>NW_027325371.1:360000-2760000 GCF_036924035.1 Leuresthes tenuis
CTGGGCTCCAACAGAACCGGATCACAGCGCCTGAGCACTCTGCCCGCAAACAACCAACAATTAGCTTCAGCTAGCTCACAAACACTCATACTAATACGGTAAATGTCGCGTTTAAAATGTTTCAGGTGATTATTCGGAACCCAACGCGGTTCTGAACGTTAAACAGCCTCTCACTGTGACCCAAACTAACTCACAAACAGAAAAATTGAATGTTTTTCAGGACACTTACGCTCGACAATCCGCCATTTCTGTTTTCAAATCTCCGCACTTCAACGAGCTATCTGATTGGCCGCTTTACAATGACGTCAATCTCCGTTGAGCCAATTGAGAACTAAAAACATAAAGCGTCATCACTTCAACAATATTCAAAACAGAGCTCTAACGGCGATTACTAAAATAACTGAAAGTGAAATTATGAAGTTTAAACATTTAAAACCAAACACTGTAAATTATGCGATGATGAGTTTGCATCAACTAAAACTAAAAAAGTGGCATTTTACCAAAATAATAGAAACAAATTACAGCCAACTTCAGTCTTTTAAATAGAATAAATAAAAGCTGCTGATAAAAGTTTATTCTCTTATATTTACTCATAATTTGACCTTGAAATGAGTTAAATAAATTAGAGAAAAGTCTCTGAGCCAACCTTCAGTGTTTGTTGGAAAGTTTAACTTCAGTTTCACTGATTCATCATCAGTGATTTCCCCTTTGATGGGTTGGCAGACATCCCTGTGAGGTGTATTGATCATTTCTTTATGCTGGGTCACATTTTTTCTGTATTTTAACACGACTTCATGTTTCTTTTTTTTCTACAAACAAAAAACAAAGAGTCACCTTCTGGTTCTGGTGTCTTCGGGGTCATGGACTTGGACCGGTTCTGTCCTCTATAACATGCTTCCCTCAGGTGACATCATCAGGAAACACTGATCACGCTCAGCTGTATTTATTGATGAAGCCTGAGGAAACACATCAGCTGCTGAAGCTGCAGGTTTGTCTCAGAGACACAAAGACCTGGATGAGCAAAAGCAAAACTCAGCTCATCATTTCTGTCTGGAAACACCTCAGAGGTTCGCCATCTAAGCATGTGGTTACCCTGGATGGCATGAACTTGGCTTCCAGTATTACTATGAGGAGCCTTGGACTCATTTTTCACAGCATACATTACATTATACACAGTGAATCGGTGATTTTGGAACTCAGTGGCGGGGAGGCAATAAATTTAGTCTTTAAATAAATAATAAAATTGTGCCTCTGCACATGAAGTAATTCCTCTGTGGAGACATGCAAAGAGTGCATGAAACACAGCTGCTGTCAGACTGCATGTCGTGTTAATGATGGTTACATCGTGGCTTCAGGGGGCCAAACCTCTGTCACAGCTGGAAGTCGAAACTTCAACAAACGTTCAGTCATTACTCTGACGTTTGGAAGGAGAACTCAGTGATATCTGTGCTCAACAACATGTTTTGTCTGTTTATTCAGTCAGAAAAGACATTCTACTTTTCTGCATTTTGGCATCAAGACATGGTCAAGATATTGATCTAAGATCAGAGTCCTGACCCGGTCCTCATTTCTTTCTGATCAATAGTTCTCCAGCTTTTTCAAAGGCTCCTAACTCAAGGGATGAACCAGTGTTGTGTCGACACAGAACAGACAACTTAGCAAAGAAGCCATTTTAAACTGGATCTTTAGGCTCTTTGTCACAAAGACACATCATTTGTTCCCATTTCTTTAGCTGCATCTATGAAAAACAGCAAAGAAAACACAGTTTGACAGACAGAAAATAGGATTTCTGCAGCAACAAGGTGATTCCCAAAGAGCTATTAGCTGAAAACTTGGCATATCTCAGCATGGTGTGCAGTGTGTCCTTAAAACATTTGAGGAAACTGGACAAGTGGAGGACAAAAGAAGAAGTGTCAGGCCTAAAAAACTATCTCCAGCAGATGAACAGGATCTGAAAGTGATGTCCTTAAGAAAGAGGAAAAAATCCAGCTGTGACCTGACAGGACCTGAGAGATGCATCTGGACCTTCAGCTGATCCATCTACTGTTGGCCCAAGGGCCCTGAGAGACGTTTTTTTAAGGTTCTTCTTATTTAAGATTATTATTGTTCTTAGGTTTATTATTATTAGTGTTTCTAACTAAGTGGTTCATCCAGCTGAGTGTTGACAGGAGCTTCTGTGTGGATGATTTGATTTGGCCCGTCTTCACTTTAAAGCTGCTGAGAACTGATAAAAAAACTCTGTTTCTGCCTCAGATTCTGGGTTTATGTTCAGGTTTGGACATGTTTCAGTGAATCTCTGCAGCTGCTTCCTGTTTTTATATTAAATATAGGAATAAATTAAGCTGATCAGTACTTTGAACTGTAAGTTATCATTCTCGCTATTATGAATAACGAGAATAATAATAATATTTCAGCTATAATGTCTCTGCGATAATGACAGCGGTGTGACGACGATCTCGCTGAACAGCTGCAGCAGGGCTCGTTCTCCCTTCAGATCACGTGCTCTCGTATTGACTCTGCAGCACAGATGCTAACAGCTAACGGAGGAGCTAACGGACCTCTGAGAAGCAGCCGGAGGTGGAACTCAGAAAACCGCCAACAGACACCTGGAAGATGAGCTAAGCTGCAGAGGGACGCTGTCGCTCACAGGTAGGACTGAATCATCTCACCTGTCCAGGTGCGTGACGGTGATGCTGCAGACACCTGCTGATGATGCTAACTTGCAGCTAGCAGTTGAGTTAGCTTCTCAGCTAACTCTGTGTTTAAAAAGGTGGGAGCTGTTTGATTCGTGTGGAGCTGGCGGTTCGGATTGTGTGTGAGTGTGTTTTTCCCGGACAGATGTTCTTTATTACAGCAAACATCTGTAGATTAGCTGAACTCTGAAGCTAAAGCGTTAGCTCAGCATACTGCAGAGATTCGGGCCGATGTTAGCCATGAGCTAACCGAGCTAGCTGATTAACGGGACAGAAAACGCAGTTTTTCTGATTTAATAGACTGGTTAAAGTAACAGAGACCACAGTGTAGCTGTTCCAAAGTCATGAATCTTCTGCAGGTGACAGATCTGAGTTCAGGATTCGTAAAGCAGACCCGGATCCGTGAGGTCCGTTTGATTAAAAATGGGTCAGTTAGCTTTTTTTTTTTCCTTCTATCACCTCAAATGGTGTTTACCGAAAAATGAGAGGCTTGAAAGTGATGTAAGGGACACCAGGTCAGTGTGGTCCAGCTCTGACTGTGAGACCTGGTCTGATGGATGCGGTAGAACCAGAACACGGATCCAGAAACTGGAAACAGGCCCGGTTCCGATGTGATTTACATGACTGTCACGGTTCAGTTGGACCTGGTCCGAAGTGGCTCAGAGTCCACGTGGATCTGTTCCTGTTCAGACCAGCAGAAACACAGCAGGGTCTTCATGTGGCTGAGATTTGTTTCAGGTTTTACTCTGAACCCACCAGAACAGACCAGTTGAGACCTGGACCCTGCTTCCTTTGTGCCTCCTCAGGCTGAGGGGTCCTGGTCCTGATTTAAATTAATACAAGGTTTCAGGGCTCTGGGGAGCAGACTCATCAGTAATCTTCACTGTTTGTGTTCCACGTGATCAGGTGTGTGTGTTGTACCTGCAGCAGGATGCCCATTCCTCCCCCTCCTCCTCCACCTGTGGGACCCCCACCTCCTCCCACCTTCAACCAGGTGAGAAGCTGCCCTCTTCATCTTCTTCTTCTCTCTGATCATTGTTCACAACGAGGAGCAAAATCACAGAAAAAAGGAAAAATGTCTAAAGTTTGGGAGCATTTCAAAGAAAAGAGAAGAGAAAATACTGAAGTGTGTCCATTGTAAAAGCCAGTTAGCTTAGCACGATAGCTTAGCATGATAGTCAATGCTACAGCATCTCAGCAGAAAGCAGCCAGTTCACAGTCAGTCCACTGAGCGGAACAAACGCACAAGCAGGGAACGGAAGGAAGCTAGCAGGGAACGGAAGGAAGCTAGCGGGGAACGGAAGGAAGCTAGCGGGGAACGGAAGGAAGCTAGCGGGGAACGGAAGGAAGCTAGCGGGGAACGGAAGGAAGCTAGAAGGGAACGGAAGGAAGCTAGCAGGGAACGGAAGGAAGCTAGCTGAGAACGGAAGGAAGCTAGCGGGGAACGGAAGGAAGCTAGCTGAGAACGGAAGGAAGCTAGCGGGGAACGGAAGGAAGCTAGCGGGGAACGGAAGGAAGCTAGAAGGGAACGGAAGGAAGCTAGCGGGGAACGGAAGGAAGCTAGCGGGGAACGGAAGGAAGCTAGCGGGGAACGGAAGGAAGCTAGAAGGGAACGGAAGGAAGCTAGCAGGGAACGGAAGGAAGCTAGCTGAGAACGGAAGGAAGCTAGCGGGGAACGGAAGGAAGCTAGCGGGGAACGGAAGGAAGCTAGCGGGGAACGGAAGGAAGCTAGCGGGGAACGGAAGGAAGCTAGAGGGGAACGGAAGGAAGCTAGAAGGGAACGGAAGGAAGCTAGCAGGGAACGGAAGGAAGCTAGCTGAGAACGGAAGGAAGCTAGCAGGGAACGGAAGGAAGCTAGCTGAGAACGGAAGGAAGCTAGCAGAGAACGGAAGGAAGCTAGCAGGGAACGGAAGGAAGCTAGCATGGAACGGAAGGAAGCTAGCTGAGAACGGAAGGAAGCTAGCAGAGAACAGAAGGAAGCTAGCGGGGAACGGAAGGAAGCTAGCGGGGAACGGAAGGAAGCTAGCAGGGAACGTAAGGAAGCTAGCAGGGAACGGAAGGAAGCTAGCTGAGAACGGAAGGAAGCTAGCAGAGAACGGAAGGAAGCTAGCGGGGAACGGAAGGAAGCTAGCAGAGAACAGAAGGAAGCTAGCAGAGAACGGAAGGAAGCTAGCAGGGAACGGAAGGAAGCTAGCAGGGAACGGAAGGAAGCTAGCAGGGAACGGAAGGAAGCTAGCAGGGAACGGAAGGAAGCTAGCAGGGAACGGAAGGAAGCTAACAGGGAACGGAAGGAAGCTAGCAGAGAACAGAAGGAAGCTAGCGGGGAACGGAAGGAAGCTAGCAGAGAACGTAAGGAAGCTAGCAGGGAACGGAAGGAAGCTAGCAGGGAACGGAAGGAAGCTAGCTGAGAACGGAAGGAAGCTAGCGGGGAACGGAAGGAAGCTAGCGGGGAACGGAAGGAAGCTAGCGGGGAACGGAAGGAAGCTAGCGGGGAACGGAAGGAAGCTAGCGGGGAACGGAAGGAAGCTAGCGGGGAACGGAAGGAAGCTAGCTGAGAACGGAAGGAAGCTAGCGGGGAACGGAAGGAAGCTAGCGGGGAACGGAAGGAAGCTAGCGGGGAACGGAAGGAAGCTAGCGGGGAACGGAAGGAAGCTAGCGGGGAACGGAAGGAAGCTAGCGGGGAACGGAAGGAAGCTAGCAGGGAACGGAAGGAAGCTAGCTGAGAACGGAAGGAAGCTAGCGGGGAACGGAAGGAAGCTAGCGGGGAACGGAAGGAAGCTAGCAGAGAACAGCTCGATTCATCAACAGAACATTTGAGTGCCTAAATGATCATTTGCTACAGCCTTAACTCTCACTCCTCCCCCCCATGGGGGGCCTGAGATGTCTGATTTCATAAATTGGTCTGAGGTTTAACTTGCTCCTTACTGACGGTGTTCCTCTCTCCACCCTCCCCAGGCCAACACCAGCCCCCCCAAACTGAGCAGAGACGAGGCCAAAGGCCGCGGCGCTCTGCTGTCGGACATCTGTAAAGGCACCAGTCTGAGGAAGGTGGCGGTGGTGAACGACCGCAGCGCCCCGCTGCTCGACAGTAAGACTCAAACACCAAAGAGCCAAACACCTCCCACAGAGCACCCATACATTCGCTTATACCAATACCTACACCAGCAACCGAGCCAGCCCAATCAGCAGGGGGCGCCGTCCGAGGAGGCGAAGAAGACGGGCAGAGATCAGAGCTCCGCTCTGGAGAGTAAGACCACACCCTTCTCTGATCATAGAGGCTGCAGGAGGCTGCGGCAGGTTCAAACAGCCGCCATGTTCCTGTTCACAAGGGGCCAAACGGTGCAGGGGTCAGCTGACCTGAGGTCAGCTGGTCCCGGAGCATCAGCCGGGCGGCGGGTCGGTCTCCTCACTGAGAAAAGGAAGCTCTGCATTAGTTTCTGGTGTTCATGCCGACCTCTGACTGACCGCTTGTAACCAGCTGATCCGACACATGGATCATGTGATCAGACAGAGACGTGATGGTGAACAGAAGGGTCAGGAGGTGTGATGTCACAGCCTTCAGAGGTCAGGAGGTGTGATGTCACGGCCTTCAGCGTCAGGAGGTGTGATGTCACGGCCTTCAGCGTCAGGAGGTGTGATGTCACGGCCTTCAGCGTCAGGAGGTGTGATGTCACGGCCTTCAGAGGTCAGGAGGTGTGATGTCACGGCCTTCAGCGTCAGGAGGTGTGATGTCACGGCCTTCAGCGTCAGGAGGTGTGATGTCACGGCCTTCAGCGTCAGGAGGTGTGATGTCACGGCCTTCAGAGGTCAGGAGGTGTGATGTCACGGCCTTCAGCGTCAGGAGGTGTGATGTCACGGCCTTCAGCGTCAGGAGGTGTGATGTCACGGCCTTCAGCGTCAGGAGGTGTGATGTCACGGCCTTCAGAGGTCAGGAGGTGTGATGTCACGGCCTTCAGAGGTCAGGAGGTGTGATGTCACGGCCTTCAGAGGTCAGGAGGTGTGATGTCACGGCCTTCAGAGGTCAGGAGGTGTGATGTCACGGCCTTCAGAGGTCAGCTAGCGGTGAACCATCAGAGCTACTGAGGGAGATCAGGGCAGAAGTACACAGAGAGATGCTAAAGGACAGAAAAAGGAATTAGACTTAGTGTGCAGTCACCAAGTGTTGGTTTCTTCTGAAACCAGCTGAATTTGTTTCTGTTTCAAAACTCTGTCTGTTTCCTCCTCACATGAGCTGCTGTTTCTGTCCATCCTCACTGCTTCATGTTCCTGTCTGTGTTCGGACCAACCGGGTTACATGCTGTCAGTCAGACTGTGGAGCAGGTGGAGCAGGTGGAGCAGGTGGAGCAGGTGGAGTAGGTGGAGCAGGTGGAGTAGGTGGAGTAGGTGGAGCAGGTGCACAGGTGGAGTAGGTGGAGCAGGTGCACAGGTGGAGCAGGTGCACAGGTGGAGCAGGTGGAGTAGGTGGAGTAGGTGGAGCAGGTGGAGCAGGTGGAGTAGGTGGAGTAGGTGGAGCAGGTGCACAGGTGGAGTAGGTGGAGCAGGTGCACAGGTGGAGCAGGTGCACAGGTGGAGCAGGTGGAGCAGGTGGAGTAGGTGGAGCAGGTGGAGCAGGTGGAGTAGGTGGAGTAGGTGGAGCAGGTGCACAGGTGGAGTAGGTGGAGCAGGTGCACAGGTGGAGCAGGTGCACAGGTGGAGCAGGTGGAGTAGGTGGAGCAGGTGCACAGGTGGAGCAGGTGCACAGGTGGAGCAGGTGCACAGGTGGAGTAGGTGGAGCAGGTGCACAGGTGGAGCAGGTGCACAGGTGGAGCAGGTGCACAGGTGGAGCAGGTGGAGCAGGTGCACAGGTGGAGCAGGTGCACAGGTGGAGCAGGTGCACAGGTGGAGCAGGTGCACAGGTGGAGTAGGTGGAGCAGGTGCACAGGTGGAGCAGGTGCACAGGTGGAGCAGGTGCACAGGTGGAGCAGGTGCACAGGGGACGGAGCGGCTGCTTCGACAGATGCTGCAGCCTCCTGACGGCTGCTGTTAGTTTAAATATCTAAGGGGGGGGTTAAAGGGAGGGGCTGCCCAGCAGGAAATAAATCCTTCTGTGGTCGAACCGCCGTTATTCCTGCAGCTCACAGTGGTCACATGGTCACATGGTCACATGGTCACATGGTCATCAGCACCCTGACGTTTACACGGGCAGGACGTCCCATTTCTGCTTTGTTCTGGCTCCTCCTTTATTTTCACAGTTTCTGCTGAAACTGAAATAATTTAAAATGCTTTTATTTTCAGTTTCTGCTGAAACTGTTGAAATGATTTAAAATGCTTTTATTTTCACAGTTTCAGCTGAAACTGTTGAAATGATTTAAAAGGCTTTTATTTTCACAGTTTCTGTTGAAACTGAAATGATTTAAAAGGCTTTTATTTTCACAGTTTCAGCTGAAACTGTTCCTGTAGTTTGATTTCGGTGGAAGCACAGCAGACAGGGAGGGGGAGGAGCCTCCCGGCTCTAACTGACCACTGTGAGCGGCGCCTCATCGTCCTTCCTGATCTCAGGAAGTCATTCTTTAACTCCTGATTGATGAAAGGAATAAAATGTTGGCCGGATTTATTAATTATCCATGACTGCGCAGCCCCACCCACCTGTGATGTCACTGATTATAATTCATGTGTTTTCGACTGTGTGTTGTGCTGGCGATGATGTCATCGGAGCGGCGCGGGAGCGTAAATGATTTGAATCTAAAGTCCTGTGTCGTGTCACTTCATCCCACCTCAGCTGTCCTCACTTGCATCTCACCTCACACACTCATCCGTCCGTCATGTCAGTGATGTCATCATAGTGTCGTGTAGAGCAGTGACGTCACGCCCTCGGCATTCGCTCACCTGTCCAATGGTTGTGGTTCTCAGAGCCCAAAGGAGGTGGAGCAGCTGCAGGAGCCAATGGCAGCGCAGCAGGGAGCCCCTCGGGTTCGGCTCCACCAATCGGAGGCCTGTTCACGGGCGGAGTTCCCAAACTGAGGCCAATCGGAGGTCAGGACATTTTCTTTAATTCTTTAGTGATTAAATTTTATTTCTACGAGGATTTACTGCTTTTGATTTCAGGTTTTTATTATTGATCCTAATCAGGTTTTTATTATTGATCCTAATCAGGTTTTTATTATTGATCCTAATCAGGTGTAAATTATTGATCCTAATCGGGTTTTTATTATTGATCCTAATCAGGTTTTTATTATTGATCCTAATCAGGTTTTTATTATTGATCCTAATCGGGTGTAAATGATTGATCCTAATCGGGTGTAAATGATTGATCCTAATCGGGTGTAAATGATTGATCCTAATCAGGTGTAAATGATTGATCCTAATCAGGTGTAAATGATTGATCCTAATCGGGTGTAAATTATTGATCCTAATCGGGTGTAAATGATTGATCCTAATCAGGTGTAAATGATTGATCCTAATCGGGTGTAAATTATTGATCCTAATCGGGTGTAAATGATTGATCCTAATCAGGTGTAAATGATTGATCCTGATCGGGTGTAAATGATTGATCCTAATCAGGTGTAAATGATTGATCCTGATCGGGTGTAAATGATTGATCCTAATCAGGTGTAAATGATTGATCCTGATCGGGTGTAAATGATTGATCCTAATCAGGTGTAAATGATTGATCCTAATCAGGTGTAAATGATTGATCCTAATCAGGTGTAAATGATTGATCCTAATCAGGTGTAAATGATTGATCCTAATCAGGTGTAAATGATTGATCCTAATCAGGTGTAAATGATTGATCCTAATCGGGTGTAAATTATTGATCCTAATCGGGTGTAAATGATTGATCCTAATCAGGTGTAAATGATTGATCCTGATCGGGTGTAAATGATTGATCCTAATCAGGTGTAAATGATTGATCCTGATCGGGTGTAAATGATTGATCCTGATCGGGTGTAAATTATAGATCCTAATCGGGTGTAAATTATTGATCCTAATCGGGTGTAAATTATTGATCCTAATCGGGTGTAAATGATTGATCCTAATCAGGTGTAAATGATTGATCCTGATCGGGTGTAAATGATTGATCCTAATCAGGTGTAAATGATTGATCCTGATCGGGTGTAAATGATTGATCCTAATCAGGTGTAAATGATTGATCCTGATCGGGTGTAAATGATTGATCCTAATCAGGTGTAAATGATTGATCCTAATCAGGTGTAAATGATTGATCCTAATCAGGTGTAAATGATTGATCCTAATCAGGTGTAAATGATTGATCCTAATCAGGTGTAAATGATTGATCCTAATCAGGTGTAAATGATTGATCCTAATCGGGTGTAAATTATTGATCCTAATCGGGTGTAAATGATTGATCCTAATCAGGTGTAAATGATTGATCCTGATCGGGTGTAAATGATTGATCCTAATCAGGTGTAAATGATTGATCCTGATCGGGTGTAAATGATAGATCCTGATCGGGTGTAAATTATAGATCCTAATCGGGTGTAAATTATTGATCCTAATCGGGTGTAAATTATTGATCCTAATCAGGTTTTTATTATTGATCCTAATCAGGTGTAAATTATTGATCCTAATCGGGTGTAAATGATTGATCCTAATCAGGTGTAAATGATAGATCCTGATCGGGTGTAAATTATAGATCCTAATCGGGTGTAAATGATTGATCCTGATCAGGTGTAAATGATTGATCCTGATCGGGTGTAAATGATTGATCCTGATCGGGTGTAAATGATTGATCCTGATCAGATGTTACTGAATCTTTTTCTGATGATGTTTGTAAACAAACCCTCTGATGCTCCACCCTCACTGTGATGCAGACGGCTCCTCGGGGCGTTCTCCTTCTACACGGGCCGCAGCGCCAAGACCGCCGAGCCACCGCCATGAGGATGCAGAGAGCCCCTCCCCTCAGGCCTCGTCGCCAATGGAGACGTCTCGCTGTCAGCGACCTTCGCTCCCCAACCTGTCCTCCTCGCCCTCGCCCTCCGCCCCCTCCTCTGCAGCCTCCTCCCCCTCCACTGGCATGAAGCACTCCTCCTCCGCCCCGCCTCCCCCTCCTCCTCTCTGTCGCCGCGGTAACGCTCCTTCCCCTCCCTCCTCTTCTTACAACAGAGAGAAGCCCCTCCCACCGACTCCTAACAACACGCCACCCCTCCCCTCAAAGCCTCCCCCGTCCCCCAGCAACGGCAGACGCCCTCCCACCTCAGGGGGAAACCCCGCCTCCTCTCTGGCCCCGCCCCCTCCACCTTACCGCATCACTAACGGTCCAGCAGGTGGCGGCGAGGTGGCGCCTGAGCTGCCGCAGCGCCACAACTCCCTCAGCAACAAGAGGACCGCCCCCTCACCAGGAGGACACACCCCCACCCGAGGCCCCGCCCACCCGCCTCCCCCAGCATCGCCCACACCCTCCCAGCATAGCGCCAACCGGCCGCCGCCGCCTGTGAGAGACGGACCGGGCAGAGGAGCAGGTGAGGCGTCCACTGAGCACGCTTCAGTTTAAATGCTGATAAAATAAATAATCAAAGTAAAATTAATACACTTTTTATTTATTTATTTCACTTAAAGTTTATTTGCTTTGAAAATACTTTTAATTTATTGATTTTATTATTTATTTCTGTTTTACTTTGGTTTAAAGTTAAAATGGAGCAGAAATTAAATGCAAATAACATAAAATAAATTAGATTAAAAACTTTATGGTGAAGTTTAAGAAAACAAATCAAAGGTGCATTATGGGTAATGTAGTTTTATCTGATTAAAGTTTAATTTATATTTTAGGTGAAATAAACTTTGTTTATTAAGAATTATTTAAATTAGATTTTAGTTATTTTTACATTCAGTTAATTTGATTTATTTCATCATTTGTATCTTTTTTTAATTTATTGATTCATTTGCTCCACATTTTGATTAAAGATGTGGATGTAGATTAAAATCATTGATTATTTTTTATGTTTGAATGTATATAAAATCAATGTTTCCAATCAAAGTGATTGATTCAGTTTGTTTTTCAACCTTTTTTCAAATATTTTTCAGCTTTTTATCTAAAATAAAAAAAAGAAAACAGAAACAAACACCGGTATCGATCACCCGTCCTGATCCTGTATTGATCACCTGTATTGATCACCTGTATTGATCCTGTATTGATCACCTGTATTGATCCTGTATTGATCACCTGTATTGATCCTGTATTGATCCTGTATTGATCACCCGTCCTGATCCTGTATTGATCACCCGTCCTGATCCTGTGTTGATCACCTGTACTGATCCTGTATTGATCACCTGTATTGATCTCTCCGCAGCTCCTCCTGTATTGATCACCCGTCCTGATCCTGTATTGATCACCCGTCCTGATCCTGTGTTGATCACCTGTACTGATCTCTCCGCAGCTCCTCCTGTATTGATCACCCGTCCTGATCCTGTATTGATCACCCGTCCTGATCCTGTGTTGATCACCTGTATTGATCACCCGTCCTGATCCTGTATTGATCTCTCCGCAGCTCCTCCTGTATTGATCACCCGTCCTGATCCTGTGTTGATCACCTGTATTGATCTCTCCGCAGCTCCTCCTGTTCCTGTCCAGTTGTCGTCGTCGAGGGCGGGGGTCAGAGAAGCTCCGCCTCCTCCTCCGTACAGGACACATGGTAGCCCCTCCCTCTCCTCTGACCCCCCCACCAGAGGAAAGCCTCCCCCCCCGCCCTCCCGCACCCCCACTGCTCCTCCCCCGCCCCCACCTCCTCTCAGAAACGGACACTCCTCCTCCTCCATTCCTCGTTCGTTTGTTGGTGAGTCCTCTTCCCCCCGTCAGACTGATTATTGATTGATCTGACCAGTTTCTCAGCTAATCGATCAGCTCAGATACTCTGAGCTGCCCTTCTTCCCTCCGTTCTCTCCTCATCTTCACACATTAGACTCGGTTTGTCTGTGATGGCGTCTGAAATGACTTCTCTCTCCCCGCCTCGTCTCTCCTCCTGCAGACGACTTTGAGTCCAAGTATTCCTTCCATCCTCTGGACGACTTCCCTCCTCCGGACGAGTACCGGCACTTTGCCAAGATCTATCCGAGCAAGGCCAACAGAGGTAGGAACACGCCGGCGCCACTCGCTCTGAGCCTGAGCAGCAGAAACGCTGTTTCTGAGTCCTGTCCGGGCCTTCAGATGTGGTCCTTTTTGCAAACAGAACCGAACAACGCCTTGTTCATTCAGCAGCGCCTGAAGCCTCCCGGTTACAGTCTCTCTGAACCACCTCTGCTGCATTTCAGTTCCACCGTGTAGACTTTGAGTTGATCCGACTCTGTACGACCCATCAGAACCTTGTTACAAGACACATCAGTTTAAACGGTGTCGTTACGTTTGTACTTCCTGTTTGACCTCTGTTGGTATCGGGCCGTTCAGCAGCGTCACCTGTTTGGGAGGAAAACTGCAGCGAGTCCAACACAGCCGAGGCGTCGGTACAAAGCGCTGTGATGACATCACAGTTTACTCACCCATCGCTTTGGAACCGGGTCAGTCTGGACCAATCAGAGCAGTCTAGTCTTTGCTTTTTAACAACATGAGGTTTCGTCTGAGGTTCTGAACGACTTTAATCCCAGTTCAGGGTCGGTTTAAGGATCGAGGTCGGGTTCAGGTTTGGGTTCAGGTTTGGGTTCAGGGTTGAGTTCAGGGTTTCGTTTGGGTTCAGGGTCGGGTTCAGGGTTTGGTTTGGGTTCAGGGTTTCGTTTTGGTTCAGGGTTAGGTTCAGGTTTAGGGTTTGGTTCAGGGTTTGGTTCAGGGTTTGGGTTCAGGGTTTGGTTCAGGGTTTGGGTTCAGGGTCGGGTTCAGGGTTTGGGTTCAGGGTCGGGTTCAGGGTTTGGGTTCAGGATTGGGTTCAGGGTATCGATGACACACACATGCTGAGCTCAGATGGTTCAACAACTTCCTTCAATGATGAAATCTCATGATGAATCAGAACTTTTTGTTGAATTTGTCTCCACATAAAAAATGAAGCCGTTTGTTTGTTTGTTTCAGTGATGAGAGGAGCTCCTCCGCTGCCTCCTGTCGGGAGGTGAAGCAGGAAGACGACCGCACACACACACACACACACACACACACACACACACCATCACTCTCATCTACGCTCACAGCTGATTGGCCGAAGAAAGGACAGACAGACCAATCAGTGAGCAGTGTGATGGCAGCAGGAAGATCAGAGATGTTGGTCCTCCTCTTCAGTTTTATCTTTTATTTCTGCACCTGCACTTTTTGTTCCATATGACAGCAGCACAGAAGAAGAAGAAGAAGGAGGAGGAGGAGGAGAAGAAGAAGAAGGAGGAGGAGAAGAAGAGTTTGTCTGATGGGAGGAGATGAAACTGATGGAGACGTTCAAACTTCACCAAAAAAAAAGATTAACCTGCAGGAAAGAAAAAGTGACTTTGACTTCTCAAGAAGAAGAAAAGTTCTGAAACAAACCCTCGCTGAGCCCAGACACCCCAGAACCAGAACCAGAACCTCTGAAACTGGTTCTGGATTGGACCTGAGGAGTCTTAAACCAGTTTCTGTACCCAGTGTGTGTGCGTGTGTGCGAGAGGATGGAAACCCTGTAAATACTCACCTGCTTCTTCATCATCATCATCATCATCAGTGTCCTGATGATGTCAGCCACGTGATTGAATCCAGTTTCTGAGCGGGTTGGGTCTTTAAGTGCCATGTTGGACTGAAGAGAACCTCACCTGAGGTCAGGTGATGTCATCAGTGATGTCATCAGTGATGTCACATGACTGCTCCCCCAGCTGCAGGCGGTCAGCTGATCGGACTCGGATCATCCTTCTAACGTGTGAAACGATCCCCAGGATTCGTTGTGGGATGTTTTTCGATGTTTTTCCTTTGAACAGGGTTCAGATTTCAGGTGAAGTCGTCTGAAAACGTTTCACCGTCTGACATCAGCGTTTCCAGGGAAAAGAAACGAGGAAAAAGGTCAAAATATTCTGAGTTAAAGTGACAGAATGGATTTTCCTCATCATAAAAGACGAGAAAAAGTTACAAACTGTGAAGAAGAGTAAAAGTAGATTTTATGGCAGTAAAAATGTTCCTTTTAGACTTGATTCCTGTTCCTTTAAAGTGATTTTTCTGGGTTAAATCCTCCCAGCAGTTTAGCTTCTTCCTGAGGTTCTGACCTCCTGGTGTTGTCCACCTTCATCGTTTCAGAGCAGATACTCGGTCTGAATCCACATTTTCGTTTTAAAGCGATGAGCACGTTTCAGTTTTTAAAGTGTTGATGATGAAACTCACAGATTGACTCTTTTCCACAGCTTCTTCCCACCAGACTCCATTAAAAAACCTCTTGCTCAGAAGCTGTTACTTGTTGTGTCTCAGGACAGAATCTGACCTGAAGAAGCAGCGCCGCTCTTCTTCTTCTTCAGATGCGGTCGAGGCTTTTTTTGGCTGCAGCAGGAACCCCCCCCACGCCTCATCTGTTTGCCTTACAAACTGTTTGCTGTAAGTCATCAGTTAGAATCTGTAAAACTACTAAACTCTAAGAAACATGTAAACAGCTGTTGTAGTGTGACTCGTGGGCTGCAGGACGCCGTAGAGCTGATCAAACGGTCCTGCAGCTTCACTTTAACTCTGACACTGATGCTGCGTCAGTCTAACAGCATGCTCTCTCTGAATAAACTCCAGCAGTTACTGTTCCTGCTGTCGCCTCGTCTCTGTTTTCACATCCGTCCAGACATTCTGGGCCATGTAGATAGTTGCTCTATTGATCCCAGAGGGGAATAGCTTAGCATGTAGCGGTAAGTTAGCTGTTAGCTGTAAGTTAGCTGTATGTTAGCAGTTAGCGGTAAGTTAGCTGTATGTTAGCATGTAGCTGTAAGTTAGCAGTTAGCTGTATGTTAGCAGTTAGCTGTAAATTAGCAGCAGATGTTAGCAAACAATGCTTTCTCATCAGCAGTAATGGACCGGAGACATGCTCAGCTAATTCACTGGTGTGAATTTACAACCTGAACAAATGCAGTTTAGATCATTTCGAATGTCAACGTTTTTCTTCGCCGTTTACAGCCATTAAGGCGGGAAAAGGCAACTGCTGGAAATTACGTTCTGAGCGGACCAATCACAGCCCTTAAGGCCTGCGTCACACGACGTGCAGTTAGGATTTTTTGGTGGTGCACGTTGAAGCATAAACTACGACTTACTCGTAGTAATGCATGTGAACCGTTAATTACTGCGTTTAAACATTTTGGATATATTAACCTCATTAAACAGTTGTACCTGGAGACCTCCATCTTTATCAGAAACATGCCGATAATGTAACATTAACACAGCGAGAGTGAGGAGAGGACCGGTGTTGTGTTGGAAACACACCTTAAACACAGCTGCAGGTTGTCTGAGTTACAGAACGGAACCGTTCAGCTAGAAAGCTTCAGCTAACAAAGTAATGTGGGAACAATAATGTTCATCTTTCAGAAAGGAACAGCAGGAACTTCATTAGCTAAGCTGTTAGCTGCTGCTAAAGGAAGAAATAAATCAGTAAATAAACCATGAGGAGTTATTTCATTAGCTAAGCTGTTAGCGTTAGCTGCTGCTAAAGGAAGAAATAAATCAGTAAATAAACCATGAGGAGTTATTTCTCAGATGCTTCCATTTCCCTGCTCTGAAGTTCAGGCTCTGAGAGTTGGAACTGATCCTCTTTGTGGCTCAGTTCCTTCAGTCCAGCGTTGAACTGGACCAAGTTGTTAAAACAGTGGGATGAAAAGTGGCTGCTGCACATTCACAGTCTTTAGCTAACTCTGCTGGAACATTAGCCTCAGATATAGTTTATCCACTGGGCTCTTATATCCTCTGAGGCTGCTGCTGGATGGAAGATGCGTGCTCCTCAGTGCAGCTGACAGCAGAACATTTCCACCAGAAGCTGGCTTCATCCGTCCAGCAGGGTGGAGGTGAGTGGGCGGGGCTTAGCGGATGGGCGGGGCTTAGTAGAGGAGGCGGAGCCAACTTAAGGAGTGACGTACTTTAGAAATGAAAATCAGAACGGCTCGTTAGATGAGGAACTTTCACACAAAGGGGAACTAATAAATCACAGAGTTGTGTTTCTGGGGAGTTTTACAGCTGCTGGTGACTTCAGACGCCCTGATATCTGCTCCCAGGAACAGGAAGAAGGAGTTTTACACAATATGTCACCTTTAAAACTCTCTAATGTACCAAAACATTCATCACTGTATATAAACAAAATAATTATTGCTTTATATTTGTTTTAGTGCAGATAAGTAGATTAATAATTGTTAAAATCCCGCTCAAGCAGCTATAAATCATCTGAAGACTAAGCTCAGTGCCACTAATTTTAGCATTTTTTTAAACATTTTTTTGCTCTAATTTGATTTGTTCTTCATTTTGTTTGATGACTGATTGTAAGTTGTGTTCTTGTTTATGGATAAGTGTTTAATTTTACCAAACTCTAGCGAAATCACGAAAATAGTGTGTTGAATTATCTAATATTAATTTTTTAATATTTACTCGTGAATGAAGGCTGCAGTTCTCTCTGTGAACAGCAGGGGCGCTAACACTTCCGGGTTAAGAAGTTATTTTTCCGGAAACACGTGATTCCAGCTGAGAGGAAAAACACAGTCGCGCCACACGTGTGAAGCGCTTCATGTACAGAAAAAACCGTCTTTAACGCGTTCGTTTACCGGTTAAATCTCAGGTTTCTGCGGCCTGTGGTGAAAACATGGAGGACCTGAACGTTATTAAGCTTCCGGTGACTGACGACAGAAAACCCGCGAAGAAGAGAGCCCGAAAGCCGAAGTTCGACCCGCAGGAAGAGGAGCAGAAACGGCAGAAGAACGTGAGGAAACTGACGGTTTTGGGGGAGGAGGACGGCGCCGTGAAGCGGCTCGAGTCGCTGGTGTTCGGGGCGGAGGACGAGCTGCTGGAGAGGCTCGTGGAGGTGAAGTTCTGACCAAACACCGTTACAAAATAAGACAATTTAACATTCATTCACTTCCAAGTTAAATTATCTGCGTCTGACCGTGAATTTAAATATATGTGGATTCATTTGAGTTAATTTTGGAAAGTACGGCCCCTTATTTAATAATTTGCATGTGACGGACAGCTCCATTATCTCTGCAACTCATTTATTTTTTACCCCAGAGGTAAAAGTGTTGCGACAGTAAAAGAGACTTGTGCATCTTTCTGGTGAATCTGGCTCTCTAATCATCTATCAGCTGTGTGGATCTGAGGCCTGATTAAGGTGTTTTCTGTGGCTGAGCAGGAGGATGAGGAGCAGAGCCAAACCCTGCTGCTGGGGGAGGAGGAAGAAGAAGAAGAAGAATCTGAGGGTGATGCAGCGCCTCAGCAGCCGCAGCCCAGAGGAGTCGCCTGGGTGGATGAGGACGATGAGCTGGAGGAAGAGTGAGGAACATGTTCTTTCTGTGTTGGCGTGTTTGCGGTCTGAAACACTCAGGCGTTCTTACCTGTCTGTGTCAGGGTGGACATGACGCACCGTTACCGTAGAAACCTGATCAAAGGAGAAGCGGAGTCCTCCATGTCCAAACAGAAGCTGCAGCAGAGGATGAAGGAGCAGTGAGTGCACGTGCACACGCACACACACACACCTGAGCAGCGTGGACACACCTGAACGGGCCTGTGTGGGTTTCAGGTTCCAGAAGGCGATGGGGGGAACGCCATCGTGGGCGCAGAACGACCAGAAGAAGAAGAAGAAGAAGAAAGGTGGAACCCGAGGTGTGAGATCGTGAGTGTTCTGCTCAGTGTTCTGTCCAAACTCAACTGTGTGTCCCTGCAGAGGAGGAGGAGGAGGAGGAGGAGGAGGAGGAGGAGGAGGAAGACGACCTGCTGAGGCGGACCGGGAACTTTGTGGCGTCTTCGGAAAGTCTTCCCAGCGGCGTCCTGAGGGTCAGTGACACCAGAACCTGACTGGGCAATGTGCCGGGATGGTTTTCTCGGGGTTTTTACTGTGGGCTGAAATAAATATTAAATAAAGATAAATATCACCGTCCTCAGACTGCAGGTAAATCTGCTGAACTCAGAGCCTCCAGGTGGGGCTCAGCCTCCAGGTGGGGCTCAGCCTCCAGGTGGGGCTCAGCCTCCAGGTGGTTCAGCCTCCAGGTGGTTCAGCCTCCAGGTGGTTCAGCCTCCAGGTGGGGCTCAGCCTCCAGGTGGTTCAGCCTCCAGGTGGGGCTCAGCCTCCAGGTGGTTCAGCCTCCAGGTGGGGCTCAGCCTCACATGGAGCTGAGCTGCTGAGTCTGGACCTGAGGTTCTGGTTCTCCTGGACCTGAGGTTCTGGTTCTCCTGGACCTGAGGTTCTGGTTCTCCTGGACCTGAGGTTCTGGTTCTCCTGAGGTTCTGGTTCTCCTGTGTTGTTCCTTCTGGCAGGAACACGGGGTTCAGCTGCTCTTTCGGATCCCCTGACCCGGTCTGGTCCAACCAGTGTTTGTTTTCAGGATCTCTGACCTCCTGTTTCCGTGTTTCTCAGATGAAGAAGTGTCTCCACGCCAACAGCGCCCGTCCGTCGGAGGACAGACTGACCACCGTGCAGTTCCACCCGTCCGCTCAGGTCGTCATGACAGCCGGCCTCGACCAGTCCGTCTCCCTGTTTCAGGTACAGCAGGATGGATCTGCTGCAGTTTAATGACAGGGTGGAGGTCTGAGTCTCAGGTTTAATATCCTCCCCAGCTCAGAAGATCTGTTCCCTGAAGCTTTTAAAAAGACAAAAAAGAAATAAAGCTTGAATCTTTGAATATCTCAGCTCTTCTAAGTTCTGATGCTGAGGTCATGTGACCTGCTTCTTCTTCAGGTCGATGGAAAGACGAACCCAAAGATCCAGAGCATCCACCTGGAGCGGTTCCCGGTCCACAAAGCTCAGTTCAGTCAGGACGGAGAGACGGTGATCGCGACCAGCCTGAGGAACAAGATGTTCTACCTGTACGACATGATGGAGGGCCGGGTGTCACCTGTCCACGCCGTCAGGGGTCAGATTCACCTGCGACCAGCAGCGCCTTCACACGGCTCCAGGCTGGACTTTAACGCCTCTCCTGTTGTGTTCAGGTCTGAATGAAGCCAGAGTGAAGGAGTTCTCCGTGTGTCCTGAGGGGGGCGCACTGCTGCTGACCGGGACCAGCGGCTACCTGCACCTGCTCACGCTCAAGGTGACGCTTCTTCTTCTGCAGTTTCACTTTGTTCTGCCTGCAGGACGGAGTTTGGCTCAAAAATCTGATTAAACACGAGTTTTCTCTGAGGAAATCAATAAAAACAGTAAACTGAGTGCGTGTGTGTGTCTGTGCACGTGTGTCTGTGCACGTGTGTGTGTGTGCACGTGTGTGTGTGCACGTGTGTGTGTGTGCACGTGTCTGTGTGCAGACCAACGAGGTGGTGCGCAGCATGAAGATGAACGGAAACGTCAGCGGCGTCGCACTTTCTCACGATGGCACTAAAGTATTCTCAAACTCAGGTGAGACCTTCCAGGTGGTGTGATGTCACCTTCCTGGTGGTGTGATGTCACCTTCCAGGTGGTGTGATGTCACCTTCCTGGTGGTGTGATGTCACCTTCCAGGTGGTGTGATGTCACCTTCCAGCTGGTGTGATGTCACCTTCCAGCTGGTGTGATGTCACCTTCCAGCTGGTGTGATGTCACCTTCCAGCTGGTGTGATGTCACCTTCCTGGTGGTGTGATGTCACCTTCCTGGTGGTGTGATGTCACCTTCCTGGTGGTGTGATGTCACCTTCCAGGTGGTGTGATGTCACCTTCCAGCTGGTGTGATGTCACCTTCCAGCTGGTGTGATGTCACCTTCCAGCTGGTGTGATGTCACCTTCCAGGTGGTGTGATGTCACCTTCCAGCTGGTGTGATGTCACCTTCCAGGTGGGGTGATGTCATGCGGTGACCCTGTGAGTCATGCGGTGACCCTGTGAGTCATGTGACCCTGTGAGTCATGTGACCCTGTGAGTCATGTGACCCTGTGTGTGTGCAGATGAGGGGGAGGTGTATGTGTGGGACATGCGCAGCAGTCGCTGCCTGAACCGGTTTACGGATGACGGCTGCGTGAAGGGAACCTCCATCGCTGCCTCGCACAACGGGCAGTACCTGGCCTGTGGGTAAGTCCCGCCCACTTTTCCATCCAGTGTTCCGACTGTCTGAGACTCGTCTTTGAGGCAAACTGCGTCCGTTTCAGATCTCAATCGGGCGTGGTTAACATCTACTCCCAGGAGGCGTGTCTTAATTCAGCCAATCCGAAGCCTCTGAAAGCGGTGATGAACCTGCTAACCACGGCCACCTCTCTCGCCTTCAACCCCAGCTCTGAGATCCTGGCCATCGCCTCCCGAGCCGAAGACGAGGCCATACGGCTGGTAAGATGGCGGCGAAGGTGACGACGGCGGTGACCAGGATGAACATTAACCCTTCACTTGTCCCCTCAGGTCCACCTGTCCAGCCTCACCGTCTTCTCCAACTTCCCCGTCGCTAAGAGGAAGATCGTTTATCGGACCAGCTGCCTGGACTTCTCACCACACAGCGGCTTCTTGTCTTTAGCTAATAACAAAGGCCACGCCCCCCTTTTCAGGTGAGACAGGCAATCAGCTTCTTTCAGTGCAGAAGGATCATGGCCCACCCCCTAAAAAGCTGCTGTTAGCATGAATTCAAATGCTAACAACTTCGAAACAACCGCATAGAGACTCGACACGAAGAAAGGGGGGAGCGGAGCTGTTAGGACCAACAACAATGGCAAGATTAGATTAGATTAGATTAGATTAGATTAAATTTATTGTCATTGCACAAAGTACTGAGACAACGAAATGCAGCTAGCATCCAACCAGAAGTAAGCAAAACAGCAGTAAAAGTGGTTTGAGTCCTGAGTCTTTGAGTCCTGAGTCTTTGAGTCCTGAGTCTTTGAGTCCTGAGTCTTTGAGTCCTGAGTCTTTGAGTCCTGAGTCTTTGAGTCCTGAGTCTTTGAGTCCTGAGTCTTTGAGTCCTGAGTCTTTGAGTCCTGAGTCTTTGAGTCCTGAGTCTTTGAGTCCTGAGTCTTTGAGGCTCTGAGTCTCTTAGACTCTGAGTCTTTGAGGCTCTGAGTCTCTTAGACTCTGAGTCTTTGAGGCTCTGAGTCTTTGAGTCCTGAGTCTTTGAGTCCTGAGTCTTTGAGTCTCTTAGACTCTGAGTCTTTGAGGCTCTGAGTCTCTTAGACTCTGAGTCTTTGAGTCTCTTAGACTCTGAGTCTTTGAGGCTCTGAGTCTTTGAGTCTCTTAGACTCTGAGTCTTTGAGGCTCTGAGTCTCTGAGTCTTTGAGTCTTTGAGACTCTGAGTCTTTGAGTCTTTGAGACTCTGAGTCTTTGAGGCTTTGAGACTCTGAGTCTTTGAGGCTCTGAGTCTCTGTGAGTCTCTGAGACTCTGAGTCTTTGAGACTCTGAGTCTTTGAGGCTCTGAGTCTTTGAGGCTCTGAGTCTTTGAGGCTCTGAGTCTTTGAGGCTCTGAGTCTTTGAGGCTCTGTGAGTCTCTTAGGCTTTGAGTCTCTGAGTCTTTGAGGCTCTGAGTCTTTGAGTCTTTGAGGCTCTGAGGCTTTGAGGCTCTGTGAGTCTCTTAGGCTTTGAGTCTCTGAGTCTTTGAGGCTCTGAGTCTTTGAGGCTCTGAGTCTTTGAGGCTTTGAGTCTCTGAGGCTTTGAGGCTCTGAGTCTCTGTGAGTCTTTGAGGCTCTGAGTCTTTGAGTCTCTGTGAGTCTTTGAGGCTGAGCAGCGACTGTTCATTACCGTAGAACCGGAGAACAAAGTGAAGGATTGATGACTCACCTGTTTGAACCTGCTGTTTGTGTTCAGGTTGCTGCATTACAAAGACTTCTGAAGAGGAGCTCTGAGGACGAAGCATCGGGTCAGAACATTCAGACTGTCTACAAGAACTCAATCAGAACCTCCGGATGAGCTGGAGTTTGTCAGAGCAGCCGTCTGTGTCCACGTGTTTTTATTGTTTCTGTGTTATAAAAGAACCCGAACAGAACCACCTGATGTTGTGTTTTTGTTCCCAGAACCAAAAAACTACTTCAACGACCCAAAGTTTGTAAAACAGCTGTTCGGACCCAAAATGATCAGAAACACGTACCGTCTTATTTTTACAGGAAATGGTGCAAAGGTTTGGAGTTCAGTTCAACTTCAGCTCGAAGGCTTTGTTGCTGTTTTCAGAGAATCTGTTGAATTTAGTTTGTTGGAAATCATCACATGACCTGATGATGTCACACACCTCACAGCCAGCCAATCACACAACAGCATGGATCCGCCTGTTCTCTGGCTCTGAGATGACCTCAGTGTTCTGATCCGAACCTTTTGACAGTTCTGATCTAACAGGAGTGCTGGCCTGCACATCCTCACAGTGACAGATAAACCCACACTCTGCAGCGGGAATGTGGTCGGTCCGGTCCCGTCGGTCTGGTCCAGTCGGTCCGTTTGACGCTGAAACACGACGAACGTGCCGCTTCTTAAACGGTCATGGCGGCTGCCGGGGTCAGAGGTCAGGAACAGGCTCATTCAGAACCGGACTCAGTTCTTCCTGCTGCTCCTCTTTACATTAAAGTCTGACCCGGATCCCGTATTCAACCCCACAGAAGTGAGGTTCTGTCCAGCTGGGAACCTGAGAAAAGAACCAGTGGTGCTGCAGAAGAACTTTTCTTTCTCTTCGGACTGCATCGTTCTACAAAGTGATTCCACTCGTCAGTTTTGGTGTAAAAGTTCCACCAAAGAAAAGCTGATTCTGTCCATAATAAAAGTGTCAGAACCGACCCGGTCCTTGTTGGACTGGATGAACTCTTCCAGAGGATAAATAAGTCGTTTTCCTCTCAGATTCATAATGTTTGATGCATTAACTGAAATATCCCGCACACCACATACAGATTGTTCCTTGGACCCAGTCGCTCATAAAGATGTTTTCAGACTCTTTTATCAAACAGGATGTGATCTGACCCAGTTCCTTATTTAGTGTCTGAACCTCTGTTGGTCCACTTCTCAGAAATCAAAGAAAAGCTCTCGTTGGGGTAAAGATCAGTTTCATCCTTTCTGATTATATTTAACTGGAGATTCAAAGAACATGGGTTCTATGATGAATAACATGAGTTTTATGACAAAGAACATGGGTTCTATTATTAAGAACATGGTTCTATGATAAAGAACATGGTTTTATGATTAAGAACATGGGTTCTATGATAAAGAACATGGTTCTATGATTAAGAACATGGTTTTATGATTAAGAACATGGGTTCTATTATTAAGAACATGGTTCTATGATTAAGAACATGGTTCTATGATGAATAACATGGTTCTATGATAAAGAACATGGTTCTATGATAAAGAACATGGTTCTATTATTAAGAACATGGTTCTATGATAAAGAACATGGTTCTATGACAAAGAACATGGGTTCTATGATTAAGAACATGGTTCTATGATAAAGAACATGGTTCTATGATAAAGAACATGGGTTCTATGACAAAGAACATGATTCTATTATTAAGAACATGGTTCTATGATAAAGAACATGGTTCTATGATAAAGAACATGGGTTCTATGATAAAGAACATGGGTTCTATGATAAAGAACATGGGTTCTATGACAAAGAACATGATTCTATTATTAAGAACATGGTTCTATGATAAAGAACATGGTTCTATGATAAAGAACATGGTTCTATGACAAAGAACATGGGTTCTATGATAAAGAACATGGGTTCTATGATAAAGAACATGAGTTTTATGACAAAGAACATGGTTCTATGATAAAGAACATGGGTTCTATGATAAAGAACATGGGTTCTATGATAAAGAACATGAGTTTTATGACAAAGAACATGGTTCTATGATTAAGAACATGGTTCTATGATAAAGAACATGGTTCTATGATAAAGAACATGGGTTCTATGATAAAGAACATGGTTTTATGATTAAGAACATGGGTTCTATGATAAAGAACATGGGTTCTATGATAAAGAACATGAGTTTTATGACAAAGAACATGGTTCTATGATTAAGAACATGGTTCTATTATAAAGAACATGGGTTCTATTATTAAGAACATGGTTCTATGATAAAGAACATGGGTTCTATGATTAAGAACATGGTTCTATGATAAAGAACATGGGTTCTATGATTAAGAACATGGTTCTATGATAAAGAACATGGTTCTATGATAAAGAACATGGGTTCTATTATTAAGAACATGTTTTTATGGTTCAAATCATTTAACATCTGAGATGTGATTATATTATATATTATATAGATATGTTTTATTTTTATTTCTTTATATTCAAACTAAATCTGTCTCGATTCTTTTTGATGTGAAACTGGACACAAAAGAACTGAAATCAGCTGATTTTTCTGAATATTTTCCAGCTGATCTGATGATTAAATCTTCTGTTGTTGTGAATTCAAACAGGAAGGATTTTATAATCAGCTGATTTTTTGTTACTAATGACTTCCACAGACATGAAACGAGTCCAAACTGTCCTGTAACAACAGGAACAAACAGCCCCACCCACAAACTCACCTGACCGCTTTCTGTGCCTGTGGGCTCCGCCCACTGATGACATCACAGACCTGACTTTCAGGTGTGTGTCACAGACGAGTCGAGTGGCGCAGAGGAAGGTAAGAAGCTCCTTGTTTGTCTCAAACACTGAGAGAAAAGTTTGATCTCAGGTTCTGTTTCATGAACTTATTGATGTGAAACTGGTTCAGAACCAGCTGTTTTATGAGGCTCACCTGCTCAGGTGTGGGGGGGGGGGACATTCTGGTTCTGGGATCAGATCTGAGGACGTGTTGAAATTTGACCAGAGCAGAAATGAGTGATTTGTAAAGTTTTGGGAAGCTGCCTCACAGTCAGGTTAACGATCTCTGACTGGATCCAGCTGTGAGGCTGACTGAGAGGCATCACACTTCAGCTCCTCTGACAGGAAGCCAGCGGCGTGCCCTGGTGCATTCTGGGTAGCTGAGCGGACGCTGTTTTCATGTTCTGAGGTTCTTTAGATATTTCTGCCCCTGCGAGTTAAACGAGTTCTTTTCTGAGATCAGAGCACATGATGATCATCAGAGAGCGACAGATAAAGGCCTCCGTCTGAAGGGTTCTGCAGTCGGTTCCTCTCAGAACAGAACTGAGTCGAACAGAACTGGGCCGAACAGAACTGGGCCAAACAGAACTGGGCCGAACAGAACTGAGCCGAACAGAACTGAGCCGAACAGAACTGGACCGAACAGAACTGAGCCGAACAGAACTGAGCCGAACAGAACTGAGTCGAACAGAACTGAGCCGAACAGAACTGGACCGAACAGAACTGAGCCGAACAGAACTGAGCCGAACAGAACTGAGTCGAACAGAACTGAGCCGAACAGAACTGAGCCGAACAGAACTGGACCGAACAGAACTGAGCCGAACAGAACTGAGCCGAACAGAACTGAGTCGAACAGAACTGAGTCGAACAGAACTGAGCCGAACAGAACTGGACCGAACAGAACTGGACCGAACAGAACTGAGTCGAACAGAACTGGGCCTCCACTCAGTCCCGGATCTCAGTTCACAGTCTGCAGGTTGGAGCTTCAGAACAGAACATTCCTGTCAGATTGGACCGACCTGGAGTGGTTTCCTCTGAGTCTGTTAAACTGATTTTAACCCTTTAACTCCCACTCTGAGGGGGGGGGGGGGCTGTAATAATACAGACTTCACTGAGCTTTGAACACCTAAACCGAGTCAGAGACAGTGGTTCTCTCCGTGGTTCTGTTGCAGCCGGATGTTAAAGGGCAGCTTCTGGACATGAGGTGCTGACTTCATGACCCACTGAGGAAAAGGTTCGGCCTTCTGATTGGTGGACTGACTGGGTTTAAAAGGTTCGGCCTTCTGATTGGTGGACTGACTGGGTTTGAAAGGTTCGGCCTTCTGATTGGTGGACTGACTGGGTTTGAAAGGTTCGGCCTTCTGATTGGTGGACTGACTGGGTTTAAAAGGTTCGGCCTTCTGATTGGTGGACTGACTGGGTTTAAAAGGTTCGGCCTTCTGATTGGTGGACTGACTGGGTTTAAAAGGTTCAGCCTTCTGATTGGTGGACTGACTGGGTTTGAAAGGTTCGGCCTTCTGATTGGTGGACTGACTGGGTTTGAAAGGTTCGGCCTTCTGATTGGTGGACTGACTGGGTTTGAAAGGTTCGGCCTTCTGATTGGTGGACTGACTGGGTTTGAAAGGTTCGGCCTTCTGATTGGTGGACTGACTGGGTTTAAAAGGTTCGGCCTTCTGATTGGTGGACTGACTGGGTTTAAAAGGTTCGGCCTTCTGATTGGTGGACTGACTGGGTTTGAAAGGTTCGGCCTTCTGATTGGTGGACTGACTGGGTTTAAAAGGTTCGGCCTTCTGATTGGTGGACTGACTGGGTTTAGCTCCTCCGGCACCATTCAGATAAAAGCCTGTTCAGTACCCACAGGGGCAAAGGTTGCATCAGTTATAGTTCAAGCTGCTTCGAACCACCATCTGATGGTTTATCTCCAGTTTTCTCCAGTTTATTGATTGGTTCTGATCAACAGTTTGATGCCTCTGCTGGTGGTTTTGTGTGAAACAAACTCACTTTGAGGCGAAAGGATTCGGGTCTTTGAGCCCGGTCAGGAGACTTAGGGGGAAAGCCTTCAGAGCTTTGTGCTGCAGGATGAATCAGAGGCTGGAGTCGCCCTGTGACATCATTCCTTTATCCATCTGGTCTCTTTCACCTGCTTTGAGGTCTCTGATCAGACCATACCTGACCCAACATGCCCCCCAGCTCCTGGTGCAGACCCCCCAGCTCCTGGTGCAGGTCACGGTCATCTCCCACCTTGACTCCTGCAATGCTCTCCTAACTGGTTTCCTAACTGGTCTCCTAACTGGTTTCCTAACTGGTCTCCTAACTGGTCTCCTAACTGGTCTCCTAACTGGTCTCCTAACTGGTTTCCTAACTGGTCTCCTAACTGGTTTCCTAACTGGTCTCCTAACTGGTTTCCTAACTGGTTTCCTAACTGGTTTCCTAACTGGTCTCCTAACTGGTCTCCTAACTGGTCTCCTAACTGGTTTCCTAACTGGTCTCCTAACTGGTCTCCTAACTGCTCTCCTAACTGGTCTCCTAACTGGTTTCCTAACTGGTCTCCTAACTGGTCTCCTAACTGGTCTCCTAACTGGTTTCCTAACTGGTCTCCTAACTGGTTTCCTAACTGGTCTCCTAATTGGTTTCCTAACTGGTCTCCTAACTGGTCTCCTGACTGGTCTCCTAACTGGTTTCCTAACTGGTTTCCTAACTGGTTTCCTAACTGGTTTCCTAACTGGTTTCCTAACTGGTTTCCTAACTGGTTTCCTAACTGGTCTCCTAACTGGTTTCCTAACTGGTCTCCTAACTGGTCTCCTAACTGGTCTCCTAACTGGTCTCCTAACTGGTTTCCTAACTGGTTTCCTAACTGGTCTCCTAACTGGTTTCCTAACTGGTCTCCTAACTGGTCTCCTAATTGGTTTCCTAACTGGTTTCCTAACTGGTTTCCTAACTGGTCTCCTAACTGGTCTCCTAACTGGTTTCCTAACTGGTCTCCTAACTGGTCTCCTAACTGGTCTCCTAACTGGTCTCCTAACTGGTCTCCTAACTGGTCTCCTAACTTGACTCCTAACTGGTCTCCTAACTGGTCTCCTAACTGGTTTCCTAACTGGTCTCCTAACTGGTTTCCTAACTGGTCTCCTAACTGGTCTCCTAACTGGTTTCCTAACTGGTTTCCTAACTGGTTTCCTAACTGGTCTCCTAACTGGTCTCCTAACTGGTTTCCTAACTGGTTTCCTAACTGGTCTCCAGCCTGTGAAACCTCTGCAGATGGTCCAGAACGCGGCGGTGCGTCTGGTCTTGGATCAGCCTAAAAGAACACGCCCCCCCTCTGTTCATTGAGCTCCTCTGGCTGCCCTTAGCATCAGATCCAAGTCCCTGATGTTAGCTACAAAGAGCTTAATGGAACGGCTCCATCTACTTGAAGGCTCTTGCAAAGGCTTCTGTCCCAACTGGGTCCCTCCGTTGGTCCCAGGATTGTCGTCTAGCAGCTCCTACACCACGCCTAAGACAATCCAAACTCTGTTCATGTGTCGTCCCACGATGGTGGAATGAGCTACCGAGCGCTACCAGAACAGGGGCGTCCCTGTCTATCTTCACACTGTGGAAGCCCAGCTCTGACAGAGCCTGACTGCTGGTTCCTTACATGTAGCTTATTGTTAGCTTTGATGTTAGCTTTGATGTTAGCTTTGATGTTAGCTCTGTTAGCTTTGATGTTAGCTTTGATGTTAGCTTTGATGTTAGCTCTGTTAGCTCTGTTAGCTTTGATGTTAGCTTTGATGTTAGCTCTGTTAGCTCTGTTAGCTTTGATGTTAGCTTTGATGTTAGCTTTGATGTTAGCTATGTTAGCTTTGATGTTAGCTCTGATGTTAGCTGTACTGTTATGGCCTCGTTTGTAAGTTGCTTTGCATAAAAGCTAAAGGCAGAAACATAAACGGGGAGTTCTTCAGTTTTCTGTGTTTTAGTGCTGGACGTCTGAACTTAGCTTCGCTGCAGGCTGAACAATCAGAAACATTCAGCACAGAAGCCCCTCCCACAGCTCCTTTGGATTTAGACTGAACCTCCAATTAAGACTTCTTAAAGTCTGAGCTCAGTTTGATAAATTAGGTGTTTCAGGTCGCTTCCTTCAGATTTCTGTCAGAAGAGTTTCTGGTGTTTCAGAGCTTCTGGTGTTTCAGAGCTTCTGGTGTTTCAGAGCTTCTGGTGTTTCAGAGCTTCTGGTGTTTCAGAGCTTCTGGTGTTTCAGAGCTTCTGGTGTTTCAGAGCTTCTGGTGTTTCAGAGCTTCTGGTGTTTCAGAGTTTCTGGTGTTTCAGAGCTTCTGGTGTTTCAGAGCTTCTGGTGTTTCAGAGCTTCTGGTGTTTCAGAGCTTCTGGTGTTTCAGAGCTTCTGGTGTTTCAGAGTTTCTGGTGTTTCAGAGTTTCTGGTGTTTCAGAGTTTCTGGTGTTTCAGAGCTTCTGGTGTTTCAGAGTTTCTGGTGTTTCAGAGTTTCTGGTGTTTCAGAGCTTCTGGTGTTTCGGAGCTTCGGGTGTTTCAGAGTTTCTGGTGTTTCAGAGCTTCTGGTGTTTCAGAGTTTCTGGTGTTTCAGAGTTTCTGGTGTTTCAGAGTTTCTGGTGTTTCAGAGTTTCTGGTGTTTCAGAGTTTCTGGTGTTTCAGAGCTTCTGGTGTTTCAGAGTTTCTGGTGTTTCAGAGCTTCTGGTGTTTCAGAGTTTCTGGTGTTTCAGAGTTTCTGGTGTTTCAGAGCTTCTGGTGTTTCGGAGTTTCTGGTGTTTCAGAGCTTCTGGTGTTTCGGAGCTTCTGGTGTTTCGGAGCTTCTGGTGTTTCGGAGTTTCTGGTGTTTCGGAGCTTCTGGTGTTTCGGAGCTTCTGGTGTTTCGGAGCTTCTGGTGTTTCAGAGTTTCTGGTGTACCTACAGGTTGGACCTGACGGGGGCGAGCTGCACAGAAGCAGTTAAACTACATCAGTTTAACAGCAGGGAAGTGGCCCCGCCCACCCACTCACCTGTCAGTGTGTCAGAGGTCACCTGCTCTGAGGTGGAATGTGGTCTGAGCTGCTCCTCCCTCAGCGTGCAGGTGGTCATGCGACCAGTGAAAGCTTCAGAAACCAGTGAAAGGCTCAGAAACCAGTGAAAGGCTCAGAAACCAGTGAAAGGTTCAGAAACCAGTTAAAGGCTTAGGGTTAGGGTTATAATAAGGATGATAACCCCAGGGTTAGGGTTATAATAAGGATGATAACCCCAGGGTTAGGGTTATAATAAGGATGATAACCCCAGGGTTAGGGTTATAATAAGGATGATAACCCCAGGGTTAGGGTTATAATAAGGATGATAACCCCAGGGTTAGGGTTATAATAAGGATGATAACCCCAGGGTTAGGGTTATAATAAGGATGATAACCCCAGGGTTAGGGTTATAATAAGGATGATAACCCCAGGGTTAGGGTTATAATAAGGATGATAACCCCAGGCTTAGGGTTATAATAAGGATGATAACCCCAGGCTTAGGGTTATAATACGGATGATAACCCCAGGGTTAGGGTCATAATACGGATGATACCCCCAGGGTTAGGGTCATAATACGGATGATACCCCCAGGGTTAGGGTCATAATACGGATGATACCCCCAGGGTTAGGGTCATAATACGGATGATACCCCCAGGGTTAGGGTCATAATACGGATGATACCCCCAGGGTTAGGGTCATAATACGGATGATAACCCCAGGGTTAGGGTCATAATAAGGATGATACCCCCAGGGTTAGGGTCATAATAAGGATGATACCCCCAGGGTTAGGGTCATAATACGGATGATACCCCCAGGGTTAGGGTCATAATAAGGACGATAACCCCAGGGTTAGGGTCATAATAAGGACGATACCCCCAGGGTTAGGGTCATAATAAGGACGATGACCCCAGGGTTAGGGTCATAATAAGGACGATGACCCCAGGGTTAGGGTCATAATAAGGACGATGACCCCAGGGTTAGGGTCATAATAAGGACGATGACCCCAGGGTTAGGGTCATAATAAGGACGATAACCCCAGGGTTAGGGTCATAATAAGGACGATACCCCCAGGGTTAGGGTCATAATAAGGACGATGACCCCAGGGTTAGGGTCATAATACGGACGATGACCCCAGGGTTAGGGTCATAATAAGGACGATGACCCCAGGGTTAGGGTCATAATAAGGACGATGACCCCAGGGTTAGGGTCATAATACGGACGATGACCCCAGGGTTAGGGTCATAATACGGACGATGACCCCAGGGTTAGGGTCATAATACGGACGATGACCCCAGGGTTAGGGTCATAATAAGGACGATGACCCCAGGGTTAGGGTCATAATACGGACGATGACCCCAGGGTTAGGGTCATAATACGGACGATGACCCCAGGGTTAGGGTCATAATAAGGACGATGACCCCAGGGTTAGGGTCATAATAAGGATGATACCCCCAGGGTTAGGGTCATAATAAGGATGATACCCCCAGGGTTAGGGTTATAATAAGGATGATAACCCCAGGGTTAGGGTTATAATAAGGATGATAACCCCAGGGTTAGGGTTATAATAAGGATGATACCCCCAGGGTTAGGGTTATAATAAGGATGATAACCCCAGGGTTAGGGTCATAATAAGGATGATACCCCCAGGGTTAGGGTTATAATAAGGATGATAACCCCAGGGTTAGGGTCATAATAAGGATGATATCCCCAGGGTTAGGGTTATAATAAGGATGATACCCCCAGGGTTAGGGTCATAATACGGACGATAACCCCAGGGTTAGGGTCATAATACGGACGATAACCCCAGGGTTAGGGTCATAATACGGACGATAACCCCAGGGTTAGGGTCATAATACGGACGATAACCCCAGGGTTAGGGTCATAATAAGGACGATGACCCCAGGGTTAGGGTTATAATAAGGATGATGACCCCAGGGTTAGGGTCATAATACGGATGATGACCCCAGGGTTAGGGTCATAATAAGGATGATGACCCCAGGGTTAGGGTCATAATAAGGATGATGACCCCAGGGTTAGGGTCATAATAAGGATGATGACCCCAGGGTTAGGGTCATAATACGGATGATAATCCCAGGGTTAGGGTTATAATAAGGATGATGACCCCAGGGTTAGGGTTATAATCCGGATGATAACCCCAGGGTTAGGGTCATAATCCGGATGATAACCCCAGGTGATGCAGGATCTCTCTGTTCCAGGCTGACCATGGCGGAGGCGGCGGCTGCATCGGAGCTGCTCTCAGAGCAGGAGCTCACCTGCTCCATCTGCCTGGACCTGTTCACGGACCCGGTTTCTACCCCCTGTGGACACAACTTCTGCCAGGTAAGGTCCACCTGCAGCACACCTGAGGCCGTCCTCCCACGCCGTGGCGTGTGAATAACCTGCTGTGTTGTGTGTCTGCAGGCGTGTATCGGTGGCTACTGGGCGTCCAGCCCGGTGTGCACCTGTCCTCTGTGCAAACGCCAGTTCGATGAGCGTCCTCTGCTCAGCATCAACAAAGTCTTCGCTCTCATCGCAGAGACGTACAAACAGACCCGTTACGGCACCTCGGCGTCGGGCAGTAACGGCGTGCTGGATGCCGTGACGACGGAGGAGGGCTTCCACAGCACCAACCCGTTCCTGACAGCACCGGCGAAAGCCGCCGAGGATGAGGTGTGGTGTGACGTGTGCACAGGTGTGAAGCAGCCCGCCGTCAGCTCCTGCCTCACCTGCACCGCCTCTTACTGCGCCGAGCACCTGCAGCCGCACCACGGCACCGCCTTCTACTCCAAGCACACGCTGATGGACCCCCGGGAGGCCCTCAGGGGCCGCACCTGCGCCCTGCACCACCGCCTGCTGGAGGTGAGACCGAACGCTTCAGTGGTTAAGGTTAACAGCTGGACCTCTAACGTTCCTCACGATGCGTTCATGGGTCCAGGTTTTCTGCAGGACATGCCAGCGCTGCATCTGCGCCATCTGCGTCCTGGAGGAACACCGGACCCACAAAACCGTCTCCATCCAGACCGAGAGACTTGGAAAACAGGTAGAAACGCTACGCCATCACTGCTGGGCTCACCTGTGTGTGTTCACCTGTGTGTGTTCACCTGTGTGTGTTTCCACCTGTGTGTGTTCACCTGTGTGTGTTCACCTGTGTGTGTTTCCACCTGTGTGTGTGTCCACCTGTGTGTGTTTCCACCTGTGTGTGTTTCCACCTGTGTGTGTTTCCACCTGTGTGTGTTTCCACCTGTGTGTGTTCACCTGTGTGTGTGTCCACCTGTGTGTGTTTCCACCTGTGTGTGTTTCCACCTGTGTGTGTTCACCTGTGTGTTTCCACCTGTGTGTGTTTCCACCTGTGTGTGTTCACCTGTGTGTGTTCACCTGTGTGTGTTTCCACCTGTGTGTGTTTCCACCTGTGTGTGTTTCCACCTGTGTGTTTCCACCTGTGTGTTTCCACCTGTGTGTGTTTCCACCTGTGTGTTTCCACCTGTGTGTTTCCACCTGTGTGTGTTTCCACCTGTGTGTTTCCACCTGTGTGTGTTTCCACCTGTGTGTGTTTCCACCTGTGTGTGTTTCCACCTGTGTGTGTCCACCTGTGTGTGTTCACCTGTGTGTGTGTCCACCTGTGTGTGTTTCCACCTGTGTGTGTTTCCACCTGTGTGTGTTTCCACCTGTGTGTTTCCACCTGTGTGTGTTTCCACCTGTGTGTGTTCACCTGTGTGTGTTTCCACCTGTGTGTTTCCACCTGTGTGTGTTTCCACCTGTGTGTGTGTCCACCTGTGTGTGTTCACCTGTGTGTGTGTCCACCTGTGTGTGTTTCCACCTGTGTGTGTTTCCACCTGTGTGTGTTTCCACCTGTGTGTGTTTCCACCTGTGTGTGTCCACCTGTGTGTGTTTCCACCTGTGTGTGTGTCCACCTGTGTGTGTTTCCACCTGTGTGTGTTTCCACCTGTGTGTGTTTCCACCTGTGTGTGTTCACCTGTGTGTTCACCTGTGTGTGTCCACCTGTGTGTGTTTCCACCTGTGTGTGTTCACCTGTGTGTTCACCTGTGTGTGTCCACCTGTGTGTGTTTCCACCTGTGTGTGTGTCCACCTGTGTGTGTTTCCACCTGTGTGTGTGTCCACCTGTGTGTGTTTCCACCTGTGTGTGTGTCCACCTGTGTGTGTTTCCACCTGTGTGTGTTTCCACCTGTGTGTGTTTCCACCTGTGTGTTTCCACCTGTGTGTTTCCACCTGTGTGTGTTTCCACCTGTGTGTGTTCACCTGTGTGTTCACCTGTGTGTGTTTCCACCTGTGTGTTTCCACCTGTGTGTGTTTCCACCTGTGTGTGTTTCCACCTGTGTGTGTTCACCTGTGTGTGTTTCCACCTGTGTGTTTCCACCTGTGTGTGTGTCCACCTGTGTGTGTTCACCTGTGTGTGTGTCCACCTGTGTGTGTTTCCACCTGTGTGTGTTTCCACCTGTGTGTGTTTCCACCTGTGTGTGTTTCCACCTGTGTGTGTTTCCACCTGTGTGTGTTCACCTGTGTGTGTGTTCACCTGTGTGTGTTTCCACCTGTGTGTGTTTCCACCTGTGTGTGTTCACCTGTGTGTGTTTCCACCTGTGTGTTTCCACCTGTGTGTGTTCACCTGTGTGTGTTTCCACCTGTGTGTTTCCACCTGTGTGTGTTCACCTGTGTGTGTTTCCACCTGTGTGTTTCCACCTGTGTGTGTTCACCTGTGTGTGTTTCCACCTGTGTGTTTCCACCTGTGTGTGTTCACCTGTGTGTGTTTCCACCTGTGTGTGTTCACCTGTGTGTGTTTCCACCTGTGTGTGTTTCCACCTGTGTGTGTTCACCTGTGTGTGTTTCCACCTGTGTGTGTTTCCACCTGTGTGTGTTTCCACCTGTGTTTCCACCTGTGTGTGTTTCCACCTGTGTGTGTTTCCACCTGTGTGTGTTCACCTGTGTGTGTTTCCACCTGTGTGTGTTTCCACCTGTGTGTGTTTCCACCTGTGTGTGTTTCCACCTGTGTGTGTTTCCACCTGTGTGTTTCCACCTGTGTGTTTCCACCTGTGTGTGTTTCCACCTGTGTGTGTGTCCACCTGTGTGTTTCCACCTGTGTGTTTCCACCTGTGTGTGTTTCCACCTGTGTGTGTGTCCACCTGTGTGTTTCCACCTGTGTGTGTTTCCACCTGTGTGTGTTTCCACCTGTGTGTGTTTCCACCTGTGTGTGTTTCCACCTGTGTGTGTTTCCACCTGTGTGTTTCCACCTGTGTGTGTTTCCACCTGTGTGTGTTCACCTGTGTGTGTTTCCACCTGTGTGTTTCCACCTGTGTGTGTTTCCACCTGTGTGTTTCCACCTGTGTGTGTTTCCACCTGTGTGTGTTTCCACCTGTGTGTGTTTCCACCTGTGTGTGTTTCCACCTGTGTTTCCACCTGTGTGTGTTTCCACCTGTGTTTCCACCTGTGTGTGTTTCCACCTGTGTGTGTTTCCACCTGTGTTTCCACCTGTGTGTGTTTCCACCTGTGTGTGTTTCCACCTGTGTGTGTTTCCACCTGTGTGTGTTTCCACCTGTGTGTTTCCACCTGTGTGTGTTTCCACCTGTGTGTGTTTCCACCTGTGTGTGTTTCCACCTGTGTGTGTTTCCACCTGTGTGTGTTTCCACCTGTGTGTTTCCACCTGTGTGTGTTTCCACCTGTGTGTTTCCACCTGTGTGTGTTTCCACCTGTGTGTGTTTCCACCTGTGTGTGTTTCCACCTGTGTGTGTGTTCACCTGTGTGTGTCCACCTGTGTGTTTCCACCTGTGTGTGTTTCCACCTGTGTGTGTGTTCACCTGTGTGTGTTTCCACCTGTGTGTGTTCACCTGTGTGTGTTTCCACCTGTGTGTGTTTCCACCTGTGTGTGTTCACCTGTGTGTGTTTCCACCTGTGTGTTTCCACCTGTGTGTGTTTCCACCTGTGTGTGTTTCCACCTGTGTGTGTTTCCACCTGTGTGTGTTTCCACCTGTGTGTTTCCACCTGTGTGTGTTTCCACCTGTGTGTGTCCACCTGTGTTTCAGAAACACGTGGCGAGGACTGAGCAGGAGATCATGAACCGCATCAAGGAGAAGGAGGTCCATGTGGGCGACCTGAAGAAGAAGCTTCAGGGCGTGCAGGTGTGACGGATCTTTCCTTTAAAGTAGATCTCAGTTTGGTTCCCCCCGGTCTCCAGGACCCGCAGCTCTTCGAGGTTCTGAGGGTTTTTCCGGGCCTGATGTCTCCTGAGTTCCTTTGCTTTATTCTCAGAGTTATGCAGACAGAGAACGGGGCGAAGTCGAGCACCTGCTGGATGAAGTGTCCGCCTCGTTGGACAGGATCCGGACTCAGGTGGTCGGCAGCATCGAGAGACAGCTGGATGCTGTGATGTCAAAGGGGGAGGGGCTTGTTCACCGTTTGGAGGCGGAGCTTGGTCAGCTGATGGACAGGAGGGCCACGCTGGAGGTCCAGGCCATCAGCCAGGATCACATCAGCTTCCTGCAGGTGGGAGCTGAGCACCTGGTCTTTGTGCTGTTTGTTGGAGGAGAGTGAACTGAAGGCTCCTTCCTCCTCTTCCTCGTTCTTCTCTCAGAGTTATGAGGAGGCCACGGCTCCTCTGGAGGAGGAGCAGCAGGACCATGTGGACGAGGACGAGGAGTTCTCCCTCCACTTCCACCTGGATGAGGTGAAGAGCGCCCTGTCCGAGGTCAAGGAAAAGATGGACGACATCCGGATGGGGGAGGTCCGGCCCCGAGGCTCCAGAGGCTCCAGAGGCTCCTGTGAGTCACATGTTCCCTGCAGATGTTTCCAGATGTTTGTTCAGAGTGTGACGCCTCTTTGTCGTCTGTTTCAGTTTCATCCGGTGAGCTGATGCCGGCTGAGAGCATGCTCAGTCTGAGAGGAAGCAAGGCCAACCTGAGGAAGAGTCAGTGGTCCCTGAAAGGTGAGGGGGTCCAGGTCAGGTCCAGGTCCAGATCAGGCCCAGGTCCAGATCAGGTCCAGATCAGGTCCAGATCAGGTCCAGATCAGGCCCAGATCAGGTCCAGATCAGGTCCAGGTCAGGCCCAGGTCCAGATCAGGCCCAGATCAGGTCCAGATCAGGTCCAGATCAGGTCCAGATCCAGATCAGGTCCAGATCCAGATCAGGTCCAGATCAGGTCTAGATCAGGTCCAGATCAGGTCCAGGTCCAGATCCAGATCAGGTCCAGATCAGGTCCAGATCAGATCCAGATCAGGTCCAGATCAGGCCCAGGCCCAGGTCCAGATCAGGTCCAGATCAGGTCCAGATCAGGCCCAGGTCCAGATCAGGTCCAGATCCAGATCCAGATCAGGTCCAGATCAGGTCCAGATCAGATCCAGATCAGGTCCAGATCAGGCCCAGATCAGATCCAGATCAAGTCCAGATCAGGTCCAGATCAGGTCCAGATCAGGTCCAGATCCAGATCAGGTCCAGATCCGGTCCAGATCAGGTCCAGATCCAGATCAGGTCCAGATCAGGTCCAGATCAGGTCCAGATCAGGTCCAGATCAGGTCCAGGTCCAGATCCAGATCAGGTCCAGATCAGGTCCAGATCCAGATCAGGTCCAGATCAGGCCCAGGTTAGAGTCCGACATTAAACCCAGACGCTAACACCAAATGGAGCTGAAGACAGAACCGTGGCGTCAGACTAAAGTTTCCGGTCCCACAACCCAACCCTGTGGGACTCCCGTCTCACTCTAAGACTTGTTGTTGTTCACTCTGTGTTTGAGACTCGTTCAGGTGCTTCACTGTGAGAGTTTCTGACTGTGGTTTCCTGTCTCCTCCCAGATATGAAGAAGATGGGTCGGGCGGTGTCAGGTCGGTAAAGTTTTACTGTCCTGTTGATGTTGGGATGAATGGATCACTTCCTGCGTTAAACATGACACAAATCCACTCGTTTTTGTTGTTATTATCGACCCATTTGTGCATAAAAAGGCTTCAACACTCGACTGACTCACATCTCACTGTTTGAACTGTTGGTCGGTTCAATTAAAGTGATTAAAAATGACTTTAAACATTTGTTTGGTTCATTTAAAGTGATTTTTAATGACTTTAAACATTTGTTTGGTTCATTTAAAGTGATTAAAAATGACTTTAAACTGCTGTTTGGTTCAATTAAAGTGATTAAAAATGACTTTAAACTGCTGTTTGGTTCAATTAAAGTGATTTTTAATGACTTTAAACTGTTGTTTGGTTCAATTAAAGTGATTTTTAATGACTTTAAACATTTGTTTGGTTCAATTAAAGTGATTTTTAATGACTTTAAACATTTGTTTGGTTCAATTAAAGTGATTTTTAATGACTTTAAACTGCTGTTTGGTTCAATTAAAGTGATTTTTAATCACTTTAAACTGCTGTTTGGTTCAATTAAAGTGATTTTTAATGACTTTAAACATTGGTTTGGTTTCAGCTCTTCTGTTTCAGATGAAGCTGCTGATTAAAAGACTTTCACCTGTAAATCAGTCACTGATCAGCTGTTTGTTCTGTTTCAGGACACAAGAAGGCCCGACTCTACATGGGTGAGCTGTAACTTCCACGTTGTCTGAAGTCGTAAACTCCGTCTGTGACGAGGTTATTGATCTCCGGTGTGTTTCTGGCTGCTTCCAGAGGACGTGACGCTGAACCCGGTGACGGCGTATCCCTTCCTGATCCTGTCTGAGGACAGGAAGCAGGTGAAGAGAGGCGAGAAGCTGCAGATCTTCAGAAACAGCCCTCACAGGTTCGATGTCTGGTCCTGTGTTCTCGCCAAGGAGGGTTTCAGCTCCGGGCGCCACTACTGGGAGGTCAGGGCCCGGGTCATCAGATCCTCCTTTACGTCTTATTGATCGCTGGATTCCCTCCAGATCAGTTTATTTATTTCATTGGTGTATTTACTTCTGTTTTTGCATTTTCTTCCATTTTATCTCATGTTTTCCTTTGTTTCTGCCTCATTAATATAGTTTAAAGTTAGATTAAGTTAATTTGCACAATTTATCATCACATAAACTTATTTAAACATGTATTTCTGTGTATTTACTTCTGTTTTTGCATTTTCTTCCATTTTATTTCCTTTGTTTCTGCCTCATTAATATAGTTTAAAGTTAGATTAAGTTAATTTGCACAATTTATCATCACATAAACTTATGTAAACATGTATTTCTGTGTCCCTGCTGTTCGTCTTGCAGGTGTTTGTGGGCGAGAACAAGGACTGGAAGCTGGGCGTGGTCGGCGAGGCGGCTCAGAGGAAAGGCCTGTTCGACATGAGTCCGCCTCACGGATACTACGCCATCTGGTGGAGCGGCAGCCAGCTGAGAGCGCTCACCGCGCCGCCTCTCACCAAGGTACGCCTCAACCTTCAGCCGTTTCTGCTGGGCTCCGCCCTCCTGCTCTCAGGTACGGAAGCCCAGAGGGAAAATAACAGCTGGGTTCAGACTGTGAACGTTTATTTGTAAGAAACGAGGACTTTTTACATTCAAATATGGAGTCAGATTTTATTCTGATGGCTGAAAGCAAAGATTTGACAATAGTTTAATAAAATTCCAGAACTTTCCAAAGCAAAACAATTAAATGTTTAGTTTGTGACTTTAAATTCAAATTTCTTTGCACAGATTAGATTCTAATGCTACATAAAATCCTGGCTGTTGTCAGGTTTACCATCCTTTGCTTTGCATTTCCCGTCATCAATGGGCTTCCGTAACTCGAAGCCTTCTGATAGAAAAGTTTAAGAACAGCGATGAAAGGCTTCCATACAGCTGATGCAACTGCCTCCGGCCTGCAGGTCAAAGGTCATCATCCCAAGCTGCGGCAGGTCGGCGTCTTCCTGGATGTGGACGAGGGTCAGGTGACTTTCTACAATGTGAAGTCGGGCTCCGAGATCTACAGCTTCACTGGAAGCTCTGAGTTCACAGAGAGGATGTTTCCTCTGCTCGGCACCGGAGACAAAGAGGTCCCGCTGGTCCTCATCACCGCCCAGCACCACCTGGCCTGAGGGTCCAGAACCGGAGGGTCACCTGGCCTGAGGGTCCAGAACCGGAGGGTCACCTGGCCTGAGGGTCCAGAACCAAAGGGTCACCTGGCCTGAGGGTCCAGAACCAGAACCAGAGTCTGTCTCCACAGCAGAAACCAAAGAACAGCGGGGTAACGAGACGTTCCACCATGAAGACGTATGCAAGGAGCAGCAAATCCGCCGTTTATTGATTTTTATCTTTAGATAAACCTGCATCTTTAGTCAGTAAAACCAGAGCTGTAAATAAAACTGTCATCATCTGGCTGTGAAAAGCCGATTTATTTCCTGTAAATACCCCCCCCCCAAACCCCGTTCCATTTGTACCCCCCCCCCCCCAACCCCGTTCCATTTGTACCCCCCCAACCCCGTTCCATTTGTACCCCCCCCCCAAACCCCGTTCCATTTGTACCCCCCCCCCAAACCCCGTTCCATTTGTACCCCCCCCAAACCCCGTTCCATTTGTACCCCCCCCAAACCCCGTTCCATTTGTACCCCCCCCCCAAACCCCGTTCCATTTGTACCCCCCCCCCCCCCAAACCCCGTAGTTCAGGTTAGTGCATGAGGAAAATGTTGTGATGTGGGCTGAAATGTGAACGATTAACATCAATCATTCTAGAGGAAAACTGAAGTAAAAAATGACTAATTTTGTCAAATATGGAATATTTTTGTCATCAAACATCTAAAAATATCTTTAAATCTACAATAATTTCTATTAAAATGGACTCTTGGTTCTGTAAAGATTATAATAAAGCAAAAATGTTAACTTGCTGTAATCTAATTTATATTTTGTGTCATTGTCAAAGTTCTTCATGTCTTTTTGTTTTCTGTCTGTTCCACCGGGCTTCCGTAGCTCCGAGTGAACCTCAGAGCACCTTTAACCTGACGCTGAGCACCTTTAACCTGAAGCTGAGCACCTTTAACCTGAAGCTGAGCACCTTTAACCTGACGCTGAGCACCTTTAACCTGAAGCTGAGCACCTTTAACCTGAAGCTGAGCACCTTTAACCTGACGCTGAGCACCTTTAGCCTGACGCTGAGCACCTTTAACCTGAAGCTGAGCACCTTTAACCTGAAGCTGAGCTCCTTTAACCTGACGCTGAGCACCTTTAACCTGAAGCTGAGCACCTTTAACCTGAAGCTGAGCACCTTTAACCTGAAGCTGAGCACCTTTAACCTGACGCTGAGCACCTTTAACCTGAAGCTGAGCACCTTTAACCTGAAGCTGAGCACCTTTAACCTGACGCTGAGCTCCTTTAACCTGACGCTGAGCACCTTTAGCCTGACGCTGAGCACCTTTAACCTGAAGCTGAGCACCTTTAACCTGAAGCTGAGCTCCTTTAACCTGACGCTGAGCACCTTTAACCTGACGCTGAGCACCTTTAACCTGAAGCTGAGCTCCTTTAACCTGACGCTGAGCACCTTTAACCTGACGCTGAGCTCCTTTAACCTGACGCTGAGCACCTTTAACCTGAAGCTGAGCACCTTTAACCTGAAGCTGAGCACCTTTAACCTGACGCTGAGCACCTTTAACCTGAAGCTGAGCACCTTTAACCTGAAGCTGAGCACCTTTAACCTGACGCTGAGCACCTTTAACCTGAAGCTGAGCACCTTTAACCTGAAGCTGAGCACCTTTAACCTGACGCTGAGCACCTTTAACCTGACGCTGAGCACCTTTAGCCTGACGCTGAGCACCTTTAACCTGAAGCTGAGCACCTTTAACCTGAAGCTGAGCTCCTTTAACCTGACGCTGAGCACCTTTAACCTGAAGCTGAGCACCTTTAACCTGAAGCTGAGCACCTTTAACCTGAAGCTGAGCACCTTTAACCTGACGCTGAGCACCTTTAACCTGAAGCTGAGCACCTTTAACCTGAAGCTGAGCACCTTTAACCTGACGCTGAGCTCCTTTAACCTGACGCTGAGCACCTTTAGCCTGACGCTGAGCACCTTTAACCTGAAGCTGAGCACCTTTAACCTGAAGCTGAGCTCCTTTAACCTGACGCTGAGCACCTTTAACCTGACGCTGAGCACCTTTAACCTGAAGCTGAGCTCCTTTAACCTGACGCTGAGCACCTTTAACCTGACGCTGAGCTCCTTTAACCTGACGCTGAGCACCTTTAACCTGAAGCTGAGCACCTTTAACCTGAAGCTGAGCACCTTTAACCTGACGCTGAGCACCTTTAACCTGAAGCTGAGCACCTTTAACCTGACGCTGAGCACCTTTAACCTGACGCTGAGCTCCTTTAACCTAACGCTGAGCTCCTTTAACCTGACGCTGAGCTCCTTTAACCTGAAGCTGAGCTCCTTTAACCTGACGCTGAGCACCTTTAACCTGACGCTGAGCACCTTTAACCTGAAGCTGAGCACCTTTAACCTGAAGCTGAGCACCTTTAACCTGACGCTGAGCACCTTTAACCTGACGCTGAGCACCTTTAACCTGAAGCTGAGCACCTTTAACCTGACGCTGAGCTCCTTTAACCTGACGCTGAGCTCCTTTAACCTGACGCTGAGCACCTTTAACCTGACGCTGAGCTCCTTTAACCTGAAGCTGAGCACCTTTAACCTGAAGCTGAGCTACTTTAACCTGACGCTGAGCACCTTTAACATGACGCTGAGCACCTTTAACCTGACGCTGAGCTCCTTTAACCTGACGCTGAGCACCTTTAACCTGAAGCTGAGCACCTTTAACCTGAAGCTGAGCTACTTTAACCTGAAGCTGAGCACCTTTAACATGACGCTGAGCACCTTTAACCTGACGCTGAGCTCCTTTAACCTGACGCTGAGCACCTTTAACCTGAAGCTGAGCACCTTTAACCTGAAGCTGAGCTACTTTAACCTGACGCTGAGCACCTTTAACCTGACGCTGAGCACCTTTAACCTGAAGCTGAGTACCTTTAACCCGAAGCTGAGCACCTTTAACCCGACGCTGAGCACCTTTAACCTGAAGCTGAGCACCTTTAACCTGAAGCTGAGCTACTTTAACCCGACGCTGAGCTCCTTTAACCTGAAGCTGAGCACCTTTAACCTGAAGCTGAGCACCTTTAACCTGACGCTGAGCACCTTTAACCTGACGCTGAGCACCTTTAACCTGAAGCTGAGCTCCTTTAACCCGACGCTGAGCTCCTTTAACCTGAAGCTGAGCACCTTTAACCTGACGCTGAGCACCTTTAACCTGAAGCTGAGCACCTTTAACCTGAAGCTGAGCTACTTTAACCCGACGCTGAGCACCTTTAACCTGACGCTGAGCACCTTTAACCTGACGCTGAGCACCTTTAACCTGACGCTGAGCTCCTTTAACCTGAAGCTGAGCACCTTTAACCTGACGCTGAGCACCTTTAACCTGACGCTGAGCACCTTTAACCTGAAGCTGAGCACCTTTAACCTGAAGCTGAGCACCTTTAACCTGAAGCTGAGCACCTTTAACCTGAAGCTGAGCACCTTTAACCTGAAGCTGAGCACCTTTAACCTGACGCTGAGCTCCTTTAACCTGAAGCTGAGCACCTTTAACCTGACGCTGAGCACCTTTAACCTGAAGCTGAGCACCTTTAACCTGACGCTGAGCACCTTTAACCTGAAGCTGAACTCCTTTAACCTGAAGCTGAGCTCCTTTAACCCGACGCTGAGCACCTTTAACCCGAAGCTGAGCACCTTTAACCCGACGCTGAGCACCTTTAACCCGACGCTGAGCTCCTTTAACCCGACGCTGAGCACCTTTAACCCGAAGCTGAGCACCTTTAACCTGAAGCTGAGCACCTTTAACCTGAAGCTGAGCACCTTTAACCTGACGCTGAGCACCTTTAACCTGACGCTGAGCACCTTTAACCTGACGCTGAGCACCTTTAACCTGAAGCTGAGCACCTTTAACCTGAAGCTGAGCACCTTTAACCTGACGCTGAGCACCTTTAACCCGACGCTGAGCTCCTTTAACCCGACGCTGAGCTCCTTTAACCTGAAGCTGAGCACCTTTAACCTGACGCTGAGCACCTTTAACCCGACGCTGAGCTCCTTTAACCTGACGCTGAGCACCTTTAACCTGACGCTGAGCACCTTTAGCCTGACGCTGAGCACCTTTAACCTGAAGCTGAGCACCTTTAACCTGAAGCTGAGCTCCTTTAACCTGAAGCTGAGCTCCTTTAACCTGACGCTGAGCACCTTTAACCTGAAGCTGAGCACCTTTAACCTGAAGCTGAGCACCTTTAACCTGAAGCTGAGCACCTTTAACCTGACGCTGAGCTCCTTTAACCTGAAGCTGAGCACCTTTAACCTGAAGCTGAGCACCTTTAACCTGACGCTGAGCACCTTTAACCTGACGCTGAGCACCTTTAGCCTGACGCTGAGCACCTTTAACCTGAAGCTGAGCACCTTTAACCTGAAGCTGAGCTCCTTTAACCTGACGCTGAGCACCTTTAACCTGACGCTGAGCACCTTTAACCTGAAGCTGAGCTCCTTTAACCTGACGCTGAGCACCTTTAACCTGACGCTGAGCTCCTTTAACCTGACGCTGAGCACCTTTAACCTGAAGCTGAGCACCTTTAACCTGAAGCTGAGCACCTTTAACCTGACGCTGAGCACCTTTAACCTGAAGCTGAGCACCTTTAACCTGACGCTGAGCACCTTTAACCTGACGCTGAGCTCCTTTAACCTAACGCTGAGCTCCTTTAACCTGACGCTGAGCTCCTTTAACCTGAAGCTGAGCTCCTTTAACCTGACGCTGAGCACCTTTAACCTGACGCTGAGCACCTTTAACCTGAAGCTGAGCACCTTTAACCTGAAGCTGAGCACCTTTAACCTGACGCTGAGCACCTTTAACCTGAAGCTGAGCTACTTTAACCTGACGCTGAGCACCTTTAACATGACGCTGAGCACCTTTAACCTGACGCTGAGCTCCTTTAACCTGACGCTGAGCACCTTTAACCTGAAGCTGAGCACCTTTAACCTGAAGCTGAGCTACTTTAACCTGAAGCTGAGCACCTTTAACATGACGCTGAGCACCTTTAACCTGACGCTGAGCTCCTTTAACCTGACGCTGAGCACCTTTAACCTGAAGCTGAGCACCTTTAACCTGAAGCTGAGCTACTTTAACCTGACGCTGAGCACCTTTAACCTGACGCTGAGCACCTTTAACCTGAAGCTGAGTACCTTTAACCCGAAGCTGAGCACCTTTAACCCGACGCTGAGCACCTTTAACCTGAAGCTGAGCACCTTTAACCTGAAGCTGAGCTACTTTAACCCGACGCTGAGCTCCTTTAACCTGAAGCTGAGCACCTTTAACCTGAAGCTGAGCACCTTTAACCTGACGCTGAGCACCTTTAACCTGACGCTGAGCACCTTTAACCTGAAGCTGAGCTCCTTTAACCCGACGCTGAGCTCCTTTAAAATGAAGCTGAGCACCTTTAACCTGACGCTGAGCACCTTTAACCTGAAGCTGAGCACCTTTAACCTGAAGCTGAGCTACTTTAACCCGACGCTGAGCACCTTTAACCTGACGCTGAGCACCTTTAACCTGACGCTGAGCACCTTTAACCTGACGCTGAGCTCCTTTAACCTGAAGCTGAGCACCTTTAACCTGACGCTGAGCACCTTTAACCTGACGCTGAGCACCTTTAACCTGAAGCTGAGCACCTTTAACCTGAAGCTGAGCACCTTTAACCTGAAGCTGAGCACCTTTAACCTGAAGCTGAGCACCTTTAACCTGAAGCTGAGCACCTTTAACCTGACGCTGAGCTCCTTTAACCTGAAGCTGAGCACCTTTAACCTGACGCTGAGCACCTTTAACCTGAAGCTGAGCACCTTTAACCTGACGCTGAGCACCTTTAACCTGAAGCTGAACTCCTTTAACCTGAAGCTGAGCTCCTTTAACCCGACGCTGAGCACCTTTAACCCGAAGCTGAGCACCTTTAACCCGACGCTGAGCACCTTTAACCCGACGCTGAGCTCCTTTAACCCGACGCTGAGCACCTTTAACCCGAAGCTGAGCACCTTTAACCTGAAGCTGAGCACCTTTAACCTGAAGCTGAGCACCTTTAACCTGACGCTGAGCACCTTTAACCTGACGCTGAGCACCTTTAACCTGACGCTGAGCACCTTTAACCTGAAGCTGAGCACCTTTAACCTGAAGCTGAGCACCTTTAACCTGACGCTGAGCACCTTTAACCCGACGCTGAGCTCCTTTAACCCGACGCTGAGCTCCTTTAACCTGAAGCTGAGCACCTTTAACCTGACGCTGATCACCTTTAACCCGACGCTGAGCTCCTTTAACCTGACGCTGAGCACCTTTAACCTGACGCTGAGCACCTTTAGCCTGACGCTGAGCACCTTTAACCTGAAGCTGAGCACCTTTAACCTGAAGCTGAGCTCCTTTAACCTGAAGCTGAGCTCCTTTAACCTGACGCTGAGCACCTTTAACCTGAAGCTGAGCACCTTTAACCTGAAGCTGAGCACCTTTAACCTGAAGCTGAGCACCTTTAACCTGACGCTGAGCTCCTTTAACCTGAAGCTGAGCACCTTTAACCTGAAGCTGAGCACCTTTAACCTGACGCTGAGCACCTTTAACCTGACGCTGAGCACCTTTAGCCTGACGCTGAGCACCTTTAACCTGAAGCTGAGCACCTTTAACCTGAAGCTGAGCTCCTTTAACCTGACGCTGAGCACCTTTAACCTGACGCTGAGCACCTTTAACCTGAAGCTGAGCTCCTTTAACCTGACGCTGAGCACCTTTAACCTGACGCTGAGCTCCTTTAACCTGACGCTGAGCACCTTTAACCTGAAGCTGAGCACCTTTAACCTGAAGCTGAGCACCTTTAACCTGACGCTGAGCACCTTTAACCTGAAGCTGAGCACCTTTAACCTGACGCTGAGCACCTTTAACCTGACGCTGAGCTCCTTTAACCTAACGCTGAGCTCCTTTAACCTGACGCTGAGCTCCTTTAACCTGAAGCTGAGCTCCTTTAACCTGACGCTGAGCACCTTTAACCTGACGCTGAGCACCTTTAACCTGAAGCTGAGCACCTTTAACCTGAAGCTGAGCACCTTTAACCTGACGCTGAGCACCTTTAACCTGACGCTGAGCTCCTTTAACCTGACGCTGAGCTCCTTTAACCTGACGCTGAGCACCTTTAACCTGACGCTGAGCTCCTTTAACCTGAGCACCTTTAACATGACGCTGAGCACCTTTAACCTGACGCTGAGCTCCTTTAACCTGACGCTGAGCACCTTTAACCTGAAGCTGAGCACCTTTAACCTGAAGCTGAGCTACTTTAACCTGACGCTGAGCACCTTTAACCTGACGCTGAGCACCTTTAACCTGAAGCTGAGCACCTTTAACCTGAAGCTGAGCACCTTTAACCTGAAGCTGAGCACCTTTAACCTGACGCTGAGCACCTTTAACCTGAAGCTGAGCACCTTTAACCTGAAGCTGAGCTACTTTAACCCGACGCTGAGCTCCTTTAACCTGAAGCTGAGCTCCTTTAACCTGAAGCTGAGCACCTTTAACCTGACGCTGAGCACCTTTAACCTGACGCTGAGCACCTTTAACCTGAAGCTGAGCTCCTTTAACCCGACGCTGAGCTCCTTTAACCTGAAGCTGAGCACCTTTAACCTGACGCTGAGCACCTTTAACCTGAAGCTGAGCACCTTTAACCTGAAGCTGAGCTACTTTAACCCGACGCTGAGCACCTTTAACCTGACGCTGAGCACCTTTAACCTGACGCTGAGCACCTTTAACCTGACGCTGAGCTCCTTTAACCTGAAGCTGAGCACCTTTAACCTGACGCTGAGCACCTTTAACCTGACGCTGAGCACCTTTAACCTGACGCTGAGCACCTTTAACCTGAAGCTGAGCACCTTTAACCTGAAGCTGAGCACCTTTAACCTGAAGCTGAGCACCTTTAACCTGAAGCTGAGCACCTTTAACCTGACGCTGAGCTCCTTTAACCTGAAGCTGAGCACCTTTAACCTGACGCTGAGCACCTTTAACCTGAAGCTGAGCACCTTTAACCTGACGCTGAGCACCTTTAACCTGAAGCTGAACTCCTTTAACCTGAAGCTGAGCTCCTTTAACCTGAAGCTGAGCACCTTTAACCCGAAGCTGAGCACCTTTAACCCGAAGCTGAGCACCTTTAACCCGACGCTGAGCACCTTTAACCCGACGCTGAGCTCCTTTAACCCGACGCTGAGCACCTTTAACCCGAAGCTGAGCACCTTTAACCTGAAGCTGAGCACCTTTAACCTGACGCTGAGCACCTTTAACCCGAAGCTGAGCACCTTTAACCCGAAGCTGAGCACCTTTAACCCGAAGCTGAGCACCTTTAACCCGACGCTGAGCACCTTTAACCCGACGCTGAGCTCCTTTAACCCGACGCTGAGCACCTTTAACCCGAAGCTGAGCACCTTTAACCTGACGCTGAGCACCTTTAACCCGACGCTGAGCTCCTTTAACCCGACGCTGAGCACCTTTAACCTGAAGCTGAGCACCTTTAACCTGAAGCTGAGCACCTTTAACCTGACGCTGAGCACCTTTAACCTGACGCTGAGCACCTTTAACCTGACGCTGAGCACCTTTAACCTGAAGCTGAGCACCTTTAACCTGAAGCTGAGCACCTTTAACCTGACGCTGAGCACCTTTAACCCGACGCTGAGCTCCTTTAACCCGACGCTGAGCTCCTTTAACCTGAAGCTGAGCACCTTTAACCTGACGCTGAGCACCTTTAACCCGACGCTGAGCTCCTTTAACCTGACGCTGAGCTCCTTTAACCTGACGCTGAGCACCTTTAACCTGACGCTGAGCACCTTTAACCTGACGCTGAGCACCTTTAACCCGACGCTGAGCTCCTTTAACCTGAAGCTGAGCTCCTTTAACCTGACGCTGAGCACCTTTAACCTGAAGCTGAGCTCCTTTAACCTGACGCTGAGCACCTTTAACCTGAAGCTGAGCTCCTTTAACCTGACGCTGAGCACCTTTAACCTGACTGAGCTCCTTTAACCTGACGCTGAGCACCTTTAACCTGAAGCTGAGCTCCTTTAACCTGACGCTGAGCACCTTTAACCTGACGCTGAGCTCCTTTAACCTGACGCTGAGCTCCTTTAACCTGACGCTGAGCACCTTTAACCTGACGCTGAGCTCCTTTAACCTGACGCTGAGCTCCTTTAACCTGAAGCTGAGCACCTTTAACCTGACGCTGAGCTCCTTTAACTGAAGCTGAGCACCTTTAACCTGACGCTGAGCTCCTTTAACCTGACGCTGAGCACCTTTAACCCGATTCTGAGCTCCTTTAACCTGACGCTGAGCACCTTTAACCTGAAGCTGAGCTCCTTTAACCTGAAGCTGAGCTCCTTTAACCTGAAGCTGAGCACCTTTAACCTGACGCTGAGCTCCTTTAACCTGACGCTGAGCTCCTTTAACCTGAAGCTGAGCACCTTTAACCTGACGCTGAGCTCCTTTAACCTGAAGCTGAGCACCTTTAACCTGACGCTGAGCTCCTTTAACCTGACGCTGAGCTCCTTTAACCTGAAGCTGAGCACCTTTAACCTGACGCTGAGCTCCTTTAACTGAAGCTGAGCACCTTTAACCTGACGCTGAGCTCCTTTAACCTGACGCTGAGCACCTTTAACCCGATTCTGAGCTCCTTTAACCTGACGCTGAGCACCTTTAACCTGAAGCTGAGCTCCTTTAACCTGAAGCTGAGCTCCTTTAACCTGACGCTGAGCACCTTTAACCCGATTCTGAGCTCCTTTAACCTGACGCTGAGCACCTTTAACCTGAAGCTGAGCTCCTTTAACCTGACGCTGAGCTCCTTTAACCTGACGCTGAGCACCTTTAACCCGATTCTGAGCTCCTTTAACCTGACGCTGAGCATCATGGTAACGGCAACAGGTAACTGATCTTTAAAGGTCATCAATCATGACACCCAAGTTTCCAGCAACCTTAGATGGAGCCAGAGATTCCGTTTGGATGCAGATGCTGTGGTGTTTGGTTGGTTTGGCTGGAAAGACCAGCAGTTCAGTTTTATAGAGGTTTAGTTGGCGGTGATGGGCTTTCATCCATTTCGATATGTCAGAGAGGCATTAAAATTTATTCTCATCTTCAAACGTCTCCTTTAGGTTTGTGTAAAAGTGTAAATGAAATAATAATAATTCAAGTTCATATTTTATTTAACATAAATCATTGCAGTCAATGTGAACAGCCGGGGTTTCAATATACACAATAGAATCGTAACATTTTAGGCCCCTCCCCTCACTGACCCCACCCACAACCCCCCCGAATGAAAATGAAATGCTTCCCTCCCCTGTAAACCCACCCCACATCCCCACACCTTTAAACAAACACCCCCACCTACACAGCACCCCATCCACCAGCGTTCTGTTTCTCAGCAGCAAACTCCAAATCCATCCACTGAGTCTCATTCGCCGCCACTCGCTACGTCCCACTTCAAAGCAGCATCATTAAGCCCCTCCCCCCACACGAACCCCCCCAGGCTGATGACGTCTGAAACAAACTTTTTAAGGCATGTTTACTCCCTCAAAACCACGCCCATACAGCTAAGCCCCTCCCACTTTACAAGCCACGGACTCACAACAAGCTACTTTCAGGAACACTTCAGGGAGAGAAATCACTTACATCACCTCTGACAAGCCCCGCCCTTAACGCTGAAGCCCCTCCCCTGACGCAGAAGCCCCTCCCCTGACGCAGAAGCCCCGCCCACATCATACCTGCGGGGCAGCAGCTTCGCTTGGAACTGAAAACTACATTTTTCTGCTTTTTAGGACAACTTTAAGGCTTCTCTGGCCTCCCAGGAGTGGGTCGTTTGGAGTTTGCTGCTGGGTGCCGTCGGGGAGGGGGCGTGTCCTTCTGTTCACCTGTGGGGTGTCAGGTGTCTTCACCACGCAAAATAAAAACAAAAATCTCATCATCATCATCATCATCAGCGTTGTGACGTTGACCCGAGCAACATTCACTGACCACCCCCCCTCCCCCACCCGACTCCTCCTCGGTAGCTGGTTGCCGTCGGCCATCTTTTTTAGTCCAGTTGTGTGCTGGGTGTCGGCGCCGCCCCGTGGCGTGTTAACGGTTGAATTCTGTGTTGTGGAAGTAGAACAGAGAGAAATATGGGAGGAGGAGGAAGAGGAGGAGGTGGGGGAGACAAGGGGAGGAAGAGGAGGAGGATGGGGGGGTGAGGCTTCTTCTTCTTTTGTTTTAAAACAGAAAAGCGTCTTGCGGCGTGCTGCTTTCTGTCGCTGCGGCTCCTGCTTCGGCCGACAAGGAGGAGGAAGTGGGGGAGGGAGGAGGGGTGAGGAAGGGAGGGGTGAAGGTGGAGGAGTGAGGGGAGACGGCGAGTTATTTAAGACATCTCTCGAAGTAGGTGGCGCCGACGTATCCGCCCCTCAGGGAGCGATGGACGTTCTGCTCGAACAGCCGCCGGTTTGTCTGCAGGACCTCCGCCGCCTCCTTGTTCAACGGGTCCTCAGGGTTGGGCTCCTGCAGGGGGGGGCATCAGATCTGGTGTTCAAACTAAACCAAGAACTAACTCTGACGCCACAATCTGATATTACTGATGTCAGAATCCTGGAGGAAACAGACTGAAACCAACAACTTGGACATAAAAACTGTTTTAAAGTGGTCTCCTACAGATAGCCAACAGCCCTCTGGCATCAGGCTTTTTCACTAAAGACAGCTGCCATTAAGCCTCTCCTACAGATAGCTAACAGCCCTCTGGCATCAGGCTTTTTCACTAAAGACAGCTGCCATCAGCCTCTCCTACAGATAGCCAACAGCCCTCTGGCATCAGGCTTTTTCACTAAAGTCAGCTGCCATCAGCCTCTCCTACAGATAGCCAACAGCCCTCTGGCATCAGGCTTTTTCACTAAAGTCAGCTGCCATCAGCCTCTCCTACAGATAGCCAACAGCCCTCTGGCATCAGGCTTTTTCACTAAAGTCAGCTGCCATTAAGCCTCTCCTACAGATAGCTAACAGCCCTCTGGCATCAGGCTTTTTCACTAAAGACAGCTGCCATCAGCCTCTCCTACAGATAGCCAACAGCCCTCTGGCATCAGGCTTTTTCACTAAAGTCAGCTGCCATCAGCCTCTCCTACAGATAGCCAACAGCCCTCTGGCATCAGGCTTTTTCACTAAAGTCAGCTGCCATCAGCCTCTCCTACAGATAGCCAACAGCCCTCTGGCATCAGGCTTTTTCACTAAAGTCAGCTGCCATCAGCCTCTCCTACAGATAGCTAACAGCCCTCTGGCATCAGGCTTTTTCACTAAAGTCAGCTGCCATCAGCCTCTCCTACAGATAGCCAACAGCCCTCTGGCATCAGGCTTTTTCACTAAAGTCAGCTGCCATTAAGCCTCTCCTACAGATAGCCAACAGCCCTCTGGCATCAGGCTTTTTCACTAAAGTCAGCTGCCATCAGCCTCTCCTACAGATAGCCAACAGCCCTCTGGCATCAGGCTTTTTCACTAAAGACAGCTGCCATCAGCCTCTCCTACAGATAGCCAACAGCCCTCTGGCATCAGGCTTTTTCACTAAAGTCAGCTGCCATCAGCCTCTCCTACAGATAGCCAACAGCCCTCTGGCATCAGGCTTTTTCACTAAAGACAGCTGCCATCAGCCTCTCCTACAGATAGCCAACAGCCCTCTGGCATCAGGCTTTTTCACTAAAGACAGCTGCCATCAGCCTCTCCTACAGATAGCCAACAGCCCTCTGGCATCAGGCTTTTTCACTAAAGTCAGCTGCCATCAGCCTCTCCTACAGATAGCCAACAGCCCTCTGGCATCAGGCTTTTTCACTAAAGTCAGCTGCCATTAAGCCTCTCCTACAGATAGCCAACAGCCCTCTGGCATCAGGCTTTTTCACTAAAGACAGCTGCCATCAGCCTCTCCTACAGATAGCCAACAGCCCTCTGGCATCAGGCTTTTTCACTAAAGTCAGCTGCCATCAGCCTCTCCTACAGATAGCCAACAGCCCTCTGGCATCAGGCTTTTTCACTAAAGACAGCTGCCATTAAGCCTCTCCTACAGATAGCTAACAGCCCTCTGGCATCAGGCTTTTTCACTAAAGTCAGCTGCCATCAGCCTCTCCTACAGATAGCCAACAGCCCTCTGGCATCAGGCTTTTTCACTAAAGACAGCTGCCATCAGCCTCTCCTACAGATAGCTAACAGCCTTCTGGCATCAGGCTTTTTCACTAAAGTCAGCTGCCATCAGCCTCTCCTACAGATAGCCAACAGCCCTCTGGCATCAGGCTTTTTCACTAAAGTCAGCTGCCATCAGCCTCTCCTACAGATAGCCAACAGCCCTCTGGCATCAGGCTTTTTCACTAAAGTCAGCTGCCATCAGCCTCTCCTACAGATAGCTAACAGCCTTCTGGCATCAGGCTTTTTCACTAAAGTCAGCTGCCATCAGCCTCTCCTACAGATAGCCAACAGCCCTCTGGCATCAGGCTTTTTCACTAAAGTCAGCTACCATTAAGCCTCTCCTACAGATAGCCAACAGCCCTCTGGCATCAGGCTTTTTCACTAAAGTCAGCTACCATTAAGCCTCTCCTACAGATAGCTAACAGCCCTCTGGCATCAGGCTTTTTCACTAAAGTCAGCTGCCATCAGCCTCTCCTACAGATAGCTAACAGCCTTCTGGCATCAGGCTTTTTCACTAAAGTCAGCTGCCATTAGCCTCTCCTACAGATAGCCAACAGCCCTCTGGCATCAGGCTTTTTCACTAAAGTCAGCTGCCATCAGCCTCTCCTACAGATAGCCAACAGCCCTCTGGCATCAGGCTTTTTCACTAAAGTCAGCTGCCATCAAGCCTCTCCTACAGATAGCCAACAGCCCTCTGGCATCAGGCTTTTTCACTAAAGTCAGCTGCCATTAAGCCTCTCCTACAGATAGCCAACAGCCCTCTGGCATCAGGCTTTTTCACTAAAGTCAGCTGCCATTAAGCCTCTCCTACAGATAGCTAACAGCCCTCTGGCATCAGGCATTTTCACTAAAGACAGCTGCCATCAGCCTCTCCTACAGATAGCTCACAGCCCTCTGGCATCAGGCTTTTTCACTAAAGTCAGCTGCCATTAAGCCTCTCCTACAGATAGCCAACAGTCCTCTGGCATCAGGCTTTTTCACTAAAGTCAGCTGCCATCAGCCTCTCCTACAGATAGCCAACAGCCCTCTGGCATCAGGCTTTTTCACTAAAGACAGCTGCCATTAAGCCTCTCCTACAGATAGCCAACAGCCCTCTGGCATCAGGCTTTTTCACTAAAGTCAGCTGCCATTAAGCCTCTCCTACAGATAGCCAACAGCCCTCTGGCATCAGGCTTTTTCACTAAAGTCAGCTGCCATCAGCCTCTCCTACAGATAGCCAACAGCCCTCTGGCATCAGGCTTTTTCACTAAAGTCAGCTGCCATCAGCCTCTCCTACAGATAGCCAACAGCCCTCTGGCATCAGGCTTTTTCACTAAAGACAGCTGCCATTAAGCCTCTCCTACAGATAGCTAACAGCCCTCTGGCATCAGGCTTTTTCACTAAAGTCAGCTGCCATCAGCCTCTCCTACAGATAGCCAACAGCCCTCTGGCATCAGGCTTTTTCACTAAAGTCAGCTGCCATCAGCCTCTCCTACAGATAGCTAACAGCCCTCTGGCATCAGGCTTTTTCACTAAAGTCAGCTGCCATCAGCCTCTCCTACAGATAGCCAACAGCCCTCTGGCATCAGGCTTTTTCACTAAAGTCAGCTGCCATCAGCCTCTCCTACAGATAGCCAACAGCCCTCTGGCATCAGGCTTTTTCACTAAAGTCAGCTGCCATCAGCCTCTCCTACAGATAGCTAACAGCCCTCTGGCATCAGGCTTTTTCACTAAAGTCAGCTGCCATCAGCCTCTCCTACAGATAGCCAACAGCCCTCTGGCATCAGGCTTTTTCACTAAAGTCAGCTGCCATCAGCCTCTCCTACAGATAGCCAACAGCCCTCTGGCATCAGGCTTTTTCACTAAAGTCAGCTGCCATCAGCCTCTCCTACAGATAGCCAACAGCCCTCTGGCATCAGGCTTTTTCACTAAAGTCAGCTGCCATTAAGCCTCTCCTACAGATAGCCAACAGCCCTCTGGCATCAGGCTTTTTCACTAAAGTCAGCTGCCATCAGCCTCTCCTACAGATAGCCAACAGCCCTCTGGCATCAGGCTTTTTCACTAAAGTCAGCTGCCATCAGCCTCTCCTACAGATAGCTAACAGCCCTCTGGCATCAGGCTTTTTCACTAAAGTCAGCTGCCATTAAGCCTCTCCTACAGATAGCTAACAGCCCTCTGGCATCAGGCTTTTTCACTAAAGTCAGCTGCCATCAGCCTCTCCTACAGAAGAGAACTCTGTGATGAACAGCTACAGAACCGCCTCTAATCTCTCTTTTATATCCAAGATTATACAGAAAGTTGGATTTAAGCAGCTCAACGACTTTCTGAATGAAAGTCTCCATAACTTTCAGTCAGGATTCTGACGGAGAAACACTGATGGAACCTGTGTTGGACTTACTAGAAACAGATACTGTAGACCGTAGATGATGGAGTTTATTGTCAACACGGGTTTCCAGTCCTCTCTGGGGGGGAGAAGAAGAAGAGAAGAGGGTCAGAAACAGGGTCAGAAACACTCAGAGGGTCAGAAACAGGGTCAGAAACACTCAGAGGGTCAGAAACAGGGTCAGAAACACTCAGACTTTCACACATTTCTGCGTCCACAGACCTTAGGATGTTTAGGCAGACGTTTCCCTCCAGGTCGATGTTGGGGTGGTACACCATGGTCTCACACTTTACCTTCGGGGGGTCGTGGGGGTAACCCTGTCCTACCTGAAACACAGACTGCTGTGACCGCTGCTGTGGAACTTAAACAGGCTCAGATCTACAGCTGTGACATCATAAAACATCTGGAGCTGTCAGATCTACAGCTGTGACATCATAAAACATCTGGAGCTGTCAGATCTACAGCTGTGACATCATAAAACATCTGGAGCTGTCAGATCTACAGCTGTGACATCATAAAACATCTGGAGCTGTCAGATCTACAGCTGTGACATCATAAAGTATCTGGAGACAGGTAAAACTGTACGGGGGGGGGGGGGGGGGGGGGGGGGGGGGTGACAGGTGCTTCTTACCTTAAAGCTGAAGACAAACTTTCCTCCTTTGTAAAAACCCTGTGAGACAGAAACACATTTTATCTGCTGCTTCAGCCTAAAATCACACTCAGCTCCACACAAACTGACTGAAGTGAGGTTTAAAAGCAGCGCTCAGAGGGTCAAAGGTCAGCTGAGCGCACTGATGGACACGTGCACCTGACTACGCTGTGACATCACTACCGGGGCGTGGTTACGATCAAGAGGTTGGAGTTAAAAAGGTTCCAGGAGATTATTGAGTCGAGCTACAGATCCAACTGGACCGGTTTATGGAACTGGACCAGCGTCCTGGTCCCAGTATACCTGTACGAATTGGACTAATCTGGAATTTACTGAACTGGATTGGATTGGATTATAATGAATTGGATTGGATTATAATGAATTGGATTGGATTATAATGAACTGGATTTGATTATAATGAACTGGATTTGATTGGATTATAATGAACTGGATTGGATTATAATGAACTGGATTTGATTCGATTATAATGAATTGGATTGGATTATAAGGAACTGGATTGGATTATAATGAACTGGATTGGATTATAAGGAACTGGATTGGATTATAATGAACTGGATTGGATTATAATGAACTGGATTGGATTATAATGAATTGGATTGGATTATAATGAACTGGATTTGATTGGATTATAATGAACTGGATTGGATTATAAGGAACTGGATTGGATTATAAGGAACTGGATTGGATTATAATGAACTGGATTTGATTGGATTATAATGAATTGGATTGGATTATAATGAACTGGATTGGATTGGATTATAATGAACTGGATTTGATTGGATTATAATGAACTGGATTTGATTGGATTATAATGAACTGGATTGGAATGGATTATAATGAACTGGATTGGATTATAATGAACTGGATTGGATTGGATTATAATGAATTGGATTGGATTATAAGGAACTGGATTGGATTATAATGAATTGGATTGGATTATAATGAATTGGACCGCAGCTTTAAAGTGCTTTGAGTTGACGTTTCTTGTGATTTGGACTGAATTGAATCGAATTTTGGGCTCATTTAAATAGAATTCTTCCTGACTTCAAACCAAGTGTTTGAGGCTGGTTTATTTGCTGATTTCTCTGAAAATAAACTGGATTATGGGTTGTGTTACATTCAGGTTCCTCCTGACTGCCTGAAGCTCTGGAACATCTTGAATTTGAGGCATTTCTCTGATCTGAGCTGAAGGTTGAGATCTGATCTGAGCTGAAGGTTGAGATCTGATCTGAGCTGAAGGTTGAGATCTGATCTGAGCTGAAGGTTGAGCTCTGAGCTCTGATCTGAGCTGAAGGTTGAGCTCTGAGATCTTATCTGAGCTGAAGGTTGAGCTCTGATCTGATCTGAGCTGAAGGTTGAGATCTGATCTGAGCTGAAGGTTGAGCTCTGATCTGATCTGAGCTGAAGGTTGAGATCTGATCTGAGCTGAAGGTTGAGCTCTGAGATCTTATCGTGTGAAGCTGAAGTTTGTGTGAAATGTCCCCACAACATGAGTAAAACCCACAAACACACCTCGTCTGGTGAGATGATGAGTCTGAAGTTGAGGAGGTCGTCATCATCAGGGAAGCTGATCTCACACGTCTTCGGTAAGTTCAGCTCATTGATATCTGAAACACACAAGGGTCACCGGGATTAATCTGCTGGTTCTGGAGGTCCGACTGAAGGTAAAAACTGAGGTCAGTTTATGGGCCGGTCCACACAGGATGAAAAGGAGAACTCAGGTGTTCTGAACCTGAAGAACCTGAAGAACCTGAAGAACCCTGAGAGATAAAACCACAGGTTCTGAACCAGCTCATAAACTGAGGTTAGCATCAGTTTATGGGCCGGTCCACACAGAACTCAGGTGTTCTGAACCTGAAGAACCTGAAGAACCCTGAGAGATAAAACCACAGGTTCTGAGAGATAAAACCACAGGTTCTGACAGATAAAACCACAGGTTCTGAGAGATGAAACCACAGGTTCTGAGAGATAAAACCACAGGTTCTGAGAGATGAAACCACAGGTTCTGAGAGATGAAACCACAGGTTCTGACAGATAAAACCACAGGTTCTGAGAGATAAAACCACAGGTTCTGACAGATAAAACCACAGGTTCTGAGAGATAAAACCACAGGTTCTGAGAGATAAAACCACAGGTTCTGAGAGATAAAACCACAGGTTCTGACAGATAAAACCACAGGTTCTGACAGATAAAACCACAGGTTCTGACAGATAAAACCACAGGTTCTGAGAGATAAAACCACAGGTTCTGAGAGATAAAACCACAGGTTCTGAGAGATAAAACCACAGGTTCTGAGAGATAAAACGGGTAGCGGCGGCTCTTTAAAAACGGGTAGAGGCGGGTCTTTAAAACGGGTAACAGCGGCTCTTTAAAAACGGGTAGAGGCGGGTCTTTAAAACGGGTAACGGCGGCTCTTTAAAACGGGTAACGGCGGCTCTTTAAAACGGGTAACGGCGGCTCTTTAAAACGGGTAGCGGCGGCTCTTTAAAACGGGTAACGGCGGCTCTTTAAAACGGGTAGCGGCGGCTCTTTAAAACGGGTAGCGGCGGCTCTTTAAAACGGGTAGCGGCGGCTCTTTAAAACGGGTAGCGGCGGCTCTTTAAAACGGGTAGCGGCGGCTCTTTAAAACGGGTAGCGGCGGCTCTTTAAAACGGGTAGCGGAGGCTCTTTAAAACGGGTAGCGGCGGCTCTTTAAAACGGGTAGCGGCGGCTCTTTAAAACGGGTAGCGGCGGCTCTTTAAAACGGGTAGCGGCGGCTCTTTAAAACGGGTAACGGCGGCTCTTTAAAACGGGTAGCGGCGGCTCTTTAAAACGGGTAGCGGCGGCTCTTTAAAACGGGTAGCGGCGGCTCTTTAAAACGGGTAGCGGCGGCTCTTTAAAACGGGTAGCGGCGGCTCTTTAAAACGGGTAACGGCGGCTCTTTAAAACGGGTGGCGGCGGCTCTTTAAAACGGGTAGCGGCGGCTCTTTAAAACGGGTAGCGGCGGCTCTTTAAAACGGGTAGCGGCGGCTCTTTAAAACGGGTAGCGGCGGCTCTTTAAAACGGGTAGCGGCGGCTCTTTAAAACGGGTAGCGGCGGCTCTTTAAAACGGGTAGCAGCGGCTCTTTAAAACGGGTAGCAGCGGCTCTTTAAAACGGGTAGCAGCGGGTCTTTAAAACGGGTAACGGCGGGTCTTTAAAACGGGTAGCAGCGGCTCTTTAAAACGGGTAGCAGCGGCTCTTTAAAACGGGTAGCAGCGGGTCTTTAAAACGGGTAACGGCGGGTCTTTAAAACGGGTAGCAGCGGCTCTTTAAAACGGGTAGCAGCGGCTCTTTAAAACGGGTAGCAGCGGCTCTTTAAAACGGGTAGCAGCGGCTCTTTAAAACGGGTAACAGCGGCTCTTTAAAACGGGTAGCGGCGGCTCTTTAAAACGGGTAACGGCGGGTCTTTAAAACGGGTAGCAGCGGCTCTTTAAAACGGGTAGCAGCGGGTCTTTAAAACGGGTAGCAGCGGCTCTTTAAAACGGGTAGCAGCGGCTCTTTAAAACGGGTAGCAGCGGCTCTTTAAAACGGGTAGCAGCGGCTCTTTAAAACGGGTAGCGGCGGCTCTTTAAAACGGGTAGCGGCGGGTCTTTAAAACGGGTAACGGCGGGTCTTTAAAACGGGTAACGGCGGGTCTTTAAAACGGGTAACGGCGGGTCTTTAAAACGGGTAGCAGCGGGTCTTTAAAACGGGTAACAGCGGCTCTTTAAAACGGGTAGCAGCGGCTCTTTAAAACGGGTAGCAGCGGCTCTTTAAAACGGGTAGCGGCGGCTCTTTAAAACGGGTAACGGCGGGTCTTTAAAACGGGTAACGGCGGCTCTTTAAAACGGGTAGCAGCGGGTCTTTAAAACGGGTAGCGGCGGGTCTTTAAAACGGGTAACGGCGGGTCTTTAAAACGGGTAACGGCGGGTCTTTAAAACGGGTAACGGCGGGTCTTTAAAACGGGTAACGGCGGCTCTTTAAAACGGGTAGCGGCGGCTCTTTAAAACGGGTAGCGGCGGCTCTTTAAAACGGGTAGCGGCGGCTCTTTAAAACGGGTAGCGGCGGCTCTTTAAAACGGGTAGCGGCGGCTCTTTAAAACGGGTAGCGGCGGCTCTTTAAAACGGGTAGCGGCGGCTCTTTAAAACGGGTAACGGCGGGTCTTTAAAACGGGTAACGGCGGCTCTTTAAAACGGGTAACGGCGGGTCTTTAAAACGGGTAACGGCGGCTCTTTAAAACGGGTAGCAGCGGGTCTTTAAAACGGGTAGCAGCGGGTCTTTAAAACGGGTAACGGCGGGTCTTTAAAACGGGTAGCAGCGGCTCTTTAAAACGGGTAACGGCGGGTCTTTAAAACGGGTAACGGCGGCTCTTTAAAACGGGTAGCGGCGGCTCTTTAAAACGGGTAACGGCGGGTCTTTAAAACGGGTAACGGCGGCTCTTTAAAACGGGTAGCAGCGGGTCTTTAAAACGGGTAGCAGCGGGTCTTTAAAACGGGTAACGGCGGGTCTTTAAAACGGGTAACGGCGGCTCTTTAAAACGGGTAGCGGCGGCTCTTTAAAACGGGTAGCGGCGGCTCTTTAAAACGGGTAGCGGCGGCTCTTTAAAACGGGTAGCGGCGGCTCTTTAAAACGGGTAACGGCGGCTCTTTAAAACGGGTAACGGCGGCTCTTTAAAACGGGTAGCAGCGGGTCTTTAAAACGGGTAACGGCGGGTCTTTAAAACGGGTAGCAGCGGCTCTTTAAAACGGGTAACGGCGGCTCTTTAAAACGGGTAGCAGCGGCTCTTTAAAACGGGTAGCAGCGGCTCTTTAAAACGGGTAGCAGCGGCTCTTTAAAACGGGTAACGGCGGCTCTTTAAAACGGGTAGCAGCGGCTCTTTAAAACGGGTAGCAGCGGCTCTTTAAAACGGGTAGCAGCGGCTCTTTAAAACGGGTAGCAGCGGCTCTTTAAAACGGGTAGCAGCGGCTCTTTAAAACGGGTAGCAGCGGCTCTTTAAACTGGGTAGCAGCGGCTCTTTAAAACGGGTAGCAGCGGCTCTTTAAAACGGGTAGCAGCGGCTCTTTAAAACGGGTAGCAGCGGCTCTTTAAAACGGGTAGCAGCGGCTCTTTAAAACGGGTAGCGGCGGCTCTTTAAAACGGGTAACAGCGGCTCTTTAAAACGGGTAGCAGCGGGTCTTTAAAACGGGTAGCAGCGGCTCTTTAAAACGGGTAGCAGCGGCTCTTTAAAACGGGTAGCAGCGGGTCTTTAAAACGGGTAGCAGCGGGTCTTTAAAACGGGTAGCAGCGGGTCTTTAAAACGGGTAACAGCGGCTCTTTAAAACGGGTAGCAGCGGGTCTTTAAAACGGGTAGCAGCGGGTCTTTAAAACGGGTAGCGGCGGCTCTTTAAAACGGGTAGCGGCGGCTCTTTAAAACGGGTAGCAGCGGGTCTTTAAAACGGGTAACGGCGGCTCTTTAAAACGGGTAGCGGCGGCTCTTTAAAACGGGTAGCGGCGGCTCTTTAAAACGGGTAGCGGCGGCTCTTTAAAACGGGTAGCGGCGGCTCTTTAAAACGGGTAGCGGCGGCTCTTTAAAACGGGTAGCGGCGGCTCTTTAAAACGGGTAGCGGCGGCTCTTTAAAACGGGTAGCGGCGGCTCTTTAAAACGGGTAGCAGCGGCTCTTTAAAACGGGTAGCGGTAACAGCGGTAACCACGATAAACAACGACAGATCGCTGTTAACTCGGCCGTAAACGGGACCAAGTCTTCCCTCGCCGCTCTTCATCACCTCTGACCTGCTCAGGCGCCGGCGCTGAGACTGGGAACGGCCCGAGTGAGCGACCATCCTGAGTCTGGAGGTCCTTCAGAGAGGAGGAGGGTCTTTAACATCGCCATGGTTACAGTGTGTGTGCTCCTATTGGCCAACAACTCTGTGAAACTGACCAGGAGGTGTGCAGGTACCCTCTGACAGGTGAAGCCCTCACCTGCCCTCCACCTGCGGGGCGTCCATCAGGAGCCTCCACCTGGGCGGAGGAGCCTCCACCTGGGGAGAGGAGCCTCCACCTGGGGAGAGGAGCCTCCACCTGGGGAGAGGAGCCTCCACCTGGGCGGAGGAGCCTCCACCTGGGCTGAGGAACCTCCACCTGGGGAGAGGAGCCTCCACCTGGGCAGAGGAGCCTCCACCTGGGGAGAGGAGCCTCCACCTGGGCTGAGGAGCCTCCACCTGGGCGGAGGAGCCTCCACCTGGGCTGAGGAACCTCCACCTGGGGAGAGGAGCCTCCACCTGGGGAGAGGAGCCTCCACCTGGGCGGAGGAGCCTCCACCTGGGCTGAGGAACCTCCACCTGGGGAGAGGAGCCTCCACCTGGGCAGAGGAGCCTCCACCTGGGGAGAGGAGCCTCCACCTGGGCAGAGGAGCCTACACCTGGGGAGAGGAGCCTCCACCTGGGGAGAGGAGCCTCCACCTGGGGAGAGGAGCCTCCACCTGGGGAGAGGAGCCTACACCTGGGGAGAGGAGCCTACACCTGGGCGGAGGAGCCTACACCTGGGGAGAGGAGCCTACACCTGGGCGGAGGAGCCTACACCTGGGGAGAGGAGCCTCCACCTGGGGAGAGGAGCCTACACCTGGGGAGAGGAGCCTACACCTGGGCGGAGGAGCCTCCACCTGGGGAGAGGAGCCTCCACCTGGGCGGAGGAGCCTCCACCTGGGCGGAGGAGAGGCAGAGGAGCCTCCACCTGGGCAGAGGAGCCTCCACCTGGGCGGAGGAGCCTCCACCTGGGCAGAGGAGAGGCAGAGGAGCCTCCACCTGGGCAGAGGAGCCTCCACCTGGGCGGAGGAGCCTCCACCTGGGCGGAGGTCATGTCACTTTGCTTCCATGAGGACGGAACATGGACGGCAGCCGGAACAGGTTCGCTGCCGGTCAGTCTGTCACAATCAGAAGCTGACACAGCAGGTTAAAAGCTGTTCCCAAACACTGAAACACCCTGAAATGAGCTGTCAGGTGGGGGCTGCCGGCCAGTTACCAGAGAGGAGCCTGTCCTTGGTGTAGTTCCAGTTGTATATTCACCTTTTAGCCTCCAACAGCCAGAGAGGCTGCGTCTCAGTTTTGTTTTCAAATATAGCAGCAGCTAGCTGCTGTTAGCTGCTGCTAGCTGCTGCTAGCTGCTGCTAGCTAACCCACTCAGGCTACAGCTAGCCTGCTAGCAGCTGGCCGGCCTGGACCCGTGAATACCGGGCAGAGAGCAGCCGTGTTCGCCCCCAGTTTATTGGTACCTACTGAGCCAGGTGGGCAGGCAGGGCACCTGGGCGGGTGCCGGTGTTTTTAACTCGCCTACCTTTCTGTATTCGGAGCTGGGCCGCGCTGGCTTTCTTCCCCCCGGCTCCGGCTCTGTTTCCTCCAGCAGATTCCTCGTCTTTCTTCTGCTGCTTCAGGGAAAACAGCTTAATCATCTTCACTTGTTTAATAATCTGATACCTAAACTTTGCGTCCCTTTGTCGTGCGCGTTCCGTCCGTGCCGTGTGTAAATGTTGGGAGTCAGGCTGGACCGAACAGCACCGTAATGTGGATGGTGCCGGTGCGTCTCAACTGATCACACCGAGGAGAGCTGCTAGCCGCCGAGCTAGCCTAGCCTGTTAGCATCAGAGAGGCCGGGCGGGGGAAGGGGGAGGGGGATCAGCTCCGATCAATATTATCAATAATTGCAGCCGTTTGCCATGTGGAAGCAAATTAATGCCAGTCATTATTTAAAAATAGTTTAATGATGCTAATAGAGAAAACATTTTGACACAGTTGCTTTAATGCAAATGTTTACTAATTTATGCTCCTTATGTTGAGAATATTTCAGAAATAGTTTGAATTCAAGCTTGTTTTTGCAGTTTCTGCTGATTTTTGAGCGTCTTTATTTTCAATATAAAGACAGGCCGAAGGGGTGCAGCAGCCTCTGCCTGAAGGGGTGCAGCAGCCTCTGCCTGAAGGGGAGCAGCAGCCTCTGCAGCAGCCTCTGCCTGAAGGGGAGCAGCAGCCTCTGCAGCAGCCTCTGCCTGAAGGGGAGCAGCAGCCTCTGCCTGAAGGGGAGCAGCAGCCTCTGCCTGAAGGGGAGCAGCAGCCTCTGCCTGAAGGGGAGCAGCAGCCTCTGCAGCAGCCTCTGCCTGAAGGGGAGCAGCAGCCTCTGCAGCAGCCTCTGCAGCAGCCTCTGCCTGAAGGGGAGCAGCAGCCTCTGCCTGAAGGGGAGCAGCAGCCTCTGCAGCAGCCTCTGCCTGAAGGGGAGCAGCAGCCTCTGCAGCAGCCTCTGCCTGAAGGGGAGCAGCAGCCTCTGCCTGAAGGGGAGCAGCAGCCTCTGCCTGAAGGGGAGCAGCAGCCTCTGCCTGAAGGGGAGCAGCAGCCTCTGCAGCAGCCTCTGCCTGAAGGGGAGCAGCAGCCTCTGCCTGAAGGGGAGCAGCAGCCTCTGCCTGAAGGGGTGCAGCAGCCTCTGCCTGAAGGGGAGCAGCAGCCTCTGCAGCAGCCTCTGCCTGAAGGGGAGCAGCAGCCTCTGCAGCAGCCTCTGCCTGAAGGGGAGCAGCAGCCTCTGCAGCAGCCTCTGCCTGAAGGGGAGCAGCAGCCTCTGCCTGAAGGGGAGCAGCAGCCTCTGCAGCAGCCTCTGCCTGAAGGGGAGCAGCAGCCTCTTTCCAGTACAGTCCAAGGATCCCGGATGGACCCGGGCCCCAGACACATTGTCCAGGAGGGAGGACACCTCAGCGAAAGTCACATCTTCAACTACTGCATAAATATATTTATTAAGGGGTTAGGTAAAAACAGCGAGAGGCTCCATCCCCACCTGGGGCCCCTCTGTGTGGCGTTTGTGTGCGTGGGATACTAAAATCCTCCTTAGGAGGGGGACAGGCTCCAGCCCCCCCCCACGACCCGACCGATGGATGAAGAGGGAATAGAAAATTAATCTTTTTTTTACAAGACATTTATAATGCATCTGGAGTCCATCAGAGGCCATAAAAGGTAAAACATATTTTTGGAGCTATTATTTTTGCTTGTGTAATTATCATGTAACTAACTTCTTATTAAAGTTTGTTCCTCTGGCTTCTCTGCTGTTTATGCAGGAAAATCTCAGAATTTTCTGAATTAATTCTGTTCAGATTAATTTTGTGGACTTTATTTTAATTCTGTAAGGAATTTAAATACATTTTATCCTTTCGATGATATTCCATTAAAATGTAATTTTTTGTCCTATTTATTAAATTCAGTTTATCTTATCTGAGTAAATTTAATCAGATATTTTTATTTTATTTTCGTGTTATCCTGTTCAAATGCGTTTAATTCATTAAACTATTAGGTTTATTTTTGACTTTGTTTTAATTCTGTAAGGAATTTAAATACATTTTATCCTTTCGATGATATTCCATTAAAACGTAAATTATTTTTTTTGTCCTATTTATTAAATTCAGTTTATCTTATCTGAGTAAATTCAATCTCGTATTTTTATTTTCTTTTTATGTTATCTTGTTCAAATGCGTTTAATTCATTAAACTATTAGGTTCATTTTTTACTTTGTTTTAATTTGTGTCATTTATTACACAAAAACTCCATTTCCCACAATGCCGCTGAGCCACACCATGCCGTGACGTCACCAGGCGGAGGCGGGGCCTGCGCTCAGTCGCTTCCCATATTTTATTTACTACATTTATTTATTTATTTAATTTTTACGTCTCCCTCCGAGCCTGAAGCCACGCACGGCGTCTGCGGTCACCTGTGTGATGTAATCCATTCGGAGGTTAAACGTGTCACGGGCGACCCGCTGATTGACAGGAGTCATCCAAATCACGCACAACACGAACGAGGCGCACACAATAGGCAAGAGAACAATAGCCGCGCGCGGCCCTTCGCTCCCGACCTGTGCGGGGCCTAGTTTCTGCGGAGGGTTATCTGTGAGCGCGGACCTGAAACGCAGCGCCTCAAAAAGAACGAGCCGTTCGTGTGCGTGTTGTGTGCGTGTTGTGTATTTTGAAGACTCCCGGGAGGAAGAGCAGCAGAACGTGCCGTAACGTGCAGAGGGAGCGCGAGGCAGATTCACACTGCAGAGAGGGAGTGAATGGGCACGACAGTCGGCAGCGCAGCGCAGCGCCCTTCACTTTGTCCAGATCGATCAGTTTGGTAATCGATACATTTCGACCCCGCGCGGGTCCGTGAGGCTGGCCCAGGAGCTAGCCGGAGCAGCGGAGCCATGACGATGGGACGCGCGTGAAACAGCCCGGAGCTAACGGCAGCCAGGCGGAGGAACAAACAAGGAAGCGCTGTGCTGAAGCTAACGTCGGCTAACTGTTGGCTAATATTCATTCTGATGAGCGAGCACGGAGCATGCAATCAGATAGGAAGAGGTGAGAGACCGCGGTGTGGGGTGTGTGCCCGGGCAGGTGGAGGGAACATGGCCCGGTTACTGCTCAGGATCACGGGATAATGAAAGAGGAAGCAGCCGCAGGGGGTGGACGGGCTGCTAGCCTGCTAGCATGTTAGCATGCTTCTCGCTGCTTTTACACCAGGTGTGAGGGTGATGGGGAGGGATAATGTGTCATTACAGATGTGTGGTCGCTTAATTAACACAACAAAGCGCGTGTAACGGCTGCAGGTGTCGGTGGGAGTGCACGCGCTGACTGAATGTAGGTTACTGTGACTAACTCGCTAACTGCTAACCGTTAGCTGCTATCTCCAAGAGGAGCCAGATGCGCATCTGCATTATTCCGGGCTGCTAACTTGTTAGCTTGCTTCAGAAGGGTTAGGATGGTCAATGTTATTGTTTCATAAAACAGAGTATTTTCTGGAAAAATACTGATAATTGTTCATGATATTATTGGATAAAAGGCGTAGAAGTGGCCCAGGAAGACGGCAGCATGTTAATCCAGAGCAGCAGCTGCAGTGTGTTTGTTTTCAGGTGAAACGTCCAGGTTTTAATTCCTGTCACACACGACAAAGGAAAACTCTGACACTGACACCACGGAGTAACCATCGGCTTGAAGGAGCTGAAACTGAGCTGATCTCAGCTCCTGGCTGTTGATTAACTGATTATTCAAATATGGAACTTTGTTTCTGAGATGGAAGCAGAAAGTTTGGCTTCATTAATCATTCAGGACACAATGCTCCCGTCTTCTCCTCCATCAGTACACAGAATATTTCTGTTGAATAAGATTCTAACAGATATTTCAGAAGTTTCTGGAGTGTAAACTAATAACTTCAGTAAGAAATCAGTAAACTCTGTAGAAAACAAACCATCACTTTCTCCACAGCTTAAATCTTACGTTTCTGCATCTTGTTCTTGGAGTAAATCGGTTCTTGTTCAGTGTCTTCAACTGTGACCCAAATAAATGTGAGCGGCAGCTGATTAAGTTCCATCATTTTCAAGTGAAAACAACAAACCGAAGGTTCAGAGGAGGCTCGTCTGTCGGTTTGTAGCTTTGGCTTCTGTCTGGCAGCAGTAGAAGTTGTGACCTCCGACAGATGCTGTCAGCTGAGTGTTAGGAGTCAGGGGCTCGCTGTAAACAGCAGGTGACATGAAACCACAGAAGAAGAGAGAGTGCAGCCTGACAGACGGCTGAACCTGATCTTAGACCAGCTGAACCTGATCTTAGACCAGCTGGAAAGTCTGTCGTTGATGAGGAAAACTCCCACAGTTTGGTGATAAAAACACCACAGAGCGCTGGACTTTATCATGCTGATCAATAATTATTCATGAAGCATTTTGGTGGAATTCTGGAGCAGGAAGGAACCGGCAGGAAGGAACCGACAGGAAGGAACCGACGGGAAGGAACCGGCAGGAAGGAACCGACGGGAAGGAACCGGCAGGAAGGAACCGGCAGGAAGGATCCTGCAGGAAGGAACCTGCCGGAAGGAACCGGCGGGAAGGAACCGACGGGAAGGAACCGGCAGGAAGGATCCTGCAGGAAGGATCCTGCAGGAAGGATCCTGCAGGAAGGAACCTGCAGGAAGGAACCTGGAGGAAGGATCCGACAGGAAGGAACCGACGGGAAGGAACCGGCAGGAAGGAACCGGCAGGAAGGAACCTGCGGGAAGGAACCTGCGGGAAGGAACCGGCAGGAAGGAACCTGCGGGAAGGAACCTGCGGGAAGGAACCTGCGGGAAGGAACCTGCGGGAAGGAACCTGCGGGAAGGAACCGGCGGGAAGGATCCGGCGGGAAGGAACCGGCGGGAAGGAACCGGCGGGAAGGAACCGGCGGGAAGGAACCGGCGGGAAGGAACCGACGGGAAGGAACCGGCGGGAAGGAACCTGCGGGAAGGATCCGGCGGGAAGGATCCTGCAGGAAGGAACCTGCGGGAAGGATCCGGCGGGAAGGAACCGGCGGGAAGGATCCTGCAGGAAGGAACCGACGGGAAGGATCCTGCAGGAAGGAACCGACGGGAAGGATCCTGCAGGAAGGAACCGACGGGAAGGAACCGGCGGGAAGGATCCTGCAGGAAGGAACCGACGGGAAACCTGCAGCTGAACCCTGACCCATCGCCACGCCGTCGGTCCAGTTTGAAACGTAACGGTCACACGATGCAGTGACTGAAACATCTGCAGCTGAACAGCTGATTGATTAAAAACCGTTCAGCTGTCAGAAGAAACGGCGTCCAATCAGGGAGCAGGAGGTCAGGTCCAGCTGGGACTCAGCAGGACGCTGATCTTTTCTTCCTAAAGATGATGAGAACGAACACTTTGGTCACCTGTGGTTCCACTCAGCCCACCTGCATGAGCTCGACTACAGACCCAGAATCCTGTCTGTGTTGGACCTGTACAGGGCCCTACCTGCCCCATCTTCCCCATCTGCCCTATCTGTGGAACAACGATGGTCCACAGGTGGGGCCCTATAGGTTTGTTTTTCCCCCAAATTACGTTTTTTTTCTTTAATTTTTGGGAATCCTATTGTTTTTTACATTTTACTCTTTTTTTTAACCACCAAAAACTGTGTTTTTAATGTAAATTATTAAAAATTAAATAGAAATGAACCGACATTTATTGAGGTGGGAAAAAACAAATCCTCAATACTTTCAAAGTGCATCAAAAACAAGCAGCAAGTAACGAAACTTTAGTCCTAAAACAACAAACATTTTAAACTTCCTTCCCTACTTAAAGGGAAAGTTCTGTTTTTGAAGCTGAGACCTTATTTCTTGCTGTATCTGCATTAATTTACTCATTGATAACGTTTTGGTGTCACTGAGTCGTAACGGGAGCCTGTAAATACGGCATGAAACTCCTGCTTCCCTGTGTTCAGTTTCACATGGATCCAGCTGTGTTTGGAACCAGAACCGCAGAGAGTCCTGACCCGAGCCGGGTTATGTGCAGCAAACTGAAGCAACCTTTTAAAAAGAAGAAGAAACAAACACCAATCGGACTCGTTTCCATGCTCTGAAGTGAATAAACTGAGGGCTTCAGGTTCAGTAGAAGAAGAATCTTCTAAAAGTGGGTCCAAAAGCTCGGGGGAAACCCGGTGGGTGAAGCATGGAGGTGGGAGTGTGATGATATGTGGCAGAATGAGGAGGTTCCACCCATCCAACATCTAACCTGAGAAGTAACAGAACCACGAGCCTCACCTGACCGAGCCTCACCTGACCGAGCCCCACCTGACCGAGCCCCACCTGACCGAGCCCCACCTGACCGAGCCCCACCTGAAACCTTCCCTCTGATGACCAACAGAAACTCAACCAGCTGTTCAGCTCATCAGTAACTCGGTTGTAACTCAGTTGTGACTCAGTTGTGACTCAGTTGTGACTCAGTTGTGACTCATCAGTAACTCGGTTGTGACTCGGTTGTGACTCATCAGTAACTCAGTTGTGACTCATCAGTAACTCGGTTGTGACTCGGTTGTGACTCATCAGTGACTCATCAGTAACTCGGTTGTGACTCGGTTGTGACTCATCAGTAACTCGGTTGTGACTCGGTTGTGACTCATCAGTAACTCGGTTGTGACTCGGTTGTGACTCATCAGTAACTCGGTTGTGACTCGGTTGTGACTCATCAGTAACTCGGTTGTGACTCAGTTGTGACTCATCAGTAACTCAGTTGTGACTCGGTTGTGACTCATCAGTAACTCAGTTGTGACTCAGTTGTGACTCATCAGTAACTCGGTTGTGACTCGGTTGTGACTCATCAGTAACTCGGTTGTGACTCATCAGTGACTCATCAGTAACTCGGTTGTGACTCAGTTGTGACTCATCAGTAACTCAGTTGTGACTCAGTTGTAACTCGGTGTTTGACTTCTGCTGAATGCATAAACCGTGATCTTTGGTGTGAACTCGCCGGTTTGGGACAGCTGTGCTCAGGCTGGTGGGTCCAGGTGTGAAGGACAATGACTGAAGTGTGTGTCTCTCTGTGTCCAGCTGACTTGTTCGGGGATGTCGGGCAGTAAGGCGCTGGGCGGGGGGGCTGGCGGCGGGGCGAGGCGCAGGCGGACTCGGTGCCGGCGCTGCCAGGCCTGCATGAGGACGGAGTGCGGAGAGTGTCACTTCTGTAAGGACATGAAGAAGTTCGGAGGGCCCGGCCGGATGAAGCAGTCCTGCCTCCTGAGACAGTGCACAGCGGTGAGAGACGCACACACACACGTGCACATGCACACACATGCACATGCACACACATGCACATGCACACACACACACATGCACACACACAGGTCACATGGTTTTTCCCTGTTTGAGTCCTCACACTGATGGACTGGCGTACGGCCCGCTAACCTGGCGTACGGCCCGCTAACCTGGCGTACGGCCCGCTAACCTGGCGTACGGCCCGCTAACCTGGCGTACGGCCCGCTAACCTGGCGTACGGCCCGCTAACCTGGCGTACGGCCCGCTAACCTGGCGTACGGCCCGCTAACCTGGCGTACGGCCCGCTAACCTGGCGTACGGCCCGCTAACCTGGCGTACGGCCCGCTAACCTGGCGTACGGCCCGCATCACCTGGCGTACGGCCCGCTAACCTGGCGTACGGCCCGCTAACCTGGCGTACGGCCCGCATCACCTGGCGTACGGCCCGCATAACCTGGCGTACGGCCCGCTAACCTGGCGTACGGCCCGCTAACCTGGCGTACGGCCCGCTAACCTGGCGTACGGCCCGCTAACCTGGCGTACGGCCCGCATCACCTGGCGTACGGCCCGCTCACCTGGCGTACGGCCCGCTAACCTGGCGTACGGCCCGCATCACCTGGCGTACGGCCCGCTAACCTGGCGTACGGCCCGCATCACCTGGCGTACGGCCCGCTAACCTGGCGTACGGCCCGCTAACCTGGCGTACGGCCCGCATCACCTGGCGTACGGCCCGCTAACCTGGCGTACGGCCCGCTAACCTGGCGTACGGCCCGCTAACCTGGCGTACGGCCCGCTAACCTGGCGTTCGGCCCGCTAACCTGGCGTACGGCCCGCTAACCTGGCGTACGGCCCGCTAACCTGGCGTACGGCCCGCTAACCTGGCGTACGGCCCGCTAACCTGGCGTACGGCCCGCTAACCTGGCGTACGGCCCGCTAACCTGCCGTACGGCCCGCTAACCTGCCGTACGGCCCGCTAACCTGCCGTACGGCCCGCATCACCTCACCCAGTTACTGTGTAGGTTCATCATGTCGGGAGAGCTCCGGGTCTGAGGTGGGAGCTGAAACAGATGTGTGTGAATTATTATTATTGGTAGTTACTGTGGTGCAGACACCAAAAGAAGGAGGAATGTAATTTAATAGCTCCTGCTTTCCTACAGCCAACAGAGAGAAAAGCACAAATATCTGTACTGTGGTTATTCAGTTAGATCAGAAGATGGAAAGATGACATCAAAAGTTGCACCACTCTGGAAATAAAGACACAGTTTCCAACAAATGTTCATTTAATGGTGAATTGAAACAATTAAGTCCAGATAATTACAGTTCTGTTCAGGATGGCCAATAGTTTGTCTCTAGATTAGAACATTTTAACCGTTTCCTACCAGCTGTTTAACAACCACGGCTTTAAATTTAGGAAGTTTCCCTCCTTTCTGAAACTGAAATGATGAAACAGCAGCAGGCAGACTCTGGTTCACTCCTTCAGGAGTGATGCTGCAGTGCTGAGTGTGAGATACACTCGGTGTGTCGGCTGCTCTGAAGCTCTGAGCCCGTCCAACACTTACAAACACACACACAGCAGGATCAACATGCTTTGTGAGGACCCAGCACAGAGCCACAGTGAGGCCTGAACAAAATGTCCTCACAAAGATCCACTCCCACACTGTGATCACTTATTCTTTTTTGTGTGTCAATTCTTCAAATAGCATCAGCGCGGTGCCGGAGCCCAGCAGGCGACGATGCTGGGTTTCCATGGCAACCGGAGAGGATTGCTGGTGCTGCCAGTGAGAGAGAGTTGGCTTTGATCCTCACTGATACTTTATCGCACAGCCAGACGATCTGCTGCTGGAAAAGATTTGTTTATTTGTTGTTTATTGGTTTGTGTTTTTGGGCGGAGGGGGGGGGGGGGGGACTAAGGGGGAGAAGGCGGGCTGATTTAGAGGAATGCAGGAGGACGGGGGAATTCCAGGAGGGGGAGGAGGTTGAAGGACAGACGCCCTCTGGTGGTTTCTGAAAGGATGAAGAGGAGCTGATTGTTTGTGTTGACATATGTTGTTGTTAAAGCTTCTGGGTGTCAGGAACATAAACTTATAACTAATGAATGACCGAATGGTAACGCTTAGCTTAGCTTCAGTCTGAATAGTAACGCTTAGCTTAGCTTCAGTCTGAATAGTAACGCTTAGCTTAGCTTCAGACTGAATGGTAACTCTTAGCTTAGCTTCAGTCTGAATAGTAACGCTTAGCTTAGCTTCAGTCTGAATAGTAACGCTTAGCTTAGCTTCAGTCTGAATAGTAACGCTTAGCTTAGCTTCAGACTGAATGGTAACTCTTAGCTTAGCTTCAGTCTGAATAGTAACGCTTAGCTTAGCTTCAGACTGAATAGTAACGCTTAGCTTAGCTTCAGACTGAATGGTAACGCTTAGCTTAGCTTCAGTCTGAATAGTAACGCTTAGCTTAGCTTCAGACTGAATAGTAACGCTTAGCTTAGCTTCAGACTGAATGGTAACGCTTAGCTTCAGACTGAATGGTAACGCTTAGCTTAGCTTCAGTCTGAATAGTAACGCTTAGCTTAGCTTCAGACTGAATAGTAACGCTTAGCTTAGCTTCAGACTGAATGGTAACGCTTAGCTTCAGACTGAATGGTAACACTTAGCTTAGCTTCAGACTGAATGGTAACTCTTAGCTTCAGACTGAATGGTAACGCTTAGCTTAGCTTCAGACTGAATGGTAACTCTTAGCTTCAGACTGAATGGTAACTCTTAGCTTCAGTCTGCATGGTAATTCTTAGCTTAGCTTCAGACTGAATGGTAACGCTTAGCTTAGCTTCAGACTGAATGGTAACGCTTAGCTTCAGACTGAATGGTAACTCTTAGCTTAGCTTCAGACTGAATGGTAACGCTTAGCTTAGCTTCAGACTGAATGGTAACTCTTAGCTTCAGACTGAATGGTAACGCTTAGCTTTGCTTCAGACTGAATGGTAACGCTTAGCTTCAGACTGAATGGTAACGCTTAGCTTTGCTTCAGACTGAATGGTAATGCTTAGCTTCAGACTGAATGGTAACTCTTAGCTTCAGACTGAATGGTAACGCTTAGCTTAGCTTCAGACTGAATGGTAACGCTTAGCTTTTCTTCAGACTGAATGGTAACACTTAGCTTAGCTTCAGACTGAATGGTAACGCTTAGCTTCAGACTGAATGGTAACACTTAGCTTAGCTTCAGACTGAATGGTAACACTTAGCTTAGCTTCAGACTGAATGGTAACACTTAGCTTCAGACTGAATGGTAACTCTTAGCTTCAGTCTGCATGGTAATTCTTAGCTTAGCTTCAGACTGAATGGTAACGCTTAGCTTAGCTTCAGACTGAATGGTAACGCTTAGCTTCAGACTGAATGGTAACTCTTAGCTTAGCTTCAGACTGAATGGTAACTCTTAGCTTAGCTTCAGACTGAATGGTAACTCTTAGCTTCAGTCTGCATGGTAATTCTTAGCTTAGCTTCAGACTGAATGGTAACACTTAGCTTAGCTTCAGTCTGAATGGTAACACTTAGCTTAGCTTCAGTCTGAATGGTAACACTTAGCTTAGCTTCAGACTGAATGGTAACTCTTAGCTTCAGTCTGCATGGTAATTCTTAGCTTAGCTTCAGACTGAATGGTAACGCTTAGCTTAGCTTCAGACTGAATGGTAACGCTTAGCTTCAGACTGAATGGTAACTCTTAGCTTAGCTTCAGACTGAATGGTAACTCTTAGCTTAGCTTCAGACTGAATGGTAACTCTTAGCTTCAGTCTGCATGGTAATTCTTAGCTTAGCTTCAGACTGAATGGTAACACTTAGCTTAGCTTCAGACTGAATGGTAACACTTAGCTTAGCTTCAGACTGAATGGTAACTCTTAGCTTCAGACTGAATGGTAACTCTTAGCTTCAGACTGAATGGTAACTCTTAGCTTCAGACTGAATGGTAACACTTAGCTTAGCTTCAGACTGAATGGTAACACTTAGCTTAGCTTCAGACTGAATGGTAACACTTAGCTTAGCTTCAGACTGAATGGTAACACTTAGCTTAGCTTCAGACTGAATGGTAACACTTAGCTTAGCTTCAGACTGAATGGTAACTCTTAGCTTCAGACTGAATGGTAACTCTTAGCTTCAGACTGAATGGTAACTCTTAGCTTCAGACTGAATGTTAACTCTTAGCTTCAGACTGAATGGTAACTCTTAGCTTAGCTTCAGACTGAATGGTAACTCTTAGCTTCAGACTGAATGTAACTCTTAGCTTCAGACTGAATGGTAACTCTTAGCTTCAGACTGAATGGTAACGCTTAGCTTAGCTTCAGACTGAATGGTAACTCTTAGCTTAGCTTCAGACTGAATGGTAACGCTTAGCTTAGCTTCAGACTGAATGGTAACGCTTAGCTTAGCTTCAGTCTGAATAGTAACGCTTACCTTAGCTTCAGACTGAATGGTAACTCTTAGCTTCAGACTGAATGGTAACTCTTAGCTTCAGACTGAATGGTAACGCTTAGCTTAGCTTCAGACTGAATGGTAACTCTTAGCTTAGCTTCAGACTGAATGGTAACTCTTAGCTTAGCTTCAGACTGAATGGTAACTCTTAGCTTTGCTTCAGTCTGAATGGTAACGCTTAGCTTAGCTTCAGACTGAATGGTAACTCTTAGCTTAGCTTCAGACTGAATGGTAACTCTTAGCTTAGCTTCAGACTGAATGGTAACTCTTAGCTTCAGACTGAATGGTAACTCTTAGCTTCAGTCCGAATGGTAACACTTAGCTTAGCTTCAGTCTGAATGGTAACTCCTAGCTTAGCTTCAGAGTGAATGGTAACTCCTAGCTTAGCTTCAGTTCAGTATTTCTGATGGAGCACCACGTCAGCCCACTTCCTGTTTGTTTTAGCTTCTTGGCGTCCACGCACCTGATGCCCTGTCTGTGTTTTTGCAGCCCGTGCTGCCTCACACGGCCGTGTGTTTTGCATGTGGCGAGGCGGGGAAGGAGGACACGGTGGACTCTGAGGAGGAGAAGTTCAGCCTGTCTCTGATGGAGTGCACCATCTGTAATGAGATCATCCACCCCAGCTGCCTGAAGGTGAGTCACCTGTTAGCAGAGAGTCCAGGTGTAGTGGACAGAGACTTCTTCACATGTTCGGCTCCTGGAGGAGCTGCAGGATTAAAACCTGGAGGAAGAGATTCATAGCGGCCGGTGTTTCCGAGGCTGTTCCAGAGCTCTGTTCCAGCTCCACTGCAATCTGCCATTCTGTCTTCATTTTCTGTAAATGAAACTTTGATCCTCAGGAGAAACTGGGTCACTGCAGCAGAATAATTACAGTAACCTTTCAGTGTCTGAGTCATTTTCAGGTAAAGCTGGGGCTCCTTTCTCAGATGAACGTGTTGTTTCCTCCTCAGATGGGCAAAGCTGAAGGAATCATCAACGATGAGATCCCAAACTGCTGGGAGTGTCCCAAGTGCCACAAGGAGGGCAAAACTAGCAAGGTGAGTTTCTGACTCATGGGTCACGTGCACGCTCATGGGTCACGTGCACGCTCATGCAGGTGGTTCGGGTCAAAGAGCGAGTTGCCTGAAACCTTTGCTGAAAACCTCTTTAAGACACATTAAAGACTTAAATATTAATAACTGCATCAATCTTGTTTGAAATAAAATGCACTAAAATATAATCTTATGTCTTATGGTTGGTTTCCTGCTTATTTGGGTGGAGAAGTTGGTGAATAAACAGCTGTTCTGCAGCAACACTAACACGGTTCAGGTGCTTCCTCGGGGCCCGATTCACTGGATCAAAGATTCTTTCACTCTGGAGAGTCCAGTTAAGACTGAAGAGTTCACCTTAAAACAGGAGCGAGCTGAGCAGGAAACAGACTTTAGATGAACTTTAGGTGCGATTTAGAGGTAAAAACACTGGGTTGTAAAGATGACACACCCTCTGCATCAGGAATCCTGCCTTCAAGGGGCGCTACAGAGCAAGAAAGGAATATCTGAGGGTTCTTTTATCAGCAACAAACTGACTTGGAACGTCAGAGTGGGGTCAGGGTCTGTGGTGGACACAGTGTTTCCTGTTCAAATCAGCTGGAAACTTCTGGGATTTAGTCTGGAAAAGTGTGTCAGGAGCTGCTGGTTCCTGATCTCTCAGGCTTTATTCTTCTGACGCCACACTTCACTTCGGTCTTTCTTTAAATAAATAGATGTTATTTATTAGTCTGTCAGTTTTTCATATGTTTAATTGATATATTTGATGGTTGTTTTTCCTTATTTCCTGAAATGGCGTTCCACTGGAGCCAAAGAGGAAGTAGAAACACCGAAAGCTAACTTTTGAACAGGAGGAGTTTTAAACGTCTTTCAGAGGATGTCTCCCTGTGAAGCTCTGAAACTGTCCCACGTTTGTGTCCAGGACCAGGCCGACGGTTTGGGGAAGCGCCGGCTGGATAACGGGGAGGTGGGACGCTGGAAGCTCACTGACGACCCTCCCCCTAAAAAGAAAGCCCCGCCCTCCCTGGAGGAGGGGGGGAGGATCGACGGGGGACACAAGAGGAAGAAGGAGAAGGAGCAGCCTCCGGACAGCGGGCCCAAGAAGAAGGTGAGTCTGCTGTGCGGCTGCAGACCCCCTCTGAGGAAGGACTGATTTGTTCATTATTGATTAACTGATTTCTCAGCATCGTTCTTCTTCACCATGTGACTGAAAAGCTGAAACCGGACCAGGTCCAACGTTTCCGCTCACACTGTCTCTCTCTTTTCCTTCTCAGATGAAAGGTGGGCACGAAAAACGCCTCAAAAAGGTACGTTTCATTCGTCTTTATTCAGTTAACAGGGCGGTGTCAGCAGCAGGAGAAGGTGGAAGAAACACATGTATCCATCATAGTACTGATACGTAATGATCAACTGTAGTGATCCAATACCTGTCCTTTTACTTTCCAATTCATCACTTTATTTGTTTTTCACTGTATCTCTAAAATAAACTCAATATATTTTCAACCAGTCGGTGTTTTTTTTTCTGTTGGAGATGAAAGACGAACTAAAAACCTAAATCAGATTCTCATTAACGTGACACAACAAAAACTGACATATTCAGACCACTGAATAATAAATAAGTTTATTGAATAATCAATAAACTGAATTATGAGTTGAATTAGTTTTAGCTAATTTCACCACCAGAACCAAACCTTCAGGTTCAGCTTGTGGTTCTTCTTTTCTCCGGCTGGTTCCGCCCACCTTTCCTCCACCTCCTCATACTGCACCGCAGCTCTTTGAGACATTTTCTTGAATTAGAAGTTTGAGCAGCTCAGTTTGAAGGCTGTGAGATAAAACGGTGTCACGTCAGGACACTAAAGTTTGTATCTAATTTAATTCTGACGATGAAGAAGCCGACAGTTAGACGTGCGACGGTTAAGCAGGCGTCATGTAAACATGCGACGGTTAAACACATGTAAACATGCGACGGTTAAACACGCATCGTGTAAACATGCGACGGTTAAACACGCATCGTGTAAACATGCGACAGTTAAACACGTGTAAACATGCGACGGTTAAACACGCATCGTGTAAACATGCGACGGTTAAACACGCATCGTGTAAACATGCGACAGTTAAACACGCATCGTGTAAACATGCGACAGTTAAACACGCATCGTGTAAACATGCGACGGTTAAACGCATGTAAACACGCGACAGTTAAACACGTGTAAACATGCGACGGTTAAACACGTGTAAACATGCGACAGTTAAACACGCATCGTGTAAACATGCGACGGTTAAACGCATGTAAACACGCGACAGTTAAACACGTGTAAACATGCGACGGTTAAACACGTGTAAACATGCGACAGTTAAACACGCATCGTGTAAACATGCGACGGTTAAACACGCATCGTGTAAACATGCGACGGTTAAACACGCATCGTGTAAACATGCGACGGTTAAACACATGTAAACACGCGACAGTTAAACACGTGTAAACACGCGACGGTTAAACACGTGTAAACATGCGACAGTTAAACACGCATCGTGTAAACATGCGACGGTTAAACACGCATCGTGTAAACATGCGACAGTTAAACGCGTGTAAACATGCGACAGTTAAACACGCATCGTGTAAACATGCGACGGTTAAACACGCATCGTGTAAACATGCGACGGTTAAACACGCATCGTGTAAACACGCGACAGTTAAACACATGTAAACATGCGACGGTTAAACACGCATCGTGTAAACATGCGACGGTTAAACACGCATCGTGTAAACATGCGACGGTTAAACACGCATCGTGTAAACATGCGACAGTTAAACACGTGTAAACATGCGACAGTTAAACACGCATCGTGTAAACATGCGACGGTTAAACACGCATCGTGTAAACATGCGACAGTTAAACGCGTGTAAACATGCGACAGTTAAACACGCATCGTGTAAACATGCGACGGTTAAACACGCATCGTGTAAACATGCGACGGTTAAACACGCATCGTGTAAACATGCGACAGTTAAACGTGTGTAAACATGCGACAGTTAAACACGCATCGTGTAAACATGCGACAGTTAAACGCGTGTAAACATGCGACAGTTAAACACGCATCGTGTAAACATGCGACGGTTAAACACGCATCGTGTAAACATGCGACAGTTAAACGCGTGTAAACATGCGACAGTTAAACACGCATCGTGTAAACATGCGACGGTTAAACACGCATCGTGTAAACATGCGACGGTTAAACACGCATCGTGTAAACATGCGACAGTTAAACACGTGTAAACATGCGACAGTTAAACACGCATCGTGTAAACATGCGACGGTTAAACACGCATCGTGTAAACATGCGACAGTTAAACGCGTGTAAACATGCGACAGTTAAACACGCATCGTGTAAACATGCGACGGTTAAACACGCATCGTGTAAACATGCGACGGTTAAACACGCATCGTGTAAACATGCGACAGTTAAACGCGTGTAAACATGCGACAGTTAAACACGCATCGTGTAAACATGCGACAGTTAAACACGCATCGTGTAAACATGCAACGGTTAAACACGCATCGTGTAAACATGCGACGGTTAAACACATGTAAACATGCGACAGTTAAACACGCATCGTGTAAACATGCGACAGTTAAACACGCGTAAACATGCGACGGTTAAACACGCATCGTGTAAACATGCGACGGTTAAACACGCATCGTGTAAACATGCGACAGTTAAACACGCATCGTGTAAACATGCGACGGTTAAACGCATGTAAACACGCGACGGTTAAACACGTGTAAACATGCGACGGTTAAACACGTGTAAACATGCGACAGTTAAACACGCATCGTGTAAACATGCGACGGTTAAACACGCATCGTGTAAACATGCGACGGTTAAACACGCATCGTGTAAACATGCGACAGTTAAACGCGTGTAAACATGCGACAGTTAAACACGCATCGTGTAAACATGCGACGGTTAAACACGCATCGTGTAAACATGCGACGGTTAAACACGCATCGTGTAAACATGCGACAGTTAAACGCGTGTAAACATGCGACAGTTAAACACGCATCGTGTAAACATGCGACAGTTAAACACGCATCGTGTAAACATGCGACGGTTAAACACGCATCGTGTAAACATGCGACGGTTAAACACATGTAAACATGCGACAGTTAAACACGCATCGTGTAAACATGCGACAGTTAAACACGCGTAAACATGCGACAGTTAAACACGCATCGTGTAAACATGCGACGGTTAAACACGCATCGTGTAAACATGCGACGGTTAAACGCGTGTAAACATGCGACGGATAAACACATGTAAACATGCGACGGTTAAACACATGTAAACACGCGACAGTTAAACACGTGTAAACATGCGACAGTTAAACACGCATCGTGTAAACATGCGACGGTTAAACACGCATCGTGTAAACATGCGACGGTTAAACACGCGACGGTTAAACACGCATCGTGTAAACACGCGACGGTTAAACACATGTAAACACGCGACAGTTAAACACGTGTAAACATGCGACGGTTAAACACGTGTAAACATGCGACAGTTAAACACGCATCGTGTAAACATGCGACGGTTAAACACGCATCGTGTAAACATGCGACAGTTAAACGCGCATCGTGTAAACATGCGACGGTTAAACGCGCATCGTGTAAACATGCGACGGTTAAACACGCATCGTGTAAACATGCGACGGTTAAACACGCATCGTGTAAACATGCAACGGTTAAACACGCATCGTGTAAACATGCGACGGTTAAACACATGTAAACATGCGACAGTTAAACACGCATCGTGTAAACATGCGACAGTTAAACGCGTGTAAACATGCGACAGTTAAACACGCATCGTGTAAACATGCGACGGTTAAACACGCATCGTGTAAACATGCGACAGTTAAACGCGTGTAAACATGCGACAGTTAAACACGCATCGTGTAAACATGCGACGGTTAAACACGCATCGTGTAAACATGCGACGGTTAAACACGCATCGTGTAAACACGCGACAGTTAAACACATGTAAACATGCGACGGTTAAACACGCATCGTGTAAACATGCGACGGTTAAACACGCATCGTGTAAACATGCGACGGTTAAACACGCATCGTGTAAACATGCGACAGTTAAACACGTGTAAACATGCGACAGTTAAACACGCATCGTGTAAACATGCGACGGTTAAACACGCATCGTGTAAACATGCGACAGTTAAACGCGTGTAAACATGCGACAGTTAAACACGCATCGTGTAAACATGCGACGGTTAAACACGCATCGTGTAAACATGCGACGGTTAAACACGCATCGTGTAAACATGCGACAGTTAAACGTGTGTAAACATGCGACAGTTAAACACGCATCGTGTAAACATGCGACAGTTAAACGCGTGTAAACATGCGACAGTTAAACACGCATCGTGTAAACATGCGACGGTTAAACACGCATCGTGTAAACATGCGACAGTTAAACGCGTGTAAACATGCGACAGTTAAACACGCATCGTGTAAACATGCGACGGTTAAACACGCATCGTGTAAACATGCGACGGTTAAACACGCATCGTGTAAACATGCGACAGTTAAACACGTGTAAACATGCGACAGTTAAACACGCATCGTGTAAACATGCGACGGTTAAACACGCATCGTGTAAACATGCGACAGTTAAACGCGTGTAAACATGCGACAGTTAAACACGCATCGTGTAAACATGCGACGGTTAAACACGCATCGTGTAAACATGCGACGGTTAAACACGCATCGTGTAAACATGCGACAGTTAAACGCGTGTAAACATGCGACAGTTAAACACGCATCGTGTAAACATGCGACAGTTAAACACGCATCGTGTAAACATGCAACGGTTAAACACGCATCGTGTAAACATGCGACGGTTAAACACATGTAAACATGCGACAGTTAAACACGCATCGTGTAAACATGCGACAGTTAAACACGCGTAAACATGCGACGGTTAAACACGCATCGTGTAAACATGCGACGGTTAAACACGCATCGTGTAAACATGCGACAGTTAAACACGCATCGTGTAAACATGCGACGGTTAAACGCATGTAAACACGCGACGGTTAAACACGTGTAAACATGCGACGGTTAAACACGTGTAAACATGCGACAGTTAAACACGCATCGTGTAAACATGCGACGGTTAAACACGCATCGTGTAAACATGCGACGGTTAAACACGCATCGTGTAAACATGCGACAGTTAAACGCGTGTAAACATGCGACAGTTAAACACGCATCGTGTAAACATGCGACGGTTAAACACGCATCGTGTAAACATGCGACGGTTAAACACGCATCGTGTAAACATGCGACAGTTAAACGCGTGTAAACATGCGACAGTTAAACACGCATCGTGTAAACATGCGACAGTTAAACACGCATCGTGTAAACATGCGACGGTTAAACACGCATCGTGTAAACATGCGACGGTTAAACACATGTAAACATGCGACAGTTAAACACGCATCGTGTAAACATGCGACAGTTAAACACGCGTAAACATGCGACAGTTAAACACGCATCGTGTAAACATGCGACGGTTAAACACGCATCGTGTAAACATGCGACGGTTAAACGCGTGTAAACATGCGACGGATAAACACATGTAAACATGCGACGGTTAAACACATGTAAACACGCGACAGTTAAACACGTGTAAACATGCGACAGTTAAACACGCATCGTGTAAACATGCGACGGTTAAACACGCATCGTGTAAACATGCGACGGTTAAACACGCGACGGTTAAACACGCATCGTGTAAACACGCGACGACGCGACAGTTAAACACGTGTAAACATGCGACGGTTAAACACGTGTAAACATGCGACAGTTAAACACGCATCGTGTAAACATGCGACGGTTAAACACGCATCGTGTAAACATGCGACAGTTAAACGCGCATCGTGTAAACATGCGACGGTTAAACGCGCATCGTGTAAACATGCGACGGTTAAACACGCATCGTGTAAACATGCGACGGTTAAACACGCATCGTGTAAACATGCGACGGTTAAACGCGTGTAAACATGCGACGGTTAAACATGTGTAAACATGCGACGGTTAAACACGCATCGTGTAAACATGCGACGGTTAAACACGCATCGTGTAAACATGCGACAGTTAAACGCGTGTAAACATGCGACAGTTAAACACGTGTAAACATGCGACAGTTAAACACGCATCGTGTAAACATGCGACAGTTAAACACGCATCGTGTAAACATGCGACGGTTAAACATATGTAAACATGCGACGGTTAAACACGCATCGTGTAAACATGCGACGGTTAAACACATGTAAACATGCGACAGTTAAACACGTGTAAACATGCGACGGTTAAACACGCATCGTGTAAACATGCGACGGTTAAACACGCATCGTGTAAACATGCAACGGTTAAACACATGTAAACATGCGACAGTTAAACACGTGTAAACATGCGACAGTTAAACACGCATCGTGTAAACATGCGACGGTTAAACACATGTAAACATGCGACAGTTAAACACGCATCGTGTAAACATGCGACGGTTAAACACATGTAAACATGCGACGGTTAAACACGCATCGTGTAAACATGCGACGGTTAAACACGCATCGTGTAAACATGCGACGGTTAAACACATGTAAACATGCGACAGTTAAACACGTGTAAACTTGCGACAGTTAAACACGCATCGTGTAAACATGCGACGGTTAAACACATGTAAACATGCGACAGTTAAACACGCATCGTGTAAACATGCGACGGTTAAACACATGTAAACATGCGACAGTTAAACACGCATCGTGTAAACATGCGACGGTTAAACACATGTAAACATGCGACAGTTAAACACGTGTAAACATGCGACAGTTAAACACGCATCGTGTAAACATGCGACGGTTAAACACATGTAAACACGCGACGGTTAAACACGTGTAAACATGCGACAGTTAAACACGCATCGTGTAAACATGCGACAGTTAAACACGCATCGTGTAAACATGCGACGGTTAAACACATGTAAACATGCGACAGTTAAACACGTGTAAAGATGCGACAGTTAAACACGCATCGTGTAAACATGCGACGGTTAAACACATGTAAACACGCGACGGTTAAACACATGTAAACACACGACGGTTAAACACGCATCGTGTAAACACGCGACGGTTAAACACGCGACGGTTAAACACGCATCGTGTAAACACGCGACGGTTAAACACATGTAAACACGCGACGGTTAAACACATGTAAACACGCGACGGTTAAACACATGTAAACACGCGACGGTTAAACACATGTAAACACGCGACGGTTAAACACATGTAAACACGCGACGGTTAAACACATGTAAACACACGACGGTTAAACACGCATTGTGTAAACACGCGACGGTTAAACACGCATCGTGTAAACACGCGACGGTTAAACACGCATCGTGTAAACATGCGACGGTTAAACACATGTAAACACGCGACGGTTAAACACATGTAAACACGCGACGGTTAAACACATGTAAACACGCGACGGTTAAACACATGTAAACACGCGACGGTTAAACACGCATCGTGTAAACATGCAACGGTTAAACACGCGACGGTTAAACACGCGTAAACATGCGACGGTTAAACACGCGTAAACATGCGACGGTTAAACACGCGTAAACATGCGACGGTTAAACACGCATCGTGTAAACATGCGACGGTTAAACATTAAACATGCGACGGTTAAACACATGTAAACACGCGACGGTTAAACACGTGTAAACATGCGACAGTTAAACACGCATCGTGTAAACATGCGACAGTTAAACACGCATCGTGTAAACATGCGACGGTTAAACACATGTAAACATGCGACGGTTAAACACGTGTAAACATGCGACAGTTAAACACGCATCGTGTAAACATGCGACGGTTAAACACATGTAAACACGCGACGGTTAAACACATGTAAACACACGACGGTTAAACACGCATCGTGTAAACACGCGACGGTTAAACACGCGACGGTTAAACACGCATCGTGTAAACACGCGACGGTTAAACACATGTAAACACGCGACGGTTAAACACATGTAAACACGCGACGGTTAAACACATGTAAACACGCGACGGTTAAACACATGTAAACACGCGACGGTTAAACACATGTAAACACGCGACGGTTAAACACATGTAAACACGCGACGGTTAAACACATGTAAACACGCGACGGTTAAACACATGTAAACACACGACGGTTAAACACGCATTGTGTAAACACGCGACGGTTAAACACGCATCGTGTAAACACGCGACGGTTAAACACGCATCGTGTAAACATGCGACGGTTAAACACATGTAAACACGCGACGGTTAAACACATGTAAACACGCGACGGTTAAACACATGTAAACACGCGACGGTTAAACACATGTAAACACGCGACGGTTAAACACGCATCGTGTAAACATGCAACGGTTAAACACGCGACGGTTAAACACGCGTAAACATGCGACGGTTAAACACGCGTAAACATGCGACGGTTAAACACGCGTAAACATGCGACGGTTAAACACGCATCGTGTAAACATGCGACGGTTAAACATTAAACATGCGACGGTTAAACATTAAACATGCGACGGTTAAACATTAAACATGCGACGGTTAAACATTAAACATGCGACGGTTAAACATGTAAACATACCATTTAAACATGTGACTGTTAACACGAGAAGGCGCAACATATGACGGTATTAAATCCTTTTCTCACCTCTTGGGTCACTTTGTCCTTCATCTGTTCATCAGAAACCCAAACAGGAGGCGGGAGAGTCGAATGGCCCCGCCTCCTCCTCTGGAGGAACAGCCGGAGGACTGCAGGGCTGCTCCGCTTCCTCGTCTTCCTCCCAGTCCGGTGGCGGCGGAGGGGGAGGAGCTGGGGGCGTGTCCAGTGCAGACCAGCGCTCCCACCACAGAGAGAAGCTGGAGCGATTTAAGAGGATGTGTTTGCTGGAGCGCCGCGCCTCCTCGTCCTCCTCCTCCTCCTCCAGCTCAGAGTCCGACTCGGAGTCCGACTCCGATGACTCTCTCAGGGGGGAGCAGGGAGGCGGGTCCTCGCCTTCGTCCTCCTCCCCCGCCCCGCCCCCTCCAGCCGGCTACGGCAACAACAGCGCCAGCCGGGCAGAGAGGGAGAGGAGCCGCAGCGAGCGGGAGCGGGAGAGAGAGAGGGAGCGGCGTCTGGCCGAGCTGGGCTTCAGCGCCAGCGAGGAGTCGGAGGGGGAGGCGGGGAGGGGGGAGGAGGAGGAGGAGCGGGGGGAGGAGCAGACGGGGGGAGGCGGTGACAAAGCCCGACGGAGAGGGGGGGGGAGAAGCACCTTCACGAGGACGGAAAGTAGGGCTCATGGACGCAGAGGACGAGGACACGCCCACATCAGACAGAACCAGGAAGAACTCTGCCTCCCTCCCCCCACCGTCACCCCTCTCCTCCAATCAGATGCCCCCGTCCTCGCAGCACGACGGCTTCACCGCCAAGCAGCGCAGCAACGGACAGGAGGCGCGCAACGGACGGACACGGGGAGGGACGGGGGGAGCGGGGAGGGAGGGGGGGGAGAAGGAGAACGCCAGCGGAGTTTTGACCAATCACAGACACAGTGGGGGCGGGGCCAAAGGCAGCGGGAGCCGCAGCAACAAGGTCCGTAGCAACAGCAAGAACCAGACATCCAGGAACGTCTCCTCCTCCTCCATCCCCACCTCCAACGGAGGAGGGGGGGCGGGCAGCGGCCTCATGATGTCAGCGATGGCGGCGTCCCCCTGCTCGCAGCCGTCCCGCCTCGCCCCGCGCTCTCATATGATGAAGCGCAGCCCACCAGCCGTCCCCTCGCCTCCGCGGCCCGTCCAGATGGAGAGGCACCTGGTGCGGCCGCCGCCTGCCTGCCCCGAGCCCAGCTGCCTGCCGCTGGACTGTGGCTCCGCCCACATCATGACCCGAGACGTGTGGCTGCGAGTCTTCACCTTCCTGAGCCAGCGAGAGCTGTGCGTCTGCATGAGGGTGTGTCGCACCTGGAGCCGCTGGTCAGTGTCAGAAACACAGACACGCAGACACGCAGACACACACACACACAGAGACACACACACAGACACACACAGACACACAGACCCAGACACACAGACACACAGACACACTCACCCAGACACACAGACACACAGACCCAGACACACAGACCCAGACACACAGACACACAGACCCAGACACACAGACACACTCACCCAGACACACAGACACACAGACCCAGACACACAGACACACACACACAGACACCCAGACACACAGACACACAGACACACACACAGACACACAGACACACACACAGACACAGACACACAGACAGACACACAGACACACACACACCCAGACACACACACAGACACACAGACACACACACACAGACACACACACAGACACACAGACACACACACACAGACACACACACAGACAGACACCCAGACACACAGACACACACACCCAGACACACACACAGACACACACACCCAGACACACACACAGACACACAGACAGACACCCAGACACACAGACACACACAGACAGACACCCAGACACACAGACACACACACCCAGACACACACACAGACACACACACCCAGACACACACCCAGACACACACACAGACACACACACAGACACACAGACACACACCCAGACACACACACAGACAGACACCCAGACACACAGACACACACACCCAGACACACACACAGACACACACACAGACACACTCACCCAGACACACAGACACACTCACCCAGACACACAGACACACACACCCAGACACACAGACACACTCACCCAGACACACAGACACACACACCCAGACACCCAGACACACAGACACACTCACACAGACACACAGACACACACACACACAGACACACTCACACAGACACACAGACACACAGACACACACACACACAGACACACTCACCCAGACACACAGACACACTCACCCAGACACACAGACACACAGACACCAAGACACACACACACACAGACACACACACAGACACACTCACCCAGACACACAGACACACTCACCCAGACACACAGACACACAGACACACAGACACACACACACACAGACACACACACAGACACACTCACCCAGACACACAGACACACTCACCCAGACACACACTCACCCAGACACACAGACACACTCACCCAGACACACAGACACACACACCCAGACACCCAGACACACAGACACACTCACCCAGACACACACACACACAGACACACTCACCCAGACACACAGACACCCAGACACACAGACACCCAGACACACAGACACCCAGACACACAGACACCCAGACACACAGACACACTCACCCAGACACCCAGACACACAGACACACAGACACACTCACCCAGACACACAGACACCCAGACACACAGACACCCAGACACACAGACACCCAGACACACAGACACACTCACCCAGACACACAGACACACTCACCCAGACACACAGACACCAAGACACACAGACACCCAGACACACAGACACACAGACACACAGAAACACAGACACAGCGCCCGGAAAGCACGGGGGTTCAATTCCTCGGCTCCAGCTGTCGGTCTGAGTGGGAATCGAATAACCTTCCAGTTATTGGACGACCCATTCTACCCATGATCGTAAACGATCAATAATCACACGATAACATGTTTTATTGATGACCCCTTTTCCTCCTCCAGGTGCTGTGATAAGCGGCTGTGGACTCAGATCGACCTGAGCCGCCAGCGCTCCATCACGCCGCCCATGCTGAGCGGGATCATCCGCCGCCAACCCGTCTCCCTCAACCTGGGCTACACCAACATCTCCAAGAAGCAGCTGATGTGGCTCATCAACCGCTTACAAGGTGACACACAGTCATTACTGGCACACAACGTGCACACACCGTGCACACAACGTGCACACGTTCAGCACAGCCACACCATCATTTAGTGCCCATCAGAGCAGCTTCAGCCAGAACTAATGAAACTAATGAGTTATTCAGCTCATGTAGACACCTTAGTCTGACTAAGAACTGGACCGGGTCGGGTTCCTGGCAGTCGGATTAAGACCCAGAGATAACTCGTTTATGGTCACACTAAACGTTCTGCGCTTCAGATGTTTTCCTGCGATCGTCACCCGGAAGTCGAAGGAGACGATATTAATTACTGTTGTTGCCGCCGTCAGAAAGAAAGTTTGTTGTTGTTGGTGAAGACGTCAACAGGAAGTGGCTCCATTAGCTGAAATGGGGACAGCGCCACCTATGGTACCGGGGTATGACACGCTTTGTGCCATTCATTCACCGCCATATATCCGAGGATAATTACCCTCAGATAAGGAGCAGAACCCAACTGTAGAAGAAGAGGCTTTATTCAGCTGCAGTAATCTAACAGCTGTTAGCACAGCTGGATGTCCCTAAGTGTCCCAGCAGGTGGTTAACTGCCCCCCCCGGCGTTTCTCCCCCTCCCCTCAGGTCTGCTGGAGCTGAACGTGTCGGGCTGTGCGTGGCCGGCGGTCTCTGCGCTCTGTCAGGCCGTCTGTCCCTGTCTGAAGCTGCTGGACCTCAGCAGAGTGGAGGACCTGAAAGACTCCCACCTGAGAGAGCTCCTGGCCCCGCCTCCTGACACCAGGACAGGTGAGACAGCCGCCCACACGCCCAAAGGCTTCCTCCTCACTGTGGGACGGGTCTGACGGTTCTCTGCTCTGTGATTGGTCGCCAGCTCACGGTGAGACCCGAGTGGGCCGATTCCAGAACATGACGGAGCTGCGATTGGCCGGTTTGGACCTGACGGACGCGTCGGCCCGCCTGCTGGTGCGGTACGTCCCCCACCTGAGCCGTTTGGACCTGAGCCACTGTGCCAACATCAGCGACCAATCGGTGCACACGCTGTCCTCCCCCCTCTCCCCCCTGAGGGAGAGCCTCACCCACATCAGCCTGGCAGGTAAGCACTCACCTGCTGTTGCCCCCGGTTACTGCCGGCTGCTGCTGCTCATCGCTCACTGCCGTGTGTCTGTGTGTCTGTGTGTGTGTGTGTGTCTGTGTGTGTGTGCCTGTGTGTGTGTGTGTGTGTGTCTCTGTGTGTGTGTGTGTGTCTCTCTCTGTGTGCATGTGTGCGTGCACGTGCTGCAGGTTGTGTGAAGGTCACGGAGCAGTGCGTCCCGCTGCTGCGGCGCTGCGCCTCCCTGCAGACGGCCGACCTCCGCTGCTGCTCGCTGCTCTCCTCGGACTCCGGACAGCTGCTCTCTTTCCCCTCCAACGCCTCCACCGCCGCCGCCGCCGCCTCCTCTGCGTCCTCCACGCCCGCCGCTGCTCCCTCCTCCTCCTGTCCCCCTGACGACAGAACGCTGCTGAAGAACAGCTAAGGTCCTCGGGTCATGTGACACTTGGAGTCCAGACGTCTTACAGGCCCCGCCTCCTTCCCCGTTACACTACAGCCAGGTGAGGAAGAGGAGGAGGAGCCACACTTCCACTGATGCTGGCGAGGAGGGGGGGGGACACTTCCTGGGAGAGCGCTGCTGTGGTCCTTAAACATGGAAACCCTGAGCATGTACATATTTGTTCTCTGTACAATTCTGGGTGTGTGTATATATCTGTAGTTTACTGTAAATGACCTTTAACCCCCAGACATAAGCCCCGCCCCCTCCTGACCTCAACATCCTCCTTTCCCCCTTCGACCAATCAAAGCCCAGAGTCAGCCACTGAAACATGCACACTCACATGCACACATATGCACACACTCACATGCACTCACTCACATGCACTCACACACGCACACGTGCACGTGACCAGCCTGACGTCTCCTGCAGAATCACATCTTTATCAATACTTTCCATGTTGATCAATCAGCACGTTTGGGTCCATCAGAGATGGTTTGATAACAGATCAAAGATCAGTCATTATTGATCAGTCACTATTGATCAGTCATTATTGATCACTGTGGTGAACCCTAAAACGTTTTCATTCTTGATTGATCTGACCGTTATTTCCTTGTTCAGTTGAAAAATCGTGTTGTTAAATGATTGATCAAAGCGCCTTTAGCTCCTCCCACATCCCAACGTGACATCATCGCATCGTTTTTAAATTTGTCCGCTAAACGCACAAAGAAGGATCAATAATCGGATGAACCGATGCGTTCATCAGCTGGAGCGTGGCACTGAAAACCGTCCGACTGATGATCGATCGATCAGTTTTCTGTCAGAAAGCAGTCGAGTGAGGAGATCAATCAGCTGATCGATCGATCGATCTGAACCGGAGAGAAAGCTGTCGGATCCATAAAGTTCCACTGAGCTCCAATCAGTGTTCGGTCGCAGGTGGACTTTGGTCAGGAGTTTTCCCCTCGTGAGAGAGTGCATGTGAGAGTGCATGTGAGAGTGCATGTGAGAGTGTGAGAGTGCATGTGAGAGTGTTTGTGCATGAGCGCCGGGCGTGTTTGAAACTGAGCCTCATTTGTCCGTCTTTGACTTGGTGTCCTGATCGGTTCCGATTGGACTCATTGATTGGTTCCTGATTGGTTCCGATTGGACTCATTGATCGGTTCCTGATCGGTTCCCATTGGACTCATTGATCGGTTCCTGATCGGTTCCAATCGGACTCATTGATCGGTTCCTGATCGGTTCCGATCGGTTCCAATCGGACTCATTGATCGGTTCCTGATCGGTTCCGATCGGTTCCAATCGGACTCATTGATCGGTTCCGATCGGTTCCAATCGGATTCATTGATCGGTTCCTGATCGGACTCATTGATCGGTTCCGATCGGTTCCAATCGGACTCATTGATCGGTTCCTGATCGGTTCCGATCGGACTCATTGATCGGTTCCTGATTGGTTCCGATCGGTTCCAATCGGACTCATTGATCGGTTCCTGATCGGTTCCAATCGGTTCCTGATCGGTTCCAATCGGACTCATTGATCGGTTCCTGATCGGTTCCAATCGGACTCATTGATCGGTTCCAATCGGACTCATTGATCGGTTCCTGGTCGGTTCCAATCGGACTCATTGATCGGTTCCTGGTCGGTTCCAATCGGACTCATTGATCGGTTCCTGATCGGTTCCGATCGGACTCATTGATCGTGTTTTCTCAGGAGTTTTTATTTGACTTTAATTTATTTGCTGCCACAGCAGCTTCGGGTCCAGATGTGCGGACGCCATCCACGTCCTGAACGCCACTTCCTGTCCCTGCTGCCACGTTCAGGTCCGAACCGGCTTCCTGCTGGGTTCTGACCCGTCACAGTTCTGATGATGGATCCTGATGCTGGTCATCACAGAACCTCCACTTGAATCCGATCAGAACCTTCGTTTACATATCGACGTGTCACATGACCCGGTTTCAGCCGGTGCTGGACTGGTTCTAGAGCCAGCTCAGAACCGGTTCCACTTCAGAAGCAGGAACCTCCCGGGTTTCTGTGGAACCGTGAACTGAGCGTCGGATCCGGTTTGATGAAGGTGTCGGAGAGCGTGCTGCGTTCACTGACACGGCCGCTGGTGTAAAAGAGGAACTCTTCCACGGCCATTAAAGCCCAGTTCTGGTTCTGGGTTTTGAACACGGAGGTCACAGCAGGTTGAAATGGTTCTGGGTTGTCTCCAGAACCCCGAAGAAAGTGGTTTATTTTCTCTGGATCAGTAAAGCCCGAGTTCTAATTCAGGCTCAGAGTCTGGACCAGTGTGACCTCAGCCGTGATTGGCCGGTGCCGCTCGGACTGGAACAGAACCCAGAATGTGCAGGTTTGAGGTGGTTCTGTTGGATTTACTGAGTTGGGGATGAATTAAAGTTCAGAGTTTTAAAGCAGCAGCTGTGTTCTGGTTCTGGTTCTGGTTCCTCGTTCTGATTTGTGTATCCTGTGTTTTACCGGCCGAAATGGGCCCGGCGTGGTGCGTTCAGTGTCCGCTCAGGCTGTGGGAGGTTTGTGTTTCTTCATGTGTGTGAACTGCACTGAGGGGCGGGGCTTGGAAACGAGCGAGGCGTCCAACAGGAAGTCGCTGCTTCGCTCGCAGGTTTGACTCCCAAACTGCCGGCGTTCGGTGTGAATGAATGTGCCGTGCGGTTCGGGCGCCTCGTCGCGCGGTTCGGGCGCCTCGTCGCGCGGTTCGGGCGCCTCGTCGCGCGGTTCGGGCGCCTCCTCGCGCGGTTCGGGCGCCTCGTCGCGCGGTTCGAGCGCCTCGTCGCGCGGTTCGGGCGCCTCCTCGCGCGGTTCGGGCGCCTCCTCGCGCGGTTCGGGCGCCTCGTCACGCGGTTCGGGCGCCTCGTCACGCGGTTCGGGCGCCTCGTCGTGCGGTTCGGGCGCCTCCTCGCGCGGTTCGGGCGCCTCGTCACGCGGTTCGGGCGCCTCCTCGCGCGGTTCGGGCGCCTCCTCGCGCGGTTCGGGCGCCTCGTCACGCGGTTCGGGCGCCTCGTCACGCGGTTCGGGCGCCTCGTCGTGCGGTTCGGGCGCCTCGTCGTGCGGTTCGGGCGCCTCCTCGCGCGGTTCGGGCGCCTCTTTGTGCCATAAACGCATCAGATCAGCCGCGCCCTCTTTTATACGTCGTTTTTTAAGTTGTTTTTTTATCTGTGTTTTGGGACGATGCTTTGCAGCTTCGCACGGCAACAAGAGAGCAGATCAAACCTGATTGGACGATAATCCCCGAAAGCTCTTATCCAATCAGACGACCAGACATATCCCTGCTCTGATCTTAGTAAAAACCTTCTGTTGATGTTAAAGATGCACTGGATCAGCCTCTTCATCCCTCTCTTCCTCACCTCTTGCCAAATGTAGTTTTTGTTGTGAAAAGGGGCATTTCTCCTGCTTTTCTTCGTGTTTGGTTTGTTTTTATACTTTGTCCATGACTCTTCCGTTGTGTTGATGGAAAAATGAGGAACAAGTTGGAACAAACAGTGAAAAGTGACAAAAAGACCAACTCAAGGCAGCTACGTATGAGTGACTACTGTACAATGACTAATAAAGAAGCAATGGGTTTGTTTTTACACCGTGTGGCTCCTCATTTACACAGAAAACACACCAGAGGATCTCTCAGATTCATGTTATTTATCCACTATTTAATCTCCGTTATTCCAGCTGAATCAGTTTCCATTTGACGGTTTAAACTGATCGAACCGGGAAGGAACACAGTTTGGGTGATAAAACAATAAAATTACACTCTCGACTCCATATTTCCAGTAAAACCAGGACAGAAAGTCATTTTAAATTAGATTAGATTTGTTCTCAAACCAGTTTTATGTTGTTAAAACAAATGTATATAAAAAAACTGCTTTATTATATTTTATTTTAATTTTACACTTAAATAACTCAAAAGTGATGCAGCTGTTGTTTGAAAATGTAAAAATATCAGTTCTCAACCCAGGAAAATACCTGCTATCTGTTTAGAATAGAATAGTCTTTAACCACAAAAAAAGCTGGAAACATTTAGCAGGTAAAAACAATAAAGAACAGGTTAAAAAAAGTGTAAAATGCTCAATGGAAATTAAATAATAATATAATATAAATATAAACTATAACTGTGGAAGCAGTGCAATAAATAGATTCAGAAGTATGAATAAGTTGCATTGAAAGTGGCTGTAAGGGGGGGGGGGGGGGGGTCTGTGGCTGTTTGCAGTTTCTTTGAATATATTAATTATATATAATTATTTTCATGTGTTTTGTCACTTCAGGGACTCCGTACATTGAAAAAAGAAACGGAAAATAAACTGAGATGTATTTTTTCTCTGCCTCGCGCACGTTCCCCTGTGCGCATGCGAGACACTGCGCGCCAAAGAGGACCAAACTGGATCGCGCGGAAAAGCAACGAGAGGAGTGTCTCGCGGCATTCACGGTACCTCGTAATTTACAGAATCAAAGTTCAGCCTCGACTTAGTCATCAGTTTTAGTCCGACATGAAAGGAAAAACCGAACTTTTATCACCGTGTGAACCAACATCTGAACACAGAAACCTTTACCAGGCTCCTTTGTGATTTCAAATAGATCGATTTTGGTATAAAAAAGTAAAAAAAAACAAAACTAACGTTTTGTTTTTTGAGCTTTTTAAAAATACAATAATTCTTAGCAAAGTAATATACTATTTAAAGTAAATATTGTGATGTTTTCGTGAAGGATTTCACTTGGACATCGATCAAATTTTTAATCTAAACATATTTGAGAAGTAAACTCAGTTAACATCTGTACAACTAATTCTTCCACTGTGATCGTGTCTTATCAGAGTGTTTATCACGTGACTCAGAATAAACTAAAACATTTGTTGCTTTATGACGCCGTAATAAATCAATAAACTTTAATACTTTCCCGCTGTGCGAAGTGTAAAATGTCCTTGAGCAAGTGAAGGCAGCGCGTCACCCTACTTGCGTCAGTGCGTGATATCCCTCCGCGTGAGAGAAGCGCGCGGTCCTTTCCCTCCCGACAACACAGGATGCGAACGGGCGGCGGTGAAACTGCGAGACGTTTGCAGCGCTCCACGGCCGTTAAGTTTACCCGCACCGTCTGAGTAAAACACACCGAGCGAGCACCGAGTAGCGTCCGCCTCCTCTGACACGAACCGAACCCGCCCTGTGGCACCGACCGCTCCGTGGAAGAAATATAATCCTCTGTGGGTGCTGCGCGGCAACTGAACCTGTCCAAGTGAAGAGAGCGGCAGCCGGGACGGAATGGAGCTCATCACTATTTTGGAAAAAACTGTCTCTCCAGGTGAGTATTGGTCCTCTGCGACGTGCTCGCACCTCGGCCGGGGCCTGGCGATGTATTGCGGGGTGTTGGCGGCAGGCTTCTCCGGTTGACGCTGAAGATTTGAAGGAAGGGAGGAGGGAAATGCCTCGCTAGCGAGCTACTAGCTCCTAATGCTAACTGAGCTAACGTTACGGCCTGAGACGGCTGGTGACTTCGCACTCTTTCGGACAGAAAATCGTGTTTTATCGGTGTGATTTACCAATCAGTCTGCTCTGTTTGCCTCTGAATACACTGTCATAGTCTAATCACGAGGGCCCGGCTCCACAGTGGCTGATATGATACTGATCCGGAGACCGACCCTGCCCATGCCCAATGGTGCCGCTGCGCTAGCTGCTAGCTGCTAGCTGTTAGCGGGTATCATTCAAACTGTCGGCCGCTTCCTCGCATGCTCCTTGGTTGACGTCTGTTAAGACCCGTTACGACGATGTGAGCTCTTCGAGGTGCGAGGATAAGTGTACTGCGTGTATTTACATGGAGTTAGAGTGATTTTGACGGGTTTGATGTTCATCCCCAAAACTTAATTTCTGTCATCTGAAGCGTGTTCCGCTCTGAGGCTGGCGTTAGCATGCTAACAGGCTCATGTTAGCATGTGTGCCCAAATGTAGCTAACACGCATGTTGCAGCCGCGGCGTGTTCCTCCTCCCTACGACTGGTTTCCTGCGTGAAAATGTCACTGCGGGGGAATGAAAAGTGTGTTAGATGGGACTTTTTTTCAGCGCCGGCGTGCTTTGTGTTGTAAACAGCTGGCAAAGTGTTTTAACCCCCCAGCTCAGGTCTGCTCGAGCTTTAGCTTCAGTGTCGGCTAATTAGCCTGCAGGACGGTCTAACTCCTCTCCCTCTCTCCCCGCAGATCGGAATGAACTGGAGGCGGCACAGAAGTTTCTGGAGCAGGCGGCGATTGAGAACCTGGTTAGTATGTAGCCGCTTGTTGGCGGAGGGGGGAGGCCGGCGAGCAGCTGCAGCCCGCCGGCTTCTCCTCTCGCGGCCTCTGCCCCCCCATCTCCATTAAAACACACATTCCCTTGGGGTGTTGGCGTTTCATGGAGCCTGCTGTCTGATCAGAGTTCACTAAAGTGAATCAGATCCACTCTGAAGGCTGGGATCTTTGCAGCTGGACCAGCAGAACCAGCAGAACCATGATTTCTCACGGTCCTCTTCCTGGAAGTAACATCTGTTTAATGTCTTCAGTTTTCCTCTGAGCACCAGCTCTAACTGATGTCACTTCCTGTCAGAGGTGTTGGCCCGGTTCTATGGACCTGAAGCAGAGCCTCTGCCGGGTTCTGGCTCTGTTCCTGTCAGTCACACAGCTGGTTCTGAGACATGTTGTTCTGGACCTGTGATGGAGGCGGTCCCACCAGAACCGGCAGTGGGTACCAGATGCTCCTCGGAGCAACTTTCCGTCAGAATCTTTGAGCCGAAGCCTTTTTTTCTTTGATGCTCAACAAACTAAAGTTTGATCCAAACGTTTTCTGAGCAGCGGGACGAGCTTCGGGTTCCGTTTGGTTCTCATTGGTTCCGTTTGGTTCCATGTGGTTCTGTTTGGTTCCGTTTGGTTCTGTTTGGTTTTATTTGGTTCTGTTTGGTTTTATTTAGTTCTGTTTGGTTCCATTTGGTTTAGTTTGGTCCTGTTTGGTTCCGTTTGGTTCTGTTTGGTTCCATTTGGTCCCGTTTGGTTCCATTTGGTCCCATTTGGTTCTGTTTGGTTTTATTTGGTTCCATTTGGTTTTATTTGGTTCTGTTTAGTTCCGTTTGGTTCCATTTGGTCCTGTTTGGTTCCATTTGGTCCTGTTTGGTTCCATTTGGTTTAGTTTGGTTCCGTTTGGTTCCATTTGGTTTAGTTTGGTTCCGTTTGGTCCTGTTTGGTTCCGTTTGGTTCTGTTCGGTCCTGTTTGGTTCTTTTTGGTTCCATTTGGTTTAGTTTGGTCCTGTTTGGTTCCGTTTGGTTCTGTTTGGTTCCGTTTGGTTCCATTTGGTCCCATTTGGTCCTGTTTAGTTCCGTTTGGTTTAGTTTGGTTCTGTTTGGTTCCGTTTGGTTCTGTTCCCTCTTCAGCTTTCAGTCCAAACTGGCTGCTGCCGTCTCTGCCCGGTTCTTCTCCGGTTCTGGCAGGAACTCGGGTCGCCTTTTCCAATGTGTCGTAATATAAAGGTTTAATACTCTGAGAGCTGGCGTAGCAGAGAGCATGCTGGGAAATGAACCGGTTTCCAACCGACATCCTCCCAGCTTCAGAACCGCTCATGCACAGCTTTGGGCTTCCTGGGAGGGAGCACTAACTTTTCTTTTTGTCTCAGGCTGCAGCAGCAAAAACAAACACGCCCATCTGCTGGCGTGGCTCATTTCCAGCCGTGTGATTGGCTCAGCAGCTCTCGCTCTCATTGGCTGTTCGTATCGTCAAAAGATGGACGAATGTAATCAAAGTATCGCTTCATATCGTTTTGTTGCCCTGGTCACGGAGAGCAGGTCGGTGCTGCTGCTCACGGGATAAAGGCTTGAACTAAAGCTGTGACATCACATGCTCGGCTCTCCTCTGATTGGCTCCAACTGTTTGATTTAAACTCTTCCTGTTGAGGCATTCCTGACCTTTGACCTCAGCTGTAACGTTCAGCCTGATTTCAGCTAACAGTGAAAGTGGAACCAGTCCAGATGAGATCAGGAGGCTGCCTTAAAGAAAGCATCCAGAACCAGAACGGGTCGCTCGGGAACGTTTGATCCGAGCGGCGCCGGGTCGCTCGGGAACGTTTGATCCGAGCGGCGCCGGGTCGCTCGGGAACGTTTGATCCGAGCGGCGCCGGGTCGCTCGGGAACGTTTGATCCGAGCGGCGCCGGGTCGCTCGGGAACGTTTGATCCGAAGCGGCGCCGGGTCGCTCAGGGGTTCGAATGTTCTGTTTAAGGCGTGGTCTCAGTTTAGAGACTGAAAGCTCAGTTGCTGTAAAGTTTTGGGCGGGTTCTGACCCTCTGGTTCTGAACTCTCTGGTTCTGACCCTCTGGTTCTGACCCTCTGGTTCTGAACTCTCTGGTTCTGACCCTCTGGTTCTGACCCTCTGGTTCTCTCTAGTTCTGACTCCTCTGGTTCTCTCTAGTTCTGACTCCTCTGGTTCTCTCTGGTTCTGACTCCTCTGGTTCTGACCCTCTGGTTCTCTCTGGTTCTGACTCTAGTTCTGACTCCTCTGGTTCTCTCTGGTTCTGACTCCTCTGGTTCTCTCTGGTTCTGACTCCTCTGGTTCTGACTCCTCTGGTTCTGACTCTAGTTCTGACTCCTCTGGTTCTCTCTGGTTCTGAACTCTCTGGTTCTGACCCTCTGGTTCTCTCTGGTTCTGACTCCTCTGGTTCTGACCCTCTGGTTCTCTCTGGTTCTGACTCTAGTTCTGACTCCTCTGGTTCTCTCTGGTTCTGACTCCTCTGGTTCTCTCTGGTTCTAACTCTCTGGTTCTGACTCCTCTGGTTCTCTCTGGTTCTGACCCCTCTGGTTCTCTCTGGTTCTGGTTCTGACTCCTCTGGTTCTCTCTGGTTCTGGTTCTGACTCCTCTGGTTCTCTCTGGTTCTGGTTCTGACCCTGTGGTTCCTCCTCAGCCCACGTTCCTGGTGGAGCTGTCCAAAGTCTTGGCGAACCCGGGGAACACGCAGGTGGCTCGGGTCGCTGCCGGGCTGCAGGTGAAGAACTCTCTGACCTCCAAAGACCCGGATGTGAAGACGCAGTACCAGCAGAGATGGCTGGCCATCGACGCCAACGCTCGCCGCGAGATCAAGAACTACGTAAGTGCTCTTTGGTGCTGCTCGCCGGGTCGGCCGGCGGCTCCTCTCTGACCCGTGTGTGTGTGGCAGGTTCTGCAGACCCTGGGGACCGAGACGTACCGACCCAGCTCGGCCTCGCAGTGCGTGGCCGGCATCGCCTGCGCAGAGATCCCCGTGACCCAGTGGCCCGAGCTGATCCCGCAGCTGGTGGCCAACGTCACGGACCCGTCCAGCACCGAACACATGAAGGAGTCCACGCTGGAGGCCATCGGCTACATCTGCCAGGACATCGTGAGTGGACCCGGGCTCCTGCTGTTTACAGCTGCTGAGGTGTTCAGGTTCTGACCCGGTTCTCCCCGCAGGACCCGGAGCAGCTGCAGGAGAACGCCAACCAGATCCTGACGGCCATCATCCAGGGCATGAGGAAGGAGGAGCCGAGCAACAACGTGAAGCTGGCCGCCACCAACGCCCTGCTCAACTCGCTGGAGTTCACCAAGGCCAACTTCGACAAGGAGGTACCGTGACCCGGCCCGGTCCCAGGCTGCGGCTGGTTCTGAGCCGGCCCGGTCGCAGGCTGCGGCTGGTTCTGACCCGGCCCGGTCCCAGGCTGCGGCTGGTTCTGACCCGGCCCGGTCCCAGGCCGCGGCTGGTTCTGACCCGGCCCGGTCCCAGGCCGCGGCTGGTTCTGACCCGGCCCGGTCCCAGGCTGCGGCTGGTTCTGAGCCGGCCCGGTCCCAGGCTGCGGCTGGTTCTGAGCCGGCCCGGTCCCAGGCTGCGGCTGGTTCTGAGCCGGCCCGGTCCCAGGCTGCGGCTGGTTCTGAGCCGGCCCGGTCCCAGGCTGCGGCTGGTTCTGAGCCGGACCGGTCTCAGGCCGCGGCTGGTTCTGAGCCGGTCCGCCCTCAGGCCGCTGCTGGTTCTGAGCCGGTCCGCCCTCAGGCCGCTGCTGGTTCTGAGCCGGTCCGCCCTCAGGCCGCTGCTGGTTCTGAGCCGGTCCGCCCTCAGGCCGCGGCTGGTTCTGAGCCGGTCCGCCCTCAGGCCGCTGCTGGTTCTGACCCGGTCCGCCCTCAGGCCGCTGCTGGTTCTGAGCCGGTCCGCCCTCAGGCCGCTGCTGGTTCTGAGCCGGTCCGCCCTCAGGCCGCTGCTGGTTCTGACCCGGTCCGCCCTCAGGCCGCTGCTGGTTCTGAGCCGGTCCATAACCTGTGGTGTGCGGCTGGTTCTGACCCGGCCCATAACCAAAACCTGTGGTTCTGAGCCGGCCCGTAACCTGTGGTTCTGAGCCGGCCCGTAACCTGTGGTTCTGTGTTTCAGACGGAGAGACACTTCATCATGCAGGTGGTCTGTGAAGCGACGCAGTGTCCCGACACCCGGGTGAGAAACATCTGGACACATCTGGCAGCTGTACTCAGCTGAAGGTTTGACCTCTGACCTGTTCTACCTCTGTGGTGCGTTCAGGTGCGCGTGGCAGCCTTACAGAACCTGGTGAAGATCATGTCCCTGTACTATCAGTACATGGAGACCTACATGGGACCGGCTCTGTTCGCGGTAAGGGGGAGGGGGCGGAGCATAAGGGGAGGGGCGGAGCATAGGGGGAGGGGGGCGTGTCCTGGGTCATGTGACCGCCAGCGGGAGCATTGACTGGTTCTCTGTCCTCAGATCACCATCGAGGCGATGAAGAGCGACATCGATGAGGTGGCGCTGCAGGGCATCGAGTTCTGGTCCAACGTCTGCGACGAGGAGATGGACCTCGCCATCGAGGCCTCCGAGGTGTGTGTGTGTCTGCGTCTAGGTGTGTCTGTGCGTCTAGGTGTGTCTGTGCGTCTAGGTGTGTCTGTGCGTCTAGGTGTGTCTGTGCGTCTAGGTGTGTCTGCGTCTAGGTGTGTGCGTCTGTGCGTCTAGGTGTGTGCGTCTAGGTGTGTGCGTCTGTGCGTCTAGGTGTGTCTGTGCGTCTAGGTGTGTCTGTGCGTCGAGGTGTGTCTGTGCGTCGAGGTGTGTCTGCGCGTCGAGGTGTGTCTGCGTCGAGGTGTGTCTGTGCGTCTAGGTGTGTCTGTGCGTCGAGGTGTGTCTGCGCGTCGAGGTGTGTCTGTGCGTTTAGGTCTGTGCGTCTAGGTCTGTGCGTCTAGGTGTGTCTGCGTCTAGGTGTGTCTGCGTCTAGGTGTGTCTGCGTCTAGGTGTGTCTGCGTCTAGGTGTGTGCGTCTGTGCGTCTAGGTGTGTCTGTGCGTTTAGGTCTGTGCGTCTAGGTCTGTGCGTCTAGGTCTGTGCGTCTAGGTGTGTCTGCGTCTAGGTGTGTCTGCGTCTAGGTGTGTGCGTCTAGGTGTGTGCGTCTAGGTGTGTCTACGTCTAGGTGTGTGCGTCTGTGCGTCTAGGTCTGTGCGTCTAGGTCTGTCTGTGCGTCTAGGTGTGTCTGTGCGTCTAGGTGTGTCTGTGCGTCTAGGTGTGTCTGTGCGTCTAGGTGTGTCTGTGCGTCTAGGTGTGTCTGCGTCTAGGTGTGTCTGCGTCTAGGTGTGTCTGCGTCTAGGTGTGTCTGCGTGTCTGCGTCTAGGTGTGTCTGCGTCTGTGCGTCTAGGTGTGTCTGCGTCTGTGCGTCTAGGTGTGTCTGCGTCTGTGCGTCTAGGTGTGTCTGCGTCTGTGCGTCTAGGTGTGTCTGCGTCTGTGCGTCTAGGTGTGTCTGCGTCTGTGCGTCTAGGTGTGTGTGCGTCTAGGTGTGTCTGTGCGTCTAGGTGTGTCTGCGTCTAGGTGTGTGCGTCTGTGCGTCTAGGTCTGTGCGTCTAGGTGTGTCTGTGCGTCTAGGTGTGTCTGTGCGTCTAGGTGTGTCTGTGCGTCTAGGTGTGTCTGTGCGTCTAGGTGTGTCTGTGCGTCTAGGTGTGTCTGTGCGTCTAGGTGTGTCTGCGTCTAGGTGTGTCTGTGCGTCTAGGTGTGTCTGTGCGTCTAGGTGTGTCTGCGTCTAGGTGTGTCTGCGTCTAGGTGTGTCTGTGCGTCTAGGTGTGTCTGCGTCTAGGTGTGTCTGCGTCTAGGTGTGTCTGCGTCTAGGTGTGTCTGCGTCTGTGCGTCTAGGTGTGTCTGCGTCTAGGTGTGTCTGCGTCTAGGTGTGTCTGTGCGTCTAGGTGTGTCTGTGCGTCTAGGTGTGTCTGTGCGTCTAGGTGTGTCTGCGTCTAGGTGTGTGTCTGCGTCTAGGTGTGTCTGTGCGTCTAGGTGTGTGTCTGCGTCTAGGTGCGTCTGTGCGTCTAGGTCTGTGCGTCTAGGTGTGTCTGTGCGTCTAGGTGTGTCTGTGCGTCTAGGTGTGTCTGTGCGTCTAGGTGTGTCTGTGCGTCTAGGTGTGTCTGTGCGTCTAGGTGTGTCTGCGTCTAGGTGTGTCTGTGCGTCTAGGTGTGTCTGTGCGTCTAGGTGTGTCTGCGTCTAGGTGTGTCTGCGTCTAGGTGTGTCTGTGCGTCTAGGTGTGTCTGCGTCTAGGTGTGTCTGTGCGTCTAGGTGTGTGTCTGCGTCTAGGTGTGTCTGTGCGTCTAGGTGTGTCTGTGCGTCTAGGTGTGTCTGCGTCTAGGTGTGTCTGCGTCTGTGCGTCTAGGTGTGTCTGCGTCTAGGTGTGTCTGCGTCTAGGTGTGTCTGCGTCTAGGTGTGTCTGCGTCTAGGTGTGTCTGCGTCTAGGTGTGTCTGCGTCTAGGTGTGTCTGCGTCTAGGTGTGTCTGTGCGTCTAGGTGTGTCTGCGTCTAGGTGTGTCTGCGTCTGTGCGTCTAGGTGTGTCTGCGTCTAGGTGTGTCTGTGCGTCTAGGTGTGTCTGCGTCTAGGTGTGTCTGTGCGTCTAGGTGTGTCTGTGCGTCTAGGTGTGTCTGTGCGTCTAGGTGTGTCTGTGTGTGTGTCTGTTTGAACGCACCGGTCGGCCCCTCCTTACTGGTCACTGACGCGTCTCTTCCTCTCGTCCAATGGCAGGCCTCGGAGCAGGGCCGCCCCCCCGAGCACACCAGTAAGTTCTACGCCAAAGGAGCGCTGCAGTACCTGGTCCCCATCCTGACCCAGACCCTCACCAAGCAGGTGCCGCTGACCTCCGACCCGCCCGTGTCATCGCTGTGTGTGTCGTGTGACCGCAGTCGTGTGACCGCAGTCGTGTGACCGCAGTCGTGTGACCGCAGTCAGGTGACCGCAGTCAGGTGACCGCAGTCAGGTGACCGCAGTCAGGTGACCGCAGTCAGGTGACCGCCTCTGTGTGTGTCTGCAGGACGAGAACGACGACGATGACGACTGGAACCCGTGCAAGGCGGCCGGCGTGTGTCTGATGCTGCTCGCCACCTGCTGCGAGGACGACGTGGTTCCCCACGTCCTGCCCTTCATCAAGGAGAACATCAAGCACCCCGACTGGCGCTACCGCGACGCCTCCGTCATGGCGTTCGGATCCATCCTGGAGGGGCCGGACCTGAACCAGCTCAAACCCCTCGTCATACAGGTGGGCGTTTACCTGCTGAGGTCAGCTGTCTGTACGGCCCCCTCTGACCATGTGACCCCCACAGGCCATGCCCACCCTGATCGAGCTGATGAAGGACCCCAGCGTGGTGGTCAGGGACACCACGGCGTGGACGGTGGGGAGGATCTGCGAGCTGCTGCCCGAAGCCGCCATCAACGAGATCTACCTGGCCCCCCTGCTGCAGTGTCTGATCGAGGGCCTGGGGGCCGAGCCGAGGGTGGCCTCCAACGTGTGCTGGGTGAGCTGCGGCGTGGGCGGGGCTTAGGAAGGAGGTCACACATTTCCTACTCTGCTGCCGCACCACGAACACAACACAAACTTTATTGGCTCCAGCAGCGCTGAGAAGGTTAACAAAAGGGGAATATCTTTAAAGTTTGGACTTCTGAGGGTCAGTTAAAGGTCATCGGGTCAGTTAAAGGTCATCGGGTCAGTTAAAGGTCATCGGGTCAGTTAAAGGTCATCGGGTCAGTTAAAGGTCATCGGGTCAGTTAAAGGTCATCGGGTCAGTTGAAGGTCATCGGGTCAGTTAAAGGTCATCGGGTCAGTTAAAGGTCATCGGGTCAGTTAAAGGTCATCGGGTCAGTTAAAGGTCATCGGGTCAGTTAAAGGTCATCGGGTCAGTTAAAGGTCATCGGGTCAGTTGAAGGTCATCAGGTCAGTTGAAGGTCATCAGGTGAGGTCAGTTGAAGGTCATCAGGTGAGGTCAGTTGAAGGTCATCAGGTGAGGTCAGTTGAAGGTCATCAGGTGAGGTCAGTTGAAGGTCATCAGGTGAGGTCAGTTGAAGGTCATCAGTTGAGGTTAGTTAAAGGTCATCAGGAGGTCAGGTTAGTTACAAACTGAATGCGGTGTAAGTTCTACCTGAAACGGTTCAGCAGCTTGATGCAGTGCTGCATCGTGGCAGCAGGGGGCGCCGCTGTCCCACACCTGCTCACCTGAGTCTCCCCCGTCAGGCCTTCTCCTCTCTGGCTGAGGCGGCGTACGAAGCCACGGACGCCGCGGAGGACCAGGAGGAGCCCAGCACCTACTGCCTGTCCTCGTCCTTTGAGATCATCGTCCAGAAGCTCCTCGAGACCACAGACAGGTAAGAACAGCTGTCGGTGACCACTTCCTGTTTGACGCCTCGGCTTCCTGCCGTGTTCAACCTGTTGGCGTGCTGCGTGTCCCGCCTCAGGCCCGACGGTCACCAGAACAACCTGCGCTCGGCCGCCTACGAGGCTCTGATGGAGATCGTGAAGAACAGCGCCAAAGACTGCTACCCTGCGGTCCAGAAGACCACGCTGGTCATCATGGAGCGGCTGCAGCAGGTCCTGCAGATGGAGGTGAGGCGCCGCTCGGTCACCTTTGACCCAGAAGTGAAAACAGGAAGTAGTTTGTTGACTTTGGAACTTGCTGTGCGTGCAGTCTCACATCCAGAGCACCTCCGACAGGATCCAGTTCAACGACCTGCAGTCGCTGCTGTGCGCCACTCTGCAGGTGAGCCCGCACGCCGCCGCCCTGTCCCGCTGTTTGTTGTGGCGCCCGCTGAGCGCTTCCTGTTTCCTGTTTGCAGAACGTTCTCCGTAAGGTGCAGCATCAGGACGCGCTGCAGATCTCCGACGTGGTGATGGCGTCCCTGCTGAGGATGTTTCAGAGCACCGCCGGCTCCGGCGGCGTTCAGGAGGACGCTCTGATGGCCGTGTCCACGCTGGTCGAAGGTACGCACCGGAAGGTTTGTCTGAATGTTACCGTGGTAACCACAGGCTGAGCCGTGACCGTTTCCCTGTTCTGGTTCCAGTTCTGGGCAGCGATTTCCAGAAGTACATGGAGGCCTTCAAGCCTTTCCTGGCCATCGGACTGAAGAACTACGCTGAGTATCAGGTAGGACGCGCCTTCCGGGTCCTGGACTCGGGCAGAACCTTTGGATGAAGGACGGTTCTGTTTGGGGTCCAGTCACAGCTCTGTGAGGTTCAGTTCTGATCCCTTACGTCACGATTCGTTTCAGTGAGCTCAGTAAAAGTGACCGACCCTGAAGAGGTCATCGCTGAGTTTGTCCTTCAGTTAAAGCCCCGCCCCCTGAATAAAACGGCTGAAAGTCCCACGTTAACATCAGATAACAGACGTGTTTTATCTGAATTATCCCTGAATTAAGGCGTCTGCATGTTCAAACGGTTCCAGTAAACTGATGAATGGAAGCGTTTGGCCGTTAGCTAATGCAGCTAAAAGGAAGTGTTTGGCCGTTAGCTCATGCAGCTAACAGGAAGTGTTTGGCCGTTAGCTCATGCAGCTAAAAGGAAGTGTTTGGCCGTTAGCTAATGCAGCTAACAGGAAGTGTTTGGCCGTTAGCTCATGCAGCTAACAGGAAGCGTTTGGCCGTTAGCTCGTGCAGCTAACGGGAAGTGTTTGGCCGTTAGCTCGTGCAGCTAACAGGAAGTGTTTGGCCGTTAGCTCGTGCAGCTAACGGGAAGTGTTTGGCTGTTAGCTCATGCAGCTAACAGGAAGTGTTTGGCCGTTAGCTCATGCAGCTAACAGGAAGTGTTTGGCCGTTAGCTCATGCAGCTAACAGGAAGCGTTTGGCCGTTAGCTCGTGCAGCTAACGGGAAGTGTTTGGCCGTTAGCTCGTGCAGCTAACAGGAAGTGTTTGGCCGTTAGCTCGTGCAGCTAACGGGAAGTGTTTGGCTGTTAGCTCATGCAGCTAACAGGAAGTGTTTGGCCGTGTTTGTATCTGATTAAAGACATTTTACTGATTTTCTGTTGTTTTTATGTGGATAAAATGACAGAAAAACATAAAAGATCAGAAGTGGAGCAGCTTTGTTCATTATTGTGTTCAGAAAAGGATCAAAAAGGGAAAACATTGAGAATGTTCCTGCCTTCATAAACTCAGCCTCAGTATTGACCGTTTTTCCATCTCTGCAGCCTGAACCCTTTAAACTGACGCCGGTTGCTGACCTGCTGCTTGTGTTGCAGGTGTGTCTCGCCGCTGTGGGTCTGGTGTGCGACCTCTGCAGAGCTCTGACCACCAACATCCTGCCTTACTGTGACGAGATCATGCAGCTGCTGCTGGAGAACCTGGGGGTGAGGAACGTCTTTAGTTTAACTCGTAGCTTCCTCATCCAGCTGCTGAGCCGGCTGCTGATTGGTCCGGCTGCTGCTGATCCGGCTGCTGATTGGTCCGTGATGATAAATCATGCACCACGCTGACTGTGATGTAAAACAACCACTTTTATCTGAGACCGGTCTGATTCTGCTTCATCAGGTCATGAGTAACAAAGTGTTGAAAGGCGACATATTGAGACGGGCCCAGAACTCCTGTTGGGGACTTTAGCTCAAAATGTCGCCTTTAAAACGGCTTCAGGTCCAGGTGGGTCCAGGTGGGTCCAGGTGGGTCCAGGTGGGTCCAGGTGGGTCCAGGTGGGTCCAGGTGGAGCTGTTGCACCGAAGCCTGGTCAGAAACTGCAGCCTCTGGCCTGATCCGAGCTCAAACTTCATGATCACATGTCTGAAAGTGTCCCGTTTGTAACCGGCTCATTAAATCTGCTCAGAACGAGAACGTCCACCGGTCGGTGAAGCCTCAGATCCTCTCTGCGTTCGGGGACATCGCCCTGGCCATCGGAGGCGAGTTTAAGAAGTACCTGGACATCGTGCTGGACACCCTGCAGCAGGCCTCCCAGGCGCAGGTGGACAAGGTGAGAACAGGAAGTGTTTAACGGGCGTTTGGTGGCGTGTTCGGTCTGTGATGATAAATCATGCACCACGCTGACCGTGATGTAAAACAACCACCTTTATCTGAGACCTGCACTCTGACTCCTCCGGGCTCTGACTCCTCCGGGCTCTGACTCCTCCGGGCTCTGACTCCTCCGGGCCCCGACTCCTCCGGGCCCCGACTCCTCCGGGCCCCGACTCCTCCGGGCCCCGACTCCTCCGGGCCCCGACTCCTCCGGGCCCCGACTCCTCCCGGCCCCGACTCCTCCCGGGCCCCGACTCCTCCCGGGCCCCGACTCCTCCCGGGCCCCGACTCCTCCCGGGCCCCGACTCCTCCCGGGCCCCGACTCCTCCCGGGCCCCGACTCCTCCCGGGCCCCGACTCCTCCCGGGCCCCGACTCCTCCCGGGCCCCGACTCCTCCCGGGCCCCGACTCCTCCCCCCGGGCCCCGACTCCTCGGCTCTGACTCTGTTCTTGTTGTTGCAGACGGACTACGACATGGTGGACTACTTGAACGAGCTGAGGGAGGGCTGCCTGGAGGCCTACACCGGGATCATCCAGGGCCTGAAGGGCGACCAGGAGAACGTCCACCGTAAGACTCGCCATATGTTTGTAACCTGTGCTGAGGTCAGAGCCAGAGGGACCGGGCCTCTGCTGGGAGCCTCTTTAATGTGCTCTGAACCCCTTTAATGTGCTCTGAACCCCTTTAATGTGCTCTGAACCCCTTTAATGTGCTCTGAACCCCTTTAATGTGCTCTGAACCCCTTTAATGTGCTCTGAACCTCTTTAATGTGCTCTGAACCCCTTTAATGTGCTCTGAACCCCTTTAATGTGCTCTGAACCCTGAATGCTGACGTCGGTTCCTCTTCCTGGCCGCAGTGAGTCAGGAGGATTTTACGATGTCACAGAGTAATTTGGGCCTTTTCACCCAGGAAGCTTCAGGCCGCAGCCAGAAATTAAAGCTTCCTGGTTTTGCGGGACCCAACAAGCAAACCTGAGCTCTGAGTTGTGAGTTTTAAATGGTGTTTCGGCTGCTTACTTCCCTCCTCCTGTCCCTGCAGCTGACGTGATGCTGGTTCAGCCTCGGGTGGAGTTCATCCTCTCCTTCATCCATCACATCGCCGAGGATGAGGATCACTCTGACGGAGTGGTGGCCAACGCCGCCGGGCTCATCGGGTAAGGCGGGGGGGCGGGGGCACCTGGAGAGGTGCAGGTGTTGATGCTCTGACAGGAGGGTGGAGCAGTCAGATCTGTATGTGGAGCAGGAGGGTGGAGCAGTCAGATCTGTATGTGGAGCAGTCAGATCTGTATGTGGAGCAGTCAGATCTGTATGTGGAGCAGGAGGGTGGAGCAGTTAGATCTGTATGTGGAGCAGGAGGGTGGAGCAGTTAGATCTGTATGTGGGCGGGAGGGTGGAGCAGTTAGATCTGTATGTGGAGCAGGAGGGTGGAGCAGTTAGATCTGTATGTGGAGCAGTCAGATCTGTATGTGGGCGGGAGGGTGGAGCAGTTAGATCTGTATGTGGGCGGGAGGGTGGAGCAGTTAGATCTGTATGTGGGCGGGAGGGTGGAGCAGTTAGATCTGTATGTGGGCGGGAGGGTGGAGCAGTCAGATCTGTATGTGGAGCAGGAGGGTGGAGCAGTTAGATCTGTATGTGGACGGGAGGGTGGAGCAGTCAGATCTGTATGTGGACGGGAGGGTGGAGCAGTTAGATCTGTATGTGGGCGGGAGGGTGGAGCAGTTAGATCTGTATGTGGGCGGGAGGGTGGAGCAGTTAGATCTGTATGTGGAGCAGGAGGGTGGAGCAGTTAGATCTGTATGTGGAGCAGGAGGGTGGAGCAGTCAGATCTGTATGTGGAGCAGTCAGATCTGTATGTGGGCGGGAGGGTGGAGCAGTTAGATCTGTATGTGGGCGGGAGGGTGGAGCAGTTAGATCTGTATGTGGGCGGGAGGGTGGAGCAGTTAGATCTGTATGTGGGCGGGAGGGTGGAGCAGTTAGATCTGTATGTGGAGCAGGAGGGTGGAGCAGTTAGATCTGTATGTGGACGGGAGGGTGGAGCAGTCAGATCTGTATGTGGACGGGAGGGTGGAGCAGTCAGATCTGTATGTGGGCGGGAGGGTGGAGCAGTTAGATCTGTATGTGGAGCAGGAGGGTGGAGCAGTCAGATCTGTATGTGGAGCAGTCAGATCTGTATGTGGAGCAGGAGGGTGGAGCAGTTAGATCTGTATGTGGAGCAGGAGGGTGGAGCAGTTAGATCTGTATGTGGAGCAGGAGGGTGGAGCAGTTAGATCTGTATGTGGGCGGGAGGGTGGAGCAGTTAGATCTGTATGTGGGCGGGAGGGTGGAGCAGTTAGATCTGTATGTGGGCGGGAGGGTGGAGCAGTTAGATCTGTATGTGGGCGGGAGGGTGGAGCAGTCAGATCTGTATGTGGAGCAGGAGGGTGGAGCAGTTAGATCTGTATGTGGACGGGAGGGTGGAGCAGTCAGATCTGTATGTGGACGGGAGGGTGGAGCAGTCAGATCTGTATGTGGGCGGGAGGGTGGAGCAGTTAGATCTGTATGTGGGCGGGAGGGTGGAGCAGTTAGATCTGTATGTGGAGCAGGAGGGTGGAGCAGTTAGATCTGTATGTGGAGCAGGAGGGTGGAGCAGTCAGATCTGTATGTGGAGCAGTCAGATCTGTATGTGGAGCAGGAGGGTGGAGCAGTTAGATCTGTATGTGGAGCAGGAGGGTGGAGCAGTTAGATCTGTATGTGGGCGGGAGGGTGGAGCAGTTAGATCTGTATGTGGGCGGGAGGGTGGAGCAGTTAGATCTGTATGTGGGCGGGAGGGTGGAGCAGTTAGATCTGTATGTGGGCGGGAGGGTGGAGCAGTCAGATCTGTATGTGGAGCAGGAGGGTGGAGCAGTTAGATCTGTATGTGGACGGGAGGGTGGAGCAGTCAGATCTGTATGTGGACGGGAGGGTGGAGCAGTTAGATCTGTATGTGGAGCAGTCAGATCTGTATGTGGGCGGGAGGGTGGAGCAGTTAGATCTGTATGTGGGCGGGAGGGTGGAGCAGTTAGATCTGTATGTGGAGCAGGAGGGTGGAGCAGTTAGATCTGTATGTGGAGCAGGAGGGTGGAGCAGTTAGATCTGTATGTGGAGCAGGAGGGTGGAGCAGTTAGATCTGTATGTGGAGCAGGAGGGTGGAGCAGTCAGATCTGTATGTGGAGCAGTCAGATCTGTATGTGGGCGGGAGGGTGGAGCAGTTAGATCTGTATGTGGGCGGGAGGGTGGAGCAGTTAGATCTGTATGTGGGCGGGAGGGTGGAGCAGTCAGATCTGTATGTGGACGGGAGGGTGGAGCAGTCAGATCTGTATGTGGACGGGAGGGTGGAGCAGTCAGATCTGTATGTGGGCGGGAGGGTGGAGCAGTCAGATCTGTATGTGGAGCAGGAGGGTGGAGCAGTTAGATCTGTATGTGGAGCAGGAGGGTGGAGCAGTTAGATCTGTATGTGGAGCAGGAGGGTGGAGCAGTTAGATCTGTATGTGGGCGGGAGGGTGGAGCAGTCGGATCTGTATGTGGACGGGAGGGTGGAGCAGTCGGATCTGTATGTGGACGGGAGGGTGGAGCAGTTAGATCTGTATGTGGGCGGGAGGGTGAAGGGTGGAGCAGTTAGATCTGTATGTGGAGCAGGAGGGTGGAGCAGTTAGATCTGTATGTGGGCGGGAGGGTGGAGCAGTTAGATCTGTATGTGGACGGGAGGGTGGAGCAGTTAGATCTGTATGTGGACGGGAGGGTGGAGCAGTTAGATCTGTATGTGGAGCAGGAGGGTGGAGCAGTTAGATCTGTATGTGGACGGGAGGGTGGAGCAGTTAGATGTGTATGTGGGCGGGAGGGTGGAGCAGTTAGATCTGTATGTGGACGGGAGGGTGGAGCAGTTAGATCTGTATGTGGACGGGAGGGTGGAGCAGTCAGATCTGTATGTGGAGCAGGAGGGTGGAGCAGTTAGATCTGTATGTGGGCGGGAGGGTGGAGCCAAAGTGATCCTTGAACCCTGATTGGACAGACCTCTTTGATTCTTGCCATAAATGGAGCTGCTCGGTGGTCAGGGAGGTTAGGGTTAGGTGGGGTTGAACAGACGTTATGTGGTTCAGGACAGAACCAGAACCAGCTGCAGACGTTCTCCAGAACCAGCTGCAGACGTTCTCCAGAACCAGCTGCAGACGTTCTCCAGAACCAGCTGCAGACGTTCTCCAGAACCAGCTGCAGACGTTCTCCAGAACCAGCTGCAGATGCTTCCTCTGGTGGGGTCTGATGCTGCAGGAAGGTTCTGGTATCAGATGGTGCTGGTGGCTGTGGCTCATCCTCCTGTCCTCGTATGACTCTGTTAGAGCGGCTGAGGGTAGCGGCTTCGTTAGGGGCGGCGCGCCGCTCTAAAAGCTGTAAGTTGGTGCTGTGAAAGAGCAGCACCTGGTGGCCGGAGGCGGCGTTGCACTTCCTGTCTGCCCTGTGGCTGTTGGTCTGTGAGCACCACTCTGACAGCGTGATGCACAGCAGAACCACGGCACCTGAGACCGCCTCAGTGTGGCTGCCTGCCTGCAGCTCTGCGTGCTGACATGTGGCGCTCTGTCCTCAGCGACCTGTGCACGGCGTTCGGCAAAGACGTGATGAAGCTGGTGGAGGTTCGCCCGCTCATCAACGACCTGCTGACAGAAGGCCGGCGCTCCAAAACCACCAAGACCAAGACGCTGGCCACCTGGGCCACCAAGGAGCTGCGCAAGCTCAAGAGCCAGGCCTGGTGAGGACACACTCACATGCACACGCACAAGTAAACACAAGAAACACAAGTTAATGACAGCAATGATGTCATCTGTACATGGAGGGAGGAGAGGTGCATCATGGGAGCTCCCCCAGCAGGCTGGGCCTATAGCAGCAGAACTATGGGATGTTTCAGGCTCACCTGAGCCATCCCTAACTATAAGCTTTATCAGAAAGGAAAGTTTCAGCCTGATCTTAAAGGTAGAGAGGGTGTCTGCTTCCTGAAGCCAAACTGGCAGCAGGTTCCACAGAGAGGGGCCTGATAACTGAAGGCTCTGCCTCCCATTCTGCTTTTAGGGGCCTGATAACTGAAGGCTCTGCCTCCCGTTCTGCTTTTAGGGGCCTGATAACTGAAGGCTCTGCCTCCCATTCTGCTTTTAGGGGCCTGATAACTGAAGGCTCTGCCTCCCATTCTGCTTTTAGGGGCCTGATAACTGAAGGCTCTGCCTCCCATTCTGCTTTTAGGGGCCTGATAACTGAAGGCTCTGCCTCCCATTCTGCTTTTAGGGGCCTGATAACTGAAGGCTCTGCCTCCCGTTCTGCTTTTAGGGGCCTGATAACTGAAGGCTCTGCCTCCCGTTCTGCTTTTAGGGGCCTGATAACTGAAGGCTCTGCCTCCCATTCTGCTTTTAGGGGCCTGATAACTGAAGGCTCTGCCTCCCATTCTGCTTTTAGGGGCCTGATAACTGAAGGCTCTGCCTCCCGTTCTGCTTTTAGGGGCCTGATAACTGAAGGCTCTGCCTCCCATTCTGCTTTTAGGGGCCTGATAACTGAAGGCTCTGCCTCCCATTCTGCTTTTAGGGGCCTGATAACTGAAGGCAAACAGAAAGGACAGTTTTTAGAGGCTGAACAGAGCAGAAAGTGTCAGGGTTAGGGCTGACATGGGTCAGAACCACATGCTGTCATGGGTGTGGTCAGAACCGGGCCTCAGCCTGTCTGTTCTCCTTTCAGATGGCGGCGGGCGGGACCAGACGGATGATGTAATCAGTGAACTTTGAGGACAAACGGCCCCTCTGGATGAACTCTTCTGTTTGTCGCGGCGTTCGCTGAAGCAGAAGAAGTGAAGTGAGATGAAGTGAGACGTGTGTGTGTGAGCGCGAGAGATGATGATGATGATGATGATGACATCACACCACCTTCAGTTCCAGCAGGCGATGACACCCCCCCCCAGGACTGGACTCTGACTCCCCCTAATGTAACAAACCTCCCTCGAGCCCCCCTCCTCCCACATTCTCTCGCCGTGTAGCTGGGCCCTCCTACGACATCATGATGACGTCACTGACCCGCCGCCCCCCACAGCGGGGGAGGGGGGAGGAGGGGATGGAACCACGACCAGAATACTTTCAGACTTTTGTGGAATCAGATGAACGAGCGACTTTGTGGACTTCTTCTTCTGTGGAAAACTTTAGATTTTTGTTGCTCTTATTTTTCTTCTTCTGAGCACTAAACGGCGAGGAGGAGGCGCCGGCCTCCACCTGCCCCGCCCCCAGCGTCTGACTCTTACCCGACGACGGCAGCACTGATCCCTGTAGGTAGAAGCTGAGGAGCGAGTGCCAAACGGAAAGTTAGTCAGAGCGAGTCGCAGCCGGCGCCTGGGAGCGGCGCCGCCGCCAGCTGCTTGGGTTTTATTTCCCCGCTGCACTTGGTTTGGGAACGGGTCACTCACCTTTCTGCTTGTTTAACAGATTTCAGAGAATTGAAGACGTTTGTATAAGGTTATATTTTTCCATTGCTATGATGAAAATAAAGTTAAAACAATAAAATGATCTGAAACATTCCCCGAGCAGTTCTTCCTGTCGTCTGTCCGGGTTTGGACCCGCCTGGCCCGGCCCGGTCTGGACCCGCTTGGTTCGGTCCGGCTCGGTCCGGTTCGGTCCGGTCCTGTCTGGGTCGGTCTGGACCCGCCTGGTCCGGTCCGTCCGACTCTGGTCTAGTCCGGTCCGGTCTTGACCCACTCGGCCCGGTCCGATCCGGTCCGGCCCGGTCTGGTCTGGACTCACCCGGTTTGGACCCGCTCGGTCCGGTCCGACTCTGGACCGGGTCTGGACCCGCTCGGTCCGGTTCGGTCTGGACCCGCTCGGCCCGGCCCGGCCCGGTCCTGTCTGGGTCGGTCTGGACCCGCCTGGTCCGGTCCGTCCGGATTTGGCCAGGCGGGTCCAGACCGGATCGGACCGGGCCAGGTGGGTCCAAACCCGTCTGGCCCGGTCCAGGTCTGGACTCTGCTGAACTCCGGCCGCCACAGAACCTTTTCGTCTGTTTTCTGACCCACTTCACAGCCTGGCAGCAGCAGCTGGGCCGGCGCCTCGTGTGACATCACACAGCTGTGAGCGAGCGCCATCCCAGACTGGATCCCGTCGTTTTCAGTCCGGTTTGACCCAGTTTGACCCGGTTTGGCCCGGGCTGAAAGCGGCGTGGCCTCCTGTCCATGTGAATCTTTTCCAGCTTTAGTGAACTAATAAAGTTTAAATTGTACCGAAGCCTCTGCGGTTCTGATGAAACCGATCCGCTGACCCGAGAGCAGCGGAGTGGGCGGAGCCTAAAGCAACAGAACCAGGGGGGAGCTGAGCTTTAAGGACAGGAAGCTCCCAACCAAACCAGAACCTGCCTCCATAGATGAACGTTCTGAGCAGCAGGCAGTTCACAATCTGGGTCAACCGGGTCAGAATTATTCTGCTCAGAGTGAAGATTCTTTAAAATACTTTAGTGTTCGTGTTCTGCTGGTTCTGATTAAAGTTGACTTCTCTCCTCCATCTTCTCATGGCCGGCCTGTGCACAGAATCTGACCCGGTTGTGACCCGGTTTATCCTGGAACAAAGCAGAATCTGACCCAGTTTATCCTGGAACAAAGTAAATCGGTTCCTCTGTGATGGTGTCAGGTTTGACCCGCTGTGGACCCATCCAGAACCCATCCAGAACCCAGAGTGCTGCTTCTGGTCCACTGGCTGCTGCAGGGTTCATCCAGAACCGAGTTCTGGTCCAACTGCAGAATTAAGACACTGAAAATAAAGATGAAATATTTCAACATTTAACAGAAAAGTTATTTCCTCTGAATCCAGATGTTTGGATCAAATTAAAACCAAACGGTTAAAGATCTGATCAATCAGAACTTCTGAGGCTGAATAAAAGATTTATTGATTTATGATATAATCTGATGACAGATTCAGAGGTTTGTTGCTGAAAAACTGAATAAATTATATTTTTATCAACTATTTTCATTATTTTCTGAGGTTTGTGGCTTTTATGTGTTTAAATAAACAATAAAACCGTCAGAAAGTGGGCTGATCGCGGATCAATCGGCGCTGATCGATCACTGATGCCGCCTGCGCAGCCGCCGCCTGCGCAGCCGCCGCCGCCTCCTCACATCCATGTTGTCTGACCGGAGGATGAGTCGGTAGGAGGCTAACGGCTAACGGTACGGAGCGGCGGCACCGGGCGGGTTTTCTCATGACTCTTCCTGTTTTGACGTCGTTTAGCGGAGCCGTCACCGTCTCGAACCGGTCCGGACTCGACATGGCAGCGGCCAGGAGGTCCGGCGGGCTGGCCGGGTAGCTCGGCGGGGAGATGCAGCAGCTGTTATGTAAGAGCAGCTAACGTTAGCCCGCCGCCATGAGTGACGCGCAGCAAGAAATGTCTCCGGACTTCGTCCTGATGCGGCTCGTGTCCGCGGCAGAGTACGACCGGCTGGAGGAGCCCGACACCCTGATTTCCGGAGGCGGCGGGTTCGGGCCTGTCAAAGCCGCGCTGGGACACCGGGGCGGCGGGTTTGAGCTGGACCCCAGCGGCCCCTCGGCGGGCCTCGGCTCTGCATCCCCGCACTACAGCTCGCCGCTCCCCGGAAAAGGCGAGCTGGACGGCGGGCTCGCGTTGACGCAGGCCCCGCCGGGCTCCGAGGCGCCGCTGTCCCCTCCGCCGCCGGAGGACTTCGCCGTAGCAGCGCAGCGGTTTGTGGACTTCCCGGTGCCGCACGCGCACGGCTCAGGAGGGCACGGCTCCAGGGCGCAGCTGATGGTGTTTCAGAACCTGCTGCGGTCCGGGGACCGCATCCTGGAGTGCGGGCTGGAGCAGCCGCCGCCGGGGTTCCTTCAGGAGGAGGCGGAGAAACAGCAGCTGGACCCGGGTTCAGGTTCGGGGATCACAGCCGGGCCTGGAGGGGGGAAGGACCAGAACTGCATCCCGTCTGCAGAGGAGAACCTGCAGTGGCAGACGGTCCTCCGACTGTCCAAGGGTTCTGACGGGTCCCAGAACCCTCAGCCGGTCCCGGCCCTGGACTCTGGGCCCGGCTCGGTTCTGTGCCACAGACACCGCCTTGCTCAGTGGCCCCCGGGCCTGCTGGACCAAGCGCTGCGCCTGGGACTGCTGGAGCCCAGGAAGAACTGCTCCTCTGGGGGGGAGGACCCGGTTCTGGTTCTGGCCCAGAGGCTGGGGCAGCTGGGTGAGGTGGGGGAGGGAGGGGGGGAGGATGTGATGCTGCCCCTCCCTCGCTGCTCCTGCCACAGCGTCCTGGCCTCAGGGGCGGGGGGGCCCGGCGAGGACCCCAGCGAGACCAGCGACGCCCTGCTGGTTCTGGAGGGTCTGGGTTCTGAGGAGGTGGGCGGGCTGGGGCGGGGCGGGGGGGGCACAGAGAAGGGAGAGCAGGTGGGGGCCCCTGTGGGGGCGGGGACTCTGAGCGGCCTGATGCAGCAGGTGCACCGCCTGGCTGAGGAGGCGGGGGTCCTGGGCGCCACGGTAACCCTGCCCCCCTGCGTGGACCCATGCCCCCCCACAGCCTGCCCGCACCCCCCGGTCCAGCCGCAGGCCCCCGACCCGCTCTCTGACCCGGGCCCCCGCCCGCAGCACCAGTCCCGCTCCCAGCCGCAGAGCCGCGCCGCCACACCCAAACTGGGCGTGGCCTCGGGGGGGGCGGGCGGGTCGGCCTCCCCCCTGGTGGTCCTGGAGGGCGAGGGGGGGGGCAGGAAGTCCCGGGGGAAGTCAAAGAAAGGGGGTTCCCTGAAGGTCCGGCTCAGCAAGCTTTTCAGAACCAAGAGCTCCAGCGGCGGGTCGGGGGGGCTGCTGGACAAGAGGCCGTCCCTGGCGTCCTCCACCTCATCGGGGGGGAGCCTGCTGGACGTCTGGGGGTCCAGCTGCAGCACGGCGGACCAGGACAGCAGGTAAGAACTCCTGCTGCGATCAATCAGCTGATTGATTACCGGGTCCCTCACTGATCGGCCCGTCTGGTGTTGGTTCTGATTGAATCTCTGATGATGAACTTATTGATTATTGGCTGCAGCTCAGAGTCAGTTTGGAGGGAAATGTGCGCTTTGGGTTAGGGGTTAGGGGCAGGTCTGTGGGGGGGGGGCAGGTCTGTGGGGGGGGGGGGGGCAGGTCTGTGGGGGGGAGGTCTGTGGTAGGACCTCTCAGGGGGGGGCAGGTCTATGGGGGGGGGCAGGTCTGTGGTAGGACCTCTCAGGTGGGGGTAGGTCTGTGGTAGGAGCTCTCAGGGGGGGGGTCAGGTCTGTGGTAGGACCTCTCAGGTGGGGGCAGGTCTGTGGGGGGCAGATCTATGGTAGGACCTCTCAGGGGGGGCAGATCTATGGTAGGACCTCTCAGGGGGGGCAGGTCTGTGGTAGGACTTCTTAGGGGGGGGGCAGGTCTGTAGTAGGACCTCTCAGGTGGGGGTAGGTCTGTGGTAGGAGCTCTCAGGGGGGGGGTCAGGTCTGTGGTAGGACCTCTCAGGTGGGGGCAGGTCTGTAGTAGGACCTCTCAGGGGGGGCTGGTTTGTAGTAGGACCTCTCAGGTGGGGGTAGGTCTGTGGTAGGACCTCTTAGGGGGGGGCAGGTTTGTAGTAGGACCTCTCAGGTGGGGGTAGGTCTGTGGTAGGACCTCTTAGGGGGGGGCAGGTCTCTCTCTGTCACTCTGAGCTCCTTCGAACCCTCAGCTCAGACCTGTTGACCTTAAACTCCATGGAGTGTTGCTGATGTTCTGTTAGAGTTTAACTCTAAATGAACTCAGACAGCAGCGAGCTAACCGGCTAACTGTGCTGAAGCTAAGCTAGCTGTCTGATCAGGGTGCTCTCTGGGTTCTCTGTGGGTTCATTTCATGATGATCAGAGTTCCCTTTGCAGCACAAAGCTGTGGAGAAACTGCCAGAATCTGAAATAAATACAGAAATATAAAAATGAACAAGCTGCTGACATTAAAGAGTTTTTATTCTTCATCCTTTATCCTCCTCTTTATTTCTGTTTAACTTCCTGGATGCAAAGCAGGGGGTGTGGCTTATAACTGGGATTTGGGGGTAGGGGCGCTCAGGTGTGAGTCAGGTGAGGTTGTGATGTCACAGTGCTGGTAACCGTGGTAACGCTGATGGGGACTTGTGCTCTGCTCTGTCTCAGTGCTGGTAACCGTGGTAACGCTGATGGGGACTTGTGCTCTGGCTGTCTCAGTGCTGGTAACCGTGGTAACGCTGATGGGGACTTGTGCTCTGGCTGTCTCAGTGCTGGTAACCGTGGTAACGCTGATGGGGACTTGTGCTCTGGCTGTCTCAGTGCTGGTAACCGTGGTAACGCTGATGGGGACTTGTGCTCTGCTCTGTCTCAGTGCTGGTAACCGTGGTAACGCTGATGGGGACTTGTGCTCTGGCTGTCTCAGTGCTGGTAACCGTGGTAACGCTGATGGGGACTTGTGCTCTGGCTGTCTCAGTGCTGGTAACCGTGGTAACGCTGATGGGGACTTGTGCTCTGGCTGTCTCAGTGCTGGTAACCGTGGTAACGCTGATGGGGACTTGTGCTCTGGCTGTCTCAGTGCTGGTAACCGTGGTAACGCTGATGGGGACTTGTGCTCTGCTCTGTCTCAGTGCTGGTAACCGTGGTAACGCTGATGGGGACTTGTGCTCTGCTCTGTCTCAGTGCTGGTAACCGTGGTAACGCTGATGGGGACTTGTGCTCTGGCTGTCTCAGTGCTGGTAACCGTGGTAACGCTGATGGGGACTTGTGCTCTGCTCTGTCTCCAGGCTGCAGGTGTCCAGGCCCCCCAGTGCCTTCTCTCCGGTGCCGTTCACTCCTGCTTTCACCGGTGAGTCACATGCACAGGTGTGTGTGTGTGAGTGTGCACGACCAGGTGAGGCGTGCTCCCTGACCACCATGAGCTGATGATGAAGGCATCATCATCATCGCCATCAGCTGTCTCTGAGCGATGAAGACCTCTCCAGCTCCTCCTCCTCCTGCTGCTGCTCACTAACCTTTCCACCCTGCCTCTAACCCCCTTCCTCTCTGTCCAGGTGAGACGGTTTCTCTGCTCGATGTGGACATTTCTCGCAGGGGGGGGGGCTCTCTTCACCCCCCCACGCCCCCTCCCCCACCCAGACGGAGCCTCAGTCTACTCGGTACTTTCTTTACTTCCTCTTTCTCTTCTTCTGCTGCTGCTTTCCGTTCTGTCCTCTCTGCTCCCAGGAAGAACTCTACTGGGTTTTATTAGATCTGGGTCCGGTTCTGATCCTCAGTGGATCTGGACCCTTTTTAAACGCCTACTGAAGCTGTTCCTGTTTCTGTGTTCCTGACAGAGTCTGAGTCAGGAAGCTGCCTCTTAACCTGCCTCTCTGAGGGCCAACATGGCCCCAGGGCCTTTTCTCTGATAGCATTAGCTTTAAAGGCATGAGAGGAGAGCTCAAAAGGGACCAAAAAAGAAAAGTTGTGAATGTTGGTGAAATGTCGTCCATTTAAAAAGAAGCTGGCGGATGGTTCTGCCTGTGGTGTGAAGGAAACCAGAGGAAAAAACAGAATGTATTTGAGGGAGAACAGAAGGAAGCTAGCAGGGAACAGAAGGATGCTAGCAGGGAACAGAAGGATGCTAGCAGAGAACAGAAGGAAGCTAGCAGGGAACAGAAGGATGCTAGCAGGGAACAGAAGGAAGCTAGCAGAGAACAGAAGGAAGCTAGCAGAGGACAGAAGGAAGCTAGCTGAGAACCGAAGGAAGCTAGCAGAGGACAGAAGGAAACTAGCATAGGACAGAAGGAAGCTAGCAGAGAACAGAAGGAAGCTAACAGAGAACAGAAGGAAGCTAGCAGAGAACAGAAGGAAGCTAGCAGAGGACAGAAGGAAGCTAGCAGAGAACAGAAGGAAGCTAGCAGAGGACAGAAGGAAGCTAGCATAGGACAGAAGGAAGCTAGCAGAGAACAGAAGTAAGCTAACAGAGAACAGAAGGAAGCTAGCAGAGGACAGAAGGAAGCTAGCTGAGAACCGAAGGAAGCTAGCAGAGGACAGAAGGAAACTAGCATAGGACAGAAGGAAGCTAGCAGAGAACAGAAGGAAGCTAACAGAGAACAGAAGGAAGCTAGCAGAGGACAGAAGGAAGCTAGCTGAGAACAGAAGGAAGCTAGCAGGTAACAGAAGGAAGCTAGCAGAGAACAGAAGGAAGCTAGCATAGGACAGAAGGAAGCTAGCATAGGACAGAAGGATGCTAGCGTAGAACAGAAGGAAGCTAACAGAACAGAAGGAAGCTAGCAGAGAACAGAAGGAAGCTAGCATAGGACAGAAGGAAGCTAGCATAGGACAGAAGGATGCTAGCGTAGAACAGAAGGAAGCTAGCTGAGAACAGAAGGAAGCTAGCAGAGGACAGAAGGAAACTAGCATAGGACAGAAGGAAGCTAGCAGAGAACAGAAGGAAGCTAACAGAGAACAGAAGGAAGCTAGCAGAGGACAGAAGGAAGCTAGCTGAGAACAGAAGGAAGCTAGCAGGTAACAGAAGGAAGCTAGCAGAGAACAGAAGGAAGCTAGCAGAGAACAGAAGGAAGCTAGCATAGGACAGAAGGAAGCTAGCATAGGACAGAAGGATGCTAGCGTAGAACAGAAGGAAGCTAGCAGAGAACAGAAGGAAGCTAGCAGAGAACAGAAGGAAGCTAGCATAGGACAGAAGGATGCTAGCGGAGAACAGAAGGAAGCTAGCAGAGGACAGAAGGAAACTAGCATAGGACAGAAGGAAGCTAGCAGAGAACAGAAGGAAGCTAACAGAGAACAGAAGGAAGCTAACAGAGAACAGAAGGAAGCTAACAGAGAACAGAAGGAAGCTAGCAGAGGACAGAAGGAAGCTAGCTGAGAACAGAAGGAAGCTAGCAGGTAACAGAAGGAAGCTAGCAGAGAACAGAAGGAAGCTAGCAGAGAACAGAAGGAAGCTAGCATAGGACAGAAGGAAGCTAGCATAGGACAGAAGGATGCTAGCGTAGAACAGAAGGAAGCTAGCAGAGAACAGAAGGAAGCTAGCAGAGAACAGAAGGAAGCTAGCATAGGACAGAAGGAAGCTAGCGGAGAACAGAAGGAAGCTAGCGGAGAACAGAAGGAAGCTAGCGGAGAATCTGAACCATCACCACTGATTGAATCGGACAGTTTCAGCATCATCAGACTGCACCTGTTTCAGGTGTGTTTCTCTGTTGACCTGCAGATGATTTTGGGGGTCCTCCTCAGCAGCAGGGTCCCTTCATGGAGCGCAGCGTTGGAGCTTCGATGCAGTCTCTGCCCCCCCGACCGCTGGCCCTGCCCCCCTCCCTCAGCACCATCCAGCACAGCCTGAGCCTCAACGGTAACTCACTCACAGATCGATAACCTGATCATGCTGATCCCAGCAGCTTTGAGGCTCTGCAGGACTTTAAAGGCCTCAGGTTCTACTGGGTCAGCTTCAGAGGTCTCAGTCAGCACCAGCATAGAACCTGAGTCCAACATCCAGACTAGGATCGGTTCTGATCTTCTGATCTTTGATAGATAAACAGACCAGAACTGGATTCTTGATTTCTAGCTTCTACTGTAAACTCAGGAGCTCGGTACAGGCATCAGAACCACTGCTTCCTCTGTGCTGAACACAGACTGTTCCTCATCCTTTAAACAGCACCACCATAGAACCTCTTCCTGAGTCCAACATCCAGACTAGGATCGGTTCTGATCTTGTGGGCCATAAAGAGGCCAGGGTCAGGTGTACGGTTAGGGAGAGATAAATGACCCCATACTGATGTAGTCATGTGACCTGAGCTACTGTCATGATCCGATCTGGAAGTCTTTTCCTTCATATTTCATGGCGTAGCAGCAGGTCCGAATAAATAAAGACGAGCGACTTTCAGGGGAAGCTGAGACCCAGAAGATGAGCTGGTCGGCCAATAATTTCCCCCAGCTCCGTGTTTTATGTGGAGATTTTTACGTTGATGAAGCTTTGAGGTTATCGGTGAGCTTCAGAGGTCGGGGTTCACTCACCGACCCGCCGTGGTTCTGCTCAGTATCTGTCTTTTATTTCTGTCCTTTTTCTCAACCGTTAAACTTTGTAATTACTTCTGCTTTGTATGAATCTGAAGCTGAACGGGTGGCCCCTGAGGGCCCCTGAGGGCTCCTGAGGGCTCCTGAGGGCCCCTGGTGGCCCCTGGTGGCCCCTGAGGGCTCCTGAGGGCTCCTGAGGGCTCCTGAGGGCCCCTGAGGGCCCCTGGTGGCCCCTGGTGGCCCCTTGGTGGCCCCTGAGGGCCCCTGAGGGCCCCTGGTGGCCCCTGAGGGCTCCTGAGGGCCCCTGGTGGCCCCTTGGTGACCCCTGAGGGCCCCTGAGGGCCCCTGAGGGCCCCTGGTGGCCCCTGAGGGCTCCTGAGGGCCCCTGGTGGCCCCTGGTGGCCCCTGAGGGCCCCTGAGGGCCCCTGGTGGCTCCTGAGGGCCCCTGGTGGCCCCTGGTGGCCCCTGGTGGCCCCTGGTGGCCCCTGAGGGCCCAGCTCTAACCCATCTCTCCTGCATGCTGGACAGACACCTTCCTGCGAGGTTTACCCCGACCGGTCCCTCTGCGGCCCGATGGGCAGCACCTTGCGCCCCGGCTGGCCCCGCGGTGCCCGCTCAGTCGACCCGACGCCGGCAGCTTCGCCACCAGCCTCAGGGAGCTGGAGAAGGTGGGGCCCCTTGGTCTCGGGTTGTGCCGGCGGTTGTTCGGGGCAGAGCTAACCGTTGCTTGTTTGCAGTGCGGCTGGTACTGGGGCCCGATGAACTGGGAGGACGCCGAGATGAAGCTGAAGGGGAAGCCTGACGGCTCCTTTCTGGTCCGGGACAGTTCGGATCCGCGCTACATCCTGAGTCTGAGCTTCAGGTCGCAGGGCGTCACGCACCACACCCGCATGGAGCACTACAGAGGTAAGCAACGCGCCCGGCCGCCGCCCGGCCGCCGGCGCCACACGCTCACGCCGTTGTGTGTCTGCAGGGACCTTCAGCCTGTGGTGCCACCCAAAGTTCGAGGACCGCTGTCACTCTGTGGTGGAGTTCATTGAGAGAGCCATCATGCACTCCAAGAATGGAAAGTTCCTCTATTTCCTGCGCTCCCGGGTCCCAGGTATGCACCGGCCAATCGGCTCGCACGGTCCCCTCAGCGCCGCCTGCCTGCAGGGACTCACCCGTTACATTTTAAAACATTTAGGAGTAACCTGGTAGTGATACGTCAAACCACCAGAAGATAAACGCTAATCTGGATTTTTCATGCTGAGCTTCGGGCCTTTCCAGGTTTTCTGGGAAAACGCTACTTTACTGATATGACCGACGCCGTTTATTCCTCAACTCAGACATACAGCAGCAACTCCAATGAAGATATTTAGAAATAAAACATCTTTGCATGACTGAAAACTTGTTTTCTCTGAAGTAAAGAAAGAACATTCTAACCTTCTGAAGAATGGTGACCCTGGAAGATCAGTTTCTCAATGTCTGGTTAAGCCCCGCCTTTTCTTAAAAGAAACCCTCTTCTGCCCAGCAACAGTTGGATCACACTCAATACCTCTCCCTGATTGGTTCTGGTACCAGGAAGTTCTAAGCTGTTCTCAAACTCGTTTTTTATCATTTTTGGGGACAAAACCAATTACATTTTTTTTTTAAAAACTCTTTTGTGTGTCAGTAGATTTTTTCACAATCCACTCGGTGTGGTTGTATTTTCATAATACATGTGCAATATTTAAATATTACTTAATTATGGAAATAAAATGAGTAACTTCCTTAAAATGTGCTCAGTATCTACTTAGATCAGACTAATACAGCATTCCCTCCTTTCTGGGACTTTTAAGTCACATCAAATATCAAACAAACTAATCTTAATACCAATAATTAGATTGTAATTCGACAAGATTATAAATAAATACACAAGTGGTGGGAGAATTATTGAAAGAGCATAGTGACTAACATATGTTGAGTATCCACCACGGTGGGGTGGGTGCAGACATTCAGAACCATTAGAAACGCTCAATACGTCCACTCAGGTTATCCTGGAGGGGTTTTCAGTGAGCAGCAGCACAGGTGTGCCGACTTTCTGTCATAACTCCGTGTGACTGTGTTCAGGTCTGCCGCCAACCCCGGTCCAGCTGCTGTACCCGGTGTCCAGGTTCAGCAGCGTGAAGTCTCTGCAGCACCTGTGTCGCTTCTGCATCCGACAGCTGGTCCGGATAGACCACATCCAGGAGCTGCCGCTGCCCACGTACGTACCTGCTCCGACTCGCACACCTTCGGGCAGCATTTCGTCAGAGTATCGGTCAGGTTTCAGAAAACTACAGTCGCATGGAGCAGGTCCCTGGTTATTGAAGGGACTCATGACATACATCATGAAATACTGAAATAAATACTCATTCATGTCTGAACACACTGAAAGAAGCACTTCCAGTTACCTCAGATTCCCAAGGGTGTTCCTCAGGGCTCAATCCAGGGGCCACTGCTCATACTTATAAGCCCTAAAATCCATCTTATGCTGATGATATAGTACTGCATCTCCACCTGACAAACCCCTCTGTCAGCTTTTAATCCTGCTCAGCATACTTTCAGAGTTAAAATTTGTTTTTATAAAAGCAAAATCAAGCTTCTGTATCTTCAGAGACTGAGTTAGTATCCCAGTACTGATGATATGTCTCCTTCACACCTGATACTCAACTGGTGAGAAACCTTAAGCTAAAACTGGGTTTGCTCTTCAGAATCCCAGGAGCTGCCTGAGCAGGTTTTAGTTCTGAAACCACAGAAAACAGGGAGTAAACACTGTGACCGACTCAGCTCCTCATTGGCCCTGAGTGTAACCCTGTGAATCCCATCAGCTGTTTCCCCCTAACCAACAGTTAAAGGCTGCTCTTTCCTTCAGGCCTCTGATCGCCTACCTGAGGAAGTTTTATTACTACGACCCAGAGGAGGAGGTCAGCCCAACGCTGCCGGAGCTGAAGGAGCGAGGCCTGGAGCAGGGCGGCCAGCCGGGGGTGGAGTCCCAGACGTAGCACTGGAGCCCAGAGGCAGTGTGAGTTTACAGCCTCAGTTAGACACAAAGCCTCAGAGTTCAGAGTCAGCTGAGATGAAGAGTGAAGAGAATCCTGGTGTGGTTTTTAATCTCTGTTTGATAGTGTGTGTCTTTCAGTGGCTGTTTGTCATTTTGTGTCTCTTTAGTTCTTGTTTTATCCATCTTTGTGGACGTTTTACGTCTCTTTGTGGATGTTTTACGTCTCTTTGTTGACGTTTTACGTCTCTTTGTGGACGTTTTACGTCTCTTTGTTGATGTTTTACGTCTCTTTGTGGACGTTTTACGTCTCTTTGTGTATGTTTTACGTCTCTTTGTGGACGTTTTACGTCTCTTTGTGGACGTTTTACGTCTCTTTGTGGAAGTTTTACGTCTCTTTGTGGACGTTTTACGTCTCTCTGTGGACGTTTTACGTCTCTTTGTGGACGTTTTACGTCTCTTTGTGGAAGTTTTACGTCTCTTTGTGGAAGTTTTACGTCTCTTTGTGGACGTTTTACGTCTCTTTGTTGATGTTTTACGTCTCTTTGTGGACGTTTTACGTCTCTTTGTGTATGTTTTACGTCTCTTTGTGGACGTTTTACGTCTCTTTGTGGACGTTTTACGTCTCTTTGTGGACGTTTTACGTCTCTTTGTGGAAGTTTTACGTCTCTTTGTGGACGTTTTACGTCTCTTTGTGGATGTTTTACGTCTCTTTGTGGATGTTTTACGTCTCTTTGTGGACGTTTTACGTCTCTTTGTGGACGTTTTACGTCTCTTTGTGGAAGTTTTACGTCTCTTTGTGGACGTTTTACGTCTCTTTGTGGATGTTTTACGTCTCTTTGTGGAAGTTTTACGTCTCTTTGTGGAAGTTTTACGTCTCTTTGTGGACGTTTTACGTCTCTTTGTGTACGTTTTACGTCTCTTTGTGGACGTTTTACGTCTCTTTGTGGACGTTTTACGTCTCTTTGTGGACGTTTTACGTCTCTTTGTGGACGTTTTACGTCTCTTTGTGGACGTTTTACGTCTCTTTGTGGACGTTTTACGTCTCTTTGTGGATGTTTTACATCTCTTTGTGGACGTTTTACGTCTCTTTGTGGACGTTTTACGTCTCTTTGTGGACGTTTTACGTCTCTTTGTGGAAGTTTTACGTCTCTTTGTGGACGTTTTACGTCTCTTTGTGTACGTTTTACGTCTCTTTGTGTACGTTTTACGTCTCTTTGTGGATGTTTTACGTCTCTTTGTGGATGTTTTACGTCTCTTTGTGGATGTTTTACGTCTCTTTGTGTACGTTTTACGTCTCTTTGTGTACGTTTTACGTCTCTTTGTGGATGTTTTACGTCTCTTTGTGGATGTTTTACGTCTCTTTGTGTACGTTTTACGTCTCTTTGTGTACGTTTTACGTCTCTTTGTGTACGTTTTACGTCTCTTTGTGGACGTTTTACGTCTCTTTGTGGACGTTTTACGTCTCTTTGTGGACGTTTTACGTCTCTTTGTGGGCGTTTTACGTCTCTTTGTGGAAGTTTTACGTCTCTTTGTGGACGTTTTACGTCTCTTTGTGGACGTTTTACGTCTCTTTGTGTACGTTTTACGTCTCTTTGTGGATGTTTTACGTCTCTTTGTGGACGTTTTACGTCTCTTTGTGGACGTTTTACGTCTCTTTGTGGAAGTTTTACGTCTCTTTGTGGACGTTTTACGTCTCTTTGTGTACGTTTTACGTCTCTTTGTGTACGTTTTACGTCTCTTTGTGGATGTTTTACGTCTCTTTGTGTACGTTTTACGTCTCTTTGTGGACGTTTTACGTCTCTTTGTGGACGTTTTACGTCTCTTTGTGGGCGTTTTACGTCTCTTTGTGGAAGTTTTACGTCTCTTTGTGGACGTTTTACGTCTCTTTGTGGACGTTTTACGTCTCTTTGTGTACGTTTTACGTCTCTTTGTGGATGTTTTACGTCTCTTTGTGTACGTTTTACGTCTCTTTGTGGACGTTTTACGTCTCTTTGTGGACGTTTTACGTCTCTTTGTGGAAGTTTTACGTCTCTTTGTGGACGTTTTACGTCTCTTTGTGTACGTTTTACGTCTCTTTGTGTACGTTTTACGTCTCTTTGTGGATGTTTTACGTCTCTTTGTGTACGTTTTACGTCTCTTTGTGGACGTTTTACGTCTCTTTGTGGATGTTTTACGTCTCTTTGTGGATGTTTTACGTCTCTTTGTGGACGTTTTACGTCTCTTTGTGGACGTTTTACGTCTCTTTGTGGAAGTTTTACGTCTCTTTGTGGACGTTTTACGTCTCTTTGTGGATGTTTTACGTCTCTTTGTGGAAGTTTTACGTCTCTTTGTGGAAGTTTTACGTCTCTTTGTGGACGTTTTACGTCTCTTTGTGTACGTTTTACGTCTCTTTGTGGACGTTTTACGTCTCTTTGTGGACGTTTTACGTCTCTTTGTGGACGTTTTACGTCTCTTTGTGGACGTTTTACGTCTCTTTGTGGACGTTTTACGTCTCTTTGTGGACGTTTTACGTCTCTTTGTGGATGTTTTACATCTCTTTGTGGACGTTTTACGTCTCTTTGTGGACGTTTTACGTCTCTTTGTGGACGTTTTACGTCTCTTTGTGGAAGTTTTACGTCTCTTTGTGGACGTTTTACGTCTCTTTGTGTACGTTTTACGTCTCTTTGTGTACGTTTTACGTCTCTTTGTGGATGTTTTACGTCTCTTTGTGGATGTTTTACGTCTCTTTGTGGATGTTTTACGTCTCTTTGTGTACGTTTTACGTCTCTTTGTGTACGTTTTACGTCTCTTTGTGGATGTTTTACGTCTCTTTGTGGATGTTTTACGTCTCTTTGTGTACGTTTTACGTCTCTTTGTGTACGTTTTACGTCTCTTTGTGTACGTTTTACGTCTCTTTGTGGACGTTTTACGTCTCTTTGTGGACGTTTTACGTCTCTTTGTGGACGTTTTACGTCTCTTTGTGGGCGTTTTACGTCTCTTTGTGGAAGTTTTACGTCTCTTTGTGGACGTTTTACGTCTCTTTGTGGACGTTTTACGTCTCTTTGTGTACGTTTTACGTCTCTTTGTGGATGTTTTACGTCTCTTTGTGGACGTTTTACGTCTCTTTGTGGACGTTTTACGTCTCTTTGTGGAAGTTTTACGTCTCTTTGTGGACGTTTTACGTCTCTTTGTGTACGTTTTACGTCTCTTTGTGTACGTTTTACGTCTCTTTGTGGATGTTTTACGTCTCTTTGTGTACGTTTTACGTCTCTTTGTGGACGTTTTACGTCTCTTTGTGGACGTTTTACGTCTCTTTGTGGGCGTTTTACGTCTCTTTGTGGAAGTTTTACGTCTCTTTGTGGACGTTTTACGTCTCTTTGTGGACGTTTTACGTCTCTTTGTGTACGTTTTACGTCTCTTTGTGGATGTTTTACGTCTCTTTGTGTACGTTTTACGTCTCTTTGTGGACGTTTTACGTCTCTTTGTGGACGTTTTACGTCTCTTTGTGGAAGTTTTACGTCTCTTTGTGGACGTTTTACGTCTCTTTGTGTACGTTTTACGTCTCTTTGTGTACGTTTTACGTCTCTTTGTGGATGTTTTACGTCTCTTTGTGTACGTTTTACGTCTCTTTGTGGATGTTTTACGTCTCTTTGTGGATGTTTTACATCTCTTTGTTGACGTTTTACGTCTCTTTGTGGACGTTTTACGTCTCTTTGTGGACGTTTTACGTCTCTTTGTGGACGTTTTACGTCTCTTTGTGGACGTTTTACGTCTCTTTGTGGAAGTTTTACGTCTCTTTCTGGAAGTTTTACGTCTCTTTGTGGATGTTTTACGTCTCTTTGTGGATGTTTTACGTCTCTTTGTGGACGTTTTACGTCTCTTTGTGGAAGTTTTACGTCTCTTTGTGTATGTTTTACGTCTCTCTGTGGACGTTTTACGTCTCTTTGTGGAAGTTTTACGTCTCTTTGTGGATGTTTTACGTCTCTTTGTGGACGTTTTACGTCTCTTTGTGGACGTTTTACGTCTCTTTGTGGGTGTTTTACGTCTCTTTGTGGAAGTTTTACGTCTCTTTGTGTATGTTTTACGTCTCTCTGTGGATGTTTTACGTCTCTTTGTGGAAGTTTTACGTCTCTTTGTGGAAGTTTTACGTCTCTTTGTGGATGTTTTACGTCTCTTTGTGGATGTTTTACGTCTCTTTGTGGAAGTTTTACGTCTCTTTGTGGATGTTTTACGTCTCTTTGTGGACGTTTTACGTCTCTTTGTGGACGTTTTACGTCTCTTTGTGGACGTTTTACGTCTCTTTGTGGGTGTTTTACGTCTCTTTGTGGAAGTTTTACGTCTCTTTGTGTATGTTTTACGTCTCTCTGTGGATGTTTTACGTCTCTTTGTGGAAGTTTTACGTCTCTTTGTGGAAGTTTTACGTCTCTTTGTGGATGTTTTACGTCTCTTTGTGGATGTTTTACGTCTCTTTGTGGACGTTTTACGTCTCTTTGTGGATGTTTTACGTCTCTTTGTGGATGTTTTACGTCTCTTTGTGGATGTTTTACGTCTCTTTGTGGACGTTTTACGTCTCTTTGTGGGTGTTTTACGTCTCTTTGTGGATGTTTTACGTCTCTTTGTGGATGTTTTACGTCTCTTTGTGGATGTTTTACGTCTCTTTGTGGACGTTTTACGTCTCTTTGTGGACGTTTTACGTCTCTTTGTGGACGTTTTACGTCTCTTTGTGGACGTTTTACGTCTCTTTGTGGATGTTTTACGTCTCTTTGTGGATGTTTTACGTCTCTTTGTGGATGTTTTACGTCTCTTTGTGGACGTTTTACGTCTCTTTGTGGATGTTTTACGTCTCTTTGTGGAAGTTTTACGTCTCTTTGTGGACGTTTTACGTCTCTTTGTGGACGTTTTACGTCTCTTTGTGGATGTTTATGTGGTCATTCACACCATTTTGCATGTCTTCGTAGTTCTTATGTGACTCTCTCTATAGTTAATTATGTTGTTTTGTTATGGGGAGGGCGATATGACGATATTAGATTGTGAAGGATTACAACGCGAAGACGATCTGTCAAACTGCTGATCGTGGGATCATCTCATAGATATTTACAGATATGGAAAATGGAAAAGATATTTTTGCCACTCCTACTTTGTTCTTCCCTGAGAGTTTCGGGTTGAGGTGTCCCTCACTCTTCGGGCCCCTGGCCCTGGAGGCCGGTTCATTAAACCATACATGAGGCTCTGATTGACTGGTTGTTTCACTGTGAACTGATCCTTTATCTGTCGTTGATGACTGTGATCGATTACTAACTCACTCTTCTCTTCTCTTCTTCTCCTGCAGTTCTTTTCTTTCTTTGTTTTCTGGACTGACTGATGGACGTTCAAACATTGAAACTGAACTCACAGACTGCAGCCAATCAGCTCCCTCCGCTCAGTCTTGTTTCCAGGCGGGTTTCAGATGATCCTCCCTCCTCAGGTGGAGTCGATGGGGGAGGGACGGGGGATGTGGAAACTCCGCCTCTCTTTTGATGTCATCACTGAGCAGCTGGACTGAAGCCAACGGGACTTCGCCGTCGGGAAGGCGCCGAAATCTCAACGAGGACAGAAACTGTCGCCTCTGGGATCCAGAACCTGCCTACAGCTGGAGGCACTTTGTAGTTTTACTGTGGAGAAGTTTGGAGGTCAGAGTTCACCCAAATGTAGGAGAGCAGAGCAACAGCATCTCAACTCAAAGCCCACCTTCCTTCTAGCTGAGTCCGAGGCAGTGATTCCACCGGAGAGTAAAGCCTCTGGTTATCGATCAGTTTTCAGATCAGCTGCTCCTCCTTATGATCCCAATCTTTGGGTGCTTCTGACCATGATGATAAATCTTTGTGTGAGATGTGTTTCTGATGTTTTAGCTTTAATTCTGACAGCTCATCAGATCAGTTTTACAGTCATTCACCAAGAAAAACCGACTCAAATGAACTGAACCAACCAGAAACTGGAACATCTGGAGCTTCTTCTCTGTCGGGGCCAAATGATCGATGAGTATTCATCAGTAGATTTTAAGAACAGCTGTTTTCATCCTGGATTTATTTGAATTAAAAAGCGCTGAATCTCTTTGTGGGTTTTGGGTTGAGCCTGAGGTTCAGCTTCAGGTCTGTGTTCAGTTTGGGTTCCACGCTGTGGAGGAGCCTCGGGAAGAAGAGGCTGAGGTTCAGAGCTGGAGAAGAGGCTGAGGTTCACAGCTGGAGAAGAGGCTGAGGTTCACAGCTGGAGAAGAGGCTGAGGTTCAGAGCTGGAGAAGAGGCTGAGGTTCAGAGCTGGAGAAGAGGCTGAGGTTCACAGCTGGAGAAGAGGCTGAGGTTCAGAGCTGGAGAAGAGGCTGAGGTTCAGAGCTGGAGAAGAGGCTGAGGCTCAGAGCTGGAGAAGAGGCTGAGGTTCACAGCTGGAGAAGAGGCTGAGGTTCAGAGCTGGAGAAGAGGCTGAGGTTCAGAGCTGGAGAAGAGGCTGAGGTTCACAGCTGGAGAAGAGGCTGAGGCTCAGAGCTGGAGAAGAGGCTGAGGTTCACAGCTGGAGAAGAGGCTGAGGCTCAGAGCTGGAGAAGAGGCTGAGGTTCAGAGCTGGAGAAGAGGCTGAGGTTCAGAGCTGGAGAAGAGGCTGAGGCTCAGAGCTGGAGAAGAGGCTGAGGTTCAGAGCTGGAGAAGAGGCTGAGGCTCAGAGCTGGAGAAGAGGCTGAGGCTCAGAGCTGGAGAAGAGGCTGAGGTTCACAGCTGGAGAAGAGGCTGAGGTTCAGAGCTGGAGAAGAGGCTGAGGTTCACAGCTGGAGAAGAGGCTGAGGCTCAGAGCTGGAGAAGAGGCTGAGGTTCAGAGCTGGAGAAGAGGCTGAGGCTCAGAGCTGGAGAAGAGGCTGAGGTTCAGAGCTGGAGAAGAGGCTGAGGTTCAGAGCTGGAGAAGAGGCTGAGGTTCAGAGCTGGAGAAGAGGCTGAGGCTCACAGCTGGAGAAGAGGCTGAGGTTCACAGCTGGAGAAGAGGCTGAGGTTCAGAGCTGGAGAAGAGGCTGAGGCTCAGAGCTGGAGAAGAGGCTGAGGCTCAGAGCTGGAGAAGAGGCTGAGGTTCACAGCTGGAGAAGAGGCTGAGGTTCAGAGCTGGAGAAGAGGCTGAGGCTCAGAGCTGGAGAAGAGGCTGAGGTTCAGAGCTGGAGAAGAGGCTGAGGTTCAGAGCTGGAGAAGAGGCTGAGGTTCAGAGCTGGAGAAGAGGCTGAGGTTCACAGCTGGAGAAGAGGCTGAGGTTCAGAGCTGGAGAAGAGGCTGAGGTTCAGAGCTGGAGAAGAGGCTGAGGTTCACAGCTGGAGAAGAGGCTGAGGCTCAGAGCTGGAGAAGAGGCTGAGGTTCACAGCTGGAGAAGAGGCTGAGGCTCAGAGCTGGAGAAGAGGCTGAGGTTCACAGCTGGAGAAGAGGCTGAGGTTCAGAGCTGGAGAAGAGGCTGAGGTTCAGAGCTGGAGAAGAGGCTGAGGCTCAGAGCTGGAGAAGAGGCTGAGGTTCACAGCTGGAGAAGAGGCTGAGGTTCAGAGCTGGAGAAGAGGCTGAGGCTCAGAGCTGGAGAAGAGGCTGAGGTTCAGAGCTGGAGAAGAGGCTGAGGTTCAGAGCTGGAGAAGAGGCTGAGGTTCAGAGCTGGAGAAGAGGCTGAGGTTCAGAGCTGGAGAAGAGGCTGAGGTTCAGAGCTGGAGAAGAGGCTGAGGTTCACAGCTGGAGAAGAGGCTGAGGCTCAGAGCTGGAGAAGAGGCTGAGGTTCAGAGCTGGAGAAGAGGCTGAGGTTCAGAGCTGGAGAAGAGGCTGAGGTTCACAGCTGGAGAAGAGGCTGAGGTTCACAGCTGGAGAAGAGGCTGAGGTTCACAGCTGGAGAAGAGGCTGAGGTTCACAGCTGGAGAAGAGGCTGAGGTTCAGAGCTGGAGAAGAGGCTGAGGCTCAGAGCTGGAGAAGAGGCTGAGGTTCAGAGCTGGAGAAGAGGCTGAGGTTCAGAGCTGGAGAAGAGGCTGAGGCTCCTCCTGACCGAGGTGATGAGGAGAGGAAGAAAAGGTGCTTCTGAGCATTTAAACCTCTTCCTGTTCTGTGATGAGCAGCGACTCAGACTCAGAGGAAGGAAACAAAGTCCGGATCCTGGAGGCGACCGCCGCCCCCACTGTGGTGGAAACCTTTACCAAAAAGACTTCTGCCGACAACTACTGAGCTGAACGCCGGTGTTTGGCCGCCGGGACACTTGCTGATGTCACACAGCGTGGCGCTGGGTGTTGTGCAGTCACCTGTGAATAAAGCAGGGTGACCTCACCTGTCTGTGTCTGCTTTATTGTGCTTTAATGGGAAAAATCTGCTTTTTAAGTGTTTAAAGGTTAACTTTAACAAAGGGAAGAAGCCCATGGCGCTCCGGCGTCAGCAGGAAGTCACATGACCACAGCAGGAAGTCACATGACCACAGCAGGAAGTGATTCACACACACACCAACTTCTTCAAAGACATTTTATTGCATCATGAACCTCAGGTAACTAAAGGTAACTAAATTAAATCAGCTGGTTAGCTCGGGGGGGCCGCAGGGCGTCACCTGCCGCTCGGGGGGGCCGCAGGGCGTCACCTGCCGCTCGGGGGGGCCACAGGGTTCCAGGGTTGTTTCCTCGGACCTCCGTCTTTGTCCTTCTGGTCCAGAGGCTTCAGGTGGGAGGACAGAACCAGGTCCCTGAGAGACAGACCGCCGTTACAGCCTGGAAAAACTTTAAGGACTCAGCCTGGAAACCCTTAAAGGGCTCAGCCTGGAAACCCTTAAAGGGTTCGTCCTGGAAACCCTTAAAGGGCTCAGCCTGGAAAAACTTTAAGGGCTCATCCTGGAAACCCTTAAAGGGCTCAGCCTGGAAAAACTTTAAGGGCTCAGCCTGGAAACCCTTAAAGGGCTCAGCCTGGAAACCCTTAAAGGGCTCAGCCTGGAAACCCTTAAAGGCTTCGTCCTGGAAACCCTTAAAGGGCTCAGCCTGGAAACCCTTAAAGGGCTCAGCCTGGAAACCCTTAAAGGGCTCAGCCTGGAAACCCTTAAAGGCTTCGTCCTGGAAACCCTTAAAGGGCTCAGCCTGGAAAAACTTTAAGGGCTCAGCCTGGAAACCCTTAAAGGGCTCAGCCTGGAAACCCTTAAAGGGCTCAGCCTGGAAACCCTTTAAGGGCTCAGCCTGGAAACCCTTAAAGGGCTCAGCCTGGAAACCCTTAAAGGGCTCAGCCTGGAAACCCTTTAAGGGCTCAGCCTGGAAACCCTTTAAGGGCTCAGCCTGGAAACCCTTAAAGGCTTCGTCCTGGAAACCCTTAAAGGGCTCAGCCTGGAAACCCTTAAAGGGCTCAGCCTGGAAACCCTTAAAGGGCTCAGCCTGGAAACCCTTAAAGGGCTCAGCCTGGAAAAACTTTAAGGGCTCAGCCTGGAAACCCTTAAAGGGCTCAGCCTGGAAACCCTTAAAGGGTTCGTCCTGGAAACCCTTTAAGGGCTCAGCCTGGAAGGCCTTGAAGGGCTCAGCCTGGAAACCCTTGAAGGGCTCATCCTGGAAACCCTTAAAGGGTTCATCCTGGAAACCCTTAAAGGGCTCAGCCTGGAAACCCTTAAAGGGCTCATCCTGGAAACCCTTAAAGGGCTCATCCTGGAAACCCTTTAAGGGCTCAGCCTGGAAACCCTTTAAGGGCTCAGCCTGGAAACCCTTAAAGGGCTCAGCCTGGAAGGCCTTGAAGGGCTCAGCCTGGAAACCCTTGAAGGGCTCATCCTGGAAACCCTTTAAGGGCTCAGCCTGGAAGGCCTTGAAGGGCTCAGCCTGGAAACCCTTAAAGGGCTCATCCTGGAAGGCCTTGAAGGGCTCATCCTGGAAACCCTTTAAGGGCTCAGCCTGGAAACCCTTTAAGGGCTCATCCTGGAAGGCCTTGAAGGGCTCATCCTGGAAGGCCTTGAAGGGCTCAGCCTGGAAACCCTTTAAGGGCTCATCCTGGAAGGCCTTGAAGGACTCCAAAATAACAAATAATGCCCTAAATGTTCCAACATCCTGGAACCTGATAAGCAGATTCCAGGAAACCTGAAAAATCCTTGGGAAGGTCAGAGCTGTACCTGGAAAGCACCCTGGAATTAGTCACGTTCCACATTGAAATGAATGAAATAAAGATGGCAGCCACCACTGTAACCATGGCGACGTCCCAGCTCCAGCTGTGCTGGGGCCTGTGCTTTAACAGAACCTTTAACAGAACCTTTAACAGAACCTTTAACAGAACCTTTTACAGAACCTTTAACAGAACCTTTAACAGAACCTTTTACAGAACCTTTTACAGAACCTTTAACAGAACCTTTTACAGAACCTTTAACAGAACCTTTTACAGAACCTTTAACAGAACCTTTAACAGAACCTTTTACAGAACCTTTTACAGAACCTTTAACAGAACCTTTTACAGAACCTTTAACAGAACCTTTTACAGAACCTTTAACAGAACCTTTAACAGAACCTTTTACAGAACCTTTTACAGAACCTTTAACAGAACCTTTTACAGAACCTTTAACAGAACCTTTTACAGAACCTTTTACAGAACCTTTAACAGAACCTTTAACAGAACCTTTTACCTTTCTAACCACAGAAGAACCAACAGAGGGTCCCGCAGAATAAAAAGAAACTCTTCAAAGAAGCGCGCGCTGCGTCTGATGAGTTAACCTCTTTCAAACCAGCCTTTACTTTTCAAACCTGGCCGATGACGTCACCCAGATGCTGACGCTGGCTCCCGTGCGACACGCGCGCATTGCACGGAGACTTTCTCAGAATCTGAAGTTTCAAGGCATCCGGGGACTTCAATGAAGCTCCTTTAAGAGCCCCCCAGGACCCCAGCCGAGGCTCCTGGATGTGTCAGACCCCCCTGGAGGTATTCCAGGTTTTTCCAGGACCCGTTTGTACCTGAACTGGCTGTAGGAGACTCTCTGGCTGACGGCTCGCAGCTTGGCTTCGTTCTCCCGCTCGTGCCTGTGCGCAGACTCCACCGCCGCGTGCAGCTCCCTCTCCAACGCCGAGAAGTCGATGACGTCACGCTTATCCATCTCCTCCACCTGATGATGTCACACAGGCAGAGTCAGCTACCGGACATCAGATAAGAACACGGTACGTTGCGTTCTGCCGGACCGAACCGGGTCCATTTAGTCTGTTCTGAATGTTATGACGAACTAACGCGAGCTCAGCGCGTGACCGTGTGCCCCACCTTCAGTAGATATCCTCCTCGTGCTGCCGGTGTCTCGGTGTTCCGGTGCCTTCAGGTGTGCTCGGCGTCGTCGTGGCTCAGAAACAACAAACCGTCTCCATGACGACGGTTGCTCCCTCTGAGTGGCATCCCGCGCTCTGCTGCCACCCAGCGGCCGGAGGAGGAACTGAGCCACACCCGGAAGTAGAAACATGTTTTTCAGCTGTACGACTCAGGTGTGTTTGAAACTATACTCAAAGGTTCAGTTAAAACAAGTGTTTTAAGTGTTAAAAAGTCTCTGTGGGTCACAGAATATGACTCTGATTAAAGTACCTGCTAAATCCTCTTATTCTCCATCAACCATCAGGAACCCTGAGGTCATCTGGAAATGTTTATGTTTCTGTATTTATCAGACGCTTTTATCCAAAGTGACTTACAGATGAAGATATAACAGCTTTATAAAAAGCTAACAATAAGCTAACAATAAGCTAACAATAAGCTAACAATAAGCTAACAATAAGCTAACAATAAGCTCCATAGAAGGAACCCAGGAGTCCGACTCTGTCAGAGGGGACAGAGTAGAGATAGGGTGCAGGCATAGAAGGAAGTGCAGAAAGATAAAGTGCAGAGATAGAGGGGGGAGGGAAGTACAAGGTAAGTGCTGGGATAGGAGATGCTCTCTGAAGAGCTGGGTTTTCAGGAGCTTCTTGAAGATAGACAGGGACGCCCCTGTTCTGGTAGCGCTCGGTAGGTCATTCCACCATCGTGGGACGACACATGAACAGAGTTTGGATTGTCTTAGGCGTGGTGTAGGAGCTGCTAGACGACAATCCTGGGACCAACGGAGGGACCCAGTTGGGACAGAAGCCTTTGCAAGAGCATTCAAGCAGATGGAGCCGCTCCATTAAGCTCTTTGTAGCTAACATCAGGGACTTGGATCTGATGCTAAGGGCAGCCAGAGGAGTTCAATGAACAGAGGGGGGACGTGTTCTTTTAGGCTGATCCAAGACCAGACGCACCGCCGCGTTCTGGACCATCTGCAGAGGTTTCACAGGCTGGAGACCAGTTAGGAAACCAGTTAGGAAACCAGTTAGGAGACCAGTTAGGAAACCAGTTAGGAAACCAGTTAGGAGACCAGTTAGGAAACCAGTTAGGAAACCAGTTAGGAAACCAGTTAGGAGACCAGTTAGGAAACCAGTTAGGAGACCAGTTAGGAGACCAGTTAGGAGACCTGTTAGGAAACCATTTAGGAGACCAGTTAGGAAACCAGTTAGGAGACCAGTTAGGAGAGCAGTTAGGAAACCAGTTAGGAGACCAGTTAGGAGACCAGTTAGGAAACCATTTAGGAGACCAGTTAGGAAACCAGTTAGGAGACCAGTTAGGAGACCAGTTAGGAGACCAGTTAGGAGAGCAGTTAGGAAACCAGTTAGGAGACCAGTTAGGAGACCAGTTAGGAGAGCAGTTAGGAAACCAGTTAGGAGAGCAGTTAGGAGAGCAGTTAGGAGACCAGTTAGGAAACCAGTTAGGAGACCAGTTAGGAGACCAGTTAGGAAACCAGTTAGGAGAGCAGTTAGGAGACCAGTTAGGAGACCAGTTAGGAGACCAGTTAGGAAACCAGTTAGGAGACCAGTTAGGAGACCAGTTAGGAGACCAGTTAGGAGACCAGTTAGGAAACCAGTTAGGAGACCAGTTAGGAAACCAGTTAGGAGACCAGTTAGGAAACCAGTTAGGAGACCAGTTAGGAGACCAGTTAGGAGACCAGTTAGGAGACCAGTTAGGAGACCAGTTAGGAAACCAGTTAGGAGACCAGTTAGGAAACCAGTTAGGAGACCAGTTAGGAGACCAGTTAGGAGACCAGTTAGGAGACCAGTTAGGAGACCAGTTAGGAAACCAGTTAGGAGACCAGTTAGGAGACCAGTTAGGAAACCAGTTAGGAGACCTGTTAGGAAACCATTTAGGAGACCAGTTAGGAAACCAGTTAGGAGAGCAGTTAGGAAACCAGTTAGGAGACCAGTTAGGAGACCAGTTAGGAAACCATTTAGGAGACCAGTTAGGAAACCAGTTAGGAGACCAGTTAGGAGACCAGTTAGGAGAGCAGTTAGGAAACCAGTTAGGAGACCAGTTAGGAGAGCAGTTAGGAAACCAGTTAGGAGAGCAGTTAGGAGAGCAGTTAGGAGACCAGTTAGGAAACCAGTTAGGAGACCAGTTAGGAGACCAGTTAGGAAACCAGTTAGGAGAGCAGTTAGGAGACCAGTTAGGAGACCAGTTAGGAAACCAGTTAGGAGACCAGTTAGGAAACCAGTTAGGAGAGCAGTTAGGAGACCAGTTAGGAGACCAGTTAGGAGACCAGTTAGGAAACCAGTTAGGAGAGCAGTTAGGAAACCAGTTAGGAGACCAGTTAGGAAACCAGTTAGGAGACCAGTTAGGAAACCATTTAGGAGAGCAGTTAGGAAACCAGTTAGGAGACCAGTTAGGAGAGCAGTTAGGAGAGCAGTTAGGAGAGCAGTTAGGAAACCAGTTAGGAGACCAGTTAGGAGACCAGTTAGGAGACCAGTTAGGAGACCAGTTAGGAAACCAGTTAGGAGAGCAGTTAGGAAACCAGTTAGGAGACCAGTTAGGAGACCAGTTAGGAAACCAGTTAGGAGACCAGTTAGGAGAGCAGTTAGGAAACCATTTAGGAGACCAGTTAGGAGACCAGTTAGGAGACCAGTTAGGAAACCAGTTAGGAAACCAGTTAGGAGACCAGTTAGGAGACCAGTTAGGAAACCAGTTAGGAGACCAGTTAGGAAACCAGTTAGGAGACCAGTTAGGAGACCAGTTAGGAAACCAGTTAGGAGACCAGTTAGGAGACCAGTTAGGAGACCAGTTAGGAAACCAGTTAGGAGAGCAGTTAGGAGAGCAGTTAGGAGACCAGTTAGGAGACCAGTTAGGAGACCAGTTAGGAAACCAGTTAGGAGACCAGTTAGGAAACCAGTTAGGAGACCAGTTAGGAAACCAGTTAGGAGAGCAGTTAGGAGACCAGTTAGGAGACCAGTTAGGAAACCAGTTAGGAGAGCAGTTAGGAAACCAGTTAGGAGAGCAGTTAGGAGACCAGTTAGGAAACCAGTTAGGAGAGCAGTTAGGAGACCAGTTAGGAGACCAGTTAGGAAACCAGTTAGGAGAGCAGTTAGGAAACCAGTTAGGAGAGCAGTTAGGAGACCAGTTAGGAGACCAGTTAGGAGACCAGTTAGGAAACCAGTTAGGAGAGCAGTTAGGAGACCAGTTAGGAGACCAGTTAGGAAACCAGTTAGGAGAGCAGTTAGGAAACCAGTTAGGAGACCAGTTAGGAAACCAGTTAGGAGACCAGTTAGGAGACCAGTTAGGAAACCATTTAGGAGACCAGTTAGGAAACCAGTTAGGAGAGCAGTTAGGAGAGCAGTTAGGAGAGCAGTTAGGAGACCAGTTAGGAAACCAGTTAGGAGACCAGTTAGGAGACCAGTTAGGAGACCAGTTAGGAGAGCAGTTAGGAAACCAGTTAGGAGACCAGTTAGGAAACCAGTTAGGAGACCAGTTAGGAGACCAGTTAGGAAACCATTTAGGAGAACAGTTAGGAAACCAGTTAGGAGACCAGTTAGGAGACCAGTTAGGAGACCAGTTAGGAAACCATTTAGGAGACCAGTTAGGAGACCAGTTAGGAGACCAGTTAGGAAAACAGTTAGGAGAGCAGTTAGGAAACCAGTTAGGAGACCAGTTAGGAAACCAGTTAGGAGACCAGATAGGAGAGCAGTTAGGAAACCAGTTAGGAGACCAGTTAGGAGAGCAGTTAGGAGACCAGTTAGGAGACCAGTTAGGAAACCAGTTAGGAGAGCAGTTAGGAAACCAGTTAGGAAACCATTTAGGAAACCAGTTAGGAGACCAGTTAGGAGACCAGTTAGGAAACCATTTAGGAGACCAGTTAGGAAACCAGTTAGGAGACCAGTTAGGAGACCAGTTAGGAGACCAGTTAGGAGAGCAGTTAGGAGACCAGTTAGGAGAGCAGTTAGGAGAGCAGTTAGGAGAGCAGTTAGGAGACCAGTTAGGAAACCAGTTAGGAAACCAGTTAGGAAACCAGTTAGGAGAGCAGTTAGGAGACCAGTTAGGAGACCAGTTAGGAAACCATTAGGAGACCAGTTAGGAAACCAGTTAGGAGACCAGTTAGGAGAGCAGTTAGGAGAGCAGTTAGGAGACCAGTTAGGAGACCAGTTAGGAGAGCAGTTAGGAGAGCAGTTAGGAGAGCAGTTAGGAGACCAGTTAGGAGAGCAGTTAGGAGAGCAGTTAGGAGACCAGTTAGGAAACCAGTTAGGAGAGCAGTTAGGAGACCAGTTAGGAAACCAGTTAGGAGACCAGTTAGGAGACCAGTTAGGAAACCATTTAGGAGACCAGTTAGGAAACCAGTTAGGAGACCAGTTAGGAGAGCAGTTAGGAAACCAGTTAGGAGACCAGTTAGGAGAGCAGTTAGGAGACCAGTTAGAAGACCAGTTAGGAGAGCAGTTAGGAGACCAGTTAGGAGACCAGTTAGGAGAGCAGTTAGGAGAGCAGTTAGGAGACCAGTTAGGAAACCAGTTAGGAGAGCAGTTAGGAGACCAGTTAGGAGACCAGTTAGGAAACCAGTTAGGAGACCAGTTAGGAGAGCAGTTAGGAAACCAGTTAGGAGACCAGTTAGGAGACCAGTTAGGAGACCAGTTAGAAGACCAGTTAGGAGAGCAGTTAGGAGACCAGTTAGGAGACCAGTTAGGAGAGCAGTTAGGAGAGCAGTTAGGAGACCAGTTAGGAAACCAGTTAGGAGAGCAGTTAGGAGACCAGTTAGGAGACCAGTTAGGAGACCAGTTAGGAAACCAGTTAGGAAACCAGTTAGGAGAGCAGTTAGGAGACCAGTTAGGAGACCAGTTAGGAGACCAGTTAGGAGACCAGTTAGGAAACCAGTTAGGAGACCAGTTAGGAGACCAGTTAGGAAACCAGTTAGGAAACCAGTTAGGAGACCAGTTAGGAGACCAGTTAGGAGACCAGTTAGGAAACCAGTTAGGAGAGCAGTTAGGAAACCAGTTAGGAGACCAGTTAGGAGACCAGTTAGGAAACCAGTTAGGAGAGCAGTTAGGAAACCAGTTAGGAGAGCAGTTAGGAGAGCAGTTAGGAGAGCAGTTAGGAGAGCAGTTAGGAGACCAGTTAGGAAACCAGTTAGGAGAGCAGTTAGGAGACCAGTTAGGAGACCAGTTAGGAAACCAGTTAGGAGAGCAGTTAGGAAACCAGTTAGGAGACCAGTTAGGAGACCAGTTAGGAAACCATTTAGGAGACCAGTTAGGAAACCAGTTAGGAGACCAGTTAGGAAACCAGTTAGGAGACCAGTTAGGAGACCAGTTAGGAGACCAGTTAGGAGAGCAGTTAGGAGACCAGTTAGGAAACCAGTTAGGAGAGCAGTTAGGAGACCAGTTAGGAAACCAGTTAGGAGACCAGTTAGGAGACCAGTTAGGAAACCAGTTAGGAAACCAGTTAGGAGAGCAGTTAGGAAACCAGTTAGGAGAGCAGTTAGGAAACCAGTTAGGAGAGCAGTTAGGAGACCAGTTAGGAAACCAGTTAGGAGACCAGTTAGGAGACCAGTTAGGAGACCAGTTAGGAGACCAGTTAGGAAACCAGTTAGGAGACCAGTTAGGAGACCAGTTAGGAGACCAGTTAGGAAACCAGTTAGGAGACCAGTTAGGAAACCAGTTAGGAGACCAGTTAGGAGACCAGTTAGGAAACCAGTTAGGAGACCAGTTAGGAGACCAGTTAGGAGACCAGTTAGGAGACCAGTTAGGAGACCAGTTAGGAAACCAGTTAGGAGACCAGTTAGGAGACCAGTTAGGAAACCAGTTAGGAGACCAGTTAGGAGACCAGTTAGGAGACCAGTTAGGAAACCAGTTAGGAGACCAGTTAGGAGACCAGTTAGGAAACCAGTTAGGAGACCAGTTAGGAGACCAGTTAGGAGACCAGTTAGGAGACCAGTTAGGAGACCAGTTAGGAAACCAGTTAGGAGACCAGTTAGGAGACCAGTTAGGAGACCAGTTAGGAGACCAGTTAGGAAACCAGTTAGGAGACCAGTTAGGAGACCAGTTAGGAAACCAGTTAGGAGACCAGTTAGGAGACCAGTTAGGAGACCAGTTAGGAGACCAGTTAGGAAACCAGTTAGGAGACCAGTTAGGAGACCAGTTAGGAGACCAGTTAGGAGACCAGTTAGGAGACCAGTTAGGAGACCAGTTAGGAACGACACCTACCTCCTGAAGGTAGAAGTCAGGGAAGCAGCATCATGTTTTCTGAGTGGTCCTGGAAAATACCGTATTTTAGCTCTGAAACTAACGTATTTATCAGTTTTTATTAAAGTTTGCAGCTTGTTCTTGTTTTAATCAGCATCTTTCTGCCTCTCTTTGTGTTTTCAGCTCCACATGTGATGGTTCACTTAGTTTTTCTGATGTCAGACAACTTTAAACCTTCCTCTGTGAACTCTGGACCTGAACATTTAAATGCTTCCAACCTTAATGTGACTTGGCTGAACCTTGCTTCTTTCAGGGTGTTCCAACTGATCTGTTGTCAGTTTTCATTGTAAATGAATGGACTGTGATGATTATTGTTCTGCATTCTGTGGTTAAAGAATAAATTCTGCTCAGACTGAAACTTGGTGACGTTCAGAGGTTGATTTTATTCTTAATTTCCTCTGTTGTGCAGAACAAATGGAAAACTGTCAAACAACACATGCAGTTATGTAGTAAAACGAGCTCTGATGAAAGCTGCATCCTGTAGGGCGCGGCCACCTGCAACAGGAAGGCGTTCTTGCTGCTGCCTCTTCTTCCTCCAGCCAATCACAAACCAGTGAAACAGTTCAGGTCATGTGACGGAGGCTGCAGGTGTTATGTGGAGTTTTATAATGATAAACGGTTTCAGAGGGAGTTTTTCCACCTCTTGGCCTGAAACTGCTCCTTTAAACTCTTCCTCCACTTTTCTACCGACTGACGTAGCTCCTCCCTGTTCGGTACCGGCTGACGTAGCTCCTCCCTGTCCGGTACCGGCTGACGTAGCTCCTCCCTGTTCGGTACCGGCTGACGTAGCTCCTACCTGTTCGGTACCGGCTGACGTAGCTCCTCCCTGTTCGGTACCGGCTGACGTAGCTGCTACCTGTTCGGTACCGGCTGACGTAGCTCCTCCCTGTTCGGTACCGGCTGACGTAGCTCCTCCCTGTTCGGTACCGGCTGACGTAGCTCCTCCCTGTTCGGTACCGGCTGACGTAGCTCCTCTCTGTTCGGTACCGGCTGACGTAGCTCCTCCCTGTTCGGTACCGGCTGACGTAGCTCCTACCTGTTCGGTACCGGCTGACGTAGCTGCTACCTGTTTGGTACCGGCTGACGTAGCTCCTCCCTGTTCGGTACCGGCTGACGTAGCTCCTCCCTGTTCGGTACCGGCTGACGTAGCTCCTCTCTGTTCGGTACCGGCTGACGTAGCTCCTCCCTGTTCGGTACCGGCTGACGTAGCTCCTCTCTGTTCGGTACCGGCTGACGTAGCTGCTACCTGTTCGGTACCGGCTGACGTAGCTCCTCCCTGTTCGGTACCGGCTGACGTAGCTGCTACCTGTTTGGTACCGGCTGACGTAGCTCCTCCCTGTTCGGTACCGGCTGACGTAGCTCCTCCCTGTTCGGTACCGGCTGACGTAGCTCCTCCCTGTTCGGTACCGGCTGACGTAGCTCCTCCCTGTTCGGTACCGGCTGACGTAGCTCCTCCCTGTTCGGTACCGGCTGACGTAGCTCCTCCCTGTTCGGTACCGGCTGACGTAGCTCCTACTTGTTCGGTACCGGCTGACGTAGCTCCTCCCTGTTCGGTACCGGCTGACGTAGCTCCTCCCTGTTCGGTACCGGCTGACGTAGCTCCTCCCTGTTCGGTACCGGCTGACGTAGCTCCTCTCTGTTCGGTACCGGCTGACGTAGCTCCTCCCTGTTCGGTACCGGCTGACGTAGCTCCTCTCTGTTCGGTACCGGCTGACGTAGCTCCTCCCTGTTCGGTACCGGCTGACGTAGCTCCTCTCTGTTCGGTACCGGCTGACGTAGCTGCTACCTGTTCGGTACCGGCTGACGTAGCTCCTCCCTGTTCGGTACCGGCTGACGTAGCTCCTCCCTGTTCGGTACCGGCTGACGTAGCTCCTCCATCCTGCACAGGGACACTGACGACTTCAGACTGAGGAAGGAGCTCAAGTCTTCATTCAGGCTCAAACCAAAGCCAGCATACAGGGGTTGGGTGAAGGTGGTGCTGAAGGTGTGGAGGTGGGTCAGGGTGTCGGAGCAGACGCTGTAGAAGGACAGAGCGCCGGCGGGACGGTCCACGAACACCGCCACTCTGTCGGAGACCGAGGGGGGGCGGGAGCATATGACCTTAGTCCGGTTGTTATGGACGACAGCGTAGTGGGTCAGGGTGCAGCTCAGGCTCCAGGACTGATGGTTTCTCCCAAAGATGCAGGCTGCCTGTCGTCCTTTCCTGCGGATTCCTCCGTAGCTCACAGCCACATCCACCACTCCCCTGCACCTCACCTCCCAGTAGCAGCGACCGCTCAGAGCGCCGCTGCACAGCACCTGGGGGCACCACTCAAACCTGTCCGGGTGATCAGGATACGGCTCGTACTCCGACGGCTTCACTCTCCTGTTGCTGGGAGACAGTCTCAGCTCCCTGTTTGCTGTGTTTGGGTCCAGCTGAAGCTCACAGGCATCTGATGGACGGAAGCAGAAACACCTTCACACCACAGGTCTGAGTCAGCGGTTCACATCCATCTGACAGCTGCCGAGGTCCCATTGAGCAGATTGAACTGCAGTAACAGCTGTAAGATGAACACATTCTGGCCATTTCTGTGAGATTAATTAGAAACACTTACACTTCCTCAAACCAAATCTGAGCCTCTGCTCTCCACAGTGGTCCAACCTAGGAAAGAAACCAGAAAAACCGGTGCAGATTACTTAGAGGCAGGTTTAACTGGGCAGCCACCTGTTCTCCATGCCGCCCACAGGAGGCGCTGAAGCCAGCCCAGGGAAATGCAGCAGTGGGTCCATACCTGAGAGTGTGCAGCCGCCACTGTGGATCCTCCAGTCCAGCGGAGAGCAGCTTCACCCCGGAGGCTCCTGGGTGGTTGTAGCTCAGGTCCAGCTCTCTCAGGTGGGAGGGGTTGGAGCTCAGAGCCGAGGCCAGAGAAGCACAGCCTTCCTCTGAGATCAGGCAGCCCGACAGGCTGCAGGATTACACATTAGCTTTGTTCTTTAAAATAAGGATACAAACATTTCTATTCTGCTTCAAATGTGGTTATTCAATCTCCAGATTCTCTTCTGACTCAACAAGGAAGACAGTGGTATAAATACATGTGACCAAAACGATTGTCTCACCCCCCTTTACAGACATATGAACTTCAGTAACGTCCCATTCTTAATCCATAGGGCTTAATATGACCTCGCCCAGCCTTTCCTGTTATCCCAGAGGCTCATCTGTGAGGTCAGACTGATGTTGGACAGAAGGCTCTCAGCCTCTGCTCTGATTCATCCCACAGCTGTTCTATCGGGCTGAGGTCAGGTTCTTCCACACCAGACCGGCTCATCCAGTCTTTATGGACCTGGTGTGCAGCCATGTTGGAGCAGGAAGGGTCCATCCCCAAACTGTTTCCACAGAGCTGGGAGCATGAAACGGTCCAAAACCTCTTGGTATCTGAAGCATTCAGAGTTCCTTTCACTGGAACTAAGGGGCCAAGCCCAGCTCCTGAAGAACAACCCCACACCATAATCCCCCCTCCACCAAACTTTACACTCAGCACAATGCAGTCAGATGAGCACCGTTCCCCTGGCAACCGCCAAACCCAGACCCCTCCACCAGTTTGAGCCTGATTCATCCCTCCAGAGAACGAATCTCCACTGAGTCCAGTGGCGGCAGCTTTGCTCCACTGCATCCGACGCTTTGCACCTGCTGATGTGGGGCTTGGATGCGGTTGCCATGGAAACCCATTCCATGAAGCGCTCTGCGCTCTGTTCTGGAGCTGATCTGAAGGCCTGATGAAGGTTGGAGGTCTGCAGCGACTGACTCAGCAGAAAGTTGGTGACCTCTGACCCGCTCTGACACTTTACCTGGCCTTCCACTTCCTGCTGAGCTGCAGTCGCTCCCAGTCACTTCCACTCTGTCATAACACCGCTGACTGTGGGACATTTAGGACATGTCAGGACTGGACTTGTTGCCCAGGTGGCATCCTCTCACGGCACCACGCTGGGATTCCCTGAGCTGCTGAGAGCCGTTCTTTCAGATGTTGGTAGCAGCAGTCTGCAGCCGAGGGGCTTGGATTTCTACACCTGTGGAAGGGACTGGAACACCTGAGTTTAACTGTTTGGGTGGCTGAGTGAATCCTTTTGGTAATATGGTGTATGTGGGAAAAGGGAATGTTAGAATCAAATGCCGTTCACAGAGTTTCTTCTAATTACCAACCTGAGAACTTCCAGTTTACAGTCTTGCTTTTCCAGCCCAGCAGACAGGAGCTTCGCCCCCGAGTCCTGCAGGTCGTTGTCACTCAGGTCCAGATCCCTCAGACTGGAGCTCTGGGAGCTGAGAGCTGAGGACAGAGTCTCACAGCTTCTCCATGACAGGCCACACCTACCCAGTCTGTTGGGAATCATTATCAAGAGAAAACATGAATGTTTTGGGAGCTTCTGCTGATTGTTTCACTGAAGCAGATTTCTACACTTTGCTCGAGGCCTCCTCAGCCATCGCCAGGTCCTATATCTATGTGTTCTAATTACTGCTGGACACATTCACGTTAAAGGTCCATGGAGAGCGAGCCTGGTCTGCTGCTTCCTGCTGCGGCTCACAGGAAGCAGTCAGAAAAGAAAAGAACGGCGGGCGAAGCGGGCTGAACGTGGAGAAGGTTTCAGAACTTTTACGTTTTCATTTCAAAGTTCCTCCGGAGCCGAAGTTACCTGGAACACTGCAGCGTTGAATCGTCTCATCACATCTTACGACTGTACAGGTCCAATAAAACGGCGTTATTTGCTGCTTTTGAAGTCATGGTCGGAGTTTGCGTATAACAATGCGATTAATCGCGATTAATCGCAGGAAATCATGCGATTAACGCGATTAAAGAATTCAATATTTGCCCAGCCCTAATTCTAACTGTATTTTAGTATCAAAGTTTTCTGTTTTATTTAATTTTAGTCCATTATCTTTTAATTATTTTTAAAGTCTTCTTGCTGAATTTATTTTACGGCTTAAATGCACCATTTTGGACTGCTGTACATATTTTTTGTACTTTTTTATAGTGTATGCCATCATTTATGTATTTGTATGTCATTATTCCATAATTGTACTTTAACTGTAGTCAGGGCACCACTGGAAGAAGGAGTTTGCTCTCATCGGCTTTCTCTTCTAAATAATGGAAGATGTTCATCTGGGGATGCATTTAAGACACCATACATGGGTTGGAATTTAAAACCTTCCACATCTACCAGCTGACAGACCACCGTAAACAGCTTGGAGCTGCAGCTGTAAGGATTCACTCTCTCTGTACTCACACAGCTTTATCAGAGGCTTTGACCACCGGCAGCAGCCTCAGGAGAACCTCCTCTGAAGCAGAGTATTTCTTCAGCTCAAACACATCCAGATGTTGTCCTGATGACAGTAAGATGAAGACCAGAGCGGACCACTGAGCCGGAGACAGTTTATCTGTGGAGAGACGTCCTGAACTCAGAAACTGTTGGATCTCCTCCACCAGAGAACGATCCTTCAGTTCATTCAGACAGTGGAACAGGTTGATGCTTCTCTCTGCAGACAGATCCTCACTGACCTTCTTTTTAATGTAATTAATTGTTTTCCAGTTGGACTGTGAGCTGCTTCCTGCCTTTATCAGCAGGGGTTGTAGGAGCCTCTGGTTGGTCTGCAGGGAAAGACCCAGGAGGAAGCGGAGGAACAGGTCCAGGTGTCCGTTTGGGCTTTTTAAGGCCTTCTTCACAGCGGCTTTATTTAACGTGGCGGTGGAGGTTTGGTGGAAACAGGGCAGCAGACTTAGAGCAGACATTCTTGGCACAGACATTACATTTTTGTTGCTGTTGAGCAATGATGTCATCACATGGACAGCAGCCAGAAAAGCTTGAACGCCCAAGTGAGCAAAGCGGAACATGGTTTTCTGACTTCTGTCCTTCCGCTTTCCTCGAACCTGCTGGAAGATGTCTGTGAAGCACGCTGCGTACTCTGATGCTGCCGCCATGCTAATGCGGCTGGGCCTCAGGTCCTCCTTGTTAAACACCGTGTTGTTTCTCAGCAGCTGCTGAAAAGCTAGCTTTGCTAGCGACTGGATGCACTGGATGCAGTTCTCTGTGACCCAGTGTTTCTGTGCCTGGTGGATCTGAACCACCAGGAAGTGGACGTACATCTCAGTCAGGGTCTTGGGCAGCTCTCCTCCCTCTCTGGTTTTCAGCTCATCCTCCAGAACTGTAGCAGTGATCCAGCAGAAGACCGGGATGTGGCACATGATGTGGAGGCTTCGTGATGTCTGGATGTGGGAGATGATCCTGCTGGCCTGCTTCTTATCTCTGAATCTCCTCCTGAAGTACTCCTCCTTCTGTGGGTCAGTGAACCCTCTGATCTCTGTCACCATGCCAACACAGCCAGGAGGGATCTGATTGGCTGCTGCAGGCCGTGTGGTTATCCAGAGGCGAGCAGAGGGAAGCAGGTTCCCCCTGATGAGGTTTGTCAGCAGCACATCCACTGAGGTGGACTCTGTAGCATCAGTCAGGGGCTCCTTGCTGTGGAAGTCCAGAGGAAGTCGACACTCATCCAGACCGTCAAAGATGAACAGAAGTTTGAACTCACTTTTGTCAAAGCTGGACTCTCTTGAGTTCTGTAAAGTTGTGAGGAGGTTGTACAGAGTTTTGCCTTCAGTACCACTTCCAGGCATGTCTGCAACACATGTGTGAATCAGCTCTGCTAAACTAAACTGTTCTCCGCTCCATAAACTCAGCTGGAGAGCAGTGAAAGGAAAGATCAGGTGAAACTCCTGACTGACTCTTCCTTCGGCCCAATCCAACAGAAACTTCTGCACCAGGAAGGATTTGCCCATTCCAGCCCCCCCATTGGTCACCACAGTTCTGAGGGCTGTGCCTCCGGTGGACAGCTGCTGAAAGATGTCGCTCAGTTTAACCGGCGTCTCTGAGTCTGGGGGTTGAACTGCTTCCATCGTGGGCCTCCAGACCTCGTGATGCGTGATGAACAGCTCTGGGATCATCCCACCTGAAAGCTCCCCATGCTGCCCCCGTAGCCCCTCCTGCTGTGCACATCTGAACATGTTCTGGAGCTGAGCCTGCAGCATGGCCGGGTCCAGAGTGTTCGGTGGAGGAGGCTGTGGTGGAGGCTGTGGTGGAGGCTGTGGTGGAGGCTGTGGTGGAGGCTGTGGTGGAGGTTGGGGTGGAGGCTGTGGTGGAGGCTGTGATGGAGGCTGTGGTGGAGGCTGTGGTGGAGGCTGTGGTGGAGGCTGTGGTGGAGGTTGGGGTGGAGGCTGTGGTGGAGGTTGTGGTGGAGGTTGGGGTGGAGGCTGTGGTGGAGGCTGTGATGGAGGCTGTGGTGGAGGCTGTGGTGGCATCTTCAGATCTGAAGACAGAGAGGAAACAGTGAAGATTCGATCTGCAGCTAACTGTTCGGTGGGATTCACGGTGATAAATGCTGAGCTGACTCTGGGTTTTAATGTATGTTTGCAGCAGGAGGAGCTGCTGGGAGTCGACTTCAGAGAAGACGAACACACTGGGAGGAACCTTTCCGTTACGCTGCAGCATCAACAGAAAAGGGAAAGTTTGAAGGAAATTCAGTTTGGAAAACCTTCAGTCTGCTGACTGGTGGCTGACGGGTCCGGAGGAAGAAGAGGTGAAGCGGCGCTGTTCCCCGACGTCCCTCCAACATCACGGAGTTCCTCTGAGACAGAAGAGATCTGACTTTGAGTCATCACTGTCAGCTCTGGTCTAACACAACGATGCTGCTAAAAATGCTTCTGTGGGAGCAGCTCAGAGACCTCACCTGCACCATCTGACTCATCAGCTGACTCATCAGCTGACTCATCAGCTGACTCACCAGCTGACTCACCAGCTGACTCACCATCTGACTTAACAGCTGACTTAACAGCTGACTCACCAGCTGACTCACCATCCGACTCACCAGTTGACTCACCAGCTGACTCACCAGCTGACTCATCAGCTGACTCACCAGCTGACTTAACAGCTGACTTAACAGCTGACTTAACAGCTGACTCACCAGCTGACTCACCATCCGACTCACCAGTTGACTCACCAGCTGACTCACCATCTGACTCACCATCTGACTCACCATCTGACTCACCAGCTTACTCAACAGCTGACTCATCATCTGACTCATCAGCTGACTCACCAGCTGACTCACCAGCTGACTCACCAGCTGACTCACCATCTGACTCACCATCTGACTCACCAGCTGACTCATCAGCTGACTCATCAGCTGACTCATCAGCTGACTCACCAGCTGACTCACCAGCTGACTCACCATCTGACTCACCATCTGACTCACCACCTGACTCACCAGCTGACTCACCATCTGACTCACCAGCTGACTCACCATCTGACTCACCAGCTGACTCACCAGCTGACTCACCATCTGACTCACCATCTGACTCACCAGCTGACTCACCAGCTGACTCACCAGCTGACTCACCAGCTGACTCACCATCTGACTCACCATCTGACTCACCAGCTGACTCACCAGCTGACTCACCATCTGACTCACCATCTGACTCACCATCTGACTCATCAGCTGACTCACCATCTGACTCACCAGCTGATTCACCATCTGACTCACCAGCTGACTCACCAGCTGACTCACCATCTGACTCACCATCTGACTCACCATCTGACTCACCATCTGACTCACCATCTGACTCACCAGCTGACTCACCAGCTGACTCACCATCTGACTCACCAGCTGATTCACCATCTGACTCACCAGCTGACTCACCAGCTGACTCACCAGCTGATTCACCATCTGACTCACCAGCTGACTCACCAGCTGACTCACCATCTGACTCACCAGTTGACTCATCAGCTGACTCACCATCTGACTCACCAGCTTACTCAACAGCTGACTCATCATCTGACTCATCAGCTGACTCACCAGCTGACTCACCAGCTGACTCACCAGCTGAGTCACCAGCTGATTCACGAGCTGATTCACGAGCTGACTCACCAGCTGACTCATCATCTGACTCACCATCTGACTCACCATCTGACTCACCAGCTGACTCATCAGCTGACTCACCATCTGACTCACCAGTTGACTCATCAGCTGACTCACCATCTGACTCACCAGCTTACTCAACAGCTGACTCATCATCTGACTCATCAGCTGACTCACCAGCTGACTCACCAGCTGACTCACCAGCTGACTCACCAGCTGACTCACCATCTGACTCACCATCTGACTCACCAGCTGACTCATCAGCTGACTCATCAGCTGACTCACCAGCTGACTCACCAGCTGACTCACCAGCTGACTCACCAGCTGACTCACCAGCTGACTCACCATCTGACTCACCATCTGACTCACCAGCTGACTCACCAGCTGACTCACCATCTGACTCACCAGCTTACTCAACAGCTGACTCACCAGCTGACTCACCATCTGACTCACCAGCTGACTCACCAGCTGACTCACCAGCTGACTCACCAGCTGACTCACCAGCTGACTCACCAGCTGACTCACCATCTGACTCACCAGCTGACTCACCAGCTGACTCACCAGCTGACTCACCAGCTGACTCACCAGCTGACTCACCAGCTGACTCACCAGCTGACTCACCAGCTGACTCACCAGCTGACTCACCAGCTGACTCACCAGCTGACTCACCATCTGACTCACCAGCTGACTCACCAGCTGAGCGGGGCAGTGTTCCTGCGGCTGGAAGGTCAGCAGTTTGAGCCCCTCCAGCATCGTCCTTCAGCGGGACACTGAACCCATCACCTGCCCTGACAGGCTCATCAGTGAACGATTGTGGAGAACAAAGCGCTGCATCTGCAGGGTGAAAATGTGCAATAATTAATGAAAAAACAGAGCATTCGGCATGTTCTCACCCACCCACAGAATATTAGTGTAACATTGTGCTGTGTTTCTGTGGCTCACCTGCAGACTTCGACAGTTTCTCCACCAGATCGTTCCTCCTCATCCTCCTTAGAACCCTGGAGGCCACCTCCACACACTGATGGCTGTAGGTCTGCACCATCAGGTCCACCGTGTCCGGCTGGTCTGCGTTCTCCAGGTGGCTCTTCGGGATGGGGGGGAAGTCTTTCAGGAACTCTGCTTGCTGCAGATACCACTTGAATTTCTTCAGTTCTCTTTCTCCCAGTTCCTCCAGAGACTCCAGCAGCTCTATTGCTGTTGCCATGGTCTCCCAGTCGGACTCAGGCTGAGACTTCAGCTCAGAGGACGGTTAGGGATTGGACCCCATTGCACACATGTAGTTTGGATGCAGAATCATGCGAGAACCTGTTAAAAATAAACGTCATAAATTACAACAAAGATATTCAGCTTTTAAAGCTTCAGAAATATTGTTTAAAAACTTAATAATGAACCGGTGAGACTCACTTTACCAGCTGTCCCATCACCTCATTCTGTCTTCCAGCTGTGACTCACAACAGGCCTCACCTGGTTTCCTGGTTCTTATGTTTTCTGGTTCTAGTGTTTTCAGGTTCTTATGTTTTCAGGTTCTAATGTTTTCAGGTTCTTATGTTTTCAGGTTCTAATGTTTTCTGGTTCTCGTGTTTTCTGGTTCTCGTGTTTTCTGGTTCTCGTGTTTTCAGGTTCTTGTGTTTTCTGGTTCTCGTGTTTTCAGGTTCTCGTGTTTTCAGGTTATAGTGTTTTCAGGTTCTAATGTTGTCAGGTTCTAATTTTGTCAGGCTCTAATTTTTTAGGGTTCTTATGTTTTCAGGTTCTTGTGTTTTCAGGTTCTTGTGTTTTCTGGTTCTTATGTTTTCAGGTTCTTGTGCTTTCTGGTTCTAGTGTTTTCAGGTTCTTGTGTTTTCAGGTTCTTGTGTTTTCTGGTTCTTATGTTTTCAGGTTCTCGTGTTTTCAGGTTCTCGTGTTTTCAGGTTCTTGTGTTTTCAGGTTCTTGTGTTTTCAGGTTCTTGTGTTTTCTGGTTCTTATGTTTTCAGGTTCTTATGTTTTCAGGTTCTTGTGTTTTCAGGTTATAGTGTTTTCAGGTTCTAATGTTGTCAGGTTCTAATTTTGTCAGGCTCTAATTTTTTAGGGTTCTTATGTTTTCAGGTTCTTGTGTTTTCAGGTTCTTGTGTTTTCTGGTTCTTATGTTTTCAGGTTCTTGTGCTTTCTGGTTCTAGTGTTTTCAGGTTCTTGTGTTTTCAGGTTCTTGTGTTTTCTGGTTCTTATGTTTTCAGGTTCTCGTGTTTTCAGGTTCTCGTGTTTTCAGGTTCTTGTGTTTTCAGGTTCTTGTGTTTTCAGGTTCTTGTGTTTTCTGGTTCTTATGTTTTCAGGTTCTTATGTTTTCAGGTTCTTGTGTTTTCGGGTTCTTGTGTTTTCAGGTTCTAGTGTTTTCTGGTTCTTGTGTTTTCTGGTTCTCGTGTTTTCAGGTTCTCGTGTTTTCAGGTTCTTGTGTTTTCTGGTTCTAGTGTTTTCAGGTTCTAATGTTGTCAGGCTCTATTTTTTTAGGGTTCTTATGTTTTCAGGTTCTTGTGTTTTCAGGTTCTTGTGTTTTCTGGTTCTTGTGTTTTCAGGTTCTTGTGTTTTCTGGTTCTTATGTTTTCAGGTTCTTGTGCTTTCTGGTTCTAGTGTTTTCAGGTTCTTGTGTTTTCAGGTTCTTGTGTTTTCTGGTTCTTATGTTTTCAGGTTCTCGTGTTTTCAGGTTCTCGTGTTTTCAGGTTCTTGTGTTTTCAGGTTCTTATGTTTTCAGGTTCTTGTGTTTTCAGGTTCTTGTGTTTTCAGGTTCTTGTGTTTTCTGGTTCTTATGTTTTCAGGTTCTCGTGTTTTCAGGTTCTTGTGTTTTCAGGTTCTTGTGTTTTCTGGTTCTTATGTTTTCAGGTTCTCGTGTTTTCAGGTTCTCGTGTTTTCAGGTTCTTGTGTTTTCAGGTTCTTATGTTTTCAGGTTCTTGTGTTTTCAGGTTCTTGTGTTTTCAGGTTCTTGTGTTTTCTGGTTCTTATGTTTTCAGGTTCTCGTGTTTTCAGGTTCTCGTGTTTTCAGGTTCTTGTGTTTTCTCGTTCTTGTGTTTTCAGGTTCTTGTGTTTTCTGGTTCTTATGTTTTCAGGTTCTAGTGTTTTCAGGTTCTTGTGTTTTCAGGTTCTTGTGTTTTCTGGTTCTTATGTTTTCAGGTTCTCGTGTTTTCAGGTTCTCGTGTTTTCAGGTTCTTGTGTTTTCAGGTTCTTATGTTTTCAGGTTCTTGTGTTTTCAGGTTCTTGTGTTTTCAGGTTCTTGTGTTTTCTGGTTCTTATGTTTTCAGGTTCTCGTGTTTTCAGGTTCTCGTGTTTTCAGGTTCTTGTGTTTTCTCGTTCTTATGTTTTCTGGTTCTTATGTTTTCAGGTTCTCGTGTTTTCAGGTTCTAATGTTTTCAGGTTCTAATATTTTCCCCTGTCACGTTAGGTTCACTCATGTCATCTGTTTTCCGGTTCACAGCTGCACATCATCCCCTCCCCACATCATTTAGTTTCCAGGTTCAGTCACAGTCTTTGCAGAATCCTCACTTTCCCTTTCATGCCACAGTCTTGTCAAATAAGGTTTTGCCACCTTTGGTCTTGGTCTTGTTTAGTTTTTTCACAGTTTAAGAATTTTGATAATCCGGCTTTCTGTTTTTGCCTTGTGAAATAAACCTTTTGAGTTTTGAGAAGTACTGCATCTGGATCTTCCTCCATCGTTCATGACACAAACATCCCCCACTGGAAGCTCAAAAGCTGCCATCTGTTCTATACTCAAACATCTGTTATACTCAAACATCTGTTATACTCAAACATCTGTTATACTCAAACATCTGTTCTATACTCAAACATCTGTTCTATACTCAAACATCTGCTCTATACTCAAACATCTGTTCTATACTTAAACATCTGTTTTACTCAAACATCTGTTCTATACTCAAACATCTGTTCTATACTCAAACATCTGTTCTATACTCAAACATCTGTTTTACTCAAACATCTGTTCTATACTCAAACATCTGTTCTATACTCAAACATCTGTTATACTCAAACATCTGTTCTATACTCAAACATCTGTTATACTCAAACATCTGTTCTATACTCAAACATCTGTTATACTCAAACATCTGTTCTATACTCAAACATCTGTTCTATACTCAAACATCTGTTATACTCAAACATCTGTTCTATACTCAAACATCTGTTATATACTCAAACATCTGTTCTATACTCAAACATCTGTTCTATACTCAAACATCTGTTCTATACTCAAACATCTGCTCTATACTCAAACATCTGTTATATTCAAACATCTGTTCTATACTCAAACATCTGTTATACTCAAACATCTGCTCTATACTCAAACATCTGTTCTATACTCAAACATCTGTTCTATACTCAAACATCTGCTCTATACTCAAACATCTGTTATATTCAAACATCTGTTCTATACTCAAACATCTGTTATACTCAAACATCTGCTCTATACTCAAACATCTGTTATATACTCAAACATCTGTTATACTCAAACATCTGTTCTATACTCAAACATCTGTTCTATACTCAAACATCTGTTCTATACTCAAACATCTGTTTTACTCAAACATCTGTTATACTCAAACATCTGTTCTATACTCAAACATCTGTTATACTCAAACATCTGTTATACTCAAACATCTGTTCTATACTCAAACATCTGTTATACTCAAACATCTGTTCTATATTCAAACATCTGTTCTATACTCAAACATCTGTTATACTCAAACATCTGTTCTATACTCAAACATCTGTTATACTCAAACATCTGTTCTATACTCAAACATCTGTTATATACTCAAACATCTGTTATATACTCAAACATCTGTTATACTCAAACATCTGTTCTATACTCAAACATCTGTTATACTCAAACATCTGTTATACTCAAACATCTGTTATACTCAAACATCTGTTCTATACTCATGTTCTATACTCAAACATCTGTTCTATACTCAAACATCTGTTCTATACTCAAACATCTGTTATATACTCAAACATCTGTTATACTCAAACATCTGTTCTATACTCAAACATCTGTTATATACTCAAACATCTGTTCTATACTCAAACATCTGTTATACTCAAACATCTGTTCTATACTCAAACATCTGTTATACTCAAACATCTGTTCTATACTCAAACATCTGTTATACTCAAACATCTGTTCTATACTCAAACATCTGTTATACTCAAACATCTGTTCTATACTCATGTTCTATACTCAAACATCTGTTCTATACTCAAACATCTGTTTTACTCAAACATCTGTTCTATACTCAAACATCTGTTCTATACTCACACTTATGCTAAGTGAGAACAGTGATCTCATCTGAAGCCGAAACAGTCGATAATGAAAAAACCTACAAGCTGAAATAAAGAAAATTAAGTTTTAATGAGGTTATTTATCTGTTTGCTGTCTGCAGCCTTAATCTCTGCTTTTTGATTTTAAATTCAGACTCCAGTTATTTCCTGCACGCTGTAGTTGAGCCGCACAGCATCAGACTGATGAGACTACGGTGTAGAAATATCATTTCCAGCTGAGAATTTACAGTATCAGCCCATCCTCTGGCTAAATGATCCCCACATGGCTTCAGATTTTACTCTGACTTTCTAAAACATGAGTAATTTTATATTTAAATCTTCTAAAGTCGGTTCCTGCAGCAACAGAAATGTGACAAAGTCAAAAAGTCTTACCGTTTTCATGTGTAGTTTCAGGAAGTGTTTCTGTACTCTAACCACATCCTGCTGCTACACTCAAAAAAGGAAACTGTTGGGCTGTTACCTTATAACTGAAGTGTAACGTCTTATTCAAGCTATCATTTCATGTTTCACAGGTGAATCATGATTAAATCATGTTGGGTTTGCATGAAATCAAACAACTAAACATTCATTAGATTCACTCATGTTGCCAGAAAGCAAGGCAACTGAGTTTCAACAGGTAGGTGGGAAAAGAAAAGCCTCAGAAACTTCAGATGGTCCTCAGAAACATCTGTCCAGATGGTCCTCGGAAACATCTGTCCTGATGGTCCTCGGAAACATCTGTCCTGATGGTCCTCAGAAACATCTGTCCTGATGGTCCTCAGAAACATCTGTCCAGATGGTCCTCAGAAACATCTGTCCAGATGGTCCTCGGAAACATCTGTCCTGATGGTCCTCGGAAACATCTGTCCTGATGGTCCTCAGAAACATCTGTCCTGATGCTCCTCAGAAACATCTGTCCTGATGGTCCTCAGAAACATCTGTCCAGATGGTCCTCGGAAACATCTGTCCTGATGGTCCTCAGAAACATCTGTCCTGATGGTCCTCAGAAACATCTGTCCAGATGGTCCTCAGAAACATCTGTCCAGATGGTCCTCGGAAACATCTGTCCTGATGGTCCTCGGAAACATCTGTCCTGATGGTCCTCAGAAACATCTGTCCAGATGGTCCTCAGAAACATCTGTCCAGATGGTCCTCAGAAACATCTGTCCTGATGGTCCTCAGAAACATCTGTCCTGATGGTCCTCAGAAACATCTGTCCTGATGGTCCTCGGAAACATCTGTCCTGATGGTCCTCAGAAACATCTGTCCTGATGGTCCTCAGAAACATCTGTCCTGATGGTCCTCAGAAACATCTGTCCAGATGGTCCTCAGAAACATCTGTCCAGATGGTCCTCGGAAACATCTGTCCTGATGGTCCTCAGAAACATCTGTTCAGATGGTCCTCAGAAACATCTGTTCAGATGGTCCTCGGAAACATCTGTTCAGATGGTCCTCAGAAACATCTGTTCAGATGGTCCTCGGAAACATCTGTCCTGATGGTCCTCGGAAACATCTGTCCAGATGGTCCTCGGAAACATCTGTTCAGATGGTCCTCGGAAACATCTGTTCAGATGGTCCTCAGAAACATCTGTTCAGATGGTCCTCGGAAACATCTGTCCTGATGGTCCTCAGAAACATCTGTTCAGATGGTCCTCGGAAACATCTGTTCAGATGGTCCTCAGAAACATCTGTTCAGATGGTCCTCGGAAACATCTGTCCTGATGGTCCTCAGAAACATCTGTTCAGATGGTCCTCGGAAACATCTGTCCTGATGGTCCTCAGAAACATCTGTTCAGATGGTCCTCGGAAACATCTGTTCAGATGGTCCTCGGAAACATCTGTTCAGATGGTCCTCGGAAACATCTGTTCAGATGGTCCTCGGAAACATCTGTTCAGATGGTCCTCAGAAACATCTGTTCAGATGGTCCTCAGAAACATCTGTCCTGATGGTCCTCAGAAACATCTGTCCTGGCTACAGTTAAATAAAGGTTCAAACTAATCAAGTTTATCACAGATTGTTTTTAACACTGAGGAAAAAGGTGGTTTGTACAGTTTTCAGCTAAATCCAGATGTTTTGATCTGATGTGATTATTCTATCCTACAGCTTCACATTGTTGTTATGTTAATCTTCACAAATCATTCAGACTCAATTTTTCCTTCTGTGGCGTTGACTGAAGAATCTGGGCTTTATCTTATCAGCTTTGGAGGATGGCAGTCAGCTCAATGTTCTGACCTTTGACCTCTCAACCTGAATCAGAGACTCTGACACACTCTCAGAACCAGTTTTAAAGGACTCTTTCCTCCTGTAAACCAGCAAACCATCACCACGTTTTCATCATTCTTCCATTTATTAACCGGAACTCTTAAAATCCAGAAACACTCAAAACCAGGTTTCATACCCATAACTTAAAACTTTACAAACTCATTAAAATATCTAGATTTTAATTTCACACACATTTTCATCTCTTTATGTCGGTCCAGATGACACATAAATACTGTCTGATGTATTGATGATTAAGACTCAACTGAGCAGCTGTTGGAGAACGTTTCAGTTTAACATCATTTGATCAGATTTGATAGAATAAATAAATATAAAATAGGTTTTCTGACCCAGGGTGCTCCTGAACTGAGAGCTGTTCAACCCAGAGTATTTAGTTTTCTAACGTTAGAAGTGGCCACTTTCAGAATATCTCCACAAACTTCATCTGAATGTCCTGGGGTTAGGGTTAGGTTTACCCTAAACCCTTCTGCAGGTTTAGGGTGAGGGTAAACCTAACTCTTCTGCAGGTTTAGGGTGAGGGTAAACCTAACCCTAACCCTTCTGCAGGTTTAGGGTGAGGGTAAACCTAACCCTAACCCTTCTGCAGGTTTAGGGTGAGGGTAAACCTAACCCTTCTGCAGGTTTAGGGTGAGGGTAAACCTAACCCTTCTGCAGGTTTAGGGTGAGGGTAAACCTAACCCTAACCCTTCTGCAGGTTTAGGGTGAGGGTAAACCTAACCCTAACTCTTCTGCAGGTTTAGGGTGAGGGTAAACCTAACCCTAACCCTTCTGCAGGTTTAGGGTGAGGGTAAACCTAACCCTAACTCTTCTGCAGGTTTAGGGTGAGGGTAAACCTAACCCTAACCCTTCTGCAGGTTTAGGGTGAGGGTAAACCTAACCCTTCTGCAGGTTTAGGGTGAGGGTAAAACTAACCCTTCTGCAGGTTTAGGGTGAGGGTAAACCTAACCCTAACCCTTCTGCAGGTTTAGGGTGAGGGTAAACCTAACCCTAACCCTTCTGCAGGTTCATTAAGGCTCATTAAGGCTCCAAGTTTTACTCCTAATAAGCTGAAATGTCTTTGCACTGCATCTTCTTTCTCCACATCATCAGCTGTGATGTCTTCATGCCTTCAGCGGCTCGTCCTCACTGCAACACAAAGGTCAGAGGTCAAACTAGTTATTGTTAAATTGTCCTGCACAATATGTCACAGACATGCACGACTATCCCAACAGTGACAAAAATATACTTCAGTATTTTACAGTTTGAAGATGGGTGGGGCCTAATCAATGAGCTAACCAATCAGAACAGACCTGTGTTTTTGTTTTTAATGGAAGGGTCGCACATATATAATTAATCACCAAGTCGCTGTGTTCGGGGCGAATGTGACTCCTTTCAGCGCTCTGTCCTGAGAACCGCTGCTGCTGCCGCTCACCGAGCTCTTCCTCATGATGCCTGAATCAGACACAGACATGTTTCAGTGACAGAAAGTGGTATTTTGTTTGTCTGCAGGTTGCAGTGTGTCCTCCCACCTGCAGGGGGCAGCATGTCCAGTCTCTGCAGGCTGTTTTTGTGAGGTGGAGGATAGTTTCCTGACTTAGAGAGGCGCCGTTGGCGGTGGTTCAACATGGCAGCCGGAGGGACAATACCGGGGGGTGGGACTTTACCCTTCCTGTGGTAAAGCTCCTCAATCTCTCTCTTCTGATGCACCTGTAGGTTCTGCACCTCCATCAGGTGTCTGGGGGAGGAAGGAATAGATTAAAGAAGTATTCAGGGGGGATTTAAGGGCTTCAGCTAAGGTTCATCAGGCGTTTTGAGTCACTATGAGGCCGTCAGAGTTAGATGATGTAAAATGGTGACATCTGCTGGCCAAATCCCTGAACTGCTCACAAATGAAAAACAGGCCAAGACAAAGCAGATTTATAGCTGTTTATAACCTACATCTCTGATTAAACCCAGAATGAGATGCACATCTGGATTTAGGAACAGTGCAACACCTTACTGATACAACTTTGATGAAATAAGGCCTCATTACATGATTTTTCATAAACATCTTGTTGGTACTCTTTCAAAACCTTAAGCTGAGTTCAGTCTGACGTTTCTCACAGTTTTCTCATCTCCAAAAGGAGGATTATAATGACTCAATGAAGTATGAATTGAATGAAGAGCAGCAGGTGTTGAAAAGCTGTAACAGTTACAGAAATGATTTAATTCGGTTTTTACTGCTGCCAGGTGAGGGTGTCAGGATTGGGTATAAAAGCAGCTTCCACCAAAGGTTCAGCCTCTCCAACAAGGATGGGTCGTGGCTCACCGCTTTGGGCCAAACTCCATCAGAGAATCATCAATAAGTTCAGGAAATATTCCTCAGAGTCAGACTGGAAAGAACTTTGGTCTTTCAGCATCTACAGAGCAGAATATTGGGAACAGATTCAGGGAGTCTGGGGAAGTCTCAGTGTGGAAAGGCCAAGGACAGAAAGCCCTGTTGGATGAGCTCGGAGCCCTCAGGCAGCACTGCAGGAGAAACCGTCAGGCCACCATGATCCATACAGCCACATGGGCTCAGAGGAGCTGGGAAAAGCATTTCCACTCAACACAGTCCACGGCTGCATCCAGAAATGTGAGCTGAAGCTGCATCACACCAGGAGGAAGCCATATATCAGCTCTGAGCAGAACCACGGCCCAGTTCTCTGGACTCCAGCTCATCTCAGAGGGACAGAAAGACAGTGGACACGTGTTCTGTGGGCAGATGAGTTTCAGCTGCTTCTGGGAAAAACTGCTGAGAAAGAGCATCCGGCTGTTCTCAGAGGAAGGTTTAAAGCAGCGTCTGTGATGGTCTGGGGCTGCAGCAGAGTCCAGGGCATGGAGGGCTTCATCTGGGTGAAGGTACCACTGATGCACAGCTGGATGTTGGAGTTCTGGAGAGACAGATGCTGCCATCAAGGTGGCTGCTGAGCAGCTGGAATCTGGGATTCAGCAGGAATGGACTCAGATTCCTGTGAAAAACTCAGTTCAAAGCATTAAAAAGAGTCATTAAAGGAAGCTGAAGGAACACGATGGAAACATCTGGAGCAGCTTTCACTGAGTGTTGAAGCTTCAGGTTCTAGATTTGGTTCTCCATCCATCATCTGCTGCTTATCCGGGGGTCGGGGGGGGCAGCATCTTTAACAGAGAAACCCAGGCCTCCCTGTCCCCGGCCACTTCCTCCAGCTCCTCCGGGGGGACCCCGAGGCGTTCCCAGGCCAGCCGAGAGACTTACTCTCTCCAACGTGTCCTGGGTCTTCCCCGGGTCTCCTCCCAGTGGGACGGGCCCAGAACACCTCCCCAGGGAGGCATCCAGGAGGCATCCAGGGGGCATCCTAACCAGATGCCACCTCATCTGGCTCCTCTCAATGCGGAGGAGCAGCGGTTCTACTCTGAGCCCCTCCCGGATGACTGAGCTTCTCACCCTGTCTCTAAGGGAGGCCCAGACACCCTGCGGAGGAAACCCATTTCGGCCGCTTGTATTCATGATCTCGTTCTTTCGGTCTCTAACTCGTGACCATCGGTGAGGATGGGAACGTAGATTGACCAGTAAATCGAGAGCTTCGCCGCTTCACACTCGGCTGCAAACTGCTCCAGTGAGAGCTGAAGATCACGACCAGACGACAACAGCAGAACCACATCATCCGCAAAAAGCAGAGATCCGATCCTGAGGTTGCCAACCTGGACCCCCTCAACCCCCTGGCTGCACCTAGAAATTCTGTCCATAAAAATTGTAACAGAATCGGTTACAGAGGGCAGCCCTGAGGGAGTCCAGCGGAAACACATCCGACTTACTGCCGGCAATGCGGACCAAACTCTGGCACCGGTCATAGAGAGACCGAACGGCCCCTATGAAGGGCCCCGAATCACCCCCCACAGGACTCCCCGAGGGACACGGTCAAACGCCTTCTCCAAGTTCACAAAACACATGTGGACTGGTTGGGCGAACTCCCATTAACCCTCTAAGACCCTGCTGAGGGGGAAGAGCTGGTCCACTGTTCCACAGCCACGACTTTTCTGTTCGATAAAGGTTTAAATTGATTAAAAAATACAGATTTAACTTCTGACAGTTTAGAAAACGTTAAACTTTGTTCTCCCAATGGAGATGCTAATGTTTTAACAACGTTCAGATCAGCAAACCTGTCAAAGGAAATAATCTCATGGATCGACCAATCACCTTTCACGTAGCTCCAATAACTCCTCCCACATTTCCTCACCCTCCGATTCGTCAGAACTGTAGGTGGCAGAGCGTCTCCGTGATTGGCTGAAGCTGCTGCCACTCAGTCTGGGGGCACCAGCTGACCCCTCCCAGAGACTCAGGCTCAACCTGCGACTCTCTGTCATCTTCCCCGACTGGTCCGGTGGGTTGTCATGGTAACCAGGTGGAGGGAGGGTCAACGTGCAGTTGCTGCTCTCTGATTCGCTCTCCTCCTCTGTGCTGCTTCCTGTGTTGCTCTCCGATTGGCTCTTCGTGGAAGGAGGTGGGGAGTGGGCGGTGGGTGTGACCTGGTTGAGGGGGCGGGGCTCTTGGTTACGAACAGCAGGAGCATTTTTGGAGGGCGACACTTGAAAACGACCAACAGTGAAGACCGGTTTCTTCTCTGCAAAGGAGGGAAAAACAAATCAAAGTCTGAGCAGCTGAGAAGGTAAATCAACTGACCAATCAGAATAGTTTCTTTCTCTCAGACTGAAAGTAAAACAAAGCAGGAAGGAAATATGACTGAGAGAGTGAGTTAATCAATACTCTGATCAATATCACCACCATCTCACTAAAACAGGTGGATTCTTGTGGGAGAGTTTCACCATCCTCTTCTTCAAAACATCCACAGTCAGATATTCATATAACCTTCATTTTTATCCATGAAGACATGAAGAAAGACATAAAGAAATTTTTATAACTTTCAAATTTAACATCAATGCAACAATATTTTTAGTTTATCAACCGAGAAAAGTTGGTTTTAAATATTGGAAATGATCCATACTCAGAGTCTCAGATACAAATTTTACTCAAATGTAACAATTCTAACTTCTTGTACTGATAATTGTTTCATTATCAATATTTTCTGCAGACGATGTAGCTGTATATACATAAAATGTTATTAAGAAACTGCTCTGTCTGTGTGTCTTACCTTCAGGTGTTGGAGAGGACAAAGGAGGAGACACCTGCACAGGAGGACACATTTAATAAATACATGTACTTCAAGTTTTGAACATCTCTCAAGCTTCAGTTCAGTCAGAAAATCATTAAGAGCTAAATCTGTTGAAGGCACAGAGTCCAAGTAGAACCGGTCCAGAAGGCCAGAGTCAGTGAGTTCGGTGTGTTTGGAGATGTTCTCTGAGGAGATTCTTCAGAGAGACGCTGATAGCATCTGGGTAGCTGGTTCCACCTTCATGGAACCAGTGAAAACACTCTGGACGGAGACTGTCTTGTTTGTAGGGATGTCAGAACCAGACGAGGTTCCTGAGAGGAACTCAGAGGTCCAGAAGGAGCATCAGCCTGTATGACTGAGTTTAAACGGCTCCTACAGACCCAGAAGTCTCTACAGGCAGCATCAGGGACTGATCTGATTCAGGCAGCCATCATAATGAGGTTAGTAACAGACACGAAGAGCTGATTTTAAGATTAAGAGATCAGATTTATTGTCATGTAGATACAGAGAAATACATGAAATTACTCCTCCGCATTTAAAGGGGAACTCTGGTATTTTTAAACTTATTTCTGGCATGAAATACGTTTATCTGCTCACCGAGAACAGTTTGGTGAAAGTCGGCGTCCTTTTTAGAGGCTTTTTAGATAACTCTAGATCTATAATCTATAAGGGAGTGAACGGGGAAGATCTCTCGTAGAGATGTTTATTTAAAGGTGTTGTGCCTTCATCTTTGTGGATATCTCTGATGTGTGAACATTACCAGGAATTTATATATATAAAGACTGATATCACAGTCCTCTTTGTTAAATGTAATTAAACCAATTCAAGAATGTAGTTAAAGCTCGAATAAGACCGTGACACAGCACAAAGAAAACAGAGCATGAAATTAAACACCTTCGAAAATCTGTTCATTATTAGGATCTCTATCAGGTACGACTAAATGTCCTCTTGGTTTATCAGAAGTACCATATTTGGTCTCTGTATGTCTTACTTTGGTGTGAGGAGTTGATTGAGGTGAAGAGGAGGTGGAGGAGGTAGAGGAGTCAGAGAGATTTCTTTTGTGATTGCGAGTACTGGTCAGAATGGGAGGAAAGACCTCTGAACCTGTGAATCAGTCAGAGACATGATCAGAAACCAGATTAATTCAGGTGGGATGTCACTCTGATTTTATAAGGAACTCACCACGACGAGGTGGAGGTGATCCAACCTTCAGCTGAACTGGACTGTGGTGCTGCAAGAAATTAACAAAGAAATGTACACTGCAGTTTCTAATCCTAAATGTTATCCCATATATGACTAATATGTCCTACCCTACTACAGAAACCAGGTTCCTCTAACCCTCTACCCTACTACAGAAACCGGGTTCCTCTAGCCCTCTACCCTACTACAGAAACCGGGTTCCTCTAACCCTCTACCCGACTACAGAAACCGGGTTCCTCCAACCGTCTACCCGACTACAGAAACAGGGTTCCTCTAACCCTCTACCCTACTACAGAAACAGGGTTCCTCTAACCCTCTACCCTACTACAGAAACCGGGTTCCTCTAACCCTCTACCCTACTACAGAAACCGGGTTCCTCTAACCCTCTACCCTACTACAGAAACCGGGTTCCTCCAACCCTCTACCCTACTACAGAAACCGGGTTCCTCCAACCCTCTACCCTACTACAGAAACCGGGTTCCTCTAACCCTCTACCCTACTACAGAAACCGGATTCCTCTAACCCTCTACCCTTCTACAGAAACCGGGTTCCTCCAACCCTCTACCCTACTACAGAAACCGGGTTCCTCCAACCCTCTACCCAACTACAGAAACCGGGTTCCTCCAACCCTCTACCCTACTACAGAAACCGGGTTCCTCCAACCCTCTACCCTACTACAGAAACCGGGCTCCTCTAACCCTCTACCCTACTACAGAAACTAGGTTCCTCTAACCCTCTACCCTACTACAGAAACCGGGCTCCTCTCACCCTCTACCCTACTACAGAAACCGGGTTCCTCTAACCCTCTACCCTACTACAGAAACCGGGTTCCTCTAACCCTCTACCCTACTACAGAAACCGGGTTCCTCCAACCCTCTACTCTACTACAGAAACCGGGTTCCTCTAACCCTCTACCCTACTACAGAAACCGGGCTCCTCTAACCCTCTACCCTACTACAGAAACCGGGTTCCTCTAACCCTCTACCCTACTACAGAAACCGGGTTCCTCCAACCCTCTACCCTACTACAGAAACCGGGTTCCTCTAACCCTCTACCCTACTACAGAAACCGGGTTCCTCTAACCCTCTACCCTACTAAAAAAACAGGGTTCCTCTAACCCTCTACCCTACTACAGAAACCGGGCTCCTCCAACCCTCTACCCTACTACAGAAACCGGGTTCCTCTAACCCTCTACCCTACTACAGAAACCGGGTTCCTCTAACCCTCTACCCTACTACAGAAACCGGGTTCCTCTAACCCTCTACCCTACTACAGAAACCGGGTTCCTCTAACCCTCTACCCTACTAAAGAAACCGGGTTCCTCTCACCCTCTACCCTACTACAGAAACCGGGTTCCTCTAACCCTCTACCCTACTACAGAAACCGGGTTCCTCTAACCCTCTACCCTACTACAGAAACCGGGCTCCTCTAACCCTCTACCCTACTACAGAAACAGGGTTCCTCTAACCCTCTACCCTACTACAGAAACCGGGTTCCTCTAACCCTCTACCCTACTACAGAAACCGGGCTCCTCTAACCCTCTACCCTACTACAGAAACCGGGCTCCTCTAACCCTCTACCCTACTACAGAAACAGGGTTCCTCTAACCCTCTACCCTACTACAGAAACCGGGTTCCTCTAACCCTCTACCCTACTACAGAAACCGGGTTCCTCTAACCCTCTACCCTACTACAGAAACCGGGTTCCTCCAACCCTCTACCCGACTACAGAAACCGGGTTCCTCCAACCGTCTACCCTACTACAGAAACAGGGTTCCTCTAACCCTCTACCCTACTACAGAAACCGGGTTCCTCTAACCCTCTACCCTACTACAGAAACAGGGTTCCTCTAACCCTCTACCCTACTACAGAAACAGGGTTCCTCTCACCCTCTACCCTACTACAGAAACAAGGTTCCTCTCACCCTCTACCCTACTACAGAAACTGGGTTCCTCTCACCCTCTACCGTACTACAGAAACCGGGCTCCTCTCACCCTCTACCCTACTACAGAAACCAGGCTCCTCTAACCCTCTACCCTACTACAGAAACCGGGTTCCTCTAACCCTCTACCCTACTACAGAAACCGGATTCCTCTAACCCTCTACCCTTCTACAGAAACTGGGTTCCTCCAACCCTCTACCCTACTACAGAAACCGGGTTCCTCCAACCCTCTACCCAACTACAGAAACCGGGTTCCTCCAACCCTCTACCCTACTACAGAAACCGGGTTCCTCTAACCCTCTACCCTACTACAGAAACCGGGCTCCTCTAACCCTCTACCCTACTACAGAAACCGGGTTCCTCTAACCCTCTACCCTACTACAGAAACAGGGTTCCTCTAACCCTCTACCCTACAACAGAAACCAAGTTCTTCCAACCCTCTACCCGACTACAGAAACCGGGTTCCTCCAACCGTCTACCCTACTACAGAAACCGGGCTCCTCTAACCCTCTACCCTACTACAGAAACAGGGTTCCTCTAACCCTCTACCCTACTACAGAAACAGGGTTCCTCTAACCCTCTATCCTACTACAGAAACAGGGTTCCTCTCACCCTCTACCCTACAACAGAAACAAGGTTCCTCTCACCCTCTACCGTACTACAGAAACTGGGTTCCTCTCACCCTCTACCGTACTACAGAAACCGGGCTCCTCTAACCCTCTACCCTACTACAGAAACCGGGTTCCTCTCACCCTCTACCGTACTACAGAAACCGGGTTCCTCCAGCCCTCTACCCTACTACAGAAACCAGGTTCCTCTAACCCTCTACCCTACTACAGAAACCGGGCTCCTCTAACCCTCTACCCTACTACAGAAACAGAGTTCCGCTAACCCTCTACCCTACTACAGAAACCGGGTTCCTCTAACCCTCTACCCTTCTACAGAAACCGGGTTCCTCCAACCCTCTACCCTACTACAGAAACCGGGTTCCTCTAACCCTCTACCCTACTACAGAAACCGGGTTCCTCTAACCCTCTACCCTTCTACAGAAACCGGGTTCCTCCAACCCTCTACCCTACTACAGAAACCGGGTTCCTCTAACCCTCTACCCTACTACAGAAACCGGGTTCCTCTAACCCTCTACCCTACTACAGAAACCGGGCTCCTCTCACCCTCTACCCTACTACAGAAACAGGGTTCCTCTCACCCTCTACCCTACAACAGAAACAAGGTTCCTCTCACCCTCTACCCTACTACAGAAACTGGGTTCCTCTCACCCTCTACCGTACTACAGAAACCGGGCTCCTCTAACCCTCTACCCTACTACAGAAACAGGGTTCCTCTAACCCTCTACCCTACTACAGAAACCGGGTTCCTCTAACCCTCTACCCTACTACAGAAACCGGGTTCCTCCAACCCTCTACCCTACTACAGAAACCGGGTTCCTCTAACCCTCTACCCTACTACAGAAACCGGGTTCCTCTAACCCTCTACCCTTCTACAGAAACCGGGTTCCTCCAACCCTCTACCCTACTACAGAAACCGGGTTCCTCTAACCCTCTACCCTACTACAGAAACCGGGTTCCTCTAACCCTCTACCCTACTACAGAAACCGGGCTCCTCTCACCCTCTACCCTACTACAGAAACAGGGTTCCTCTCACCCTCTACCCTACAACAGAAACAAGGTTCCTCTCACCCTCTACCCTACTACAGAAACTGGGTTCCTCTCACCCTCTACCGTACTACAGAAACCGGGCTCCTCTAACCCTCTACCCTACTACAGAAACAGGGTTCCTCTAACCCTCTACCCTACTACAGAAACCGGGTTCCTCTAACCCTCTACCCTTCTACAGAAACCGGGTTCCTCCAACCCTCTACCCTACTACAGAAACCGGGTTCCTCTAACCCTCTACCCTACTACAGAAACCGGGTTCCTCTAACCCTCTACCCTTCTACAGAAACCGGGTTCCTCCAACCCTCTACCCTACTACAGAAACCGGGTTCCTCTAACCCTCTACCCTACTACAGAAACAGGGTTCCTCCAACCCTCTACCCTACTACAGAAACCGGGTTCCTCTCACCCTCTACCCTACTACAGAAACCGGGCTCCTCTAACCCTCTACTCTACTACAGAAACCGGGTTCCTCTAACCCTCTACCCTACTACAGAAACCAGGTTCCTCTAACCCTCTACCCTACTACAGAAACCGGGTTCCTCTCACCCTCTACTCTACTACAGAAACCGGGCTCCTCCAACCCTCTACCCTACTACAGAAACCGGGCTCCTCTAACCCTCTACCCTACTACTCTACTACAGAAACTGGGTTCCTCCAACCCTCTACCCTACTACCGAAACCGGGTTCCTCTCACCCTCTACCCTACTACAGAAACCGGGCTCCTCCAACCCTCTACCCTACTACAGAAACCGGGTTCCTCTAACCCTCTACCCTACTACTCCCTAGACTCTCTCCTACCTGAGGTGTGTCCATCAGTCGGCTGGATGACAATCTCTGCTGCCTGTCGGGGGCGGAGCCTGTTTGAGGTGCTGTGGGTGCGTAGAGTGTTTGGGGGAAATAGGAAGAGGATAAGGAGGTGTGATTTGGTGGATGGAGTTTAGGGCCCAAAGATGGAGATCCAGGAGGAGAGAAGGTAGCCTGGGGGTTTGGAAATGGGGGCTGAGGGAGGGGGTAAAAACCCTGGTTGAGGGACTGGGCCACGCTCATTGCCACAGACAGCACATTGGCCAGAGAGAAGAGAGGTTGGTCAGGGGAAGGCCACTGAGGAGGGGCAGAGGAAGAGGAGATGGGGCTGAAGAGTGAAGGGTTACTGTGGACCTGGGGGAAGTGGGGGAAGGAGCTTTGGGCGGGAAAGGAGGCAGCGTCGGTGGAGTAGGGGTGAGTGGGGAGATGATACTGAGGAGCAGTGGGGTGCTGAGACAGGGGAGGGTTGGTAGACTCTGCGTGGGGGTAATGGAGGGGATGGTGGGGGGTCTGGTGTGAAGAAGCTGCAGAGACAGACAGATGGACTTAGTTATAAACTATTTAAAAAGTGAAACGAATGTAACGAAGTGTCCTGAAGTGGAGATTCGGTTTCTCATATCTTAACCTCACAAACACTTAAAAACTGCTGGTTCGCTAATGTGTTGATGTACCCGATAAGCTCTGGAAAGACTGTGACCTCGGAGGTCCGACAGGGGGTGTGGCCTCAGGATCAATGCTGAAGTCAGCGGCTTTCAAAGGGGAGGGGTCACCATCGTCAGTGTCTGACAGGGGGAGACCTCAATCAATGAATCAGCTTTTAAAGATGGAGTGGCAAATGACACACTAACACCTTTATTTTCTCCTTGCTTACCAGGAAATAAAGACGAGGACAGGGTCTTGGACAGGCCCTTTGTTGACAGATTTGACTGTAAACATTTGAGAGAACAGTCACAAAGCAGAGAATGATCATTGGTCCACTGGCAGACACCCAGTAACACGAGTTAAATAACCAGTGGATAGTTTCAGTTAGCTGTGGAAACACGTTTCTGTACACTTTACAGACTGAGTGACACATGAGGCTCACCTGGGAGGCAGCAACGCGGGACAACCGGCTTTTGTTTGCTGGATGCTGCTGATGCATCATCGACTCCGCCTTCTTGATGATGTCATACATACGAAGGATGAATCCTTCACGCTCGGACCGCAGGATGAAGTCTCTGTGGATCTGAGTGCAGACAGTTGTGTCCATTTAAGAGTCATTCAGAATCTTTAACCTGTCTTCTCGAGCTCACTGGCTGCTCACCATCACGGAGGCGATGTCCTCTGGATTGTCTCCGTCCAGGTCGAACTTAAACGTCACCATCTTATTGTTGTGAGTCTGCAGCTGACACTCCACCACCCGGTCCACCTTATCGGACACCTGAACACACAAACACACACAGTGCTGATACAGCCGGATTTGTCCATCCATCTGAGCTGTCATTGGGTGAGAGGTACATCCTGGACGGGTTCCAGTCCATCACAGCAACAGGCATTTGTTTGAGGGTTAAAGGTGATGTTTCCAGCTGTGACTCACCTCTGTGATCCTCAGACGAGCTCTGGCTCTCCTCCTGAACTGCTTTGCTGCCTCCCTTTTAGTTGTCTCCTGGTTGCCTTTATCTGATTGGCCGTCGTTGCCGTCACTCAAACCTGAGGTCAGGTCAGACGAGTAGCTACAAATGGAAAAGATGACAACACATTTAAATGTGAAACAGAGACATTTTCCTGCCTTTTCTTCACCAGAAGATCATAAAAAAGGTGTTGTGAGGTGTGTGGGTGACACCTGTCCACAGGTGAGGAGAAGCCGGATTCAGGTGGCGGTTGCTCAGCACTCTGGGACACAGCAATGCTCTGAAGGACAGAAATATCACATCAGGAGTTACCGAACTCCTCTGGAGGCTGACAAAACCAGAAATGGCAGAACTTTTTGAGGAGACGCGGTGTTAATCTGTAGGGAACTACGAACACAGGTATGATGTCACCTCGCCGGGGCGTAGGGACGCAGAACTGCGAAAGAACCGGAGGAAATGGTGACTGGACTTAGGTTGGGTGTGAGTCCAAAGGAAGGAACTCGGATGCCCTCTGGTGGATGTACAATAATGAGTATGTGGGCAGTGAGGCTTCAACAACTTTTGAAACATACGTTTAAGTACAAGAGCATAAATGAGCCTTTATATGACCCCACAGGTGACAACACCTGAGCTGGATCAGATATATCGGATAGTGTAGTGGTGTGATTCCCACTTTCCATGTGGGAGATCTGGGTTCAAACCCCCTGCATCAAAGGTACTACCTCCAGTAGGGGTCCTTAGGCAATGCCCCCTTTACCCTACCTGTAAGTCGCTTTGGATAAAACTGCTAAATGCATAAAAACATATGAACAAATAGATAAAAATCAGAAGCAACTTTTCAGTTTTTCCAGGTCCTGCGGCTGCAGAACAGCCCAAATCTTCCTTTCAGTTGAAGCCTCACCTTGGGGAAGCGCAGCACTGGGAAGGGTGGAGCTTTGGGGGGTCTGTAGACGGCGGGGGGAGGAGCTTCTGGTCGAGGGGTTTCCTCAGGCACCAGGGCAGGGGCGGGGTTTGGGACAGGCTGGACCTCAGCCTCACAGTCAGCTGCCATGGCAACAAATTAAATTGGACAAATGATAATCAGCGTCTTGAATGAAAAGAATCAAACATAAAACAGCTTGAAAGTGAAAAGAATAAAATGTGCTCACATGCAGCAGAGGAGGGAGACGCTCGTTTGGTCTTCTCCTCGTCTTCCTCGTCTCTGTCTGTCCTGCTGATCCCAGAATCCACCGGGCTGCTGCTCGGAGGCGGTGATGTCACTGCTGTCGTAGGTGTTGTGGGCGGAGTTTGTTTCCAGCCGAGGGCGTCGTACTGTTTCAAACAGGGAGGTTTTAACATTACAGCCAATAAAAGGAGGGATCTGCTGTTTTCACCACGAATACCGAGATCTGAGGTTTAGTATCAACCCGATACAGAAAAACAGCGCGGAATTACGATAAGTTTCATTGTCTGTCACACCTTTCCTCACTTTCCTCTCTTTTATTCCCTGTTTAATTTCCCAGATGATTTTATGTACATGTGACATTATTGTGGTTATTAACTTGTGTTTCCCTGTTCCAGCAGGTGTCCTTTGAATGGTGTTATGGTGTTTTTCCCCCCTCTTTTCCCTCTTTTCTGTCTTCTCAAACCCCAGCTGGTCCAGGCGGATGGCCACCCTTCCTGGTTCTGGTTCTGCCAGAGGTTTCTTCCTGGTTCTGGTTCTGCCAGAGGTTTCTTCCTGAGTCTGGTTCTGCCAGAGGTTTCTTCCTGGTTCTGGTTCTGCCAGAGGTTTCTTCCTGGTTCTGGTTCTGCCAGAGGTTTCTTCCTGAGTCTGGTTCAGCCAGAGGTTTCTTCCTGGTTCAGCCAGAGGTTTCTTCCTGGTTCTGGTTCTGCCAGAGGTTTCTTCCTGGTTCTGCCAGAGGTTTCTTCCTGGTTCTGGTTCTGCCAGAGGTTTCTTCCTAGTTCTGGTTCTGCCAGAGGTTTCTTCCTGGTTCTGCCAGAGGTTTCTTCCTGAGTCTGGTTCTGCCAGAGGTTTCTTCCTGGTTCTGCCAGAGGTTTCTTCCTGGTTCTGGTTCTGCCAGAGGTTTCTTCCTGGTTCTGGTTCTGCCAGAGGTTTCTTCCTGAGTCTGGTTCTGCCTGAGGTTTCTTCCTGGTTCTGGTTCTGCTAGAGGTTTCTTCCTGGTTCTGGTTCTGTCAGAGGTTTCTTCCTGGTTCTGGTTCTGCCAGAGGTTTCTTCCTGAGTCTGGTTCTGCCTGAGGTTTCTTCCTGGTTCTGGTTCTGCCAGAGGTTTCTTCCTGGTTCTGGTTCTGCCTGAGGTTTCTTCCTGGTTCTGCCAGAGGTTTCTTCCTGGTTCTGGTTCTGCCAGAGGTTTCTTCCTAGTTCTGGTTCTGCCAGAGGTTTCTTCCTGGTTCTGCCAGAGGTTTCTTCCTGGTTCTGGTTCTGCCAGAGGTTTCTTCCTGAGTCTGGTTCTGCCTGAGGTTTCTTCCTGGTTCTGGTTCTGCCAGAGGTTTCTTCCTGGTTCTGGTTCTGCCAGAGGTTTCTTCCTGTTAAAGGGAGTCGTTCCTTTCCACAGTCCCTCAGGCTCAGGACGGGAGATTGGACTGAAGACAAGTTTCGGTGCAATCTGTTGGTTTCCTTAGCTAGGATATTAACTTTTGAATTGGCTCCATATGAATTAATTGGATTATGATTACAATGAACTGAATTCCAATTGGCTTGAATTGGACTTTATTACTGAAGTGCCTTGAGATGAATTGTTGTAATTTGGCGCTTTATAAATAAAACTGAAAATTGAAAAGGGATCATTTTGTGTTCCTGGTTCAGTGCAATTCGGGATTCAAAATCCAATGTAAAAAAAAGTGAAATAATAAAGGAGCTGAAATTAAGAAAAAAGCAACAGCTTCACTAGTTTGGTTGGGAAACTTTCAAAATAAATAGCAATCAGCTCTTTATATAGTTTAGTGCAAATGGGAATTAAACATTACAAAGCAACAGCTTCTCTGGTCGTCCCGACTCAGCAGGTTTTTCACTGCTGCAGGGGTCAGAAGGTCGAAGGATGAACGCTGGACAGGAGGAAAGATATACAGATCGGCCCATATAGATCGGACCATATAGATCGGACCATATAGATCGGACCATTTCTTCAATATTGGTACCGATATGCGATCCAAATATCGGATCGGAGCATCCCTAAATAAAGCTCTTTTTCTTCTGAATAATCAAGAAATCAACCAATGAACTTGTTACTTTAGATGTAAAACATCTAGTCATCGGCATAGGCTCCAGACACACCTGAGAGGCCATGTTTCCAGGCACCTTTAGGGCAGCTGCACCTTTCTGATTCGCCAGCTCAGGCTTCTCTGGGGTGGGGGGGGGCTCCTCCCCGATGACAGCGTCCTTCTGGCTGTTGAGCGCTTCCTCCTGCAGGCGGCGCCGTTTGTCCCGCTGATACTTTACAGCCGTCACGCGGTGCCGGATGGCCTGGGCGATCACCTTATAGTCCGCCTCGCACACAAACCCCAGAATCACCTGAGAGACAAACAGAGACAGGCTCCAGCAGCTGCCAGGAGATTTGGTGACGTCATCAGTGTGGGGCATAGATACCATCTCCTGGGCAACCTCCTCGGGGACGTCTTTGTACAGCTCGAACAGGAACTCGATGGCGTTGTTGTCTTTGTATTTGCCGCGGAGTTTCTTGTTGTCGTCCATCCGGAGCCAGAGCTTCAGCGCAGCCTTTGAGCCATCGTCTTCCTCGGCCAGCTCCACGTGGACGCCTGTCTCCTCCTGGAAGAATCGGTGCTCCAGCAGCTCCTGAACTGTGAACCTACAGGTCGGACAAATCCACCGCGAACTCAGTCCACGCTTCCACAAAAACAACAAAAAGTCGACTCACAACTGACCCTGAAAATGCCTGAAAATGTTTGTTACAGACCGTAAACTAACTACTGAATTTTCCCACTGTTGCTGCAGACAGTGAACTAACTACTGAATTTTCCCAGTTGCTGCAGACAGTGAACTAACTACTGAATTTTCCCACTGTTGCTGCAGACAGTGAACTAACTACTGAATTTTCCCAGTTGCTGCAGACAGTGAACTAACTACTGAATTTTCCCACTGTTGTTACAGACAGTGAACTAACTACTGAATTTTCCCACTGTTGCTGCAGACAGTGAACTAACTACTGAATTTTCCCACTGTTGCTGCAGACAGTGAACTAACTACTGAATTTTCCCACTGTTGCTGCAGACAGTGAACTAACTACTGAATTTTCCCACTGTTGCTGCAGACAGTGAACTAACTTCTGAATTTTCCCACTGTTGTTGCAGACAGTGAACTAACTTCTGAATTTTCCCACTGTTGCTGCAGACAGTGAACTAACTACTGAATTTTCCCACTGTTGCTGCAGACAGTGAACTAACTACTGAATTTTCCCAGTTGCTGCAGACAGTGAACTAACTACTGAATTTTCCCACTGTTGTTACAGACAGTGAACTAACTACTGAATTTTCCCACTGTTGCTGCAGACAGTGAACTAACTACTGAATTTTCCCACTGTTGCTGCAGACAGTGAACTAACTACTGAATTTTCCCACTGTTGCTGCAGACAGTGAACTAACTACTGAATTTTCCCACTGTTGCTGCAGACAGTGAACTAACTACTGAATTTTCCCACTGTTGCTGCAGACAGTGAACTAACTACTGAATTTTCCCACTGTTGCTGCAGACAGTGAACTAACTACTGAATTTTCCCACTGTTGCTGCAGACAGTGAACTAACTACTGAATTTTCCCACTGTTGCTGCAGACAGTGAACTAACTGCTGAATTTTCCCACTGTTGTTGCAGACAGTGAACTAACTTCTGAATTTTCCCACTGTTGCTGCAGACAGTGAACTAACTACTGAATTTTCCCACTGTTGCTGCAGACAGTGAACTAACTACTGAATTTTCCCACTGTTGCTGCAGACAGTGAACTAACTACTGAATTTTCCCACTGTTGCTGCAGACAGTGAACTAACTACTGAATTTTCCCACTGTTGCTGCAGACAGTGAACTAACTACTGAATTTTCCCACTGTTGCTGCAGACAGTGAACTAACTACTGAATTTTCCCACTGTTGCTGCAGACAGTGAACTAACTACTGAATTTTCCCACTGTTGCTGCAGACAGTGAACTAACTGCTGAATTTTCCCACTGTTGCTGCAGACAGTGAACTAACTACTGAATTTTCCCACTGTTGCTGCAGACAGTGAACTAACTACTGAATTTTCCCACTGTTGCTGCAGACAGTGAACTAACTACTGAATTTTCCCACTGTTGCTGCAGACAGTGAACTAACTGCTGAATTTTCCCACTGTTGCTGCAGACAGTGAACTAACTACTGAATTTTCCCACTGTTGCTGCAGACAGTGAACTAACTACTGAATTTTCCCACTGTTGCTGCAGACAGTGAACTAACTACTGAATTTTCCCACTGTTGCTGCAGACAGTGAACTAACTGCTGAATTTTCCCACTGTTGCTGCAGACAGTGAACTAACTACTGAATTTCCCCACTGTTGCTGCAGACAGTGAACTAACTACTGAATTTTCCCACTGTTGCTGCAGACAGTGAACTAACTACTGAATTTTCCCACTGTTGCTGCAGACAGTGAACTAACTACTGAATTTTCCCACTGTTGCTGCAGACAGTGAACTAACTGCTGAATTTTCCCACTGTTGCTGCAGACAGTGAACTAACTACTGAATTTTCCCACTGTTGCTGCAGACAGTGAACTAACTACTGAATTTTCCCACTGTTGCTGCAGACAGTGAACTAACTACTGAATTTTCCCACTGTTGCTGCAGACAGTGAACTAACTACTGAATTTTCCCACTGTTGCTGCAGACAGTGAACTAACTACTGAATTTTCCCACTGTTGCTGCAGACAGTGAACTAACTACTGAATTTTCCCACTGTTGCTGCAGACAGTGAACTAACTGCTGAATTTTCCCACTGTTGCTGCAGACAGTGAACTAACTACTGAATTTTCCCACTGTTGCTGCAGACAGTGAACTAACTACTGAATTTTCCCACTGTTGCTGCAGACAGTGAACTAACTACTGAATTTTCCCACTGTTGCTGCAGACAGTGAACTAACTACTGAATTTCCCCACTGTTGCTGCAGACAGTGAACTAACTACTGAATTTTCCCACTGTTGCTGCAGACAGTGAACTAACTACTGAATTTTCCCACTGTTGCTGCAGACAGTGAACTAACTACTGAATTTTCCCACTGTTGCTGCAGACAGTGAACTAACTGCTGAATTTTCCCACTGTTGCTGCAGACAGTGAACTAACTACTGAATTTTCCCACTGTTGCTGCAGACAGTGAACTAACTACTGAATTTTCCCACTGTTGCTGCAGACAGTGAACTAACTACTGAATTTTCCCACTGTTGCTGCAGACAGTGAACTAACTGCTGAATTTTCCCACTGTTGCTGCAGACAGTGAACTAACTACTGAATTTCCCCACTGTTGCTGCAGACAGTGAACTAACTACTGAATTTTCCCACTGTTGCTGCAGACAGTGAACTAACTACTGAATTTTCCCACTGTTGCTGCAGACAGTGAACTAACTACTGAATTTTCCCACTGTTGCTGCAGACAGTGAACTAACTACTGAATTTTCCCACTGTTGTTGCAGACAGTGAACTAACTACTGAATTTTCCCACTGTTGCTGCAGACAGTGAACTAACTACTGAATTTTCCCACTGTTGCTGCAGACAGTGAACTAACTACTGAATTTTCCCACTGTTGCTGCAGACAGTGAACTAACTACTGAATTTTCCCACTGTTGCTGCAGACAGTGAACTAACTACTGAATTTTCCCACTGTTGCTGCAGACAGTGAACTAACTACTGAATTTTCCCACTGTTGCTGCAGACAGTGAACTAACTACTGAATTTTCCCACTGTTGCTGCAGACAGTGAACTAACCGCCGGCACTTACCTTTCGCTGCTCTTGGTCCGAATGCAGCCTTCAATGACCTCTTTCAGCTCTGGGATTTTCACTTTGAAAAAACTGTCCGGTTTGATTCCCTGAGAGACAAACAGGAAGTAAAACATGTGGAAGAGTGCAGGAAGTGGACGGACTTGAGGTGGGTGTGGCCTTACATTGGTGACTTTGCGGTAAATCTGGGCAGCGTTCTGACATTCATGGTACGGATACTCGGACGTTGCCATCTCCAACATGCACATACCGAAGGCATAAACGTCCACAGCCTCGTCGTACTTTTCCTCATACATCTCTGGGGCCATGAACTCAGGAGTTCCTAAAAAGCACCAAAGTTAACCCAAGAACATCTGATTCTGTTAAAAGGTTATTGGATTATACGTTTTACTTTAGCATTTAATCACGATCCCGCTAACGGCGGCTGTCTGTTCCCAACCTTCGGTTGGATCAGTCGGCTTCGGCCACTTCCAGTTAGACTGGTTAAGGCCGGGGGGCTTCTACAGTAACATGATTTGGTTGGACTTGCACCATCCAACTGTTGGCTGGAATGAGAGGTTATTTCCTACCGATGACACTCTTTGCGAACGAGGCCTTCTTGAGTGTAGCGAGGCCCAGGTCTCCGATCTTGACGGAGGCGTTGGGTCCGGTGATGAAGATGTTGTCACATTTGAGGTCTCGGTGCAAGATGGGAGGAGAGCGCGAGTGCAGGAAGTAAAGTCCCTTCAGGACCTGAAGACTCCAGCGCTGCAGCAGCTTCAGCTTCATCTGACGGAACCTGCGCAGGTACCTGCACGAGTTCAAAGGTTCAGGCGCTAAACCTAAGATTAGAGAACTGGAAGAAGTGGGTTGGGGGGGGTACAAAAATCTCCAACGGTGGTCCTGAAACACTTGTTTCTGGCACTAAATGAACATGTGCTGATTAGCCATTTCAATGCTGTAGAGCAGGAGTTAGGAGTCTTGAACAAGAGTTTAATTTACAGTTATTCGAGGAATTCTTTGGAACTGAAATATCCAAAAGGCATTGAGATACAAAGAAATATTCAACGAAAAGTAATTTAGGATATTATAGAATAAACAGGAAATGAAAATGTTGTGGATGATTTGTGATCCAAAATGGTCTCTAAGGAAAATAAAACAGACAGCGAGTGGCCAAAAGACCTTGGTATAGATGTTTTAGAGGGTTAGGGAACCATTAAAATGCTGAGAGGCAGAAGTTAGGAATCTAGAAGTGCTTGGAAACAGATGTTGGGGACAGAAATGAAAGCAGAAAGTCATATAACAGCTAAAAATGCAGAAGAATCTCCTGAAATAAAACCCAAAGAAAGATTTCGGATGGAAAGTGTGACTTTGTCTCTTGGGAACCAACATTTGAGCTTTACACTGAGGTACCATAACAGAGATCTGGGAAGTAATTCAACATGGTGTTCATGAACTAAACGTTTGCGTGGTGCAGGAAACCGAATTAAAACGAGAATGATGGAAGGCTTGGAAACTAAAAGGCGTGAGGGGCTTATGGGAACCGGATTTCCACAAAGCATTAGGGAACTAAGTTATGCAGAGATATGCAGGTGGGGGGGGTTAGCGTAGCGTAGCATTAATTAATTAATGCAGGTGAGTAGAAGTCAGGAAAATAAAGTGATTGTGTGACATTCAGAAACTTTCATTAGAATGAGGTGTTTGGGGAGTAAAAACTCTGCAGGGCACTTGGGGACTGAAACGAGTTTAAATACCATAACTTTGTTGAGGTTTGGTATGAAAAACAAACAACGCTCTTTTGGGAACTTAGTGTAAGCTGGAAGTAGGATTTTGACAGTAAAAATGATCTTTTTCAGGGATTAAAATACAATCTAGAGGTTGTTTGGAATCTAAACCTGAAATAAATTAGAGTAATGACTAAAGTAAAGCAGGAGGGAGGCTTAGACTGAGGAGGTTTTCCAGGATCTGGTCAGAACTCACGTCTTGAGGGTTCCAGACGTCATGAGCTCCGTCACCAGGATGGTGCATTTGTGACCCTTCAGCGCTGACTTCCAGGAGTCGAAGAATCGAACGATGTTGGGATGCTGCAGAGCTTTCAGCATCTCCACCTCCTCACTGAAGCGCTGGCGCTCAGACTTGGTCAGGCGTTGGGTCTGTTGAACACATTCACTTTGTCACAGAAAACCTCCCCATGAAGGATCCTGAGCTCTCAGGACATTTTACTGTTTCACTTTCAGCTCATCCTGGATCTGACGGCAGCAAGAAAAGTTGTACAAGGGCAACAAAAGGCTGGAAAAGTAAGTGTTACTAAAGAGAAACAGCTGGAGCTTAAAGCTCCGTCAGATGCAGGTTAAAGCTCCGTCAGACGCAGGTTAAAGCTCCATCAGATGCAGCTTAAAGCTCCATCAGATGCAGGTTAAAGCTCCGTCAGATGCAGGTTAAAGCTCCATCAGATGCAGCTTAAAGCTCCGTCAGATGCAGGTTAAAGCTCCGTCAGATGCAGCTTAAAGCTCCATCAGATGCAGGTTAAAGCTCCGTCAGATGCAGGTTAAAGCTCCGTCAGATGCAGGTTAAAGCTCCATCAGATGCAGGTTAAAGCTCCGTCAGATGCAGGTTAAAGCTCCATCAGATGCAGCTTAAAGCTCCATCAGATGCAGGTTAAAGCTCCGTCAGATGCAGGTTAAAGCTCCATCAGATGCAGCTTAAAGCTCCGTCAGATGCAGGTTAAAGCTCCATCAGATGCAGGTTAAAGCTCCATCAGATGCAGGTTAAAGCTCCATCAGATGCAGGTTAAAGCTCCATCAGATGCAGGTTAAAGCTCCATCAGATGCAGCTTAAAGCTCCATCAGATGCAGCTTAAAGCTCCATCAGATGCAGCTTAAAGCTCCATCAGATGCAGCTTAAAGCTCCATCAGATGCAGGTTAAAGCTCCATCAGATGCTAATTAAAGCTCCATCAGATGCAGGTTAAAGCTCCATCAGATGCAGGTTAAAGCTCCATCAGATGCAGGTTAAAGCTCCATCAGATGCAGGTTAAAGCTCCATCAGATGCAGGTTAAAGCTCCGTCAGACGCAGGTTAAAGCTCCATCAGATGCAGGTTAAAGCTCCATCAGATGCAGGTTAAAGCTCCATCAGATGCAGGTTAAAGCTCCGTCAGACGCAGGTTAAAGCTCCATCAGATGCAGGTTAAAGCTCCATCAGAGGCAGGTTAAAGCTCCATCAGATGCAGGTTAAAGCTCCATCAGATGCAGGTTAAAGCTCCGTCAGACGCAGGTTAAAGCTCCATCAGATGCAGCTTAAAGCTCCATCAGATGCAGGTTAAAGCTCCGTCAGACGCAGGTTAAAGCTCCATCAGATGCAGGTTAAAGCTCCGTCAGACGCAGGTTAAAGCTCCATCAGATGCAGGTTAAAGCTCCATCAGAGGCAGGTTAAAGCTCCATCAGATGCAGGTTAAAGCTCCATCAGATGCAGGTTAAAGCTCCGTCAGACGCAGGTTAAAGCTCCATCAGATGCAGGTTAAAGCTCCATCAGATGCAGGTTAAAGCTCCGTCAGACGCAGGTTAAAGCTCCATCAGATGCAGCTTAAAGCTCCATCAGATGCAGGTTAAAGCTCCATCAGACGCAGCTTAAAGCTCCGTCAGATGCAGGTTAAAGCTCCATCAGATGCAGGTTAAAGCTCCATCAGATGCAGGTTAAAGCTCCGTCAGATGCAGGTTAAAGCTCCATCAGATGCAGGTTAAAGCTCCATCAGATGCAGGTTAAAGCTCCATCAGATGCAGGTTAAAGCTCCATCAGATGCAGGTTAAAGCTCCATCAGATGCAGGTTAAAGCTCCGTCAGATGCAGGTTAAAGCTCCGTCAGATGCAGGTTAAAGCTCCATCAGATGCAGGTTAAAGCTCCGTCAGATGCAGGTTAAAGCTCCGTCAGATGCAGGTTAAAGCTCCGTCAGACGCAGGTTAAAGCTCCGTCAGACGCAGCTTAAAGCTCCGTCAGATGCAGGTTAAAGCTCCATCAGATGCAGGTTAAAGCTCCATCAGATGCAGGTTAAAGCTCCGTCAGATGCAGGTTAAAGCTCCGTCAGATGCAGGTTAAAGCTCCGTCAGACGCAGGTTAAAGCTCCGTCAGACGCAGGTTAAAGCTCCATCAGATGCAGGTTAAAGCTCCGTCAGATGCAGGTTAAAGCTCCATCAGATGCAGGTTAAAGCTCCGTCAGATGCAGGTTAAAGCTCCGTCAGACGCAGGTTAAAGCTCCATCAGATGCAGCTTAAAGCTCCGTCAGATGCAGCTTAAAGCTCCATCAGATGCAGGTTAAAGCTCCGTCAGATGCAAGTTAAAGCTCCATCAGATGCAGGTTAAAGCTCCGTCAGACGCAGGTTAAAGCTCCATCAGATGCAGGTTAAAGCTCCGTCAGATGCAGGTTAAAGCTCCATCAGATGCAGGTTAAAGCTCCGTCAGATGCAGGTTAAAGCTCCGTCAGACGCAGGTTAAAGCTCCGTCAGACGCAGGTTAAAGCTCCATCAGATGCAGGTTAAAGCTCCGTCAGATGCAGGTTAAAGCTCCATCAGATGCAGGTTAAAGCTCCATCAGATGCAGGTTAAAGCTCCGTCAGACGCAGGTTAAAGCTCCGTCAGACGCAGGTTAAAGCTCCATCAGATGCAGGTTAAAGCTCCATCAGATGCAGGTTAAAGCTCCATCAGATGCAGGTTAAAGCTCCGTCAGATGCAGGTTAAAGCTCCATCAGATGCAGCTTAAAGCTCCATCAGATGCAGGTTAAAGCTCCGTCAGACGCAGGTTAAAGCTCCGTCAGATGCAGGTTAAAGCTCCATCAGATGCAGGTTAAAGCTCCATCAGATGCAGGTTAAAGCTCCGTCAGACGCAGGTTAAAGCTCCGTCAGATGCAGGTTAAAGCTCCGTCAGATGCAGGTTAAAGCTCCGTCAGATGCAGGTTAAAGCTCCATCAGATGCAGGTTAAAGCTCCGTCAGATGCAGGTTAAAGCTCCATCAGATGCAGGTTAAAGCTCCATCAGATGCAGGTTAAAGCTCCATCAGATGCAGGTTAAAGCTCCATCAGATGCAGGTTAAAGCTCCATCAGATGCAGGTTAAAGCTCCATCAGATGCAGGTTAAATCACCAGAGAAGAAGCCCCATGTGAACACGATCCAGAGATTTCATGTTTCAGTGCCGTCTGTAATGTGTGTTTTTTATCACCGGCTGCCAGCAGCTGTGTGAGTCAGATACTGCAAATGTTTCTCCAAACTGCTGAGTCACACATTATCACACACGTGCACGTGCACGTGCACTTATGAGGACCCCTGTTAACATCTGAGGCCTCTGCAGACTGTTTACGTCTGAATTACAGGGCAGAACTCAGCTGAACTGTTCAGTTACTGTTTTACCCTGTTTACATCAGCCTGAAATGACCAATAATCCAATTCAAAACAGAAACGATTGTTATCTGTTACAATATTATTGTGTAAATAATAAGAATAACAAAAATTAATTTTCAATTTAATCTAATTTCTTTGCAATGAAGATGTTGAAGAAAAAACAACAATAATAAATGCTAAAGGGTCCAGTTCTGATGCTAAAGGGTCCAGTTCTGAAGCTAAAGGGTCCAGTTCTGATGCTAAAGGATCCAGTTCTGATGCTAAAGGGTCCAGTTCTGATGCTAAAGGGTTCAGTTCTGATGCTAAAGGGTTCAGTTCTGATGCTTAAGGGTCCAGTTCTGAAGCTAAAGAGTCCAGTTCTGATGCTAAAGGGTTCAGTTCTGATGCTAAAGGGTCCAGTTCTGAAGCTAAAGGGTCCAGTTCTGAAGCTAAAGGGTCCAGTTCTGATGCTAAAGGGTTCAGTTCTGATGCTAAAGGGTTCAGTTCTGATGCTAAAGGGTTCAGTTCTGATGCTTAAGGGTCCAGTTCTGAAGCTAAAGAGTCCAGTTCTGATGCTAAAGGGTTCAGTTCTGAAGCTAAAGGGTTCAGTTCTGATGCTAAAGGGTCCAGTTCTGATGCTAAAGGGTTCAGTTCTGATGCTAAAGGGTTCAGTTCTGATGCTTAAGGGTCCAGTTCTGAAGCTAAAGAGTCCAGTTCTGATGCTAAAGGGTTCAGTTCTGATGCTAAAGGGTCCAGTTCTGAAGCTAAAGGGTCAAGTTCTGATGCTAAAGGGTCCAGTTCTGATGCTAAAGGGTTCAGTTCTGATGCTAAAGGGTCCAGTTCTGATGCTAAAGGGTCCAGTTCTGATGCTAAAGGGTTCAGTTCTGATGCTAAAGGGTTCAGTTCTGATGCTAAAGGGTTCAGTTCTGAAGCTAAAGAGTCCAGTTCTGATGCTAAAGGGTTCAGTTCTGAAGCTAAAGGGTTCAGTTCTGATGCTAAAGGGTCCAGTTCTGATGCTAAAGGGTTCAGTTCTGATGCTAAAGGGTTCAGTTCTGATGCTTAAGGGTCCAGTTCTGAAGCTAAAGAGTCCAGTTCTGATGCTAAAGGGTTCAGTTCTGATGCTAAAGGGTCCAGTTCTGAAGCTAAAGGGTCCAGTTCTGATGCTAAAGGGTCCAGTTCTGATGCTAAAGGGTTCAGTTCTGATGCTAAAGGGTCCAGTTCTGATGCTAAAGGGTCCAGTTCTGATGCTAAAGGGTTCAGTTCTGATGCTAAAGGGTCCAGATCTGAAGCTAAAGGGTCCAGTTCTGATGCTAAAGGGTCCAGTTCTGATGCTAAAGGGTCCAGTTCTGAAGCTAAAGGGTCCAGTTCTGATGCTCAAGGGTCCAGTTCTGATGCTAAAGGGTTCAGTTCTGAAGCTAAAGGGTCCAGTTCTGAAGCTAAAGGGTCCAGTTCTGATGCTAAAGGGTCCAGTTCTGAAGCTAAAGGGTCCAGTTCTGATGCTAAAGGGTCCAGTTCTGAAGCTAAAGGGTCCAGTTCTGATGCTAAAGGGTCCGGTTCTGATGCTAAAGGGTCCAGATCTGATGCTAAAGGGTCCAGTTCTGAAGCTAAAGGGTCCAGTTCTGATGCTAAAGGGTCCAGTTCTAATGCTAAAGGGTTCAGTTCTGATGCTAAAGGGTCCAGTTCTGATGCTAAAGGGTCCAGATCTGAAGCTAAAGGGTTCAGTTCTGAAGCTAAAGGGTCCAGTTCTGATGCTAAAGGGTTCAGTTCTGATGCTAAAGGGTTCAGTTCTGATGCTAAAGGGTTCAGTTCTGATGCTTAAGGGTCCAGTTCTGAAGCTAAAGAGTCCAGTTCTGATGCTAAAGGGTTCAGTTCTGAAGCTAAAGGGTTCAGTTCTGATGCTAAAGGGTCCAGTTCTGATGCTAAAGGGTTCAGTTCTGATGCTAAAGGGTTCAGTTCTGATGCTTAAGGGTCCAGTTCTGAAGCTAAAGAGTCCAGTTCTGATGCTAAAGGGTCCAGTTCTGATGCTAAAGGGTTCAGTTCTGATGCTAAAGGGTCCAGTTCTGATCTGATGTTGTTTACCTGCTGTTGACCTGTTGTTTACCTGCATTTTACCTGTTTTATAACATGTTGTTTACCTGCTGTTTACCTGCATTTTACCTGTTTTATAACATGTTGTGTACCTGTTCTTGTACCTGTTGTTTACCTGTTGTTTACCCGTTGTTTACCTGTTTTATAACATGTTGTTTACCCGTTGTTTACCTGTTTTATAACATGTTGTTTACCTGTTCTTGTACCCGTTGTTTACCTGCTGTTTACCTGCTGTTTACCTGCTGTTTACCTGTTGTTTACCTGTTTTATAACATGTTGTGTACCTGTTCTTGTACCTGCTGTTTACCTGCTGTTTACCTGCTGTTTACCTGCAGTTTACCTGCTGTTTACCTGTTTTATAACATGCTGTTTACCTGCTGTTTACCTGCAGTTTACCTGTTTTATAACATGTTGTGTACCTGTTCTTGTACCTGCTGTTTACCTGCTGTTTACCTGCTGTTTACCTGCAGTTTACCTGCTGTTTACCTGCTGTTTACCTGTTTTATAACATGTTGTTTACCTGCTGTTTACCTGCTGTTTACCTGCTGTTTACCTGCTGTTTACCCGTTTTATAACATGTTGTTTATCTGTTGTTTACCTGCTGTTTACCTGCTATTTACCTGCTGTTTACCCGTTTTATAACATGTTGTTTATCTGTTCTTGTACCTGTTGTTTACCTGCTGTTTACCTGCTGTTTACCTGTTTTATAACATGTTGTTTACCTGCTGTTTACCTGCTGTTTACCCGTTGTTTACCTGCATTTTACCTGTTTTATAACATGTTGTTTACCTGCTGTTTACCTGCTGTTTACCTGCAGTTTACCTGCTGTTTACCTGCTGTTTACCTGCTGTTTACCTGTTTTATAACATGTTGTGTACCTGTTCTTGTACCTGCAGCTCGCACCACGCCACCTCCAGCATCGTCTCCGTGTCGAGTCCTTTGTAAACCGTCTTGAAGGAACCTCGTCCAATCTCGATGTTGAATTTGAGGAATCGTCCGTCGGGCGATGACGCCACAGCCTTCATCTCCTCCTCGTCGCGCTCCTCCTGCTGCCCCTGTGGCTCCTCCCTGTTGGCGTCCGACAGCATGACGCCCGCCTCGTCTCCTGAGTCCCAGCTGATGTCATGACCTGTGGGAGTTTGTCCCGTGGCGTCTGACTGCGTGGGCGGAGCATCCTCTGATGCTGTGGAAGCGGGAGGTGGAGGAGAAGAACGAGGACGGATGGAGTCCTCCTCTTCCCCCGCTTCATCTTCCTCTTCTTCAGGTCTTTCTCTGGCCCGGCTGTCAGGGGTGGACAGCAGCATCCTGCTCATCTGTGTCGTTTCCGTGGGAACGCTGGTGGGAGTCCTTCACTGTGATGTCAGAGTGGGCGGAGCTCAGTTTAATTTGTTTCCCCAAGTTTTCATTTTGAGTTATTTTGGTTTCATTGAAATTTGTTTGAGGAACAAATAGTTTTTGCATCATTTCAAATATTTTTACACCCATTTTAAAATCTAAAAGTCTATTTTTCACGTGTAGATGTCATAGAAAATCCAGTTGTTAACATTTATGTTACACTGACCAACGTCTCTGCTCAGGGAGGACAGAAGCTACGCCGTCAGGCCTCAAATCAAACTTTTTAATGGTGCCTCTTTAGTCTTGATGATCTTAAAGCTTTCAGAGACTTTAAGGATCCTCCCATCATGATAAAATCCAGAAGATAACAGCTGCATGCTGAGCAGCCAGCAGGGTTCCTGGGTGGTCTTTAAAGGGGAACTCCGGTGTTTTTAAACCTTATTTCTGGCATGAAATACGTTCATCTGCTCACCAAGAACAGTGGTCCCAGTAGAGTGCCTGTGTGGAACTCCCTCAGTTAGCTCTCCTATAGCTGCAAGTCGCCACATAACAGCAGCTATGAGCTAACAGAGCTATGAGCTAACAGAGCTATGAGCTAACAGAGCTATGAGCTAACAGCAGCTATGAGCTAACAGAGCTATGAGCTAACAGAGCTATGAGCTAACAGCAACTATGAGCTAACAGAGCTATGAGCTAACAGAGCTATGAGCTAACAGCAGCTATGAGCTAACAGCAGCTATGAGCTAACAGAGCTATGAGCTAACAGCAACTATGAGCTAACAGAGCTATGAGCTAACAGAGCTATGAGCTAACAGCAGCTATGAGCTAACAGAGCTATGAGCTAACAGCAGCTATGAGCTAACAGAGCTATGAGCTAACAGAGCTATGAGCTAACAGCAGCTATGAGCTAACACAGCTATGAGCTAACAGAGCTATAGCACACGTTCATTCATTCATTCTTCTTAAAGTATTGGTGAAATAAAGACAGATAATGCCTTATTTAGAGGCTGCATCCTCTAAGCCCCGTTCACTCCGTTATATGGATCTCCAGTTATCTAAATATCTTCTGAAGGACGCCGACTTTCACCAAACTGTTCTCTGTGAGCAGAAGAACGTATTTCATGCCAGAAATAAGGTTTAAAAACACCGGAGTTCCCCTTTAATGCTGAACTTCAGTTGTTTGAGGACAGAATCAGAACCTCAGAGTCGGGCCGGTGGTGTCTGAGAGTTCTTCTTCTGACTCTAAATGTTTCTCACAACTGAGACCAGATCAGAGGCGACAGCCTGGAGTCCAGCTTCAACAGATGTGACAAACACTCAAACTCTAGTTTTACGTGTCTTTTTGTCTCAGAAATCCTGGAAAATCCTGGAAACTCCTGGAAACCAGCAGCAAACTGAATAAATCCAAAGAGTTAAACTTCAGAGAAGTTGGTTCCAGCTCGTTTTCATCATCACTGTTTCTCCTGCGTTACCGGATGTATTTAAAGACTTTCCTCCAGCTGACTGATCAGGTTATTGATCTGAGCTGATTTCATTTATAACCGTTTATGACCTCACGTTTATGTGCGCGTGTGTGTTATACTCACTGTGCGCGTGCAGGAGCGCAGAATCTGCATCCAGTGATCCGTGCAGGGTCCACCTCAGAGTGACACTGACGCTGCTTCCCTGCACGCGCTGTGGGGCTCGAGCTCTATCAGCACTGAACAGGCGGCACGAGCGGCTGCAAGCCCCGCCCACCGGACACCTGTCACCTGCCTGATAGGAGAGCCGTGCTTCAGTGTGACGTCACTTCTGATTGATTAGTTTTAATTGTTCAGTAACTGTTGTTTTATTTCTGGAGTTTGATGAACTTTTAGCAGAAAGGACTCCATGTTGGGATGTTTTCAGCTGACTTCTGCTTCCTCTCTTCATACTTTTGATGTTTCACGATGAATCATTTTTTATTCATGAATAAATAAATGTGAGATGAGGTGACGTCATCTGTTTAACGGTTTTATTTCCATGTAAACGGAACTCTGATGATTTTATCGTTCATGCTGTTATGTGACCACCAGAGGCCGCTGTCCTCGCGCTGATCACGTGGAACTGCAGCATCAGCAGCTGATGTTTCAGACCAGCTCTGTTATTATCTGTTTATTCATTCGTTCGTTCGTTTCATCAGTTGTTTGTTTGTTTTTTCATTTGTTTGTTTATTCGTTTGTTTGTTAATTTGTTTGTTTGTTTATTCATTCATTTGATTCATCAGTTGTTTGTTTGTTTTTAATTTGTTTGTTTGTTTATTCGTTTGTTTGTTTGTTTAATCATTTGTTTGTTTGTTTATTCATTCGTTTGATTCATCAGTTGTTTGTTTGTTTATTCATTCGTTTGATTCATCAGTTGTTTGTTTGTTTATTCATTCGTTTGTTTCATCAGTTGTTTGTTTGTTTGTTTCATCAGTTGTTTGTTTGTTTATTCATTCGTTTGTTTCATCAGTTGTTTGTTTGTTTGTTTCATCAGTTGTTTGTTTGTTTATTCATTCGTTTGTTTCATCAGTTGTTTGTTTATTTGTTTATTCGTTTGTTTGTTAATTTGTTTGTTTGTTTATTCGTTTGTTTGTTCGCTCCGCTGCTGTCTGACAGATTCTTCCTCCTCTGGTGTTCACACGTGAGTACAGATCATTCCTTCTTTTGTTTGTTTGTTTATTAATTTGTTCTTTGTTTGGCTTTAAAAACAAACAGAAACAGGAAGTGAGACTGCTGCAGCTCTTTGTTAATTTATTCGTAAATATTCTTTAATCCAATCAGCTGGGAGCTTTTCAGGCTCTGACTCTTCCTGTTTGTTTCTTTTTGTTTTGGCACGAAGTGACGAGACAAACATGAATAAAGTCTGAATATCAGAAGAATAAACATCAGAGTCAGCGGTTCTGTGAGGAATAAACAACAAAGTGCCATTTTCCTTCCTTTTCTTTTCTTCCTCAGCTGCTGCAGCAGCAAATCTGTTTTAATCCCTGCAGCAGGATTAACCTTCTTCTTCTTTTTATTAATCTGTTCTCCTGTCTTGATCCTCCTCTTCATCACCATCATCCCTCTGTTCTACTCTCCTCCTCCTCTTCATCACCATCCTCCCTCTGTTCTACTCTCCTCCTCCTCCTCTTCATCACCATCCTCCCTCTGTTCTACTCTCTTCCTCCTCTTCATCACCATCATCCCTCTGTTCTACTCTCCTCCTCCTCTTCATCACCATCCTCCCTCTGTTCTACTCTCCTCCTCCTCTTCATCACCATCATCCCTCTGTTCTACTCTCTTCCTCCTCTTCATCACCATCCTCCCTCTGTTCTACTCTCCTCCTCCTCCTCTTCATCACCATCCTCCCTCTGTTCTACTCTCTTCCTCCTCTTCATCACCATCCTCCCTCTGTTCTACTCTCCTCCTCCTCTTCATCACCATCCTCCCTCTGTTCTACTCTCCTCCTCCTCTTCATCACCATCATCCCTCTGTTCTACTCTCCTCCTCCTCCTCTTCATCACCATCATCCCTCTGTTCTACTCTCCTCCTCCTCCTCTTCATCACCATCCTCCCTCTGTTCTACTCTCCTCCTCCTCTTCATCACCATCCTCCCTCTGTTCTACTCTCCTCCTCCTCTTCATCACCATCCTCCCTCTGTTCTACTCTCCTCCTCCTCTTCATCACCATCCTCCCTCTGTTCTACTCTCCTCCTCCTCCTCTTCATCACCATCATCCCTCTGTTCTACTCTCCTCCTCCTCCTCTTCATCACCATCATCCCTCTGTTCTACTCTCCTCCTCCTCCTCTTCATCACCATCATCCCTCTGTTCTACTCTCCTCCTCCTCCTCTTCATCACCATCATCCCTCTGTTCTACTCTCCTCCTCCTCTTCATCACCATCCTCCCTCTGTTCTACTCTCCTCCTCCTCTTCATCACCATCCTCCCTCTGTTCTACTCTCCTCCTCCTCCTCTTCATCACCATCATCCCTCTCTTCTACTCTCCTCCTCCTCTTCATCACCATCATCCCTCTGTTCTACTCTCCTCCTCCTCCTCTTCATCACCATCATCCCTCTGTTCTACTCTCCTCCTCCTCCTCTTCATCACCATCATCCCTCTGTTCTACTCTCCTCCTCCTCTTCATCACCATCATCCCTCTGTTCTACTCTCCTCCTCCTCCTCTTCATCACCATCCTCCCTCTGTTCTACTCTCCTCCTCCTCTTCATCACCATCCTCCCTCTGTTCTACTCTCCTCCTCCTCTTCATCACCATCCTCCCTCTGTTCTACTCTCCTCCTCCTCCTCTTCATCACCATCATCCCTCTGTTCTACTCTCCTCCTCCTCTTCATCACCATCCTCCCTCTGTTCTACTCTCCTCCTCCTCTTCATCACCATCCTCCCTCTGTTCTACTCTCCTCCTCCTCCTCTTCATCACCATCATCCCTCTCTTCTACTCTCCTCCTCCTCTTCATCACCATCATCCCTCTGTTCTACTCTCCTCCTCCTCCTCTTCATCACCATCATCCCTCTGTTCTACTCTCCTCCTCCTCCTCTTCATCACCATCATCCCTCTGTTCTACTCTCCTCCTCCTCCTCTTCATCACCATCCTCCCTCTGTTCTACTCTCCTCCTCCTCCTCTTCATCACCATCATCCCTCTGTTCTACTCTCCTCCTCCTCCTCTTCATCACCATCATCCCTCTGTTCTACTCTCCTCCTCCTCTTCATCACCATCCTCCCTCTGTTCTACTCTCCTCCTCCTCTTCATCACCATCATCCCTCTGTTCTACTCTCCTCCTCCTCCTCTTCATCACCATCATCCCTCTGTTCTACTCTCCTCCTCCTCCTCTTCATCACCATCATCCCTCTGTTCTACTCTCCTCCTCCTCTTCATCACCATCCTCCCTCTGTTCTACTCTCCTCCTCCTCTTCATCACCATCATCCCTCTGTTCTACTCTCCTCCTCCTCCTCTTCATCACCATCCTCCCTCTGTTCTACTCTCCTCCTCCTCTTCATCACCATCATCCCTCTGTTCTACTCTCCTCCTCCTCCTCTTCATCACCATCATCCCTCTGTTCTACTCTCCTCCTCCTCTTCATCACCATCCTCCCTCTGTTCTACTCTCCTCCTCCTCTTCATCACCATCATCCCTCTGTTCTACTCTCCTCCTCCTCCTCTTCATCACCATCATCCCTCTGTTCTACTCTCCTCCTCCTCCTCTTCATCACCATCATCCCTCTGTTCTACTCTCCTCCTCCTCTTCATCACCATCATCCCTCTGTTCTACTCTCCTCCTCCTCCTCTTCATCACCATCATCCCTCTGTTCTACTCTCCTCCTCCTCTTCATCACCATCCTCCCTCTGTTCTACTCTCCTCCTCCTCTTCATCACCATCCTCCCTCTGTTCTACTCTCCTCCTCCTCCTCTTCATCACCATCATCCCTCTGTTCTACTCTCCTCCTCCTCTTCATCACCATCCTCCCTCTGTTCTACTCTCCTCCTCCTCCTCTTCATCACCATCATCCCTCTCTTCTACTCTCCTCCTCCTCTTCATCACCATCATCCCTCTGTTCTACTCTCCTCCTCCTCCTCTTCATCACCATCATCCCTCTGTTCTACTCTCCTCCTCCTCTTCATCACCATCATCCCTCTCTTCTACTCTCCTCCTCCTCTTCATCACCATCCTCCCTCTGTTCTACTCTCCTCCTCCTCCTCTTCATCACCATCCTCCCTCTGTTCTACTCTCCTCCTCCTCTTCATCACCATCATCCCTCTGTTCTACTCTCCTCCTCCTCTTCATCACCATCATCCCTCTCTTCTACTCTCCTCCTCCTCTTCATCACCATCATCCCTCTCTTCTACTCTCCTCCTCCTCTTCATCACCATCATCCCTCTCTTCTACTCTCCTCCTCCTCTTCATCACCATCATCCCTCTGTTCTACTCTCCTCCTCCTCCTCTTCATCACCATCATCCCTCTGTTCTACTCTCCTCCTCCTCCTCTTCATCACCATCATCCCTCTGTTCTACTCTCCTCCTCCTCCTCTTCATCACCATCATCCCTCTCTTCTACTCTCCTCCTCCTCTTCATCACCATCATCCCTCTGTTCTACTCTCCTCCTCCTCCTCTTCATCACCATCATCCCTCTCTTCTACTCTCCTCCTCCTCTTCATCACCATCATCCCTCTGTTCTACTCTCCTCCTCCTCCTCTTCATCACCATCATCCCTCTGTTCTACTCTCCTCCTCCTCTTCATCACCATCATCCCTCTCTTCTACTCTCCTCCTCCTCTTCATCACCATCCTCCCTCTGTTCTACTCTCCTCCTCCTCCTCTTCATCACCATCATCCCTCTGTTCTACTCTCCTCCTCCTCCTCTTCATCACCATCATCCCTCTCTTCTACTCTCCTCCTCCTCTTCATCACCATCATCCCTCTGTTCTACTCTCCTCCTCCTCCTCTTCATCACCATCATCCCTCTCTTCTACTCTCCTCCTCCTCTTCATCACCATCATCCCTCTGTTCTACTCTCCTCCTCCTCCTCTTCATCACCATCATCCCTCTGTTCTACTCTCCTCCTCCTCTTCATCACCATCATCCCTCTCTTCTACTCTCCTCCTCCTCTTCATCACCATCCTCCCTCTGTTCTACTCTCCTCCTCCTCCTCTTCATCACCATCCTCCCTCTGTTCTACTCTCCTCCTCCTCTTCATCACCATCATCCCTCTGTTCTACTCTCCTCCTCCTCTTCATCACCATCCTCCCTCTGTTCTACTCTCCTCCTCCTCCTCTTCATCACCATCATCCCTCTCTTCTACTCTCCTCCTCCTCTTCATCACCATCATCCCTCTCTTCTACTCTCCTCCTCCTCTTCATCACCATCATCCCTCTCTTCTACTCTCCTCCTCCTCTTCATCACCATCATCCCTCTGTTCTACTCTCCTCCTCCTCCTCTTCATCACCATCATCCCTCTCTTCTACTCTCCTCCTCCTCTTCATCACCATCATCCCTCTCTTCTACTCTCCTCCTCCTCTTCATCACCATCATCCCTCTGTTCTACTCTCCTCCTCCTCCTCTTCATCACCATCATCCCTCTGTTCTACTCTCCTCCTCCTCCTCTTCATCACCATCATCCCTCTGTTCTACTCTCCTCCTCCTCCTCTTCATCACCATCATCCCTCTGTTCTACTCTCCTCCTCCTCCTCTTCATCACCATCATCCCTCTGTTCTACTCTCCTCCTCCTCTTCATCACCATCCTCCCTCTGTTCTACTCTCCTCCTCCTCCTCTTCATCACCATCATCCCTCTGTTCTACTCTCCTCCTCCTCTTCATCACCATCCTCCCTCTGTTCTACTCTCCTCCTCCTCCTCTTCATCACCATCATCCCTCTGTTCTACTCTCCTCCTCCTCCTCTTCATCACCATCATCCCTCTGTTCTACTCTCCTCCTCCTCTTCATCACCATCCTCCCTCTCTTCTACTCTCCTCCTCCTCCTCTTCTTCTTTGTTTTCATTGCTGTAATTTCTCCTTGGTTTTGCTTTAGAAACAGATGTTGATAAATCACCTTTATTGATCTGTTATTACCTCACTTCTTACCTGATATCCAGAGATTACAGATCAATCAGCTAGGATCTGAAAGTCTTCTCCTGGATTCTCAAAGCAAATCAATAATCCATAATCAGTGTTGTTATCAGGTGTTCTGAAGCGTTTCTAATTTGAATTCCTGACTGAAATCTGTGAGTTTTATCTTACTTTGATCCAGTCGTCTCACAGTCTGCAGCTTCTTTCTTCTTCTGCTGACACACAGGATGCTTCACCTGCTTCTTCTTCTTCTGATCCGTCCATCACCCAGTCTGGTGATGACATCATCTCTCTGCGTGACGGCCCCGTGGCGCCACGGCAACAGAGTGTCCGCCATGGACGCCTGCCAGCAGCCGGAGGCGGCGGGCGGAGGCCTGACTCTGCTCTGCGGGGGACTGAGACTGACACGAGTCTGTGTTCACTTTCATTCAGTTATGGCTTTAGGTCAAAAGGCCGGTTTGATGTCGCCATAGCAACACGAGGAGCAGAACCTGTAAAGATATGGAGATGAAACTGATCCTGTGGTTGTACCTGCTCAGGTGTGCTTTTCTCCACAGGTACCTGTGGCTCTGTCCAATCACACAACTCGACTGATTCTGAAGAAAAACCTGCTGAGATCTCTGCCTGCCCACAGCTTCTCTGATTTGTTCCTGCTGGAGGAGCTCGACCTGTCGCACAACCAGGTGCTGCTCACACACAGGTGGAAACACACACAGGTGCTGCTCACACACAGGTGGACACACACAGGTGGAAACACACAGGTGGAAACACACACAGGTGGACACACACAGGTGGAAACACACAGGTGGAAACACACACAGGTGGAAACACACAGGTGGAAACACACACAGGTGGAAACACACACAGGTGAACACACACAGGTGGAAACACACAGGTGGACACACACAGGTGGAAACACACACAGGTGAACACACACACAGGTGGAAACACACACAGGTGGAAACACACAGGTGGACACACACACAGGTGGAAACACACACAGGTGGAAACACACAGGTGGACACACACAGGTGGACACACACAGGTGGACACACACACAGGTGGAAACACACAGGTGGAAACACACACAGGTGGAAACACACACAGGTGGAAACACACACAGGTGGACACACACAGGTGGACACACACAGGTGGAAACACACAGGTGGAAACACACACAGTTGGACACACACACAGGTGAACACACACAGGTGGAAACACACAGGTGAACACACACACAGGTGGAAACACACACAGTTGGACACACACACAGGTGAACACACACAGGTGGAAACACACAGGTGAACACACACACAGGTGGACACACACACAGGTGGAAACACACAGGTGGAAACACACACAGGTGGAAACACACACAGGTGGAAACACACACAGGTGGACACACACAGGTGGACACACACAGGTGGAAACACACAGGTGGAAACACACACAGTTGGACACACACACAGGTGAACACACACAGGTGAACACACACAGGTGAACACACACACAGTTGGAAACACACACAGGTGGAAACACACACAGGTGGACACACACACAGGTGGACACACACAGGTGGAAACACACAGGTGGAAACACACACAGGTGGAAACACACACAGGTGGAAACACACACAGGTGAACACACACAGGTGGAAACACACACAGGTGGAAACACACACAGGTGGAAACACACACAGGTGGACACACACACAGGTGGACACACACAGGTGGAAACACACAGGTGGAAACACACACAGGTGGAAACACACACAGGTGGAAACACACAGGTGGAAACACACACAGGTGGAAACACACAGGTGGAAACACACACAGGTGAACACACACAGGTGGAAACACACACAGGTGAACACACACAGGTGGAAACACACACACAGGTGGAAACACACACACAGGTGGAAACACACAGGTGGAAACACACACAGGTGAACACACACAGGTGGAAACACACACACAGGTGGAAACACACACAGGTGAACACAAACAGGTGGAAACACACACACAGGTGGAAACACACACAGGTGGAAACACACACAGGTGGAAACACACACAGGTGGACACACACACAGGTGAACACACACACAGGTGGAAACACACACAGGTGAACACACACAGGTAAACACACACTGTGGTCATGTACTTCCTGTTTCCTGTCTCAGCTCTCCTGTCTTGAAGCCGGTTGTTTCTTCGGGTTGGCGTCCTCTCTTCGTTACCTGGACCTGTCGTCCAATCAGCTCAGCACCTTGGACCCGGCGGTGTTTGGTGGGCTACACGTTGGAGCCAACCTCACACACAATCCCTGGCACTGTGACTGCAGCATGCAGGTGAGCTTCACCTGCTCAGGTAAAGTGGTTCTGAGGTGAAATGTGTGGTAATGACTTCCTGTCTGTGTTCAGATGTCGACGCCTCAGTTGGACCTGGACACGTCTTCTCTGGAGACAGTCGTCTGTCAGACGTCCGACCTGCCAAACCTCGGTAGGTTCCCACCTCGGTCTGTTCTCCCCTCGGTCTGTTCTCACCTCGGTAGGTTCCCACCTCGGTCTGTTCCCACCTCGGTCTGTTCTCACCTCGTTAGGTTCTCCCCTCGGTAGGTTCTCCCCTCGGTAGGTTCCCACCTCGGTCTGTTCTCCCCTCGGTGCGTTCTCCCCTCGGTAGGTTCTCACCTCGGTAGGTTCCCACCTCGGTCTGTTCTCCCCTCGGTGCGTTCTCCCCTCGGTAGGTTCTCACCTCGTTAGGTTCTCACCTCGGTAGGTTCTCCCCTCGGTAGGTTCCCACCTCGGTAGGTTCTCACCTCGGTAGGTTCCCACCTCGGTCTGTTCTCCCCTCGGTGCGTTCTCCCCTCGGTAGGTTCTCACCTCGTTAGGTTCTCACCTCGGTGCGTTCTCACCTCGGTAGGTTCTCACCTCGTTAGGTTCTCACCTCGGTAGGTTCTCACCTCGTTAGGTTCTCCCCTCGGTGCGTTCTCACCTCGGTAGGTTCTCACCTCGGTAGGTTCTCACCTCGTTAGGTTCTCACCTCGTTAGGTTCCCACCTCGGTCTGTTCTCACCTCGGTATGTTCCCACCTCGGTCTGTTCTCACCTCGGTATGTTCTCACCTCGGTCTGTTCTCACCTCGGTAGGTTCTCCCCTCGGTAGGTTCTCACCTCGTTAGGTTCTCACCTCGGTGCGTTCTCACCTCGGTAGGTTCTCACCTCGGTATGTTCTCACCTCGTTAGGTTCTCACCTCGTTAGGTTCTCACCTCGTTAGGTTCCCACCTCGGTCTGTTCTCACCTCGGTATGTTCTCACCTCGGTCTGTTCTCACCTCGGTCTGTTCTCACCTCGGTAGGTTCTCACCTCGGTATGTTCTCACCTCGGTCTGTTCTCACCTCGGTCTGTTCTCGCCTCGGTCTGTTCTCCCCTCGGTCTGTTCTCACCTCGGTATGTTCTCACCTCGGTCTGTTCTCACCTCGGTCTGTTCTCACCTCGGTATGTTCTCACCTCGGTATGTTCTCACCTCGGTCTGTTCTCACCTCGGTAGGTTCTCACCTCGGTATGTTCTCACCTCGGTCTGTTCTCACCTCGGTCTGTTCTCGCCTCGGTCTGTTCTCCCCTCGGTCTGTTCTCACCTCGGTAGGTTCCCACCTCGGTCTGTTCTCACCTCGGTCTGTTCTCACCTCGGTCTGTTCTCACCTCGGTAGGTTCTCACCTCGGTATGTTCTCACCTCGGTCTGTTCTCACCTCGGTCTGTTCTCACCTCGGTAGGTTCTCACCTCGGTATGTTCCCACCTTGGTCTGTTCTCACCTCGGTCTGTTCTCCCCTCTGTGCGTTCTCACTTCGGTGCGTTCTCACTTCGGTGCATTCTCACCTCGGTCTGTTCCCACCTCGGTATGTTCTCCCCTCGGTAGGTTCTCATCTCGGTGCGTTCTCCCCTCGGTGCGTTCTCACTTCGGTGCGTTCTCACCTCGGTGCGTTCTCACCTCGGTAGGTTCTCACCTCGGTATGTTCTCACCTCGGTCTGTTCTCACCTCGGTCTGTTCTCACCTCGGTGCGTTCTCACCTCGGTGCGTTCTCACCTCGGTCTGTTCTCACCTCGTTATGTTCTCACCTCGGTCTGTTCTCGCCTCGGTGCGTTCTCCCCTCGGTCTGTTCTCACCTCGGTAGGTTCTCACCTCGGTAGGTTCTCACCTCGGTCTGTTCTCACCTCGGTAGGTTCTCACCTCGGTAGGTTCTCCCCTCGGTCTGTTCTCACCTCGGTAGGTTCTCACCTCGGTAGGTTCTCCCCTCGGTCTGTTCTCACCTCGGTAGGTTCTCACCTCGGTAGGTTCTCACCTCGGTCTGTTCTCACCTCGGTAGGTTCTCACCTCGGTAGGTTCTCGCCTCGGTACGTTCTCCCCTCTGTGCGTTCTCACCTCGGTGCGTTCTCACCTCGGTGCGTTCTCCCCTCGGTCTGTTCTCACCTCGGTCTGTTCCCACCTCGGTATGTTCCCACCTCGGTCTGTTCTCACCTCGGTGCGTTCTCCCTTCTGTGCGTTCTCCCTTCTGTGCGTTCCCACCTCGGTCTTTTCCCACCTCGGTATGTTCCCACCTCGGTCTGTTCTCACCTCGGTGCGTTCCCACCTCGGTATGTTCCCACCTCGGTCTGTTCTCACCTCGGTATGTTCCCACCTCGGTCTGTTCTCACCTCGGTGCGTTCTCCCCTCGGTCTGTTCTCACCTCGGTCTGTTCCCACCTCGGTATGTTCCCACCTCGGTCTGTTCTCACCTCGGTGCGTTCTCCCTTCTGTGCGTTCTCCCTTCTGTGCGTTCCCACCTCGGTCTTTTCCCACCTCGGTATGTTCCCACCTCGGTCTGTTCTCACCTCGGTGCGTTCTCACCTCGGTATGTTCCCACCTCGGTCTGTTCTCACCTCGGTCTGTTCCCACCTCGGTCTGTTCTCACCTCGGTCTGTTCCCACCTCGGTCTGTTCTCACCTCGGTGCGTTCCCACCTCGGTGCGTTCCCACCTCGGTATGTTCCCACCTCGGTCTGTTCTCACCTCGGTGCGTTCCCACCTCGGTGCGTTCCCACCTCGGTGCGTTCTCCCCTCGGTCTGTTCTCACCTCGGTCTGTTCTCACCTCGGTCTGTTCTCACCTCGGTGCGTTCCCACCTCGGTCTTTTCCCACCTCGGTTTGTTCCCACCTCGGTCTGTTCTCACCTCGGTGCGTTCTCACCTCGGTATGTTCCCACCTCGGTAGGTTCTCACCTCGGCCTGTTCTCCCCTCGGTCTGTTCTCACCTCGGTGCGTTCTCACCTCGGTGCGTTCTCACCTCGGTGCGTTCTCACCTCGGTAGGTTCTCACCTCGGTAGGTTCTCACCTCGGTCTGTTCTCACCTCGGTATGTTCCCACCTCGGTCTGTTCTCCCCTCGGTATGTTCCCACCTCGGTCTGTTCTCACCTCGGTATGTTCCCACCTCGGCCTGTTCTCCCCTCTGTGCGTTCTCACCTCGGTGCGTTCTCCCCTCGGTCTGTTCTCACCTCTGTGCGTTCTCACCTCGGTTTGTTCTCACCTCGGTGCGTTCTCACCTCGGTATGTTCCCACCTCGGTAGGTTCTCACCTCGGCCTGTTCTCCCCTCGGTCTGTTCTCACCTCGGTGCGTTCTCACCTCGGTGCGTTCTCACCTCGGTGCGTTCTCACCTCGGTAGGTTCTCACCTCGGTAGGTTCTCACCTCGGTATGTTCCCACCTCGGTCTGTTCTCCCCTCGGTATGTTCTCACCTCGGTATGTTCCCACCTCGGCCTGTTCTCCCCTCGGTCTGTTCTCACCTCGGTCCGTTCTCACCTCGGTGCGTTCTCACCTCGGTGCGTTCTCACCTCGGTAGGTTCTCACCTCGGTAGGTTCTCACCTCGGTAGGTTCTCACCTCGGTATGTTCCCACCTCGGCCTGTTCTCCCCTCGGTCTGTTCTCACCTCGGTGCGTTCTCACCTCGGTGCGTTCTCACCTCGGTAGGTTCTCACCTCGGTAGGTTCTCACCTCGGTAGGTTCTCACCTCGGTATGTTCTCACCTCGGTCTGTTCTCACCTCGGTATGTTCCCACCTCGGTCTGTTCTCCCCTCGGTATGTTCCCACCTCGGTCTGTTCTCACCTCGGTATGTTCCCACCTCGGTCTGTTCTCACCTCGGTATGTTCCCACCTCGGTCTGTTCTCCCCTCTGTGCGTTCTCACCTCGGTGCGTTCTCCCCTCGGTCTGTTCTCCCCTCGGTGCGTTCTCCCCTCGGTAGGTTCTCACCTCGGTAGGTTCTCCCCTCGGTAGGTTCTCACCTCGGTAGGTTCTCACCTCGGTAGGTTCTCACCTCGGTAGGTTCTCCCCTCGGTGCGTTCTCCCCTCGGTAGGTTCTCACCTCGGTAGGTTCTCCCCTCGGTGCGTTCTCCCCTCGGTAGGTTCTCACCTCGGTAGGTTCTCACCTCGGTGCGTTCTCACCTCGGTGCGTTCTCACCTCGGTGCGTTCTCACCTCGGTAGGTTCTCACCTCGGTATGTTCTCACCTCGGTAGGTTCTCACCCTGATGCAGCAGTGTTGTTGTTCTCCCTGTTTCATCGGCTTTCTGGGTACGTTGTTGTCGTCACATTAAGTTCCTGAATGTTCTACCTTCTTCTTCTCAGCAGCGCTGGTCACTTGGTTAAATTCACCTCACTGTTTGGTTATGTTGGCGAAGCTGAGATTGGTTCTGTAGCTTTGAGCAGCAGCGAGCCGTCGGAGGCAGAATGAGCTCGGAGTTTGTTTCAGGTGGTTGTGTCTGTGTTGCAGGAGCCGTTGGACTCCCACTGGTCTTACTGGTGGAGGACTGGGATCTGTGTCAGCCAGTGAGGAGAACCACTGATGTGCTGACACTCGTCACCATGTTCCTCTGGTTCCTCACGCTCTTCTCCTACCTCATCTACTACATCCGCTACAACCAGGCGGTGGCCCGTCGGCACTTGGATTACCTGAAGTTCCTGGAGAGTCGGGATCCTTTTCGACCCACATGAAGAACCCCTCGAGGACCTTTAGAGTTTCAGGACTCTTGGCATCTTTCCTCAGATTCATAGACTTTATAAAGAATTTTCTCACTGATCCACGGAACCTCCTCCAGAACCTTTAAGTGTTCCCGAGAGAAGTCTTCTCAGATGATAGATAAGACTTCTGTTTTTCCCCTAAACGGCTGCTCCTGTAACCTTCGTAGTCAGTGATAATACCTTGAAGAATAACGGCTCCCCCATCAGGTCCCAAAGTACCTCATGATGAACTTTTAAAGCTGCTTCAGAATCTGTGAATATTCCTCAATAGAAGTTCTTTACGAAATGTAAATCTTCCTCTAGTGTGGAACATAAAATGACTGTTAACTTAATGTTTTATTCATAACTTCATGAGATCAGGACATCGTTTTTTAATCTGGTTCCAGCCTCCAAACTGTCCCAAATAAGAGGGAAATCTGTTCATCCTTCCATCTTCATACCTTTATGGAAGACATATTAACTGCTCCTAATGTCAGATGCATCTTGAAACAATGCTGCTCCTGTTCTGGTTATATTCCTACGCTGGTAAAATCTGGAGAGATTTGTGGAAAGACTTCCTCTGGTTCTGTTCTTAATGTTGAAAATGTATTCATGACTTTGTTATTTTAATGCAGCCGTATACTCTGGGGTTAAATAGTCACAATAACAGAATAACCAGAGGCTTAACTTTGGGTGTCATTTATAAGATCCAAACAATCAGCCGACCTTTGTAACTTATTATCTAAATGTATAAATCATCCAAGTAAATATTAAATATGGGATGTAAAAGTAAAACTGATTCAGTGAAAATGTGTTTAACCATAAAAATCTTGTATCTATCAAGTTAAATTTAGTTTATATTCTCTATTTTAATAGTTATAATGACTGTTTTACACGTTTTTATTCCCTCCGCGGGTCTGACTCAGCAGCGCAGGATCGACTACTCTGTCATTGATTATCTGCGCCTGCGCGCTTGTTTCTGCCATCAGCTGCCGATGCCTACAGTTTCCCACAATCCTCCGCGCGGAAGAATACTGTCCAGTCATTGTGTGGATAAAGTGAAGCGGCTTTGCTTATCAAACCGGGTTAAACATCACAGTTAGTCCCCACAGAACATGAAGGAGACATCGTCAAAGCGGCGGGAAAAGGCGGGAGGTCGGGACTCCAAGTCCGACAAGTCCAAGGAGGCGAAGGAGTCGAAGGATGCGGCCCCGGAGCCGCAGGACGTGGAGATGCCGGAGGAGGAGGCTGCCAACGCGGCCAAGCACCCCAAAGAGCAGGACAGCCTGACGCTGGAGGGTAAAACCGGGTTAAAAGTTCTGTTAGAACCAGGGGAAGAGTCCGGGACTAGAGCCAGTTCACTGCCGGACTCGGTTACCGACACCTGCATAGCCGCAGCCGTTAGCCTGTTAGCATTAAGCTAAGTGCTGGTTAACATCAAACGTTGTAAACACCGAGACTCGAACCGTCCTCTGCCCGTTTAAACCGGGTTTATGACCCGGTTCTGTGGCTCGGAACAGGGAAAGACCAGTGCCAGACCCAGACCCAAAACCACTTCACGTCATCAACAATGAGACAGCAAAACCGTGTTAATGCGCTTCAGCTTGATTTGTTCTGTTTTCTACAAATGGACATTTAAAATAATCACAAAGTGAGATATTTACTATCTGAAGGCTGTTTGGATCTGGTCTAAGTAGGTTTGAGCCCCGATTTAAAAGCACCACTCAGTTAAACCTGGTCCACAGGCCTCCGAACACAGTTTCTGGGCCCAGAAACTGCTTCCAGCTGAGCCTGTAACTCTGTCAGATGAGCCTCAGCAGCAGCTTCTGACTGTTATTATGATGATTAAAGCAGCAGAACCTGCTAAATTATGGTTTTATAGATGAAATTTGACTTATTAAAGCAGCAGAACCTGCTAACTTATGGTTTTATAGATAAATTTGACTGATTAAAGCAGCAGAACCTGCTGCCTTATGGAACCTGCTGAAGGTCCAGCTGCTTCTTCAGACCTCCTGTAAAGCAGCAGAACCTGCTAACTTGTTGTTTTATAGATGAAATTTGACTGTTTAAAGCAGCAGAACCTGCTAACTTGTTGTTTTATAGATAAATTTGACTGAATAAACCTGAATGTTCTGCCTTATGGAACCTGCTGAAGGTCCAGCTGCTTCTTCAGACCTCCTGTAAAGCAGCAGAACCTGCTGCCTTATGGAACCTGCTGAAGGTCCAGCTGCTTCTTCAGACCTCCCGTAAAGCAGCAGCAGCCTGAATAAACCTGAACCTGCTGCCTTCTCTCTCCTCAGACATTAAGGAGCATGTGAAGCAGATCGAGAAGGCGGTGTCGGGGAAGGAGCCGCGCTTCGTGCTTCGGGCCCTGCGGGCGCTGCCGTCCACCAGCCGCCGCCTCAACGCCAACGTGCTTCACAAAGCCGTCTGCGGCTTCTTCACCAACAACGCTGCGGCCAGAGACTTCCTGCTGGGCTTCCTGGAGGAGGTGGGTTCTCTCTCAGAGCGGTGTCAGGCGTGTGTTCAGCTGCTGCAGATGGTCAGAATCCTTCCTTCCTGTGTTTGTGTCTCAGCCCATGGAGATGGCGGACGGAGACGTGCAGTTTCGTCCCAGGACGGGGAAGGCGGCGGCGGCTCCTCTGCTGCCGGAGGTGGAGGCTTACCTGCAGCTGCTGCTGGTGGTTCACCTGACCAACAACAAGAGATACACCGAGGTCTCACCTTTCTTTGGTTCCACTCATCCTGTTTCTGTTATTGTTCTGTTCATCAGATCCAGCCAGCTGTGGTCAGACAGAGCAGCAAAGGATCATGGGAGGAGGAGTTGTGCTGATGTGTTTTATTCATGCAGATCCTGAAAGGATCAAAGTTGTTGTTGGAAGGGTGAAGCAGGTCTGTGGAGCTCTGAAGCAGCTCTGTGGAGCTCTGAAGCAGCTCTGTGGAGCTCTGAAGCAGGTCTGTGGAGCTCTGAAGCAGAGTCTGTGGAGCTCTGAAGCAGCTCTGTGGAGCTCTGAAGCAGCTCCGTGGAGCTCTGAAGCAGGTCTGTGGAGCTCTGAAGCAGGTCAGGGGAGCTCTGAAGCAGCTCTGTGGAGCTCTGAAGCAGCTCTGTGGAGCTCTGAAGCAGCTCTGTGGAGCTCTGAAGCAGGTCTGTGGAGCTCTGAAGCAGGTCTGTGGAGCTCTGAAGCAGCTCTGTGGAGCTCTGAAGCAGCTCTGTGGAGCTCTGAAGCAGGTCTGTGGAGCTCTGAAGCAGGTCTGTGGAGCTCTGAAGCAGCTCTGTGGAGCTCTGAAGCAGCTCTGTGGAGCTCTGAAGCAGCTCTGTGGAGCTCTGAAGCAGCTCTGTGGAGCTCTGAAGCAGCTCTGTGGAGCTCTGAAGCAGCTCTGTGGAGCTCTGAAGCAGCTCTGTGGAGCTCTGAAGCAGGTCTGTGGAGCTCTGAAGCAGCTCTGTGGAGCTCTGAAGCAGCTCTGTGGAGCTCTGAAGCAGGTCTGTGGAGCTCTGAAGCAGGTCTGTGGAGCTCTGAAGCAGGTCTGTGGAGCTCTGAAGCAGCTCTGTGGAGCTCTGAAGCAGGTCTGTGGAGCTCTGAAGCAGCTCTGTGGAGCTCTGAAGCAGCTCTGTGGAGCTCTGAAGCAGCTCTGTGGAGCTCTGAAGCAGGTCTGTGGAGCTCTGAAGCAGGTCTGTGGAGCTCTGAAGCAGGTCTGTGGAGCTCTGAAGCAGCTCTGTGGAGCTCTGAAGCAGGTCTGTGGAGCTCTGAAGCAGCTCTGTGGAGCTCTGAAGCAGGTCTGTGGAGCTCTGAAGCAGGTCTGTGGAGCTCTGAAGCAGCTCTGTGGAGCTCTGAAGCAGGTCTGTGGAGCTCTGAAGCAGCTTCAGCTTCAGGTGGAGCAGCTGATGGTGTGATGCACATATGTCAAAGTTCCTGCCCGTGAATGAATTTTCGATGGCCCCCTGGATGATATATAATTACTATTAGAACCGGCTCGCAGGCCACAGCCGCTCGCTGGGGTTTTGCACCAACACTACATTTCCCACAATGCAACGGTAGCTTCATTATTCATCAGCAATCAGAGCAGAGGTGAGGTGAACTCTGTTAGCTCTCCCCAAAATGGCTAAAGGGAAGTAACAGCTTTCAGGCCAGGTGAAAGGGCAGAGTTCATGGAGGTGAAAGGGCAGAGTTCGCGGAGGTGAAAGGGCAGAGTTCGCGGAGGTGAAAGGGCGGAGTTCGCGGAGGTGAAAGGGCGGAGTTCGCGGAGGTGAAAGGGCGGAGTTCGCGGAGGTGAAAGGGCGGAGTTCGCGGAGGTGAAAGGGCGGAGTTCGCGGAGGTGAAAGGGCGGAGTTCGCGGAGGTGAAAGGGCGGAGTTCGCGGAGGTGAAAGGGCGGAGTTCGCGGAGGTGAAAGGGCGGAGTTCGCGGAGGTGAAAGGGCGGAGTTCGCGGAGGTGAAAGGGCGGAGTTCGCGGAGGTGAAAGGGCGGAGTTCGCGGAGGTGAAAGGGCGGAGTTCGCGGAGGTGAAAGGGCGGAGTTCGCGGAGGTGAAAGGGCGGAGTTCGCGGAGGTGAAAGGGCGGAGTTCGCGGAGGTGAAAGGGCGGAGTTCGCGGAGGTGAAAGGGCGGAGTTCGCGGAGGTGAAAGGGCGGAGTTCGCGGAGGTGAAAGGGCAGAGTTCGCGGAGGTAATCATTTTACTGTTTGAAAGCAGTGATTCTCAGGAGCAGCACACTTTTTAAAGGACATTTACTGCCTGTTAGAAAAGTTACTGACAGAGCCACAACAGAACATTGCTTTATTCCTTTAATGTACAGGACATGGGATTTTTCTGTGAGAGAAGTTAGTTCTGGTTCTGGTTCTGGTTCAATAGGCTTGGTGCGATAGTTTGAATATGTTTTAATAAGCGTGGAACCAGTCCGGCCGGCCGGTGGAGCAGCTTCAGGTGGAGCTTCAGCTTCAGGTGGAGCTTCAGCTTCAGGTGGAGCAGCTTCAGGTGGAGTAGCTTCAGGTGGAGTAGCTTCAGGTGGAGCTTCAGCTTCAGGTGGAGCAGCTTCAGGTGGAGTAGCTTCAGGTGGACTAGCTTCAGGTGGAGCTTCAGCTTCAGGTGGAGCAGCTTCAGGTGGAGCAGCTTCAGGTGGAGCAGCTTCAGGTGGAGCTTCAGCTTCAGGTGGAGCTTCAGCTTCAGGTGGAGCAGCTTCAGGTGGAGTAGCTTCAGGTGGAGTAGCTTCAGGTGGAGCTTCAGCTTCAGGTGGAGCAGCTTCAGGTGGAGCAGCTTCAGGTGGAGTAGCTTCAGGTGGAGTAGCTTCAGGTGGAGTAGCTTCAGGTGGAGCAGCTTCAGGTGGAGCTTCAGCTTCAGGTGGAGCTTCAGCTTCAGGTGGAGCAGCTTCAGGTGGAGTAGCTTCAGGTGGAGCAGCTTCAGGTGGAGCAGCTTCAGGTGGAGCAGCTTCAGGTGGAGCAGCTTCAGGTGGAGTAGCTTCAGGTGGAGCAGCTTCAGGTGGAGCTTCAGCTTCAGGTGGAGCTTCAGCTTCAGGTGGAGCAGCTTCAGGTGGAGCAGCTTCAGGTGGTGGAGCAGCTTCAGGTGGAGCAGCTTCAGGTGGAGCAGCTTCAGGTAGAGCAGCTTCAGGTGCAGCAGCTTCAGGTGGAGCAGCTTCAGGTGCAGCAGCTTCAGGTGGAGCTTCAGCTTCAGGTGGAGCAGCTTCAGGTGGAGCAGCTTCAGGTGGTGGAGCAGCTTCAGGTGGAGCAGCTTCAGGTGGAGCAGCTTCAGGTAGAGCAGCTTCAGGTGCAGCAGCTTCAGGTGGAGCAGCTTCAGGTGCAGCAGCTTCAGGTGGAGCAGCTTCAGGTGCAGCAGCTTCAGGTGGAGCAGCTTCAGGTGGAGCAGCTTCAGGTAGAGCAGCTTCAGGTGGAGCTTCAGCTTCAGGTGGAGCAGCTTCAGGTGGAGCAGCTTCAGGTGGAGCAGCTTCAGGTGCAGCAGCTTCAGGTGGAGCTTCAGCTTCAGGTGGAGCAGCTTCAGGTGGAGCAGCTTCAGGTGGAGCAGCTTCAGGTGCAGCAGCTTCAGGTGGAGTAGCTTCAGGTGGAGCAGCTTCAGGTGCAGCAGCTTCAGGTGGAGCTTCAGCTTCAGGTGGAGCTTCAGCTTCAGGTGGAGCAGCTTCAGGTGCAGCAGCTTCAGGTGGAGCAGCTTCAGGTGGAGCAGCTTCAGCTTCAGGTGGAGCTACAGGTGGAGCAGCTGATGGTGTGATGTGTGTTGCAGGCTCAGAAGGTGTCGGACGAGCTGCTGCAGAAGATCAGCTCGAAGAAGAGCCGAGCGCTGGACCTGATCGCTGCCAAATGCTACTATTACCACGCCAGAGTGTACGAGTTCCAGAACCAGCTGGACACCATCCGCAGGTAAACGCTCACCTTTCTGCCGGCCTGGGCGCGCTCTGTGGAGCCCTCAGTCGGCTCCCTGTGGAGCCCTCAGTCGGCTCCCTGTGGAGCCCTCAGTCGGCTCTGTGGAGCCCTCAGTCGGCTCCGTGGAGCCCTCAGTCGGCTCCGTGGAGCCCTCAGTCGGCTCCCTGTGGAGCCCTCAGTCAGCTCCGTGGAGCCCTCAGTCGGCTCTCTGTGGAGCCCTCAGTCGGCTCCCTGTGGAGCCCTCAGTCAGCTCCGTGGAGCCCTCAGTCGGCTCTCTGTGGAGCCCTCAGTCGGCTCCCTGTGGAGCCCTCAGTCGGCTCCCTGTGGAGCCCTCAGTCGGCTCCCTGTGGAGCCCTCAGTCAGCTCCGTGGAGCCCTCAGTCGGCTCTCTGTGGAGCCCTCAGTCGGCTCCCTGTGGAGCCCTCAGTCGGCTCCCTGTGGAGCCCTCAGTCGGCTCCCTGTGGAGCCCTCAGTCGGCTCCCTGTGGAGCCCTCAGTCGGCTCTGTGGAGCCCTCAGTCGGCTCCCTGTGGAGCCCTCAGTCGGCTCCCTGTGGAGCCCTCAGTCGGCTCTGTGGAGCCCTCAGTCGGCTCCCTGTGGAGCCCTCAGTCGGCTCCCTGTGGAGCCCTCAGTCGGCTCCCTGTGGAGCCCTCAGTCGGCTCCCTGTGGAGCCCTCAGTCGGCTCCCTGTGGAGCCCTCAGTCGGCTCCCTGTGGAGCCCTCAGTCGGCTCCCTGTGGAGCCCTCAGTCGGCTCTCTGTGGAGCCCTCAGTCGGCTCCCTGTGGAGCCCTCAGTCGGCTCTGTGGAGCCCTCAGTCGGCTCCCTGTGGAGCCCTCAGTCGGCTCCCTGTGGAGCCCTCAGTCGGCTCTGTGGAGCCCTCAGTCGGCTCCCTGTGGAGCCCTCAGTCGGCTCCCTGTGGAGCCCTCAGTCGGCTCCCTGTGGAGCCCTCAGTCGGCTCCCTGTGGAGCCCTCAGTCGGCTCCCTGTGGAGCCCTCAGTCAGCCCTGTGGAGCCCTCAGTCGGCTCTCTGTGGAGCCCTCAGTCGGCTCCCTGTGGAGCCCTCAGTCGGCTCCCTGTGGAGCCCTCAGTCGGCTCTCTGTGGAGCCCTCAGTCGGCTCTGTGGAGCCCTCAGTCGGCTCCCTGTGGAGCCCTCAGTCGGCTCCCTGTGGAGCCCTCAGTCGGCTCTCTGTGGAGCCCTCAGTCGGCTCTGTGGAGCCCTCAGTCGGCTCCCTGTGGAGCCCTCAGTCGGCTCCCTGTGGAGCCCTCAGTCGGCTCTGTGGAGCCCTCAGTCGGCTCTGTGGAGCCCTCAGTCGGCTCCCTGTGGAGCCCTCAGTCGGCTCCCTGTGGAGCCCTCAGTCGGCTCCCTGTGGAGCCCTCAGTCGGCTCCCTGTGGAGCCCTCAGTCGGCTCCCTGTGGAGCCCTCAGTCGGCTCCCTGTGGAGCCCTCAGTCGGCTCCCTGTGGAGCCCTCAGTCGGCTCCCTGTGGAGCCCTCAGTCGGCTCCCTGTGGAGCCCTCAGTCGGCTCCCTGTGGAGCCCTCAGTCGGCTCTCTGTGGAGCCCTCAGTCAGCTCCGTGGAGCCCTCAGTCGGCTCTCTGTGGAGCCCTCAGTCGGCTCCCTGTGGAGCCCTCAGTCGGCTCCCTGTGGAGCCCTCAGTCGGCTCCCTGTGGAGCCCTCAGTCGGCTCCCTGTGGAGCCCTCAGTCGGCTCCCTGTGGAGCCCTCAGTCGGCTCCCTGTGGAGCCCTCAGTCGGCTCCCTGTGGAGCCCTCAGTCGGCTCCCTGTGGAGCCCTCAGTCAGCCCTGTGGAGCCCTCAGTCGGCTCCCTGTGGAGCCCTCAGTCGGCTCCCTGTGGAGCCCTCAGTCGGCTCCCTGTGGAGCCCTCAGTCGGCTCTCTGTGGAGCCCTCAGTCGGCTCTGTGGAGCCCTCAGTCGGCTCCCTGTGGAGCCCTCAGTCGGCTCCCTGTGGAGCCCTCAGTCGGCTCCCTGTGGAGCCCTCAGTCGGCTCTGTGGAGCCCTCAGTCGGCTCCCTGTGGAGCCCTCAGTCGGCTCCCTGTGGAGCCCTCAGTCGGCTCTGTGGAGCCCTCAGTCGGCTCCCTGTGGAGCCCTCAGTCGGCTCCCTGTGGAGCCCTCAGTCGGCTCTGTGGAGCCCTCAGTCGGCTCCCTGTGGAGCCCTCAGTCGGCTCCCTGTGGAGCCCTCAGTCGGCTCCCTGTGGAGCCCTCAGTCGGCTCTGTGGAGCCCTCAGTCGGCTCTGTGGAGCCCTCAGTCGGCTCCCTGTGGAGCCCTCAGTCGGCTCCCTGTGGAGCCCTCAGTCGGCTCTGTGGAGCCCTCAGTCGGCTCTGTGGAGCCCTCAGTCGGCTCCCTGTGGAGCCCTCAGTCGGCTCCCTGTGGAGCCCTCAGTCGGCTCCCTGTGGAGCCCTCAGTCAGCTCTCTGTGTCTCCGCTCAGCTTCCTGCACACACGCCTGCGCACGGCGACGCTGCGGCACGACGCCGACGGCCAGGCCGTGCTGCTCAACCTGCTGCTGAGGAACTACCTGCACTTCAACCTGTACGACCAGGCCGAGAAGCTGGTGTCCAAGTCCGTGTTCCCCGAGCTCGCCAACAACAACGAGTGGGCCCGCTACCTCTACTACACAGGTGAGACCCCAGCTGGGACAGGTGAGACCCCAGCTGTCTGTCACAGGTGAGACCCCAGCTGGGACAGGTGAGACCCCACCTGGCTGTCACAGGTGAGACCCCAGCTGGGACAGGTGAGACCCCAGCTGTCTGTCACAGGTGAGACCCCACCTGTCTGTCACAGGTGAGACCCCACCTGTCTGGGACAGGTGAGAGCCCACCTGGGACAGGTGAGAGCCCACCTGTCTGGAACAGGTGAGACCCCACCTGCCTGTCACAGGTGAGAGCCCACCTGTCTGTCACAGGTGAGACCCCACCTGGCTGGGACAGGTGAGACCCCACCTGTCTGTCACAGGTGACGGACAGGTGAGACCCCACCTGTCTGTCACAGGTGAGAGCCCACCTGGGACAGGTGAGACCCCACCTGTCTGGAACAGGTGAGAGCCCACCTGTCTGGAACAGGTGAGACCCCACCTGGGACAGGTGAGACCCCACCTGTCTGGAACAGGTGAGAGCCCACCTGGGACAGGTGAGACCCCACCTGCCTGGGACAGGTGAGACCCCACCTGTCTGGAACAGGTGAGACCCCACCTGTCTGGGACAGGTGAGAGCCCACCTGCCTGGGACAGGTGAGACCCCACCTGGGACAGGTGAGCCGCGGGAGCCCAGCGCTCACCTGCTGTCATGTGACCCCCCGCAGGTCGGATCAAAGCCATCCAGCTGGAGTACTCTGAGGCCCGCAGAACTCTGACCAACGCTCTGAGGAAGGCGCCGCAGCACACCGCCGTGGGCTTCAAACAGACGGTACGCACGCACGCACACGGCTGATCACGTGACCTCGTGCACGGCCCTGCTGCTGACCACATGTCTGCCTGCAGGTCCACAAGCTGCTGATCGTGGTGGAGCTGCTGTTGGGGGAGATTCCGGACCGGCTGCAGTTCAGACAGCCCTCACTCAAAAGATCTCTGATGCCCTACTTCCTGCTGACTCAGGGTCAGTACCCGACACTCTGACCTCTGACCTCCATCAGACGGCACCACAGCCACACACTCAGACTGGGTCCCACCTCAGGACTCTTCTTCTCTGTTAACCTTTGACCCACTTATTGAAAATATGAAACATTTTCATGCAGGAAGTAATAAGATTACAGTAATAATTTTTAAGGTAATCTTTTATAAAGTAATCAGATTACAGTAACCCTATTAAAGTAATCAGATTACAGTAACCCTATTAAAGTAATCAGATTACAGTAACCCTATTAAAGTAATCCTATTACAGTAACCCTATTAAAGTAATCAGATTACAGTAACCTATTAAAGTAATCAGATTACAGTAACCCTATTAAAGCAATCAGATTACAGTAACCATATTAAAGTAATCCTATTACAGCAACCCTATTAAAGTAATCCTATTACAGCAACCCTATTAAAGTAACCCTATTACAGTAACCCTATTAAAGTAATCCTATTACAGTAACCCTATTAAAGTAATCAGATTGCAGTAACCCTTAAAAAGTAATCAGATTACAGTAACCTTTAAAAAGTAATCAGATTACAGTAATCCTCTTAAAGTAATCAGATTACAGTAACCATCTTACAGTAACTCTATTAAAGTAATCAGATTACAGTAACCCTAATAAAGTAATCAGATTACAGTAACCCTAATAAAGTAATCAGATTACAGTAACCCTAATAAAGTAATCAGATTACAGTAACCCTAATAAAGTAATCAGATTACAGTAACCCTAATAAAGTAATCAGATTACAGTAACCCTAATAAAGTAATCAGATTACAGTAACCCTAATAAAGTAATCAGATTACAGTAACCCTAATAAAGTAATCAGATTACAGTAACCCTAATAAAGTAATCCTATTACAGTAACCCTATTAAAGTAATCCTATTACAGTAACCCTAATAAAGTAATCCTATTACAGTAACCCTATTAAAGTAATCCTATTACAGTAACCCTATTAAAGTAATCAGATTGCAGTAACCCTATTAAAGTAATCAGATTGCAGTAACCCTTAAAAAGTAATCAGATTACAGTAACCTTTAAAAAGTAATCAGATTACAGTAACCCTAATAAAGTAATCAGATTACAGTAACCCTAATAAAGTAATCAGATTACAGTAACCCTAATAAAGTAATCAGATTACAGTAATCTTTAAAAGGTAATCAGATTACAGTAATCTTTGAAAAGTAATCAGATTACAGTAATCTTTGAAAAGTAATCAGATTACAGTAATCTTTGAAAAGTAATCAGATTACAGTAACCCTAATAAAGTAATCAGATTACAGTCATCTTTAAAAAAGTAATCAGATTACAGTAACCCTATTAAAGTAATCAGATTACAGTAACCCTAATAAAGAAATCAGATTACAGTAATCCTAATAAAGTAATCAGATTACAGTAATCTTTGAAAAGTAATCAGATTACAGTAATCTTTGAAAAGTAATCGGATTACAGTAACCCTAATAAAGTAATCAGATTACAGTAATCTTTAAAAGGTAATCAGATTACAGTAATCTTTGAAAAGTAATCAGATTACAGTAATCTTTGAAAAGTAATCAGATTACAGCAATCTTTGAAAAGTAATCAGATTAAAGTAACCCTAATAAAGTAATCAGATTACAGTAATCTTTGAAAAGTAATCAGATTACAGTAACCCTAATAAAGTAATCAGATTACAGTAATAATAATGTAATGAGTTCTGTTTCAGACTCAGAACCAGTTCTTTCTGTTTAAGTTCGGACTCTGGCTCAGACAAACTGCCCTTTGTGGGTCCAGTTCTCAGAACCTCTTCAGGCTCCTCGGTTATTGGACACCACCCAGAACCAGAACCGGTCTGTCTGATGCAAGAGAGACGAATAAGAACTGAGCTCAGGCGTGAAGTGGAAGCAGTAGAAGAAGAAGACAGTGAGCTCATCTCCTGATGATGTCACAGCGCTACGTTCACTGTCGGCCGTAAAAACGGAACTTTAATTCCAGTTGTTTTAAGACAACAGCTGGAGTTCCTCTGAAGCTCTTTAACGAGTGGTTCTGAGGAGAGTTTGGGTCAGACTGGACCCACTTTGGTTGGAAATGGGTTCTGCATGGAGGGTAAATATTGTGTGTGCCCCCCCCACAGCCGTCAGGACGGGGAACCTGGCCAAGTTTAACCAGGTCTTGGAGCAGTTCGGTGAGAAGTTTCAGACAGACGGGACGTACACGCTCATCATCCGCCTGAGACACAACGTGATCAAGACCGGTGAGCCAATCAGACAGCAGCTGCTCTCTGACATCACAGCGTGTGTGTGCTGACGGGCGTGACCTGTGTGTGTGTTCAGGCGTGCGGATGATCAGCCTCTCCTACTCCAGGATCTCCCTGGCCGACATTGCTCAGAAGCTGCAGCTCGACAGCCCAGAGGACGCCGAGTTCATTGTCGCCAAGGTAACGAGGATTTAATGACCGCTCTCGGTCCAGAATGACGAGGCATCATGTGACCATCATGTGACCTGTGTGTCGTGCAGGCGATCCGTGACGGCGTGATCGAGGCCAGCATCAACCACGAGAAAGGCTTCGTCCAATCGAAGGAGACCATGGACATCTACGGCACCAGAGAGCCGCAGCTGGCGTTCCACCAGAGGATCTCCTTCTGCCTGGACATCCACAACATGTCCGTCAAGGTAACGCCCAGCTGACCGCCGTGTGACTGATGATGCAGTGTGACGGCTCGATGACATCAGAGGAAACGTTTGAACCTGAAGGTTAAAAATCAGGCGGATTCTCATCATCGGATGCCTGTGAGCGGGTTAGGCTCCTCCCACTTTTCTGAGGTCTCATAGGTGTAAATATGATAGGCTGGTTAGCTCCTGTGTTCGTGCATTGGCTGCGGACCGTTAGCGCTGTGTTTACCTGCGTTTCATGAACACATCTGCTGTGATTTAATGCAGAAACACAGACAGAATGAAGCCGTTCCTCCAGTCAGAAACACTCCAGCTCTGTAGATACAGATAGTTACTGTATGGATCCCAGAGGGAAACAGATTAGCAGTTAGCTGTAAGTTAGCACCTGGACAGCTGCTGAGTGATTTAATGCAGAAACACAGACAGAATGAAGCTGTTCCTCCAGTCAGAAACACTCAAGCTCTATATATACAGATAGTGACTGATCCCAGAGGGAAACAGGTTAGCAGTTAGCTGTAAGTTAGCAGTTAGCTGTGAGTTAGCAGTTAGCTGTAAGCTAGCAGTTAGCTGTGAGTTAGCAGTTAGCTGTGAGTTAGCAGTTAGCTGTAAGCTAGCAGTTAGCTGTGAGTTAGCAGTTAGCTGTGAGTTAGCAGTTAGCTGTAAGCTAGCAGTTAGCTGTGAGTTAGCAGCTAGCTGCGAGTTAGCAGCTAGCTGCGAGTTAGCAGCTAGCTGCGAGTTAGCAGTTAGCTGCGAGCTAGCAGTTAGCTGAAAGTTAGCAGTTAGCTGTGAGTTAGCAGCTAGCTGGGAGTTAGCTGGGAGTTAGCTGTAAGTTAGCAGTTAGCTGTAAGTTAGCAGCAGATGCTTTCTCATCCACAGTAATGGACCAAGCCGGAGATGTGCACAGCGTAACTCGTAGTAATGCATGTGAACCGTTAATTACTGCGTTTAAACATTTTGGAAATATTAACCTCATTAAACAGTTGTACCTCCATCTTTATCAGAAACATGCCGATAATGTATCGTTTTACTTAATATGGGACCTTTAAGTGTTTGACAGAAGCTGGTTGGGTTCGTCCCACCTCCGAGACTCAAAGACTCAACATCTGATCATGTGACGATCCACATCATTTATCTCCACCATCAAGTGCTGGAAAACCTTGAAATTTCTCCTTGAAAAGTGCTTGAATTTGCGTTAAAGGTGTCAATAAAGTGAATTGATCTGTCTCCTCTGCAGGCCATGAGGTTTCCTCCTAAAGCCTACAACAAGGACCTGGAGTCAGCAGAGGTAACACACACTCGTTTTCTGTCTGTGTGGTGATTCAACACTGACATAATGACCCCCCGTAATGATCCAGAGGTTGTTCCTCTCCCCGGGATTATGACATAATGATCCTAAAGATTCAAGAGGCTTGATTTATCCCGAGGGAAATGGCTGTGCAACAGTTATGGAACAAGGGGGAAAGAACTGAATAAAATAGAATAACAGAAGTAACTGCTGAACAGAGCAAAGAGCAGATAGCAGCCTCAGTAAAGTACTGGCCTCAGTGTTTCCACTGATCCTCTCGACCTGAGGCAGATGAATTAAATTCATCTGTTTTTCTGTGTGTGTGTGTGTGTGTGTGTGTGTGTGTGTGTGTGTGTGTGTGCACGTGTGTGTGTGTGTGTGCACGTGTGTGTGTGCGTGGTGCGTTCAGGAGCGTCGGGAGCGGGAGCAGCAGGATCTGGAGTTCGCCAAAGAAATGGCCGAAGACGATGACGACAGCTTCCCATGAGCCTCTTCTCTGACTTCCTGTGCAGACAGGAAGTAGTTGTGTATTAGCAGATCAGTTATTACCCACAATCCCCTGTTTCCTGCGGTGGCGCCGCAGCTCTGAACTTCACTCTGCTGCTGTTTGTTGTTTCCTTCTGAGATAAATAAACACTTTGTTTTTGTTTACGCTGCTGTGTTTGTGGTCACTGTCGACAACAGAAGAAGAAACGAGTCGGATCGGAACCGGAGCCGCCGTCCTCAGACGGTCCCAGCTGCTCTGTTTGGGTCGGGTTTGAGTCCCTCCTCAGATGGTCCCAGCTGGGTTTGAGTCCCTCCTCAGATGGTCCCAGCTGGGTTTGAGTCCCTCCTCAGATGGTCCCAGCTGCTCTGTTTGGGTCGGGTTTGAGTCCCTCCTCAGATGGTCCCAGCTGGGTTTGAGTCCCTCCTCAGATGGTCCCAGCTGCTCTGTTTGGGTCGGGTTTGAGTCCCTCCTCAGATGGTCCCAGCTGGGTTTGAGTCCCTCCTCAGATGGTCCCAGCTGCTCTGTTTGGGTCGGGTTTGAGTCCCTCCTCAGATGGTCCCAGCTGCTCTGTTTGGGTCGGGTTTGAGTCCCTCCTCAGATGGTCCCAGCTGCTCTGTTTGGGTCGGGTTTGAGTCCCTCCTCAGATGGTCCCAGCTGCTCTGTTTGGGTCGGGTTTGAGTCCCTCCTCAGATGGTCCCAGCTGCTCTGTTTGGGTCGGGTTTGAGTCCCTCCTCAGATGGTCCCAGCTGCTCTGTTCGGGTCGGGTTAACCCCCAGCTGAGTTCAGACAACAGTTGCTCATTAACTGACCCACAGAAGCAAAGTCATTGAAATTGTTGCTAAAGTCTTACCTGTGAAGGTGTAACGTTGACCTTAGCTCGCCACCGGGGGGCGCAGCGGAGCAGCAGACTGCCTGGAGAGGGTCCCACAGCTGGGTGTGACCCAGAAGGAAAGATTAAGATTTCTCCTTTAAGCTGATTCTCAGCTTAAAAAGGTCACCTGGACTCATCTGAAAGGCTTCGAAGCCTCGGTAAGATGAGGCTGTGCAGGAACCAGTCCGAAGGATGCCGACTGCGAAGAGCTCCTCAAACGGACCAAATGACACGAAAAGCCCTGAAAATGACGGAGTGGATCCCAGGAAAGATGCTCCTAAAGCACCGTAAAAGAAAGAAGCAGCAGGTCCAGCAACAAATAATAATGATAAAGCCTCACAACCAGGCTGCCGTGACACAAGATGCTGAAAACAAGCCTGAAAGGAGTTTTCAGTTAAACTTCATCCAGTACAGAGAAAAGCAGGAATGCTCTGTCTGAGGATGAGATGCTGATCTCAGTTTGGGAGTTAAGGCAGATCTGATCATAAAAGACCTACGTGCAGCTCAGAGTGTTCACATGGGTCAGTCTGGCTGCCATAAGTTACTCTAAAATTAACATGTTTACATAGTTTTACAGCTTACTAGTTATTGAAAAATACAGCATTCGCTGTGTTTTAACCTTACTTCTGCAACACTTTACAGTCAACGAATGTTTTTAAAAATTAGGGCCTGGCAAATATTAAATTCTTTAATCGCGTTAATCCCGTGATTTCCTGCGATTAATCGCGATTAAACGCATCATTTCATGCGATTAATCGCGATTAATCGCATTGTTATACGCAAACTCCAACAATGAATTCAAAAGCAGCAAATAACGCCGTTTTATTGGACCTGTACAGTCGTAAGATGTCCGGTGATGAGACGATTCAACGCTGCAGGTAACTTCGGCTCCGGAGGAACTTTGAAATTAAAACGTAAAAGTTCTGAAACCTTCTCCACGTTCAGCCCGCTTCGTCCGCCGTTCTTTTCTTTTCTGACTGCTTCCTGTGAGCCGCAGCAGGAAGCAGCAGACCAGGCTCGCTCTCCATGGACCTTTCAAAATAAAAGCCGTTTACAATAAAAATAATAAAAACTGAGTTAATGGGAGATAGATAATTGTATAATGAATTGATTAGTTAATGCAAAAATAACGCGTTAATGTGTCCAGCTCTAATAAAAATACAGTCTTCACAAAATCTGCAACATGTGCTTTTTGCTTTTAGAACAGATGTAACTGCAACAAGAAACAGCTTCTTAAGGCGCTTTGCCTTTTATTTTAGCAGGAATTTAGATTCTCCACATTCAGACAGTGGCTTCTTTCCATTAAAAAAACAACAAGCCTTTGAGTTTTTGCTGAAAATAGTGCAAGAAAAGAAGGAGGCTTATCCAGACTTACTGCCATGAAACCAGCCACAACACAACGGTTCAGATAATGAAACAAGCACAGACAAGACGGCGCATTTCAGGCAGAACACCAGCGATTCTGCCCTGAAAGGGTGAGGTTGTGTGGGGGGGTTACAGCAAAGAGTGTCATTTTAAATGAAGGCCCAGTGGAGTCCATCGGTCTGACATGTGGGCGGACTGTCGGGTCTTTTTGCTGCTGGCGTTCAGCCACCTGACTGAAAACAGAGCTGCAAACCTGACCGTCATGACTCAAAAAACCCACTTCCTAAAATAAATAAAAGTACTTCCTGTGATCAGCAGCCGTCCAACTGAATGATGCTGAAAATACTCTCCAAACGCTGGATAGATGCAGGCGGCCATAGATTCTATAATTAATGGCAAACATGGTAATAGAACGGTCCCTGGTTTCCTAACTGGTCTCCTAACTGGTCTCCTAACTGGTTTCCTAACTGGTCTCCTAACTGGTCTCCTAACTGGTCTCCTAACTGGTTTCCTAACTGCTCTCCTAACTGCTCTCCTAACTGGTTTCCTAACTGGTTTCCTAACTGGTCTCCTAACTGGTCTCCTAACTGGTCTCCTAACTGGTCTCCTAACTGGTTTCCTAACTGCTCTCCTAACTGCTCTCCTAACTGGTTTCCTAACTGGTTTCCTAAATGGTTTCCTAACTGGTTTCCTAACTGGTCTCCTAACTGGTCTCCTAAATGGTCTCCTAACTGGTTTCCTAACTGCTCTCCTAACTGGTTTCCTAACTGGTTTCCTAACTGCTCTCCTAACTGGTCTCCTAACTGGTCTCCTAACTGGTCTCCTAACTGGTTTCCTAAATGGTCTCCTAACTGCTCTCCTAACTGGTCTCCTAACTGGTTTCCTAACTGGTTTCCTAACTGCTCTCCTAACTGGTTTCCTAAATGGTCTCCTAACTGCTCTCCTAACTGGTCTCCTAACTGGTTTCCTAACTGGTTTCCTAACTGCTCTCCTAACTGCTTTCCTAACTGGTCTCCTAACTGGTCTCCTAAATGGTCTCCTAACTGGTTTCCTAACTGCTCTCCTAACTGGTTTCCTAACTGGTCTCCTAACTGGTCTCCTAAATGGTCTCCTAAATGGTCTCCTAACTGCTCTCCTAACTGGTCTCCTAACTGGTTTCCTAACTGGTTTCCTAACTGCTCTCCTAACTGGTTTCCTAAATGGTCTCCTAACTGGTCTCCTAAATGGTCTCCTAAATGGTCTCCTAACTGCTCTCCTAACTGGTTTCCTAACTGGTTTCCTAACTGCTCTCCTAACTGGTCTCCTAACTGGTCTCCTAACTGGTCTCCTAACTGGTTTCCTAAATGGTCTCCTAACTGCTCTCCTAACTGGTCTCCTAACTGGTTTCCTAACTGGTTTCCTAACTGGTCTCCTAACTGGTTTCCTAAATGGTCTCCTAACTGCTCTCCTAACTGGTCTCCTAACTGGTTTCCTAACTGGTTTCCTAACTGCTCTCCTAACTGGTTTCCTAACTGGTCTCCTAACTGGTCTCCTAAATGGTCTCCTAACTGGTTTCCTAACTGCTCTCCTAACTGGTTTCCTAACTGGTCTCCTAACTGGTCTCCTAAATGGTCTCCTAAATGGTCTCCTAACTGCTCTCCTAACTGGTCTCCTAACTGGTTTCCTAACTGGTTTCCTAACTGCTCTCCTAACTGGTTTCCTAACTGGTCTCCTAACTGGTCTCCTAAATGGTCTCCTAACTGCTCTCCTAACTGGTCTCCTAACTGGTTTCCTAACTGGTTTCCTAACTGCTCTCCTAACTGGTTTCCTAAATGGTCTCCTAACTGCTCTCCTAACTGGTCTCCTAACTGGTTTCCTAACTGGTTTCCTAACTGCTCTCCTAACTGGTTTCCTAACTGGTCTCCTAACTGGTCTCCTAACTGGTCTCCTAACTGGTTTCCTAAATGGTCTCCTAACTGCTCTCCTAACTGGTCTCCTAACTGGTTTCCTAACTGGTTTCCTAACTGCTCTCCTAACTGGTTTCCTAAATGGTCTCCTAACTGCTCTCCTAACTGGTCTCCTAACTGGTTTCCTAACTGGTTTCCTAACTGCTCTCCTAACTGGTTTCCTAACTGGTCTCCTAACTGGTTTCCTAACTGCTCTCCTAACTGGTCTCCTAACTGGTTTCCTAACTGGTCTCCTAACTGGTTTCCTAACTGGTCTCCTAACTGCTCTCCTAACTGCTCTCCTAACTGGTTTCCTAACTGGTTTCCTAAATGGTTTCCTAACTGGTTTCCTAACTGGTCTCCTAACTGGTCTCCTAAATGGTCTCCTAACTGGTTTCCTAACTGCTCTCCTAACTGGTTTCCTAACTGGTTTCCTAACTGCTCTCCTAACTGGTTTCCTAACTGGTCTCCTAACTGGTCTCCTAACTGGTCTCCTAACTGGTTTCCTAAATGGTCTCCTAACTGCTCTCCTAACTGGTCTCCTAACTGGTTTCCTAACTGGTTTCCTAACTGCTCTCCTAACTGGTTTCCTAACTGGTCTCCTAACTGGTCTCCTAACTGGTCTCCTAACTGGTTTCCTAACTGGTCTCCTAACTGGTTTCCTAACTGCTCTCCTAACTGGTTTCCTAACTGGTCTCCTAACTGGTCTCCTAAATGGTTTCCTAACTGGTTTCCTAACTGGTCTCCTAACTGGTCTCCTAAATGGTCTCCTAACTGGTTTCCTAACTGCTCTCCTAACTGGTTTCCTAACTGGTTTCCTAACTGCTCTCCTAACTGGTTTCCTAACTGGTCTCCTAACTGCTCTCCTAACTGGTCTCCTAACTGGTCTCCTAACTGGTCTCCTAACTGGTTTCCTAACTGGTCTCCTAACTGGTTTCCTAACTGGTTTCCTAACTGCTCTCCTAACTGGTCTCCTAACTGGTCTCCTAACTGGTCTCCTAACTGGTTTCCTAATTGGTCTCCTAACTGGTTTCCTAACTGGTCTCCTAACTGGTCTCCTAACTGGTTTCCTAACTGGTCTCCTAAATGGTATCCTAACTGGTTTCCTAACTGGTCTCCTAACTGGTCTCCTAAATGGTCTCCTAACTGGTTTCCTAACTGCTCTCCTAACTGGTTTCCTAACTGGTTTCCTAACTGCTCTCCTAACTGGTTTCCTAACTGGTCTCCTAACTGGTCTCCTAACTGGTCTCCTAACTGGTCTCCTAACTGGTTTCCTAAATGGTCTCCTAACTGGTTTCCTAACTGGTTTCCTAACTGGTTTCCTAACTGGTTTCCTAACTGGTCTCCTAACTGGTCTCCTAACTGGTCTCCTAACTGGTTTCCTAACTGGTTTCCTAACTGGTTTCCTAACTGGTCTCCTAACTGGTCTCCTAACTGGTCTCCTAACTGGTCTCCTAACTGGTTTCCTAACTGCTCTCCTAACTGGTCTCCTAACTGGTCTCCTAACTGGTCTACTAACTGGTTTCCTAACTGGTTTCCTAACTGGTCTCCTAACTGGTCTCCTAACTGGTTTCCTAACTGGTTTCCTAACTGGTCTCCTAACTGGTCTCCTAACTGGTTTCCTAACTGGTCTCCTAACTGGTCTCCTAACTGGTCTACTAACTGGTTTCCTAACTGGTTTCCTAACTGGTCTCCTAACTGGTCTCCTAACTGGTCTCCTAACTGGTTTCCTAACTGGTCTCCTAACTGGTCTCCTAACTGGTCTCCTAACTGGTTTCCTAACTGGTTTCCTAACTGGTCTCCTAACTGGTCTCCTAACTGGTTTCCTAACTGCTCTCCTAACTGCTCTCCTAACTGGTCTCCTAACTGGTCTCCTAACTGGTTTCCTAACTGGTCTCCTAACTGGTCTCCTAACTGGTCTCCTAACTGGTCTCCTAACTGGTTTCCTAACTGGCCTACTAACTGGTCTCCTAACTGGTCTCCTAACTGGTTTCCTAACTGGTCTCCTAACTGGTTTCCTAACTGGTTTCCTAACTGGTTTCCTAACTGGTTTCCTAACTGGTCTCCTAACTGGTCTCCTAACTGGTCTCCTAACTGGTTTCCTAACTGGTTTCCTAACTGGTCTCCTAACTGGTCTCCTAACTGGTCTCCTAACTGTTTTCCTAACTGGTCTCCTAACTGTTTTCCTAACTGGTCTCCTAACTGGTCTCCTAACTGGTTTCCTAACTGCTCTCCTAACTGGTCTCCTAACTGGTCTCCTAACTGGTTTCCTAACTGGTCTCCTAACTGGTCTCCTAACTGGTTTCCTAACTGGTCTCCTAACTGGTCTCCAGCCTGTGAAACCTCTGCAGATGGTCCAGAACGCGGCGGTGCGTCTGGTCTTGGATCAGCCTAAAAGAACACGCCCCCCCTCTGTTCACTGAGCTCCTCTGGCTGCCCTTAGCCGCCTGCATCAGATCCAAGTCCCTGATGTTAGCTACAAAGAGCTTAATGGAACGGCTCCATCTACTTGAAGGCTCTTGCAAAGGCTTCTGTCCCAACTGGGTCCCTCCGTTGGTCCCAGGATTGTCTTCTAGCAGCTCCTACACCACGCCTAAGACAATCCAAACTCTGTTCATGTGTCGTCCCACGATGGTGGAATGACCTACCGAGCGCTACCAGAACAGGGGCGTCCCTGTCTATCTTCAAGAAGCTCCTGAAAACCCAGCTCTTCAGAGAGCATCTCCTATCCCAGCACTTACCTTGTACTTCCCTCCCCCCTCTATCTCTGCACTTTATCTTTCTGCACTTCCTTCTATGCCTGCACCCTATCTCTACTCTGTCCCCTCTGACAGAGTCGGACTCCTGGGTTCCTTCTATGGAGCTTATTGTTAGCTTATTGTTAGCTTATTGTTAGCTTATTGTTAGCTTTTTATAAAGCTGTTATATCTTCATTTGTAAGTCGCTGTGGATAAAAGCGTCTGATAAATACAGAAACAGAAACATAATCAACCATAAATGCAACAGAAAAACAATCTTATGCTGAGAAGAAACAGTGAGTCATAGTAAAGGAAAACTTCTTCAGGGTGGTCTAATGCTATGGTTTATTTACACCATTAAAGCATCGTTATTTACACCATTAAAGCATCGTTATTTACACCATTAAAGCATCATTATTTACACCATGAAAGCATGATTTACACCATTAAAGCATCGTTATTTACACCATTAAAGCATCATTATTTACACCATTAAAGCATCGTTATTTACACCATTAAAGCATCATTTACACCATTAAAGCATCATTATTTACACCATTAAAGCATCGTTATTTACACCATTAAAGCATCGTTATTTACACCATTAAAGCATCATTATTTACACCATTAAAGCATCGTTATTTACACCATTAAAGCATCGTTATTTACACCATTAAAGCATTATTTACACCATTAAAGCATCGTTATTTACACCATTAAAGCATCATTATTTACACCATTAAAGCATGATTATGCTTCATGAATTCAGTGGTCTGTGTGCCCCCAGGTAACCTGAGACAGGTGGGAATCACCTGTGAACAAACTACTGAATCAAACTATTTGCTCAGTGGACCAGGATACAGAGAGGCACGTTCCCATGTGTTCCCATGATGCAGCAGAACCCCCTGAACAGCTGGCACACATCTGGATTTAACCTGTGTGTGGATCGGGTCGTGTTTACCAGAACCAGAGACCGGTTCCTAGGAGCTCAGAACTCCCGGCAGCCTGGAGCCTTCAGATCAGGATCCTGTGAGTCGCAGCTTCTGATCAAACTCCAGTTCCCTGGAAAGAATCAAACCGACTGCAGCAGCTGCAGTGCAGACAGATGTTTCCTCCGATGCGTTGATGCAGGGAGATGCAGAGACACATTTCCTCCTTAATCACCTGCTGGGCTGAAAGAGGCTGAAGAGCAGGTATTCCTCCGCAGATGGAGGATGATGAAGGAGGATTGTCTGCTGTTTACAGGAACTGAGGACACTGGTTGAACCTGAGTCCATTCCTGCTGAATCCCAGATTCCAGCTGCTCAGCAGTCCCTGGTTGTCTGGTTCTCCTCTTCATGATGCTCCAACATCTGCAGCAGGAGACAGATGTGGACTGCAGGCAGGCAGCCGAGCTCACACACTCTGTGTGTCTGAAGCTGCTGGAAGTCCTGCAGAATGAGGTCTGGCATCGTCCTGCTGAAATAACCACGGACCTCCCGGGAAAAGACGGCACCTTGATGGCAGCATCTGTCTCTGCAGAACTCCAACATCCAGCTGTGCATCAGTGGTACCTTCACCCAGATGAAGCCCTCCATGCCCTGGACTCTGCTGCAGCCCCAGACCATCAGCTGGCTTTAAACCTTCCTCTGAGAACAGCTGGATGCTCTTTCTCAGCAGTTTTTCCCAGAAGCAGCTGAAACGTGGACTCATCTGCCCACAGAACACGTGTCCACTGTCTTTCTGTCCCTCTGAGCTGAGCTGGAGTCCAGAGAACTGGGCCGTGGTTCTGCTCAGAGCTGATATATGGCTTCCTCCTGGTGTGATGCAGCTTCAGCTCACATTTCTGGATGCAGCCGTGGACTGTGTTGAGTGGAAATGCTTTTCCCAGCTCCTCCTGAGCCCATGTGGCTGTATGGATCATGGTGGCCTGACGGTTTCTCCTGCAGTGCTGCCTGAGGGCTCCGAGCTCATCCAGCAGGGCTTTCTGTCCTTGGCCTTTCCACACTGAGACTTACTTGTGTTAAACAGAACTTCTTCAGTCAGGACATCTTCGTTCTTCTGCACCTCACAGCGGACCGAGCTGTCTGACAGACCCTCTGTGCCTGAGGTTTGAAATAAATCCATCATTCATGTGAAGAACCTGCACAGGCGGAGAAGACCAGCCTCCTGACAGCAGCAGGAAGTGAGGCGTGAGAAGCAGCAGCGCTTCCTGCTGACGCACATTTCCAGGATTTCTTAAAGAGCAACACTCACGATGACACACAGGAAGACAAAGCACGCAGAAACACACCCTCCCTCCAGTTTTACACTGTTGCACAACACCGATCTGACACCAAATGCAGCAGCTACCACTTCCTCCACAACGGAATCCTGCAGTTTACAGACCCACTCAGAACCGCTCCCTTCCAGGTCAGAACCAACGAAGGAACAGAGCTGCGCTGCATGTGAAGGCAGAGAGTTCTGATTCCACTGGTTCTTCAGCTGTTCTGAACAGAAAAACTCTGTCTGAATCCATAAAGTCAGGAAACATTCAGCAGCTTTTACGCTCAGAGCTGTGCTTTCATTCCAGTTTGTTTTGGCAAAGAAACAGAGACACATTTGTACCAAACTGGGAGATACAGACTCACTTCATTTGCCGGCAGGTATCACTCAGCCACAGACCGAACTGGACCGGTCCGTCTGACTGAACCTGGTCCCAGTATACCCGGACAGAGTCCTGGTCCCAGTATACCCGGACAGCGTCCTGGTCCCAGTACACCCGGACAGCGTCCTGGTCCCAGTACACCTGGACAGAGTCCTGGTCCCAGTATACCTGGACAGAGTCCTGGTCCCAGTATACCCGGACAGAGTCCTGGTCCCAGTATACCCGGACAGCGTCCTGGTCCCAGTATACCCGGACAGCGTCCTGGTCCCAGTATACCTGGACAGCGTCCTGGTCCCAGTATACCTGGACAGCGTCCTGGTCCCAGTATACCTGGACAGCGTCCTGGTCCCAGTATACCCGGACAGAGCCCTGGTCCCAGTATACCCGGACAGCGTCCTGGTCCCAGTACACCCGGACAGAGCCCTGGTCCCAGTACACCTGGACAGAGTCCTGGTCCCAGTACACCCGGACAGAGCCCTGGTCCCAGTACACCCGGACAGAGCCCTGGTTCCAGTATACCCGGACAGCGTCCTGGTCCCAGTATACCTGGACAGAGTCCTGGTCCCAGTATACCTGGACAGAGTCCTGGTCCCAGTACACCCGGACAGAGCCCTGGTCCCAGTATACCTGGACAGAGTCCTGGTCCCAGTATACCTGGACAGAGTCCTGGTTCCAGTATACCTGGACAGAGTCCTGGTTCCAGTATACCTGGACAGAGCCCTGGTCCCAGTATACCTGGACAGAGTCCTGGTCCCAGTACACCCGGACAGAGCCCTGGTCCCAGTACACCTGGACAGAGTCCTGGTCCCAGTATACCCGGACAGAGTCCTGGTCCCAGTACACCCGGACAGAGCCCTGGTTCCAGTATACCCGGACAGCGTCCTGGTCCCAGTACACCCGGACAGAGTCCTGGTCCCAGTATACCCGGACAGAGTCCTGGTCCCAGTACACCTGGACAGAGCCCTGGTCCCAGTACACCCGGACAGAGCCCTGGTCCCAGTACACCCGGACAGAGTCCTGGTCCCAGTATACCCGGACAGAGCCCTGGTCCCAGTATACCTGGACAGAGTCCTGGTCCCAGTATACCCGGACAGAGTCCTGGTCCCAGTATACCCGGACAGAGTCCTGGTCCCAGTATACCCGGACAGAGTCCTGGTCCCAGTACACCTGGACAGAGCCCTGGTCCCAGTATACCTGGACAGAGTCCTGGTCCCAGTACACCCGGACAGAGCCCTGGTCCCAGTACACCTGGACAGAGTCCTGGTCCCAGTACACCCGGACAGAGCCCTGGTCCCAGTACACCTGGACAGAGTCCTGGTTCCAGTATACCTGGACAGAGTCCTGGTCCCAGTACACCCGGACAGAGCCCTGGTCCCAGTACACCTGGACAGAGTCCTGGTCCCAGTATACCTGGACAGAGTCCTGGTCCCAGTACACCCGGACAGAGTCCTGGTCCCAGTATATTGGACAGAGTCCTGGTCCCAGTATATTGGACAGAGCCCTGGTCCCAGTATACCCGGACAGCGTCCTGGTCCCAGTATACCTGGACAGAGTCCTGGTCCCAGTATACCTGGACAGAGTCCTGGTCCCAGTATACCCGGACAGAGTCCTGGTCCCAGTATACCCGGACAGAGTCCTGGTCCCAGTACACCTGGACAGAGCCCTGGTCCCAGTATACCTGGACAGAGTCCTGGTCCCAGTACACCCGGACAGAGCCCTGGTCCCAGTATACCTGGACAGAGTCCTGGTTCCAGTATACCCGGACAGAGCCCTGGTTCCAGTATATTGGACAGAGCCCTGGTCCCAGTATACCCAGACAGCGTCCTGGTCCCAGTATACCTGGACAGCGTCCTGGTCCCAGTATACCCAGACAGCGTCCTGGTCCCAGTATACCTGGACAGAGCCCTGGTCCCAGTATACCTGGACTGCGTCCTGGTCCCAGTACACCCACCCGGCAGCAGTTATTAACACCTTCCTGCTGCCTCTGAGCTCCTCTGTGGGAGATCATGCTTCATGTGATTCAGCTGAATTCGCTACTTTAACGGTTATGAAATCAGGATTTTATTCGAGCAGAGCGACAGTCTGGAAATGCCTCCCAGCGGGATTAATAAACACTTTACTGTTTTTACTGAAAGATGCAGAAAGATGGAGGTTTGCAGCATGAACAGAGCAGCTGGATTATCTGGGAGTGTTGGTCCGGTCTCAGTCTGACATGTTGACAGGATTTTACGGTCAGTATGACCATAAAGTTTGAGGTTCTTTTTCCCGGGTGAAGGGCGGAGGGTTTTGTGGCCGCGTTGAAACACAGATCAGAGGAGCTTTGGTCAGATTCCCACAGCTGAACAGACAGGATGGCATGGTCCTGCTGTCACTTAATCAGCCTGAAATCATTTTCTGCTGCCGTAAACCTGCAGAGCAACAGAAACCCTTCTGACCAGCATGAAGCTCTAATTTACAACACCTTGGCGGAGCCTGAATGCAGCACGGAGCTGAAACTGAATGTGTGTGAAACTGGGTGAAACCTTTTGTTTGTGTTGTTTTGAGTCATTGTTTACAGTTTGAAAAGTGTTGAAACCTGGTGCTGCCGGCCGTCTGTGGGTCATTACTCACTTCCTCCTCCTTTGTTTGTCTTTCCCTTTTGAAGAAATCCGGGACTACCTGGACGACTCATGGCTGTGACGAGCTGCTCTTCGGGCTCGGAGTTTCCTTTCAGAAACGTTTGGAAACTTCTGAGCTCTGAGGGAAGCAGCCCATCCTTCAGCCACGATGAGTTCAAGTGAATCGGTTCACTTTCTGACCAGCGGCTGGACAGTCCTGTGATGTGACATCACCGCCGCCGCAGAGCAGGAAGTCGTGTTCATGAACAGGAACCAGAAACAGATCTGTGAAAGTTCTGGTTCTGGTTCAGACTCAGTCGGGTCTGAGTCTGTTTGTTCTGCAGAATTTTCCACCAGCACCCAGAACTGAAGAGTTGGGTTTAAGCCCATCTGAAACGGGAACATCTGGTGTGTTTGTGTCCTCTGGGGTGCTTTAGTGGCTCTTGTGGAACGTTATTCTGGTCTTGGAGGTGGATTTAGTGTTTACTGGGTCTCAGAGAGCTGCTTCAAACATCTGCAGAAGTTCTGTTTCTGATGACTTCACCAGAGTCTTTCTGAAACCTTTAAAGTGTCCTGATCAACAGTTCTGCAGCTTTCTCTAACCTTTAAAGTGTCCTGATCAACAGTTCTGCAGCTTTCTGAAACCTTTAAAGTGTCCTGATCAATAGTTCTGCAGCTTTCTGAAACCTTTAAAGTGTCCTGATCAACAGTTCTGCAGCTTTCTGAAGCCTTTAAAGTGTCCTGATCAATAGTTCTGCAGCTTTCTGAAACCTTTAAAGTGTCCTGATCAACAGTTCTGCAGCTTTCTGTAACCTTTAAAGTGTCCTGATCAATAGTTCTGCAGCTTTCTGAAACCTTTAAAGTGTCCTGATCAATAGTTCTGCAGCTTTCTGAAACCTTTAAAGTGTCCTGATCAACAGTTCTGCAGCTTTCTGAAACCTTTAAAGTGTCCTGATCAATAGTTCTGCAGCTTTCTGAAACCTTTAAAGTGTCCTGATCAACAGTTCTGCAGCTTTCTGAAACCTTTAAAGTGTCCTGATCAATAGTTCTGCAGCTTTCTGTAACCTTTAAAGTGTCCTGATCAATAGTTCTGCAGCTTTCTGAAACCTTTAAAGTGTCCTGATCAACAGTTCTGCAGCTTTCTGAAACCTTTAAAGTGTCCTGATCAATAGTTCTGCAGCTTTCTGAAACCTTTAAAGTGTCCTGATCAATAGTTCTGCAGCTTTCTGAAACCTTTAAAGTGTCCTGATCAACAGTTCTGCAGCTTTCTGAAACCTTTAAAGTGTCCTGATCAATAGTTCTGCAGCTTTCTGTAACCTTTAAAGTGTCCTGATCAATAGTTCTGCAGCTTCCTGAAGCTCTTTCACAGTTTTTCTTTGGACATTTTCTGCTTTTTCCCTCATCTTCAGTCCTTGTTCCTGAGCATTTTCAGTGTTTTTCTTTGTTCAGCCACTTAACTCTGACCTTTGACCCATTCAGGCAGAAAAAAGGCTCCTAACTCAAGGGATGAACCAGTGTTGTGTCGACACAGAACAGACAACTTAGCAAAGAAGCCATTTTAAACTGGATCTTTAGGCACTTTGTCACAAAGACACATCATTTGTTCCCATTTCTTTAGCTGCATCTATGAAAAACAGCAAAGAAAACACAGTTTGACAGACAGAAAATAGGATTTCTGCAGCAACAAGGTGATTCCCAAAGAGCTATTAGCTGAAAACTTGGCATATCTCAGCATGGTGTGCAGTGTGTCCTTAAAACATTTGAGGAAACTGGACAAGTGGAGGACAAAAGAAGAAGTGTCAGGCCTAAAAAAACTATCTCCAGCAGATGAACAGGATCTGAAAGTGATGTCCTTAAGAAAGAGGAAAAAATCCAGCTGTGACCTGACAGGACCTGAGAGATGCATCTGGACCTTCAGCTGATCCATCTACTGTTGGCCCAAGCCTCATCAGAAATGGGCTCCATGGAAGGGTGGCTGTCAAGAAGCCGTTCTTAAGGAAGGGAAACAGGGAGAAAAGGCTGAGCTGTGCCAAATGACACAAGAAGTGGACTGAAAATCAGTGGCAACAGGTCTTATGGAGGGATGAATCCTCCCCAGAGCCCGGACCTCAACATTATTGAAGCAGTGTGGGATCATCTGACAGAGAACGGAACAAAAGGCAGCCCACATCCAAAGAAGAGCTTTGGGATGTCCTTCAAGAAGCCTGGAGAACTATTCCTGAAGACTCCTTAAAGAAATGACAGAAAGCTCGTCTCAGAGGGTTCAGGCTGTGTTGGAGAATAAAGGAGCTCAGACCAGAGATTCACTTTAAAGCTGCTGAGAACTGATAAAAACTCTGTTTCTGCCTCAGATTCTGGGTTTAGGTTCAGGTTTGAACATGTTTCAGTGAATCTCTGCAGAGAATAACGAGTTCACACCAACATAAAAACTCACAAACAGCTGATTCTCAATAACTATCATCAATAAACAGGAGCCATGTTTCCTTCCCGGAACTTCTCCGTTAAACGGCCTGACTCACAGCATGTTGAAATAAAGGCTGCAGTCACGTGATTCACCTGTAACTTGCAGGCTTCTGGTCCGCACACCTCCTTCTGCGCACCGCGCACTCTGGATTAGTATGACGCAGATTCCCGGCGGCTTCGTAACTCTGGATTTATTGGTATGACTCCGGTTCCGTCAGCGGAAACCCCCACAGCGCAGCAGCGCGCGCTTAAAACACCCTAACTGCCGCAAATGGAGGTTAATAAAGAAGCTGCGGAGCTGCGGGGCGGACACTCACCGACACACGGACACGCACAGCCTCCCTGACAGACATGGACACCACCACAGGTAGGTGCACACCTGAGACTTCACCTGAGCCCAAATCAGTGGGAGTATGGCGGGCCGTTGGGGCCAAAATTCCATCAGAAAGTCAGATTTACAGAATCGGACGAATAAATAAAGTTAAATTCATCCCGAGGGTCCAGTTACAGTTAGAAGGTGAAAAATCGTATTTATTACAGGTTTATAAACATCAATAAGCGGAATATTGATCCTGGATGTCGTCACGTGGGTTTTCTTCACCTCCCCATGCATCACATTCAAACTGCTCTCATCCCTCCAGTTGTTGCCCTGCTGCACTGCTTCCTGTTTGCATCCTTGGTCCAATCAGCTCCCATCAGCTCGCCAGCGTTCAAAGAGGCGGCGAACCGGGCGAAGACGCTGGTGGAGAAGCTCCTGAAGGACATCCCTGCGGCGCACAGCGCCGCCGTCAGCACCGAGGTAAGCGCACATGTCCGCTTCCGCCGGCTCCCGCCAGCGCCTCCTCCCGGAGATACTAACAGCGTCCCGTCCTCCTCAGGGCTTCACCCTCTCCGGTCAGATCTCAAACCTGCAGCTGATGGTGACGTCGATGGGAATCCCCGCCGCGCCCGTGCTGAAGCCGCTGTCGGACCGCTTCACTCCGGTCAGTCTGAGGGTCTCTGGGGGCTTTGGATCTGTGTGGTTTCAGGTGACTCCTCTGGTGACTCCTCAGGTGACTCCTCAGGTGACTCCTCAGGTGACTCCTCAGGTGACTCCTCTGGTGACTCCTCAGGTGACTCCTCAGGTGACTCCTCTGGTGACTCCTCAGGTGACTCCTCAGGTGACTCCTCAGGTGACTCCTCAGGTGACTCCTCAGGTGACTCCTCAGGTGACTCCTCTGGTGACTCCTCAGGTGACTCCTCAGGTGACTCCTCAGGTGACTCCTCTGGTGACTCCTCAGGTGACTCCTCAGGTGACTCCTCTGGTGACTCCTCAGGTGACTCCTCAGGTGACTCCTCAGGTGACTCCTCAGGTGACTCCTCTGGTGACTCCTCAGGTGACTCCTCAGGTGACTCCTCAGGTGACTCCTCTGGTGACTCCTCAGGTGACTCCTCTGGTGACTCCTCAGGTGACTCCTCTGGTGACTCCTCAGGTGACTCCTCAGGTGACTCCTCTGGTGACTCCTCAGGTGACTCCTCTGGTGACTCCTCAGGTGACTCCTCAGGTGACTCCTCTGGTGACTCCTCAGGTGACTCCTCAGGTGACTCCTCTGGTGACTCCTCAGGTGACTCCTCAGGTGACTCCTCAGGTGACTCCTCAGGTGACTCCTCTGGTGACTCCTCAGGTGACTCCTCTGGTGACTCCTCAGGTGACTCCTCAGGTGACTCCTCGGGTGACTCCTCGGGTGACTCCTCAGGTGACTCCTCTGGTGACTCCTCAGGTGACTCCTCAGGTGACTCCTCTGGTGACTCCTCAGGTGACTCCTCAGGTGACTCCTCTGGTGACTCCTCTGGTGACTCCTCTGGTGACTCCTCAGGTGACTCCTCTGGTGACTCCTCAGGTGACTCCTCTGGTGACTCCTCAGGTGACTCCTCTGGTGACTCCTCAGGTGACTCCTCGGGTGACTCCTCGGGTGACTCCTCGGGTGACTCCTCTGGTGACTCCTCAGGTGACTCCTCAGGTGACTCCTCGGGTGACTCCTCGGGTGACTCCTCTGGTGACTCCTCTGGTGACTCCTCTGGTGACTCCTCAGGTGACTCCTCTGGTGACTCCTCTGGTGACTCCTCAGGTGACTCCTCAGGTGACTCCTCAGGTGACTCCTCTGGTGACTCCTCAGGTGACTCCTCTGGTGACTCCTCAGGTGACTCCTCAGGTGACTCCTCAGGTGACTCCTCTGGTGACTCCTCTGGTGACTCCTCAGGTGACTCCTCTGGTGACTCCTCTGGTGACTCCTCAGGTGACTCCTCAGGTGACTCCTCAGGTGACTCCTCTGGTGACTCCTCAGGTGACTCCTCTGGTGACTCCTCTGGTGACTCCTCAGGTGACTCCTCTGGTGACTCCTCAGGTGACTCCTCAGGTGACTCCTCTGGTGACTCCTCTGGTGACTCCTCTGGTGACTCCTCAGGTGACTCCTCAGGTGACTCCTCTGGTGACTCCTCTGGTGACTCCTCAGGTGACTCCTCTGGTGACTCCTCAGGTGACTCCTCTGGTGACTCCTCTGGTGACTCCTCTGGTGACTCCTCAGGTGACTCCTCAGGTGACTCCTCTGGTGACTCCTCAGGTGACTCCTCTGGTGACTCCTCAGGTGACTCCTCTGGTGACTCCTCAGGTGACTCCTCTGGTGACTCCTCAGGTGACTCCTCAGGTGACTCCTCTGGTGACTCCTCTGGTGACTCCTCTGGTGACTCCTCAGGTGACTCCTCAGGTGACTCCTCAGGTGACTCCTCTGGTGACTCCTCGGGTGACTCCTCAGGTGACTCCTCAGGTGACTCCTCAGGTGACTCCTCTGGTGACTCCTCAGGTGACTCCTCTGGTGACTCCTCAGGTGACTCCTCTGGTGACTCCTCGGGTGACTCCTCGGATGACTCCTCTGGTGACTCCTCAGGTGACTCCTCTGGTGACTCCTCAGGTGACTCCTCTGGTGACTCCTCTGGTGACTCCTCAGGTGACTCCTCTGGTGACTCCTCAGGTGACTCCTCAGGTGACTCCTCAGGTGACTCCTCTGGTGACTCCTCAGGTGACTCCTCTGGTGACTCCTCTGGTGACTCCTCTGGTGACTCCTCTGGTGACTCCTCAGGTGACTCCTCTGGTGACTCCTCAGGTGACTCCTCAGGTGACTCCTCTGGTGACTCCTCAGGTGACTCCTCTGGTGACTCCTCAGGTGACTCCTCAGGTGACTCCTCTGGTGACTCCTCAGGTGACTCCTCTGGTGACTCCTCAGGTGACTCCTCTGGTGACTCCTCTGGTGACTCCTCAGGTGACTCCTCAGGTGACTCCTCAGGTGACTCCTCAGGTGACTCCTCTGGTGACTCCTCAGGTGACTCCTCTGGTGACTCCTCTGGTGACTCCTCAGGTGACTCCTCAGGTGACTCCTCAGGTGACTCCTCTGGTGACTCCTCTGGTGACTCCTCTGGTGACTCCTCTGGTGACTCCTCAGGTGACTCCTCTGGTGACTCCTCAGGTGACTCCTCTGGTGACTCCTCGGGTGACTCCTCAGGTGACTCCTCTGGTGACTCCTCAGGTGACTCCTCTGGTGACTCCTCAGGTGACTCCTCTGGTGACTCCTCAGGTGACTCCTCTGGTGACTCCTCAGGTGACTCCTCAGGTGACTCCTCTGGTGACTCCTCAGGTGACTCCTCTGGTGACTCCTCTGGTGACTCCTCAGGTGACTCCTCAGGTGACTCCTCTGGTGACTCCTCAGGTGACTCCTCAGGTGACTCCTCTGGTGACTCCTCTGGTGACTCCTCTGGTGACTCCTCAGGTGACTCCTCAGGTGACTCCTCTGGTGACTCCTCGGGTGACTCCTCAGGTGACTCCTCAGGTGACTCCTCAGGTGACTCCTCTGGTGACTCCTCAGGTGACTCCTCTGGTGACTCCTCGGGTGACTCCTCGGGTGACTCCTCGGGTGACTCCTCTGGTGACTCCTCAGGTGACTCCTCTGGTGACTCCTCAGGTGACTCCTCTGGTGACTCCTCTGGTGACTCCTCAGGTGACTCCTCTGGTGACTCCTCAGGTGACTCCTCAGGTGACTCCTCAGGTGACTCCTCAGGTGACTCCTCTGGTGACTCCTCAGGTGACTCCTCTGGTGACTCCTCTGGTGACTCCTCAGGTGACTCCTCTGGTGACTCCTCTGGTGACTCCTCTGGTGACTCCTCAGGTGACTCCTCAGGTGACTCCTCAGGTGACTCCTCTGGTGACTCCTCAGGTGACTCCTCTGGTGACTCCTCTGGTGACTCCTCAGGTGACTCCTCTGGTGACTCCTCAGGTGACTCCTCAGGTGACTCCTCTGGTGACTCCTCTGGTGACTCCTCTGGTGACTCCTCTGGTGACTCCTCTGGTGACTCCTCAGGTGACTCCTCAGGTGACTCCTCTGGTGACTCCTCAGGTGACTCCTCTGGTGACTCCTCAGGTGACTCCTCTGGTGACTCCTCTGGTGACTCCTCAGGTGACTCCTCAGGTGACTCCTCTGGTGACTCCTCAGGTGACTCCTCAGGTGACTCCTCTGGTGACTCCTCTGGTGACTCCTCTGGTGACTCCTCAGGTGACTCCTCAGGTGACTCCTCTGGTGACTCCTCGGGTGACTCCTCAGGTGACTCCTCGGGTGACTCCTTAGGTGACTCCTCTGGTGACTCCTCAGGTGACTCCTCTGGTGACTCCTCGGGTGACTCCTCGGGTGACTCCTCGGGTGACTCCTCTGGTGACTCCTCAGGTGACTCCTCTGGTGACTCCTCAGGTGACTCCTCTGGTGACTCCTCAGGTGACTCCTCAGGTGACTCCTCAGGTGACTCCTCAGGTGACTCCTCTGGTGACTCCTCAGGTGACTCCTCTGGTGACTCCTCTGGTGACTCCTCAGGTGACTCCTCAGGTGACTCCTCTGGTGACTCCTCAGGTGACTCCTCAGGTGACTCCTCAGGTGACTCCTCAGGTGACTCCTCTGGTGACTCCTCAGGTGACTCCTCTGGTGACTCCTCAGGTGACTCCTCAGGTGACTCCTCTGGTGACTCCTCAGGTGACTCCTCAGGTGACTCCTCTGGTGACTCCTCAGGTGACTCCTCTGGTGACTCCTCAGGTGACTCCTCAGGTGACTCCTCTGGTGACTCCTCTGGTGACTCCTCAGGTGACTCCTCTGGTGACTCCTCAGGTGACTCCTCTGGTGACTCCTCTGGTGACTCCTCTGGTGACTCCTCTGGTGACTCCTCAGGTGACTCCTCAGGTGACTCCTCTGGTGACTCCTCAGGTGACTCCTCTGGTGACTCCTCTGGTGACTCCTCTGGTGACTCCTCAGGTGACTCCTCTGGTGACTCCTCTGGTGACTCCTCTGGTGACTCCTCTGGTGACTCCTCAGGTGACTCCTCTGGTGACTCCTCTGGTGACTCCTCAGGTGACTCCTCAGGTGACTCCTCAGGTGACTCCTCTGGTGACTCCTCTGGTGACTCCTCAGGTGACTCCTCTGGTGACTCCTCTGGTGACTCCTCTGGTGACTCCTCTGGTGACTCCTCAGGTGACTCCTCTGGTGACTCCTCAGGTGACTCCTCTGGTGACTCCTCTGGTGACTCCTCAGGTGACTCCTCTGGTGACTCCTCAGGTGACTCCTCAGGTGACTCCTCTGGTGACTCCTCAGGTGACTCCTCAGGTGACTCCTCTGGTGACTCCTCAGGTGACTCCTCTGGTGACTCCTCAGGTGACTCCTCAGGTGACTCCTCTGGTGACTCCTCTGGTGACTCCTCAGGTGACTCCTCTGGTGACTCCTCAGGTGACTCCTCTGGTGACTCCTCTGGTGACTCCTCAGGTGACTCCTCTGGTGACTCCTCAGGTGACTCCTCTGGTGACTCCTCTGGTGACTCCTCAGGTGACTCCTCAGGTGACTCCTCAGGTGACTCCTCTGGTGACTCCTCAGGTGACTCCTCAGGTGACTCCTCTGGTGACTCCTCTGGTGACTCCTCAGGTGACTCCTCAGGTGACTCCTCAGGTGACTCCTCTGGTGACTGAGCTTCAGTGAGTCCTTGGTTGGATATGGAGGTGGTTCAGGGTTATGGATCCTCCATCAGCCGGTTCATGTAACCAGATGTTTTGTGCTGCTCCTGCAGGACAGATGTTTGAGCCACATGTCGGCGGGCAGTCAGCTGTTCCAGGACCTGCTGGGAGTCTTGTCCAGTAAACTGAGCGGCCTGGAGGACCTGAGAGCGGATCTGAGAGACCTGCTGACCCTCATTAACAAGGTAAGACACCCCTGCTGTGACATCACAGCTCACAGCCTGCTCTGTGGTCATGTGATGGCGGCTGTGGTTGGCTGACAGCTGTCTGTGCGTTGCAGCTGAAGGAGCTGGGTGAGCTTGGAGGTGACGCTTCGGATCAGAGCGCCACTCTGGACTTGGCCCCTCATCTTCACGACAGCTACAAGGTCCAGGTGATTGTCCATGTGACCCTGACGCAGCTGCGCTCCTTCTGCCACGACCTGACCCGCAGCCTGAGGGCACTCGCCACCTACAGGCCGTGAGCAACGTAAGCCCCGCCCCCCACGCTGCCTTGAGCTGGAGCAGAGTAACAAGCTGCCTGGACCTCCCTCAGAGTCCAGCCACGAGCTTCGGCTGCTGAGATCTTCACCTTAAACAAACTGCTGATGTTTCAGAAACTTTCACCGTGACGCAACACTTCAAAGCAGCACTACAGAAGTTTGTGAACCTTAAAATGAGGATATTCTGACGACTTTGACTACCTACTCTGACTTCTGACGACCCTGAAACTGAGCTGCAGCAGCCAGGGACTGAGAAAGCGCGGTTCTTTGGTTTCCTGCTGTGCACCACATCCTTTTACCTTAACGGTGGTGTTACATCCCACAGCCACAGGGGGAGCCAGAGAGCGAAGCCACTTATCTGCTGATAACGTCCGGCAGCCTGGGGGACGAAGTCGGCTCCATAACTCTGCAGAGGCTGAACTGCACAAGTGTCTCTGTCTTCAGAGCGGGTGGAGGCGGGGGTGGAGGCGGGGTGGGGGCCAGCATCTTTATCAGGCCGTCTTCACATCTGATCCAGATGAGTCCCGGAGGCCTGTCGCAGCACGTTGAGCCGCTCCGTCTGAAGAAAAAAGAAGCAGGAATGTGACAGCAGCCGCAGGACAAATGTCTTTAAAAACTCTCCAGGAAAGAAGAAAAGGCTTAAAGCGGACGGACTGCAGGTCTGAGCGTGCCCGACACGCCTTCCACACTTCTTCTTCTGCTCGTTACCAACTTCTTCGGACGCTTCTCTGCAGCGTGTGAAGGAGGCGAGGAGTTAAACCAGCAGCTCATCAGCAGGGATCTGAACCCTCTGAGTTAAACCAGCAGCTCATCAGCAGGGATCTGAACCCTCTGAGTTAAACCAGCAGCTCATCAGCAGGGATCTGAACCCTCTGAGTTAAACCTGCAGCTCATCAGCAGGGATCTGAACCCTCTGAGTTAAACCAGCAGCTCATCAGCAGGGATCTGAACCCTCTGAGTTAAACCTGCAGCTCATCAGCAGGGATCTGAACCCTCTGAGTTAAACCAGCAGCTCATCAGCAGGGATCTGAACCCTCTGAGTTAAACCAGCAGCTCATCAGCAGGGATCTGAACCCTCTGAGTTAAACCTGCAGCTCATCAGCAGGGATCTGAACCCTCTGAGTTAAACCAGCAGCTCATCAGCAGGGATCTGAACCCTCTGAGTTAAACCTGCAGCTCATCAGCAGGGATCTGAACCCTCTGAGTTAAACCTGCAGCTCATCAGCAGGGATCTGAACCCTCTGAGTTAAACCAGCAGCTCATCAGCAGGGATCTGAACCCTCTGAGTTAAACCAGCAGCTCATCAGCAGGGATCTGAACCCTCTGAGTTAAACCAGCAGCTCATCAGCAGGGATCTGAACCCTCTGAGTTAAACCTGCAGCTCATCAGCAGGGATCTGAACCCTCTGAGTTAAACCAGCAGCTCATCAGCAGGGATCTGAACCCTCTGAGTTAAACCTGCAGCTCATCAGCAGGGATCTGAACCCTCTGAGTTAAACCTGCAGCTCATCAGCAGGGATCTGAACCCTCTGAGTTAAACCAGCAGCTCATCAGCAGGGATCTGAACCCTCTGAGTTAAACCAGCAGCTCATCAGCAGGGATCTGAACCCTCTGAGTTAAACCAGCAGCTCATCAGCAGGGATCTGAACCCTCTGAGTTAAACCTGCAGCTCATCAGCAGGGATCTGAACCCTCTGAGTTAAACCAGCAGCTCATCAGCAGGGATCTGAACCCTCTGAGTTAAACCAGCAGCTCATCAGCAGGGATCTGAACCCTCTGAGTTAAACCAGCAGCTCATCAGCAGGGATCTGAACCCTCTGAGTTAAACCAGCAGCTCATCAGCAGGGATCTGAACCCTCTGAGTTAAACCAGCAGCTCATCAGCAGGGATCTGAACCCTCTGAGTTAAACCTGCAGCTCATCAGCAGGGATCTGAACCCGCTGAGTTAAACCAGCAGCTCATCAGCAGGGATCTGAACCCTCTGAGTTAAACCTGCAGCTCATCAGCAGGGATCTGAACCCTCTGAGTTAAACCTGCAGCTCATCAGCAGGGATCTGAACCCTCTGAGTTAAACCAGCAGCTCATCAGCAGGGATCTGAACCCTCTGAGTTAAACCAGCAGCTCATCAGCAGGGATCTGAACCCTCTGAGTTAAACCAGCAGCTCATCAGCAGGGATCTGAACCCTCTGAGTTAAACCAGCAGCTCATCAGCAGGGATCTGAACCCTCTGAGTTAAACCAGCAGCTCATCAGCAGGGATCTGAACCCTCTGAGTTAAACCTGCAGCTCATCAGCAGGGATCTGAACCCTCTGAGTTAAACCAGCAGCTCATCAGCAGGGATCTGAACCCTCTGAGTTAAACCTGCAGCTCATCAGCAGGGATCTGAACCCTCTGAGTTAAACCTGCAGCTCATCAGCAGGGATCTGAACCCTCTGAGTTAAACCAGCAGCTCATCAGCAGGGATCTGAACCCTCTGAGTTAAACCTGCAGCTCATCAGCAGGGATCTGAACCCTCTGAGTTAAACCAGCAGCTCATCAGCAGGGATCTGAACCCTCTGAGTTAAACCTGCAGCTCATCAGCAGGGATCTGAACCCTCTGAGTTAAACCAGCAGCTCATCAGCAGGGATCTGAACCCTCTGAGTTAAACCTGCAGCTCATCAGCAGGGATCTGAACCCTCTGAAAGGAACCAGCAGCTCATCAGCAGGGATCTGAACCCTCTGAGTTAAACCAGCAGCTCATCAGCAGGGATCTGAGCCCTCTGAGTTAAACCTGCAGCTCATCAGCAGGGATCTGAACCCTCTGAGTTAAACCTGCAGCTCATCAGCAGGGATCTGAACCCTCTGAGTTAAACCTGCTGCAGGGGAAACCAGCAGGTTCATTTATCCACAACCAAATGATCTTAATCAAAGAAAATGATCGTCTGATCAGGGAATCTGTTCAGGTTTTATTTTAGATTATCAGCTGCAGGTTATTTATGATGTTTTATTTATTATTGAGGATATTTATTGATTATTTATTGGTGTATTTATTGACTGATTTATGTATTCAGAGAAATTCTGAATGAAGAAGACTCAGAACTCAGTGAGTTTAAATGGGGTCAAAGGTCAGAGAAAAGCTGCCGAGAGCCTTAAAGACACGCACACCGACAGCAGGAAGTTTCTGGAATTGAGCAACCGGCCCGATGATGTCACACTGATGATGACATCACGACTCGCTGCCTGTTTACATTCTTGTCTTTTTTACTTTGTTTTCACATTTTCTGATTTGATTTGTCTTCATGTACCCAATAAAATGATATTGAAATCTTTATTTGAGCATATTTTTCATATTAAAACACAAATATCTGCTCAGCTGCGGATCATCCAGGAGCATAAATGCAGTTTAAGGTGAACTGAGATGTTTCTGGTCTACATGAAACCAGCTGAAACCAGCTAAATGTGTCCAGATACACGGCAATAAGTCAGCTTTAAAAGCACAGAACGTGCCTTTGAAGAACCTTTAGGAAACAAACGTTTAATCATTTGTTCACAGCTGCTGTTCTGTGATGTTAACTTACAGAAGAACTGCTGGTTCTGCTGGTTCTGGTGGTTCTGGTGGTTCTGGTTCGGTGGCTAAGTTACAGTCAGTGAATAAAGACACTTTTTACAGGCGTTTTGCATTGATAGTGAAACAGATTCTGTGAGATGTCCTCACAGGATTGTTCACCAATTTATTGATTATCATAGAATTCCTGCATCATGGTCGTCTCGTTGTGTGCAGCGTAAGCCTCGGCCAGCAGGGGGAGCTGCAGAGGAGGGGCATCTGGTGTCTGTGAGACTCCGGCCAGCAGGGGGAGCTGCAGAGGAGGGGCATCTGGTGTCTGTGAGACTCCGGCCAGCAGGGGGAGCTGCAGAGGAGGGGCATCTGGTGTCTGTGAGACTCCGGCCAGCAGGGGGAGCTGCAGAGGAGGGGCATCTGGTGTCTGTGAGACTCCGGCCAGCAGGGGGAGCTGCAGAGGAGGGGCATCTGGTGTCTGTGAGACTCCGGCCAGCAGGGGGAGCTGCAGAGGAGGGGTATCTGGTGTCTGTGAGACTCCGGCCAGCAGGGGGAGCTGCAGAGGAGGGGCATCTGGTGTCTGTGAGACTCCGGCCAGCAGGGGGAGCTGCAGAGGAGGGGCATCTGGTGTCTGTGAGACTCCGGCCAGCAGGGGGAGCTGCAGAGGAGGGGCATCTGGTATCTGTGAGACTCCGGCCAGCAGGGGGAGCTGCAGAGGAGGGGCATCTGGTGTCTGTGAGACTCCGGCCAGCAGGGGGAGCTGCAGAGGAGGGGCATCTGGTGTCTGTGAGACTCCGGCCAGCAGGGGGAGCTGCAGAGGAGGGGCATCTGGTGTCTGTGAGACTCCGGCCAGCAGGGGGAGCTGCAGAGGAGGGGCATCTGGTGTCTGTGAGACTCCGGCCAGCAGGGGGAGCTGCAGAGGAGGGGTATCTGGTGTCTGTGAGACTCCGGCCAGCAGGGGGAGCTGCAGAGGAGGGGCATCTGGTGTCTGTGAGACTCCGGCCAGCAGGGGGAGCTGCAGAGGAGGGGCATCTGGTGTCTGTGAGACTCCGGCCAGCAGGGGGAGCTGCAGAGGAGGGGCATCTGGTGTCTGTGAGACTCCGGCCAGCAGGGGGAGCTGCAGAGGAGGGGCATCTGGTGTCTGTGAGACTCCGGCCAGCAGGGGGAGCTGCAGCCTCACTCCGCAGAGGAAGGGCATCTGGTGTCTGTGAGACTCCGGCCAGCAGGGGGAGCTGCAGCCTCACTCCGCAGAGGAAGGGCATCTGGTGTCTGTGAGACTCCGGCCAGCAGGGGGAGCTGCAGCCTCACCCTCACCAGATCATTTTGGAAACATTTTTTAAAAACTATGGTGATCACACAGAGCAAATAGCCCTTCAAAAGGCCCACAAATGATTTCAGAACCTCAACAAACAGCCTCCAAAGTTCCAGATTCAGTCCAACCTGAAATTTTCATGGTTTTATCTAGTTTCTCTGAGAAAATGCAGAAAGTATTTCCCTTTCGTGTGCTTTTCCCATTATTTCCGTGACTCTGCGTCATTTGTTTCACAGCTCTTTCATCAGATTTCTCCCTCATCATGCATCACTCTTTGTCTTGTTGTGCATCCCTCCGTCTCCTCCATCCAATCCTCCGTCTCTCCTCCCCCTCCCTCCCCCTCCCTCGGCGCTCTCAGCTGTCCTTGGCGCTGCTGCTTCAGACGGAGGCTGCAGCATTCTGCTGAGTAGCGGTGAGCCAGCATTCACCAGCTCTCCCTGCAGCCGTCAGCAGACACTCTTCAGCCGAGCCCGAGGAAACTACGGCTCCCACAATCCCCTGCTGCAGCCTAAACTGCTCCCAGGCCTGAGAGAAGCCCCGTGGAACTCTGGGAGTTGCGGTCCTCATCGACCAGCTGCTGCTGGAGGCAGAGGGAGGAGAGGGTGACGTGCCATGACAACAGTCAGAGGGAGACACACAGAGAGGTGAGTCTGTCTGTTTGTTTCAGCCTGATTTCTGTCTTCTTCTGTCGGCTCTTCATCACTGCTGTCTCCTCTTCACCCTCCATCCTCATGTCTTCCACCTTCCTCGCTCTGTGTCTGTCTGACGCTGCGTTTTCCTCCTCCGGGATCGAGCGGCGCGGCGCGGCGCTCTGTTGCTTGTTTGTCTCATTACATCAGTGTGTGCGTGAGCATCTCCACCCAGCCTCCGAAGCAGCTCACAGATCAGTCCCACAGCCACAGCATGTCCTGTTCTGGTGCAGAAACTGCTGTGGTGTCAGTGGTGTTCGGGCTTCAGAAACACAGCCACAGCAGCGTCAAACTGGCACAAAACATGAGATGACACAGCATGAGACCAACCCACAGTGAAACCCCACAGCGTGGAGGAAACTGGTGCAGAAACATGACATGAAACATGTCCTGTTCCAGTTCCAGGCACTCAGAGACGTGACTGATCACAGGAACAGAGCTGAGACACAACATCAAGCCTCATGAGTGAGGAGCCCCTCATCCCATGGGTTAGGGTTAGGGTTAGCATCCCATGGGTTAGGGTTAGCATCCCATGGGTTAGGGTTAGGGTTAGCATCACATGATGCTGCTGAGAGGAAAACTGGAGCGAGGAGCCCCTCATCCCATGGGTTAGGGTTAGGGTTAGCATCCCATGGGTTAGGGTTAGGGTTAGCATCCCATGGGTTAGGGTTAGGGTTAGCATCACATGATGCTGCTGAGAGTAAAACTGGAGCGAGGAGCCCCTCATCACATGGGTTAGGGTTAGGGTTAGCATCACATGGGTTAGGGTTAGGGTTAGCATCACATGGGTTAGGGTTAGGGTTATTATCACATGATGCTGCTGAGAGTAAAACTGGAGCGAGGAGCCCCTCATCACATGGGTTAGGGTTAGGGTTAGCATCACATGGGTTAGGGTTAGGGTTAGCATCACATGTGTTAGGGTTAGCATCCCATGGGTTAGGGTTACGGTTAGCATCCCATGGGTTAGGGTTAGGGTTAGCATCACATGGGTTAGGGTTAGCATCCCATGGGTTAGGGTTACGGTTAGCATCCCATGGGTTAGGGTTAGGGTTAGCATCACATGGGTTAGGGTTAGCATCACATGGGTTAGGGTTAGGGTTAGCATCCCATGGGTTAGGGTTAGCATCACATGGTTTAGGGTTAGGGTTAGCATCACATGGGTTAGGGTTAGGGTTAGCATCCCATGGGTTAGGGTTAGGGTTAGCATCCCATGGGTTAGGGTTAGGGTTAGCATCACATCTGCTCGCTGCAGGCGGAGGCAGCAGATGGTCCTTTCTGCCATGATCTGAAATCTTTCTCCATCACCTGAGGCTGCTCCATGTTTGAACCTGTTCTGGCCCAACATGGAGAGCATCACGGGTCCATGAACACCGAGAAGCTGCACAGAAGCTCTGTGGATGAAGCCAGAAGCTTCAGATAACTGATTACAGTCTGACTCTGAGGAATATTTCCTGAACTTATTGATGATTCTCTGATGGAGTTTGGCCCAAAGCGGTGAGCCACGACCCATCCTTGTTGGAGAGGCTGAACCTTTGGTGGAAGCTGCTTTTATACCCAATCCTGACACCCTCACCTGTCAGCAGGTAACCTGCTGCTTGGAGAAGCTCCAGAAGCTGTTGCTGTGGATTCTATAAACTTTCTGTCTTTCTTTGGCTCCAGAATAGCTTTCACTGAGTGCTGCTGCTTCAGGTTCTGTTGGTTCTGCTGTTTCTTCTTGCTGTTAAATAAACTAACTAATTACAGTTTTAAGTCTTTATTGTGTTTCCGGAAACTTTCTGCTGTATTTCAGTGTTGTTTCATGAGTAAAAATGCCTGGAGCTGCTGCTTTGGTCCTTGTTGTGTTTGCTGAACCTTCTTCTTCTCTGAACAGATCGAGCTGAACCATGTCGGCCAGCCTGGACGACACAGACAGCGTGTTCGGTGAGACGCACTCGATCACTTCCTAACATCCATAATGACACATTACAGCTGTAGCTGCAGAGCTTCTGAAGAAAGAAAAAGAAAACAGGGACTGCTTTACTGCTCTGCTGCATCTCTTTGCCACCTGTTGGTCAGGAACGCTTGAATATCATTCGTTAATCAGAGCTTTGCAGCATTTTTCTGTGATAAAGCTTCAAAATGTCCTCAGGAACGCTTTGATATCATGAAAACCGTCATGATTACTGTGAGAAGTGTGTCAACTCTCTTTCAACACATATTCTGCAGGTTTCCAAGTAGAACATTTAAACCAGAAATGGATCAAATCTGCAAAAGAAAGGAAATTAAGTGAAGAAAAGAGTTCCAGTTTGTTTGGAGGTTGTGGGAGCAGCTAGTTCTGCTGATTAAGATGGTTCCAATGTTTCCTCCTGCTGTCCTCCGGTGTTTCTCCTTCCTCCCCCATCTAATATAACTTGGTCTCTGCATCCTCCCCCACTCATTCCTCTCTCCATCTCCCAGCAGTCATCTAATTTCTGTCTCATCTCTGCAGCCTTTGTTCGTTAACTCTTTAATTTCTCAGAGTCACCTGATTGTGTGTTTTACAACCACATGTGTCCCTGCTCTTCATCTCCTCGTCCTCTCAGGCTTTCCTCCCCCTCTCTCCCCCTGGGAAATAAAGCTCTGTGTGGGGGAGGAACGCCGGGAGGTCATTATATCCCACACTGACAGTTTGTTTGATAAAGACAGATTCAACTAACATTCATCACCTATTTAAAGGTAGTCATGGAGACGTATATAAAAAATCCAAAAGATAAAAAAGCAAAAAGGGAAAATGATCAACTGAAGAAGCTTCATCGGGTTAAAATCAAAGTGTGTGTTTGTGTCTAACTGTGGGCCAAAGAGATGATAATCAGAGGCCAGTCAAGGGTTGGAGCTGCTGCTTCACGGTCAGCTTGTTGAATATTTGATGGGGTGAGGAGGAGGAGGAGGTTGTTTTGCATCCATCCACAGCAGCAACACGTCTGTACTTTAAGGTTTCTGCCCCACAGGAGATTCAGGGAGTCAGACTCAACTTTCTTTCTATTTGTAACTTTAAATAAATAACTAGAATAAAAGGATTTAAGACCTTCAAGGAGCACTCAGTCATTTTCCTTGTAGTTTAAGGTGAAATGGAGGCTGAGCTGTAACTCGCCTTTTACCTCCTGTACACCACCTGGCAGAACACAGCCCCCCCACCCCTGGAGCATCAGTTCATGACTGTGGCTCCTGTTTCAGACCTGAATGAGGCGATCCCAGAGACCGAGCTGCTGGACAACAGCATCCAGAAAGGTCGTGCCCAGCTGTCCGTCAAGACACGCAGGCACCGCCCCTCCAGGTCCCGTTACCGTGACAGCGTGAGCTCCACGGAGGGCGACGACGGCTTCGACAGGAAGGTAGAGATCAGCCTGGCTCTGAGGAAGCTTCGTGTAAATACTGATTCAGAAACTCTGATGTGTGTCTGTGTGTGACATCAGGATAGCCCGCTACAGTCGGCCCGCTCACCTCTGCACCTGGCCATGCGAGGCTCCTCCCCCTCCCCTGAGTCGCTGCTGTCATCTCGAAGCCCCGCCTTCTCTTTTGATGCATCACTGGTGAGACCAATCAGAGCGCAGCACAGATTTAAAGCTTGTCATGGAAACCATGAATGAAAACAGAAATGTCTGAATGTGTCAGGGGCGCCGCTCTCCAGAGGATGGAGGCCCATCACTGGCTGCTCCACCACGGGGGCGGTACCATCAGCTGACCAATGCCACGTCTCAGGAGGCTCTGGGTACGCCAAGCAGCTCTCCATCTAAATCCTACCCCTCCTCCGACTGCTCGCCTGTCTACATGAGGAGGAACAGGAGGCCTGACAGCGAAGGTACACACCTGGAAGCACCTGATTCTTCCTGAGAGATGAAAGATTGCTGAGTCATGTTGCTCCACAGCCACTGATGTGTGTTTTTCTGTGTCAGTGTTGGTCTCTGATACGAGTCGTGACACCAGTCCAGCTGATCCCGGCAGCCCGACCGTCGTCTTTGACAAGAAGACAAAGAGACGCTTCCTGGACCTGGGGTGAGACATCATGGTCTGCCTCAGTAACCCAGCTGTTGAGTGAATTATTGGACCAGTTCAATGATATGAGATGCAATGCAGGGAGGAAACACCCTGTGGTTGTGTAGCTTGAACCTTCCTCAGCTCTGTCAGTAATCCCAGCCTCTGTGTCTCAGGGTGACGCTCAGGCGTTCATACATCAGAGTGAGGAAAGATAAAACCAACAGGTTCTCTGTGGGCAGCAGGTGGGTCCGTCGCAGACAAAACCTCCATCCACAAGTTCAGCATGTGTCACAATCCATGTTTCCTGTCCTGACGTTGTTCTCTGTCCTCAGAGAGCCGTCAGAGAGTCCATCTCGGTCCTCTGGATCCTTCGTCGCATTCTCCTGGTTCAGTGAAGGACGGGGGTCGCTCTCCTCCTCTGGGACTCCCCCATGCTCCCCCAAAATCCCCCCGCTGGGCTCCCAGAGACCCTGCAAGTCTCACTCTCAGGTAGGAAAGAAGCCCAAAACTCTGTCCCTGGTTACCTGTTGTCTTCATCTCCTCTATTTAAGACAGTTAAAAGAATAAGCATGTCTGTGTTCTTTAAATTAAACCAGGGTGCAGTGGATTTCTTTTACAGTCTGGAGGGTTCGGATTAGGAAGAGTCCGAAGGGTTAAGGTTTGGGAGAAATGACCCCAGTCTGGAGGGTTAAGGTTTGGGAGAAATGACCCCAGTCTGGAGGGATAAGGTTTGGGAGAAATGACCCCAGTCTGGAGGGTTAAGGTTTGGGAGAAATGACCCCAGTCTGGAGGGATAAGGTTTGGGAGAAATGACCCCAGTCTGGAGGGTTAAGGTTTGGGATAAATGACCCCAGTCTGGAGGGTTAAGGTTTGGCAGAAATGACCCCAGTCTGGAGGGTTAAGGTTTGGGAGAAATGACCCCAGTCTGGAGGGTTAAGGTTTGGGAGAAATGACCCCAGTCTGGAGGGATAAGGTTTGGGAGAAATGACCCCAGTCTGGAGGGTTAAGGTTTGGGAGAAATGACCCCAGTCTGGAGGGTTAAGGTTTGGGAGAAATGACCCAGTCTGGAGGTATAAGGTTTGGGAGAAATGACCCCAGTCTGGAGGGTTAAGGTTAGGGAGAAATGACCCCAGTCTGGAGGGATAAGGTTTGGGAGAAATGACCCAAGTCTGGAGGGATAAGGTTTGGCAGAAATGACCCCAGTCTGGAGGGTTAAGGTTTGGGAGAAATGACCCCAGTCTGGAGGGTTAAGGTTTGGGAGAAATGACCCCAGTCTGGAGGGTTAAGGTTTGGGAGAAATGACCCCAGTCTGGAGGGTTAAGGTTTGGGAGAAATGACCCCAGTCTGGAGGGTGAAGGTTTGGGAGAAATGACCCCAGTCTGGAGGGTGAAGGTTTGGGAGAAATGACCCCAGTCTGGAGGGATAAGGTTTGGGAGAAATGACCCCAGTCTGGAGGGTTAAGGTTTGGGAGAAATGACCCCAGTCTGGAGGGTTAAGGTTTGGGAGAAATGACCCCAGTCTGGGGGGTTAAGGTTTGGCAGAAATGACCCCAGTCTGGAGGGTTAAGGTTTGGGAGAAATGGGCGGCTTCCTACCTGGTGCAGGAGCTCTGGCGTGAAACAGTGTTTGAAAAGTTATTTATCTGAACACACACAGTTTGCAGCATGTGTGTGTTTGTGTGCATTGATTTTCCTGATTTGCTCATCTTAGATGGCAGTGGTTCCTGCAGACGTTTAACCAACAGAGTCACATGATCGCCCAGCTGTGGTTTGTGCTGTGGTTGGTGATGTATATGTGGTTAGAGCCCAGAGGACCTGTGTGCATGTGCTGTAGACACACAATCCATTCTTGGATTCTCTTGTTTCTCTTTCATCCATTTGGGTTACGACTCATCTTATTCACCATTAAAGCTCAGAGGAAAGAGCTCCATTAAGCATCCATCAGAGAGCAGCTAATGGCTCTAACAGCCGGCAGTGTGAGTCAATGTGGGTGTGCCCTGAGTGATGCCTGATTTGTGTTTTAAGAGTAAAATATATCCATATTTAAAGCATCAGTGTGCTGAGTCAAACTCTGAACAAGTCAATAATCAAACACGACTATTTGATACTATAATGTTTCTAACATTAGGACATTTTTACATGTAATTGCTCTTTTTCCATCAGCTGACCAACAGCTCAGGAAGCTAATCCATGTTTGAGCCACTGAACATCTTTATGAAGTGAAATGTTCAGCAGTTATCAGATTAATATGTCTGATCAGATACTGGGAGATTATGAGTGTTGAAAGGATGATTCTTCTTTATCTGTGTCAGTGGTTGAGGAGGTGGTGCAGGGTCTGTTTTATACTGAATGATTGTTCAGATATTACGAAGCCCCACAGGATCTCAGCTCTGTCATTCTCCACCACCTTTGGAGGTGTCTCCCACTTTGGGACTTTCAGTCCATACTCAGCTCAGGTGTTCCTGTAGAGCAGGGATGTCAAACTCCGGTCCTGGAGGGCCGCTGTCCTGCAGGTTTTAGATGTTTCCCTGCTTCAACGCACCTGAATCAGATCAATGCCTCATTAGCTGGTTTGTGCAGCACTTAACAATCTTTCTAAGAGATCCATTTAATCTGAATCAGGTGCTTTGGAGCAGGGAAACATCTAAAACCTGCAGGAAACGTCTAAAACCTGCAGGAAAATATCTGAAACCTGCAGAGAAACATCTAAAACCTGCAGGGAAACATCTGAAACCTGCAGGAAACATCTAAAACCTGCAGGGAAACATCTAAAACCTGCAGAGAAACATCTAAAACCTGCAGGGAAACAGCTAAAACCTGCAGGGAAACATCTGAAACCTGCAGGGAAACATCTGAAACCTGCAGAGAAACATCTAAAACCTGCAGGAAACATCTAAAACCTGCAGAAAACATCTAAAACCTGCAGGAAAACATCTGAAACCTGCAGAGAAACATCTAAAACCTGCAGGGAAACATCTGAAACCTGCAGGAAACATCTAAAACCTGCAGGGAAACATCTAAAACCTGCAGAGAAACATCTAAAACCTGCAGGGAAACAGCTAAAACCTGCAGGGAAACATCTGAAACCTGCAGGGAAACGTCTAAAACCTGCAGGGAAACATCTAAAACCTGCAGGGAAACGTCTAAAACCCGCAGGGAAACATCTAAAACCTGCAGAGAAACATCTAAAACCTGCAGGGAAACATCTAAAACCTGCAGGGAAACATCTAAAACCTGCAGGAAAACATCTAAAACCTGCAGAGAAACATCTAAAACCTGCAGGGAAACAGCTAAAACCTGCAGGGAAACATCTGAAACCTGCAGAGAAACATCTAGAACCTGCAGGGAAACATCTAAAACCTGCAGGGAAACATCTAGAACCTGCAGGGAAACATCTAGAACCTGCAGGGAAACATCTAAAACCTGCAGGGAAACATCTAAAACCTGCAGGAAAACATCTAAAACCTGCAGGAAAACATCTGAAACCTGCAGAGAAACATCTAAAACCTGCAGGAAACATCTAAAACCTGCAGGGAAACATCTAGAACCTGCAGGGAAACATCTAAAACCTGCAGGGAAACGTCTAAAACCCGCAGGGAAACATCTAAAACCTGCAGAGAAACATCTAAAACCTGCAGGGAAACATCTAAAACCTGCAGGGAAACATCTAAAACCTGCAGGAAAACATCTAAAACCTGCAGAGAAACATCTAAAACCTGCAGGGAAACAGCTAAAACCTGCAGGGAAACATCTGAAACCTGCAGAGAAACATCTAGAACCTGCAGGGAAACATCTAAAACCTGCAGGGAAACATCTAGAACCTGCAGGGAAACATCTAGAACCTGCAGGGAAACATCTAAAACCTGCAGGGAAACATCTAAAACCTGCAGGAAAACATCTAAAACCTGCAGGAAAACATCTGAAACCTGCAGAGAAACATCTAAAACCTGCAGGGAAACATCTAAAACCTGCAGGACAGCGGCCCTCCAGGACCGGACATATATGCTGTAGACTATTACTGGCTCGTGGTTACGGTGTTCCATGTGTGCCGTACCTGCCTGCATCTTCCACCCTGCTGCTACTGTCTCAGAGACCTACACCCGGGGTCCTGTCTGGTGTGGTGGACCCCGGCCTCAGGGCCTGTTCTGGAGCTGCTATGATTAGTACCTTCAGACCAGCCTTTTCTAACCACTGATAGGACTTCTTGACATCAGCCACTTCTTCAGTGTGTCGTTGGCACATGACGTGCAGAGGCTTATCTTTCCATAAGTTCTTGTTTCTCCTCCCGTCCTCTGGGTTTCAGCAGCCTGAGAAACTCACTTTGCAGTTCATCACATCATCTTCCTGATGTATTCCTGGCTCTGACACTCACTGGTCCCTGGCCTCCCTCCTCCATCTTGGTATACAATCTCAGGACGGGACCCATTTTTCCCTTTGTTGGTGACTTTCTCCCTCTTTGTCCGGGTTTTTATGCCAGCAGGGTATCTCAGGATGAAACCCCTTTTTCCCTTTGTTGGTGACTTTCTCCCTCTTTGTCCGGGTTTTTATGCCAGCAGGGTATCTGAGGATGAAACCCATTTTTCCCTTTGTTGGTGACTTTCTCCCTCTTTGTCCGGGTTTTTATGCCAGCAGGGTATCTCAGGATGAAACCCATTTTTCCCTTTGTTGGTGACTTTCTCCCTCTTTGTCCGGGTTTTTATGCCAGCCCAGGTCGGGCAGGACGGGCTGCTGATGGCTCAGACTTTGCCGTTTCCTTTAAACTGGCTTTTCAGGACCTCTCTTACTCTTTGGAGGTACTTGGTTGTGTCTGAATTCCTCGTGGTTACCTGTGGAACCCCAAGGTGTTGTAGTTGTCCTGATCTTCTGCTATGATGCCCTCTGGCAGTCCAGCCCCTTCAGTCATGATGATTTTGCTTCTCTTTGATATCATTCGACCTACTTTATCTAGTTTGAAGGATGTCCTTGCTGTATATCCTGCTGAGGCGTATCAGTGTGTGTAGAGGAGGTGGCTGATGGTCGCTCCACTTCAGAACCGGCATCCCATTATCCTACAGAAAGTAAATAATTGAAGCTTCATCAGTGCTTCCTGTCTCTTCCTCCTGCAGGAGTCAGCACTCAGTGAGGAGTTCTCTCCTCCGCACACCTCTTCCTCCACCTCCCCTCCGGTCGACTGCTCCTCCAGATCCTCCCACCCATACCACACCTTGTCCCAGTCCTCTGATGAGGTAACAAACACGATCTGACAGAGTGTCTCTTTGAAGTGATGTTTCTGCAGAATTCACTGCTTCTCCTCTCTTTGTGCTCAGCCCTTTGACGAACCCTCCTCTGCGATGTCCTCCTGGACGACTCAGCAGGTCTGCCAGTGGCTCAGAGCACTAAACATGGAGCAGTATGTCCCAGAATTCAGTGCCAGAGACATCGATGGAGAGCAGCTGCTGCAGATGGACGGCAGCAAGCTGAAAGTGAGGACGGTGGAATGTTGTCTTTAACGCTGAACTGTGATATCAGCAGGGTTAAAAGTAATAAAGTTCATTATCTTTGCTTATTTATTGTACACCATGACCTTTTCTGTGAAATGTGACCCCAGTTAAGCCTCCTGTGGCATCATCTGAGAAGGTTAATCGAATTTCACAACTCCTGAAACCTGTGACTGCATTAATAAATGAATGAAAGTCATAAATTTCAGGTTCCCTGAAATTGAAGTCTTCAGTTTTGGTTGCTGACTGGATTAAAACTGTTTCTAAAGAGACGTCTCGGTGCTGTCCTCTCGCCCTCTGCAGGGTCTGGGCGTGCTCAGTTCCTCCGATCGCAGCGCTCTGAAGCGTCGCATTAAAGACGTCCAAACAGCAGCAGAGAAGGAGAGAAAAGCTTTGGACAAACTGGAGAAACAGAAAGAGAAACAGCGAAGGAAAGACCAGGAGCAGCGCAAGAACTGAGCCCCACCACCAGGGGGAGGCAAAGGGGGAGGGACGAGAGAGGCAGCAGAGGTGGGAGGCAGGAAAGGGTGAGGATAGATGAAGGACAAGGGTTCAGCATTTCTGTCAGAGTGGGAGTTCAACACAATGAACAATCTGTGTTTGCACACATCCTGGAAAACCTGGAAATCCCACTTCAAGACCTGGAAAAGTGATTTCCTCAGAATGTAACTGATCTGAGGAAATGAGAGGAACAAGATGACATTCTGCAGATGTGAGGACATGAAAAGTTATCAGATGATGGAAGCATTTCAGGCTGCGTCTGTATTTAAGGTTTATTGTTACGGAAGCCTTGGAAGGACAAAAATCCAGAGCATCGCATTTCTGTTTCAGCTCGTTATTTGACCCTCAGTCATTCTGATCTTTGAAACTTTTACTGGTCAGTTTGCTGGATAATTTATTAATAAATCTGTCTGCAAAATATGAAAAGTTCCCTTAAATTTATGTTTAAGTACATTTTATCTCAAATATTCAGGATAATCTTTTATTGATGATGCTGCATTATGCATTTGGCAGACAGTTTTATCCAAAGCTCATAGGCCAGGTAGGCAGGTAGCGTAAGGGCCCAAAGACCCCCACTGGAGAGCGTACCTTTCATGCAGGAGTCAGGATTCAAACGCAGCCATCTTACACTATCCAGTCACATCTTCTGGATTTATGATCATTTACTGTTGAATCATTTGAGCTCTTCTGATATTTTAATTCTAATTTCCCTTTTGGATCAATAAAGTACTTCCATTTTTCTTTCTTTTGATTTATTTTCTTCATGTCTGTGCTTCGTCCTTTGGGGCTTCCGTTGTTTTTACAATAAATTTGATTTGGTCTGATCACATGGTCTCTTTGTCCCAGCAGCTCCTCGCTGCTTCTTACAAACTGTGCTTTGATGCTGACCAATCACAGCTTTCAGTGGTCCACAGCCCGTGTGATGTCATCCATAAGGAGGATCCAGGGGCTGATATCTGAAGATGGAGCATCTGGATAAGGCTTTGAATAGCGTCCAGGGGCCTCATGTACAAAGGGGGCGTAAAAGTGGCGAACACACTTTTTCACGTCAACGATCAGATCAAGAGCGAAATGCTTAGTTTATGCTTCTCCGTCACGTCAACGGCGAAGCGCTGTGTCGAGGGAACGCGTTGCTCTGCAGTTCACCGCCACGCCTCTAGGGGGTGTGGCTGAGTGTGGTTTCAGCCGAATCTTTGCTTTTTCTTCACAGTTAACAACAGTAACCGATGGCAGGTGCAGCAGCTGTATCTGCAGCTGGAGCTCATCAATACTGAAGAACAAATGCTTAAATTGCAAATGTTGAAGCAGGCGACAGAGAAGATGTTTGCGGGGGGGCGGTCTGTACGACCGGCCGAGAATGATCGGGTGAATTTACAACCTGCTTCACCCACTGAGGGACCCGGATGAACAAATGCACTTTCAATACTTTCAAACGTCAACGGGCCGATTTGACGAGCTTCGCCATCGAAATGACGGAGAAGCATAAACTAAGCTTTAGATTTGCTCTCTTTCTGAGGACTTTCATGGGAGAAGGTCACTGACCAACTCTCTCCAGGGGTCAGCAAGCCTCCCTCCTCCACATCAGAAAGGATTTCCTTTAGCTGCTAAAAATAACGGCCGATTTTAGAAATAAATCGGACCTTTTCCTTTAGCTGCCAAAAATAACGGCCGATTTTAGAAATAAATCGGACCTTTTCCTTTAGCTGCTAAAAATAACGGCCGATTTTAGAAATAAATCGGACCTTTTCCTTTAGCTGCTAAAAATAACGGCCGATTTTAGAAATAAATCGGACCTTTTCCTTCAGTTGCTAAAAATAACGGCCGATTTTAGAAATAAATCGGACCTTTTCCTTTAGCTGCTAAAAATAACGGCCGATTTTAGAAATAAATCGGACCTTTTCCTTTAGCTGCTAAAAATAACGGCCGATTTTAGAAATAAATCGGACCTTTTCCTTTAGCTGCTAAAAATAACGGCCGATTTTAGAAATAAATCGGACCTTTTCCTTCAGCTGCTAAAAATAACGGCCGATTTTAGAAATAAATCGGACCTTTTCCTTTAGCTGCTAAAAATAACGGCCGATTTTAGAAATAAATCGGACCTTTTCCTTCAGCTGCTAAAAATAACGGCCGATTTTAGAAATAAATCGGACCTTTTCCTTTAGCTGCTAAAAATAACGGCCGATTTTAGAAATAAATCGGACCTTTTCCTTTAGCTGCTAAAAATAACGGCCGATTTTAGAAATAAATCGGACCTTTTCCTTTAGCTGCTAAAAATAACGGCCGATTTTAGAAATAAATCGGACCTTTTCCTTTAGCTGCTAAAAATAACGGCCGATTTTAGAAATAAATCGGACCTTTTCCTTTAGCTGCTAAAAATAACGGCCGATTTTAGAAATAAATCGGACCTTTTCCTTTAGCTACTATAAATAACGGCCGATTTTAGAAATAAATCGGACCTTTTCCTTTAGCTGCTAAAAATAACGGCCGATTTTAGAAATAAATCGGACCTTTACCTTTAGCTGCCAAAAATAACGGCCGATTTTAGAAATAAATCGGACCTTTTCCTTTAGCTGCTAAAGGGACAGCGGATTTTAGAAATAAATCGGACCTTTTCCTTTAGCTGCTAAAAATAACGGCCGATTTTAGAAATAAATCGGACCTTTTCCTTTAGCTGCTAAAGGGACGGCCGATTTTAGAAATAAATCGGACCTTTACCTTTAGCTGCTAAAAATAACGGCCGATTTTAGAAATAAATCGGACCTTTTCCTTTAGCTGCTAAAAATAACGGCCGATTTTAGAAATAAATCGGACCTTTTCCTTTAGCTACTATAAATAACGGCCGATTTTAGAAATAAATCGGACCTTTTCCTTTAGCTGCTAAAAATAACGGCCGATTTTAGAAATAAATCGGACCTTTTCCTTTAGCTGCTAAAGGGACGGCCGATTTTAGAAATAAATCGGACCTTTACCTTTAGCTGCTAAAAATAACGGCCGATTTTAGAAATAAATCGGACCTTTTCCTTTAGCTGCTAAAAATAACGGCCGATTTTAGAAATAAATCGGACCTTTTCCTTTAGCTACTATAAATAACGGCCGATTTTAGAAATAAATCGGACCTTTTCCTTTAGCTGCTAAAAATAACGGCCGATTTTAGAAATAAATCGGACCTTTTCCTTTAGCTGCTAAAGGGACGGCCGATTTTAGAAATAAATCGGACCTTTACCTTTAGCTGCTAAAAATAACGGCCGATTTTAGAAATAAATCGGACCTTTTCCTTTAGCTGCTAAAAATAACGGCCGATTTTAGAAATAAATCGGACCTTTTCCTTTAGCTACTATAAATAACGGCCGATTTTAGAAATAAATCGGACCTTTTCCTTCAGTTGCTAAAAATAACGGCCGATTTTAGAAATAAATCGGACCTTTTCCTTTAGCTGCTAAAAATAACGGCCGATTTTAGAAATAAATCGGACCTTTTCCTTTAGCTACTATAAATAACGGCCGATTTTAGAAATAAATCGGACCTTTTCCTTTAGCTGCTAAAAATAACGGCCGATTTTAGAAATAAATCGGACCTTTTCCTTTAGCTGCTAAAGGGACGGCCGATTTTAGAAATAAATCGGACCTTTTCCTTTAGCTGCCAAAAATAACGGCCGATTTTAGAAATAAATCGGACCTTTTCCTTCAGCTGCTAAAAATAACGGCCGATTTTAGAAATAAATCGGACCTTTTCCTTTAGCTGCTAAAAATAACGGCCGATTTTAGAAATAAATCGGACCTTTTCCTTTAGCTGCTAAAAATAACGGCCGATTTTAGAAATAAATCGGACCTTTTCCTTTAGCTGCTAAAAATAACGGCCGATTTTAGAAATAAATCGGACCTTTTCCTTTAGCTGCTAAAAATAACGGCCGATTTTAGAAATAAATCGGACCTTTTCCTTTAGCTGCTAAAAATAACGGCCGATTTTAGAAATAAATCGGACCTTTTCCTTTAGCTACTATAAATAACGGCCGATTTTAGAAATAAATCGGACCTTTTCCTTTAGCTGCTAAAAATAACGGCCGATTTTAGAAATAAATCGGACCTTTACCTTTAGCTGCCAAAAATAACGGCCGATTTTAGAAATAAATCGGACCTTTTCCTTTAGCTGCTAAAGGGACAGCGGATTTTAGAAATAAATCGGACCTTTTCCTTTAGCTGCTAAAAATAACGGCCGATTTTAGAAATAAATCGGACCTTTTCCTTTAGCTGCTAAAGGGACGGCCGATTTTAGAAATAAATCGGACCTTTACCTTTAGCTGCTAAAAATAACGGCCGATTTTAGAAATAAATCGGACCTTTTCCTTTAGCTGCTAAAAATAACGGCCGATTTTAGAAATAAATCGGACCTTTTCCTTTAGCTACTATAAATAACGGCCGATTTTAGAAATAAATCGGACCTTTTCCTTTAGCTGCTAAAAATAACGGCCGATTTTAGAAATAAATCGGACCTTTTCCTTTAGCTGCTAAAGGGACGGCCGATTTTAGAAATAAATCGGACCTTTACCTTTAGCTGCTAAAAATAACGGCCGATTTTAGAAATAAATCGGACCTTTTCCTTTAGCTGCTAAAAATAACGGCCGATTTTAGAAATAAATCGGACCTTTTCCTTTAGCTACTATAAATAACGGCCGATTTTAGAAATAAATCGGACCTTTTCCTTTAGCTGCTAAAAATAACGGCCGATTTTAGAAATAAATCGGACCTTTTCCTTTAGCTGCTAAAGGGACGGCCGATTTTAGAAATAAATCGGACCTTTACCTTTAGCTGCTAAAAATAACGGCCGATTTTAGAAATAAATCGGACCTTTTCCTTTAGCTGCTAAAAATAACGGCCGATTTTAGAAATAAATCGGACCTTTTCCTTTAGCTACTATAAATAACGGCCGATTTTAGAAATAAATCGGACCTTTTCCTTCAGTTGCTAAAAATAACGGCCGATTTTAGAAATAAATCGGACCTTTTCCTTTAGCTGCTAAAAATAACGGCCGATTTTAGAAATAAATCGGACCTTTTCCTTTAGCTACTATAAATAACGGCCGATTTTAGAAATAAATCGGACCTTTTCCTTTAGCTGCTAAAAATAACGGCCGATTTTAGAAATAAATCGGACCTTTTCCTTTAGCTGCTAAAGGGACGGCCGATTTTAGAAATAAATCGGACCTTTTCCTTTAGCTGCCAAAAATAACGGCCGATTTTAGAAATAAATCGGACCTTTTCCTTCAGCTGCTAAAGGGACGGCCGATTTTAGAAATAAATCGGACCTTTTCCTTTAGCTGCTAAAAATAACGGCCGATTTTAGAAATAAATCGGACCTTTTCCTTTAGCTGCTAAAAATAACGGCCGATTTTAGAAATAAATCGGACCTTTTCCTTTAGCTGCTAAAGGGACGGCCGATTTTAGAAATAAATCGGACCTTTTCCTTTAGCTGCCAAAAATAACGGCCGATTTTAGAAATAAATCGGACCTTTTCCTTCAGCTGCTAAAGGGACGGCCGATTTTAGAAATAAATCGGACCTTTTCCTTTAGCTGCTAAAAATAACGGCCAATTTTAGAAATAAATCGGACCTTTTCCTTCAGCTGCTAAAGGGACGGCATCATGGGAGCTCCCCCAGCAGGCTGGGCCTATAGCAGCAGAACTATGGGATGTTTCAGGCTCACCTGAGCCATCCCTAACTATAAGCTTTATCAGAAAGGAAAGTTCCAGCCTGATCTTAAAGGTAGAGAGGGTGTCTGCTTCCTGAAGGCAAACTGGCAGCTGGTTCCACAGAGAGGGGCCTGATAACTGAAGGCTCTGCCTCCCATTCTGCTTTTAGGGGCCTGATAACTGAAGGCTCTGCCTCCCATTCTGCTTTTAGGGGCCTGATAACTGAAGGCTCTGCCTCCCATTCTGCTTTTAGGGGCCTGATAACTGAAGGCTCTGCCTCCCAGTCTGCTTTTAGGGGCCTGATAACTGAAGGCTCTGCCTCCCATTCTGCTTTTAGGGGCCTGATAACTGAAGGCTCTGCCTCCCAGTCTGCTTTTAGGGGCCTGATAACTGAAGGCTCTGCCTCCCGTTCTGCTTTTAGGGGCCTGATAACTGAAGGCTCTGCCTCCCATTCTGCTTTTAGGGGCCTGATAACTGAAGGCTCTGCCTCCCATTCTGCTTTTAGGGGCCTGATAACTGAAGGCTCTGCCTCCCATTCTGCTTTTAGGGGCCTGATAACTGAAGGCTCTGCCTCCCATTCTGCTTTTAGGGGCCTGATAACTGAAGGCTCTGCCTCCCATTCTGCTTTTAGGGGCCTGATAACTGAAGGCTCTGCCTCCCATTCTGCTTTTAGGGGCCTGATAACTGAAGGCTCTGCCTCCCAGTCTGCTTTTAGGGGCCTGATAACTGAAGGCTCTGCCTCCCATTCTGCTTTTAGGGGCCTGATAACTGAAGGCTCTGCCTCCCAGTCTGCTTTTAGGGGCCTGATAACTGAAGGCTCTGCCTCCCATTCTGCTTTTAGGGGCCTGATAACTGAAGGCTCTGCCTCCCAGTCTGCTTTTAGGGGCCTGATAACTGAAGGCTCTGCCTCCCGTTCTGCTTTTAGGGGCCTGATAACTGAAGGCTCTGCCTCCCATTCTGCTTTTAGGGGCCTGATAACTGAAGGCTCTGCCTCCCATTCTGCTTTTAGGGGCCTGATAACTGAAGGCTCTGCCTCCCATTCTGCTTTTAGGGGCCTGATAACTGAAGGCTCTGCCTCCCATTCTGCTTTTAGGGGCCTGATAACTGAAGGCTCTGCCTCCCATTCTGCTTTTAGGGGCCTGATAACTGAAGGCTCTGCCTCCCATTCTGCTTTTAGGGGCCTGATAACTGAAGGCTCTGCCTCCCATTCTGCTTTTAGGGGCCTGATAACTGAAGGCTCTGCCTCCCATTCTGCTTTTAGGGGCCTGATAACTGAAGGCTCTGCCTCCCATTCTGCTTTTAGGGGCCTGATAACTGAAGGCTCTGCCTCCCGTTCTGCTTTTAGGGGCCTGATAACTGAAGGCTCTGCCTCCCATTCTGCTTTTAGGGGCCTGATAACTGAAGGCTCTGCCTCCCATTCTGCTTTTAGGGGCCTGATAACTGAAGGCTCTGCCTCCCATTCTGCTTTTAGGGGCCTGATAACTGAAGGCTCTGCCTCCCATTCTGCTTTTAGGGGCCTGATAACTGAAGGCTCTGCCTTTTTTATTTTTAAAATAAACTATTTAGGTCCCAACACTGACTCCTGGAGGAGACCACAAGCAATGTCCAAACGTTTCACTTCACAAAGTGTGACTCAAATAACTCTCCAATCAGAAGTGAATTGTCTTTCATAAGTCTGGGAATAACACACCACATATTGCATCTGGTGCCAGTGATGCTGATCTGCCTGATCTTAACCTGTACTGTCAGCAGTTCATGTTTGTCTTTAAAGTTTTCCTTTTGAGGTGGTTAAAAAGTGGAGTTTGTGAAGTGGTGTCTGCTTCCAGGTTTGTACTGAAGAATAACTGAAATTTACTGGTGTGAAATACTAAATCACAGATGTATGTGGAGGGTTTATAAGTGGTGTCACATCAATATCATTACAATCCAAAGACTTCTTCTTCTTACATTTCTTAACAGTTTCATAAATTAGGTTTTCACCCACAGCTGTGAGGAACAGCAGATTTTCCTCTGCTGTCCCAGGATCAGTTTCAGTTTAAATCTGGTCCAACAGTCGTTATTGAAGTGGTTTGCCTCAAATCCAGATTATATTCTTATTTGTCTTTGTCAATAAAGAGGTTAGGGATAGTTACTTTGCTGATCCCCACATACTGTGAATATTATTTCTATCATTGCCTAATAGTCTCTAAAAATATCCATTCTTACTAGATCTTATAATACTAATTATTAAAACTTTATTATTTACTTTTTATATCTAATTTCAGTAACTTCAGAAACATGAAGGATGATGTGGAGATCTCATAAAAAACTCAGTCCTGACGGCAGAAAGGCCATCGCTGATCAGGTGAAAGGAAGTACAGCTGCAACAGCTGGGTGGTGGCGGTGGTGTACCCACAGACTGAAAGAGTGACCTTAACTCTACCCACAGACTGAAAGAGTGACCTTAACCCTACCCACAGACTGAAAGAGTGACCTCAACTCTACCCACAGACTGAAAGAGTGACCTTAACCCTACCCACGGACAGAAAGAGTGACCTTAACCCTACCCACAGACTGAAAGACTGACCTTAACCCTACCCACAGACTGAAAGAGTGACCTTAACCCTACCCACAGACTGAAAGAGTGACCTCAACTCTACCCACAGACTGAAAGAGTGACCTTAACCCTGCCCACAGATTGAAAGAGTGACCTTAACCCTACCCACAGACTGAAAGAGTGACCTTAACCCTACCCACAGACTGAAAGAGTGACCTCAACTCTACCCACAGACTGAAAGAGTGACCTAAACCCTGCCCACAGATTGAAAGAGTGACCTCAACTCTACCCACAGACTGAAAGAGTGACCTTAACCCTACCCACAGACTGAAAGAGTGACCTTAACTCTACCCACAGACTGAAAGAGTGACCTTAACCCTACCCACGGACAGAAAGAGTGACCTTAACCCTACCCACAGACTGAAAGAGTGACCTTAACCCTACCCGCAGACTGAAAGACTGACCTTAACCCTACCCACAGACTGAAAGAGTGACCTTAACCCTACCCACAGACTGAAAGAGTGACCTCAACTCTACCCACAGACTGAAAGAGTGACCTTAACCCTGCCCACAGATTGAAAGAGTGACCTTAACCCTACCCACAGACTGAAAGAGTGACCTTAACCCTACCCACAGACTGAAAGAGTGACCTCAACTCTACCCACAGACTGAAAGAGTGACCTAAACCCTGCCCACAGATTGAAAGAGTGACCTCAACTCTACCCACAGACTGAAAGAGTGACCTTAACCCTACCCACAGACTGAAAGAGTGACCTTAACTCTACCCACAGACTGAAAGAGTGACCTTAACCCTACCCACGGACAGAAAGAGTGACCTTAACCCTACCCACGGACAGAAAGAGTGACCTTAACCCTACCCACAGACTGAAAGACTGACCTTAACCCTACCCGCAGACTGAAAGACTGACCTTAACCCTACCCACAGACTGAAAGAGTGACCTTAACCCTACCCACAGACTGAAAGAGTGACCTCAACTCTACCCACAGACTGAAAGAGTGACCTTAACCCTGCCCACAGATTGAAAGAGTGACCTTAACCCTACCCACAGACTGAAAGAGTGACCTTAACCCTACCCACAGACTGAAAGAGTGACCTTAACTCTACCCACAGACTGAAAGAGTGACCTTAACTCTACCCACAGACTGAAAGAGTGACCTTAACCCTACCCACAGACTCAAAGAGTGACCTTAACCCTACCCACAGACTGAAAGAGTGACCTAAACCCTACCCAACGCCTGAAAGAGTGACCTTAACCCTACCAAAAGACTGAAAGAGTGAACTCAACTCTACCCACAGACTGAAAGAGTGACCTTAACTCTACCCACAGACTAAAAGAGTGACCTCAACTCTACCCACAAACTGAAAGAGTGACCTCAACTCTACCCACAGACTTAAAGAGTGACCTTAACCCTATCCACAGACTGAAAGAGTGATCTTAACCCTATCCACAGACTGAAAGAGTGACCTTAAGCCTACCCACAGACTGAAAGAGTGACCTAAACCCTACCCAACGCCTGAAAGAGTGACCTTAACCCTACCAAAAGACTGAAAGAGTGACCTCAACTCTACCCACAGACTTAAAGAGTGACCTCAACTCTACCCACAGCCTGAAAGAGTGACCTTAACCCTACCCACAGACTGAAAGAGTGACCTTAACCCTACCCACAGACTGAAAGCGTGACCTTAACCCTACCCACAGACTGAAAGAGTGACCTTAACCCTACCCACAGACTCAAAGAGTGACCTTAACCCTACCCGCAGACTGAAAGAGTGACCTTAACCCTATCCACAGACTGAAAGAGTGACCTTAACCCTACCCGCAGACTGAAAGAGTGACCTTAACTCTACCCACAGACTGAAAGAGTGACCTTAACCCTACCCACAGACTTAAAGAGTGACCTTAATCCTACCCGCAGACTGAAAGAGTGACCTTAACCCTATCCACAGACTGAAAGAGTGACCTTAACCCTACCAAAAGACTGAAAGAGTGACCTCAACTCTACCCACAGACTAAAAGAGTGACCTTAACCCTACCAAAAGACTGAAAGAGTGACCTCAACTCTACCCACAGACTGAAAGAGTGACCTCAACTCTACCCACAGACTGAAAGAGTGACCTTAACTCTACCCACAGACTGAAAGAGTGACCTTAACTCTACCCACAGCCTGAAAGAGTGACCTTAACCCTACCCACAGACTGAAAGAGTGACCTTAACCCTACCCACAGACTGAAAGAGTGACCTTAACCCTACCCGCAGACTGAAAGAGTGACCTTAACTCTACCCACAGACTGAAAGAGTGACCTTAACCCTACCCACAGACTTAAAGAGTGACCTTAACCCTACCCGCAGACTGAAAGAGTGACCTTAACCCTATCCACAGACTGAAAGAGTGACCTTAACCCTACCAAAAGACTGAAAGAGTGACCTCAACTCTACCCACAGACTAAAAGAGTGACCTTAACCCTACCAAAAGACTGAAAGAGTGACCTCAACTCTACCCACAGACTGAAAGAGTGACCTCAACTCTACCCACAGACTGAAAGAGTGACCTTAACTCTACCCACAGACTGAAAGAGTGACCTTAACTCTACCCACAGCCTGAAAGAGTGACCTTAACCCTACCCACAGACTGAAAGAGTGACCTTAACCCTACCCACAGACTGAAAGAGTGACCTTAACCCTATCCACAGACTGAAAGAATGACCTTAACCCTACCCACAGACTGAAAGAGTGACCTTAACTCTACCCACAGACTGAAAGAGTGACCTTAACTCTACCCACAGCCTGAAAGAGTGACCTTAACCCTACCCACAGACTGAAAGAGTGACCTTAACCCTACCCACAGACTGAAAGAGTGACCTTAACCCTATCCACAGACTGAAAGAATGACCTTAACCCTACCCACAGACTGAAAGAGTGACCTTAACCCTACCCACAGACTGAAAGAGTGACCTCAACTCTACCCACAGACTGAAAGACTTACCTCAACTCTACCCACAGACTAAAAGAGTGACCTTAACCCTACCAAAAGACTGAAAGAGTGACCTCAACTCTACCCACAGACTGAAACAGTGACCTCAACTCTACCCACAGACTGAAAGAGTGACCTCAACTCTACCCACAGACTGAAAGACTGACCTTAACTCTACCCACAGACTGAAAGAGTGACCTTAACTCTACCCACAGACTGAAAGAGTGACCTTAACCCTACCCGCAGACTGAAAGACTGACCTTAACCCTACCCACAGACTGAAAGAGTGACCTCAACTCTACCCACAGACTGAAAGAGTGACCTCAACTCTACCCACAGACTGAAAGAGTGACCTTAACTCTACCCACAGACTGAAAGAGTGACCTTAACCCTACCCGCAGACTGAAAGACTGACCTTAACCCTACCCACAGACTGAAAGACTGACCTTAACTCTACCCACAGACTGATAGAGTGACCTTAACTCTACCCACAGACTGAAAGAGTGACCTTAACTCTACCCACAGACTGAAAGACTTACCTTAACCCTACCCACAGACTGAAAGAGTGACCTTAACCCTACCCGCAGACTGAAAGAGTGACCTTAACCCTACCCGCAGACTGAAAGAGTGACCTTAACCCTACCCACAGACTGAAAGAGTGACCTTAACCCTACCCACAGTTTGAAAGAGTGACCTTAACCCTACCCACAGACTGAAAGAGTGACCTTAACTCTACCCACAGTTTGAAAGAGTGACCTTAACTCTACCCACAGACTGAAAGAGTGATCTTAACCCTGCCCACAGACTCTACCCACATGGTTAATGTTGAACTTGTAAAACCAATATTATGGTTATGGCTTTCGCAATCTCACAATATATCACCCCGTTATTATTATATTTTACTATGCTGTAATGTAAAGTGAAACCTCGTAATCCTCAAAACAAATCAAATCAAATTATTTTTATTTGGCACCTTTCATACTTTAAAAGCAACACAATGTGATTTACAGAGGCTGAAAAACAACAATGACAGAACATACCAACCCTCCCATCCCCGCAAATAGCAGAATCTTGAGTATAAAACACGGTGAACTCATCCAAAGGGAGAAAACAACAGCTCCAATTCACATGTTAAGATATGATTCATTCAGTCAGAAATATACATGAATGATTAATAAGCTGGAAGGATTTTACAGCAGCATTTGATTTAAACATTTGAAGGCAGAAGTGACTCAGAGAAACAAATATTCTGTAAAAATGTAATTAAGGCACACTGGCTGAATGTGGAGCTTCATCCTCCAGACCACCAGGTGGCAGTGTGGTGTCATCGTGAACAACTGAAGTCTGAGAGCCTGAACATAAACACAGTGATATGCACAGTTAAAGTGGTAAATTTGGTTCTGTTGGAAAGCATCAGATGACTCAGAGCTGAAGGAACATTCAGACCAGACAGATTCGGCTCTGGTGGCATCATGAAAGTGACACCAGAGTTCATGACAAAACAACAGAATAAAAACCCAGTCCGAGGGAGAACGGACCGGTGCCTCATCTGCCGGGTTTATTCAGTTCACACCAAGCTCTCAGTCTCAGACTTTTGGAATAAAACTTTAAAACTGAGTCAGTGCTCTGCTTCCTGGACTTCTCAGAACCAATCAGTGACCCACAGACGATGTTCAGCCAAACAGAGATTTGAAACCTCTGTACAGCCTGTCTTCAGGAGATGAAAAGTAAGACAGCCAGCCGAACAGAAATTTGACTATTCTGTCAAATCTGCTGGGTAACATCTCCTCTGAGGTTGTCATTGCTGTGTTGTTGATGGTGTAGGCATACTGCTTCTTCAGAGCATCCTCATCAAGTTTCATTCTTTTAGATTCTTTACCCAGACAGGCTGTGAGATGGAGGGTGACCTGAAACCTGGAAAACATGAGCACCAGGGACAGAGCCAAGGTGACCATAGAGAGCGGCACAGACTCTCCTTGGTCACTGCTACCTTCTGGCAGGATGAACGGGATGACGATACGGTTTCTTCCAGGTTCACCGTGCTCATCTTTCAGAACCTCAAATCTGTTCCACGCCCCGTCTTCAGGAACCTTTAGAGGACTCAGATTAATGTTGGGAACCTTTTGATTTCCAGCCTTCTTCATTGAGTTCCACTCTTTTGGCAGTTTGCTCGGCCGATGTTCTTTACCTGCAACTTTACAGCGTTTCGATGAACAGAGAAACTCTCTGTGCTGAGGCCGAATTCTTCCTGTAGCGACACCATATGCTGCATCTGCCGTGATGACACAGTTCCAGGGAGAATACAGGATGATGTCAGAGATGGAGGACAGAGGCAGCAGACAGCTGGCTGGGATCATGGAGTCTATGATTGCTCCATGAGCCACAAAGGTGACGTCAACAGTGTTGGTGTGGTTGTTCTTTTCCTCCTCATCGATCTTTCCCTTCAGGAAATGAAACATGTCCACCAGTCTGAAGAAGGTCTTTGACTCTTCATTTTCTGCCAGCCACTGCTTAACTGCTTCATCTTTACAGTTTTCCTTTGCAAACTCGATCAAAGTTTTCCTTTCATCACGGCTTCTCCTCTCAGTATTTTCAATGCTGCGCAGAACTTTGGCTAACCTGCGAAACATCGCTCTGAAAGAGAAGATACCAAAGAAGGTGTTTTAGGCAGAACAGGTTCACAAATAGAGCCTGGTGTTCCAGAGTTGGTGTCCAGAGCAGCTAACTCCTCTCAGGATATGGACAGAAACCTATCATCTCTTTCTATTTGCAGCATTTCACTGTAATCATGTTCATTTTCACACTCACTGAGTTTTTTTAAGGTCTGCTTCCATCTCTCTGGAGGCGGTTCGCATGGCTTCAGCATTCTCTCTCAGGGTCTTGCTGGCTTCAGTCTGACAGTCGCCGAGCCTCTCACAGTTGATAATCAGCTCAGGAATTGAAAATATGAGTCCAACTGCTCCGGCTCCAATCTGAAATGTAATGAAATTTACACTTCACTGTCCAGAACAAGGCTGGGTGTTATAACTGTGATGTGGAACGCTAACACAGGATGTTTATGTTTCTGTTTCTGTATTTAGCAGATGCTTTTATCCAAAGCGACTTACAGGTAGGGTAAGGGGGTCTTGCCTAAGGACCCCTACTGGAGTGATGCAGGGGATTTGAACTCAGGTCTCCCACATGGAAGGTAGCAATCATACCAACTACACTGGGCAGGGTTAAGGTTTAACCTGGTTTCTTTGTCATATTGCAAGAGGGTGCAATGTTATGTTTATGCATTTAGCAGACGCTTTTATCCAAAGCGACTTACAGATAGGCAGGTAGGGTAAGGGGGTCTTGCCTAAAGACCCCTACTGGAGGTAATACCTTTCATGAAGGAGGTTTGAACCCAGATCTCACACATGAAAGGTGGCAATCATACCACTATACTATCCAGTCGGTGGTGCTGAGAAACAACATGAGAGTACAGGAGACACCGCCCTCTGCTGGGCTGGAAACTGAACTGTACTTTCTGATTCTTACCCGTCCGACTGCTCTGCCCGCTGCCTTCCTTCCCACAGCCCTGGCCAGCTCAGGAAACCCGTTTGACGCCAGATTTTTCCCGGACTTTCTAACTGCGATCATAGCAACTTTGTAAACCAGGGATAAGCCCAGAAGAGCAAAGTCCTGACGCTTCTCTTTGCTCATTGTTGTGGACAAAACAGATAACATTAAACTTAGACTGACGCCATCGTTTAATGTCAGTCCTTCTCGTTTGGCCATTGCTTTCAGGATCATCTCCACAACGTAATCTTCTGAAGAGGAAATTCTGGAACGAACCAGTTTTTCTCTCTTCTCACCTTCCTTCTTCAGAGTTTCCATGAGTTTCTGGACCCCCTTTTCAAGGTTTTCAATCTTGTCTGCCGTCTCTTTGGCCTCCTTCATGTTGCAGCTCGAGGCGATTAGGTCTGTCACATCTGAAACCACATTGGTGACCAACCCAGCCCCTGATGCTATCGCTCCTGTTGCAGCTAAAACAGGGATTGCTGCTCCTGCTGTGACGGCACCTAAGATCCCTGCTGCCGTCAGTGCAACTGCACCTCCCACAGACACTGAGCTGCCTACAACTTTGGCCACATTACAACCTTTCTTTATATCCTCCAGCTCATCTGCCACATTGTCCAACTTCTTTGCACATCGTTTCTGTAGATCCACCAAGGAGAAGATTTTATCAATGAGCTCGTCAGCCACATCCATGGTGTGATCCCAGGGAGAGACTCTGCAACAACAACACAAGGACGTTACTCAAGTCTTCACAACACTTCAGTCCATATTCCAAAGATGACTCTTGAAGACAGATTACAGCCTCAGATGAGTGACCTTCCTGCATTCTGGGTGTAATCTGAACTGCTGTGGGTGTTTCTTTACTTTACCTCACACAGCATAGCAGGTGGCGTCAAACACATGAAGACGACCAGAAGCTTCCTGTTATCTAAGAAAACATTCAGGTGGGATCATGAAGCAGGTGAGCAGAGAGTGTGCACAGCTCTCACTTTCACAATCCAAGGATGGAAACTGTTCCCAAACCGTAACAAGGAATGGTCTGAAACTGGTTCACAGATGAAAGTAAGAGCAGCTGGATTTTCAGGGCTATGTCTGAAGCGGTTGATTAGAAGTCATGAAGAAGTTTTCCACATATTCGAGAAGAACCAGCCTGAAAACGTTGGTTCCAAAAGTCAAGAACCTGATCCTGGACTGAAGCTTAATCTGAACGAAGTAAAGCAGCCTGTGATCGTTTCTGTGCTTCCAGTCGGACGGATTTAATCACCTGAAACACTTTGTGGGACTTTAAAGGAGCTGGATGTGGAATAAAACTCTCATCCAGCCCACAGAGGAACTGGGAATTAAATGAACCTTCAGGTTCAGGTCAGTTATGGTGAACTGGGGGAGACTTTAAAGTCATTCAGCTGTTTAGGCGAAGCACAGTGAAACAAAGACTGTATGTCTCACAGCACATAAAGTCCATTCATCACATTTCCTCAGCCTCATGCTGCCGTTTGGAATAAGAACTGAGATCTTATTTCCTTTCATTAACACACAAACACATTTCTATTGAGAACCATCAGAGAAACATCAATATATCGCATACATTTCAGAATGAGAAACTCAGATTGTGGAATAAAAATGTCAGGTTTTTGTCACCTCAGCAGCTTCGAAGTGTCTCTGGAACAGTTTTTCACGTCTGCCAGCAGCAGTCGGGTCAGCTTCCAGTGCTTCTTTTTACCAGCTGTCGGCGTTTTATCGGCTGAAAGAGAAACTGCTGCCGTCCTCCTTAATGCTGTTAACGTTTAACTGAGACATTTATTCATGATAAGAAGAAGGAAAGTCCAACAACAATCCCATAAATGCATATTTGGACTTACACCAAGAAGTGTTTCATGACATAGCACACTGTGACAAAACACAGAAAAACTAAGTGAACCCTGATCCAGCAGCTTCAGCAGCAGTGAGTGAAACTAAGTGAACCCCTGATCCAGCAGCTTCAGCAGCAGTGAGTGAAACTAAGTGAACCCCTGATCCAGCAGCTTCAGCAGCAGTGAGTAAAACTAAGTGAACCCCTGATCCAGCAGCTTCAGCAGCAGTGAGTGAGAAACTAAGTGAACCCCTGATCCAGCAGCTTCAGCAGCAGTGAGCTGCAGTGATGGTTTCCTGTGGGACGTTATCAGTCTCTCTCCTGGTTCTGGAGGAATCTCGGCCCTCTTCTCTCCAGCGCTGCTTCAGCTCATTGAGGTTTGCAGCTTTGGTTTCTGCACAGCTCTCTTAAGGTCCCACCACAGCATCTCAGTCAGGCTGAGGTCTGGACTCTGACTGGACCATTGCAACACCTTGATTCTTTTCTTTTTCCCACATTCTGCTGTAGATCTGCTGCTGTGTTTGGGATCTTTGTCCTGTTGATGAGCCAGTTTCAGCCCAGCTTTAGCTGTGGGACAGATGGCCTCACATCTGACTCTAGAATACTTTGGTATCCAGAGGAGTTCATGGTGGACTCAATGACTGCAAGGTGCCCAGGTCCTGTGGCTGCAGAACCAGCCCAGATCATCAGCCCTCCACCACCGTGCTTGACAGCTGGTATGAGGTGTTGGTGCTGATATGCTGTGTTTGGTTTCCTCCAAACGTGCTGCTGTGCATTAGGACCAAACATCTCCACTTTGCTCTGGTCTGTCCAAAGGACATTGTTCCAGAAGTCTTGAGCTTTGTTCAGATGCAGCTTTGCAAACCTAAGCTGTGCTGCCATGTTCTTTTTAGAGAGAAGAGGCTTTCTCCTGCAGCCCTTCCAAACAAGCCACCCTTGTTCAGTCTTTTTCTAACTGTGCTGTCATGACCTTTAACCTTTAGCATGCTAACTGAGGCCTGTAGAGTCTGAGATGTAGCTCTGGGCTTTTTCCCCTTGGGGTGACCTTTAACCTTTAGCATGCTAACTGAGGCCTGTAGAGTCTGAGATGTAGCTCTGGGCTTTTTCACCTTGGGGTGACCTTTAACCTTTAACATGCTAACTGAGGCCTGTAGAGTCTGAGATGTATGACCTTTGACCTTTAACATGCTAACTGAGGCCTGTAGAGTCTGAGATGTAGCTCTGGGCTTTTTCACCTTGGGGTGACCTTTAACCTTTAACATGCTAACTGAGGCCTGTAGAGTCTGAGATGTAGCTCTGGGCTTTTTCACCTTGGGGTGACCTTTAACCTTTAACATGCTAACTGAGGCCTGTAGAGTCTGAGATGTAGCTCTGGGCTTCTTCACCTTGGGGTGACCTTTAACCTTTAACATGCTAACTGAGGCCTGTAGAGTCTGAGATGTAGCTCTGGGCTTCTTCACCTTGGGGTGACCTTTAACCTTTAACATGCTAACTGAGGCCTGTAGAGTCTGAGATGTATGACCTTTGACCTTTAACATGCTAACTGAGGCCTGTAGAGTCTGAGATGTAGCTCTGGGCTTTTTCACCTTGGGGTGACCTTTAACCTTTAACATGCTAACTGAGGCCTGTGGAGTCTGAGATGTAGCTCTGGGCTTCTTCACCTTGGGGTGACCTTTAACCTTTAGCATGCTAACTGAGGCCTGTAGTGTCTGAGATGTAGCTCTGGGCTTTTTCACCTTGGGGTGACCTTTAACCTTTAGCATGCTAACTGAGGCCTGTAGAGTCTGAGATGTAGCTCTGGGCTTTTTCACCTTGGGGTGACCTTTAACCTTTAGCATGCTAACTGAGGCCTGTAGAGTCTGAGATGTAGCTCTGGGCTTTTTCACCTTGGGGTGACCTTTAACCTTTAACATGCTAACTGAGGCCTGTAGAGTCTGAGATGTAGCTCAAAAACTGACAGAACTCCTGCTTTTATAGAGCTGCTCACACTGACTGAGGATCAGTTAATCAGAGCATTGATCAGTGAATCAGAGCATTGATCAGTTAATCAGAGCATTGATCAGTTAATCAGAGCATTGATCAGTTAATCAGAGCATTGATCAGTCAATCAGAGCATTGATCAGTCAATCAGAGCATTGATCAGTTAATCAGAGCATTGATCAGTGAATCAGAGCATTGATCAGTTAATCAGAGCATTGATCAGTCAATCAGAGCATTGATCAGTTAATCAGAGCATTGATCAGTGAATCGGAGCATTGATCAGTTAATCAGAGCATTGATCAGTCAATCAGAGCATTGATCAGTTAATCAGAGCATTGATCAGTCAATCAGAGCATTGATCAGTCAATCAGAGCATTGATCAGTGAATCGGAGCATTGATCAGTTAATCAGAGCATTGATCAGTTAATCAGAGCATTGATCAGCAGCTGCTGGCTGCTTCTTACCCTCTTAGTTCCTGTGGAGGCAGGGAGGGTTCATTTAGTTTTTCACATTTGTCTCATGTCCTCATACATAAAATCTTCGATCTGAAAGAGGATGAACTTTCTTTTTTACATGACTTTATGAGGCCTCACTTGTTAAAGTTTATGACTTAATTCAGACAGAACCTTGTAAAACAGAGTTTAATCTGTTATGGACAGACTTTTGGACCGTCGTAAAGTGAGTTTGGGTTCCTGTAAATCACCTGATTTATTTTTCTGTGATCCTGGACTGCGCATGTCACCTGGGAAATACTCTGATCACCTTCTTCGCCCATCCAGGTTCCACAAAGGACCCTACACTGTTCACTGAAAGGCTCATACAGTCTGAACTCTGGGCAGAACCTTTACTCTACAGTCACAAACTACACATGGCTGGGATTGAACCACCAGCTGGAAGTTGACCACCTCAGTGAGGCTGGCAGCAGATTATGACAGCTGCTCCTCGTCGTCCAATCAGCTGCTCACCTTTCCCTCGCTTCTGTGGCAGCTTCCACCTGGTTTGTCTTTTCCTTCTTTAATTTAGTTTCTCCTTCAACGGCAGCCTCTCAACGTGCTGAATGTGGTTCTGATGGATTGAAGTAAACTGTCTCTCTCTGGTCTGAACAGATCCCCCCACCTTAAAGAACCAGAGTCATTTTCTTCAGCTTCTGTCTGACTTTCCCGGCTGATGTTCTTGTCCTCCACAGCTCTGAGTGTGAAGCATCAAAGCTTTGAAGAGTTGTACAGCTTTACACTGTCCAAACCTTTGAAAATTAGCCTGTAAATGATGTGAATTTGGCCAACTCTTTTGGACCCCTGATGTCTTACAGATGTGTGATACTGAGCCCTGTGACGGACTGTGGTGTGTTTAAGGTTCCCCCTGAATCTCGCCACCCGACAGCTTGAACCGGCTCCACGACACGATACAGAAGGTTTGGAAAGGGAAGGAATGCATAAAGACACATAAGTCTTCCACTTGTATTAACCTCTGTGAACTGTATATAATGTGTACATGTCAAAGTCCGAACAAAAACATCAAATACCCAATCAAATGCCCTCTGTGAGGTGGTTTTCACCCACAGCTGTGAGGAACATTGAGTTTTTCTGCTGTCCCAGGATCAGTTTCAGTTTAAATCTGGTCCAACAGCCTTTATTGAAGCGGTTTGCCTCAAATCCAGATTATATTCTTATTTGTCTTTGTCAATAAAGAGGAACATATTGATTCTTGCTAGATCTTATATGAAAAATTAACTTTATGATTTACATTTTCATATCTAATTTTAGTATATTCATAAGGGATCACTTAGGCCTAGATGTTCCTGAGTCTAAGAGAAAATAGTAAAAAGAATAGAAACAGTGACCTCAACTCTGCCCTCAGACTGAAAGAATGACCTTAACCCTACCCATAGACTGAAAGAGTGACCTTAACTCTACCCACAGCCTGAAAGAGTGACCTTAACCCTACCGACAGACTAAAACAGTGACCTCAACTCTACCCACAGACTGAAAGAGTGACCTTAACTCTACCCACAGCCTGAAAGAGTGACCTCAACTCTACCCACAGACTGAAAGAGTGACCTTAACTCTACCCACAGATTAAAAGAGTGACCTCAACCCTACCCACAGACTGAAAGAGTGACCTTAACCCTACCCACAGACTGAAAGAGTGACCTTAACCCTACCCACAGACTGAAAGAGTGACCTTAACCCTACCAACAGATTAAAAGAGTGACCTTAACCCTACCCACAGACTGAAAGAGTGACCTTAACCCTACCCACAGACTGAAAGAGTGACCTTAACCCTACCCACAGACTGAAAGAGTGACCTTAACCCTACCCACAGACTGAAAGAGTGACCTTAACCCTACCCACAGCCTGAAAGAGTGACCTCAACTCTACCCACAGCCTGAAAAAGTGACCTCAACTCTACCCACAGCCTGATAGAGTGACCTCAACTCTACCAAAAGACTGAAAGAGTGACCTCAACTCTACCCACAGCCTGATAGAGTGACCTCAACTCTACCAAAAGACTGAAAGAGTGACCTTAACCCTACCCACAGACTGAAAGAGTGACCTTAACCCTACCCACAGACTGAAAGAGTGACCTTAACCCTACCCACAGATTAAAAGAGTGACCTTAACCCTAACAACAGATTAAAAGAGTGACCTTAACTCTACCCACAGACTGAAAGAGTGACCTCAACTCTACCCACAGACTGAAAGAGTGACCTTAACCCTACCCACATCCTGAAAGAGTGACCTCAACTCTACCCACAGCCTGAAAAAGTGACCTCAACTCTACCCACAGCCTGATAGAGTGACCTCAACTCTACCAAAAGACTGAAAGAGTGACCTCAACTCTACCCACAGCCTGATAGAGTGACCTCAACTCTACCAAAAGACTGAAAGAGTGACCTTAACCCTACCCACAGACTGAAAGAGTGACCTTAACCCTACCCACAGCCTGAAAGAGTGACCTCAACTCTACCCACAGCCTGAAAAAGTGACCTCAACTCTACCCACAGCCTGATAGAGTGACCTCAACTCTACCAAAAGACTGAAAGAGTGACCTCAACTCTACCCACAGCCTGATAGAGTGACCTCAACTCTACCAAAAGACTGAAAGAGTGACCTTAACCCTACCCACAGACTGAAAGAGTGACCTTAACCCTACCCACAGACTGAAAGAGTGACCTTAACCCTACCCACAGATTAAAAGAGTGACCTTAACCCTAACAACAGATTAAAAGAGTGACCTTAACTCTACCCACAGACTGAAAGAGTGACCTCAACTCTACCCACAGACTGAAAGAGTGACCTTAACCCTACCCACAGATTGAAAGAGTGACCTTAACCCTACCCACAGACTGAAAGAGTGACCTTAACCCTACCCACAGATTGAAAGAGTGACCTCAACCCTACCCACAGACTGAAAGAGTGACCTTAACCCTATCCACAGATTGAAAGAGTGACCTTAACCCTATCCACAGACTGAAAGAGTGACCTTAACCCTACCCACAGATTGAAAGAGTGACCTTAACCCTACCCACAGACTGAAAGAGTGACCTTAACCCTACCCACAGATTGAAAGAGTGACCTCAACCCTACCCACAGACTGAAAGAGTGACCTTAACCCTACCCACAGCCTGAAAGAGTGACCTTAACCCTATCCACAGATTGAAAGAGTGACCTTAACCCTACCCACAGCCTGAAAGAGTGACCTTAACCCTACCCACAGATTGAAAGAGTGACCTTAACCCTACCCACAGACTGAAAGAATGACCTTAACCCTACCCACAGACTGAAAGAGTGACCTTAACTCTACCCACAGATTGAAAGAGTGACCTTAACCCTACCCACAGACTGAAAGAGTGACCTCAACTCTACCCACAGACTGAAAGAGTGACCTTAACCCTACCCACAGATTGAAAGAGTGACCTTAACCCTACCCACAGACTGAAAGAGTGACCTTAACCCTACCCACAGATTGAAAGAGTGACCTTAACCCTACCCACAGACTGAAAGAGTGACCTTAACCCTACCCACAGACTGAAAGAGTGACCTTAACCCTACCCACAGATTAAAAGAGTGACCTTAACCCTAACAACAGATTAAAAGAGTGACCTTAACTCTACCCACAGACTGAAAGAGTGACCTCAACTCTACCCACAGACTGAAAGAGTGACCTTAACCCTACCCACAGATTGAAAGAGTGACCTTAACCCTACCCACAGACTGAAAGAGTGACCTTAACCCTACCCACAGATTGAAAGAGTGACCTCAACCCTACCCACAGACTGAAAGAGTGACCTTAACCCTATCCACAGATTGAAAGAGTGACCTTAACCCTATCCACAGACTGAAAGAGTGACCTTAACCCTACCCACAGATTGAAAGAGTGACCTTAACCCTACCCACAGACTGAAAGAGTGACCTTAACCCTACCCACAGATTGAAAGAGTGACCTCAACCCTACCCACAGACTGAAAGAGTGACCTTAACCCTACCCACAGCCTGAAAGAGTGACCTTAACCCTATCCACAGATTGAAAGAGTGACCTTAACCCTACCCACAGCCTGAAAGAGTGACCTTAACCCTACCCACAGATTGAAAGAGTGACCTTAACCCTACCCACAGACTGAAAGAATGACCTTAACCCTACCCACAGACTGAAAGAGTGACCTTAACCCTACCCACAGACTGAAAGAGTGACCTTAACTCTACCCACAGATTAAAAGAGTGACCTCAACCCTACCCACAGTTTGAAAGAGTGACCTTAACTCTACCCACAGATTAAAAGAGTGACCTTAACCCTACCCACAGCCTGAAAGAGTGACCGTAACCCTGCCCACAGACTGAAAGAGTGACCTTAACCCTATCCACAGATTGAAAGAGTGACCTTAACCCTACCCACAGCCTGAAAGAGTGACCTTAACCCTACCCACAGATTGAAAGAGTGACCTTAACCCTACCCACAGACTGAAAGAATGACCTTAACCCTACCCACAGACTGAAAGAGTGACCTTAACCCTACCCACAGCCTGAAAGAGTGACCTTAACCCTGCCCACAGACTGAAAGAGTGACCTTAACCCTATCCACAGATTGAAAGAGTGACCTTAACCCTACCCACAGCCTGAAAGAGTGACCTTAACCCTACCCACAGATTGAAAGAGTGACCTTAACCCTACCCACAGACTGAAAGAATGACCTTAACCCTACCCACAGACTGAAAGAGTGACCTTAACCCTGCCCACAGACTGAAAGAGTGACCTTAACCCTATCCACAGATTGAAAGAGTGACCTTAACCCTACCCACAGCCTGAAAGAGTGACCTTAACCCTACCCACAGACTGAAAGAGTGACCTTAACCCTGCCCACAGATTGAAAGAGTGACCTTAACCCTACCCACAGATTGAAAGAGTGACCTTAACCCTACCCACAGACTGAAAGAGTGACCTTAACTCTACCCACAGATTAAAAGAGTGACCTCAACCCTACCCACAGACTGAAAGAGTGACCTTAACCCTACCCACAGTTTGAAAGAGTGACCTTAACTCTACCCACAGATTAAAAGAGTGACCTTAACCCTACCCACAGCCTGAAAGAGTGACCTTAACCCTACCCACAGATTGAAAGAGTGACCTTAACCCTACCCACAGACTGAAAGAGTGACCGTAACCCTAACCCACAGACTGAAAGAGTGACCTTAACCCTACCCACATACTGAAAGAGTGACCGTAACCCTAACCCACAGACTGAAAGAGTGACCTTAACCCTACCCACATACTGAAAGAGTGACCTCAACCCTACCCAAAGACTGAAAGAGTGACCTTAACCCTACCCAAAGACTGAAAGAGTGACCCGTGGGTCACTTGGGTTTGGTGCACAGCCTCTAAGGCTCTTAATCTGCTGCTTTTCAGACAATATAGATCAGGGAACACAAATTCTGGTTCTGTGGTAAACTTTCTGCGGTCTGCTGTCAGACCTGAACCCGACCAGAACACAAAGAAACAGTACAGAACTGTTCCTGCTGCACTGACTGTGGAGCAGCTGAGTCCTGAAGGCATTTAACTCCAGAACTGCAGAACTCATTTGTCTCAGTTCACACTGCAGACTGCTGTAAAGGAGTTTATAAAGTGTGCTGATACAATCAAATTTAAAGACAACAGATATTAAAACTGAACCACTCAAATAATCCTCAGATTGTTTTATTCTGCTTTCGTTGTGGCTGATGCACCACCTCCAGACCGCCACCAGGGGGTGGCACTGAGCTGCAGAGACTGAGCTGCAGAGGCCTTTCTGCAGAGCAGGATGTACTGGCAGGCAGAGAGGAAGAGAAGGAGGAAGAGGAGGACAAGCCTGGGCAGGCAGGTTGGATGGAGGTGGGGCCAGAGAGACAGGAACCTGTTTGAGTGATTCAGAGTCAGCCCTTCAAGAACAGAAGAGAGGAGAAAAACTGCAGCAGGATGGTTGGATCTGACTTTAACTGCAGGTAGAACACAACAAACTCTGTCTGTCTATGGATGGAGCTGGAAATGCTTTTGGTTTTGTGTTTTGTTTGATCATGTTGTGAGTTTCTGTGTTTGTAAGTTCTGTCTGGCTGGTTTTGGACTTTGAATTTAAAACCGTTCACAGAAAAAGTCTAAAAGTAAACACGGTTTATGTTGAACTTGTAAAACCAACATTACGGGGACGGATTTTGGCCTTTGGACTTGACTTTAAGTGAAGCTCAGGGTTTGGTGTGCAAGTGTTTGCGTGTGTGGCTGGTATGTGTGGTCGGGTGTGTTTAACCCAGAGAAAAACACTGTGTCCTGTTTTCAGCCTGCAGACTGAGCCTATATGGAGCTCACAGATCTGGACGAATATTACAAAAGAACAGAGTTCTACCAGCTCCAAAAGCAGAACATTAAGAGCTCACGGCAGGGGTAGAAACCAGGTCGAAACAGAGTAGAAAGGCACAGTAAACTCCTGCTGTGAGGTTCTGCCGGACCTGCAGCTCGCAGGGTAACTCTGGAGCTTCCTTCTGAGCTACAGACCCGATAATTCAGCCAGCTGACGAACCCTGAACTCATTGGGATCAATGGCTGCTCAGTTTCACCGCAGCAGCTGGCAGAATACTTCGTGAATGAGGAGTTTTAAGGACGCCAGCTTCTTCCTTCAGCGCTGAACCGCTGCAGCGGGCTCTCTGACACCCCAGATCAGAACCACTTCAGAACCTCCGGAGAAGCTTTAGATGCTCCTTCATGCAGGGAGACGATGGCAGCCTCCTGCCTCTGAATCTCCACCAAACCTCAGCTTCAGATGCTGCAGTCACTGTTCCCCCAAAATGGGAAGTTCAGTCTCTTTTGCTTTGATATTAAGATATAATATGATATAAAATCTCTCGTCGTTAGTTACAAAGTTCAGTGAACTGAAGAATAAGTGAGCTGATAGTGTTCTGCCAGAGCTTTCTTTGGTGTTTTATAATCATGACTCTAAACTAAATCTGACTTCAAACTGCTGTTTTGTCTTTTCTTCTCCGTCAGAAGTTGGATTTTTACCGTTTGACACATTTCTGGTGAAAACAAACCTCACATATCACCACACATTGGCTTTATAGAGCCAACATGGGACGTAGGAATGGCATCACGAGTTCTCAGCGGTGTCCTCATCCACCCAGCTGCCGCTACGCCCTGCGGCCAACAGCCAGCCGTTCTCTGCTGGACCCCTGATGACCGTAGGCCTGTTTCAGCAGTTCTTAGGTTCTTCTTTGAGTTTTCAGACGTCCTTAATCAGGCTTTTGGGGTCATTGAGAAGAGAAGGCAGCTGTAAATGTAAAAGGTGAGGTGCTATTCAAGGTGCTTGACCAGGGTTTGCAACCACCCAATAGCTTGTTGAGCTCCCTTTGGAGGTGTGGGGGATATTTGGGAGGTTTTACAGAGGAGGCCATTTAAAAAGCTGAGCAGGTCTTCCAGATCTGAGCAAAGTTATGGAGGTTTTTAAGCAGTTCGCTGGGACCCTCGAAGAGTTCTGGAGTCTTGGAGGAGTCTGTAGAGAAGACTACTTAGAAGATTACTTAAAAACGTATTAAAGAACAGATTTTAGTGGTTCGTCAGCAGGTGTTGGGATCGGAGGAGCTTCAGCATGTTCTAAAGGTTCTGCGGCGGACCCAATCAGGGCGATGACAGTCATGGACACATGGTACTGTTGCCTGGGCAGGTTGGACTGAAACTTAAAGGAGAAATTAGGTTTTTTTTAAAACCTAAACCTTTTCTGGCATAAAATACGTTCATCTACTCACCGATAGCCGCCAATAACAACAACACAGCAGCTATGAGCTAACAGCAGCTATGAGCTAACAGCAGCTATGAGCTAACAGCAGCTATGAGCTAACTGAGCTATGAGCTAACAGCAGCTATGAGCTAACAGCAGCCATGAGCTAACAGAGCTATGAGCTGACAGCAGCCATGAGCTAACAGCAGCTATGAGCTAACAGAGCTATGAGCTAACAGAGCTATGAGCTAACAGCAGCTATGAGCTAACAGCAGCTATGAGCTAACAGCAGCTATGAGCTAAAAGAGCTATGAGCTAACAGCAGCTATGAGCTAACAGCAGCTATGAGCTAAAAGAGCTATGAGCTAACAGCAGCTATGAGCTAACAGCAGCTATGAGCTAACAGCAGCTATGAGCTAAAAGAGCTATGAGCTAAAAGAGCTATGAGCTAACAGCAGCTATGAGCTAACAGAGCTATGAGCTAACAGCAGCTATGAGCTAACAGCAGCCATGAGCTAACAGCAGCCATGAGCTAACAGAGCTATGAGCTAACAGCAGCTATGAGCTAACAGCAGCCATGAGCTAACAGCAGCTATGAGCTAACAGAGCTATGAGCTAACAGCAGCTATGAGCTAACAGAGCTATGAGCTAACAGCAGCTATGAGCTAACAGAGCTATGAGCTAACAGCAGCTATGAGCTAACAGCAGCTATGAGCTAACAGAGCTCTGAGCTAACAGAGCTATGAGCTATGAGCTAGCAGGCAGGAGGCCCCACATGAGGCAGTTTGAGGAGCCTTGGTGGATCCAGACAGTTAGAGGTCCTTAAAGAGGTTCCTGGAGGCCCCCACATGAGGCAGTTTGAGGAGCCTTTGTGGATCCAGACAGTTGGAGGTCCTTAAAGAGGTTCCTGGAGGCCCCCACATGAGGCAGTTTGAGGAGCCTTGGTGGATCCAGACAGTTAGAGGTCCTTAAAGAGGTTCCAGGAGGCCCCCACATGAGGCAGTTTAAGGAGCCTTGGTGGATCCAGACAGTTAGAGGTCCTTAAAGAGGTTCCAGGAGGCCCCCACATGAGGCAGTTTGAGGAGCCTTGGTGGATCCAGACAGTTAGAGGTCCTTAAAGAGGTTCCAGGAGGCCCCCACATGAGGCAGTTTAAGGAGCCTTGGTGGATCCAGACAGTTGGAGGTCCTTAAAGAGGTTCCTGGAGGCCCCCACATGAGGCAGTTTGAGGAGCCTTGGTGGATCCAGACAGTTAGAGGTCCTTAAAGAGGTTCCAGGAGGCCCCCACATGAGGCAGTTTGAGGAGCCTTGGTGGATCCAGACAGTTAGAGGTCCTTAAAGAGGTTCCAGGAGGCCCCCACATGAGGCAGTTTAAGGAGCCTTGGTGGATCCAGACAGTTAGAGGTCCTTAAAGAGGTTCCAGGAGGCCCCCACATGAGGCAGTTTGAGGAGCCTTGGTGGATCCAGACAGTTGGAGGTCCTTAAAGAGGTTCCAGGAGGCCCCCACATGAGGCAGTTTAAGGAGCCTTGGTGGATCCAGACAGTTAGAGGTCCTTAAAGAGGTTCCAGGAGGCCCCCACATGAGGCAGTTTGAGGAGCCTTGGTGGATCCAGACAGTTGGAGGTCCTTAAAGAGGTTCCAGGAGGCCCCCACATGAGGCAGTTTAAGGAGCCTTGGTGGATCCAGACAGTTGGAGGTCCTTAAAGAGGTTCCTGGAGGCCCCCACATGAGGCAGTTTGAGGAGCCTTGGTGGATCCAGACAGTTAGAGGTCCTTAAAGAGGTTCCAGGAGGCCCCCACATGAGGCAGTTTGAGGAGCCTTGGTGGATCCAGACAGTTAGAGGTCCTTAAAGAGGTTCCAGGAGGCCCCCACATGAGGCAGTTTGAGGAGCCTTGGTGGATCCAGACAGTTAGAGGTCCTTAAAGAGGTTCCTGGAGGCCCCCACATGAGGCAGTTTGAGGAGCCTTGGTGGATCCAGACAGTTAGAGGTCCTTAAAGAGGTTCCTGGAGGCCCCCACATGAGGCAGTTTGAGGAGCCTTGGTGGATCCAGACAGTTAGAGGTCCTTAAAGAGGTTCCAGGAGGCCCCCACATGAGGCAGTTTAAGGAGCCTTTGTGGATCCAGACAGTTAGAGGTCCTTAAAGAGGTTCCTGGAGGCCCCCACATGAGGCAGTTTGAGGAGCCTTGGTGGATCCAGACAGTTAGAGGTCCTTAAAGAGGTTCCTGGAGGCCCCCACATGAGGCAGTTTAAGGAGCCTTGGTGGATCCAGACAGTTGGAGGTCCTTAAAGAGGTTCCAGGAGGCCCCCACATGAGGCAGTTTGAGGAGCCTTGGTGGATCCAGACAGTTAGAGGTCCTTAAAGAGGTTCCTGGAGGCCCCCACATGAGGCAGTTTGAGGAGCCTTGGTGGATCCAGACAGTTAGAGGTCCTTAAAGAGGTTCCAGGAGGCCCCCACATGAGGCAGTTTGAGGAGCCTTGGTGGATCCAGACAGTTAGAGGTCCTTAAAGAGGCTCCTGGAGGCCCCCACATGAGGCAGTTTGAGGAGCCTTGGTGGATCCAGACAGTTAGAGGTCCTTAAAGAGGTTCCAGGAGGCCCCCACATGAGGCAGTTTGAGGAGCCTTGGTGGATCCAGACAGTTAGAGGTCCTTAAAGAGGTTCCAGGAGGCCCCCACATGAGGCAGTTTGAGGAGCCTTGGTGGATCCAGACAGTTAGAGGTCCTTAAAGAGGTTCCAGGAGGCCCCCACATGAGGCAGTTTGAGGAGCCTTGGTGGATCCAGACAGTTGGAGGTCCTTAAAGAGGTTCCAGGAGGCCCCCACATGAGGCAGTTTGAGGAGCCTTGGTGGATCCAGACAGTTAGAGGTCCTTAAAGAGGTTCCAGGAGGCCCCCACATGAGGCAGTTTGAGGAGCCTTGGTGGATCCAGACAGTTAGAGGTCCTTAAAGAGGTTCCTGGAGGCCCCCACATGAGGCAGTTTAAGGAGCCTTGGTGGATCCAGACAGTTAGAGGTCCTTAAAGAGGTTCCAGGAGGCCCCCACATGAGGCAGTTTGAGGAGCCTTGGTGGATCCAGACTGGCGTCACATGTTCTGGGGAAACTCAGCTGTTGATTTATGACCTGAGCTCAGTTATTTCTGTGCTGCTGTTTGTGAGACTGAGCGTGACCACACCCACGCTCACCCGCAGGGTGAAGGTTGAACGCACTTCAGATGTACTCTGCTCCGATTGGCTGCTGGGCTCATGATGTCACATGACACAGTGTCAGCGGGGATCTCTTCATGTTTTCTTTCCTCTGCTCTGATTGGTCGGTGGCCAAGCCACAAACCCTCGAGCTCGGCTTGATGATTGACGGCTGAGTTTATTTTGTGCGCGCGTGCGTGCGCGCGCGCGCGCGTGCGTGCGTGCGGGAGTGTCACATACCAGCCTGGCAGAGTGGGAGTGGTTGAGCGACAGACAAACAGAGAGAAGCAGAAAGGGAAGGGGGGGAGGGGCGGCTGCATTCCAACACATCGGAGCCTCAGACACACCTGAAGCTCACCTGAAGCTCACCTGCTCAGGTGTGTTTGTGCTGCGTTTAAACAGCAGTGACCCTTCAGTTCAGAACAAACTGTACAAGCAGGAGTTAAACGTCACGTGTTCGTATGAGACGTGTTTCTCATGACGACAAAGGTTGAAGTTTCTATGAGCTTCAGCACCTCCGAGGCCATTTTCCTGCTTCAGAGCCTCAGAACAGCCCCAGAGTCCGACTGAGAGCCTCCTGCTTTGTGCAGCAGAACTTTGGCCCAGCCTGTTCAGGTTCTAAAGGGTAAAAGATTTCCTAAAAGCACAAAGAGGTAAATGAGAGATTGTGTTCAGGAAAACATTCAAGCTTTTTCCAGACATCCTCCTCTGAACATCAGAGTTTGTTCCTCTCCTCTGTGAACACAACTCCTGCTTCTTCTCATCAGAACCAAACTGCTGATCCAGATAAATTCACAAAAAGCCTCTGACAGAATGAACCAACAGGGCTCTGCTTTCTCTTCCTGTTTAAATGGTTCAAACCTGCAACCGAGCCGGTTCTGGATGATGCTGGACCGTGTTGGACCCACCATCGGACTGTCTGTTTTCAGATGCTTCAGTAACTCTCCAGCTCTTTGGGTTCCTTCTCCAGCTCTTTGGGTTCCGTCTGCAGCTCTTTGGTTCCGTCTGCAGCTCTTTGGTTCCGTCTCCAGCTCTTTGGTTCCGTCTCCAGCTCTTTGGTTCCGTCTGCAGCTCTTTGGTTCCGTCTCCAGCTCTTTGGTTCCGTCTCCAGCTCTTTGGGTTCCGTCTCCAGCTCTTTGGTTCCGTCTCCAGCTCTTTGGTTCCGTCTCCAGCTCTTTGGTTCCGTCTGCAGCTCTTTGGTTCCATCTCCAGCTCTCTGGTTCTGGATCCAGCTCTTTGGGTTCCGTCTCCAGCTCTTTGGGTCTGTCTTCAGCTCTTTGGTTCCGTCTCCAGCTCTTTGGTTCCGTCTGCAGTTCTTTGGTTCCGTCTGCAGCTCTTTGGTTCCGTCTCCAGCTCTTTGGGTTCCGTCTCCAGCTCTTTGGTTCCGTCTCCAGCTCTTTGGTTCCGTCTCCAGCTCTTTGGTTCCGTCTCCAGCTCTTTGGGTTCCGTCTCCAGCTCTTTGGTTCCGTCTCCAGCTCTTTGGTTCCGTCTCCAGCTCTTTGGTTCTGTCTCCAGCTCTTTGGTTCTGTCTGCAGTTCTTTGGTTCCGTCTGCAGCTCTTTGGTTCCGTCTCCAGCTCTTTGGGTTCCGTCTCCAGCTCTTTGGTTCCGTCTCCAGCTCTTTGGGTTCTGTCTCCAGCTCTTTTGGTTCTGTCTCCAGCTCTTTGGTTCCGTCTCCAGCTCTTTGGTTCCGTCTCCAGCTCTTTGGTTCCGTCTGCAGTTCTTTGGTTCCGTCTCCAGCTCTTTGGTTCCGTCTCCAGCTCTTTGGTTCCGTCTCCAGCTCTTTGGTTCCGTCTGCAGTTCTTTGGTTCCGTCTGCAGCTCTTTGGTTCCGTCTCCAGCTCTTTGGGTTCCGTCTCCAGCTCTTTGGTTCCGTCTCCAGCTCTTTGGTTCCGTCTGCAGTTCTTTGGTTCCGTCTGCAGCTCTTTGGTTCCGTCTCCAGCTCTTTGGGTTCCGTCTCCAGCTCTTTGGTTCCGTCTCCAGCTCTTTGGTTCCGTCTCCAGCTCTTTGGTTCCGTCTCCAGCTCTTTGGTTCCGTCTGCAGTTCTTTGGTTCCGTCTGCAGCTCTTTGGTTCCGTCTCCAGCTCTTTGGGTTCCGTCTCCAGCTCTTTGGTTCCGTCTCCAGCTCTTTGGGTTCTGTCTCCAGCTCTTTTGGTTCTGTCTCCAGCTCTTTGGTTCCGTCTCCAGCTCTTTGGTTCCGTCTCCAGCTCTTTGGTTCCGTCTCCAGCTCTTTGGTTCCGTCTGCAGTTCTTTGGTTCCGTCTCCAGCTCTTTGGTTCCGTCTCCAGCTCTTTGGTTCCGTCTCCAGCTCTTTGGTTCCGTCTGCAGTTCTTTGGTTCCATCTCCAGCTCTTTGGGTTCCATCTCCAGCTCTTTGGGTTCCATCTCCAGCTCTTTGGGTTCTGTCTCCAGCTCTTTTGGTTCTGTCTCCAGCTCTTTGGTTCCGTCTCCAGCTCTTTGGTTCCGTCTCCAGCTCTTTGGGTTCCGTCTCCAGCTCTTTGGTTCCGTCTCCAGCTCTTTGGTTCCGTCTCCAGCTCTTTGGGTTCTGTCTCCAGCTCTTTGGGTTCCGTCTCCAGCTCTTTGGTTCCGTCTGCAGTTCTTTGGTTCCGTCTCCAGCTCTTTGGTTCCGTCTCCAGCTCTTTGGTTCCGTCTCCAGCTCTTTGGTTCCGTCTGCAGTTCTTTGGTTCCGTCTGCAGCTCTTTGGTTCCGTCTGCAGTTCTTTGGTTCCGTCTGCAGCTCTTTGGTTCCGTCTCCAGCTCTTTGGGTTCCATCTCCAGCTCTTTGGGTTCCATCTCCAGCTCTTTGGGTTCCATCTCCAGCTCTTTGGGTTCCATCTCCAGCTCTTTGGGTTCTGTCTCCAGCTCTTTGGGTTCCGTCTCCAGCTCTTTGGTTCCGTCTGCAGTTCTTTGGTTCCGTCTCCAGCTCTTTGGTTCCGTCTCCAGCTCTTTGGTTCCGTCTCCAGCTCTTTGGTTCCGTCTGCAGTTCTTTGGTTCCGTCTGCAGCTCTTTGGTTCCGTCTCCAGCTCTTTGGGTTCCATCTCCAGCTCTTTGGGTTCCATCTCCAGCTCTTTGGGTTCCATCTCCAGCTCTTTGGGTTCCATCTCCAGCTCTTTGGGTTCCGTCTTCAGCTCCAGTTCCAGGTTACTGGAGGAGGTGATGGTTACCGAGCTGGAGGAGGTGATGGTTACTGAGCCGGAGGAGGTGATGGTTACCGAGCTCTCAGAACAAAAGGATAAACAGGAAACCACCGGTACAGAGACAGGATTCCTTAGAGGATTCAGCTTCTGTTTAAAAAGAGTTTTGCAGGAAAAAATGAGGAAAGAAGAGCTGAAACTGAGGAAGAAGTATGAAATAAATAGACCAGTCATGTGAAGCTGCTTCTGAAGCTAAAACATCCTCCACCCTCTGCAGGCTGAGGATGAGCTGCTGAAGGAGGAGAGGATGGAGGGGGAGGTGGGGAGGCTGTCACAGTTTGTTCTGGAGAAGAGATCTGAGATCCAGGTGCATCAGCTCTGACTCACCTGAGGTCAGAGGATCAGGAAAGGGGCAGAAAGGGAACCAGAGCTGAATGAGACGTGTCTGCACTGAGCCTCAGTTATTGATCTGTTATCGGGGATTTTTGGGGAACACTCGGCTCTGAACGCATCCACACAGGCCACACTATTGTTCGTCCACAAAGGCAGGAAGCACACACACACCAGTGTGTGATGTCATGAAGGGGTGGGGTCTGCAGCGATGTGGGCGGGGCTTACAGCAGACAGGAAGAGCCGACGCTTCCCTCTGTAAACAGAACCGGCCTGAGATCAGCCTCCTGCCATTGTTCTGTGCCTGGCTCAGAGGCTGCCGGGCAGGAAAGCTGTGTGTGTAACAGCCTCCCATCAACTTCATTCTGAGGGGTTCCAGTCTGATGTGATCAGGACGGACCAGAACCATCAGACTGAGCACGACCACAGGGTTGCATTCCGGCTGTATTCAGGCTGTATTCCAGCTGTATTCCGGCTGTATTCAGGCTGTATTCAGGCTGTATTCAGGCTGTATTCAGGGTGTTTTCAGGCTGTTTTCCAGCTGTATTCAGGCTGTATTCAGGCTGTATTCAGGCTGTATTCCAGCTGTATTCAGGCTGTATTCTGGCTGTATTCCAGCTGTATTCAGGCTGTCTTCAGGGTGTATTCAGGGTGTATTCAGGCTGTTTTCCAGCTGTATTCCAGCTGTATTCAGGCTGTATTCAGGCTGTATTCAGGGTGTATTCAGGCTGTATTCAGGCTGTTTTCTGACTGTATTCAGGCTGTATTCCGGCTGTATTCTGGCTGTATTCTGGCTGTATTCTGGCTGTATTCTGGCTGTATTCCAGCTGTATTCAGGCTGTATTCAGGCTGTTTTCTGACTGTATTCAGGCTGTATTCAGGCTGTATTCCAGCTGTATTCCAGCTGTATTCCAGCTGTATTCAGGCTGTATTCAGGGTGTATTCAGGCTGTATTCCAGCTGTATTCAGGCTGTATTCAGGCTGTATTCAGGCTGTATTCAGGCTGTTTTCTGACTGTATTCAGGCTGTATTCCAGCTGTATTCCGGCTGTATTCTGGCTGTATTCTGGCTGTATTCCAGCTGTATTCAGGCTGTATTCAGGCTGTTTTCTGACTGTATTCAGGCTGTATTCTGACTGTATTCCGGCTGTATTCAGGCTGTTTTCTGACTGTATTCAGGCTGTATTCTGACTGTATTCCAGCTGTATTCCGGCTGTATTCAGGCTGTATTCAGGCTGTATTCCAGCTGTATTCCGGCTGTATTCAGGCTGTATTCAGGCTGTATTCAGGCTGTATTCAGGCTGTATTCCGGCTGTATTCTGGCTGTATTCTGGCTGTATTCTGGCTGTATTCCAGCTGTATTCAGGCTGTATTCAGGCTGTTTTCTGACTGTATTCAGGCTGTATTCTGACTGTATTCCAGCTGTATTCCGGCTGTATTCCGGCTGTATTCAGGCTGTATTCAGGCTGTATTCAGGCTGTATTCCAGCTGTATTCAGGCTGTATTCCAGCTGTATTCCAGCTGTATTCAGGCTGTATTCAGGCTGTATTCCAGCTGTATTCCAGCTGTATTCCAGCTGTATTCAGGCTGTATTCAGGCTGTATTCCAGCTGTATTCCAGCTGTATTCTGACTGTATTCAGGCTGTTTTCAGGCTGTTTTCAGGCTGTTTTCCAGCTGTATTCAGACTGTATTCAGGGTGTTTTCAGGCTGTATTCCAGCTGTATTCAGGCTGTATTCAGGCTGTTTTCCAGCTGTTTTCCAGCTGTATTCCGGCTGTATTCTGGCTGTATTCCGGCTGTATTCCAGCTGTATTCAGGCTGTATTCAGGCTGTATTCCAGCTGTATTCCGGCTGTATTCTGGCTGTATTCTGGCTGTATTCTGGCTGTATTCTGGCTGTATTCAGGCTGTATTCAGGCTGTATTCCAGCTGTATTCCGGCTGTATTCTGGCTGTATTCTGGCTGTATTCCGGCTGTATTCTGGCTGTATTCTGGCTGTATTCCAGCTGTATTCAGGCTGTTTTCTGACTGTATTCAGGCTGTATTCTGACTGTATTCCAGCTGTATTCAGACTGTATTCAGGCTGTATTCCAGCTGTATTCCGGCTGTATTCTGGCTGTATTCTGGCTGTATTCTGGCTGTATTCTGGCTGTATTCCAGCTGTATTCAGGCTGTTTTCTGACTGTATTCTGGCTGTATTCCAGCTGTATTCAGGCTGTTTTCTGACTGTATTCAGGCTGTATTCTGACTGTATTCCAGCTGTATTCAGACTGTATTCAGGCTGTATTCCAGCTGTATTCCGGCTGTATTCTGGCTGTATTCTGTCTGTATTCCGGCTGTATTCTGGCTGTATTCTGGCTGTATTCTTGCTGTATTCTGGCTGTATTCCGGCTGTATTCAGGCTGTATTCTGGCTGTATTCAGGCTGTATTCAGGCTGTATTCAGGCTGTATTCTGACTGTATTCCAGCTGTATTCAGGCTGTATTCAGGCTGTATTCAGGCTGTATTCAGGCTGTATTCCAGCTGTATTCCGGCTGTATTCCGGCTGTATTCAGGCTGTATTCAGGCTGTATTCAGGCTGTATTCTGACTGTATTCCAGCTGTATTCAGGCTGTATTCAGGCTGTATTCAGGCTGTATTCAGGCTGTATTCCAGCTGTATTCCGGCTGTATTCCAGCTGTATTCCGGCTGTATTCCGGCTGTATTCAGGCTGTATTCAGGCTGTATTCAGGCTGTATTCAGGCTGTATTCAGGGTGTTTTCAGGCTGTATTCCAGCTGTATTCTGACTGTATTCAGGCTGTATTCAGGCTGTATTCTGACTGTATTCCAGCTGTATTCAGGCTGTATTCAGGCTGTATTCAGGCTGTATTCAGGCTGTATTCCAGCTGTATTCCGGCTGTATTCCGGCTGTATTCAGGCTGTATTCAGGCTGTATTCAGGCTGTATTCTGACTGTATTCCAGCTGTATTCAGGCTGTATTCAGGCTGTATTCAGGCTGTATTCAGGCTGTATTCCAGCTGTATTCCGGCTGTATTCCAGCTGTATTCCGGCTGTATTCCGGCTGTATTCAGGCTGTATTCAGGCTGTATTCAGGCTGTATTCAGGCTGTATTCAGGCTGTATTCAGGCTGTATTCAGGCTGTATTCCAGCTGTATTCCAGCTGTATTCAGGCTGTATTCAGGCTGTATTCAGGCTGTATTCAGGCTGTTTTCAGGCTGTTTTCAGGCTGTTTTCCAGCTGTATTCAGACTGTATTCAGGGTGTTTTCAGGCTGTATTCCAGCTGTATTCTGACTGTATTCAGGCTGTATTCAGGCTGTATTCCGGCTGTATTCAGGCTGTATTCAGGCTGTATTCCAGCTGTATTCAGGGTATTTTCCGGCTGTATTCAGGCTGTATTCCGGCTGTATTCAGGCTGTATTCCAGCTGTATTCCAGCTGTATTCCGACTGTATTCAGGGTGTTTTCTGGCTGTATTCCAGCTGTATTCAGGCTGTTTTCTGGCTGTATTCCAGCTGTATTCAGGGTGTTTTCTGGCTGTATTCCAGCTGTATTCTGACTGTATTCCAGCTGTATTCAGGCTGTTTTCTGGCTGTATTCCAGCTGTATTCAGGGTATTTTCTGGCTGTATTCTGGCTGTATTCAGGGTCACTCTGAGTGAAAACAAGAGAAGAAGAAAAGCTTCATGCAGGACTCAAGCTTTGGTGGCTCAGAACCACCTGACACATCAGCCCTGGGCAGCGTTTAATAACAGAGTCCCACAAGGTGACGGGAAACTAGAAACCTGAGGCGTGAAGAGATTGTTTGTGTGAAACGATGTGAAATGGCTGATTCTGGGGTGGGTTCTGGTTCTGTCCAGAGACTTCACACCTGGTTCATCTTCAAATAATTTGGGGCACGTTTTTTCCCTGAAACTAAACATTTGAACAGTTTCTGCCTAATTTCGGTTTGATCATGTTTCAGTGAAACACTGCAGCCGTTTCCATGGAAACAAGTAAAGAAGTGAGGCTGATCAGAACTGTAAATACCTCTTTTCTTCCACCTCTGTGAGGGCTTATCATCACTCTCTCAGGTGGAAGACTTTTATCTCTACGTATGAAGTCCTGAAACGTCGTCACGGAAACACTTTGCTGCAGAACTGAAGAAGAGCTGCGTGTTTCTGAAGGCATGAAGCGCTGAAGCGTGTTGTGTTCAGGCCGGTCGGACTTGTTCTGACATGAAGACGCAGACAAACTCGTGTCGTTCCTGATGGTTTCTGTGTGCCAGCAGCTGTCGTTATCCAAGGAATTTGCTTCTTTTCAGGCGTCTGCTTTGATTCCTCGCATTCAGAGTTTGTTCCCGTTTGAATTCAGAGGAAAAGATCAAGTGTTGTTGCTGTGTGAAGTCAGAGAAATGATCATGTGGGCTGAAAGGTTCCTGCCTGAGAGCCTCGCTGGGTCCGGTCCAAACAAATCACAGCAAAACCAAAGAGGTGCAAAAACACTCTAAACAGCCCAACATCTGCACTTCAGTGCTCTAAGGAGCAAAATGGGGCCAGATTAGGCCCAAAGGTGTCAGAGAGAGGGGAAACGTGAACATAAAGGCACCAGAACCACAGACAGAACCTGTTCTGAAAGAGACACAAACGGAACAAAGGTTCCAGATTAAAGAGGAGATCCAAATCAACACAAACAGAAGTTTGGACGTGTGCTGCCTGGATAAAGAGGAGCTCAGTTATTTGTGTTTTTCTTTCTTTCAGGACGCAGGATCAGGGCTGACCTTTGACCCCTCACCTTCAGAGAGATTTACCTGAGGGGCGGGGCCTGTGGAGCTCGGAGTCGTCATAATGGCAGCGACCTCCTCCTCGCTGCTCAGCAGAGGTGAGTTCTGTTGTTGAACTGGTCTGGAGTCGGCTCAGAGTGCTGCTAAACATCTGGAAACATCTGCTTTCTGAGGCCGAGGATCCACCTTAATGATGTCAGAACAGAACCAAACAAATAAAACCACCACCTTTAAAGTAGAAGCTGCACAGAACAGAACCAAACAAATAAAACCACCACCTTTAAAGAAGAAGCTGAACAGAACCAAACAAATAAAACCACCACCTTTAAAGTAGAAGCTGCACAGAACAGAACCAAACAAATAAAACCACCACCTTTAAAGTAGAAGCTGAACAGAACCAAACAAATAAAACCACCACCTTTAAAGTAGAAGCTGAACAGAACCAAACAAATAAAACCACCACCTTTAAAGAAGAAGCTGCACAGAACCAAACAAATAAAACCACCACCTTTAAAGTAGAAGCTGCACAGAACAGAACCAAACAAATAAAACCACCACCTTTAAAGTAGAAGCTGAACAGAACCAAACAAATAAAACCACCACCTTTAAAGAAGAAGCTGCACAGAACCAAACAAATAAAACCACCACCTTTAAAGTAGAAGCTGCACAGAACAGAACCAAACAAATAAAACCACCACCTTTAAAGAAGAAGCTGCACAGAACCAAACAAATAAAACCACCACCTTTAAAGTAGAAGCTGAACAGAACCAAACAAATAAAACCACCACCTTTAAAGAAGAAGCTGCACAGAACCAAACAAATAAAACCACCACCTTTAAAGTAGAAGCTGCACAGAACAGAACCAAACAAATAAAACCACCTTTAAAGAAGAAGCTGCACAGAACAGAACCAAACAAATAAAGAACCAAACAAATAAAACCACCTTTAAAGAAGAAGCTGCACAGAACCAAACAAATAAAACCACCACCTTTAAAGTAGAAGCTGAACAGAACCAAACAAATAAAACCACCACTTTTAAAGAAGAAGCTGAACAGAACCAAACAAATAAAACCACCTTTAAAGAAGAAGCTGAACAGAACCAAACAAATAAAACCACCTTTAAAGAAGAAGCTGAACAGAACCAAACAAATAAAACCACCTTTAAAGAAGAAGCTGAACAGAACCAAACAAATAAAACCACCTTTAAAGAAGAAGCTGAACAGAACCAAACAAATAAAACCACCACCTTTTAAAGAAGAAGCTGCACAGAACGACCTGCTGTGCTGTTGGTTCTGACCCGGTTTCACTGTGATGCTTTAACCTCTGTAAGACCTGATCTGAGTTTGTGTTCAGCTGTCTTTGTAATAACATCTGGACCTGTCCTTCCAGGTCTGGGTCTGGTCCTGGTGGAGTTCGAGTACAAGTACGAGGGTCGGGATGGGGACCTGGTCTCCATCAAACCCAACGAGCGCTATGTCCTGCTGGCTAAGACCAACGACCACTGGTGGCAGGTCCGGAACGACCGCAGCTCCAAGCCCTTCTACATCCCGGCCAAGTACGTCAAGGAGCTGCCGGCGGACTTCCCCTCACCTCTGGACTTCACCGATCCACCCAGTCCTGAACCGGTGCTGCATCCTGTGGTGACCCCAGTGCCCGTTCCTGTTCCGGTCCCAGTGCCGGTTCCAAAGCCTCTGGAGGAGCCCAGTGGGACCAGAACCAAAGGCGATGAGGTGACAATCCGCCTCAGATCCGATGCTTCTACCAGGTACCTCAAGAACGAAAACCGCATGTCCACATTCGGAGTCCCGCTGGACTTACAAGACATGACAGCTGTGGCGGCACCGTCCTCGAGGCACCCCAGCAACCCTCCTGCTGGAGCGGCAGAGACCGGGTCCGCAGGAACCCGCAGGACTACAAACATGGCTGACAGCAAAAAGCAGCCCCTCCTGCCGGGGCTGCTGGAGGACCACCAGGACTCTGGGAAACCCCGGGTTCCCAGCTTCAGTCCAGCAGACCCCCAGTCCACAGCCCGGCCCCAGACCCAGCCCATCCCGGTGGAGATGCCGGTGGTGCCCCCGCACAGCCTCCACAACGCCTCCTTATCGCCCGAGGGTCGCCATGACAACCAAGAGCGGCCGATACAGCCGGAGGAGGAGGAGGAGGAGGAGGTGGCGGAGGAGGAGATGAGCGTGGAGGAGGAGGATTCCCTGAGAGAGGAAGACTCAAACCACATCTACGAGTCCATCCAGGACCTGAACCTGGACCTGGAGTCTCTGGTTGGAGGAAGAGAGAGTCCAGGAGCACCGCCTGAGCCTCCACCTGCTCCACCCAGCTCACAGGTAAGATTTAGTAGGAAAACACCCCCAACTGGACCCGGGTCCCGTCTGTGGGTCAGACAGAACCTCATTAGACCAAACTCTGGGTCGGGACTCTTTGGCCTTTAAAGAGTCACCGAGATGAGGCAGAGCTGCTGGTTTGAGCCCGGTTTGGTTCTGAAGCAGATAAAAGCCTCTGAGTAACCAGCAGAATCAGTTCCTGAGTCCGACAGGTAGGGAAACATCCGGGGCTTTCAGTGAAAGTCAGGAACAGAACGGATGCAGAAAAGATGAAGGAGATTTAGTCGGTTTAGTCAAACGGAAACAGAGTTTCTTTTGTTCTTTTCATTTTAGCAGGAAACGAAGCTTTTGTTTCTCTCAGAGATGTTGAGCCACTGATGACCCACACTCAGAGTGGTCCCTGAACTCACCACGGCATGTCTGAGTCTCCGGTTCTGGTCGGGTTGGACTCCGGCCGATAATGAGGAGCAGATCAGCCGGTTCCTCATCCGAGATGCTCAGAGGTCGGCCGTTTCCTGCAGCGTCCACACAGGAAGCACGAAGAAGAAAAGGCTGCTTCCTCTTTTTATTTTCATCACAGCGGAAACAAACTGCTGACCTTTGACCTCCAGACATGAAGCAAACCGAGCCAGAGGAAGTAATGGGGTTTAAGTTAAATTTCTAAATGAGTTTATTAAGTTTGATCCAGCCGGTGGTGAGCAGAGGGTTCCTGGTTCTAATCCCGGCCGGTTCTGTCTGTGTGGAGGCTGCAGGTTCTCCGGGTTCTCCGGGTTCTCCGGGTTCTCCGGGTTCTGACCCCGCCTCTGACCCACTTACAGCTGGGATAGGCTCCACCCCCATGACCCTGAGTTGGATTGTACGGGTAAAGATGTTTGATTCGTTCATGCTAAGTTTTTACTTTTTATTGATTTGGTATTTGTTCCTTCTTTATTTAAAATCCTAATAATCTTTTAAAAGAGTAAAAGTGGATGGAAACTTCCAGCAGCCCTGACCCACAGCTGCTGGTACTGGAGCTGGTTGTGCCCGGTTCAGGGTCTGTGTGGGTCTGCTGATGTAAAAGCAGGATGTGATGAGGTCAGCAGGATGCAGTGATGTCACTGCCTGCAGGATGTGTTCGAGGCAGGCAGGAAATGGCGAGAGAACGGCGCTGCAGCGACGCCTGCAGGACGGAACAGGAAGCGGCCGCAGCAACCCGACCACTGTGGGCTGGTCTTACTGCTTTGACTTTGCTGAAACGTTTAATTAAAAGACTGAAACAAGTTCCAGTTTGAACTCTTGTAACAGTTCAGATCAGCTTCACTTCTTTATATTTCTCCATTAAAACAGGAAGCAGCTGCAGAGATTCACTGAAACATGTTAAACATGGATATAAACCCAGAATCTGAGGCAGAAACAGAGTTTTTCTCAGTTCTCAGCAGCTTTAAAGTGAATCTCTGGTCTGAGCTCCTTTATTCTCCAACACAGCCTGAACCCTCTGAGACAAGCTTTCTGTCATTTCTTTAAGGAGTCTTCAGGAATAGTTCTCCAGGCTTCTTGAAGGACATCCCAAAGCTCTTCTTTGGATGTGGGCTGCCTTTTGTTCCGTTCTCTGTCAGATGATCCCACACTGCTTCAATAATGTTGAGGTCCGGGCTCTGGGGAGGATTCATCCCTCCATAAGACCTGCTGCCACTGATTTTCAGTCCACATCTTGTGTCATTTGGCACAGCTCAGCCTTTTCTCCCTGTTTCCCTTCCTTAAGAACGGCTTCTTGGCTCTGGACCTCTGGGTCAGCCTGTTTTCTGCAGCCTGTTTTCTGCAGCCTGTTCTCTGCAGCCTGTTCTCTGCAGCCTGTTTTCTGCTGCCTGTTTTCTGCAGCCTGTTTTCTGCAGCCTGTTTTCTGCAGCCTGTTTTCTGCAGCCTGTTTTCTGCAGCCTGTTTTCTGCAGCCTGTTCTCTGCAGCCTGTTTTCTGCAGCCTGTTCTCTGCAGCCTGTTTTTTGCAGCCTGTTTTCTGCAGCCTGTTTTCTGCAGCCTGTTTTCTGCAGCCTGTTTTTTGCAGCCTGTTTTCTGCAGCCTGTTTTCTGCAGCCTGTTCTCTGCAGCCTGTTTTCTGCAGCCTGTTCTCTGCAGCCTGTTTTCTGCAGCCTGTTTTCTGCAGCCTGTTTTCTGCAGCCTGTTCTCTGCAGCCTGTTTTCTGCAGCCTGTTCTCTGCAGCCTGTTTTTTGCAGCCTGTTTTCTGCAGCCTGTTTTCTGCAGCCTGTTTTCTGCAGCCTGTTTTTTGCAGCCTGTTTTTTGCAGCCTGTTTTCTGCAGCCTGTTTTCTGCAGCCTGTTTTCTGTGTGACTGCAGCCTGTTTTCTGCAGCCTGTTTTTTGCAGCCTGTTTTCTGCAGCCTGTTCTCTGCAGCCTGTTTTCTGCAGCCTGTTTTCTGCAGCCTGTTCTCTGCAGCCTGGTTTCTGCAGCCTGTTTTCTGCAGCCTGTTTTCTGCAGCCTGTTTTTTGCAGCCTGTTTTTTGCAGCCTGTTTTCTGCAGCCTGTTCTCTGCAGCCTGTTTTCTGCAGCCTGTTTTCTGCAGCCTGTTCTCTGCAGCCTGTTTTCTGCAGCCTGTTTTCTGCAGCCTGTTCTCTGCAGCCTGTTTTCTGCAGCCTGTTTTCTGCAGCCTGTTTTCTGCAGCCTGTTTTCTGCAGCCTGTTTTCTGCAGCCTGTTCTCTGCAGCCTGTTCTCTGCAGCCTGTTTTCTGCAGCCTGTTCTCTGCAGCCTGTTTTCTGCAGCCTGTTTTCTGCAGCCTGTTCTCTGCAGCCTGTTCTCTGCAGCCTGTTTTCTGCAGCCTGTTCTCTGCAGCCTGTTTTCTGCAGCCTGTTCTCTGCAGCCTGTTTTCTGCAGCCTGTTTTCTGCAGCCTGTTCTCTGCAGCCTGTTTTCTGCAGCCTGTTCTCTGCAGCCTGTTTTCTGCAGCCTGTTTTCTGCAGCCTGTTTTCTGCAGCCTGTTTTCTGCAGCCTGTTCTCTGCAGCCTGTTTTCTGCAGCCTGTTCTCTGCAGCCTGTTTTTTGCAGCCTGTTTTCTGCAGCCTGTTTTCTGCAGCCTGTTTTCTGCAGCCTATTTTTTGCAGCCTGTTTTCTGCAGCCTGTTTTCTGCAGCCTGTTCTCTGCAGCCTGTTTTCTGCAGCCTGTTCTCTGCAGCCTGTTTTTTGCAGCCTGTTTTCTGCAGCCTGTTTTCTGCAGCCTGTTTTCTGCAGCCTGTTTTTTGCAGCCTGTTTTTTGCAGCCTGTTTTCTGCAGCCTGTTTTCTGCAGCCTGTTTTCTGTGTGACTGCAGCCTGTTTTCTGCAGCCTGTTTTTTGCAGCCTGTTTTCTGCAGCCTGTTCTCTGCAGCCTGTTTTCTGCAGCCTGTTTTCTGCAGCCTGTTCTCTGCAGCCTGTTCTCTGCAGCCTGTTTTCTGCAGCCTGTTCTCTGCAGCCTGTTTTCTGCAGCCTGTTTTCTGCAGCCTGTTTTCTGCAGCCTGTTTTCTGCAGCCTGTTTTCTGCAGCCTGTTTTCTGCAGCCTGTTTTCTGCAGCCTGTTCTCTGCAGCCTGTTCTCTGCAGCCTGTTTTCTGCAGCCTGTTCTCTGCAGCCTGTTCTCTGCAGCCTGTTTTCTGCAGCCTGTTCTCTGCAGCCTGTTTTCTGCAGCCTGTTCTCTGCAGCCTGTTTTCTGCAGCCTGTTTTCTGCAGCCTGTTTTCTGCAGCCTGTTCTCTGCAGCCTGTTTTCTGCAGCCTGTTTTCTGCAGCCTGTTTTCTGCAGCCTGTTCTCTGCAGCCTGTTCTCTGCAGCCTGTTCTCTGCAGCCTGTTCTCTGCAGCCTGTTTTCTGCAGCCTGTTCTCTGCAGCCTGTTCTCTGCAGCCTGTTTTCTGCAGCCTGTTCTCTGCAGCCTGTTTTCTGCAGCCTGTTTTCTGCAGCCTGTTCTCTGCAGCCTGTTCTCTGCAGCCTGTTCTCTGCAGCCTGTTTTCTGCAGCCTGTTCTCTGCAGCCTGTTTTCTGCAGCCTGTTTTCTGCAGCCTGTTTTCTGCAGCCTGTTTTCTGCAGCCTGTTCTCTGCAGCCTGTTTTCTGCAGCCTGTTCTCTGCAGCCTGTTTTCTGCAGCCTGTTTTCTGCAGCCTGTTTTCTGCAGCCTGTTTTCTGCAGCCTGTTTTTTGCAGCCTGTTCTCTGCAGCCTGTTCTCTGCAGCCTGTTTTCTGCAGCCTGTTTTCTGCAGCCTGTTTTCTGCAGCCTGTTCTCTGCAGCCTGTTTTCTGCAGCCTGTTCTCTGCAGCCTGTTTTCTGCAGCCTGTTTTCTGCAGCCTGTTCTCTGCAGCCTGTTCTCTGCAGCCTGTTCTCTGCAGCCTGTTTTCTGCAGCCTGTTTTCTGCAGCCTGTTTTCTGCAGCCTGTTTTTTGCAGCCTGTTCTCTGCAGCCTGTTCTCTGCAGCCTGTTTTCTGCAGCCTGTTTTCTGCAGCCTGTTTTCTGCAGCCTGTTCTCTGCAGCCTGTTCTCTGCAGCCTGTTTTCTGCAGCCTGTTTTCTGCAGCCTGTTTTCTGCAGCCTGTTCTCTGCAGCCTGTTTTCTGCAGCCTGTTCTCTGCAGCCTGTTTTCTGCAGCCTGTTTTCTGCAGCCTGTTTTCTGCAGCCTGTTCTCTGCAGCCTGTTTTCTGCAGCCTGTTCTCTGCAGCCTGTTCTCTGCAGCCTGTTTTCTGCAGCCTGTTCTCTGCAGCCTGTTCTCTGCAGCCTGTTTTCTGCAGCCTGTTTTCTGCAGCCTGTTTTCTGCAGCCTGTAAAGTGTTTCCTGAACAGAAAACACACAAACTGCAGCTCCCAGAGGACCTGATCACACAGATTACACTGAGTGAGAGAGAGGCTCAGCAGAAGCTCCACAAAGTGTTTCAGCAAAGAGAAGGAGAGTTCCAGGAGAGTTCCAGGAGAGTTCCAGGAGAGTTCCAGGAGAGTTCCAGGCTTCTCCAGGACATTCCAGGACATTCCAGGACAAAGCCTCAGCCTTGTGAAAGACTTGGTCTTCCTTAAGTTCAAGCTGAAGGGGTTCCTGAGACGTTTCCTCAGAGAAATCTTGGATACTTGGAGGAGATCCAGGAGCAGACTCCATGAAACCTGGAATTCCCCTGGAACTAAGCCTTTAATGTCCGGTTCCACCTGCTGCGGCACATTTCTGACTTCAGTGCACCTCTGATCAGGTATGTGAAGCCAGAGGAGAACAGACTTGGAGTCATTTCTTTTTCCATAAAACCGCTTGTTTAGAATAATTTTTTCTTCTTATTGTTTCACCAAAGAAATGAAAAGTTCAGAGAAATATTTTCCACTGAATTCGTTCTCAGTGAAGGTTAAAAAGAAGGTTCTTCTGGTCCTTTTAGGACGTCTCAGAAGTCAGAGGACTCCTTCCTGGAGTTAAATCCTTAAAAATGTTGCACGAGTCATTTCGAGGCGTCCTGGAGAAGGTGGAGTAGATGCAAGTGGAAGGTCTGACTGTCCGTTGGAGGGTTTCCTGAACATATGGAGACGGTTTCTGGATCTGTGGAGACCATCAAAGGCTTATCGATGGTGCTGAGTCAGTTGTTTGGTGCTTGAATTCCAGGACTGATTAAAGGAGATTGAATCGATCCAGGCAGAGGTTCCTGGAGTCCTTCAGGAGCTTTAGGACCCAGAAGAAGCTGGAGCATTAAACTGAGCAATTTCATACAAAGGGCTGTCCACCAGGGAGGGGTGGAGCTACATATGATTAGGGGCGGGGCTAAAGGCGGTATGAAGCGGCTGCAGACGGGTTCTTAACAGACGGATAAACTTCTGATGGAAGTCGATACAGAGCAGACTTCAGTCACACCGACACAGCCACAGGTGCATTATGGGTAAGTGATTAAAGCTGAAATGGCTGCTTTTTACGCTTCAATCCTTCCACTGTGAATAAACCGGTGACGGCTGCTGCGTCCAGCTTCAGAAACGCCAGAGTGGACCAGAGTAAAGGTTTGAGAAAAGAAGAGGAGACAGAGTCCGTTCAGGTTAATGTGTAACCAGGTGATTATAGTCGGCTCTGTTAAACATTCAGAGAAGGAACGCGTGGTCCTGATCAGCTGCTCGCAGGTCTGCTGCATCCGAGGAAAATATCACCCAGAAACAGATCCTCAGATCCTCAGGGCCCTGAAGAAGAGTCAAACCAACCCACAGATCCTCAGGGGCCCTGAAGAAGAGTCAAACCAACCCACAGATCCTCTGGGGCCCTGAAGAAGAGTCAAACCAACCCACAGATCCATCAGAGGCCCTGAAGAAGAGTCAAACCAACCCACAGATCCTCAGGGGCCCTGAAGAAGAGTCAAACCAACCCACAGATCCTCAGAGGCCCTGAAGAAGAGTCAAACCAACCCACAGATCCTCTGGGGCCCTGAAGAAGAGTCAAACCAACCCACAGATCCTCTGGGGCCCTGAAGAAGAGTCAAACCAACCCACAGATCCTCTGGGCCCTGAAGAAGAGTCAAACCAACCCACAGATCCTCTGGGGCCCTGAAGAAGAGTCAAACCAACCCACAGATCCATCAGAGGCCCTGAAGAAGAGTCAAACCAACCCACAGATCCTCAGGGGCCCTGAAGAAGAGTCAAACCAACCCACAGATCCTCAGGGCCCTGAAGAAGAGTCAAACCAACCCACAGATCCTCTGGGGCCCTGAAGAAGAGTCAAACCAACCCACAGATCCTCTGGGCCCTGAAGAAGAGTCAAACCAACCCACAGATCCTCAGGGGCCCTGAAGAAGAGTCAAACCAACCCACAGATCCTCTGGGCCCTGAAGAAGAGTCAAACCAACCCACAGATCCTCAGGGGCCCTGAAGAAGAGTCAAACCAACCCACAGATCCTCAGGGCCCTGAAGAAGAGTCAAACCAACCCACAGATCCTCTGGGGCCCTGAAGAAGAGTCAAACCAACCCACAGATCCATCAGAGGCCCTGAAGAAGAGTCAAACCAACCCACAGATCCTCTGGGCCCTGAAGAAGAGTCAAACCAACCCACAGATCCTCTGGGGCCCTGAAGAAGAGTCAAACCAACCCACAGATCCTCAGGGGCCTGAAGAAGAGTCAAACCAACCCACAGATCCTCAGGGCCCTGAAGAAGAGTCAAACCAACCCACAGATCCTCTGGGGCCCTGAAGAAGAGTCAAACCAACCCACAGATCCATCAGAGGCCCTGAAGAAGAGTCAAACCAACCCACAGATCCTCTGGGCCCTGAAGAAGAGTCAAACCAACCCACAGATCCTCTGGGGCCCTGAAGAAGAGTCAAACCAACCCACAGATCCTCTGGGGCCCTGAAGAAGAGTCAAACCAACCCACAGATCCTCTGGGGCCCTGAAGAAGAGTCAAACCAACCCACAGATCCATCAGAGGCCCTGAAGAAGAGTCAAACCAACCCACAGATCCTCTGGGCCCTGAAGAAGAGTCAAACCAACCCACAGATCCTCTGGGGCCCTGAAGAAGAGTCAAACCAACCCACAGATCCTCAGAGGCCCTGAAGAAGAGTCAAACCAACCCACAGATCCTCTGGGCCCTGAAGAAGAGTCAAACCAACCCACAGATCCTCTGGGCCCTGAAGAAGAGTCAAACCAACCCACAGATCCTCAGAGGCCCTGAAGAAGAGTCAAACCAACCCACAGATCCTCAGAGGCCCTGAAGAAGAGTCAAACCAACCCACAGATCCTCTGGGGCCCTGAAGAAGAGTCAAACCAACCCACAGATCCTCAGAGGCCCTGAAGAAGAGTCAAACCAACCCACAGATCCTCAGGGCCCTGAAGAAGAGTCAAACCAACCCACAGATCCTCAGGGGCCCTGAAGAAGAGTCAAACCAACCCACAGATCCTCTGGGCCCTGAAGAAGAGTCAAACCAACCCACAGATCCTCAGGGCCCTGAAGAAGAGTCAAACCAACCCACAGATCCATCAGAGGCCCTGAAGAAGAGTCAAACCAACCCACAGATCCTCAGGGGCCCTGAAGAAGAGTCAAACCAACCCACAGATCCATCAGAGGCCCTGAAGAAGAGTCAAACCAACCCACAGATCCTCAGGGGCCCTGAAGAAGAGTCAAACCAACCCACAGATCCTCTGGGCCCTGAAGAAGAGTCAAACCAACCCACAGATCCTCAGGGGCCTGAAGAAGAGTCAAACCAACCCACAGATCCTCAGGGGCCTGAAGAAGAGTCAAACCAACCCACAGATCCTCTGGGGCCCTGAAGAAGAGTCAAACCAACCCACAGATCCTCTGGGGCCCTGAAGAAGAGTCAAACCAACCCACAGATCCTCAGGGGCCCTGAAGAAGAGTCAAACCAACCCACAGATCCTCGGGGGCCCTGAAGAAGAGTCAAACCAACCCACAGATCCTCTGGGGCCCTGAAGAAGAGTCAAACCAACCCACAGATCCTCTGGGGCCCTGAAGAAGAGTCAAACCAACCCACAGATCCTCTGGGGCCCTGAAGAAGAGTCAAACCAACCCACAGATCCATCAGGGCCCTGAAGAAGAGTCAAACCAACCCACAGATCCTCAGGGGCCTGAAGAAGAGTCAAACCAACCCACAGATCCTCAGGGCCCTGAAGAAGAGTCAAACCAACCCACAGATCCTCAGGGGCCCTGAAGAAGAGTCAAACCAACCCACAGATCCTCTGGGCCCTGAAGAAGAGTCAAACCAACCCACAGATCCTCTGGGCCCTGAAGAAGAGTCAAACCAACCCACAGATCCTCAGGGGCCTGAAGAAGAGTCAAACCAACCCACAGATCCTCTGGGCCCTGAAGAAGAGTCAAACCAACCCACAGATCCTCAGGGGCCCTGAAGAAGAGTCAAACCAACCCACAGATCCTCAGGGGCCCTGAAGAAGAGTCAAACCAACCCACAGATCCTCTGGGCCCTGAAGAAGAGTCAAACCAACCAACAGATCCTCAGGGGCCCTGAAGAAGAGTCAAACCAACCCACAGATCCTCTGGGCCCTGAAGAAGAGTCAAACCAACCCACAGATCCTCTGGGCCCTGAAGAAGAGTCAAACCAACCAACAGATCCTCAGGGGCCCTGAAGAAGAGTCAAACCAACCCACAGATCCTCTGGGCCCTGAAGAAGAGTCAAACCAACCCACAGATCCTCAGGGCCCTGAAGAAGAGTCAAACCAACCCACAGATCCTCAGGGGCCCTGAAGAAGAGTCAAACCAACCCACAGATCCTCAGGGGCCTGAAGAAGAGTCAAACCAACCCACAGATCCTCAGGGGCCCTGAAGAAGAGTCAAACCAACCCACAGATCCTCAGGGGCCCTGAAGAAGAGTCAAACCAACCCACAGATCCTCTGGGCCCTGAAGAAGAGTCAAACCAACCCACAGATCCTCAGGGGCCCTGAAGAAGAGTCAAACCAACCCACAGATCCTCTGGGGCCCTGAAGAAGAGTCAAACCAACCCACAGATCCTCAGGGGCCTGAAGAAGAGTCAAACCAACCCACAGATCCTCAGGGCCCTGAAGAAGAGTCAAACCAACCCACAGATCCTCAGGGGCCTGAAGAAGAGTCAAACCAACCCACAGATCCTCTGGGCCCTGAAGAAGAGTCAAACCAACCCACAGATCCTCTGGGGCCCTGAAGAAGAGTCAAACCAACCCACAGATCCTCAGGGCCCTGAAGAAGAGTCAAACCAACCCACAGATCCTCAGGGGCCTGAAGAAGAGTCAAACCAACCCACAGATCCTCAGGGCCCTGAAGAAGAGTCAAACCAACCCACAGATCCTCTGGGGCCCTGAAGAAGAGTCAAACCAACCCACAGATCCTCAGGGCCCTGAAGAAGAGTCAAACCAACCCACAGATCCTCAGGGGCCTGAAGAAGAGTCAAACCAACCCACAGATCCTCTGGGCCCTGAAGAAGAGTCAAACCAACCCACAGATCCTCAGGGGCCCTGAAGAAGAGTCAAACCAACCCACAGATCCTCAGGGGCCCTGAAGAAGAGTCAAACCAACCCACAGATCCTCAGGGGCCTGAAGAAGAGTCAAACCAACCCACAGATCCTCAGGGCCCTGAAGAAGAGTCAAACCAACCCACAGATCCTCAGGGGCCCTGAAGAAGAGTCAAACCAACCCACAGATCCTCAGGGGCCCTGAAGAAGAGTCAAACCAACCCACAGATCCTCAGGGGCCCTGAAGAAGAGTCAAACCAACCCACAGATCCTCTGGGGCCCTGAAGAAGAGTCAAACCAACCCACAGATCCTCAGGGCCCTGAAGAAGAGTCAAACCAACCCACAGATCCTCAGGGCCCTGAAGAAGAGTCAGACCAACCCACAGATCCTCAGAGGCCCCGAAGAAGAGTCAAACATGCTTCTGTTCACAGAGACATTGTGGGGAGTCTTTAAATGTTGGGTTCTGACCCAGTTTCAGAGTTCATGTAAGTCTGCAGGAAATGGATGCAGTCATGTGATGTCCTCAGAAGTGATGAAGATACGGCTTTGTGTGTTTATAAAACATGGGAGGAGCTCTTCCTGTTGGACAGCAGCTCGCTCCACCCGGACAGACAGAGATTACGGTTGTCTGCAGCACATGTAACACTGGCATTGTTCTGAAACTGGTTCTGGTCCCGTCTGACGGTTTGGTTCCTCTGCTCCTCAGGGAAAAGCAGCTGTTCGGTCTCTGTGGTGCACGGTCGTCCTCAGGGTCGAAGAAGAACTCATCAGGTCATGACGGGCTTTGTCTGGCTCTGACTGAAGGAAACCAACTGGGATCAGGGCCCAGAACAAAATGTTATCAACTCAGACTCAGAAAAGAAAAGAAAGAGACACATTTCTGTTTGACTCCTTTGAACCTGGTTCTTATTCCAGAACAGGGTCCAGCTGCGGGTCCAGCTGTGGGTCCAGCTGTGGGTCCAGCTGTGGGTCCAGCTGTGGGTCCAGCTGTTGGTCCAGCTGTGGGTCCAGCTGTGGGTCCAGCTGTTGGTCCAGCTGTTGGTCCAGCTGTTGGTCCAGCTGTGGGTCCAGCTGTTGGTCCAGCTGTGGGTCCAGCTGTTGGTCCAGCTGTGGGTCCAGCTGTGGGTCCAGCTGTGGGTCCAGCTGTGGGTCCAGCTGTGGGTCCAGCTGTTGGTCCAGCTGTGGGTCCAGCTGTGGGTCCAGCTGTTGGTCCAGCTGTTGGTCCAGCTGTTGGTCCAGCTGTGGGTCCAGCTGTTGGTCCAGCTGTGGGTCCAGCTGTGGGTCCAGCTGTGGGTCCAGCTGTGGGTCCAGCTGTGGGTCCAGCTGCGGGTCCAGCTGTTGGTCCAGCTGTGGGTCCAGCTGTGGGTCCAGCTGTTGGTCCAGCTGTTGGTCCAGCTGTTGGTCCAGCTGTGGGTCCAGCTGTTGGTCCAGCTGTGGGTCCAGCTGTTGGTCCAGCTGTGGGTCCAGCTGTGGGTCCAGCTGTGGGTCCAGCTGTGGGTCCAGCTGTGGGTCCAGCTGTTGGTCCAGCTGTGGGTCCAGCTGCGGGTCCAGCTGTGGGTCCAGCTGTGGGTCCAGCTGTGGGTCCAGCTGTTGGTCCAGCTGTTGGTCCAGCTGTGGGTCCAGCTGTGGGTCCAGCTGTTGGTCCAGCTGTGGGTCCAGCTGTGGGTCCAGCTGTGGGTCCAGCTGCGGGTCCAGCTGCGGGTCCAGCTGTGGGTCCAGCTGTGGGTCCAGCTGTGGGTCCAGCTGCGGGTCCAGCTGCGGGTCCAGCTGCGGGTCCAGCTGCGGGTCCAGCTGTGGGTCCAGCTGCGGGTTCAGCTGCGGGTTCAGCTGTGGGTCCAGCTGCGGGTCCAGCTGCGGGTCCAGCTGCGGGTCCAGCTGCGGGTCCAGCTGTGGGTCCAGCTGCGGGTCCAGCTGTGGGTCCAGCTGTGGGTCCAGCTGTGGGTCCAGCTGTGGGTCCAGCTGCGGGTCCAGCTGCGGGTCCAGCTGCGGGTCCAGCTGCGGGTCCAGCTGCGGGTCTAGCTGCGGGTCCAGCTGCGGGTCCAGCTGCGGGTCCAGCTGCGGGTCCAGCTGCGGGTCCAGCTGCGGGTCCAGCTGCTGGTCCAGCTGTGGGTCCAGCTGTTGGTCCAGCTGTGGGTCCAGCTGTTGGTCCAGCTGTGGGTCCAGCTGTGGGTCCAGCTGTTGGTCCAGCTGTTGGTCCAGCTGCGGGTCTATCTGTTGGTCCAGCTGTTGGTCCAGCTGTGGGTCCAGCTGTGGGTCCAGCTGTGGGTCCAGCTGTTGGTCCAGCTGTTGGTCCAGCTGCGGGTCTATCTGTTGGTCCAGCTGTTGGTCCAGCTGTTGGTCCAGCTGTGGGTCCAGCTGTTGGTCCAGCTGCAGGTGCAGCTGCGGGCCCAGATAACAGATGTGACGGCGGTCTTTCAGTCGGGTCTGATGCTGGTCTGATGGTGGCGGTCTCTCTCTCTCTCTCTCTGTAGGACAGTTCGCTCAGCCCTAACTCGCCCATCTACGCCAACGTCCCGTCTCTGAAGAAAACTTCTCAGATCTCTGCTTCTGGCCTCCTCTGCCCACTTCCTGCAGAGCCTGCCCCCTCTGCTTCGGGTCAGAGCCTTTCGCCATCAAGCTCCACCTCTGGCCTGATAAGCCCCGCCTCCCCTCTCAGCCCACAGGACGGATGGCAGGTGAGACGTTCGCTCCGAGGAGAGGTTTCACATCCTCATCAAAAGGAAATTTAACTTTGGTCCTGTGACCTTACGCTTAGGCTATCTGGGAAGTGAAGGTATGAGGGAAGAGTTTCTGTTTGGGGTGAAAGAATGCATAAGGAGACAGGAGAGGGAGTGAGGAGACAGGAGAGGGAGTGAGGAGACGGGAGAGGGAGTGAGGAGACAGGAGAGGGAGTAAGGAGACAGGAGAGGGAGTGAGGGGACAGGAGAGGGAGTAAGGAGACAGGAGAGGGAGTGAGGAGACGGGAGAGGGAGGGAGGAGACGGGAGAGGGAGTGAGGAGACGGGAGAGGGAGGGAGGAGACGGGAGAGGGAGTAAGGAGAGGGAGTGAGGAGACAGGAGAGGGAGTGAGGAGACAGGAGAGGGAGTAAGGAGACGGGAGAGGGAGTGAGGAGACAGGAGAGGGAGTGAGGAGACAGGAGAGGGAGTAAGGAGACGGGAGAGGGAGTGAGGAGACAGGAGAGGGAGTGAGGAGACAGGAGAGGGAGTAAGGAGACGGGAGAGGGAGTGAGGTGACAGGAGAGGGAGTAAGGAGACAGGAGAGGGAGTAAGGAGACAGGAGAGGGAGTAAGGAGAGGGAGTGAAGAGACGGGAGAGGGAGTGAGGAGAGGGGAGAGGGAGTGAGGAGAGGGAGTGAGGAGAGGGAGTGAAGAGACAGGAGAGGGAGTGAGGGGACAGGAGAGGGAGTGAGGAGAGGGGAGAGGGAGTGAGGAGACGGGAGAGGGAGTGAGGAGACGGGAGAGGGAGTGAGGAGACGGGAGAGGGAGTGAGGAGACGGGAGACGGGAGAGGGAGTGAGGGGACAGGAGAGGGAGTGAGGTGACAGGAGACGGGAGAGGGAGTGAGGGGACAGGAGAGGGAGTGAGGTGACAGGAGAGGGAGTGAGGTGACAGGAGAGGGAGTAAGGAGACAGGAGAGGGAGTGAGGTGACAGGAGAGGGAGTGAGGTGACAGGAGAGGGAGTAAGGAGACAGGAGAGGGAGTGAGGTGACAGGAGAGGGAGTAAGGAGACAGGAGAGGGAGTAAGGAGAGGGAGTGAAGAGACGGGAGAGGGAGTGAGGAGAGGGGAGAGGGAGTGAGGAGAGGGAGTGAGGAGAGGGAGTGAAGAGACGGGAGAGGGAGTGAGGAGAGGGGAGAGGGAGTGAGGAGAGGGAGTGAGGAGAGGGAGTGAAGAGACGGGAGAGGGAGTGAGGGGACAGGAGAGGGAGTGAGGAGAGGGGAGAGGGAGTGAGGAGACGGGAGAGGGAGTGAGGAGACGGGAGAGGGAGTGAGGAGACGGGAGAGGGAGTGAGGAGACGGGAGAGGGAGTAAGGAGACGGGAGAGGGAGTAAGGAGACGGGAGAGGGAGTGAGGAGACGGGAGAGGGAGTAAGGAGACAGGAGAGGGAGTCAGGAGAGGGAGACGGGAGTGAGGAGACGGGAGAGGGAGTGAGGAGACGGGAGAGGGAGTAAGGAGACAGGAGAGGGAGTAAGGAGAGGGAGTGAAGAGACGGGAGAGGGAGTGAGGAGAGGGGAGAGGGAGTGAGGAGAGGGAGTGAGGAGAGGGAGTGAAGAGACGGGAGAGGGAGTGAGGGGACAGGAGAGGGAGTGAGGAGAGGGGAGAGGGAGTGAGGAGACGGGAGAGGGAGTGAGGAGACGGGAGAGGGAGTGAGGAGACGGGAGAGGGAGTAAGGAGACGGGAGAGGGAGTGAGGAGACGGGAGAGGGAGTGAGGAGACGGGAGAGGGAGTAAGGAGACGGGAGAGGGAGTGAGGAGACGGGAGAGGGAGTGAGGAGACGGGAGAGGGAGTGAGGAGACGGGAGAGGGAGTGAGGAGACGGGAGAGGGAGTGAGGAGACGGGAGAGGGAGTGAGGAGACGGAGTCAGGAGAGGGAGTGAGGGGACAGGAGAGGGAGTGAGGGGACAGGAGAGGGAGTGAGGTGACAGGAGAGGGAGTAAGGAGACAGGAGAGGGAGTAAGGAGAGGGAGTGAAGAGACGGGAGAGGGAGTGAGGAGAGGGGAGAGGGAGTGAGGAGAGGGAGTGAGGAGAGGGAGTGAAGAGACGGGAGAGGGAGTGAGGGGACAGGAGAGGGAGTGAGGAGAGGGGAGAGGGAGTGAGGAGACGGGAGAGGGAGTGAGGAGACGGGAGAGGGAGTGAGGAGACGGGAGAGGGAGTAAGGAGACGGGAGAGGGAGTGAGGAGACGGGAGAGGGAGTAAGGAGACAGGAGAGGGAGTGAGGAGACGGGAGAGGGAGTGAGGAGACGGGAGAGGGAGTGAGGAGACGGGAGAGGGAGTGAGGAGACGGGAGAGGGAGTGAGGAGACGGGAGAGGGAGTCAGGAGAGGGAGTGAGGAGACGGGAGAGGGAGTGAGGAGAGGGAGTGAGGAGACGGGAGAGGGAGTGAGGAGACGGGAGAGGGAGTGAGGAGACGGGAGAGGGAGTGAGGAGACGGGAGAGGGAGTGAGGAGACGGGAGAGGGAGTAAGGAGACAGGAGAGGGAGAGGGAGTCAGGAGAGGGAGTGAGGGGACAGGAGAGGGAGTGAGGTGACAGGAGAGGGAGTGAGGAGAGGGAGTGAAGAGACGGGAGAGGGAGTGAGGAGACGGGAGAGGGAGTGAGGTGACAGGAGAGGGAGTAAGGAGACAGGAGAGGGAGTAAGGAGAGGGAGTGAGGAGACGGGAGAGGGAGTGAGGAGAGGGAGTGAGGAGACGGGAGAGGGAGTGAGGAGACGGGAGAGGGAGTGAGGAGACGGGAGAGGGAGTGAGGAGACGGGAGAGGGAGTGAGGAGACGGGAGAGGGAGTAAGGAGACAGGAGAGGGAGAGGGAGTCAGGAGAGGGAGTGAGGGGACAGGAGAGGGAGTGAGGTGACAGGAGAGGGAGTGAGGAGAGGGAGTGAAGAGACGGGAGAGGGAGTGAGGAGACGGGAGAGGGAGTGAGGGGACAGGAGAGGGAGTGAGGAGACGGGAGAGGGAGTGAGGAGACGGGAGAGGGAGTGAGGAGAGGGAGTGAAGAGACGGGAGAGGGAGTGAGGGGACAGGAGAGGGAGTGAGGAGACGGGAGAGGGAGTGAGGAGACGGGAGAGGGAGTGAGGAGACGGGAGAGGGAGTGAGGAGACAGGAGAGGGAGTGAGGAGAGGGAGTGAGGAGAGGGAGTGAAGAGACGGGAGAGGGAGTGAGGGGACAGGAGAGGGAGTGAGGAGAGGGAGTGAGGAGAGGGAGTGAAGAGACGGGAGAGGGAGTGAGGGGACAGGAGAGGGAGTGAGGAGACAGGAGAGGGAGTGAGGAGACGGGAGAGGGAGTGAGGAGACGGGAGAGGGAGTAAGGAGACGGGAGAGGGAGTAAGGAGACAGGAGAGGGAGTAAGGAGACGGGAGAGGGAGTAAGGAGAGGGAGTGAGGAGACGGGAGAGGGAGTGAGGAGACGGGAGAGGGAGTGAGGTGACAGGAGAGGGAGTAAGGAGACAGGAGAGGGAGTAAGGAGAGGGAGTGAGGAGACGGGAGAGGGAGTGAGGAGAGGGGAGAGGGAGTGAGGAGAGGGAGTGAGGAGAGGGAGTGAAGAGACGGGAGAGGGAGTGAGGAGAGGGGAGAGGGAGTGAGGAGAGGGAGTGAGGAGAGGGAGTGAAGAGACGGGAGAGGGAGTGTGGGGACAGGAGAGGGAGTGAGGAGAGGGGAGAGGGAGTGAGGAGACGGGAGAGGGAGTGAGGAGACGGGAGAGGGAGTAAGGAGACAGGAGAGGGAGTAAGGAGACGGGAGAGGGAGTAAGGAGACAGGAGAGGGAGTAAGGAGAGGGAGTGAGGGGACAGGAGAGGGAGTGAGGAGACGGGAGAGGGAGTGAGGAGACGGGAGAGGGAGTGAGGAGACGGGAGAGGGAGTGAGGAGAGGGAGTGAGGAGACGGGAGAGGGAGTGAGGAGACGGGAGTGAGGAGACGGGAGAGGGAGTGAGGAGACGGGAGAGGGAGTGAGGAGACGGGAGAGGGAGTGAGGAGACGGGAGAGGGAGTGAGGAGACGGGAGAGGGAGTGAGGAGACGGGAGAGGGAGTGAGGAGACGGGAGTGAGGAGACAGGAGAGGGAGTGAGGAGAGGGAGTGAGGAGACGGGAGAGGGAGTGAGGAGACGGGAGAGGGAGTGAGGAGACGGGAGAGGGAGTGAGGAGACGGGAGAGGGAGTTAGGAGACAGGAGAGGGAGTGAGGAGAGGGAGTGAGGAGACGGGAGAGGGAGTGAGGAGAGGGAGTGAGGAGACGGGAGAGGGAGTGAGGAGACGGGAGAGGGAGTGAGGAGACGGGAGAGGGAGTGAGGAGACGGGAGAGGGAGTTAGGAGACAGGAGAGGGAGTGAGGAGAGGGAGTGAGGAGACGGGAGAGGGAGTGAGGAGACGGGAGAGGGAGTAAGGAGAGGGAGTGAGGAGACGGGAGAGGGAGTGAGGAGACAGGAGAGGGAGTGAGGAGACGGGAGAGGGAGTAAGGAGACAGGAGAGGGAGTAAGGAGACGGGAGAGGGAGTGAGGAGACGGGAGAGGGAGTGAGGAGACGGGAGAGGGAGTAAGGAGACGGGAGTGAGGAGACGGGAGAGGGAGTGAGGAGAGGGAGTGAGGAGACGGGAGAGGGAGTGAGGAGAGGGAGTGAGGAGACGGGAGAGGGAGTGAGGGGACAGGAGAGGGAGTAAGGAGACGGGAGAGGGAGTGAGGGGACGGGAGAGGGAGTGAGGAGACGGGAGAGGGAGTGAGGAGAGGGAGTGAGGAGACGGGAGAGGGAGTAAGGAGAGGGAGTGAGGAGACGGGAGAGGGAGTGAGGGGACGGGAGAGGGAGTAAGGAGACAGGAGAGGGAGTAAGGAGACGGGAGAGGGAGTAAGGAGACAGGAGAGGGAGTAAGGAGACGGGAGAGGGAGTGAGGAGACGGGAGAGGGAGTAAGGAGACGGGAGTGAGGAGACGGGAGAGGGAGTGAGGAGACGGGAGAGGGAGTGAGGAGACGGGAGAGGGAGTGAGGAGACGGGAGAGGGAGTGAGGAGCCGGGAGAGGGAGTGAGGAGCCGGGAGAGGGAGTGAGGAGACGGGAGAGGGAGTGAGGAGAGGGGAGAGGGAGTGAGGAGAGGGAGTGAGGAGACGGGAGAGGGAGTGAGGAGAGGGAGTGAGGAGACGGGAGAGGGAGTGAGGAGAGGGAGTGAGGAGACGGGAGAGGGAGTGAGGGGACGGGAGAGGGAGTAAGGAGACAGGAGAGGGAGTAAGGAGACGGGAGAGGGAGTAAGGAGACAGGAGAGGGAGTAAGGAGACGGGAGAGGGAGTGAGGAGACGGGAGAGGGAGTAAGGAGACGGGAGTGAGGAGACGGGAGAGGGAGTGAGGAGACGGGAGAGGGAGTGAGGAGACGGGAGAGGGAGTGAGGAGACGGGAGAGGGAGTGAGGAGCCGGGAGAGGGAGTGAGGAGACGGGAGAGGGAGTGAGGAGAGGGAGTGAGGAGACGGGAGAGGGAGTGAGGAGACGGGAGAGGGAGGGAGGAGACGGGAGAGGGAGTGAGGAGACGGGAGAGGGAGTGAGGAGACGGGAGAGGGAGTGAGGAGCCGGGAGAGGGAGTGAGGAGACGGGAGAGGGAGTGAGGAGACGGGAGAGGGAGTGAGGGGACGGGAGAGGGAGTAAGGAGACGGGAGTGAGGAGACGGGAGAGGGAGTGAGGAGACGGGAGAGGGAGTGAGGAGACGGGAGAGGGAGTGAGGAGCCGGGAGAGGGAGTGAGGAGACGGGAGAGGGAGTGAGGAGAGGGAGTGAGGAGACGGGAGAGGGAGTGAGGAGACGGGAGAGGGAGTGAGGGGACGGGAGAGGGAGTGAGGAGAGGGAGTGAGGAGACGGGAGAGGGAGTGAGGGGACGGGAGAGGGAGTGAGGAGACGGGAGAGGGAGTGAGGAGAGGGAGTGAGGAGACGGGAGAGGGAGTGAGGAGACGGGAGAGGGAGTGAGGGGACGGGAGAGGGAGTGAGGAGAGGGAGTGAGGAGACGGGAGAGGGAGTGAGGAGACGGGAGAGGGAGTAAGGAGACGGGAGTGAGGAGACGGGAGAGGGAGTGAGGAGACGGGAGAGGGAGTGAGGGGACGGGAGAGGGAGTGAGGAGAGGGAGTGAGGAGACGGGAGAGGGAGTGAGGAGACGGGAGAGGGAGTGAGGAGAGGGAGTGAGGGGACGGGAGAGGGAGTGAGGAGAGGGAGTGAGGGGACGGGAGAGGGAGTGAGGAGACGGGAGAGGGAGTGAGGGGACGGGAGAGGGAGTAAGGAGACGGGAGTGAGGAGACGGGAGAGGGAGTGAGGAGACGGGAGAGGGAGTGAGGGGACGGGAGAGGGAGTGAGGAGAGGGAGTGAGGAGACGGGAGAGGGAGTGAGGAGACGGGAGAGGGAGTGAGGAGAGGGAGGGAGGAGACGGGAGAGGGAGTGAGGAGCCAGGAGAGGGAGTGAGGCAGCGTTCTTGTGTTTCTGCTGCTCACTGAGGTAATTAAAGTTTGATCAGATGCAACCTGAGGTCGTCGGTTCTGCTGAACAGTTCCAGCTCATGTTACTGGGGAACAGGAAGCAGTTCCTACTTTTAAAAACATCCGTTTTTAGGTGGTCGTTCTGTCGGACTCGGATGGATGAAACGCTGATTCTAAGCAACACTTTTACACACGCTGTATTTCACTTTTTAACTGAAGCCTCTCGTTCAGGTGCACACTGACCAGGACAGCGGGAAGGTGTTTTACTACCATCCAGTGAGTGGACAGACCAGCTGGTCCCATCCCTGCAGCCCCACGTCCCCCCCGGCCGGAGCCATGGACCGGTCCGGCCTGCCGTGCCCCGCCGCTCAGGTACCAGACAGCACCTCACAGCAGACCGTTTCCTTAACGCTCGCCGTCCCGCACACTGACGCCCGCCTCCTTCCTGTCAGGCCGTGTCCGGATGGGAGAAGCTGCTGGACGAAGTCACGGGGAGAGCCTACTACTACAACCCGGGAACAGGAGCCACATCCTGGGCTCTGCCTGAGCCACCGTCCCCCTGTTTGTCTCCTGGATCCAGACGCCGCGGGGATGAGGGCAGCACCCCGGTATGACCCTGAGGGTTCACCCCTGACCCTGAGTCGGGGTTACCTTCAGGAGCAGCAATCAGTCTGCATGTGTTTACTGTCTTTGTGATCTTTGTGACGGTTTTGAAGCTCAGTCCAAACCAGAGCAGCTGGTTCAGCTGACCTCTGACCCTGACCTCTGGGCAGGTCAGCAGTGATCAGGTCTTTTCTGTCTGTTTGATTTTCTGAAGCCCCCGCTGCCAGCAGAAGATTACCCCACGGAGGACGAGAACGACGACAGCGACGCCGTGTTTCCAACGGTACGACACGCTCAGCAGGTGGTCCACAGTGTTCCTCCACGGGTCTAACCTGCAGTTTGTGTTCCTCAGCAGAAGGCGGTCCCCCGAGCTCCGCTGGACCTGAACGCCCAGCAGAGGCAGCCGGAGGTAAGCGGTCAGACCAGCAGTCTCTGAGGCCTTTTGTCAACCTCCATTCATCCTCTGGCTTTTTGGTTGTTGCAGCAGAGGCTGATGGGAAATGGAGTTTCTGAGGAGGGAGCAGCGCCGTCCGTCAGAGGCTTGCGACACAGCATCGCTGAAGACGTAAGTCAGACTCCTGCAGGCGGGAGCAGATGTGATGTGAGAGCTGACTGTCGTCCGTCCTTCTGTGTTCAGACGCTCGGCGCCGGCCACAGGAGGGTCGCCTCGGACCTCACCGAGGTGTTCAGCAGGAGGGACTCCCCCGACGGGCCGCAGGTAGACGCTCACCTGTCTCACTCACACCGCCGTCACACCCGCTCAGCCGCCGTCCGTCCGTTCATCCATCCGTTAACGCCTGTTCTCCCTCATCCAGTTCTCTGATAGGTTCAGGCTGAGGAGGAATCTGTCCAATCACAGCACAGGCTCCCACCAGCGGCATGTAGGTTCTGATTGGCTGAGGGGTGTAGGGGAGGTTTCCCTGGCAACAGTGCAGCTACTAACAGACTAACACCTCATTGGTTACCTGACGGGAAGCTTTTGGGTCGGCGCCGGTCATGTGACCGCGGGCCTGTTGCCCAGAAGGTTGCTGAGACTAACCCTCCTAATCACTGAGAATCATCACCTGAGCTTTGTGGTTCTGGTTGGGTTCTGATGGTCAGGGTGGTTCTGACCGTGGTTCAGTGGAAGAAACTCCAGAACAACCCCAGGCAGCAGAGCCTTTTGGGCCTAATCTGGGCCACACAGTTTGAGTTTGCTCGAGTTGTTTTGGACCCGGTTCGGACCCGGTTCAGGTCCAGATGATTCTGTCTGTCTGTGTGGTGAAAGAAGCTCTAATTCTTCTAGTTCTGACATTTTAATTCTAAGGACATATGTTCTCTGTTGGGTCTCTGAAGAAGATCTTTATGAAGCTGTTCTGCTGGTTAAAGGTTCTTTAAAATGTTCTGGACCCGGTTCAGGTCCAGATGATTCTGTCTGTCTGTGAAGTGAGAGAAGCTCTAATTCTTCTAGTTCCAACATTTTAATTCTAAGGACATATGTTCTCTGCTGGGTCTCTGAAGAAGATCTTTATGAAGCTGGTTAAAGGTTCTTTAAAAGGTTCTGGAGGCGGCTCAGGTCCAGATGATTCTGTCTGTCTGTGTGGTGAAAGAAGCTCTAATTCTTCTAGTTCTGACATTTTAATTCTAAGGACATATGTTCTCTGTTGGGTCTCTGAAGAAGATCTTTATGAAGCTGGTTAAAGGTTCTTTAAAAGGTTCTGGAGGCGGCTCAGGTCCAGATGATTCTGTCTGTCTGTGTGGTGAAAGAAGCTCTAATTCTTCTAGTTCTGACATTTTAATTCTAAGGACATATGTTCTCTGCTGGGTCTCTGAAGAAGATCTGCTGTTCTGCTGGTTAAAGGTTCTTTAAAAGGTTCTGGACCCGGTTCAGGTCCAGATGATTCTGTCTGTCTGTGTGGTGAAAGAAGCTCTAATTCTTCTAGTTCCAACATTTTAATTCTAAGGACATATGTTCTGTTGGGTCTCTGAAGAAGATCTTTATGAAGCTGTTCTGCTGGTTAAAGGTTCTTTAAAAGGTTCTGGACCCGGTTCAGGTCCAGATGATTCTGTCTGTCTGTGTGGTGAAAGAAGCTCTAATTCTTCTAGTTCTGACATTTTAATTCTAAGGACATATGTTCTCTGTTGGGTCTCTGAAGAAGATCTTTATGAAGCTGGTTAAAGGTTCTTTAAAAGGTTCTGGACCCGGTTCAGGTCCAGATGATTCCGTCTGTGTGGTGAAAGAAGCTCTAATTCTTCTAGTTCTGACATTTTAATTCTAAGGACATATGTTCTCTGCTGGGTCTCTGAAGAAGATCTTTATGAAGCTGGTTAAAGGTTCTTTAAAAGGTTCTGGAGGCGGCTCAGAGTGTCTCAGACTGGGTGTCATGAAGTGTGATATGGGCCTGAGTTCCTGGTTTCCAGGACAGGTTGCACTGGTGATAAAAGCCCTGAGGTGGACTCCCATGTTTATGGAGGAGTCGCGTTTCAAAGGGAAACCTGAGGACTCACCTGTGTGTCTGTGTCTCAGCAGTGCCACCTGCTGGAGAAAGCAGGAATCCTCAACAAGACCAAAGTGGCCGACAACGGCAAAAAGATCAGGTGAGATCAGCTTGTGTTCCCCAGGGGCAACGCCTCAGACCTGCTGATGGAGAGTGATCGTCTGTTGTTTGTGTTTCTGCTGGACAGGAAGAACTGGAGTCAGTCCTGGACCGTCCTCCACGGCGGGATCCTCACGTTCCACAAAGACCCCAAGTCTGCGCCGACCGGGAACGCTGTAAGAGCCTTCTTCACCCGCCGCCACGTGTCCACAGAAGGGGGAGAAGGCCTGTAGTTTGAGCTGAATAAATCCTGTTAAAGTCAGGCTCAGTTTACCTGCTGGGGGGGGGGGGGGGGGAGGTCCTGGTGATAAAGACGGCGATGTGTCCAATAATAAGGAATTACAGTAGTTCAGTCCTGAAGGAACAGATGCATGGAGCAGTTTCTCTGCTCTGAGACAGGATGTTCCTGATTTTAATGATATTATGAAGGTGAAAGAAGGCAGAAACCTGTTTTATATGAGAGTTAAAGGACAGAAAGAAGGCAGAAACCTGTTTTATATGAGAGTTAAAGGACAGAAAGAAGGCAGAAACCTGTTTTATATGAGAGTTAAAGGACAGAAAGAAGGCAGAAACCTGTTTTATATGAGAGTTAAAGGACAGAAAGAAGGTAGAAACCTGTTTTATATGAGAGTTAAAGGACAGAAAGAAGGCAGAAACCTGTTTTATATGAGAGTTAAAGGACAGAAAGAAGGCAGAAACCTGTTTTATATGAGAGTTAAAGGACAGAAAGAAGGCAGAAACCTGTTTTATATGTGAGTTAAAGGACAGAAAGAAGGCAGAAACCTGTTTTATATGAGAGTTAAAGGACAGAAAGAAGGCAGAAACCTGTTTTATATGAGAGTTAAATGACAGAAAAAGGCAGAAACCTGTTTTATATGAGAGTTAAAGGACAGAAAGAAGGCAGAAACCTGTTTATATGTGAGTTAAAGGACAGAAAGGAGGCAGAAACCTGTTTTATATGTGAGTTAAAGGACAGAAAGAAGGCAGAAACCTGTTTTATATGAGAGTTAAAGGACAGAAAGAAGGCAGAAACCTGTTTTATATGAGAGTTAAAGGACAGAAAGAAGGCAGAAACCTGTTTTATATGAGAGTTAAAGGACAGAAAGAAGGCAGAAACCTGTTTTATATGAGAGTTAAAGGACAGAAAGAAGGCAGAAACCTGTTTTATATGAGAGTTAAATGACAGAAAAAGGCAGAAACCTGTTTTATATGAGAGTTAAATGACAGAAAAAGGCAGAAACCTGTTTTATATGAGAGTTAAAGGACAGAAAGAAGGCAGAAACCTGTTTTATATGTGAGTTAAAGGACAGAAAGAAGGCAGAAACCTGTTTTATATGAGAGTTAAAGGACAGAAAGAAGGCAGAAACCTGTTTTATATGAGAGTTAAAGGACAGAAAGAAGGCAGAAACCTGTTTTATATGTGAGTTAAAGGACAGAAAGAAGGCAGAAACCTGTTTTATATGAGAGTTAAAGGACAGAAAGAAGGCAGAAACCTGTTTTATATGAGAGTTAAATGACAGAAAAAGGCAGAAACCTGTTTTATATGAGAGTTAAATGACAGAAAAAGGCAGAAACCTGTTTTATATGAGAGTTAAAGGACAGAAAGAAGGCAGAAACCTGTTTTATATGTGAGTTAAAGGACAGAAAGAAGGCAGAAACCTGTTTTATATGTGAGTTAAATGACAGAAAGAAGGCAGAAACCTGTTTTATATGTGAGTTAAAGGACAGAAAGAAGGCAGAAACCTGTTTTATATGAGAGTTAAAGGACAGAAAGAAGGCAGAAACCTGTTTTATATGAGAGTTAAAGGACAGAAAGAAGGCAGAAACCTGTTTTATATGAGAGTTAAAGGACAGAAAGGAGGCAGAAACCTGTTTTATATGTGAGTTAAAGGACAGAAAGAAGGCAGAAACCTGTTTTATATGAGAGTTAAAGGACAGAAAGAAGGCAGAAACCTGTTTTATATGAGAGTTAAAGGACAGAAAGAAGGCAGAAACCTGTTTTATATGAGAGTTAAAGGACAGAAAGAAGGCAGAAACCTGTTTTATATGAGAGTTAAAGGACAGAAAGGAGGCAGAAACCTGTTTTATATGTGAGTTAAAGGACAGAAAGAAGGCAGAAACCTGTTTTATATGAGAGTTAAAGGACAGAAAGAAGGCAGAAACCTGTTTTATATGAGAGTTAAAGGACAGAAAGGAGGCAGAAACCTGTTTTATATGTGAGTTAAAGGACAGAAAGAAGGCAGAAACCTGTTTTATATGAGAGTTAAAGGACAGAAAGAAGGCAGAAACCTGTTTTATATGAGAGTTAAATGACAGAAAAAGGCAGAAACCTGTTTTATATGTGAGTTAAAGGACAGAAAGAAGGCAGAAACCTGTTTTATATGTGAGTTAAAGGACAGAAAGAAGGCAGAAACCTGTTTTATATGAGAGTTAAAGGACAGAAAGAAGGCAGAAACCTGTTTTATATGTGAGTTAAAGGACAGAAAGAAGGCAGAAACCTGTTTTATATGTGAGTTAAAGGACAGAAAGAAGGCAGAAACCTGTTTTATATGTGAGTTAAAGGACAGAAAGAAGGCAGAAACCTGTTTTATATGAGAGTTAAAGGACAGAAAGAAGGCAGAAACCTGTTTTATATGAGAGTTAAAGGACAGAAAGAAGGCAGAAACCTGTTTTATATGAGAGTTAAAGGACAGAAAGAAGGCAGAAACCTGTTTTATATGAGAGTTAAAGGACAGAAAGAAGGCAGAAACCTGTTTTATATGTGAGTTAAAGGACAGAAAGGAGGCAGAAACCTGTTTTATATGTGAGTTAAAGGACAGAAAGAAGGCAGAAACCTGTTTTATATGAGAGTTAAAGGACAGAAAGAAGGCAGAAACCTGTTTTATATGAGAGTTAAAGGACAGAAAGAAGGCAGAAACCTGTTTTATATGTGAGTTAAAGGACAGAAAGGAGGCAGAAACCTGTTTTATATGTGAGTTAAAGGACAGAAAGAAGGCAGAAACCTGTTTTATATGAGAGTTAAAGGACAGAAAGAAGGCAGAAACCTGTTTTATATGAGAGTTAAAGGACAGAAAGAAGGCAGAAACCTGTTTTATATGTGAGTTAAAGGACAGAAAGGAGGCAGAAACCTGTTTTATATGAGAGTTAAAGGACAGAAAGAAGGCAGAAACCTGTTTTATATGAGAGTTAAAGGACAGAAAGAAGGCAGAAACCTGTTTTATATGAGAGTTAAAGGACAGAAAGAAGGCAGAAACCTGTTTTATATGTGAGTTAAAGGACAGAAAGAAGGCAGAAACCTGTTTTATATGAGAGTTAAAGGACAGAAAGAAGGCAGAAACCTGTTTTATATGAGAGTTAAAGGACAGAAAGAAGGCAGAAACCTGTTTTATATGAGAGTTAAAGGACAGAAAGAAGGCAGAAACCTGTTTTATATGTGAGTTAAAGGACAGAAAGAAGGCAGAAACCTGTTTTATATGAGAGTTAAAGGACAGAAAGAAGGCAGAAACCTGTTTTATATGAGAGTTAAATGACAGAAAGAAGGCAGAAACCTGTTTTATATGAGAGTTAAAGGACAGAAAGAAGGCAGAAACCTGTTTTATATGAGAGTTAAAGGACAGAAAGAAGGCAGAAACCTGTTTTATATGTGAGTTAAAGGACAGAAAGAAGGCAGAAACCTGTTTTATATGAGAGTTAAATGACAGAAAGAAGGCAGAAACCTGTTTTATATGTGAGTTAAAGGACAGAAAGAAGGCAGAAACCTGTTTTATATGAGAGTTAAAGGACAGAAAGAAGGCAGAAACCTGTTTTATATGTGAGTTAAAGGACAGAAAGAAGGCAGAAACCTGTTTTATATGAGAGTTAAAGGACAGAAAGAAGGCAGAAACCTGTTTTATATGAGAGTTAAAGGACAGAAAGAAGGCAGAAACCTGTTTTATATGAGAGTTAAAGGACAGAAAGAAGGCAGAAACCTGTTTTATATGAGAGTTAAATGACAGAAAAAGGCAGAAACCTGTTTTATATGAGAGTTAAAGGACAGAAAGAAGGCAGAAACCTGTTTATATGTGAGTTAAAGGACAGAAAGAAGGCAGAAACCTGTTTTATATGTGAGTTAAAGGACAGAAAGGAGGCAGAAACCTGTTTTATATGTGAGTTAAAGGACAGAAAGAAGGCAGAAACCTGTTTTATATGAGAGTTAAAGGACAGAAAGAAGGCAGAAACCTGTTTTATATGAGAGTTAAATGACAGAAAAAGGCAGAAACCTGTTTTATATGAGAGTTAAATGACAGAAAAAGGCAGAAACCTGTTTTATATGAGAGTTAAAGGACAGAAAGAAGGCAGAAACCTGTTTTATATGTGAGTTAAAGGACAGAAAGAAGGCAGAAACCTGTTTTATATGAGAGTTAAAGGACAGAAAGAAGGCAGAAACCTGTTTTATATGAGAGTTAAAGGACAGAAAGAAGGCAGAAACCTGTTTATATGTGAGTTAAAGGACAGAAAGGAGGCAGAAACCTGTTTTATATGTGAGTTAAAGGACAGAAAGAAGGCAGAAACCTGTTTTATATGAGAGTTAAAGGACAGAAAGAAGGCAGAAACCTGTTTTATATGAGAGTTAAATGACAGAAAAAGGCAGAAACCTGTTTTATATGTGAGTTAAAGGACAGAAAGAAGGCAGAAACCTGTTTTATATGTGAGTTAAAGGACAGAAAGAAGGCAGAAACCTGTTTTATATGAGAGTTAAAGGACAGAAAGAAGGCAGAAACCTGTTTTATATGTGAGTTAAAGGACAGAAAGAAGGCAGAAACCTGTTTTATATGTGAGTTAAAGGACAGAAAGAAGGCAGAAACCTGTTTTATATGTGAGTTAAAGGACAGAAAGAAGGCAGAAACCTGTTTTATATGAGAGTTAAAGGACAGAAAGAAGGCAGAAACCTGTTTTATATGAGAGTTAAAGGACAGAAAGAAGGCAGAAACCTGTTTTATATGAGAGTTAAAGGACAGAAAGAAGGCAGAAACCTGTTTTATATGAGAGTTAAAGGACAGAAAGAAGGCAGAAACCTGTTTTATATGAGAGTTAAAGGACAGAAAGAAGGCAGAAACCTGTTTTATATGAGAGTTAAAGGACAGAAAGAAGGCAGAAACCTGTTTTATATGTGAGTTAAAGGACAGAAAGGAGGCAGAAACCTGTTTTATATGTGAGTTAAAGGACAGAAAGAAGGCAGAAACCTGTTTTATATGAGAGTTAAAGGACAGAAAGAAGGCAGAAACCTGTTTTATATGAGAGTTAAAGGACAGAAAGAAGGCAGAAACCTGTTTTATATGTGAGTTAAAGGACAGAAAGGAGGCAGAAACCTGTTTTATATGTGAGTTAAAGGACAGAAAGAAGGCAGAAACCTGTTTTATATGAGAGTTAAAGGACAGAAAGAAGGCAGAAACCTGTTTTATATGAGAGTTAAAGGACAGAAAGAAGGCAGAAACCTGTTTTATATGTGAGTTAAAGGACAGAAAGGAGGCAGAAACCTGTTTTATATGAGAGTTAAAGGACAGAAAGAAGGCAGAAACCTGTTTTATATGAGAGTTAAAGGACAGAAAGAAGGCAGAAACCTGTTTTATATGAGAGTTAAAGGACAGAAAGAAGGCAGAAACCTGTTTTATATGTGAGTTAAAGGACAGAAAGAAGGCAGAAACCTGTTTTATATGAGAGTTAAAGGACAGAAAGAAGGCAGAAACCTGTTTTATATGAGAGTTAAAGGACAGAAAGAAGGCAGAAACCTGTTTTATATGAGAGTTAAAGGACAGAAAGAAGGCAGAAACCTGTTTTATATGTGAGTTAAAGGACAGAAAGAAGGCAGAAACCTGTTTTATATGAGAGTTAAAGGACAGAAAGAAGGCAGAAACCTGTTTTATATGAGAGTTAAATGACAGAAAGAAGGCAGAAACCTGTTTTATATGAGAGTTAAAGGACAGAAAGAAGGCAGAAACCTGTTTTATATGAGAGTTAAAGGACAGAAAGAAGGCAGAAACCTGTTTTATATGTGAGTTAAAGGACAGAAAGAAGGCAGAAACCTGTTTTATATGAGAGTTAAATGACAGAAAGAAGGCAGAAACCTGTTTTATATGTGAGTTAAAGGACAGAAAGAAGGCAGAAACCTGTTTTATATGAGAGTTAAAGGACAGAAAGAAGGCAGAAACCTGTTTTATATGAGAGTTAAATGACAGAAAAAGGCAGAAACCTGTTTTATATGAGAGTTAAAGGACAGAAAGAAGGCAGAAACCTGTTTTATATGAGAGTTAAAGGACAGAAAGAAGGCAGAAACCTGTTTTATATGTGAGTTAAAGGACAGAAAGAAGGCAGAAACCTGTTTTATATGAGAGTTAAAGGACAGAAAGAAGGCAGAAACCTGTTTTATATGAGAGTTAAAGGACAGAAAGAAGGCAGAAACCTGTTTTATATGAGAGTTAAAGGACAGAAAGAAGGCAGAAACCTGTTTTATATGTGAGTTAAAGGACAGAAAGAAGGCAGAAACCTGTTTTATATGTGAGTTAAAGGACAGAAAGAAGGCAGAAACCTGTTTTATATGAGAGTTAAAGGACAGAAAGAAGGCAGAAACCTGTTTTATATGAGAGTTAAAGGACAGAAAGAAGGCAGAAACCTGTTTTATATGAGAGTTAAAGGACAGAAAGAAGGCAGAAACCTGTTTTATATGTGAGTTAAAGGACAGAAAGAAGGCAGAAACCTGTTTTATATGTGAGTTAAAGGACAGAAAGAAGGCAGAAACCTGTTTTATATGTGAGTTAAAGGACAGAAAGAAGGCAGAAACCTGTTTTATATGAGAGTTAAAGGACAGAAAGAAGGCAGAAACCTGTTTTATATGAGAGTTAAAGGACAGAAAGAAGGCAGAAACCTGTTTTATATGAGAGTTAAAGGACAGAAAGAAGGCAGAAACCTGTTTTATATGAGAGTTAAAGGACAGAAAGAAGGCAGAAACCTGTTTTATATGTGAGTTAAAGGACAGAAAGAAGGCAGAAACCTGTTTTATATGAGAGTTAAAGGACAGAAAGAAGGCAGAAACCTGTTTTATATGTGAGTTAAAGGACAGAAAGAAGGCAGAAACCTGTTTTATATGAGAGTTAAATGACAGAAAAAGGCAGAAACCTGTTTTATATGAGAGTTAAATGACAGAAAGAAGGCAGAAACCTGTTTTATATGAGAGTTAAAGGACAGAAAGGAGGCAGAAACCTGTTTTATATGAGAGTTAAAGGACAGAAAGAAGGCAGAAACCTGTTTTATATGAGAGTTAAAGGACAGAAAGAAGGCAGAAACCTGTTTTATATGTGAGTTAAAGGACAGAAAGAAGGCAGAAACCTGTTTTATATGTGAGTTAAAAGACAGAAAGAAGGCAGAAACCTGTTTTATATGTGAGTTAAAGGACAGAAAGAAGGCAGAAACCTGTTTTATATGAGAGTTAAAGGACAGAAAGAAGGCAGAAACCTGTTTTATATGAGAGTTAAAGGACAGAAAGAAGGCAGAAACCTGTTTTATATGAGAGTTAAAGGACAGAAAGAAGGCAGAAACCTGTTTTATATGAGAGTTAAAGGACAGAAAGAAGGCAGAAACCTGTTTTATATGAGAGTTAAAGGACAGAAAGGAGGCAGAAACCTGTTTTATATGAGAGTTAAAGGACAGAAAGAAGGCAGAAACCTGTTTTATATGTGAGTTAAAGGACAGAAAGAAGGCAGAAACCTGTTTTATATGTGAGTTAAAAGACAGAAAGAAGGCAGAAACCTGTTTTATATGTGAGTTAAAGGACAGAAAGAAGGCAGAAACCTGTTTTATATGAGAGTTAAAGGACAGAAAGAAGGCAGAAACCTGTTTTATATGAGAGTTAAAGGACAGAAAGGAGGCAGAAACCTGTTTTATATGTGAGTTAAATGACAGATTCTGGTCAGAAATAACTCCAAGGTTCCTCACTGTAGAACTAGAAGCCAAGGAAATACCATCTAGAGTAACTATATAACCGGACAATTTCTCCCTGAAGCGCTCAGGTCCAAAGAGAAGAACTTCAGTTTTGTCTGAGTTTAGAAGCAGATTCTTCATTTCCAAGAACAAACTGGAATCTATCAGATAAATTTGACTTAAACCAGCCTAATGCAGTTCCTTTAATCCCAATAACATGTTCAAGTCTCTGTAACAGAATGCTGTGATCGATCGGATCAAATGCAGCACTGAGATCCAACAGGACAAGTACAGAAACAAGTCCGCTATCAGAGGCTAAGAGGAGATCATTGGTAGCTTTCACCGGTGCTGTTTCTGTGCTATGATGCACTCTGAATCCTGACTGAAACTCTTCAAACAGATTATTTCTGTGTAAATGATCACAAAGTTGAACTTTAGACAAAAAAGGGAGATTGGATATAGGTCGATAATTAGCCAACACTTCTGAATCAAGAGTAGGTTTTTTAAGTAAAGGTTTAATTACAGAAACCTTAAAAGTCTGAGGAACATATCCTGTCAACAAAGACCGATTGATCAGATCCAATATGAAAGTATTGATTAAGGGGAAAACCTCCTTGAACAGTCTGGTTGGGATTGGGTCTAAAATACAAGTTAATGGTTAAGAAGAGACTATTGCTGTTGTTAGCTCAGAGAGATCAACTGGGCAGAAGCCGTCTAAATACAATTCAGGTTCAAAAGATACTTCTAAAGCTGCTCTACTTGATGATACATCAGTGATAAAAGTGGGAAGGATTCCATTAATCTTCTCTCTGATAGAAACAATTTTATTGATGAAGAATCTCATGAAATCATCTCTGCTGAGAGTTAAAGGAATACATGGCTCAACAGAGCTCGGACTCTTTGTCAGCCTGGCAACAGCGCTGAAGAGAAACCTGGGATTATTCTGGCTACAGCGCTGAAGAGAAACCTGGGATTATTCTGGCTACAGCGCTGAAGAGAAACCTGGGATTATTCTTATTCTCTTCTATCAATAATGAATAATAAGCAGTTCTAGCTTTACGAAGTGCTTTCTTATACGTTATTAAACTATCTTTCCAGACTAATTGAGACTCTTCTAAATTAGAGGAACGCCACTGTCTCTCCAGCTTTCTTCAGTCTGCTTTAAAGCAGCTGTGAATTATACCAAGGAGCCAACCTCTTCTGACTGATTACCTTCCTTTTCAGAGGGGCAACATTGTCCAGTGTTGTACGCATTGAAGCTATAGTGCTGTCAACAAGAGAGTCAAGTTCTACTGGAGTAAAGTTTAGGTAGCCGTCCTCTGTCATATCAGCACATGGCAGTGAAGAAAAGGAGGATGAAATCAACTCTTTAAATCTGGTTACAGCATTCTCTGACAGACACCTTCTATATGTAGAATTCTTCTCAGTTCACTCTCAATGCCATAAGTCAAAGGTCAAGGGTGTGATTAAGGCAGTGAGTCGGTCTGTGAACACTTTGAGGAAATTCAATAGAGTCTAAAATAGAATTAAAGCTAATATTTAGGCTACAAAGAGTTTATCTCCCTCAGGGCAAAGCGTCGCAGATCATTCCCGAGTACACCGTCGACCTCAGAGGAGCGTCCCTGGGCTGGGCCTCCAGAGACAAGTCATCCAAGAAGAACGTCCTGGAGGTAAGCGGCGCCACGCGGCGGCAGTCTGTCACCATGGTTACCGGTGCTGACCACATGCTCCGCCCACAGCTGAAGACTCGGCATGGCTGCGAGTTCCTGATGCAGTACGACACCGAGAGCATCATCTCAGACTGGCTGAAAGTGATCCAGGAGACCATCCGACAGCTGGTAACGTGCACGCCCACACACACATGCACGGCCCCACAGAGCGCACGCCAACAGATCTGCTGTGTGCAGGAAAAGGAGCATCTGAGTGAGGAAGAAGACGAGAGCGCCTCGGACAGAGAGGACAGAGACAGGAAGCGGCCGTGTGAGTAGAGACTGACCAGCAGCAGCCAAACTGTTCGATCCCGGTTTCACCTTCTCTGTCTGCTTTAGCCACCAGGAATCCTCCAGGAACCGACTCCGAGCAGAGCCGAGTCCGGACCAAGCTGCGGCGCTTCCTCCAGCGGCGGCCGACGCTGCAGAGCGTCAAGGAGAAAGGATACATCAGAGGTAGGAAGGAAGGAAACGCCTCCCGTGGGAAACCTGCTGAGCGTTCCTGCTAACGGGGCATCACGTCTTTTACCTGCAGATAACGTCTTCGGCTGCCACCTGGACACACTCTGCCACAGGGAAAACGCCACCATCCCCAAGTTTGTGGAGAAGTGCATCCGCACGGTGGAGAGGAGAGGTGACGTTTAGCCTCCAAACGGTCCACCTCAGAGCAGGGGATGGGACTAACCGCCTTATTGTTGCTGCAGATTCTCATCACCAGGGTCATGTGATCATCAGAGCCGGCGTAACCCCAGCTGAGCTTCTTCTATGGTCCTGAAGGCGTTTCACCTCTCATCTGAAAGGCTTCTGAAAGGTCACTGGATCCTTTCACACCGTGGACCAAAGCAGGCGGCTTCAGGCAGGTAACCCGACTGAAGCCGCCCACCCATTGGTCAGGTGGTTTCTCTGCTGCTCGGCAGCTCCCCACCAACCAGGTCAGAACCGAAGAACCTTTCAGGTGAGACGAGAAGCGTCTTCAGGATCCAAGAAGTCCAGCTGGCCTGGTTCAGCTCTGAGGACCCTCCTAAAACATGTAAAAATAACGAGAAAAAGGTTCAAACCAAACAATAAAATGATTAAAGTTGTTCCTAAAGCAGGACAGGTCAGCCGATAGCAATGAGCTACAATGAGCTACAACTTCCTGTTTCATGGCGCAACATCAGAGTTTGGGGGCCGCTGATGGAAACCAAAGTTTTCAATAAACTTTAATGACGCACAAACTGGAGGAAGAGTTTAGTGAAGCTTGTTCAGGTCAGAGACAGCAGCAGGAACTAAGATGGAAGAAGAAGCTTCAGATCCCTGAACTAAGATGGAGGGCTGTTCAGCTTCTTTTCTGCTTCTGTTCTGCTTCTGTTTCTGTTTCTGTTTCTGTTTCTGCTTCTGTTCTGTTTCTGTTCTGCTTCTGTTCTGTTCTGCTTCTGTTCTGCTTCTGTTCAGCTTCTGTTTCTGTTTCTGCTTCTGTTCTGCTTCTGCTTCTGCTTCTGTTCTGTTCTGCTTCTGTTCTGTTTCTGTTTCTGTTCTGCTTCTGTTCTGCTTCTGCTTCTGTTCTGCTTCTGTTCTGTTTCTGTTCTGCTTCTGTTCTGCTTCTGCTTCTGTTCTGCATCTGTTCAGCTTCTGTTCTGTTTCTGTTCTGCTTCTGTTCTGTTTCTGTTCTGCTTCTGTTCTGCTTCTGTTTCTGTTTCTGCTTCTGTTCTGTTTCTGTTCTGCTTCTGTTCTGCTTCTGCTTCTGTTCTGCTTCTGTTCTGCTTCTGTTCTGCTTCTGTTCTGCTTCTGTTCTGCTTCTGTTTCTGTTTCTGCTTCTGTTCTGCTTCTGTTCTGCTTCTGTTCTGTTCTGCTTCTGTTCTGCTTCTGTTCTGCTTCTGCTTCTGTTCTGTTCTGCTTCTGTTCTGTTTCTGTTTCTGTTCTGCTTCTGTTCTGCTTCTGCTTCTGTTCTGCTTCTGTTCTGTTTCTGTTTCTGTTCTGTTTCTGTTCTGTTTCTGTTCTGATTCTGTTCAGCTTCTGTTCTGCTTCTGTTCTGTTTCTGTTTCTGTTCTGTTTCTGTTTCTGTTCTGCTTCTGTTCTGCTTCTGTTCTGCTTCTGTTCTGCTTCTGTTCTGTTTCTGTTCTGCTTCTGTTCTGCTTCTGTTCTGCTTCTGTTTCTGTTCTGCATCTGTTCAGCTTCTGTTCTGCTTCTGTTCTGTTTCTGTTTCTGTTCTGCTTCTGTTTCTGTTTCTGCTTCTGTTCTGTTTCTGTTCTGCTTCTGTTCTGCTTCTGCTTCTGTTCTGCTTCTGTTCTGCTTCTGTTCTGCTTCTGTTCTGCTTCTGTTCTGCTTCTGTTTCTGTTTCTGCTTCTGTTCTGCTTCTGTTCTGCTTCTGTTCTGTTCTGCTTCTGTTCTGCTTCTGTTCTGTTTCTGTTTCTGTTCTGTTTCTGTTCTGTTTCTGCTTCTGTTCTGTTCTGCTTCTGTTCTGTTTCTGTTTCTGTTCTGCTTCTGTTCTGCTTCTGCTTCTGTTCTGCTTCTGTTCTGTTTCTGTTTCTGTTCTGTTTCTGTTCTGTTTCTGTTCTGATTCTGTTCAGCTTCTGTTCTGCTTCTGTTCTGTTTCTGTTTCTGTTCTGTTTCTGTTTCTGTTCTGCTTCTGTTCTGCTTCTGTTCTGCTTCTGTTCTGCTTCTGTTCTGTTTCTGTTCTGCTTCTGTTCTGCTTCTGTTCTGCTTCTGTTCTGCTTCTGTTCTGTTCTGCTTCTGCTTCTGTTTCTGTTCTGCATCTGTTCAGCTTCTGTTCTGCTTCTGTTCTGTTCTGCTTCTGCTTCTGCTTCTGTTCTGTTTCTGTTCTGCTTCTGTTCTGTTCTGCTTCTGTTCTGCTTCTGTTCTGCTTCTGTTCTGTTTCTGTTCTGCTTCTGTTCTGCTTCTGTTCTGCTTCTGTTCTGTTTCTGTTCTGCTTCTGTTCTGCTTCTGTTCTGTTCTGCTTCTGTTCTGCTTCTGTTCTGCTTCTGTTCTGCTTCTGTTCTGTTCTGCTTCTGCTTCTGCTTCTGTTCTGCTTCTGCTTCTGCTTCTGTTCTGTTTCTGTTCTGCTTCTGTTCTGCTTCTGCTTCTGTTCTGCTTCTGTTCTGATTCTGTTCAGCTTCTGTTCTGCATCTGTTCAGCTTCTGTTCTGCTTCTGTTCTGATTCTGTTCAGCTTCTGTTCTGCATCTGTTCAGCTTCTGTTCTGCTTCTGTTCTGCTTCTGTTCTGCTTCTGTTCTGTTTTGCTTCTGCTTCTGTTCTGTTTCTGTTCTGCATCTGTTCAGCTTCTGTTCTGCATCTGTTCAGCTTCTGTTCTGCTTCTGTTCTGCTTCTGTTCTGCTTCTGTTCTGTTCTGCTTCTGTTTCTGTTTCTGTTCTGCTTCTGTTCTGCTTCTGTTTCTGTTTCTGTTCTGCTTCTGTTCTGCTTCTGTTTCTGTTTCTGCTTCTTTTCTGCTTCTGTTCTGCTTCTGTTCATCAAGAGGAGAGCGAACATGTTTGTTATAGGGAAACCTGGAGGCTCGGGTTCTGATCTGGATGTTTGTGTGTTCAGGGCTGGATGTGGACGGGATCTACAGAGTGAGCGGAAACCTGGCGGTGATCCAGAGGCTGCGCCACAAAGCGGATCACGGTAAAGTAGCGCCTGCAGGGCTGAGGGCCGCTGGTCACCACCAGCAGCCTCTGCTTCTCTTTGGGCTCAAACCATGTGGATCTGTTTGGTTCTGCTGATGAAATGATCTTAATGTTTAAGTTAATGTTGGAACTGAACAAGCTAAAGCAGTTTCTGGAGCTTCTGGTGGAGGTCTGCAGAACCTGGATCATTTAGTAAACCTGATTCCACACCAGCCCAAAGGAAAGGAAGATTTAATGTGCTTCCATCTTAGGACTGGTCCTGTTGAGTTAAAGTGTTGCAGGAGACGGTCTCAGGGAGGTGATAAAGGTTAATTCTCCTCTTCCTGCCCCGCTGGGTCGCCTCTGCAGTGTGCAGCACGTCATAATGAACATTTATCTAATAACTGGAAGCTCAGCTGAGCTGCATGAGGCATCAGATGTAGGGATGAGGGAAGAGGGTTAGGGTTAGCTGCAGCTTCCAGTCCTCCAGAGGTTGGAGGCCAGTTTGGAAACACCTGAACTTGGATCAGTGTGTGTTAGCATGTCAGCTGCAGGGGTTTTGGTGTTCTCCCTCAGGATGAGTCAGAGTGGGAAGACTTCAGTATTTCACCTTTAGACAGTCGGCTAAAGGGAGTCACAGTCAGTCACCTGCAGAAAGTCCAAACTCCTGAGAGATGATCAGGCTGTTTGAGTCCAGAGAGAACCTGCAGCAGAGCTGTTTGAAGGTTTCTTCTTCTTCTGTTCCTTCCTGCAGAGGAGCAGCTGGACCTGGAGGACGGTCAGTGGGAGGAGATCCACGTCATCACCGGAGCTTTGAAGCTTTTCTTTCGAGAGCTTCCAGAACCGCTGTTTCCCTTCAGCTCCTTTGAGAAGTTCATCGCTGCCATCAGTTAGTCCAGAACACAGAACCTGCAGAACAGACTGAAACCATAACACGGGAGAATGTTCAAATAACACAGCTGCTCCTCCTATTTGTTTTCATTTCTGACTGTTTCTGACAGTTTCTGACTGTTTCTAACAGTTTGACTGTTTCTGACTGTTTCTCACAGTTTCTGTAATTTTTCGACTGTTTCTGTCAGTTTTTGACTGTTTCTCACAGTTTTTGACTGTTTCTCACAGTTTTTTACTGTTTCTGTCAGTTTTTGACTGTTTTTTGGCTGTTTCTGTCTGTTTCTGACTGTTTTTGACTGTTTCTGACAGTTTCTGACTGTTTCTGGCTGTTTCCGGCTGTTTCCGGCTATTGTTGATTGTTTCTGACTGTTTTTTGGCTGTTTCTGTCTGTTTCTGGCTTTTTCTGTCTGTTTCTGACTGTTTTTGACTGTTTCTGGCTGTTTCTGACAGTTTCTGACTGTTTCTGGCTGTTTCCGGCTATTGTTGATTGTTTCTGACTGTTTCTGGCTGTTTCCGGCTGTTGTTGATTTGTTTCTGACAGTTTCTGACTGTTTCTGACTCTTTCTGTCAGTTTTGGACTGTTTTTGACTGTTTTCTGGTTGTTTCTGGCTGTTTTTGACTGTTTTCTGGTTGTTTCTGACTGTTGTCTGGCTGTTTCTGACTCTTTCTGTCAGTTTTTGACTGTTTCCGGCTGTTGTTGATTGTTTCTGACTGTTTCTGACTGTTTTCTGGCTGTTTTTGACTGTTTTCTGGCTGTTTCTGACTGTTGTCTGGCTGTTTCTGACTCTTTCTGTCAGTTTTGGACTGTTTTTTACTGTTTTCTGGTTGTTTCTGGCTGCTTCTGACAGTTTCTGACTGTTTTTGACTGTTTCTGGCTGTTGTTGATTGTTTCTGACTGTTTTTGACTGTTTCTCACAGTTTCTGTAATTTTTCAACCGTTTCTGTCAGTTTTCGACTGTTTCTGTCAGTTTTTGGCTGTTTCTAACAGTTTTCGACTGCTTCCGATTGTTTCTGTCAGTTTTTTACTGTTTCTGTCAGTTTTTGACTGTTTTTTTGTCTGTTTCTGTCTGTTTCTGACAGTTTCTGACAGTTTCTGACTGTTTCCGGCTGTTTCCGGCTGTTGTTGATTGTTTCTGATTGTTTCTGACTGTTTTTGGCTGTTTCTGTCAGTTTTTGACTGTTTTTTTGTCTGTTTCTGTCTGTTTCTGACAGTTTCTGACAGTTTCTGACTGTTTCCGGCTGTTTCCGGCTGTTGTTGATTGTTTCTGATTGTTTCTGACTGTTTCTGACTGTTTTTGGCTGTTTCTGTCAGTTTTTGACTGTTTTTTTGTCTGTTTCTGTCTGTTTCTGACAGTTTCTGACTGTTTCCGGCTGTTGTTGATTGTTTCTGATTGTTTCTGACTGTTTCTGACTGTTTTTGGCTGTTTCTGTCAGTTTCTGACTGTTTTTTTGTCTGTTTCTGTCTGTTTCTGACAGTTTCTGACAGTTTCTGACTGTTTCCGGCTGTTTCCAGCTGTTTTTGACTGTTTCCGGCTGTTTTTGACTGTTTCCAGCTGTTTTTGACTGTTTCCGGCTGTTTCTGACTGTTTCCGGCTGTTTTTGACTGTTTTCTGGTTGTTTCTGGCTGTTTCCGGCTGTTTTTGACTGTTTCTGGCTGCTTCTGACAGTTTCTGACTGTTTTTGACTGTTTCTGGCTGTTGTTGATTGTTTCTGACTGTTTTTGACTGTTTTCTGGTTGTTTCTGGCTGTTTCCGGCTGTTTTTGACTGTTTCTGGCTGCTTCTGACAGTTTCTGACTGTTTTTGACTGTTTCTGGCTGTTGTTGATTGTTTCTGACTGTTTTTGACTGTTTTCTGGTTGTTTCTGGCTGTTTCCGGCTGTTTTTGACTGTTTCTGGCTGCTTCTGACAGTTTCTGACTGTTTTTGACTGTTTTCTGGTTGTTTCTGGCTGTTTCCGGCTGTTTTTGACTGTTTCTGGCTGCTTCTGACAGTTTCTGACTGTTTTTGACTGTTTCTGGCTGTTGTTGATTGTTTCTGACTGTTTTTGACTGTTTTCTGGTTGTTTCTGGCTGTTTCCGGCTGTTTCTGACTGTTTCTCACAGTAATAAGTGACGGCCGCCCTTCCTGTTTGTTTCCTGCAGAACTTCCAGACTACAACCTCAGAGTATCCTACATGAAGGACCTGGTCCGGTCACTTCCTCTGCCGAACCACGACACCATGGAGCTGCTGTTCAAACACCTGCGCAGGTGAGGCCCAGTTATTAACTGGGACCTTTTCCTTTGTTTCTCCACATTAAAGCCTTTGTTCGTATTCTGTGGCCCTCCTGGCCTCCTCGGATCAGAACATTTAACCCCATGTCGACCCTCATCTTTTGTTTGTCGCCCGTCTGTCTCTTCAGGGTGATTGAGCACAAGGAGTCCAACAGGATGTCGGTTCAGAGCGTTGCCATCGTGTTCGGACCCACGCTGCTGCGGCCCCAGACCGAGTCGGCCAACATGACGGTCCACATGGTGTTCCAGAGCCAGATCGTGGAGCTCATGCTCAACGAGTTCCAGACCGTGTTCTCTGAGAGTTAGGAGGAGTTCCTCCTCCCCAGAACCCTCTGAGGTCAAACACCCTGCAGAAGCTTGGACCGGAACGCTATTCCCCCCCAACACAGGTCCAGAGCTGGACCTGGAGCCTGCTGGCTCCATGATTCTAACCACCGTGACTGAAATGATCCGAGCAGAAGAACCGGGTCGGTTCTCCAGCTTTTCTTTCAAAGCAGCAAAACCAAAAGGAAAATAGTGTTTTTAACAGACAGAAATCATCTCAGTGCGAGCAACAACTCTTCTTCCCCCTCTGGACCCGTCTCGCTTTCAGGACCACGTTAGAACCTGAACCTCCAGGATCCTGAGCTGGTTCCTGAGCTTCTTTCGAACACGGAGCCTCACAGCGACTCTGAACCCTCGGACACAGTTAAACGTCACTTCCTGTAAATCTAACCCAGAACCGGGAGTCCACACGAACCAGGCCCCCCCGCCGAGCCGACCTCTGCTCTGATGGATCATGAATGTTCTGGCAGCAGGTCTGGACCATCATCTTCCTCTCTCTGAACTTTTGTGGTGACGTCAGTTTGCATTCTGGTTACCGAGAACTGGTTCTGGGATGTACGATCACTACTTCAAAGTGCTTTGGGTTTCAGAGCTTCATCGTGAGAGGTCTGACCTCAGAGCTCCTCTAAAATCTGAGATGTTTCCTCAGAGTCTGAACCCACCGTGGGATCGTGTTGGAGGATTTGAGCAGCTGGACTTCACACCGGACCGTGTTGCATTCAGTTAAACACCAGGTCAGGCATCATCCCAGGATCAGATCTGAAATCAGAGAGGAACCACCGCTGAGCTGGTTCTGGATCTTCTGGACGTGGTCTGACTGAGTGGACGTTTCCCTGAGGGACTCCACAACTCTCTGATGAACAAAAAGCATTTCCAGGAATCTGAAAAGAGGAGCATTTGTTCTGCTATAACCATGAAAGCATCATCTGTACGACGCAGTATGTTTTTATAGTGTTGGGTTTATATGTATTAGAGATTCAGAACAAAGTTAGCTTCTGTACATAAGAGGGTATTTTACTGAATTTTATTAGAATAAAACTGATCTGTTTGACAGTGTCCAGTGTTGTTTTACTTTAATGCTGCAGTGAAATGTCCTTTTTAAAAAGCCTCAGCAGAGGTTTCTCAGAGGTTCACAGGAAGAACTCCAGGTTGTCTGGTTCTGGTTCTGGTGGAGGATTCATGGCTCAGAAGCTGAAGGATGTTAAACCTGTGATGCTCCATCAGAAATGTGTTTTAAAGAGGAGCAGCAGATGTTTCAGAGCTGTGAGCTCAGCTGTCATAGAGTCCATCAAAGCTCCAGCTTACAGAGACCCTCAGTTATTTCTTTTTCTGTTGCGGAACCAAAAACTGTCTCATGGGTTATTTGTTCCTCTGAGTTTGTTTCAAACAAAAAAACGAGAGGAAGGAAAGACCCTGAATCTGAGGTGTTCACCACAGAGTCCAACCTGACGGAAGGAAGCCCACAGGTGATGTTCTTCATCCACAGCTCCTCTGGTGTAATGATGTCACAGCGGATCTGTGCGCAGCGCTGTCTGAAAACTTATTTTCATTACAAAGCCCGCCCAGAAATATACAGAAGATAGCCTGAATCCACACCTAAATATTCATTTCATATTCTGTACCTACGGCCGTGTGAGTCCCGCCCCTGCCGCACACCCGCCGCACGCGTCCCGCACATCTGCCGCACATCTGCCGCACACCTGCCGCACACCTGCCGCACACCTGCCGCACACCTGCCGCACACCCGCCGCACATCTGCCGCACACCTGCCGCACACCGGCCGCACGCGTGCCGCACTCCCGCCGCACCTGCTCCTGTGTTTTGGCCCTACCTCTCCTCTCCTCTGAGGCTGTGATGTCGCCCCTCAGATGTGATTCCCGGTCTGACCAGCAGGTGGCACTGCAGGATCATAACTGAGTCATGTGGTCTCACTGGGTGAAGCAGCTTTGTTTCACATCCAATCATAAGACTGAACCAGTTTAGAACTCTGTCAAAGTACATTATTTCCAACATGTGCTGCGTGTTGCAGCAGGAACTTCCTGCAGGTGAATGCAGCACAGAAAGAGAAGAAGAAGAAGAAGACTGAATGCACTCATACTGGTTTGTCTTTTCACTGTGATCTTTTTTTCTTTCTCTTTATAAACTGTTCTCAGGTTGGTGTGAAACAGGAAGTGGTTTATGCAGAGCAGGTTCACACACAGAGGAGGAAACCCAGACAGGAGGGCTCACTCTGCCTGCTGTTCAGAGACTTAAACTGAACGTATGAAGCTGTTACTGCAGCAGGCGGAGTGACGCATTGTTTCCTCACAGAGGATCTTTGAGTGCAGCAGCAGGAAGGAAACTTGGAGCTGCAGGCTGAAGTTGGTCAGATGCACAGGACCCTCATCACAGCTTCTTCTTCTTCTCCTGCAGCTTCTGGTGAGTTTCAGAGCCTCCGCTGATTCCTTTGAGTCAGAGAAACTGGTTTCTGGTGCTTCAGGCTGTCAGTTTGGAAAGTCTCTGATGTTGTTTAAATCGTATAAAATGTGCCGTCTCTCAGCTGCCTGTCGTCACGCCGTTCTTCACTGTGTTCTTCTTCTTTACTGATGACCAAATGTCAGGTGTTTTCTGTTGGGAAACAACAGTGTAATCTGTGAACTCTGAGCTCAGAAACTGAAACAGTCGGCAGATCAGAGCCACGGCAGCAGGCCTGTTGCTGTGGGGAAGTAGCTGCTGTTGGGCAGGAGCTCGCCTCCCAGAGCCGTCAGAAACACAATGAAGTGGGTCAGAAACAGAATGAAGTGGGTCAGAAACAGAATGAAGTGGGTCAGAAACAGAATGAAGTGGGTCAGAAACAGAATGAAGCGGGTCAGAAACAGAATGAAGTGGGTCAGAAACAGAATGAAGCGGGTCAGAAACAGAATGAAGCGGGTCAGAAACAGAATGAAGCGGGTCAGGAACAGAATGAAGCGGGTCAGAAGGGTCAGAAACAGAATGAAGTGGGTCAGAAACAGAATGAAGTGGGTCAGAAACAGAATGAAGCGGGTCAGAAACAGAAGGAAGCGGGTCAGAAACAGAATGAAGTGGGTCAGAAACAGAATGAAGTGGGTCAGAAACAGAAGGAAGTGGGTCAGAAACAGAAGGAAGTGATTACATCAAAACTAAACCTGAGGGAAATGTCTGGAACTTGAATTGGATTGTAAATGTCTTCCCACTTCATGATGAAAACAAAGAATAAATAAAACTGTATCAGTCTCCAAAGGGAAATGATACAGATGGATGATAAAATGTAGCCCAGCTGTGTCAGACAGGCGGCTCAGCTGACTGGTTCTGACCCAACAAACCTTACCAGTCAGTTCTGTCCAGTCTGCACCATCTGGGCCGTTCCCCCAGTGGATACTGAGTTCTGGTTCTGTGTTCTGGGTCTCTGCAGCTTCCCTCCGGTCCTGGATCCAGCCGATACTGAGCCTGTAGAACTTCCAGTGTGGGATCATGAAGGATCAGAACTCCAGCGACGAGGTGACAAAGATTCTGGAAGAAGCTCCGACTGCCAGGAAAGCTCTGCGAGAAAACTATGAGAACCTGCTGAATGTGGCCGACTACTGCTACAACAGCTACATCCAGGTTGGTTCCAGGTTGGTGCTGCTCAGCCAAGACCAGCACCGACACTGCTGCAGCGAGTTAGGGTTTGGGTTAGTTAGTTAGGGTCAGGGTTAGGGTTAGTTAGTTAGGGTCAGGGTTAGTTAGTTAGGAGGTTAGGGTTAATTAGTTAGGGTTAGTGTTAGTTGGTTAGGGTTAGTTAGTTAGGGTCAGGGTTAGGGTTAGTTAGTTAGGGTCAGGGTTAGTTAGTTAGGGTTAGTTGGTTAGGGTTAGTTAGTTAGGAGGTTAGGGTTAATTAGTTAGGGTTAGTGTTAGTTAGTTAGGGTTAGTTAGTTAGTTAGTTAGTTAGTTAGTTAGTTAGTTAGTTAGTTAGTTAGTTAGTTAGGAGCACCAACAGTGCTGCAACGAGTTAGGGTTAGTTAGTTAGTTAGTTAGGAGCACCGACACTGCTGCAGCGAGTTAGGGTTAGTGTTAGTTGGTTAGGGTTAGTTAGTTATGAGGTTAGGGTTGGGGGTTAGTTAGTTAGTTAGTTAGTTAGGAGCACCAACAGTGCTGCAACGAGTTAGGGTTAGTTAGTTAGTTAGTTAGTTAGTTAGTTAGTTAGTTAGTTAGGAGCACCAACACTGCCGGTACTCCTACTGATTCATCAACTCCGAGCTGGACAAATGTACTGGCTTTATGCTGCTGTGACTCACGTATCTTTGAGCGCCTTTTTGCTCACAAGCTCAAAAATGATCACTATAGAAGATGCAGTGAGGCCAGAAAGGGCAGCATGGAGGAAGATGTTATCCACCAACTTTTACTCAGGTCTTAAATACCATCTGCTGTGCCTCTCTGCTCATCGCTTACTTCCTGTAATGGTCTGAGTTCCCTTGTCTGCCCCCTGGTGGTTTATTCTGGTAACAGACGTGAGATTAAGAAGCAGCAGCTTGGACTGAAGACATGAGCACCCAACAGTCTTCATATCTTTGGCTCAGAGTGTTGTTTGTTTCTATTCTTTATGCTAAGCTACGCTAACCTTTCCTCCCTGTTTCCACCAGTCAGGTGATGGTAGCATGAAGGCGTTGGAGGACACAAAAAACTTCACCACCCAATCACTGGCCAGCGTCGCCTACCAGATCAGCACCCTGGCCAGCAGCGTCCTGAGTCTGCTCGACGCTCAGACCAATCAGCTGCGCCAAATGGAGTCCTCCATCAACCTGATTGGCCAGGTGAGCCCCGCCCCCTTTTTGAAGCCAGTTCATTCTTGATGATCCTCACAGAGGAGCGTTTATTATCTGAATATCTGAAACATCAGGATGGATGAAGCTCTGCTGAAGTCAGTCAGCATCCAGACACCAGGGGGCGCTGCAGGGGATAACGTTCAGCATTTCAACTGAAATTATCTCCACCAATGCTTAAAAAGACCAACTCACTGGAGATATTTCCTCTGCCAAAGTGGATCATGACCATCTGATCTGAGCTTTGAAACTACATTTCCCGTAAAGCTTGAGGCTTAATTGGTTTCAGTGAAATTGTTGCATTAAAGCAGTAAAATTCTTCCTGGTTCTGGTTCTGATGGAGGTTTCTTCCTGTTAAAAGGTTTCAGGGGTTAGGGGGAGTGGATCAAAGAGAGATTTCAGAGCAATCTGTTGGTTTCCTCAGCGAGGATTTATTAATGGCTCAGTATGAAATGCACTAATATGGAAGTGAATGAATTGGATAGAAAATGGCTTGAATTGGATTATAAAAAGGATTTAATTGAATTGGAAATGGATTGAATTGGACTGTAAAAGGATTGAATTTAATTTGAAATGGATTGAATTGGATTGAAAATGGATTTAATTGGACTGTAATTGGATTGTAATTGGATTGTAATTGGATTGTAAAAGGATTGAATTTAATTTGAAATGGATTGAATTGGATTGAAAATGGATTGAATTGGATTGTAAAAGGATTCAATTTAATTTGAAATGGATTGAATTGGATTGTAAAAGGATTGAATTTAATTTGAAATGGATTGAATTGGATTGTAAAAGGATTTAATTGGACTGTAATTGGATTGTAAAAGGATTGAATTTAATTTGAAATGGATTGAATTGGATTGGAAAAGGATTGAATTGGATTGTAAATGGATTGAATTGGACTGAATCTTTGAAGGAAGGAAAGGGGCAGTTTTGATGTTTCCTCTTCATTCTCAGACGGTGGAGATGCACAAAGAGAAGGTTTCTCGGAGGGAGATTGGCGCCTTCACAGCGGTGAGACGAGTCCCTCGCAACCACAAAATCATTCCTCCGACAGCCCCGCAGCCCCGCCCCCCTTACAGCCGCCGGCCAATCAGCTACCAGCAGCTGGACAGCGTGGGCCACGGCATGAAGGTAACACACAGCTGACGGGTTTAAGGTTATTAACCTTATTCTGACAGTGGAAAGTTTAGCTCAGTTCAGGTGTGACTCGGCGATATTTTCCAGCAAAGACCCACAAAGAAAAGCAGAAGTGACGCTTCTCACAGGAAGCTGCTGCTGAGCCACAGAAGCAGAAATGATGCTGCAGTAAAAGTTCCTTCTTTAAACTCTGCAGACTGATTGTGAAAGTGACTTAATTCAGACTCACTCTGAACCTGTCATTCAGTAACTCTGAGAAACTAAGTGAACCCCTGATCCAGCAGCTTCAGCAGCAGTCTTTTTCTAACTGTGCTGTCATGACCTTTAACCTTTAGCATGCTAACTGAGGCCTGTAGAGTCTGAGATGCATGACCTTTAACCTTTAACATGCTAACTGAGGCCTGTAGAGTCTGAGATGTATGACCTTTAACCTTTAGCATGCTAACTGAGGCCTGTAGAGTCTGAGATGTAGCTCTGGGCTTCTTCACCTTGGGGTGACCTTTAACCTTTAACATGCTAACTGAGGCCTGTAGAGTCTGAGATGTAGCTCTGGGCTTCTTCACCTTGGGGTGACCTTTAACCTTTAACATGCTAACTGAGGCCTGTAGAGTCTGAGATGTAGCTCTGGGCTTTTTCACCTTGGGGTGACCTTTAACCTTTAACATGCTAACTGAGGCCTGTAGAGTCTGAGATGTAGCTCTGGGCTTTTTCACCTTGGGGTGACCTTTAACCTTTAACATGCTAACTGAGGCCTGTAGAGTCTGAGATGTAGCTCTGGGCTTTTTCACCTTGGGGTGACCTTTAACCTTTAACATGCTAACTGAGGCCTGTAGAGTCTGAGATGTAGCTCTGGGCTTCTTCACCTTGGGGTGACCTTTAACCTTTAACATGCTAACTGAGGCCTGTAGAGTCTGAGATGTAGCTCTGGGCTTTTTCACCTTGGGGTGACCTTTAACCTTTAACATGCTAACTGAGGCCTGTAGAGTCTGAGATGTAGCTCTGGGCTTTTTCACCTTGGGGTGACCTTTAACCTTTAACATGCTAACTGAGGCCTGTAGAGTCTGAGATGTAGCTCTGGGCTTCTTCACCTTGGGGTGACCTTTAACCTTTAACATGCTAACTGAGGCCTGTAGAGTCTGAGATGTAGCTCTGGGCTTTTTCACCTTGGGGTGACCTTTAACCTTTAACATGCTAACTGAGGCCTGTAGAGTCTGAGATGTAGCTCTGGGCTTTTTCACCTTGGGGTGACCTTTAATTTAATTAATCAGAGCATTGATCAGTTAATCAGAGCATTGATCAGTTAATCAGAGCATTGATCAGCAGCTCCTGGCTGCTACTCTTAGCTCCTGTGGAAGCAGGAAGGGTTCACTTAGTTTTTAACTCACTGCTCCTGTTTTATCTCAGTTTTTGCTCCATAAATAATGACTCAGTCTGATGTGTCTGAGCTGTTTTTACTGAGTTTTATCACCTGCTGGGGACCAGATGATCTTCGTTGTGTCCTGATATAAAACCTTTCCTTTCTGAACACTTTGCTCCTGACTCCTTCCTCCATCTCTGAGCTCCTGCCGTTCTTCTCTGGTCTCGCTGCTTTTTATCAACTCAACAACAGCTTCACACTCTGACACACACAGGCTTGTTCCTCTGCCTTTGTGAGGACATTCACATGAACTTTCAAACTGTAAACTCCACCTTTACCACCTTCAGATGTCCTTTTTATCAGAAACGCACATCTCCACTTTCACTGTTGTTCAGGTGTAGCTGGACCTCACAGAGATAGCACACACACACACACACACACACACGCTCACTGTTGTTCAGGTGTAGCTGGACCTCACAGAGATAGCACACACACACACACACACACACACACACACGCTCACTGTTGTTCAGGTGTAGCTGGACCTCACAGAGATAGCACACACGCTCTCACACACACACACTGGGCGGCTGCATGGCGTCTTTGTTCATCGTGGGAAAATGTTTGGGGGACTAATTAGAGCCGCTGAGGCTCAGAGGCTCCATTGATGCTGACACTGGTCTGTGTGCCCCCCCCCCGCAGGTCTCTGGGAAACAGCCGGACAGAACGGGAACGATCCGGAAACACGGAGGCTCCGTCAGGTTCGCTGTACTTCCTCTGTGCTTCTATTCATGGCAGCTTCTCCTTTCACGCCGCCGTGTTAAACAGGAAGTCTGTGTGTTTCAGGTCCAACAAAGGCCCGGAGCCGGTCCAGTGCCCGGTGGCGCCTCCTGCTGGCGGGTAAGAGCCACTCTGAAATGTCACTTATTCACATGTTGAGCTCTTGGTTTGGGTTAGTGTAGCGGGTGGAGAGTCAGACTCCTCCAAAGTAAATAAAAACGCCGCAGGTTCTGAGGCGACGGCGTCCTCTCAGCTGATCAGTCCTGGCGGGGGCTCACTCTGGGTCTCACCGCTCAGGCAGGTCTCAGAACCGGCTTGTTTTTGACTCACCTTCCTGTTCTCAGCTCCAGTTTTGGGAAACCTGTGGCGCCGCCCACCATCCCCCCGACCTTGCAGGCTCCACCTGAGTGTGACATCATCACCACGCTGCTGGAAGATGCCCCTCCCCCTCCTCTGACAGTGAACGAAGTTTCAGCTCAGGGGGAGGAGCTTGGCAATGCCTCAGGCCTGCCCCCCCCACCTCCACCTCCTGATTCCTCTGCAGGGATGTTGGCTCCGCCCCCTCCTCCTCCTGATTCCTCTGCAGGGATGTTGGCTCCGCCCCCTCCTCCTCCTGATTCCTCTGCAGGGATGTTGGCTCCGCCCCCTCCACCTCCTCCTCCTGATTCCTCTGCAGGGATGTTGGCTCCGCCCCCTCCACCTCCTCCTCCTGATTCCTCTGCAGGGATGTTGGCTCCGCCCCCTCCTCCACCTGATTCCTCTGCAGGGATGTTGGCTCCGCCCCCTCCACCTCCTCCTCCTGATTCCTCTGCAGGGATGTTGGCTCCGCCCCCTCCTCCACCTGATTCCTCTGCAGGGATGTTGGCTCCGCCCCCTCCTCCTCCTCCTCCTGATTCCTCTGCAGGGATGTTGGCTCCGCCCCCTCCTCCTCCTCCTCCTGATTCCTCTGCAGGGATGTTGGCTCCGCCCCCTCCTCCTCCTGATTCCTCTGCAGGGATGTTGGCTCCGCCCCCTCCTCCACCTGATTCCTCTGCAGGGATGTTGGCTCCGCCCCCTCCACCTCCTCCGCCGCCATCAGAGGTTCTGACCAACCACAGCACTCCACCGCAGGCTCCTCCCCTCAGTCTTGAAACAGGTGATGACATCATTGTCTCTATGACTTTTCTTCCTTATTTCATTGTGTTATTAGTTTTATTAAAGTCTGCAGGTCACAGTCAGAAATAAAAACAGAAGAAAATGGTCAGATTTCCTACTTTCCAGCAGTCCCTGAATGACTCATGTACGGTTCTGACAGGAACAGAACCGAGCCGCGTTTCCTCATTTAAAGACAAACCCCAGGTTTGATCTGCAGGTTTCATTGTGAAGCAGAATAAAACCAACTAAATATTCAGCTTTGATGAACACTTTTTCCAGGTCCACCAGAACCAGACCCCTGAGGCCCGTCCAGGTCCATCCAGGTTTGGGTTTACCTGTATGTGTCAGCCGGCTCTGGGTCGGGTCCAGAATTTACTTCTTAGATGTATTTTACATTAGTGTGAAACAGAAGTGGGTCCGAGGAGAACCAGACCTGAGCAGCGCTGTGTCCATCTGTGGCACCGAGGTGGCACCGAACCGTGAGAAAATCCATCATGGCTGACCCCAGAGAACATGTTCAGGTTCTATCAAATTCACAAAGAACCACCCGGTTTCAGCAGCTTTAGCCTCTTCAGGCCTTTTCTCCATCAATCAGACCTTAATTAACCCAACAAGCAGCTCCTGGTGCCGGCCCCCCAGCTCCTAACTGCTCTCCTAACTGGTCTCCTAACTGGTTTCCTAACTGCTCTCCTAACTGGTTTCCTAACTGGTCTCCTAACTGCTCTCCTAACTGGTTTCCTAACTGCTCTCCTAACTGCTCTCCTAACTGGTCTCCTAACTGGTTTCCTAACTGCTCTCCTAACTGGTTTCCTAACTGGTCTCCTAACTGGTCTCCTAACTGGTTTCCTAACTAGTTTCCTAACTGGTTTCCTAACTGGTCTCCTAACTGGTCTCCTAACTGGTTTCCTAACTGGTCTCCTAACTGCTCTCCTAACTGCTCTCCTAACTGGTTTCCTAACTGGTCTCCTAACTGGTCTCCTAACTAGTTTCCTAACTGGTTTCCTAACTAGTTTCCTAACTGGTTTCCTAACTGGTTTCCTAACTGGTCTCCTAACTGGTCTCCTAACTGGTCTCCTAACTGGTTTCCTAACTAGTTTCCTAACTGGTTTCCTAACTGGTCTCCTAACTGGTTTCCTAACTGGTTTCCTAACTGGTCTCCTAACTGCTCTCCTAACTGGTTTCCTAACTTGTCTCCTAACTGGTCTCCTAACTGGTTTCCTAACTGGTTTCCTAACTGGTTTCCTAACTGGTCTCCTAACTGGTCTCCTAACTGGTCTCCTAACTGGTTTCCTAACTGGTCTCCTAACTGGTCTCCTAACTGGTTTCCTAACTAGTTTCCTAACTGGTTTCCTAACTGGTCTCCTAACTGCTCTCCTAACTGGTTTCCTAACTGGTCTCCTAACTGCTCTCCTAACTGCTCTCCTAACTGGTTTCCTAACTGGTCTCCTAACTGGTCTCCTAACTAGTTTCCTAACTGGTTTCCTAACTAGTTTCCTAACTGGTTTCCTAACTGGTTTCCTAACTGGTCTCCTAACTGGTCTCCTAACTGGTCTCCTAACTGGTTTCCTAACTGGTCTCCTAACTGGTCTCCTAACTGGTTTCCTAACTAGTTTCCTAACTGGTTTCCTAACTGGTCTCCTAACTGGTCTCCTAACTGGTTTCCTAACTGGTTTCCTAACTGGTTTCCTAACTGGTCTCCTAACTGCTCTCCTAACTAGTTTCCTAACTTGTCTCCTAACTGGTTTCCTAACTGGTTTCCTAACTGGTTTCCTAACTGGTCTCCTAACTGGTCTCCTAACTGGTTTCCTAACTAGTTTCCTAACTAGTTTCCTAACTGGTTTCCTAACTGGTTTCCTAACTGGTTTCCTAACTGGTTTCCTAACTGGTCTCCTAACTGGTCTCCTAACTGGTTTCCTAACTGGTCTCCTAACTGGTCTCCTAACTGGTCTCCTAAATAGTTTCCTAACTGGTTTCCTAACTGGTCTCCTAACTGGTTTCATAACTTCTTTCCTAACTGGTTTCCTAACTGGTTTCCTAACTGGTTTCCTAACTGGTCTCCTAACTGGTCTCCTAACTGGTCTCCTAACTGGTCTCCTAACTGGTTTCCTAACTAGTTTCCTAACTGGTTTCCTAACTGGTTTCCTAACTGGTCTCCTAACTGGTTTCCTAACTGGTTTCCTAACTGGTTTCCTAACTGGTCTCCTAACTGCTCTCCTAACTGGTTTCCTAACTGCTCTCCTAACTGCTCTCCTAACTGCTCTCCTAACTGCTCTCCTAACTGGTCTCCTAACTGGTTTCCTAACTGGTTTCCTAACTGGTCTCCTAACTGGTTTCCTAACTGGTTTCCTAACTGGTTTCCTAACTGGTTTCCTAACTGGTCTCCTAACTGGTCTCCTAACTGCTCTCCTAACTGCTCTCCTAACTGGTCTCCTAACTGGTCTCCTAACTGGTTTCCTAACTGGTCTCCTAACTGGTCTCCTAACTGGTCTCCTAACTGGTTTCCTAACTGGTCTCCTAACTGGTCTCCTAACTGGTCTCCTAACTGGTTTCCTAACTGGTCTCCTAACTGGTCTCCTAACTGGTTTCCTAACTAGTTTCCTAACTGGTTTCCTAACTGGTTTCCTAACTGGTCTCCTAACTGGTTTCCTAACTGGTTTCCTAACTGGTCTCCTAACTGGTTTCCTAACTGGTCTCCTAACTGGTTTCCTAACTGGTTTCCTAACTGGTTTCCTAACTGGTTTCCTAACTGGTCTCCTAACTGGTTTCCTAACTGGTTTCCTAACTGGTTTCCTAACTGGTCTCCTAACTGGTCTCCTAACTGGTCTCCTAACTGGTTTCCTAACTGGTCTCCTAACTGGTCTCCTAACTGGTTTCCTAACTGGTTTCCTAACTGGTCTCCTAACTGGTCTCCTAACTGCTCTCCTAACTGGTCTCCTAACTGGTCTCCTAACTGGTTTCCTAACTGGTTTCCTAACTGGTCTCCTAACTGGTCTCCTAACTGGTCTCCTAACTGGTTTCCTAACTGGTCTCCTAACTGGTCTCCTAACTGGTTTCCTAACTGGTTTCCTAACTAGTTTCCTAACTGGTTTCCTAACTGGTTTCCTAACTGGTCTCCTAACTGGTCTCCTAACTGGTCTCCTAACTGGTTTCCTAACTGGTTTCCTAACTGGTCTCCTAACTGGTCTCCTAACTGGTCTCCTAACTGGTTTCCTAACTGGTTTCCTAACTGGTCTCCTAACTGGTCTCCTAACTGGTCTCCTAACTGGTCTCCTAACTGGTATCCTAACTGGTTTCCTAACTGGTTTCCTAACTGGTATCCTAACTGGTTTCCTAACTGGTCTCCTAACTGCTCTCCTAACTGGTTTCCTAACTGGTTTCCTAACTGGTCTCCTAACTGGTCTCCTAACTGCTCTCCTAACTGGTTTCCTAACTGGTCTCCTAACTGGTTTCCTAACTGGTTTCCTAATTGGTTTCCTAACTGGTTTCCTAACTGGTCTCCTAACTGGTTTCCTAACTGGTCTCCTAACTGGTCTCCTAACTGGTCTCCTAACTGGTCTCCTAACTGGTTTCCTAACTGGTTTCCTAACTGGTTTCCTAACTGGTCTCCTAACTGGTTTCCTAACTGGTTTCCTAACTGGTCTCCTAACTGGTTTCCTAACTGGTTTCCTAACTGGTTTCCTAACTGGTTTCCTAACTGGTTTCCTAACTGCTCTCCTAACTGGTTTCCTAACTGGTCTCCTAACTGGTTTCCTAACTGGTTTCCTAACTGGTTTCCTAACTGGTCTCCTAACTGGTCTCCTAACTGGTTTCCTAACTGGTTTCCTAACTGGTTTCCTAACTGGTCTCCTAACTGGTTTCCTAACTGGTCTCCTAACTGGTTTCCTAACTGGTTTCCTAACTGGTCTCCTAACTAGTTTCCTAACTGGTTTCCTAACTAGTTTCCTAACTGGTCTCCTAACTGGTCTCCTAACTAGTTTCCTAACTGGTTTCCTAACTGGTCTCCTAACTGGTTTCCTAACTGGTTTCCTAACTGGTTTCCTAACTGGTCTCCTAACTGCTCTCCTAACTGGTTTCCTAACTGGTTTCCTAACTGGTCTCCTAACTGCTCTCCTAACTGCTCTCCTAACTGGTTTCCTAACTGGTCTCCTAACTGGTCTCCTAACTGGTTTCCTAACTGCTCTCCTAACTGCTCTCCTAACTGCTCTCCTAACTGGTTTCCTAACTTGTTTCCTAACTGGTCTCCTAACTGCTCTCCTAACTGGTCTCCTAACTGGTTTCCTAACTGCTCTCCTAACTGGTTTCCTAACTGGTCTCCTAACTGGTCTCCTAACTGGTTTCCTAACTGGTCTCCTAACTGCTCTCCTAACTGGTTTCCTAACTGGTCTCCTAACTGGTCTCCTAACTGGTCTCCTAACTGGTTTCCTAACTGGTCTCCTAACTGGTTTCCTAACTGGTTTCCTAACTGGTCTCCTAACTGGTTTCCTAACTGGTCTCCTAACTGGTCTCCTAACTGGTTTCCTAACTGGTCTCCAAACTGCTCTCCTAACTGCTCTCCTAACTGCTCTCCTAACTGGTTTCCTAACTGCTCTCCTAACTGGTCTCCTAACTGCTCTCCTAACTGGTTTCCTAACTGCTCTCCTAACTGCTCTCCTAACTGGTCTCCTAACTGGTGTCCTAACTGGTTTCCTAACTGCTCTCCTAACTGCTCTCCTAACTGGTCTCCTAACTGGTCTCCTAACTGCTCTCCTAACTGCTCTCCTAACTGGTCTCCTAACTGGTGTCCTAACTGGTTTCCTAACTGCTCTCCTAACTGCTCTCCTAACTGCTCTCCTAACTGCTCTCCTAACTGGTCTCCTAACTGGTTTCCTAACTGGTCTCCTAACTGGTTTCCTAACTGGTCTCCTAACTGGTTTCCTAACTGGTCTCCAGCCTGTGAAACCTCTGCAGATGGTCCAGAACGCGGCGGTGCGTCTGGTCTTGGATCAGCCTAAAAGAACACGCCCCCCCTCTGTTCATTGAGCTCCTCTGGCTGCCCTTAGCATCAGATCCAAGTCCCTGATGTTAGCTACAAAGAGCTTAATGGAACGGCTCCATCTACTTGAATGCTCTTGCAAAGGCTTCTGTCCCAACTGGGTCCCTCCGTTGGTCCCAGGATTGTCGTCTAGCAGCTCCTACACCACGCCTAAGACAATCCAAACTCTGTTCATGTGTCGTCCCACGATGGTGGAATGACCTACCGAGCGCTACCAGAACAGGGGCGTCCCTGTCTACCTCCTGAACCACAGAGCTCAGATCAGGTGAAAGTCACCGGTTCTCTTTATTCTGCCAGTTGTAAGCAGAGAAGACTCAGAGGAGTTAAACTCCTAGGGTTAGGGTTAGGGCCGGATGGCTTTTTATGGTTTGAGTCAGACCTCAGAGTTATTTAAACTGGACCTCACCTGGTCACACCTGTCTGACCAACCGGAAACATCCACAGGATGCACCGAGGAGACGTTCAGTCTATTGATGCATTCAATGACCACTGGGAACTTTCTGATCTTTGAGTAGAAAGAAAAAGCCGGACCTTGTTATCAGTTATTCACTGATTTTCTGTTCCTACTTCTCACTTTCCATCAAGACCAGAATAAACCTCTCATTGGCTCAACTGCATGACATCACAGTGACATCACATTTCCTCTCCTCAGTGGTGGAAGAGAACAGCTTCCCTCCCCCTCCTCCGTCTGATGGCGGCGGCTTCCCACTGGCGCCCAGTGACGGCTCAGAGCTGCTGGCCCCGCCTCCTCCTTCTCCACCCACTCAGGAAGTCGACGGTACCTTTTTTAGCACTGAACTGTGTTTAAGTTTCATCACTGAAGCAGTTAGCTTCACAAATCAACTTTTAAAGACCTCACTTCCAAAAATCTGTAGTTTTTAATCAGTTTCAACCTTTAACAGAACTTTCATTACCGGCATTACTTTAACAGATGAAAGAAAGATGAAAGTTTGCTGCTGAAAACAATCAAACTGATTCCCGTGAAAATAAGATTCACTTAAAAATGTTGATCTTAACTCATTGGTGTGATTTTTAACGAACACATTTAACCACCAGGGGGTGCTGTGGCATCACTTTTCAACAAAACCCCTCCAAGGTCAAAGAAAGATCCAGTTTTTAATGAGGTTCAGTCGACAGCATGTGACACAGATGTGATGGAGAATCCAGCAAATCTTCAGAAATGATGTTCGATCCCAAGTTTCCTGCTTTTCAGTGTCTGCTCTGATGATTTCAGCTTGTTAAAATCAGCTGTTCCAGCTTCAGCTTCAGTCTCTTCTTCCTCTGTGGTGCTTTTTCAGAGACCCTCCCCACCAGGAGGAGTCGCCACCGCCGCTCGCCTCCCACCACTCGCTCTGTCTCTCTGAGGGTCCGCTCAGGCCCCGCCTCTCGCTGCCGCTACACTCGCTCCCTCTTCCTGCCTGCTGTCCAATCACGTAAGCTGCTGGTGGGGCTCTGTCGTCCAATAAAAACTCAGATTATCAGCGACAGACTGATGTCTCTGAGATGTCTCCCGTTCCTCGGGGGGGTTAGACGTACCCGAAGACCTCGTTATTGGTCTTTAGAGGTTTAACAGTTTTTGAAACTCACCAGTTTTTGAGTTGGTGAGTTTCCAGGATAGTTTGGGTAATGTTACAGTAGTCAGAGGTCAGAGGTCAGAGAGCTATTTATTAGATTGTTTATCAGGACAGATGATCACTCGTTCTCATTTTCTCGGTGCTGACTCAGCTTCTCTTTGTCTGTCAGTCATGATTCCCCCTCCTCCCCCCTACCCTCCCCCCTGCACCCCCCTGCAGCCGCCCTCCTCTTCTTCTTCCTTCGTCACCCTGCTTCCTCGCTCTTCCTCCTCTCCTCGGCTCTGCTTACCTGCTCGTCTCGAACACCTGGGTAAGAACCTGTGGCGAGCATTTGGTGCGACTGTAGCTGTAGCTGCTGCCTGTACTCCAGCTGTATGTAGAAGGTATCATTGGTGCGACTGTAGCTGTAGCTGCTGCCTGTACTCCAGCTGTATGTAGAAGGTATCATTGGTACGACTGTAGCTGTAGCTGCTGCCTGTACTCCAGCTGTATGTAGAAGGTATCATTGGTACGACTGTAGCTGTAGCTGCTGCCTGTACTCCAGCTGTATGTAGAAGGTATCATTGGTGCGACTGTAGCTGTAGCTGCTGCCTGTACTCCAGCTGTATGTAGAAGGTATCATTGGTACGACTGTAGCTGTAGCTGCTGCCTGTACTCCAGCTGTATGTAGAAGGTACTCATCTCACACTAATTTAGTGGAGCAGTAGTGCTACACATCAGAGAACTCACACAGCTTCACGTGCTCTGTTGAAGCTCCGCCTCCTCATCATATAACCTGTGTTCCCTCAGATTTGGAGATCCCAGCCCCACCCCCACCTCTCCTATTGGATGACGGGGTGGGATTTGATGGCGTCATGCCACCACTCCCACCTCCAGTGGACTATGACACCAACGCACCCCCACACTACCTGGAGAAAGGTACATCTACCTCTGCAGTGTGGAAACCACCTGAGCATTTATTCCATGCCCTTTGTCACCTGGACATTTGGTCAACTAGTGATGTCATAGAATTTCACAAGTTAACCTGTACGGCAGTTGCTGCACTTCACTAGTTAACTAGTGACATGCACATGTTAACCAGCTTTGTTAAACTAGTAAGATAAATCGTTAACTACTGCAACACGTGAAGCGAATGTCTCACTAGTTGTTTACTAGTACTGAGCAAAGCTTTACTAGTTCAACCAAAAGTCTTACATGTGAAAAAAAAGTTTCACTAGTGACATAAAATACCAAGATACTTTCATCTCGTTAACTAGTGATAAAATAAAACACTGTTCCTATCTAACTGGGGGTTCTTTAGGATCTGACGAGTTAGTAGTAAAAGATGTGTAACTAGTAAAGTAAAAAGACCCAAACTAGAGTAACTAGTTGGTATTTTCACACCTACTAGTTAAGTAGGCACAGTTTGATCTTCACCAGTTAGGCCAAAATTCCCTTATTAGCATGGAGAGCATTGTGGCTCTGACTAGTAGACTAGTTGTGTTTTTAACCTTGTTTAGTAAATGTTTTCTACACTAGTTTTCTCGTGGAGTTTAAATGGTTCGTATCTGTTTATTTTTATTTTTGCTTTGAGTAGTTAACATGTAAGCTGCAGTGTGATCAGTGAGGATTTGAACTTCCACTAGTTCAACGGGTAAACCTGTTTAGCCTCACTCGTTAAACAATAAGGTCAATAGATACTTTAAATAGTTAACTAGTAAGGTGTGAAATCCTCACTTGTCACAGTGAGTATTTTTGGCTCTCGCTGGTTAACTAAATGTAGGTTCCTAGTAAACTAGTGAGGTGATTAGCTGAGAAACTAGTTAACATGTCAGACGACCGCTAGTTTGTGAAAAAGCTGACTAGTTTGGATTTTGCTGCGACTCGAGCAGCTCCCGGCGTCACTGGTCAGGATCGGTTTGGAACTCATTCAACAAACTGAAAAGGAGTCCAGTGGAGTTGGTGCTCAGGTGGCTCTCCATGCTGTGGCTGCTGATATCCAACATCTTCGGTGTAACTTCAGTGGTTCCTCTGACTGAACTTCCTCTGTATGTCCAGTGGTGGCGCTGTACGACTACGAGGCCTCGAAGCCCGATGACCTGGCTCTTGTTGAGGGTGACATCGTTTACGTGACGCATCGCCAAGACGACGGCTGGTGTCAGGGGGTCCTAAATGGCAAGCAGGGCTTCTTCCCTGAAAACTACGTCCAATCATGTGGCTAGATGAAGCCCCGCCTCTCTGTTGTTACCATGAAGATGTCTCTTCATCAGTGTTATCGAGCCTCTTATTGGTAGATTTGTACTTTAACTTGTTTTACTTCAGGCGACAGATTAGTTTATTTCACACTCACCTGGAAACATTTCAGTGATCGTAGAGTCTGATTAACCCTTATAGCAGCAGTGTAAATCCAACCATCGGTCCGGCTTAAAATCATAGAAATAAAGTTTATTTTCTGAAAGGAAAGGCTGACGGCTGTTGTGAGTGTTTGTTTTACAGCCTGCAGAGGGCGCTGTTTCCTCTCAGCTCCATCTGTCTTCCTGTTCATGCTGAAGTTCCTCAGCTCCTCAGCGGAGTTTCTATTTTCTGTGCCAGCATGTTTCTACAACCACAGAACTCTGAAACAACCTCAAAGTCAAAGGAAATGTTGGAATCACTGGGATATATCTGGAAAAAGGAGTCTCATTTGGGTCGTAAGCTGTCTGTAGGGGCACATGTGTTGTATTCTGAAGGCAAATCTGATAGAGGGAGGAGCTTCTGTTTAGCTTCATTTCTGGACCAATGGCCTGAATATCTCAGTAACCTGAGTGACATGTGTGAGCTCCTTAGGCCCGAAGACGAGCTCCTTAGGCCTGAAGACGAGCTCCTTAGGCCTGAAGACGAGCTCCTTAGGCCCGAAGACGAGCTCCTTAGGCCTGAAGACGAGCTCCTTAGGCCTGAAGACGAGCTCCTTAGGCCCGATGACGAGCTCCTTAGGCCTGAAGACGAGCTCCTTAGGCCTGAAGACGAGCTCCTTAGGCCCGAAGACGAGCTCCTTAGGCCCGAAGACGAGCTCCTTAGGCCTGAAGACGAGCTCCTTAGGCCTGAAGACGAGCTCCTAAGGCCTGAAGACGAGCTCCTTAGGCCCGAAGACGAGCTCCTTAGGCCTGAAGACGAGCTCCTTAGGCCTGAAGACGAGCTCCTTAGGCCCGAAGACGAGCTCCTTAGGCCCGAAGACGAGCTCCTTAGGCCCGAAGACGAGCTCCTTAGGCCCGAAGACGAGCTCCTTAGGCCCGAAGACGAGCTCCTTAGGCCCGAAGACGAGCTCCTAAGGCCTGAAGACGAGCTCCTTAGGCCTGAAGACGAGCTCCTAAGGCCTGAAGACGAGCTCCTTACGCCCGAAGACGAGCTCCTTAGGCCCGAAGACGAGCTCCTTAGGTCTGAAGACGAGCTCCTTAGGCCCGAAGGCGAGCTCCTTAGGCCCGAAGACGAGCTCCTTAGGCCCGAAGACGAGCTCCTTAGGCCTGAAGACGAGCTCCTTAGGCCCGAAGACGAGCTCCTTAGGCCCGAAGACGAGCTCCTTAGGCCCGATGACGAGCTCCTTAGGCCTGAAGACGAGTTTTTCTACTGTTTGTGGTAAATTTGAGTCTCTGTCAGTAACATTTTAATGAGTCAGGGGCCCCGATGCCTCAGTCCTTGGGGCCCATGTCCATTAAACAGTCAGTAATCCTCATTGTTCAAGATTTAAAGACACAAATCTGTTGGCATCTGAACATTTAAACCAGCTGACTGTGGCTGAGCTGTTACCTAAATGTTTGGTGGGCAAACCTTAGCCTGTGAGTCTGTATACTTAGATATGAGGTAAACGTTAATAAAGGGAACCAGATGTGGCTTATAAACGTTTAAGCTGATCTCAGAGCAGAGAGTCTGACTCTGGGTTGGATATTGATTGATTTATTTAGGGGACAAAGTCCTCCCTGGCGCTGCACTGCCCCCTGCTGGCCCCGGATACAAACTGTAACCACAGCCTTTGAGCTGCCAAACCTTCTTCTTCTTGTTGTGTTTTAAATAACAGATTCATTGTCTGTAGCCGGTAAGTTTCCATTTCCCGGTCAGTTCATTGGCTCTCTGCTTTTCACCAGAATTAACCCAAACTTCCTTTCTGAGAGATGACTTCCTGTTTTCACTCTGTGAGTCACGCTCTGTGGTTTCAGTATGTGGTTTTTTCGACACTCGGGGGAGTTTTGCACACATTTCTTGTTTAAGTGACATCATTCCTGCACAGACGTCCCTTCTTCATGCAAACAGCTGCAGTTTCCTTTCCCTGAACTTTGATAACTGGGGTTTCTCACGGGTTGGAGGTCAGTTTCTGCAGCAGTGCTTTATGTGGACAGTTAAACAATAACAGCTCTGCAGCTGAGATTTTAATGTTTTCCACAGTTAACATTCGTAAAGTCACCCCTGAACTCTGACCCTGAGGGGGGCACTGAGTCCTTCTCAAGCCAACCAAGAGATAAAGACTCTCCAGCAGGTGCTGGGTCTGTCCCGAGTCGTCCTCCTGGTAAAGCACCCAATCAGGGAGGCGTCTGAACAGCATCCCGACCTCAGCTGGCTCCCTCCATCAGAGGCGCAGTCCTGGTGGGGTCGGTCCGGTTGTACAGGGACCGAATGACCCGTTACCAGAGGCCCGATACCCGGTACTCCCTCAGCACCTCCCACAGGACACCTTAAAACCTTCTGCGAGGCCACCAAACACATGAAGACTGGTTGGGAGAGCTCCCCTGCACCTTCCAGTGCCCTGGTGAGTATATTTAGGGCTTTTCGCCTGCCTCTGCCTGCATGAACAAACGCCAGATGGAAGCGTTTTGGGGGCTGAGGACAGCCAGGGTGCAGACCGCCGTCTCTGGAGCTGATTTCAGTCCTTTGGAAAGTTAATCCCCTGCATGAAAGGTATTACCTCCAGTAGGGTCCTTAGGCAATGCCCCCCCACCCTACCTGCCTACCTGTAAGTCGCTTTGGATAAAAGCTTCTGCTAAATGCATAAAAACATAAACATTATCCCTGAGAACCTCCTGGATAAACCATCTTAGATACCACCATCATCATCATCAAGGCTGGTTTTGGCTGGTTTTGGCTGGTTTTGACTGGTTTTGACTGGTTTTGACTGGTTTTGGCTGGTTTTGACTGTTTTTGACTGGTTTTGGCTGGTTTTGACTGTTTTTGACTGTTTTTGGCTGGTTTTGGCTGGTTTTGACTGGTTTTGACTGTTTTTGACTGTTTTTGGCTGGTTTTGACTGGTTTTGGCTGGTTTTGGCTGGTTTTGACTGTTTTTGACTGGTTTTGACTGTTTTTGGCTGGTTTTGGCTGGTTTTGACTGGTTTTGGCTGGTTTTGACTGGTTTTGACTGTTTTTGACTGTTTTTGACTGTTTTTGGCTGGTTTTGGCTGGTTTTGACTGGTTTTGGCTGGTTTTGACTGTTTTTGACTGGTTTTGACTGGTTTTGACTGGTTTTTGGCTGGTTTTGGCTGGTTTTGACTGGTTTTGACTGGTTTTGACTGTTTTTGACTGGTTTTGACTGTTTTTGACTGTTTTTGGCTGTTTTTGGCTGGTTTTGACTGGTTTTGACTGTTTTTGACTGGTTTTGACTGTTTTTGGCTGGTTTTGGCTGGTTTTGACTGGTTTTGGCTGGTTTTGACTGGTTTTGACTGGTTTTGACTGGTTTTGGCTGGTTTTGGCTGGTTTTGGCTGGTTTTGACTGTTTTTGACTGGTTTTGACTGGTTTTGACTGGTTTTGGCTGGTTTTGACTGGTTTTGACTGTTTTTGGCTGGTTTTGGCTGGTTTTGACTGGTTTTGGCTGGTTTTGACTGTTTTTGACTGTTTTTGGCTGGTTTTGGCTGGTTTTGACTGGTTTTGACTGTTTTTGGCTGGTTTTGGCTGGTTTTGACTGGTTTTGACTGTTTTTGGCTGTTTTTGGCTGGTTTTGACTGGTTTTGACTGTTTTTGACTGTTTTTGGCTGGTTTTGGCTGGTTTTGACTGGTTTTGGCTGGTTTTGACTGTTTTTGACTGTTTTTGACTGTTTTTGGCTGTTTTTGACTGGTTTTGGCTGGTTTTGACTGGTTTTGACTGTTTTTGACTGGTTTTGGCTGGTTTTGACTGGTTTTGACTGTTTTTGACTGTTTTTGGCTGGTTTTGACTGGTTTTGACTGGTTTTGACTGGTTTTGACTGTTTTTGGCTGGTTTTGGCTGGTTTTGACTGGTTTTGGCTGGTTTTGGCTGGTTTTGACTGTTTTTGACTGGTTTTGACTGTTTTTGGCTGGTTTTGACTGGTTTTGGCTGGTTTTGGCTGGTTTTGACTGTTTTTGACTGGTTTTGACTGGTTTTGACTGGTTTTGGCTGGTTTTGACTGGTTTTGACTGTTTTTGGCTGGTTTTGGCTGGTTTTGACTGGTTTTGGCTGGTTTTGACTGTTTTTGACTGTTTTTGGCTGGTTTTGGCTGGTTTTGACTGGTTTTGACTGTTTTTGGCTGGTTTTGGCTGGTTTTGACTGGTTTTGACTGTTTTTGGCTGGTTTTGGCTGGTTTTGACTGGTTTTGGCTGGTTTTGACTGTTTTTGACTGTTTTTGACTGTTTTTGGCTGTTTTTGACTGGTTTTGACTGGTTTTGACTGGTTTTGACTGTTTTTGACTGGTTTTGGCTGGTTTTGACTGGTTTTGACTGTTTTTGACTGTTTTTGGCTGGTTTTGACTGTTTTTGGCTGGTTTTGACTGGTTTTGACTGGTTTTGACTGGTTTTGACTGTTTTTGGCTGGTTTTGACTGGTTTTGACAGGTTTTGACTGTTTTTGGCTGGTTTTGACTGGTTTTGACTGGTTTTGGCTGTTTCTGGTGGTCCAGGATCGGTTCTGTTTCAGTTTGATCACGTTTCCTGTCTCAGCTTCATCCGTCTGAATATCAGGTTTCCTTCGTATTTCTGTTCATCTGAATGTATGCAGCTGTGTTTGAGATGAATTCCAGATGTTGACGACTGGAACAAACTGAATTAATTAGATTAAACTGTCACCAAATGTTTTTAAATCCAGGTAACTCATCCAGTTGCCTGGTTGAAGTCGGTCTGTTTCCTTATCTGGAACTGGTCCGACCCGCCTGCAGCTGGACTCCTGACAGACCTGCCATTTATTTAGTATCTGAGTCACTGAACAGCTGTTTTTAACCATGACTGAGGTCAGCTGATGCAAAGCTGTGAGCTGCTCATGAACTTCGGATCAACCCGACCTCAGAGTTTATTTTCCTCGTGTCGTTTAGTTTCTACAGTTTTATCCAAATCGTTGCAGTTTTGCTGCACTTTGGTCAACACTTGATTAAAGAAAAGAAGCCAAAGTGGCAGGAAATGCAGAAAAACTAAAGAGCTGACTTAACTAGAGAGCAATACAGCCGAGAACAAGGAAGGAAATCAGCGGGTTTTGACCCAGGAGGAGCTGCTGATGAAGGTGAGCCACACCTGAATAGGGTCTGTTTGTTTCTGCATCTGCTTCAGCATTACCCCGGAGCTCTGGAAGGAGCTCACAGCATCCTTTTGGTCTGACTCTGCATCGATCTGAACGCTTTTATGCAAAAAACAAAGCAACTTTTCTGTGTTTGGTTTCGGTTTTTAGAGGAGGATCAGAGAATCGTTTCCTGTCATCACGTCAGATGAGTTTTCCTGAGGAAACCTCGCCCACCAGCAGCTGCTGAGCTCTGATTTCACTTTGAAAAGCCCAGCCGAGGGTAATTTTCTGTCTGAAGGGGAAAGGCGTAAGTAATTCGTCTGTATTTCTGAATTTCTCTCCAGCTGTTTGACTGGTTTTGACTGGTTTTGACTGGTTTTGACTGGTTTTGACTGTTTTTGACTGTTTTTGGCTGTTTTTGACTGGTTTTGACTGGTTTTGACTGTTTTTGGCTGGTTTTGACTGGTTTTGACTGGTTTTGACTGTTTTTGGCTGGTTTTGACTGGTTTTGACTGGTTTTGGCTGTTTTTGACTGTTTTTGGCTGTTTTTGACTGGTTTTGACTGGTTTTGACTGGTTTTGACTGTTTTTGACTGGTTTTGACTGGTTTTGACTGGTTTTGACTGTTTGACTGTTTTTGGCTGGTTTTGACTGGTTTTGACTGGTTTTGACTGGTTTTGACTGTTTTTGGCTGGTTTTGACTGGTTTTGACTGGTTTTGACTGTTTTTGGCTGGTTTTGACTGGTTTTGACTGGTTTTGGCTGTTTTTGGCTGGTTTTGACTGGTTTTGACTGGTTTTGGCTGGTTTTGGCTGGTTTTGACTGGTCCAGGATCGGTTCTGTTTCAGTTTGATCACGTTTCCTGTCTCAGCTTCATCCGTCTGAATATCAGGTTTCCTTCGTATTTCTGTTCATCTGAATGTATGCAGCTGTGTTTGAGATGAATTCCAGATGTTGACGACTGGAACAAACTGAATTAATTAGATTAAACTGTCACCAAATGTTTTTAAATCCAGGTTAAAAACATTCCTTTTCTCATGTGTTTATGCATGAAATCTGCAGGATATCTTTTAACTTCTCCAGACTGTTTTTAATCATTTTAACTATTTTATTTGTTTCTCTTCATATTCTTTATGTATTTTAAAGCTTCTTCCCGCTGCGATGCTTTCATTTTATTCAAAGCACTTTGAATTGTTTCTGCATGAAATGTGCCACAAATAAACTTGAGTCAGAGCGGCTCGCTGTGTGCAAACGACTGAACAGACGGAGCATTTTCAGCCAAAGAATCTGTTACAGAACGTGTTTGCACATCTGTGGTGGCGCACACAGATGTTACATCTGAGTGGTGCGGATGGTCCGACCACATGCTGCAGAGCGCCTTTACGCCTCAGTGACAGGAGAAACTGACTCAGACTGAGGATCAGGACGCAGACAGACGGGTCCACTGGGCCAATGGCTCTGAAAACACGGATCTTACTCCGGTTCCCTCGGCTCGCCTCGACCCAGCTGCAGAAACGGCAGCTTTTCTGCTGCAGGAGGAGGTTTTTACACATTAAGAACTCTCTGAGCACGAGAAGGCAGCATGTTGGTGTCTTTGAAGGGAAAACAGACAAATCTCTCTCACTGCTTTAAGCAGCTTGGTTCCCCGTCCAGTCAGAGCTCCATCAGCTGTAAATAGTTTGGCTGAACCAGCAATCAGCTTTTAGGTCTCACCTCCCTCCACATCTGGTTCCCTGAACAGGGTCCTGCAGGTTTTAGATGTTCGGCCGCTTCAACATGAGCTGATTCAGATGAACATGAGCCGGTTTGTGCAGAACTTCAGTGACTCTGAGGCACTGTTTTCCTCCCGTTTAATCTATCCTCCGTGAGAAGAGTTGGACCAGAGCTGACAGGTCTGCTCTTTCCTAAAATCAGAAACCACCTGAGAGAAAGAGAGACGCTGTGGATGAGGTTAAACTCCTGTTAGAGACTGATAACAAACTGGAGCTGAAAGGTCAGCTGAAAGCGGCGCTACGGCTGCATTTTCTGGTTTAAAACTGAGAAACAAAAAGCTCCAAATGACTAGATGCTGTGAAGCATAAAAAGTAAAGTTCCACCTGCCCCAAACTGCCCAAAACCGCCTTCTGGAAACATCCATCCATCCATTTTCTGTACCGTCAACCCGTCGGTCGGGCAGCGGGGGGGGCTGGAGCCAGCAGCCATCGGGCGAAAGGCCGGCTGGACAGGTCCCTTCTGGAACCAGTTTTATTAAATATGAAAGAGAATCTCTTGTTCCGGTAGCTGGAAACTTGGGTGTCATGACTGAAGACCTTTAAAGCTGCTGATCTCCCAGATATCAGATCTCTATACCGTCTATCTTTAGGAAACTCTGCCTCCGACCCGGCTCTGAGAGCCTCTCCTGCCCTGCACCTCCCTGACTGCTGCCTTCCATCTCTGCTCTGTCACCCCCGACAGAGGCTGCTTTCCTTCCATGTAGCTCTTTGTTAGCTTTGCCGTTAGCTCTGATGTTACATCCTGTCAGAAAAATTCTCTCAAAATTAGGCTCAGAGTCGCTGGAGACGATGAACACAAAACATTTATTCCTTGCAAGAAAGAGACGAGTCGGCCCAACCTGTCAGGAAGCTGCTCAGAGTTTTCTGGATAACTAAATGGTCCTGTTGCTATTTATATTGTTTATGTTTGGCATTACGCCATTTAATATTATGGGAAGACAGTCAAAACACCTTTGCTTCATACATAGTATTATGAGAACCAAAAGACAGCAGGAGCCCCCCCCCCCCCCCCCCCCCCATCACAGAAACTCTTATTTTTGCAGCTTTTCTCATAGTATAACTCTATAATTTTTCTAACACATCTATCTTTAGGAAACTCAGCTCTTAGAGAGCATCTCCTGCCCTGCACCTCCCTGACTGCTGCTTTCCTTCCATGTAGCTCTTTGTTAGCTTTGCCGTTAGCTCTGATCCTCATTGGTAAGTGACTTTGGATAAAAGCTAAACGCAGGACCATAAATATGACGTCAGTGTTCTGGTTCCGCCTCTGTTTCCCTGCACAGGTTCCAGAGATGAGTATTCCATCTCACCGCCAGTGTTCCCTGGAGATCAAGAACAAGAGCTCCAAGTACACGCTGTCTGAGCCGCTGAGAGTCCCGCCGCCACCGCCGCAGACGCCATTTTGGTTCTGAGCCTCGAACAGGACCAGAACCAACAGATGTGGAGCAGTCGGTGCTCAGCTCTGTGCCTAAAGGCTGACTGATGGTGTCACCAAGCATCACTGCTTCCATTAGGAAATCAGAGGAAAGAAACCGAAGGAACCACAAAACTGATTTAGCAGTCAGGAGAGCACGTCCCGGCATCTGAGGGGTCAGAGTTCAGAGGGCAGGCATCTGAGGGGTCAGAGTTCAGAGGGCAGGCATCTGAAGGGTCAGAGTTCAGAGGGCAGGCATCTGAGGGGTCAGAGTTCAGAGGGCAGGCATCTGAAGGGTCAGAGTTCAGAGGGCAGGCATCTGAGGGGTCAGAGTTCAGAGGGCAGGCATCTGAGGGGTCAGAGTTCAGAGGGCAGGCATCTGAGGGGTCAGAGTTCAGAGGGCAGGCATCTGAGGGGTCAGAGTTCAGAGGGCAGGCATCTGAGGGGTCAGAGTTCAGAGGGCAGGTATCTGAGGGGTCAGAGTTCAGAGGGCAGGTATCTGAGGGGTCAGAGTTCAGAGGGCAGGTATCTGAGGGGTCAGAGTTCAGAGGGCAGGCATCTGAGGGGTCAGAGTTCAGAGGGCAGGTATCTGAGGGGTCAGAGTTCAGAGGGCAGGTATCTGAGGGGTCAGAGTTCAGAGGGCAGGCATCTGAAGGGTCAGAGTTCAGAGGGCAGGTATCTGAGGGGTCAGAGTTCAGAGGGCAGGTATCTGAGGGGTCAGAGTTCAGAGGGCAGGCATCTGAAGGGTCAGAGTTCAGACAGAATGACCAGAGCAGAAAGCAGAGAAAGAACAAAGTTCAGACTTTATGGAGCACAGAAGCGGCCAAAATCTGAAACCAGAACAAAAATATATCCATGGCAAAATAAATAAGATCATAAATTTTACTGAAATTCATTTATGCAAAAACAATTGAACAGAATATGAAATAAATACATTTCTGAGCTTTAATCTTAAATGCCATTTATTTCAGTTTGACTCTGTTTTATTTATTATTTTAACTGGAATACATTTAATTGCTTTCTTTGTTTATATGTTGCTTTATTTATTTTTTATTCCTTTAAATACACCCCCCATGTATTTCCTCATTATGCAAATGAGGGGGCGGGGTTTCAGAGGCCTTCACAGCCACAGAGACAGGAAGTCAGGAAGGCTAACAGCGTTAGCAACTAGATTAGCTTGCTTTCTAAACAACTGCTATTTAACTCCAAACAATCAGGGACAAAGAACACAGAGTGTCTCGGTTTGTTGAACCATCTGAGTCGTAGCTTCAGAACCAGAAGTACCAGAATCTATCCTCTGATGTTCGACCTGCTTGTTCTGTGGTTGTTCAGGACTGACTGTCTGTTGCTGTCTCCTCTGTCCAGAGTCCATCTCATCAGCGGGAACTGTGAGGTTCCCCTGCCGCCGACGCTCGGCCCGTCTGAAACCGGCACCGCCCTCTTCATCAAGGCGCCGCACACAGCCTGCGGGTCGGTGGGCATCCTGACCTACGACCTCCTGCAGGAGTCCAGCCGTCAGTTCAGGGGCAGGATGGCGGTGATGTTCTCCGTTCCTTATGACTTCGTGCTTTACTCCAGCTGGTACGGGGTGGGGGTGCTCGGCAGGGACATGCTGTGCAACAAAGAGCTGTTCAGCGGGTTTGGGGTTCAGGGTTTGTCCGGGGCCAAGCCAAAGGGCCCAGTCTGACCCGGTTCTGAGGGTGGAGGTCTGTGACAACTGAGAGCTGCTGCTCCTTCCTCTGCCTCCAGCTGTCCCAGTAACAGGTTCAGGGGTTTGTCTCCTGAGTCTGAGCAGCAAATTTCCTCTGAATTCTTCTTCAAAAGCATGAAATAATTTGAGCAAACTGACAACTGAGAAGCAGTGGGGTCCAGAATCACTCTGTGGTTGAACCAGCAACCTCCTGACTGAGAGGAGGGCTCTGTGTCCCCCTGAGCTGCAGCTTATGACCCCCACTGCTGCAGCTGCAAACATCTGCATGTGTGTTCTGAGTCTGCAATAAATGCCGAGTGTAACACGATTCCGTTGTCTTTGTTTTACATAGAGCGAGATAATCAGCTCAGGTTTAACGCTTTGATGGAAGATTTCACAGCTGCAGGCAGCCAGGAGCCAAATCTGCCCAAATAACATCGGACTGGACGGTTCTGAAGGGCTGAACACCTGTCCAGGTGGACCCCGCCTCTCATTCTGACACCTGGGCAATGCTCCGCCCCTCACCGTCATGCAGCAGGATGTAGGAAGGTGGAAGGTGCATAAGGAAGCTGGTTCTCCCTGGGAGTAAATGTGAGACGAAGGTCCTCAGGAGGTGTTTCTGTTGTGTGGAGCCTGAAGATGTCAGTCTGTGACTGTGGCTCAGGTCATTCATGCTCTTTTAAACCATGGTTTAAAAGCCATTTAAACCATTCTTACATCACAGAAGTGTGTGATTGCATATAAAAGATTAGGGAAAGAGAACCCTGACAGACTCAGGTGAAAGAAGAGAACACAAACTGCAGCGATGAGCTGAACTTTATTTTTTAAAACCATAAGAAAATACAAAAATATCAAAGAGAGACTACATTCAGTCAATAAATATATGAATAACAGGAAATAAATAGGCTTACATAAATAAATAAATAATAAAATTAAAACATGAGAAAGTGAATCTGTTCCAGAGGATCAAAGGGTGCTGCTGTCTGCAGGGCGCCCCCTGCTGGCGGCTGATGCTTTCACCAGGTTCCCCAGAAGGTCCAGCCTGTCCAGGTGATCCTTGGTCTCCCTTCTCAGCAGCTCCCAGGAGGCTGCGCTGCCCCCCTGTGGACAAAGATGGTACTATAGTCAGTAAATTCAATACTACAAACAGTCCTACAGTCAGTCCTACAGTCGGACCTACAGTCAGTCCTACAGTCAGACCTACAGTCAGTCCTACAGTCAGTCCTACAGTCAGTCCTACAGTCAGACCTACAGTCAGTCCTACAGTCAGTCCTACAGTCAGTCCTACAGTCAGTCCTACAGTCAGACCTACAGTCAGTCCTACAGTCAGTCCTACAGCCAGACCTACAGTCAGTCCTACAGTCGGACCTACAGTCAGACCTACAGTCAGTCCTACAGTCAGTCCTACAGTCAGACCTACAGTCAGACCTACAGTCAGTCCTACAGTCAGACCTACAGTCAGTCCTACAGTCAGTCCTACAGTCAGTCCTACAGTCAGACCTACAGTCGGACCTACAGTCAGACCTACAGTCAGACCTACAGTCAGTCCTACAGTCAGTCCTACAGTCAGTCCTACAGTCAGTCCTACAGTCGGACTAAACTCAGCCCTACGGTGGGTAACAGAGCAGTACTTGAACTCACCGGGCAGCTCAGAGTGCTGTTTTTCAGCCTCCTGTAGTAATTCCTCAGTCTGCTGTCTGTTCGCTTTTTCGGCACCTGGAAACCAAAAGGAACACTTCAGATTGTGTTTGTGATACAAAGAGGAAGAGAAGAGGCGTTCAAGGTTCAGACAGAGCAGCCGAAATCTGTCCGATACAGAGGAAGAGAAGAGGCGTTCAAGGTTCAGACAGAGCAGCCGAAATCTGACCGATACAGAGAGGAAGAGAAGAGGCGTTCAAGGTTCAGACAGAGCAGCCGAAATCTGTCCGATACAGAGGAAGAGAAGAGGCGTTCAAGGTTCAGACAGAGCAGCCGAAATCTGTGCGATACAGAGGAAGAGAAGAGGCGTTCAAGGTTCAGACAGAGCAGCCGAAATCTGTCCGATGCAGAGGAAGAGAAGAGGCGTTCAAGGTTCAGACAGAGCAGCCGAAATCTGTCCGATACAGAGAGGAAGAGAAGAGGCGTTCAAGGTTCAGACAGAGCAGCCGAAATCTGTCCGATACAAAGAGGAAGAGAAGAGGCGTTCAAGGTTCAGACAGAGCAGCCGAAATCTGTCCGATACAAAGAGGAAGAGAAGAGGCGTTCAAGGTTCAGACAGAGCAGCCGAAATCTGTCCGATACAGAGGAAGAGAAGAGGCGTTCAAGGTTCAGACAGAGCAGCCGAAATCTGTCCGATACAGAGAGGAAGAGACGAGGCGTTCAAGGTTCAGACAGAGCAGCCGAAATCTGTCCGATACAGAGAGGAAGAGAAGAGGCGTTCAAGGTTCAGACAGAGCAGCCGAAATCTGTCCGATACAGAGAGGAAGAGAAGAGGCGTTCAAGGTTCAGACAGAGCAGCCGAAATCTGTCCGATACAGAGAGGAAGAGAAGAGGCGTTCAAGGTTCAGACAGAGCAGCCGAAATCTGTGCGATACAAAGAGGAAGAGAAGAGGCGTTCAAGGTTCAGACAGAGCGGCCGAAATCTGTGCGATACAAAGAGGAAGAGAAGAGGCGTTCAAGGTTCAGACAGAGCAGCCGAGTTCAGTGCGATACAGAGAGGAAGAGAAGAGGCGTTCAAGGTTCAGACAGAGCAGCCGAAATCTGTCCGATACAGAGAGGAAGAGAAGAGGCGTTCAAGGTTCAGACAGAGCAGCCAAAATCTGTCCGATACAGAGAGGAAGAGAAGAGGCGTTCAAGGTTCAGACAGAGCAGCCGAAATCTGTCCGATACAGAGAGGAAGAGAAGAGGCGTTCAAGGTTCAGACAGAGCAGCCGAAATCTGTCCGATACAGAGGAAGAGAAGAGGCGTTCAAGGTTCAGACAGAGCAACCGAAATCTGTCCGATACAGAGAGGAAGAGAAGAGGCGTTCAAGGTTCAGACAGAGCAGCCGAAATCTGTCCGATACAGAGAGGAAGAGAAGAGGCGTTCAAGGTTCAGACAGAGCAGCCGAAATCTGTCCGATACAAAGAGGAAGAGAAGAGGCGTTCAAGGTTCAGACAGAGCGGCCGAAATCTGTGCGATACAAAGAGGAAGAGAAGAGGCGTTCAAGGTTCAGACAGAGCAGCCGAAATCTGTCCGATACAGAGAGGAAGAGAAGAGGCGTTCAAGGTTCAGACAGAGCAGCCGAAATCTGTCCGATACAGAGAGGAAGAGAAGAGGCGTTCAAGGTTCAGACAGAGCAGCCGAAATCTGTCCGATACAGAGGAAGAGAAGAGGCGTTCAAGGTTCAGACAGAGCAACCGAAATCTGTCCGATACAGAGAGGAAGAGAAGAGGCGTTCAAGGTTCAGACAGAGCAGCCGAAATCTGTCCGATACAGAGAGGAAGAGAAGAGGCGTTCAAGGTTCAGACAGAGCAGCCGAAATCTGTCCGATACAGAGAGGAAGAGAAGAGGCGTTCAAGGTTCAGACTAAGCAGCCGAGTTCAGTGAATAAAGAGGAAGAGAAGAGGCGTTCAAGGTTCAGACAGAGCAGCCGAAATCTGACCGATACAGAGAGGAAGAGAAGAGTTGATAAAGCTAAACATTGCGCTGAGAGCAGGTGCAGCAGAGTTTGCTTCAGTTCTATCGGCTGAGTTTGCTTCAGGTCTATCGGCTGAGTTTGCTTCAGTTCTATCGGCTGAGTTCAGCTCAGAGCAGGAAGCAGTAAAAGGACTTTGACTCACGCAGCTGCTGAGCTCCACCACCTGTCTGTGGAGGCTCTCCAGGAACTGTGTGGTTTTCCTGGTGTCCCAGTTAGCAGAGGAGTGGTTGTTACTGCGGAACAGAAGGTAAATCTGCTCCAGACTGTCCCTGATGAAAAGCAGCTGGGACTCCAGCTGAAGACACACGGAGACACAGGGGTGAGCTGCAGCCCTCTGATTGGCCGACAGAGTCGGCGTCCTCAGCAGCGTTTGTAAACATGTAAACAGAAACATTCCCCAACAGGCTGAGGGTGAGAAACGAGATGACTGATTGATTACCCCTTTCTTCTCCACTTGTGCATACAGTTTGTAGGGAAATGGAACTGGACTCTCCTGGTCAGTGAACGCACCGCCCTGAAACAGGAAGAGACGATGCTTCGGTTACTCGCCCCCGACTCCTCCGGCACTCACACCTCTTTAAGTTTACGGACACAAAGCTGCACATAAACAGAGTAAAAGGCACCTGGAACACCCTGAGGAGATATCTGAAGCCTCTCAGGAACCTTTAAAAACATTCAAGGATCATAAAGCGCCCTCCAGGACCCTGGAAATCTCCCAAGAACCCTAGAAGCCTCCCAAGGACCCTGGAAGCCTCCCAAAGACCCTGGAAGCGCCCTCCAGGACCCTAGAAGCCTCCCAAGGACCCCGGAAGCCCCCTCCAGGACCCTGGAAATCTCCCAAGGACCCTGGAAGCAACCTCCAGGACCCTAGAAACCTCCCAAGGACCGTGGAAGCAACCTCCAGGACCCTAGAAGCCTCCCAAGGACCCTGGAAGCGCCCTCCAGGACCCTAGAAACCTCCCAAGGACCGTGGAAGCGCCCTCCAGGACCCTAGAAGCCTCCCAAGGACCCTGGAAGCAACCTCCAGGACCCTAGAAACCTCCCAAGGACCATGGAAGCAACCTCCATAGCACCCTGGAAGCCTCCCAAGGACCCTGGAAGCGCCCTCCAGGACCCTAGAAACCTCTCAAGGACCCTGGAAGCCCCCTCCAGGACCCTAGAAACCTCCCAAGGACCGTGGAAGCAACCTCCAGGACCCTAGAAGCCTCCCAAAGACCCTGGAAGCCCCCTCCAGGACCCTAGAAGCCTCCATAGCACCCTGGAAGCCTCCCAAGGACCCTAGAAGCCCCCTCCAGGACCCTGAAAGCGCCCTCCAGGACCCTGAAAGCCCCCTCCAGGACCCTGAAAGCGCCCTCCAGGACCCTGAAAGCGCCCTCCAGGACCCTGAAAGCCTCCCAAGGACCCTGAAAGCCCCCTCCAGGACCCTAGAAGCCTCCATAGCACCCTGGAAGCCTCCCAAGGACCCTGGAAGCGCCCTCCAGGACCCTAGAAACCTCCCAAGGACCGTGGAAGCAACCTCCAGGATCCTGGAAGCCTCCCAAGGACCCTGAAAGCCCCCTCCAGGACCCTAGAAGCCTCCATAGCACCCTAGAAACCTCCCAAGGACCCTGAAAGCCCCCTCCAGGACCCTAGAAGCCTCCATAGCACCCTGGAAGCCCTCCAATGACCCTGAAAGTGCCCTCCAGGACCCTGGAAGCCTCCCAAGGACCCTGGAAGTGCCCTCCAGGACCCTGAAAGCCTCCCAATGACCCTAAAAGTGCCCTCCAGGACCCTGGAAGCCCCCTCCAGGACCCTGGAAGCCTCCCAAGGACCCTGGAAGCGCCCTCCAGGACCCTGGAAGCCTCCCAAGGACCCTAAAAGTGCCCTCCAGGACCCTGGAAGCCCCCTCCAGGACCCTGGAAGCCTCCCAAGGACCCTGGAAGCCTCCCAAGGACCCTAGAAGCCTCCATAGCACCCTGGAAGCCTCCCAAGGACCCTGGAAGCGCCCTCCAGGACCCTAGAAACCTCCCAAGGACCGTGGAAGCAACCTCCAGGACCCTAGAAGCCTCCCAAGGACCCTAGAAGCCTCCATAGCACCCTGGAAGCCTCCCAAGGACCCTGGAAGCGCCCTCCAGGACCCTGGAAGCCTCCCAAGGACCCCTGTACTCACTGTACTCACCATGAGTTCCACGAGAGTCACCGAGCTGTTTCTCAGGTCGCTGTACTCTGTGAGCCAATCACAGCAGAGCGCAGAGGTCAGGACGCTGCAGAGGGCGAGGAGCGGGCCGGTGTGGCTGAACATGGCGGCGATGAGGACGCTGGAGACGAGGACGGTGCAGCAGAGGAGTTGAGCCGTGCTTCTGACATGCTGCTGGTCTGAGGGAAGACTTTTATTTTTCAGACAGGAAACAGAAAACGAGTGAAAGGAGAGTGAAAGGCAGAAAGTCCCAGAGTGTTTCCACTCTCAGTTTCCACTCACACCTGAGCAGGTGCTGCAGCTCAGCCACAGAGCACCCAGGAGCACCCAGGAGCACCCAGGAGCACCCAGGAGCACCCAGGAGCACCCAGGAGCACCCAGGAGCACCCAGGAGCACCCAGGACTCAACCAGCTCCTCTCTGATTACATGGAGCCCATCTCTGCTGAACCAGCAAGAATGATGCTCCAGTCCCAGGGGCTTTTATTGCTTCTGATCACTTATTGATTACACTGGGATTGATCACAGTTCTGCCGCTTCCGGTGGACCCGCAGCACCTCTTTCAGTCTGTTTTCCTGCTGCCTGGAAGTTCCTCACTTTCTCTTTCCAATTCTACAGGAAGGGACGTGTTCTTCACAATAAGAGCGGACCGTTTGTCGCCTGGTGATCAGTGATCAATAAGAGCAGAATCAATCATCTGAAACAAGCAAAAACATAAAAACTGTGGAAAATCTGGTCTTTACTGATTAAATCCAGACTCTGCGGAGGTTTATTGAGGTTTTTGCTCGGTTGTCAGACTGAGAGACTTTTGTTTTGAAAGGTTTAGTGACGTCACTGTTTTCGGTTTCAGATCAGGTCTCCCCTTCATTTTCGGGTTGTCATGGAAACTTTGTGCCATAGTAATCCAGCTGGGACCTATGATGATGAAATGATGTCACCAACACTCTGATTTAGACAATACTTCCGGAGACCTGGAGTCCTGGAACTTATTCAAGGATCATGGAACACCTTCAGTCCCTCCTGGAAGTCTTGTAAAGACTTCTTGACCAACTCAAGGCATCCTTGAAGGTCTGGATCACTATGAACAAGTCCTGGGGAGTCATTTAACGACTTCAAGGACTCTTGGGAGGTTTTTGAAGACCAACGTTACAACTTAAATGACTCATTGAAAGTTTTTAAAGCCATTTTGAACAGCTTCAATGATTTATCAAATTCCTCTGAGAACGACTCCTGGAGGGTTTCAGGGGAGGTCCCTGGTCTGGTCTGGGAGACCGCGGACTCCTGGCCGCCTCTCAGGTGCAGGAAGCCAAACCGGCCACCAGGTGGAGACACACTCCAGGTGAGTTCGGGACAATAAATGTCATTTCCAGCTGTCACTCACTCAATAAATGCCAGGGTTGTGTTTTTAGAGAGTTTTACACCTGCTGGTGACTTCAGACGCCCTGATATATGCTCCCAGGAACAGGAAGAAGGAGTTTTACACTTCAGACGCCCTGATATATGCTCCCAGGAACAGGAAGAAGGAGTTTTACACCTCAGAAGCCCTGATATATGCTCCCAGGAGCAGGAAGAAGGAGTTTTACACTTCAGATGCCCTGATATATGCTCCCAGGAACAGGAAGAAGGAGTTTTACACTTCAGACGCCCTGATATATGCTCCCAGGAGCAGGAAGAAGGAGTTTTACACTTCAGACGCCCTGATATATGCTCCCAGGAACAGGAAGAAGGAGTTTTACACTTCAGACGCCCTGATATATGCTCCCAGGAACAGGAAGAAGGAGTTTTACACTTCAGACGCCCTGATATATGCTCCCAGGAGCAGGAAGAAGGAGTTTTACACTTCAGACGCCCTGATATATGCTCCCAGGAGCAGGAAGAAGGAGTTTTACACTTCAGATGCCCTGATATATGCTCCCAGGAACAGGAAGAAGGAGTTTTACACTTCAGACGCCCTGATATATGCTCCCAGGAACAGGAAGAAGGAGTTTTACACTTCAGACGCCCTGATATATGCTCCCAGGAGCAGGAAGAAGGAGTTTTACACTTCAGACGCCCTGATATATGCTCCCAGGAGCAGGAAGAAGGAGTTTTACACTTCAGACGCCCTGATATCTGCTCCCAGGAGCAGGAAGAAGGAGTTTTACACTTCAGACGCCCTGATATATGCTCCCAGGAACAGGAAGAAGGAGTTTTACACTTCAGACGCCCTGATATATGCTCCCAGGAACAGGAAGAAGGAGTTTTACACTTCAGACGTCCTGATATATGCTCCCAGGAACAGGAAGAAGGAGTTTTACACTTCAGACGCCCTGATATATGCTCCCAGGAACAGGAAGAAGGAGTTTTACACTTCAGACGCCCTGATATATGCTCCTAGGAGCAGGAAGAAGGAGTTTTACACTTCAGACGCCCTGATATATGCTCCCAGGAGCAGGAAGAAGGAGTTTTACACTTCAGACGCCCTGATATATGCTCCCAGGAGCAGGAAGAAGGAGTTTTACACTTCAGACGCCCTGATATATGCTCCCAGGAGCAGGAATAAGGAGTTTTACACTTCAGACGCCCTGATATATGCTCCCAGGAGCAGGAATAAGGAGTTTTACACTTCAGACGCCCTGATATATGCTCCCAGGAACAGGAAGAAGGAGTTTTACACTTCAGACGCCCTGATATATGCTCCCAGGAACAGGAAGAAGGAGTTTTACACTTCAGACGCCCTGATATATGCTCCCAGGAGCAGGAAGAAGGAGTTTTACACTTCAGACGCCCTGATATATGCTCCCAGGAACAGGAAGAAGGAGTTTTACACTTCAGACGCCCTGATATATGCTCCCAGGAGCAGGAAGAAGGAGTTTTACACTTCAGACGCCCTGATATCTGCTCCCAGGAACAGGAAGAAGGAGTTTTACACTTCAGACGCCCTGATATATGCTCCCAGGAACAGGAAGAAGGAGTTTTACACTTCAGACGCCCTGATATATGCTCCCAGGAGCAGGAAGAAGGAGTTTTACACTTCAGACGCCCTGATATATGCTCCCAGGAGCAGGAAGAAGGAGTTTTACACTTCAGACGCCCTGATATATGCTCCCAGGAACAGGAAGAAGGAGTTTTACACTTCAGACGCCCTGATATATGCTCCCAGGAGCAGGAAGAAGGAGTTTTACCCTTCAGACGCCCTGATATATGCTCCCAGGAACAGGAAGAAGGAGTTTTACACTTCAGACGCCCTGATATATGCTCCCAGGAGCAGGAAGAAGGAGTTTTACACTTCAGACGCCCTGATATCTGCTCCCAGGAACAGGAAGAAGGAGTTTTACACTTCAGACGCCCTGATATATGCTCCCAGGAGCAGGAAGAAGGAGTTTTACACTTCAGACGCCCTGATATATGCTCCCAGGAACAGGAAGAAGGAGTTTTACACCTCAGACGCCCTGATATATGCTCCCAGGAACAGGAAGAAGGAGTTTTACACTTCAGACGCCCTGATATATGCTCCCAGGAGCAGGAAGAAGGAGTTTTACACTTCAGACGCCCTGATATATGCTCCTAGGAACAGGAAGAAGGAGTTTTACACTTCAGACGCCCTGATATATGCTCCCAGGAGCAGGAAGAAGGAGTTTTACACTTCAGACGCCCTGATATATGCTCCCAGGAACAGGAAGAAGGAGTTTTACACTTCAGACGCCCTGATATATGCTCCCAGGAGCAGGAAGAAGGAGTTTTACTCTTCAGACGCCCTGATATATGCTCCCAGGAGCAGGAAGAAGGAGTTTTACACTTCAGACGCCCTGATATATGCTCCCAGGAGCAGGAAGAAGGAGTTTTACACTTCAGATGCCCTGATATATGCTCCCAGGAGCAGGAAGAAGGAGTTTTACACTTCAGATGCCCTGATATATGCTCCCAGGAGCAGGAAGAAGGAGTTTTACACTTCAGACGCCCTGATATATGCTCCCAGGAGCAGGAAGAAGGAGTTTTACCCTTCAGACGCCCTGATATATGCTCCCAGGAGCAGGAAGAAGGAGTTTTACACTTCAGACGCCCTGATATATGCTCCCAGGAGCAGGAAGAAGGAGTTTTACACCTCAGACGCCCTGATATATGCTCCCAGGAACAGGAAGAAGGAGTTTTACACTTCAGACGCCCTGATATATGCTCCCAGGAACAGGAAGAAGGAGTTTTACGCTTCAGACGCCCTGATATATGCTCCCAGGAGCAGGAAGAAGGATTTTTACACTTCAGACGCCCTGATATATGCTCCCAGGAGCAGGAAGAAGGAGTTTTACACCTCAGACGCCCTGATATATGCTCCCAGGAACAGGAAGAAGGAGTTTTACACTTCAGACGCCCTGATATATGCTCCCAGGAACAGGAAGAAGGAGTTTTACACCTCAGACGCCCTGATATCTGCTCCCAGGAACAGGAAGAAGGAGTTTTACACTTCAGACGCCCTGATATATGCTCCCAGGAACAGGAAGAAGGAGTTTTACACCTCAGACGCCCTGATATCTGCTCCCAGGAGCAGGAAGAAGGAGTTTTACACTTCAGACGCCCTGATATATGCTCCCAGGAACAGGAAGAAGGAGTTTTACACTTCAGACGCCCTGATATCTGCTCCCAGGAACAGGAAGAAGGAGTTTTACACTTCAGACGCCCTGATATCTGCTCCCAGGAACAGGAAGAAGGAGTTTTACGCTTCAGACGCCCTGATATATGCTCCCAGGAGCAGGAAGAAGGAGTTTTACACTTCAGACGCCCTGATATCTGCTCCCAGGAACAGGAAGAAGGAGTTTTACACCTCAGACGCCCTGATATCTGCTCCCAGGAGCAGGAAGAAGGAGTTTTACACTTCAGACGCCCTGATATATGCTCCCAGGAACAGGAAGAAGGAGTTTTACACTTCAGACGCCCTGATATATGCTCCCAGGAGCAGGAAGAAGGAGTTTTACACAATATGTTTCACAGCTTTGGTTCCACTCAGGAACGTTCCTTTTCTCTCAGTCTTGGGTTCTCATGGAGTTTCCTTCACTGGATTGTAATGTCTTAAAGGAACAGATTTATTTTACAGCAGATTTAATTTCCCTCTGACAGAATCTCAGGTGGCTGAACGTTCAGTCCTGATTCAGAGGACTCATTTCATCTCAAACTGCTGGCTGCTCGGCTCAGGTTCTTATGTAAGAACTTTTCTCTGACAGAAAACTCAGTAAAACTGAAAGCAGGACACAGCTTTCTGCCTGCTGGCTCCTCATTTGTCGGATGCTGAGGTCTGAAGGCAGCCGACCAATCAGAGCAGAGGGGAAAGATTTATTTTACAGCAGATTTAATTTATTTTTATGACTTCTTAAATCTTTAAAATTTAAATGATTAACTTTCTTAAATTTAAGTTTTTCTTTTTATTCAGTTTTAGAAATATATCTTATTTTTCATATTTATCTAATTCATTCTAAAATGTGAGGAGGCAAACTTATTGTTTATGGACATAAATGAATAAATAGATAAAACTCCTAAAACACTGAAATAATCATGTAAACATAACTTAGCTTCGCTCTGAAACCTCTGATTTGACACATTTTAGCTCATTCAGCCCTAAAAAGATTGAGAAGTGTATTAGTTTCAGTTAATGTTCTTTTATGTTTTTATGTTGGTGAAACTCTTTAAAATGAGTTTATATATTTATATATATATAGTTTATATGTGAAAGAAACGACGCAGATGTTCTTCCTCGGTGAATATTCATATATTTACAAAGAATTTCTTGAAACACACGAATATAAACATCAGGAGAGCTCAACACTTTAAAGCTGTCATGTTCACACGTCTCAGAACAAGTATTACGAGATGTTTGTGTGAATATTTACACTTTTTACACAGAAAATGGCTGCATCAGCGCTCTGAGGCGCCGCTCGGCGTCCCGCCGCCTCATTGGTCCGTGGAGCTGTCCGTCACGGCTGCTTCTGAACATGTTCTGGGTAAAAAACAGAATCCCAGCGGGTTCCTTGGAAGTTCTGGATGTTCTCAGCGCCCTCGTTCACAGCTCTGAGCTGGAAGAGATTCAGTTGGACCCGGTTCTGTTTCCTCCTGGTAAACCTGCTGCTGCTGATGGAACATTTGATAAGAACTAAGGTTCCTCCCCAGATTTAAACGCTGATTTCAGCACATTAAGGTGCTTCTTTACCAGAAGAACTCACTGGATCTGTGTCATTGGTCCATAAACAGAAGTCAAAAGTGATTTAATCAGGTTGACCAACAGGCTCTGCAGCTCGCCGCGGTCTTTCTGGTCCACTCGGTCCATCGTGGGCGGAGCCGGGTCTGAGGAAGGCGTCCTCCGGCGCCGCCTCCCCCTGAGGGGATGCAGGTGAACAGGAGGTGAAGATCAGGCTGGATCTGCATGTTCGGGTCTGGAGAAGCAGCTCTGAGACAGGAAGCTGTGCGCTGGTCAGAGTGATGTCATCAGGCGTCGACGCGGAAGGACAGCAGCTTCTCAGAGTGCAGGTTGTTGAGCGTCCGCAGGTCGGGGAGCCGCAGCAGCAGTTTGGTGAAACGCGGCGAGTCCATGTTGTGATGGTTGTTGTCGGCGGCGACGGCCGACTTGTTCACCAGCGAGCGCAGCGCCCTGATCAGGTTCTCCTGCAGCTGCTCCACCGACGCCACGTTCTCGATCCCGGAGCGGTCTGCGACACAACAACACAAAGGTCAGTTCTGCGGTGACCCAAACACCGGCAGGAGGCGGAGCTTAGTGCGGCGCTCACCTGCAGACACCAGCACCACGGCGGTGAACAGTCCCAGCTCCTCTGCGTTCAGATCCAGAACAGCCAGCTTGTGGCTGAAGTCGAACATGGCTCCCAGCAGCTCGCGCATCCCCATCGCCCGCAGCACCTCCAGGCTGTAGGTGGCGCCGGACACGAAGGTCACCGTCTGCTCCTTCGTGTTGAACAGCGTGGAGAAGCGCACCATCAGCACCTGGAGAAGGGAGGAGAGCGACCAATAAGCTGCTGTGGCTCAAATGAAGGGTTCAGCAGAGTAATCGCTAACATCATCTTGTTTAACAGGACGTAGCTGCTAACGTAGCTGCTAACGTAGCTGCTAACGTAGCTGCTAACGTAGCTGCTAACGTAGCTGCTAACATAGGTGCTAACGTAGCTGCTAACGTAGCTGCTAACGTAGCTGCTAACGTAGCTGCTAACGTAGCTGCTAATGTAGCTGCTAACGTAGCTGCTAACGTAGCTGCTAACGTAGCTGCTAACATAGGTGCTAACGTAGCTGCTAACGTAGCTGCTAACGTAGCTGCTAACGTAGCTGCTAACGTAGCTGCTAACATAGGTGCTAACGTAGCTGCTAACGTAGCTGCTAACGTAGCTGCTAACGTAGCTGCTAACGTAGCTGCTAATGTAGCTGCTAATGTAGCTGCTAACGTAGCTGCTAATGTAGCTGCTAACGTAGCTGCTAACATAGGTGCTAACGTAGCTGCTAACGTAGCTGCTAACGTAGCTGCTAACGTAGCTGCTAACGTAGCTGCTAACATAGGTGCTAACGTAGCTGCTAACGTAGCTGCTAACGTAGCTGCTAACGTAGCTGCTAACGTAGCTGCTAATGTAGCTGCTAACGTAGCTGCTAACGTAGCTGCTAACGTAGCTGCTAACATAGGTGCTAACGTAGCTGCTAACATAGGTGCTAACGTAGCTGCTAACGTAGCTGCTAACGTAGCTGCTAACATAGGTGCTAACGTAGCTGCTAACGTAGCTGCTAACGTAGCTGCTAACGTAGCTGCTAACGTAGCTGCTAACGTAGCTGCTAACATTGATGCTAACGTTACCCTGCTTCATCTGATGTGATCTTACTGAGGCCAGCAGAAACGTTTTCTTTGTTTTCTATGGAAGTTCTGCACAGATTTTCACCGATAATCACTCTGATGAAGCCACTTTCCATCGTTAATCGTTCTTTGAGCAGAAGCTGGCGTCGTACCTCAAAGGTTCCGGCCTTCAGCAGGGTGACCTGGTCGTTCTGCGACAGAGCGCTGAATCCTGGGATGTGTTTGGCAAACTCCACCACCTCCTTGACGGCTGGAGTGAAAGACATGGAGAAGTCCTCCCAGATCTCCTGAGCCGTCTTTGACGGGTCTGCTTGAGGCTGGATGTTCATTGGACAGGCCTATAAACCGATAAAAGCATGAAACCGTCAGATTCTAAGAACTGAAAGCATCGGGTGCAAAGGGAAGCAGTGATAATCTTACCAGAACTATCCCAGTACGCTTCTTCACCAGACAGTTCTGCCTCTGAGTCACATGATCAGGAAGCCCCTCCTCTGCGTTCAGGTTGTTGTTCTGCAGGCTCCGCCTCCCGTTGCTGTGGTGATTATTGGTGACGTTGTGGTGGCTGTCTGCCGGCAGGTAGCAGCTCATGTTGTTGTTGTGGTTGTTGCTGATGCCGTTTGAATGGTACCCGCTGGGGCAGTGGTTTCCCCAAAGCTCCGCCTCCTCATTGTGGTGGTGGGCGTGGTTATTCTGCTGCTGAGGTGGCGTGATGAGGGGATTGGCCAGCTTGTCATGAGCGTACAGGAAGGTTTCGCGGTGAGCGCTGGCGATGGCACTGATGGTGGAGTCCATCCCAGGGCTGGGGGGCGGGGAAGAGGAGGAGGGGCTCTGGCATGGAGGAAGAGGAGGAGCGGAGGAAGGTGCTGGGACTGGAGGGGAGGAGGCAGGGAGTGGAAGGGCCGTGGGCTGGGGAGCGATGGCCATCCCTGGGCATGGGGGGGAGGAGGACAGGCTGGCCAGCTGGAAGTCGCTCTGCAGCTGGTCGTTCACCATGTTGTTCATGGCGCTCTGCATCTCGGCGAGCATCCGCTGCTTCTCACGCTTCGGGATCCGACCGAAACGGACCGCTGTGGACAGAAGAGGAAGTGAGGCTCAGATCAGCTGATTTAAAGGTAAAGTGACAGGTTGTGCTGTCAGATCAGCTGATTTAAAGGTAAAAAGTGACAGGTTGTGCTGTCAGATCAGCTGATTTAAAGGTAAAGTGACAGGTTGTGCTGTCAGATCAGCTGATTTAAAGGTAAAGTGACAGGTTGTGCTGTCAGATCAGCTGATTTAAAGGTAAAGTGACAGGTTGTGCTGTCAGATCAGCTGATTTAAAGGTAAAGTGACAGGTTGTCCTGTCAGATCAGCTGATTTAAAGGTAAAGTGACAGGTTGTGCTGTCCGATCAGCTGATTTAAAGGTAAAAAGTGACAGGTTGTGCTGTCAGATCAGCTGATTTAAAGGTAAAGTGACAGGTTGTGCTGTCCGATCAGCTGATTTAAAGGTAAAGTGACAGGTTGTGCTGTCAGATCAGCTGATTTAAAGGTAAAGTGACAGGTTGTGCTGTCAGATCAGCTGATTTAAAGGTAAAGTGACAGGTTGTGCTGTCAGATCAGCTGATTTAAAGGTAAAGTGACAGGTTGTGCTGTCAGATCAGCTGATTTAAAGGTAAAGTGACAGGTTGTGCTGTCAGATCAGCCGATTTAAAGGTAAAGTGACAGGTTGTCCTGTCAGATCAGCTGATTTAAAGGTAAAAAGTGACAGGTTGTGCTGTCAGATCAGCTGATTTAAAGTTAAAAAATGACAGGTTGTGCTGTCAGATCAGCTGATTTAAAGGTAAAGTGACAGGTTGTGCTGTCCAATCAGCTGATTTAAAAGGTAAAGTGACAGGTTGTGCTGTCAGATCAGCTGATTTAAAGGTAAAGTGACAGGTTGTGCTCTCAGATCAGCTGATTTAAAGGTAAAAAGTGACAGGTTGTGCTGTCAGATCAGCTGATTTAAAGGTAAAGTGACAGGTTGTCCTGTCAGATCAGCTGATTTAAAGGTAAAGTGACAGGTTGTGCTGTCAGATCAGCTGATTTAAAGGTAAAGTGACAGGTTGTGCTGTCAGATCAGCTGATTTAAAGGTAAAGTGACAGGTTGTGCTGTCAGATCAGCTGATTTAAAGGTAAAGTGACAGGTTGTGCTGTCAGATCAGCTGATTTAAAGGTAAAGTGACAGGTTGTGCTGTCAGATCAGCTGATTTAAAGGTAAAGTGACAGGTTGTGCTGTCAGATCAGCTGATTTAAAGGTAAAAAGTGACAGGTTGTGCTGTCAGATCAGCTGATTTAAAGGTAAAAAGTGACAGGTTGTCCTGTCAGATCAGCTGATTTAAAGGTAAAGTGACAGGTTGTGCTGTCAGATCAGCTGATTTAAAGGTAAAGTGACAGGTTGTGCTGTCAGATCAGCTGATTTAAAGGTAAAGTGACAGGTTGTGCTGTCAGATCAGCTGATTTAAAGGTAAAGTGACAGGTTGTCCTGTCAGATCAGCTGATTTAAAGGTAAAGTGACAGGTTGTCCTGTCAGATCAGCTGATTTAAAGGTAAAGTGACAGGTTGTGCTGTCCGATCAGCTGATTTAAAGGTAAAGGGACAGGTTGTGCTGTCAGATCAGCTGATTTAAAGGTAAAGTGACAGGTTGTGCTGTCAGATCAGCTGATTTAAAGGTAAAGTGACAGGTTGTGCTGTCAGATCAGCTGATTTAAAGGTAAAGTGACAGGTTGTGCTGTCAGATCAGCTGATTTAAAGGTAAAGTGACAGGTTGTGCTGTCAGATCAGCTGATTTAAAGGTAAAGTGACAGGTTGTGCTGTCAGATCAGCTGATTTAAAGGTAAAGTGACAGGTTGTGCTGTCAGATCAGCTGATTTAAAGGTAAAAAGTGACAGGTTGTGCTGTCAGATCAGCTGATTTAAAGGTAAAAAGTGACAGGTTGTGCTGTCAGAACAGCTGATTTAAAGGTAAAGTGACAGGTTGTGCTGTCAGATCAGCTGATTTAAAGGTAAAGTGACAGGTTGTGCTGTCAGAACAGCTGATTTAAAGGTAAAGTGACAGGTTGTGCTGTCAGATCAGCTGATTTAAAGGTAAAAAGTGACAGGTTGTGCTGTCAGATCAGCTGATTTAAAGGTAAAAAGTGACAGGTTGTGCTGTCAGATCAGCTGATTTAAAGCTAAAAAGTGACAGGTTGTGCTGTCAGATCAGCTGATTTAAAGGTAAAGTGACAGGTTGTGCTGTCAGATCAGCTGATTTAAAGCTAAAAAGTGACAGGTTGTCCTGTCAGATCAGCTGATTTAAAGGTAAAGTGACAGGTTGTGCTGTCAGATCAGCTGATTTAAAGGTAAAGTGACAGGTTGTGCTGTCAGATCAGCTGATTTAAAGGTATAGTGACAGGTCTGTGCTGTCAGATCAGCTGATTTAAAGGTAAAGTGACAGGTTGTGCTGTCAGATCAGCTGATTTAAAGGTAAAGTGACAGGTTGTCCTGTCAGATCAGCTGATTTAAAGGTAAAGTGACAGGTTGTGCTGTCAGATCAGCTGATTTAAAGGTAAAGTGACAGGTTGTGCTGTCAGATCAGCTGATTTAAAGGTAAAGTGACAGGTTGTGCTGTCAGATCAGCTGATTTAAAGGTAAAGTGACAGGTTGTGCTGTCAGATCAGCTGATTTAAAGGTAAAGTGACAGGTTGTGCTGTCAGATCAGCTGATTTAAAGGTAAAGTGACAGGTTGTGCTGTCAGATCAGCTGATTTAAAGGTAAAGTGACAGGTTGTGCTGTCAGATCAGCTGATTTAAAAGGTAAAGTGACAGGTTGTGCTGTCAGATCAGCTGATTTAAAGGTAAAAAGTGACAGGTTGTGCTGTCAGATCAGCTGATTTAAAGGTAAAGTGACAGGTTGTGCTGTCAGATCAGCTGATTTAAAGGTAAAGTGACAGGTTGTGCTGTCAGATCAGCTGATTTAAAGGTAAAGTGACAGGTTGTGCTGTCAGATCAGCTGATTTAAAGGTAATGTGACAGGTTGTGCTGTCAGATCAGCTGATTTAAAGGTAAAGTGACAGGTTGTGCTGTCAGATCAGCTGATTTAAAGGTAAAGTGACAGGTTGTGCTGTCAGATCAGCTGATTTAAAGGTAAAAAGTGACAGGTTGTGCTGTCAGATCAGCTGATTTAAAGGTAAAGTGACAGGTTGTGCTGTCAGATCAGCTGATTTAAAGGTAAAGTGACAGGTTGTGCTGTCAGATCAGCTGATTTAAAGGTAAAGTGACAGGTTGTGCTGTCAGATCAGCTGATTTAAAGGTAAAGTGACAGGTTGTGCTGTCAGATCAGCTGATTTAAAGGTATAGTGACAGGTTGTGCTGTCAGATCAGCTGATTTAAAGGTAAAGTGACAGGTTGTGCTGTCAGATCAGCTGATTTAAAGGTAAAGTGACAGGTTGTCCTGTCAGATCAGCTGATTTAAAGGTAAAGTGACAGGTTGTGCTGTCAGATCAGCTGATTTAAAGGTAAAGTGACAGGTTGTGCTGTCAGATCAGCTGATTTAAAGGTAAAGTGACAGGTTGTGCTGTCAGATCAGCTGATTTAAAGGTAAAGTGACAGGTTGTGCTGTCAGATCAGCTGATTTAAAGGTAAAGTGACAGGTTGTGCTGTCAGATCAGCTGATTTAAAGGTAAAGTGACAGGTTGTGCTGTCAGATCAGCTGATTTAAAGGTAAAGTGACAGGTTGTGCTGTCCGATCAGCTGATTTAAAGGTAAAGTGACAGGTTGTGCTGTCAGATCAGCTGATTTAAAGGTAAAGTGACAGGTTGTGCTGTCAGATCAGCTGATTTAAAGGTAAAGTGACAGGTTGTGCTGTCAGATCAGCTGATTTAAAGGTAAAGTGACAGGTTGTGCTGTCAGATCAGCTGATTTAAAGGTAAAGTGACAGGTTGTGCTGTCAGATCAGCTGATTTAAAGGTAAAATGACAGGTTGTGCTGTCAGATCAGCTGATTTAAAGGTAAAGTGACAGGTTGTGCTGTCCGATCAGCTGATTTAAAGGTAAAGTGACAGGTTGTGCTGTCCGATCAGCTGATTTAAAGGTAAAGTGACAGGTTGTGCTGTCAGATCAGCTGATTTAAAGGTAAAGTGACAGGTTGTGCTGTCAGATCAGCTGATTTAAAGGTAAAGTGACAGGTTGTGCTGTCAGATCAGCTGATTTAAAGGTAAAGTGACAGGTTGTGCTGTCAGATCAGCTGATTTAAAGGTAAAGTGACAGGTTGTGCTGTCAGATCAGCTGATTTAAAGGTAAAGTGACAGGTTGTGCTGTCAGATCAGCTGATTTAAAGGTATAGTGACAGGTTGTGCTGTCCAATCAGCTGATTTAAAGGTAAAGTGACAGGTTGTGCTGTCAGATCAGCTGATTTAAAGGTAAAGTGACAGGTTGTGCTGTCAGATCAGCTGATTTAAAGGTAAAGTGACAGGTTGTGCTGTCAGATCAGCTGATTTAAAGGTAAAGTGACAGGTTGTGCTGTCAGATCAGCTGATTTAAAGGTAAAGTGACAGGTTGTGCTGTCAGATCAGCTGATTTAAAGGTAAAGTGACAGGTTGTGCTGTCAGATCAGCTGATTTAAAGGTAAAGTGACAGGTTGTGCTGTCAGATCAGCTGATTTAAAGGTAAAAAGTGACAGGTTGTGCTGTCAGATCAGCTGATTTAAAGGTAAAAAGTGACAGGTTGTGCTGTCAGAACAGCTGATTTAAAGGTAAAGTGACAGGTTGTGCTGTCAGATCAGCTGATTTAAAGGTAAAGTGACAGGTTGTGCTGTCAGAACAGCTGATTTAAAGGTAAAGTGACAGGTTGTGCTGTCAGATCAGCTGATTTAAAGGTAAAAAGTGACAGGTTGTGCTGTCAGATCAGCTGATTTAAAGGTAAAAAGTGACAGGTTGTGCTGTCAGATCAGCTGATTTAAAGCTAAAAAGTGACAGGTTGTGCTGTCAGATCAGCTGATTTAAAGGTAAAGTGACAGGTTGTGCTGTCAGATCAGCTGATTTAAAGCTAAAAAGTGACAGGTTGTCCTGTCAGATCAGCTGATTTAAAGGTAAAGTGACAGGTTGTGCTGTCAGATCAGCTGATTTAAAGGTAAAGTGACAGGTTGTGCTGTCAGATCAGCTGATTTAAAGGTATAGTGACAGGTTGTGCTGTCAGATCAGCTGATTTAAAGGTAAAGTGACAGGTTGTGCTGTCAGATCAGCTGATTTAAAGGTAAAGTGACAGGTTGTGCTGTCAGATCAGCTGATTTAAAGGTAAAGTGACAGGTTGTGCTGTCAGATCAGCTGATTTAAAGGTAAAGTGACAGGTTGTGCTGTCAGATCAGCTGATTTAAAGGTAAAAAGTGACAGGTTGTGCTGTCAGATCAGCTGATTTAAAGGTAAAGTGACAGGTTGTGCTGTCAGATCAGCTGATTTAAAGGTAAAGTGACAGGTTGTGCTGTCAGATCAGCTGATTTAAAGGTAAAGTGACAGGTTGTGCTGTCAGATCAGCTGATTTAAAGGTAATGTGACAGGTTGTGCTGTCAGATCAGCTGATTTAAAGGTAAAGTGACAGGTTGTGCTGTCAGATCAGCTGATTTAAAGGTAAAGTGACAGGTTGTGCTGTCAGATCAGCTGATTTAAAGGTAAAAAGTGACAGGTTGTGCTGTCAGATCAGCTGATTTAAAGGTAAAGTGACAGGTTGTGCTGTCAGATCAGCTGATTTAAAGGTAAAGTGACAGGTTGTGCTGTCAGATCAGCTGATTTAAAGGTAAAGTGACAGGTTGTGCTGTCAGATCAGCTGATTTAAAGGTAAAGTGACAGGTTGTGCTGTCAGATCAGCTGATTTAAAGGTATAGTGACAGGTTGTGCTGTCAGATCAGCTGATTTAAAGGTAAAGTGACAGGTTGTGCTGTCAGATCAGCTGATTTAAAGGTAAAGTGACAGGTTGTCCTGTCAGATCAGCTGATTTAAAGGTAAAGTGACAGGTTGTGCTGTCAGATCAGCTGATTTAAAGGTAAAGTGACAGGTTGTGCTGTCAGATCAGCTGATTTAAAGGTAAAGTGACAGGTTGTGCTGTCAGATCAGCTGATTTAAAGGTAAAGTGACAGGTTGTGCTGTCAGATCAGCTGATTTAAAGGTAAAGTGACAGGTTGTGCTGTCAGATCAGCTGATTTAAAGGTAAAGTGACAGGTTGTGCTGTCAGATCAGCTGATTTAAAGGTAAAGTGACAGGTTGTGCTGTCCGATCAGCTGATTTAAAGGTAAAGTGACAGGTTGTGCTGTCAGATCAGCTGATTTAAAGGTAAAGTGACAGGTTGTGCTGTCAGATCAGCTGATTTAAAGGTAAAGTGACAGGTTGTGCTGTCAGATCAGCTGATTTAAAGGTAAAGTGACAGGTTGTGCTGTCAGATCAGCTGATTTAAAGGTAAAGTGACAGGTTGTGCTGTCAGATCAGCTGATTTAAAGGTAAAGTGACAGGTTGTGCTGTCAGATCAGCTGATTTAAAGGTAAAATGACAGGTTGTGCTGTCAGATCAGCTGATTTAAAGGTAAAGTGACAGGTTGTGCTGTCCGATCAGCTGATTTAAAGGTAAAGTGACAGGTTGTGCTGTCCGATCAGCTGATTTAAAGGTAAAGTGACAGGTTGTGCTGTCAGATCAGCTGATTTAAAGGTAAAGTGACAGGTTGTGCTGTCAGATCAGCTGATTTAAAGGTAAAGTGACAGGTTGTGCTGTCAGATCAGCTGATTTAAAGGTAAAGTGACAGGTTGTGCTGTCAGATCAGCTGATTTAAAGGTAAAGTGACAGGTTGTGCTGTCAGATCAGCTGATTTAAAGGTAAAGTGACAGGTTGTGCTGTCAGATCAGCTGATTTAAAGGTATAGTGACAGGTTGTGCTGTCCAATCAGCTGATTTAAAGGTAAAGTGACAGGTTGTGCTGTCAGATCAGCTGATTTAAAGGTAAAGTGACAGGTTGTGCTGTCAGATCAGCTGATTTAAAGGTAAAAAGTGACAGGTTGTGCTGTCAGATCAGCTGATTTAAAGGTAAAAAGTGACAGGTTGTGCTGTCAGATCAGCTGATTTAAAGGTAAAGTGACAGGTTGTGCTGTCAGATCAGCTGATTTAAAGGTAAAGTGACAGGTTGTGCTGTCAGATCAGCTGATTTAAAGGTAAAGTGACAGGTTGTGCTGTCAGATCAGCTGATTTAAAGGTAAAGGGCTCACCGTCTCGGCTCATGCCCACCGACAGGCACTTTTTGAAGCGACACTGCTGGCAGCGGTTCCTGTTGATCCTCACGATGGTGCAGCTGTCGCCCTTCAGACACTTCTTGTACTGGATGTTCTGCTGGATGCTGCGGCGGAAGAAGCCCTGCAGGGGGAGACAGTGAGCAGGGTTCAGCCTGAGCAACACCTGGAGCTGCACATATGCTTCTGCACTCTGTGGCGGCACCTCACCTTGCAGCCTTCGCAGGCGTGGACTCCATAATGGAAACCCGAGGCGACGTCACCGCAGACCTTACAGAGCAGCACCAAGCCGCTCAGCTCTGAAACAGGGCAAAGGTTAGAGAGAAACCAGCAAACACTGGACTGAATCTACCAGGGAAGGCTTCTGGGCCTGAGGAGCAGAACGCTTCACTACTTACTGCTCAGACTGGTCACAGACTTGGTGGGTGTCACTCTGTGAGAGCTGCCGCTGCCGCCGCCGCCGCCATCATCTCGCCCCCGAGGTGACCCTCCTGCTGAGGAGGAGGCCGAGGAGGAGCCGTCGTCTCCTGCAGAGCCTGAGCTGGAGCTGCTGCTGTGGAAGGGGGGAGTCGATGAGGAGGAGGCAAAGCAGGGCTGGGAGTTGGAGTTCTCACTGTACATGGAGACCGGACTGGTTCTGGACGGGGAGCCCGAACACGATCCCACGTAGGAGATCACGCCTCCTGCAGCAGAGCAGAGGTCAGACTTATTAAAGACACTTAAAACGGTTTCACATCCATCAGGTTCAATCAGTGGGATTCGTCCTGTGGGTCACACCAGAACCAGAACCACAGAACCAGAACCACAGAACCACAGAACCAGAACCACAGAACCAGAACAAGAGAACCAGAACCACAGAACCAGAACCACAGAACCACAGAACCACAGAACCAGAACCACAGAACCAGAACCACAGAACCACAGAACCAGAGAACCAGAACAAGAACCACAGAACCAGAACCACAGAACAAGAACCACAGAACCACAGAACCACAGAGTCATGAAAGCTTAAAGAGTTTCATTTGAATTGGACCAGTCTTATGAGATCAGTACACGATTATCTCAGTTCATGTTTTATTTTCAAAAGTTTGAGTAAATTTCCAGAGTTCCTCTGAAAATGGTTCAGACACAAGAACAAGAACCTTTCGGATCAGGTCCTTGGATCAGGTCCTTGGATCAGTACCCTGGATCAGGACCCTGGATCAGGTCCTTGGATCAGTACCCTGGATCAGGACCCTGGATCAGGACCTTGGATCAGGACCCTGGATCAGGACCTTGGATCAGGACCCTGGATCAGGACCTTGGATCAGGGCCCTGGATCAGGACTCTGGATCAGGTCCTTGGATCAGGACCTTGGATCAGGACCCTGGATCAGGACCTTGGATCAGGGCCCTGGATCAGGACTCTGGATCAGGACCTTGGATCAGGACCCTGGATCAGGACCCTGGATCAGGACCTTGGATCAGGACCCTGGATCAGGACCTTGGATCAGGACCCTGGATCAGGACCTTGGATCAGGGCCCTGGATCAGGACTCTGGATCAGGTCCTTGGATCAGGACCTTGGATCAGGACCATGGATCAGGACCCTGGATCAGGTCCTTGGATCAGGACCCTGGATCAGGACCCTGGATCAGGACCTTGGATCAGGACCTTGGATCAGCTGCTCTCATGAAAAGATTTTGAATGAAAACGGTTCAGATCTGAGCTGCTTTTCTTCCTCATAAACTGATCATTTTGTGATTTTTGGACTTTTAGTGGAACAAAAAGACAGGAAATATAAAACTTCTCATTCACAGGCAGTAAAAACAGCTGAGCTGCTGGGATCAGTTCAATGACCTCACACTGCTCGCCATGAGGGGGCGGAGCCATCTGTGAGTGTGGGAGGGGGGTTTGTGCCTCATGCTTCTCTGTTACTGTGGCAACGGATGGGCTGGGGAGGGAGAGGAGGGTCAGTCGTAAAAGTTCAGATCAAACAGCCTTTGTAGGAATGTGGGGGGGGGGGGGGGGGGGGGTGCAGAGCAGCCTGGTCTGACAGAAGAGAAGAAACTGCCACCATATTTATTCAGAAACCATCTCCAGCACCGTGTCTCATTCAAAGACTTTTACAGGAAGCCTCGCTGCACTGGATTAGATTTAAAGGACTGCCGTGCGCCTGCTCCACGTGCACGTGTGCTCCCCGTGCACGTGCACGTGCACGTGCGCAGCAGCAGCAGATGGAGCAACAGATGGATGTTTCAGCCTCCTACACTCAGACAGCAGCTCGGCTTCATCAGAGGAGCAGGAAGCTCAAACGTGCTCAACACCCTGGCTCTGGTGCACGTGTGGTGCACGTGTGGTGCACGTGTGGTGCACCTCTCCATCATCAGGCTGCAGTCTGAGTCAGGTGAGAACACACCTGAAGGCTTTCCTCTCGCAGCTGATGGAGACAAACGAGTCCCTGCAGTGTCTGTAATGCTGCCGCAGCCGGCTGTGCACGTGTTGCAGCAGGCTTCACCATCCGGGGGGGAGGAGCTCCATCATCAGGGGGAGGAGCTCCTCCATCAGGGGGAGGAGCTCCACCATCAGGGGGAGGAGCTCTACCATCAGGGGGAGGAGCTCCACCCTCCGGGGGGGAGGAGCTCCATCATCCAGGGGAGTTCAGAGTAGAGCCGCTGCTCCTCCACATAGAAAGAAGTCAGCTGAGGTGGTTCCTCTGGTTAGATGCCTCCTGGGAGGAGGCCCCCTCAGGATCCTCCAGGAGGAGCTGGAGATGGGGGCTGGGGAGAGTCTGGGTTTAACTCCTGGACCTGCTGGCTTTGAGCCGACCTCAGATACGAGGAAGCTGATGAAAGGATGCAAAGCCTCTGGTGCTCAGGATCTGTGACATCACAGCTCTTCACAGATATGCTGTAAAACCAGATTTACTGACTACAGAACAAGAGGTTTTACTTCCCCTGAGAACATCATGCTTGGCATCGATCAGCCAGCAGCTGCACGCTCTGAGGCAAACACCGGGGGCTCCACAGGGAACGGTCTTGGTTCCTTTCCTGTTCAGCCTGTACCCTGCAGAGTTCAGGCACAGTTCTGCAGAAGTCACTGACAGGGAATGCAGAGACCCGATCAATGGACTGGTTTCAGCGGAACCGCCTCCAGATCAATGCAGTAGGGTCCTTAGGCAAGACCCCCTTACCCTACCAGCCTACCTTGGATAAAAGCGTCTGCTAAATGCTAAATGCTAAATGCATAAATGCTAAATGCTAAATGCATAAATGCTAAATGCATAAATGCTACTAAATGCATAAATGCTAAATGCATAAATGCTAAATGCTAAATGCTAAATACATAAATGCTAAATACATAAATGCTAAATGCATAAATGCTAAATGCTAAATGCAGAAACATGAACAATGCAGGAGAAGCCAAGGAGCTGCTGGTGGATTTCCACAGAAATAAAATGTGAACTAATTAGCGTGCAGTAACCACTACACTCTGTGCATAACAGTTAGTGTATAACTGTCTTTAACTATCTTCCTCCTGGGCTAAGGATCTTTTGCTGCTGTAACAACGTGAGTTTTCCCGTTGTGGGACAATAAAGGAAAATGTAATCTATGCCTGGCGATGAGGAACCAGAACGAGCTGCGAGGAAACACGCCGCACATGTGCCACCCAGAGCGTGCAGCCAGTCATCTCTCAGACCACACACAGCACAACGGAGCCGCCTCCTCGTGCACTCTCACAGGTCACGCCCACAGGCCACGTGCTTTCTGCACTCAGCCGGCTCCACAACGAGACAGAAGCCCCGCCCACACCTCCCTCCTCTGCTCTCACGTTCCAGCCATTCATTTCCAACACACACACAAGCTTCCCCTGACACCTCTGTGGTCCCCACAAGAATAGCAAACACAGATAAAGAGCGTAACCATGACTTCAGAGGACATGATGCTGACTCACATTCATTACCAACAAATTCCCTCTAACTTTAATCATAAGCACTAAAGCTAAAGCTTCCCTTTACAGGGTTCTGCTTTGTTGTCCCCCAGACAACGACCCGATAGGACGACATAAAGGTAACATATCCCTGATTGGACAACCCATCCCTGTAATGATAACTTCTCCCTGTCATAACGACGACTTCATAACGACGACCTCGTTTTAACGACCTCATAATGACGACCTCATAATAAAGACTTCATAACGACGACCTCGTTTTAACGACCTCGTAACGACGACCTCATAATAAAGACTTCATAATGACGACCACATAACGACGTCCTCATAATAAAGACTTCATAATGACGACCTCGTAACAATGACCTCGTAATGACGACCTAACTACGACCTCAAAGATTATTTCGTATTGACGACCTCGCGACGATGACCTCTTAATGACCTCGTAACGATGACCTCCTAGCAACAACTTCATTTTGATGACCTTGCAACGACGACATCGTAAAAATGACCTAACTACGACCTCATAAAGATTATTTCGTATTGACGACCTCGCGACGATGACCTCTTCATGACTTCGTAATGGCGACCTCATATCGACGACCTTGTAATGTCAACGTGTCCCGGCAAAGTGACACAGTGCAGTCCAATAGCAAAGGTAGGACAACAGCGCGCACCACAGTGACACGTCACTGCTGCTGTGCGGCGTGGGTCCAGTCGTTTGGTGTCTCTGTGGTTGTTTTGTGTCTCTTGGTGGTCGTTTTGTGTCTCTTGGTGGTCGTTTTGTGTCTCTGTGATGGTTTTGTGTCTCTTGGTGGTCGTTTTGTGTCTCTGTGATGGTTTTGTGTCTCTTGGTGGTCGTTTTGTGTCTCTGTGATGGTTTTGTGTCTCTTGGTGGTCGTTTTGTGTCTCTGTGATGGTTTTGTGTCTCTGTGATGGTTTTGTGTCTCTTGGTGGTCGTTTTGTGTCTCTGTGATGGTTTTGTGTCTCTTGGTGGTCGTTTTGTGTCTCTGTGATGGTTTTGTGTCTCTTGGTGGTCGTTTTGTGTCTCTGTGATGGTTTTGTGTCTCTGTGATGGTTTTGTGTCTCTGTGATGGTTTTGTGTCTCTTGGTGGTTGTTTTGTGTCTCTGTGATGGTTTTGTGTCTCTCGGTGGTCGTTTTGTGTCTCTGTGATGGTTTTGTGTCTCTCGGTGGTCGTTTTGTGTCTCTTGGTGGTCGTTTTGTGTCTCTGTGATGGTTTTGTGTCTCTTGGTGGTTGTTTTGTGTCTCTTGGTGGTCGTTTTGTGTCTCTCGGTGGTCGTTTTGTGTCTCTGTGATGGTTTTGTGTCTCTTGGTGGTCGTTTTGTGTCTCTGTGATGGTTTTGTGTCTCTTGGTGGTCGTTTTGTGTCTCTGTGATGGTTTTGTGTCTCTCGGTGGTCGTTTTGTGTCTCTGTGATGGTTTTGTGTCTCTTGGTGGTCGTTTTGTGTCTCTGTGATGGTTTTGTGTCTCTTGGTGGTCGTTTGGTGTCTCTGTGATGGTTTTGTGTCTCTTGGTGGTCGTTTTGTGTCTCTGTGATGGTTTTGTGTCTCTTGATGGTCGTTTGGTGTCTCTTGGTGGTTGTTTTGTGTCTCTGTGATGGTTTTGTGTCTCTTGGTGGTCGTTTTGTGTCTCTTGGTGGTCGTTTTGTGTCTCTGTGATGGTTTTGTGTCTCTGTGATGGTTTTGTGTCTCTTGGTGGTCGTTTTGTGTCTCTGTGATGGTTTTGTGTCTCTGATGGTTTTGTGTCTCTTGGTGGTCGTTTTGTGTCTCTGTGATGGTTTTGTGTCTCTTGGTGGTCGTTTTGTGTCTCTTGGTGGTCATTTTGTGTCTCTGTGATGGTTTTGTGTCTCTTGGTGGTCGTTTTGTGTCTCTTGGTGGTCGTTTTGTGTCTCTTGGTGGTCGTTTTGTGTCTCTTGGTGGTCGTTTTGTGTCTCTTGGTGGTCGTTTTGTGTCTCTGTGATGGTTTTGTGTCTTTTGGTGGTCGTTTTGTGTCTTTTGGTGGTCGTTTTGTGTCTTTTGGTGGTCGTTTTGTGTCTTTTGGTGGTCGTTTTGTGTCTCTTGGTGGTCGTTTTGTGTCTCTGTGATGGTTTTGTGTCTCTTGGTGGTTGTTTTGAGTGTCTCTTGGTGGTCGTTTTGTGTCTCTTGGTGGTCGTTTTGAGTGTCTCTTGGTGGTCGTTTTGTGTCTCTGTGATGGTTTTGTGTCTCTGTGATGGTTTTGTGTCTCTGTGATGGTTTTGTGTCTCTCGGTGGTCGTTTTGTGTCTCTGTGATGGTTTTGTGTCTCTTGGTGGTCGTTTTGTGTCTCTTGGTGGTCGTTTTGTGTCTCTTGGTGGTCGTTTTGTGTCTCTGTGATGGTTTTGTGTCTCTCGGTGGTCGTTTTGTGTCTCTGCGATGGTTTTGTGTCTCTCGGTGGTCGTTTTGTGTCTCTGTGATGGTTTTGTGTCTCTCGGTGGTCGTTTTGTGTCTCTGCGATGGTTTTGTGTCTCTTGGTGGTCGTTTTGAGTGTCTTGATTATTGTTTAGTGACTCCTTGTGGATGTTTTTGTGCCATGTTTGTACCTGTGTACAGAAGTGAAGGAAATTAGAAGCAGATTGTGTCCGTAGTCTGGAATTAAACTGCACCCGATGTAGCTTTAGATATCCAACAACACATCGCAGCCGTCCTGCAGCTAAACACCTGTCAGGATACAGGGGAGTGTTCCAGGTGTGTTCCACAGGTAACAGATCTGATGCTGTGTGATTCTGTTTCAGGAGGTGCTCTTAAAAAACACTCCACCTGTCGCAGTAAACACAGCTCATCTGGGTCTCTACATGAAGTCTGAAGAGAAAACTACAACTCCCAGTTTGCATTTCACCATCAAAGAGCCAATCAGAGAGCAGAAGCTGAACAGATTGAACTGATTAAACCCTCAGCATTTTAAACCAGTTCAATTGTTCTGACTGTTTATCAGTTTAGGACGGAGGCAGCCATCACAGCAGCTGAGGCTCATGGGAAGTGTAGTCGCTGGAGCTTCAGAAGCATGTGGATCGCTGAGTTTTAACTCAGGATCGCCTTGAAACCATCACAAAGAAAAAGAGATGATTGATTAACGATCAATAACTGTAGTAGAAGGAAACGGAACATTTTCACTCGCTGTGGTCTTTAAAGTTTTAAAATCTTCCTGGAAGAACAAATATTTTCTCTTCCGACAGGTGTGAGCTCCGGTCAGTAGGTTTCCAGAGGTGCAGGTGACTCGGTTCACGTCACATGTCAGGACAGCAGGGCCACCTGCTGCCAGATGTGCCACAGCTGTGTGGAACAGGAGGAGAAATCAACACTTTCACATGTTTAACTCCGAGGCCTCTGATTGGCTGAGGAGCCCCAGCTGTGATCATCTCATTGACCTGCCGCGAGGAGGAGGCGGGGCCGCAGCGGGAGCGGAATGATTATGTAATGAGCTCAGCCTGACGTGCAGCCAATCACAGCGCGCGCAGCTCCGTGAAAACAAAGCGCACATGGCTCGGTTTGCTGCTGCATGTGAACCGGCAACCGCGGCCTGCTGGCGCGCGTACAGACCCGCGCGTACAGCCCGGCCTGTCCACCTGACACCGAGCGAACTGCCGTGCGAGCGCGTGCGCTGTCACCGTGACCCAGTTCCCCGGAACACGGATTCACGGTGACGGTCCCCGTGACGCTCCGTACCTCTGTTGGACCTGGGTTTTCCGTCCCGGCACGAGTCTGAAACCCTGAGCGGTGTTCTCACGTTTTTTAAAAGTCTGAGGCGCCGATAGACCGGAACCAGGCTGGATCCTCGGGACCAGCCTGGTTCCGGTAGTTCATTTTGGTACAGAACTCATTTTTTTCCATCTTCTCGGTCAAACATTCATTAGTCGTGAGAGCATTATGACGCGCGGCGCTCCTCCTGCAGAACTCAACGTAAAATATATCAGCTTTTAGGTGAACGGGTCGGAACACAGCAGCAGTAGGGCGGTCCGGTCCGCTCCGAACTCTGCATCGACCTCCACACACAAACCCACAAATCGGCTCTTTAAAAAGTCAGCTTCGGCTTGGCGCGCGCCCTCGCGCACGGCCTCCATTTGTAGAGAAAGCAGATGTTTGGGAGGATTTTTTACCTGAGTTGTTGTCGCTTGTGTCCATGGCAGTGGTCGTCATCCCGAACTCCAGTAAAGTCACGCACGCGATCTTTCGTTGAAAGTTGCGCGCACCTGCTGCCGCATTACAAGTTGCCGAGTTCAGAAGTAAAGCCGGAGGAAACACCACAGAAGAAGTCAGAGTCCTGTCCTTTACTGTCCGCTGCACGAGGAGCTTGTCATCTGCTGCACGCGCTGCCTGTTCTGGAACTGTCTGTACTTTTTTCAAACCGCGCGCAGCATGACGATGACGTGTGGGGGCCGCACGCGGCAGAAAACGGGACCATGTGACCGCGGGGAGAGCCTCGTGCCCCAGTGACACACTTTAACACACTCCCCCTCGGTGTACGGCAGATCACTCGTTTAAATCTCAGCGCACGTGGAGCCGCCGCAGCTCCGAGCAGCAGGGGATTGTGGGAAATGTAGGCGGGTCCTTTTTTTTTTCTTGTCTTGTTGTTTTTATATATTTTTTGTTTTTCAGACATCAAACAGAATCCACCGTGTGGTCAAAAGTATGTGGACAGTCCAGGGGCGTTTCCAGACATGAAGTTTCACAGGGGGAGAGACCCCCCCATCACTCAGATCACATGTTTTATGGTCCTGACCGTTTATGAGATGAACTAAACTAAACCCAATGCCAAACAGCAGCTGCTGCGGGCAAAATGAAAAAAGAGGGGTCTGACGCTAATAAAGGGGACATCAGGCTGAAAGGAACACAAAGCAGGCCTATAGATGACTGTGTGACTTCATTAAAGCCGGAGCAGAGCTGATGATTTTGTTAAATTAATGTGCTGCAGGTGGATTATTGTGAGAACGTTTCAGAGCTCTTTGTAGCAAAAAAAGAACAAAGCCATTTAAACCAGTCAGTGGACTGATTTTAGTGTCATCCAGCCTCTAAAATGCTGAACAAATAGTTTCTAATGATGTGAATTCATGTCTGAAGGACTTCCTAAGAAGCATGTGGACATACAAACATCAGCTGATGTCTTATAGGCTGCACACTCAGATAAGGAAGGAGAAAAGGGACATTAAAAAGGACATTACAAAGTCATAAATGTTACTTTTAAATCTTTTAAAGTAACATTTAACGACAAGTTTTAGAGGAATCCGCCTCTGCTTTCGGCTCCAGAAACGTTCAAATCTCAACTAAAGATGCTTCTGGGTCAAAGTCAGAGTCCTGAAGATACCTCAACGAGAGGTGGCCGTTGATCCCGGGTTCCAAGTGATCAGGATACGAAAAGCCCCACAGCCCCGGTGTATATAACGTAATGTGAGCTGCTAGTCCTGCTCCGGACTACAGGCCCCTGATCTCAGATTTAAATGTGACATATTAAAGCCCCCGGTGTGTTCCTCAGACATATTCTGCGCTTTTGATCGATTTTACGCAGTTTTCTGAGGTCTTATTGAGATGTTTGAGACGGACTTTGGTGTAAATACCTGTTTGGCTCTCTGTCTCAGACCTGTTTAAACAGCTGATCGAGCTCAGCAACCAGGGGAAAGTTTCAGAGCAGAGAGAGAACGTCTCTCCAGCTCAGAGAGGTTCAACCATCGAGGCCTCAGCAGGACGTTGGTGACGGGTCAGTTTGTGTAGGCTGAGGACACGCCGTCATGCTGCTGTGGAGAGTTCAGGTGTGTTTACCTGCGTTACCTCATCAACAGCTGGACAGCTGCTGTGATTTAATGCAGAAACACAGACAGAATGAAGCTGTTCCTGCAGTCAGAAACACTCCAGCTCTATAGATACAGATAGTTACTGATCCCAGAGGGAAACAGGTTAGCAGTTAGCTGTAAGTTAGCAGTTAACTGTAAGTTAGCAGTTAGCTGTAAGTTAGCAGTTAGCTGTGAGTTAGCAGTTAGCTGTAAGTTAGCAGTTAGCTGTAAGTTAGCAGTTAGCTGTAAGTTAGCAGTTAGCTGTAAGTTAGCAGCAGATGCTAGCAAACAATGCTTTCTCATCAGCAGTAATGGACCAAGCCGGAGATGTGCACAGCGTAACTCGTAGTAATGCATGTGTTCCGTTAATTACTGAGTTTAAACATTTTGGATTTATTAACCTCATTAAACCTCGATCTTTATCAGAAACATGCCGATAATGTAATGTAATGATGTAACGTTACTCCTCAGTACAGACAGTGGTGTCTGTGTGCATCAAAAAAAGTTTTAAGCTCTTCACCTCAGCCAGAAGCTGCACATCATGTGATCCAGAATACGAACTTTACTCCGATTTACGAACTAACTAAAGCTGGTCCAGGCAGATGGACCCTTCCTGGTTCTGGTTCTGATGGAGGTTTCTTCCTGGTTCTGGTTCTGATGGAGGTTTCTTCCTGGTTCTGGTTCTGATGGAGGTTTCTTCCTGGTTCTGGTGGAGGTTTCTTCCTGGTTCTGGTTCTGATGGAGGTTTCTTCCTGGTTCTGGTTCTGATGGAGGTTTCTTCCTGGTTCTGGTGGAGGTTTCTTCCTGGTTCTGGTTCTGATGGAGGTTTCTTCCTGTTAAAGGGAGTTTTTCTCTCCACAGTCGCCTCCTGCAGCTCAGGATGAGGGATTGGATCAAAAACAGGTAGCCTTAGCTAGGCTACCTGTTTTTAATTGGCTCATTTAATTTAATTGGGTCATAATTTAACTAGAATTAATGGGATCATAATAAGCTTGAATTGGACTATCTTTATAAATAAAACTGAGTTGAATTCAACAGAATTAAACACATCAACCCGTTATCTCATTACAACGAGATAATGACACATTAACTGATTAGCTTCGTTATCTTGAGATAAAGAAAAAGTTGAAGAATGAGCTCTGTCGACTTCCGTACACAGCAACCGTTCTGAAGAGGTAAATGTATGGAAGCCATGAGAGGAGATGCTTGAAGCACTCTTTGGTGTCATTATTTCGAGGTAAACAAACGTGGTTTTGTCGCCTGGAACTTCAGCCGTGGGCTGGACCGGTTCTGCTGCTTGGCTGAAGTTCTAGGTTCGGTCCAGCAGGCGGCGGCAGCGTCTGTTAACGCCAACAACAGCAGCCGCCATTATCCTCAGAGCGGAAGAAGGAAGAGCAGAGAGAAAACATTTGATCAACTCTTTCATCTGAACATCTGTGGACATAAATAAATAAATTCCGCCATGGAGGTCCCTGGAGCGGACAGCGACTGGAGGAGCCCACAGTTCCGGCAGAAAGTCGTGGCTCAGATGTGAGAAACTGTGTTGTATTGTCGCGGATTTAGTTCAGCTAACGGACACAGAAAGCTAACGTTAGCTTAGCTTCGCTAACGTTAGCTTGCTGCTCGACCAGGGGGAGCGTTACTTCTAACCGCCTTTAAAAAATGGCAAATTAAAGAAAAGTGACAAGTGAAAAGGCAGCGTGAAAGGACGGTTATGGTGGAAGATATTTTCGGAAAGGTCCGGATTTATTCTTCAACTCGGCACAGATAAACTGTAGAGAATCACAATTAATCTGTTTGTTTTTTTTTTACTTTATATATTAGCATTATTAGATGCTCAAACTTAAACCACAGTTAATCTTTGGTCGCTTTAGTTTTACAGTATGTTTGTAACATCGTATAGTTTGTCATGTTTCTGCCAGTCTCAGTAAAAACAGCTGCAGGTCATAACTGACAGAAGCATTCAGCATTAAATTAGCACCATTTCACTTTTATTTACCTTAATGCCACCTTTGTGTCATTTGATTTTGATCGGTCTTAACTGCATTAATTATTTGTACTTTTACGTATAAATCGACATGCATAAAACTAAGAAATCGCATTTAATGGGCAGTTATGGCTCTAATTATTAATGTTCTCATCAGTAACCTGTGAAAACAAACTAATTAACTGGTTTCAGTCCTTAACTATTTACAGCTTATTGAACAGAAGCATCTCTAATATTTGGCTGTAAGAACAAATATTTTGAACTGAAAATGAAAGCAAACAGTTACTAATTAGTTAGAAGTTAAAGTTAGGTATTAACTATAGATATGATTATTGAATCCACCTGAAAGTGTTAACTTGCAGCATGTCTTAGTTTCACAGATATAGAATGTGTTTGTTTCTAATTGTCCAGTTTATTCTCTTTTATTCATAGCTTTGATAATCGCATCATTATCTCTGAGTGAAAGACATGGAAAACGGGTGAAAAACAAGCTGAAAAAGACCCAGTAAACTGAATAAAATCCGACGTATAAGAGACACAAAGTGTTTGTTAAAACCATGAAGTTATTTGACATTATTTGCTTTATGTGAACGACACCGGAACAGAAACCTTGAACATTATAAATAAATCTAAGAGAAAACATGAATGTTTGGACTGCAGCTTTTTTTTTTCTTTACTTCTTTTTTATATTTTCTGTTCAAACCGTAATATTTTCATGCTGCATGAGCCAGTTTCAGCCCAGCTTTAGCTGTGGGACAGATGGCCTCACATCTGACTCTAGAATACTTTGGTATCCAGAGGAGTTCGTGGTGGACTCAATGACTGCAAGGTGCCCAGGTCCTGTGGCTGCAGAACCAGCCCAGATCATCAGCCCTCCACCACCGTGCTTGACAGCTGGTATGAGGTGTTTGTGCTGATCTGCTGTGTTTGGTTTCCTCCAAACGTGCTGCTGTGCATTAGGACCAAACATCTCCACTTTGCTCTGGTCTGTCCAAAGGACATTGTTCCAGAAGTCTTGAGCTTTGTTCAGATGCAGCTTTGCAAACCTAAGCTGTGCTGCCATGTTCTTTTTAGAGAGAAGAGGCTTTCTCCTGCAGCCCTTCCAAACAAGCCATCCTTGTTCAGTCTTTTTCTAACTGTGCTGTCATGACCTTTAACCTTTAGCATGCTAACTGAGGCCTGTAGAGTCTGAGATGTATGACCTTTAACCTTTAACATGCTAACTGAGGCCTGTAGAGTTGTGAGATGTAGCTCTGGGCTTTTTCATGACCTTTAACCTTTAACATGCTAACTGAGGCCTGGAGAGTCTGAGATGTAGCTCTGGGCTTTTTCACCTTGGGGTGACCTTTAACCTTTAACATGCTAACTGAGGCCTGTAGAGTCTGAGATGTAGCTCTGGGCTTTTTCACCTTGGGGTGACCTTTAACCTTTAGCATGCTAACTGAGGCCTGTAGAGTCTGAGATGTAGCTCTGGGCTTTTTCACCTTGGGGTGACCTTTAACCTTTAACATGCTAACTGAGGCCTGTAGAGTCTGAGATGTAGCTCTGGGCTTTTTCACCTTGGGGTGACCTTTAACCTTTAGCATGCTAACTGAGGCCTGTAGAGTCTGAGATGTAGCTCTGGGCTTTTTTCACCTTGGGGTGACCTTTAACCTTTAACATGCTAACTGAGGCCTGTAGAGTCTGAGATGTAGCTCTGGGCTTCTTCACCTTGGGGTGACCTTTAACCTTTAGCATGCTAACTGAGGCCTGTAGAGTCTGAGATGTAGCTCTGGGCTTTTTCACCTTGGGGTGACCTTTAACCTTTAACATGCTAACTGAGGCCTGTAGAGTCTGAGATGTATGACCTTTAACCTTTAACATGCTAACTGAGGCCTGTAGAGTCTGAGATGTAGCTCTGGGCTTTTTCACCTTGGGGTGACCTTTAACCTTTAGCATGCTAACTGAGGCCTGTAGAGTCTGAGATGTAGCTCTGGGCTTCTTCACCTTGGGGTGACCTTTAACCTTTAACATGCTAACTGAGGCCTGTAGAGTCTGAGATGTAGCTCTGGGCTTCTTCACCTTGGGGTGAACTTGCTGGGACGTCCACTCCTGGGAAGATTGACAGATGTCCTGAATGTTTTCCACTTTAAATCTTCACAAAGACTCTTTATGTCCTGATATGTAACATGTTAGAATTTAAAGAGGTTCACATAAATGGTTAAATGTTTGTGAAAAACATTTAAAGTAACCTTTGAAGGTAATTAATGAAATGATGTGTTTTTTATCTCCAGTGAGGAGGCGATGAGGAAGGCAGGAACTGTAAACACTACACACAAGTCGGGCAATGACATGGAGAACCACGTTTATGTCAAAGCCAAAACCAGAGTGAGTACTGCAGCGAGGAAGATGTGAGGCTTTAAAACATTGTTTCCTTTCTTTTTGTTTCTTTAAAACAACAAAAACTCTCAGAAACAGTGACGCCATCTTTTTATTTCCAGGAGGAGTACTTATCTCTGGTGGCGAGGCTGATCATCCACTTCAGAGACATCCGTAAGTATTCAGTCACAATCCTCCTATAAACTGATATCAGAGCTATGTTCAACTGGTAAGCCTCAGAGACACAGACTGAGTCGAGATCTGTTCTGTGGAAGCATCAGATCAGACATCCATCATTTCAGCTCTGAAGGGGTAAAAAGAAGTCAGAATTCTGCTGTGTCCACATCACATCAGGTGATAAGTCAAGCATCTGGGGCTGGGCGATACGGACCTAAACTAAATCTTTAACTAACAAAATCTTTTCCTGCATAAAGAAAGACTCACAGCTGTTAAAATATAAAAGATGGCAAAAGGCTGACCTACTCTTTAAAAAGTCACTGTCACAAAGTGCTCCTTCTGTACACTTTGTGCACACAACAAAACATGCAAACTGGTTTTCACATCGGCACACAGGACTTTAGAAAGTGCTGCTGCAGATCTGTCATCAGCAGCCTTCTTCCCCAGCCACTGGTTGTCTCTGTGATGACCTGCTGCATGTCAGCCAGTTCTCTTCCTCCAGCTGTAGGAGAAGCTGCCCACAACTGTCTTCCACGGAGAAATGGCCCGGGTGGCATCATCCTGTAACTGAGGATGCACCGATACCACGGGTGCTCAGTACTCATTAAAGTGTTCTGATACCAGTGTGACAGGAGCTGAATCTCCCTGCAATGTGTCGTGGAAGTTAAAATGTGAAAACAATATGCTGCACTAACAGTAGTTTTATATTACTAAACTGCACAAAGTGCAGTTGTATTTGGGTTCAATATGTTAGAGTTGCACGATACCCACTGCACCCACTGCACCCACTGTACCCACTGTACCCACATTACCCACGGTACCCACTGCACCCACGGTACCCACTGTACCCACGATACCCACTGCACCCACGGTACCCACTGTACCCACTGTACCCACATTACCCACTGTACCCACGGTACCCACGGTACCCACGGTACCCACTGCACCCACTGTACCCACTGTACCCACATTACCCACATTACCCACGGTACCCACTGTACCCACTGTACCCACGGTACCCACGGTACCCACTGTACCCACGGTACCCACTGCACCCACTGTACCCACTGTACCCACATTACCCACGGTACCCACTGTACCCACGGTACCCACTGTACCCACGGTACCCACATTACCCACATTACCCACTGTACCCACGGTACCCACTGTACCCACATTACCCACGGTACCCACATTACCCACGGTACCCACATTACCCACTGTACCCACGGTACCCACTGTACCCACGGTACCCACATTACCCACGGTACCCACAGTACCCACTGTACCCACTGTACCCACATTACCCACATTACCCACGGTACCCACTGTACCCACATTACCCACTGTACCCACGGTACCCACTGTACCCACGGTACCCACTGTACCCACAGTACCCACGGTACCCACAGTACCCACTGTACCCACATTACCCACGGTACCCACTGTACCCACGGTACCCACATTACCCACATTACCCACTGTACCCACGGTACCCACTGCACCCACTGTACCCACTGTACCCACATTACCCACGGTACCCACTGTACCCACATTACCCACATTACCCACTGTACCCACGGTACCCACTGTACCCACTGTACCCACGGTACCCACGGTACCCACGGTACCCACTGTACCCACGGTACCCACGGTACCCACTGTACCCACATTACTGACATTATCCACATTACCCACTGTACCCACATTACCCACTGTACCCACGGTACCCACATTACCCACGGTACCCACATTACCCACAGTACCCACGGTACCCACATTACCCACTGTACCCACATTACTGACATTATCCACATTACCCACTGTACCCACGGTACCCACATTACCCACTGTACCCACTGTACCCACGGCACCCACATTACCCACGGTACCCACATTACCCACGGTACCCACAGTACCCACTGTACCCACATTACCCACATTACCCACTGTACCCACGGTACCCACATTACCCACATTACCCACAGTACCCACTGCACCCACATTACCCACTGTACCCACGGTACCCACATTACCCACGGTACCCACATTACCCACTGTACCCACTGTACCCACATTACCCACGGTACCCACTGCACCCACATTACCCACGGTACCCACTGTACCCACTGCACCCACGGTACCCACTGCACCCACTGTACCCACTGCACCCACGAGACCAACGGCACCCACGGTACCCACATTATCCACGATACCAACGGCACCCACATTACCCACATTACCCACGGTACCCACTGTACCCACATTACCCACGATACCAACGGTACCCACATTACCCACAATACCCCGCGGTGCCAAATCATTACAGTTCTACTATACTAGAAATTGTACACGCCGGTACTACCGTGGATTACTATACTAACGGTGCCAGTTTCTGCTACACAGCGGCCGCCTCTACTCTCCTCCCGGCTTCTCACCGCTTGCTGCTTCCTTGTAAACAAACCGACACGGCAACCACTGCAACCGAACTACACAGCTGCTGAATGATTGGCTGTTTGCCCGTTACTGGTGGCCTCTGGGATACGATAGGCTGTTTCCACACGCTGGGTCCGCCCATCTGTTAGCTGATTGGCTGTTTGGGTGTTTCTGACGCTAGAACAAACTCCATGTAGACAGCTCTGCTTCGATAGAAATTTGTCTCGCCCAGACGCATGTACAGCGGTCACAAACACGAGACAACGCGCACACACCATGGCAGAAGCACCGGGCCAAGCGGCGAATCCATTTTTAGTGGCACCACTAAAAACAAACTCCAAAAGCCACATTTGGAATTATTCTGGGTTTAAACAAGGCACAGACGGTAAAGCAATAGAAGATGGCCTCCACTGCGCAGGCGCTGCCACCAGCTATAGGAGCCAAATTAGGCAACACATCCAACCTCATAAAACACCTGCAGTGTCGAATACCAGGTTAGTTTTCCCTGTTTATTTTCCAACTGGCTAATATTAGGCCATATGCTCCGTGTACAGGCTGAAGAATGACGAGTTAAAAGATGTTAAAGCACCTAGAAAATACATTAAAATATAGTTTTCACAGAGAATCAGTTCCTGTTTGTGTTTTGTCCTCTATGGTTTATTATGTTGGGGAAGAAGCATTATTGTTTTTAAAAGTCAGTGGATTTGTTATCCTAAGTCCATTATTTATGTTAGTATTATGTTTATCGTGCACATAACAACATACGTAATTAAGTATTTATATCTTGCACAAATACATTGCAGTTCATGCAAATAATTAAAAAAAGGCGGCAGTATCGCGATAACACCCGGAACCGTGATACTTTGTCTGGTATCGTATCGTTTAACTTATTTCGGTATCGTGACAACTCTAGAATATGCGTAGGAACTGTAATGGCTTGATTAGTATTCACATCCCTCCCTGTAACAAAAACCTTTAACAAAAATCACTTATATGAAAGTCCATCTTTTAGAAAGAGGCAAATCATGAAATTAAATGTGTTTAGTAGGGATTTAACTGTGGAACATATAACCTGAAATCACCAGCAAGTGAGTGAAACAGATATTTTAGATCTTTTCAAACACTTTAAAATGCATCTGTTTTTTCATTCAATGTCACTATCAGACTAATACAATATATATAAATATATAGTATCTGTAAGTGATACTATCAGCAGCCACATACCGGGGGGGTTGTCGGCGCCTGTCATGGCGCTAACCCAACAGGTCGGTGGACAGCAGCGGTGAGGGAAGCCGTGAAGCTGAAGGAGGAGGCTTTCTGTGCTTGGTTATCCCAGAGATCTCCCGAAGCAGCGTTTTTTAACAGATCGTGTCGGCTGTAGGTGAAGTCAGCTCGACAAAAAGCAGTTAAAACAAACAGGAGGTGCTTAACGAATATCACAACAAAGCACCGGCAGCGAGAGCACAGAGCCGCTTGGAAGGTGATCCAAGCCGCGTCAAGGGGTCATCGTGTCAGTTTTTCTCCTTTAAAAGTATTTATTGGAAAAGTATTTCTTATCCTGTTAATTAATGGAATAATTGATAAAATAGTTGATGACCTAAGTGTTCAGCTCTGATCATTTCCTCATCACATCTTAAGATTACTACGGTTGTCAGTGAATTGTTAGATTTTCTGGACTCAAACAAAGAGTTTTTGAGTCTCCATGATGCAGCCGTCTGTGTGATGATGTGGCATCACACATCCTGTAACTGAGGATGCACCGATACCACGGGTGCTCAGTACTCATTAAAGTGTTCTGATACCAGTGTGACAGGAGCTGAATCTCCCTGCAATGTGTCGTGGAAGTTAAAATGTGAAAACAATATGCTGCACTAACAGTAGTTTTATATTACTAAACTGCACAAAGTGCAGTTGTATTTGGGTTCAATATGTTAGAGTTGCACGATACCCACTGCACCCACTGCACCCACTGTACCCACTGTACCCACATTACCCACGGTACCCACTGCACCCACGGTACCCACTGTACCCACGATACCCACTGCACCCACGGTACCCACTGTACCCACTGTACCCACATTACCCACTGTACCCACGGTACCCACGGTACCCACTGCACCCACTGTACCCACTGTACCCACATTACCCACATTACCCACGGTACCCACTGTACCCACTGTACCCACGGTACCCACATTACCCACTGTACCCACGGTACCCACTGCACCCACTGTACCCACTGTACCCACATTACCCACGGTACCCACTGTACCCACGGTACCCACTGTACCCACGGTACCCACATTACCCACATTACCCACTGTACCCACGGTACCCACTGTACCCACATTACCCACGGTACCCACATTACCCACGGTACCCACATTACCCACTGTACCCACGGTACCCACTGTACCCACGGTACCCACTGTACCCACATTACCCACGGTACCCACAGTACCCACTGTACCCACTGTACCCACATTACCCACATTACCCACGGTACCCACTGTACCCACATTACCCACTGTACCCACGGTACCCACTGTACCCACGGTACCCACTGTACCCACATTACCCACGGTACCCACAGTACCCACTGTACCCACTGTACCCACTGTACCCACATTACCCACGGTACCCACTGTACCCACGGTACCCACATTACCCACATTACCCACTGTACCCACGGTACCCACTGCACCCACATTACCCACTGTACCCACGGTACCCACTGTACCCACTGTACCCACGGTACCCACAGTACCCACGGTACCCACGGTACCCACTGTACCCACATTACCCACGGTACCCACGGTACCCACTGTACCCACATTACTGACATTATCCACATTACCCACTGTACCCACATTACCCACTGTACCCACGGTACCCACATTACCCACGGTACCCACATTACCCACAGTACCCACGGTACCCACATTACCCACTGTACCCACATTACTGACATTATCCACATTACCCACTGTACCCACGGTACCCACATTACCCACTGTACCCACTGTACCCACGGCACCCACATTACCCACGGTACCCACATTACCCACGGTACCCACAGTACCCACTGTACCCACATTACCCACATTACCCACTGTACCCACGGTACCCACATTACCCACATTACCCACAGTACCCACTGCACCCACATTACCCACTGTACCCACGGTACCCACATTACCCACGGTACCCACTGCACCCACATTACCCACGGTACCCACTGTACCCACTGCACCCACGGTACCCACTGCACCCACTGTACCCACTGCACCCACGAGACCAACGGCACCCACGGTACCCACATTATCCACGATACCAACGGCACCCACATTACCCACATTACCCACGGTACCCACTGTACCCACTGTACCCACATTACCCACGATACCAACGGTACCCACATTACCCACAATACCCCGCGGTGCCAAATCATTACAGTTCTACTATACTAGAAATTGTACACGCCGGTACTACCGTGGATTACTATACTAACGGTGCCAGTTTCTGCTACACAGCGGCCGCCTCTACTCTCCTCCCGGCTTCTCACCGCTTGCTGCTTCCTTGTAAACAAACCGACACGGCAACCACTGCAACCGAACTACACAGCTGCTGAATGATTGGCTGTTTGCCCGTTACTGGTGGCCTCTGGGATACGATAGGCTGTTTCCACACGCTGGGTCCGCCCATCTGTTAGCTGATTGGCTGTTTGGGTGTTTCTGACGCTAGAACAAACTCCATGTAGACAGCTCTGCTTCGATAGAAATTTGTCTCGCCCAGACGCATGTACAGCGGTCACAAACACGAGACAACGCGCACACACCATGGCAGAAGCACCGGGCCAAGCGGCGAATCCATTTTTAGTGGCACCACTAAAAACAAACTCCAAAAGCCACATTTGGAATTATTCTGGGTTTAAACAAGGCACAGACGGTAAAGCAATAGAAGATGGCCTCCACTGCGCAGGCGCTGCCACCAGCTATAGGAGCCAAATTAGGCAACACATCCAACCTCATAAAACACCTGCAGTGTCGAATACCAGGTTAGTTTTCCCTGTTTATTTTCCAACTGGCTAATATTAGGCCATATGCTCCGTGTACAGGCTGAAGAATGACGAGTTAAAAGATGTTAAAGCACCTAGAAAATACATTAAAATATAGTTTTCACAGAGAATCAGTTCCTGTTTGTGTTTTGTCCTCTATGGTTTATTATGTTGGGGAAGAAGCATTATTGTTTTTAAAAGTCAGTGGATTTGTTATCCTAAGTCCATTATTTATGTTAGTATTATGTTTATCGTGCACATAACAACATACGTAATTAAGTATTTATATCTTGCACAAATACATTGCAGTTCATGCAAATAATTAAAAAAAGGCGGCAGTATCGCGATAACACCCGGAACCGTGATACTTTGTCTGGTATCGTATCGTTTAACTTATTTCGGTATCGTGACAACTCTAGAATATGCGTAGGAACTGTAATGGCTTGATTAGTATTCACATCCCTCCCTGTAACAAAAACCTTTAACAAAAATCACTTATATGAAAGTCCATCTTTTAGAAAGAGGCAAATCATGAAATTAAATGTGTTTAGTAGGGATTTAACTGTGGAACATATAACCTGAAATCACCAGCAAGTGAGTGAAACAGATATTTTAGATCTTTTCAAACACTTTAAAATGCATCTGTTTTTTCATTCAATGTCACTATCAGACTAATACAATATATATAAATATATAGTATCTGTAAGTGATACTATCAGCAGCCACATACCGGGGGGGTTGTCGGCGCCTGTCATGGCGCTAACCCAACAGGTCGGTGGACAGCAGCGGTGAGGGAAGCCGTGAAGCTGAAGGAGGAGGCTTTCTGTGCTTGGTTATCCCAGAGATCTCCCGAAGCAGCGTTTTTTAACAGATCGTGTCGGCTGTAGGTGAAGTCAGCTCGACAAAAAGCAGTTAAAACAAACAGGACGTACTTAACGAATATCACAACAAAGCACCGGCAGCGAGAGCACAGAGCCGCTTGGAAGGTGATCCAAGCCGCGTCAAGGGGTCATCGTGTCAGTTTTTCTCCTTTAAAAAGTATTTATTGGAAAAGTATTTCTTATCCTGTTAATTAATGGAATAATTGATAAAATAGTTGATGACCTAAGTGTTCAGCTCTGATCATTTCCTCATCACATCTTAAGATTACTACGGTTGTCAGTGAATTGTTAGATTTTCTGGACTCAAACAAAGAGTTTTTGAGTCTCCATGATGCAGCCGTCTGTGTGATGATGTGAAACTAAGTTATTGATGACTGTGTCTCCTGCAGATAAGAAGACCCTCGGAGGTCCAGGTAAGTGGATTTTCTGCCCCGTTTGGGTTCCTCTGCTGTGTTCTGTCCTCTGCTGGACCTGTCTGCACCGGACTCCTGGCGGTCGTGGTTTCTACTGTGCATGTTGGAGCTGCGTAATGTTGTCTGTTGTCTACCCTTCTGCTAGATGCCATGAATGCCCTGACTAACCTGACAGGGGTAGGAGGGGGCCCCGGTGCCATTGGCATGGGGCCCCGCCCCGCTGGCGCTCCAGTGGGTGGCATGGGGGCCATGGGGCAGATGCAGATAGGCCAGCATGCCATGGCAGGGGTGGCTGGAAACCCACAAGCCAGTGAGTGTGTTTCCTCGGTGTGTTGCTGATGTCGGCTGCGTGTAAACGGCGTCGTTTTCTGCCTCTGCTTTGGCACGTTGTGTGTTTGAGCCTCGGAGTTGTGTTCAGACTGCCTCTAAACCCGGTGGGCCCCTCACCTCCTCCTCTCTCCACAGTGGGGGGTCCGGGTCAGATGCCCATGCAGCAGATGGTGCAGGTGCAGCAGTTCCAGCAGTTCCAGCAGCAGCAGCAGCAGCAGCAGCAGAACGCCGCCATTCAGCAGCAGTTCCAGCAGCAGCTGAGGGCGCAGCAGCAGCAGCTGCAGCAGCAACAGCAGCAGCAGCAGCAGCACCACCAGAACCAGCAGCTGCAACAGCAGCATCAGAACCAACAGCAGCAGCAGGCCCAGAACCAGCAGCAGCAGAACCAGGTACACAGGAACATACCTTTAGATCTGATGTCTGACAGCAGAGCAGGAAGCTGTTTGTGATGCTTCGTGTCCTGCCTGCAGCTTCACCTTGGCTCGGTGTCGGTTCTGTTTTCATGTCTGCAGATGCACCAGACGAGGTTGCAGCAGCAGCAGCAGATGCTGCAGCTCCAGCAGCAGCACGCCCAGGCCCAGGCCCAGGCTCAGGCTCAGGCTCAGGCTCAGGCTCAGGCTCAGGCTCAGGCTCAGGCTCAGGCTCAAGCTCAGGCTCAAGCTCAGGCTCAGGCCCAGGCTCAGGCCCAGGCTCAGGCTCAAGCTCAGGCTCAGGCCCAGGCTCAGGCCCAGGCTCAGGCCCAGGCTCAGGCTCAGGCACAGGCACAGGCTCAGGCTCAGGCTCAGGCTCAAGCTCAAGCTCAGGCTCAAGCTCAGGCTCAGGCTCAGGCTCAGGCTCAGGCTCAAGCTCAGGCTCAAGCTCAGGCTCAAGCTCAGGCACAGGCCCAGTCCATCCAGCACATGGTGCAGCAGCAGGTCCAGGCCCAGCCTCAGCAGGGTCAGATGGCTCCACACTCCCAGCAGCAGCCCGGCATGGTGCCTCAGTCTCTGGCCGGACAGATGACATCAGGTCAACACGTTCCCATCAACTCTCTGAGCCAGCAGCAGCAGCAGCAGCAGCTAAAGATGCAGGCCTTTCAGGTGAGCCCTCCGACTGTTCTGATCCGGTTAGGTCAAACCTGTTGTCTTATAGCCGCTCAGACACAGCGTTCCTCACCCTTCTGTCTCTGTGAATCACAGCAAGCCCGAGCGAATATGCAGCTGAACGCCGCCGCTCAGGCACAACTGAACGCCGCCGCTCAGGCACAGCTGAACGCCGCCGGCGGTCCTGGACAGGTGAGATCACTACCTCCACGGACTCACAAGGAAAGTCAGATCACACAACACCGAAACCAACACTTGTCAAACACCAGAACCGTCACTTCGACCTCTTCAGCCTCTGACTCATTTATTGACCGTTAAGTGTAGCATGTGCTAACGTGTGCTAACAGATGCTAACGTGTGCTAACATGTGCTAATGTGCGCTAATGTGTCCTGACGTGTGTTACGTCTCACATACGGATGCATGTCGGGCGTGTCTGATGGCTTTCTCTCTCCTAACCTGTCCTCCCATGTCTCTGTTGTGTGTTCCTTGAAGCTGGTTCGTCCCGGGATGCAGCAGAATCTGGCCCGGCTGCCTCGAGCTGTTCCTAACCCCTCCATGCCTCCTCAGAACGTCACCGCCGCTGTTTCTATGCCCACTGGACAAACGATGACACCGCAGGTACTTGTCCTACTCTGATCACACATCTCTGCCTCTGTGAATTGAACAGACAGCAGTTGCGAAAAGTTCTGTTTTTACTGTTTTCTACAAAGATTACAGACAGTGGAAAATTAACAAAGTGTGACCAAAAACAGATACAATGACCTAAAAAAGATTCAGTAACAGCCTCTGACATACCAGTAACATAAGTCAATCTCCATCTGACTCAGTCTGAGCATAAAGTATCAGAGTAACCACAAAGAGAAAACACTGGAAATAACCACAAAGAGACACAAACACCACGAGAAAACACTGGAAATAACCAAAGAGACACAAACACCACGAGAAAACACTGGAAATAACCACAAAGAGACACAAACACCACGAGAAAACACTGGAAATAACCACAGAGACACAAACACCACGAGAAAACACTGGAAATAACCACAAAGAGACACAAACACCACGTTAAAACACTGGAAATAACCAAAGAGACACAAACACCACGAGAAAACACTGGAAATAACCACAAAGAGACACAAACACCACGAGAAAACACTGGAAATAACCACAAAGAGACACAAACACCACGAGAAAACACTGGAAATAACCAAAGAGACACAAACGCCACGAGAAAACACTGGAAATAACCACAAAGAGACACAAACACCACGAGAAAACACTGGAAATAACCACAAAGAGACACAAACACCACGAGAAAACACTGGAAATAACCACAAAGAGACACAAACACCACGAGAAAACACTGGAAATAACCAAAGAGACACAAACACCACGAGAAAACACTGGAAATAACCACAAAGAGACACAAACACCACGAGAAAACACTGGAAATAACCACAAAGAGACACAAACACCACGTTAAAACACTGGAAATAACCAAAGAGACACAAACGCCACGAGAAAACACTGGAAATAACCACAAAGAGACACAAACACCACGAGAAAACACTGGAAATAACCACAAAGAGACACAAACACCACGAGAAAACACTGGAAATAACCACAAAGAGACACAAACACCACGAGAAAACACTGGAAATAACCAAAGAGACACAAACACCACGAGAAAACACTGGAAATAACCACAAAGAGACACAAATACCACGAGAAAACACTGGAAATAACCACAAAGAGACACAAACGCCACGAGAAAACACTGGAAATAACCACAAAGAGACACAAACACCACGAGAAAACACTGGAAATAACCACAAAGAGACACAAACGCCACGAGAAAACACTGGAAATAACCACAAAGAGACACAAACACCACGAGAAAACACTGGAAATAACCACAAAGAGACACAAACACCACGAGAAAACACTGGAAATAACCAAAGAGACACAAACACCACGAGAAAACACTGGAAATAACCACAAAGAGACACAAACACCACGAGAAAACACTGGAAATAACCACAAAGAGACACAAACACCACGAGAAAACACTGGAAATAACCACAAAGAGACACAAACACCACGAGAAAACACTGGAAATAACCATAGAGACACAAACACCACGAGAAAACACTGGAAATAACCACAAAGAGACACAAACACCACGAGAAAACACTGGAAATAACCACAAAGAGACACAAACACCACGAGAAAACACTGGAAATAACCACAAAGAGACACAAACGCCACGAGAAAACACTGGAAATAACCACAAAGAGACACAAACACCACGAGAAAACACTGGAAATAACCACAAAGAGACACAAACACCACGAGAAAACACTGGAAATAACCACAAAGAGACACAAACACCACGAGAAAACACTGGAAATAACCAAAGAGACACAAACACCACGAGAAAACACTGGAAATAACCACAAAGAGACACAAACACCACGAGAAAACACTGGAAATAACCACAAAGAGACACAAACACCACGAGAAAACACTGGAAATAACCACAAAGAGACGCAAACACCACGAGAAAACACTGGAAATAACCAAAGAGACACAAACACCACGAGAAAACACTGGAAATAACCAAAGAGACACAAACACCACGAGAAAACACTGGAAATAACCAAAGAGACACAAACACCACGAGAAAACACTGGAAATAACCACAGAGACACAAACACCACGAGAAAACACTGGAAATAACCAAAGAGACACAAACACCACGAGAAAACACTGGAAATAACCACAAAGAGACACAAACACCACGAGAAAACACTGGAAATAACCACAAAGAGACACAAACACCACGAGAAAACACTGGAAATAACCACAGAGACACAAACACCACGAGAAAACACTGGAAATAACCACAAAGAGACACAAACACCACGAGAAAACACTGGAAATAACCAAAGAGACACAAACACCACGAGAAAACACTGGAAATAACCACAAAGAGACACAAACACCACGAGAAAACACTGGAAATAACCACAAAGAGACACAAACACCACGAGAAAACACTGGAAATAACCACAAAGAGACAAACACCACGAGAAAACACTGGAAATAACCAAAGAGACACAAACACCACGAGAAAACACTGGAAATAACCACAAAGAGACACAAACACCACGAGAAAACACTGGAAATAACCACAAAGAGACACAAACACCACGAGAAAACACTGGAAATAACCACAAAGAGACACAAACACCACGAGAAAACACTGGAAATAACCACAAAGAGACACAAACACCACGAGAAAACACTGGAAATAACCACAGAGACACAAACACCACGAGAAAACACTGGAAATAACCAAAGAGACACAAACACCACGAGAAAACACTGGAAATAACCACAAAGAGACGCAAACACCACGAGAAAACACTGGAAATAACCAAAGAGACACAAACACCACGAGAAAACACTGGAAATAACCACAAAGAGACACAAACACCACGAGAAAACACTGGAAATAACCAAAGAGACACAAACACCACGAGAAAACACTGGAAATAACCACAAAGAGACACAAACACCACGAGAAAACACTGGAAATAACCACAAAGAGACACAAACACCACGAGAAAACACTGGAAATAACCACAAAGAGACACAAACACCACGAGAAAACACTGGAAATAACCACAGAGACACAAACACCACGAGAAAACACTGGAAATAACCACAAAGAGACGCAAACACCACGAGAAAACACTGGAAATAACCACAAAGAGACACAAACACCACGGGAAAACACTGGAAATAACCACATAGAGACACAAACACCACGAGAAAACACTGGAAATAACCACAAAGAGACACAAACACCACGGGAAAACACTGGAAATAACCACAAAGAGACACAAACACCACTAGAAAACACTGGAAATAACCACAAAGAGACACAAACACCACGAGAAAACACTGGAAATAACCACAAAGAGACACAAACACCACGAGAAAACACTGGAAATAACCACAAAGAGACACAAACACCACGAGAAAACACTGGAAATAACCACAAAGAGACACAAACACCACGAGAAAACACTGGAAATAACCACAAAGAGACACAAACACCACGAGAAAACACTGGAAATAACCACAAAGAGACACAAACACCACGTTAAAACACTGGAAATAACCAAAGAGACACAAACACCACGAGAAAACACTGGAAATAACCACAGAGACACAAACACCACGAGAAAACACTGGAAATAACCACAAAGAGACACAAACACCACGGGAAAACACTGGAAATAACCACAAAGAGACACAAACACCACTAGAAAACACTGGAAATAACCACAAAGAGACACAAACACCACGAGAAAACACTGGAAATAACCACAAAGAGACACAAACACCACGAGAAAACACTGGAAATAACCACAAAGAGACACAAACACCACGAGAAAACACTGGAAATAACCACAAAGAGACACAAACACCACGAGAAAACACTGGAAATAACCAAAGAGACACAAACACCACGAGAAAACACTGGAAATAACCATAGAGACACAAACACCACGAGAAAACACTGGAAATAACCACAAAGAGACACAAACACCACGAGAAAACACTGGAAATAACCACAAAGAGACACAAACACCACGAGAAAACACTGGAAATAACCATAGAGACACAAACACCACGAGAAAACACTGGAAATAACCAAAGAGACACAAACACCACGAGAAAACACTGGAAATAACCACAAAGAGACACAAACACCACGAGAAAAACACTGGAAATAACCACAAAGAGACACAAACACCACGAGAAAACACTGGAAATAACCAAAGAGACACAAACACCACGAGAAAACACTGGAAATAACCAAAGAGACACAAACACCACGAGAAAACACTGGAAATAACCATAGAGACACAAACACCACGAGAAAACACTGGAAATAACCACAAAGAGACACAAACACCACGAGAAAACACTGGAAATAACCACAAAGAGACACAAACACCACGAGAAAACACTGGAAATAACCAAAGAGACACAAACACCACGAGAAAACACTGGAAATAACCAAAGAGACACAAACACCACGAGAAAACACTGGAAATAACCATAGAGACACAAACACCACGAGAAAACACTGGAAATAACCACAAAGAGACACAAACACCACGAGAAAACACTGGAAATAACCACAAAGAGACACAAATACCACGAGAAAACACTGGAAATAACCAAAGAGACACAAACACCACGAGAAAACACTGGAAATAACCACAAAGAGACACAAACACCACGAGAAAACACTGGAAATAACCACAAAGAGACACAAACACCACGAGAAAACACTGGAAATAACCATAGAGACACAAACACCACGAGAAAACACTGGAAATAACCACAAAGAGACACAAACACCACGAGAAAACACTGGAAATAACCATAGAGACACAAACACCACGAGAAAACACTGGAAATAACCACAAAGAGACACAAACACCACGAGAAAAACACTGGAAATAACCACAAAGTGACACAAACACCACGAGAAAACACTGGAAATAACCAAAGAGACACAAACACCACGAGAAAACACTGGAAATAACCACAAAGAGACACAAACACCACGAGAAAACACTGGAAATAACCACAGAGACACAAACACCACGAGAAAACACTGGAAATAACCACAAAGTGACACAAACACCACGAGAAAACACTGGAAATAACCACAGAGACACAAACACCACGAGAAAACACTGGAAATAACCACAAAGAGACACAAACACCACGAGAAAACACTGGAAATAACCAAAGAGACACAAACACCACGAGAAAACACTGGAAATAACCATAGAGACACAAACACCACGAGAAAACACTGGAAATAACCACAAAGAGACACAAACACCACGAGAAAACACTGGAAATAACCACAGAGACACAAACACCACGAGAAAACACTGGAAATAACCACAAAGAGACACAAACACCACGAGAAAACACTGGAAATAACCACAAAGAGACACAAACACCACGAGAAAACACTGGAAATAACCACAAAGAGACACAAACACCACGAGAAAACACTGGAAATAACCACAAAGAGACACAAACACCACGAGAAAACACTGGAAATAACCACAAAGAGACACAAACACCACGAGAAAACACTGGAAATAACCATAGAGACACAAACACCACGAGAAAACACTGGAAATAACCACAAAGAGACACAAACACCACGAGAAAACACTGGAAATAACCATAGAGACACAAACACCACGAGAAAACACTGGAAATAACCACAAAGAGACACAAACACCACGAGAAAAACACTGGAAATAACCACAAAGTGACACAAACACCACGAGAAAACACTGGAAATAACCACAGAGACACAAACACCACGAGAAAACACTGGAAATAACCACAAAGAGACACAAACACCACGAGAAAACACTGGAAATAACCACAGAGACACAAACACCACGAGAAAACACTGGAAATAACCACAAAGAGACACAAACACCACGAGAAAACACTGGAAATAACCAAAGAGACACAAACACCACGAGAAAACACTGGAAATAACCACAGAGACACAAACACCACGAGAAAACACTGGAAATAACCAAAGAGACACAAACAACACGAGAAAACACTGGAAATAACCACAAAGAGACACAAACACCACGAGAAAACACTGGAAATAACCAAAGAGACACAAACACCACGAGAAAACACTGGAAATAACCATAGAGACACAAACACCACGAGAAAACACTGGAAATAACCACAAAGAGACACAAACACCACGAGAAAACACTGGAAATAACCACAGAGACACAAACACCACGAGAAAACACTGGAAATAACCACAAAGAGACACAAACACCACGAGAAAACACTGGAAATAACCACAAAGAGACACAAACACCACGAGAAAACACTGGAAATAACCACAAAGAGACACAAACACCACGAGAAAACACTGGAAATAACCACAAAGAGACACAAACACCACGAGAAAACACTGGAAATAACCACAGAGATCAAACTGGACCGCAGAAGGAACAGGAAACGACCTTAGCGAGGTGTAGCCGACTCAGAGCAGCCTCACCTGCAAACCCGTCTCTGTCCTCTCCACAGGTGCAGCAGCACACCATGATGTCATCGCCCTCGCCTGTGCAGGTCCCCACGCCGCAGATGCCGCCTCCTCCCCAGCCGTCACCGCAGCCCCCCACCTCCCAGCCCAACTCGGCCAGGTACGACAGGTGTTCTGACCCCCAGGAAGTAGACCCATCCCTCCACCTGCTAACCGCTCTGCCTCCTCTCCTCAGTTCTGGACCCACTCCGTCTCCAGGTGGGTTCCAGCCCAGCCCGTCCCCTCAGCCGTCCCCGAGCCCGGCCACCTCCAGAACCCCCCAGAACTACGGAGTCCCCTCACCTGGACCGCTCAACACTCCAGGTAACACAGCACCTGTCCATGTGTCCCAGCAGAATGAAGCTCTCTGACCGCTCCATGAGAGGAGAAAACAAGCTGAATATGATGACAGCTGGAGGAGAGGCTGAGCCTCAGAGTGAGAACCTGTGGTGCGGATCAGGATCAGTTCAGTTTTCAGGATTTACTCCCTCCTTTTAGTGATTCTGTTTACTCTCAGATGCTCTGTTCTAATACCAGTTTAATCTGTAACTTTCAGTCCTTTGAGATAAACCAAACACCCGGCGCCTCCTCCAGCTTTCGTCCAAAAAACTGCCTCAAAGGAGGAGCCTTTCTCCACATTTCTCCTCAGTTTAACAAGAAAATAAGAGCTCGGTCTGCGAGTTTAAAACGCTTTTAATGATGAAGCTCACCTGTCCTCCCCTGTGGGCAGGTAACCCCAACTCAGTGATGAGCCCGGCCGGAGCCACGTCTCTGGAGGACCAGCAGTACATGGAGAAGCTCAAACAGCTCTCCAAGTACATCGAGCCGCTGCGCCGCATGATCAACAAGATCGACAAAAACGAAGGTGAGCCGCTGACGCCCGGGTGATGTCATCATTCAGAGGTGATGTCATCATTCAGAGGTGATGTCATCATTCAGAGGTGATGTCACCATTCAGAGGTGATGTCATCATTCAGAGGTGATGTCATCATTCAGAGGTGATGTCATCATTCAGAGGTGATGTCATCATTCAGAGGTGATGTCATCATTCAGAGGTGATGTCACCATTCAGAGGTGATGTCATCATTCAGAGGTGATGTCACCATTCAGAGGTGATGTCATCATTCAGAGGTGATGTCATCATTCAGAGGTGATGTCATCATTCAGAGGTGATGTCATCATTCAGAGGTGATGTCATCATTCAGAGGCTTCATCAAGCTGAAACGGCTGATCATCACTTCTTTGGTTCAGGTAAAATATCTGGAAAGTTTTAACAAAGGTGATCGGAGATAAGAGGGAAACTGTAAATACGGAGTCTGAAGGGAGTAAATGTAGTAACTTTAGTCACCTAATTTACATGTGATGACATCACATCGGATTCTGAACACATTTCCTCGTTTTTTTTTTGTTTTTTTTTCCCTTTTCGATCCTTTTATGAATTCATGAACTATGAACAGAGTCCAGAACTCAGCAGTTAGGGACAACAGCTCGGTGGGCTCAGTCTCATCTGTCTGATGCCCCCGGTACACTTCCTCAGGCTCTAAAGTTCAGCTTACAAATAAACACTTCCTGTTAGCTGCATGAGCTAACGATCAAACGCTTCCTGTTAGCTGCACGAGCTAACGATCAAACGCTTCCTGTTAGCTGCACGAGCTAACGATCAAACGCTTCCTGTTAGCTGCACGAGCTAACGTCTGAACGCTTCCTGTTAGCTGCATGAGCCAACGGCCGAACACTTCCTGTTAGCTGCATGAGCTAACGGCCGAACACTTCCTGTTAGCTGCATGAGCTAACGGCCGAACACTTCCTGTTAGCTGCATAAGCTAACGGCCGAACACTTCCTGTTAGCTGCATGAGCTAACGGCCGAACACTTCCTGTTAGCTGCACGAGCTAACGGCCGAACACTTCCTGTTAGCTGCACGAGCTACCGGCCGAACACTTCCTGTTAGCTGCACGAGCTAACGGCCGAACACTTCCTGTTAGCTGCACGAGCCAACGGCCGAACGCTTCCTGTTAGCTGAGCGAGCTAACGGCCGAACACTTCCTGTTAGCTGCACGAGCTAACGACGAACGCTTCCTGTTAGCTGCACGAGCTAACGGCCGAACACTTCCTGTTAGCTGCATGAGCTAACGGCCGAACACTTCCTGTTAGCTGCACGAGCTAACGGCCGAACACTTCCTGTTAGCTGCACGAGCTACCGGCCGAACACTTCCTGTTAGCTGCACGAGCTAACGGCCGAACACTTCCTGTTAGCTGCATGAGCTGACGACGAACGCTTCCTGTTAGCTGCATGAGCTAACGGCCGAACGCTTCCTGTTAGCTGAGCGAGCTAACGGCCGAACACTTCCTGTTAGCTGCACGAGCTAACGACGAACGCTTCCTGTTAGCTGCATGAGCTAACGGCCGAACGCTTCCTGTTAGCTGCATGAGCTAACGGCCGAACGCTTCCTGTTAGCTGCATGAGCTAACAGCGTCACTGATACAGCGTTTAATTTCATTCATCAGTTTACTGGAACATGAAGACGCCTTAATTCAGGGATAATTAAGAGAAAACGTGTGTTTTCTGCTGTTAATGTGGGGCTTTGGGCCTGTTTTAGTCGGGTTGGGCTAACAGACGATGCTGATTGATACATGTTCAGAGGCATTGTTTGGCCTGAGCGTCAGCAGCCTCGTAACCAACAGGCGACATGTGGAGTTCAGCTCAACTCAAACTCTATTTATAGCACATTTAAAACAACCAGCTGCAGGCGGGCGGCAGTTACAGCAATCAGTGTCGTGTTGAAGCATGGATTACAGTGTAAGGGGGTAACGGGTAGCCTTTTAAAGACAGTTTAACCTGGCCATCAAATTTCAGCCTGTCATCAAGTATTACAGGAAGAGTTTTTACAGTGGACCGAATATCTGGTGTTAGGGGCCCAGTTCCATGAAAGCAGCAAACTTTAACCATCTGTCTGACTTTATTCCCACACTGAGGGAGCTCAAAGCTGCCCCCTGCTGGCTGGCAGACACATCTGAAGCAAACTGGGGATTTTTATTGTTTAAAAGATCATCTGATTCTTAATAAATGAACAGAACAGCAAACAATATGAATGATTTCATAACAGTTTTACCCCAAAGTGAGACGACATATGGAGATACTTTGAGTTTGTGCTGAAACTTTATCCAACAGATCAGTTTAAAACAGAGGAAACAAAGGAGGAAACCATGCAGGGGTTTGTTTTCACTGCTTTTACCTTCTCAGAACCGCCTTGAAACAGCAGAGAAACTATTTATGGTGTTAAAATGAAGTTTAAAGTTGTCAGAACACATCTGAACGTGGTCACTTCATCCGATTCTGAACTTTATTCTGCAGAAAACGTCCAAACAAACCAGCTTTCCATGAAACCGTTGATTGTTTGGTGTGTTTCAGACAGAAAGAAGGACCTGAGTAAGATGAAGAGTCTCCTGAACATCCTCACAGACCCAAACACCAGGTAGGAACCCCTCATGATGCGGCTCTGCTGATGGGCCGGAGATCGGCTCTCCTCATTGGTTCTTCCTGTGTCATGTGACCTGCAGGTGTCCTCTGAAGACGCTGCAGAAATGTGAGATCGCTTTGGAGAAACTGAAGAACGACATGGCCGTGGTAAGAAGACGTTTCAGGAACATCTGGTGGAACAGGCCCCATAATGTCAGGGACAGAGTCTTAACTCTTTGGTTTTAACTCTTTTGTTTTAACTCTTTTGTTTTAACTCTTTTGTTTTAACTCTTTTGTTTTAACTCTTCTGTTTTAACTCTTTTGTTTTGCTTTAAATCCTTTAGACAAACTTCTTTGGATTCTCGTTTCTTCCGGACCGATGAGTAACGCTTTGTCTGTTTCAGCCAACTCCGCCGCCCCCGCCGGTCCCAACCAAGCAGCAGTACTTGTGTCAGCCGCTGCTGGACGCCGTCATGGTCAACATCCGCTCACCGGTTATCAACCACTCTCTCTACCGGACTTTCGCCCCCGCCATGACCGCCATCCACGGGCCGCCCATCACGTAGGTGGCGCCCCAGAGACGCTGACCGCTCGCTTGCCTTCACGGCTCGGTGTTTGAGGTGTTTCTGTCCTCCTCAGGGGCCCCAACGTCTCCGGGAGGAAGAGGAAGCACGAAGAAGACGAGCGGCAGACCATCCCCAACATCCTGCAGGGGGAGGTGGCCCGCCTCGACGTCAAGTTCCTGGTCAACCTGGACCCGTCCTTCTGCAGCAACAACGGCACCGTGCACCTCGTCTGTAAACTGGGTGAGTCGCAGAGGAGCGGCAGTGGGACACCTACTGCCACCTAGTGGTCAGACAGCATGGTGTGTTCCTGCAGGTTAAACCCACTGTGGAGGAGAAACACCAGCTTTAATCCTGGTAATAGTTATTCTTCTGAGATTTAAACCCAACAGGAAGTGGGCTGTTTTGGTAAACAGCTGACGTTTTAACAAACTCTTCCTTTTGATTTCATCCCACAGCTCTGGAAATTGGTCCATTTCGTCCTGAGACTCGTGAAACTTTGTTTCATCAGTGGGCGTGGCCACAGATGATGTCCTTTCTCTCATTAGCTGTTTGGATGTAAAATAATTGACCTTCAGGCACAGATAAAGTCACCTGACTGTGAGGCTCTGTTAAACTGGAGGTGGATTTTCTGTGCAGCTCCTCTTACAAACTGACGCTGGTGTCTGTTCTCTCTCAGACGATAAGAACCTGCCCAGCGTCCCGCCGCTGCAGCTCAGCGTTCCTGCAGATTATCCGGACCAGAGCCCGTACTGGGCCGACGACGGGGAGCAGTACGGTGAGTCAAACGCAGCAGGAGGCATTTCCTGCTCAGAGCTGCACAGGAACACTCATTTAAACTAGATTGAAATGATTCCTCCTGTATCACAAAAACTCTTTGTTTAACTCCCACCAACATGTGCTGCTCAGCGCAGGCTAACAGATGTTAGCACAGCTGCTGTTCTATAGTCCTGTTATTAGACGTCATGTCTGCCTGATGACGTCATGTCTGCCTGATGACGTCATGTCTGTGATGACGTCATGTCTGCCTGTGATGACGTCATGTCTGCCTGTGATGACGTCATGTCTGCGATGACGTCATGTCTGCCTGTGATGACGTCATGTCTGCCTGTGATGACGTCATGTCTGCCTGTGATGACGTCATGTCTGCCTGATGACGTCGTCTCTGTTTGTGTCTCAGGTGCGAACAGCTTCCTGCAGACGGTGCACAGAAACATGACGTCCAAACTGCTTCAGCTGCCAGACAAACACTCGGTGACGGAGCTTCTCAACACCTGGGCTCAGAGCGTCCGCCAGGCCTGCCTGTCTGCTGCCTGAAGCCCCGCCCACCGCCCGCCTGAGAAACACTACAGTCAAACGTTAAAGGATGAAACTGCTTCTGGACTTGCCTCCTAGTGCATTCAGGAGGAATTAGACTGTTTTCTGACATGCGTCTGGTCCATGAATGCATCGCTGTCGATTTAGTTTGAGGTCGAGTTTGTTTTGTATCACAGACGAGTGAAGACGGAAGTCTGTTCATGTGTTTTTGCTTTTATAAATAAAGTCACTTCATCACCTTCTTGTTTGGTTCAGTCAGCTGTTTATCTTCAGACAGACTGATCAGTTTGGTGCTGCCAGATGTTCCTCATGGTTTATTTCTTCCTTTAGCAGCAGCTAACGCTAACAGCTTAGCTAATGAAGATGACGTGCACCAACTTCTAAGGAGTTACTGCTGTTCCTTTCTGAAAGATGAACATTATTGTTCCCACATTACTTTGTTAGCTGAAGCTAACGCTAACAGCTTAGCTAATGAAGATGACGTACACCAACTTCTAAGGAGTTACTGCTGTTCCTTTCTGAAAGATGAACATTATTGTTCCCACATTACATTGTTAGCTGAAGCTAATGCTAACAGCTTAGCTAATGAAGATGACGAACACCAACTTCTAAGGAGTTACTGCTGTTCCTTTCTGAAAGATGAACATTATTGTTCCCACATTACTTTGTTAGCTGAAGCTAACGCTAACAGCTTAGCTAATGAAGATGACGTACACCAACTTCTAAGGAGTTACTGCTGTTCCTTTCTGAAAGATGAACATTATTGTTCCCACATTACTTTGTTAGCTGAAGCTAACAGCTTAGCTAATGAAGATGACGTACACCAACTTCTAAGGAGTTACTGCTGTTCCTTTCTGAAAGATGAACATTATTGTTCCCACATTACTTTGTTAGCTGAAGCTAACGCTAACAGCTTAGCTACTGAAGATGACGTACACCAACTTCTAAGGAGTTACTGCTGCTCCTTTCTGAAAGATGAACATTATTGTTCCCACATTACTTTGTTAGCTGAAGCTAACGCTAACAGCTTAGCTAATGAAATAACTCCTCATGGTTTATTTACTGATTTATTTCCTCCTTTAGCAGCAGCTAACGCTAACAGCTTAGCTAATGAAGATGCCGTACACCAACTTCTAAGGAGTTCCTGCTGCTCCTTTCTGAAAGATGAACATTATTGTTCCCACATTACTTTGTTAGCTGAAGCTAATGCTAACAGCTTAGCTAATGAAGATGCCGTACACCAACTTCTAAGGAGTTACTGCTGTTCCTTTCTGAAAGATGAACATTATTGTTCCCACATTACTTTGTTAGCTGAAGCTAATGCTAACAGCTTAGCTAATGAAGATGCCGTACACCAACTTCTAAGGAGTTACTGCTGTTCCTTTCTGAAAGATGAACATTATTGTTCCCACATTACTTTGTTAGCTGAAGCTTTCTAGCTGAACGGTTCCGTTCTGTAACTCAGACAACCTGCAGCTGTGTTTAAGGTGTGTTTCCAACACAACACCGGTCCTCTCCTCACTTACAGCTACATGCTAACCTGTTTCCCTCTGGGATCAGTAACTATCTGTATCTACAGAGCTGGAGTGTTTCTGACTGGAGGAACAGCTTCATTATGTCTGTGTTTCTGCATTAAATCACTCAGCAGGTGTCCAGGTGTACATATATTAGCTTTACTGCTAACTAACTACCTGCTGCCCTCACTAAAAGGGTGGAGCTGAGTCTCCTTTGGCTTCTGGTCCCACAGGGAGGAACCTTGGAGTTATTTCTGACCAGGATCTGTCCTCTGACTCTCATATAAAACAGGTTTCTGCCTTCTTTCACCTTCGTAATATCATTAAAATCAGGAACATCCAGAGAAACTGCTCCATGCATCTGTTCCTTCAGGACTGAACTACTGTAATTCTTTATTATTGGGCTGTGCCGCAGAGCCTTCAGTTATCAGGCCCTAAAAGCAGAATGGGAGGCAGAGCCTTCAGTTATCAGGCCCCTAAAAGCAGAATGGGAGGCAGAGCCTTCAGTTATCAGGCCCCTAAAAGCAGAATGGGAGGCAGAGCCTTCAGTTATCAGGCCCCTAAAAGCAGAATGGGAGGCAGAGTCTTCAGTTATCAGGCCCCTAAAAGCAGAATGGGAGGCAGAGCCTTCAGTTATCAGGCCCCTAAAAGGAGAATGGGAGGCAGAGCCTTCAGTTATCAGGCCCCTAAAAGCAGAATGGGAGGCAGAGCCTTCAGTTATCAGGCCCCTAAAAGCAGAATGGGAGGCAGAGCCTTCAGTTATCAGGCCCCTAAAAGCAGAATGGGAGGCAGAGCCTTCAGTTATCAGGCCCCTAAAAGCAGAATGGGAGGCAGAGCCTTCAGTTATCAGGCCCCTAAAAGCAGAATGGGAGGCAGAGCATTCAGTTATCAGGCCCCTAAAAGCAGAATGGGAGGCAGAGCCTTCAGTTATCAGGCCCCTAAAAGCAGAATGGGAGGCAGAGCCTTCAGTTATCAGGCCCCTCTCTGTGGAACCAGCTGCCAGTTTGGCTTCAGGAAGCAGACACCCTCTCTACCTTTAAGGTCAGGCTGAAACTGATAAAGCTTATAGTTAGGGATGGCTCAGGTGAGCCTGAAACATCCCATAGTTCTGCTGCTATAGGCCCAGCCTGCTGGGGGAGCTCCCATGATGCACCTCTGCTCCCTGTGGCCGCCGTCCGACCGCTTCTCGAGGAACCCGATCTGGATCCTTCTTTGAATTACAGCCAGTTTCCCCCCATTTTAAAACTTCAAATAACACAAAATGTTTCTACAAAAGAAGATTTATTGAGTTGTTGTAGAAAAGTTTCAGCAGACTCAGAATCTGAAGGAGAAGGCTCTGTACGACAGGTTGGTGAAGACGTCGATGTGACTGCTGCTGCCGCCCACCGTCAGCACCTGCAAACAGACACACCTTCACACCTTTGTCCATCAGCGTTTCTCTGGTGCTGCGTTCAGGGACTCACCCGGTGCTCCGAGCTTTTGGTGTTGATCTGCAGCGTGTTGAGGCTCTGAGGCGTGCACGGGATCTGAGCTTTGACTTCTCCACCCAGCTGACAGTGAGACACACACGCACCCTCCCCCACCGCCAGGATCTGCACACACAGTGTCGTAGTTTAACTCCGGTCCCGGATACTTCCTGCACTCAGACTTAAGACGTGTTTCTCACCATGTCCTGGTGGAAGGCCGCCTGTCGCTGGCAGCCGCTCAGAGGGAAGGTGGAGGTGGGGGACAGAGAGCGGAGGTGCCACAGAGACAGAGACGGGCCGCCGCCACACAGCTGCAGCGACACAAACACAGAAAGGTCACCTGCGCAGGTGCGACTGCAGGCAGCCACACTCTGCAAGAAACTCAGGGACGCAGAAAAGGGTCGGGTCTAACGTCTGGAATCGCAGGTAACCGACTAACGTCTGGAGTCGCAGGTAATCGTCTGCAATCACGGAGTCGCAGGTAACCGTCTAACGCCTGGAGTCGCGGGTTACCGTCTAACGTCTGGAGTCGCGGGTAACCGTCTAACGTCTGGAGTCGCGGGTAACCGACTAACGTCTGGAGTCGCGGGTAACCGTCTAACGTCTGGAGTCGCGGGTAACCGTCTAACGTCTGGAGTCGCAGGTTACCGTCTAACGCCTGGAGTCGCAGGTAACCGTCTAACGCCTGGAGTCGCAGGTTACCGTCTAACGTCTGGAGTCGCGGGTTACCGCCTAACGTCTGGAGTCGCGGGTAACTGTCTAACGTCTGGAATCCCAGGTAATCGTCTGGAATCGCGAGTAACCGACTAACGTCTGGAGTCGCAGGTAACCGTCTAACGCCTGGAGTCGCAGGTAACCGACTAACGTCTGGAATCCCAGGTAATCGTCTGGAATCGCGAGTAACCGACTAACGTCTGGAATCGCGAGTAACCGACTAACGTCTGGAATCGCGAGTAACCGACTAACGTCTGGAGTCGCGAGTAACCGACTAACGTCTGGAGTCGCGGGTAACCGTCTAACGTCTGGAGTCGCAGGTAACCGACTAACGTCTGGAGTCGCAGGTAACCGACTAACGTCTGGAGTCGCAGGTAACCGTCTAACGCCTGGAGTCGCAGGTAACCGACTAACGTCTGGAATCCCAGGTAATCGTCTGGAATCGCGAGTAACCGACTAACGTCTGGAATCGCGAGTAACCGACTAACGTCTGGAGTCGCGAGTAACCGACTAACGTCTGGAATCGCGAGTAACCGACTAACGTCTGGAGTCGCGAGTAACCGACTAACGTCTGGAGTCGCGGGTAACCGTCTAACGTCTGGAGTCGCAGGTAACCGACTAACGTCTGGAGTCGCAGGTAACCGACTAACGTCTGGAGTCGCAGGTAACCGACTAACGTCTGGAGTCGCAGGTAATCGACTAACGTCTGGAGTCGCAGGTAACCGACTAACGTCTGTAACCCTGTAACATTTATCACTTCTGATCATTTTCATGAATCGTTCTCCTCTGTCCAGCAGTTCCTGAAAGCATCACATGCTCTTACCATCCAATCAGAGTCCGTGGTCACGCAGCCGATCCACTTCCCGAACTGAGGCCGCGCGCAGCTCTGAAACACAGCAGACGTTCGGTCATTTCTCTCTCGCTGCGACACCGAATGCAGCCGGAGGATGCTGGAGTCTCACCTCGTACTTGTGGACCTCGATGCAGTGAACGCTCTGACCCGTCCTGCTGTCTGAAGCACAACACGCCGTCACCATCATCATCATCACCATCATCACCATCATCATCATCACCATCATCATCATCCCCCCTGAGGCCCTTAAACTCACCCCACATCCTTAAACTCACCCCACAGCCCTAAACTCACCCCACATCCTTAAACTCACCCCACATCCTTAAACTCACCCCACAGCCCTAAACTCACCCCACGGCCTTAAACTCACCCCACAGCCCTAAACTCACCCCACATCCTTAAACTCACCCCACAGCCCTAAACTCACCCCACATCCTTAAACTCACCCCACATCCTTAAACTCACCCCACAGCCTTAAACTCACCCCACGGCCTTAAACTCACCCCACAGCCTTAAACTCACCCCACAGCCTTAAACTCACCCCACAGCCTTAAACTCACCCCACGGCCTTAAACTCACCCCACGGCCTTAAACTCACCCCACGGCCTTAAACTCACCCCACGGCCTTAAACTCACCCCACGGCCTTAAACTCACCCCACGGCCTTAAACTCACCCCACGGCCTTAAACTCACCCCACGGCCTTAAACTCACCCCACGGCCTTAAACTCACCCCACGGCCTTAAACTCACCCCACGGCCTTAAACTCACCCCACGGCCTTAAACTCACCCCACGGCCTTAAACTCACCCCACGGCCTTAAACTCACCCCACAGCCTTAAACTCACCCCACAGCCTTAAACTCACCCCACAGCCCTAAACTCACCCCACAGCCCTAAACTCACCCCACATCCTTAAACTCACCCCACATCCTTAAACTCACCCCACAGCCCTAAACTCACCCCACAGCCTTAAACTCACCCCACATCCTTAAACTCACCCCACGGCCTTAAACTCACCCCACGGCCTTAAACTCACCCCACGGCCTTAAACTCACCCCACGGCCTTAAACTCACCCCACGGCCTTAAACTCACCCCACGGCCTTAAACTCACCCCACGGCCTTAAACTCACCCCACGGCCTTAAACTCACCCCACGGCCTTAAACTCACCCCACAGCCTTAAACTCACCCCACAGCCTTAAACTCACCCCACAGCCTTAAACTCACCCCACAGCCTTAAACTCACCCCACAGCCCTAAACTCACCCCACAGCCTTAAACTCACCCCACAGCCTTAAACTCACCCCACAGCCTTAAACTCACCCCACAGCCTTAAACTCACCCCACAGCCTTAAACTCACCCCACAGCCCTAAACTCACCCCACAGCCTTAAACTCACCCCACAGCCTTAAACTCACCCCACGGCCTTAAACTCACCCCACAGCCTTAAACTCACCCCACAGCCCTAAACTCACCCCACAGCCCTAAACTCACCCCACAGCCTTAAACTCACCCCACATCCTTAAACTCACCCCACGGCCTTAAACTCACCCCACGGCCTTAAACTCACCCCACAGCCTTAAACTCACCCCACGGCCTTAAACTCACCCCACAGCCTTAAACTCACCCCACAGCCTTAAACTCACCCCACATCCTTAAACTCACCCCACGGCCTTAAACTCACCCCACAGCCTTAAACTCACCCCACAGCCTTAAACTCACCCCACAGCCCTAAACTCACCCCACAGCCCTAAACTCACCCCACAGCCCTAAACTCACCCCACAGCCCTAAACTCACCCCACATCCTTAAACTCACCCCACGGCCTTAAACTCACCCCACGGCCTTAAACTCACCCCACAGCCTTAAACTCACCCCACGGCCTTAAACTCACCCCACAGCCTTAAACTCACCCCACAGCCTTAAACTCACCCCACAGCCTTAAACTCACCCCACAGCCTTAAACTCACCCCACAGCCTTAAACTCACCCCACAGCCTTAAACTCACCCCACAGCCTTAAACTCACCCCACATCCTCACAGCGCCGTCCTCGCTGCCTGACAGAAGCTCCGCCTCCCGCTCCCTCGTGCACACGCAGTGCACGTAGTCCGTGTGGCCCTGAAGCACCGCCTGCGGACACACGCACGGCGCCAGTTAGGCGGCGTTCAGCACTGCGCTGCTGCTTTAGCGGCGTCACGCACCTTGAAGAGCCCGTGTTCCAGGTCCAGGACGTGGAGGTTGTTGTCTCCTCCTCCCAGCACCAGACTGTTGTCCTGACACACACAGACGTACGTTTCCATGGTTACAGACGTACGTTTCCATGGTTACGGCCGTTCGTCAAAGCGCAGGCCTGCTTTAAATAAAGTTGGGGGCGTTCTTACCCGGGCGTTGACGGCCATGGAGTTGATCTCTGGGATCTCCAGACTGGACCTGCAGACACACAAAAGCACAGGTGAGCGGCGAGTCTTCATCCTCGGCGCCAGCAGGAAGCGGCGAGTCTTCATCCTCGGCGCCAGCAGGAAGCGGCGAGTCTTCCTCACCTGTAGTGCGGCCTCTTGGTCCACAGAGCTTTCACGTTCTGAGGAGACAAAGAGCACGAGTCAGACATGAGGCGCCGTCGCCAGTCAGTGGCGGCGGCTGCGAGCGCCTCACCTTCTTGATGAGTTCGGTCCAGCTCCAGGCGCTGACCTCTCCGTTTCCGGCGCTCAGCAGCACGCCGTCGTTGGACAGGAGGCTGAAGACGGGACCTTCGTGAGCTGCGGGACGACATGACGGGAAGTTTGTCTCAAATTACAAATATTCACGTGCAGCTGGGCGCAGGCCGGTCCGGGCCAGCCGCCGCGCTGCTATCTGACGCCCGCAGGGCCGGCGGCGGAGCATCGGGTGACCCGTCCACCTCGGTCAGACTGTGACGCGAATCAAACGCACCCCACAGGGGTTCAGGACTCACCGGTGAACGTCAGAACAGGCTTCTGGTTGGCGGTGGTGGCGTCCGGGCTCAGAGCCGCCGACAGGCTGAAACGACAGGTGTGACAGGTGAGAACTTCAGGCTGAGGACAGGCGAGCTCCATCGGGTGCGTTTGTTTCGTCTCACCTGAACAGGGCGATCTCCCCGTAGTTGTTTCCAGCTGCCAGGAAGCGTCCGCAGGGGGAGAAACTCTGGGAGAAAACCGACATGTGGAGGCGCTGCCAACAGAGAGAACAGCTGGTGTGAGCAGGTAGCCCCAGGAGCACATCCAGCTCAGAGGCTGTGGTCCCGCTGCTCTGCTCGCTGAGCTGAGCTCATCACGGTGACTGGTTCACACTCGGGTCCAATCACAACGCTCTCCGACACCGACGCGGGTCACGTGACTCAGCAAAAAGAAAGAGGTGAATAAATTGGCCAAATCTGTCTCATAACTGCTCCAAATACAAGCCGAATTAAAGAGAAGCTTCACTTTAGGATGGGAATGTTTTGGAATTGTTATTTGGTGCGACACTGTTTCACAAATAAGAAAGAAAATATTAAAAATGTATGATTTTTAAGCAGAGTTCTGTTTAAATTCTTTTACCTTAAAGAATTAAACTCTTTGGACTAAATTGATTAAAAAACCGTAAATAAGTGCAGTTTCTCGGTTTTTTCTTGTTGTTAAATGTTGTTATTTTTACGTACAATATCAGATATGAACGTCAGCATCGGCACAAAAACAAAGCGCGTGCAGAGCTGCGACGGCTTTTAGTTAGTCTCAGTCCCGTGAGAAGCGCGAGCGTGAAGAAAGGAATAAAGTTCACCTCTATGGGACCCATCCTGCTGTCTTCAGTCCTCCAGAAGCACCGAGACCGCAGAAAAACACCGAGAGCTCAGAAACAGCGGAGAGACACCGACGGTGCTGCGGGGCGGAAAGACGAGGAGCGAGGCGACGGCATATGACGTCAGTGGAGCCGCAGAGCATCCTGGGACATGTAGTACGGAGCCGACCTGCGGGATTAAGATCAGATTTATTGTCCTGCATACACACCAAATTTGTCCTCCGCATTTAACCCATCCAGGTTGGCACCTGTTGAACACGCGCATGCACGTGCACAGGGTCACACACTCATGGAGACAGAGGCCATACACTGCAGCGGTGGGCAGCCAATCACAGCGCCCGGGGAGCATGGGGGTACGGTGCCTTGCTCAAGGGCACCTCGGCCGTGGCAATTAGGTGGACTGACACCCCCCCAGCTGTCAGTTCACCAATATTTGAGCGGGGAGAGTGGGAATCGAACCGCCAACCTCCCGGTCACCACTGAGGATTCCAACAGATGCAAATAAAGATGAATGAATGTTGTTGGTTAAATATTCAGATTTTACAAATGATCATTTTCACAAAACCTCTGAAGAGCGGTTAAAAAATGACAGTAAATAATGTTTTTAAGTTAGAATGTTCATGGTTATTCCACAGTAAATGAAATATTTAATCATTTTAAGCTTTAAAACAGCTGTATTTACAGGTATAATTACACGAAACCGTTGGGTTTTAGATTAAAACATTTCACATATTCATCTTAAGTTTTTACATAAAAATAAAGCTGCAGGTTTTAAATAAGTTGAGCAGAAACATTAAATCACTATTTCTTCTAAAATACATCAAATAAAATACAAAGAATGATTCAATTGTTCCACAAAAGGTTAAAAATACACAAGAAGAGAAATGAGAAGTTTCCAAATAATCTAATAAAAAGTGAAGTATTCACAAAGTAAATAACTATTAGATTAAAAACCTTTAAATGCTTTAACACGAGAGTCAGATGTGAAAAAGAGTCAAAGACTTGTTTCTGAGTTTGTTTTGCTGTGAACTCGTCAGGCTGAGGTTTGAAACCTGTATTTGAACCTTTGTAGTTTTGTTTCAGATAAAATCACATAAAATCACATAAAAATCACAGAAAACAGCTCATCAACACCGGATGTTCTGTGGTTCTTCTTCTTCTATCTTTGAATCTGTGTGTTTTCAGTCAGGAAGTTCTTGGAAAACAGATTTTTAATCTCAGGTTTATTTAATGTTTATTCCTGGTTAAATAAAGGTTTGAATGAATGAAAATGGATCAAAGCTCCTGGATCCACAAATCAGGACATTTAAGAGAGAAATGATCGCTGAGAAATATGAAATAAATATGAAATAAATATTAAATAAATATGAAATAAATATGAAATAAATATGAAATAAATATGAAAAAAAAAATATGAAATAAATATGAAATAAATATGAAATAAGTATGAAATAAATATGAAATAACTATGAAATAAATATGAAATAACTATGAAATAAGTATGAAATAAATATGAAATAAATATGAAATAAATATGAAATAAGTATGAAATAAATATGAAATAACTATGAAATAAATATGAAATAAATATTAAATAAGTATGAAATAAATATGAAATAAATCGCCAATAAGCCCTAATTCTGTGCTTAAATAAATAAATGAACGTTTATGTGTTGAATATCAGGATAAAACAGAAGGAAATCAATCAGTTTCTGTCTGTATTTATTAGATCAGGAGGTTCTGATCCATGTGGGACTTTTCATCTGATAAATATGAGCTGGTTACACCCACCGGGGCCCACTGGGTCCGGTCCGGTCCGGTTCGCCATCCTCTGGACTGACTGACTGATATATATGAGTGCTGGTTGATCCACCTGTCCTATCCAGGTGGGACCAGGAGCTGTGACATCATGAGGTGACCTCAGCTTGTAATTCGGCCCTGGCAGCAGCAGCCTGGTCCGGTCCGGTTCGGTTCGGTTCGGTTCTGGAGCGGGAGACGGGCTGCCAGCTTGCCTTTCCGACCCAAGCGGACCCGGTGGGACAGCCGCGGTGGCAGAGCCGGGAACATTTGTCCTGCGCATGATGACGCGCGCGTTGCCGCGCCGCGCCGCGCCGCGCCGCTCCGCTCGGCTAGCAGCGGCAGCGGCAGGAAGTGCTGCTGAAGCGGCGGCGGGGGGACAGAGCCAAGAACCAAAAGTCTGTGGTTGAACGGGAGGGGAAAATAACCATGTCTAACCCGTGAAATGTGCACATCCTGCGCGTCCACGCCGTGCATCGATCTCCGTGTGGGCGCAGAGGCCAATTGAGGGGTAAGTGTGGGTCCGAAAACGGAGCAAAACCGAGGTTTTCCATCAAAGGGGGGCCGCGGTGTGTTTGTCGAGATCTTTGTGTAGCTCCGGGCTAGCTGGGATGCTAACCTCTGCGAGCCGCTGCAGCGGCGACACAATTCCTGTGAAAACATGTGAAGTGGAAATGCGGGGCGGCTTTCGGCGGTGTGTGCAGCTCTGTGTGAGCGCTGTTTCTGTGTTTTGTTTGTCATTTGGTTGTCCTGAACTTCCGTTTTCCCCCTTTCTGTGATTGCGGAGGGAGGGGGTGGGTGCTAAGCGACTAGCCAGGCGCTAACGCTGCCGCTAGCTCGGCCGAGCATCAGCCTGCGTTCACCGCCTGCTCTGTCCTAAAAGCTCGGCTTTTCCAGGCTGAAATGTCCGCGGGGAGCTCTGGTGGTATTTTGCGTCGTGTTTCCGTGGGTGAACTCTGCCCGGTCCCCGGCTGAAACGTGCCAGCGGGGTGTGTTTGCGGGGTGAAAAGCGGGCTAACCCCGCTAGCTTGGGGAAAATGGCTCGCTGCTGCTGGAAAGCCATTTTCCGATGTTCGTGGGGTCTCAGTGAAAGTGGGCTGATGGCTGCAGGTGCTGCCCTGCTCTGCGGGGAGGGGGCATCATGTCGGAAACACACGGCTGAAACGGGCTTTTCCGCGGCCAACCCCCTCGCTGCTCCCTCCCGGTCTGGCCGGGATGGAGCAGCGCTCCCCGGTGAAAGTGGGGAGTCCTGGGCAGGAAATGTCGGCCGAGCCCCGGCGGTGAGGATGCCCCGCTTTGTCCCGACACATTCCTGGGTGGCAGCGGGAGGAGACGGGCCAAGGTCAGGGAGGCTGGCGGCGGCTGCCCGGGTCCGGTCCACCTCCTTCAGGGAGGAAAATGCCCGATTATCTGATGTGGAGCTAAAAAAGGTTCGGCTGAATGGTTGAAGCCGATCAGAACCAGGTGTTTGTGTGTGAATGCAGCCGGGAGAGTCCTGCAGCCGGCCGGGAGACTCCTGCCTGTGGCCGGGAGACTCCTGCAGCCGGCCGGGAGACTCCTGCAGCCGGCCGGGAGACTCCTGCAGCCGGCCGGGAGACTCCTGCCTGTGGCCGGGAGACTCCTGCAGCCGGCCGGGAGACTCCTGCAGCCGGCCGGGAGACTCCTGAAGCCGGCCGGGAGACTCCTGAAGCCGGCCGGGAGACTCCTGCCTGTGGCCGGGAGACTCCTGCCTGTGGCCGGGAGACTCCTGCGGGCAACCTGGGCTCAGATGGAGGTGTTGTAGATTAGATTAGATTCAACTTTATTGTCATTGCACAAAGTACAGGCTCTGAGACAACGAAATGCATCCAACTAGAGGTGCAAAACAGCAGTAAAAGTGGTTAAAGTGCAGAATATGTAAAGTGAATAAATGCAACACAGCACTAACAGTTCTGGGGATCCGGGTTTGTTTACAGGAAGAAGTGAAGAAGGAAAAGTTGTGATTGGCTGCAGCTCAGAGTCAGATCTGAGGGAGATGCTGCATGTGTCGGTCTGACAGGAGGCTGGAAATGTGTCTGAGAGGCAGATAAACAGCAGAATGTGTCAGAAATGTCTGTCCAGATGTTCTGAAGCTGCAGGAAACTTCAGAACCTTCCAGTGTCCTGAAGATTAAAACATCAGATACAAGCACTGTTCGGCTTTTTGGCTTTATGGATTCATTTAGTACCCAGAGTCATTTCATCCTGTTTCCTGTAGCTTTAAAGTGTCCTGATCAACAGTTCTGCAGCTTTCTGAAACCTTTAAAGTGTCCTGATCAACAGTTCTGCAGCTTTCTGAAACCTTTAAAGTGTCCTGATCAACAGTTCTGCAGCTTTCTGAAACCTTTAAAGTGTCCTGATCAACAGTTCTGCAGCTTTCTGGAACCTTTAAAGTGTCCTGATCAACAGTTCTGCAGCTTTCTGGAACCTTTAAAGTGTCCTGATCAATAGTTCTGCAGCTTTCTGAAACCTTTAAAGTGTCCTGATCAACAGTTCTGCAGCTTTCTGAAACCTTTAAAGTGTCCTGATCAACAGTTCTGCAGCTTTCTGGAACCTTTAAAGTGTCCTGATCAACAGTTCTGCAGCTTTCTGGAACCTTTAAAGTGTCCTGATCAATAGTTCTGCAGCTTTCTGAAACCTTTAAAGTGTCCTGATCAACAGTTCTGCAGCTTTCTGAAACCTTTAAAGTGTCCTGATCAATAGTTCTGCAGCTTTCTGAAACCTTTAAAGTGTCCTGATCTACAGTTCTGCAGCTTTCTGAAACCTTTAAAGTGTCCTGATCAATAGTTCTGCAGCTTTCTGAAGCCTTTAAAGTGTCCTGATCAATAGTTCTGCAGCTTTCTGTAACCTTTAAAGTGTCCTGATCAATAGTTCTGAAGCTCTTTCACAGTTTTTCTTTGGACATTTTCTGCTTTTTCCCTCATCTTCAGTCCTTGTTCCTGAGCATTTTCAGTGTTTTTTCTTTGTTCAGCCACTTAACTCTGACCTTTGACCCCTTCAGGCAGAGAAAAGGCTCCTAACTCAAGGGATGAACCAGTGTTGTGTCGACACAGAACAGACAACTTAGCAAAGAAGCCATTTTAAACTGGATCTTTAGGCACTTTGGTACCAGCAGCCTGTCACAAAGACACATCATTTGGAGAAAGAAGCACTTTTCTGTTGTTGTTTACATGGCAAACAGCTCAGAGTGTTACATCAGCTGTTGATTCAATCGAATTAAGACAATAAAGTATTAGATTACTCAACAGGTCCCAGCTGCTCTGTTCATGCTGCAAACTTCCATCTTTCAGTAAAAACAACAGGTTTATTAATCCAGCTGGTGGTCGTTTCCAGACTGTGGCTCTGCTCCAGCAGCAGAGGTTATAGCATGTAGCATGTAGCGTGTAGCATGTAGCATAGCAGGGTTATGCTCAGGAAGGCGTCATGAGTCCATACAGCAAGTTTGGCATCAAATCTATGAGTAGAAGTGCATTTTTGCTACTTATAGCACCCTCTAAAGGTCAAAGGTCACCAAAATTCTTGCGCCTCTCAAAGAAGTGGTCATGAGTCTGTGTTAGAAGTTTGATGTCAAAACATCAAACGGTTGGCGAGATATGGCCTCACTTCCTGTTTGGCGTCGTCGCCGCCAACTTTGCTGCTTTTTGATTGGCTGCTGCGGGCAAACGGAAGCGAAATGAAAAAATCCACACGATTTTGTGTTCTTGACGTTGACTTTGTCCTGGATACGATTTTATCGATACCGCGATATATATCGATATTTTGTTTCCCGATAAAGTACCGATTTGTTTTATTTTATTTTTTTAATAAACTTTATTGAAAAGGGGACACGAAACAGTGATAAATCAGTTAAAGAAATGTTTTATAGAGTGCAGAGCTCAGTGGGTTTGATGCTTTTCTGTTTATAGAACGTAGGATTTTTGTAATGTTTGAGCTCCAAAACTGAAAAAGATGTGATCAGAGAATTTTGATTTAGCAACTAAAACAAGCAGGTTGATGATGTAATATTAACAACATAAACATGAGTCCTTCCACACGGTCCAAAGGAAGCGACGATTCAAATCACACTTTTTCATTCATGTCCCTTTAAAATCCGTCAGAAAATGAAGTGTAACTATATTAATATATAATTATAATTATATTATTAATTGTAACTGTATTAAATCGTATCGAATCGTTGGCTGAATGCTAGCTAGTGCTAGCTACAGCCCCGGTTAGCGGTTACCTTCTTAAACACGGCTGAGGGGAAGCGAGCCGAGACTTTCCCTCAGAGCGGGAAGAAGAAGATGTTTTTGTTCTCATTCAGAGTTTGTTTTATCAGCAACGAACAAAGGGAATCTGGAGCAGCGTTTTAAAACGGGAGCTATGGGAGGACTTTAGCTGCAGAAACGCTTTTAGGCGGGATTTTAAAGCACAGCATCTTCGGTCTGCACCGAACCAACGACCCAGGCTAAGGTCAAGTATTCCTGCCGCGTCCTTCAACACGAGAAGCCGGTCAAAGCCAGACAAAGACGGCGAAGTTGTGAAGGAAGGAAGCCTTTCACGAGTCTTTTTGTAGACTTTAAAAATGAAACCGAGATCATTAAAGAAGTGCAATACGAGCACGATGTGAGGGAGGATGGAAGGAAGGAGGCTTTTCCCTCCAATTTGACTGATGGGGCAGAGTTGTTTTCATCAGGATGGTTTTTGAGCACCAAGAAAGAGCTATTTATATATCTTTATATCTCAGCATTTTAAAGTCGCATTAAAAGGATATTTTCATGCTTTCTTGGGATTTGTTTGAGACAAACTGCTGCTCTTCAAGCTGATCTCATCCCAACTGATGGGATCAGCCTGCTGTGTTTAAAGGAGGTGGATCTCATCATCGTGTCATTCCAGCCTTGTGTGGACAGATTTTAAATAGATGGGAGATGGTGTGTTTGAGGAGAAGCTCGGAGGAGAATGATGCTGAGCTGCTGCTTCTCATGGATCTCAGGTGCAGGGAGATTCTGGGCCAGATTTACGGAGCTGTTGCCTGAAATCAAGGACTCCCTGAAGCTATCAAAACATTAGCATTCAGCTGGAGGACAGAGCTGCCACAAACGATTATTTTAGTAGTCGACTAATCGGATCGTATATCGAATGTAAAACATGCAGCTTATGGCACCAGGAAGCAGCTGCTCTGATATAACCATCATTAGCTTTCAGCCTGTTTAAGCTATATGCTAACTAAAAAAAAGACTATTAATATCATAGTTAATTAACCCTTGGATGAAATCTGCAGCTTGTTGCAACAAACAATTATTTAACTGTGAAGCAAACACATAAAAATAAACACTTAAGGTTTTTTTTAGGTATTTCTTTCCTTCATTTGTCTCTGGCATCAAACAGCTGCATTTAATTCATTTTAAGCTCCTGAAACTCAGGAATTATTCACTAAAAGTTTTGGTCTCACTGACTCAAATATGTTCAGTTTGGACTCAGTCAGGACATTTGCTCGCTGAGGTGTGCATGTAGCTAGCTTTGTAACAAAGCCGTCCATTGAAGAGTAACGTACTTTTTTAGCTTTAGAAAACATTAGCGTTCCTATTCAAACACATCATTATTATAACGTTACAGAAAACACATTAAATATGTGTGCTAAGGCTAATTAATCACATCGTCATCGCTAATGTTAGCGTTTACAGCTATCAATATGAGTAAGTAGCAAGCTAACTCTCTGTTTACGCTAATTTTAGCAGCTAACTAGCCAGTTAGCTTACCTAGATAACGGTACCTCTTCACAACATGCTTCCTTTTCAGCTCGTGCTGCTGTGGAAGGAAAGTTCTGCCTTACAGATACTGCATTGCACACGTTTGTCTTTAGCTTTCTTAAAATGCTCCCACACTTTAGAGCTCCGTTGCCGGGTAGCCATGATACCAGAGCCCGTCTGGTTTAACTTCCTGTGACATCACGGCTGACGCAGCGGAAGGTGCCGCAGCAGCTTTGAGAGGAAAACAAAGTTTGAAAAGGAAAAAAACAAACGCGTCGACGAGATTCTGACATTAAGATCAAGGCCAGATCAACCTGGAGAGCATGTAGTGTTCTGGAAGCTGGAGGAGATGCAGCTTAAAGCTCCGTCAGATGCAGGTTAAAGCTCCATCAGATGCAGGTTAAAGCTCCATCAGATGCAGGTTAAAGCTCCATCAGATGCAGGTTAAAGCTCCATCAGATGCAGGTTAAAGCTCCATCAGATGCAGGTTAAAGCTCCGTCAGATGCAGCTTAAAGCTCCATCAGACGCAGCTTAAAGCTCCATCAGATGCAGGTTAAAGCTCCATCAGATGCAGGTTAAAGCTCCGTCAGATGCAGGTTAAAGCTCCTTCAGATGCAGGTTAAAGCTCCATCAGATGCAGGTTAAAGCTCCTTCAGATGCAGCTTAAAGCTCCGTCAGATGCAGGTTAAAGCTCCATCAGATGCAGGTTAAAGCTCCATCAGATGCAGGTTAAAGCTCCGTCAGACGCAGGTTAAAGCTCCATCAGATGCAGGTTAAAGCTCCGTCAGATGCAGGTTAAAGCTCCATCAGATGCAGGTTAAAGCTCCATCAGATGCAGGTTAAAGCTCCATCAGATGCAGCTTAAAGCTCCGTCAGACGCAGGTTAAAGCTCCGTCAGATGCAGGTTAAAGCTCCATCAGATGCAGGTTAAAGCTCCATCAGACGCAGGTTAAAGCTCCATCAGACGCAGGTTAAAGCTCCATCAGACGCAGGTTAAAGCTCCATCAGACGCAGCTTAAAGCTCCGTCAGACGCAGGTTAAAGCTCCGTCAGACGCAGCTTAAAGCTCCATCAGATGCAGGTTAAAGCTCCATCAGATGCAGGTTAAAGCTCCATCAGACGCAGGTTAAAGCTCCATCAGACGCAGGTTAAAGCTCCATCAGACGCAGGTTAAAGCTCCATCAGACGCAGCTTAAAGCTCCGTCAGACGCAGGTTAAAGCTCCGTCAGACGCAGCTTAAAGCTCCGTCAGACGCAGGTTAAAGCTCCGTCAGACGCAGGTTAAAGCTCCGTCAGACGCAGGTTAAAGCTCCGTCAGACGCAGGTTAAAGCTCCATCAGACGCAGGTTAAAGCTCCATCAGACGCAGGTTAAAGCTCCATCAGACGCAGCTTAAAGCTCCATCAGACGCAGGTTAAAGCTCCGTCAGACGCAGGTTAAAGCTCCGTCAGACGCAGGTTAAAGCTCCGTCAGATGCAGGTTAAAGCTCCGTCAGATGCAGGTTAAAGCTCCATCAGACGCAGCTTAAAGCTCCATCAGATGCAGGTTAAAGCTCCGTCAGATGCAGGTTAAAGCTCCATCAGATGCAGGTTAAAGCTCCGTCAGATGCAGGTTAAAGCTCCGTCAGACGCAGGTTAAAGCTCCATCAGATGCAGGTTAAAGCTCCGTCAGATGCAGGTTAAAGCTCCATCAGATGCAGGTTAAAGCTCCGTCAGACGCAGGTTAAAGCTCCGTCAGATGCAGGTTAAAGCTCCATCAGATGCAGGTTAAAGCTCCGTCAGATGCAGGTTAAAGCTCCATCAGATGCAGGTTAAAGCTCCATCAGACGCAGCTTAAAGCTCCGTCAGACGCAGGTTAAAGCTCCATCAGATGCAGGTTAAAGCTCCATCAGACGCAGGTTAAAGCTCCATCAGATGCAGGTTAAAGCTCCATCAGACGCAGGTTAAAGCTCCATCAGACGCAGGTTAAAGCTCCATCAGATGCAGGTTAAAGCTCCGTCAGACGCAGGTTAAAGCTCCATCAGATGCAGCTTAAAGCTCCATCAGATGCAGGTTAAAGCTCCATCAGATGCAGGTTAAAGCTCCATCAGATGCAGGTTAAAGCTCCATCAGATGCAGGTTAAAGCTCCATCAGATGCAGGTTAAAGCTCCTTCAGATGCAGGCTAAAGCTCCATCAGACGCAGGTTAAAGCTCCATCAGATGCAGGCTAAAGCTCCATCAGATGCAGGTTAAAGCTCCATCAGATGCAGCTTAAAGCTCCGTCAGACGCAGGTTAAAGCTCCATCAGATGCAGGTTAAAGCTCCATCAGATGCAGCTTAAAGCTCCATCAGATGCAGGTTAAAGCTCCATCAGATGCAGGTTAAAGCTCCGTCAGATGCAGCTTAAAGCTCCATCAGACAGAGAAGAAGCCACATGAACATGATCCAGAAACTCTGCCGTCTTCTCTGGACCGAAGCTCATTAAGATGGACTGAGGCGGAGAGGAAACTGTTCTGTGGTCAGGTTAAGTTCAGTTGACACATTAATGTCACACAGGGCAGCCTTTCACAGCGCCTGGGGAGCAGATTCAAGGTGCTCAACGGCACCTGGAAGGAGGTGGACTGCGTCCCACTCGCTGTCAGTTCACCAATCTCTGAGCAGGGAATCGAACGCCAGCCTTCAGGTTATTGGACGACCCACTGAGCCACAGCCGCCCGTGGGATGGATGGAAATCATGGACCTCCAGACCAAAGAGGAGAAGGACTCAGTTTTAAACTTGTTGAACCAGGATCATCAGGTGTCCTGCTTTGACCCGTAATCCGCTCAAGTCTTTGACCCGTTCTGATCCCTGTCAGCTCTGGTAACCTTGAGAATCATTAGAAATCCTTGAATATGTGCCTGCAGTGTCTAAATCCTGGTGTTTGTAACTAGATGAGTAGCTGTGGGTGGTAATCTGCTGCAGATTCCAGATCAGCCCGTTAAAACTGACCGAGCCAGTTTAATCTGTGAGCTCCTGAAGCAGCTGTTGATCTGATTACCGACGGCCGCGTTTCCAGCAGCTTCTTCACACTCTAACAACAGGTTAAAGCGATAAAATACTGTCATTATTCCAGAAACACAACTCTGAGAGGCCTTTTTCTAAACCGACCTCGTTGGTTTAATTACTGGAAAGTTTTGGTGAAGTATCAGAGAGACTGATGGACTCGGATATCTGCACAAGTTAAAAATATAACTAGATTAGAGTTTAATGAGCTGTTTGAGCTGCTGACTGACAGGAAACCAGAGATTAGAAACTCCTCCAAGAAGGTAACTCAGCTCAGAGATGTTCCCAGTCAGCAGCTGAAGGAAATCCAGAGAAGCCAAAGTAAAGCGTCAGTAACACCTAAAGAGAAGAAAAGATTCAGATTTAAGGTGGAAACTGAAGAAATGCTCCATTAAAAGGCTCCATCCTGCAGAGCTGGACTGAGATTTTTGTTCGGTTCTATTTTATTTTTTCTCTATTCTGGAAGAAAGTTTGAGAGGAAGTTCGCCATTATTTCCAATAATCTTATTATTTCCAATAATCTTATTATTTTTGCTTTTCTCCGACACTGTAAAACTGTAAAATCATCCTTTAAGAGTGGGGATCGGAACATTTTTGTCAGGGATTGTATTTCTGAAGTCTATTTAAATCAGAACTCTTTGAAAAGAAAATGCTGGTTAAGTTGGACAGAACCTGGAACCTAAATCAGGGAAACATTGCAATCAAAAAGGAGTCAAAGGGAGTTCCTTTGGTAAGAGGTCCAATAGATAAGTTCCAGTTCTAGTGGGATCTGAGCCATCTGGTGCCCCCCCTAGTGGAATCTGAGCCATCTGGTGCGCCCCCTAGTGGGATCTGACCCATCTGGTGCGCCCCCTAGTGGGATCTGAGCCATCTGGTGCGCCCCCTAGTGGAATCTGAGCCATCTGGTGCCCCCCCTAGTGGGATCTGAGCCACCTGGTGCGCCCCCTAGTGGGATCTGAGCCATCTGGTGCGCCCCCTAGTGGAATCTGAGCCATCTGGTGCGCCCCCTAGTGGATCTGAGCCATCTGGTGCCCCCCCTAGTGGATCTGAGCCATCTGGTGCGCCCCCTAGTGGGATCTGAGCCATCTGGTGCGCCCCCTAGTGGAATCTGAGCCATCTGGTGCCCCCCCTAATGGTATCTGAGCCATCTGGTGCGCCCCCTAGTGGGATCTGAGCCATCTGGTGCCCCCCCTAATGGTATCTGAGCCATCTGGTGCGCCCCCTAGTGGGATCTGAGCCATCTGGTGCGCCCCCTAGTGGGATCTGAGCCATCTGGTGCCCCCCCTAATGGTATCTGAGCCATCTGGTGCGCCCCCTAGTGGGATCTGAGCCATCTGGTGCGCCCCCTACTGGGATCTGAGCCATCTGGTGCCCCCCCTAGTGGGATCTGAGCCATCTGGTGCGCCCCCTAGTGGAATCTGAGCCATCTGGTGCCCCCCCTAGTGGGATCTGAGCCATCTGGTGCCCCCCCTAGTGGGATCTGAGCCATCTGGTGCTTCTTCAGGGACATTCAACAAACCTTAGAACTTTATAAACATCTTAACTCGTGTTTTAGAAGATGAATTAACACAAGTTACTTTCATTGGCCAAGGCATAGGGATGTGTCATTTTACAGTGTTTAAAATGAGGCTTTCAATGTTGTATTGATGATTTGTTTTTGTTTTTTAGAGTTGGTGGCTTATGTTATGAAAACTGATTGATTTAAAGGAGCGTCTGTATGTATCAGTAAAATAAAGGTGATCCATAGCAGCTACTCTGACTAAAGCCTAGTTCATACTTCCGCGTCACATCGACGTCTTCATCGAGCGTTCAGAGTTCTGCATCGAAGGAACACGTTGCTCTGCAGTTCACCGCCATGCCGGTAGGCTGAATGTTTCTGTTTCTGTATTTATCAGACGCTTTTATCCAAAGCGACTTACAAATGAAGATATAACAGCTTTATAAAGCTAACAATAAGCTACATAGAAGGAACCCAGGAGTCTGACTCTGTCAGAGGGGACAGAGTAGAGATAGGGTGCCTCTAGGGGGTGTGGCTGAATGGTTGTGTGGTTTCGGGTTATAGCCGAATCCTTGCCTTTTCTTCCAGTCACAGTTAACAACAGTAAACGATGGCAGGTGCAGCAGCTGTATTTGCAGCTGGAGCTCATCAATACTGAAGAACAAATGCTTAAATTGCAAATGTTGAAGCAGGCGACAGAGAAGATGTTTGCGGAGGTGGTCTGTAGGACCGGCCGAGGCTGAACGGGTGAATTTACAGCCTGGATGAACAATTGCACTTTCAATACTTCAATAACTTTGAGATTCTTTGCCGTGTTCAGCCATGAAGACCGGAAAAAAAAAAAACTGCCCGAAATTACGTTCTGAGCGGACCAATCACGGCCCTTGTATGCTCGTGCTAATTAAACAGAACCTTTAAAACAATAGTATGAAGCTGTGACATTGGACATAAAGCAATAAAACTGGCTGAACTCTAAATCTATCACAGTGAGGATCGCCACCTGCTGGTCCAGTGGTGGTCCTTCAGCTGCCCAACATCCATGCTGTGCTTTCTACTGCAGATTCTGCTCATGGTTTGTTACGTAAATATGCAAAAAACTGCAAATTCTCAGTATAATAACAATAACTTGCTGTTTTAATTTTTGGCGTTTTATAAAGACTCAAATGCAGATGATTAGTAAGGGTAGAAGTCTTCGAGTTCACCCTCGGATAGTTTAATTCCAGCCAGCAGTCAAAACGTCTTGTATTCATTCAATGAAAAGTTAATCTTTCATACTTGATGTGTTCTCAGATGTTTGTGTTCAGTCAGACGATCAGTTCTAAAACTGTGATGTTCACTGAAGGCTCCACAGTGAAGAGTGTTGTTTAGTTTCTCCATAAGTAATCCCCTTTCTTCTGCTTGTTTCCACAGTGATACCTCATTGGCTGGTGTGACCCCCGCAGGCCCGCTACCTCCCGAGGCGGGTCCTGATTGGCTGGATCTTCTCTGATGGGAGAAAATGGCCGCCACCCTCAGTTGAAGAGCGAAGCAGCGCTGTTACCTTATCCCACCCCCCACATCACTGTTCATTGCTGCATTGTGAGCCGTGATTCCCTCCAACTGATTCGCTGTAGAGTACTATGGCAATGCATGATATGAGTCGTGCCAAGGGTTTCCCCTGTAAAGAATGTGATATGGTCTGCCCGAGTACTCCAAGTCTTCTAGAGCATATGAAAGCACATTATCAACAAGAAGAGAGTGGACGTTTCGAGTGTGAACAGTGTGGAAGGATTTACAAGCACGCAGCCAGCCTCGCCAACCATAAGAAGTCTCACGAAGTGGGTTCATTCCAGTGTCCGGTTTGTACGCGTACATTGCCCAACGCGGTGGCTTTGAAGAACCACCTGCGTATTCATACTCTTTCTCCCAGCAGTGCCCACACAGAGGAGGAGAGCGAGGAGGTCCCTGAGGAGCCGGGCCACGAGGAGAGGGACTACCGCCTCGCCCAGGACCTCTCAGACGGGTTTGGGCGCTCCCATTTGAACAATAGTGGTATGGGACATAGTGTCCTGCAAGGCCACGAAACAGACGACCACAGGAAGAAAGGTTCCCCTGAATCCGACGACGCCTGGGACAGACCCTTCAAGTGTGATCAGTGCGACAGAACCTACCGGCACCACGGTAGCCTGGTGAACCACAAAAAGTGTCACCAGCAAGGAACTTTTAAGTGTTCTGTGTGTTTCAAACAGTTCAGCAACCTGGCTGCCCTAAACAGCCACGAGAGAACTCACTCGAAGTTCAAGACGCCGGGGGCCTCCATGGTGAGCAGCAGCAGTAGCAGCAGCAGCCTCCATGACTCGGAGCGCGGCTCCGTATCGCAGTCATCTCAGGGCGATGACACCGCCTCCTGTTTCTGCCACCTGTGCCAGATTGCGCTGCCGAACAAGGCCGACTTCCAGGAGCATATCCTGCTGCACAACACGGCTTCGCCCTCCCTCGGCTTGCCCCGCAGCTTCCCGGGTATCATGCCTCACAACCTGAGTGCCGTCCGGTCCCCAGCATATACGCCAGCCCTGGGGGACCCTCTGCCTCTGCCGCCCCTGCCCACTGAGAAAAGAGGCCCCTATGACCCCATCATGGGCCCTCCGGTAAACAACCCTATCTACACATGTGCGTACTGTGGGGCTGGGCACCCAGACCTGGAGACTTTGAAAGTCCACTATCTGACCCATGATCCCCACCCGGCCTCCCACAGTCAGGACAGCTCCATCCTTAACTCAGACACTCTTAGTTCTGGCTCACAGGGCTCGGTGGCATCTCCCTCCGGAGGCCGTGTGCCTCAAGCCACCTCTCCAGATGATGAAGAGCGCCGCTTCAAGTGTGGGGAGTGCGGCAAAAGTTATCGGCATGCAGGAAGTCTGGTTAACCACAAACGCTGCCATCAGACTGGCCACTACCAATGCACCATCTGCTGCAAGCAGTACCCTCACCTGGCAGCACTGCACAGCCACCTGCGGAGCCACAAGGGCCGTGCCTCCAACCAGCCCATCAACAACGACAGTAATGACTGGCTGTCTCCAGAGCCGCTGACGCTTGACTCCCAGCAGAGCTACGTCCAGGAGGGCAGCGGCGCCACCACTCCAATCTCACTGCCAGGAAACCTTGGGGACGCCGCCCACTTCGTGCCAGACGGGGGCCACAGCAGCGGACTGGATTCCCTGGAGTTTCACGATCGCTTTGACGGTAGCTCGCTCTCCCAGAGCAGTTCCGCTCACCGACAGGCTGACAGGCATGTATGTGCTGACTGCGGCGAGATGTACGGAGATGTTTCAGGCATCAAGTCACACATGTGTCCTCGTCGTGGCCAGCAACAGCAGCAGCCCCCGCCGCAGCAGCAGGGCAACATGTCGAATGGCTTCATGGGTAACATGAGCTACCACAACTCTGGTGGTACCTCACTGGCCTCCGGAAGCTCGAGCAGCATGAAAGAAGGAAGCAGCCAGAGACCGTTCTCCCAGAGCACAGGCAAGAGGATGGGCAGTAATGACAAAGATGACGACGATGATGGAGAGGTGTATCAGTGCTCAGTATGTGGCAATCACTACGCCAGCCTCCGAGCTCTCAGGAGCCACCTACGCAGCCATGCCAACAACCCAACAGGACCGGGACCTGGACCTTCCAACATGGAGCAGGACTGGAGGATGATCTGCTCTACATGTGGCCAGAGCTTCTCCAGGAAGCAGGACCTCCTGAATCACCAGTTAATCCACGGCCCCCAGAGGCCCGACAGTCAACAGGGTATCGTCGGCAGCTCTGCCAACGGCGGCAACAAGATTGACGGCCGCAGCCACATCTGTGTCGACTGTGGCATGTTTTTCGCTGACCGCCACCACCTGATTACCCACTTGTGCCCCGGAAAGAATCAGTCCAACTCCATGAACAAGCCAGGCCTGAACAGTGCCAAAGGGATGTCCGGAGGGGACGGCGTTGGGAGCGGCGTCGCCGGAGGAAGTCGTGATGTTGGTGCTGATGGGCGCAGGCCGATGGTTGACCAAAGCGACAAGCCCCACAAGTGTGACCAGTGTGGGCGAGGGTACAGACACCCCTGCTCGCTCCTCAACCACAAGAAGTCCCACAAGACCGGCGTGTTCCGCTGCCTGGTGTGCCAGAAACGCTACTACAACCTGCTGGCCCTCAAGAACCACCAAAGGACCCACTTCGACCTGAAGAGGTATGCTCATGTCCACCTTTCGGTGATATGCACACATCGCACAGAGGCTAGCAACAAAAATGTTTCCCAAGCTGAAAGAAATGAAGGACATTAGAAGTTCTTCAGGGTTTTCAATATTTACTTTGTTTATAAAATGTTTAGGAAAATCTTCTTCTTCTGCAAAGTCTTTATAAAGGCTAATAAAGACTTTGTATCGTTATGACTGTCTGTGATCCCAGAGAGACAGTATTTGATTATTGATTAGTAGAAATCAGACGATGTAAAACAGTCCTCTACAGTTTTGTAAAGCACTTGATGAACATATTTATTCATGAAAACACAACTTATACATAACCTCAAATACAAAAAAAGAATATATTTTCTGAAAAGAGGGGTAGATTCATTATTTTTGGTAAAAATTGATTCTCTTGAGATAAGTGGAACATGGATCCTGGGCTCGGTAGCCTAGCTAGGCAAAGCTACTGTTACTGTTGGGGTGTAGTTCAGGAAGGTCTGTGGTTCGACTGCCAGCTGGTCTTTGGTCTGGTCCGATGCATCCATCGGTGTGTGAATGAGCCTTTAACATTGTTTAGACTGACATGTGCTGTATGAGTGATTATGACTTGTGCTGGAAAAGCGCTTTTAGTGGTCAACTAGACTAGAAGAGCACTGTATGAGAACAGTCCATTTACCATTTATTGATGACAGGGAGTCCGGTTCCAGGATTATTTCAGGTTGAAAAAGGGACAGTTTTCAGTCGGACTGTTCAGGGAGACGATGACATTTTTATGATGACCAGTAATATTTATCGAGCTGCTTCCACAAACGGGTTTTTTATTTCTCGGATGTGATCATCTCTGGCTGACAGGTCATCCATCTTGGGATAGACACACAACAGAAGACCATTTATGGTTTCCAAGAGGATTTTAACCATTAATTTGGTTGCTTTCGCTTTTGAAAAGTTCTGAAATGTTTTTGACTGGAAGCTCCAAACAGTTTCTCAGTAAAAAAGCGTGTTTTTATATATATTAAGATGCTCGGTGCAGCTCCTCTCATCTCGTCAGGGAACAGCTGAGAAAAGAAGCTCAGAGAGAGAAAAACGTAAAGTTCACATATCGAGTCCACTGAGCAGAAGAAACAGGGTCATTTTTAATGGAAATCATTCGGCTGGTTGGTTAAAATGGACTCCAGCCAAGAACAAACATATCTAATTATCTGAGTAATCAATGGAACCAATCCATCGAATGCTAGCTAGCTAAATAATGCTAACACAGGACCTGCTCGTGTTGGGCTTTAAGGACAGAAAAATGTGCTTTTTATGTTACGGTTAGAAAGGCTTTTTACAAACCTCCAGCATCTCTGGGTATGTTAAAGGCTCAGATAGCCTTTATTAGGACTGCTCTCTGCTTCATGTTACCATTATGTTAGCATTTGTTGGTCCACGACAGACGAGATGTTGGGATTCTTCTTCACACTCAGTCAGAGCATCAGAAACGGGTCGAACCAGTTGGTCTGAGATGCAGATATTAGGTCCTGTTGGCTTCAGCTCGCTCTGAGCCTTATGCTCCTCCAGGATAACTGTTTTCCATCTTACCAGGAACAGAGGAGACCCCCATCAGTCAGGTCTCCGGTCGCTGGAGGTTTCAAAGCCGGAATCGGGGAAATATGTGACGGAAAGCATTCAACTGTCAATACTAATCTAAACACACATCAACCAAAAAGAATCTCTGGATCAGAGCTTTAGACTAAAGGGAGAAAAGGAGTGGGTCAGTAACCACTCTGAGATCTGAGATCATCAAACGGGTCAGACAGAGCTGGCTGGCTTCATCAGAACCAATCTGCTTTGGTGTGGAACAGATATTAAATATTTTGACCTCATGGTGCTGTAGTGCCAGTCGGTGTCAGCAGATGAGGAAGCTAAACTGTGGCAGCCTAATCTGGTGATGTCTGTAGCTTGGAGGGGTTTTTGAACCTTAGATTTTGACAATCTGCAACATGCATGGATGCCTCTGTCTGCTGCTGCTGACGTTAGCTGCAACAAACTCTGCGATGGACCGTAGTTTGTTCCAGGCTCTGGAGAACCGAACCGGTTCCACACAGCAGCAGAAACTGGGCCGTGACCGGGTTCCCCAACATGTTGCTGTTTGGGTCCCTGTGGGAAGTTAAAGGGAAGTTTTCTTTTAAAAGAAATGGTCCGAATGAATGGATCAAATCTGTATTTAAGGAGCTAACATTTCGTTTCCCATTTGACAAGCAAACGTTTCAACCAATAAGTTAGAGTATTGCTTCCAGATCTGTTCCCTGCTGACTTCCTGTTTTAAGCTTAGAAGCTAAACTAAAGAGTACGCAGAGAGTGGTTCTGGCTGTTGCTCCGAGCAGCTCCAGATGGCTCAGAGCTTTGCAGGAAAGGTGGTGATGGTACCACCGTCTGCCTCTCAGCTAACCAATCACACGAGCAGACGCTTGTCTGTAACTCGTAGAAGTGCCCAACACTTTGACTGTCGTACAGGTAACTTGATTGTCCCTAATTGTGGTCAACATTCACCTGAGCCTGAAAAACATGGAGCCTGATGATTAAAACCAGGTCGAGCAGAAGAAGAGGGTCACATGATCAACTGAAAGGTGTTAACTTCCTGTTTCTGTCTCCTTCACCTGTGTCCGTCCCTGCTGCAGGCACAAATGTGAGGAATGTGGTAAAGCCTTCAAGATCCAAAAGCAGCTGATCAACCACCTCCGTCTGCACGAGGAGCACCGGGCCAAAGGTCTGGTCCGGACCGGTCCCAACGGGTCCCGCTTCCAGCAGCCGGGCCCTTCTCAGATGCAGAGTATGAGAGGGGAGTCCTCAAAGGGGCAGGTGATGGGGGTCAAGTTCAGCCATCAAGGCTTCAAGAAGCCATACTCCTCTGCTGGCACCTCCAGGCCCCAGAAGTTCGACCCTGCTGAAAGTGGGCGGCGGCCTTTTGCCTGTGAGGAATGTGGGAAGACGTACCGCCATGCCGGCAGCCTGGCCAATCACAAGAACCTCCACAAAATCGGGGAGTACCACTGCAACGTGTGCAACTCGACGTACCCCAACAGGCTGGCCATGAAGAACCACCTGCGCCTCCATTTCGCCCAGAAGAAGCACAACTGCCAGGAGTGCGGCAAAGGCTTCCGCACCCAGCGGCAGCTCGCCACCCACACCACCGCCGGACTCTGCAAGGGCCCGCAGGGCCCCGGGGCCCAGATGGACTTCGAGTGCGACGGCTGCTGCGAAGGCTTCGCCACAGCCGACGAGCTGGCAGCTCACGACTGCCCGGCGCAGCACCTTCCCTCGTCGTCCTCCACCAACAGCTCCACCAACATCAGCATGGAGAGGAACTCCGTGGACCTGGACTCGGACGAGCGGCCGTATGCCTGCGACCTGTGCAGCTGCACCTACAAACACGCCAGCTCCCTGCTCAACCACAAACACACCCACAAGACCGGCAACTTCCGCTGCAACTTCTGCGACAAGCCCTACACCAACTACATGGCGCTGCGCAACCACATGCGCATCCACACGCAGCGCAAAAAGCACATCTGCCACACCTGTGGCAAAGCCTTCCGGCTGGCCAGGTTCCTCCGGAACCACCAGAAGGTGCACGAGGAGGGCGCCACCCCCTTCGGCTGCCCCACCTGTGGGAAGAGCTTCCAGGGGAGGTCCGGTCTGGCCCGGCACCGCTGTGGGGACAACCAGGTAGGCATGGAGGTCAGGAGGAAGGCCGCTGCACCCACGGGAGAGGCAGAAGAGTGTCGGTACACGTGAGTTCTCGTCAGTTGTTTGTGATTCTTCGAAGTTGAACAAAGCAAATAGTGAAGATAAATTTAGGTCTCTACATGTCTATTACAGGTATATGATCTCCAATCCGGCTTCCTTGGGACCATACGCGTGCCGGAATTCGGATTTTTCTGAAGTTTGGACAGATTGAATTAGTGGAGAGACCAGATAAGTCAACCCTGTTTGCTTTCGGTTAGCATATCTCACACACTGTAGCTTTTAGGCTGCCTTCAATCATGTCATGTTCAGATGTTGTGTTTCATGCTGTTTTCTTCTCTGACTCAGACTCACGGAGCACTTTGTTCATGTTGCTTGTTCCTTCTTATTCTGATGTAGTCTGATTGTTTGTGTCTGTTCTCATGGTCAGCTAGCAGAGTAGAACAGGGAAGATCAGGGAGTATTTGGAGCTAGCTGCACTGCACACATCCGAGGTTTTCTCCGCCACAGCTCAGCAGCTGAGGCTGCCGATGCGCTGGAGGCTTTCTGGGCGGTTCGATGGCACTCCCATCACCTTATTCAGACTGTAGTGAACATGCAAAGGAGGCTGAGACAGAAGCTGTTTGTTTGTGCAGTGCAGGAAGCAGCAGATACCTCCCGGCTCCCCCCCTCCCTCACCCATCCACCCGGCAGCCCTCCCAGTGACCTGTGTAGAAACGCTAATGGTACACAGCTTTGTAGAAGCTCTGAGCCGGATTTCAGATCATATACCTGTATGTTAAAGTTGACTTGACTGAGCTGAGGTCGCTCGTCCACTTCCCGTCACTAATCTCCCCCTTTCTCTCCTCCCGTCCCCCCCCCCCGTGCTACTTCCTGTTTGTCTCTGCACAGATGTGATCAGTGCGGCCGGTCCTACCGCCACGCCAGCTCCCTCCTCAACCACAAGAACACCCACACCGTCGGCATCTACCACTGCGCCGTGTGCCTCAAGACCTACTCCAATCTGCTCGCCCTGAAGAACCATCGCCGGATCCACTCGGAGACGCGCCGTCACCGTTGCCATGACTGCGGGAAGGCCTTCCGCGTGTCCTCCCAGCTCTACAACCATCGGCGCGTCCATCAGAAGCAGCGGGAGCTGACCTGCCGGTCCTGCCAACGAGCTTTCCCCACGCAGGCCAGCTTCAGTCTCCACATGGAGATCACCCATGGCCAGGCGCCACAGCCCCGCCAGCCACGCCCCCAGCAGCCCCGTCCGGGGGGCTCCCAGGAGCTGGGCTGGGGGTCCGGCTTGGACCTCACCCTCATGCAAGAGCAAGGACTCGACCCCAGCAGCTTGGCCAAAGCCCGCGGCCGAGGGGGCGATGATGAGGTCATTAAGCCCCATGTGTGCGACCAGTGTGGGCGGTCCTACCGGCACGCCAGCTCCCTGCTCAACCACAAGAACAGCCACAAGACCGGGACCTACTTCTGCTCCTCCTGCCAGAAGGAGTTCCCCAACCTCATGTCCCTCAAGAACCACCGGCGCATCCACACCGAGCCCAAGCGCTACCAGTGCCCCGACTGCGGCAAGTCGTTCCGGGTGTCCACGCAGCTCATCTGCCACCGCCGCATCCACACCAAGGAGAAGCCGTTCTCCTGCCAGCAGTGCGACAAGCGCTTCTCCTCCAAGTCCAACCTGCGGCACCACATGAAGGTGCACTGGAGCAGCTCCGCCCCGCCGCCGGCCGTTGCTGCGCCCAACTACCTGGGGATGCCCGGCGGGCCCTTCATATAGACTGCTGGGGGTGTGGGGGGGGGCCACATGCCAAAACGTAGCTGAACCTTCCCCCTGCTCACCTCCTCTTCCTCAGTGTGGACAGATAACACACACACACACACACACAGACTGGCGGTAGCTGCCTCCCTCCTCTGACAGTGGACCCGCCCCCCTGCCGGACCTGGACTGGTTCTGAGAGACCCGCGGGTCCGGGTGGAGACATTCGGTGGGGGTGTGAGGGTCCACATGGAGTCACTCTGCGCTCCTTCTGGGACTCGTGTGTCTGGGTGACCTCAGTCAGAGTTTCTGAACCCGTTTGGTTTTTGTACCGTCACATTTTGGGAGGCAGCAGGGAATTCTGGGAACTTTCAGGACTGAAGAAAGAGACTCAGAGCTACTTTTAGTGTGTGTGTGTGCGCGTGTTACAGCACCAAACACTTCCCGACATGTTCACACAGGTGGACTCAGACCTGAGCGATCGTTAGCGCGTTAGCGATCGTTAGTGATTGTTAGCGATCGTTAGCACATTAGCGATCGTTAGCGCGTTAGCGATCGTTAGCACATTAGCGATCGTTAGCGCGTTAGCGATCGTTAGTTTGTTAGCGATCGTTAGTTTGTTAGCGATCGTTAGCGCGTTAGCGATCGTTAGCGATCGTTAGCACGTTAGCGCGTTAGCGATCGTTAGTTTGTTAGCGATCGTTAGCGCGTTAGCGATCGTTAGTGATCGTTAGCGATCGTTAGCACGTTAGCGCATTAGCGATCGTTAGCGCGTTAGCGATCGTTAGTTTGTTAGCGATCGTTAGTTTGTTAGCGATCGTTAGCGCGTTAGCGATCGTTAGTGATCGTTAGCGATCGTTAGCACGTTAGCGCATTAGCGATCGTTAGCGCGTTAGCGATCGTTAGCGCGTTAGCGATCGTTAGTGGTCGTTAGCGATAGTTGGCGATCGTTAGCGCGTCAGCGATCGTTAGTGATCGTTAGCACGTTAGCGATCGTTAGCTCGTTAGCGATCGTTAGTGATCGTTAGCTCGTTAGCGCGGCCGAGGCAGCGAGTCTCTGAGCTCTTTGCTCTACGTCCTGATTTAATTTCTCCTGATTTTTTTAAAACTAAAGATTGGACTGAAAGTGGTTCTGAAGGTGCAGATTTCAAGTTTCTCTGCAACATTTGTAGCATTTCAGGAGTGTTTTTATCTTTTTTAATGAGTCATGCTTCTGTGATGAACTGATCAGTCAGCTGCTCTGACATGAACCAATCACCTCTCTCCGTGTTTCGCTGGTTGTTTGTCTTCTTGGTCCAGTTTAGTTTCCTGTTAGCGTAGCCTACAGCGCCACCTGCTGCCCACACTCTGAACCAGCTGATGGAGACGAGCCCGATGGGGATTATCACAAAATGTTTTATTCGTCACAAACTCGGAAACAAAGAACAGTTTCAGGTCCAGAACTGGGATCAATAACCAGCAGCCCGACCGCCGCCGTCTGAGTCCACGTGTGTGAACAGGAGGTCCGACGGACCTCCGGCCCGAACTCAACCAACGCAGGTGGGGGCGGAGCCTCTGTGTGTATTGTAATCGTTGTATCTCTACAGTTTTGTAAAGGAAAAAAGTGGACAGATCACGTAGTAACACATTTATTTATATGATTATTATTCTTAACACTTGTAATGGACAGCGATAGATGTGTAGGCCGTGTGCGTTTAGAGCTGTGTCGATGTACCGCCCCTGTGTGGAGCCGACGGACCCATCCAGAACCGGCCCGGAGCCACGCAGGACCTCCTCCTCTGCCTTTCTCACTGCGTGACGTTGTGCCGAGACTTCCCATCATCCCCTCTTCTTCCATATTTATCTCCCGGCTGAGTCAAAGGGACGCCGTTCCGTTCCGTATTTATTGGTGTTTCTTTCCCTTTGGATTATTTAATTGCGTTGTTGGAAGCCTCCGTGTGTCTGTCAGCGTGTTCAGGAGCACCGGCGCTAGTTTAAAAAAGATTAAAAGTGAACGCCGTGCAGTGACCGTAAAGTGCTGTAGGAGTCCGTGTGATCTAGAACACAGATATTAACGTCCACCGTCTTCTTCCTCCTCCTCGGTTTGTTTGGACACTTCCTGCCTGCATTTCAAGTAGTTTAGAGAGGAAGAAGGAGGATTGGAGCGACTATAACCCTTTTCGTTTGAAGCTCTAACTTTCTGTTTCCATGCATATATATGTAATGCTTACTATACACTTTTATAAACTATGTTTTGATAATTCATTTCTTAACAGAAAACTTGTCCATATATTATAACCCTTACTGCTGAGTACTGAAAATAAATAGCTGAGAAAACTCAGAGTTTTCAGTCTGTGTGACGGAAGCATCGGAAATGTTTGTTTTTTCAGCCCAAACATGGAAAAACGCCACATTTTCTTTCTTTTATGGAACATATAAGTATTAAAACAGACAAAGTGGATAAAAACCAATGAAAATAAAGAAGTGCGGAGCCATCGAGAGCATTTTATAGTCAAAATAAAGAGTTTGTTCCTTCGTTAATCTGAGACCAGTCGGGTCATCCTTCAGAAAACTTACAGGAAGCTTTCTTAGAGAGTTAAATTAAACGCGTTTTCTGGAAGAAGTTTACATGGAATTATTATCCAACCTGCACCTTTAATGGCTTTAGAAAAGAATAAGTTTGAATTTATTTCAGATTTTCTTTAAGCTCAGATGTCGGTGCTGAAGGTCCCAAACCCGACCGGAGACGGCTGTATTTGTTTGGGTGTTTTCAGGGTGGAGACTCAGCTCCACCCTTTCAGTGAGGTCAGCAGGTAGTTAGTTAGCAGTAAAGCTAATATATGTACACCTGGACAGCTGCTGTGATTTAATGCAGAAACACAGACAGAATGAAGCTGTTCCTCCAGTCAGAAACACTCCAGCTCTGTAGATACAGATAGATACTGTATGGATCCCAGAGGGAAACAGGTTAGCAGTTAGCTGTGAGGTAGCAGTTAGCTGTAAGTTAGCAGTTAGCTGTAAGTCAGCAGTTAGCTGTAAGTTAGCAGTTAGCTGTAAGTCAGCAGTTAGCTGTAAGTCAGCAGTTAGCTGTAAGTTAGCAGTTAGCTGTAAGTTAGCAGTTAGCTGTAAGTCAGCAATTAGCTGAAAGTTAGCAGTTAGCTGTAAGTCAGCAGTTATCTGTAAGTTAGCTGTAAGTTAGCAGTTAGCTGTAAGTTAGCAGTTAGCTGTAAGTCAGCAGTTATCTGTAAGTTAGCTGTAAGTTAGCAGTTAGCTGTAAGTTAGCAGTTAGCTGTAAGTTAGCAGTTAGCTGTAAGTCAGCAGTTAGCTGTAAGTCAGCAGTTAGCTGTAAGTTAGCTGTAAGTCAGCAGTTAGCTGTAAGTCAGCAGTTATCTGTAAGTTAGCAGTTAGCTGTAAGTTAGCAGTTAGCTGTAAGTCAGCAGTTAGCTGTAAGTTAGCAGCAGATGCTAGCAAACAATGCTTTCTCATCAACAGTGATGGACCAAGCCGGAGATGTGCACAGCGTAACTCGTAGTAATGCATGTGAACCGTTAATTACTGCGTTAATTACCAAACACTCTTCCCCTCCTCCTTCCTTCTGTTACTTTTTGATAAGTTAGCTCTGTAAAGTTGTTGACTTTTATCACTTCTGGTTCAGCCGGTGCATCACTTACCACCGCAGGAGGATAACTGTCGATATGCAGGTTGAACAGTTCCCTGTACATTGAAATCTGACGCTAGAGAAGCTCAAAATGGCAAAATCCACCAGCTGATCAGTCGTTAAAATAATTTACTTTCAAAAGTATTCACCCCTTTCTTTTCTAAGCCTTAAAACTTTTTTTTGGTGATTTTTGGGGTGATTTCATGAAAAAAATAGATTTTTAATCATTCTAAAAAATCAAAATGAACAAAAAGAGGTTTGTATGAAGTCCCTGAATAAGATCACGTGACATCTATATATACATATATACATTGAATGGTTGGGCTAATGTATTATAAAAGCCAAGCAGTTGTATTTCAACATAAAGGGTGTCCTGTTAGAATGTAAGTTTAAACTATCACAACAGCACGGGCCTTTTCAACAAAACACTATTTAGAAGAATGCACTGATGGAAAATATACCATCTACCATCTCTCTGTAAATACAAATACTTTCACACCATAAAAGGTTTTAGAAAAGGTCAACCCAGACTTATAGCCTATTTTAATTAGCTTTGGAACACAATAATCCAAACATCAGCACAAAACTAAAATAGTAACTCCAGAAAAACACTCCAGAAAGACGTTAAGAAGAGAAATACTCCACAAAATGTTCCATCTGTGTGACATGAATGGGGGGGTCTACCTTATCTGAAGAGAAGCTTCAAGAGGCCGTTAGCCGTTAGCTGTTAGCCGTTAGCTAGTCCTTTCTCTCAAACCAAGTTACACAAAAGCTACGATTTTGGCGCTTTTCTTTCTGTGTAATTTGGATATCCTTTGGATGATGTGCCCCTACTTTTTTCACCTAAGGACATTGAAGAAAACGGATTCGAAAGTAAATAATCCACTTTGTTAACACCGATGCCTGCAACACGCAATCAAGTAGAGTCGTCTGTGATTGGCCCAAATCTGCTGGCTTTGGGCTGTACAGATTTAGCCCAAATGGAGGGGGCGGGACTTGCAACCTGTCACTCAAATATTGAAGAAAAGTCAAGTGTAACCGAGTTGCTTCGCTTGGGCTGTAGATAATTAGCCCGTTTTCACCGATATCATGGGTTTCAGTTGATATTTTGCTCAGACTCTGATCAAAAATTAAAAAAACAATTTGTTTAAAGTTTTTATTGAAATATTTATGATATTTTCCAATTTTCATTGAATAATGTAGGGAGGGCTGAGCCCTGTTAGCCCAATTATACCAGCCGTCCCTGCATATACATATATATATATATATATATATACACCTGTTCTAAAAGGCCCCAGACACCATCATCAAGATGCACCATCCAGACCAAGGAAATGGAAAGAATAACCCAGGAAACCTGCCAAGGGACCGTCCACCAAAACTAGCTTACAGCTAACTGCTAACTTACAGCTAACTGCTAGCTTACAGCTAACTGCTAACTTACAGCTAACTGCTAACCTACAGCTAACTGCTAGCTTACAGCTAACTGCTAGCTAACTGCTAACTTACAGCTAACTGCTAGCTTACAGCTAACTGCTAACTTTCAGCTAACTGCTAGCTTACAGCTACTTATAATTGACTTATAATCATCTGTAAAAATAGGGTTTTTCACATGAAATCCCCCCAACAATCTGTTGTAATGCAGGAACAGAGGAAGGAAGCACTGAGCTTCATCGGAAGGAAGAGTGTGAGACACTTTCATTATAGCAGAGGTTCAGTCAGGTCTTTATTGGGACCAGATATACGAGAACAACAGAAAAACAAGGATTGAAGCAAAGAATGCGAGAGATTGAAAAGACACAAAGCAATAAAGATCCCGTCACGCCACAAGAGTACACTGAACAATCCTTTTCTTTATTCATTTTTTGTTTCATTTCAATATGTCTGTCAGGGTTTGTTTTTTAAAGTTTTTATTTTAAATTAAAATTTTGACACACTTATAAAAGACAGCATCTGCATAGAGTTGTCATCTTAAAGATCCATGAAGAGAGAGGGGGGGGGGGGGGGGGTAGAGAGAGCAGAGGGGAGGTGGGGGAGTCCGGGGGGGAGTGGAGGGGTGAGGCGTGAGGGTAAAGGGGGGAGAGGGGGAATACTGGCACGTCACATGAACTAAACAGAACAGCCAACAGCAGTACGAGAGAGGGGGGGCAGGGGTGAGGGGTCGGGGGTCAGGGGTCGGGGGGGGACAGATCGCTTTTACATTACGCTACGCACACATACACACACACAAAAAAAACAGGACACAAGTTGCATTTCCGGTCAAAGTTGCGTCCGAAGAGCGACGGCCCTGTCCTCTTTCTTTCTGCTTTTTTAGCCTCCCACCTGCCGCCCCCCCCCGCCCTGAAAGGAAACGCCAACAAAGCCCCTTCTTCTCCCGGGATTCGCCCAAAGTCCCGTGTTTGCGTGGTGAACCTGTGTGAGTTCCTGCAGGAGGCCGACCCGAACGCCTCTGCATGAGAAGGACAGCCCTTGTTTCTCGGAATATTGCACACTTTGTTACGATAGGCCTGTATGAGGCTGGAGGCCGGGCCTGAAATCTGGCGAGACCCTGTTCCTCAAACTCGTCAAAGGTCGGTTTGACCGGGAACGACCGCACGGACGCAGACTCTCTGTTCAACCTTCAACGCCTTTGAGAAACCGGAGCTACGATCTCCTGCAGGAAGAGAAGCAAACGATGGGAAAAGCCACGGAGGAGGAAGACTGGTGGCATTCTGAGGTACGTCAAGAGGACCGACCACAGATTTAATGTGAAGCTGGTCTTTTTCCAAGCATACAGCAGCAGGTCGGCTGGGAAACGGAGCCCAGGTCGGCCTGGAAACGGAGCCCAGGTCGGCCGGGAAACGGAGCCCAGGTCGGCCGGGAAACGGAGCCCAGGTCGGCCGGGAAACGGAGCCCAGGTCGGCCGGGAAACGGAGCCCAGGTCGGCCGGGAAACGGAGCCCAGGTCGGCCGGGAAACGGAGCCCAGGTCGGCCGGGAAACGGAGCCCAGGTCGGCCGGGAAACGGAGCCCAGGTCGGCCGGGAAACGGAGCCCAGGTCGCCTGGGAAACGGAGCCCAGGTCGGCCGGGAAACGGAGCCCAGGTCGGCCGGGAAACGGAGCCCAGGTCGCCTGGGAAACGGAGCCCAGGTCGGCCGGGAAACGGAGCCCAGGTCGGCTGGGAAACGGAGCCCAGGTCGCCTGGGAAACGGAGCCCAGGTCGGCCTGGAAACGGAGCCCAGGTCGGCCGGGAAACGGAGCCCAGGTCGGCCGGGAAACGGAGCCCAGGTCGCCTGGGAAACGGAGCCCAGGTCGGCCGGGAAACGGAGCCCAGGTCGGCTGGGAAACGGAGCCCAGGTCGCCTGGGAAACGGAGCCCAGGTCGGCTGGACTGTGGCTTGGTTGCTGCGAAGAAGACGAGGAAGAAGATCAGCTTCTTTCTCAGATCTTGTGTCGGTTACAGGCGAAGATGAAGGCTTCTTTTCAGCTGATGGATGTGCTTTTTCTACCTAAAACTCACGAGTCGACGGGTATGAGCAGCAAAGGATGGTGACGCTTCTCCGTCACTGATATTCTGATTTGGCGTAATCTCAGAGTTGCTCATACCGATCAAACGGTTTGCTGTCTGGCGTGTTGGACGTGGCTATGACCTGGCAGGGCGAGGACCGGGAGCAGTCTAATCTCTGGGGGGAAAGGCAGGTGGAGAGATTTCTTTGTGTGGTTTGGTTAGCTGTGGCTGAGAGACGACGTCAAACAGAAAGAGAGAGTTCGTAACCGCTAACAGGGCTTCCGAAATGATCGGGTGGGGTTTGAAAGCCCTGGAGGCGGGGTTTAGTTTCCTAATATGGAGGGAAGCACTTTCATCAGAGGAGCCAGTGGGCGGAGCCTCTGGAACTGGGGTGATGGGCGGAGGTGTGCCTGCGTTGACCGAAACCTGCCGAGCCAGCAGGTCGTTTAATTTTGGGCAGGATTAAAGAGACCTGAGGGTTGCAGGCGTCCGTAAACACATGGTCTGAGCTGAGCGTGGCGGGCGGCGCTGGAAGCTCCGCCTTCCTGTCTCTCTGCCGCCGTCTCTCAGCCGCAGAGGACCGAGGTGGACGGGTCGGAGCTGATGTTCGGGGGACAAACGTGGGGAAAAAGGACAGAGATCGAACTGCTCGCCAACTTTGACGGGAATAGATATCTCAGTAGATTTATACATAGACATGCAAGTCATTTTTTCTCTCTTTGAAGTTATTTACAATAATTACATAACACAAAGAATCCAGTTTCAGTTTGACAAAATTGCGAGCATTCAATATTCAATATTACTACTATTATTTATGATAACATAACTCCGTTTGTACTCTTTAAATCATTGCTATTATAGACTCATCATCACCTCCTTTTTTGATCACTTTGTGTGAAGCCGTTCACTCCTGGGTTTCTGCAAATGATTTACTGCATTTTATCTGTAATTTATGGTTATAATAATAATAATGATAATGATATTTACGTGTCTTTCCTCCTTGCTATGGCGGGGAGTGTGTGGGTGTGGCCTATCGTGTGACCCCTCCCCTAACCCATCCCGTCCCTCCCACTGGGGGAAAAACACTGATAAAAGCCGAATACTGTCGATGAAAGCAGAGAGAGACTATGGATGGAGCATCTAGGAAAACATCAGGAACGACGAGTCGCTGCCGCTGGCGAGAGCAGAAGCAACAACAACAAACAACAACAAACAAACAAACAAACAAACAAAGCAAAACTTTCCAGCTCGTCCTCCAGAGCAGGGCACCGAACAGGTTTGGTTTGTGAAAATTGTTGCAGGAAGACGAAAATCATGGCGAAGAGTTTGGCGTGTTGGTCCGACCCAAACTGACCCTAAAACAGCGGCTTAAAGCACGCCGGCGTGTTGGTCCGACCCAAACTGACCCTAAAACAGCGGCTTAAAGCACGCCGGCGTGTTGGTCCGACCCAAACTGACCCTAAAACAGCGGCTTAAAGCACGCCGGCGTGTTGGTCCGACCCAAACTGACAGTAAAACAGCGGCTTAAAACACGCCGGCGTGTTGGTCCGACCCAAACTGACCCTAAAACAGCGGCTTAAAGCTCGCCGGCGTGTTGGTCCGACCCAAACTGACCCTAAAACAGCCGCTTAAAGCACGCCGGCGTGTTGGTCCGACCCAAACTGACCCTAAAACAGCGGCTTAAAGCACGCCGGCGTGTTGGTCCGACCCAAACTGACCCTAAAACAGCGGCTTAAAGCACGCCGGCGTGTTGGTCCGACCCAAACTGACCCTAAAACAGCGGCTTAAAGCACGCCGGCGTGTTGGTCCGACCCAAACTGACCCTAAAACAGCGGCTTAAAGCACGCCGGCGTGTTGGTCCGACCCAAACTGACCCTAAAACAGCGGCTTAAAGCACGCCGGCGTGTTGGTCCGACCCAAACTGACCCTAAAACAGCGGCTTAAAGCACGCCGGCGTGTTGGTCCGACCCAAACTGACCCTAAAACAGCCGCTTAAAGCACGCCGGCGTGTTGGTCCGACCCAAACTGACAGTAAAACAGCCGCTTAAAGCACGCCGGCGTGTTGGTCCGACCCAAACTGACCCTAAAACAGCCGCTTAAAGCACGCCGGCGTGTTGGTCCGACCCAAACTGACCCTAAAACAGCGGCTTAAAGCACGCCGGCGTGTTGGTCCGACCCAAACTGACCCTAAAACAGCGGCTTAAAGCACGCCGGCGTGTTGGTCCGACCCAAACTGACCCTAAAACAGCGGCTTAAAGCACGCCGGCGTGTTGGTCCGACCCAAACTGACCCTAAAACAGCAGCTTAAAGCACGCCGGCGTGTTGGTCCGACCCAAACTGACAGTAAAACAGCGGCTTAAAGCACGCCGGCGTGTTGGTCCGACCCAAACTGACCCTAAAACAGCCGCTTAAAGCACGCCGGCGTGTTGGTCCGACCCAAACTGACCCTAAAACAGCCGCTTAAAGCACGCCGGCGTGTTGGTCCGACCCAAACTGACCCTAAAACAGCCGCTTAAAGCTCGCCGGCGTGTTGGTCCGACCCAAACTGACCGTAAAACAGCGGCTTAAAGCACGCCGGCGTGTTGGTCCGACCCAAACTGACCCTAAAACAGCGGCTTAAAGCACGCCGGCGTGTTGGTCCGACCCAAACTGACCCTAAAACAGCGGCTTAAAGCACGCCGGCGTGTTGGTCCGACCCAAACTGGCCCTAAAACAGCCGCTTAAAGCACGCCGGTGTGTTGGTCCGACCCAAACTGACCCTAAAACAGCGGCTTAAAGCACGCCGGCGTGTTGGTCCGACCCAAACTGACAGTAAAACAGCGGCTTAAAGCACGCCGGCGTGTTGGTCCGACCCAAACTGACCCTAAAACAGCGGCTTAAAGCACGCCGGCGTGTTGGTCCGACCCAAACTGACCCTAAAACAGCGGCTTAAAGCACGCCGGCGTGTTGGTCCGACCCAAACTGACCCTAAAACAGCGGCTTAAAGCACGCCGGCGTGTTGGTCCGACCCAAACTGACCCTAAAACAGCGGCTTAAAGCGCCGGCGTGTTGTTTTCAGACGCACGTTTGGGCGAAACTCTTCCCGCATGATTTCCTGCGGCTGCTGGCGTCCTGCTCTGGCAGAAACTGCACAAAGTAAGTCACAAACACACAGTTATAGAAAGCCTGTCGCTGTGAGAGTTATATTCATGTGTCCACATATGGCTACAGGAATATATTCAGTTGTCAAGGCAACAGTCGGTCATCACACTGAGGAAAACACTCAGCTTTGACCTGATGTTTCCATTTGTTCTTCTTATTTGAGACGTTTAACTCAGAACATTTCAGAATAGAAACGCTGCAGCTAAAGCAGTGAAACTCGTGGATCTTCTCCAGTTAGTTTCCATATTTAACGCTTCTTTTGAACGTCTCCTTTTCGAACACCACGGCCTGCAGAGTATTGATCCCACAGTGTGACCCTGACTGCTGAACAAGCTCTTTAGAAAACACCAAAACAACCAGAATAAGAGCAATAAATAAGTCAAAGAAGAAAGCACCACCATTGTCTCCGAATAAGCCTCAAATGGAGAAGCTATTTTTGTCCACTAATCAGACCACAGACTATCACCTGGAAGGGAAAGTGAGCACAGACTATCACCTGGAAGGGAAAGTGAGCACAGACTATCACCTGGAAGGGAAAGTGAGGCACACCTGCCGGACGGGTTCGTTGGACTGACCAACATGCAGTGAGGGCTGGTGGGGGGGCTTGTTTTTCCGTGTCTGTATCTGTGTAAACTTGACTCGCGTTGTGCTCTTTGATATAAGCGGCGAACGTTTGAGAACATGAGGGAAAACGCTTTGGTTTGAATCGAATGAGTAACGGCGATCGTCCTTTAATGCGTCGGAGCTCCTCTGTTTGAAAAACAACAAAACTGTGAAACGGCTGCAACCCACCGACCTGCAATCGGACGCACATCTAAGCAAACCCGTGCTGCTCAAACACACACACACACAGCAGTTTAGTTTGACAGTGGGGGGGGGCATGCTGCACGGGAGGTCAGCCGAAACCTCGAGTCGCAACGAGGACAAACCATTCCTCCACAAACACAAAGCAAACAGGCGAACACAGCTGACCGAGGCGGTGAGGAATCCCGGGGGAAGCCTTTCACATCTAAAGGTCCAACGAAACATTTCACAAGTATGGGAACCCAGATCCAAATGGAACCGCTAGTAGGTTATAGCAAGTAGCTCATGTGCTGATCAAACAGGTCCGATTCGTGGTAAAGTGCACAAGATGGAGAGCGGGGGGGGGCTGGGGTACAAAAAACACCATCATGCAAACTCCACAACGTTTTGCATGCCTTTTTTTATTATTATCATTACAGTTATTACACAGAGCGGGACGGGGGGGTCTGCTGGGGCAGGGAAGGGGCAGACTCCCAACCTTCATCTTTGTCTTTTTGTACAACCGAACAACTACAACACGAGACGAGCAGGGGGCCGAACACTGGGGCGGGACCGAGCTATTCGGTTAATCTTAATGCCTTCATGGTTTAGTGACGTGTTTTCAGAGGATGGCTGCCAGACAGGAACAGGAACTTTACAGAAAACACACACAGGCAAAGCGACATCAGTGTCAACAAGCTGGCTGGTGCTACACCGCTGATCCACCACCGCAGAAACCACCGGGACAACCATCGACCGCGGAGAACGTGGAGCTGAAGGAAATATCGTGGAGCTGACTCTGAAGGGACGAGTTGGTGACGGAAAACATGAAAAATCCATTAACATTTCCGTTATAAGTCCAAATACACGGTGAAATGTACAGAAAACAACGAGTACGGCTTAATTTACAGAAAGAAAATGTCAAACCCACTGGTTTATATTTGGAAAAAAAGGATGAAGATCACTTGTAAAGACAGATTCTACCAACACAACAGCTGACTTCTTCTTCTACATCTACTGACAGTCGATTCTGACAGACATCTATTGGATTTTGCTGCTGGGAGGGGTTGTGCGTGCAAAACTTTGGTGAGCACTGAAGTTTTGGTTTTGGGTAAGCAAAAGAAAACGATTTAAAACTCCACTCGTCTCCAAACCTTAAGCGAAAACAATTTCACCAACACAGCGTCACAGACACCTAAAGCTAACAGCGCTAATATCTATGACTTCCGAAAAAACACCTAAGTTACACAAAACGACCTTTTCTGTCGAATAAAACTGAACTTATTGCTTTGACACAGAGTGCTGTGTAAGTTGAGTATTTCGTCCGGCGTAGGCCTCAACAGAAGTCCACGAACCTCCGTATCACAGAGCCTTAGCGCACTCCTCCTGAAAGGATCAATCGGTCCAGTTTCACGGCCAGTCGGGAAATAATTCAGAAACAATCAGTTTTATTTGTGCTGACCAACGGTCTTTCTTCTTTTCATCACGAGTAGCAACTTTTAAAATAATGGATTTGAACTGGAGGTTTAGTTTTTATGAAGTAATCACCTGATAAAAAATCTAGCATGTTAGCATTTAGCATGTTAGCATTTAGCATGTTAGCATTTAGCCAAGTCAGGATGCTTCCTAATATTACGTAAACAGCTTCAATGCCTTTCAGTGACCGAATCAACACCAGGAACATGGATCAGAAGTTTGTTAAAAAGTTCATTAGAATAACATCTGCTATTATTTTAGCTTTTAGCTGATGTTGCCGCTCTGCTCTGGGGCTGCCCTCCGTTTTCCATGTGCATACAGAGAATTAATCCAGTCAAAATGAAGTTTTTCAGCTATTTCACAGGCTGCCGTGAGACTGCATTGGTCAGTCATGAGTGATTGTAGCGTGGTCATTGCTAACAGCCTTTTGTCCAACATTTTGTTACGTCAAAACAGACACCACATCATCAACAACAAAACCAAACATGCATTTACAACATATGTCGTCTTGGAATGAATCACCTGTATTTTGTCCCCTTCAACAGTGCTGAGGTTAAAAAGCAGTTAGAATTAGCTTTTTTCAAATTAGCATAATTTGTGTAACGAGCATATTCTTGTACGGACACGCTGCTAGCTGCTAATGCTAATAGAGTTTAGTAAATTCACTTTAAACTGACAAATTGTCGCTGTCATAGTTGGTAAAGTAGCCAAGCTAAACTAAAAAGCAGAAAAAAGGGGTTGTGTTAGCTAGAAGAACCTTTTTAAAGAAAAAAGCCCTTTTTTAATCTCCCCCAGCACTGGAGAGGACACACTGAAAAGATATTTCAGATTAAAAAAGACCAGATAAACCTCCAACAAGTTTCTACACGACTGACACGAAAGTTAAGCTAATGCTACAGCATGCGAAGCAGCGCAGTCTAACCCTAACACTGGCGCTAACACGGGGCCATTCAAGTGTTAACTGGGAGTTTCTGCTTGGCAAGTTAAACATAAATGACATGTTCATATTGTGAATGAACGAGTGTGTCACATGATGCTCTTTCGAGAAAAATAGGAAATAGGAAAAAACCCATCCGCTGCTCAGTAGCATCGGTGCAGCTAGCGCATTCAGACACAAACACACTTGATGGATGGAGGGAGGAAACCAGCATCAGATCACACAAACTGTACATTAACAGCTTAAAAGATGCCAGGCGCACACATCACGTGGCACACATGCACCAAAACAGCAGCACCACAACAACGAACCAACAAACGTTCCCCACCGAAAAAGAAACACAGAAAGCAACGATATCACTGCGACACTCAGGCAACTTTGTTAGTTTTCTGTTTTAGTTTATCTTCATCACTTTTTAATGTGTTCTCTCTGTTTTTTAGACTCTTCTCTGACGGCTCGTCGGTGACACCGAGCCTCCGCGAATATCGTTCTACGGCGATGGGTGTGATGAGGCTTTTGGCGACGCGGTGCGACTGTTCGTCGGCTGTCTCGGTTTGGGGAGGCGGGACAAGTCGTCTTCCTTTTATCTGAACTGCATAGATTAACTGTCCGTCTCCTCCCACCCTCTCAGAAACCCTCTTAGCCCCCGTCCTTCCCGCTGCTCACCTGTCAGTCAGTCGCCGCCTTTTGCTGCTGGCCAATGATCAACCAGAGGCCCTCCCCACCCCGGCTCTTTGGTTGAAAAGGTGTCACAATAAGGGAGGTTGTTGTTGTGCGGCGGCGGCAACCCCTTCACTGATATTTTGGGATGTTTTCTCAACCAATCAGCTGACAGGACGCAGGTCACGGTCCAGCAGGTGAGGCTCTGCTGAGCTAATTTAGCCGGCTGACCAGGTGAGTGACAGGACTGAGCAGCCAGTGAGAGGTGGTCTAAAAGGCAGCTGAGCCAATGACGAGGTTGGTCCCACCCTCTCAAAAACACGGGGACTAAGCTGGTTTTTACCAAAAAAGCCACCCTGTAGAACACGGGAATGTTCTGGGATTGTTTTCTTTGAGTCGAGTGTGTGGATAGATCGGTGTGTTCGCAGGCGCCTCTTTCCAGAAACGAAAGGTCGGCGCTGAGCTACGTCCCACAGAACTCCTACCCAGCAGCCGTCACTGTCCTCAGAGACTCCCGAAAAAACAGAAGAAACAAAAACAGTTGAAAAAAGAAAGAAAAAAGCCAAACAAACCAACAATTAAATGTCATCTTATAGGATATTAGCTTGGTACAGGTAGCTAACCCATGTGTTGCTGTATATGTTCAATACATTTACATCTGTAATAAATAGGTTGATTTGTACCCTCTTTTGTATACGTTGTGTGGTTAAGTCAGCTATAATGTGATGGCGTTATTATTGTTTTTCCTTTGTTTTTTGTACCCCACCCAGACCCGTGGTGTTTCCTCTTATTTGTGACTGGATTGATATCTCTTCCTAGCTGATTGGTTATCTGTCTTGCATTTGTATTTCAAGTTTTTTCTGTTGTCGTTGTCGGTGTCTTTTCTCTGCTGGCTGTCGGTCGATCGATCGGACGGTCGGTTGGTCGGCGTCGGTCGTCGTGGCAGCAGGTGGTGGAGTGTCTTAGAAGCCCAGCGTGCCGCCGATGGTCGACGCCAGGACCACGCCGAGGATGACACAGCAGATGATGATCATGATCTTCTTCTGCAGGGTGACAGGAGAGAAGGTAGAAGTTAATAAAGATGATTATCACACTTTTGGCAGCTGTTTACGTCTTCTTTCCTCACAACACTCAAAGATCGGGGCAGAAAGGGCTTATCGCTGGTCATTTCCTGGGATAAAAGTGCTCCATCTTCCTCCATCTTCCTCCATCTCCCTCCATCTTCCTCCATCTACCTCCATCTCCCTCCATCTTCCTCATCTTCCTCCATCTACCTCCATTTTCCTCCATCTTCCTCCATCTACCTCCATTTTCCTCCATCTTCCTCCATCTTCCATCTACCTCCATCTTCCTCCATCTCCCTCCATCTTCCTCCATCTACCTCCATCTACCTCCATCTCCCTCCATCTTCCTCATCTTCCTCCATCTACCTCCATTTTCCTCCATCTTCCTCCATCTACCTCCATTTTCCTCCATCTTCCTCCATCTTCCATCTACCTCCATCTTCCTCCATCTTCCTCCACCTTCCATCTACCTCCATTTTCCTCCATCTTCCTCCATCTTCCTCCATCTACCTCCATCTTCCTCATCTTCCTCCATCTACCTCCATTTTCCTCCATCTCCCTCCATCTTCCTCCATCTTCATCCATCTTCCATCTACCTCCATATTCCTCCATCTACCTCCATCTACCTCCATCTTTCTCCATCTACCTCCATATTCTTCCATCTACCTCCATCTACCTCCATATTCCTCCATCTTCCTCCATCTTCCATCTACCTCCATATTCCTCCATCTCCCTCCATCTTCCTCCATCTCCCTCCATATTCTTCCATCTTCCTCCATCTACCTCCATCTTCCTCCATCTACCTCCATCTTCCTCCATCTTCCTCCATCTCCCTCCATATTCTTCCATCTTCCTCCATCTCCCTCCATCTTCCTCCATCTCCCTCCATCTCCCTCCATCTTCCTCCATCTTCCTCCATCTACCTCCATCTACCTCCATCTTTCTCCATCTACCTCCATATTCTTCCATCTACCTCCATCTTCCTCCATCTTCCATCTACCTCCATATTCCTCCATCTCCCTCCATCTACCTCCATCTCCCTCCATATTCTTCCATCTTCCTCCATCTACCTCCATCTTCCTCCATCTTCCTCCATCTACCTCCATTTACCTCCATCTACCTCCATCTACCTCCATCTTCCTCCATCTACCTCCATCTACCTCCATCTTCCTCATCTTCCTCCATCTACCTCCATCTTCCTCCATCTTCCTCCATATTCTTCCATCTCCCTCATCTACCTCCATCTACCTCCATCTTCCTCCATCTACCTCCATCTACCTCCATCTTCCTCCATCTCCCTCCATCTTCCTCCATCTACCTCCATCTACCTCCATCTTCCTCCATCTACCTCCATATTCCTCCATCTCCCTCCATCTTTTCCCCATTATCACCATCTGGTCGACCCATTGAAATCTGTCTCCTTCCCGGCTTAAAGGTTACAGATACGCTTGTTATCGTGGCTGCTTTGCTAGTCCTGCATTTGTTTGGAGCGTCTGTGAACGTTCTCAGAAGTTAGCGCACATGTAGGTGACCACTAGGGGCAGTATAGGGCCACATTTTATGGGATGTAGGCTCATAGGTTGGTATAAATGGCAGGAACTTTTGATAAGCTCATAGAGAAAGTCTGCAGTTACCCTCATGTTTGCATCAGTCTTTGCCAGAGACGAATATTCTTGTTAAAGACAGCTGGCAAGAGTTCGGTGCCAGGAAAACGATGGAGAAACAGAGTGGGGACGGTGTTTTTTGGGGTCTGACTTATCTGGTGCACCCCCTGGTGGAATCCGCCTGTAACAGGCGCAGTACACAGGAAGTGTAACCCTGCGATGGAGCAGTTCCTTCCCCTGTGAGCAGGAGAACTTTACCTTGCGAGCCTGGCTCTGGTATTTGACGGCCTTCTTGGTGTCGGAGACGGCTCGCTCCACGTAGTCGACGGAGTGCTCCACGTTGTACTCAATTCTGTCAATCATCTCTCCCTGAAACAGACACAGCAGACGTAAACAGGGCGTGCAAACAAGCTGGAGCTCCCGCGGTCAGGTGACGCACCTGGCTCTCCACCAGCATGGCCATGTCCACGAACATGTCGTGCAGCTCACGGATGCTGTTTTCCAGCTTGATGATCTCGGTGTGTCGGGTCTCGATCTCGTTCAGGGCCTGCTTGGTCATCTGAGAGTCCATCTTGATCTGCCGGACGGGTTGAAAAAGCCTTTAACTCGCACACTTTTAAAGGAAAAAAAGGAGCTAAACAGAAGCATAAAATCAAGGTGAACTTGTTGAAAATATTCAGGGTTTGAATGAAGACTTTACAGTTATTCATGGTCTCCACTTTGTTAGATTTCCTGTGATTCACTAAAACCTCAAGCTGAAAGCCTGACTTAAACTATCAGGATTTGTTATTTTAGATCACAGCAACTTAATATTTTAAAGCACTGTTTCTCAATTCCGGTCCTCATGACCCACTGCCCTGCATGTTTTCAATGTTTCCACCACACCTGATTCAAATGATCAGCTCATCATCCAGCTCTGCAGTGGCCTGATAAGGAGCCATTCCTTTGAATCAGGTGTGGTGGAGGAGGGAAACACTGAAAACATGCAGGGCGGTGGGTCATGAGGACCGGAATTGAGAAACACTGCTTTGAAAGTCTTAATTGGACCGTTTCTGGCCACAAACTGGTAGTAAAAGTTGGTTTCGGTAACCCCCGCTGCTGCCTGGGCCAGGCTGGATCGTGGGGTTCACTTAGTTTTCAGCTCTCTGCTTCTGTGTTTTGTCTCGATCTGTCGTGTTGTCACTCTGAAGTTGGAGCTTTGACACCTGCTGAGGTGCTTTTATTATGTCCTGAAACGTAAAGCTTCAGATCTGAGAGAAGATGGATTTTCTTCTTGATCGAATGTAAACTTTGAAAAATAAAAGCGGGTTTATATCTGAGCTGCAAACTGTGGACTTACCTGCTCAGAGTAACTAAACACCAGCCTTGAACTGACCTCCGCTGGTTGGTGACATCACACGTGGGCGTGGCTTCAACCAGAGGAGCTCAGTTCTGGTTGGATGCTCAGTTCTGGTTGGATGCTCATGTTTACGTCACCCCCCACCCCCCCACTGTCATGTGACAACGGCCGTATTCACTTGATGTTTCAGCGCACCTCGTGGCCATTCTGCATCCCGACCACGTGGTGATAATCAGTTTGGGATGCAGAATGGCGCGGGTTACCGTGCCCCGGCGGGGCTCAGGTGCGGTGCTTACATCATCGGTGAAGATGGCCAGCTTGCCACTCTCCAACATGTCCTCCAGCTCCTCGTTGGTGGTGGTTCTTCCAGCTGCAGGTGAAACACACAAAGAGAAACAGAGGCGTTAGCGCCGCGGACAGCTGAGGCGTCATGTGACTGCAGCTGGCGTTCACCGACGGCTTCTGAGGGTTCAGAGGTGGAAACGAACTGTTCCAGCAGCTTTATTCTAACACGGTTAATGTGATGAGCTCCCAGCTTCTGACCATGTGTGAAGGACAGCGCTGCAGTTCCTCTGCAGTTTATCCGTCTGCATCAGTGTGTTTGTGTCTGTTTCCTGTTGGTTGTTCTTCACCTTCAGACTGAATCGACTGCAGAAGGAGCAACGATGTGCGACTTGTGATGGTAAATTTTCTGTCTCAGGACTGACAGACTCTCCAATCCACATGAACCATTTGTATCACCCCGACACGCTAATTGTTTTAAACTATTTACCTCTTAATTAACACTCAGACAAGATAATTGTTTTAACCTCCTGTTTCTTAAATATCATCAAGACTGCATCCTACCCCCCCTGGAGGTGTGGTTACACACCTAAAGAACAAAGCCCCCCTCCTCAGGTATAAATGCTCTGTATTCCTTTTGTCTGTATCTCTTCATGCCGCTGAATGCTGTGGACTGACTGATCTTTTTCCTTGCAACGAAGAATAAAAACTTAGCCGGCCGGCAGAAAAAGTAAGTTTCTCTATTTCATTGCTCATCAGAGGTATTAGGAAGGAAGCGATTAAAAACTTCCATAACAGACTTTAAGTCCTTATGGTGTGTGTTGAAGGTTAAAATAATGTTACGCTGTGAGTTTTGGGGTTTCGATTTGTCTAAAATGGGAGGTCATAAAAGAATAACCCGCCCGACACTCGGTGTTTGTCAGGTGGCTAAAGGTGCTGGACTCACTGATCTCCAGCTGTCTCTGGATGCGGTCCTTGCAGCGGTCGCGGTACTTGGACTGCGTGGTGTTGTACTCAGTCATCACCTCCACAAACTTACGCGACAGCGTCGAGTGCTGCAGGAAGACAAGGGGGGGGGCACAAGCTGGTTAACAGGAAAACATCAAAGACCTTTCAGCTTTTAAGAGCCACTTCTTCTCTGAAACAGTTTGCTGTGAGTAAACCAGCAGGTGGCGCTTCAGGCTACGCTGTTAGTGGTTGTAGTTCAGCAGAAGAAGAAGTTGTTCTAACAGGAAACAAACGTGGAGGAGGAGGAAAAGAAGAGGAGGATGAACAGCATCGTAGCTGAGAGGAAACGGGCAGGAAATGAGGATCAGAGAGTTAATCAGGAAGGAGGGAAAGGGAAAAGCCTCCTTGTGTTTGGTTGCTGTCATGATGACATCATCTGATGGTTTTTTATCGTTCGATCAGCTGTTTGGTCAATAAAATGACAGAAAACTTGACTTAAACAGGCGTGAACATCGTGTTGTTTACCAGGAGCCAGATTTCCATCTGATGAAGTCCAACATGGAATAAACTGGACTGTGTTTAGGCAACATAAATATATATTTAGCTGTTGAAGTAGTTGTCTTCACAGGAAACAAAAGAGGAGGAATAAACAACAACGGCTGTGGTGGACATCCACAAGAGGAAAATGGAGGGAACTCTTCTTTAATCTCTGGGACAGTATTTCATCTTCAGGAAGATGCCGGCGAGTCACTGAGTTTGTTGTTTGTCGGCTCGAGTCAAATGTGCCTGAAGTCCTCTCAGAAACCGAGAAAAAACAACTGAAGGGAGGACAAACTTTTTGTTTTCCTTTTTAATATTTCCATTAACCTTTTCTTACCAATATTTTTTTAAACAAATCAAAAACAGGAATGGAAACCTGGCGAGTGAGTTGTAGAAAGAGGACAAAGGTGAGAAAGGAGTCTAAATGCAATAAACTGAAGTGACTTGTGTGGATTTGTTTTAGCATCAACCTTATAATGAATATTCTTCTTCATGCTAAGACAGATATAAATAACTGCTCATCTGTCTGTGACTTTGACTGATGGATGGAAACTTTCTACCTATAAAGGCTCTTATTTGTTTGTCTTTGGGTGTTTGCGGGGATGTGACGGACACATTTCCCTGCGGTTGTGTAAGCTGCAGCTGTGAGGTGCTGCAGTTCTCCTTTAGTCCACCAGGTGGCAGCAGCGGGTGCACAGACTGAGAGGAGGGAGCGGCTTCAGCCAATGACAGAGCAAGATACTGCAGAGTCAGACTGGAGAAAAGAGATGGGCTGCAGGGATGCACAGAGAACAGAGACAGCAGCAAGTCACATGATTCCTGCTTCTGCACGTCTGTGGTGAGGGTCTGAGGGACCTGGGGGTCCTTGGAGGGTACTGGGGGTACCGGGGAACCTGAGGGATCTGGGGGTCCTTGGAGGGTACTGGGGATACTTGGGGGTCCTGAGGGACCTGGGGGTCCTTAAAGGGTACTGGGGGTACTGGGGGTCCTGAGGGACCTGGGGGTCCTTAAAGGGTACTGGGGGTACTGGGGGTCCTGAGGGACCTGGGGGTCCTTAAAGGGTACTGGGGGTACCGGGGAACCTGAGGGATCTGGGGGTCCTTGGAGGGTACTGGGGATACTTGGGGGTCCTGAGGGACCTGGGGGTCCTTAAAGGGTACTGGGGATACTGGGGGTCCTGAGGGACCTGGGGGTCCTTGGAGGGTACTGGGGATACTTGGGGGTCCTGAGGGACCTGGGGGTCCTTAAAGGGTACTGGGGGTACTGGGGAGCCTGAGGGATCTGGGGGTCCTTAGAGGGTACTGCGGGTACTGGGGAGCCTGAGGGATCTGGGGGTACTGGGGGACCTGGGGGTCCTTGGAGGGTACTGGGGATACTTGGGGGTACTGGGGTCCTGAGGGTCCTGAGTGTACTGAGGGACCTCGGGGTACTGAGGGACCTGGGGGTACTGGGGGTCCCGAGGGATCTGTGGGTACTAGGGAGCCTGAGGGTACCGGGGGTACTTGGGGGTACTGGTCTGGTGTCTGGTGGTCTGGTTTCTGGTGTCTGGTGTCTGGTTTCTGGTGTCTGGTTTCTGGTTTCTGGTGGTCTGGTGTCTGGTGGTCTGGTGGTCTGGTTTCTGGTGATCTGGTGGTCTGGTGGTCTGGTGTCTGGTGTCTGGTTGTCTGGTGTCTGGTGTCTGGTGTCTGGTGTCTGGTGGTCTGGTGTCTGGTGTCTGGTGGTCTGGTGTCTGGTGTCTGGTTTCTGGTGGTCTGGTGTCTGGTTTCTGGTGTCTGGTGTCTGGTGTCTGGTTTCTGGTGGTCTGGTCTTCCACCTGGACTCACCTGTGTCTTGCGGATCCTGAGGTCCGCCGATGATCTGTTGAGACCCTCCTCCTGCTCGATGCTCTGCTCGATTGCTGCAGAAATGAAGACACAGTTGGTGTTTTTTTTAGCTTTTTGAAACATTTGAAATGGTGTTCTTATTGTAAACAGCTGTTTCCACCACTAAAATGAACCTTTAGTTCGGTGTCTTTCATGGAGGCTGCTTTGCTCTGATCGGCCCCCATAAGGGAAGTAGATGTTGTTTCCCTCCATATTTCACACTTTTTCTGGTTTAATGTGGTAGAAATGGTGTTTTTGTTCCTGATTTACAGCTTAATGACTCTCTTTATTTCGCTGAATCTTTCCAGCTGACAGGCAGCTTAAACTAAACTGGAATTAAAACCTTCAAAGTTAATCTGACAGCAGAAGAAGTCAGAAGAAATCTCCCTGCAATGTAACACCAGTAAAGGAGGAGATCAGAACTGAGGTTTCCGCTTCCTCAGGATTTAACCTGCAACCATCTTCGTCTCAGAGGGAAGAACAGATGGAGGAAAACCTCCACCCCTGCCTTCTTATCCTGCTCCATCAGCATCTCCTCGTCTCTCTTCTGGAACACACCAATAGTTCAGCGAAGGACGCCGCCGTTTAGACGCTGAGCCGCCGCCGCGCTGCAGCGTTAACCCGTTCAACACGGATTAAACATGAAGGATGAAGGAGACTCGTGGAGCATTACATGTACAAACAGGCTCTGAAATGAATCGATATGCATGAAAATATAGAGCTATTTTGAATAGTTTTTCTTTGAGCCACTTTTCCTCAACCAGCTGGGATTTACACCACAGCCTGTCTGACATATATTTATATATTTATATATAACATTTGTCTTATTTATCACTCATGAGTTGATCTGCATTTATTAATGATTATTTTTTCATTCCTTTATGAATTCATGGCCCAAAGGTTTCTCTGATTAAGTTGTTTTGTTGTGTTTCTGGTTGGATTCTCCCCAACTTTGCTGTAATACCCGCGGCGGCCTGTAGGGGGAGCTGACGGGACGAGCAAACCGACGAAGTCCTGTGAGGTCAGACGGATATTCGTGTCTTTGTGTTTCAGACAAACAGAACCTCTCAGCTGATGATTACCTCATCAGCTGGGACACTGTGTGGCGCCATGGCAACCGGCTGCAGGTGTGTCCTGGTGTCATGTGACTCTGAGTCTCATTTAATGTTTTCCACTCGGTGTGTTTTCTCGCTTATGTGCGTTGTGGGGACCCACATCTGTTTGGTGTCCCTGTGGGGTCCTGACCTGTTCCTGACCTGTGACCTCTGACCTCTGACCTGTTCCTGACCTGTGACCTGTGACCTGTTCCTGACCTGTGACCTCTGACCTGTTCCTGACCTCTAAATGCTTAAATCTTCATTTCAGGTTGTGATGAGGGTGGAGTGAGTCAGTGCCATGTCCTCAGAAGTGCTGAAAGCGCTGGTGTGTGTTTGCTGGCCCAGCTGCTGGATCCACGACGATGACTCAGCAGTATCACACATGCGCTGCTGGTGCATGTGTGCAGCATTTGCTCGTGATTCTGCGTGACAGTGAGATGAAAACTGGGTGAGTAAGCAACAGATTGTCTGTCTCAGGACATCTTTAGTTTAAACAACCAATCTGGCTTCACTTGTTCTGTAAAAGCTGCTAAAACTGTGATGAAGGAAGGAAAATACAGAGAATATGGATGTAAGGAAGATAAAAGCCATGCTCTGAACCCCAAAATATGGGAAGAACAGGACAAAAAAACCTGCTGAGGTGGAGTTCTTCATCACAGCAAAGTGAGGAACGACTTTATTTCAGTTGGTTTGTGGATTATCATAAATTTATGATCATTTAAGTCATTTATTTACTTTGAATTCTTGGTCTAATGACCAGCTTTTCACATAATAAACCATCACATCCTTCCTTCTGCACTTTCATCGTGTCGTGATGGACGAAACACCTGCTCTCCTCTCTGTGAGGTTCCCCAAGGCTTCGTGCTGGGGCCCTTATCTTTGAAATATTCACTAATTCACTGGGTCTGGTTTTATCCATTTTCAGAGGAATGTGTTTTTTCTTTGTTCAGCCGCTTAACTCTGACCTTTGACCCATTCAGGCAGGAAAAAGGCTCCTAACTCAAGGGATGAACCAGTGTTGTGTCGACACAGAACAGACAACTTAGCAAAGAAGCCATTTTAAACTGGATCTTTAGGCACTTTGTCACAAAGACACATCATTTGTTCCCATTTCTTTAGCTGCATCTATGAAAAACAGCAAAGAAAACACAGTTTGACAGACAGAAAATAGGATTTCTGCAGCAACAAGGTGATTCCCAAAGAGCTATTAGCTGAAAACTTGGCATATCTCAGCATGGTGTGGAGTGTGTCCTTAAAACATTTGAGGAAACTGGACAAGTGGAGGACAAAAGAAGAAGTGTCAGGCCTAAAAAACTATCTCCAGCAGATGAACAGGATCTGAAAGTGATGTCCTTAAGAAAGAGGAAAAAATCCAGCTGTGACCTGACAGGACCTGAGAGATGCATCTGGACCTTCAGCTGATCCATCTACTGTTGGCCCAAGCCTCATCAGAAATGGTCTCCATGGAAGGGTGGCTGTCAAGAAGCCGTTCTTAAGGAAGGGAAACAGGGAGAAAAGGCTGAGCTGTGCCAAATGACACAAGAAGTGGACTGAAAATCAGTGGCAACAGGTCTTATGGAGGGATGAATCCTCCCCAGAGCCCGGACCTCAACATTATTGAAGCAGTGTGGGATCATCTGACAGAGAACGGAACAAAAGGCAGCCCACATCCAAAGAAGAGCTTTGGGATGTCCTTCAAGAAGCCTGGAGAACTATTCCTGAAGACTCCTTAAAGAAATGACAGAAAGCTGGTCTCAGAGGGTTCAGGCTGTGTTGGAGAATAAAGGAGCTCAGACCAGAGATTCACTTTAAAGCTGCTGAGAACTGAGAAAAAACTCTGTTTCTGCCTCAGATTCTGGGTTTATGTTCATGTTTGAACATGTTTCAGTGAATCAGAACCATTTAAAGGTTCTGGTTCTGTTATAAACCGGGTTTCAGAGCTTCAGCAGCACAGTAACTCGCTGCTGTTCATCCTCCACATTAAAGCAGCCGCGTCCATCAACCCTCAGCATGAACCAGTGTGTGTTTCTGTAGCTTTAAGCTCATTGGCTCATCTGTCCGTGCACGTGTGTGTGTGCACGTGTGTGTGCACGTGTGTGTGTGCACGTCGCGTTCCTCGCCTTTACAGCTGGATTAATCACCGCCACAGTTTCAGAATAGTTCCTTCTTCTGATGCTGCTGAAGGTCACATGCACGCTCATCCTCATGCACGCTCATCCTCATGCACGCTCATCCACATGCACGCTCATCCACATGCACGCTCATCCTCATGCACGCTCATCCTCATGCACGCTCATCCTCAGAGCGAATGAGCATAAATTCACAGCAGCGCCAGGACCGGTTGGGTCAGAACATGAATATGTGAAGGTCACCTGAGGTCAGCTGAGGTCAGCTGAGGTCAACTGAGGTCACCTGAGGTCAGCTGAGGTCATGTGAGGTCAGCTGAGGTCAGCTGAGGTCAGCTGAGGTCATCTGAGGTCAGCTGAGGTCATGTGAGGTCACCTGGGGTCAGCTGAGGTCACCTGACCAACAGGTGCTGAGATATTTCCTCTGAACACCACCAGAGATCAACTGATGAGTGTTTCTGACTTAAACAGTCATTTTATCTTTATTTAAAAGATGCAGCAGGGTGAGAAACTAAGTGAACCCCTGATCCAGCAGCTTCAGCTGCAGTCCTGTGGCCCAGGTCCATGACCTTTAACCTTTAACATGCTAACTGAAACTAAGTGAACCCCTGATCCAGCAGCTTCAGCTGCAGTCCTGTGGCCCAGGTCCATGACCTTTAACCTTTAACATGCTAACTGAAACTAAGTGAACCCCTGATCCAGCAGCAGTTTGGGACTCATGGAGGTTTAATGTTCTGCTGAACTGAAGCTCTGAAATAATCTCAGACTTATTTTCTACTAACTGCTCTTTGTGTTTAACGTCTCAATAAGTCGCAATAATAATAATAATAATAATAATAATAATAATAATGATAATAATAATAATGATAATAATAATAATGATAATAATAATAATAATAATAATAAGTCGCTGCTCTGTACCTTCTTTATGTCTGAAAAACATCCTGAAGAAAGAAATCTGAAACTAAATGTGAACATCTGAACCCTCGAGTTTAAGCCTCGAGTCAATATAAGTCAGTTTATCGATGCTGAGAACCTCCTTCATCAGAGAAATCCTCCTCATCAGTTACCAGACGATGAACCAACAAAGGTTTCAACTGTCTCTGCGTCAGAGTCTGAGTCCTACCTTTTAATTTTGAGCGAACTTTATTGGCTGTCTTCTTGATGTCAGCTGTGAGGTCCTCCAACTCCTGCTTGGTCTCTGCAAAGAGAAGAAGAAAAGAGGTCGGAAAGGCGTCTGGACCAGAAACTCGGAGTGTTTCAGGTTCATCAGCAAAGATCAAAGCTTTAAAAGTCCCTCAGAGACCCTCAGCTCAGCACAGACCGTGGAGCGATTTAATTCCACTGCAAAGCTTTGCTGCTTAAAACTAATGAAAATCGTGTTTAAACAATCTGATTATTGTAAGAAGCAAAAGATGAACACTGATCTTTAACAGTCATTAAATGACGAAATAGTGAAAAATCCTGCACTTGGTGTGTTCTTTGAACGCACCGTGCAGCTTACAGCACATAAAATATGAAAGATTGACAGTTCAGAACAGAAAAGTAGGAAAAATTCATCGTAAACAATAATTCGACTTCATGAAAGATGATTGAAAAGTGTTGAAGGATCCTCCTGCACTCGGGGGCGTGTTCCAGCTCTGCATCCAATCAAACGCTTCCTCACAGGTTTTAATTCGCATCACTAATGAGGAAGTGGGCGGAGTCTGATCAGACCACTGCAGCTGACCAATCAGAGCTAACCGGGCTTCACTGATCAATAATCTGAAGGTTTAAGAATTAAAGTTGGTTTGACTTTCCCAGCTTCATATTCAGAGTTTGGTGAATTAAAAAGTTTGATCTTAATAGTTTGATTTTATTCAGCAACAAATGTTCAACAGTTTCAGCTTTAAAGTGGAAAAGCTGTTAATCTTGTGCTTTATTTGGTTTATTTTCCCTGGTTAATACTTTCAGAGATATTCTTTCACTGAAGATCTTTAATATTTAAATAAAAAATCAAACAGAATCAGCAGAAATAAATTAAACGAGTCTGAAAACAGTCAAAAACAGTCAAAAACAGACATTTACAACATAAATAACTAAACGCACGTCCTTCATAATCCTTTTTTTAGAAAAACAGCTGATGAATAATTATAATAAAAATAATAAATTCTACTTGAGGTAAATTCTGAGATCATATAAGATTTAGTTTCATGTAAAATAAGTTAATAAGAGAAGAATAAAAATAAAAAACGATGGAAAAATACGTATTTATGACCGAAAAATGAACAAAAACGTGTTCAGTCGTGGAATATATGAATAAATATTACATTATTATTTATGTTGTGTTCTTCAACAGGCTGCAGACAAATGTTTATTCCATTTTCTATCAGTTCGATTATTGATTATCATCATTTTCTATTGATTAGTTTCAGTGAGGTTTAATGTGACAGAAATGAGAATAAAATTTCTATTTGATGGATTCTTTCAGCTAAAACTGGACCTCCGGCAGGATGCAACCCGCTCTGCAGGGGTCAGGAGGGCGAGGAGGAGGCTGTGAAGTCAGAGCAGTGACATCGCATCACGTCGGCCATGTTGGAGGGCGACGGCGAGCAGGAACTGCAGCAGTGCAGTCAGATTTACGAGCGCTGCAGTGCCACTCAGCCTCCTCCACCTCTGACTCACCCTGCTCCTCGTCTGACCGCCTCGCCTTCGCTGCTGCAGCATGCGAGACAACACTGGCCGGTTCTGCTCGGCCCACAAAAGCCGCCTGCATTAAAGTCCAGGCCGCAGAACAAAGATGTCTGCTGGTTCAGTGTTTATGCTGCAGAGTCTGGTGCTGAAGAAGCAGCTCCAGCCTCAGGAACCAGAACCAGGTCTGGGCTCACAGGAACAAGGACACAAAAAGCTAACAGTGCAGACGGCCTGCAGACGGCGTGCAGACGGCGTGCAGACGGCCTGCAGACGGCCTGCAGACGGCCTGCAGACGGCCTGCAGACGGCCTGCAGACGGCCTGCAGACGGCCTGCAGACGGCCTGCAGACGGCCTGCAGACGGCGTGCAGACGGCCTGCAGACGGCGTGCAGACGGCCTTCAGACGGCGTGCAGACGGCCTGCAGACGGCCTGCAGACGGCCTGCAGACGGCCTGCAGACGGCCTGCAGACGGCCTGCAGACGGCGTGCAGACGGCCTGCAGACGGCGTGCAGACGGCCTGCAGACGGCCTGCAGAGATGCGTGCAGACGGCCTGCAGACGGCCTGCAGACGGCCTGCAGAGATGCGTGCAGACGGCCTGCAGAGAAACATCTGAACAGACGATCTTCAGAACAGAGGCAGGAAAGATTTCCAACTTTTCTTCAGTGACAGATTGTTCCTGACGACGGCTCATTATTGGTTATTAGTTTAATTTTCATTTCATTTTATTCATTAGCTTCAGGAGAAGAAGTCGGTCCGAAACCAAAAGGATGAAATGAAATCATCGTGGTGCAAACCGTTTCTGTCAGACTGTCCGAAGGTTTTAACCCTTTGAGGACGTCTGAAGGACAGATTAACGGGGCTTAAATACAGATTTCCTGCAGCTAAAGTTAACCATGTGAACCAAAGAGAGGCGTTTGCAGCTGTTTGTAAACACTCATCACATCGGTTTGGTGTCACGCTGCTTTCTTTGTTCATAAATTTGAACATTTCTTATAATTAGACGTTCTTACAGGTGGAGAATTCCTATTGGTGGATTCCCAACCCTGGACCCTGAACTCCAGGCAGTCACTAAAGGACGGTGTGCTGAAACTTTGTGTTTAAAGTCAGTTTAAATCATTACATCAAAGTTTTCTGACTGTCTCTGGAAGATAAAAAACAACATTCAGACGTGAAAGCCACATAAGGAAAGACAGCGAGTGTTTCGATCGTTAACCAATCAGCATCAACAAGGATGATAATGATGATGAGCAGCACACAGGAAACGCTGTCAGTGTGTTTTATTGATCAGCAGCTGAGAGGGAAACATGATGCACAGCAACATCAACATTAAGTTCATCAGCAAACAATCTGCAGCTGCTCTGATCACCAAAATGTTTCTTTATCTCACATAGTTTTTGTTTAATTTCTTAAGTTAATTCCTTCCTCACTGGTGAAATCACTCACTTTGCTGGGATTTATGTTTAAAGGTGACGTATTGTGTAAAAATTTCCTATTCCTGGGAGCAGATATCAGGGCGTCTGAAGTGTAAAACTCCTTCTTCCTGTTCCTGGGAGCATATATCAGGGCGTCTGAAGTGTAAAACTCCTTCTTCCTGTTCCTGGGAGCATATATCAGGGCGTCTGAAGTGTAAAACTCCTTCTTCCTGTTCCTAGGAGCATATATCAGGGCGTCTGAAGTGTAAAACTCCTTCTTCCTGCTCCTGGGAGCATATATCAGGGCGTCTGAAGTGTAAAACTCCTTCTTCCTGCTCCTGGGAGCAGATATCAGGGCGTCTGAAGTGTAAAACTCCTTCTTCCTGCTCCTGGGAGCATATATCAGGGCGTCTGAAGTGTAAAACTCCTTCTTCCTGCTCCTGGGAGCATATATCAGGGCGTCTGAAGTGTAAAACTCCTTCTTCCTGCTCCTGGGAGCAGATATCAGGGCGTCTGAAGTGTAAAACTCCTTCTTCCTGCTCCTGGGAGCATATATCAGGGCGTCTGAAGTGTAAAACTCCTTCTTCCTGCTCCTGGGAGCATATATCAGGGCGTCTGAAGTGTAAAACTCCTTCTTCCTGCTCCTGGGAGCATATATCAGGGCGTCTGAAGTGTAAAACTCCTTCTTCCTGTTCCTGGGAGCATATATCAGGGCGTCTGAAGTGTAAAACTCCTTCTTCCTGCTCCTGGGAGCATATATCAGGGCGTCTGAAGTGTAAAACTCCTTCTTCCTGCTCCTGGGAGCAGATATCAGGGCGTCTGAAGTGTAAAACTCCTTCTTCCTGCTCCTGGGAGCATATATCAGGGCGTCTGAAGTGTAAAACTCCTTCTTCCTGCTCCTGGGAGCAGATATCAGGGCGTCTGAAGTGTAAAACTCCTTCTTCCTGCTCCTGGGAGCATATATCAGGGCGTCTGAAGTGTAAAACTCCTTCTTCCTGCTCCTGGGAGCATATATCAGGGCGTCTGAAGTGTAAAACTCCTTCTTCCTGTTCCTGGGAGCATATATCAGGGCGTCTGAAGTGTAAAACTCCTTCTTCCTGCTCCTGGGAGCATATATCAGGGCGTCTGAAGTGTAAAACTCCTTCTTCCTGTTCCTAGGAGCATATATCAGGGAGTCTGAGGTGTAAAACTCCTTCTTCCTGTTCCTGGGAGCATATATCAGGGCGTCTGAAGTGTAAAACTCCTTCTTCCTGTTCCTGGGAGCATATATCAGGGCGTCTGAAGTGTAAAACTCCTTCTTCCTGCTCCTGGGAGCAGATATCAGGGCGTCTGAGGTGTAAAACTCCTTCTTCCTGTTCCTGGGAGCATATATCAGGGCGTCTGAGGTGTAAAACTCCTTCTTCCTGCTCCTGGGAGCATATATCAGGGCGTCTGAAGTGTAAAACTCCTTCTTCCTGCTCCTGGGAGCATATATCAGGGCGTCTGAAGTGTAAAACTCCTTCTTCCTGCTCCTGGGAGCATATATCAGGGCGTCTGAAGTGTAAAACTCCTTCTTCCTGTTCCTGGGAGCATATATCAGGGCGTCTGAAGTGTAAAACTCCTTCTTCCTGTTCCTGGGAGCATATATCAGGGCGTCTGAGGTGTAAAACTCCTTCTTCCTGCTCCTGGGAGCATATATCAGGGCGTCTGAAGTGTAAAACTCCTTCTTCCTGCTCCTGGGAGCAGATATCAGGGCGTCTGAAGTGTAAAACTCCTTCTTCCTGCTCCTGGGAGCAGATATCAGGGCGTCTGAAGTGTAAAACTCCTTCTTCCTGCTCCTGGGAGCATATATCAGGGCGTCTGAAGTGTAAAACTCCTTCTTCCTGTTCCTAGGAGCATATATCAGGGCGTCTGAAGTGTAAAACTCCTTCTTCCTGTTCCTGGGAGCATATATCAGGGCATCTGAAGTGTAAAACTCCTTCTTCCTGTTCCTGGGAGCATATATCAGGGCGTCTGAAGTGTAAAACTCCTTCTTCCTGCTCCTGGGAGCAGATATCAGGGCGTCTGAAGTGTAAAACTCCTTCTTCCTGTTCCTGGGAGCTTATATCAGGGCGTCTGAAGTGTAAAACTCCTTCTTCCTGTTCCTAGGAGCATATATCAGGGCGTCTGAAGTGTAAAACTCCTTCTTCCTGTTCCTGGGAGCATATATCAGGGCGTCTGAAGTGTAAAACTCCTTCTTCCTGTTCCTGGGAGCATATATCAGGGCGTCTGAAGTGTAAAACTCCTTCTTCCTGTTCCTGGGAGCATATATCAGGGCGTCTGAAGTGTAAAAATCCTTCTTCCTGCTCCTGGGAGCATATATCAGGGCGTCTGAAGTGTAAAACTCCTTCTTCCTGTTCCTGGGAGCATATATCAGGGCGTCTGAAGTGTAAAACTCCTTCTTCCTGCTCCTGGGAGCATATATCAGGGCGTCTGAAGTGTAAAACTCCTTCTTCCTGCTCCTGGGAGCAGATATCAGGGCGTCTGAAGTGTAAAACTCCTTCTTCCTGTTCCTGGGAGCATATATCAGGGCGTCTGAAGTGTAAAACTCCTTCTTCCTGTTCCTGGGAGCATATATCAGGGCGTCTGAAGTGTAAAACTCCTTCTTCCTGCTCCTGGGAGCAGATATCAGGGCGTCTGAAGTGTAAAACTCCTTCTTCCTGTTCCTGGGAGCATATATCAGGGCGTCTGAAGTGTAAAACTCCTTCTTCCTGCTCCTGGGAGCAGATATCAGGGCGTCTGAAGTGTAAAACTCCTTCTTCCTGTTCCTGGGAGCATATATCAGGGCGTCTGAAGTGTAAAACTCCTTCTTCCTGCTCCTGGGAGCATATATCAGGGCGTCTGAAGTGTAAAACTCCTTCTTCCTGTTCCTGGGAGCATATATCAGGGCATCTGAAGTGTAAAACTCCTTCTTCCTGCTCCTGGGAGCATATATCAGGGCGTCTGAAGTGTAAAACTCCTTCTTCCTGCTCCTGGGAGCAGATATCAGGGCGTCTGAAGTGTAAAACTCCTTCTTCCTGCTCCTGGGAGCAGATATCAGGGCGTCTGAAGTGTAAAACTCCTTCTTCCTGTAACTTCTTCTTCAGTAAATTTGGTCTTTTTGTATGATATGTACAAAATCAAATCAATATAAACAGGAAGGCAGAGATTTCTTATATTTCTTATATATATATATGTATAATATAACTGAGTTGGTGCCTCTTTATCATTGTTTGTTGACATTCTCTCTGAATGCAGGAGTTTTAGTCTTTTTGTGAATGAAAGTGGATCTTTAGAGTCTGCAGGTATCAGATGACTTGACTTCCTGTCAGCAGAAAGATGACGTCATCAGAAGAAAGAGAAGGAAGAAGAGAGATAAATAAGATGATGATGTGAGGAGGAAGTCTTTTTGAATGGCTGTGGTTTGGAGACAGATCTGCTTTTGTACTCCTCTGCTCCAACTACATTTCCCATCATGCATTATTCAGGCAGAAACACTGGAGTGCATTTTGCACCAGCTGAGCGCAGCTGACCCAGAACTGAGGAGGAGAGGAAGAAAGAAAGCGACATGTTTTCACCAGGAGGAAGAAGACGAGTCGGAGCCTTCCACTTTGATAAATCAGACTCTGATTTCTGGCTCTGCGTGCATCACATGATCGTGTTTTTCAGGACTGGTCTTCATCCTCCCTGCAGCTCCTCACCCTCACATTTCTTCCTCCTACAAACTGAACTCACACTGGTCATAAAGTGCTGTGACCTCTCTGCGGCTGTGAGGATCCTTTAGTCTGTTATTCCAGCCACAATCACCAGAGTCACAGCTTAGAAGTGAAAGATTTACACTCATTTTACACCAGATTGTCTGTGGTGGGAAAATCACTTCCTGAAGTCAGATTTTAAGACTTTATGAAATGAAACAACTTAGATTTTCTAATTCTTTCAGTATCTTTTCCTCAGTGGTGGTTTTTGACTTGTTGTAATTGTTTTTCCACTTTCAAGTCGTGTTGTTAAATTTTAAAGTTGTATTTTTCCTTCCTGGTGGTTTCGGGACCTTTTTTTCCTTAGTTAGTGTCTTTGTTTCTGTTCAACTTTCTAAATCTTATCCTTTTCCCTCTCTGGAGGTTTTGTTCAGGCACTGAAGTCATTTATTCTTCGGTTTCTTCTCAGAAGGTTTCTAGATTTCTAGATTCAATTATGAATTCATTGTTTGAGGAACTTTTTTTTGCCATTTTGGCTCTTTAACGGCTTCTTTCTTTCTCTTTCTGGATGAGATTATTCAGGTTGGGGAATAAAATCTGGTCTGATTTGCTCATCTGAGGCGAGGATGAAGAACGTTTTACCATAACATAACAACCGGTCAAACTTTGGTCTGATTTGGCTTCATTTTAACCATAATCAGCTAAATTCAGTGTTGTTTGGTTTCATTGAAGCTGCTCTGATCACAGTTTGGTTTTGAGTCGATCGAATCATAATTATCTCCACTTTTTGGGTAAAAACCCAAAGATCTTCCTTTCAGGGCCTTTTTTCCCCTCCTGTGCTGCAGAGGAAGCCAGTGGAGCAGACCTGTGGGTGTGTTTGTGCTCAGGGATGCTGTACTTTCATGTTTCCGGGCCCCTGGGGGCCGAGTCGCTCATACTCACATGTCCTCGGCGGTTCAGCTCTGCTCCTCCTCTGAGCTCAACGTCACCTCATGCAGTTTAAATAAGGAAACTTCACAGCAGCATGCAGCAGAAAACACGACAGAGAGGAAGAACGACGAAGAGGGGGAGGAAACAAGGAGAGCAGGGAGAACAGAAGCATCATTTATCATGCAACGACCAGGCAGAAACATCAACATGCAACATGCAGAACAGCTGAAATAAAGAAAACCACGAGAAGCTGCTGAGGGAGTCCAGCTCAGAGTTCTGAACCGGACAGAACCAGAACCTGGGACCAAACCCATCACAGAGGAAGTGTCACATTTAGCTTCTGAACCTCTTTGGTTTGTTTTCCAGAACTTTTCTGATTCTGACCATGAATCTGAGCGGCTTCACGGAAAACTACAGTTCCCATGATGCAGCACTGATGCATGATGGTTAGAAATGTTGCTCTGGGCCTTTTCTCACACCAAGTCCGGGCTTGTTTGTGTTGGAAGCAGAACTCCCGGGGACGCCATGTCGAAGCTAAGCTCAGCTCAGGTTATTTCTCCTTCATCTCCACAGGAATAAAACAGTCGTGATGCTCTGGTTGTGTTTTCCCTGTTAGATACATCATCATTAATCACTAATAATATCTGCATTTCTTGTGGAAGGCAGCAGTGGACAAGTCTGTTTTTAGTGAGGGAGCAAAGAAGCCTTTAAAAGAGACGGGACGGTCGGCGCCATGAAGCCGAGGAGGAAGCAGCAGAACTGAGTCACTGCTCCGAAAACATCAAAGAAACATCAAAGCTAACTTTGAAATCGACTTTAACTCATTTATTCGACCTCATATTGGAAGATTAAACAGCTGCATCACCTCCTAAAAGGTTGAGAAACACTGGAATACTTCCAGAATCAGCTGAAAACCAGCCCCAAGTCCACTGAAGGCACCTGCATATGCAGCCAGGGTGAAGGGGGCGGAGCCAGGACCTGGTTCCTGGTTCCTGGTACCTGGTTCCTGGTTCCTGGTACCTGGTACCTGGTTCCTGGTACCTGGTTCCTGGTTCCTGGTACCTGGTTCCTGGTACCTGGTTCCTGGTTCCTGGTACCTGGTTCCTGGTTCCTGGTACCTGGTTCCTGGTTCCTGGTTCCTGGTACCTGGTTCCTGGTACCTGGTTCCTGGTTCCTGGTTCCTGGTACCTGGTTCCTGGTACCTGGTTCCTGGTTCCTGGTACCTGGTTCCTGGTACCTGGTTCCTGGTTCCTGGTACCTGGTTCCTGGTACCTGGTTCCTGGTTCCTGGTTCCTGGTACCTGGTTCCTGGTACCTGGTTCCTGGTTCCTGGTACCTGGTTCCTGGTTCCTGGTACCTGGTTCCTGGTTCCTGGTTCCTGGTACCTGGTTCCTGGTTCCTGGTACCTGGTTCCTGGTTCCTGGTCTGCGTACCGGTCTGAATCCGTCACTCGTTGTGTTTGCACAGCTGGAGTTAAAGTCCGAACCGGACATTTCAACGTAAACCCAGAAGCCTGAGAGTGGAATTGATTTATTGATCAAAGTTAGATGTTGTAATTTGAATATTTAACTCTGACTCTGAACCATTCTACCAGAGCAGAACGGAGTCGAATCCTGGGTGGCTGTGAAAGTGGAAAAGTGAAAAGACGTCGAGCTGCGAGGGTCGACATCTTCTCATAACCACGCCATCTCAGCTGGGAGCGAGTCGGTTTTTGTTTTAAAGCTTTTGTTGTGAAACTGGGTTTGGGTAAAAAGTACCGTGGCTTCGTAACGAGAGGCCAAAGGTGACGTCAGGTGTCTGATTCTCTGTCGCTGCAAAACAAACAAGCTGCCAAAAACTGTCTGTTTTTTACGGCTCTGCGGGTTAAATCGTCACATGGTTGACGCTCGGTCAGTTTTCTGTCCGACTTCACCCAGACTCGCTCTGATGTCACAGGAATGAAGGCCAGGTTATTCTAACCGTACTCCAGGTGTTTCACGACTTCCTGTTTCGATTGAAACTCTTCTTCTTGTCTCTGCTCTCTGCTGCCACCTGCTGTTCAGCTCCAGCCTCAGCCAGTGGTTCCTGGTGGTATTGCATCTTAATTTTCTTCTAAACTGCAGCTCGAGTCGCATCAGAACGAATCAGAACCACCGTAGCAAGGCTTTGTATGAATTGGACCAATCTGGATTTGATTAGATTCAGATTTATATTGAATTGGATTGTAATTTAACTGAATGGGGCTGTTTCTTTGAGCAAACGCTGTAGTTCACAACACTGTGGAGTATTTAATGAGTAAAGACGATGAGTTGCTTTCTTTCTGAGCGGGTTCTGAGTCAATGTTCGGACCGGGTCTCTGTGATAAAGATTTCCTGCACCTGCTCAGAAAGAGTTCTGATTCTGGGACTGAAAAGGTTAAAATCAGGGTTTGACTCGTCTTTGTGGGACTGAATCTGGCCCCCGACCATCTGAAGGTTGTTCTGGGTGAACCTGCTGCAGACCGGAGCCCCGAAGGCGGTTCTGTCTCCGTCCGAGTCAGACTAAGCCGGGTCTGGAGGGCGGACGGTTGCAGCAGCGTGCTTCTCACAGCACAGCGTTGGCTGCAGGCCTCAGCGGTGACATTGAGTCAGTGTTGCTGAGTCACAGCGAGTCGGGTCTGTTGGACGCACTGCAGCTCTCAGCTCGCTCAGCCTCAGCCCGAAAAGCCTTTATTTTCTCCTCAGGTGTCCAGAGGAGCGGCGGAGTGATGGATGGCAGCGCTCTGCCAGCTCATCAACAGAATATTCAACATCCCTCACACAAAGACGTGTCCAGGCTGCTGGAAAAGTAGTCCCGGCCCGGGGTGTGAGCCGGTCAGGACACCAGAGACAGTAACGTTCATCACATGTTAACTGGCCCCAGGGTGGATGGTTCCATCCCAGAAGGTGAGTTATTCTGCCTGACTGGATGTGACACGTTCAGCTGGTAAAACCCCGTCAGAACAGGCGTTTGGACCAGAACCCGAGCAGCACCATCTGAACACACTGAGAGAAAACAGGACTGCGGAAAATGATTATTTAGGTAATTGAGAATTCTATTGATTATTCGGTCGATTCATTGATTAATCGGATAAGAAACTTTTGAATAAAAACTATTAAAAAGGGGAAAACTGACATTATGAACCAGCTTTCAGCCACAGTTATTCCTCGGTGATATGACCAAAAACATCCCTCCTCCTGATACTGATCACAGGACTATAGAACAGCAGCTATTAGCTTTCGAGCTAACATCCAGCTGTGCTAACACCTGTTAGCTTCTCTCCTGCTGTTTCTGCTTTCATAAACTGTATTTTAATGCAGCTGAAATCCTAATAAAGCCTCTTATTTCCTGTTTTATTGTCTGTAATCAGACATCACAGTGACTCAGAATAACAGCAGTTAAAATTAACCTTAACCAGCTGCCTCTGATTTTATAGATACAACAGGTCTGATAAAATGAGCTGTTTTTACTCTGGTTGGACTTTGATGGGACTCAGAATATTAGCTCACATTAACAGCTTAAGCTGCTCTGATGGACACATTAAGGACAATATGATGCTGTGCTTGTGCTAGCAGGTAGTTCTGGTGACATTTCAACAGAAATTAGCCACTATTTGTCCAACACGATAAACACAAGTTGCCTCAGCTTTCTTCTGTTCTCCGCTAGCTTCCTTCTGTTCTCTGCTAGCTTCCTTCTGTTCTCTGCTAGCTTCCTTCTGTTCTCCGCTTGCTTCCTTCTGTTCTCTGCTAGCTTCCTTCTGTTCTCTGCTAACTTCCTTCTGTTCTCTGCTAGCTTCCTTCTGTTCTCTGCTAGCTTCCTTCTGTTCTCTGCTAACTTCCTTCTGTTCTCTGCTAGCTTCCTTCTGTTCTCTGCTAACTTCCTTCTGTTCTCTGCTAGCTTCCTTCTGTTCTCCGCTAGCTTCCTTCTGTTCTCTGCTAGCTTTCTTCTGTTCTCCGCTAGCTTCCTTCTGTTCTCCGCTAACTTCCTTCTGTTCTCCGCTAACTTCCTTCTGTTCTCCGCTAACTTCCTTCTGTTCTCTGCTAGCTTCCTTCTGTTCTCTGCTAGCTTTCTTCTGTTCTCCGCTAACTTCCTTCTGTTCTCTGCTAGCTTCCTTCTGTTCTCCGCTTGCTTCCTTCTGTCCTCTGCTAGCTTCCTTCTGTTCTCTGCTAGCTTCCTTCTGTTCTCTGCTAGCTTCCTTCTGTTCTCCGCTAGCTTCCTTTTGTTCTCTATTAGCTTCCTTCTGTTCTCTGCTAGCTTCCTTCTGTTCTCTGCTAACTTCCTTCTGTTCTCTGCTAGCTTTCTTCTGTTTTCCGCTAGCTTTCTTCTGTTCTCCGTTAGCTTTCTTCTGTTCTCTGCTAGCTCCCCTCTGTTATCTTCTAGCGTCCTTCTCAACTAACAAGCCGGCTGATTTCCATTAAAATGCTAACATGAAATGTTCCCTTGTGTTTGTTCCTCTCAGTGGACTCGATGTGTGAACTGGCTGCTTTCTGCTGAGATGCTGTAACATTGACGTTGTGCTATCGTGCTAAGCTAACTGGCTTTTACAATGGACACACTGTGCAGTATTTTCCCTTCACTTTTCTTTGAAATGCTCCCAAACTTTAGACATTTTTCCTCTTTTTCTCTGGTTTTGCTCCTTGTTATTTTCTCCGGTTTCCTCCATCAGATCCAGCTGCAAACGTTGTGCGACAGTAATAACTGTCCGTGTGAAACTGTAATTACAGATTTATTCGAGCTATTGAACCGAAGGCAGAGAGGGTCTTGGTGATCATGTGACCCTCTTATCTGAGCGTTAGCCTGTTTCAGCTCCTTCCTGGTTGTCTTGGTTCCATGTTTGAAGTCCAGCGGCTGTGACTAAGGGAAGGTGCTGGTTCCCCACCACACTACCAGGATGTTTGGGGTGAGGATGCTGCTGTTGTGCGACTGTGTGGCGGTCTTACTTTCGTCAGGGTTGGGCGCGGCCAGGATGGCGCTGTGCTGCTTCTTCACCTGCTCCACATCCTCTGACAGCTTCTCTATGCAGCCTCTGATCTCCTCCACCTGAACAAACACGAAGATGGAGGTCAAGACAACACATCAACTCACGATCCAATAAGCTTCATCCAGTCATAGTAACTTATTCATAAGAAGTGTTTCTTACTGATGAAAGAAAAATACAACCAGCAAAACTTTAGCAACAAACTTTTAAATCTGAGACAAAGACATTCATCTGGAGGAGGGGAATCTGTGGTTATTCATCACAGTTTTTCCTTTGATTGAATCTAAACCGAAGCATCTGTTGATTGAAACTAAAGGAAACATATTTATTCTATTTAATCTGTAGGTTACAATAATTAACTAACTTTTAATGACAGATTGGGTTCAAATCAGCCATGAAAACAGTCTGAATGATTTCTATTCCACAGCCGGGGCCTAAAATGTTTCAGGTTTTTTATTTTTCATCATTTTATTTCTTATTATTTATCAGTTGTTAGATTTCAGATCTGCTACAAAGTAAATCTTTTAGCACACTGTAATGTTTCCTTTCCTCCTGACAACACTTCTAATGAAGATGTTCTCTTCAGTATCAAAGAGAGGTCGCTTTAAGCTGCCATAAATAATATATAAATAATAAATATATTAAAAATAAATGAAATAAATAATAAATAATACACCAGCAGGTGATTAAACATACATCTGTGTCCAGGACAAGATTCTGCTAACACAACACATAAGGTTTTGTTTGAGCCTTGGTTACTATTTCTCTGTAAGAGGTAGGAATCACCATAGCAACCAGTGACTCAGCAGGTCCTTCTTTCTTCTTTCTATGTTAAATATTCCATCATGGCTGCCCCCACAGACCCTGCACGATTTCAGATATTGTGTCATCTCTGATCAGAACATGTCAAATAGGAGCATTAAGGGAGACTTTTTGTAGTCAGTGAACTTTAAGGTGTCATATTGTGTAAAATGGGAGCATATATCAGGGCGTCTGAAGTGTAAAACTCCTTCTTCCTGCTCCTGGGAGCATATATCAGGGCGTCTGAAGTGTAAAACTCCTTCTTCCTGCTCCTGGGAGCAGATATCAGGGCGTCTGAAGTGTAAAACTCCTTCTTCCTGTTCCTGGGAGCATATATCAGGGCGTCTGAAGAGTAAAACTCCTTCTTCCTGTTCCTGGGAGCATATATCAGGGCGTCTGAAGTGTAAAACTCCTTCTTCCTGCTCCTGGGAGCAGATATCAGGGCGTCTGAAGTGTAAAACTCCTTCTTCCTGCTCCTGGGAGCATATATCAGGGCGTCTGAAGTGTAAAACTCCTTCTTCCTGTTCCTGGGAGCATATATCAGGGCGTCTGAAGTGTAAAACTCCTTCTTCCTGTTCCTGGGAGCATATATCAGGGCGTCTGAAGTGTAAAACTCCTTCTTCCTGCTCCTGGGAGCATATATCAGGGCGTCTGAAGTGTAAAACTCCTTCTTCCTGCTCCTGGGAGCAGATATCAGGGCGTCTGAAGTGTAAAACTCCTTCTTCCTGCTCCTGGGAGCGTATATCAGGGCGTCTGGAGTGTAAAACTCCTTCTTCCTGTTCCTGGGAGCATATATCAGGGCGTCTGAAGTGTAAAACTCCTTCTTCCTGTTCCTGGGAGCATATATCAGGGCGTCTGAAGTGTAAAACTCCTTCTTCCTGTTCCTGGGAGCATATATCAGGGCGTCTGAAGTCACCAGCAGGTGTAAAACTCCCCAAAAACACAACTCTGTTATTTATTTAGTTCCCTTTGTGTGAAAGTTCCTCATTTAACGAGCCGTTCTGATTTTCATTCCTAAAGTACGTCACTCCTTAAGTTGTCTCCGCCTCCTCTGCTAAGCCCCGCCCCCTCACATCCACCCTGCTGGACGGATGAAGCCAGCTTCTGGTGGAAATGTTCTGCTGTCAGCTGCACTGAGGAGCATGCATCTTCCATCCAGCAGCAGCCTCAGAGGATATAAGAGCCCAGTGGATAAACTATATCTGAGGCTAATGTTCCAGCAGAGTTAGCTAAAGACTGTGAATGTGCAGCAAACACTTTTCATCCCACTGTTTTAACAACTTGGTCCAGTTCAACGCTGGACTGAAGGAACTGAGCCACAAAGAGGATCAGTTCCAGCTCTCAGAGCCTGAACTTCAGAGCAGGGAAATGGAAGCATCTGAGAAATAACTCCTCATGGTTTATTTACTGATTTATTTCTTCCTTTAGCAGCAGCTAACGCTAACAGCTTAGCTAATGAAATAACTCCTCATGGTTTATTTACTGATTTATTTCCTCCTTTAGCAGCAGCTAACGCTAACAGCTTAGCTAATGAAATAACTCCTCATGGTTTATTTACTGATTTATTTCTTCCTTTAGCAGCAGCTAACGCTAACAGCTTAGATAATGAAATAACTCCTCATGGTTTATTTACTGATTTATTTCCTCCTTTAGCAGCAGCTAACGCTAACAGCTTAGCTAATGAAATAACTCCTCATGGTTTATTTACTGATTTATTTCCTCCTTTAGCAGCAGCTAACGCTAACAGCTTAGCTAATGAAATAACTCCTCATGGTTTATTTACTGATTTATTTCTTCCTTTAGCAGCAGCTAACGCTAACAGCTTAGCTAATGAAGGTGACGTACACCAACTTCTAAGGAGTTACTGCTGCTCCTTTCTGAAAGATGAACATTATTGTTCCCACATTACTTTGTTAGCTGAAGCTAACGCTAACAGCTTAGCTAATGCTCTGCAGCGCTGAGGTCTGACTCTGATTGGCTGGTTCTGGGGGCCCTTTGGGGCCCCTCAGGAGGTTAACATGCGTGTTGTGACGTCTCACCTGTTCGAAGAACTCGTCCATGAAGTGGTCCCTGTCGACCTGCACCACCTCCTCATCGTCATCGCTGTCCTTAGCCTGCGGGCAGAAGGGAGGAAGATGAGTCTCTGATCTGATCACAAATTCACATCCACACCAGCTCCAAGAGAAACACACGACTGACGGATCAGTTTTCAAACCACAGACCTCTGAAAACCTCTCGTCTGCATGTTAAAACAAAGGGGAAAGGGAACCTAGCATCACCCACACAGAAGCCTGACAATCCCATCAGTTCTGCCCAGAGGACAGAACTTTCCTGGAAGAACATCATCCCTTCATTCTTCTTCTTATTGTTTGTATTTGCACAGTTTCTGTAACGGTTCCACCGCTGACTTCAGTTCATCTGAAACCAAATGAAACTCAGCGGACTACATTACCCACAAGCCTCTGTGTTTCTTGACTTAATGGATTTAAAGATGTAGATGTGTGGCATCTTTCTGTTGTGTCTGCAGTTTGCTTCATCAACTGAAACTAAGTGACGGGTTTCTGCTCAGACCTGTGCGTCAACACGAGTGCAAACGGCGCCGAGGATCATGGGAAACCCGTCTGCTCTCAGCTGATAAGCTCGATCAGCTGCTGCCATCACCAGGAAAAGCTCTTTGTGTGCGTCACACCTGTCAGGGCGCCATTATCTGCTGGGAGGCCATAAAGGTTTCAGCACCTCGGCAGAGAAGCAGGGCATGATGGGAAAAAGGATGTCAGCTTCTCTGGGGATCATCATTTAGACAGCAGCAGGACCCGTTTGGACCTCTGAATTCTGAAAATTCTGTTAAAATATCCAACTGGTGATGAAGCACAAGATCTATGAAGTTTAAATCTGACTTACAAGGGTCTAACCGGGTCTAACCGGGTCTAACTGGATCTAACCGGGTCTAACCGGGTCTAACTGGATCTAACCGGGTCTAACCGGGTCTAACTGGGTCTTCCTGGATCTAACCGGGTCTAATCGGGTCTACCTGGGTCTGACTGGGTTTAACCGGGTCTAACTGGGTCTAACTGGGTCTAACCAGGTCTGACCGGGTCTAACCGGGCCTAACCGAGCCTAACTGGGTTTAACTGGGTTTAACCAGGTCTTTAACCGGGTCTAACCGGGTCTAACCGGGCCTAACTGGGTCTAACTGGGTTTAACCAGGTCTTTAACCGGGTCTAACCGGGTTTAACCGGGCCTAACTGGGTCTAACTGGGTCTAACCGGGTCTAACTGGGTCTAACCAGGTCTAACCGGGTCTAACCGGGCCTAACCGAGCCTAACTGGGTTTAACTGGGTTTAACCGGGTCTTTAACCGGGTTTAACCGGGCCTAACTGGGTCTAACTGGGTCTAACCGGGTCTAACTGGGTCTAACCAGGTCTAACCGGGTCTAACCGGGCCTAACCGAGCCTAACTGGGTTTAACTGGGTTTAACCAGGTCTTTAACCGGGTCTAACCGGGCCTAACTGGGTCTAACTGGGTTTAACCGGGTCTTTAACTGGGTCTAACTGGGTTTAACCGGGTCTAACTGGGTCTAACCGGGCCTAACTGGGTCTAACTGGGTTTAACCGGATCTTTAACTGGGTCTAACTGGGTTTAACCGGGTCTTTAACCGGGTCTAACTGGGTCTAACTGGGTTTAACTGGGTCTAACTGGGTCTTCCTGGATCTAACCGGGTCTAATCGGGTCTAACTGGGTCTGACTGGGTCTAACCGGGTCTGACTGGGTCTAACCGGGTCTAACTTGGTCTAACCGGGTCTAACCGGGCCTAACCGAGCCTAACTGGGTTTAACTGGGTTTAACCAGGTCTTTAACCGGGTCTAACCGGGTCTAACCGGGCCTAACTGGGTCTAACTGGGTTTAACCGGGTCTTTAACTGGGTCTAACTGGGTCTAACTGGGTTTAACTGGGTCTAACTGGGTCTTCCTGGATCTAACCGGGTCTAATCGGGTCTAACTGGGTCTGACTGGGTCTAACCGGGTTTAACCAGGTCTTTAACCGGGTCTAACCTGGTTTAACCGGGTCTAACCGGGCCTAACTGGGTCTAACTGGGTTTAACCGGGTCTTTAACCGGGTCTAACTGGGTCTAACTGGGTTTAACTGGGTCTAACTGGGTCTTCCTGGATCTAACCGGGTCTAATCGGGTCTAACTGGGTCTGACTGGGTTTAACCGGGTCTAACTGGGTCTAACTTGGTCTGACTGGGTTTAACCGGGTTTAACCGGGTTTAACTCGGACCTAAAATGAGCTTCAAGGCTTTTAAATGAGACTTTCTTCAGTTTAAATCGGTAAAGTCGTTTTTAAACGGGCCGTCTAACCGGGTCTAACCGGGTCTGGACCTGAGCGGAACCTCTCTGCTCCTTCAGGTTTAAATGATTTGGACAAAGTGTGGCTCCCAGGGGCCCCACCGGGTCCAACCGGATCTGAGGGTCCCTCTGGGTCCCGGATGCTTGTAATTCTCTTCGGTCGCAGTTAATCACTTTAAAACCGAGCAGAACCGAACAGGACAAAGATTTACAGGATCTGAGCGGCTCTGAGAAGGTTCTGACCGGGTCGAACCATGAATCCAACACGGTTTGAATCAGGTTTGTTCACTTTTCAGCATTTTCAGCACAAAAAGAAGCAGATTTGATGTTAATTTCAGGGTTTTTGGAGTGAAATCTCAGTAAAAAAGTGACCTAATTGCCTGTGAAGTGCAGTGAAAGAAGGCTTCGAGTCGTCCATCACGCAGATGGTTGCTTTTCACCAACGCTGGCGGCGAAAACGCAGCACACGCCTGAAACTGGGTCAGTCTTCACTTCACGGCGAGAAAAATAAAACCCCCACAGGAGGAAACCGAAGCAGCTCGTTCAGCAGGTTTTTCCTCTGATGGCGAAGCTTCAGCTGCGATTATTTTCACTCAGATTGGGTTTCAGGGCCCGGCGCTGCAGCCTGTCAGCCAGCACCGCTGTGTGTTTGTCTGACTCAGACACGGTCCCTGAAGGCATCACGGCCCCCCCCCGCCACACAGTTTGTTTTTCCTCTGGATGTGACAGCAGAGGACTGAATAACCTTCAGAACCGGACACACCCAGGAGATAGACAGAGCCCGAACTGACATCCCCTCTGACATCAAATTAAACAAAACATGTCACTTTAAAAGATTAGATTCATCAAAACGACTCAGAAATATGATAAAATCAAACTAAATATATTAATTACATAAAAAAGGAACTAAACAAACTTTATTTTAATCAAAGTCACGTCTGAAGAAGATTTTCTCATTAAATTCAGACTTCATTCAAAAAGCTGAATGTTTACAAACAAACAAACAAAACTTCGTCAGGTGACAACCTCAGCAGCCAATCAGCATCCACTCTGCCTAACCTCAGCAGCCAATCAGCATCCACTCTGCCTAACCTCAGCAGCCAATCAGCATCCACTCTGCCTAACCTCAGCAGCCAATCAGCATCCACTCTGCCTAACCTCAGCAGCCAATCAGCATCCACTCTGCCTAACCTCAGCAGCCAATCAGCATCCACCCTGCCTAACCTCAGTTCCAGAACCAGGACCTCAGGACCGTGGTTGCTGGGAATGCACTGCTCCTCCAGGAAATAGACACATCCAGCACCAACAGTCCTGTCCAACAGGACTCAGACATGACTCAGAACCCGGCTGACTCAGACGTGACCACAAAGGGATTAATAACAGGGGCCTCCAGGGGCCTCCAGGGGCCTCCAGGGGCCCGAAGGGTCAGGAGCTTAAAGTGACTGATTAACCTATGAGAAACACACAATTTACACCAACCAAAAAGCTCCCGAGGCTATGGAGCCATGTCAGGGCCATAATGTTCCCTAAGGCAAGCCGCGGCAGCCAGTCTGCTCCTTCTAGATGTTCTTTCCACCTGCTATAAAGGAAGCAGTCATTAAAATGTTTATTTTATTACGTTTTGTACGTTTCACCCGAATTTACCAAGAAGTTATTATTGCAACGAGCTTCGTCTGTTGGCTGAAGTCTGACCGGTATCGTTGTAAAGCTCTGAGTCTGCTGCTGAGAGTTATGATGTCATGATGTCATGATAAATAACCCTTAAATAAATAAATAAAAAAATAAAAAACAAATAATAAATAACGCTTTCTTTCTATCAGCAACCAGTCGAATGTCTAAAGGCGGATTTATAGCTAATGATGAAATCTACATTAATAATATTCTATTATTCTGTATTATCACTGAGGGCCTGAACATTTATTCTGTTTTTGAGCAACTGTTTCCAATACTATTTAAATCTTTAAATGCTGTTTTTCAGCATTAATATCTCAGCCTCTGTAGCAGCGACTCACACCAAACTTTCCAGTTCTACACTCAGCCGTATTCTGAAGGTATTTACCGAAGGGTTTCTGAATAAACCATTCCTGGCCTGATTTATGGGACATTATGATAAAAATATGGGGAAAATCTATGTTTTTAAGTCTATTGACGGTATATATTTTTTTCTTAGGTAATGAAAGCAGATGTCCTGAAATGTTTTTATAATTTTCTTTTTATCTTGTGTGTAAACAAAATGAAAAAAGAATTTTGCACCTGTTTTTTTCACATGTTCACATCTATCAACCGGAAATATATGCAAATGTGCGCATATTTAATGAGATAACGCCTCATTTGCATAATTAGAACATAGAAATTTAAAAAACACATTTTTTTCATACTGGTGTAAGTAATCAGCTGAGGAAGTTTTATGGTGAAATCTATTATTTTAAAATGTTACCCGCTTTTACATAAAATTTGCTTTGAATCTAAGTTTCATTAATTTTTTTCAAATAAATTTTCAGTGAATTAATTTTTTCCATTTTAAGATTTAACACATTTTTATTCAGTTTCAGACATTTTGTTTTTAGTTCAAAACTCAGATTCAATTTTTGAATAATTCTCTGTTCTGGCGTGGGGGGCGGGGCTTCAGATGAGGGGGTGTGTCTGTCACGTTGCCTTCAGGAAACGTTGGAACTTGTTTTTCACCTCTTATTCACGGTATTTACCAGCTGAAACTGATCAGTTTTCTCAGCCACGCCCTCACAACATGGCGTCTTTAACACCTGTGTTTAACTCGGCGAGTTCTCACCTGGATACTTCTGTTTCTGGGTCTTTGTGACATCAAAGCACTTTTCAGGTAAAACGTCCACATCACAAAATATCTGAAAATGATTTTCTGAACAATTTTTTTATTTTCAAATTTTACGTTCGAAAGAGTTTTCTTTTTCGAATGAACAAACATTATGACCCTGAAATGGCTCCGTACATTTCCAGCCTCCAGCGTTTAGGACGAACCCAAAAGCCAAAGTCAAACAAGCTGCAGCGGCGACACTTTCAGTTTGAAACGTGACGTTTAAAAGTCAAACAGCAGAAAGTGGGTGAGTTCAGCTCTGCATAACGAGGAGGGCCCTGACTAATATCTGGATACGCTTACATAACAGCAGAGGCTGCCGGTTTCCCTTCATCCAACCATCTGAGGTGACTGAGGAGGAGGAGGAGGAGGAGGAGGAGGAGGAGGAGGAGGAGGAGGAAGGAGAGGAGGCTGTGCAACGACTCTCCTTCACAGCAGAGCTTCTACTTTTTGTCTCTTCTGAAAATCAAACCTTTGAATAGATCCTAAAAACGTGGCTGAATGACACAAAGGCAGCAAGAAAAGAGTAAATCTCTGCTTAACGACCGAAACAGTTTATGGTGTGAATGAATTCCACCACAGCGAGGGTGAGGCTGAGGGTGAGGGTGAGGGTGAGGCTGAGGGTGAGGGTGAGGGTGAGGCTGAGGGGGGAGGAAGAGGAGGGTGAGGGGGGGGCTGAGGGTGAGGCTGAGGGTGAGGGGGGAGGAAGAGGAGGGTGAGGGGGGGGCTGAGGGTGAGGGGGGAGGAAGAGGAGGGTGAGGGTGAGGGTGAGGGGGGAGGAAGAGGAGGCTGAGGGGGGAGGAAGAGGAGGCTGAGGGGGGAGGAAGAGGAGGGTGAGGGTGAGGGTGAGGGGGGAGGAAGAGGAGGCTGAGGGGGGAGGAAGAGGAGGGTGAGGGGGGAGGAAGAGGAGACGCTGACGAATCTTCAGCTCTTGATGTTGTGTTAATGAAGCAAATGTGTTTACGACCAAATTAATCTGATTAAAGTGATTAAATCTGAGTTTCCCCCAGCAGAGAAATGTGAAGAGAGAGGTGTGGGGGGGGGGGGGGGGGGTTACAGGACGGGGGAGGATGGGGGAGGACAGGGTGAGTTACAGGATGGGGGAGAGTTACAGGACGGGGGTGTTTTTATGATACATTTTAAGAACACGGATTCCTTCACTTTCTTTCATTCCTCCCCCCTCCTCCCCCCCTCCTCCCCCCTCCTTTCATGCAGACTGTAATCTGGACGCTGACCTCAGGTGTCGGTGTGTTTGTTTGTGTTTTCCTGCATGAACACACAAACTGTATCCGTGTGCGAGCAGAAAACCACGCCAGTAGCCGATTTACCCACAATCCCTTGGGATCTCTGGCTCTACCCAGAGTCCATCTGTGCTCTGAGTGACCGGCCGCTGAGCGCTGACTTCACCTTCAGACGTCTGATTTTAAAAAGCCAAGAGCTTTAATTACCGTTTCCTCCTCAGCAGAGCGCTTGATCTAAGCCCCGCCCCCTCTGCTAAGCCCCGCCCCCTCACCTCCACCCTGCTGGACGGATGAAGCCAGCTTCTGGTGGAAATGTTCTGCTGTCAGCTGCACTGAGGAGCATGCATCTTCCATCCAGCAGCAGCCTCAGAGGATATAAGAGCCCAGTGGATAAACTATATCTGAGGCTAATGTTCCAGCAGAGTTAGCTAAAGACTGTGAATGTGCAGCAGACACTTTTCATCCCACTGTTTTAACAACTTGGTCCAGTTCAACGCTGGACTGAAGGAACTGAGCCACAAAGAGGATCAGTTCCAACTCTCAGAGCCTGAACTTCAGAGCAGGGAAATGGAAGCATCTGAGAAATAACTCCTCATGGTTTATTTACTGATTTATTTCCTCCTTTAGCAGCAGCTAACGCTAACAGCTTAGCTAATGAAATAACTCCTCATGGTTTATTTACTGATTTATTTCTTCCTTTAGCAGAAGCTAACGCTAACAGCTTAGCTAATGAAATAACTCCTCATGGTTTATTTACTGATTTATTTCTTCCTTTAGCAGCAGCTAACGCTAACAGCTTAGCTAATGAAATAACTCCTCATGGTTTATTTACTGATTTATTTCTTCCTTTAGCAGCAGCTAACGCTAACAGCTTAGCTAATGAAATAACTCCTCATGGTTTATTTACTGATTTATTTCTTCCTTTAGCAGAAGCTAACGCTAACAGCTTAGCTAATGAAATAACTCCTCATGGTTTATTTACTGATTTATTTCTTCCTTTAGCAGAAGCTAACGCTAACAGCTTAGCTAATGAAATAACTCCTCATGGTTTATTTACTGATTTATTTCTTCCTTTAGCAGCAGCTAACGCTAACAGCTTAGCTAATGAAATAACTCCTCATGGTTTATTTACTGATTTATTTCTTCCTTTAGCAGCAGCTAACGCTAACAGCTTAGCTAATGAAATAACTCCTCATGGTTTATTTACTGATTTATTTCTTCCTTTAGCAGAAGCTAACGCTAACAGCTTAGCTAATGAAATAACTCCTCATGGTTTATTTACTGATTTATTTCTTCCTTTAGCAGCAGCTAACGCTAACAGCTTAGCTAATGAAATAACTCCTCATGGTTTATTTACTGATTTATTTCTTCCTTTAGCAGCAGCTAACGCTAACAGCTTAGCTAATGAAATAACTCCTCATGGTTTATTTACTGATTTATTTCTTCCTTTAGCAGCAGCTAACGCTAGCAGCTTAGCTAATGAAGATAACGTACACCAACTTCTAAGGAGTTACTGCTGCTCCTTTCTGAAAGATGAACATTATTGTTCCCACATTACTTTGTTAGCTGAAGCTAACGCTAACAGCTTAGCTAATGAAGATGACGTACACCAACTTCTAAGGAGTTACTGCTGTTCCTTTCTGAAAGATGAACATTATTGTTCCCACATTACTTTGTTAGCTGAAGCTTTCTAGCTGAACGGTTCCGTTCTGTAACTCAGACAACCTGCAGCTGTGTTTAAGGTGTGTTTCCAACACAACACCGGTCCTCTCCTCACTCTCGCTGTGCTAACGTTACATTATCGGCATGTTTCTGATAAAGATGGAGGTCTCCAGGTACAACTGTTTAATGAGGTTAATATATCCAAAATGTTTAAACGAAGTAATTAACGGTTCACATGCATTACTACGAGTTACGCTGTGCACATCTCCGGCTTGGTCCATTACTGCTGATGAGAAAGCATTGTTTGCTAGCATCTGCTGCTAACTTACAGCTAACTGCCAACTTACAGCTAACTGTTAACATACAGCTAACAGCTAACTTACAGCTAACTGCCAACTTACAGCTAACTGTTAACATACAGCTAACAGCTAACTTACAGCTAACTGCCAACTTACAGCTAACTGTTAACATACAGCTAACAGCTAACTTACAGCTAACTGCCAACTTACAGCTAACTGTTAACATACAGCTAACAGCTAACTTACAGCTAACTGCTAACTCACAGCTAACTGCTAACTCACAGCTAACTGCTAACTCACAGCTAACTGCCAACTTACAGCTAACTGTTAACATACAGCTAACAGCTAACTTACAGCTAACAGCTAACTTACAGCTAACTGCTAACTCACAGCTAACTGCTAACTCACAGCTAACTGCCAACTCACAGCTAACTGCCAACTTACAGCTAACTGTTAACATACAGCTAACAGCTAACTTACAGCTAACAGCTAACTTACAGCTAACTGCTAACTCACAGCTAACTGCTAACTCACAGCTAACTGCCAACTTACAGTTAACTGCTAACTTACAGCTACCTGCTAACTTTCAGCTAACTGCTAACTCACAGCTACCTGCTAGCTTACAGCTAACTGCTAACCTGTTTCCCTCTGGGATCAGTAACTATCTGTATCTACAGAGCTGGAGTGTTTCTGACTGCAGGAACAGCTTCATTCTGTCTGTGTTTCTGCATTAAATCACAGCAGCTGTCCAGATGTTGATGAGGTAACGCAGGTAAACACACCTGAACTCTTGTGTCTATTGCGTCAAACTGTTCAAACATGTCACTTTTAACCCTTCGAAGTCACACAGAAATAATTCTTATATTAATTGATGTTGTTTTATTGTGTAAAAGACATCTTCTGTGAATGCAGTGAGTTTTCAGATTTACCGAGCTTATTTTTAGTCCCAAAGGCAGCACGCACTGCCTTCTCAGACGGTTCAATGGTTGGTTTCAAAGTGAATTCACCCATCGGTGGGCTCTCATTCTCTGAAGCAATGAGTTTCATCCCCACGGACTAAACCTGGGACACGTTCATGGTCTGTAAAAAACTCGCTCACTTTGCACAATTACAAGCAAATGATCAGTCTGGAGAAAAATAAAACAGTTTCTGCTCTTTTTTATTTGCAGATATTCCAGGAAGGTTTATATGAGGAAACAAAAAGACCAGAGAATCACAACAAGGCCAGAAACACATCAAGAAAACATAATTATGCAAAGACATGAAGTAGAGAAAGAAAAGAATGACCCAGAGACACAAAAAGACACAAAACGACCACGAAAAAAGAAAATTATGCACAAAAAACAGATGAATTAACACTGAAACTACTGCAGAGAGCCTCAAAATTAACATTAAAACCTGCAAAGGCACAAACAAAGTACCAAAAACACCAAAAACAGAAAGACAACAAGCAAAAAAGGAAAAAATGTTCAAATAAAACAACTAAACTGACATAAAAAACTGAAGAAGGAAAAAATAATCTTTAAAACATGAAAAAAAGAAAGAAAACACAAAGATCAGTGAAAGAGGCTCAAACATTTAGAGAAGTTCATGTTCAGAAAACACACAGTTTTCAGATTTACTGATGCACCTGAAGGCAGCACGACGCCTGCTGATGGAACCGAAGAACCTCGGTTCTGTTTGTTAATTATCGAAGCTCTGATGTCATCAGGTGGGTCGATGACATCACACCGAGTGTCTGCTCCTGCACTTTGGTGTCTATAAATAAACTGGCGCTCTGCTGAGGAGACGCCAGCGGGACGAACGGGAAGAACAAAGAAGAAGAAGAAGAAGAAGGAGAAGGAGTTCTTATGGGGCTAATGGACTGAGGCAGGAGGGGGAGGAAGGTGTGTTTTTCTGATTTAATGGAGCTCAGCACAGCCTCCTCTCCTCAGAAGCACAGAGGCATTCTGGGTACTCGAGCAGTTTTCCCAGGATGCAACAGAATCGATGGATAATCCTCCTTCAGTCGGGAGGCGGCTGGCAGGCGGCCACGGACTGTCTCTGATCTGATTGGCTGATTCTACCTGCTTTCACACAGGATTCGCTGTGATGACCTCACGTTAGCTTTGATGACCTCACGTTAGCTGTGATGACCTCACGTTAGCTGTGATGACCTCACGTTAGCTGTGATGACCTCACGTTAGCTGTGATGACCTCACGTTAGCTGTGATGACCTCACGTTAGCTTTGATGACCTCACGTTAGCTGTGATGACCTCACGTTAGCTTTGATGACCTCACGTTAGCTTTGATGACCTCACGTTAGCTTTGATGACCTCACGTTAGCTGTGATGACCTCACGTTAGCTTTGATGACCTCACGTTAGCTTTGATGACCTCACGTTAGCTTTGATGACCTCACTTTAGCTTTGATGACCTCACGTTAGCTGTGATGACCTCACGTTAGCTTTGATGACCTCACGTTAGCTGTGATGACCTCACGTTAGCTTTGATGACCTCACGTTAGCTTTGATGACCTCACGTTAGCTGTGATGACCTCACGTTAGCTTTGATCTGTTTTCCTCAGCGATGCAACAGCCCGACTCAGCAGTTTTCATTCTGTCAGTGAGGCGTCTGATTACCGCCCGAAAGCATCTGAGCTGATTTTCCTCTTCATCAAACCGCTTTTGAATGAAATTCTTTGCATGTTTCAGTAAAACATAAAACAGTTTTACTGATTCAAAGAAAAGAATCAGAAGAAGAACATAGAAGATATTATGCTGTTTCACTTCTATAGTTTAATATATGAGGACATAATAAGGTCATCTGTTTATGGAGCAAAAACTGAGATAAGTGAGTTAAAAACTAAGTGAACCCTTCCCCAGGAACTAAGAGGCTAAGAAGCAGCCAGCAGCTGCTGATCAATGCTCTGATTAACTGATCAATGCTCTGATTAACTGATCAATGCTCCGATTAACTGATCAATGCTCCGATTAACTGATCAATGCTCTGATTAACTGATCGATGCTCTGATTAACTGATCAATGCTCCGATTAACTGATCGATGCTCTGATTAACTGATCAATGCTCTGATTAACTGATCAATGCTCTGATTAACTGATCGATGCTCTGATTAACTGATCAATGCTCTGATTAACTGATCAATGCTCCGATTAACTGATCAATGCTCTGATTAACTGATCAATGCTCTGATTATTGATCAGAATGTGCAGAATGTGTGAAAAGCTATTCAGTCATGGGGTGTACTTAGTTTTTCACACAGTGCTTCTGAAATTTGGCTGTTTTTTCCAACTAATGACAGAGTGAAATATTTAAAGTGTCTGGGGTTGTGTTTACCTCATTTTAAGACCCGATAAGGACCTGATAATTCATTATTTATTCTTCTTCATGTCCTGATAAAACCTCAGAACTGAAAGAGGGTGAACTTTCTTTTTCTCGTGACTCTAAAACTAATCAGTTGCAACCAGTCAGTTGAGTTTAATCATGTCCTGATCAGTAAAAACTGAGAATTTGAAGGACAGAATTTGGCAGGACGGTTGTTCTTCACCTGTTCAGAGGCTCGATAAGCTGATATATTTATATTTATATATATATTTTGTTTGTTTGATGCAGCAGCAGCACCTGATGCACACAGTCAGGGCTTCTTCTCTGAGTATTGATTAATCAGCATTGTTGTAAATCCTCAAACAAAGTGCTGTAATCACATCACAGGCTGATTTTATCTCTGTGAACTAATTAAATCTTTTTCCACGTTGGTGAAACAACCAGAAAACTGAGACATTTAAAAGGTGAAGAAACCAAACAAAAACCTTCCTGAATGTCTCTGGAAGTCTTTAAAAAGCTGCTGAGAAGCTCATTTAAATGTCTGCTTCTGACAGCTGATCGATGTGTTGTTATCGGTTCGTTGGTAACTCACATGTGACCAAAAGCTTCTGATTAGTTCTGTTTAACCACCATCAGAACAACGTCTCCGTGTCTTAATCAGACCAGAACCTCACTGATGTTGGGTTTCTTATGAACCTGCCCAGGTGTACGCCGCCTCTCGCCCAATGACAGCTGGGCTCCAGCCCCCCCAACCCTGAGTTGATGACATGTTTGGCCGTGGGCTCCATAGATAATTGTCAATCTTTCTGGAGAAAACCTGGTCTGATGAGGAGAGACGGCATCCATCCCACTTTGGAAGGAGCGGCTCTCATTTCTAGAAATATGGACGAATTTATTAGTCATCCAAAAACATGACAACCCAGGGTTGAGACCAGGATGCAGAGTTGTAGTCTTACACACTTCTCTGCGGCTTCCCACCTGATGCTGCCCCCCCACAGACCCCATAATGACCGTCTGCTCCCACATCACCCAGATTAAATAAATCAATAAACAGAAGAGGAGAAAATCCAGAAAATCTAAAAATTAAGACAAAAACTTTAACAACAAAAACATCAAACTATTAAATGTGGTTTGCTGAATATTAGATCTCTCCTTTGGAAGTCTCTGTTAGTGAATGATTTGATCTGTGATCATCATATTGATTTATTTAGTCTTACAGAAACCTGGCTGCAGCAGGAGGATCATGTTAGCATTAATGAATCAACTCCCTCTGACTATTTAAATGTTCAATATTAAATTCATTAATATTTAATCAACTATCAACAAACCTAAATAATGACAAAGATACAAATAGTTCCAGCATAACTGTAAAAATATGATGAACAGCCCTGAAGAGACTCAAAAATAAATTATAGAGAGATGAAAACTACCAACGAGATGCCAAGAGACACAAAAAACTACCAATAGACACAAAAAACTACCAATAGACACAAAAAACTACCAAAAGACACAAAAAAACTGCCAAGAGACACAAAAAACTACCAAGAAACAGAAAACAACTACCAAGAAACAGAAAACAACTGCCAAGAGACACAAAAAAACTACCAAGAGACACAAAAAAACTACCAAAAGACACAAAAAACTGCCAACAGACACAAAAAATCTGCCAAGAGACACAAAAAAAACTACCAAGAGACACAAAAAACTACCAAAAGACACAAAAAAACTACCAAGAGACACAAAAAAACTACCAAAAGACACAAAAAACTGCCAACAGACACAAAAAATCTGCCAAGAGACACAAAAAAAACTGCCAAGAGACACAAAAAACTACCAATAGACACAAAAAACTACCAAAAGACACAAAAAAACTGCCAAGAGACACAAAAAACTACCAAGAAACAGAAAACAACTACCAAGAGACACAACAAAACTACCAAAAGACACAAAAAACTGCCAAGAGACACAAAAAAACTGCCAAGAGACACAAAAAACTACCAAGAAACAGAAAACAACTGCCAAGAGACACAAAAAAACTACCAAGAGACACAAAAAAACTACCAAAAGACACAAAAAACTGCCAAGAAACAGAAAACAACTGCCAAGAGACGCAAAAAAACTACCAAGAGACACAAAAAAACTACCAAAAGACACAAAAAACTGCCAACAGACACAAAAAATCTGCCAAGAGACACAAAAAACTACCAAAAGACACAAAAAAACTGCCAAGAGACACAAAAAAACTACCAAGAGACACAAAAAAACTACCAAAAGACACAAAAAACTGCTAAGAGACACAAAAAACTGCCAAGAGACACAAAAAAACTACCAAGAGACACAAAAACTACCAAGAGACACAAAAAAACTACCAAGAGACACAAAAAAACTACCAAGAGACACAAAAACTACCAAAAGACACAAAAAAACTGCCAAGAGACACAAAAACTACCAAGAGACACAAAAAATTGCCAAGAGACGCAAAAAAACTGCCAAGAGACACAAAAACTACCAAGAGACACAAAAAACTGCCAAGAGACACAAAAAAACTGCCAAGAGACACAAAAAACTACCAAGAGACACAAAAAACTGCCAAGAGACACAAAAAAACTGCCAAGAGACACAAAAACTACCAAGAGACACAAAAAACTGCCAAGAGACACAAAAAAACTGCCAAGAGACACAAAAAACTACCAAGAGACACAAAAAAACTACCAAGAGACACAAAAAACTGCCAAAACACACAAAAAAACTGCCAAGAGACATAAAACAACTGGCAACGTTCAGTTGTCTTGTGGATGAATTTATGAACACAAACTACCGTTAGCCGCCTTTTCACTCAGTGATGTTTGTCCTAAAATCTGTTCGTACGTCTGATTCCAAAACAAACATCTGAAACAGTCTCAGCTCGGGGTTCAGACTCTTGTCCTTCTAGTGTTGGAACAGCCTGAACTTTCAGCCTCAGTCTGCCCTCACAGCCATCATTGTTCTGGTGCTATTTTACCACTTTAGATAAATCAGAGAACATGGAAAAGCATGAAGTTCAGCCTTTAAAGGTGTTCATTTCATGCAGATGATGCTGGTGTTTGATTCGCTCACCTGCACAAACATCACACCTCACAAACCGGGTCACCTGCTTTCTGTTCTGTTCATTTCTCCGTCTTTGAGAGGATGAAGTGATGTCATCAGTACAATCATCATCATCATTATTCAGATGAACCAGTAGTTTGAATGGGAATTATTGGAGGCAGAATCTGTTCAATATGAAATGTTCAGTTTTCTGTGAATGAAGCAGGAAGTTCTGTAGGAGTCGAATGTCCTTCAGGATCAATTTCCTGTCTTCCTAAAATGTCCTGATTCCACTTCTTGTCCCCCAGAGAGTCGTCGTAGTTTACTACGAATGTTCAGTGACAGTGACCTAAATCTAGTTTTTCTCTCGTGTGACACAGATGATTCTTCAGTTGATTGTGTGTGAACAGAGAAAAAATACGTCTGAGGCACTGAAACGACCCAGAATCCTCTCTGTTGTGCAGTGTGACGTCAGAGGTGCAGTGTGATGTCAGAGGTGCAGTGTGATGTCAGAGGTGCAGTGTGATGTCACAGGTGCAGTGTGATGTCAGAGGTGCAGTGTGACATCAGAGGTGTAGTGTGATGTCAGAGGTGCAGTGTGATGTCAGAGGTGCAGTGTGTCAGAGGTGCAGTGTGATGTCAGAGGTGCAGTGTGATGTCACAGGTGCAGTGTGATGTCACAGGTGCAGTGTGATGTCACAGGTGCAGTGTCAGGTCAGAGGTGCAGTGTGATGTCAGAGGTGCAGTGTGATGTCAGAGGTGCAGTGTGATGTCAGAGGTGTAGCGTGATGTCAGAGGTGCAGTGTGACATCACAGGTGCAGTGTGACATCAGAGGTGCAGTGTCAGGTCAGAGGTGCAGTGTGATGTCAGAGGTGCAGTGTGATGTCAGAGGTGCAGTGTGATGTCAGAGGTGCAGTGTGATGTCAGAGGTGCAGTGTGATGTCAGAGGTGCAGTGTGATGTCAGAGGTGCAGCGTGATGTCACAGGTGCAGTGTGTCACAGGGTACCTCAGTGCATTCATGCAGTGATCCGTCCTGATTCCCAGATATTTCACATTCCTTCCTGCTTCTGAAACATTACCCATAATCCTCATCTCCTAAAAGGCAGAGCTTTGACTCTGAGATCGAAACACAACAAGGAGCCAAAAGTAACGTCCAAATCAGAAGTTGCTCAGGTTGCTGTAAAGCAGTCTGGGTCATATCCGGAGTTTATTTTGCATCAGAATTTCAAGCTTTGCTGGAATGTGAAGGTGAGTCGTGGAGTTTATGTGACCAGATGTATGACATCCTTGAAAAATGTGAAAAATACCATTGATGGTATTTAAGGCCCCTGAATCCAACCTGACCAACTAAAACTTTATCATGTCCACATTTAAAAACCAGAACCATCGGGTCCGGTCTGTCCAGTCTGAGAGAGAACAGTAAGAACTGAGCTTTAACATGGACATTAAACACATTTTAGCTTTGGAAACAAGTTTCTGAAGTTTTTCCAAGACAAATTCACAAGAATTCTACGTAAAGAAATCGTCCAAAATCGACCAAATCAAATCTAATCACATGAGTCCAACTTAAAAATGGAGCCATTTAAAGTTCAAAGCAGGTCATTTAAGATGAAAAAGTCTCCAGTGTCGAAAACATTACCAAGTCACGACTAAATCCACATCAACAGACCTGAGAACTTTAACCTTTGTCTTTATTCCAGACTTTTGCATGACATCAGTCACCAGATGGTTCATTCTTCTTCTGTAGCTCTAATAATGATGTTGACACGCAAACGAAACCTATTTAGTGGAAAGACTGTGGCTGAGGGATGGGAGGCAGAGAAAGTCCTTCTTTGTTCAGTTTCCAGCAACCTTCTAATGCCTTAATTCAATCCAATAACTGCTGTAATCACTTTTGCTCAGGACTATTTATGCTGCTCTCCTCCAGTGGATGTAAAGCAGCAATAACAGCTGCCTGAGTGCCGTTGAGCCAACCACTGAGAAACAGAGCAGAACTGCTCCAAAAACAACTAAACATGAGCTAAAAAGCTGAGATTACAGTCACAATAAACTTAATATTCAGACACTCTTCTCAGATGTGTGGAAACCATCTCATTGGCTGACTTACTGCAAAGTGGGCGGAGCCAAATAACCACAGAACAGCTCCGGGGTGTCATCAGAATTTAAATATAAGTGATGAATGATTGTTTTCTTTAGCTTGCTGTTGTTTTTCTCATCACCTGTTTTAACCCTTTAACGGTTTTATCTAAGATTAGTGGATGTGAACCTTCCTAAACCACCTCTAACATGTAGTTTAGGAACAGAAAACACGACTTTTTACTTTCCTATAAAAGTGACAGAAGTGTTCGTGTCTTATGAAAAAACTCAAATGTAAGCAAGCATAATGAAACAGGTTAAAAAGCACCAGAAACACAGCTAAAGCTAACAGATTCTCCTGTGAATACACCAAGTTTTCTGTGAATTCATAGAAATCTGATTAAGAAACATCGGGTGCAAAAGGAATCAGATACAATTTTCAAGAGATTTTCTGTTGAATGGCTGCTGCACAAGTTCTGGAGATAAGAGAAGTGTTTGCATGTGGCAGAGACTGACTGAGCTTTAAAAGCCAGAAAACTTCCTGGAATATGACCTGAAATCCGGATGAATTGAAGAGGAGGCGTCTAAGATTCACAGCAAGAACAAAATGGAGAACAATGACGAGGAAGTTTAAGCCATTTCTTTTCTTGATAGTCATGGGAAAAGTGAGATCAATGGTAGATAAATTTCACCTGAGTTACCTGCTGACGCTGTGTGTGACATCATCAGCTGAGTTGTTGCTAAGCTACAGAAACAGCAGCCCAACCCACTGATGGAGACCTCTGAAGGTTTCTATCTTCCTCTCTGCTGCACTTCAGCTTTCTACATGTTTGTCATTAAATTAATTTATATTATACTGGATTTTTATTCTGATAAGTATAATATAATCTTTGATAATAATCAATAAATCATACAATTTCCCTTCTGGAATTATCAGTATTATTGAATTGAATTGAATGAGTCTAATAATTTCTTTATTTGAATTTCCCCCACTGGGGGATGAATGAAGTATTTTTCTATTTCTGTTCTTTTCTAACAGTTTTTAACAATTATCTAACCAAGATATTAATAACACCAACCCATGTTATTTCCATAAATGTTTTGTTGCTTAGCTTTCTTCCAACAATACATTCAATATAAGAGAATCCCAGTATTTTTAGTCCTTTATATCACAGTAAAAATCCATCTGCTGGTTCCTGTTTGACTTCCTTCTTTACTTTGATCAACAGTCTGACTCACATCTGTCAGTGAAATGCAGCCTCGTTGGTGTCTTTGACCACGGCTCTGATCATGTGACCAAAGTCATCCCTCTCAGCCTCTCTGTGGGATGGTAAATCCTTATCAGTAAATCAGACAGTAGATGCTGTTGTTGGACAATAGCAGCAGAGAAATGACAGGATCCCGACACTGATCTTGACAATGCATGGTTAGACATCCCTCAGTGAGTAATTGAATGGTCTGATCAACACACAGCGTGTCATTGGAAAGCTCAGCAGTACTTCGACAAAGGAAAACCTGCATAGAAATCTTTTCTGTGTAGTTCTAAGAGACATGGGATCAGAGTTTTGTTTGGTTTATTGAACTGCCATTTCTCTGCCAAACAAACCAGGCTGAGCAATGTTTTCTGCCTCATTTGTCGAGACGATGATGCACCTGAAACCTTCTCTAATCACTTTTGTAGGTTTTTCTATTTATTTGAAGCTTTGATTGGGCCTGATTTTACCTGATTGGACCTGATTGGACCTGATTTTATCTGATTGGACCTGATTTTTACCTGATTGGACCTGATTTTACCTGATTGGACCTGATTTTACCTGATTTCACCTGATTGGACCTGATTTTTACCTGATTGGACCTGATTTTACCTGATTGGACCTGATTTTACCTGATTTCACCTGATTTTACCTGATTGGACCTGATTTTACCTGATTGCACCTGATTTTACCTGATTGGACCTGATTGGACTTGATTTTACCTGATTGGACCTGATTTTACCTGATTGGACCTGATTTTTACCTGATTTCACCTGATTTTACCTGATTTTACCTTTGGACCTGATTGGACCTAATTTTACCTGATTGGACCTGATTTTACCTACCCAATGTGCACTTAGGTGCTGGTGTTAAGTTTTGCTTCATGATGTTAGCAAAAAATAAAAGTAAAACAGTTTGCTTGAATTCTAAATTTTAACGGCGCTCATGTGGATTGGTGGGCGGGGCCTGATCAGACCACTAAAGCTGACCAATAGGAGCAGAGTATGTTTTTCGTGGGGAAGTCAGCCTTCAACAAGCATTATTTTACAGTAACATATGGGAGAAATTATCAATATGTTTGCTGTTTAATGAAACAAGAGTACACTGAAAACTTAAAAAATGAATCAATTGACAGTGAAACAGACTTCATTTGAAGGCTTATGATTCGAAAAATAGAAAATTGATGTTGCCTGAAGTTTCAGTTACTACAAGAACAAAGAAAAAGTGACAATAAAACAACAAATAATTCAATTAATGTTGATGTAAAAATCCCTTCTTTCTGTTCCTGGGAGCATATATTAAAGTACTGAAAACAGACTTTTAACTAATAGCTGCTAAACAGGACTGAGACAGAGAGCCGCTGTGCTTTAAATATAGATAAACTGAATTTAATATGTCCAATTCAAAATCCATGACTGCAAGATGAAGCTTCAACATTCTGACAACATAAAAAAATATGCTGTTCAATCCTCAGCTGAGACAAAGTGTTTCTCATCCTGTGACATCAGCATGACATCACTGTCTCGCCTGTTTCCCGTCAGTCTGTTACCACGCAGAGTCGGAGGCAAGAACATGACCGTGATTATTGATAACAAGTGGCTCTCTGATTGGCTGAGTGGATGAGTTAATGTTTAGATGGAGAAAACAAACGCACCTCACAGGAAAAGAGCAAGAGGAGGAGGAGGAATATATATTTGCGGTTGTTCTGCTCGCTGAGCTGTTGAGGGGGAGGGGTACATCTATAATTCATGACCACACACACATACAACACACATGAAGGAGGCCAGGGACAACTGCAAAGCAATTAAATGGACGTTCTGCCATTAATCACATGACTATCCGACTGACCAATCAGCTCAGGACTGTCAGCAGATACTGCACAGAGGAGAACGTGCCTCTCTTCTGATATCACAATGAGGACCCTTTATAGGAACTGATTACTTGGGCTGTAGTAAACGATTATTTAGGTAATCGAGTATTTGATGATGGTGTGCTTGTGTTAACAGGATAGTTCTGGTGACATTTCAATAGAAATCATCCACCATTTTTCCAACACTATAAACACAAATTGCTTCAGCTTCCTTCTGTCCTCTGTTAGCTTCCTTTAATTCTCTACTAGCTTCCTTCTGTTCTCTGCTAGCTTCCTTCAGTTTTCTGCTAGCTTCCTTCTGTTCTCTACTAGCTTCCTTCTGTTCTCTGCTAGCTTCCTTCTGTTCTCTGCTAGCTTCCTTCTGTTCTCTACTAGCTTCCTTCTGTTCTCTGCTAGCTATCCTCTATTCTCTACTAGCTTCCTTCTGTTCTCTGCTAGCTTCCTCCTGTTCTCTGCTAGCTTCCTTCTGTTCTCTGCTAGCTTCGTTCTGTTCTCTACTAGCTTCCTTCTGTTCTCTGCTAGCTTCCTCCTGTTCTCTGCTAGCTTCCTTCTGTTCTCTGCTAGCTTCCTTCTGTTCTCTACTAGCTTCCTTCTGTTCTCTGCTAGCTCCCCTCTGTTCTCTGCTAGCTTCCTTCTGTTCTCTGCTAGCTTCCTTCTGTTCTCCGCTAGCTTCCTTCTGTTCTCTGCTAGCTTCCTTCTGTTCTCTGCTAGCTTCCTTCTGTTCTCTGCTAGCTTCCTTCTGTTCTCTGCTAGCTTCCTTCTGTTCTCTCCGAGCTTCCTTCTGTTCTCTGCTAGCTTCCTTCTGTTCTCCGCTAGCTTCCTTCTGTTCTCTGCTAGCTTCCTTCTGTTCTCTGCTAGCTTCCTTCTGTTCTCTCCTAGCTTCCTTCTGTTCTCTCCTAGCTTCCTTCTGTTCTCTGCTAGCTCCCCTCTGTTCTCTGCTAGCTTCCCTCTGTTCTCTGCTAGCTCCCCTCTGTTCTCTGCTAGCGTCCTTCTCAACGAATAAGCCGACTTGAGAAAACCTGAGAGGTTTTTTCTTGATGCACTTGTTCTATCTGCGCTGCATAGTTAGAGCTAAAAACTTAGCAAAAATAGGGACTTTTTTAAGTTTAAAAGCTGGATGTGAATTTAAAATTTTTATTGAAATCTTAAGCGAAAAACAGACACAATTGTGTGTTTATTTGAATAAAAAAATCAGACCATAATCAAATCTGAATCAAATATGTTTCACTGAGAGCTCGAGAGCTGAAAAGCATCAAGTGAGTCAGAGTTTAACAGCCACAGAAATGCCACAAACCGACTAAAGAAGAAGAAGTGCGCTGTAGAAAACAGACCATGAAGAAGCAACAGCAGCTGGAGAACAATGGAGATCAGTAGAGAAACGTGATAGTAACACAGTGGTATAAAAGTGACCTCCTGTGTGCCAGCAGTGTTTGATTTGCCCTTGACTTGGCTGGCAGATGGCCGAAGGCACACTGATGAGCTAGCTATCATTAGCATCAAGCCTGTAGCTGAAAATATTTCCAGTGGGAACACTTGGCAATATTCCTACTGCTGAGGTAATTTCTGTCCTGACACGTGCACGTTTATTCCATATTTGGTTTTACTATTTGTTGCTGCTTTGTGTCTATTTGTTGCTTCTTTGTGTCTCTTGGTTGTGTCTTTGTGTCTATTTGTTGTTGCTTTGTGTCTATTTGTTGCTTCTTTGTGTCTCTTGGTTGTGTCTTTGTGTCTATTTGTTGCTGCTTTGTGTCTCTTGGTTGTGTCTTTGTGTCTATTTGTTGCTGCTTTGTGTCTCTTGGTTGTGTCTTTGTGTCTATTTGTTGCTGCTTTGTGTCTATTTGTTGTTGCTTTGTGTCTATTTGTTGCTGCTTTGTGTCTCTTGGTTGCTGCTTTGTGTCTCTTGGTTGTGTCTTTGTGTCTCTTGGTTGCTGCTTTTTGTCTCTTGGTTGCTGCTTTGTGTCTCTTTGTTGCTGCTTTGTGTCTCTTGGTTGCTGCTTTGTGTCTCTTGGTTGCTGCTTTTTGTCTCTTGGTTGTGTCTTTGTGTCTCTTTGTTGCTGCTTTTTGTCTCTTGGTTGCTGCTTTGTGTCTCTTGGTTGTGTCTTTGTGTCTCTTTGTTGCTGCTTTGTGTCTCTTGGTTGCTGCTTTTTGTCTCTTGGTTGTGTCTTTGTGTCTCTTGGTTGCTGCTTTTTGTCTCTTGGTTGTTGCTTTTTGTCTCTTGGTTGTGTCTTTGTGTCTCTTGGTTGTTTCTTTGTGTCTCTTGGTTGCTGCTTTGTGTCTCTTGGTTGGTTCTTTGTGTCTCTTGGTTGTGTCTTTGCAAATCATGACATTTTCATGTTAACGTGGCCAAAAACTACACGATTTTTCAAGCAATTTCACAGTTTTCGACAGTTTCCAGAGGAATGAAATTGCGTTCCTGGAATCTTGTTCGTTTGGTGTAAATTAGTCATAAACCTCAATCCGACTGTTTTTATTTCTCACGTCAGGATCAAACGCGTTGAATATCATCAAAAGTCTTTAATGTGGTTTTATGTAGATTATGTCGTTCAGTGACTCGTTCTGCATTTCCAATCAACACGTGCGCTGTTATCACTTCCAAACAGGAAGTAGGGGAAGCTGTGGCTGAGAGTAACCATGGTGATGAGGCGTTCGGTTCAGTTGGACCGAGCAAAAGGAGGAGCAGCTAACTCCATTATGGATGCAGCACGAATATCTCTACGATGTTTCATCTGCAGTTAAAAATGCAGCTGTGGCTAAAAGCTGCTTTTCGGTCGACTTCATTGTTGTTAGGAATTTCCACCAGATGCATGATGGGAAATAATCTCAGAAAAATGTAGTTGTGGTCGTATATAATGGTCTGAGAGTTAAAACTCAGTGACGTCTTTAGATGTGAGCGGAGTTCGCCTGTTAAAGGTCTGTTTCAGGTTTTTTCAGTACAAAATGTTCTTTCGCATTCTCATCTATGTCACTTTTTATGTAAATTATTCTTTTTAAAACAAGTGGAAGTTTAATTTGAAGCATGTAACAGCAGGAAGTCTAAATTTGAAAGTCTGCCCACTGCCATGAAGGTGCCCTTACCTAACTCAGGACTGCAGGTGTGCTCTTTGAGCAAATACAGTCAAACAAACACAGCCCCACCCACATGGTGCAGCCAGGAGGACAAAACACACACACATATTTGTTTTAGTGTCTTTGTGAGGACCCCCATTATGCACGTCATGTGTTTCCTGCAGCGCCTCCCCTCCCCCAGCACTGAAACAAGTTAAAGGCGCTCAAACAGCCTTCAAACCAGTTTTACGCAGACTGATGGTAACAGGAGCTTGAAATCTTTTGATTACACAGAAATACCAAAAAAAAAAACACACAGAAACTGTCAAATCTGTTAACTACAGACAGCAAAATAATTTGGAGATGGAAAAATTGGGAAAAAATAGTCAAATATTTGCTCCTGCACCAACTGAAAATAAATGAGAGGATTTAATGTAATGGTTCTGACGGATGTGAGTGTACATCCTGGCATTGTGGGGACATGTTCAAACAGAACCGTTATGGGGACATGTTTAAAAAGAACCGTTATGGGGACATGTGTAAAAAGAACCGTTATGGGGACATGTGTAAAAAGAACCGTTATGGGGACATGTGTAAAAAGAACCGTTATGGGGACATGTGTAAAAAGAACCGTTATGGGGACATGTTTAAAAAGAACCGTTATGGGGACATGTGTAAAAAGAACCGTTATGGGGACATGTTCAAAAAGAACCGTTGTGGGGACATGTTCAAACAGAACCGTTATGGGGACATGTGTAAAAAGAACCGTTATGGGGACATGTGTAAAAAGAACCGTTATGGGGACATGTTCAAAAAGAACCGTTATGGGGACATGTTCAAACAGAACCGTTATGGGGACATGTGTAAAATGAACCGTTATGGAGACATGTATAAAAAGAACCATTGTGGGGACATGTGTAAAATGAACCGTTATGGGGACATGTTCAAATAGAACCGTTATGGGGACATGTCTAAATAGAACCGTTATGGGGACATGTTCAAATAGAACCGTTATGGGGACATGTGTAAAAAGAACCGTTATGGGGACATGTTCAAACAGAACCGTTATGGGGACATGTGTAAAATGAACCGTTATGGAGACATGTATAAAAAGAACCATTGTGGGGACATGTGTAAAATGAACCGTTATGGGGACATGTTCAAATAGAACCGTTATGGGGACATGTCTAAATAGAACCGTTATGGGGACATGTTCAAATAGAACCGTTATGGGGACATGTGTAAAAAGAACCGTTATGGGGACATGTGTAAAAAGAACCGTTATGGGGACATGTGTAAAAAGAACCATTGTGGGGACATGTGTAAAATGAACCGTTATGGGGACATGTTCAAATAGAACCGTTATGGGGACATGTCTAAATAGAACCGTTATGGGGACATGTTCAAATAGAACCGTTATGGGGACATGTGTAAAAAGAACCGTTATGGGGACATGTTCAAATAGAACCGTTATGGGGACATGTTCAAACAGAACCGTTATGGGGACATGTGTAAAATGAACCGTTATGGAGACATGTATAAAAAGAACCGTTATGGGGACATGTGCAAAAAGAACCGTTATGGGGACATGTGTAAAAAGAACCGTTATGGGGTCATGTGTAAAATGAACCGTTATGGGGACATGTTCAAATAGAACCGTTATGGGGACATGTGTAAAAAGAACCGTTATGGGGACATGTTCAAACAGAACCGTTATGGGGACATGTGTAAAAAGAACCGTTATGGGGTCATGTGTAAAATGAACCGTTATGGGGACATGTTCAAATAGAACCGTTATGGGGACATGTGTAAAAAGAACCGTTATGGGGTCATGTGTAAAATGAACCGTTATGGGGACATGTTCAAATAGAACCGTTATGGGGACATGTTCAAACAGAACCGTTATGGGGACATGTGTAAAATGAACCGTTATGGAGACATGTGTAAAAAGAACCGTTATGGGGACATGTGTAAAATGAACCGTTATGGGGACATGTGTAAAAAGAACCGTTATGGGGACATGTGTAAAAAGAACCGTTATGGGGACATGTTCAAACAGAACCGTTATGGGGACATGTGTAAAAAGAACCGTTGTGGGGACATGTATAAAAAGAACCGTTATGGGGACATGTGTAAAAAGAACCGTTATGGGGACATGTTCAAACAGAACCGTTATGGGGACATGTGTAAAAAGAACCGTTATGGGGACATGTGTAAAAAGAACCGTTATGGGGACATGTGTAAAAAGAACCGTTATGGGGACATGTTCAAACAGAACCGTTATGGGGACATGTGTAAAAAGAACCGTTATGGGGACATGTGTAAAAAGAACCGTTATGGGGACATGTGTAAAAAGAACCGTTGTGGGGACATGTATAAAAAGAACCGTTATGGGGACATGTGTAAAAAGAACCGTTATGGGGACATGTGTAAATAGAACCGTTGTGGGGACATGTGCAAAGAGAACCATTGTGGGGACATGTTCAAACAGAACCGTTATGGGGACATGTGTAAAAAGAACCGTTATGGGGACATGTGTAAAAAGAACCGTTATGGGGTCATGTGTAAAATGAACCGTTATGGGGACATGTTCAAACAGAACCGTTATGGGGACATGTGTAAAAAGAACCGTTATGGGGACATGTTCAAACAGAACCGTTATGGGGACATGTGTAAAAAGAACCATTGTGGGGACATGTGTAAAATGAACCGTTATGGGGACATGTTCAAATAGAACCGTTATGGGGACATGTGTAAAAAGAACCGTTATGGGGTCATGTGTAAAATGAACCGTTATGGGGACATGTTCAAATAGAACCGTTATGGGGACATGTGTAAAAAGAACCATTGTGGGGACATGTTCAAACAGAACCGTTATGGGGACATGTGTAAAAAGAACCGTTATGGGGACATGTAAAAAGAACCGTTATGGGGTCATGTGTAAAAAGAACCGTTATGGGGACATGTGTAAAATGAACCGTTATGGAGACATGTTTAAACAGAACCGTTATGGGGACATGTGTAAAAAGAACCGTTATGGGGTCATGTGTAAAATGAACCGTTATGGGGACATGTTCAAATAGAACCGTTATGGGGACATGATCAAACAGAACCGTTATGGGGACATGTGTAAAATGAACCGTTATGGAGACATGTTCAAACAAAACCGTTATGGGGACATGTGTAAAAAGAACCATTGTGGGGACATGTGCAAATAGAACCGTTGTGGGGACATGTTTAAAAAGAACCGTTATGGGGACATGTACAAACAGAACCGTTATGGGGACATGTTCAAACAGAACCGTTATGGGGACATGTGTAAAAAGAACCGTTATGGGGACATGTGTAAAAAGAACCGTTATGGGGACATGTGTAAAATGAACCGTTATGGGGACATGTTCAAACAGAACCGTTATGGGGACATGTGTAAAAAGAACCGTTATGGGGTCATGTGTAAAATGAACCGTTATGGGGACATGTGTAAAAAGAACCGTTATGGGGACATGTGTAAAAAGAACCGTTATGGGGACATGTGTAAAATGAACCGTTATGGAGACATGTTCAAACAGAACCGTTATGGGGACATGTGTAAAAAGAACCGTTATGGGGTCATGTGTAAAATGAACCGTTATGGGGACATGTTCAAATAGAACCGTTATGGGGACATGTTCAAACAGAACCGTTATGGGGACATGTGTAAAATGAACCGTTATGGAGACATGTTCAAACAGAACCGTTATGGGGACATGTGCAAATAGAACCGTTGTGGGGACATGTTTAAAAAGAACCGTTATGGGGACATGTGTAAAAAGAACCGTTATGGGGACATGTTCAAACAGAACCGTTATGGGGACATGTTCAAACAGAACCGTTATGGGGACATGTGTAAAAAGAACCGTTATGGGGACATGTGTAAAAAGAACCGTTATGGGGACATGTTCAAACAGAACCGTTATGGGGACATGTTCAAACAGAACCGTTATGGGGACATGTGTAAAAAGAACCGTTGTGGGGACATGTTCAAACAGAACCGTTATGGGGACATGTGTAAAAAGAACCGTTATGGGGACATGTTCAAACAGAACCGTTATGGGGACATGTGTAAAAAGAACCGTTATGGGGACATGTTCAAATAGAACCGTTATGGGGACATGTGTAAAAAGAACCGTTATGGGGACATGTTCAAACAGAACCGTTGTGGGGACATGTGTAAAAAGAACCGTTATGGGGACATGTGTAAAATGAACCGTTATGGGGACATGTTCAAATAGAACCGTTATGGGGACATGTGTAAAAAGAACCGTTATGGGGACATGTTCAAATAGAACCGTTATGGGGACATGTTCAAACAGAACCGTTATGGGGACATGTGTAAAAAGAACCGTTATGGGGACATGTGTAAAAAGAACCGTTATGGGGACATGTGTAAAAAGAACCGTTATGGGGACATGTTCAAACAGAACCGTTATGGGGACATGTGTAAAAAGAACCGTTATGGGGACATGTTTAAAAAGAACCGTCATGGGGACATGTGTAAAAAGAACCGTTATGGGGACATGTGTAAAATGAACCGTTATGGGGACATGTGTAAAAAGAACCATTATGGGGACATGTTCAAACAGAACAGTTATGGGGACATGTGTAAAAAGAACCGTTATGGGGACATGTGCAAATAGAACCGTTATGGGGACATGTTCAAAAAGAACCGTTATGGGGACATGTTCAAAAAGAACCGTTATGGGGACATGTGTAAAAAGAACCGTTATGGGGACATGTGTAAAAAGAACCATTATGGGGACATGTTTAAACAGAACAGTTATGGGGACATGTGTAAAAAGAACCATTATGGGGACATGTTCAAAAAGAACCGTTATGGGGACATGTGTAAAAAGAACCATTATGGGGACATGTTCAAAAAGAACCGTTATGGGGACATGTGTAAAAAGAATCCTTATGGGGACATGTGCAAATAGAACCGTTATGGGGACATGTGTAAAAAGAACAGTTATGGGGACATGTGTAAAAAGAACCGTTATGGGGACATGTGTAAATAGAATCCTTATGGGGACATGTTCAAACAGAACCGTTATGGGGACATGTGTAAAAAGAACCGTTATGGGGACATGTTTAAACAGAACCATTGTGGGGACCGGCCGGCTTATGAGGACAGCAGGTAACTCATTATATTTTACTGAGGTCAAAGTCCCGTTTCGTTCTACAGGAAATTAAAGTCAATGTGTAAAAACACGACATCATGACATCACCACAGACCCCCACTCAGGCCCCGCCTTCCTCCCATCTTCTGTTATAATCAATGAGACTGAAACAGGATACGCAAACACTCACACACACGATCCATCTGTTGCTCCATTCGCTATGAATCCAGCTTTTTGAGAATGTTGGCAACAGCAAACAGCTGCACAACCACTGAACGCATCATTAATAAGCAGCTTCCACAAATGTTCATGTCTAATACATGATTTAACAGAGAATCAGGAAGGATTTGTCTCTCCGAAACGTTTCTCTCGTGTCGCTGCGGTTCTCAGACCTCCTGTTAGGAGCTGCAAACATCACCAAAGACGCCTGAAGCTGCGGCGTAAACGTGTGAGATGATGACACATTTAGTTACAGCAGCTCGGGGAGTGATACAGCACTTTTTCTTTTCAGTAGTAGTGTCTCCGAATGTCCTCGAATATCCTCGGCGTCTCAGCCTGGACAGATTATTTTATCTCTAAGACCTGAACGATCCGACTCAAAGAACCAGATGTATTCACATTGAGTTTTCTGCTCCATCAGATGTTTCGCTGTCAGCAACACACCCTCAATTCAACTATGTGCAAATGTGAAGGGGTTTAAAGCCACTCAGAGCATCTAGAAATGACTGCATTTCCATCAGGAATGATAATATTTTGACTTAACCTGAGCCAACGAGAACTAAGTAACTATAAACTCTTTCATTAGTTTTCATGTGTCAGTGCTGATGAGAATTTGTTGCTAACAGCAAAACAAAGAGCCAAATAACTCATATTTCCCACCTCTGAGGCTCAGTGAATGTATGAGCTGCATGAGCTAACGGCCTCATTGTTAGCTGCATGAGCTAACGGCCTCATTGTTAGCTGCATGAGCTAACGGCCTCATTGTTAGCTGCATGAGCTAACGTCTCACTGTTAGCTGCATGAGCTAACGGTCTCACTGTTAGCTGCATGAGCTAACGGCCTCACTGTTAGCTGTATGAGCTAACGGCATCACTGTTAGCTGCATGAGCTAACGGCCTCATTGTTAGCTGCATGAGCTAACGGCCTCACTGTTAGCTAACAGCGTCACTGTTAGCTGCATGAGCTAACGGCCTCATTGTTAGCTGCATGAGCTAACGGCCTCACTGTTAGCTAACAGCGTCACTGTTAGCTGCATGAGCTAACGGCCTCACTGTTAGCTGCATGAGCTAACGGCCTCACTGTTAGCTAACGGCCTCACTGTTAGCTAACAGCGTCACTGTTAGCTGCATGAGCTAACGGCCTCACTGTTAGCTAACGGCCTCACTGATACACCTCTGAGGCTCAGTGAATGTAGCATGATGTGAAGCTGTAGGTGGAGATGAACACGAGGAGGCTGATAGTTCTGAGTCGGTTCTGTGATTTAACAGAACAGATCTGATCGGATCTGATTTTTAGACCCGATCTGGAGACTCTTCACATTACTGGATGTAGTGTTTAATGATGTCATTGAATGCTTCATTAACATCAGGCTGCTGAAGAAGAAAAAACTGTATCTTTGTAACTATAGATCAATATATTTATGCCCAGATTCTTTATAAAAGTTGTTCTTAATGAACTCCGGACCTTTTTAGATACTCGTGGCGTTTGGGAAGAGCTCCAGTCTGTTTTCAGCACCTTTAATAGTTTTTAACGGCCTTTTTTTCATAGTTTCTCTGCAGTTTGAGTTATTTTAGACCAAACTGGATCATGTTGCTGGTCCGAAACACACAGTTGTGTCGTGGTTTAAATCTTTTTCCCTGATTGTTGTGGTGTACCTCAAGGGTCCATTTTGGGTTTTTATTATTTCTGCTGATTTTCAGGAAGTATATTTGCTTTCATCCTGATTTATTTCCCATCTGTTTAACTGTCCACATGTTCTCCCCCTTCATGCTTCTCATTGTTCTCCAACTGTTAGAAATCTCTGTGTTTTTAGAAAGTTCTTTTAAACTAAAGAAGCAAACCAGTTTGTATTAGTTACATCGAACCACCAAAGCTAAATCTTATTCTTCCTCAAAAAAAACCTTCTTCTTGGTGCCTTCAGCACCTCTCAGCTGCAGTTCTCCACGTTTTGCTCGTCTCTCCATCGCCTGCAGTCCGAATGATGCAGAACTTCGGTTGCTTTTTAACATGCTACAGAAATATAACTGACATTAACAGTTGATTTTAAACTCCCTCTAAAGGTTTTTAACAGCTCAAATCTTCATGTAAGCATAAAGAAAGCATCCTGTTTGTTTTGCTTGTTTTTAACCAGACATTTATTTCAGTTTTTTCTCTCTTTGTGCAGCATCCACAGTTTCACTTTTTAGCTTTAGCTGTTTAGCTGCTGTAAGTTTAAGGTGAAATTTATTGATTTATTCTGATCATTTTTAGATAAACAGCATATATTATGCTGTTACTCGTGTTGTCTGAGCTGAAAACAGATGCAGGAGTTTCTGATTTCAGTCTGTAAAAATCTTCATTTGTCCTCCTGTTTCTGCTCTGCAGCCTGAAGGCTTCAGCTCACCTCAAGCGTCACAACAGCTGCAAAGTAAAAGCAGCTGAGGTCTGCACGCCGTCAGCTGCTCAGCAGAGAAGGAGGAGGCATCATCACTCTGATGCGGACAGTTACATTAAAGGTAATTATTACTACAGATGTGCCTCGTGATGCAGCAGCTTCGGTTACCAGCAGGGTTACGTGAGCCGGATTCTACTGCTGTGCTGATCCAACATGGCCGACAAGACAAGAGTGAATCAGTGGTGATAAAAAGAGGAAAAGAAAGGCTGCAGAGCGGAGGAATGGGGAAATCTAATCAACAGGAAACAAAGAAGAAGAAGCCTGGACAATCCCTCTGATTCCCAAGATGTACAGAAGGAAATAAGAAGGGATGACGATAAACTGATAGAAGGATGCAGAAAAAAGATAAATGAAAGAATGACTGAAACGTGAAATAAGGAATGAAAGGAAAAATGGAGGCTGAGAAGACTGAAAACTCCAGTTTTAGCTCAGTTAATGCAGCATCTCGCTCTCAGACTCAACAAATGAAAACCAAACTGTGGTCTCTACCCGATGACATCATCACAGAGTTCAACACCTTCAATGAGTCTGACTGACTGCCAGAGCTCTAATTTCAGTTCAGTTTCAGTTATCCACAACAGAAAATCAGTGAAAAGTCTTTAATCAGATCCTGATTCTTCAGTGTTTGAGTGGCAGAGAACTGGTGTTCATATCTGTTAGTTTCATCTGTTCTCAGAGTCCAGAAATAATCAGTCAGGAGGAGGAACCTGCTTCACTTCATCAGTATTCACAGAAACCCAGTCCTCATTACTGCTGACACACTGGTTTCCATTCAGACCCCCCCCCCCTACCCCATCTACCTCCACCTTTCCCCCGTCACCACCTGGTTTACCTGTTGAAAGCCCCGCCCTCTCTGACCCGTCACTGAGGGAAATTCTCACCCTCTGAATCTTCATCAAAGATTTGAACCAAAACATCTTCTCTTGTTAAATTTTTTTGATTCATTTTCTCTAAATTTCCATATAAATACTTCCTGTTAGCTGCATGAGCTAACGGTCTCACTGTTAGCTGCATGAGCTAACGGTCTCACTGTTAGCTGCATGAGCTAACGGCCTCACTGTTAGCTGTATGAGCTAACGGCATCACTGTTAGCTGCATGAGCTAACGGCTTCACTGTTAGCTAACGGCTTCACTGTTAGCTAACGGCCTCACTGTTAGCTGCATGAGCTAACGGCCTCACTGTTAGCTGCATGAGCTAACGGCCTCACTGTTAGCTAACAGCGTCACTGTTAGCTGTATGAGCTAACGGCCTCACTGTTAGCTAACGGCCTCGCTGTTAGCTGTATGAGCTAACGGCCTCACTGTTAGCTGCATGAGCTAACGGCCTCACTGTTAGCTAACGGCCTCGCTGTTAGCTGCATGAGCTAACGGCGTCGCTGTTAGCTAACGGCCTCACTGATACAGCGTTTTATTTCATTATCCCTTTGGTGAAGACATTTAAGCTAAATTTCTCCAGGATTATTAGCATAAAACATAAAATACTCACTAATTAAACATCAAACTTGTAGCTGAGCCACGGCTCTACTCAGTGGAGACACTTTCCATTTATTTCGACACTTTTATCGAAGGCAGCTTCAACAGAAGAACATAAACCGTCAAGAAGTTCTGACACATCTGCATTACAGCAGTTAAATGTGTTATTTTACTTTGATATATTCAACAGCATAAAGCCTCCATACGTCCATATTTAAAACATTTTGTGGGAGAAGTCACAACATTTCATCCACCATGAGTTCAGTAAAATATCTTCTTATGAACCACCATCGATGCTCCTTCAGCTCACAGCTGAACAAAGTCTTCAGCTGTGCAGCTTAAAGCCATTTTGTGTCATATATGAACGGTATAAGGAGCCGTAACTGAAGATAAAAACAGGAAACACAGCTGAACCGGGTGGGACCAGAACCCACCTCTGATTCTCTGTGGTTTTAGTTGCAAACTTCTTGTACAGCAGAACAATCTGAGTGTGATCTGGTGAATGTTCCCTGTCTGAAGGACTTTCCCTTTCCAATCAGGCTGGGATTTATTGATAAGAACCGGGCTTTCAGGGCTCACTGGATGTGCTTCTGAAGGCCTTCAGGGCTGCAGAGTCCTGAACTCAGAGGCTCAAAGCATCCGTTTGACATTAAAACGCAGCAGAGCATCATGTCTGTCCAGATGATGGAAGGATTTTCAGCTCATTAAACTTGTTTCTTTGTGTTGTTACTTAAAATGTTTCCAGGTTGATTCCTGGAGGACTTTCATCCAGCTGAGCTGTCTCATGCTTTCACTTCCTGTTTGAAGGTTAAAATTAGAACCTGGAAGCTGGAAGTGAACCAACAATGACTCAGAAGGTGATTATTCAGCATGAAAAATAAACATTTCGATGAAATGTTGAAGTTTGTGCAGGAGCATGGAGCCTGGTGGAGGGAGGAAAAGGTGGAGAAGTGAAGGGTGGATGGTGGAAAGAAAGAGGTCAGAGGGGAATAAGCAGGGAGGAAGACGGTGACAGATGGAAAAGGAGGACAGAAATAGAAAGAAGAAGGATGGAAAGCTGAATAGAATAGAATGGATGGACAGCAGTGCGGTAAACTCCAGGCGCTGCTGAGGCTGTCACTTTTTTCATGCAAATTAGCTCCACGCGCGCGTGCAAACCATTTGATTTACTGATCGCATACTGTTGATTAACCTCCCGCCACCCCACCCCACCCCACCCCCCCACACAGACTGAGGGAAAGCAGCAGAAAATGAAATGACCGATCAGGCGCGTCTCGGTCTGACGCGAACCTGGCTGAACCCGCGAGGCGGCGGCGGCGGGAGGCGCGTGGAGCTGCCGCAGAGTTTGACCAGCTGATGTGACACCCCCTCCCCTCTGCCCACACCCCCCCAAAAATGCCCCGACAATCCGCCCAAACCGCCAGCATCAGCTGTGCACAGAAACGCCGCATCGCTCCGCATCACGCACACGCGCCAGAGGCTCCGGTCTCACCCGGCGCCGCGCCACACGGTCATGAAAAGGGTGAGGCCTCCCCCCTCTCCCCTCCCTCCCTCCCCCCCTCCACTATCACCCGTGCAGGGGGAGCGGCAGAGAACACGCGCCGCATCCTGCGCGCCGCTCCACCTGCATCCCGATTCATCCATACAGCCGCGTATCGATCCTCTCCCGCCTGATCGAGACTGATCAGGTGGGGAGGAGGCGTGCACGAGCTGCAGGATGCGGCCTCCAAGGGGAAAAAAATCACTGCATTTTGTTCCGCGGCTCATTTCACAGTGAAGTCTCCTCCATCCTCCTCTCCATCTCATCACCCGGGCACGCATGCATGGACATGCACGGCCCGAATTAGAATTAGCACGGATGGGTGCGTTTTAAGCCGTTTCCCTGTCAAGCATGCAGCCTGCATGGGGGAAAAACCGAGCAGGGCCTCTGCGTCTAAAGCCGCCGACACGCACTCAAACGGGACGCCAGGGGCGGAAAATGCCTAAAATAAAGAGGTCCAAGCGGCGGCCGTGACCTCCAGCCCGCCTCCAGCTCCATCCACCGCACACCGCGCCTCCATTTCAGCCTCCATCCTCACACAACTCTGCAGCGACTCTCACACACTCTGTATTCACAGCATGAAGAGCTCCGGGCCGCGGAACCGAACCTCCGCACGGCACCGCAGCCAGCACAAACCCAGCTTCCAGCAGCTTTTCCCCCCTCCTCCGCTCCCGTGCGCGCCGCTCCTCCGGATGCAGGAGGAGCGGCGATGAGGCCGCGAGGCTGCGGCGGCCCAGGAGGAGGAAGAGAGGGGGAGGAAGAGGAGGGGTGGAAACATGGAGGCCGACAGGGATGGTGAAAAGAGGAAAAGTGAGCTTACGCTTCGCAGTTCCGCCGTACGGTCCTTCATGGTGTCGCCGCGCCGAGCTGGCTGCTAGAAAACGGAGAATCTGCCCTGGTCCGGGAGGGGAGGGGGGGAGGTTTCCAACACCGCGTCCTTCGTCGTTTTGCGCTCGAGATCCCGACAGTTTTTTTCTGTTTGAGCTCCTCTTCGGTTTTCTCCTCTTCTTCGGTTCCCCTGAAAGCGGAGCAGAGCGATGGAGGGAGGAAGAGCGCGGTGTGACGCGTCTCCGCCTTCTGCTGCTGCTGCTGCTTCTTCTTCGGAGGTGGTTCTTATCCGTGCGGCGGCGGCGCGTGCACAACCTCCTCCGGGGCTTTTTCTGCTCTTTTAAACGGTTCCTCTCCGCCGCTCTGGCTCAGGCTGGCCCCCCTTTCGGTCCGCGGCTTTCTCCTCTTCCTCCTCGGTGCGGTCGCAGTGTGGCCCCGCAGCGCGCAAAGCAGCAGCAGCCCGGCAGGAAAACCGAGAGAGGGAGGGAGGGGGGGCACGGGAGGAGGGGGGAGTGTGGTACTGATGCTGCAGAAAAAGACAGGGGAGGGAGGGGGAGGGGGGGACGATGCGGAGGGGATGGACAGCAGTGCGCAGGCGCCACCTACCCCCTCCCTCCCTGCCTCTCTACCTGCTGCTGCCGCCCCCCCTCCCCTTCTCAGTGTGTTTGCTTTCAGGTGAATGAGGATCAGAGAGGGGGGAGGAAGGGGGAGAACAATCTGCTCACTCTCTGCATGTGCTCATGTTGGGGGGGGGCGACCTGTCTGATGCTTCTGTAACATTTTACTGAGCCAACATGTAAAAAACTAACTTCAAATGAGGTCACGTGACCAAAAAAAGCGTCACATGACCTGATAAAGAAGGAGTAAACACAGACATATGTTTGTGGAATAAATCAGCTGCCATGTTCAGGTCTGCTCACGTGCTCAGAAGTCTGTGACGTCACTAATCATCTCACAGTAAACAGTTAAAGACTCATAAAGCCCATCAGGAACCTTCTATAAACAGATAATAAACAGAACCTCTTAGAGTTTGCTCTGTACTCAGAACCCCATGAACCCAATCCTTCATCATCCAGAAACAGGGCATGTTCCGGACTTTATTCTGATCCTGATCCTGATCCTGATCCTGATCCTGATCCTGAACCTGATCCTGATCCTGATCCTGATCCTGATCCTGAACACGATCCTGATCCTGATCCTGATCCTGATCCTGAACCTGAACCTGATCCTGAACCTGATCCTGAACCTGAACCTGAACCTGAACCTGATCCTGAACCTGAACCTGATCCTGATCCTGAACCTGATCCTGATTCTGATTCTGATCCTGATCCTGATCCTGATCCTGATCCTGATCCTGATTCTGATTCTGATCCTGATTCTGAACCAGATCCTGAACCTGATTCTGAACCAGATCCTGAACCTGAACCAGATCCTGAACCTGATCCTGGACCTCATTCTGATCCTGATCCTGTTCCTGAACTTAATCCTGATCCTGGACCTGATTCTGAACCAGATCCTGAACCTGAACCAGATCCTGGACCTGATCCTGGACCTGATCCTGATCCTGATCCTGATCCTGATCCTGATTCTGATTCTGATCCTGATCCTGATCCTAAACCTGATCCTGAACCTGATCCTGAACCTGATCCTGATCCTGATCCTGATCCTGATTCTGATTCTGATCCTGATCCTAAACCTGATCCTGATCCTGAACCTTATTCTGAACCCGATCCTGGACCTGATTCTGAACCAGATCCTGGACCTGATCCTGGACCTGATCCTGGACCTGATCTGAGTTCCACTGTGTGGACTAACAGGTGCTTTTCTTTATTCGTTTGTGGACATGTGGCGGTTTTGTGGTGAGTGATGAATTTAGAAATGAAACTTTAATCGTGAGATGAGTCCCGGAGGCTCCGGCAGGTTGGCTGGAAGCCCAGAGGAAACACTCCTGGAGCCCACCCAGCTCCACCCACCTCCACCCAGCCACACATGCTGCCATCACTCCACAAACCTTCTGGAGCGTTTTGCATTCAGGGGAAGAAGAAGAGGAGGGCGGGGCCTTTATTTTATCTTATTATCCCGGAGGTCATTGAAGTGATCTTGAAGGAAATCAGAAATCTCGTTTCATCAATTATTCACCCGCTGGTCTCCGTCTGTGTCGGATTGAAAGGACGTCTGGATTATTATCAGGATGCAAACGTCCTTTTAACTCCTCGTGTTTGCTGAATAAAAGTCGGAGCAGAGTCGTGACGTCTGCTGCTCGCCTGAGTTTAATCCATCTGAGTCCAGAGGCTGATACTCGAATGCATTCATTACCGTAACCGATGATGAGGCGGAACTGAATGGAAACGGTGAAGAAAATGCAGTAAAAACCCAACAGGTTTCATGTTTTATTTCATCACATTCATTTGATTTATTAATAAACGTCAATTTCTACATTTCAGACATGCAACAATGTGACAATTTAGAGCAAATAATGAGCAATAAGCAGCAAAAAAGCTCCGGTTTGTGTTTAAAACGATGTTCCTCAGAGAAAGACTGGAAGGGATCTGCATATTTCTGCCTCTACAGAGCAGAATATCATTAAAGCATTCAGGGAATCTGGAGGAGTTTCAGTGTAAAGGACGAGGGAGCAAGCCTAAGCTGGACCCCGTGACCTCTGACCCCTCAGATCTCTGAGCCTAAGCTGGACCCCGTGACCTCTGACCCCTGGGATAAAAGGGTCTGCTAAATACAGAAACAGAAACACATTGATTTCACTCTTTAATGTTAAAATAACCAATGATAATGAACAGAAATGTTCTGTTTGTGAGTTAGAGTTTGATATAAGTTGTACAATATTTAAGAAGGAGTGGATATTTATCAGAATTAATTATTTTCAGGTAACAAAATGTGAAAAGAAAACTGTATCGCAGATATGTTTCTGCTGAAATAGTAGTTTGTTGCTCGTTAAATATGAGCTAAACTCTCTGAGTGCTTCTCTAAGAGTCTGAAACTGAAACGATGGTCATTTAATGAGATCCACTGATGTAGAATGTTTGAAATGTTAAAAGTTAAAACCATTTAAGTTAAAGGTACATTATTTAAAATATCTAAAAATGAGTTAAAACATTGTTTAATTTCCTTTGAGAGAGATGAATGTAAACTTCTGTTTCTATTTGAAGGTTTTAAACCTTTTATACCTCAGATAACTTGGGTTAGCCTCAGCTTTCATTCAGTTCTTTATTATCAACGTTTATATGTGAATTTAACTTGTTTGGAATATAAAACGTCATCATTAATGAGAACCTTTGGGATGCCGTCCAATAAAAGCTGGAGGTGGTCCAATAAGATTTAAGCATTTATCTAAAGGAAATAAAGACTAAATTTTCTTCTTAAAGTCTTTGTTTACAGAACAAACGTTAAGACGAATATAACTAATTTGGCAGGATTTTTGATGAAACTGTGACTTTATTTAAAAGAACGTGTCCAGGCTGAGGTGATGTCATCAATCACTGTGAGTCCCTCGAGATCAATAATCCAATCTTTTCCTTTGCAGATGTTTCTTCAGAAGCACATCAAACATTCAGATTTGTGAGATCAGGTTTTGATTTATAATTTATTCAGGAAAGAACAAAGCAAACGATGTTGAGACTATTTCATGAAAAATATCAGCAACACGTCTCAAAAAAGTTGGAGCTGCGAAAAGCTGGAAAAGTGAGAAGAACTAAAGAGAAATTAGTGCCTGTGGAAGTGGAAACCTACACATCTGGAAAGGCTCCATCACTGCTGAAAGGTGTGAACAGGTGTTAGAGCAACATCTGGCCCCTTCTCCAGGGAAGGCCTTGCACATTTCAGCAGGACAAAGTTAATCCTGCAGCAGAAGAGTCCAGCTGCTGCAGTCCAGATGTTTCATCACCTGAAAACTTTTAGATACATGAAAGAAGAAGGACTCCTCTGTCAGACCGGACTGGGACATTATCCTTCTCCCAGAGGTCCAGATGTTTCCAGATGTTGTTAAAAAGAAGAGGGGATGCTGCACAGTGGGAAACATGGAGCTCAGATATTTTCTATTTTCTATTTGGGATAAAATGTTGTTTTGTGAAACGTACAAATGAATTAATTCTGTTTTTATTCACATTTTACGAAGCGTTGGAACTTCTTTGGCAGAGTTCTTGTGTTTTTACGCTCGTTATATTGTCTTAAAGTATTAAACTTGAACTCATTTGAACTCTTCTTTCTGCAAACAGAGATGTTTGGTGTGTTTCCCGCCCTGCAGTGTGTAACTGTTGGCTGCTGACACCAGCTGCAACATTAACCACTCATTTACACTCTGCTCTGTCGCTGTTGCAACTGTTTTAAGGAAACAGGTAAGGAAACAGGTAAGGAAACAGATAAGGAAACAGATAAGGAAACAGATAAGGAAACAGATAAGGAAACAGGTAAGGAAACAGGTAAGGAAACAGGTAAGGAAACAGATAAGGAAACAGATAAGGAAACAGATAAGGAAACAGATAAGGAAACAGGTAAGGAAACAGGTAAGGAAACAGGTAAGGAAACAGGTAAGGAAACAGGTAAGGAAACAGATAAGGAAACAGATAAGGAAACAGATAAGGAAACAGATAAGGAAACAGGTAAGGAAACAGGTAAGGAAACAGGTAAGGAAACAGATAAGGAAACAGGTAAGGAAACAGGTAAGGAAACAGATAAGGAAACAGATAAGGAAACAGGTAAGGAAACAGATAAGGAAACAGATAAGGAAACAGGTAAGGAAACAGGTAAGGAAACAGATAAGGAAACAGGTAAGGAAACAGGTAAGGAAACAGGTAAGGAAACAGGTAAGGAAACAGATAAGGAAACAGGTAAGGAAACAGGTAAGGAAACAGGTAAGGAAACAGATAAGGAAACAGATAAGGAAACAGGTAAGGAAACAGATAAGGAAACAGATAAGGAAACAGGTAAGGAAACAGATAAGGAAACAGGTAAGGAAACAGATAAGGAAACAGGTAAGGAAACAGGTAAGGAAACAGATAAGGAAACAGATAAGGAAACAGGTAAGGAAACAGATAAGGAAACAGGTAAGGAAACAGGTAAGGAAACAGGTAAGGAAACAGATAAGGAAACAGGTAAGGAAACAGATAAGGAAACAGATAAGGAATCAGGTAAGGAAACAGGTAAGGAAACAGATAAGGAAACAGGTAAGGAAACAGGTAAGGAAACAGGTAAGGAAACAGGTAATGAAACAGGTAAGGAAACAGATAAGGAAACAGGTAAGGAAACAGATAAGGAAACAGGTAAGGAAACAGGTAAGGAAACAGATAAGGAAACAGATAAGGAAACAGGTAAGGAAACAGATAAGGAAACAGGTAAGGAAACAGGTAAGGAAACAGGTAAGGAAACAGATAAGGAAACAGGTAAGGAAACAGATAAGGAAACAGATAAGGAATCAGGTAAGGAAACAGGTAAGGAAACAGATAAGGAAACAGGTAAGGAAACAGGTAAGGAAACAGGTAATGAAACAGGTAAGGAAACAGATAAGGAAACAGGTAAGGAAACAGATAAGGAAACAGGTAAGGAAACAGGTAAGGAAACAGATAAGGAAACAGGTAAGGAAACAGGTAAGGAAACAGGTAAGGAAACAGATAAGGAATCAGGTAAGGAAACAGGTAAGGAAACAGGTAAGGAAACAGGTAAGGAAACAGATAAGGAAACAGGTACGGAAACAGGTAAGGAAACAGGTAAGGAAACAGATAAGGAAACAGGTAAGGAAACAGATAAGGAAACAGGTAAGGAAACAGGTAAGAAAACAGATAAGGAAACAGGTAAGGAAACAGATAAGGAAACAGGTAAGGAAACAGGTAAGGAAACAGATAAGGAAACAGGTAAGGAAACAGGTAAGGAAACAGATAAGGAAACAGGTAAGGAAACAGATAAGGAAACAGGTAAGGAAACAGGTAAGGAAACAGATAAGGAAACAGATAAGGAAACAGGTAAGGAAACAGGTAAGGAAACAGGTAAGGAAACAGGTAAGGAAACAGATAAGGAAACAGGTAAGGAAACAGGTAAGGAAACAGATAAGGAAACAGATAAGGAAACAGATAAGGAAACAGGTAAGGAAACAGGTAAGGAAACAGGTAAGGAAACAGATAAGGAAACAGATAAGGAAACAGGTAAGGAAACAGGTAAGGAAACAGATAAGGAAACAGATAAGGAAACAGGTAAGGAAACAGATAAGGAAACAGGTAAGGAAACAGGTAAGGAAACAGATAAGGAAACAGGTAAGGAAACAGGTAAGGAAACAGGTAAGGAAAGGTAGAAAGGAAGAGAAATTCAAAGTGTTCGGTGACGGCTGTTGATGGTAATTTATCTGAGAAATGTTCATATTTCTGCTGAAATATTTCACTCGAGAGGCTTAAACGTCATGTTTTGTGGAGTTTTCTATGTGAGGAACACATGTCCAACCATCCTCTGGGAATCGAACCAGCGATTGAGCTACGACTCTACTCTGTACGGAAGCCCACATGTGCCAAAAGAAGCAAAAACAGAACAGAGAACTCCTGGGTTCTGACTTCCTTCAACCAGGAAAACATCAATCAGAGGATTAAGAAAAGAACTCAGAGTTTTTCCAGGTGAGTTACTCTCGTTGGAGTTGATTTTTCCCGCCATGATCAACGGATCGTAAAATGTGTAGAAAGCAGCCGGTTAAGAAAAGATAAAGATGAACATCCCGAACCAGAAAACCAGGTTACAGCCAGCTGTTCACATCTGGCAGCAGCTCAGAGAATCACTTTAACGGAGATAAAGAGTTGGGGATCACCCCCGACCCCCGCCTCGTTTTCACCTGATGACAAACCCACCGAGCATCGAGTTTCACAGTTTAACGATGACTTCACAAACATCTGGAAGATGTCTGAACATTCAACATCTGCAGTGATAAGTTTCATGATGATTCTGCAGGAAAAATATGTGATAAAACAAATCAATATCAGCTATTGGCCAAATGATCATTAATAACGTCTAAAAAACTGTCAACAAAAAGTATTTATTAGGTGTTTAAAATCAAAATGAACAATTTCTGATATTTTTTTAAAACTTTTTATCAATAATCAATAAGTTACGACGGAGTATTATGGCCACAGAATAAATTAGGAGATTAAAATATTCTGACCTGTTGTTTAGGAGAGTTATTAAAATGAGGGAGCATTTCGTGGAATAGACTTTAGTTTAGGAGAAGCTAACATCAGCATCACATTAACAATCTTTAAAAAGAAAATGCAACTTTTTTAAGAAAGAGAGGATTTGGAGGAAAAATCGCTGCTTTTGTGGAAGAGGAAACGTCTGGAAGTGGCCGACCGCAGGGTTATCGGCGCCATTCGTCATATTTAATGCCGACTTTATTCTCCTAATTTATTTAATTTAAATGTGGCGCTAATTCTCCGTCGTAATGAATAAATATAATTTGGTAACATTCTGTAATATTCGTCTAAAAAACTGTCAACAAAAAGTATTTATTAGAATTTTAAAAGAAACTTTGAGGTGTTTAAAATCAAAATGAACTATTTCTGATATTTTTTTAAACTTTTTATCAATAATCAATAAATTACGACGGAGTATTATGGCCACAGAATAAATAGACTTTAGTTTAGGTAAGTAAGTAGCAACTTTTCCACAGAAAGAGGCAGTCGAACTTGGAGGAAATCGCTGCTTTTGTGGAGGAGGAAACGTCTGGAAACGGCCGACTGCAGGGTTATCGGCGCCATTCGTCATATTTAATGCCGACTTTATTCTCCTAATTTATTTAATTTAAATGTGGCCCTAATTCTCCGTCGTAATGAATAAATATAATTTGGTAATATTCTGTAATATTATGGCATCAGTCACTAAATGAATCTGAATATTTTCATATTAAGTTTAACACAAATATCCTTTTTTTATTGTTTTATTTCTTAATTTTTAAAGGTTTTCTTAAAAATTAGCTTAAAATGTTCCTTTTTATATTAATAAATAACGTCTTTGTTTATTTTTAACATTAATAAACTGCATGTTCAATATTTTGCTTTAATTCTAAATGTAACTTATTTGATGGATTTATTTTATTGAGTTTTGTATTAAGTTTCGATTTATTCGTTACTTTATAGAAACTAAATATATTTAAATATTTAAATTATTCCAACAAATTTGTCTTCTTCAGCCAAAATGTTTCCTGCTTCAGTCGGTCAGTGAATGAATGAATAATCTAACATGTGATGAAGTTTCGTGATAAAAAGCGGGACATGAAGGCGCTCACCTGCAGTCGAAGGGAGTCGAACCGAAGCTGAAGCTGTGATCAGCAGCTCTGTGGCTGGAAACACTCTGTCAGATATTTTCTGTGATCACACTCTCAGACATTTCTGTTGCTGCTGCAGTTTGTTTGTTTTTTTAACTGTAAAATCTGCTGCGTCAGCGGTTTGGATCTTTTTTTTCCCCTTGTCCTGTTCAGCTTTATGGCAGCAGAATTGTAGTCTGAATACTTTTGATGCCAAACAGATTTGCTTTGCATCAAGGGAAGCTTTATAAATGTAAAGCTCCCCTTGATGCCCATTTAATAGATTTAATATATGTAATAGAGCCGAACCGGACCGGGACAAGGAAAGAAGACGAGGAAACAGAACTAAAATAGAAAGAAAAACCAGCTGCTACGCCTGTAAAAACAAACAGACGACGGTCCACGGTCTCTGAGGGGAATCCAGCCTTAGAGCCTCCAGGAGCTCCTGAAAGCAGACAGAGAAAAAACAAACACAAGTAGCAGCAATGGCATGTGAGCGGTTTGGTTCTGAGGAAACAGGCCCGGTTTCATTCACTGAAACTGATTTAATTCACCCGTTACTGTTGAAATGATTCGTGTTTGGCTGAGTTTCAGCATCCAGTCGACTTGTCTTTGAGTTCCCTGAAGGATTCCCTGAAGGATTCCCTGAATGATTCCCTGAAGGATTCCCTGAATGATTCCCTGAAGGATTCCCTGAAGGATTCTGTACGAGCTCCAGAGTCTGTGGGTCATCCGGTTCCTGCAGAACTGCCGGGTCCAAAGTGGTTCTGGTTACGCGGAGCCGGGCGTCTGCTTTGGGAACCTCAGGGTTCCATCTCTGCTGTCTGCAGATGATGTGGTTCTGTTGGCCGTGACCTTCAGTTCACAGGATGAAGGTCGGCTCTTCCAGATGTTCATGATCCGGCTCTTTAGTTCTGGTTGGCTCCGGACTGCTGCTTCCCACATTCGGTACCTTCACAGGTCCAAAGAGGTCAGCTATGAAAGGATCTGCTGGAAAGCAAACCCTGATTTCAGTTCCTAAACCACTGCTCAGGTCATAATTAGGATGAATTTATGCTTCAAAAGGCTGAAAAACCACAGAATAACAGAAAATATGAATCAAATAAACTGAAGCAAACAGAAGAAATAAACTGGGGAAGAGTCTTTAACGGAGGATCTGCTCAGGTTGTTTCATAACGCTGACGCCGTCACAGCTGAGCTCTCTGTGCCTGTGGTTTTCAGCCATCTTTACACTACAGATAAGGAAACTAAAGGGTCTTCAGTTTGGCCCACATCTGAGCCACGGTGAGTGTTTCGGTCTAAACTGGGTCAGTATCCAGCAGACAAAGCAGGAATCGGCCTGTTCAGACGTGGGCGACATCTGGTGCTTACGGCACTTCTATAAACTTATTTAAGGCCAGTTTATAGGTCTGTGGCAGCTGTTTCTATGGCAGTTTCCTTCATTTCCACGATTAAAACCAGGAGATGGAGGTAAAGTGATGGATTAAAACCAGGAGATGGAGTTAAAGTGATGGATTAAAACCAGGAGATGGAGGTAAAGTGATGGATTAAAACCAGGAGATGGAGGTAAAGTGATGGATTAAAACCAGGAGATGGAGATAAAGTGATGGATTAAAACCAGGAGATGGAGGTAAAGTGATGGATTAAAACCAGGAGATGGAGGTAAAGTGATGCATTAAAACCAGGAGATGGAGGTAAAGTGATGGATTAAAACCAGGAGATGGAGGTAAAGTGATGCATTAAAACCAGGAGATGGAGGTAAAGTGATGGATTAAAACCAGGAGATGGAGGTAAAGTGATGGATTAAAACCAGGAGATGGAGGTAAAGTGATGGATTAAAACCAGGAGATGGAGTTAAAGTGATGAATTAAAACCAGGAGATGGAGGTAAAGTGATGGATTAAAACCAGGAGATGGAGGTAAAGTGATGGATTAAAACCAGGAGATGGAGGTAAAGTGATGGATTAAAACCAGGAGATGGAGGTAAAGTGATGCATTAAAACCAGGAGATGGAGGTAAAGTGATGGATTAAAACCAGGAGATGGAGGTAAAGTGATGGATTAAAACCAGGAGATGGAGGTAAAGTGATGGATTAAAACCAGGAGATGGAGGTAAAGTGATGCATTAAAACCAGGAGATGGAGGTAAAGTGATGGATTAAAACCAGGAGATGGAGGTAAAGTGATGGATTAAAACCAGGAGATGGAGGTAAAGTGATGCATTAAAACCAGGAGATGGAGGTAAAGTGATGGATTAAAACCAGGAGATGGAGGTAAAGTGATGGATTAAAACCAGGAGATGGAGGTAAAGTGATGGATTAAAACCAGGAGATGGAGGTAAAGTGATGGATTAAAACCAGGAGATGGAGGTAAAGTGATGGATTAAAACCAGGAGATGGAGGTAAAGTGATGCATTAAAACCAGGAGATGGAGGTAAAGTGATGCATTAAAACCAGGAGATGGAGGTAAAGTGATGCATTAAAACCAGGAGATGGAGGTAAAGTGATGCATTAAAACCAGGAGATGGAGGTAAAGTGATGGATTAAAACCAGGAGATGGAGGTAAAGTGATGGATTAAAACCAGGAGATGGAGGTAAAGTGATGCGTTAAAACCAGGAGATGGAGGTAAAGTGATGGATTAAAACCAGGAGATGGAGGTAAAGTGATGGATTAAAACCAGGAGATGGAGGTAAAGTGATGGTTTAAAACCAGGAGATGGAGGTAAAGTGATGGATTAAAACCAGGAGATGGAGGTAAAGTGATGGTTAAAAACCAGGAGATGGAGGTAAAGTGATGGATTAAAACCAGGAGATGGAGGTAAAGTGATGGATTAAAACCAGGAGATGGAGGTAAAGTGATGGATTAAAACCAGCTTTTTACCTCCACACACAGGAAAAACTATAAAGTATGAAAATAATCAAATAGATTTGTAGAATAAATGGATGAAAAATCAAAACTCCACAGATTTAATGTCATCAATAAATTAAATGACTTCATTTCAACAAAGAAACTTTTATATAATTACAGACAAATTTATTTTCCTCTTTTTATGGAACTTTTTGTTTTTATTAAAGTCTGAAAGCAGCAACGTTTCCTTTGATAAAAGAATAAAACAGCAGAACTGAACCGGCACCATCTTCCTCCATCTTCCTCCTCCTCTCTGTTGTCTCCTGCGCCCCCTGCTGGTGGCGCCTCGCACTGCAGCTGCTTCAGACTCTCCTTGGACTGAGCGTGAAGGGCAGCAGGTCGTCGTATCTCTGTGATCCTCGGTCCTGAACCCTGAGGATCAAACTGAGCAGAACCCTGAGGATCAAACTGAGCTGAACCCTGAGGATCAAACTGAGCAGAACCCTGAGGATCAAACTGAGCTGAACCCTGAGGATCAAACTGAGCTGAACCCTGAGGATCAAACTGAGCTTAACCCAGAGGATCAAACTGAGCTGAACCCTGAGGATCAAACTGAGCTGAACCCTGAGGATCAAACTGAGCTTAACCCAGAGGATCAAACTGAGCTGAACCCTGAGGATCAAACTGAGCTGAACCCTGAGGATCAAACTGAGCTTAACCCAGAGGATCAAACTGAGCTGAACCCTGAGGATCAAACTGAGCTGAACCCTGAGGATCAAACTGAGCTGAACCCTGAGGATCAAACTGAGCTGAACCCTGAGGATCAAACTGAGCTGAACCCTGAGGATCAAACTGAGCTGAACCCCGAGGATCAAACTGAGCCGTCCTGAACCCTGAACCCTGAGGATCAAACTGAGCTGAACCCTGAGGATCAAACTGAGCTGAACCCTGAGGATCAAACTGAACCGGCAGCAGAATCTTCAGAAAGACAGACTGATGGCATCGGAGGAGCTGCTCGTCTCCACCAGGACGCTACGAGATTAAAGGATGCCTCAGAGATAACGCCGGCTGCACCCAGGATGATTTATCCCCGAGTTTCACATGCAACTGACCTCAGTTTTACTGTTCAGAACCAAATGTGTCTCCTGATAAAACTTATTGAGCCAAACAACACTTTTTAATCTTGTTTTCATTGAACTTTTTCTAAATTCTCATTTATAAGGACGAACAGACCAAGAAGCAGCAGCAAAGGGTTCAAACATGAGCGTTCAACACGGAAACTGATGAGAAACTGATGAGAAACTGATGAGAAACTGATGAGAAACTGATGAGAAACTGAGGAGAAACTGATGAGAAACTGATGAGAAACTGTTGAGAAACTGATGAGAAACTGATGAGAAACTGATGAGAAACTGATGAGAAACTGATGAGAAACTGATCAGAAACTGTTGAGAAACTGATGAGAAACTGATGAGAAACTGATGAGAAACTGATGAGAAACTGATGAGAAACTGATGAGAAACTGATGAGAAACTGTTGAGAAACTGATGAGAAACTGATGAGAAACTGATGAGAAACTGTTGAGAAACTGTTGAGAAACTGATGAGAAACTGTTGAGAAACTGATGAGAAACTGATGAAAAACTGTTGAGAAACTGATCAGAAACTGATCAGAAACTGATGAGAAACTGATGAGAAACTGATGAGAAACTGTTGAGAAACTGATGAGAAACTGATCAGAAACTGGTCAGAAACTGATGAAAAACTGATGAGAAACTGATCAGAAACTGATCAGAAACTGATCAGAAACTGATCAGAAACTGATGAAAAACTGATGAGAAACTGATGAGAAACTGATGAGAAACTGATCAGAAACTGATCAGAAACTGATGAGAAACTGATCAGAAACTGATCAGAAACTGATGAGAAACTGATGAGAAACTGTTCAGAAACTGATCAGAAACTGATCAGAAACTGATCAGAAACTGATGAGAAACTGATGAGAAACTGATGAGAAACTGATGAGAAACTGTTCAGAAACTGATCAGAAACTGATCAGAAACTGATCAGAAACTGATGAAAAACTGATGAGAAACTGATCAGAAACTGATGAGAAACTGATCAGAAACTGATCAGAAACTGATGAGAAACTGTTCAGAAACTGATCAGAAACTGATGAAAAACTGATCAGAAACTGATCAGAAACTGATGAAAAACTGATGAGAAACTGTTCAGAAACTGATCAGAAACTGATCAGAAACTGATCAGAAACTGATCAGAAACTGATGAGAAACTGATGAGAAACTGTTCAGAAACTGATCAGAAACTGATCATCATCCCGTACTGAAGGTCCATCGTGGAGGAAGAACCTGATGTTCAAACCTGTTTAAGTGAAATGTTTTCTTCTTCTCGTCTTTGGGAAGTTTTCATTTTATTGACCAAGCAGCAGATCAAAGGGATAAATAACCATCAGACACAAGGAGCCTTTTCCCTCCTGACTGATCTTCATCCTCCAGGTTGGTTTCCTGCTTCTTCTGCTTCTTCTGCTGAACAGCAACCCCTGACAGCGTAGCCCACAGCGCCACCTACTGGTGACACAGCCGAGTTTATTCATGGAAACCATCGATGGAAACGTGCCTGATTCCTGTTTTCTGTCTGCAGCTTTTCAACAGATCCCTTCAGATTGTTTAAAAGACAACAGAAGAAGAAACAGAACTAAAGAGGATGTTTGTGGGGAAACACAGAAGAACGGACGTCTGCTTTAAAGCTTCAGCTCATTCATTATTCATGAGTTCCTTCTCAAAACTAAACGGCTCTGTTTGATGTTACGATAGAGAAGTCTTCATTTCCTCTGAGGATATTTCTGTCGGGGAAATCCAGATGTGTTTCATTTGTTGTGCAATGCTGCTGCAGGTGGAGACACGCTCGGCCTGCAGACGCCGTGGAGGGAAAAGTTAACCCTGCAGGTCGTCCTCATGCATCCACGTCAGCACCAGACTTCAGTCGAACTCGAATGGAAACACTTCCCCAACAAAACCAGTTGAACCGGCAGCAGAGCAACAAACGGTACCAGCACCTTTAGGGCCCTACCAGCACCTTCGGGGCCCTACCAGCACCTTTGGGGCCCTACCAGCACCTTTGGGGCCCTACCAGCACCTTTAGGGCCCTACCAGCACCTTTGGGGCCCTGCCAGCACCTTTGGGGCCCTACCAGCACCTTTAGGGCCCTACCAGCACCTTTGGGGCCCTACCAGCACCTTTGGGGCCCTACCAGCACCTTTAGGGCCCTACCAGCACCTTTGGGGCCCTACCAGCACCTTTGGGGCCCTACCAGCACCTTTGGGGCCCTACCAGCACCTTTAGGGCCCTGCCAGCACCTTTGGGGCCCTACCAGCACCTTTGGGGCCCTGCCAGCACCTTTGGGGCCCTACCAGCACCTTTAGGGCCCTACCAGCACCTTTGGGGCCCTACCAGCACCTTTGGGGCCCTACCAGCACCTTTAGGGCCCTACCAGCACCTTTGGGGCCCTACCAGCACCTTTGGGGCCCTACCAGCACCTTTGGGGCCCTGCAGCCCGGCTGAGACGGCAGGTTCCAGCAGGCTTAAACATGGGAAAAATACTGAGTGGGGCCCAAAGTTTGTGAAGGCAGTGACTCTGACCACCTGATTTACATGTGATGACATCACTGATGACATCACAGTGGATTCTGAACACTTTTTTCTTTATTTGTTTCCTTTTTTTTCCTTTTCTGAGTTCATGAACACAACTATGAACAAAGCTGCCAACCAAGAGTTATGGGATGTTCGTTATATATTATATGTGTTATATGTGGATGTTCAAATTGAAAAAGATGAACACTGAAGGGTTCATTTAAAAGAAAAGAAAAACGCAGCTGACCTGGGAAACCAAGAAATTCACAGAATTATTAAAGAAACAACCTGAAAAGGCAGCAAAAACCTGAGCGAAGAAGAACTGGAAGCAAAGGAGTAGCGGTGAGGATCTGGAAAAGACTGAAATGACAAGGAGAATAAATACTGTGGGGGGGTGAACACAGCTGAGGAAGAGGAGCTGATAACAGGAGAGAAGGTGGATCAGAACCGAGCACCAAGACGAGCTGAAAAACTCAAGAATCCTGAAAACACACCAAAACCTGAAGAACAAACTGAGCTGAACAAAAGGTGTGGAAAAGAACATGATGACAGAGAGAAATGCCGGCTGCCTTTATCTGGTGAAGCCGCTTCCACCTAAACCCCTAAACCTAACCCTAAACCCCCTAGACCCCTTACTATTTATGCCCCACCTGGATGGTCTCCTAAGGCCCTGATTCTGACCCTTTCTGGGAGTCTCATTAGTCATAATTTAAACCCTGGCCTGTACATGGGCCCTAAATTTAACCTCACAGACCCCCGACTGAATATAACCCACCCTGATGACTTTTAGATGCCTAACCCTAATTGGAGGAACCCCAGACAGCCTTTCGAAACCCTATCGGGCCACAGAAACCCTCTTTATAGGGCCCATAGCACAAGGGCTAATTTTCAGAACCACTTAGTGATTAAAAAAATATATAAAAACAATTTTTAATTAAAATAAAATGATTTCTAATTTTCTTCCTTGAGAGGATTGTTCAGTCCCCATCAGAGGCTGTCCTTCGGCGACAGAATTCCTTTTCTATTTCCCCCAACCCCTTCCACCTAAACCCCTAAACCCCTTCCACCTAAACCCCTAAACCCATTCCACCTAAACCCCTAAACCCATTCCACCTAAACCCCTAAACCCATTCCACCTAAACCCCTAAACCCATTCCACCTAAACCCCTAAACCCATTCCACCTAAACCTCTAAACCCATTCCACCTAAACCCCTAAACCCATTCCACCTAAACCCCTAAACCCCTTCCACCTAAACCCCTAAACCCATTCCACCTAAACCCCTAAACCCATTCCACCTAAACCCCTAAACCCATTCCACCTAAACCCCTAAACCCATTCCACCTAAACCCCTAAACCCATTCCACCTAAACCCCTAAACCCATTCCACCTAAACCCCTAAACCCATTCCACCTAAACCTCTAAACCCATTCCACCTAAACCCCTAAACCCATTCCACCTAAACCCCTAAACCCCTTCCACCTAAACCCCTAAACCCATTCCACCTAAACCCCTAAACCCATTCCACCTAAACCCCTAAACCCATTCCACCTAAACCCCTAAACCCCTTCCACCTAAACCCCTAAACCCAATCCACCTAAACCCCTAAACCCCTTCCACCTAAACCCCTAAACCCATTCCACCTAAACCCCTTCCACCTAAACCCCTAAACCCATTCCACCTAAACCCCTAAACCCATTCCACCTAAACCCCTTCCACCTAAACCTCTAAACCCATTCCACCTAAACCCCTTCCACCTAAACCCCTTCCACCTAAACCCCTTCCACCTTAACCCATTCCACCTAAACCCCTAAACCCCTAAACCCAATCCACCTAAACCCCTTCCACCTAAACCCCTAAACCCATTCCACCTAAACCCCTAAACCCCTTCCACCTAAACCCCTAAACCCATTCCACCTAAACCCCTAAACCCATTCCACCTAAACCCCTTCCACCTAAACCCCTAAACCCATTCCACCTAAACCCCTAAACCCCTTCCACCTAAACCCCTAAACCCATTCCACCTAAACCCCTAAACCCATTCCACCTAAACCCCTAAACCCCTTCCACCTAAACCCCTAAACCCATTCCACCTAAACCCCTAAACCCATTCCACCTAAACCCCTTCCACCTAAACCCCTAAACCCATTCCACCTAAACCCCTAAACCCATTCCACCTAAACCCCTAAACCCATTCCACCTAAACCCCTAAACCCCTTCCACCTAAACCCCTTCCACCTAAACCCCTAAACCCATTCCACCTAAACCCCTAAACCCATTCCACCTAAACCCCTAAACCCATTCCACCTAAACCCCTAAACCCCTTCCACCTAAACCCCTAAACCCAATCCACCTAAACCCCTAAACCCCTTCCACCTAAACCCCTAAACCCATTCCACCTAAACCCCTAAACCCCTTCCACCTAAACCCCTAAACCCATTCCACCTAAACCCCTAAACCCCTTCCACCTAAACCCCTTCCACCTAAACCCCTAAACCCATTCCACCTAAACCCCTAAACCCATTCCACCTAAACCCCTAAACCCATTCCACCTAAACCCCTAAACCCATTCCACCTAAACCCCTAAACCCATTCCACCTAAACCTCTAAACCCATTCCACCTAAACCCCTAAACCCATTCCACCTAAACCCCTTCCACCTAAACCCCTAAACCCATTCCACCTAAACCCCTAAACCCCTTCCACCTAAACCCCTAAACCCATTCCACCTAAACCCCTAAACCCCTTCCACCTAAACCCCTAAACCCATTCCACCTAAACCCCTAAACCCATTCCACCTAAACCCCTAAACCCATTCCACCTAAACCCCTAAACCCATTCCACCTAAACCCCTAAACCCATTCCACCTAAACCCCTAAACCCATTCCACCTAAACCCCTAAACCCATTCCACCTAAACCTCTAAACCCATTCCACCTAAACCCCTAAACCCATTCCACCTAAACCCCTAAACCCCTTCCACCTAAACCCCTAAACCCCTTCCACCTAAACCCCTAAACCCATTCCACCTAAACCCCTAAACCCCTTCCACCTAAACCCCTAAACCCATTCCACCTAAACCCCTAAACCCATTCCACCTAAACCCCTAAACCCATTCCACCTAAACCCCTAAACCCATTCCACCTAAACCCCTAAACCCATTCCACCTAAACCCCTAAACCCATTCCACCTAAACCCCTAAACCCATTCCACCTAAACCTCTAAACCCATTCCACCTAAACCCCTAAACCCATTCCACCTAAACCCCTAAACCCCTTCCACCTAAACCCCTAAACCCATTCCACCTAAACCCCTAAACCCATTCCACCTAAACCCCTAAACCCATTCCACCTAAACCCCTAAACCCCTTCCACCTAAACCCCTAAACCCAATCCACCTAAACCCCTAAACCCCTTCCACCTAAACCCCTAAACCCATTCCACCTAAACCCCTAAACCCATTCCACCTAAACCCCTAAACCCATTCCACCTAAACCCCTAAACCCATTCCACCTAAACCTCTAAACCCATTCCACCTAAACCCCTAAACCCATTCCACCTAAACCCCTAAACCCATTCCACCTAAACCCCTAAACCCATTCCACCTAAACCCCTTCCACCTAAACCCCTAAACCCCTTCCACCTAAATCCCTAAACCCATTCCACCTAAACTCCTTACCCTACCCTAACCCCCCTAGACTCCTAAACCTAACCCTAACCTTCACCAGCTGAACTGCAGGAGGGGGGGACTGTTGATGACATTTAATACAGAATGACCAACGGGTCACGAGCAGCTGGAGTTCGACCAAGAAAAAAACATAACGTGAACAGAATGCTGCGGGATCACATGTCCTGACATCCTCGGTCTTTCCGACACTCTTCCCACCTTCCAGCAACTCCGGCTGACCAGGGTTCAGTCTCACCAAGCAGGTAAAGAGTGGCCTTCCAGCCCGGCCGAGCACCGCCTTTAAGATGTGGGGGGTTAGGGTTAGGGTTATGCAGGAGGAGCTGAGAATATCCAGAGAGCACCGAGGCCTGGTGGCATGTCGGTTAAACCGGGCCTTTCATATCCTGCTTTTATTTTACCGGGTCTGTCTCCTTCCTGCCTGGAAACAAAGATGTTGCTGTGAAAGTAACAACTTAAAGAAACTGGATTGAATGCGTTCATTTGCATCTTTCATCCCCCAAAAATCTGACCAGTGGAACTTCTGATGAAAAAAGTTCATTTAAAGCTTTAAAACTGAGAAGAAACACGTCCTGATGAGGGACTTTCAAGCTGTTTTATTCAGTTTCACCAAATTCAAAGACATTTTCCCGCCATAATTCATTCACTTCTCCTTGTATTTCCTTTCTGATTTTCTAAATCTGTGACAGAAACGTCCCCCGTTTCACCATCAGGAGTCACGTGTTTCCTCCTTTTTCTGCCTCATACAAAGCAGCGTCCGAGTGGGGGGGAGGAGCCGGGGGGGGGGGGGGGGGGGGGTGGTGGACCTCAGAAACCCAGAAACGGCAGAAAAGCAGCTCAGAGCGAGAGTGAAGGAGTTAAATCTGAAGGATGAAGGAACAGACGTCTGAAAGTGACCTTATTATTTAACTCTAAAACAACTGTTTTTACCATTTATTATCTCCTTTAGCTGCGTTAATAAGAGTGGGATGAGGCAGATTTACACTCACTGCTGGATCAGGGGTTCACTTAGTTTCTCACTCACTGCTGCTGAAGCTGCTGGATCAGGGGTTCACTTAGTTTCACACTCACTGCTGCTGAAGCTGCTGGATCAGGGGTTCACTTAGTTTCACACTCACTGCTGCTGAAGCTGCTGGATCGGGGGTTCACTTAGTTTTACACTCACTGCTGCTGAAGCTGCTGGATCAGGGGTTCACTTAGTTTCACACTCACTGCTGCTGCTGCTGAAGCTGCTGGATCAGGGGTTCACTTAGTTTTACACTCACTGCTGCTGAAGCTGCTGGATCAGGGGTTCACTTAGTTTCTCACTCACTGCTGCTGAAGCTGCTGGATCAGGGGTTCACTTAGTTTCTCACTCACTGCTGCTGCTGCTGGATCAGGGGTTCACTTAGTTTTACTCACTGCTGCAGGCTGCTGGATCAGGGGTTCACTTAGTTTCTCACACTGACTCAGTGTGTTTATCGCATGTTTTCGCTGTAACATTTCTGTTTATTCGCTTCCTAAACGGGCTTCCGTAGAGGATTCACTTACTTTGTGTGCATGTTTCAGTGTTTCTGGACTCTGTGGAATAAATTCATTCATGTTTAATCCCTTAAAAGTTTTCCTGCTGATGCAGAGACGGGATGAAGCAGCCGGTAAATCTGATATTTCGGCTTCTCGCGCGGATTAAACAGATGATTATATGGATTAAAACCGGCGGCAGCGGCTTATGAAACCGCTGATTTGTACAGATTTCATGATGTGAAGTCACTGATGCAGCCGGAGAAAGAAGGAAGTGATGAAACCACTTCCTCGCAGCTGCTCCCTGCTGCCTCCAGGCTGGCGGGCCGTCCTCGGAGCCCCGGGCCGCTGCACAGCTTCACTCCGCCGGCCGCAGGAGCCCCAGAAGCGGCGGGGCGCAGCTCGGTTTCCTGCAGCTTCGCACGAAAACAAAGCCGCAGATGAGTGGCGTGCGGCCCCGCCTCCTCCGAGCCCACCTGATTACCGTAAAACCCACAGAGGAGGCGCAGAGGTTTTTAGGGGGAGTGTCGCTCCGCTGCGGCACGCGCTCAATCAGAGGGGCGGAGGAGTGTTAAAGTGGGGGTGGGAGGGGGGGGGGGGGGGGGGCAGTGATGTAACGCTGAATTAAAGGGAGACGCCACCCAAAACCAACGTGCATCTCTGCATTTACATGCATCCTGATCGACACGTCAACCCCGTGAGGTCCGTTTTACTGACGTCACCAAACACACCATAAACCGTGCGTGTGTGTGTGTTTATATTTATTTTATCTGCACTTTATCTGTGGTATAAAACTGTACTTAAACCCGAACCATAAGAGGTTTTGAGGGAGGATCCTTCTGTGATGAGGTGAGCAGTAACTGCTGCACTGTTGTTCCTGCAAACTGGTTCTGATCCGATTTAACCGTCCCTGCAGAACACAAACAAGGGCCTTTTTATTTCTCATTTTATAGCACTTCGATCAGTCAAACTTTGCTTTTATCACACTTTTCCGACAGGTATTTTTTAATGATTTAATCAAGCTTTTTGTATGTAAACCTGCTGTTTTCTGATGGATCTGTGGTCCTCGTTCAGCTGTTTCTGCGCCTCGAGCCTGCAGTCTGCAGAGGTGAAAGATTGATCCATGTTGCACAGGTGATCCTTTCCAGGTGTCTGGTTGGAGGAAAACGCTCACAGAGCTGTGAAACTGAGCATTTTAGAGCTTTAACGGCAGATATTGTGTTATTTTTGGCCTTTCTGTTGAGTGAAACAACAAGTGAAACCAGAAGAGTTTGTTTCTGGAGCTGAAAGTGTTGCTGTTTCGTATGTTAGAGTCACAGAGGAAACAAGGCTGGCTCATTTACAAAGCTGCGCACGTGCACAGCACACGTGCACAGCACACGTGCACAGCACACGTGCACAGAACAAATACTTCTTCCAGCAGATATAAGGACTCTCTTTTTGTCTCTACTCCCCAACTTCACTGGTTTGTTTGCCAATAAGCTGCTGTTTGTGATGAGGTTGGTTTTGATTGATTTACTTGGATTATATTCATGAAACTGGATTAAAAACCTGACTTCAGTTGTCAGGAAAAACTAAACTGTGAAGAAAAACAACGGAGAATTAGTTCCACCTCTGAGAAACTCTGGGATTTTCCATCAGTCACGACTTGTGCTTCGATTCCTGTCATTTCCTGTTTTATTTTGAAAGAATAACCTCCTCCCGTGTCAGCGGCTGATCGTCTTCCCTGACTCCAGTGTTTCCACCTGCTGGCTCCTCATGTGTTCAAACAGTCTGCGTCTCCCTTGTCTTGGGCCAGTGTGTCGCCTCCCATCATGGCCTCAGAATCCTCGAGCCTGCAGTGCAGCGATCCTCCTGCAGAGCGTAGCCTTCGGTGTAATTTATTCCTCAGTTCCAGCTTAAAAACGCTAAGTTTCATGGTCTGTTTTTGGAGTGATTTAGAGGATCTTGTCAGGCCTCCGTTGAAGGAGTGCTGACAGTTTATGGGTAAAGTTTCAGTGCCTCTGTTAAAGAGTGAGCTTCTTTGGTTTAAGTTCGCCTCAACAGGTGAGAGTTCATTAGCTTCCACAGCTTTTCTGTTTCTCCTCCTTTCACAGTTATTGAGGAGAGCGCTTTAGAAGCTTCGCAGCCATTGTTTTGCTCGGTCTGGAGATCCTCCAGCTTGTTTATTATCAATAAACAGCTTTTGCCTTGATGAAACCCTGCATTTGTGTCCTGAAGGAGTCACAGAGGGTGATGGGGGAGCTGAAGGAGTCACAGAGGGTGATGGGGGAGCTGAAGGAGTCACAGAGGGTGATGGGGGAGCTGAAGGAGTCACAGAGGGTGATGGGGGAGCTGAGGCTGAGCTCCAGGCTGTTCTCCCTGCACCACTAGCCTCCCACCTGTAGGCGGCTCCTCACCATCAGAGATCAGTCCGATGAGGGCGGTGCCGTCCGAGAACCTCAGGAGCCTGACGGACTGATGATGCAGCTGTTGGTGTGCAGGGAGCAGAGGGGAAAGAGCACATCCCTGGGGGGAACCAGTGCTGATGAGCTGTGTTTTCCCAGCTTCACATGCTGCTTCCTGTCAGACAGGAAGTCTGTAATCCACCTGCAGGCGGAGTCAGGAACACTCAGCTGGGAGAGCTTCTCCTGAGAGCCGGGATCGTTGTGGTGAAGGCAGAGCTGAAATCCACAAACAGGATCCTGGCGTAGGTACCTGGGGAGTCTGAGATATTCTATCATCTCTGGGAATATCTGAGATATTATATCATCTGTGGGAATATCTGAGATATTATATCATCTCTGGGAATATCTGAAATATTCTATCATCTCTGGGAATATCTGGGAATATCTGAGATATTCTATCATCTGTGGGAATATCTGAGATATTCTATCATCTCTGGGAATATCTGAGATATTCTATCATATGTGGGAATATCTCTGGGAATATTTGAGATATTCTATCATATGTGGGAATATCTCTGGGAATATTTGAGATATTCTATCATATGTGGGAATATCTCTGGGAATATTTGAGATATTCTATCTTCTCTGGGATATTCTATCATCTGTGGGAATATTTGAGATATTATATCTTCTCTGGGAATATCTGAGATATTCTATCATATGTGGGAATATTTGAGATATTCTATCATATGTGGGAATATCTCTGGGAATATTTGAGATATTCTATCATATGTGGGAATATCTCTGGGAATATTTGAGATATTCTATCATATGTGGGAATATCTCTGGGAATATTTGAGATATTCTATCTTCTCTGGGATATTCTATCATCTGTGGGAATATTTGAGATATTATATCTTCTCTGGGAATATCTGAGATATTCTATCATATGTGGGAATATCTCTGGGAATATTTGAGATATTCTATCATCTCTGGGAATATCTCTGGGAATATTTAAGATATTCTATCATCTCTGGGAATATTTAAGATATTCTATCATATGTGGGAATATTTGAGATATTCTATCATATGTGGGAATATTTCTGGGAATATTTGAGATATTCTATCATCTCTGGGAATATCTCTGGGAATATCTGAGATATTCTATCATCTGTGGGAATATCTGAGATATTATATCATCTCTGGGAATATCTGAAATATTCTATCATCTCTGGGAATATCTGGGAATATCTGAGATATTCTATCATCTGTGGGAATATCTGAGATATTCTATCATATGTGGGAATATCTCTGGGAATATTTGAGATATTCTATCTTCTCTGGGATATTCTATCATCTGTGGGAATAATTGAGATATTCTATCATCTCTGGGAATATTTCTGGGAATATTTGAGATATTCTATCATCTCTGGGAATATCTGAGATATTCTATCATCTCTGGGAATATCTCTGGGAATATTTGAGATATTCTATCATATGTGGGAATATTTCTGGGAATATTTGAGATATTATATCATATGTGGGAATATTTCTGGGAATATTTGAGATATTCTATCATCTCTGGGAATATTTAAGATATTCTATCATCTCTGGGAATATCTGAGATATTCTATCATCTCTGGGAATATTTGAGATATCCTATCATATGTGGGAATATCTGAGATATTATATCATCTCTGGGAATATCTGAGATATTATATCATATGTGGGGATATCTGGGAAGACACCAGTCGCTCACAGTTTATTGTTTATTGGCTCAAACTGGAAACAGTTGGTGAGTCACGTCACTTTAACCAGATTCACAAAGCTGTTTCCCTTAATCCTAACTCTGCATTGAGATCATCCTCAAGTGAGAGGATAAAGTTCTGAGAGCATTAGTAGAGGATTTATTATTTTAACTGCTTCCATTCACCGTTTCTTCTCAATTACAATCAAAAACAACGTTGGAAAATCGGCTAATTATGGTTTCAAGTCTTCAACACACCTTCAGTTTCCTCTTTGGAAATAAGTAAAATTTCAAACTTTCACTTCAGATATTTGACTTCCCAAATCCCAACGAACATGTTAATGTGGGCCAAAAATGGACGTCTTATCTGGGCCGTTAAAGAGGGGCCGACATTAAGTTCCACTGAAGCCCTGACGTTTCTTAGGCATAATTACTCATGGGATTTACATGGGTGGGCTTGAGCTGGACAACACAGATGGGGCCCATTTGGGTTTGACAAATGAAGGGGGAAACACTCGTGGCACCAACTTTAGGACATCCACATGAGCATTAACACTGGGCCAAAATGGAACCTATGGACCATCCCATTTTGGGCCCATTTACAAGCCATACGAGCCCAAAAATACAAATGTTGGCTGGAATTCAAATGGAACATTATCGTGCTTCCATTTAGCAGAAACTTTAATTTAAAGCGACTGTAAGTGATGAACACATCGAGGGAAGTGAGGGCGTCACACCAACAACCTTCTGATATGATTACAACCTCCTGCAGCTGCCTCTGAACTGTTTTTACTGGAAAAATGTGTCAGCGAGCAGACCTCTGCTGTTTTACTAGAACTTTAAAACTGGAGCAACAGTCGAACTAATGACTGGATAAGACTGAAGGCGCCGGTTGTTTTTACTGAACCTGCTGAATCCAGTTTTTCTAACCATAATCTGGAAGTTATCTGTTGCTTGTTATAAGTAAAAGTCTGTGTTTTACATTAATAGTTGTGACTTATCTCAACTGGTTTCATTAATCTTGTTCTTTTAAGCTATATTTTTCTTTATTGGTCTTTATTGGTCTCTCTTCTCGTGGTTTTTTTTTACTCAGAGGCCTTCAAACCTGAAGATACTCGTAGTTTAATCAAGCTTCTATATGTTTATGAATATCTATGTCAGGTCCTCCCTTCTGTCTGTGTGGATGTAGTTTTAAGATTTAAATGGTTAAAAATTCATTCTCAGCACCATTTTTCATCAGCAGTTGGCAGAAATACTTGATTTAATGGTAGAAATGTATTAAAGTTTTACATTTAGGGTCCCTGATGTTGGTTGAAGTGAACTGATCACACGGACAGAAGGTCAGATTCAACTAAAAAATGGAGGTCTCTGAGCTAACTCTCCAGATCCAGAGAATTTAACCAAACTAATCTTATTTTCATGTGAATAACTGAGGCTCCGGTGAGGACTGAGCTGTGGTCTCGGTGCGTTTGCTCACTCACGGCCTCTTTCGGAGCTATTTTGTGGTAATAACAGGCAGGAAGTCTGACATTTGGGAGTTTCTGTTGTTATTTTCTGAAAGCCAAAATGGCGTGGCAAACGGCAAGGGCGCGAGCGTGCACGTCTCGGACAAGACAACACATGCGGGCGGGAAAATGCCGCTGCGCCTCTACTCGGGTCTTTCCGGCAGCCTCCGGAGCGGCGGAACACGCGCGGAGCCACGACGTGGAGAGCAGCCGTAGCCGCAGAAGTGGAGCCGAGTAGCCGCTGGAGTAGCCCAGCGACCCGGGGCCCGCGTTTACCCAGGTTACGGTCCGGAGCTCAGGGCAGGGGAAGGGCTGGCGGCTCGGGTACAGAAGAATGAGAGAGCCCTCTAACCGGAGGGGGCGAAAACATGAACGGGGCCGTGTATATTTCGTTTTTCCAGGGCCAGCTGGAGTCCGTGCTGGAGCAAGTCGTTCAGCTCGCCGTCCAGGAAATAAGCAAGACGGTGGGCTCCAGCCTGAACGCCCTGCTGCTGGAGACGGCCGTGAAGGAGCAGGAAAACCACCGGCTCAGGCTCCAGCTGCAGTCGCGGGAGACCCGGGGGCGAGCCTCGGACGACGCAGGCTCCGCGGCGGCTGGTAGGAACAAGGCTGGCGACGAGCGGGGGGACGGCGGCAGGACAAAGCCCGAGCAGCCGCAGCCACGCGGAGGGCAGAGCACCGAGCTCGGCGTGCCCACCGACACGCGCCGCCTGGAGCAGAGAGGACGGGTCGTGGGTAAGCAGCCGTTACACAACACACTGTGGCAGGCAGGAACACACCGAGCAGCGGGCTCTCCTCCCTCCGTCTCTGCCCCGAGCCGCACGCCGCCGAGGCGTTGCGTAACCCGCCGTGGCGTGAAGCTTTGTGAGTAAACAGCAGAGGCCTCCAGGTGGGAAAAACCAGGATCCCCGGGCTCCCCTGTCAGGTAGCGCGGGGCGGAGGAGCCTCAGTGGGCGGCAGCAGCCCGAGCAGCAACGAGTCTGGACAACTCCACAATGAAGCTTTAAATTGAGCAGATTTAACATAAAGAGGAATGTGGACTCAGCCGCTCGGCCTAGTTTTCCATGAAACGTCTTGCCTGAGCGTCATGTCAGTCATGTTTACTCTGACAGAACAGGTTCACGAGCAAAAGAGTTGAAACAGCTCAGAAACAAAGACGCTGCCAGGTTAAAAATAAAAAGCAAGGCCTCCATTCCACCAGCTTGTAGGTCATAAAATTAGATTTACTGCCTTGTTTGACATGTCCCCTTCAGGGATGGGGGGGTGGTGGTGGTGGTGGGGGGCACCGGGACAAAGGGGCAACACACTGCAGGAGACAGGCAGGGAAAATGGCCTCATGGTGGACGGGACGGACCCTCTGAGCTTCCCTGGAGCTGAAAACATGGAGGCGGCGCTGAGCATGAATATGAACGGCCTGCGGCGGGTTCCCTGTGTCGGGTCGGATTTATTCCCTGGAGCTGTGCTCCAATGCAACCTGTGAAGATTTTCAGAAAGGTGTGGCGTTGGTTTTTCTCCAACAGAAACGTATTTCAGGCTCAGGTGCAGCGTTGGAGACGCAGACAAGGTGACATAAAGGTCTTTGGCAGAGCCGGGACAATGAAAAGAGCCGAGGCCGACACGAAATGTCAGAAACGGACGTTAAAACGGGCGGAAATCAGAAAAATTAGTCGCACATTTGTCAAAGTTAAGTTGGCTGAAGGAATTTTTCCGGCTGCTTCTAAAGGTCAACCTGTTTGAAACCTTTCCAGGAAGAAAACAAACGTTCTAATTAGCTGGAAATACAGGTAAGAAAGTCTTGTTTTGAGCTGGAAATACTCTGGAGGTGGTGTTTGGGTGGAGCAGGCAGGAACATGCAGCCGAAATCACTTTGTTGCATCGTTTGTTAAGACTTTCTGTCTGCTTGTGACGACTGTTTGGGTGTCGGAAGAATCCGAATCCACAACTTCCACGAACAGAAAGCTACGTACCGTCTGACGGAGAACAGGGTGAAGCAGCATCACTCTCCGGAGGATTAACTGCTGTGTTCTTACTGCTCCATAAACTCCCCAAGAAATTCGTAAGTAAGGCTGCAAACGTTTGTTTCCGATGCAGCTCCTCCGGGACATTTCTTTTCTTTGTTTCGTCTGCTCGTAAAGATCAAGATGCCTGAAGTGAAGATAACTTCGTCCGTTTTTGTCCGAAGTGACGATAACTTCGTCCTTTTTTGTCCGAAGTGAAGATAACTTCGTCCGTTTTTGTCCGTAGTGAAGATAACTTCGTCCGTTTCTGTCCAAAGTGAAGATAACTTCGTCCTTTTTTGTCCGAAGTGAAGATAACTTCGTCCGTTTTTGTCCGAAGTGAAGATAACTTCGTCCGTTTTTGTCCGAAGTGAAGATAACTTCGTCTTTCTTTGTCCGAAGTGAAGATAACTTCGTCTTTCTTTGTCCGAAGTGAAGATAACTTCGTCCTTTTTTGTCCGAAGTGAAGATAACGTCGTCTTTCTTTGTCCGAAGTGAAGATAACTTAGTCCTTTTTTGTCCGAAGTGAAGATAACTTAGTCCGTTTTTGTCCGAAGTGAAGATAACTTAGTCCTTTTTTGTCCGAAGTGAAGATAACTTAGTCCGTTTTTGTCCGAAGTGAAGATAACTTAGTCCGTTTTTGTCCGAAGTGAAGATAACTTCGTCCGTTTTTGTCCGAAGTGAAGATAACGTAGTCTTTCTTTGTCCGAAGTGAAGATAACTTAGTCCGTTTTTGTCCAAAGTGAAGATAACTTAGTCCGTTTTTGTCCGAAGTGAAGATAACTTCGTCCGTTTTTGTCCAAAGTGAAGATAACTTCGTCCGTTTTTGTCCAAAGTGAAGATAACTTCGTCCGTTTTTGTCCAAAGTGAAGATAACTTCGTCCGTTTTTGTCCAAAGTGAAGATAACTTCGTCCGTTTTTGTCCGAAGTGAAGATAACTTCGTCTTTTTTTGTCCGAAGTGAAGATAACTTCGTCTTTTTTTGTCCGAAGTGAAGATAACTTCGTCCGTTTTTGTCCGAAGTGAAGATAACTTCGTCCGTTTTTGTCCGAAGTGAAGATAACTTCGTCCGTTTTTGTCCGACGTGAAGATAACTTTGTCTTTCTTTGTCTGAAGTGAAGATAACTTCGTCTTTCTTTGTCCGAAGTGAAGATAACTTCGTCCTTTTTTGTCCGACGTGAAGTTGACTTTTATCCGTTAGATTTTTTTTTATGACTTCATATTTAATATTTTGATTTAACCGAATTTTCCTTTGAGTTTAAATGCCACCAAACACAAGCTTAGAAAATATGCTCGTTATAAAAATGACAAAGTATTTTACTATTATACTATTATGTACTATTGTAAAGAATACTGAAAACTTACTTTAGTGACATTTATATCTCAGAAAATATGACAGATCTTGAACAGTGACACTGCTCCTCCAAGCTAACGTCAGAATAATTAAAGTGGCAGCACGTACCTGGGGTCCGACACTTTCAGCATGTGGGCAAACATGCAAACAGTCGACTACTTTTTCTAAGAGCCGAGTCATTTTTGTTTGGTCCAGGAGGAGAATAAGTTTCAGGACGTGGAACTAATGATTACGCTGCTGTTTCTGCCAGAGTTTGCACGGAGAGCGGAAGCATCAACACAAAGTGACGCAGTGTTTCACCCACGTTGTGTGGGACGGAGCTAGCTTACCGTGGTTCTACCAGCGCCATGAGGACAGCTAAACGCTCGTGTGACAGTAAACAACAAATAACTGCTTTGGTGATTAATGTTAGTTTAATGATGACATCATAATGATGTCACGACTAGTTGACTTCAGTGTGCTTGATTAGTTAACCTCAAATCACTTAAAATGCCCGTCCTGAGTTATCGGAAGCGAACGACAGAAGTTAAAGATAAAAGTTATTTAGTCTCTTTATCGTCTCTGTGGTAACAAACGTGTGATTTCAGTTGGAAAACAAACTGCTTTAATGAGGTTTTCATTACAACAAAGAAAAATAAAGATTTCTGAGCTTACGACGTGTACATGAACGCAGCACGAAGTCTCTCAGGCTTTGATGATTAAAACAATGTAGATTTCAGACTCTAAGGGGTGTACCTTGAAGGCACCACGAAGTCCCTGTTCTTCGGGTTAGATTTAACAAAGTTTCACTGCGTCTCTCCGTGATTTCAGCGGAAACACGACATTTTTAACCGTTCAGTCTGCTCAGTTCATCTGTGATGCTGCTCAGGTTTTCCCCGGTTCTGAACCGTCTGACCTGGCGGGTGGATTCCTTCGGTGGGTGGGGGGACTCGGGGGTGTCGGGGTGTTGGTATGTGACAGCCTCCACAGAAGCTGTGGCTGAAGGTCGAGGTCAAACCTCTGAGCCGGATCGGTTATTAATAAACCCGACCAGTTAGCTGCTCCGTGACGTCCTGAACTGAACAACTCGCCCATAACTGCTCTGGTTCAGGATCCAGAGCCTGATCCAGTTCTTCCTCCAGTTCAGAGGTTAACTGGAGATCGGCTCCTTGTTTTTCTCTGAAGTCTCGATCGTGTGACGGCGAGCGGCTCTGCGGCGAGCCGTTTGGATGCTTTCACGAAGAGACGTGAAACAGGAAGAGGTCAGCAGCAGATAAACGGAGGGAAGAGTGACGGCAGAACCCACTTCCGCCGTGTTCTGGTGCCCAGTTTCCACCGTGTTCTGGTGCCCAGTTTCCACCGTGTTCTGGTGCCCAGTTTCCACCGTGTTCTGGTGCCCAGTTTCCGCTGTGTTCTGGTGCCCATTTTCCGCCGTGTTCTGGTGCCCATTTTCTGGTTTCCACCGTGTTCTGGTGCCCAGTTTCCGGTTTCCACCGTGTTCTGGTGCCCAGTTTCTGGTTTCCGCCGTGTTCTGGTGCCCAGTTTCCACCGTGTTCTGGTGCCCATTTTCCGCCGTGTTCTGGTGCCCAGTTTCTGGTTTCCACCGTGTTCTGGTGCCCAGTTTCTGGTTTCCGCCGTGTTCTGGTGCCCAGTTTCTGGTTTCCGCCGTGTTCTGGTGCCCAGTTTCCACCGTGTTCTGGTGCCCAGTTTCTGGTTTCCACCGTGTTCTGGTGCCCAGTTTCTGGTTTCCACCGTGTTCTGGTGCCCAGTTTCCGGTTTCCACCGTGTTCTGGTGCCCAGTTTCCGGTTTCCGCCGTGTTCTGGTGCCCAGTTTCCGCTGTGTTCTGGTGCCCAGTTTCCACCGTGTTCTGGTGCCCAGTTTCCACCGTGTTCTGGTGCCCAGTTTCCAGTTTCCACCGTGTTCTGGTGCCCAGTTTCCGCTGTGTTCTGGTGCCCAGTTTCCACCGTGTTCTGGTACCCAGTTTCCACCGTGTTCTGGTGCCCAGTTTCTGGTTTCCACCGTGTTCTGGTGCCCAGTTTCTGGTTTCCACCGTGTTCTGGTGCCCAGTTTCCACCGTGTTCTGGTGCCCAGTTTCCAGTTTCCACCGTGTTCTGGTGCCCAGTTTCTACCGTGTTCTGGTGCCCAGTTTCCGCCGTGTTCTGGTGCCCAGTTTCCACCGTGTTCTGGTGCCCAGTTTCCACCGTGTTCTGGTGCCCAGTTTCCGCCGTGTTCTGGTGCCCAGTTTCCGCCGTGTTCTGGTGCCCAGTTTCCGCCGTGTTCTGGTGCCCAGTTTCCGCCGTGTTCTGGTGCCCAGTTTCCGCCGTGTTCTGGTGCCCAGTTTCCGCCGTGTTCTGGTGCCCAGTTTCCACCGTGTTCTGGGGCCCAGTTTCCACCGTGTTCTGGTGCCCAGTTTCCACCGTGTTCTGGTGCCCAGTTTCCACCGTGTTCTGGTGCCCAGTTTCCACTGTGTTCTGGTGCCCAGTTCCCACCGTGTTCTGGTGCCCATTTTCCACCGTGTTCTGGTGCCCAGTTTCCACCGTGTTCTGGTGCCCAGTTTCCAGTTTCCGCCGTGTTCTGGTGCCCAGTTTCCACCGTGTTCTGGTGCCCAGTTTCCACTGTGTTCTGGTGCCCAGTTTCCACCGTGTTCTGGTGCCCAGTTTCCAGTTTCCACTGTGTTCTGGTCCCAATTTCCACCGTGTTCTGGTGCCCAGTTTCCACCGTGTTCTGGTGCCCAGTTTTCACCTTGTTCTGGTGCCCAGTTTCCAGTTTCCACTGTGTTCTGGTCCCAATTTCCACCGTGTTTTGGTGCCCAGTTTCCACTGTGTTCTGGTGCCCAGTTTCCACCTTGTTCTGGTGCCCAGTTTCCACCTTGTTCTGGTGCCCAGTTTCCACCTTGTTCTGGTGCCCAGTTTCCACTGTGTTCTGGTCCCAATTTCCACCGTGTTTTGGTGCCCAGTTTCCACCGTGTTCTGGTGCCCAGTTTCCACCGTGTTCTGGTGCCCAGTTTCCACCTTGTTCTGGTGCCCAGTTTCCACCTTGTTCTGGTGCCCAGTTTCCACCGTGTTCTGGTGCCCAGTTTCCAGTTTCCACCGTGTTCTGGTGCCCAGTTTCCACCGTGTTCTGGTGCCCAGTTTCCACCGTGTTCTGGTGCCCAGTTTCCACCGTGTTTTGGTGCCCGGTTTCCACCGTGTTCTGGTGTCCGGTTTCACCTCGTCGTGCACCGGACCAGCTTTTTACAGGTGGGGTTACTGTTCTTAGCTACAGCTTACCGGACCGGAACCTCGAGCTCTTGGTTTAGGTCTCAGAGTCAATGTTTTGCCAAAAGCTGTCAAACTGCTAATTCTGATGTTCTCCCCCTTTAAGTTCTGTCCCGCCGAACCAAGAGGAACCAAGGCACAAAAAATGAGTCATTACAGATGCAACATGTCTGATAAACGGACCTGTTTTTGTTCTGGTTGGACTTTGGTTGGACTCAGAACTTAGAGCAGGTAACAGGAACCTTCACCAGCAGCCTCTGATGCTACAGATGCAACACGCCTGATAAAAGCAGCTGTTTTTGGACATTGGTTCCAGGCTGAAGCTGCTCTGAAGGATGATGTTGTTCTGGTGGCGTTTCCGCAGCAATGAGCCGCTCTTTGTCCCGTAAAGTTGTGTAAACTGTAAAAGTGTCTCCGCTGCCCGGCCCCGGCTTCCTGCTGTCCTCTGATCAGTTATTAAAGCAGAGCGATGTAAAGACCGCGGCTGCTCGGCGCTCCGCTGGCAGCTTTATGAGCCGCCTGTCCACGCCTCGTATATCAGCGGCCTCTTTAGCACTGAGCCGAGAGCCAAGATGGTGGATGGGCGCCATGACGACACGTGCCGCTCCAAGCTGTGGCTTAAATAAAAGCTGGTAGATGTGTCATTAAAAAAGTCATCCGATCAATCAGTAGAACCATACATTAGCTGAGTAACCGTCCAGAACCGTACCCATAGAACCGGGTTCTGACCCGGTCAGGTCCTCATAAGGGTGGAGATCTCCTCATTTTTGGAAGCAGAAAAACACAAACAGATGATGGATAACGTGCGCACATCTGCTCACTGGAGCGCACACTCGCTGTTCACCGCCACGGAGGACGTGAGGACGCCGTGACATCACAGCGTCCACGGCGAATGTTTTGAGTCTGCTTTGGTTAATTTTCTTTGGTAATTATCCACTTTAGCCTTAATTTAGTGTCTTTATGTCACATTTTGGCCGTTTGGGAACACGTTTTTTGTCTTTTCTAACTTTATTGGTTTATTATTTATTGATTCTGTCCCTTTAAGTTTGTTAAACTTTGGTTGATTTGCATCTCGGATTCATTCTGGTCTCATTTTGTCTTATTTCAATATAAACTGGTTTTTCTTTGTGTTTCTGTAGTTTTTGGTTATTTTCTCTCTTTGTGGTAGTTTTGAGGCTCACGTTGTTTAACTTATTTTGGTAATTTTTCTTTTTTTTGCCGGTTTAAAAGCTGAATTTAGTCTCTTGTGATAATGATATTTAATATATTCGTTATAAACTTAATGGAAGCTTTAAGGAGCCACGGCAGGTCAGAACAGGGTCAATTTTGAGTTTTGGACCAGTCTGCTCCTTCTATATCTGTTCTTTCCACCTGCTATATTAATAATATTCTACATTATTATTCTATATTACTAATGTTCTACATTATTATTCTATATTATTATTCTATATTACTAATGTTCTACATTATTATTCTATATTACTAATGTTCTACATTATTATTCTATATTAATAATATTCTACATTATTATTCTATATTATTATTCTATATTAATAATATTCTACATTATTATTCTATATTATTATTCTATATTAACGATGTTCTACATTATTATTCTATATTACTAATATTCTACATTATTATTCTACATTATTCTATATTACTAATGTTCTACATTATTATTCTATATTATTATTCTATATTAACGATGTTCTACATTATTATTCTATATTAATAATATTCTACATTATTATTCTATATTATTATTCTATATTAACAATATTCTACATTATTATTCTATATTACTAATGTTCTACATTATTATTCTATATTATTATTCTATATTAATAATATTCTACATTATTATTCTATATTACTAATGTTCTACATTATTATTCTATATTATTATTCTATATTACTAATATTCTACATTATTATTCTATATTATTATTCTATATTACTGATGTTCTACATTATTATTCTATATTAACGATGTTCTACATTATTATTCTATATTAATAATATTCTACATTATTATTCTATATTATTATTCTATATTAATAATATTCTACATTATTATTCTATATTACTAATGTTCTACATTATTATTCTATATTATTATTCTATATTACTAATATTCTACATTATTATTCTATATTATTATTCTATATTACTGATGTTCTACATTATTATTCTATATTATTATTCTATATTAACGATGTTCTACATTATTATTCTATATTACTAATATTCTACATTATTATTCTATATTATTATTCTATATTAATAATATTCTACATTATTATTCTATATTACTAATGTTCTACATTATTATTCTATATTATTATTCTATATTACTAATATTCTACATTATTATTCTATATTATTATTCTATATTACTGATGTTCTACATTATTATTCTATATTAACGATGTTCTACATTATTATTCTATATTAATAATATTCTACATTATTATTCTATATTACTAATGTTCTACATTATTATTCTATATTATTATTCTATATTACTAATATTCTACATTATTATTCTATATTATTATTCTATATTAATAATATTCTACATTATTATTCTATATTAGTAATATTCTGTATTATTACTGAGGGCCTGAACATTTATTCTGTTTTTGAGCAACTGTTTCCAATACTATTTAAATCTTTAAATGCTGTTTTTAGCATTAATATCTCAGCCTCTGTAGCACCGACTCACACCAAACTTTCCAGTTCTACACTCAGCCGTATTCTGAAGGTATTTACCGAAGGGTTTCTGAATAAACCATTCCTGGCCTGATTTATGGGACATTATAATAAAAATATAGGGAAATTCTATGTTTTTAAGTCTATTGACGGTATATATTATTTTCTTAGGTAATGAAAGCAGATGTCCTGAAATCTTTTTGTGATTTTCTTTTCATCTGGTGTGTAAACAAAATGGAAAAAGAATTTTGCACCTGTTTTTTTCATATATTCAGATCTATCAACTGGAAATATGCAAATATGCAAATGTGTGCATATTTAATGAGATAATGCCTAATTTGCATAATTAAACAGACATTTAAAAACCTTGTAACACATTTTTTTTCATTTGTAAGTAATCAGCTGAGGAAGTTTCATGGTCACATCTGTTATTTTAAAAAGTCTCTCCTTAAATAATATTCTGGTTGTTTTGAGTTTCTTTGCAGCCATTTTGTCTCGTACTCTGTTTTTGTATCTTTCTGGGAAATCTCTAATTTCAGGGATTAGGCCTTTGTGGGGGCCCTGAGCCTTTGGGGCCCCTGAGCCTTTGGGGGCCCTGAGCCTTTGGGGCCCCTGAGCCTTTGGGGGCCCTGGAGCCTTTGGGGCCCCTGAGCCTGTGGGGCGCTGCTGTGGTGAAAGTGAGCGTCTCTGTTTCAGTTGTCAGAGTTCAGCAGCAGCTCCTCTGGTTCAGCTGGTTAACGCCTGAGGCTGAGCCGGTTCAAAGGTTAACAGAGGTCAGAGGTCAACAGCAGCCAGCTGACCTCAGGCCTGCGGCGGCAGCTTCAGAGACCAGAGCCGGTTCGTTTTTTTCCAAACGACAAACCGAACCCCAGCGACGACCCAAAGAGACGACATGAGGCCGTTACCTCAGGAAGGATGCGGTTAAAACGTCATTAAGGCTGCGTTGTGCCTGTTGGAACTGATTTAAAGATCAGAAATGTCCACAGACGGGAATAAGTGGAATAAAACTGGAGGAAAGTGTCAGAAATGTTTGAAATGATGAGTTAGAGGTTCCCTGAAGTGAGCCTGAGGTCCGTTTGTTTCCTGGACGCTGCGCTTCGGTCACATGACTGAACATCCGACCGTCTGTTAAACCGTAGGATCTGAACCAGGAGCTTTACTCGGTCCATTTACGGGTCATTTGGGACATTTTTGGGCCTTTTCGTCGCTGTTGTTCATGTTTTACTGATTAAATCTTTCTTTTTGAGCTCATTTTTCGGTAATTTTAGTCCCACTTTGGTCATTATTTAATAACTTTGTCTTATTTTAGCCGTTATTTGTACTTATTTTGTGTTTTTTTGTTGATAATTTTGTCTTTTTGGTATAATTCAGATAATTTCTTCTCTTTGTGCTCATATTGCTGTTAAACTTTGGTAGATTTGCATCTTTGATTCATTTTGTGGTGACTTTAATCTCATTTTAGCGTTTTCCTTATTAAAATCTATTCATATTTTGCAAATAACCATATTTGGTTATTTTGTGTCTTTATGGTCGTTTGGAGGCTAATTTTGGCTCAATCTTTTGGTCATTTTTACACCTTTGATACTTTGAAGAACCTCTTTTCGGACTTTAAGCTGGGTTTTTCTGAACAATCATCGGGCTGAGGAAGTAATTTCAGCTGCTGAAGACGAGTTAGCTTCTAACTAGCTTCTAGTTAGCTTCGTGTCCTCTCCCGACTCCTGAGTGATGAAGCTGTTTTAAACATAACTTTGCAGCACCGTTATCATCGCTGTCATCACAAACTCCAAAAATAGGGACGTTAAGGAAGATTAGTGAAGGACGTCCAATCAAGTTTTGTTGTGTCGGATAATTTAAAATACTCTCCCTGCTGCACACATAACTGCATTAAAGTCCTGAACATCATGTTCGTGTTCACGTTTCTTCAGATTTCATTTGTTTTTGATTCTAAACATAATTCAGTTGCAGTTCTGTGGGTTTTATTTGAACTAAAGTAACTATTTCAGGATGAAACTGAGCTTTCCAAAGTAACGCCTGGGATCAGACCCCAAGTCTACCTGAAGAGCAGACGTCAAGGACGCAGAGCAGCAACAAAATGGATGAAAAGAGGAGGAAGTTTGAATCGTTTCTGTGCATGTGGTCTCCTGAGCGCTCACCTGAGTTACCTGCTGACGCTGTGTGTGACATCATCAGCTGAGTCGTTGCTAAGCAACAGAAGCAACAGCCCCAAAAACAGCAGCGAACACGTTTCCTGCTGCTGTTCTCATGACTGTGGCGAATGTTTTCTTCTTTTGGTTTATTGATCGTTTATCTATAGAGTACCAATAATAACACCCCCCCCCACCTCTGTCCCGCAGACCAGCTGAAGTGCGTCATGGAGCAGGTTCTGGACTTCGCCGTGCGCGAGCTGACAAAGATCGTGGAGGCGTCGTTCGACGACCTCCTTCTGGAGATCACGAAGATGGAGAAGGAGCAGCAGCTGCTGGAGGAGAGGCTGGGGAAGAGCTGCGAGAGGGGGGGAGGAGAGAAGACGAGGGGCGCCGGCGGCGTGAGGAGGAGGGGCTCGGAGAACGACTCGGTGTCCCCCAGCGGGTCCGAGGAGGCCCGGGAGGAGCCGGCCAAGGTGTCCAAAGAGACCGTGCCGACAAATGGTGAGTAATCATCCTGCAGGTAAAGCTGACAACACAGGTGCTGTTTTACCTCTCGTTCACGTTAGCAACCGTCGCCATTCTCAGAGAAATTGCTCACATGCTTCCTTTGTAGTTCGCGTGTTACCAGAGGATCGCATGAGGGGGCACACCTGGTCCCTGAGACCGGAAGCTGCTGCCGGATTTACAAAAAACAGTGATAAACGGTGAATATGCTGTCAGGTTAGCGTGAGGCGCCGACGCCAACATACAAAACATCAACATCAGTTATCTGCATACATCGTAAGGATACAGGTAATCGCGAACGTTCGAACAATATACCCGCCGTCCTGTCAGATTTGTTCACATTTAATTGTGTACGTAAATACGTTTGATGTGTACGTAAATACGTTTAATGTGTACGTAAATACGTTTAATGTGTACGTAAATACGTTTAATGCGTACGTAAATACGTTTGATGCGTACATAAATACATTGATGCGTACGTAAATACGTTTAATGCGTACGTAAATACGTTTAATGTGTACGTAAATACTTTTGATACGTACGTAAATACATTCATACGTACGTAAATACGTTTGATACGTACGTAAATACGTTTGATGCGTACGTAAATACGTTTGATGCGTACGTAAATACGTTTGATGCGTACGTAAATACGTTTGATGCGTACGTAAATACGTTTGATGCGTACGTAAATACATTTGATGCGTACGTAAATACTTTGATACGTACGTAAATACGTTTGATGCGTACGTAAATACGTTTGAAGCGTACGTAAATACGGTTGATGCGTACATAAATACATTTAATGTGTACGTAAATACGGTTGATGCGTACGTAAATACGTTTGGTGCGTACGTAAATACTTTGATACGTACGTAAATACGTTTGATGCGTACGTAAATACGTTTGATGCGTACGTAAATACGTTTGATACGTACGTAAATACTTTGATACGTACGTAAATACGTTTGATGCGTACGTAAATACGTTTGAAGCGTACGTAAATACGGTTGATGCGTACATAAATACATTTAATGTGTACGTAAATACGGTTGATGCGTACGTAAATACGTTTGGTGCGTACGTAAATACTTTGATACGTACGTAAATACATTTGATGCGTACGTAAATACTTTGATACGTACGTAAATACGTTTGATACGTACGTAAATACGTTTGATGCGTACGTAAATACATTTGATGCGTACATAAATACATTGATGTGTACGTAAATACGTTTAAAGCGTACGTAAATACGTTTGATGCGTACGTAAATACGTTTGATGCGTACGTAAATACGTTTGATGCGTACGTAAATACGTTTGATGCGTACGTAAATACATTTGATGCGTACGTAAATACTTTGATACGTACGTAAATACGTTTGATGCGTACGTAAATACGTTTGAAGCGTACGTAAATACGGTTGATGCGTACATAAATACATTTAATGTGTACGTAAATACGGTTGATGCGTACGTAAATACGTTTGGTGCGTACGTAAATACTTTGATACGTACGTAAATACGTTTGATGCGTACGTAAATACGTTTGATGCGTACGTAAATACGTTTGATACGTACGTAAATACTTTTAATTGTGTACGTAAATACTTTGATACGTACGTAAATACGTTTGATGCGTACGTAAATACGTTTGATGCGTACGTAAATACGTTTGATGCGTACGTAAATACATTTGATGCGTACATAAATACATTGATGTGTACGTAAATACGTTTGATGCGTACGTAAATACGTTTGATGCGTACGTAAATACGTTTGATGCGTACGTAAATACGTTTGATGCGTACGTAAATACGTTTGATGCGTACGTAAATACGTTTGATGCGTACGTAAATACATTTGATGCGTACGTAAATACTTTGATACGTACGTAAATACGTTTGATGCGTACGTAAATACGTTTGAAGCGTACGTAAATACGTTTGATGCGTACGTAAATACGTTTAATGCGTACGTAAATACATTTAATGCGTACGTAAATACATTTAATGCGTACGTAAATACATTTGATGCGTACGTAAATACGTTTGATGCGTACGTAAATACGTTTGATGCGTACGTAAATACTTTGATACGTACGTAAATACGTTTGATGCGTACGTAAATACGTTTGAAGCGTACGTAAATACGTTTGATGCGTACGTAAATACATTTAATGCGTACGTAAATACATTTAATGCGTACGTAAATACATTTAATGCGTACGTAAATACATTTGATGCGTACGTAAATACGGTTGATGCGTACGTAAATACGGTTGATGCGTACGTAAATACATTTAATGTGTACGTAAATACGGTTGATGCGTACGTAAATACGTTTGGTGCGTACGTAAATACTTTGATACGTACGTAAATACGTTTGATGCGTACGTAAATACGTTTGATGCGTACGTAAATACGTTTGATACGTACGTAAATACTTTTAATTGTGTACGTAAATACTTTGATACGTACGTAAATACGTTTGATGCGTACGTAAATACGTTTGATGCGTACGTAAATACGTTTGATGCGTACGTAAATACATTTGATGCGTACGTAAATACGTTGATGCGTACATAAATACATTTGGTGCGTACGTAAATACTTTGATACGTACGTAAATACGTTTGATACGTACGTAAATACGTTTGATGCGTACGTAAATACGTTTGATGCGTACGTAAATACGTTTGATGCGTACGTAAATACATTTAATGCGTACGTAAATACATTTAATGCGTACGTAAATACATTTAATGCGTACGTAAATACATTTGATGCGTACGTAAATACATTTGATGCGTACGTAAATACGGTTGATGCGTACGTAAATACGTTTGATGCGTACGTAAATACGTTTAATGCGTACGTAAATACGTTTGATGCGTACGTAAATACGTTTGATGCGTACGCAAATACATTTAATGCGTACGTAAATACGTTTGATGCGTACGTAAATACATTTAATGCGTACGTAAATACGTTTGATGTGTACGTAAATACGTTTGATATGTACGTAAATACGTTTGATGCGTACGTAAATACGTTTGATGCGTACGTAAATACATTTGATGCGTACGTAAATACGTTTGATGTGTACGTAAATACGTTTGATGCGTACGTAAATACGTTTGATGTGTACGTAAATACGTTTGATGTGTACGTAAATACGTTTGATATGTACGTAAATACGTTTGATGCGTACGTAAATACGTTTGATGCGTACGTAAATACGTTTAATGTGAACGTAAATACATTTAATGTGTACGTAAATACGTTTGATGCGTACGTAAATACATTTAATGCGTACGTAAATACGTTTGATGTGTACGTAAATACGTTTGATATGTACGTAAATACGTTTGATGCGTACGTAAATACGTTTGATATGTACGTAAATACGTTTGATGCGTACGTAAATACGTTTGATGCGTACGTAAATACGTTTGATGCGTACGTAAATACATTTGATGCGTACGTAAATACGTTTGATGCGTACGTAAATACGTTTGATATGTACGTAAATACGTTTGATGCGTACGTAAATACGTTTGATGCGTACGTAAATACGTTTAATGTGAACGTAAATACATTTAATGTGTACGTAAATACGTTTGATGCGTACGTAAATACTTTGATACGTACGTAAATACGTTTGATGCGTACGTAAATACTTTGATACGTACGTAAATACTTTGATACGTACGTAAATACGTTTGATGCGTACGTAAATACATTTAATTGTGTACGTAAATACGTTTGATGCGTACGTAAATACGTTTGATGCGTACGTAAATACATTTGATGCGTATGTAAATACATTTGATGTGTACAGAACTTTCTGCAAACCAAGGCACCAAACATCCACAGGAGAAGTGAGACAGCCGTGATAAACGTGCAGTGAACTGTATTTAGGCTAAAGGGGCCGTTAAGTTTTATTGGTTGGAGATGCTCCGGCCGGTCTGTGAAGTTCTGCTTTTCTGTCACATAAAAACTGAGATTTTCAGGCAGCTTTTATCAGATGTTTTTAACAGATGTTTTTAACAGATGTTGGACAGCTGTTACAGATTTACTCCCCCTCCCCCCGCAGAGCCAGAGCGCCCTCCCGTCCTGTCGGTCTCCCAGGACTGGGTTCCCATCCTGGACAAAGTCTTCGGACAGAAGTGGTGCAGCGACGTCTGGCAGATCAAAGAGCTGGGTGGAGGTGGTGGGCGGAGCCCGAGTGTGGAAGGGGGGCACCACATTGAGCCTCTCTCCTCCCCCTCGGTGATCCTGCAGCCCTCCCCTTCCTCCCCCCAACAGGACCCACGCTGGACTCCTCTGGAGGACATGGAGGTGTTTTCCCCTGATGATGAAGACGCTGCAGACACTCAGAGGAACTCCACCTCCGGACCCCCACCTGAACCCCCACCTGGAGCCCCACCTGGAGCCCCACCTGGAGCCCCACCTGGGCCCCCACCTGAACCACCCCTCAGCCCCAAAGGTGCGGGAGCTCGCTTCACCTGAGCTTTACTGACTGAAAACCAAACAACAGAAAAATGTAAACATTCAGCTGAAAAAATAAAAAAATACAGATTTGGAAGATTAAAAATATTTTAAAAAAGCTTAAAATAAAGAATAAATGGAAAATACATAAAAACGAGTCATGAAGAAGTTGTTGAAACAATATAAGATTGAATATTAAATATAGATTTTACATTTTATTACAATAAAGTCCACTTTAAAAAAAATTAATTCAGGGAAAATGATTTTTAATCGTTTGTGATATTTATGAAATTAATAAACCATAGAAACAAGACTTTAAGCCTCTTTTAGTCAGTGTGGGGGGTGTTTAACATTTAATGAAAACAGCTCAAACTATCATAGTTTATCTGTCAATTAAATTAACTTGGAACCGAGAAAATCTTCACATGATAAAGAAAAAGCTCAATATAAATAATGTATAATATTTATTTTTATTATATGCATCACGATATAAATATAGATAAAAAAAATTTAATTTAATTTAATGGAAATGGAGAAAGTAAAGTAATGAAAATCCAAATAAAATGAAAAAGGAATATTGCCTTTAAAACTACTTCCTTTAAATCACCATCTGCTGTTTGTGTGGCGCCCCCCAGTGGACAGTGGAGGTAACTGAAGTAAAAACCTTATTCGGGTCTTTGATCTTTGATCGGATGTGATTGTTTTGTTTTAATTGATCAGGTATTGGTTGGTATTGATCAGCTTTGTATTGATCCCCCCCCGCAGGTCGCAGCTCCTCTGCCTCGATGCTTCATCGCCTCCTCACTCTGCCGTCTCAGCTGCTGGACGACGACGACGACGAAGCTGCCGCCAGGGAAACGCTGGTCGCTCTGACGACCAACGGCAGCAACGATGGGCGGGACGGCGCCGAGCCGCCTGACCGGACCCTCAGGGAAGAGGAGGAGGAGGAGGAGGAAGAGGAGGAGGAGGAAGACAAAGGGCGGAAGGTGAAAATGTTTCTGATCAGTTCACGATGAAGCAGGAAATTTACTTCAGACAGTTTGAACATCTTTCATGTTCTCATTAATCTAATTTGATTTGTTAATAAACCTGCAGCATCCCATAAAGTCAGTGAACCTTTTCCCACTTTGCTTCCTTCTGCCAACACTTAAAGCCGTTCTGACTCTGAGGAAACCAGGTGATGCAGAGTTCCAGCTGTTATTTTGTCCCATTCCTCCTTAAACAGGTCTTAAGGTGTGCAGCAGTGCGGGGGGGTGGTTGTATGTGTTGATTTTCAGCCTTTACTCATTCTGTCAACCCCATAAACAGACTAAACTGATCAGTTTTACATGTTATAACATTCCTAAAAGGCTTAAAATAACTTTTACAGCCACAAATTGGAAAAACTTGGGATAGTTTTCTGCAAAAACCGTTATTTTGATGTTTTCTCTTACTTTTACTTCCTGTCAGACAGTCTGAACTCAACAGATTTCCTGTTCAGCTTCATTTCATCTGTGAACAAACATCATTTCTACACCTCAGACCTGCAGCATCCCATAAAGTCAGTGAACCTTTTCCCACTTTGTGTCCTTCTGCCAACACTTAAAGCCGTTCTGACTCTGAGGAAACCAGGTGATGCAGAGTTCCAGCTGTTATTTTGTCCCATTCCTCCTTAAACAGGTCTTAAGGTGTGCAGCAGTGCGGGGGGGTGGTTGTATGTGTTGATTTTCAGCCTTTACTCATTCTGTCAACCCCATAAACAGACTAAACTGATCAGTTTTACATGTTATAACATTCCTAAAAGGCTTAAAATAACTTTTACAGCCACAAATTGGAAAAACTTGGGATAGTTTTCTGCAAAAAACGTTATTTTGATGTTTTCTCTTACTTTTACTTCCTGTCAGACAGTCTGAACTCAACATGTTTCCTGTTCAGCTTCATTTAATCTGGTAACAAACATCATTTCTACACCTCAGACCTGCAGCATCCCATAAAGTCAGTGAACCTTTTCCCACTTTGTGTCCTTCTGCCAACACTTAAAGCCGCTCTGACTCTGAGGAAACCAGGTGATGCAGAGTTCCAGCTGTTATTTTGTCCCATTCCTCCTTAAACAGGTCTTAAGGTGTGCAGCAGTGCGGGGGGGTGGTTGTTTCTCTGCTGGGGACAGGTCAGGACTGCAGGCAGCCAGTCCAGCACCCGTACCTCTTCTTCCTCAGCCAGGCCTTTGGACTGTGGCAGAATGTGGTTTTCCATGGTCTGCTTGAACAATGCTGGGACGTCCCAGGAAAAGATGTGGCCTTGAAGGCAGCATATGTTGCTGTAAAATCTCAGTGAACTTTTCTGCATTAATGCTGCCGTCACAGAAGTGGAAATGAGCTTTGCCCCCTGATCCAACCCCATACCATCACAGAGCCTGGCTGCAGGGACTGGCTGCTGACAGCAGGCTGGATGCTGCTTTTGCTCTTTGCTCCATTTCTTCCAACAAAGATGTGGAATACTGATGGGTCTGACCACAGCACACGTTTCCACCGTGTGACGGTCCATCCCAGACGCCTCCGAGCCCAGAGAAGTGGACGAGGTTAACATCAGGCTTCTTTTCTGCACAGTAAAGCTTGTGAATGGAACTCTGTATTGTGGTGCTGGACAAAGGTTTCCACAGTAATCCCTTGTCCATGTGCTTCTATCAGCTGCTGATGAATGACGGTTCTTGATGCAGCGTCTGAGGGGTCAGAGGTCACGGGGTCCAGCTTAGGCTTGCTCCCTCGTCCTTTACACTGAAACTCCTCCAGGTTCCCTGAATGCTTTAATGATATTCTGCTCTGTAGAGGCAGAAATATGCAGATCCCTTCCAGTCTTTCTCTGAGGAACGTTGTTTTAAACACAAACTGGAGCTCCTCTGAACATCTTTGCTGCTCAGACTGTCCTGGAGGCTGCTTTAGGACCAGATCAGGGTTAGAATCAGCTGTTTGAAGTCATATTTGTCCTTTTTTTTGGCCCTAAATTGGCTCCATTACAGCTTTGTTTGGAAGGTCTGATGTTTGTTGAGTAAAGAAGTGACGGAACGTCTGATTTTAGACCTTCCGGTGCTTTTGATGAAACAGTTTTTAATGTTATTTTCTTTCTTTCGGTGCCGGTTTCTCGCAGAAGAAGCGGCGGCGGGTTTGGTCGGAGTGTGAGGAGTGCGGTCGGAGGTTCAGTCGGATGTCCCTCCTGAAGGCTCATCGCCAGACTCACGCCACCGGAGACGCCGCCACCGACACGTCTTCGCCCGTGTCTCCGCCCACCGCCAACGCCTCGCCGCTCCGCTGCTCAGAATGCGGCAAGAGGTTCTCCTCGTCCACCCGCCTCCACAGCCACATCCGGACCCAGCACCCGGAGAACCGGTCCTGATCGTCCGGGGAGGAATCAGAAGAGTTTCCCTCACAGAGACAACAGGAAGTATGAATTTATGCAAAGGAAGGACCATCCCGTGTTCTGGTTCTGGTTCTGCTCACATCAGAACTTTGACATTCAAAATGGACTCGAAACCTTCGGCCAAAGTTTGGTTTACAGGAAGTCCTCAGCGGTTACTTCCTGTTTCGTAGAATAAACCGGTTTTCAGGTTTTAAAGTGGGTTTAAGTTCAACTGAAAAGGGAATCGGCCGAGTCCCCGGTCCTGACCCGAGGATCGGCTCCGAGGAGATATTGATCAAGCAATCCATCGATCACTTCTGGTTTGTTCTGGGAAACCGCTGAGTTTGGAGCTCTGGAAACATCTTCGTGAAAACAGCAAAGTTTCAGCTCAAAGCCGATTTACGATTATTTGGTCGGAAGAATCCGAAGAAGAATCCGAAGAAGAGTCCGAAGAAGAATCCGAAGAAGAATCCGAAGAAGAATCCGAAGATTTCAGGCTGCAGCGGCTCTCAGTTGCATTTAAGAGCATCAAATCAGATCAGACAAAAAGTTCGAGGCGCAACTTTTTTTCTTTATTTACGAAATTTTCTTAATTTTAACATTCTAGAAACTTTAGTTACTTTTACACATTGAAAACGATTCCGTGGCGGATGAACTCGAGGGGAAGTGTCCGTGAACACGCTGAATAACCCACCACGAATTGACCTGTCCTTTGGTTTAGGACTCGGGATCCTTTTTACGATCAAAGAACAGCGAAAAGCGAATTTTAACGTCTGACGAACTGGAAACTTTTGTTTTGTTACCGTTTATCGTGTTTGATATTTCTGTGAAAGGACCAGCCGGTGAAGAGGCGTCGAAGGGAATAAAAACGCACACATCCTCCTCTTCTCCTGTAAAATAGTCCTCCAGTTGGACGGGAAACGAGCGCCGCAGACTGCAGGCGCCTCCTTTTGCAATAAGCTCGTCGCCATGACAGTCGGACTCTCTGGGCGCCGTTTCTTCACCGCGTGGACGGCCACACGGAGGTTTTTAAAGTGCTCCTTTTATTGTGTTTGTTCAAATCAACTTTTTCTATTCTTTTGTTACTGTTCTGGATTATCGTCAAGTGCATTTTTGTGGTTACATTTGACTTTTTTGGATGATTTCTACGGATCTTTTTGTTACTGATCAGCACAGGAAACGGAGGAGGATGAACAGCTGTTTAGGTTTGAATGTGAATCTCGGTGTTTTTTTAATTCCTTTAAACTCTTCTTCTTCTTTTGTTTCGGTTTACTCCTGCGGCCTCCATCCCTCCATGCCATTTCAGCTCAGAAACCTCATGTTTACACGCATGTACCTCTGAAAAACAAACACAACCATCTAGTTTTAAACATTTTCCTGTATGGAAGCTCATTTTTGCCCCAAAAAAAGAAGAAAAAAAAAGATTTGAAAACATCTGCCACGCACCAGAATATGGAAAGAATAGACGTCTAATTTTAAAACAGCCATTTTATTTTCAATTTTTATTTCTCTGTTCAAATTATTTTCATTATATCACAATTGTGACTTTTGCTTTTACCTTTCTTGGCAGAATGGGGCTTCCATACCTGCACAGATAAAAATGATTCAACAAAGCACAATATTTATAAATATTTTCAGCTCTCAGATGGAAAAGGTTTTATCAGGTTATTAATTAATTAATCCAACGCAGTAGATAAAATCAAATATTTGACCTGAATTACAGAATTTGTCTGAATCATCAAAAACAAGAAATAACAAACAGCAGCGAAGTTGAATTTAATCTGATTTTATCTCGAATGTGCCCAGTTTAATTCTTAAGTTGAACAAAAACTTCGTAAAATTCCAAGTTAAATAATCGAAACATCAAACGTTCATAAAGTCGGTTTCTTTTCGTCGGCAAATTTAAGGTTTTTAAAAAGCAAATTTTGCTTTAAATTAGTGACAGAAGAAAATCTGAAAGAATTAGAATGGAAATACGGAAATATAAAGACAAATGACCCTGAAAAAATGACGTTGTTTTTAAAGTAAATGAGTTTTTGTAAATTTGACCCTTTTTAACTGATTTATTTTAAGTTACTTATTTTTTCTTCATAGATTTATATCTACATATTTCTCTCATTGCTTTATTTCCGAACAGTTTCTTCACCCATTTGAGGTGAGAAGTGAGCTGTAAATGAACTTATTTAGATTAACTTATTTCTTCGTAAAACAATTCTTAAAAAATTTTTTTTCAGTTTTACTCAAAACTGATTTAAGCAAAAACTTAACAGTAAAGACAAAAAACAAAGTGGGAAAAGCTTAAGAAAAGAACAACTGGCATTTAAACAACAACTTGATCAGTTTTTTATACAAGAAATGATGGATAATGAAAACTTAAATCATGAACGTAGACAGAAATGAACAAATGTGAGCTGTTTTTGTCATTTGTCGTTATATATCTTTAATCCATTAATTTATAATTTTATTTCTGCGTGCATTTCCTCGGCTGTAGCTCCAAAGGTTGGTTTCGATTCCCAAACTCGGGAGAGCTATACATGTGCTATCCATGTAGCATTTATTTTCTGATTCTTTTACAGATTATTTTTCCTTTTTGCACTCTTGTAATTCCATATTGCTCAAATCCATTGGCTTGATCTCCGTTTTATTTTCCGTTAAATGGCGAATATTTTAATCGCCATCTTTTTCCTGATGTGTTCATCCGTCGATCGCTTTGGATATAAATTAGTAATCTATGGAAATATGAAATATTTAATCTTCAATTCAAATCTTCAATAAAAAGTATTCGTAAATATTCGTAAATATTCTCTTTTCTCGTATAGAACAGCCACAGCGAAAAATAACATCTGCAGGAATTAATTGTTCTATAAATTAAGTTAAATGCTGGATAAGAAGGAACAAAACTGTAAATCTTCCAGAATATAAGTAATTTGTCAGAGCTTCTTAAATAAAATGGTGTCGTGATATCCCAGAGTTATCAGAAAGTATTGTGACGATAATGTGATTTGATGTTAGCTACAGATGGGGTATGAGTCAGGGTTTTATATATATATATATATATATATGTATCTTTTTTTTAAAGGACAAAATAATCAAAGATTAATGTTATAAAAAATAGATAAGTAAATAAAAAATCAAATTAACACAATATATCAAACCTTTGGTGGATATCGTGTTAATTTGAATGTTTTTGGCCCCGAAAAAATCTGACCGCGTTCACAGAATAAATAAATATAAATTAATGAATAAATAAATAATGTAAATGTGGAAAAATAAAGTTTTTAAACTTTATGGTTAAATATGCAGAAATGATGTAGTCTGATTAATTCACGAATCTTAATTTTTACTAATAATTTAATTAATTAATTTACAAAAATATTTAACACAAAAGTAGAGAAAAATGAACATTTAAGACTTTTTCTTAAATGTTTTAAAAGTAAAATTAAAACATTTTCCAGTGCATGAATGTGAAGTCTCTCCCTAATTTGCATATTTTTATATAAAATGTTCAATATTGATTAATCTGATGTCCTGCTGTGGCTTGTTGTTGTATGGAAGCCCCTAGATCCTACAAAATAAATGTAATGTAAAAAAAAATATGATTTATAAATGAAAATTACAAAAGTTCACCGTGAAATTTAAAAAAAAGTAATTTTGAATGAGTTCATGTCCCATAATTTCACTTAAATTCTTATTTTGTGTTTTAAATCTCCCTTAAACCTTCGAACATTACGCTGCTATCCTCAAAATTTGCCAAGGAACAAATTGTCCGAACTTTGCTTTCATGGAGTTAAGTGTAAGAAAAAACCTTCAGACTCTATGTTGGAAGTTTAAATCATTCCTGCTTCGTAGCGTCTGAAGAGCGACAGAAACTCGTCATTCTCTCTTTTTTACGTTTATTTCTGCGAAGCTTCAACACGAACTTCTACGGTTTCCATCGTCTTTTTCTGATCCAGCTTTCACTCGTTCGAACTGAAACGCTCGATAACAATAAGGCCAGATTCTGCGGCCAGTTTGATTCGTTGATGCAGAAAACCTTCAGAAGAGGCGGGAAAAGAATCTTCTGATCGTTGCTTCTCGAACATTCGTGGAACCGACGCCGAACATCTTCGTTTTTATCCAATTCGTTGCACTTTCACTCCACCTGTGTTCACATACCTCATTTTTCAAGTGTTTCTGTGTCCACACAGACCGATATACCTCAGATGTACAGTGACTACGAAAATTAGTTTATTCTGTTTGTTTCGTATGTTTGTTGTCTCAATATTTCTGAAACGGAGCCCCGAAGCTGTCGGGTAAAAACCACAAGACTTTAAAACTCAGGTTTAATGATTTAAAATGAGGTTTAATACATATGGATTTTATTATTTCATTTTTTTAAAGACATTTTTAAACAGAAATTGGCAGAAGTGTGTTTTATGACTCGGGGAAACTTCACGTCTCTTTTAACGGGAATGTACGGAAGCCCATTTACGCCAATATATCGAAGAAGTTAAGGACAAAGATTTATTGAAAGAACATTTTAAAAAGTTAATGAATTATTGTGAAGATATAAAAGTCCAGATTCTCTTTCCTTTTATGGGTAAAAGATCAGCAAAAAGTTAAAAAAAAAAACCTTTAAAATTGAACCAGGTAAAATCTTATGTAAAGAAGCTTAAATTTTATTTCTCTCATGTTTCTTTTTCTTAGATTTAGAGCTTTTTCCTTGTTTTGAAAGATAAAAAACTATAAATTAAATTTTTTTACAAAGTACGTCAAAAAATAATTAAATCAAGTAAAAACAAAAATGATGAAATTGTGTTAAAATCTATTTAAAAATAGATTTTTAACGTGCTTTGATTATTCATCGGTTAGATTTATTTTTCATCGTCTGGATCGAGATTATCTTAAAAAATCACAATATATGAAGTGATTTTAAGTCGATATTTTTTTTATTTACAGGGAAAACAGCAGCAATAAAATAAACTAACTTTAAACATTTAAATAAAAAGTTTGTGGAAATGTTTCAACATCATAAATCATGAAAGAATAAAAGATGAAGCTAAGGCGCAGACACTCAGTCACGTGGTTTTTACGGGACAGCCGTGGATTCAGATCTCACCTGCAGCAGCCAGGTGTGTCACAGATGTGTTCGTGAGCCTTTCTCCTGACAGCAGCTGCGTCATGTGACCTGTTTAATCCAATCACGGCTCCTTCTGTCTTGTTTACAAACCAAAAAGAGAGATAAATGTATCCGTGTGGAAACGAACTCGATCAGATCATCCGAGTAAATGATCCTGAGACCAAGTAACGAATCGTCTGTGATCATCAGAGCTTGTTTTTATTTTCAAAAATGAATTTATATGTGAAGGGAAATTTACCTCCAAAGAATCAGAAACTGTTGGAAAAGAAATCGGATGACTAGAAGGAGCTCATAAAAGGGAAACTTCATCCTGTATTTGTATTCAAAATGTCTCCAGATTGTAGATTCTAACACGAAATTATCAGCTTTTTCTAAGCTGATCAAACCTGTAAAACTAAATGTGTTGAATAAACCTCATCATGTAAGGTTCTGTTGGTTGTAAATAACCTCGATGTGGATCATGGACCTTCTGCTTTTTGTCATAACCTTTAGAATTCATCGTTACAACATCCCATAATTATGAGGACAACATAGAATTTAACAATCTTATGATTCGTGGTTCTAAACCGAAGCTTTTTATCTCAAACAAGATCAGTTTGTTTTTGATCAAATTTGGAGTAATGAAGGAAAAACAAGGGGAAGAGATCTGTGAAATATACCCATAATAAAACCTGCAGTTCAGTTCTTTTACAGATAAATAACCAGCTGGTCAGGCTCCTAACCCTAACCTAACCGGTCTGGATCATCTGGTTTAAGCTCCTCACAGCATCCAGATAACCACAGTATTCATTTTTTTGGTTGTTTTTCCCACAGTTTGGGTTTACTGCTGCATTTTATGCACAACAAAGGAGGGGAGTTGGACCTGTTTTAAGAGACCAACAAATAAAACTGGACAGATTTAGTCTTTTTTAGCCATTTACATTTTGGGATGTTTGAGACAGTTCTGTTGCTTTCTTGATTTTGTTCCAGTTACTTTCAGATTTAATTGCATCTAACTCTGCGTTAGGTTTTTAACTTCTCGGCTAGGTTTAGGATCCATAACTTCTTAGTTATGTTTAGTAACTATTACTTTTAAAACTAAGGTTTAGTCACCATAACTTATTGAGTAGGTTTAGGAAGTCTACCTTCTTAGCTACATTTTAGAAGCATAACTTATTAGTTAGGTTGAGTAACCGTAACTTATAACCATAACTTGTAGTTACATTTGAGACTTTTTTGGTTATGTTTAGTGACTAAAACGTCCCGGGCATGTTAAGGAGCCATAATCTCTTGGCTAGGTTTAGGATCCATAACTTCTTAGTTATGTTTAGTAACTATTTTAAGGTTTAGTCACCATAACTTATTGAGTAGGTTTAGGAAGTCTACCTTCTTAGCTACATTTTAGAAGCATAACTTATTAGTTAGGTTGAGTAACCGTAACTTCTAACCATAACTTGTAGTTACATTTGAGACTTTTTTGGTTATTTTTAGTGACTAAAACGTCCCGGGCATGTTAAGGAGCCATAATCTCTTGGCTAGGTTTAGGATCCATAACTTCTTAGTTATGTTTAGTAACTATTACTTTTAAGATTTAGTCACCATAACTTATTGAGTAGGTTTAGGAAGTCTCCCTTCTTAGCTACATTTTAGAAGCATAACTTCTTACTTACATAACTTACCATAACTTGTAGTTACATTTGAGACTTTTTTGGTTATGTTTAGGGACTAAAACGTCCCGGGCATGTTAAGAAGTCATAATCTCTTGGCCAGGTTTAGGTGTCAGTACATAGTCTTTGGGGAAGTTGAAGTCCTGCGTTAGGTTTTTAACTTCTTGGCTAGGTTTAGGATCCATAACTTCTTAGTTATGTTTAGTAACTATTACTTTTAAGGTTTAGTCACCATAACTTATTGAGTAGGTTTAGGAAGTCTCCCTTCTTAGCTACATTTTAGAAGCATAACTTCTTAGTTACATAACTTACCATAAGTTGTAGTTACATTTGAGACTTTTTTGGTTATGTTTAGGGACTAAAACGTCCCGGGCATGTTAAGGAGTCATAATCTCTTGGCCAGGTTTAGGTGTCAGTACATAGTCTTTGGGGAAGTTGAAGTCCTGCGTTAGGTTTTTAACTTCTTGGCTAGGTTTAGGATCCATAACTTCTTAGTTATGTTTAGTAACTTACTTTTAAGGTTTAGTCACCATAACTTATTGAGTAGGTTTAGGAAGTCTCCCTTCTTAGCTACATTTTAGAAGCATAACTTCTTAGTTACATAACTTACCATAAGTTGTTGTTACATTTGAGACTTTTTTGGTTATGTTTAGTGACTAAAACGTCCCGGGCATGTTAAGGAGTCATCATCTCTTGGCCAGGTTTAGGTGTCAGTACATAGTCTTTGGGGAAGTTAAGTCAGACGTTACTGAAGACATGCTTGAACAGTGTTAACAGTGAATCTTACTGTCAGAAGGACGGAAAAGATCTGAACTGCAGGTTTACGAATCTCACAGTTGTGTAAAAGACCTGATTCTGAGGAATCGACCCCATTTAAAGACTTGTTTTGTCTTAAAAACATAAAATCAGCATTTTGTTGTGCTTCTGCTTTCATTGTGGATTTATTACCAGAGAAGATCTTCTCTTTGATACTGTGAGAACGGGATCGTGTACATAAAATATTCTTTTTTTTTTCGCATTATTTTTGCCATTAAAATTTCTGTTACGTGAAATAATTTCCACCAGATGCATTTCTGTCGTTTCGCAGCAGGTCCAGCTGTTACATCGCATCATGGGTGGCACTGAGACGCAGTCAGACGCCGCTTGCGTGTACATATCACAGAGCTCGTGTAATTTCCCGTCGGTTCATTTCATTTGTTGGCGGTTTTCTGAAGTCCTTTTGAAGAGAAGACGATGTTACTGTTAAAACTGCTGGTTAAAAAGACAGCAGCGCCGTAAAGTACAAGGATTCAGCACTTAGAGCCCAGACGGACCTCGAATCTGGACCGGTTCCTGAAGGAGACCCTGTGGATGTCACGCAGGGGTTCCTCAGGGAACGATTTTAGGTCTTCACAATGTTTGATGCATATGTGGGAATGCAGGGTTGCAAGGGATGTTTTTTTGTGTGTTTTAATGGTTTTCTTTAAAGCAGACTGTGTTTGTAATGACGAACATGACTAATATGGAGGCTTTTGTTGTTGTTTCATATTTTATCTGTTTCTACATCCTGTTTAATGTTGATGAGCTGCGTTTGACAAAGAAAGTTCATCTCGGTCTTGGTTTGGATTTGATGCAATACTTTTATAAAATGTGCCCTTTTCTGTAATTCAACACTCTGATGAGTCCAAATCAAAACGTTTCCTTTGTTAGATCGCAGCTCAAAGCGATGAAGAGTCGGGACGGTTAATCCTTCAGTCAACAGACGGAGCGCGACTCAGCCAATGTGAAAACTCAACGTGACCAATGTCAGTTTTAGCCAACGTGGCGCCTGGCGGCTTTGCTTCGTTGCCCGTATTGATCACAGCTGAACTGTCTGAATGTCTTTTAACTGTCTGCTGCGAGGAAGTGACGATGAAGACCACAGTGAGGGTGTTTTATTTTGTTTTTTAAATTTTTTATTATCTGTTTTAGTCAATGAGACTGGGTACTTTTAGTGTAAAAATTCAAATAAATGTTCACGACACAATGAGGTCTGACCAGCTTTGTGCCTTTTTTCTCTTTGTTCAATCGAATCTTTGCAGTTGCAGCATTTAACATTTAAAATTCTGGTTTCCCACAGCTGAACGTGTCTCCTGAACAAGTTGGAAATGGTTTTCTCCTCGGTTGTCAACAGCAGGGAATCTGAACATGTTTCTGATCCTTATCTAAATTAAAGAACATTTATGTGGTTCTAGTTGTTTTGAAGTGATTAAACTTGTGTCTGAAACTACCCTTGAGGGTCCCGAGGCTGAGATTCCAACACTTCAGAGCTTCGGTTTCCAACCCTGCACCACAACATTTGGCCTTAAGGCTTGTTGGTTGTTTCTGGCGTCTTTGTGGCTTCTTGGACACAAATCCATGTGCGTGGCTGTGCGTGTGCAGGGTTCAGCGACTTGCTAACGTTAAATGTTCCGCTCAGTGGACTCGATGTGAACCGGCTGCTTTCTCCTGAGATGCTGTGCTATCGTGCTAAGCTAACTGGCTTTTACAATGGACACAGTGTTCAGTATTTCCTCTTTTCTTTGAAACGCTCCCAAAGTTTACAGACATTTTACCTCTTTTTCTCAGATTTTGCTCCTCATGGTTTCCTCCATCAGATTAAACGTTGTGTGACAATAATAACTGTGAAACAGGGCGACCGCTGAGCAGAACACTTGAGGAATCTGGTTCCGATGCCTCCTGGTCGCCTCCCTTTTGTCGGCTGCCTTTTGTTCCGTTCTCTGTCAGATGATCCCACACTGCTTCAATAATGTTGAGGTCCGGGCTCTGGGGAGGATTCATCCCTCCATAAGACCTGTTGCCACTGATTTTCAGTCCACTTCTTGTGTCATTTGGCACAGCTCAGCCTTTTCTCCCTGTTTCCCTTCCTTAAGAACGGCTTCTTGACAGCCACCCTTCCATGGAGCCCATTTCTGATGAGGCTTGGGCCAACAGTAGATGGATCAGCTGAAGGTCCAGATGCATCTCTCAGGTCCTGTCAGGTCACAGCTGGATTTGTTCCTCTTTCTTAAGGACATCACTTTCAGATCCTGTTCATCTGCTGGAGATAGTTTTTTAGGCCTGACACTTCTTCTTTTGTCCTCCACTTGTCCAGTTTCCTCAAATGTTTTAAGGACACACTGCACACCATGCTGAGATATGCCAAGTTTTCAGCTAATAGCTCTTTGGGAATCACCTTGTTGCTGCAGAAATCCTATTTTCTGTCTGTCAAACTGTGTTTTCTTTGCTGTTTCTCATAGATGCAGCTAAAGAAATGGGAACAAATGATGTGTCTTTGTGACAAAGTGCCTAAAGATCCAGTTTAAAATGACTTCTTTGCTAAGTTGTCTGTTCTGTGTCGACACAACACTGGTTCATCCCTTGAGTTAGGAGCCTTTTTTCTGCCTGAAGGGTTCATAGCTCAGAGTTAAGTGGCTGAACAAAGAAAAAACTCTGAAAATGCTGAAGAACAAGGACTGAAGATGAGGGAAAAAGCAGAAAATGTCCAAAGAAAAACTGTGAAAGAGCTTCAGAAAGCTGCAGAATTATTAATTTTGTGTGTGTGAAATTTTATATATTTTATATACTTGTTCTATGTTTTCAGAAAACAAGAAAATTATTTTAAAAAAATTTAGTTAATGCATCTTGACATTTTTGTTAATTCAAATCTGTAATTTTTTTCACCAACAAAGACATATTTGGTTCTTCTTACAAATATTAATCTTAGATTTGTCACTTTAACGTATTTCATCATTCCTCATCATCCTCATTTAAGTCTTTTAACTCCGTTTCCTAAGTGTTTACTTGGTGACTCTTTGCTCTCAACGTGCTGACGTCACTTAATTGCCTCTTGCCCGCGTTGGCCCCGCTCAGCGGGGCGCGTGGCACTCCTCATTCATTCAGTAATTCATATTAGTAAACTGGCACGTGGGGGCCAAAGAATAAAAGCGGCGAGATCAGAAGGTGAGCGCGAGATGACGACGGTGCTGGTTCTGTAACAGTGTGGCTTGCGCGTATCCGCTCAGCGCGTGCACGGACAGCTGTGCCCACCTACTACTACCGTTGTCATAGTTACCCGTTCAGGCGGGTACCTGGGTATGTGTGTGCACGAGCGAGCAGGGAGGGAAGGAAGGGAAAGAAGCGAGAGGAAGGACGGAGGAAAGGAAGGTAAGAAGGAGGGAGGGAGCGGAATTAGTCAGTGATAGAGGGGAGGAGAGGAGGAGAGGCGGCGGGTGTTCTGCCGAGGTGGACGTGGCGGGTCCGGCGGAGTTAGCTACAAGTGACGGGCAGCGGAGCCGAGCCGAACCGAAGCGGACAACCAGCCGAACATGAGCCGGACCACCCTCAGGTAACCCCCCGCCGCTACCAGCCGCCTGCTCGGGCTTTCTGCATGCGGTTCCCCTCCGCGGCGCTGCGCTCCGTTTCGCTCGTTTTAACGGGCTGCCGGACACGGAATGACCGAGAGAGCTGCCGTCGGCCGCCGCGCCGGGTTCACTCTCCGCCGCAGTTGTGCTCTTTTGTGTGGAGGTGTCAGCCGCTCCCCGCTGCGCGCAGTCGGCGTGTTAAAAACAGAAAGAGTCCGGGGCCGCGGAGGAGGCTGCCCCCCTCCCCCGCCGCTGCCTCCCTCCCCCGCCTCACTCTCACTTTCTCCCCCTGCTAACGCCAGCTAGCACCGCTAGTTAGCTTAGCGGCTGCAGACGCTTCTGATAAACAAGATGGCCACTGGCTAGCTGCTAGCTAGCTAGCTAGACATGGCAGTTTGCCCCGTCTTTGTACGGCAGGGAAGCTGCGCGGAGAGCGTCTTCCTCCTCCGCGAGCAGCACTTTTCTCCCCGACAGCTGAAAGTAGTGCGCTGGCAGCGGAGCACGAGCTGTGGCCGTCAGACACACAGAAATCAGCGCTGCTTGGTGCCGGAGGCTGCGGGGAGACTTCAGGTAACAGGGGGACAGGTAGCAACCAGCCGCCGCGTGAACTCACCGCTGTGTTTGAAGTCCGCCGCCTTTTATCACACTGCAAGCGCGTGCGCTTCAGCTGCAAACTTTTCTAAAAGAGTGTGCGTGAGTGCAGGCCTCCTGCACGCGCACAGCTGCAGTTGCCAGCTTGGTTTGTTTAGTGATGACAGTGAACAGAAACACCAAAACAGGCAGGTGGAGAAACCGAAAGGTGGAGGGCCCCTCATTTACAGGCAGGTGGGGGGCCCCTCATATACAGGCAGGTGGAGGGCCCCTCATATGCAGGCAGGTGGAGGGCCCCTCATATACAAGCCCCTCGTATACAGGCAGGTGGAGGGCCCCTCATATACAGGCCCCTCGTATACAGGCAGGTGGAGGGCCCCTCATATACAGGCAGGTGGAGGGCCCCTCTTATACAGGCAGGTGGAGGGCCCCTCATATACAGGCAGGTGGAGGGCCCCTCATATACAGGCAGGTGGAGGGCCCCTCATATACAAGCCCCTCGTATACAGGCAGGTGGAGGGCCCCTCATATACAGGCCCCTCGTATACAGGCAGGTGGAGGGCCCCTCATATACAGGCAGGTGGAGGGCCCCTCTTATACAGGCAGGTGGAGGGCCCCTCATATACAGGCAGGTGGAGGGCCCCTCATATACAAGCCCCTCGTATACAGGCAGGTGGAGGGCCCCTCATATACAGGCCCCTCGTATACAGGCAGGTGGAGGGCCCCTCATATACAGGCAGGTGGAGGGCCCCTCGTATACAGGCCCCTCGTATACAGGCAGGTGGAGGGCCCCTCATATACAGGCAGGTGGAGGGCCCCTCATATACAGGCCCCTCATATACAGGCAGGTGGAGGGCCCCTCATATACAGGCAGGTGGAGGGCCCCTCATATACAGGCCCCTCTTATACAGGCAGGTGGAGGGCCCCTCATATACAGGCCCCTCTTATACAGGCAGGTGGAGGGCCCCTCATATACAGGCCCGTCTTATACAGGCAGGTGGAGGGCCCCTCATATACAGGCCCCTCGTATACACAGAAAGGTGGAGGGCCCCTCATATACAGACAGGTGGAGGGCCCCTCATATACAGGCAGGTGGAGGGCCCCTCATATACAGGCAGGTGGAGGGCCCCTTATATACAGGCAGGTGGAGGGCCCCTCATATACAGACAGGTGGAGGGCCCCTCATATACAAGCCCCTCGTATACAGGCAGGTGGAGGGCCCCTCATATACAGGCAGGTGGAGGGCCCCTCATATACAGGCCCCTCTTATACAGGCAGGTGGAGGGCCCCTCATATACAGGCCCCTCGTATACAGGCAGGTGGAGGGCCCCTCATATACAGGCAGGTGGAGGGCCCCTCATATACAGGCCCCTCGTATACACAGAAAGGTGGAGGGCCCCTTATATACAGGCAGGTGGAGGGCCCCTCATATACACAGAAAGGTGGAGGGCCCCCCGAATACAGGCAGGTGTAGGGCCCCTCGTATACAGGCAGGTGGAGGCCCCCTCGTATACAGGCCCCTCATATACACAGAAAGGTGGAGGGCCCCTCGTATACAGGCAGGTGGAGGGCCCCTCGTATACAGGCAGGTGGAGGGCCCCTCGTATACAGGCAGGTGGAGGGCCCCTCGTATACAGGCAGGTGGAGGGCCCCTTGTATACAGGCCCCTCATATACACAGAAAGGTGGAGGGCTCCTCGTATACAGGCAGGTGGAGGGCCCCTCGTATACAGGCAGGTGGAGGGCCCCTCGTATACAGGCCCCTCATATACACAGAAAGGTGGAGGGCCCCTCGTATACAGGCAGGTGGAGGGCCCCTCGTATACACAGAAAGGTGGAGGGCCCCTCGTATACAGGCAGGTGGAGGGCCCCTCGTATACAGGCAGGTGGAGGGCCCCTCGTATACAGGCAGGTGGAGGGCCCCTCGTATACAGGCAGGTGGAGGGCCCCTCATATACAGGCAGGTGGAGGGCCCCTCATATACAGGCAGGTGGAGGGCCCCTCGTATACAGGCCCCTCATATACACAGAAAGGTGGAGGGCCCCTCGTATACAGGCAGGTGGAGGGCCCCTCATATACAGGCAGGTGGAGGGCCCCTCATATACAGGCAGGTGGAGGGCCCCTCGTATACAGGCCCCTCATATACACAGAAAGGTGGAGGGCCCCTCGTATACAGGCAGGTGGAGGGCCCCTCATATACAGGCAGGTGGAGGGCCCCTCATATACAGGCAGGTGGAGGGCCCCTCATATACAGGCAGGTGGAGGGCCCCTCGTATACAGGCCCCTCATATACACAGAAAGGTGGAGGGCCCCTCGTATACAGGCAGGTGTAGGGCCCCTCGTATACAGGCCCCTCATATACACAGAAAGGTGGAGGGCCCCCCGAATACAGGCAGGTGTAGGGCCCCTCGTATACAGGCAGGTGGAGGGCCCCTCGTATACAGGCAGGTGGAGGGCCCCTCGTATACAGGCCCCTCATATACACAGAAAGGTGGAGGGCCCCCCGAATACAGGCAGGTGGAGGGCCCCCCGAATACAGGCAGGTGGAGGGCCCCTCGTATACAGGCCCCTCATATACACAGAAAGGTGGAGGGCCCCCCGAATACAGGCAGGTGGAGGGCCCCTCGTATACAGGCAGGTGGAGGGCCCCCCGAATACAGGCAGGTGTAGGGCCCCTCGTATACAGGCAGGTGGAGGACCCCTCGTATACAGGCCCTGAGCACAGGCAGGTGGAGTCGTCTCTCCGCCTCTCTCTGACGCCCGTCTGAACGTGGTCAGATGGTGGTCATGTGACTCCTGTTGTGTGGTCAGCTGGTGGTCATGTGACTCCTGTTGTGTGGTCAGCTGGTGGTCATGTGACTCCTGTTTTGTGGTCAGCTGGTGGTCATGTGACTCTCCCGTTGTGTGCAGGCTGGTCCCAGTCAGGTGTGGCTGCTGATCCTCCTCGGCGCCGTTGGACTCCCGGCGGCGGCTCTCGGGGACGCCCCGCCGCTCCTGTCAGGAACCGCCCTCTGAGCCGCAGGGGGAGGGGCTGAGGAAGGAGTGGAGGAGGAGGAGGAAGAGGGGGAGGAGGAGGAGAGGAGGGAGGTTGTAACCTAAACTTCAGGTGTAGAAACGGAGCGTGGCGAGGAGGATTAGCTCCGCCCCTCACCATGACAGACTTGGAGGCGGAGTGCCTGAGCCTCGGCCTGCCACCCGAGTGCGGCTCCCCTCCCCCGCCTCTGGACCCGTCGCTGCAGGACTGCGGCCCGGCGCCCGCCGGCTCGGTCCCGGCGCCCACCCTGGCCCTCCTCTCCTCGGACTGCCCCACGCCCACGCTCAGCTCGCTGGCGGCGGAGATCGCCGAGCCGCTGGTGATGCTGCCGTGCGTGAAGAGCGAGCCGGAGGACGGGGACCTGGAGCCGATCCGGACCGTGGACCTGTCCGAGATCCAGCCGCTGTCCACCGCCGAGCTGGGCCACGAGCAGATCAAGATGGAGATCAGCGGCCTCGACTACATCAAGTCCGAGCATCACGGTCACCACGGCAACCACCACCTGGGCCCGTTCCACCACAGCGACGTCGGCGAGCTGGACTACAAGTCGCACTACGAGCCCAGCTCCGTGTTCGACTACATCTCCCAGGTAACAGAACCACAAGTTATGGCCGCCGTCGGATCATGTGACGCAGGAACATGTAGCTGTGGAGCGCTGCCGCAGTTTATTTATTTAATTTAGTAAAATATCGATTATTTATAGATTAAATATGAATAAAATTTAAAGTAAAAACACTGAAACAAGCTGAAATTACTGGAATTAAATTCTATATAATTATTTTTGCATTAATATTTTTAAAAGTTAAATTTTAGTTGCATATATCATCGTATAAACTCATTTATTTATTTCAGATTATGGCTGTTTCAGTTCCTTTTAGTAGCTATTCGCATCACTTTGTGTCATCGTGGCCCCTGGGGGCCACCTGTGGGGTCTCTGACTCAGCGTTAGTTAACAGGTCTAAGATGGTTATCTCTGCTGTTAATCCGCCGTCATGTTGGAGTTCCCCCTACGTTTCCCGCTCAGTTTTCCGCTCAGTTTTCCGCTCAGTTTAGGCTCAGTTTCCCGCTCAGTTTCCCGCTCAGTTCAGGCTCAGTTTCCCGCTCAGTTTAGGCTCAGTTTCCCGCTCAGTTCAGGCTCAGTTCAGGCTCAGTTTTCCGCTCAGTTTAGGCTCAGTTTCCCGCTCAGTTTCCCGCTCAGTTCAGGCTCAGTTTCCCGCTCAGTCCAGGCTCAGTTTCCCGCTCAGTCCAGGCTCATTTTCCCGCTCAGTCCAGGCTCATTTTCGCGCTCAGTTCAGGCTCAGTTTCCCGCTCAGTTCAGGCTCAGTTTCCCGCTCAGTCCAGGCTCAGTTTCCCGCTCAGTCCAGGCTCATTTTCCCGCTCAGTCCAGGCTCATTTTCGCGCTCAGTTCAGGCTCAGTTTCCCGCTCAATTCAGGCTCAGTTCCCGCTCAGTTCAGGCTCAGTTTCCCCCTCAGTTAAGGCTCAGTTTCCCGCTCAGTCCAGGCTCAGTTTCCCGCTCAGTCCAGGCTCAGTTTCGCGCTCAATTCAGGTTCAGTTTCCCGCTCAATTCAGGTTCAGTTTCCCGCTCAATTCAGGTTCAGTTTCCCGCTCAGTTTCCCGCTCAGTTCAGGCTCAGTTCCCGCTCAGTTCAGGCTCAGTTTCCCCCTCAGTTCAGGCTCGGTTCCCCCTCAGTTCAGGCTCAGTTTCCCGCTCAGTTCAGGCTCAGTTTCGCGCTCAGTCCAGGCTCAGTTTCGCGCTCAGTCCAGTCTCAGTTTCCCGCTCAGTTCAGGCTCAGTTTCCCGCTCAGTTTCCCCCTCAGTCCAGGCTCAGTTTCCCCCTCAATTCAGGTTCAGTTTCCCGCTCAATTCAGGTTCAGTTTCCCGCTCAATTCAGGTTCAGTTTCCCGCTCAGTTTCCCGCTCAGTTTAGGCTCAGTTTCCCGCTCAGTTTAGGCTCAGTTTCCCGCTCAATTCAGGTTCAGTTTCCCGCTCAATTCAGGTTCAGTTTCCCGCTCAATTCAGGTTCAGTTTCCCGCTCAGTTTCCCGCTCAGTTCAGGCTCAGTTTCCCCCTCAGTTCAGGCTCAGTTTCCCGCTCAGTTCAGGCTCAGTTTCGCGCTCAGTCCAGGCTCAGTTTCGCGCTCAGTCCAGGCTCAGTTTCGCGCTTAGTCCAGGCTCAGTTTCGCGCTTAGTCCAGGCTCAGTTTCGCGCTTAGTCCAGGCTCAGTTTCGCGCTCAGTCCAGGCTCAGTTTCGCGCTCAGTCCAGGCTCAGTTTCGCGCTCAGTCCAGGCTCAGTTTCGCGATCAGTTCAGGCTCAGTTTCGCGCTCAGTCCAGGCTCAGTTTCGCGCTCAGTCCAGGCTCAGTTTCCCGCTCAGTTCAGGCTCAGTTTCGCGCTTAGTCCAGGCTCAGTTTCGCGCTTAGTCCAGGCTCAGTTTCCCGCTCAGTTCAGGCTCAGTTCAGGCTCAGTTTTCCGCTCAGTTTAGGCTCAGTTTCCCGCTCAGTTTCCCGCTCAGTTCAGGCTCAGTTTCCCGCTCAGTTTAGGCTCAGTTTCCCGCTCAGTTCAGGCTCAGTTTCCCGCTCAGTTCAGGCTCAGTTTCCCGCTCAGTTCAGGCTCAGTTTCCCGCTCAGTTCAGGCTCAGTTTCCCGCTCAGTCCAGGCTCAGTTTCCCGCTCAGTCCAGGCTCAGTTTCCCGCTCAGTCCAGGCTCAGTTTCCCGCTCAGTCCAGGCTCATTTTCCCGCTCAGTCCAGGCTCATTTTCCCGCTCAGTCCAGGCTCATTTTCGCGCTCAATTCAGGCTCAGTTCCCGCTCAGTTCAGGCTCAGTTTCCCCCTCAGTTAAGGCTCAGTTTCCCGCTCAGTTCAGGCTCAGTTTCCCGCTCAGTCCAGGCTCAGTTTCCCGCTCAGTCCAGGCTCAGTTTCCCGCTCAATTCAGGTTCAGTTTCCCGCTCAATTCAGGTTCAGTTTCCCGCTCAATTCAGGTTCAGTTTCCCGCTCAGTTTCCCGCTCAGTTCAGGCTCAGTTCCCGCTCAGTTCAGGCTCAGTTTCCCCCTCAGTTCAGGCTCGGTTCCCCCTCAGTTCAGGCTCAGTTTCCCGCTCAGTTCAGGCTCAGTTTCGCGCTCAGTCCAGGCTCAGTTTCGCGCTCAGTCCAGGCTCAGTTTCCCGCTCAGTTCAGGCTCAGTTTCCCGCTCAGTTTCCCCCTCAGTCCAGGCTCAGTTTCCCCCTCAATTCAGGTTCAGTTTCCCGCTCAATTCAGGTTCAGTTTCCCGCTCAATTCAGGTTCAGTTTCCCGCTCAGTTTCCCGCTCAGTTTCCCGCTCAGTTTAGGCTCAGTTTCCCGCTCAGTTTAGGCTCAGTTTCCCGCTCAATTCAGGTTCAGTTTCCCGCTCAATTCAGGTTCAGTTTCCCGCTCAATTCAGGTTCAGTTTCCCGCTCAGTTTCCCGCTCAGTTCAGGCTCAGTTTCCCCCTCAGTTCAGGCTCAGTTTCCCGCTCAGTTCAGGCTCAGTTTCGCGCTCAGTCCAGGCTCAGTTTCGCGCTCAGTCCAGGCTCAGTTTCCCGCTCAGTTCAGGCTCAGTTTCGCGCTTAGTCCAGGCTCAGTCCAGGCTCAGTTTCGCGCTCAGTCCAGGCTCAGTTTCGCGATCAGTTCAGGCTCAGTTTCCCGCTCAGTTTCCCCCTCAGTTCAGGCTCAGTTTCACCCTCAGTTCAGGCTCAGTTTCGCGCTCAGTCCAGGCTCAGTTTCCCGCTCAGTTCAGGCTCAGTTTCGCGCTTAGTCCAGGCTCAGTTTCGCGCTTAGTCCAGGCTCAGTTTCCCGCTCAGTTCAGGCTCAGTTCAGGCTCAGTTTTCCGCTCAGTTTAGGCTCAGTTTCCCGCTCAGTTTCCCGCTCAGTTCAGGCTCAGTTTCCCGCTCAGTTTAGGCTCAGTTTCCCGCTCAGTTCAGGCTCAGTTTCCCGCTCAGTTCAGGCTCAGTTTCCCGCTCAGTTCAGGCTCAGTTTCCCGCTCAGTTCAGGCTCAGTTTCCCGCTCAGTCCAGGCTCAGTTTCCCGCTCAGTCCAGGCTCAGTTTCCCGCTCAGTCCAGGCTCAGTTTCCCGCTCAGTCCAGGCTCATTTTCCCGCTCAGTCCAGGCTCATTTTCCCGCTCAGTCCAGGCTCATTTTCGCGCTCAATTCAGGCTCAGTTCCCGCTCAGTTCAGGCTCAGTTTCCCCCTCAGTTAAGGCTCAGTTTCCCGCTCAGTCCAGGCTCAGTTTCCCGCTCAGTCCAGGCTCAGTTTCGCGCTCAATTCAGGTTCAGTTTCCCGCTCAATTCAGGTTCAGTTTCCCGCTCAATTCAGGTTCAGTTTCCCGCTCAGTTTCCCGCTCAGTTCAGGCTCAGTTCCCGCTCAGTTCAGGCTCAGTTTCCCCCTCAGTTCAGGCTCGGTTCCCCCTCAGTTCAGGCTCAGTTTCCCGCTCAGTTCAGGCTCAGTTTCGCGCTCAGTCCAGGCTCAGTTTCGCGCTCAGTCCAGGCTCAGTTTCCCGCTCAGTTCAGGCTCAGTTTCCCGCTCAGTTTCCCCCTCAGTCCAGGCTCAGTTTCCCCCTCAATTCAGGTTCAGTTTCCCGCTCAATTCAGGTTCAGTTTCCCGCTCAATTCAGGTTCAGTTTCCCGCTCAGTTTCCCGCTCAGTTTCCCGCTCAGTTTAGGCTCAGTTTCCCGCTCAGTTTAGGCTCAGTTTCCCGCTCAATTCAGGTTCAGTTTCCCGCTCAATTCAGGTTCAGTTTCCCGCTCAATTCAGGTTCAGTTTCCCGCTCAGTTTCCCGCTCAGTTCAGGCTCAGTTTCCCCCTCAGTTCAGGCTCAGTTTCCCGCTCAGTTCAGGCTCAGTTTCGCGCTCAGTCCAGGCTCAGTTTCGCGCTCAGTCCAGGCTCAGTTTCCCGCTCAGTTCAGGCTCAGTTTCGCGCTTAGTCCAGGCTCAGTTTCGCGCTCAGTCCAGGCTCAGTTTCGCGCTCAGTCCAGGCTCAGTTTCGCGCTCAGTCCAGGCTCAGTTTCGCGATCAGTTCAGGCTCAGTTTCGCGCTCAGTCCAGGCTCAGATTCGCGCTCAGTCCAGGCTCATTTTCCCGCTCAGTTCAGGCTCAGTTTCCCGCTCAGTTTCCCCCTCAGTTCAGGCTCAGTTTCACCCTCAGTTCAGGCTCAGTTTCGCGCTCAGTCCAGGCTCAGTTTCGCGCTCAGTCCAGGCTCAGTTTCCCGCTCAGTTCAGGCTCAGTTTCGCGCTTAGTCCAGGCTCAGTTTCGCGCTTAGTCCAGGCTCAGTTTCGCGCTCAGTCCAGGCTCAGTTTCGCGCTCAGTCCAGGCTCAGTTTCGCGCTCAGTCCAGGCTCAGTTTCGCGCTCAGTCCAGGCTCAGTTTCGCGCTCAGTCCAGGCTCAGTTTCGCGCTCAGTCCAGGCTCAGATTCGCGCTCAGTCCAGGCACATTTTCCCGCTCAGTTCAGGCTCAGTTTCCCGCTCAGTTTCCCCCTCAGTTCAGGCTCAGTTTCACCCTCAGTTCAGGCTCAGTTTCTCGCTCAGTCCAGGCTCAGTTTCCCGCTCAGTTTCCCGCTCAGTTCAGGCTCAGTTTCCCGCTCAGTCCAGGCTCAGTTTCGCGCTCAGTCCAGGCTCAGTTTCGCGCTCAGTCCAGGCTCAGTTTCGCGCTCAGTCCAGGCTCAGTTTCGCGCTCAATTCAGGCTCAGTTTCCCGCTCAGTTTCCCGCTCAGTTCAGGCTCAGTTTCCCGCTCAGTTCAGGTTCAGTTTCCCGCTCAGTTCAGGCTCAGTTTCCCGCTCAGTTCAGGCTCAGTTTCCCGCTCAGTTCAGGTTCAGTTTCCCGCTCAGTTCAGGCTCAGTTTCCCGCTCAGTTTCGCGCTCAGTTCAGGCTCAGTTTCGCGCTCAGTCCAGGCTCAGTTTCGCGCTAAGTCCAGGCTCAGTTTCCCGCTCAGTCCAGGCTCAGTTTCCCGCTCAGTCCAGGCTCATTTTCCCGCTCAGTTCAGGCTCAGTTTCCCGCTCAGTTTCTCCCTCAGTTCAGGCTCAGTTTCACCCTCAGTTCAGGCTCAGTTTCACCCTCAGTTCAGGCTCAGTTTCTCGCTCAGTACAGGCTCAGTTTCCCGCTCAGTACAGGCTCAGTTTCCCGCTCAGTCCAGGCTCAGTTTCCCGCTCAGTCCAGGCTCAGTTTCGCGCTCAATTCAGGCTCAGTTTCCCGCTCAGTTTCCCGCTCAGTTCAGGCTCAGTTTCCCGCTCAGTTCAGGCTCAGTTTCCCGCTCAGTTCAGGCTCAGTTTCCCGCTCAGTTTCGCGCTCAGTTCAGGCTCAGTTTCGCGCTCAGTCCAGGCTCAGTTTCCCGCTCAGTCCAGGCTAATTTTCCCGCTCAGTTCAGGCTCAGTTTCCCGCTCAGTTTCCCCCTCAGTTCAGGCTCAGTTTCCCCCTCAGTTCAGGCTCAGTTTCACCCTCAGTTCAGGCTCAGTTTCACCCTCAGTTCAGGCTCAGTTCAGGCTCAGTTTCCCGCTCAGTTCCCCGCTCAGTTTCCCGCTCAATTCAGGCTCAGTTTCCCGCTCAGTTTCCCGCTCAGTTCAGGCTCAGTTTCCCGCTCAGTTTCCCCCTCAGTTCAGGCTCAGTTTCACCCTCAGTTCAGGCTCAGTTTCTCGCTCAGTCCAGGCTCAGTTTCCCGCTCAGTTTCCCGCTCAGTTCAGGCTCAGTTTCCCGCTCAGTCCAGGCTCAGTTTCCCGCTCAGTCCAGGCTCAGTTTCCCGCTCAATTCAGGCTCAGTTTCCCGCTCAGTTTCCCGCTCAGTTCAGGCTCAGTTTCCCGCTCAGTTCAGGTTCAGTTTCCCGCTCAGTTCAGGCTCAGTTTCCCGCTCAGTTCAGGCTCAGTTTCCCGCTCAGTTCAGGTTCAGTTTCCCGCTCAGTTCAGGCTCAGTTTCCCGCTCAGTTTCGCGCTCAGTTCAGGCTCAGTTTCGCGCTCAGTCCAGGCTCAGTTTCGCGCTAAGTCCAGGCTCAGTTTCCCGCTCAGTCCAGGCTCAGTTTCCCGCTCAGTCCAGGCTCAGTTTCCCGCTCAGTCCAGGCTCATTTTCCCGCTCAGTTCAGGCTCAGTTTCCCGCTCAGTTTCTCCCTCAGTTCAGGCTCAGTTTCACCCTCAGTTCAGGCTCAGTTTCACCCTCAGTTCAGGCTCAGTTTCTCGCTCAGTACAGGCTCAGTTTCCCGCTCAGTACAGGCTCAGTTTCCCGCTCAGTCCAGGCTCAGTTTCCCGCTCAGTCCAGGCTCAGTTTCGCGCTCAATTCAGGCTCAGTTTCCCGCTCAGTTTCCCGCCCAGTTCAGGCTCAGTTCCCGCTCAGTCCAGGCTCAGTTTCCCGCTCAGTTTCCCGCTCAGTTCAGGCTCAGTTTCCCGCTCAGTTCAGGCTCAGTTTCCCGCTCAGTTCAGGCTCAGTTTCGCGCTCAGTTCAGGCTCAGTTTCGCGCTCAGTCCAGGCTCAGTTTCCCGCTCAGTCCAGGCTCATTTTCCCGCTCAGTTCAGGCTCAGTTTCCCGCTCAGTTTCCCCCTCAGTTCAGGCTCAGTTTCCCCCTCAGTTCAGGCTCAGTTTCACCCTCAGTTCAGGCTCAGTTTCACCCTCAGTTCAGGCTCAGTTCAGGCTCAGTTTCCCGCTCAGTTCCCCGCTCAGTTTCCCGCTCAGTTCCCCGCTCAGTTTCCCGCTCAATTCAGGCTCAGTTTCCCGCTCAGTTTCCCGCTCAGTTCAGGCTCAGTTTCCCGCTCAGTTTCCCGCTCAATTCAGGCTCAGTTTCCCGCTCAGTTTCCCGCTCAGTTTCCCGCTCAGTTCAGGCTCAGTTTCCCGCTCAGTTTCCCGCTCAGTTCAGGCTCAGTTTCGCGCTCAGTTTCCCGCTCAGTTCAGGCTCAGTTTCCCGCTCAGTCCAGGCTCAGTTTCCCGCTCAGTTCAGGCTCAGTTTCGCGCTCAGTTTCCCGCTCAGTTCAGGCTCAGTTTCCCGCTCAGTTTCCCGCTCAGTTCAGGCTCAGTTTCGCGCTCAGTTTCCCGCTCAGTTCAGGCTCAGTTTCCCGCTCATTTCAGGCTCAGTTCCCCCTCAGTCCAGGCTCAGTTTCCCGCTCAGTTTCCCGCTCAGTTCAGGCTCAGTTTCCCGCTCAGTTCAGGCTCAGTTTCCCGCTCAGTTCAGGCTCAGTTTCCCGCTCAGTTTCGCGCTCAGTTCAGGCTCAGTTTCCCGCTCAGTCCAGGCTCAGTTTCCCGCTCAGTCCAGGCTCATTTTCCCGCTCAGTTCAGGCTCAGTTTCCCGCTCAGTTTCCCCCTCAGTTCAGGCTCAGTTTCACCCTCAGTTCAGGCTCAGTTCAGGCTCAGTTTCCCGCTCAGTTCCCCGCTCAGTTTCCCGCTCAGTTCCCCGCTCAGTTTCCCGCTCAATTCAGGCTCAGTTTCCCGCTCAGTTTCCCGCTCAGTTCAGGCTCAGTTCCCGCTCAGTTCAGGCTCAGTTTCCCGCTCAGTTCAGGCTCAGTTTCCCGCTCAGTTTCCCGCTCAGTTTCCCGCTCAGTTCAGGCTCAGTTTCGCGCTCAGTTTCCCGCTCAGTTCAGGCTCAGTTTCCCGCTCAGTCCAGGCTCAGTTTCCCGCTCAGTTCAGGCTCAGTTTCGCGCTCAGTTTCCCGCTCAGTTCCCCCTCAGTTCAGGCTCGGGTCTGTACCTTTGACATTAAGCAGTCTGTCGTTGGAGCTCAGATCAGAAGGACCTCCGGTCCGACTCATTGCAGCGTCCTGTTTTCTCGTTGCAGGTCACGGACACCTTGGAGTACATCAAGTCGGACCACCACGTGGACCTGCAGTGTTACTACACCACTGGGCTGAGCTCGCTCAAGTCTGAGTACGCCGACTCCAACGCCATGTCTGCCCACCTGCAGCACAACGGCCTGGAGTCCATCCACATGGCGGAGCTCCGCACCGAGCTCAACAAGCTGCGGCCCGACGCCCTGCTGATGGACGGCATGGGCAAAGGGGACCCTGAGTTTGGGGGGGCGGCGCTGTACGAGCTGCAGTCTGCCGAGGAGGGCAAGGCGGAGGCGACGGCGGCGGGGCAGGCGGGCGGCGGCGGTCTCATCGTCACGACCAAAAGTCAGAACCCGACGGTGAGAAAGCCTCGCAACATGCAGGGGGAGAAGCCGTTCTCCTGCACGCAGTGTGGAAAGAACTTCAGCACGCTGGGGAACCTGAAAACGCACCAGCGCATCCACACCGGCGAGCGGCCCTACACCTGCTCGCAGTGCGGCAAGAGCTTCGGCCAGGCCGGGAACCTCAAGCGCCACCAGCTGATCCACACGGGCCAGAAGCCCTACGTGTGCGCCCACTGCCCCAAAGGCTTCACCAAGGCGGACGACCTGCGCTCGCACCAGCGGCTGCACACCGGCGAGCGCCCCTTCATCTGCGCCACCTGCGGGAAGAGCTTCGGCCAATCCAAGGAGCTGAAGGCGCACCAGCTGAGCCACACGGGCGAGCGGCCATACTGCTGCCAGCACTGCGGCAAGAGCTTCACCAAGGAGACCAGCTACCGCAACCACGTCCAGATCCACACCGGCGAGAAGCCCTTCACCTGCTCGCAGTGCGGTAAGACTTTCAGCAACTCGGGCGTCCTAAAAACCCACGAGAAGATCCACACGGGCGAGCGGCCGTTCGGCTGCACGCAGTGCGGCAAGAGCTTCGGCCGCCTCGGCCACCTGAAGGCGCACCAGCAGATCCACACGGGCGAGCGGCCGTACGCCTGCCCCCAGTGCGCCAAGACTTTCAGCCAGTCGGGCCACCTCAAAGCACACGAGCTCATCCACAAGCGCGAGCGGCCGGACACGGCGAGCACCAGCAGCGACGGCGGCAGCAGCGCCGTGGGCAGCGACAGCAGCTAGGGGCGCCCGCCAACCCTTTAACCTCCCGGAGAAACAAAGTATTATTCCTCTTTTTTATAAATACTATATATAAAGTTTTCTTTATGAGTTTTCTTACATTTTCATACCTTTTGTGCTCTTTTGCATTTTATCTGTGGGCAGAATGAACCGACTGACTTATGCAAGTGTCCGTGTGCGTCGTAAAATGTGTGTCTGCGGGGGGGGGGCTGTAGACCTGTCTGTCTGCGGGGGGGCGGCGGTAGACCTGTCTGTCTGCGGGGGGGGGGGGCGGCTGTAGACCTGTCTGTCTGCGGGGGGGCAGCTGTAGACCTGTCTGTCTGCGGGGGGGCGGCTGTAGACCTGTCTGTCTGCGGGGGGGCGGCAGCTGTAGACCTGTCTGTCTGCGGGGGGGCGGCTGTAGACCTGTCTGTCTGCGGGGGGGGGGGGCGGCTGTAGACCTGTCTGTCTGCGGGGGGGCGGCTTTAGACCTGTCTGTCTGCGGGGGGGTGGCTGTAGATAATCCCTGAACTGGACCGAGCTCCAGAACTTTATTTTTGGAGAATTTACGACACACAAAAGCACAAATGTTTCAGTGATTTTTGTATTTCCTGTTTTTTACTGAACCGACCAGCAGCTCCGACCCGGTTTACTGAAGACATCAAAGCTCGCTTTACAGTTCCGATGGCGTTCGTAGATCCGCCCCCTCGCCCCCCCCGCCCCCTCGCCACTTCATCGGTAGAGACGCTCAAACCGTTAAACGATTCGTTAAAGGCGGCGGAAACCTCCTCCGATCGGTTCCGGGTCCAACTTCAGGTACCTCTGTTTTCACAGTTCTTACGTGCTGCTGAAGGCTCGCAGACTGTTAGCCAATCATCTTATTGATGAGCATCGATCGATCGGACACAGCAGATGATAATCAGACGGCGTTCCTTTTAGTTTCGTAGCAGATGGGAAATGTTTTCAGCGTCGTTGGGCTCCGAAGGACCAAACTCAGCACAAAGGAACCCAACACCCCCCCCCGGTGTCCCCCCCCCTCACCCCCCTCCCAACCCAGATCGCTCACTGTGTACAAATCTATTGATTATGTCATTCCTATAAAATGTAATAGAAAAAAAGCAGTAAAAAGACAAAGTGATGCAGCATCTTGTACTGAGAAGTTATTAAAGAAACTGACTCGTCCGGGTCTTTGGTGTCTGCTCTGTTTGTGTCGAATCTTTGTTTTTATGGTCAAATGTGTCCGGATCAGTGTGGGCGGGTACCGGAAAACAGGCCCGGAGCAGGAAGACCGGAACCGGTCCAACCAGGTGGTTCTGAAGGAGAACCGAGAGCTCAAAGGGGAAACTTTCCAAGGGAACTCTGGATGATTTAAAGGGGAACTCCGGTGTTTTTAAACCTTATTTCTGGCATGAAATACTAGCTCATAGCTCTGTTAGCTCATAGCTCTGTTAGCTCATAGCTCTGTTAGCTCATAGCTGCTGTTAGCTCATAGCTCTGTTAGCTCATAGCTGCTATTAGCTCATAGCTCGTAGCTGCTGTTAGCTCGTAGCTCTGTTAGCTCATAGCTCTGTTAGCTCATAGCTGCTGTTAGCTCATAGCTCTGTTAGCTCATAGCTGCTGTTAGCTCATAGCTCTGTTAGCTCATAGCTGCTGTTAGCTCAGAGCTCTGTTAGCTCATAGCTCTGTTAGCTCAGAGCTCTGTTAGCTCATAGCTCTGTTAGCTCATAGCTGCTGTTAGCTCAGAGCTCTGTTAGCTCATAGCTGCTGTTAGCTCATAGCTGCTGTTAGCTCATAGCTATGTTAGCTCGTAGCTGCTGTTAGCTCATAGCTCTGTTAGCTCATAGCTGCTGTTAGCTCATAGCTCTGGTAGCTCATAGCTGCTGTTAGCTCATAGCTCTGTTAGCTCATAGCTGCTGTTAGCTCATAGCTCTGTTAGCTCATAGCTGCTGTTAGCTCAGAGCTCTGTTAGCTCATAGCTCTGTTAGCTCATAGCTGCTGTTAGCTCATAGCTCTGTTAGCTCATAGCTGCTGTGTTGTTGTTATCGGGGGGCTCATAGACGGCTTTCTACATACTCGATGACATCATCGACGCCCGCCGCTGCAGCGCAGCTCATTCACTCCGGTAAGAACGTCCATCTTACTCAAAGTCGTCGTTCATGTTGTCAAAATCTGATAAATATCCTGCCAAGTTGCACAAAACTATCAGCAGCAAACTCTGTGTGAAGTTAGCCGACTGTCACAGAGCACGGAGTGAATAAACTGTGCTGCAGGGGGGCGTGTGGATGAAGTGGTCCCAGTAGAGTGCCTGTGTAGAAATCCCTCCGTTAGCTCTCCTATAGCCGCAAGTAGCCACATAAAAGCAGCTATGAGCTAACAGAGCTATGAGCTAACAGAGCTATGAGCTAACAGAGCTATGAGCTAACAGCAGCTATGAGCTAACAGCAGCTATGAGCTAACAGAGCTATGAGCTAACAGCAGCTATAGCACACGTTCATTCATTCATTCTTCTTAAAGTATTGGTGAAATAAAGACAGATAATGCCTTATTTAGAGGCTGCATCCTCTAAGCCCCGTTCACTCCGTTATATGGATCTCCAGTTATCTAAATATCTTCTGAAGGACGCCGACTTTCACCAAACTGTTCTCAGTGAGCAGATGAACGTATTTCATGCCAGAAATAAGGTTTAAAAACACCTGAGTTCCCCTTTAAGGAAGCGTTTTCTTTTGCCATCAGCAGATTAGAGCGATTTGTGGGTGGAACTTTATCGATGCAGATCCATTTTCCCCCGATGCTTATTTTAAGCTCTGGGGAACATTTTCTCACCTTTTTTGTGGCGTTCTTCCCGTCCACATAAAGACGTTCCATCAGCTGGTGTTTCTCTGTAGAAATAAGATGAACAAAACGTTTAAGAAACATTAATACACAGATATGAAGATGATTAGCTGACAAAATGTTTCATAACTGATGTGCTTTTATGTTTGGTTTCAGAAAGCCGAGGAACAGCCTCATGTTTGAGCGAGCTAGCACCGTGCCGAGCTTACAGTTAGCACAGCTGGTTAGCCAGTTAGCTAGCTGCTGTCTGAATACAGTTTAGGTTTAAACCGAAACATGTTTCCTCCTCATAATATCAGCAAAACTTAACAAACTTTATGCAGTTTTGGGCTCAGATGTGTGGCTTCAATGGTCTGAGCTGTGGGTTCAAAGTAGCTTGTGATGGAGGAATAAAAAGATGCTCAGCTGTATTAGCATCAAGTATGTTTCAGTTGGAAAACTCACCTGTGGGACCGGCTCCACCTGCATTTCATCCGACTTTTATGTCTTTAAAGTGAGACAGACGCAGTTCTGACGCCTTCGATGGAGCTCGTGGAGACAGTTTGGACTTAATTAAAACCCTTTTAATGAGTTTAACTTCGTCTTCTCTGATTGCAACTTCAGAACTGAAACGCCGTCCCTGAACGTGTGAAATTTCTACAAAACAAACTTCTAATTTAGATGTTTGAACCTTTTAGCTTCCTTTAGCAAAGTTCTTATGAGAATAGAACTAAAGCCCAGAAGATGTTCTTCAACATCTCACTCATACGCCAATAATTCACGGTGAAGACCTCGGAGTTCAGATTAGTTTGGAAGGTGATCTCAGTAACACCTGAAACCGCTGGAATGTGGCTCATGGGGCCCGTTTCAGCGCTGAGGACCAAGTATAAGACATATGGAAGTATTCACCTGGAGAGAAGTTGGCCTCAGACCCGATGGATGGAGAATCTGAGAAGGCTTCACTTCCATTTGAACATCTGGAAGGTGATCAGATGTTTAGCATCTTTACAGTATTCTCCTGCAGCTGGAATCCAAATAAACGGCCGCTCTCTTTACCAGGAGAACACCTGCTGATCGGCAGGTGCTGGTCTCATGACCCTGAGCCAATAAAGGCTGAATCAAACCGCCGTCCTTCTCTTTGCTCCCAGAGCAGCTCAGCTGCGACCTGCAATGAATGAATGAACGTGTGCTATAGCTCTGTTAGCTCATAGCTCTGTTAGCTCTGTTAGCTCATAGCTGCTGTTAGCTCATAGCTCTGTTAGCTCTGTTAGCTCATAGCTGCTGTTAGCTCATAGCTGCTGTTAGCTCAGCTGCGACCTGCGTGATCGTAACCGTGAAGCAAAGCGGAAGGAGCTGAAACCAACAGACATTTAAAGAAGCTGCCTGCTTGGACTGCAGCTCCCGTGAGTATTTGGTCGTTTAAATGCATCCCAACAACTCTCAGGAGGTCAAAGGTCATGTTTCTGACACCTTAAGCCCAAACGGCGACCACGAGGACTCGGGTCCTCCTGGACACAAAGAGCTCTTTCATGGTCCGTTTCAGATGTCTTTAGGCCGGAAAAGCAGTAAATCAGATATAAAATGTGTTTAAACACCTTTAGTGAGCAGCAGAGCCACAAATATCAATTTATTATCAATGAGGATGATTCTCACGCTGATAATCAATCAGTTTGAATGAAAAGGAGTAAATAAAACAGCTAATTTTAAGAAATATATGTATTATAGCATTTATTTAGCGTTTATAATGTTAGATATATATAGAAATGGATATATTTGTGGGTTATTGATTCTCATAGTTTAACGTTTGATCTTTATTTGTGATCATTTCTCTCCAGCTGCTCAGATTCAGTATTTTAAATGAACCGATTCGTTTCTCAGCTGCCAACAAACGCTGAATTATCCGTCTGAGCTCAGGTGAAGCCGCTGTTTCTTCGCTTTAACCAGAAACAGAACACGACACACTTTTAGTGGGTTCAGTTGGGTTTTATTTGTTGAAGACAGACATTTTTTGGGCCCAACGGTGACGTTTTCCCAGCAGAAACCCAGACTTTGATAAAGTTTCCCTCAACCTGACTGCGCTTTGCAGCAGAAAACATCTGGAAAGAGATAAAGTTAAGAAAAATAAAACGCTCCGCCTCAGGTGGAGGTGTTTGGCTTTGTTCCAGCGTGCAGGAAGACGATAGGTTGAAATGTAGCTCCGCCCCCGGTCAGACAGCCGCCTCATTGGTCCAAGACGGTTTCCTCCACAACCTTTGTGATCACCGTTTTGGTGGTTGTGGTTGATGAAGAAGTCGTGGAAGAAGAAGAAGAAGAAGACCTGCGAGAGGAAAGAAACAAGCAGCTGAAAGTTTGTACATTTAAACCGTTTAACCAGAAAGGTTCCTCTGAACGAACGAGTCATTCTTTAAGTGTCCTCTGAACGAACGAGTCATTCTTTAAGTGTCCTCTGAACGAACGAGTCATTCTTTATGTGTCCTCTGAACGAACGAGTCATTCTTTAAGTGTCCTCTGAACGAACGAGTCATTCTTTATGTCTCCTCTGAACGAACGAGTCATTCTTTGTGTCCTCTGAACGAACGAGTCATTCTTTATGTGTCCTCTGAACGAACGAGTCATTCTTTATGTGTCCTCTGAACGAACGAGTCATTCTTTAAGTGTCCTCTGAACGAACGAGTCATTCTTTATGTGTCCTCTGAACGAACGAGTCATTCTTTATGTCCTCTGAACGAACGAGTCATTCTTTATGTGTCCTCTGAACGAACGAGTCATTCTTTATGTGTCCTCTGAACGAACGAGTCATTCTTTGTGTCCTCTGAACGAACGAGTCATTCTTTAAGTGTCCTCTGAACGAACGAGTCATTCTTTAAGTGTCCTCTGAACGAACGAGTCATTCTTTATGTGTCCTCTGAACGAACGAGTCATTCTTTATGTGTCCTCTGAACGAACGAGTCTTTCTTTATGTGGCGCTCACATGTTTTAGCCACATTTGAGGACGCTAACGTCTCAGATTCAAATGTATTTTTCTTTTTTTATGTAGAATTAATTTTCTTCTGGGTCCTAAACCTCAAACAAATCTATTATAAGCTTAGAAAAGATAAAACATTGCTCCACCTGATTTAAACTACAACTTCATCAGCCTAAAAAGGAGAATTTTACCTTCTTATGAGGCAGAAGAAGAGCATAGAATGATTTAATTTCAGAGCCCGGAGGCGTTTACACCCTAAAAGAATGAGTTGGTGAAGATGAACAGTGTCTTTTACACGAGTTTAAGAAGCTTCAGATTAAATAATATCACAGTTAAATAGAACTGAATGTTGTGTGTTTCCCCTTTTATGGGTTCATCATTTCTTTGGGCTGTTTTGTGGTTAAATCTGTTCAACGTCTCCTCACCCCAACGCCTCCCCGTCCAGGAGCCTCCTGTACTCGGCGATCTCCAGCTCCAGCCGGGTCTTGATGTCCAGCAGCATCTGGTACTCCTGGCCCTGGCGCTCCAGGTCGGCCCTGAGCTGCACCAGCTGCTCCTCCAGAGACGTCACCTGCACATAAACTCAATCTGAGTGCTGCAGTTCAAGCAGGCAGCCCACTAAAACACAACCCTGTGGGAGTCCAACCCACCCGCATCTGGAAGCCGTTCATCTGCATGGCGAAGCGACCTTGGACGTCGCTGAGCGAGGCCTCGAGAGACATTTTCTGCGAAGAGACGATGGAGTTAGAGGTCAGAAAAGAAGGAAACTGGAGCCACCCGCGACATTAAGAGCGCTGGCTGCTCTCACCATGCTGAGCTGGGACTGCAGCTCGATCTCCAGAGACTGAAGCTGGCTCTTCACGTCTTTGACCTCTGTGGTCGTGGTCTTCAGGGTCATCTCTGCGGTCGCCACCTCCTTCGTGATGGCCTCCGACTGAGGGGAGAACACAGCTCTGTCACCCAGACGAACCAGCAGGGCTCTGAATGAAGCTCTTACCGCACGGTTCTACCTTGGACTGGAACCAGCCCTCCAGCTCTTTGCGGTTTTTGGCTGAGACCGCCTCGTAGTGTTCTCGGATCTCCTCCATGACCTTGGTGAGGTCCTCCTGAGGAGCGGCGTCCACCTCCACGTTCACCTGGCCGGACACCTGAGTCCGCATGGACAGCAGGTCCTGCAGGACAGGACAGGGTCAGGGCTTCTTCACACACAGACAGCAGAGCCTGACCTCAGCGGTCCTTTACCTCCTCGTGGTTATTCTTCATGGACACCAGCTCGTCCTTCAGGCTTTCGATCTGCATGCTCAGGTCGGTCTTGGCCACGCCCACTTCTCCCAGCAGCATCTTCAGCCCGGCGATGTCGGCCTCCACCGACTGGCGCATGGACAGCTCGTTCTCATACCTTCAACAAACCGTCACAATAAAGTTCAGACCTTAAAACCGGGGGGATAACCCTTAAAAATGAGGTCAAAATGCAGAAAGAAGAGCATAAAGGTGAGCTTTTGTGCTAAATGGGATCTACTTCTGCTCAGATTTAGAATAAGAAGATGTTGCTGAAAGAAATTTAAGTTTGAAACCTTTAAACTGAATTATGAACATTTGAAATAAAATCTTTTAAAGAATAATTTTGCCAATCAGATAAAGTTCAGACCTTAAAACCGGGGGGATAACCCTTAAAAATGAGGTCAAAATGCAGAAAGAAGAGCATAAAGGTGAGCTTTTGTGCTAAATGGGATCTGCTTCTGCTCAGATTTAGAATAAGAAAATGTTGCTGAAAGAAATTTAAGTTTGAAACCTTTAAACTGAATTATGAACATTTGAAATAAAATCTTTTAAAGAATAATTTTGCCAATCAGATAAAGTTCAGACCTTAAAACCGGGGGGATAACCCTTAAAAATGAGGTCAAAATGCAGAAAGAAGAGCATAAAGGTGAGCTTTTGTGCTAAATGGGATCTGCTTCTGCTCAGATTTAGAATAAGAAAATGTTGCTGAAAGAAATTTAAGTTTGAAACCTTTGAACCGAATTATGAACATTTGAAATAAAATCTTTTAAAGAATAATTTTGCCAATCAGATAAAGTTCAGACCTTAAAACCGGGGGGATAACCCTTAAAAATGAGGTCAAAATGCAGAAAGAAGAGCATAAAGGTGAGCTTTTGTGCTAAATGGGATCTGCTTCTGCTCAGATTTAGAATAAGAAGATGTTGCTGAAAGAAATTTAAGTTTGAAACCTTTAAACTGAATTATGAACATTTGAAATAAAATCTTTTAAAGAATAATTTTGCCAATCAGATAAAGTTCAGACCTTAAAACCGGGGGGATAACCCTTAAAAATGAGGTCAAAATGCAGAAAGAAGAGCATAAAGGTGAGCTTTTGTGCTAAATGGGATCTGCTTCTGCTCAGATTTAGAATAAGAAGATGTTGCTGAAAGAAATTTAAGTTTGAAACCTTTAAACTGAATTATGAACATTTGAAATAAAATCTTTTAAAGAATCATTTTGCCAATCAGATAAAGTTCAGACCTTAAAACCGGGGGGATAACGCTTAAAAATGAGGTCAAAATGCAGAAAGAAGAGCATAAAGGTGAGCTTTTGTGCTAAATGGGATCTGCTTCTGCTCAGATTTAGAATAAGAAAATGTTGCTGAAAGAAATTTAAGTTTGAAACCTTTAAACTGAATTATGAACATTTGAAATAAGATGTTATAGAATAATTTTGCAGCCGTAATTTTACAGATTAGAGTTTTTAAATGAACAAACAGCAGTGAGTAACTTCTCCTCTTTTTCTCTGGTGTTCTTTCTCAAACTTAAACTATGTTTAACTTAACTTCTCACTTTACAGCTGAATGTTGGAGGTTAAATCAGGTTTATCCACCTGCTGCAGTTCACCCTGCAGCCAGCAGGGGGCGCGGTTCAGCTGCTAATGGCACCAGGCTGCATGTTTACACACTGAATTCAACAGGGATTTGTCCAGGAAACCAAAGAAATCAGAATCTTTGGCTCATTTCAAGGTTCGAAGCATCAGGAGTTTATTTTGATTCTAATTTAATTTTAAGATGATTAGAAACAGCTGATTGGAGTAGAAAGAGGAAGATAAAGAGGTGTCACTCACTTGATCCTGAAGTCGTCCTGAGCCAGTCTGGCGTTGTCGATGCTCAGCATGACGGTGGCTCTGCTGATGATGGCGTCCTGGATCTGAAAAGGAGAAGAAAAGCTTCAGCAACATGAATCCTGTTTAACTTCTGCAGCTTTTCTCGCACAGAAAGGAAAATGGAGGCTGCTGGATGTAAGATGATGATGGCGGCTGCACAGCTTTTCGGGCGTGGCAGCTTCACCCCCCAGGTGATAGAAAACAGCAGCTGTTTTTCCCTTTCTTCATTCTTTGGATAGATTTAGACAAAGATCTAAAACTTTAGGAATAGAAAACAGCAGCAGGACTGACAGACCTCTGGTCTGACCCCCGGTTTCCCATGATGCCCCTGGTCCTCTCCTTGCGGTTTCCCATGATGCCCCTGGTCCTCTCCTTGCCCTGTATGCTGACCCCCGGTTTCCCATGATGCCCCTGGTCCTCACCTTGCGGTTTCCCATGATGCCCCTGGTCCTCTCCTTGCGGTTTCCCATGATGCCCCTGGTCCTCTCCTTGCGGTTTCCCATGATGCCCCTGGTCCTCACCTTGCGGTTTCCCATGATGCCCCTGGTCCTCTCCTTGCGGTTTCCCATGATGCCCCTGGTCCTCTCCTTGCCCTGTATGCTGACCCCCGGTTTCCCATGATGCCCCTGGTCCTCTCCTTGCCCTGTACCTGACCCCCGGTTTCCCATGATGCCCCTGGTCCTCTCCTTGCGGTTTCCCATGATGCCCCTGGTCCTCTCCTTGCCCTATATGCTGACCCCCGGTTTCCCATGATGCCCCTGGTCCTCACCTTGCCCTGTATGCTGACCCCCGGTTTCCCATGATGCCCCTGGTCCTCTCCTTGCCCTGTATGCTGACCCCCGGTTTCCCATGATGCCCCTGGTCCTCTCCTTGCCCTGTATGCTGACCCCCGGTTTCCCATGATGCCCCTGGTCCTCACCTTGCCCTGTATGCTGACCCCCGGTTTCCCATGATGCCCCTGGTCCTCTCCTTGCCCTGTATGCTGACCCCCGGTTTCCCATGATGCCCCTGGTCCTCTCCTTGCCCTGTATGCTGACCCCCGGTTTCCCATGATGCCCCTGGTCCTCACCTTGCCCTGTATGCTGACCCCCGGTTTCCCATGATGCCCCTGGTCCTCTCCTTGCCCTGTATGCTGACCCCCGGTTTCCCATGATGCCCCTGGTCCTCACCTTGCGGTTTCCCATGATGCCCCTGGTCCTCTCCTTGCGGTTTCCCATGATGCCCCTGGTCCTCTCCTTGCGGTTTCCCATGATGCCCCTGGTCCTCTCCTTGCGGTTTCCCATGATGCCCCTGGTCCTCTCCTTGCCCTGTATGCTGACCCCCGGTTTCCCATGATGCCCCTGGTCCTCTCCTTGCCCTATATGCTGACCCCCGGTTTCCCATGATGCCCCTGGTCCTCTCCTTGCCCTGTACCTGACCCCCGGTTTCCCATGATGCCCCTGGTCCTCACCTTGCCCTGTACCTGACCCCCGGTTTCCCATGATGCCCCTGGTCCTCACCTTGCCCTGTACCTGACCCCCGGTTTCCCATGATGCCCCTGGTCCTCACCTTGCCCTGTACAGTGACCCCCGGTTTCCCATGATGCCCCTGGTCCTCTCCTTGCCCTGTACCTGACCCCCGGTTTCCCATGATGCCCCTGGTCCTCACCTTGCCCTGTACCTGACCCCCGGTTTCCCATGATGCCCCTGGTCCTCACCTTGCCCTGTACGCTGACCCCCGGTTTCCCATGATGCCCCTGGTCCTCACCTTGCCCTGCAGCTCTTGGATGGTGATGAAGAAGGCGCTGAAGTCCCTGGTGGACGGGCCGATCTTGGTCTCTGCGAACTGCCGGATCTTCAGCTCCAGGTCGGCGTTGGCCTTCTCCAGAGTGGCCACCTTGGCCAGGTAGGTGGCCAGGCGGTCGTTCAGGTTCTGCATGCAGAACTTCTCGTTGCCGATGACGCTGTCATCTCCACCCCCGAAGCCTGCACCTGCTCCTCCACCAAAACCTGCTCCTCCACCAAAACCTGCACCTGCTCCTCCACCAAAACCTCCTCCTGCTCCTCCACCAAACCCTGCACCTGCTCCCCCGCCGAAGCCGAAACCTCCGCCTCCAGCAGAGAAGCTCCGGCTGGCCTGGGAGACCCTCACGCCGCCGCCTCCCGCTCCCCCGGACATGCTGAATGAGCTCATGCCTCTGCTGGAGCCGAAGGACGCCCGGCCGCCGCCGCCCATGGAGCTCCGAGAGGAGGAGAACATCATGGTCGTCATAATGGATAAAAGAGGAGGTGCTCGTCTGTCTTCTCAGGAGCAGGAGAGGAGAGAAGTGAGCAGAAATGGGGAAGACTGCTGCTTTTAAAGCATCCAGGTGGGCTGTGCTGCAGGTGAGAAGGTGGAGTCAGCGTCCACACCCAAGCAGGAGGAATTCAGCTGCTCTGAGGCACTTTACCCCCTTTTTTATGGCTTTTCAGCAGCTAAAATGTGTTCATTAACCTTCTGAATTCTGACAGAAGTTAAATCTGCTGTTTTATGAAAACATTTAGAATCTGAGACGAAAGCTGAGTTTTAGGAGAGCATCAGAGGTCAGATTATAATCACTTATTACCCAAAAGAGTGACAATTTCTTTATATTTCTATAAAAGAACAGGAAGCAGCTGCAGAGATTCACTGAAACATGTTCAAACCTGAACATAAACCCAGAATCTGAGGCAGAAACAGAGTTTTTCTCAGTTCTCAGCAGCTTTAAAGTGAATCTCTGGTCTGAGCTCCTTTATTCTCCAACACAGCCTGAACCCTCTGAGACAAGCTTTCTGTCATTTCTTTAAGGAGTCTTCAGGAATAGTTCTCCAGGCTTCTTGAAGGACATCCCAAAGCTCTTCTTTGGATGTGGGCTGCCTTTTGTTCCGTTCTCTGTCAGATGATCCCACACTGCTTCAATAATGTTGAGGTCCGGGCTCTGGGGAGGATTCATCCCTCCATAAGACCTGTTGCCACTGATTTTCAGTCCACTTCTTGTGTCATTTGGCACAGCTCAGCCTTTTCTCCCTGTTTCCCTTCCTTAAGAACGGCTTCTTGACAGCCACCCTTCCATGGAGCCCATTTCTGATGAGGCTTGGGCCAACAGTAGATGGATCAGCTGAAGGTCCAGATGCATCTCTCAGGTCCTGTCAGGTCACAGCTGGATTTTTTCCTCTTTCTTAAAGGGGAACTCCGGTGTTTTTAAACCTTATTTCTGATAAAGATAAAGACAGATTTAAAGGATTTGGCTCCAGGACGGTTCACTTCTGTTACTTTTTGTGGTTTTTTTCTCAGAAACAGGGTGAAATAACAGCTGTTAAAGGGGAACTCCGGTGTTTTAAAACCTTATTTCTGCATGAAATACGTTCATCTACTCACTGAGAACAGTTTGGTGAAAGTCGGCGTCCTTCGGAAGATATTTAGATAACTGGAGATCCATATAACGGAGTGAACGGGGCTTAGAGGATGCAGCCTCTAAATAAGGCATTATCTGTCTTTATTTCACCAATACTTTAAGAAGAATGAATGAATGAACGTGTGCTATAGCTCTGTTAGCTCAGAGCTCTGTTAGCTATAGCTCTGTTAGCTCATAGCTGCTGTTAGCTCATAGCTCTGTTAGCTCAGAGCTCTGTTAGCTCATAGCTGCTGTTAGCTCATAGCTCTGTTAGCTCATAGCTCTGTTAGCTCATAGCTCTGTTAGCTCATAGCTGCTGTGTTGTTGTTATTGGAGGCTATCGGGGGGCTTATAGACGGCTTTCTACACACTCGTCTCTAGGGACCACTTTATTGACGCCTGCAGCTCAGCTCATTCACTCCGGTAAGAACGTCCATCTTACTCAAAGTCTAAATCTGATAAATATCCTGCCATGTTGCACATAACTATCAGCAGCAAACTCTGTGTGAAGTTAGCCGACTGTCACAGAGCACGGAGTGAATAAACTGTGCTGCAGGGGGGCGTGTGGATGAAGTGGGCCCAGTAGAGTGCCTGTGTAGAAATCCCTCCGTTAGCTCTCCTATGATTAGCTGAAAAAATGTTTCATAACTGATGTGCTTTTATGTTTGGTTTCAGAAAACCGAGGAACAGCCTCATGTTTGAGCGAGCTAGCACCGTGCCGAGCTTACAGTTAGCACACCTGGTTAGCCAGTTAGCTAGCTGCTGTCTGAATACAGTTTAGATTTAAACCGAAACATGTTTCCTCCTCATAATATCAGCAAAACTTAATAAACTTTATGCAGTTTTGGGCTCAAATGTGTGGCTTCAATGCGTGTGGATGAAGTGGTCCCAGTAGAGTGCCTGTGTAGAAATCCCTCCGTTAGCTCTCCTATAGCTGCAAGTAGCCACATAACAGCAGCTATGAGCTAACAGAGCTATGAGCTAACAGCAGCTATGAGCTAACAGAGCTATGATTTAACAGCAGCTATGAGCTAACAGAGCTATGAGCTAACAGAGCTATGAGCTAACAGAGCTATGAGCTAACAGCAGCTATGAGCTAACAGAGCTATGATTTAACAGCAGCTATGAGCTAACAGAGCTATGAGCTAACAGAGCTACGAGCTAACAGAGCTATGAGCTAACAGCAGCTATGAGCTAACGGAGCTATGAGCTAACAGAGCTATGAGCTAACAGCAGCTATGAGCTAACAGAGCTATGAGCTAACAGCAGCTATGAGCTAACAGAGCTATGAGCTAACAGAGCTATGAGCTAACAGAGCTATGAGCTTACAGAGCTATGAGATAACAGAGCTATGAGCTAACAGAGCTATGAGCTAACAGAGCTATGAGCTAACAGAGCTATAGCACACGTTCATTCTTCTTAAGGGTTAGATGAACGTATTTCATGCAGAAATAAGGTTTAAAACACCTTTCAGATCCTGTTCCTGCTGTAGTTTTTAGGCCTTTTCTCTGGATCAGGAGGGAACATAAAAATAAAGCTATAAAAACATTGCTTCACTCTGACTTCACCAGGTGAATATTCAGCTGTCGGCCCCGGGCACCAACCTGTCACGCCACGGCGTCCTTTTCGCTGTGGGAAAACGCTGCTGGCTCCCATCACCATGGCGATGTAATCCTGTGTGTCAACCCGGAGCTGGAGGCTCAGGTGTGAATGAACACCTGTGAAGGGACGCCGGCCCCTTTGTTCCTGGGGGGCCGAACCGGTTCTGGTTGTTCGGTACCAAGGTCCCAGCTTTGGGTCTTAAGATCAGGGTTTTTATGGTTATCAAACCTTCATTTAACCGGGAAAAAAGGGCCACTGACATGGAAAATCTCTTTCTCAAGGGAGTCCTGGCTTTCAAGGCAGTGCTTTCAAGGCAGTGCTTTCAATGCAGTGCTTTCAATGCAGTGCTTTCAATGCAGTGCTTTCAAGGCAGTGCTTTCAAGGCAGTGCTTTCAAGGCAGTGCTTTCAATGCAGTGTTTTCAAGGCAGTGCTTTCAAGGCAGTGCTTTCAAGGCAGTGCTTTCAAGGCAGTGCTTTCAAGGCAGTGCTTTCAATGCAGTGTTTTCAAGGCAGTGCTTTCAAGGCAGTGCTTTCAATGCAGTGTTTTCAAGGCAGTGCTTTCAATGCAGTGTTTTCAAGGCAGTGCTTTCAATGCAGTGCTTTCAATGCAGTGCTTTCAATGCAGTGCTTTCAAGGCAGTGCTTTCAATGCAGTGTTTTCAAGGCAGTGCTTTCAATGCAGTGCTTTCAAGGCAGTGCTTTCAATGCAGTGTTTTCAATGCAGTGCTTTCAAGGCAGTGCTTTCAATGCAGTGCTTTCAATGCAGTGCTTTCAATGCAGTGCTTTCAAGGCAGTGCTTTCAATGCAGTGTTTTCAAGGCAGTGCTTTCAAGGCAGTGCTTTCAATGCAGTGTTTTCAAGGCAGTGCTTTCAAGGCAGTGCTTTCAATGCAGTGTTTTCAAGGCAGTGCTTTTAAGGCAGTGCTTTCAATGCAGTGCTTTCAATGCAGTGTTTTCAAGGCAGTGCTTTCAAGGCAGTGCTTTCAATGCAGTGCTTTCAATGCAGTGTTTTCAAGGCAGTGCTTTCAAGGCAGTGCTTTCAATGCAGTGTTTTCAAGGCAGTGCTTTCAAGGCAGTGCTTTCAATGCAGTGTTTTCAAGGCAGTGCTTTTAAGGCAGTGCTTTCAATGCAGTGCTTTCAAGGCAGTGCTTTCAAGGCAGTGCTTTCAATGCAGTGCTTTCAATGCAGTGTTTTCAAGGCAGTGCTTTTAAGGCAGTGCTTTCAATGCAGTGCTTTCAAGGCAGTGTTTTTAAGGCAGTGCTTTCAATGCAGTGCTTTCAATGCAGTGTTTTCAAGGCAGTGCTTTCAATGCAGTGCTTTCAATGCAGTGCTTTCAAGGCAGTGCTTTCAAGGCAGTGCTTTCAATGCAGTGCTTTCAAGGCAGTGTTTTTAAGGCAGTGCTTTCAATGCAGTGCTTTCAATGCAGTGTTTTCAAGGCAGTGCTTTCAATGCAGTGCTTTCAAGGCAGTGCTTTCAATGCAGTGCTTTCAATGCAGTGCTTTCAAGGCAGTGCTTTCAAGGCAGTGCTTTCAATGCAGTGTTTTCAAGGCAGTGTTTTTAAGGCAGTGCTTTCAATGCAGTGTTTTCAAGGCAGTGTTTTTAAGGCAGTGCTTTCAATGCAGTGCTTTCAATGCAGTGTTTTCAAGGCAGTGCTTTCAATGCAGTGCTTTCAAGGCAGTGCTTTCAATGCAGTGCTTTCAATGCAGTGCTTTCAAGGCAGTGCTTTCAAGGCAGTGCTTTCAATGCAGTGCTTTCAAGGCAGTGTTTTCAAGGCAGTGCTTTCAAGGCAGTGCTTTCAAGGCAGTGCTTTCAAGGCAGTGCTTTCAATGCAGTGTTTTCAAGGCAGTGCTTTTAAGGCAGTGCTTTCAATGCAGTGTTTTCAAGGCAGTGCTTTTAAGGCAGTGCTTTCAATGCAGTGCTTTCAATGCAGTGCTTTCAAGGCAGTGCTTTCAAGGCAGTGCTTTCAATGCAGTGCTTTCAAGGCAGTGTTTTTAAGGCAGTGCTTTCAAGGCAGTGTTTTCAATGCAGTGCTTTCAAGGCAGTGCTTTCAAGGCAGTGCTTTCAATGCAGTGTTTTCAAGGCAGTGCTTTTAAGGCAGTGCTTTCAAGGCAATGCTTTCAATGCAGTGTTTTCAAGGCAGTGCTTTCAATGCAGTGTTTTCAAGGCAGTGCTTTTAAGGCAGTGCTTTCAAGGCAGTGCTTTCAATGCAGTGCTTTCAAGGCAGTGTTTTTAAGGCAGTGCTTTCAATGCAGTGCTTTCAATGCAGTATTTTCAAGGCAGTGTTTTCAATGCAGTGTTTTCAAGGCAGTGCTTTCAAGGGAGTCCTAAGTAGTTACTGCCTCCCTCCTTCTTTGTTTCTTTGGTTTGTTTGTTTTTTATTTCTGTTTTTCTTTGGTTTGTTTGTTTGTTTGTTTCTTTCTTTCCTTGTTTTGTTTGTTTATTTCCTTCTCTCTGTTTATCTTGCTATGGTTTGTTTGTTTGTTTGTTTGTTTCTGTCTTTCTTTGGTTTGTTTGTTTGTTTGTTTCCTTGTTTTGTTTGTTTATTTCCTTGTTTTGTTTGTTTATTTCCTTCTCTCTGTTTATCTTGCTATGGTTTGTTTGTTTGTTTGTTTGTTTGTTTCTGTCTTTCTTTGGTTTGTTTGTTTGTTTGTTTCCTTGTTTTGTTTGTTTATTTCCTTGTTTTGTTTGTTTATTTCCTTCTCTCTGTTTATCTTGCTATGGTTTGTTTGTTTGTTTGTTTTTCTTTGTTTCTTGGTTTGTTTGTTTGTTTCTTTCCTTGTTTTGTTTATTTCCTTGTTTTGTTTGTTTGTTTGTTTGTTTGTTTGTTTCTTCAGAGCTCGTCCTCTGAAAGTTAAAAATCTTGTGGATTTAAATGAGTAACTTCAGAGTTTATTTCTCCCTTTAAATGTGTTAATTGATGATTTTTAATGAACAGTCGAGCTGTTTGAATATAAATCAATATGCATCATGATAGATTGCTGCCTTATTAATCTTTAACAGGTCATCAGTCATCAAGTAAAATCCCTATAAAAGTCCAAAATAATTTGTACAGCATTAGAATAAATGGTTCCAGGTCTCAGGTTTTATGTGGAGTCGAGCGCTGGATGAATAAAACTAAACCTGGAAACGTTTCCAGGGAACATCCCAAGCTGGCGTTGGTAGAAAAGAGTCTTCGACTGTTATTTATTTAAAGCTCATTTAAAGTTTATTTAAAGCTAAAACGCGTGAAATGAGCACTTCATTCATTTAATGTTTTTCTAAATCAGTTTCACAGTTTAAAAGTCTTTCGAAGCAACACTTCGCAGATCATTTGGTGTTGGATTTTCTTCTCATCGGACATCTTTGCTCAGTCGTTTCCTCACTTATTTCTGCACTTATCTCCCATATAACATGAAGAATGCATGTGGCTCGAGGCCCTTTCACAGCTGTTTACTCAGACTGTTTAACTAAGTGAACCCTGTCCTTCACCGGGTGGACCGAACAGGACCAACAAATCCCTTAGTTCAACGTAGTCTGGTCCTCAATCAAGACACACAAGAGCCAGTTATCTTTGTGCAACAGCCGCCTGTGATTTCTGATGCTGGCGCCGTGACCCAAAGTCACGGCTTAATCTACGCTGCTGGCAGAGTTTCGATGTGAAATGAAAGGATCCGACTGACAGGTGGATCTGCTGTCACATGTACCCGCCTGGAGCCTGAAGCCTGAGTGTTGGCAGTGATTTACAGGCTCATATTTTTCTGAAGGCATGCGTGCAAGTATGTGTGTTAATTGTTGATATATGAGCTGGTTTAGCTGCAGGTCAGAGCTCCAGATCGTCTCTCTGTACCTTCACTGTCAATCTTAGTTAGATTTGGATTCAACAGAACATCTTGTCAAATATGTTAAAGGACACATAGTTAAACGCTCTCAGGATCTCTGTCAGTGTGGAAGAAAACGGCCTTTATTCCTTTTTAATTAGGACCTTTCGTGAAGCTCAATTCATTGGAAAACAACTTGCATTCGTACTGTGCACATGAGCTATTTTTAAAGACCTCTTGTTGAGGATTATCAGCAAGAATAAACAAAAAAAGCAACTCATTAGATTAACTTGGAGGCAAGGCCAAGAAGCAGCACATTAGCTGCTTTGTAGAGATCAGACGGTATGAAGAAAAGTCCCAAACAAAGTGGAAAAGTCAGGACCAGCAGTAGAGTCCCATAACAAGTACTTAGATCAGTGCCAAGTCAAGACCAAGCAGGTACAATGGCAAACAAGTCGGGACTAAAGTGAAATAGGTCCCAGTAAAGCCCAAAGTCTGGGCGAAGAAGTCCCGCGATGAGCTAGAAAACCACGACGAGGACCAACATCAAGATGGACAATTCAAGTCAGGTTCCTGAACAGGACAATAAAGTTTCTGAAAATAGTCATGGTGAGTAATTCAGACGAAAAGGTCTAAACATGGTCCCAGAGTCCCAAATCAAGTGGATGATCAGTCAGACAGACAATTATTTAACCACCAAGTCCAGCTTGAAGCCGCATAGCGACGCTAACGAGTGTCCCAGGACTGGCTCCAGTCCCAAGTCAGTGAAACAGCGTCTCACATTCAGTTCAGAGGTTGCACCGATGGATCCAAAGTCTCGTGGTTACACATTTCCTCAGTCTGCTTTCACACCCAACTGGTTCTGTCTGGACTTCAGACCTCTGCCGTTGGACCAATCAGCTGAGACTTGGTCCGACAGAAGGAGGTGGTTCTTTGGTTCTCGAGTGAAAACAGTTTAAAGGACGTTTGGACCAATCAGGAAGTGAGGCTGTCAGCTGAGAGCCAAACTGAGTGGGAAGAGGCCAGGTTTATTTCATGGTTACTTCCTGCCCACCTCAGAGGCCTCACTCGATGAGGAGTTGCCTTCAGGACGTCTCGCTGTCTCCGTCTCATTGATTCTTAGCATCTGTACAGAGTTTGTTTTGGCAAATTCAAGCCGTCTTTGAGTCTTGTGCTCATGTTACTGGTAGAAATGCTGCAACCCACCTCCAAAGTCTCTAAAGTTAACAACAAAAGTGAACTTTGGTCTCAATCCTGAAGCCCGTTGGGTGTTTAATGGAAAAATTAAAAAGTAATTAATCATCAAAGCTTAGAATTAGCTCAAATTGGTCTCAGGCTGTTACTCTAATCCTTCTAAGCGTTGGAAGGTCATTAAATATTTAAACTGCTGCTCTTTTCCACGATAACGTACCGACTGAAGTGAGACTACATCAGGATCTGTTTTCATCAGATTTTAAAAGCTGCAGCCGGTCTGAAATCAGGCTACACTGCTACATGCTAACCGCTAGTTAGCCACTGCTACATGCTAACTGCTAGTTAGCCACTGCTACATGCTAAACGCTAGTTAGCCACAGAAACAGGACGGACACGTCACAGTTTGCCAAAAAGTCCTTAAAGGAGCTGCAGAGTTCTGGAAAAAGGTGTTCTGGACCCAGATGAACCTGCATCAGAGCGATGGCAGGAAGAAAGAGTGGAGACCAACAGGAACCAAGATCCACAGCATAGCAGCTGCTCTGCTGAACACGGTGGGGGAGGGTGTGATGGCGTGGGCATGTCTGGCTGCCACAGGTTCTGCTGCCACAGGTTCCGGCTGCCACAGGTTCCGGCTGCCACAGGTTCTGGCTGCCACAGGTTCTGGCTGCCACAGCTTCTGGCTGCCACAGGTTCTGCTGCCACAGGTTCTGGCTGCCACAGGTTCTGCTGCCACAGGTTCTGCTGCCACAGGCTCCGGCTGCCACAAGTTCCGGCTGCCACAGCTTCTGGCTGCCACAGCTTCTGGCTGCCACAGGTTCTGGCTGCCACAGGTTCTGCTGCCACAGCTTCTGCTGCCACAGCTTCTGGCTGCCACAGCTTCTGGCTGCCACAGCTTCTGGCTGCCACAGCTTCTGGCTGCCACAGGTTCTGCTGCCACAGGTTCTGCTGCCACAGGTTCTAGCTGCCACAGGTTCTACTGCCACAGGCTCCGGCTGCCACAGGCTCCGGCTGCCACAGGCTCCGGCTGCCACAGGCTCCGGCTGCCACAGGTTCTGGCTGCCACAGGTTCTGGCTGCCACAGCTTCTGGCTGCCACAGGTTCTGCTGCCACAGCTTCTGGCTGCCACAGGTTCTGCTGCCACAGGTTCTGGCTGCCACAGGTTCTACTGCCACAGGCTCCGGCTGCCACAGGCTCCGGCTGCCACAGGCTCCGGCTGCCACAGGCTCCGGCTGCCACAGGTTCTGCTGCAACAGGTTCTGGCTGCCACAGGTTCTGCTGCCACAGCTTCTGGCTGCCACAGGTTCTGCTGCCACAGGTTCTGGCTGCCACAGGTTCTACTGCCACAGGCTCCGGCTGCCACAGGCTCCGGCTGCCACAGGCTCCGGCTGCCACAGGTTCTGCTTCCACAGGTTCTGCTGCCACAGCTTCTGGCTGCCACAGGTTCTGGCTGCCACAGCTTCTGGCTGCCACAGGTTCTGCTGCCACAGGTTCTGGCTGCCACAGGTTCTGGCTGCCACAGGTTCTGGCTGCCACAGCTTCTGGCTGCCACAGGTTCCGGCTGCCACAGGTTCCGGCTGCCACGGGTTCTGGCTGCCACAGGTTCCGGCTGCCACAGGTTCTGGCTGCCACAGGTTCTGCTGCCACAGGTTCCGGCTGCCACAGGTTCCGGCTGCCACAGGTTCTGGCTGCCACAGGTTCTGGCTGCCACAGCTTCTGGCTGCCACAGGTTCTGCTGCCACAGGTTCTGGCTGCCACAGGTTCTGCTGCCACAGGTTCTGCTGCCACAGGCTCCGGCTGCCACAAGTTCCGGCTGCCACAGCTTCTGGCTGCCACAGCTTCTGGCTGCCACAGGTTCTGGCTGCCACAGGTTCTGCTGCCACAGCTTCTGCTGCCACAGCTTCTGGCTGCCACAGCTTCTGGCTGCCACAGCTTCTGGCTGCCACAGCTTCTGGCTGCCACAGGTTCTGCTGCCACAGGTTCTGCTGCCACAGGTTCTAGCTGCCACAGGTTCTACTGCCACAGGCTCCGGCTGCCACAGGCTCCGGCTGCCACAGGCTCCGGCTGCCACAGGTTCTGGCTGCCACAGGTTCTGGCTGCCACAGGTTCTGCTGCCACAGCTTCTGGCTGCCACAGGTTCTGCTGCCACAGGCTCCGGCTGCCACAGGCTCCGGCTGCCACAGGCTCCGGCTGCCACAGGTTCTGCTGCAACAGGTTCTGGCTGCCACAGCTTCTGGCTGCCACAGGTTCTGCTGCCACAGGTTCTGCTGCCACAGGTTCTAGCTGCCACAGGTTCTACTGCCACAGGCTCCGGCTGCCACAGGCTCCGGCTGCCACAGGCTCCGGCTGCCACAGCTTCTGGCTGCCACAGGTTCTGCTGCCACAGCTTCTGGCTGCCACAGGTTCTGCTGCCACAGGCTCCGGCTGCCACAGGCTCCGGCTGCCACAGGCTCCGGCTGCCACAGGCTCCGGCTGCCACAGGTTCTGCTGCAACAGGTTCTGGCTGCCACAGGTTCTGCTGCCACAGCTTCTGGCTGCCACAGGTTCTGCTGCCACAGGTTCTGGCTGCCACAGGTTCTACTGCCACAGGCTCCGGCTGCCACAGGCTCCGGCTGCCACAGGCTCCGGCTGCCACAGGCTCCGGCTGCCACAGGTTCTGCTTCCACAGGTTCTGCTGCCACAGCTTCTGGCTGCCACAGGTTCTGGCTGCCACAGCTTCTGGCTGCCACAGGTTCTGCTGCCACAGGTTCTGGCTGCCACAGGTTCTGGCTGCCACAGGTTCTGGCTGCCACAGCTTCTGGCTGCCACAGGTTCCGGCTGCCACAGGTTCCGGCTGCCATGGGTTCTGGCTGCCACAGGTTCCGGCTGCCACAGGTTCTGGCTGCCACAGCTTCTGGCTGCCACAGCTTCTGGCTGCCACAGGTTCTGCTGCCACAGGTTCTGGCTGCCACAGGTTCTGGCTGCCACAGCTTCTGGCTGCCACAGGTTCTGCTGCCACAGCTTCTGGCTGCCACAGCTTCTGGCTGCCACAGGTTCTGGCTGCCACAGGTTCCGGCTGCCACAGGTTCTGCTGCCACAGCTTCTGGCTGCCACAGGTTCTGCTGCCACAGGTTCTGGCTGCCACAGGTTCTGCTGCCACAGGTTCTGCTGCCACAGGCTCCGGCTGCCACAAGTTCCGGCTGCCACAGCTTCTGGCTGCCACAGCTTCTGGCTGCCACAGGTTCTGGCTGCCACAGGTTCTGCTGCCACAGCTTCTGGCTGCCACAGGTTCTGGCTGCCACAGGTTCTGCTGCCACAGCTTCTGCTGCCACAGCTTCTGGCTGCCACAGCTTCTGGCTGCCACAGGTTCTGCTGCCACAGGTTCTGCTGCCACAGGTTCTAGCTGCCACAGGTTCTACTGCCACAGGCTCCGGCTGCCACAGGCTCCGGCTGCCACAGGCTCCGGCTGCCACAGGTTCTGGCTGCCACAGGTTCTGCTGCCACAGCTTCTGGCTGCCACAGGTTCTGCTGCCACAGGTTCTGCTGCCACAGGTTCTGGCTGCCACAGGTTCTGGCTGCCACAGCTTCTGGCTGCCACAGGTTCTGCTGCCACGGCTTCTGCTGCCACAGGTTCTGGCTGCCACAGCTTCTGGCTGCCACAGGTTCTGCTGCCACAGCTTCTGGCTGCCACAGGTTCTGCTGCCACAGGTTCTGGCTGCCACAGGTTCTACTGCCACAGGCTCCGGCTGCCACAGGCTCCGGCTGCCACAGGCTCCGGCTGCCACAGGTTCTGCTGCAACAGGTTCTGGCTGCCACAGGTTCTGCTGCCACAGCTTCTGGCTGCCACAGGTTCTGCTGCCACAGGTTCTGGCTGCCACAGGTTCTACTGCCACAGGCTCCGGCTGCCACAGGCTCCGGCTGCCACAGGTTCTGGCTGCCACAGGTTCTGGCTGCCACAGGTTCTGCTGCCACAGGTTCTGCTGCCACAGGTTCTGCTCACTTATCTTCACTGATGGCAGCTGCTCAATGAACTCTGAGCTGAAACATCTGATCTGCTCCAGCTCCAGTAAATGCCTCCAAGCTCATTGGCCGGAGCTTCATCCTGTAACACGATAAGCGTGGATAAAAAGTGTCGGATGGTGGAACTAAAGGGGGAGAAAATGACTTTGAATTTAATCAGTCTGAGGAGCCTGGGGGGGGGGGGCTCAGTTCGATGCTAACATGGTGACCGGGTCCAGAGGAGCCTGATGGAAACCATATTTCTGTTGAACTTGAAGCTGGATGCCACAGTTTAACTGTGAGTTGAACTTTGTGTCGTCATGCCAACAGACGCCTTCAGGGCCGGCGTGTACAGGAGGAGCGAAACCAGAGAAACTGAGAAAAAGGATCTGATGTGACTGAACATGCAGCTTTGCTTTGCTCAGCAGTCAGAGGCTGTCAGGCTTCGAGGCACTTAGAAACCGTCGGGGGGGGGGGGGCTCTCCAACGTTTTCTACTTCATCCTGTTTGTTTCAGGCCCTCCTCTGCTGAACTTTGACCTCTGAGCGCCACACCTGAGCTCAGAGTTCCTCTTCCCTTCAGCGCCAACGCTGACATTTAAACTCAAGTTTGAACAGAGATAAAGACTCAGTGATCGGTCGGTTGGAAAAGATAACAGCATCAAAATGAACTGTCACAGCAGCGAGCTGACGGGAATACGTTTGATCCGAAGCCGTTTCCTGTCCTCCGCTCATTTGCTGCTGTTAAAACACGAAGCTTCAGTTCATTTGTTGCTGTTAAAACACGAAGCTTCAGTTCATTTGCTGCTGTTAAAACATGAAGCTTCAGCTCATTTGCTGCTGTTAAAACCCGAAGCTTCAGCTCATTTGCTGCTGTTAAAACACGAAGCTTCAGCTCATTTGTTGCTGTTAAAACACGAAGCTTCAGTTCATTTGCTGCTGTTAAAACACAAAGCTTCAGTTCATTTGCTGCTGTTAAAACACGAAGCTTCAGCTCATTTGCTGCTGTTAAAACACGAAGCTTCAGCTCATTTGCTGCTGTTAAAACACGAAGCTTCAGCTCATTTGCTGCTGTTAAAACACGAAGCTTCAGTTCATTTGCTGCTGTTAAAACACGAAGCTTCAGCTCATTTGCTGCTGTTAAAACACGAAGCTTCAGCTCATTTTCTGCTGTTAAAACACGAAGCTTCAGCTCATTTGTTGCTGTTAAAACACGAAGCTTCAGCTCATTTGCTGCTGTTAAAACACGAAGCTTCAGTTCATTTGCTGCTGTTAAAACACAAAGCTTCAGTTCATTTGCTGCTGTTAAAACACGAAGCTTCAGCTCATTTGCTGCTCTGTTAAAACACGAAGCTTCAGCTCATTTGCTGCTGTTAAAACACGAAGCTTCAGCTCATTTGCTGCTGTTAAAACACGAAGCTTCAGCTCATTTGCTGCTCTGTTAAAACCCGAAGCTTCAGCTCATTTGCTGCTGTTAAAACACGAAGCTTCAGTTCATTTGCTGCTGTTAAAACACGAAGCTTCAGCTCATTTGCTGCTGTTAAAACACGAAGCTTCAGCTCATTTGCTGCTGTTAAAACACGAAGCTTCAGTTCATTTGCTGCTGTTAAAACACGAAGCTTCAGCTCATTTGCTGCTCTGTTAAAACACGAAGCTTCAGTTCATTTGCTGCTGTTAAAACACGAAGCTTCAGTTCATTTGTTGCTGTTAAAACACGAAGCTTCAGTTCATTTGTTGCTCTGTTAAAACACGAAGCTTCAGCTCATTTGCTGCTGTTAAAACACGAAGCTTCAGCTCATTTGCTGCTCTGTTAAAACACGAAGCTTCAGATCATTTGCTGCTGTTAAAACACGAAGCTTCAGCTCATTTGCTGCTGTTAAAACACGAAGCTTCAGCTCATTTGCTGCTCTGTTAAAACCCGAAGCTTCAGCTCATTTGCTGCTGTTAAAACACGAAGCTTCAGTTCATTTGCTGCTGTTAAAACACGAAGCTTCAGTTCATTTGCTGCTGTTAAAACACGAAGCTTCAGCTCATTTGCTGCTGTTAAAACACGAAGCTTCAGCTCATTTGCTGCTGTTAAAACACGAAGCTTCAGCTCATTTGCTGCTGTTAAAACACGAAGCTTCAGCTCATTTGCTGCTGTTAAAACACGAAGCTTCAGCTCATTTGCTGCTCTGTTAAAACCCGAAGCTTCAGTTCATTTGCTGCTGTTAAAACACGAAGCTTCAGTTCATTTGCTGCTGTTAAAACACGAAGCTTCAGCTCATTTGCTGCTCTGTTAAAACACGAAGCTTCAGCTCATTTGCTGCTGTTAAAACACGAAGCTTCAGCTCATTTGCTGCTGTTAAAACACGAAGCTTCAGCTCATTTGTTGCTGTTAAAACACGAAGCTTCAGCTCATTTGTTGCTGTTAAAACACGAAGCTTCAGTTCATTTGCTGCTGTTAAAACACGAAGCTTCAGCTCATTTATTGCTGTTAAAACACGAAGCTTCAGTTCATTTGCTGCTGTTAAAACACGAAGCTTCAGTTCATTTGCTGCTGTTAAAACACGAAGCTTCAGCTCATTTGTTTCTGTTAAAACACGAAGCTTCAGCTCATTTGCTGCTGTTAAAACACGAAGCTTCAGCTCATTTGCTGCTGTTAAAACACGAAGCTTCAGCTCATTTGCTGCTGTTAAAACACGAAGCTTCAGTTAATTTGCTGCTGTTAAAACACGAAGCTTCAGTTCATTTGTTGCTGTTAAAACACGAAGCTTCAGCTCATTTGCTGCTGTTAAAACACGAAGCTTCAGTTCATTTGCTGCTGTTAAAACACGAAGCTTCAGTTCATTTGCTGCTGTTAAAACACGAAGCTTCAGTTCATTTGCTGCTGTTAAAACACGAAGCTTCAGCTCATTTCCTGCTGTTAAAACACGAAGCTTCAGCTCATTTGTTGCTGTTAAAACACGAAGCTTCAGTTCATTTGCTGCTGTTAAAACACGAAGCTTCAGTTCATTTGCTGCTGTTAAAACACGAAGCTTCAGCTCATTTGCTGCTGTTAAAACACGAAGCTTCCGCTCATTTGCTGCTCTGTTAAAACACGAAGCTTCCGCTCATTTGCTGCTGTTAAAACACGAAGCTTCAGCTCATTTGCTGCTCTGTTAAAACACGAAGCTTCAGTTCATTTGTTGCTGTTAAAACACGAAGCTTCAGTTCATTTGCTGCTCTGTTAAAACACGAAGCTTCAACTCATTTGCTGCTGTTAAAACACGAAGCTTCAGCTCATTTGCTGCTGTTAAAACACGAAGCTTCAGCTCATTTGCTGCTGTTAAAACACGAAGCTTCAGCTCATTTGCTGCTCTGTTAAAACACGAAGCTTCAGCTCATTTGCTGCTGTTAAAACACGAAGCTTCAGCTCATTTGCTGCTGTTAAAACACGAAGCTTCAGTTCATTTGCTGCTGTTAAAACACGAAGCTTCAGCTCATTTGCTGCTGTTAAAACACGAAGCTTCAGCTCATTTGCTGTTAAAACACGAAGCTTCAGCTCATTTGCTGCTGTTAAAACACGAAGCTTCAGCTCATTTGCTGCTGTTAAAACACGAAGCTTCAGCTCATTTGCTGCTGTTAAAACACGAAGCTTCAGCTCATTTGCTGCTGTTAAAACACGAAGCTTCAGCTCATTTGCTGCTGTTAAAACACGAAGCTTCAGCTCATTTGCTGCTGTTAAAACACGAAGCTTCAGCTCATTTGCTGCTGTTAAAACACGAAGCTTCAGTTCATTTGTTGCTGTTAAAACACGAAGCTTCAGCTCATTTGCTGCTGTTAAAACACGAAGCTTCAGCTCATTTGCTGCTGTTAAAACACGAAGCTTCAGCTCATTTGCTGCTGTTAAAACACGAAGCTTCAGCTCATTTGCTGCTGTTAAAACACGAAGCTTCAGTTCATTTGCTGCTGTTAAAACACGAAGCTTCAGTTCATTTGCTGCTGTTAAAACACGAAGCTTCAGTTCATTTGTTGCTGTTAAAACACGAAGCTTCAGCTCATTTGTTGCTGTTAAAACACGAAGCTTCAGTTCATTTGCTGCTGTTAAAACACGAAGCTTCAGTTCATTTATTGCTGTTAAAACACGAAGCTTCAGTTCATTTATTGCTGTTAAAACATGAAGCTTCAGTTCATTTATTGCTGTTAAAACATGAAGCTTCAGTTCATTTGCTGTTAAAACACGAAGCTTCAGCTCATTTGCTGCTGTTAAAACACGAAGCTTCAGCTCATTTGCTGCTGTTAAAACACGAAGCTTCAGCTCATTTGCTGCTGTTAAAACACGAAGCTTCAGCTCATTTGCTGCTGTTAAAACACGAAGCTTCAGCTCATTTGCTGCTGTTAAAACACGAAGCTTCAGTTCATTTGCTGCTGTTAAAACACGAAGCTTCAGTTCATTTGTTGCTGTTAAAACACGAAGCTTCAGCTCATTTGCTGCTGTTAAAACACGAAGCTTCAGCTCATTTGCTGCTGTTAAAACACGAAGCTTCAGCTCATTTGTTGCTGTTAAAACATGAAGCTTCAGCTCATTTGCTGCTGTTAAAACACGAAGCTTCAGCTCATTTGCTGCTGTTAAAACACGAAGCTTCAGCTCATTTGCTGCTGTTAAAACACGAAGCTTCAGTTCATTTGCTGCTGTTAAAACACGAAGCTTCAGTTCATTTGTTGCTGTTAAAACACGAAGCTTCAGCTCATTTGTTGCTGTTAAAACACGAAGCTTCAGCTCATTTGCTGCTGTTAAAACACGAAGCTTCAGTTCATTTATTGCTGTTAAAACACGAAGCTTCAGTTCATTTATTGCTGTTAAAACATGAAGCTTCAGTTCATTTATTGCTGTTAAAACATGAAGCTTCAGTTCATTTGCTGTTAAAACACGAAGCTTCAGCTCATTTGCTGCTGTTAAAACACGAAGCTTCAGCTCATTTGCTGCTGTTAAAACACGAAGCTTCAGCTCATTTGCTGCTGTTAAAACACGAAGCTTCAGCTCATTTGCTGCTGTTAAAACACGAAGCTTCAGCTCATTTTCTGCTGTTAAAACACGAAGCTTCAGCTCATTTGCTGCTGTTAAAACACGAAGCTTCAGCTCATTTGCTGCTGTTAAAACACGAAGCTTCAGTTCATTTGTTGCTGTTAAAACACGAAGCTTCAGTTCATTTGCTGCTGTTAAAACACGAAGCTTCAGTTCATTTGCTGCTGTTAAAACACGAAGCTTCAGCTCATTTGCTGCTGTTAAAACACGAAGCTTCAGCTCATTTGCTGCTGTTAAAACACGAAGCTTCAGCTCATTTGCTGCTGTTAAAACACGAAGCTTCAGTTCATTTGCTGCTGTTAAAACACGAAGCTTCAGTTCATTTGTTGCTGTTAAAACACGAAGCTTCAGTTCATTTGCTGCTGTTAAAACACGAAGCTTCAGCTCATTTGCTGCTGTTAAAACACAAAGCTTCAGCTCATTTGCTGCTGTTAAAACACGAAGCTTCAGCTCATTTGCTGCTGTTAAAACACGAAGATTCAGCTCATTTGCTGCTGTTAAAACACGAAGCTTCAGCTCATTTGCTGCTGTTAAAACACGAAGCTTCAGCTCATTTGCTGCTGTTAAAACACGAAGCTTCAGCTCATTTGCTGCTCTGTTAAAACACGAAGCTTCAGCTCATTTGCTGCTCTGTTAAAACACGAAGCTTCAGCTCATTTGCTGCTGTTAAAACACGAAGCTTCAGCTCATTTGCTGTTGCTGTTAAAACACGAAGCTTCAGCTCATTTGCTGCTGTTAAAACACGAAGCTTCAGTTCATTTGCTGCTGTTAAAACACGAAGCTTCAGTTCATTTGCTGTTAAAACACGAAGCTTCAGTTCATTTGCTGCTGTTAAAACACGAAGCTTCAGCTCATTTGCTGCTGTTAAAACACGAAGCTTCAGTTCATTTGCTGCTGTTAAAACACGAAGCTTCAGCTCATTTGCTGCTGTTAAAACACGAAGCTTCAGTTCATTTGCTGCTGTTAAAACACGAAGCTTCAGCTCATTTGCTGCTGTTAAAACACGAAGCTTCAGCTCATTTGCTGCTGTTAAAACACGAAGCTTCAGCTCATTTGCTGCTCTGTTAAAACACGAAGCTTCAGCTCATTTGCTGCTGTTAAAACACGAAGCTTCAGCTCATTTGCTGCTCTGTTAAAACACGAAGCTTCAGCTCATTTGCTGCTGTTAAAACACGAAGCTTCAGCTCATTTGCTGCTCTGTTAAAACACGAAGCTTCAGTTCATTTGCTGCTGTTAAAACACGAAGCTTCAGCTCATTTGCTGCTGTTAAAACACGAAGCTTCAGCTCATTTGCTGCTGTTAAAACACGAAGCTTCAGTTCATTTGCTGCTGTTAAAACACGAAGCTTCAGTTCATTTGCTGCTGTTAAAACACGAAGCTTCAGTTCATTTGCTGCTGTTAAAACACGAAGCTTCAGTTCATTTGCTGCTGTTAAAACACGAAGCTTCAGCTCATTTGCTGCTGTGAAAACACGAAGCTTCAGCTCATTTGCTGCTGTTAAAACACGAAGCTTCAGCTCATTTGCTGCTGTTAAAACACGAAGCTTCAGCTCATTTGCTGCTGTTAAAACACGAAGCTTCAGTTCATTTGCTGCTGTTAAAACACGAAGCTTCAGCTCATTTGCTGCTGTTAAAACACGAAGCTTCAGTTCATTTGCTGCTGTTAAAACACGAAGCTTCAGCTCATTTGCTGCTGCTGTTAAAACACGAAGCTTCAGCTCATTTGCTGCAGTTAAAACACGAAGCTTCAGCTCATTTTCTGCTGTTAAAACACGAAGCTTCAGCTCATTTGCTGCTGTTAAAACACGAAGCTTCAGCTCATTTTCTGCTGTTAAAACACGAAGCTTCAGCTCATTTGCTGCTGTTAAAACACGAAGCTTCAGCTCATTTGCTGTTAAAACACGAAGCTTCAGTTCATTTGCTGCTGTTAAAACACGAAGCTTCAGCTCATTTGCTGCTGTTAAAACACGAAGCTTCAGTTCATTTGCTGCTGTTAAAACACGAAGCTTCAGCTCATTTGCTGCTCTGTTAAAACACGAAGCTTCAGCTCATTTGCTGCTGTTAAAACACGAAGCTTCAGCTCATTTGCTGCTGTTAAAACACGAAGCTTCAGCTCATTTGCTGCTCTGTTAAAACACGAAGCTTCAGCTCATTTGCTGCTGTTAAAACACGAAGCTTCAGCTCATTTGCTGCTGTTAAAACACGAAGCTTCAGCTCATTTGCTGCTGTTAAAACACGAAGCTTCAGCTCATTTGCTGCTCTGTTAAAACACGAAGCTTCAGCTCATTTGTTGCTGTTAAAACACGAAGCTTCAGCTCATTTGTTGCTGTTAAAACACGAAGCTTCAGCTCATTTGCTGCTCTGTTAAAACACGAAGCTTCAGCTCATTTGTTGCTGTTAAAACATGAAGCTTCAGCTCATTTGCTGCTGTTAAAACACGAAGCTTCAGCTCATTTGCTGCTCTGTTAAAACACGAAGCTTCAGCTCATTTGCTGCTGTTAAAACACGAAGCTTCAGCTCATTTGCTGCTGTTAAAACACGAAGCTTCAGCTCATTTGCTGCTGTTAAAACACGAAGCTTCAGCTCATTTGCTGCTGTTAAAACACGAAGCTTCAGTTCATTTGCTGCTGTTAAAACACGAAGCTTCAGTTCATTTGCTGCTGTTAAAACACGAAGCTTCAGTTCATTTGCTGCTCTGTTAAAACACGAAGCTTCAGTTCATTTGCTGCTGTTAAAACACGAAGCTTCAGCTCATTTGCTGCTGTTAAAACACGAAGCTTCAGTTCATTTGCTGCTGTTAAAACACGAAGCTTCAGCTCATTTGCTGCTGTTAAAACACGAAGCTTCAGCTCATTTGCTGCTGTTAAAACACGAAGCTTCAGCTCATTTGCTGCTCTGTTAAAACACGAAGCTTCAGCTCATTTGCTGCTGTTAAAACACAAAGCTTCAGTTCATTTGCTGCTGTTAAAACACGAAGCTTCAGTTCATTTGCTGTTAAAACACGAAGCTTCAGCTCATTTGTTGCTGTTAAAACACGAAGCTTCAGCTCATTTGCTGCTTTTAAAACACGAAGCTTCAGTTCATTTGCTGCTTTTAAAACACGAAGCTTCAGCTCATTTGCTGCTGTTAAAACACGAAGCTTCAGCTCATTTGCTGCTGTTAAAACACGAAGCTTCAGCTCATTTGCTGCTGTTAAAACACGAAGCTTCAGCTCATTTGCTGCTCTGTTAAAACACGAAGCTTCAGCTCATTTGCTGCTGTTAAAACACAAAGCTTCAGCTCATTTGCTGCTCTGTTAAAACACGAAGCTTCAGCTCATTTGCTGCTGTTAAAACACGAAGCTTCAGCTCATTTGTTGCTGTTAAAACACGAAGCTTCAGCTCATTTGCTGCTCTGTTAAAACACGAAGCTTCAGCTCATTTGCTGCTGTTAAAACACGAAGCTTCAGCTCATTTGCTGCTGTTAAAACACGAAGCTTCAGCTCATTTGCTGCTGTTAAAACACGAAGCTTCAGCTCATTTGCTGCTTTTAAAACACGAAGCTTCAGTTCATTTGCTGCTGTTAAAACACGAAGCTTCAGTTCATTTGCTGCTGTTAAAACACGAAGCTTCAGTTCATTTGCTGCTGTTAAAACACGAAGCTTCAGCTCATTTGCTGCTGTTAAAACACGAAGCTTCAGCTCATTTGTTGCTGTTAAAACACGAAGCTTCAGCTCATTTGCTGCTGTTAAAACACGAAGCTTCAGTTCATTTGCTGCTGCTGTTAAAACACGAAGCTTCAGTTCATTTGCTGCTGTTAAAACACGAAGCTTCAGCTCATTTGCTGCTTTTAAAACACGAAGCTTCAGTTCATTTGCTGCTGTTAAAACACGAAGCTTCAGCTCATTTGCTGCTCTGTTAAAACATGAAGCTTCAGCTCATTTGCTGCTGTTAAAACACGAAGCTTCAGTTCATTTGTTGCTGTTAAAACACGAAGCTTCAGTTCATTTGCTGCTGTTAAAACACGAAGCTTCAGCTCATTTGCTGTTAAAACACGAAGCTTCAGTTCATTTGCTGCTGTTAAAACATGAAGCTTCAGTTCATTTGCTGCTGTTAAAACACGAAGCTTCAGCTCATTTGCTGCTGTTAAAACACGAAGCTTCAGCTCATTTGCTGCTTTTAAAACACGAAGCTTCAGCTCATTTGCTGCTGTTAAAACACGAAGCTTCAGTTCATTTGCTGTTAAAACACGAAGCTTCAGCTCATTTGTTGCTGTTAAAACACGAAGCTTCAGCTCATTTGCTGCTGTTAAAACACGAAGCTTCAGTTCATTTGCTGCTGTTAAAACACGAAGCTTCAGCTCATTTGCTGCTGTTAAAACACGAAGCTTCAGTTCATTTGCTGCTGTTAAAACACGAAGCTTCAGCTCATTTGCTGCTGTTAAAACACGAAGCTTCAGTTCATTTGCTGCTGTTAAAACACGAAGCTTCAGTTCATTTGCTGCTGTTAAAACACGAAGCTTCAGCTCATTTGCTGCTGTTAAAACACGAAGCTTCAGTTCATTTGCTGCTGTTAAAACATGAAGCTTCAGTTCATTTGCTGCTGTTAAAACACGAAGCTTCAGCTCATTTGCTGCTGTTAAAACACGAAGCTTCAGCTCATTTGCTGTTAAAACATGAAGCTTCAGCTCATTTGCTGCTGTTAAAACACGAAGCTTCAGCTCATTTGCTGCTGTTAAAACACGAAGCTTCAGCTCATTTGCTGCTGTTAAAACACGAGGCTTCAGCTCATTTGCTGCTGTTAAAACACGAAGCTTCAGCTCATTTGCTGCTGTTAAAACACGAAGCTTCAGTTCATTTGCTGCTCTGTTAAAACACGAAGCTTCAGCTCATTTGCTGTTAAAACACGAAGCTTCAGTTCATTTGCTGCTGTTAAAACACGAAGCTTCAGTTCATTTGCTGTTAAAACACGAAGCTTCAGCTCATTTGTTGCTGTTAAAACACGAAGCTTCAGCTCATTTGCTGCTGTTAAAACACGAAGCTTCAGTTCATTTGCTGCTGTTAAAACACGAAGCTTCAGTTCATTTGCTGCTGTTAAAACACGAAGCTTCAGCTCATTTGCTGCTGTTAAAACACGAAGCTTCAGCTCATTTGCTGCTGTTAAAACACGAAGCTTCAGCTCATTTGCTGCTGTTAAAACATGAAGCTTCAGCTCATTTGCTGCTGTTAAAACACGAAGCTTCAGCTCATTTGCTGCTGTTAAAACACGAAGCTTCAGCTCATTTGTTGCTGTTAAAACACGAAGCTTCAGCTCATTTGCTGCTGTTAAAACACGAAGCTTCAGCTCATTTGCTGCTGTTAAAACACGAAGCTTCAGTTCATTTGCTGCTGTTAAAACACGAAGCTTCAGCTCATTTGCTGCTGTTAAAACACGAAGCTTCAGCTCATTTGCTGCTGTTAAAACACGAAGCTTCAGCTCATTTGCTGCTTTTAAAACACGAAGCTTCAGTTCATTTGCTGCTGTTAAAACACGAAGCTTCAGCTCATTTGCTGCTGTTAAAACACGAAGCTTCAGCTCATTTGCTGCTGTTAAAACACGAAGCTTCAGCTCATTTGCTGCTGTTAAAACACGAAGCTTCAGCTCATTTGCTGCTGTTAAAACACGAAGCTTCAGCTCATTTGCTGCTTTTAAAACACGAAGCTTCAGTTCATTTGCTGCTGTTAAAACACAAAGCTTCAGCTCATTTGCTGCTGTTAAAACACGAAGCTTCAGCTCATTTGCTGCTGTTAAAACACGAAGCTTCAGCTCATTTGCTGCTCTGTTAAAACACGAAGCTTCAGCTCATTTGCTGCTGTTAAAACACGAAGCTTCAGCTCATTTGCTGCTGTTAAAACACGAAGCTTCAGCTCATTTGCTGCTGTTAAAACACGAAGCTTCAGCTCATTTGCTGCTGTTAAAACACGAAGCTTCAGTTCATTTGCTGCTGTTAAAACACGAAGCTTCAGCTCATTTGTTGCTGTTAAAACACGAAGCTTCAGCTCATTTGCTGCTGTTAAAACACGAAGCTTCAGCTCATTTGCTGCTCTGTTAAAACACGAAGCTTCAGCTCATTTGCTGCTGTTAAAACACAAAGCTTCAGCTCATTTGCTGCTGTTAAAACACGAAGCTTCAGCTGATTCTGACGTTTAAAAGCTGTGAAACTGCTGAGGTGGCTCCTGCACGGTTACATGGGAATTAGCCAGCGGCGCCGTGCTGGAAGGTAAAAAAGACAGATTTACGTTCGACACTCCAGTGATGTGTAAAGTGAGGGTTAACAGCTGGCCCGAGGCAGCGGGGGGGCAGGTTGATTATGCTGCTGAGGGTCTGCTCTCCTCAAGCTGCTCTGGAAGCACTCGACATGTTTTTACAGCTGTTAATCAAAGCTTCACGATAGTTGGAAATAGATGCAAAGTGCTGTTAAAACAGTGTTGAACTGGTTTGCTTTACATTTAAATTGCCTTGATATTTATTAGGAATTTACACATTTTGAATGAAGTAAATCGGACATTTTTAACAGTGAAGTTTGATTTTGGGACTTTCTTTGGTTGGGGTCAGTCTGGAAGTTTAAAGGAACTGTGGTTTAGTTGCATCAGCAGTAAATGTGAAGCCAGGAATGATCTTCTGTGGACAGCAACGTGCACCAGCATCAAAAATACAGGCCAGCATGCAACGAGGCCCAGAGCTGACTGAGCTGCTGCCTCTGGGCTTCACCTCCTCCGGTCTCCTGGTTATTCTGCTGGAGTTCACCATTATGAAGCTTAAACTTCAGTATCTCCAGTTCTGGTGTCTCCAGGGTTAATTCCCAACGAACCAGCTTCAGCATCTCCAGTTCTGGTGTCTCCAGGGTTAATTCCCAACGAACCAGCTTCAGCATCTCCAGTTCTGGTGTCTCCAGGGTTCATTCCCATCAAACCCAGCTTCAGCATCTCCAGTTCTGGTGTCTCCAGGGTTCATTCCCTAAGAACCAGCTTCAGCATCTCCAGTTCTGGTGTCTCCAGGGTTCATTCCCATCAAACCAGCTTCAGCATCTCCAGTTCTGGTGTCTCCAGGGTTCATTCCCAACGAACCAGCTTCAGCATCTCCAGTTCTGGTGTCTCCAGGGTTCATTCCCAACGAACCAGCTTCAGCATCTCCAGTTCTGGTGTCTCCAGGGTTAATTCCCAACGAACCAGCTTCAGCATCTCCAGTTCTGGTGTCTCCAGGGTTCATTCCCTAAGAACCAGCTTCAGCATCTCCAGTTCTGGTGTCTCCAGGGTTCATTCCCATCAAACCCAGCTTCAGCATCTCCAGTTCTGGTGTCTCCAGGGTTCATTCCCTAAGAACCAGCTTCAGCATCTCCAGTTCTGGTGTCTCCAGGGTTCATTCCCATCAAACCAGCTTCAGCATCTCCAGTTCTGGTGTCTCCAGGGTTCATTCCCATCAAACCTAGCTTCAGCATCTCCAGTTCTGGTGTCTCCAGGGTTCATTCCCAACGAACCAGCTTCAGCATCTCCAGTTCTGGTGTCTCCAGGGTTCATTCCTTAAGAACCAGCTTCAGCATCTCCAGTTCTGGTGTCTCCAGGGTTCATTCCCTAAGAACCAGCTTCAGCATCTCCAGTTCTGGTGTCTCCAGGGTTCATTCCCATCAAACCAGCTTCAGCATCTCCAGTTCTGGTGTCTCCAGGGTTCATTCCCAATGGACCAGCTTCAGCATCTCCAGTTCTGGTGTCTCCAGGGTTCATTCCCATCAAACCAGCTTCAGCATCTCCAGTTCTGGTGTCTCCAGGGTTCATTCCCAAAGAACCAGCTTCAGCAGCTCCAGTTCTGGTGTCTCCAGGGTTCATTCCCAATGAACCCAGCTTCAGCATCTCCAGTTCTGGTGTCTCCAGGGTTCATTCCCTAAGAACCAGCTTCAGCATCTCCAGTTCTGGTGTCTCCAGGGTTCATTCCCATCAAACCAGCTTCAGCATCTCCAGTTCTGGTGTCTCCAGGGTTCATTCCCTAAGAACCAGCTTCAGCATCTCCAGTTCTGGTGTCTCCAGGGTTCATTCCCAACGAACCAGCTTCAGCATCTCCAGTTCTGGTGTCTCCAGGGTTCATTCCCAATGAACCCAGCTTCAGCATCCCCAGTTCTGGTGTCTCCAGGGTTCATTCCCTAAGAACCAGCTTCAGCATCTCCAGTTCTGGTGTCTCCAGGGTTCATTCCCATCAAACCAGCTTTGGCATCTCCAGTTCTGGTGTCTCCAGGGTTCATTCCCAAAGAACCAGCTTCAGCATCTCCAGTTCTGGTGTCTCCAGGGTTCATTCCCAAAGAACCCAGCTTCAGCATCTCCAGTTCTGGTGTCTCCAGGGTTCATTCCCAAAGAACCAGCTTCAGCATCTCCAGTTCTGGTGTCTCCAGGGTTCATTCCCAATGAACCCAGCTTCAGCATCTCCAGTTCTGGTGTCTCCAGGGTTCATTCCCTAAGAACCAGCTTCAGCATCTCCAGTTCTGGTGTCTCCAGGGTTCATTCCCTAAGAACCAGCTTCAGCATCTCCAGTTCTGGTGTCTCCAGGGTTCATTCCCTAAGAACCAGCTTCAGCATCTCCAGTTCTGGTGTCTCCAGGGTTCATTCCCAACGAACCAGCTTCAGCATCTCCAGTTCTGGTGTCTCCAGGGTTCATTCCCAACGAACCAGCTTCAGCATCTCCAGTTCTGGTGTCTCCAGGGTTCATTCCCAAAGAACCCAGCTTCAGCATCTCCAGTTCTGGTGTCTCCAGGGTTCATTCCCTAAGAACCAGCTTCAGCATCTCCAGTTCTGGTGTCTCCAGGGTTCATTCCCAACGAACCAGCTTCAGCATCTCCAGTTCTGGTGTCTCCAGGGTTCATTCCCAACGAACCAGCTTCAGCATCTCCAGTTCTGGTGTCTCCAGGGTTCATTCCCAAAGAACCCAGCTTCAGCATCTCCAGTTCTGGTGTCTCCAGGGTTCATTCCCAACGAACCAGCTTCAGCATCTCCAGTTCTGGTGTCTCCAGGGTTCATTCCCAAAGAACCCAGCTTCAGCATCTCCAGTTCTGGTGTCTCCAGGGTTCATTCCCAGAGAACCCAGCTTCAGCATCTCCAGTTCTGGTGTCTCCAGGGTTCATTCCCAATGAACCAGCTTCAGCATCTCCAGTTCTGGTGTCTCCAGGGTTCATTCCCATCGAACCCAGCTTCAGCATCTCCAGTTCTGGTGTCTCCAGGGTTCATTCCCTAAGAACCAGCTTCGGCATCTCCAGTTCTGGTGTCTCCAGGGTTCATTCCCAGAGAACCCAGCTTCAGCATCTCCAGTTCTGGTGTCTCCAGGGTTCATTCCCAACGAACCCAGCTTCAGCATCTCCAGTTCTGGTGTCTCCAGGGTTCATTCCCAAAGAACCAGCTTCAGCATCTCCAGTTCTGGTGTCTCCAGGGTTCATTCCCAGAGAACCCAGCTTCAGCATCTCCAGTTCTGGTGTCTCCAGGGTTCATTCCCAATGAACCAGCTTCAGCATCTCCAGTTCTGGTGTCTCCAGGGTTCATTCCCAACGAACCAGCTTCAGCATATCCAGTTCTGGTGTCTCCAGGGTTCATTCCCAACGAACCAGCTTCAGCATCTCCAGTTCTGGTGTCTCCAGGGTTCATTCCCTAAGAACCAGCTTCGGCATCTCCAGTTCTGGTGTCTCCAGGGTTCATTCCCAAAGAACCAGCTTCAGCATCTCCAGTTCTGGTGTCTCCAGGGTTCATTCCCAGAGAACCCAGCTTCAGCATCTCCAGTTCTGGTGTCTCCAGGGTTCATTCCCAATGAACCAGCTTCAGCATCTCCAGTTCTGGTGTCTCCAGGGTTCATTCCCAACGAACCAGCTTCAGCATCTCCAGTTCTGGTGTCTCCAGGGTTCATTCCCAACGAACCAGCTTCAGCATCTCCAGTTCTGGTGTCTCCAGGGTTCATTCCCAATGAACCAGCTTCAGCATCTCCAGTTCTGGTGTCTCCAGGTTTCATTCCCTAAGAACCAGCTTCAGCATCTCCAGTTCTGGTGTCTCCAGGGTTCATTCCCATCAAACCAGCTTCAGCATCTCCAGTTCTGGTGTCTCCAGGGTTCATTCCCAACGAACCAGCTTCAGCATCTCCAGTTCTGGTGTCTCCAGGGTTCATTCCCAACGAACCAGCTTCAGCATCTCCAGTTCTGGTGTCTCTCTGGTGTCTGTATGAACATTTTCACGTGGACAAAGGTCTTTATTTACTGAAAAAACACCCGCTCCTCAGACTTTTATGTTAAATTTGACATTTCTGGTGAAGTATGGACAGTTGGGCGATGGTGAGACTTCTCTGGGACATGTTGTTGAAGTCAGTGAGATTTTACCCTGTTGGGACAGTTTTTACCAATCAGCACATTAAAGACTTTTCAAAGGACGAACAAACAGTTAAAAACGGCCTCGTTTAGAGTCATTAATGTTTTATTTAAAGTCACAGAAGAATATGTGATCAGGTTTGTTATTATGGAAGTTAAGGCCTGATGTTACCGCCGGGTTTAAGGTTCATTCAGTGGATCCTGATCAGATAAAAGAGGCTGAAACAAAGTGTTTTATCCGTCTGACCGTCTCAGTGTTGAGTAATAAAACAGATTAATGAGCTGCATTTGAACTGGTTCAGTTTTCATTTGTGTGAACTAAACTTTGAACTTTGACAGAAATTTCTCCGAGGCTGTTTGATGGCAGGAGCGCGTCCTTTATTTATTACCTTTTATTACAGAGGTGAGTGTGAACCCTGCACGTGCACAGCCACGCACACGCCTTATTGTCCTGTGGAAGAAGCCACAAACATGTGAAGCGACCTTAAAGTGAAACGGTGCAGGGCTGGAAACCTCCAAACCTTTCAGTCCCGGGAACGTTCAGAAAAAAGGCGCGTTTTGTTTCACAGTGTTGAGCGTTGGCCTTATTCTCCGCTTTATGTCGTGTTCGTTCATGTTCTTTGTGTCCTGTTGTCAGTCCTCAGAGTTTTGTCTTTAGATGCAGTTTGTTTTTGAGCCTCATTGAGTTTTATTTCACAGTAATTCAGACATTTTACCTGGATTCCCTCAGCCACCTTTGCTAGTGTTCCTCCCTGTTTCTGTTGGTTTTACTTCCTGTTTCAGCGACCAATCAGCACGGCTGTCGTTGCTGACCCTCAGTACTTCCTGTTTCAGCGACCAATCAGCACGGCTGTCGTTGGTGACCCTCAGTACTTCCTGTTTCAGCGACCAATCAGCACGGCTGTCGTTGCTGACCCTCAGTACTTCCTGTTTCAGCGACCAATCAGCACGGCTGTCGTTGCTGACCCTCAGTACTTCCTGTTTCAGCGACCAATCAGCACGGCTGTCGTTGCTGACCCTCAGTACTTCCTGTTTCAGCGGCCAATCAGCACGGCTGTCGTTGCTGACCCTCAGTACTTCCTGTTTCAGCGACCAATCAGCACGACTGTCGTTGCTAACCCTCAGTACTTCCTGTTTCAGCGACCAATCAGCACGACTGTCGTTGCTAACCCTCAGTACTTCCTGTTTCAGCGACCAATCAGCACGGCTGTCGTTGGTGACCCTCAGTACTTCCTGTTTCAGCGACCAATCAGCACGGCTGTCGTTGCTGACCCTCAGTACTTCCTGTTTCAGCGGCCAATCAGCACGGCTGTCGTTGCTGACCCTCAGTACTTCCTGTTTCAGCGACCAATCAGCACGGCTGTCGTTGCTGACCCTCAGTACTTCCTGTTTCAGTGACCAATCAGCACGGCTGTCGTTGCTAACCCTCAGTACTTCCTGTTTCAGCGACCAATCAGCACGGCTGTCGTTGCTGACCCTCAGGACGTACAGCTCCTGGTTTCCTCAGCGCTGTTCCGCCCTCTTTGTCTTATTCACTCATGTTAGTTTGTGGTTCTCGCTGCTCTCCAACCTCCACAATCCTCCGATCATAAGAGCAACATTTCACACATCTTGAAATGAAAGCTTGTTATCTACAGATAACTTGATTTAATACCTGTATTATTCCAGGGGGAGAACATGGTTGTGTGTACGGGGAGGTTTCCCTGCAGTTTAGGCCAAATAATCTTTGAATGACGCGGCTTGAATCGACCTCTTTGCCTCCAGAAATAACCACAGATGGAACGTTCTTTGACAGTATTTCTGACTTCTTCCTCTGCTCTCGGTCCAATATTTCACTGCTTTTGACTCATTCTTGGCCTCCTTCCACTCCAAGGATAATTATTCATGATTTGAATATACTGTAAAGCTCCGCGGGTGCTGTTAGCGGTTAGCATCATTAACAGGTAGCATCTTGCCCTGGAGTGTTGGCCTGAGCCTCTGTGTTTTACAGGAAGTGTGAGCAGCAAATATTCACACATCTGTGAACTTAAACTAACATTTGTTGAGCTTTTGTTTCCTTTTTCCGTTTGAGGGTGAATATTTGGTTCTGGTTTGATTTTAGCAGCAGTCACAGTTAGTGAGATATTCTCCAACAACAGAACCCAAACAGGCTCTGCTGGCGTCGGGCGTGAAGCGGCCTGCAGAGCAGCTGCTGAATAAACCGAGTTCAGGAGAAAACCCGCTGAGAGGAGACGGATGTTCTGTCTGACACCAGCAGAGGGCAGCATGCCACCGCCACTCAGCTGCAGAACCTTTACTTGTAGAACCTTCAGCTGCAGAACCTTCAGCTGCAGAACCTTCAGCTGCAGAACTCAGCTGCAGAACCTTTACTTGCAGAACCTTCAGCTGCAGAACCTTCAGCTGCAGAACCTTTACTTGCAGAACCTTCAGCTGCAGAACCTTCAGCTGCAGAACCTTCAGCTGCAGAACCTTCAGCTGCAGAACCTTTACTTGCAGAACCTTCAGCTGCAGAACCTTCAGCTGCAGAACCTTCAGCTGCAGAACCTTCAGCTGCAGAACCTTTACTTGCAGAACCTTCAGCTGCAGAACCTTCAGCTGCAGAACCTTCAGCTGCAGAACTCAGCTGCAGAACCTTTACTTGCAGAACCTTCAGCTGCAGAACCTTTACTTGCAGAACCTTTACCTGCAGAACCTTCAGCTGATCTGACTAAAGCCCTCATTTAGTGGAGGAGGAGTTGTTGTTGTTGTTGTTGTTGTTGTTGTTTTTTCCTCCTTTACTGAGAAAAAGGGAAACAAAAACCGTATTTTTCAGGCTATAAAACGAAAAGTCAGAATCTGCTTCTTAAACTCGTCTCTGAACTGGAGCCATTTGTAGGGCAGCGGGTTCAGAAAATTAATAAATGAATAAATGAATGAATAAATAAATAAATAAATGAATGAATGAATGAAGGAATAAATAAATGAATGAATGAATGAATAAATAAATGAATGAATGAATGAATAAATGAATGAATGAATAAATAAATAAATAAATAAATAAATAAATGAATGAATGAATGAATGAATGAATGAATGAATGAATGAATGAATGAATGAATGAATGAATGAATGAATGAATAAATGAATGAATGAATGAAGGAATAAATAAATGAATGAATGAATGAATAAATAAATGAATGAATGAATGAATAAATGAATGAATGAATAAATAAATAAATGAATGAATGAATGAATGAATGAATGAATAAATAAATGAATGAATGAATGAATGAATAAATAAATAAATAAATGAATAAATAAATGAATGAATGAATAAATAAATAAATGAATGAATGAATGAATGAATGAATGAATGAATGAATAAATAAATAAATAAATAAATAAATAAATAAATAAATAAATAAATAAATGAATGAATGAATGAATAAATGAATGAATGAATGAATAAATAAATAAATAAATGAATGAATGAATGAATGAATAAATGAATGAATGAATGAATGAATGAATGAATGAATAAATAAATGAATGAATGAATGAATGAATAAATAAATAAATAAATGAATAAATAAATGAATGAATGAATAAATAAATAAATAAATGAATGAATGAATGAATGAATGAATGAATGAATGAATGAATAAATAAATAAATAAATAAATAAATAAATAAATAAATAAATAAATAAATAAATAAATGAATGAATGAATGAATGAATGAATGAATGAATGAATGAATGAATAAATGAATGAATAAATAAATTAATGAATGAATGAATGAATGCACCTTAATGTTGAAGCTCAGTTCGTATCACTCTGCCAGGCTCGTGGCTACGGTGGCCCGTAAAGCTCAATCCATCAGCAGCTTACCGAGGCCGAGCTAAAGCATTCTGACAGATGTTTGAGCGCCGTGTCTCTCATAAAATCAGCTCCAGGTCAGAAAGCACGACCAGGATTAATCCGTACATTAGGCGCACTGTCGGTTTTTGACAAAATTAAAGGATTTTATGTTTATGTGTTTCTGTTTAATGCATTTAGCAGAAGCTTTTATCCAAACCTACTCACAGGTAGGCAGGTAGGGTGGGGGGGTCTTACCTAAGGGCCCCTACTGGAGGTAATACCTTTTCTGCAGGGGATTTGAACCCAGGTCTCCCACATGGAAGGTGGGAATCATACCGCTACATCCGAAAAATACGGTAAATGAATTCAGTTAAAAGTAGAAATTAAAGTGGGAAAAAGTCTTTTACATGTAAAGAATAATGTGAAACAAATAAAATTTAGTGTCTTTAGTGTCTGATACGAGCTCAGATCAGCTTCATTTCTTCATATTTATCCATAAAACCAGGAAGCAGCTGCAGAGATTCACTGAAACATGTTCAAACCTGAACATAAACCCAGAATCTGAGGCAGAAACAGAGTTTTTCTCAGTTCTCAGCAGCATTAAAGTGAATCTCTGGTTCTGCAGCTTCAGAAAAGAGTGAAACTGTTTGAACCAACCTTCAGGGCCCATCCCAGCATGCCTCACCTCCACTCTCAGGTAAATGTGTCAGCTCTGAAGTGATTTACTGTGGAGTTTCCCTCAGGCTGCAGATCTTATATTTCATGTCTTTGTTCTTCTGTTGCAGGTGATTTTTGAGACGATAAAATGACTTAAAAAGAGAACTTTTGATCCTGATGTTTCAGACCCACACATTAACCTTTATTTTAGACTTATTTTAGCAGAGCTGCCTGTTTGTTTCAGCTGGGATTAAGACTCCATCCTTGTTCTGCATCGGTTAGTTTCCAGTGAGCTCAACATCTTTTATTTATCACACAGGTGGTCAGAACCAGCAGGAAGCCTGATGAAAGCTCCTCTGAGAGCAGATCGGAGCTTTCACCTCGTATTAAACAGGTTTCAGAGCAGCTGAAGCCTCTGAAGGGGACGCAGCTGGAATGAAGACAGACACAAAGTGCTCATCTGGACTCTCGCTTTATTGTCACATCTGATCTGTGGTCAGTAAACAGACGGAGCTCCTGATTGGCTGCCTCATTTAACGATGGCCGAAGCGGCTGTGGAGGAACTGGAGGAGACCACCTTCCCATCAACCACCTGCTCCACCACGGTCACCACCCGCCTGGTGGTGGTGGTGGTGGAGGAGGACGATGAGCTGTGGACCAATCAGAGGACAGATCAGCTGAGCGCCTGCGACACCTGTCGGCTGACTTTGAACTTTGACCCTGCCTCACCTGCTGCTGGCCTCCCCGTCCAGGAGCCTCCTGTACTCGGCGATCTCCAGCTCCAGCCGGGTCTTGATGTCCAGCAGCATCTGATACTCCTGGCCCTGGCGCTCCAGGTCGGCCCTGAGCTGCACCAGCTGCTCCTCCAGCATGGTCACCTGTGGGCGGAGGACAGGTGAGTCTGCAGCTCCACACGCACGAGTTCAACGGGACCGAGCGAGTCTCACCTGCATCTGGTACCCCGACAGCTGCATGGAGTATCTGCCCTGGGTCTCGGCCAGAGTCGACTCCAGAGACGCTTTCTGCAGACAAAGGAGGGAGTTTTTAGGGGAACTTCTGCAGATAAACCAGGAAACGTCACGGCGCCACGTGTGCGCGGCGTGCGGCGCTCACCAGGCTCAGCATGGTCTGCAGCTCGATCTCCAGAGACTGCAGCGTGCGCTTCACCTCCGTCACTTCACTTCTGGACGTCTGCAGCGTGGTCGTCTGCGTGATCACCTCCTTGTTCAGGGTCTCCGTCTGCAGAGGACACACGCGGCTCAGCGCACGCTCACAACAGGGCGGACGGGACAGGAAGTGATGTCACGGCCATACCTTGGTCTGGAACCAGGCCTCCAGGTCTCTTTGGTTCTTGGCGGCGACAGCCTCGTAGTGCTCCCTGATCTCAGCCATGATCTTCGTTAGGTCTTGTCCTGGAGCGGCGTCCACCTCCACGTGCACCTGGCCGCTCATCTGAGTGCGCATGGCGAGCAGCTCCTGCGGACACAAACAGACGGAAGGCGTGTTTCCTGAGCTCGTTTCTGAGAAGTGAAACATCCATCCTTTCAGGATGAAACAGAAGGAAGCTTCAGCCTCTTCCAGGTAAAAATGAACTCTGGAGATTTGGGTTCGTTCATTGAACTCAAAGCGCTTCTTACCGCTGATTTCCAGCCTGCCTCAGACATTTATTCATGTTCAGTCACTAAATAACTGGCTGAAGGAATAAAATCAGACTTTGAATCAGTTTTCTGAGCTGAAACCGATCGATCTGATCTCTGAACTGAATCTGGACGGATGTGAGTGCTGCCACCTGGTGGCCGTGCTGCTGAACTGCAGCCTGTTCGCTGATTGGTGGAAAAGTTTAAGGATGATCCGAACATATTTATGAAATTGACTCTTTTCAGCTACATTTGGCCTCTCACCTCCTCGTGGTTCTTCTTGAGGAAGATCAGCTCCTCCCTCAGACCCTCGATCTGCATCTCCAGGTCGGTTCTGGCCAGCGTCAGATCGTCCAGAACCTTCCTGAGTCCGGCGATGTCGGCCTCCACAGACTGCCGCATGGTCAGCTCGTTCTCATACCTGCAGGAGGAGGAGGAGGAGGAGGAGGAGGAGGAGGAGGAGGAGGAGGAGGAGGAGGAGGAGGAGGAGGAGGAGGAGGAAGAAGAGGAGGAGGAGGAAGAGGAGGAAGAGGAGGATGAGGAGGAGGAGGAAGAAGGAGAAGAAGAAGAGGAGGAGGAAGAGGAGGAAGAGGAGGATGAGGAGGAGGAGGAAGAAGGAGAAGAAGAAGAGGAGGAGGAGGAAGAAGGAGAAGAAGAAGAGGCGGAGGAAGAGGAGGATGAGGAGGAGGAGGAAGAAGGAGAAGAAGAAGAGGAGGAGGAGGAAGGAGAAGAAGAAGAGGAGGAGGATGAGGAGGATGAGGAGGAGGAGGAGGAAGGAGAAGAAGAAGAGGAGGATGATGAGGAGGATGAGGAGGAGGAGGAGGAAGGAGAAGAAGAGGATGATGAGGAGGATGAAGGGCAGGCGTGACGCTGCAGACTTGCTCAGAGCTGAACTTTCTGACCCTCCTTTTATCGCTTAAATGTGACACAGCTGGGACTCTGACCTCTGACCTCACCTGCAGCAGCTGTCAATCACCAACCCCTGAGCTGTGGCTCCTGCGTTCGGGACTTACTTGGTTCTGAAGTCTTCTGCAGCCAGGCGCGCGTTGTCGATGCTGAGGTGCACCGCTCCGTTCACCCTGATGGCGTCCTGAATCTGGGGCAGAAGTAACCTGATTACTCTCTGAGCAGCGGGGAGGAACCCGGGAGAAGGAGGCGTGCTTCACAGGCTCTTACCTTCCCGGAGAGCTCGCTGATGGTCAGGTGGAAGGAGCCGTAGTCCCTGGTGGTCGGCCCGACCTTGCTCTCCACGAACTGCCGGATCTTCAGCTCCAGGTCGGCGTTGGCCTTCTCCAGGGTGTGCACCTTGGCCAGGTAGGTGGCCAGGCGGTCGTTCAGGTTCTGCATGCAGAACTTCTCGTTGCCGATGAGGTTGTCCTCGGCGCCGGAGGCGCTGTAGCTGGAGGAGGACGAGTAGCCGCCACCGAAGCCTCCTCCTTGGGAGGAAGAGGAGATGCGGACCCCGTAGCCTCCGGCGCCGCCGTACACGCTGCCGGCCCTCATGGAGGAGATCCGAGAGCCGCCGCTGGAGCCCATCATGGAGCCGCTGGAGCCCATCATGGAGCCGCTGGAGCCTCCCATGGAGGACCTGACGGAGCGGGAGGAAGAGCGGGAGATGAAGGTGGAGCTCATGGCGGATGCTGCGACTGGAGGCGACGCAAAGAGTGAGGAGCTGGGAGAGTCTGCTGCTTTTTAAAGCTGCTGCAGTCAAAGAGCTGCCAATCAGTCGGCAAGCAGCGTAACGGTGGGCGAGGCCGCGGGGCAGGTATGTGGGTCGGAGGGGAAGCCTGAGCAGGGTGCGGAGGTCTGGGAAGAATGTAACCTTCAGCTTAAGCTGCAGGGCGTGTGCAACCTTTACTCTGTCAGAAGTTATGAAAGAATCCCTTTTAGGCTTCAGGTGCTTCACAGATTAAATCTTTGGGCTCCACTTAAAGACACTGTAAATGTCAGCCTGTGTGGGTGTTTCAGGGCCTCCGGCTGCAGGGGAAAGTTGAACATCTGTCTCTATCAGGAGCTGAAGGTCTCTGGGCTCGTGTTTGAGGTAAAAACCTTAAAATGAAAAGTTATAAATGAGTTTCAATGTAAATGATGTGGAAGTAAAGCTGAAACACTGTGAACAGGCCTCCCATGATGCACCTCTCCCCCTCTGCTCTCCATGTACAGATGGACCCTTCCTGGTTCTGGTTCTGATGGAGGTTTCTTCCTGGTTCTGGTTCTGATGGAGGTTTCTTCCTGGTTCTGGTTCTGATGGAGGTTTCTTCCTGGTTCTGGTTCTGATGGAGGTTTCTTCCTGGTTCTGATGGAGGTTTCTTCCTGGTTCTGGTTCTGATGGAGGTTTCTTCCTGGTTCTGGTTCTGATGGAGGTTTCTTCCTGGTTCTGATGGAGGATTCTTTCCTCTCCACAGACGCCTCCTGCAGCTCAGGATCAGAGAGAAGTTTCAGTGAATCTGTTCTCATCTAAAACTGAAATCTAAAACCAGGTTTTATATCAGGACATAATAAAACCATCTGGTCCCCAGCAGGTGATAAAACTCAGTAAAAACAGCTCAGACACATCAGACTGAGTCATTATTTATGGAGCAAAAACTGAGATAAAACAGGAGCAGTGAGTTAAAAACTAAGTGAACCCTTCCTGCTTCCACAGGAACTAAGAGTAGCAGCCAGGAGCTGCTGATCAATGCTCTGATTAACTGATCAATGCTCTGATTAACTGATCAATGCTCTGATTAACTGATCAATGCTCTGATTAACTGATCAATGCTCTGATTATTGATCCTCAGTCAGTGTGAGCAGCTCTATAAAAGCAGGAGTTCTGTCAGTTTAACACGATGCCAAGGAGGAAAGACACCAGCAATGATCTCAGAGAAGCAGCTGCTGCTGCCCATCAGTCTGGGAAGGGTTATAAGGCCATTTCCAGACTATCTGGAGTCCATCATTCTACAGAGAGAAAGATTATTCACAAGTGGAAAACATTCAGGACAGCTGTCAATCTTCCCAGGAGTGGACGTCCCAGCAAGTTCACCCCAAGGTGAAGAAGCCCAGAGCTACATCTCAGACTCTACAGGCCTCAGTTAGCATGCTAAAGGTTAAAGGTCACCCCAAGGTGAAGAAGCCCAGAGCTACATCTCAGACTCTACAGGCCTCAGTTAGCATGTTAAAGGTTAAAGGTCACCCCAAGGTGAAGAAGCCCAGAGCTACATCTCAGACTCTACAGGCCTCAGTTAGCATGTTAAAGGTTAAAGGTCACCCCAAGGTGAAAAAGCCCAGAGCTACATCTCAGACTCTACAGGCCTCAGTTAGCATGTTAAAGGTTAAAGGTCACCCCAAGGTGAAAAAGCCCAGAGCTACATCTCAGACTCTACAGGCCTCAGTTAGCATGTTAAAGGTTAAAGGTCACCCCAAGGTGAAGAAGCCCAGAGCTACATCTCAGACTCTACAGGCCTCAGTTAGCATGCTAAAGGTTAAAGGTCACCCCAAGGTGAAAAAGCCCAGAGCTACATCTCAGAATCTACAGGCCTCAGTTAGCATGCTAAAGGTTAAAGGTCACCCCAAGGTGAAAAAGCCCAGAGCTACATCTCAGACTCTACAGGCCTCAGTTAGCATGTTAAAGGTTAAAGGTCACCCCAAGGTGAAAAAGCCCAGAGCTACATCTCAGACTCTACAGGCCTCAGTTAGCATGTTAAAGGTTAAAGGTCACCCCAAGGTGAAAAAGCCCAGAGCTACATCTCAGAATCTACAGGCCTCAGTTAGCATGCTAAAGGTTAAAGGTCACCCCAAGGTGAAAAAGCCCAGAGCTACATCTCAGAATCTACAGGCCTCAGTTAGCATGCTAAAGGTCAAAGGTCACCCCAAGGTGAAAAAGCCCAGAGCTACATCTCAGACTCTACAGGCCTCAGTTAGCATGTTAAAGGTCAAAGGTCATACATCTCAGACTCTACAGGCCTCAGTTAGCATGCTAAAGGTTAAAGGTCACCCCAAGGTGAAAAAGCCCAGAGCTACATCTCAGACTCTACAGGCCTCAGTTAGCATGTTAAAGGTTAAAGGTCACCCCAAGGTGAAAAAGCCCAGAGCTACATCTCAGACTCAAAGTCGACTTTATTTGGATTCAAAGGGCTTTAATTACAGTAGAAGGAGAAGGGGAAGAAATACATAGAATAATATAAAGAAAAGCAAATAAAAGGAATAAAAACAGTCTGGATAAGTTAACAGATATCCTGCAGATTTCATGCAGAGACACATGAGAAAAGACCTGTTTTTAACCTGGATTTAAAAACATTTGGTGACAGTTTAATCTCTGGGTTAATCTAACCTAACCTAACCCTAACCCTATCTCTGGCAGTTTGTTCCACTTGTTTGCAGCACAGCAGCTAAATGCTGCTTCTCCAGGTTCAGTCTGGACTCTGGACTGGACCAGCTGACCCGAGTCCTTGGATCTCAGAGCTCTGCTGGGTTTATATTCTCTGAACATATCACAGATTCTGGGATTTATAAACCATCAGCAGCTTTAAAATCTATTCTGTGACTGACTGGAAGCCGGAGTAAAGACTTTAAAGCTGGCGGCTGTAGCTCAAGAGGAAGAGCAGTCGCCCACCAATCGGAAGGTCGGTGGTTCGACTCTGGCTTCCCCAGGATACATGTCGAAGCGTCCTTGGGCAAGACACTGAACCCCACATTGCCCCCCCCCAGTGTATCATTGGGGGTATGAATGTGTGTGAATGATTAGAAAGCATGTAGTTATGTCCTAAGACGTGCTGTATGAATGTGTGTGAGTGGGGTGAATGCAGCATGTAGTGAAGCGCTTTGAGTGGTCAGCTAGACTAGAAAAGCGCTATACAAGTACAAGTCCATTTACCATTTACCATGTGTTCAGGTCTCTGAGTTCTGGTTTAAACTCCGGCAGCAGCGTTCTGGATGAGCTGCAGATGTGTGATGAGCTGCAGATGTTTGATAAGCTGCAGATGTTTGAGCTGCAGATGTTTGATGAGCTGCAGATGTTTGAGCTGCAGATGTTTGAGCTGCAGATGTTTGAGCTGCAGATGTTTGATGAGCTGCAGATGTTTGAGCTGCAGATGTTTGAGCTGCAGATGTTTGATGAGCTGCAGATGTTTGAGCTGCAGATGTTTGAGCTGCAGATGTTTGAGCTGCAGATGTTTGAGCTGCAGATGTTATATGAGTCCAGTTTAAACAGCAGGACAGTGATGGAGTCTCTGGAGATGAATGCAGGTAAGTCACATTCAGCTGAAAAACAAAGGCAGCTTTCATTCAAACAACACATTTTACAGTTTTATTGTGTTTAAACGTCTGTGTTTAACATTCATTTCTGATTCCCTTCAGCCTAACGACACAGTAAAACTTTACTGATGACAGTTTGATTTCTGCAGATGTTTGTGCTGCAGCTCTGCTTCAGTGAGGCTTTGCTGTCACCTTTCCTTCGTGAATAACCTCGGTTTAAAGGTGGTGAAACCGCACTTCGGCCTCTCGTTTGTTACCTGGCAGCCAGGTGTTCCTGGGACCTCTCCCCATTCTTCTTTCAGCACACACCCAGCCCACAGCGCCTTATCTTTCAACACCGGAGCCCAGAGCCACACCTTTGTTTGCAGGCTGCACACAATGGAGCTCATAAACTCCAACAGAAACCTGTTGGATGTGATACTGTCGCTGTTAAAGAACCTGTTTCTACACCCAGAAGCTGATCGTTGCCCCCCCCCTTTGGCATCCAATCATGATAGTTGTTGGCATTGTCCCAAACTTCCACTGAGCTGGTCCCTGTGCAAACTTAACCCGACTCAGCACAGCTGTCAAAGCGCCTGATTTACTGCAGGTTTACTGTAAATGTTTCACTCAAGCATCAAAAGAAAGCGCGACACTGAGGTGTCACCAACAGTTCAAAGCAGCATTCCTACAGGCTGGTTGGGCTGGTTCACGCTCAGCTCCTCACGTAGAGACCCGCTGGCGTCTTTCTGCACCTCAGTAATGATATGTTCATTATCTGGCCAGCAGGAGAAGACTGATGTGTGGTTTTAGAGGGTGAGAATACAGAATTAAGGGTCTATGCATCCGAAGACACCTTCAGAGAAAGTAATACGGTGCCAAAGCAAACCGATTTGGGACGTTTCCATTCTGTTGTAATAATTAGACAAAAGAAAAGAAGGTTAAAATCTAAGAGATTTACATCTAATGTGGTGGATTTGGGCCTTTTCATAAGGTTATTCCTACGTTAGCCACTCAATGCCATTATTTAACTGTTCTGGTAAATTCACTTTCTAACAAACCAAATTAAATTTGGTTCAACATTAAACGAGTCTCAATTTATTTGTTAGGAAAGGTACAAATCTGACATTGTTTCAGATTATAGTTGCAGCTGTTGAGAGGACAGGAAAGAGGGGACAATAAGAACCGTAACACCAGGCCAGGGATAGAGAGAGGGGCCCGATAACTGAAGGCTCTGCCTCCCATTCTGCTTTTAGGGGCCTGATAACTGAAGGCTCTGCCTCCCATTCTGCTTTTAGGGGCCTGATAACTGAAGGCTCTGCCTCCCATTCTGCTTTTAGGGGCCTGATAACTGAAGGCTCTGCCTCCCAGTCTGCTTTTAGGGGCCTGATAACTGAAGGCTCTGCCTCCCGTTCTGCTTTTAGGGGCCTGATAACTGAAGGCTCTGCCTCCCATTCTGCTTTTAGGGGCCTGATAACTGAAGGCTCTGCCTCCCATTCTGCTTTTAGGGGCCTGATAACTGAAGGCTCTGCCTCCCATTCTGCTTTTAGAAACTCTGGGAACCACAAGGAAACCTGCAACCTGAGAGCAAAGTGAAGCATGCATAAAGGGAAAAGAATCGGTCCAAGCACAGAACCCTGAGGAACTCCATGACTTACTCTGGTGTGTGAGTAAGTAATACTCTGTAATACACTGTAGATACACTGTAGATACACTGTAATACTCTGTAGATACACTGTAATACACTGTAGATACATTGTAATACACTGTAGATACACTGTAATACTCTGTAGATACACTGTAGATACACTGTAATACTCTGTAGATACACTGTAATACACTGTAGATACACTGTAATACACTGTAGATACACTGTAATACTCTGTAGATACACTGTAATACTCTGTAGATACACTGTAATACTCTGTAATACACTGTAGATACACTGTAATACTCTGTAGATACACTGTAATACTCTGTAGATACACTGTAATACACTGTAGATACACTGTAATACTCTGTAGATACACTGTAATACTCTGTAATACTCTGTAGATACACTGTAATACACTGTAGATATACTGTAATACACTGTAATACACTGTAGATATGCTGTAATACACTGTAGATACACTGTAATACACTGTAATACACTGTAGATATACTGTAATACACTGTAGATACACTGTAATACACTGTAGATATACTGTAATACACTGTAGATATACTGTAATACTCTGTAGATACACTGTAATACTCTGTAATACACTGTAGATACACTGTAATACACTGTAGATACACTGTAATACTCTGTAGATACACTGTAATACTCTGTAATACACTGTAGATACGCTGTAATACTCTGTAGATACGCTGTAATACATTGTAGATACACTGTAATACACTGTAGATACACTGTAATACACTGTAATACACTGTAGATATACTGTAATACACTGTAGATATACTGTAATACACTGTAGATACACTGTAATACACTGTAGATATACTGTAATACACTGTAGATACACTGTAATACTCTGTAATACACTGTAGATACACTGTAATACACTGTAGATACACTGTAATACTCTGTAATACACTGTAGATACGCTGTAATACTCTGTAGATACGCTGTAATACTCTGTAGATACGCTGTAATACTCTGTAGATACACTGTAATACTCTGTAGATACACTGTAATACACTGTAATACTCTGTAATACACTGTAGATACACTGTAATACTCTGTAGATACACTGTAATACACTGTAGATACACTGTAATACTCTGTAGATACACTGTAATACTCTGTAATACACTGTAGATACGCTGTAATACTCTGTAGATACGCTGTAATACTCTGTAATACACTGTAGATACACTGTAGTACACTGTAGATATACTGTAATACACTGTAATACACTGTAGATATACTGTAATACACTGTAATACTCTGTAGATACACTGTAATACTCTGTAGATACACTGTAATACACTGTAGATACACTGTAATCCTCTGTAGATACACTGTAATACTCTGTAATACACTGTAGATACACTGTAATACTCTGTAGATACACTGTAATACACTGTAGATACACTGTAATACTCTGTAATACACTGTAGATACACTGTAATACACTGTAATACACTGTAGATATACTGTAATACACTGTAATACTCTGTAGATACACTGTAATACTCTGTAATACACTGTAAATACACTGTAATACTCTGTAGATACACTGTAATACACTGTAGATACACTGTAATACTCTGTAATACACTGTAGATATACTGTAATACACTGTAATACACTGTAGATATACTGTAATACACTGTAATACACTGTAGATACACTGTAATACACTGTAGATACACTGTAATACACTGTAGATATACTGTAATACACTGTAATACTCTGTAGATACACTGTAGATACACTGTAATACACTGTAGATACACTGTAGATACACTGTAATACTCTGTAATACACTGTAGATACACTGTAATACTCTGTAGATACACTGTAATACACTGTAGATACAATGTAATACTCTGTAATACTCTGTAGATACACTGTAATACACTGTAGATATACTGTAATACACTGTAATACACTGTAGATATGCTGTAATACACTGTAGATACACTGTAATACACTGTAATACACTGTAGATATACTGTAATACACTGTAGATACACTGTAATACACTGTAGATATACTGTAATACACTGTAGATATACTGTAATACTCTGTAGATACACTGTAATACTCTGTAATACACTGTAGATACACTGTAATACACTGTAGATACACTGTAATACTCTAGATACACTGTAATACTCTGTAATACACTGTAGATACGCTGTAATACTCTGTAGATACGCTGTAATACTCTGTAGATACGCTGTAATACACTGTAGATACACTGTAATACACTGTAGATACACTGTAATACACTGTAATACACTGTAGATATACTGTAATACACTGTAGATATACTGTAATACTCTGTAGATACACTGTAATACTCTGTAATACACTGTAGATACGCTGTAATACTCTGTAGATACGCTGTAATACTCTGTAATACACTGTAGATACACTGTAGTACACTGTAGATATACTGTAATACACTGTAATACTCTGTAGATACACTGTAATACTCTGTAGATACACTGTAATACACTGTAGATACACTGTAATCCTCTGTAGATACACTGTAATACTCTGTAATACACTGTAGATACACTGTAATACTCTGTAGATACACTGTAATACACTGTAGATACACTGTAATACTCTGTAATACACTGTAGATACACTGTAATACACTGTAATACACTGTAGATATACTGTAATACACTGTAATACTCTGTAGATACACTGTAATACTCTGTAATACACTGTAGATACACTGTAATACTCTGTAGATACACTGTAATACACTGTAGATACACTGTAATACTCTGTAATACACTGTAGATATACTGTAATACACTGTAATACACTGTAGATATACTGTAATACACTGTAATACACTGTAGATACACTGTAATACACTGTAGATACACTGTAATACTCTGTAGATACACTGTAATACACTGTAGATACACTGTAATACTCTGTAATACACTGTAGATATACTGTAATACACTGTAATACACTGTAGATATACTGTAATACACTGTAATACACTGTAGATACACTGTAATACACTGTAGATACACTGTAATACACTGTAGATATACTGTAATACACTGTAATACTCTGTAGATACACTGTAATACACTGTAGATACACTGTAATACACTGTAGATACACTGTAATACTCTGTAGATACACTGTAATACTCTGTAATACACTGTAATACACTGTAGATACACTGTAATACTCTGTAATACTCTGTAGATACACTGTAATACACTGTAGATATACTGTAATACACTGTAATACACTGTAGATATGCTGTAATACACTGTAGATACACTGTAATACACTGTAATACACTGTAGATACACTGTAATACACTGTAGATATACTGTAATACACTGTAATACTCTGTAGATACACTGTAATACACTGTAGATACACTGTAATACACTGTAGATACACTGTAATACTCTGTAGATACACTGTAATACTCTGTAGATACACTGTAATACACTGTAGATACACTGTAATACTCTGTAATACACTGTAGATACACTGTAATACACTGTAGATACACTGTAATACACTGTAGATATACTGTAATACACTGTAATACTCTGTAGATACACTGTAATACACTGTAGATACACTGTAATACACTGTAGATACACTGTAATACTCTGTAGATACACTGTAATACACTGTAGATACACTGTAATACTCTGTAATACTCTGTAGATACACTGTAATACACTGTAGATATACTGTAATACACTGTAATACACTGTAGATATGCTGTAATACACTGTAGATACACTGTAATACACTGTAATACACTGTAGATATACTGTAATACTCTGTAGATACACTGTAATACTCTGTAATACACTGTAGATACACTGTAATACACTGTAGATACACTGTAATACTCTAGATACACTGTAATACTCTGTAATACACTGTAGATACGCTGTAATACTCTGTAGATACGCTGTAATACTCTGTAGATACGCTGTAATACACTGTAGATACACTGTAATACACTGTAGATACACTGTAATACACTGTAATACACTGTAGATATACTGTAATACACTGTAGATATACTGTAATACACTGTAGATACACTGTAATACTCTGTAGATACACTGTAATACTCTGTAATACACTGTAGATACACTGTAATACACTGTAGATACACTGTAATACTCTGTAGATACACTGTAATACTCTGTAATACACTGTAGATACGCTGTAATACTCTGTAGATACGCTGTAATACTCTGTAGATACGCTGTAATACTCTGTAGATACACTGTAATACACTGTAATACTCTGTAATACACTGTAGATACACTGTAATACTCTGTAGATACACTGTAATACACTGTAATACACTGTAGATACACTGTAATACTCTGTAGATACACTGTAATACTCTGTAATACACTGTAGATACACTGTAATACTCTGTAATACTCTGTAGATACGCTGTAATACTCTGTAATACACTGTAGATACGCTGTAATACTCTGTAGATACACTGTAATACACTGTAGATACGCTGTAATACACTGTAATACACTGTAATACACTGTAGATACACTGTAATACACTGTAATACTCTATAATACACTGTAGATACACTGTAATACTCTGTAGATACACTGTAATACACTGTAGATACACTGTAGATACACTGTAATACTCTGTAGATACACTGTAATACTCTGTAATACACTGTAGATACACTGTAATACTCTGTAGATACACTGTAATACACTGTAATACTCTATAATACACTGTAGATACACTGTAATACTCTGTAGATACACTGTAATACTCTATAATACACTGTAGATACACTGTAATACTCTGTAGATACACTGTAATACACTGTAATACACTGTAATACACTGTAGATACACTGTAATACTCTGTAGATACACTGTAATACACTGTAGATACACTGTAGATACACTGTAATACTCTGTAGATACACTGTAATACTCTGTAATACACTGTAGATACACTGTAATACACTGTAGATACACTGTAATACACTGTAGATACACTGTAATACACTGTAATACTCTATAATACACTGTAGATACACTGTAATACTCTGTAGATACACTGTAATACACTGTAGATACACTGTAGATACACTGTAATACTCTGTAGATACACTGTAATACTCTGTAATACACTGTAGATACACTGTAATACTCTGTAGATACACTGTAATACACTGTAATACTCTATAATACACTGTAGATACACTGTAATACTCTGTAGATACACTGTAATACACTGTAATACTCTATAATACACTGTAGATACACTGTAATACTCTGTAGATACACTGTAGATACACTGTAATACACTGTAGATACACTGTAGATACACTGAAATACACTGTAGATACACTGTAATACTCTGTAATACTCTGTAGATACGCTGTAATACTCTGTAATACACTGTAGATACGCTGTAATACTCTGTAGATACACTGTAATACACTGTAGATACACTGTAATACACTGTAGATATACTGTAATACTCTATAGATACACTGTAATACTCTGTAGATACACTGTAGATACACTGTAGATACACTGTAATACTCTGTAATACACTGTAGATATACTGTAATACACTGTAATACTCTGTAGATACACTGTAATACACTGTAGATACGCTGTAATACACTGTAGATACACTGTAGATACACTGTAATACACTGTAATACACTGTAGATACGCTGTAATACACTGTAGATACACTGTAGATATACTGTAATACACTGTAGATACGCTGTAATACACTGTAGATACACTGTAATACACTGTAGATATACTGTAATACACTGTAGATACACTGTAGATACGCTGTAATACTCTATAGATACACTGTAATACTCTGTAATACACTGTAGATACACTGTAATACTCTGTAATACGCTGTAGATATACTGTAATACACTGTAATACTCTGTAGATACACTGTAATACACTGTAGATACGCTGTAATACACTGTAGATACACTGTAGATACACTGTAATACACTGTAATACACTGTAGATACGCTGTAATACACTGTAGATACACTGTAGATATACTGTAATACACTGTAGATACGCTGTAATACACTGTAGATACACTGTAATACACTGTAGATATACTGTAATACACTGTAGATACACTGTAGATACGCTGTAATACTCTATAGATACACTGTAATACTCTGTAATACACTGTAGATACACTGTAATACTCTGTAGACTGAATTATGTATGTGATGTTGTTCCATTCAGCACAACCTCAAACATTAACAGCAGTAAGATACAGTCCATGCAGGGAGGACACTCACCTTAAAACATAAGTTATGATAATAAAATGCTTTTGATATGTTATTTTCTTTAGTTCCCAAGTGTGTTTGCTTATCTATGGTTTACAGTTGTATAGTTTCTATAGTTTATGCTCTACTTTTACTCCTTTTACTGTTAAGCTTTTCTCTAAATCAGGAAGTCAACCGCAGCACAGTTAAATTAATCTTAGTTTGCCCACGACGGCCATGTTTTATAACGTTTTGTGGAAGAACCTGAAGCAAACGGCTGAAGTTCTGTGGAAGAGTCTTGTGGTTCACAAACAACTCGTGGCTTTTGGAAACTCTCCAACATCAACAGTAAGCGTGTCATCGCTTGTCAGAACACTACAAACAGAAGTAAGGAAGTGAAAACTATTCATGTATGTTTAGAAAGATAAACAGGTGCATTTTAAGGGCTCACAGATCTGAGGGAGAAACTCCAGGGATACAACAGGCCTGATGTAGGGAAAAGTAAATCCAAATAAAGATGCAGGAACAAACCCTGGCTTATAGAAACACCCGGGTGTGGAACCATGGTTTTACTAAAGTTCTGATATGAAGCACTGAAAACACAGAAGATGAAGAGGAGCCTCGGGTCAATGAGGATGATTTCGGGTCTCCTGCCACAGATATTCACAATAACAAGAAGAAGAAACTCTGGATACCTTTTTTTCCTTTGTACCGATAATTGATCAGGAGCAGTTTTTCTTTTTAATGTCCTGAAGTGATGAACTTTAGAAGCTCGAGCAGATGTCGGATAAATCATGAGCCCTCAGATCAGATGGATCATCGCTGCCCTCCGGTGGCAGGGCGGCGGTACTGCACCCCGCAGCTTCTTCACTTCCTGCGGCGTAAAACTGATGATAATGTTACTCTTAGTCTGTTTTCAGCATGTTTTACTGAAGAAATAACTGCAACAAATGTGATTAAATCTGTAAAGAAAAAAGTGTTTGTTATGAAATGAATAAATTCTGGATTATTGCTGCTCTGATCAACACATCAGAAAGAAAGAAAGCGTGTTATCTTACATTGTTTAGCTTTCCTGAATGTGGTGAAATGAGATGAATCACTATCGATGCTAATATTCTGAGACCACCCTTCCTGTATCAGTTTCTGAGGATTTAACCTGGTTTTTCCTGATATTTTCAGGTCAATTCTCTACATGTAACATTTGTCTTTTGTCCCTTTATTCTTAACACCAAACAATCTGTGAACAAAGGATGCAGCAAACCTCTGACCGCAGGATTAAACCCAAACAAAGGAGCCAGTCCCCGGAAAACAATCTTTTATTTTCATCCAAACCCACAAAGTCTGCATGAAATACCCTAACCCTCCAGTAGGGGTCCTCAGGCCGCCTTACCCTACCTGCCTTGGATAAAAGCTAAATGCATAAACACATAAACATAAAGTCTGTCCAACCAGGAATGAATAAACACAAGTTTCAGTTCACATTCGGATCAGCTGCCGATCTGTGGTCCAACTCAGGCTGGTTCCGACCAGGAGATCCAACAGCTGGCTGTGTTTAGGCCAACTTCACCCAGCAGCGCCATCTGGTGTCTGTCAGACGCACTGCATTTAATAAACTCTGCTTTTTATCAGCTGTGTTAAACATCTGGTGGCGTCTGATCATCAGATCCAGTGAATCTGAATGTTTTTCACCTCAAAAGTTTGGATGCAAACAGAATTCAGAGACTCTGAAGTCACAAAAGCCAATTATTTCCTCCCAATATAACAGAAAACACATCTGTGGAGGTAATTATGTTGATACCATTTTAAATTTAGGTAAAAAGCCTTTTTATTTCTTATCATTTATTTCTGATCTGTATTATTGAAGCAAGCAAATGTTCACGTTCCTCCAACCTCAGGCAGAGGAGGAGGAGTGGCAGCTATCTTCAGATCAGGGTTACTAATCAGTCCTAGACCCAAGATTAGTTTTAGCTCTTTTGAATCTCTGATTCTCAGTTTTTCCCAAAGTGGAAATCACAAAAACCTCTTGTGTTTGTTGTTGTGTATCGTCCACCTGGCCCTTATTCTGAGTTTCTGTCTGAATTCTCAGAGTTTTTATCCCAGTTAGTGCTGAGTACAGATAAAGTCATTGTAGTGGGTGACTTTAATATTCATGTAGATGTTGAAAATGACAGCCTAAATATTAACTTTAATTCTATATTAGACTCTATTGGATTTTCTCAGTGTTCACAGACCTACTCACTGCCTTAATCACACCCTTGACCTTTGACTTATGGCATTGAGAGTGAACAGTTAACAGTGTCCCCTCCCTTTTCTTCACTGCCATGTGCTGATATGACAGAGGACGGCTGCCTACATTTTACTCCAGTAGAACTTGACTCTCCTGTTGACAGCACTATAGCTTCAATGCGTACAACACTGGACAATGTTGCCCCTCTGAAAAGGAAGGTAATCAGTCAGAAGAGGTTGGCTCCTTGGTATAATTCACAGCTGCTTTAAAGCAGACTGAAGAAAGCTGGAGAGACAGTGGCGTTCCTCTAATTTAGAAGAGTCTCAATTAGTCTGGAAAGATAGTTTAATAACGTATAAGAAATCACTTTGTAAAGCTAGAACTGCTTATTATTCATCATCGATAGAAGAGAATAAGAATAATCCCAGGTTTCTCTTCAGCACTGTTGCCAGGCTGACAGAGAGTCCGAGCTCTGTTGAGCCATGTATTCCTTTAACTCTCAGCAGTGATGATTTCATGAGATTCTTCATCAATAAACTTGTTTCTATCAGAGAGAAGATTAATGGAATCCTTCCCACTATCATCACTGATGTATCATCAAGTAGAGCAGCTTTAGAAGTATCTTTAGAACCTGATTTGTATTCAGACAGCTTCTGTCCAGTTGGTCTCTCTGAGCTAACAACAGCAATAGTCTCTTCTAAACCATCAACTTGTATTTTAGACCCAATCCCAACCAGACTGTTCAAGGAGGTTTTCCCCTTAATCAATACTTCCATATTGGATGTGATCAATCGGTCTTTGTTGACAGGATATGTACCTCAGACTTTTAAGGTTGCTGTAATTAAACCTTTACTTAAAAAACCGACTCTTGATTCAGAAGTGTTGGCTAATTATCGACCTATATCCAATCTCCCTTTTTTCAGTTCAACTTTGTGATCATTTACATAGAAATAATCTGTTTGAAGAGTTTCAGTCAGGATTCAGAGTGCATCATAGCACAGAAACAGCACTGGTGAAAGTTACCAATGATCTCCTGTTAGCTTCTGATAGCGGACTTGTGTCTGTGCTTGTCCTGTTGGATCTCAGAGCTGCATTTGATACGATCGACCACAGCATTCTGTTACAGAGACTTGAACATGTTATTGGGATTAAAAGAACTGCATTAGGCTGGTTTAAGTCATATTTATCTGATAGATTCCAGTTTGTTCTTGGAAATTAAGAATCTGCTTCTAAACTCAGGCAAAACTGAAGTTGTTCTCTTTGGACCTGAGCGCTTCAGGGAGAAATTGTCTCGTTATATAGTTACTCTAGATGGTATTTCTTTGGCTTCTAGTTCTACAGTGAGGAACCTTGGAGTTATTTCTGACCAGGATCTGTCCTCTGACTCTCATATAAAACAGGTTTCTACCTTCTTTCACCTTCGTAATATTGCTAAAATCAGGAACATCCTGTCTCAGGGTGATGCAGAGAAACTAGTTCATGCATTTGTTACTTCAAGATTGGACTAAAACGTTAAACGTTAACGTTAAAGCAGACTGAAGAAAGCTGGCATTCCTCTAATTTAGAAGAGTCTCACCCCTGTAACTGGAGCTGAGGTTTATTCCTCAGCCAACCTGGGCTATGCTAGGTGGCTACGCTAAGTGGCTACGCTAGGTGGCTACGCTAGGTGGCTACACTAGGTGGCTCCAAAATGGGTAATAAGGGGGTGTGGCTAGTTTTTGGGCTGTTTTCAAGGTTATCACTAAAGGAAGCACCTGAAGCTGGTAGTTATGCTAAGCTAGCAGACGTGGGGGCTAAAGCATCAACTTTAATAAACACTTCAGCAGTAAAGGGACCAAAAAACACTGATTTATGTTCATATTAATGAGATCAGCTGAGCGTTTAAGAAGGAAGGAAGCAGAGATCCGTCGGTTCATGGTTTTATTTGTGAGAACAGATGTGCACAGATGTTTGTGGCCTCACTGGATCTCCTGAGTTTCAGTTGTGACCTCTCCGTCCTCGACGATCTCTTTGGTGACAATCACCACCTTTCGTGTCGTGGTGGTGCTGGAGCTGGAGCTGGAGATGGAGCTGGAGCTGCAGGAAAACTCAGGTTAGATTCAGCTTCACTTGGTGCTCGCATTTTCTCTCTGAATTTCCATATTTTTGAGGAATTAAAACCAAATTCTTCAATGAATGGGGATTTAAATGAAAATAAATAGTTTTGCTTTGCACCTTGAATGTGACTAGTTTCACATTTTTACATGATTTTTGTTCATTTTTCAGCTTTCTCACAGGGAATTTTCCCCATTTTACAGGGAAACGCTCGGCAGCTGGTGCCTGATGTGGCCCCAGTTACGACCGGTCAGCTCACCCCGACAGCTCCCCATCCAGGAGCCTCCTGTACTCGGCGATCTCCATCTCCAGCCGGGTCTTCATGTCCAGCAGCATCTGGTACTCCTGCCCCTGGCGCTCCAGGTCGGCCTTCAGCTGCATCAGCTGCTCCTCCAGAGACGTCACCTGGTTCTGGTAGCCGCCCAGCATGGAGGAGTACCTGCTCTGGGTGTCAGCAAGCGTTCCTTCCAGAGAAGCTTTCTGGGGTGGAGAAGAAGAGCGTCAGTGGATTTCCGGAGTCGAGAAACGTTCAGGCCTGGCAGAAACTCACCATGCTGAGCTGCGCTTGGAGCTCGATCTCCAGACTCTGCAGAGAGCGTTTGACTTCTGTGATTTCGGAGCGAGACGACTGCAGAGTCTCGGTGCTCACGGCGACCTCTTTGTTGAGCTCCTCAGACTGTTGAGGACAAGAAAACAAGTTTTAAAAGGGTTAAATTATGTGGAACATCGTTGTATTTCTAACATTTTAACACATTTAAAGCTCAACTCGACTGAAGCTTGATTTTATTTCTGGAAAATGGAGCTGAACCGATCGGTTTCTCGGCCCATCGGTCCGCTGAGATCTGCAGGGCTTTGCTGATCGCTCACCTTGGACTGGAACCAGCTCTCCAGGTCTCTGCGGTTCTTGGTGGCGACGCTCTCGTAATGTTCTCTGATTTCAGCCATGACGGCAGACAGATCCTGCTGGGGAGCGGCGTCCACCTCCACGTTCACCTGACCGCCCACCTGGGACCTCATGGCCAGCAGGTCCTGGGGAGGACGATGAGGAATGATTAGGCTGAGCCGTGTTGAGGCTTTTCTGCTTTAACCGCAGTGGAAACAGCTTTCAGTTCAGTTATCCTCACCTCCTCGTGGTTCTTCTTCAGCTGGATCAGCTCCTCCCTCAGAGCCTCAATCTGCATCTCCAGGTCCGATCTAAACAGCGTCAGATCGTCCAGGACCTTCTTCAGCCCGGCGATGTCGGCCTCCACCGACTGACGCATGGACAGCTCGTTCTCATACCTGCAGGGAACCAACATCGGGTAAAGGAGCAGCTCTGGGTTCCTTCACAATCAATCAAGTATTTGTTCAACCAGCTTCTCTGCCAAGAGTTTCCACTGAGCTTAGTTTAGCTTAGCTTAGCTTAGTTTATCTTAGATTAGCTTAGCTTAGTTTAGTTTAGCTTAGTTTAGCTTAGCTTAGATTATTTTAAATTAGTTTAGTTTATTTTAGATTATCTTAGTTTATTTTAGATTACCTTAGATTAGTTTAGTTTAGATTATTTTAGATTAGTTTAGCTTAGTTTAGTTTAGATTATTTCAGATTAGTTTAGTTTAGATTAGATTAGATTAGCTTAGATTAGTTTAGCTTAGATTATCTTAAATTAGCTTAGTTTATTTTAGATTACCTTAGATTAGTTTATTTTATTTTAGCTTAGTTTAGTTTAGATTATTTTAGATTAGTTTAGTTTATTTTAGATTACCTTAGATTAGTTTATTTTATTTTAGCTTAGTTTAGTTTAGATTATTTTAGATTAGTTTAGTTTATTTTAGATTACCTTAGATTAGTTTATTTTAGTTTAGTTTAGATTAGTTTAGTTTAGATTAGATTAGATTAGATTAGATTAGATTAGATTAGATTAGATTAGTTTAGTTTAGATTAGCTCAGATTAGTTTAGCTTAGTTTAGCACAAAGACTGGGAACAGGTGGCAATATTAGCCCGTGAGTGACTTGTTTAACTCTCAGAAGGACAGTAAATAGCTGGAATAATACACGTCAGAAACAAAAGGAAACCGGCAGATAAGTTGATCAGAAACAGGTTTTCAGACATTTTAGACTCACTTGACCCTGAAGTCATCAGCAGCCAGCTTGGCATTGTCTACGGCCAGGTACAGAGATCCATTGGTACAGGTGGCGTCGAAGATCTGAAAGCAGAAGGACAGATTCATACATTAAATTTAAAGTTTCTGATGGAAACATTTTGAATTGAACAGCAGGTGTGGCTGCTCCCTGCCAGTTTCACTCAAAGCTGATTAAATGCAGATAAAAACATGCAAATGACAGTCAGCTGCAGGTGAGTTCTGGGTGTGGCCGCCCTGTTCTCCTTCACTAAACAAACGGTGCTGCAGGCGCTTTGTGTTCGGTTTCAAGCTTTGTTAAGCATCTCTTCCACCTGACCTCACCCCTCAGCTCTTTCTTTCACTGATGAAGCAAACAAGTCTGTAATCAGACCCAGAACCCGGTCTCACCTGGCCCTGGAGGTCGCTCATGATGGCTGTGAACCCAGAGTAGTCTTGGCCCTGGGGCTTGGCTTTGCTCTCCAGGAACTGCCGGATCTTCAGCTCCAGGTCGGCGTTGGCCGCCTCCAGTTTCCGCACCTTCTCCAGGTAGGAGGCCAGGCGGTCGTTCAGGTTCTGCATGGCCATCTTCTTGTTGTCGGAGATGTCGATGGCGTCGGCCAGGTTGAAGCCTCCAGAGGAGCCGGCGGCGGCGGCGGATCCTGCACCTGCAGCAGAGGAGAAGCTCCGGGAAGCGCTGGAGCTGGAGATGCGAACTCCATATCCTCCTGCACCGCCGTAGACGCTGGGCGACCTCATGGAGCCCAGGCGGCTGCCGCTGGAGAAGGTGACGGAGCGGTTGGAGTACATCGTGGAGGAGGTTGCCTGCTCTGGACAGAGATGAGGAGAGAATGCACGGGAGGCTGGGCAGAGCTGCTTTTATGCTGCTGGAGGTGGGGGAGGGAGGCAGGTACAGCCCCTCCTGCTCGCCTCCGGCAGCAAGACAACAAACAGCATCACAGCAGGAATTCCAGGTATCCCAGCTGGTTGCACCATGCTGTGGCCTGCAGCAGTTTCAGGGTGTCAGAGAGGTCTCTCTGGGACTTATTGTGACCCCCCCCCATCTTCTCTTTCTGGGACAGTGATGCACCCAGATTTCATCCATTCTGAGCCCCTCTGAGCACATTTCAGAGCTGGACGCTCCCCTGTCCCTGATATTCACTTCATGCCCCAACCTGCCTGCTGCTCTGCACAGGTCTGATCACATCACCCCCCCCCCCCCCCCCCCCACCCCCCCCACCCACCCCCCCGGGCCTCTTGTTGTGCAACCAAACAACGAAACTGAGCCAAGGAGGGGAAAAGTCTCACAGAGACTGTAAAGGTTCAGTCCTGACACTCTTCGGTTAGTGATAACGTCCCTTTAAAGCTCAAAGCTGAACGTTTCACAGGTTTTTTGCATATCAGGCCAGTGTATCCCCTCTGCCCCCCCGCTTTATTATTCCTCTCACAGGTCGGGTTGGTGTTCCTTTGCTTTGTGGTGGATAACCTCCTTGATTTAACAGAAACCAAACGCCATAACCATGGAAAACACAGGAAGACGGAGCCAAAGCTGCACTCAGGACTGGGCCTAATTCTGTCCTGAAACTTCCCTCTGACCCACTTCTTCTTTCATATTCAAACAGCCCCGATGCAGCTGAAAAGCCTCCATGAGACGCCGCCTGCTTCGCTCAGAACAGTCGAAACGTTGGGTTCCTTCCAGCTGAATGAGCACAAAACAGATTCCTGTCGCAGCTCCTTAGAAAAGCATCATATTCATAAAAAAACTGCTTTTTATTCACCTCACAAACAGCCTGAACCTGCTCCCACTTCCTCGGTTTCCTCTCCGCTGTTGGACTGAACCGGACTGAAACTGCACTGGGAGCTTTATGAATCTAATTAATCTAATTTAATCGTGTGATAACGTCAAACTGCGGCTTGTTTTAACCTCAGTTTAAATGTCTCGCCTTCATCTGAAGACATTGTTTCAGGATGTTGGACAAAAGGATGAATTTCCTTCTTCTTCTCTGATGAAACCGGTGTTATTTCTTCTGTCACCACACAGATATCTTCCATCTCTCAGGAAAACGGCTCAGTTTTTACAGCAGCTCCCTTAAAAACAGCCACAGGCAAATTTTTCCACAGCATTTGTCACGGTTTCCTGGCAGAGAAAGATTAACTCCGACTGGCAGCAGCTTTGTCTTATCTTTACGATTCTGCTCCTTGTGAATTTGTTTAATTGAGAAATAAAGTTAAAAACAGATGGAGGTTAAATAAAAACAACGTTTTCTTGTTGGAACATTTACTTTCAGGTAGAAAGTGTGTGTGATGGCCAACAGTCACTGATACTTTGGCCTGTGTTTAAGCTCAGTCGACTGTGTGTTAACGGCTGAATGAATGCGGCTGAGCATGAGCTCACCTGCAGGGATCACACCCTGTTTTCACACCCCTACTCTCTTCTTCAAAGTTTTAAAAAAAATCCCACATAAATGTAAACAAATGTCTTCAAAAATGAAAAATAAAAGACAAAATTATTCAGTTTCCATAAGTATTCAGAAACCTGCTCCAGGTTAGATGGAGACTTTCTCTGGGTTTGGGTTCCCCATGGGTCATTGTCTTAGTTGATATTTAAAGGTGCCATCAGGTAGTTAGATAGTTCCTCTACTGATCCCCCAGAGGGAAACAGTTTAGCAGTTAGCTCTAAGCTAGCAGTTAGCTGTGAGTTAGCCGTTAGCTGTAAGTTAGTAGTTAGCTGTGAGTTAGCAGTTAGCTGTAAGCTAGCAGCAGATGGGGTGGCAACACCCATTCCGACATCCCACCATTCCGACAAGGCTTTCCATATAAGGAAATGTGTGTTCAGTTTCCATAAGTATTCAGAAACCTGCTCCAGGTTGGACGGAGACTTTTCTCTGGGTTTGGGTCATTGATATTTAAAGGTGCCATGTGCTGCCCTCGCCTTATTTAGACATATAAAACAGAAATCATGTGTTGGTTTAAGCTCAGCGGCTCTCAGCTGTTTTAACTCCTCTCTGTTAACGGTTTGTTTTCAGGGTGGAGACTCAGCTCCACCCTTTTAGTGAGGTCATCAGGTAGTTAGATAGTTACTCTATTGATCCCAGAGGGAAACAGTTTAGCAGTTAGCTCTAAGCTAGCAGTTAGCTGTGAGTTAGCCGTTAGCTCTAAGCTAGCAGTTAGCTGTGAGTTAGCCGTTAGCTGTAAGTTAGTAGTTAGCTGTGAGTTAGCAGTTAGCTCCAAGTTAGCTGTAAGTTAGCCGTTAGCTGTGAGTTAGTAGTTAGCAGTTAGCTGTGAGTTAGCAGTTAGCTCTAAGTTAGCAGTTAGCTGTAAGTTAGCAGCAGATGCTAGCAAACAATGCTTTCTCATCAACAGTAATGGACCAAGCCGGAGATGTGCACAGCGTAACTCGTAGTAATGCATGTGAACCGTTAATTACTGCGTTTAAACATTTTGGATTTATTAACCTCATTAAACAGTTGTACCTGGAGACCTCCATCTTTATCAGAAACATGCCGATAATGTAACGTTAGCACAGCGAGAGTGAGGAGAGGACCGGTGTTGTGTTGGAAACACACCTTAAACACAGCTGCAGGTTGTCTGAGTTACAGAACGGAACCGTTCAGCTAGAAAGCTTCAGCTAACAAAGTAATGTGGGAACAATAATGTTCATCTTTCAGAAAGGAGCAGCAGTAACTCCTTAGAAGTTGGTGTACGTCATCTTCATTAGCTAAGCTGTTAGCGTTAGCTTCAGCTAACAAAGTAATGTGGGAACAATAATGTTCATCTTTCAGAAAGGAGCAGCAGTAACTCCTTAGAAGTTGGTGTACATCATCTTCATTAGCTAAGCTGTTAGCGTTAGCTGCTGCTAAAGGAAGAAATAAATCAGTAAATAAACCATGAGGAGTTATTTCATTAGCTAAGCTGTTAGCATTAGCTGCTGCTAAAGGAAGAAATAAATCAGTAAATAAACCATGAGGAGTTATTTCTCAGATGCTTCCATTTCCCTGCTCTGAAGTTCAGGCTCTGAGAGCTGGAACTGATCCTCTTTGTGGCTCAGTTCCTTCAGTCCAGCGTTGAACTGGACCAAGTTGTTAAAACAGTGGGATGAAAAGTGTTTGCTGCACATTCACAGTCTTTAGCTAACTCTGCTGGAACATTAGCCTCAGATATAGTTTATCCACTGGGCTCTTATATCCTCTGAGGCTGCTGCTGGATGGAAGATGCATGCTCCTCAGTGCAGCTGACAGCAGAACATTTCCACCAGAAGCTGGCTTCATCCATCCAGCAGGGTGGAGGTGAGGGGGCGGGGCTTAGCAGAGGAGGCGGAGCCAACTTAAGGAGTGACGTACTTTAGGAATTAAAATCAGAACGGCTCGTTAAAGGAGGAACTTTCACACAAAGGGAACTAAATAAATACCAGGGTTGTGTTTTTGGTGACTTCAGACGCCCTGATATATGCTCCCAGGAGCAGGAAGAAGGAGTTTTACACTTCAGACGCCCTGATATCTGCTCCCAGGAGCAGGAAGAAGGAGTTTTACACTTCAGACGCCCTGATATCTGCTCCCAGGAGCAGGAAGAAGGAGTTTTACACTTCAGACGCCCTGATATATGCTCCCAGGAACAGGAAGAAGGAGTTTTACACCTCAGACGCCCTGATATATGCTCCCAGGAACAGGAAGAAGGAGTTTTACACCTCAGACGCCCTGATATATGCTCCCAGGAACAGGAAGAAGGAGTTTTACACTTCAGACGCCCTGATATCTGCTCCCAGGAGCAGGAAGAAGGAGTTTTACACTTCAGACGCCCTGATATATGCTCCCAGGAACAGGAAGAAGGAGTTTTACACCTCAGACGCCCTGATATATGCTCCCAGGAACAGGAAGAAGGAGTTTTACACCTCAGACGCCCTGATATATGCTCCCAGGAACAGGAAGAAGGAGTTTTACACTTCAGACGCCCTGATATATGCTCCCAGGAACAGGAAGAAGGAGTTTTACACTTCAGACGCCCTGATATATGCTCCCAGGAGCAGGAAGAAGGAGTTTTACACTTCAGACGCCCTGATATATGCTCCCAGGAACAGGAAGAAGGAGTTTTACACCTCAGACGCCCTGATATATGCTCCCAGGAGCAGGAAGAAGGAGTTTTACACTTCAGACGCCCTGATATCTGCTCCCAGGAGCAGGAAGAAGGAGTTTTACACTTCAGACGCCCTGATATATGCTCCCAGGAACAGGAAGAAGGAGTTTTACACCTCAGACGCCCTGATATATGCTCCCAGGAACAGGAAGAAGGAGTTTTACACTTCAGACGCCCTGATATCTGCTCCCAGGAGCAGGAAGAAGGAGTTTTACACTTCAGACGCCCTGATATATGCTCCCAGGAACAGGAAGAAGGAGTTTTACACTTCAGACGCCCTGATATATGCTCCCAGGAACAGGAAGAAGGAGTTTTACACTTCAGACGCCCTGATATATGCTCCCAGGAGCAGGAAGAAGGAGTTTTACACTTCAGACGCCCTGATATATGCTCCCAGGAGCAGGAAGAAGGAGTTTTACACTTCAGACGCCCTGATATCTGCTCCCAGGAGCAGGAAGAAGGAGTTTTACACTTCAGACGCCCTGATATATGCTCCCAGGAACAGGAAGAAGGAGTTTTACACTTCAGACGCCCTGATATATGCTCCCAGGAGCAGGAAGAAGGAGTTTTACACTTCAGACGCCCTGATATCTGCTCCCAGGAGCAGGAAGAAGGAGTTTTACACTTCAGACGCCCTGATATATGCTCCCAGGAACAGGAAGAAGGAGTTTTACACTTCAGACGCCCTGATATATGCTCCCAGGAACAGGAAGAAGGAGTTTTACACTTCAGACGCCCTGATATCTGCTCCCAGGAGCAGGAAGAAGGAGTTTTACACTTCAGACGCCCTGATATATGCTCCCAGGAACAGGAAGAAGGAGTTTTACACTTCAGACGCCCTGATATATGCTCCCAGGAACAGGAAGAAGGAGTTTTACACTTCAGACGCCCTGATATATGCTCCCAGGAACAGGAAGAAGGAGTTTTACACTTCAGACGCCCTGATATATGCTCCCAGGAACAGGAAGAAGGAGTTTTACACTTCAGACGCCCTGATATATGCTCCCAGGAGCAGGAAGAAGGAGTTTTACACTTCAGACGCCCTGATATATGCTCCCAGGAGCAGGAAGAAGGAGTTTTACACTTCAGACGCCCTGATATATGCTCCCAGGAACAGGAAGAAGGAGTTTTACACTTCAGACGCCCTGATATATGCTCCCAGGAACAGGAAGAAGGAGTTTTACACTTCAGACGCCCTGATATATGCTCCCAGGAACAGGAAGAAGGAGTTTTACACTTCAGACGCCCTGATATCTGCTCCCAGGAACAGGAAGAAGGAGTTTTACACTTCAGACGCCCTGATATCTGCTCCCAGGAGCAGGAAGAAGGATTTTTGTCACCTTTGAACCTTTGATATAGTTTTAGATCTTGAGCGTTGTGCAGTGGGTTTTCATTCAGCTTCCTACTCCAACGTCTGTCATGCTCCCTGCTTTTGTTCTTGTTTTGTTGCTTTTTTCTCTTGATTATTTGGTTTTCAGCTGATAAAATCACTTCCTCATTCATTCGTCTTGCTCTTATCTCTCACCAGTCATCAGTGGGTGGTTACCTCAGTCAGACCGTCCTGGTTTTCTTAGTCTGTTACCTGCTCTGGGTCTAAGGTTCCCATTAAATGTGCCTGGATATGGACTAAAAACGCATTTCTTTAAAGAAACAGGCAACATGAAACTGTATCGCTGATATTAAATCAGTGAATCAGAGATTTCTAACATTATTAGAAAAAAGTTTCAGCAAGTCAGAAACTGTGAGCCACCTTCTTCACATTTAATCAAAAGTTTTTACGAGATTAAATTAGCAATAAGCTCATTCAGTAAAGTATAAAGCCAGGATATTTCAGCTGCTGAAACACTGAAGGATGATGAACAAACTGAGCTTTAGCTAACGTTACCCTCACTGGCTGTAAGACTTATTCTCAAATCCAAAGTCATAAACACACAGATTCTAAAGCAGAAACATGTTTTCTCTTCGTTTCCATCTGGGTGGATATTTTCATTTAAGAGGAATTTTACCACTTGTGTCCAGTTGTTTCGTCTTAAAGGGACAGTTCAGGTTCTTTTTACTCCACAGCAGACATTTTTAAGCCAGTTTGAAGTTGCAGTGTCAGGGGAAGCATGTTCTAACTCCCAAACCTGAGAAACGAGCTCCCTGGTCGTCGGGACATTGTTTGTAGCTCGTAGTTCTGCTCATATTGGGGAGAAGTTATCGTTTCATTGTTGTTTAGAGTGGCAAAGCTGGCCAAAGCCAGGCACTTTACATTGAAGTAAACTCCCAGAAAGGGACTTATTTTGAGCAATTTCTTCCTTTTATTGCACGTTTTTAAGAAAGAGAAGAAAAAGAAAAGATTGAAATTGTAAATAAGTTTGGTGTGAACAGAAGCCATGTTGTTGTGTTGCCGTTGGCAACGCTCTCCTCCTCATATTGGATCCAAAGTTCACCATCTAAAACAACTCAAACTTCAGAAATATCCCAGCGTTTCACCGCTCTCAGACAAAGTTTTACTTCACAGTCGCTTCACATTTTTTGGGGGTTCTGAGGGCGTCTTCGTGGCTTCTTTTACTCGTAATGAATCCATTTGTGCGGCTGTACGTGTGCAGGGTTCACACAGAGATTCGTTTCTATAGCAGCGGAGTTACATCCCAGAACTGCAGGAGCAGCCAAACAGCGAATAATTTACACTCAGCACCAAACCGTCCACTAAACTCCCGCATCACTCCCTGGATGCTGATCTGGGAGGTTGGACGTCTCTTTAATTCATTTTCACTGACTTTCAGTCCAGTTCCACATCATTATAAAACCCTCCACCTCCCCATCAAAGCCTCCTCAGCATCCTTCTGACCTCCGTTACTCTGAAATCAGGCCTTCTGACTCTACCCTGAGGGTAAACTCTTCCTTTTGCAAGCATTCCCAGAGCTCCATCACCATCTATTCACCAAAGTCTAACTGATCTCTTACTGTTTAGATCTTCTTCTTCTTATTATCTTATCATTCATTCCACACATCCTCAGGCAAAGGTGAATAAAGGCAATCAGACTGTATCTGAGTACCTGGGTCCAGGTAATGGATGAAACTTTCAGCATTATCTGAGGGTCTCTGGTGTTATGCAGCTATTTCAGATTTGACCCCTGATACAAACCAGCCAAGTTTTTAGTGTTTATCATCACCTAAGAATAAGCTAAGTGCTTTCCTCCAAACTTACCTGCTCGATCAGGAACTGTTCTCTGAACTGTAAGGTTCTCAGTTCTCAGTATTACAGAACTGAGGCGTGAGGGTTTGTTGGCTGGTTTTCCTTTGCTCCGCCTCTTTGAGCCTCAGGCCATGATATTTAAACCTTGTTTGGCTGTAGTTCAGTCTTTGTGTTGCATTGGTTGTCTGCAGAAGCCTGTTTTAGAGGGTTTGGGTGTGTTAGGATGGTTCTTCTTCTTCTGTTAAAACACTCTTATGAGTTTGCCTTCGTACTCTGAGATAATTATATTTGTTTCTTTGTTTTAAGTAACTCCTCCAGACTTTAACTTTGATTTCTGTGCTATTTTTTGATTTTGATTTGATTAATTAAAAGTTTAATGCTGTGTTATTCCTCTTAGTGATCCATGTTGTGTCAGAGAATAAAAACAAAGAATCTGAGAGCTAATAATCAGCAGAAGTGATCAGTATTGGTTCCCTTTTCCCTTCATTTGGATGATTTAATCTATCCTGACTAACGCCTCCGATAGAACAGACGAGAGAAACAACAACGTTTGATTTCAAAGCATCTCAGACTTTTATTTCTGTGCTCCTGCTTCAGCTCACAGGATGACTTCCTGTTTGGAGCTGCTCACCACCTGTCCGTCAACCACCTCCTCTATGATGACAATCTGTTTCTTGGTGGTGATGGGGGGGGTGGGGGCGGGTGGGGGGGTGGAGACGGTGGAGGCGGAGGAGGCCGAGGAGACGGTGGAGGCGTTGGAAATAGAGACGCTGCAGAATGAGATAAACGGAATATTACTCATGTGTTTTTCCAACAGTGTTCAGTCAGATTCAGCTTTTAAAGCCCAAAATGTTCCACTCAAACCTTGAATTTAAGCTTTTCTTCCACCTGTTTAATGTCCTGTCATGTCAGGCTTCTTCTAAAATTACATCAGATTGTGTTTGATGGCAAATAAAAGTCAGTGACTTCATCTCATCCAGCTGAATTCATTTCTTGATTCTTTACGTTCGCCTATATGCAGACGACACGCCGCTGTTTGCAGCAGTGCTGCAGCACATTTTGAACATAAAATAAAGGGCAAAAAAAGTGTTTTTTCCAAGTTTCATTGTTTAAAACAGAATGCAAAACTTTTTAAACCCCCGAAAAGGAGGAAACGTGACTCTGTTGACGTCAGATGTTGGCGGCAAAATGTTTGTTTCAATCTTGGTTTTGTGTTTTCTGATGTTTCAGAGCACTTTTTCCTGCTGTTTCACAGGTGAAGGACGCTCACCTGCCGCTGGCCTCTCCGTCCAGGAGCCTCCTGTACTCGGCGATCTCCATCTCCAGCCGAGTCTTCATGTCCAGCAGCACCCGGTACTCCTGTCCCTGGCGCTCCAGGTCGGCCTTCAGCTGCCCCAGCTGCTCCTCCAGCATGGTCACCTGGTTCTGGTAACCGGACAGCTTCATGGAGTAGGAGTTCTGAGTCTCAGCCAGGGTTCCCTCCAAGCTGGATTTCTGAAAGAAACAGAGTGGAAGGCTCTGTGAGCTGACTGGATGACCAGCGGTTGGTCTTCAGTTCTGAGGTGAGATGCTCACCATGCTGAGCTGCGATTGCAGCTCGATCTCCAGGGCCTGAAGAGTCCGTTTGAGCTCCGTAATTTCAGATTTGGATGTCTGGAGGGTGTCTGTGTTGTCCGTGACTTCTTTGGTGAGTGGTTCTGTCTGTGGAGGAAGAACAGGTTTATCTCTGCCAGTGATTTACTTTCCATGATCAAACTTCACCGTCACTTTAAACATCTTTTTTAACATCTTCCCTCTAAAGGTTGTTCACTCGAGTTTAATGTGTAAAGAAACCAAACGTGTGGCTTTCTGTTTAAATTCAGCTCTAATCTGTTTAAATTCAGCTCTAATCTGTCTAAATTCTGCTCTAATCTGTTTAAATTCTGCTCTAATCTGTTTAAATTCAGCTCTAATCTGTTTAAATTCTGCTCTAATCTGTTTAAATTCAGCTCTAATCTGTTTAAATTCAGCTCTAATCTGTTTAAATTCAGCTCTAATCTGTTTAAATTCAGCTCTAATCTGTTTAAATTCTGCTCTAATCTGTTTAAATTCAGCTCTAATCTGTTTAAATTCAGCTCTAATCTGTTTAAATTCTGCTCTAATCTGTTTAAATTCAGCTCTAATCTGTTTAAATTCAGCTCTAATCTGTTTAAATTCTGCTCTAATCTGTTTAAATTCAGCTCTAATCTGTTTAAATTCTGCTCTAATCTGTTTAAATTCTGCTCTAATCTGTTTAAATTCTGCTCTAATCTGTTTAAATTCAGCTCTAATCTGTTTAAATTCTGCTCTAATCTGTTTAAATTCAGCTCTAATCTGTTTAAATTCAGCTCTAATCTGTTTAAATTCAGCTCTAATCTGTTTAAATTCTGCTCTAATCTGTTTAAATTCAGCTCTAATCTGTTTAAATTCTGCTCTAATCTGTTTAAATTCAGCTCTAATCTGTTTAAATTCAGCTCTAATCTGTTTAAATTCAGCTCTAATCTGTTTAAATTCAGCTCTAATCTGTTTAAATTCTGCTCTAATCTGTTTAAATTCAGCTCTAATCTGTTTAAATTCTGCTCTAATCTGTTTAAATTCAGCTCTAATCTGTTTAAATTCTGCTCTAATCTGTTTAAATTCAGCTCTAATCTGTTTAAATTCAGCTCTAATCTGTTTAAATTCAGCTCTAATCTGTTTAAATTCTGCTCTAATCTGTTTAAATTTAGCTCTAATCTGTTTAAATTCAGCTCTAATCTGTTTAAATTCAGCTCTAATCTGTTTAAATTCAGCTCTAATCTGTTTAAATTCAGCTCTAATCTGTTTAAATTCAGCTCTAATCTGTTTAAATTCTGCTCTAATCTGTTTCAATTCAGATCTAATCTGTTTAAATTCAGCTCTAATCTGTTTAAATTCAGCTCTAATCTGTTTAAATTCAGCTCTAATCTGTTTAAATTCTGCTCTAATCTGTTTAAATTCAGCTCTAATCTGTTTAAATTCAGATCTAATCTGTTTAAATTCAGCTCTAATCTGTTTAAATTCTGCTCTAATCTGTTTAAATTCAGCTCTAATCTGTTTAAATTCAGCTCTAATCTGTTTAAATTCTGCTCTAATCTGTTTAAATTCAGCTCTAATCTGTTTAAATTCAGCTCTAATCTGTTTAAATTCAGCTCTAATCTGTTTAAATTCAGCTCTAATCTGTTTAAATTCAGCTCTAATCTGTTTAAATTCAGCTCTAATCTGTTTAAATTCAGCTCTAATCTGTTTAAATTCAACTCTAATCTGTTTAAATTCAGCTCTAATCTGTTTAAATTCAGATCTAATCTGTTTAAATTCAGCTCTAATCTGTTTAAATTCTGCTCTAATCTGTTTAAATTCAGCTCTAATCTGTTTAAATTCTGCTCTAATCTGTTTAAATTCAGATCTAATCTGTTTAAATTTAGCTCTAATCTGTTTAAATTCTGCTCTAATCTGTTTAAATTCTGCTCTAATCTGTTTAAATTCAGCTCTAATCTGTTTAAATTCAGCTCTAATCTGTTTAAATTCAGCTCTAATCTGTTTAAATTCAGCTCTAATCTGTTTAAATTCAGCTCTAATCTGTTTAAATTCTGCTCTAATCTGTTTAAATTCAGCTCTAATCTGTTTAAATTCAGCTCTAATCTGTTTAAATTCAGCTCTAATCTGTTTAAATTCAGCTCTAATCTGTTTAAATTCAGCTCTAATCTGTTTAAATTCTGCTCTAATCTGTTTAAATTCAGCTCTAATCTGTTTAAATTCAGCTCTAATCTGTTTAAATTCAGCTCTAATCTGTTTAAATTCTGCTCTAATCTGTTTAAATTCAGCTCTAATCTGTTTAAATTCAGCTCTAATCTGTTTAAATTCTGCTCTAATCTGTTTAAATTCTGCTCTAATCTGTTTAAATTCTGCTCTAATCTGTTTAAATTCAGCTCTAATCTGTTTAAATTCTGCTCTAATCCGTTTAAATTCAGCTCTAATCTGTTTAAATTCAGCTCTAATCTGTTTAAATTCAGCTCTAATCTGTTTAAATTCTGCTCTAATCTGTTTAAATTCTGCTCTAATCTGTTTAAATTCTGCTCTAATCTGTTTAAATTCAGCTCTAATCTGTTTAAATTCAGCTCTAATCTGTTTAAATTCTGCTCTAATCTGTTTAAATTCTGCTCTAATCTGTTTAAATTAAGCTCTAATCTGTTTAAATTCAGCTCTAATCTGTTTAAATTCAGCTCTAATCTGTTTAAATTCTGCTCTAATCTGTTTAAATTCTGCTCTAATCTGTTTAAATTCAGCTCTAATCTGTTTAAATTCTGCTCTAATCTGTTTAAATTCAGCTCTAATCTGTTTAAATTCTGCTCTAATCTGTTTAAATTCAGCTCTAATCTGTTTAAATTCTGCTCTAATCTGTTTAAATTCTGCTCTAATCTGTTTAAATTCAGCTCTAATCTGTCTGTTCTGAAGTTTGCAGGGATCCAGATGACAGATTTTTACATTTTTACAGTAGAATGATGTAATTCTCTGAGCTTGGACAGCAATGAATCACCTTTGACTGGAACCAGGCCTCCAGGTCTCTTTGGTTCTTGGCGGCCACAGCCTCGTAGTGATCCCTCATCTCCTCCAGGATCTTGCTGATGTCCTCTCCTGGCGCGGCGTCCACCTCCACGTTCACCTGGCCGCTCATCTGACTGCGCATGGAGAGCAGCTCCTGCGGACACAACCGGGTTTACAGGTTTCTGAAGGTCACACACCCCAACCCGACCTGTTCGTGAGGTCCTGGCCTCTCACCTCCTCGTGGTTCTTCTTGAGGAAGATCAGCTCCTCCTTCAGGCCCTCGATCTGCATCTCCAGGTCGCTCCTGCCCATTGTCATCTCGTCCAGAACCCTCCTGAGTCCGGCGATGTCGGCCTCCACCGACTGCCGCATGGCCAGCTCGTTCTCATACCTGCAGGGAACCCAAAGATGGTGTTTCTGAGGCAGATTTGTCTTGATTCATTGTGGGTTCAGTCGTTTTTGCAGACTCTTTTCACTCACTTGACCCTGAAGTCATCTGCAGCCAGCTTGGCGTTGTCGATGGAGAGGTAGATGCCACCGTTGACTCGAGTCGCCGCCTGGATCTGCAGCACAACAAGTTCTTTAATAAGTTTTAATTCAGGTCGACAAACTTTAACACATCAGCACGATATTCTGTGAAGTGAAAACGTAAAAAGTGAGTCGTTTCTCCCATGAACGCATTTACAGGAAGAGAAGACAGATGTTTACTCTGTTTAGTTTCTGATGAAATGAGGCTAGAAAGGGTTAAAACATCGTGTCTCTTCCTCCCGTCACCTCCTCAGCTGCTCTGTCAGCATTTATTTCAGAGGATGAGGACGATGTGAGGCACCTGCCTCGGTCACATGACTCAAGGAGCCTACCTTTCCCTGCAGTTCTGCGATGGTGGCGAAGAAAGCGCTGTAGTCTTTGGCAGACGGGGAGCTCTTCTGCTCCAGGAACTCCCGGATCCTCACCTCCAGCTCGGCATTGGCCGCCTCCAGCTTGCGCACCTTCTCCAGGTAAGTGGCCAGCCGGTCGTTCAGGTTCTGCATGGTCTCCTTTTTATTGGCAGAGATGCTGCCGCTGTCTGCTGCACCTGCTCCATCACTGAAGCTGAAGCCGTAGCTGCCTCCACCACCTCCACCACCTCCACCACTGCTGTACATCGACATGGAGGGGCCAGCAGAGGACATCCTCATCTGGGTGCCCCCGATGGGGCCAGCAGAGGACATCCTCATCTGGGTGCCCCCGATGGCGCCGTACATGGACCGGCTGCTGCCCTGGTAGGCGCCGCCACCGGCAGATCTGGAGGCGAAGGATGTCATCGTGTCTGGTGATGAAGGCTCAGGCTTTGCTTCTGCTTCAGCTGCGGAGGAGAGAGTGCAGAGCTCAGGCGGCGGCGGATGTTTTATACTGTTAGAGGAGGAGGATGGCGAGCTGGCTGGGAGGACACACCTTTCCTGGTTTAACTTGTAAACATCTAAAATCGTAATGACTTTAGGTGTGTCTGAGCCATGCGGAATCCACCGATTAGTTGGTGGCTGACAGATGCCAACTTTCATTTACCATCAGAGGAGGCAACAGCGAGAGACACGTTCAGACTCGTGTGAATTTTACCTTCAGCCTCTGCAGCTGTAAAGACTGACCTCTTTGCTTTGTGTCGGGGAGCCTTTGAAGCCAGGCTGCTGCACAGAGTAAACCACGAGTCTCACTGCCTTCCTCAGCCTTTAATCCAGAGCAAACAGGGAAGACAAAAAGTGGAGTGGCTGACTGCTGTGAATCTAAGATAACAGAACAGAGAGACTAACCAGGTCCAGAGAGATTAACCAGCTCCAGAGAGATTAACCAGGTCCAGAGAGATTAACCAGGTCCAGGGAGATTAACCAGGTCCAGAGAGATTAACCAGCTCCAGAGAGATTAACCAGGTCCAGGAAGATTAACCAGGTCCAGAGAGATTAACCAGGTCCAGAGAGATTAACCAGCTCCAGAGAGATTAACCAGGTCCAGAGAGATTAACCAAGTCCAGGGTGATTAACCAGGTCCAGAGAGATTAACCAGGTCCAGGGTGATTAACCAGGTCCAGAGAGACTAACCAGGTCCAGAGAGATTAACCAGGTCCAGAGAGATTAACCAGGTCCGGAGAGATTAACCAGCTCCAGAGAGATTAACCAGGTCGAGAGAGATTAACCAGCTCCAGAGAGATTAACTAGGTCCAGGGAGATTAACCAGCTCCAGAGAGATTAACCAGGTCCAGGGTGATTAACCAGGTCCAGGGTGATTAACCAGGTCCAGGGAGATTAACCAGGTCCAGGGTGATTAACCAGGTCCAGGGAGATTAACCAGCTCCAGAGAGATTAACCAGGTCCAGAGAGATTAACCAAGTCCAGGGTGATTAACCAGGTCCAGAGAGATTAACCAGCTCCAGAGAGACTAACCAGGTCCAGAGAGATTAACCAGGTCCAGAGAGATTAACCAAGTCCAGAGAGATTAACCAGGTCCAGGGTGATTAACCAGGTCCAGAGAGATTAACCAGGTCCAGAGAGATTAACCAGCTCCAGAGAGACTAACCAGGTCCAGAGAGATTAACCAGCTCCAGAGAGATTAACTAGGTCCAGGGAGATTAACCAGCTCCAGAGAGATTAACCAGGTCCAGAGAGATCAACCAGGTCCAGAGAAATTAACCAGGTCCAGAGAGATTAACCAGGTCCAGGGAGACTAACCAGGTCCAGAGAGATTAACCAGCTCCAGAGAGATTAACCAGGTCCAGAGAGATTAACCAGGTCCAGAGAGACTAACCAGGTCCAGAGAGATTAACCAGGTCCAGAGAGATTAACCAAGTCCAGAGAGATTAACCAGCTCCAGAGAGATTAACCAGCTCCAGAGAGATTAACCAGGTCCAGAGAGATTAACCAGGTCCAGGGAGACTAACCAGGTCCAGAGAGATTAACCAGCTCCAGAGAGATTAACCAGGTCCAGAGAGATTAACCAGGTCCAGAGAGACTAACCAGGTCCAGAGAGATTAACCAGTTAAATGTGAAAATGGCATAAATGAATGTAATGATAAGTATAAAGGGGTCCATGTTTCCCTTCTTCTTTTAACAACACCTGTAAACATCTGGAACTGAGGAGACCAGCTGCAAAGACATTTAGTTTTTTCAGATCCATCTGACCACAGAACAGTTTCTCACTTTAACATAAAAATGTCGTCTCAGGCGCTTCAAAGATACAGTCCAATTCAAGCCAATTCAATGTAATCATAATACAATCAAATATAATTCATTAAAGTCCAAATTAGTCCAATTCATACATTCAGAGCCAATTAAAACAGTTTCTTAACTCAGGAAACCAGCAGAACTGAAACTTCTCTCTGATCCGATCCCCCATCCTGAGCTGCACGAGGCGACTGTGGAGGGAAAAAACTCCTTTTTAACAGGAAGAAACCATCAGAACCAGAACCAGGAAGGGTCCATCTGCCTGGACCAGCTGGGGCTGAGAGGACAGGAAAGAGGGGACAACAAGCAGCGTAACACCAGGCCAGAGACACCTGCTGAGAGAGAAACACAAGTTAATGACAGCAATGATGTCATCTGTACATGGAGGGAGGAGAGGTGCATCATGGGAGCTCCCCCAGCAGGCTGGGCCTATAGCAGCAGAACTATGGGATGTTTCAGGCTCACCTGAGCCATCCCTAACTATAAGCTTTATCAGAAAGGAAAGTTTCAGCCTGATCTTAAAGGTAGAGAGGGTGTCTGCTTCCTGAAGCCAAACTGGCAGCTGGTTCCACAGAGAGGGGCCTGATAACTGAAGGCTCTGCCTCCCATTCTGCTTTTAGGGGCCTGATAACTGAAGGCTCTGCCTCCCATTCTGCTTTTAGGGGCCTGATAACTGAAGGCTCTGCCTCCCATTCTGCTTTTAGGGGCCTGATAACTGAAGGCTCTGCCTCCCATTCTGCTTTTAGGGGCCTGATAACTGAAGGCTCTGACTCCCATTCTGCTTTTAGGGGCCTGATAACTGAAGGCTCTGACTCCCATTCTGCTTTTAGGGGCCTGATAACTGAAGGCTCTGCCTCCCATTCTGCTTTTAGGGGCCTGATAACTGAAGGCTCTGCCTCCCATTCTGCTTTTAGGGGCCTGATAACTGAAGGCTCTGCCTCCCATTCTGCTTTTAGGGGCCTGATAACTGAAGGCTCTGCCTCCCATTCTGCTTTTAGGAGCCTGATAACTGAAGGCTCCGCCTCTCATTCTGCTTTTAGGGGCCTGATAACTGAAGGCTCTGCCTCCCATTCTGCTTTTAGGGGCCTGATAACTGAAGGCTCTGCCTCCCATTCTGCTTTTAGGGGCCTGATAACTGAAGGCTCTGCCTCCCATTCTGCTTTTAGGGGCCTGATAACTGAAGGCTCTGCCTCCCATTCTGCTTTTAGGGGCCTGATAACTGAAGGCTCTGCCTCCCATTCTGCTTTTAGGGGCCTGATAACTGAAGGCTCTGCCTCCCATTCTGCTTTTAGGGGCCTGATAACTGAAGGCTCTGCCTCCCATTCTGCTTTTAGGGGCCTGATAACTGAAGGCTCTGCCTCCCTTTCTGCTTTTAGGGGCCTGATAACTGAAGGCTCTGCCTCCCATTCTGCTTTTAGAAACTCGGGGAACCACAAGACCCTAAAGAGAGACTCTTTTTCTGTCTGAATTTGCTGAATTTTAAGGCTGAAAACAAACACAGATTATTTCAGTTGTGTTACAACATGTCATGGAAACGATTACAGGAGATAAACAGCCTGTGGCAGCAACATTAAATCGATGTTTTAATGATTCTAGTTAAATGTTTAATTGTTAGGGTGTAACTGCGATATTCCCATCATCTTCAGACACTGCTCCCAGCCCGCGAGGCGAAATGACAAGAACGCACAACTCCCAGCCTCGGGGCTCCTCGCTGTAATAACCGAGCCTCACCTGATCGGAGGCGGCAGCAGGTGCGTTCATCAAAGAGGGAAGACTTTGGGCCATCTACACCAGAGATTCAGTTTAAAAGGTGTCTAAATCCTGAACTAAAGCTTTTATTTCTCTGCCAAACAAGAAAATGTGTTTCTTTGTTTCTTCATATGTTCTCATGACCTTTTTTCTGTGAAAATGTATTATTTTAAGCTGGTTTGGATGCTTTGCAGCAGGAATATTTGCAGGTAATTCAGAAACTTTTTACATTTGGAAAGTTGTCTGCATGTTAGAGCAGCTGATTGAGCTTTCGAAAGCCCAAATAATGCCTGGGATCAGACCCGAAATCTAGATGAGCTGAAGAGGAGACGTCTAGGATGCAGAGCAGGAACAAAATCGAGGAAAAGGAGGAAGTTTAAAGCATTTCCTCCCCTCAGGGGAAATGTGAGATAAAATCTCTGGTGGATAAAATGAAAGAGCTTGGAGCCCTGATGAGGACACAGCAGGAATATCAGGCAGAGACCTGGCTGCAGGAACAGCTCTAACAGCTCTCTGCTCAGCTTTAAGACTATCCGGGCAGACAGAGACTGCAGACAGAGCGCTAACAGTAAAGGAGGAGGATCACAGAGCTGGTTAGCAACAGATGGTGGAATCCTGGACCTGGCTGCAGGAACAACTCTAACAGCTCTCTGCTCAGCTTTAAGACTATCCGGGCAGACAGAGACTGCAGACAGAGCGCTAACAGTAAAGGAGGAGGATCACAGAGCTGGTTAACAACAGATGGTGGAATCCTGGACCTGGCTGCAGGAACAACTCTAACAGCTCTCTGCTCAGCTTTAAGACTATCCGGGCAGACAGAGACTGCAGACAGAGCGCTAACAGTAAAGGAGGAGGATCACAGAGCTGGTTAACAACAGATGGTGGAATCCTGGACCTGGCTGCAGGAACAACTCTAACAGCTCTCTGCTCAGCTTTAAGACTATCCGGGCAGACAGAGACTGCAGACAGAGTGATAACAGTAAAGGAGGAGGATCACAGAGCTGGTTAACAACAGATGGTGGAATCCTGGACCTGGCTGCAGGAACAACTCTAACAGCTCTCTGCTCAGCTTTAAGACTATCCGGGCAGACAGAGACTGCAGACAGAGGGCTAACAGTAAAGGAGGAGGATCACAGAGCTGGTTAACAACAGATGGTGGAATCCTGGACCTGGCTGCAGGAACAACTCTAACAGCTCTCTGCTCAGCTTTAAGACTATCCGGGCAGACAGAGACTGCAGACAGAGCGCTAACAGTAAAGGAGGAGGATCACAGAGCTGGTTAACAACAGATGGTGGAATCCTGGACCTGGCTGCAGGAACAGCTCTAACAGCTCTCTGCTCAGCTTTAAGACTATCCGGGCAGACAGAGACTGCAGACAGAGCGCTAACAGTAAAGGAGGAGGATCACAGAGCTGGTTAACAACAGATGGTGGAATCCTGGACCTGGCTGCAGGAACAACTCTAACAGCTCTCTGCTCAGCTTTAAGACTATCCGGGCAGACAGAGACTGCAGACAGAGCGCTAACAGTAAAGGAGGAGGATCACAGAGCTGGTTAACAACAGATGGTGGAATCCTGGACCTGGCTGCAGGAACAACTCTAACAGCTCTCTGCTCAGCTTTAAGACTATCCGGGCAGACAGAGACTGCAGACAGAGTGCTAACAGTAAAGGAGGAGGATTTGTAAAATGTTTCTAACAGATCTGACACATTTCAAGCTTTTACGGCGGGCAGTCACTGCTGCTGCTGCTTCCTGACACCACTGACATAAAACAAAGTCCTCTCTCATCCCATAATTCATTGTTGCTCACAAAAATATGAAATATGTGGGCAGAAAACAACTGTTTTTAGAGCCATGTTGGTGTAGCTCACATCCAGCTACAAGTTTCAGATATGGTGCACATTTCTGAAATCCTGTGTCTCATGACAGAGATTAACCGCTTCCAGCACTGTTTGTGTGCCATTTATAGGCATTTTAGGCTTTTGGCGTCTTATTTTAATTTTAATTATAATATCAATAATTAATATTATTATCTTTATGTTGATATAGGTGTTGGGTGGTTTTCCACTTTTGTTTATTCTGTATATTTCTGTATATAACAGTGACTCCCAAAGGAATTAATAAAGTCCTTCCAAAGATATATAAATATATATATATATAAATATATATATGTAACATATGAACAGAACAGCTAAAATGAATGTCTCTGACCCGTTAACATGTCAGACTCATTTATTTTGGCATCATCAGGGAGAAGCTTTACAAAGTGAGCAGTTCCAACCAGTTCTGCAGGGTCATAAATCATGGCTCCACACCCCCCATCAGAAACCTGAGCTCTGCCCTGCAGCTGGGGCTTTACACAACAGGTGTCACCTGAGAGCGCAGGGGGCGGGGCTTAACACAACAGGTGTCACCTGAGGCCGCAGGGGGCGGGGCTTAACACACCGACACGGTGAAAGTTTTTACCACGAAACAGGAGAAACATTTCCAGAACAGCTCAGAGGAACAGTTCTATGGATCTCTGTCCAGCTCTTTTCTGTAAATTAAATCTATCTTTGATACATGATGAAGACCCCTCATCCTCCTCATCCTCAGGGTGTGACGGCGCCTGAATTCTTTCCTTCTCAACGCCACTTTCACTCGTTGTCATAACTCACGTCTCCGCTGTCTGTCACTTCTTATCTTTTATCTTCACACAAGTCAGCACAAGTGTCTCTTGTCTAGTTTCACCCATTTTCCTTTTTCTTTTGTTCCGGCGGTGCAGCAGGAGTGTTTACAGCAGAGGGCCTGATGAAACAGTTTTATCTGGTTTGTGTCTGTTTAAAGCAGCAGGATGGAACTAGATTAACAATCCACAGTAAACCTGAGAAACAGAAATGGATCAAATGTGTGGGAAGCACCTCAGTTTGAAGAAAGCAGCATTTTCCTGCCGGCATGATAACTGAAGGCTCTGCCTCCCATTCTGATTTTAGGGGCCTGATAACTGAAGGCTCTGCCTCCCATTCTGCTTTTAGGGGCCTGATAACTGAAGGCTCTGCCTCCCATTCTGCTTTTAGGGGCCTGATAACTGAAGGCTCTGCCTCCCATTCTGCTTTTAGGGGCCTGATAACTGAAGGCTCTGCCTCCCATTCTGCTTTTAGGGGCCTGATAACTGAAGGCTCTGCCTCCCATTCTGCTTTTAGGGGCCTGATAACTGAAGGCTCTGCCTCCCATTCTGCTTTTAGGGGCCTGATAACTGAAGGCTCTGCCTCCCATTCTGCTTTTAGGGGCCTGATAACTGAAGGCTCTGCCTCCCATTCTGCTTTTAGGGGCCTGATAACTGAAGGCTCTGCCTCCCATTCTGCTTTTAGGGGCCTGATAACTGAAGGCTCTGCCTCCCATTCTGCTTTTAGGGGCCTGATAACTGAAGGCTCTGCCTCCCATTCTGCTTTTAGGAGCCTGATAACTGAAGGCTCTGCCTCCCATTCTGCTTTTAGGGGCCTGATAACTGAAGGCTCTGCCTCCCATTCTGCTTTTAGGGGCCTGATAACTGAAGGCTCTGCCTCCCATTCTGCTTTTAGAAACTCTGGAACCACAAGGAAACCTGCAGCCTGAGAGCAAAGTGCTCTGTTGGGGAAACATCCAACTGTGAGATCTTTAAGATGTGATGGAGCTCGGTCATTAAGAGCTTTATATGTGAGGAGAAGAATCTTAAATTCTATTCTGAATCTAACAGTAAATATAGCAGTATAGTTAAAGCAGTAAAGTTCCATTAACTCTGGCTGCAGGGTTTTGGATCAGCTGGAGGCTTTTCAGAGAATCTGTGGGACAGAACAATAATAAAGAATTACAGTAGTTCAGTCCTGAAGGAACAGATGCATGGAGCAGTTTCTCTGGATGTTCCTGATTTATTACGAAGGTGGAAGAAGGCAGAAACCTGTTTTATATGAGAGTCAGAGGACAGATCCTGGTCAGAAATAACTCCAAGGTTCCTCCCTGTGGGACCAGAAGCCAAAGAAACACCATGTGACACTCTGACTGGTCAGTGAATGCAGCATTAGAAACAGTTTCAGCTCCCTCAGTCAGAGAAGAAGTTAATAAAGCATCAGATGTGTTACTATCGTTCTGAATCAGCTTTTAGAGTTTTCCCTCCTACATTTCTAACAGCCATAGATGAAAAAACGATGGCTTCTGACACTGAATGTTCTGTAAATGCATCTTTAGGCTGGTGCTGGTGTTGGGTTTGAAGGAGGGAGAACTCTCCCTGTTGATGTTACTGCAGCTTTAAGGCAGCTGAAGGTAAAGCCTCTGACTTTAATCACTTTATGGCTCCAGATCCATTACTGGATTATTTTAAATGTCTCCAGGCTGCGTCTCTGAGCTCCTTTTATGATCCCGTCAGCGACTGAGATGTAAAACACGATCGACTCGCTGCTCTGAGTATCTGATGTTCTTTTACAGTCTGACAGCGAAGGAAATATGTTCCTGTTCACATCCTCAGGCTCGCTCCCTCGTCCTTTACACTGAAACTCCTCCAGGTTCCCTGAATGCTTTAATGATATTCTGCTCTGTAGAGGCAGAAATATGCAGATCCCTTCCAGTCTTTCTCTGAGGAACATTGTTTTAAACACAAACTGGAGCTCCTCTGAACATCTTTGTCTGTGATGGAGGCTGCTTTAGGACCAGATAAGGGTTAAAATCAGCTGTTTTTTAGCACTAAATTGCTCTATTCCAAGTTTATTGGGAGCTTGTGAATGGAACTCTGTATTGTGGTGCTTGACAAAGGTTTCCACAGTAATCCCTTGTCCATGTGCTTCTATCAGCTGCTGATGAATGACGGTTCTTGATGCAGCGTCTGAGGGGTCAGAGGTCACGGGGTCCAGCTTAGGCTTGCTCCCTCGTCCTTTACACTGAAACTCCTCCAGATTCCCTGAATGCTTTAATGATATTCTGCTCTGTAGAGGCAGAAATATGCAGATCCCTTCCAGTCTTTCTCTGAGGAACATTGTTTTAAACACAAACTGGAGCTTTTTTGCTGCTTATTGCTCATTATTTGCTCTAAATTGTCACATTGTTGCAGGTCTGAAATGTAGAAATTGACGTTTATTAATAAATTAAATGAATGTGATGAAATAAAACATGAAACCTGTTGGGTTGTGCTTCTATCAGCTGCTGATGAATGACGGTTCTTGATGCAGCGTCTGAGGGGTCAGAGGTCACGGGGTCCAGCTTAGGCTTGCTCCCTCGTCCTTTACACTGAAACTCCTCCAGATTCCCTGAATGCTTTAATGATATTCTGCTCTGTAGAGGCAGAAATATGCAGATCCCTTCCAGTCTTTCTCTGAGGAACATTGTTTTAAACACAAACTGGAGCTCCTCTGAACATCTCTGCTGCTCAGACTGTCCTGGAGGCTGCTTCAGGGTTAAAATCAGCTAAAATTTATCCTCATTATTATCCCTAAAATGCCTCTTTATGGCTTTAAATGTGTTGCAGGTTTTAGAAGGTAAGAAATAATCATGGCAGCTTGAGATGTGCAGCAGGAGCTGAATGAGATGATCCTGCAGCTCTGCACTGCCACCTCAGTCTAAATCACCTTGAGTTCTTATCACAGAGCTGGAACGAGTGCTTTCTGGGAGGCAGGAAGGTAGAGAAAGATTCTGACAAGCCTGAAGTAGGAGAAACAAAAGAACATTTCTTCCTGTTTCTGCTCAGCCAACCCAGCAGGGTGTGGTTCCCACCAGTTTCACCTCCTGCTTTCTACCATAAAAGGAAATATTCTTCTTTCATGCTTTTCTTTGGCCTCAAGCCAAGCTCAAACGTATATGACTTGAAATGTGGATCCTGACAGCTCGGACTCGGACCCCCGGAGGTTAAATAACAGGCAGATTCACGTTAAAATGAAGCTAAAACATTTAAACTGAGAACCAAAGCAACACAAGTGAATTAACGTGATGGCATTACGTGAAAAGCTTTGGATCTGATTCAATCTAAGGAGGTGAGGCAGGAGAAGAACAATGGAAAGAACACATTGCACAGTACAAACTGACTTCAGATCTGTTCCTCATATCTGCTGCCAAGAATCTGTCATCTGGCTCCTGCCTGCAGCCGCTCACAGGATGCAGAGTTCCTGCAGAAGAACGAGAACCAAGAAGTGAATAAACTACTACCTGCTTTGTTCTGTCCCAGCTTCCATTGTCCGGTTGGCATTAAACGTTCCTGCCTTCAAACTGAACTCACCTGAGATTAATGATCCTCCACAGGGTGCGGAACGGATCCATCTTTGGGTTTTACTGCAGCTTGGATCCGCCCCACGGACGGGTTTCAGTGTGAAAGCAGCTTTAATGTTACAGCTTTTCTGTGCCGCTGCAGCAGATCTGTATCGCTTTATAAAAAGCGTTGTTAAATTCAGTTTATCCAGAGTTTATTTGCAGTGATTAACGTGGATTAATTGCTTATCCTGTCAGCCTTTAAACCCGTGTGGTCGTGTGTCGTGTGTTTCTTTGTGAGAGGGAGGCACATATCGCCGTGATGACAGCTTTCAGGCCTCACGCTCTGCTGCTGCCTGCCTCTGGGAAATACCTGCCATTCCACAGCCAGGTTCACACATGCATGAACACACCTTGAAAGAATGTGGCAGCATAACCGCACATTTAGCTGCACGCCTCACTGGACTCTTTGTGTCCTTCTGATCCAGAACCCTTCGTTGGGCCCGTTTGGTAGCAGCAGTGGATATGTAGAAGTAGTTCAGATGCTTTTACAGATCAGCATCTTTTCACCATATTCCATTAAAGTTGTAACACCTTCAGTCTGATGAAATGTGTGTTTGTGAAGGAGATGAATAACTGAGCCATAAAAACACATGAAAAGACACCAAGACTTGGGAAATAATCACAACCTGACTGATTATAAAGCAGTTATGGACGTGAGATCACAGCTGAGAGTTCCCATCCAGGGTTTCAACCTCCATCTTCTGCATTCTACATATGTTTCAGCTGGAATAAAATGTTAGAGTGTTAGTCCTGCTTGGCTTCTATAACTGTCAGATATTAGGTCATCTGCAGGGTCGCCAGCTGGAGGCCACTGTCCACTGATGTGGCCTCCAGCCTCCCTGAACTCTGCATCCAGCCTCCCTGAACTCTGCATCCAGCCTCCCTGAACTCTGCCTCCAGCCTCCCTGAACTCTGCCTCCAGCCTCCCTGAACTCTGCCTCCAGCCTCCCTGAACTCTGCATCCAGCCTCTCTGAACTCTGCATCCAGCCTCCCTGAACTCTGCATCCAGCCTCCCTGAACTCTGCCTCCAGCCTCTCTGAACTCTGCATCCAGCCTCCCTGAACTCTGCATCCAGCCTCCCTGAACTCTGCATCCAGCCTCCCTGAACTCTGCATCCAGCCTCCCTGAACTCTGCATCCAGCCTCCCTGAACTCTGCCTCCAGCCTCCCTGAACTCTGCATCCAGCCTCTCTGAACTCTGCATCCAGCCTCCCTGAACTCTGCATCCAGCCTCCCTGAACTCTGCCTCCAGCCTCTCTGAACTCTGCCTCCAGCCTCTCTGAACTCTGCCTCCAGCCTCTCTGAACTCTGCCTCCAGCCTCCCTGAACTCTGCCTCCAGCCTCCCTGAACTCTGCCTCCAGCCTCCCTGAACTCTGCATCCAGCCTCTCTGAACTCTGCATCCAGCCTCCCTGAACTCTGCCTCCAGCCTCCCTGAACTCTGCCTCCAGCCTCCCTGAACTCTGCCTCCAGCCTCCCTGAACTCTGCCTCCAGCCTCTCTGAACTCTGCCTCCAGCCTCTCTGAACTCTGCCTCCAGCCTCTCTGAACTCTGCCTCCAGCCTCCCTGAACTCTGCATCCAGCCTCTCTGAACTCTGCATCCAGCCTCCCTGAACTCTGCCTCCAGCCTCCCTGAACTCTGCCTCCAGCCTCCCTGAACTCTGCCTCCAGCCTCTCTGAACTCTGCCTCCCTGAACTCTGCCTCCAGCCTCCCTGAACTCTGCATCCAGCCTCTCTGAACTCTGCCTCCAGCCTCCCTGAACTCTGCATCCAGCCTCTCTGAACTCTGCCTCCAGCCTCTCTGAACTCTGCCTCCAGCCTCTCTGAACTCTGCCTCCAGCCTCCCTGAACTCTGCATCCAGCCTCTCTGAACTCTGCATCCAGCCTCCCTGAACTCTGCCTCCAGCCTCCCTGAACTCTGCCTCCAGCCTCCCTGAACTCTGCCTCCAGCCTCCCTGAACTCTGCCTCCAGCCTCTCTGAACTCTGCCTCCAGCCTCCCTGAACTCTGCCTCCAGCCTCCCTGAACTCTGCCTCCAGCCTCCCTGAACTCTGCCTCCAGCCTCTCTGAACTCTGCCTCCAGCCTCCCTGAACTCTGCATCCAGCCTCTCTGAACTCTGCCTCCAGCCTCTCTGAACTCTGCCTCCAGCCTCTCTGAACTCTGCCTCCAGCCTCCCTGAACTCTGCCTCCAGCCTCCCTGAACTCTGCATCCAGCCTCTCTGAACTCTGCCTCCAGCCTCCCTGAACTCTGCCTCCAGCCTCCCTGAACTCTGCCTCCAGCCTCCCTGAACTCTGCCTCCAGCCTCTCTGAACTCTGCCTCCAGCCTCTCTGAACTCTGCCTCCAGCCTCTCTGAACTCTGCCTCCAGCCTCCCTGAACTCTGCCTCCAGCCTCCCTGAACTCTGCCTCCAGCCTCCCTGAACTCTGCCTCCAGCCTCCCTGAACTCTGCCTCCAGCCTCTCTGAACTCTGCCTCCAGCCTCCCTGAACTCTGCCTCCAGCCTCCCTGAACTCTGCCTCCAGCCTCTCTGAACTCTGCCTCCAGCCTCCCTGAACTCTGCCTCCAGCCTCTCTGAACACGGTGGTGTGGCGGTCAGCACCGTCACCTCACAGCAGAAGGTTCCTGGTTCAACTCCCGGCTGGTTCCTTGTGGAGTCTGCATGTTCTATGCGGGGGTTCCCTCCGGGTTCTCCGGCTTCCTCCCACTGTGAATGTTCGGTTACCTGGTCTGAAGTTGTCCTTAGGAGTGAGTATATGTGTGGCCTGTGATGGACTGGCGACCTGTAAAGCTGTAATGTAAAGCTCCCCTTGATGCCCATTTATTTATTTCTGTTTACAATATATAACATGTAATAGAACTGAACCGGACCGGGGGACAAGGAAAGAAGAAGAGGAAAGAAGAGGAAACAGAACAAAAATAGAAATAAAAACCAGACAACCAGCTGCTACACCTGTAAAAAACAAAACAGACAACAATCCATGGCCTCTGAGGGGAATCCAGCCTTAGCGCCACCAGGAGCACCTGAAAGCAGACAAGCAGAGAAAAAACAAACACACAAACAAACAAAAACAAGCACAAGAAGCGGTAATCGCATACAACACAGCTGTGGATATAGATGACCTGAAACCACAGGATAATACATCAACTGCTTAGTGACCATGCTACTGGACTAAAGAATGTGTGTGTGTGTGTGTGTGTGAGAACATGCAACACCCATGGCACAGGATCTACATGGTAACCGTGCTTAGTTATGAGTGTATAAGCCACAATCCACAGCCCCCCCCCCAGCAATCAGAAGCAGGCAGAGAGGGCCACAAGACCCAGGCCACCAGCAGCCCCCACAGAGCACAGAACCCAGGAAGCCCACCGCAGGGACAACCAGGCATCCACCCAGAAGACTGCAGAGGAAGCCCCCGGACAGAGCCCCCATAAGCATAGGGCAGAGGCCCCCCGGGAGCCAGGGGCAACAGCCCACCAACCCCGCCAGGCCCCAGCCGCCCAGACATGGGCCGTGCACTGGACCCGGGCCCCGGGAGCCCGAGCGCCCCCAAACCCCCCGGCAGAGGCCCCACCCAATACCCAGGAGGGCCAAGCGCCCCAGACAGCCACGCAGTGGGTCAGCGCCTGCCCCAGCGCCCCTGGCCAAGTGCCCTGGGAGTCAAGACGTGCCCACAGGTGGGTGAAGTCGCGAGCAGTGGGGAGAGGCAACGTCGCCGCCCCATCGGGAGAAGCACAGGCAGGCCAGGCGACAGCAAGTCCCAGATCCAGGCCCAATCATCACCACACACACTTTCACGTCCCATACATCCACACGTCCTCCCTCCCTCGACTCCGCTGGGGTGTAGCGCAGCGGGCACACCAGGGGGCCAGCAGCCCCCCAGCCACCACAGACCCCGAACCAGCAGAACAATTAATTAATCCTCTTGACCTGGCAACCTGGCGACCTGGCAACCTGGTGACCTGGCCACCTGGCGACCTGGCGACCTGGCCACCTGGCAACCTGGCCACCTGGCCACCTGGCGACCTGGCCACCTGGCGACCTGGCGACCTGGCCACCTGGCCACCTGGCCACCTGGCCACCTGGCGACCTGGCCACCTGGCCACCTGGCCACCTGGCCACCTGGCCACCTGGCGACCTGGCAACCTGGCCACCTGGCCACCTGGCGACCTGGCCACCTGGCCACCTGGCAACCTGGCAACCTGGCCACCTGGCCACCTGGCAACCTGGCCACCTGGCCACCTGGCCACCTGGCGACCTGGCCACCTGGCCACCTGGCCACCTGGCGACCTGGCCACCTGGCCATGTGGTTATTTACGGTTTTATTTAGGTCGATCCTGCTCTTTTGTTAGTTTTTCAGCTTCTGGGACACACCTGGTGTTCTGTTGCTAAAACCTGATCCTTATCGCCTCCCTCAGTATACAACCTGCAGGTTTACTTTGTTCAGCAAAGATCGTTCTGTTGTCCTTTTTAAAGCTGATAGTTAGGGATGGCTCAGGTGACCCTGAAACATCCCATAGTTCTGCTGCTATAGGCCCAGCCTGCTGGGGGACCTCATCTGTCACACCTTTCCTCACTTTGCTCTCTTTTCCTCCTGTTTAATTTCTCAAATGATTTTATGTACATGTGACATTATTGTGGTTATTAACTTGTGTTTCCCTGTTCCAGCAGGTATCCTTTGAATGGTGTTATGGTGTTTTTCCCCCTCTTTTCCCTCTTTTCTGTTTTCTCAAACCCCAGCTGGTCCAGGCGGATGGACACCCTTCCTGGTTCTGGTTCTGCCAGAGGTTTCTTCCTGGTTCTGCCAGAGGTTTCTTCCTGGTTCTGGTTCTTCCAGAGGTTTCTTCCTGGTTCTGGTTCTGCCAGAGGTTTCTTCCTGGTTCTGGTTCTTCCAGAGGTTTCTTCCTGGTTCTGGTTCTGCCAGAGGTTTCTTCCTGGTTCTGGTTCTGCCAGAGGTTTCTTTCTGGTTCTGGTTCTGCCAGAGGTTTCTTCCTGTTAAAGGGAGTCGTTCCTTTCCACAGTCCCTCAGGCTCAGGACGGGAGATTGGACTGAAGGCAAGTTTCGGTGCAATCTGTTGGTTTCCTTAGCTCGGATATTATTTTTGAATTGGCTCCATATGAATTAATTGGATTATTTTTAAATTAATCAATTGGATTTCATTGGATTATGATTACAATGAATTGAATTCCAATTGGCTTGAATTGGACTTTATTATTTAAGTGCCTTGAGATGACAATTGTTGTAATTTGGCGCTATATAAATAAAATTGAATTGAATTGAATTGAATTGAATTGAATTGAATTGAATTGAATTGAATTGAATTGAATTGAATTGAATTGTTTGTTGCGTTGTTTTTGTACTCAAGTCATTTTCCAGTCAGTTTGTTCCTCCTTTTGTCACAGTTCAGTCCAACCATCAGTAGTTTTCCATAGATCCCACTCAGCCTGTCAGCCACACAAAGGGCGTAACCATGGTTCAGACATTGGGGGGGTCCAAGAAAAACAAAATTGTTAAGTGCATTATCTACAATTCTTTATTTCTATATGAAAACTTGGACATTTAGAACATAGTTTAGAGGACTACATTGACCATGTAAGTTCACATCTAAAGGAATAGTGTAATTTCTCAGAGACAGTGACTGCCCCCCCACCAAAGCATGTTTATGGAAATATTTTAATAAGGACAACTAATGATGTAACAAATTACAGACTTTTCCTTTAACAAAAAATGTGCTGAGGACTTTTAAGTCCAGGTTCATTTCTATTGTGTCAATGTCTCAAAATGTGCATTAACAATGAAAAGTCTAATAGTCTAATGTTATTTTTGTTTTAAGTTGTTTTATTTTGAAAGGGGGCGGAAGTTTATTTTGTTGATTCTGTGTTGGATTTCCTGTTCTGGTACAATCTGCTCTGTTGAGCAGCGGCTCCGTCAAAAGTAGAAGTCCAACGTAAAGATAAGGAGAGCCGCTGCTGAGACGGCGGCGCGCCCGGCGGCGCGCCCGGTGGCAGCTAGCAGATATATATAATAATCCATCCATACGTCGGTTCCCTCTTTCACCATGGATCGTACTCTGGGCAGCCTTCTTTGTGTTTCTTTGTGTTTGTGCTCTACCGTTTTCCACCTTTTTTCCGCCTTTTTTACCGCCTTCGGAATCCAGGTCGGCCCTAATTGGCTGTCGTCGCGCCGCGTCACTGCTCATTTGCATAAAGTTGAGCCTTTCTCAACTCCTGAAGCTCAGGAAGCTCACAATGCCGGCCGCTCATCGACGCCAGCTTACATTGAAAATGAAATGAAAATGAATGGCCGCTGGCCGCTCACGAAGCTTTTGGTGCGAGCCCCCGGTTAGCATCAACAACGGCGACCGCGGCGCAGCCGTTACGTTCCCATGGTAACACACGGAAATACACTGAAAATAAATAAGACATAACAAGAGACCTATCCCTTGACAGGGTTCATAAAAGGAGAACATGCGTTTTACATATTTTCTGCTGTTTATTAGGGGGGGCAGGTTGGTATTTTCTCAATATTGGGGGGGACACGACCCCCCCAAAGAATGCGTGGTTACGCCATAGCCACACCCACCTCCTCAGTTCACCCCCCTGTGCACACAGCTGCCTCTCATCACATGCAATCAGCCCAGCAGATAGTCACCACCTCCACACTCAAACCTTTGCCAGATTGTTCTTTGCCTTTCCAGCGTTCTCCTGCCAGCTTTACCGGTACCGACCTGTCCCTGATTCCCTGATTCCCTGCCTCCCGGTAATTCGACCCCTGACCAAGAACTTTGCCTCTCCTCTCCTGATTCCTGTTTGCCGGTTTCTAACCCGTTTGTCTGTCTGCCAGAGTTTCAGTAAAGCCTTGAACTTTTTACCACTGTCTTCTGACTCCTTTGTACTCCCCCCCCCCCCCCCACCCCCATTACACCTTTGCTCTATTTAAGTTAAGTTTGCAGTTTTTTGTTGCTGCTTTGGCAGATTCTTTAGTTTAGTTAATCACCAGCTACGCCTCCTCGGTTCTGCTCCTACACGATCCCAAACATAACCTCCGTTATGAAACATGCTTCTGTGACCTTTGCTAACGCTAACGTTCATGCTACAGCACCTTGTTGCCACTTTACAGTCTCATGAACATGTGGAGCTGTTTGTGGCTTCTCTTGGTTGTTTTGTTGCTGTTGTTGGTCCTTTGGCTCTGCTGTGGAAAACTAAGGTTTGCTTTGTGAAACTAAATGTTAAAATAAGGACTGTGCTTCTTATCTTTTTTTGATGCTTCGTCCTTTTTGTGATGAAATCTGTTTTTGTCGGCCCCTCCTAGCTTAAGCTAATTTATCCAGTTAGCATTTAAACAACACACAGCATCATCTCTGAAGTGCTGCATGTCTAAATACCCAAATTCTTCCTTCTATGGGGGCTGAAAATCAAACGGATGGATACTTTTGTGGAAGTATAACCTGGACCTTGTTGCTGAACTTCAATGATCTGAAGTTAGCAGTTAGCGCCCTGCTAATTTAGCAGATCTCTGTTTGAGGGCCTCCTCCTGAAATCAGGCACAGGAAGTCTGCAGCGACTTCAGAAAAGTGCAGAACAAATAATAGGTTTTATCTATCTGGGAGTAATGATTGACTTTTGAATGATGGTAGTTTACTGAAAGGAAGCTGGAGTTTTGAGACGATGGCTACAGGGTGAATGTGTTTCCTTCAGAGCTTTCTCTGATGGGTTATTAAACAGTTGTCAATCTGACCTGCAGCTGAAGCCTGCTGACAGGAAGCTGGCTGACAGGAAGCTGGCTGACACACCTGTTTTTTTCCTGTCGGACAGCTTGTGTCTGGCTTTCTGTCACAGAGGGAACTGGTTTCTCTGTGCAGGCTGACCTCTGACCCCACATATCTGACGGAGGAGAGGCTGCAGCCGTAAATCATTGATCAGTGACGGATTTATTGTGTTACGTTCAACAGGCAGGAAAAACTTTTTGTTTTTTCACTGCTGATGAATGACGGTTCCTGATGCAGCGTCTGAGGGGTCAGAGGTCACGGGGTCCAGCTTAGGCTCGCTCCCTCGTCCTTTACACTGAAACTCCTCCAGATTCCCTGAATGCTTTAAAGATATTCTGCTCTGTAGAGGCAGAAATATGCAGATCCCTTCCAGTCTTTCTCTGAGGAACATGGTTTTAAACACAAACTGGACATCTTTGCTGCTCATGAAGGCTGCTTCAGGACCAGATCAGGGTTATAATCAGCTGTCTGAAACAACATCTTTATTATTTTTAAACCTAATTCATAACTGTGACTCGACTGAAATGTTAAAAATGGAAGTGCATTAAACAATGAAATGAAATTGAAGAGAAAAACATGAAATATCTCAAGTTCATTCTGTTTTCCTCATGAGGAGAATCATTATGGAAGTGAGTAAAAAGGACAGACTGTGGAGCTGCTGCACCTGCTCAGGTGAGGCTCTCCTGCTCAGGTGAGGCAGCCTGCTCAGGTGAGGCTCTCCTGCTCAGGTGAGGCTCTCCTGCTCAGGTGAGGCTCTCCTGCTCAGGTGAGGCAGCCTGCTCTCACTCATCTGGCTCAGTTGTAGCCACTGTGGTTTTTGCTGCCCCCTGCAGACAATCCAGTTAAATTACATTTAGTTGTTTAAATAATGTGACTTCCTGCAGCAAACTCTTAAAACTTTTCCTTTATTCACCACTAACTGATTCCTGTTTGACTCTTAATGGCTTTGAAACTCTGTCTGGTTTCTGAACATGACGCACTTTCGAGTTTTAATTAAAAAAATGACCAAAAAGACGAACAGGACTCATTAAAAACATTTAATGAGAGTAGATTCAGTTTTTTTAAATGTTCAGAACCAAATGTAAAAATCCTGAATGAAACGTTGCAGTTGAATAAGGAGAAAGTCGACGTAAACATGAGTAAAACGCCACTCAGAGGTGCGTGATGTCATCAGCAGGCCTGGCGCTCATGGCCCGGACGCCTGTGGTCAGCCAGCTCTGGATGAAAGGCGAGTCAGCTGCAACAACAAAGAGAAAAGCTTCTGTATCTCCTTCTGATTCGGTTCATTTTACTTCACAGATCTGATTAGTTGTTCCAAAGGAGGTAGGTTTGATTTTTCTGATAAAGATCTAGGTCTCCAAGTCAAAATGTTTAAACGCTTTCCTAATTCCAAAGTTTGCTCTGATCATGATAATTGTGGCCACTAGAGGTTGCTTAAAGTAAACAGACATGGTCTCCAAGTCCTGAGGGTCCTTAATGATGAGGTATAGACCTGCTCTATCATAAGTTGCTGGTGCTAAATGATGAGGTATAGACCTGCTCTATCGTAAGTTGCTGGTGCTAAATGATGAGGTATAGACCTGCTCTATCGTAAGTTGCTGGTGCTAAATGATGAGGTATAGACCTGCTCTATCGTAAGTTGCTGGTGCTAAATGATGAGGTATAAACCTGCTCTATCGTAAGTTGCTGGTGCTAAATGATGAGGTATAGACCTGCTCTATCGTAAGTTGCTGGTGCTAAATGATGAGGTATAGACCTGCTCTATCGTAAGTTGCTGGTGCTAAATGATGAAGTACAGACCTGCTCTATCGTAAGTTGCTGGTGCTAAATGATGAAGTACAGACCTGCTCTATCGTAAGTTGCGGGTGCTAAATGATGAGGTGTAGACCTGCTCTATCGTAAGTTGCTGGTGCTAAATGATGAGGTACAGACCTGCTCTATCGTAAGTTGCTGGTGCTAAATGATGAGGTATAGACCTGTTCTATCATAAGTTGCTGGTGCTAAATGATGAGGTATAGACCTGCTCTATCGTAAGTTGCTGGTGCTAAATGATGAGGTATAGACCTGCTCTATCGTAAATTGCTGGTGCTAAATGATGAGGTATAGACCTGCTCTATCGTAAGTTGCTGGTGCTAAATGATGAGGTACAGACCTGCTCTATCGTAAGTTGCTGGTGCTAAATGATGAGGTACAGACCTGCTCTATCGTAAGTTGCTGGTGCTAAATGATGAGGTACAGACCTGCTCTATCGTAAGTTGCTGGTGCTAAATGATGAGGTATAGACCTGCTCTATCGTAAGTTGCTGCACAAGCAACAAATGTTGTTATTTTTATGGTTTTTTATCAGATACTGTGGAAGATAAACTCCTTTCTGTTAGAAAGTTGCTGTTCTCACCTGAGCTCTGTTGTTGGGGTCTCTTCGACTGTCTTTGTCTCTCCTGACTTCTCTCCTGCCCTGCTGCTGCGATCACAAGCGCCGCCTTCTTACAAACGCTGATTCTCTCCTTGCTGCCTCCGGCGCCGCTGCCTGTGCTCCCCATTGGCCGATCGCTGCTGCTGATGACCCTGCCGCCAGTGTTGTTCACCCTCCCTGATCCTGAGGAGCTGCTGATTGCTCCTCCAGCTTGGCTGCTCATCCTGTCACTGCTACTTGCTCTGCCAGCTCCACCCCCGCTGACACTGCTCCACCCTCCGGGGCTGGAGGTTCTCTGACTTCTCGTGGTTGCCCCTCCACTTGACCACTCTGCACCCCCCACACTGCACTTGTACGCCTTACTTGAGCTGTATACGGGTTTCCATTCACCACTGCGCCGAACAACCTGGCCGGGGCCCAGCCTGCCGCCACTGCCCACGCCGCTACTGCGCCGAACAACCTGGCCGGGGCCCAGTGTGCCGCCACTGCCCACGCTGCTACTGCTCTGAACAACCTGGCCGGGGCCCAGCCTGCCGCCACTGCCCACGCCGCTACTGCGCCGAACAACCTGGCCAGGGCCCAGCCTGCCGCCACTGCCCACGCTGCTACTGCGCCGAACAACCTGGCCGGGGCCCAGTGTGCCGCCACTTCCCACGCTGCTACTGCTCCGAACAACCTGGCCGGGGCCCAGCGTGCCGCCACTGCCAGCACTACAGAGTCTTGAGCCAATGCTTGTGTAGCTGCTTGATGGACTGGTCATTGGACCACTGACACCGATTCTGTCTGTGCTACCAGCACGACTCATACGTCCAATACTGCCACCATAAACCATCCACTCCCCACTCCCTGCCCTGTGGATCCTCCCTGTTCCCGGTGGGCTTGTCGCCAGGTTCGCAGCTGTTGTTGGATGTTCATTGCGGTTGCTGTTGGGTAAGCTGTTGCTGTCATCCAGGCTGGTCCTACGTCCAATACTTCCACCATAAACCATCCACTCCCCACTCCCTGCCCTGTGGATCCTCCCTGTTCCCGGTGGGCTTGTCGCCAGGTTCTCAGCTGTTGTTGGATGTTCTTTGCTGTTGCTGTCATCCAGGCTGGTCCTACGTCCAATACTTCCACCATAAACCATCCACTCCCCACTCCCTGCCCTGTGGATCCTCCCTGTTCCCGGTGGGCTTGTCGCCAGGTTCGCAGCTGTTGTTGGATGTTCTTTGCTGTTGCTGTCATCCAGGCTGGTCCTTCTAAGACTTCCACCATAAACCATCCACTCCCCACTCCCATTTCTGCCAAATCTCCCTGTCTCTGGCAGGCTTGTTCCATGGGGTGAAGCCAATGACGGGGTTTCTTTGCTACCTGACTTCCTAAAGGAGGTATCTGTACGTCCCAAACCAGGACTATAAACCATCCAGTCTCCACTGCCATGCCTGAATCTTCCGTGTCCCTCTGCTCTTGTTGCTTGGGGTTTACCACAAGCTATACCACCATTGCTAGCTGACTTATCTCCTTGTTTTTGTGCTGCACCGCTAAAGCTAGCTCTGTTGGAGCTTCCATAACCATAATTTTTGTTCATTCCCGACGGACCACTACACATCCTGGCATCATCTTTCATGCTTTTATAAGCAATTCCACTTGCTGCTCTGCATCTGTCTCTCTGATTTCCAGAATCTGTCACAGTTTTTTTATTCAGACCGAAACCAAACTGCTCCTCACTTTCTCCTCTGATGCTCTGATCGCGTCGGTTTCCACACTCCAACTCTCTCGAGCTGCTGCCCACCTGAAGACCTCTTCTTTGAACTGAAAAACCATTTCCATCTTCTTTTGAAATGAGAATATCTGTTTTTCTCTCCTTTTCTGGTAAAACTTGATCTCTGCTAAATGATGAAGACTTAGCTTCCTCTTTTGTTGACAGAATGTATCTTTCTATTGGCTTCTCATATTGGTTTGCTTCGGTTAGTGTCAGGCAGATGTCCTCATCCTCTTCTTCCTCTTGTCCTTCTTGTTCTAGTCCTTCTTGTTCTTCTTGTTCTTGTTTTAGTCCTTGTTCTTGTTCTTCTTCCTCTTGTCCTTCTTGTTCTTGTTCTTCTTGTTCTAGTTCTTGTTCTTGTTTTAGTTCTTGTTGTTGTTCTTCTTCCTCTTGTCCTTCTTGTTCTTGTTCTAGTTCTTGTTCTTCCTCTTGTCCTTTTTGTTCTAGTTCTAGTTCTTGTTTTAGTTCTAGTTCTTGTTCTTCTTCCTCTTGTTCTTCTTGTTCTAGGTCTTGTTCTTGTTTTAGTCCTTGTTCTTGTTCTTCCTCTTGTCCTTCTTGTTCTTGTTCTTCTTCCTCTTGTCCTCCGTGTTCTTGTTTTAGTTCTTGTTCTTCTTCCTCTTGTCCTTCTTGTTCTAGTTCTTGTTCTTCTTCCTCTTGTCCTTCGTGTTCTTCTTCTTCCTCTTGTCCTTCTTGTTCTTGTTCTAGTTTTTGTTTTAGTTCTTGTTCTAGTTCTTGTTCTTCTTCCTCTTGTCCTTCTTGTTCTTGTTTTAGTTCTTGTTCTTCTTCCTCTTGTCCTTCTTGTTCTTGTTCTAGTTCTTGTTCTTCTTCCTCTTGTCCTTCGTGTTCTTCTTCTTCTTCCTCTTGTCCTTCTTGTTCTAGTTCTAGTTCTTGTTTTAGTTCTTCTTCTTCTTCCTCTTGTCCTTCTTGTTCTTGTTCTAGTTCTTGTTTTAGTTCTTGTTCTTGTTCTAGTTCTTCTTCCTCTTGTCCTACTTGTTCTTGTTCTTGTTCTAGTTCTTCTTCTTCTTCCTCTTGTCCTTCTTGTCCTTCTTGTTCTTGTTCTAGTACTTGTTCTAGTTCTTGTTCTTGCTCCTCTTGTCCTTCTTGTTCTTGTTCTAGTTCTTGTTTTTGTTCTTCTTCTTCTTCTTCTTCACCACTCACGCCTAGATACACCCGAATCTCAATTGGATTCAAACATGTATCAGACTCATTTGTGCTGAGAAATAAATGTGGGCTTGTTCTTTCTTCTTGTTCTTGTTCTCGTTCTTGTACTTCTTCTTGTTCTTGTTCTTCCTCTTGTTCTTGTTGTTCTTGTCCTTCATGTTCTTGTTCTCGTTCTAGTTCTTGTTCTAGTTCTTGTTCTTGTTCTTGTTCTTCCTCTTGTTCTCGTTCTTGTTCTTGTTCTAGTTCTTGTTTTTGTCCTTCTTGTTCTAGTTCTTGTTCTTGTTCTTCCTCTTGTTCTTGTTGTTCTTGTTCTTGTTCTAGTTCTTGTTCTTGTCCTTGTTCTTCATCTTGTTCTTGTTGTTCTTGTCCTTCTTGTTCTTGTTCTTCCTCTTGTTCTCGTTCTCGTACTCCTTGTCCTTCTTGTTCTCGTTCTAGTTCTTGTTGTTGTTCTTCTTCTTCTTCACCACTCACGCCCAGATACACCCGAATCTCAATTGGACTCAAACATGTATCAGACTCATTTGTGCTGAGAAATAAATGTGGGCTTGTTCTTTCTTCTCGTTCTTGTACTTCTTCTTGTTCTTGTTGTTCTTGTCCTTCATGTTCTTGTTCTTGTTCTTGTCCTTGTTCTTGTTCTTCCTCTTGTTCTCGTTCTCGTCCTCCTTGTTGTTCTTGTTCTTCCTCTTGTTCTTCTTCTTGTTCTTCTTCTTCTTCTTCTTCACCACTCACGCCCAGATACACCCGAATCTCAATTGGACTCAAACATGTATCAGACTCATTTGTGCTGAGAAATAAATGTGGGCTTGTTCTTTCTTCTCGTTCTTGTACTTCTTCTTGTTCTTGTTGTTCTTGTCCTTCATGTTCTTGTTCTCGTTCTAGTTCTTGTTCTTGTCCTTGTTCTTGTTCTTCCTCTTGTTCTCGTTCTTGTTCTTGTTCTAGTTCTTGTTCTTCCTCTTGTTCTCGTTCTCGTCCTCCTTGTTGTTCTTGTTCTTCCTCTTGTTCTTCTTCTTGTTCTTGTTGTTCTTCTTCTTCACCACTCACGCCCAGATACACCCGAATCTCAATTGGACTCAAACATGTATCAGACTCATTTGTGCTGAGAAATAAATCTGGGCTTCTGAGATGATCTTGGTCAGACAAGCTGATAAACACTTCTGCCTCAACTGGACTCTGACAAAGATCTGGACTGAAGCCAGAGACTGTTGAGCTTTTCTGTAAATCAGCTGGACTCTGACACTCCTCAGAGTCACAGTAAGCCAAAGCCACACCAGAATCTGTTAGACTTGTGGACATTCTCGACACCTCTTGACACTCCAGATCAACCGACTCATTGTTCAGCTCCGTAGTTCTGATGTTAAGCTCTCCAGAAGGGGTAACCTCCACTTTATCCGCTTCCTTTAAAATCGCTTTACCTCCAGTTTTACCTCCAAGGCAGTTGCTGCTGTCTGAGACACTGGATGAAACAATGCTGAACACTAACTCTGCATCTTCTGTGAGTTTGTTTGGTTCACCGAACACATCGGACTGCACCGAACTGGGATAATATCCCGGAACAACCTCTCCTGCCTTCTGTCCGTCTCCATCTTTGTCTTTCATCAGATTTGCTTTATTGGAGCCCTCATCCTGAGCCATGGTTGACCAACATTGGGCAACATTTTCTGCATCCCTGACGGCTTCACATGACTCTGACTCTGAAGGCGTTTTGCTCTCTGCGGGGACAGATTCTCCAGCTGGATCCAGCTGAGCTGAAAGCACCGATTCGGTCTGCTTTGCCTCTGCAGCGGCAGATTCACACGGACCACATGTTCGATTCTCCGAAATGTTGACTCTGACTGTTTCTGAGAGAGGAACAACTACTGGTGTTTGTTTAGTGCTACAGAACTGACTTTTACAGGCTGTCTGGTCCTCCACCATCCGATCATTTCCTGCTGAAACACTGATTCTTTCTGCTGTGATGTTAGTTCTGAGTGCATCGGGGAAATGTCTGACACGGGAAGGTGTGGCAGCAGGTCTGAAGCTGGGGCGGAGACCTGGAATCCTGGGACATGGAGACAAGACAGTGGACAAAGTTATAAGCACAGAGACATTTCATTTGCTTGTTCAAAGAGAATTATCGGGTTTTTCTTTAAAGCCAGGTTTACTAATGATGCTAAACTAAAGCATCTAAAGCAGCGTTTGCATTGATGATTTGAAGTGAATAAACGCGACTGTGTAGAGTCACCAGAGGGGGCGGTACAGGCTACGTTGTTATTGGTTTCAATTCAGGAGAAGAAGTAGTTGTTCTAACAGGAAACAACAGCTGCGGTGAACATCCACGAGAGGAAAATAGTGAGGTCTTCTTCAGAAATGACCTTCTTCTCTGGGATATTATCTAATAACCGGGAACAACAGCAGCTGAGTCACGTAATTTAATGAGATTCACACAGTTGTTTCCATTCTTCCTGTCAATTTCTCACATTTTCATTCAGCTTTTGTTGCCTGAAGAATTTGTTTGGTTGAAAACTAGCAGATATTTGGCCAAAGTGGTAAAAGCTACAGACAGAATACTTCTAACACATGAAGAGCGTTGCATTGTCTGTTGGATCATCTCGTACCCCTCGGGGCTCAGTCTGTCCAGCCGCCGCCTGTAGTCCAGCATCTCTGCCACCAGCTGGTTCCTGATCTCCAGCAGGACCTGATGGTTTGCAGCCTGCTGAGCTGCTGCCTGGAGCACTGAGTCCAGGTCCCTGAACAGACTAACCGTCTTCTGCTGCAGGAGGCCGATCTGCTGAGCAGATGACTCTTTTTGCTCCTTACCGTAATTGTCCAGAACCCAAACCTGCACAGACACAAACAGAAATACACACAAAATATATCCCTATGAGCTTATGATGCATCGCAGGTCACATGTTGAGGTTTAAACCTTTGGGGTCTCTTCACGAAGGTTTTCAGCCTCTCTTGGATCTTATCTAACATCAGAACTTGGTGGTCTGAGTTGGATATTTGACCTTTTTTTGTATTTTAGTCTTGATGTAGATCTCTGGACTTCTTTCTCTTGACTTGGGCTTGAATTAAGTATTTATTTATCTTGGTTTTTGATATTTTTAGGAATGTAGGTCTTGATTTTGTCTTTTTGGTCATGAATCTTGTAACTTATGACTTATTCGTCCGTGTACTTTGGAACATTGACGAAAGATAAATCCAATCAGAAGTTGACAGTGGTTAAATCTCACCAGAGTTTTCAGTTGTGATAATTCTTCTGTCAAACCGGCTGCTCGCCTCCTCAGTTCCTCCAGCTCAGCCTGGTCCAGCTCTGATGCCGATGGAGGGTCGAACGTTACCGTAGGAAACCTTGTCATTGACAGCTGAAGACAGAGAAATGTTGGCTGAGATTAAAGAAATTAAAATGAGAGCTTGGAGTAGTTGTTCCTTTACCTGCGCCTTGGACCTGGACCCATTCTCGTTGGTTCTGAGGTGGTCCACCTGGGTCAGCAGAAGCTGCATATCCTGGACAGGTCGACAGGAAAAATTATACAGTTTGTTCATTTGAAGGATCGAATGTTATTATTTTACCTGTTGGTGTCGTATCTGAAGCTCCACCAGCTGTTGGCTTTGGATGTTCAACAGACGCCGGAGCGCCGGCAGCTTGTGGACCTTCAGCTTCTCTTCGAACAGACTCAAGTCACTAAGCCCCGCCTCCAGACGAATGCGCTGCTCCCGCTCTTGTTCATACCTGTTCGCAGAGCAGATCTTCATGAGATATGTGTCTCCGTGTCTGCATGTGTGGGTTTGGTTGTGGGTTTCTGGGTTTACCTGGTGTTCAGGTTGAAGGCGTCAAGTTTTGCTGCGAGCAGCTGCAGCTTCAGCCGAGCCTGAGCTGAGAGGCTTTCGCTGATCTGTGAGGGAAAAAGATTTCCCGAGCTTTTAGTTTAATGTGGTGGAGCTGATGGATTCTTTCCATTTTTTCTGGGTTGGTCTTGACCTGTAATTTCGGACTCGTTGGTCTCGGCCTGTAATTTCGGACTCTTTGGTCTCGAGCTGTAATTTCGGACTCGTTGGTCTCGACCTGTAATTTCGGACTCGTTGGTCTCGACCTGTAATTTCGGACTCGTTGGTCTCGACCTGTAATTTCGGACTCGTTGGTCTCGACCTGTAATTTGGGACTCGTTGGTCTCGACCTGTAATTTGGGACTCGTTGGTCTCGACCTGTAATTTCGGACTCGTTGGTCTTGAGCTGTAATTTCGGACTCGTTGGTCTCGGCCTGTAATTTCGGACTCGTTGGTCTCGACCTGTAATTTCGGACTCTTTGGTCTTTAGCTGTAATTTCTGACTCGTTGGTCTCGACCTGTAATTTGGGACTCGTTGGTCTCGGCCTGTAATTTCGGACTCGTTGGTCTTGGCCTGTAATTTCGGACTCGTTGGTCTCGGCCTGTAATTTCGGACTCTTTGGTCTTGAGCTGTAATTTCGGACTCGTTGGTCTCGACCTGTAATTTGGGACTCGTTGGTCTCGACCTGTAATTTGGGACTCGTTGGTCTCGACCTGTAATTTCGGACTCGTTGGTCTCGGCCTGTAATTTTGGACTCGTTGGTCTTGGCCTGTAATTTCTGACTCGTTGGTCCTGACCTGTAATTTCGGACTCGTTGGTCTCGACCTGTAATTTCGGACTCGTTGGTCTCGACCTGTAATTTCGGACTCTTTGGTCTTTAGCTGTAATTTCTGACTCGTTGGTCTCGACCTGTAATTTCGGACTCGTTGGTCTCGACCTGTAATTTCTGACTCGTTGGTCTCGACCTGTAATTTCTGACTCGTTGGTCTCGAGCTGTAATTTCTGACTCGTTGGTCTCGGCCTGTAATTTCGGACTCTTTGGTCTTGAGCTGTAATTTCGGACTCGTTGGTCTTGGCCCGTAATTTGGGACTCGTTGGTCTCGACCTGTAATTTCGGACTCGTTGGTCTCGACCTGTAATTTCGGACTCGTTGGTCTCGACCTGTAATTTCGGACTCGTTGGTCTCGACCTGTAATTTCGGACTCGTTGGTCTTTAGCTGTAATTTCGGACTCGTTGGTCTCGACCTGTAATTTCGGACTCGTTGGTCTCGGCCTGTAATTTCTGACTCGTTGGTCTCGACCTGTAATTTCGGACTCGTTGGTCTTGGCCTGTAATTTCGGACTCGTTGATCTCGACCTGTAATTTCGGACTCGTTGGTCTCGGCCTGTAATTTCTGACTCGTTGGTCTCGGCCTGTAATTTCTGACTCGTTGGTCTCTGCCTGTAATTTCGGACTCGTTGGTCTCTGCCTGTAATTTCGGACTCGTTGGTCTCTGCCTGTAATTTCGGACTCGTTGGTCTTGAGGTGTAATTTCGGACTCGTTGGTCTTGAGCTGTAATTTCGGACTCGTTGGTCTTGAGCTGTAATTTCGGACTCGTTGGTCTTGAGCTGTAATTTTGGACTCTTTGGTCTCGGCCTGTAATTTCGGACTCGTTGGTCTTGAGCTGTAATTTTGGACTCTTTGGTCTCGGCCTGTAATTTCGGACTCGTTGGTCTCGGCCTGTAATTTCGGACTCGTTGGTCTTGAGCTGTAATTTCGGACTCGTTGGTCTCGAGCTGTAATTTTGGACTCTTTGGTCTCGGCCTGTAATTTCGGACTCGTTGGTCTCGACCTGTAATTTCGGACTCGTTGGTCTCGAGCTGTAATTTCTGACTCGTTGGTCTCGACCTGTAATTTCTGACTCGTTGGTCTTGACCTGTAATTTCTGACTCGTTGGTCTTGGCCTGTAATTTCGGACTCGTTGGTCTTGGCCTGTAATTTCGGACTCGTTGGTCTCGACCTGTAATTTCGGACTCGTTGGTCTCGACCTGTAATTTCGGACTCGTTGGTCTCGACCTGTAATTTCGGACTCGTTGGTCTCTGCCTGTAATTTCGGACTCGTTGGTCTTGACCTGTAATTTCGGACTCGTTGGTCTTGACCTGTAATTTCGGACTCGTTGGTCTTGAGGTGTAATTTCGGACTCGTTGGTCTTGAGCTGTAATTTCAGACTCGTTGGTCTCGGCCTGTAATTTCTGACTCGTTGGTCTTGGCCTGTAATTTCGGACTCGTTGGTCTTTAGCTGTAAATTCGGACTCGTTGGTCTCGACCTGTAATTTCGGACTCGTTGGTCTCGACCTGTAATTTCGGACTCGTTGGTCTTGGCCTGTAATTTCGGACTCGTTGGTCTTGGCCTGTAATTTCGGACTCGTTGGTCTCGACCTGTAATTTCGGACTCGTTGGTCTCGACCTGTAATTTCGGACTCGTTGGTCTCTGCCTGTAATTTCGGACTCGTTGGTCTTGACCTGTAATTTCGGACTCGTTGGTCTTGACCTGTAATTTCGGACTCGTTGGTCTTGAGGTGTAATTTCGGACTCGTTGGTCTTGAGCTGTAATTTCAGACTCGTTGGTCTCGGCCTGTAATTTCTGACTCGTTGGTCTTGGCCTGTAATTTCGGACTCGTTGGTCTTTAGCTGTAAATTCGGACTCGTTGGTCTTGAGCTGTAATTTCAGACTCGTTGGTCTCGGCCTGTAATTTCTGACTCGTTGGTCTTTAGCTGTAAATTCGGACTCGTTGGTCTTGAGCTGTAATTTCGGACTCGTTGGTCTTGAGCTGTAATTTCGGACTCGTTGGTCTTGACCTGTAATTTCGGACTCGTTGGTCTCGGCCTGTAATTTCGGACTCGTTGGTCTCGGCCTGTAATTTCGGACTCGTTGGTCTCGGCCTGTAATTTCGGACTCGTTGGTCTCGGCCTGTAATTTCGGACTCGTTGGTCTCGAGCTGTAATTTCGGACTCGTTGGTCTCGAGCTGTAATTTCTGACTCGTTGGTCTCGAGCTGTAATTTCTGACTCGTTGGTCTCGAGCTGTAATTTCGGACTCTTTGGTCTCGGCCTGTAATTTCGGACTCGTTGGTCTCTGCCTGTAATTTCGGACTCGTTGGTCTTGGCCTGTAATTTCGGACTCGTTGGTCTCGACCTGTAATTTCGGACTCGTTGGTCTTGGCCTGTAATTTCGGACTCGTTGGTCTTGACCTTTAATTTTGGACTCGTTGGTCTTGGCCTGTAATTTCAGACTCTTTGGTCTTGATTGTCTTGAACTCCTCAGTACTGACCTACGATATGATTTTGACTTTTGACTTGACAGTCTTGAAGAACGTCTTCTTGTTTTTCCTTGGACTGCATTCTGTTTGCTTTTAAACACTCTTTCATGATCTAATCTCACTTAAATCACCCAAACTCTTAGATTTATACGACACTCTTTGTTCCACAGTCACAACTGATCAAATTCACAAAGGAAAGAATAAATAATTCTTAAATAATTTGAAGATTTCACACAGTGGATTTTAAACAGGATGATTTTTCATTAACATAAGATCATCTGTAGGAATGTGCTCCATTTCAGAGCTTCAGAGTTTCACAGACACTGATCCTAACCTGCTGCTGCAGGACGGACGCCGTCCTCAGGCGCCGGCCCAGATCCTCCAGCTCTCCGGGGCGCCTCCTGTCTAACTCCTCCTGGATCTCATGCTCCAGCCTCTGATGCTCCAGCAGTTGAATCTGAACGCACCGGTTCAGCCTCTGATGCTCCAGCAGTTGAATCTGAACGCACCGGTTCAGCCTCTGATGCTCCAGCAGTTGAATCTGAACGCACCGGTTCATTTCTTATTATTGTAAAACAAAAGTTGTCTCTTTGTGCTTAAAATCAGCTCCTGATACAAAACGGGACATTTGGAATTGTTGATTTTCTTTCTGCTGCTCGATCAGTGAAGACAAACTTTATTCTTTTATTTGTCACTTTCCCTTCAAACTCTCAGTATTTGCATTTCCATGATGTTCAAACATTCTAATGATCTAAAATCCTTCTTGACTCTTAAGAAACTACATTTCCTGTCCGTGTGCACGTCCTACCTGCTGCTGCGGCCCGTTCAGCTGCCACAGAGTCCGGTTCTCTTGGAACAAGCTGAACCTCCTGTGCGGAGCTGCAGCCGCGGTGCTGTAATGCACCAGCGCTCCTGCTCCATGGTTAACTCGGTAGGCTACAGCTTCCCGGGACGCTTTGCCTGCGCATAGAACCTGCCACGGACTCATGTTACTGCTCGCTCATGTTTGCTCTTTCAAAGTTCCTTGATCCTGCTGCGAGGTTTTATCTCACCTGCAGGTTCTCCCTGTCTGCCGGTGTCCTGCCTCTGCAGCTGGATGTGAAGCCCTCAGGGGTTTTCCTGTTCAGGGTACCAGGATAAGATAGAGCTCAGTTTCAATCCGCGTCAACCTTCAAATCGTGATAATCAGAACAGGTTTCGGCAGGATGACAGGCCTGCCCTTTACAGCGCTTTACAGGGAGCTCACAGCAAATTAAGCCTAAAGAGCATTCAGGTTTTCACATGTTTGGCAGATGTTCTGATTTGCTGAGTCCTTTTGTGCGGGGGCCAAATGTTCAGATCTGGAAAGGTCAGGAGTGAGTCTAAAGCAGACAAAGAGTTGCTTCAGGCCTCGTATGAACAGGTTTCTGTCAAAAACGATCTGAGCCGTTTCAGAGAGGATTTTCAGGGAATTTAGTTCAGTTTTAGAGTGGTTTCCAACTTCATTTTGCACCAGATTGACTGGTTTTATGCCACTTTGGCTGGTTTTTGGTTAGTTAAGCACTGACTCCTTTGGACTGGTTTTAGTCTTATTCCAGGGTACTTTTCAATCTTTTGAATCTGGAAAAGTCATGGATGATCTTTCATGGTTCTGGACACATCTGACTTAGTTGTCTGACTTTATTATGTAATGTTTTGGAATGTTTTTGTCTTTATTCTTTATTTGACTGGCTTTACACGGCTTTTTTGTTGGTTTTAGGCTGGGTTTGGGTTAACTTTTCTGACCAGTTTTAGTTCATTATTAAAGAAGTTTCTGGTTTGCTTTTGGACCTGGTTTTGGTCTTGTCTTGGTGTGCTTTGAGCAACCAAAAGCCTGACTTATGACAACACTTTGAATACATAAATTCCTAAATATTTACACAGTTCTGAACTATAATTCAAATGCAAGTTTATGGGGGAAGCAGACACCCATCAGGCTGCAGGTTTCCTTGTGGTTCCCAGAGTTTCTAAAAGCAGAATGGGAGGCAGAGCCTTCAGTTATCAGGCCCCTAAAAGCAGAATGGGAGGCAGAGCCTTCAGTTATCAGGCCCCTAAAAGCAGAATGGGAGGCAGAGCCTTCAGTTATCAGGCCCCTAAAAGCAGAATGGGAGGCAGAGCCTTCAGTTATCAGGCCCCTAAAAGCAGAATGGGAGGCAGAGCCTTCAGTTATCAGGCCCCTAAAAGCAGAATGGGAGGCAGAGCCTTCAGTTATCAGGCCCCTAAAAGCAGAATGGGAGGCAGAGCCTTCAGTTATCAGGCCCCTAAAAGCAGAATGGGAGGCAGAGCCTTCAGTTATCAGGCCCCTAAAAGCAGACTGGGAGGCAGAGCCTTCAGTTATCAGACCCCTAAAAGCAGAATGGGAGGCAGAGCCTTCAGTTATCAGGCCCCTAAAAGCAGAATGGGAGGCAGAGCCTTCAGTTATCAGGCCCCTAAAAGCAGAATGGGAGGCAGAGCCTTCAGTTATCAGGCCCCTAAAAGCAGAATGGGAGGCAGAGCCTTCAGTTATCAGGCCCCTAAAAGCAGACTGGGAGGCAGAGCCTTCAGTTATCAGGCTCCTAAAAGCAGAATGGGAGGCAGAGCCTTCAGTTATCAGGCCCCTAAAAGCAGAATGGGAGGCAGAGCCTTCAGTTATCAGGCCCCTAAAAGCAGAATGGGAGGCAGAGCCTTCAGTTATCAGGCCCCTAAAAGCAGAATGGGAGGCAGAGCCTTCAGTTATCAGGCCCCTAAAAGCAGAATGGGAGGCAGAGCCTTCAGTTATCAGGCCCCTCTCTGTGGAACCAGCTGCCAGTTTGGCTTCAGGAAGCAGACACCCTCTCTACCTTTAAGATCAGGCTGAAACTTTCCTTTCTGATAAAGCTTATAGTTAGGGATGGCTCAGGTGAGCCTGAAACATCCCATAGTTCTGCTGCTATAGGCCCAGCCTGCTGGGGGAGCTCATCTGTCCCACCTTTCCTCACTTTGCTCTCTTTTCCTCCTGTTTAATTTCTCAAATGATTTTATGTCCATGTGACATTATTGTGGTTATTAACTTGTGTTTCCCTGTTCCAGCAGGTATCCTTTGAATGGTGTTATGGTGTTTTTCCCCCTCTTTTCCCTCTTTTCTGTCTTCTCAAACCCCAGCTGGTCGAGGCGGATGGACCCTTCCTGGTTCTGGTTCTGCCAGAGGTTTCTTCCTGGTTCTGGTTCTGCCAGAGGTTTCTTCCTGGTTCTGGTTCTGCCAGAGGTTTCTTCCTGGTTCTGCCAGAGGTTTCTTCCTGGTTCTGGTTCTGTCAGAGGTTTCTTTCTGGTTCTGGTTCTGCCAGAGGTTTCTTCCTGTTTCTGGTTCTGTCAGAGGTTTCTTTCTGGTTCTGGTTCTGCCAGAGGTTTCTTCCTGTTTCTGGTTCTGCCAGAGGTTTCTTCCTGGTTCTGCCAGAGGTTTCTTCCTGGTTCTGGTTCTGCCAGAGGTTTCTTCCTGGTTCTGGTTCTGCCAGAGGTTTCTTCCTGGGTCTGCCAGACGTTTCTTCCTGGTTCTGGTTCTGCCAGAGGTTTCTTCCTGGTTCTGGTTCTGCCAGAGGTTTCTTCCTGGTTCTGGTTCTGTCAGAGGTTTCTTCCTGGTTCTGGTTCTGCCAGAGGTTTCTTCCTGGTTCTACCAGAGGTTTCTTCCTGGTTCTGGTTCTGCCAGAGGTTTCTTCCTGGTTCTGGTTCTGCCAGAGGTTTCTTCCTGGTTCTGCCAGAGGTTTCTTCCTGGTTCTGGTTCTGCCAGAGGTTTCTTCCTGGTTCTGCCAGAGGTTTCTTCCTGGTTCTGGTTCTGCCAGAGGTTTCTTCCTGGTTCTGGTTCTGCCAGAGGTTTCTTCCTGTTTCTGGTTCTGCCAGAGGTTTCTTCCTGGTTCTGGTTCTGCCAGAGGTTTCTTCCTGTTTCTGGTTCTGCCAGAGGTTTCTTCCTGGTTCTGCCAGAGGTTTCTTCCTGGTTCTGGTTCTGCCAGAGGTTTCTTCCTGGTTCTGGTTCTGCCAGAGGTTTCTTCCTGGGTCTGCCAGACGTTTCTTCCTGGTTCTGGTTCTGCCAGAGGTTTCTTCCTGGTTCTGGTTCTGTCAGAGGTTTCTTCCTGGTTCTGGTTCTGCCAGAGGTTTCTTCCTGGTTCTGCCAGAGGTTTCTTCCTGGTTCTGCCAGAGGTTTCTTCCTGGTTCTGCCAGAGGTTTCTTCCTGGTTCTGGTTCTGCCAGAGGTTTCTTCCTGGTTCTGGTTCTGCCAGAGGTTTCTTCCTGGTTCTGGTTCTGCCAGAGGTTTCTTCCTGTTAAAGGGAGTCGTTCCTTTCCACAGTCCCTCAGGCTCAGGACGGGAGATTGGACTGAAGACAAGTTTCGGTCCAATCTGTTGGTTTCCTTAGCTGGATATTATTTTTAATTGACTCTATATGAATTAATTGGATTATGATTACAATGAATTGGATTCCAATTGGCTTGAATTGGACTTTATTACTTAAGGCCTTGAGATGACTGTAATTGTTGTAATCTGGCGCTTTATAAATAAAACTGAACTGAATTGAATTGGTAAGAATTTGATGGTAATTTTATATTCAGGAAGTGTTAAATACTTTCACTCTTACGACCCAGTAAAGTACAGAAAAAGCTCGATGTCCTTGATTTGATGGAAAAAGTCACCTTGAACCGTGTGGAGAAGAACCTGCCGGTTCTCTGTTGTTGAGCTTCTGGGTCTGTCCAGCAGGGGGCGAAAGAGGGTTCGTTTTCTCATCTTTACTCCAAACACGAAGCAGGGCGAACAGCCAATGGGCGGCCAGCGCCCGCAGCTCCGGCGCCTGCGCCTTGGAGCTGTGATAATTGTGTTGTTATGTCTGCTGCTGGGTTTTAATTCTCCTTTTTGCGGATTGTTGTGGTTCAGAGAGCGCGTCCCCCCGTGCGCTGTCCATCCTCATGGAAAGCACCAGAGAGCCGGTGAGTCCTGACGCTCTTCTGCCCGGCAGGAGCACGCTTTTCCCGCCTTTGTTTTGGTTGTTATAGCGGTCCTCCGCGGCTGCTTCAAAGCGAACAATTAAGGCAGAACGTCACGGTTAATGAAGACAGAAAAAAAAGAATTTCAGCTTCTGACTGCGATGCTGGAGGTTATATATCTGAGCCGATAGTGATGAGAGCCGCTGCTGAGGGAGGCTCCCGGTTCGTTGTGTTGAACGGTTTGCATCCTGCTGTCAGGACTCCAGATAACCTGAAATTGCGGGATTTCTGGAGGTCATCTGGTGCAGACGCAGCTGGGGCCACAGTCCGTGTACCGCAGTGCAGTGAATGCAACAGCTGACAGGCTGAGGAGTTTGGGTTGATGCATTTACACTGTTGACTTCTGGGAAAAGGGAATAAAGAAACATACATGAGCCTGAGATTCGCCTTGCTGTCACTGGCAGACAGGTGTCACTTATTTCCTCTTAGAAAGCATCCAAGCACCGTTATAAATGTGCGTCAGTGCCATATTTCTGCAGCATGAAGACATTTAATGTTTCTGGGACCTTAACTGTCCAAACCTGCTCCATCCTTAGGTGGAGCGGCCGGCCAGGAAGCGGCGGGACTCCTTCGGGATGCTGGACAGTCTGGAGGAGGACCGGAGCAGCTGCAGCACCGAGTCCAGCGGGGGGAGCGGGGCGTCCAGCCCAGAGGACAGTGAGGATGAAGAGTCAGGGGGGGGGGGAGTGACTCAACTCACCTCCTCCTCCTCCTCCTCTGCCTCCTCCCTGATGCTCATCAAGACCAACGGGCAGGTGTACACCTACCCTGACGGCAAGGCCGGCATGGGTCAGTGAGTCCCTGGATAAGTTCAGTTTCTGCATTCTGTGTCAGCCTGGAGCTCGTGTTCGATCAGCCAAAACTTCGGTGTTCGCTGTCCTGACTAAACATTCACGACTGATCCACAGTTAAAGTCCAATTCTGAGTTAGAGGTATTTTCACTCTTTGTGCGTCGGTTTTAAGGCACTAAACCAAACGACTGTTTCACAGTTTGTCTGCGGGTAGAAGGCAGTTTCTCAGCTTCAGACCTGGTTTCACTTTCACTGGCTAACAGACTAACCTTTGTTTAGGAGTGGTTTAAAGTAAGTTTAAAGCCTGGTTTTGGTTAGTTTAAAGCCTGTTTTTGGTTAGTTTAAAGCCTGGTTTTGGTTAGTTTAAAGCCTGTTTTTGGTTAGTTTAACGCCTGGTTTTGGTAAGTTTAAAGCCTGGTTTTGGTTAGTTTAAAGCCTGGTTTTGGGTTAGTTTAGAACCTGGTTTTTGGTTAGTTTAAAGCCTGTTTTTGGTTAATTTAACGCCTGGTTTTTGGTAAGTGTAAAGCCTGTTTTTTGGTAAGTTTTTAAAGCCTGGTTTTGGTTAGTTTAAAGCCTGGTTTTTGGTTAGTTTAAAGCCTGGTTTTGGTTAGTTTAAAGCCTGTTTTTGGTAAGTTTAAAGCCTGGTTTTGGTTAGTTTAAAGCCTGTTTTTGGTAAGTTTAAAGCCTGGTTTTGGTTAGTTTAAAGCCTGTTTTTTGGTTAGTTTAAAGCCTGTTTTTTGGTTAGTTTAAAGCCTGGTTTTTGGTTAGTTTAAAGCCTGGTTTTTGGTTAGTTTAAAGCCTGTTTGTTGGTTAGTTTAAAGCCTGTTTGTTGGTTAGTTTAAAGCCTGGTTTTTGGTTAGTTTAAAGCCTGTTTTTGGTTAGTTTAAAGCCTGTTTTTTGGTTAATTTAAAGCCTGTTTTTTGGTTAGTTTAAAGCCTGTTTTTGGTTAGTTTAAAGCCTGTTTTTGGTTAGTTTAAAGCCTGGTTTTGGTAAGTTTAAAGCCTGGTTTTTGGTTAGTTTAAAGCCTGTTTTTGGTTAGTTTAAAGCCTGTTTTTTGGTTAGTTTAAAGCCTGTTTTTTGGTTAGTTTAAAGCCTGGTTTTTGGTTAGTTTAAAGCCTGGTTTTTGGTTAGTTTAAAGCCTGTTTTTTGGTTAGTTTAAAGCCTGGTTTTTGGTTAGTTTAAAGCCTGTTTGTTGGTTAGTTTAAAGCCTGTTTGTTGGTTAGTTTAAAGCCTGTTTGTTGGTTAGTTTAAAGCCTGTTTTTGGTTAGTTTAAAGCCTGTTTGTTGGTTAGTTTAAAGCCTGGTTTTTGGTTAGTTTAAAGCCTGTTTTTGGTTGGTTTAAAGCCTGGTTTTGGTTAGTTTAAAGCCTGTTTTTTGGTTAGTTTAAAGCCTGTTTTTTGGTTAGTTTAAAGCCTGTTTGTTGGTTAGTTTAAAGCCTGTTTGTTGGTTAGTTTAAAGCCTGGTTTTGGTTAGTTTAAAGCCTGGTTTTGGTTCATTTAAAGCCTGGTTTTGGTTAATTTAAAGCCTGGTTTTGGTTAATTTAAAGCCTGGTTTTGGTAAGTTTATGCTAAGGGTTTATTTTGGACTGGGTTTGGTAAGCTTGAAGCTTGGTTTAGGATCAGTTTTGGACTGATGTGGGACTTTTCGACACCCTTATGGATAGTTGTATCATGATAATGAAAACCTGACTTTAACCGAGTGTCTGTTTGAGCTGCTGTATCTCCTCTGTTTTCCCTGAAGAAGCTCAGTATCTGCCTCTCTGCTCCCTCTTCAGCCACCTGTGAGATGTGTGGGATGGTTGGTGTCAGAGATGCTTTCTACAGCAAGACCAAACGCTTCTGCAGTGTCTCCTGCTCCAGAAGTTACTCCTCCAACTCCAAGAAGGCGAGCATCCTCGCAAGACTGCAGGTAAACAGCTCGCAGGGTGGCTGTAAAACATGTTAGGAATCAGAGGTGTTGGTGTGAGGGCCGCAGGAACCTGAGTGAGAACGCAAACCTTTATTTAGTTATCACTGAGTGCTTTGATGGTTGGATGGATGCTTTGATGGATGCTTTGATGGTTGGATGCTTGGATGGTTGGATGGATGGATGTTTTGATGGTTGGATGGATGGATGCTTTGATGGTTGGATGCTTGGATGGTTGGATGGATGGATGCTTTGATGGTTGGATGGATGCTTTGATGGATGCTTTGATGCTTGGATGGATGCTTTGATGGTTGGATGCTTTGATGGATGGATGCTTGGATGGATGTTTTGATGGTTGGATGCTTTGATGGTTGGATGGATGCTTTGATGGTTGGATGGATGGATGCTTTGATGGTTGGATGCTTTGATGGATGGATGGATACTTTGATGGATGGATGGATGCTTTGATGGATGCTTTGATGGATGGATGCTTGGATGGATGTTTTGATGGTTGGATGCTTTGATGGATGCTTTGATGGTTGGATGGATGCTTTGATGGATGTTTTGATGGTTGGATGGATGCTTTGATGGATGGATGGATGCTTTGATGGTTGGATGGATGGATGCTTGGATGGATGTTTTGATGGTTGGATGCTTGGATGGATGCTTTGATGGTTGGATGCTTGGATGGATGTTTTGATGCTTTGATGGATGTTTTGATGGTTGGATGGATGGATGCTTTGATGGTTGGATGGATGGATGCTTTGATGGATGGATGCTTGGATGGATGTTTTGATGGTTGGATGGATGGATGCTTTGATGGTTGGATGGATGCTTTGATGGATGCTTTGATGGATGGATGCTTTGATGGATGGATGCTTGGATGGATGCTTTGATGGATGGATGCTTGGATGGATGTTTTGATGGTTGGATGGATGGATGCTTTGATGGTTGGATGGATGGATGCTTTGATGGATGGATGCTTGGATGGTTTGATGGTTGGATGCTTTGATGTTTGGATGGATGCTTTGATGGATGGATGCTTTGATGGATGCTTTGATGGTTGGATGGATGCTTTGATGGATGGATGCTTTGATGTTTTGATGCTTTGATGGTTGGATGCTTTGATGTTTGGATGCTTTGATGTTTGGATGCTTTGATGGTTGGATGCTTTGATGTTTGGATGCTTTGATGGATGCTTTGATGGTTGGATGCTTTGATGTTTGGATGCTTTGATGTTTGGATGGATGCTTTGATGGATGGATGCTTTGATGTTTTGATGCTTTGATGGTTGGATGGATGTTTTGATGGATGGATGCTTTGATGGATGCTTTGATGGTTGGATGCTTTGATGTTTGGATGCTTTGATGTTTGGATGGATGCTTTGATGGATGGATGCTTTGATGTTTTGATGCTTTGATGGTTGGATGGATGTTTTGATGGATGGATGCTTTGATGGTTGGATGGATGCTTTGATGGATGGATGGATGGATGCTTTGATGGATGCTTTGATGGTTGGATGGATGCTTTGATGGATGGATGGATGCTTTGATGGATGTTTTGATGGATGGATGCTTGGATGGATGCTTTGATGGTTGGATGGATGCTTTGATGGATGTTTTGATGGTTGGATGGATGCTTTGATGGATGGATGCTTGGATGGATGCTTTGATGGATGGATGGATGCTTTGATGCTTTGATGGATTCTTTGATGGATGGGTGGATGTTTTGATGGTTGGATGCTTTGATGGATGTTTTGATGGTTGGATGGATGCTTTGATGGATGTTTTGATGGTTGGATGGATGCTTTGATGGATGGATGCTTGGATGGATGCTTTGATGGATGGATGGATGCTTTGATGGATGGATGCTTGGATGGATGCTTTGATGGATGGATGCTTGGATGGATGCTTTGATGGTTGGATGGATGCTTTGATGGATGGATGCTTGGATGGGTGTTTTGATGGTTGGATGGATGGATGCTTTGATGTTTGGATGCTTTGATGGATGTTTTGATGGTTGGATGGATGCTTTGATGGATGGATGCTTTGATGGATGTTTTGATGGTTGGATGAATGCTTTGATGGATGGATGCTTTGATGGATGCTTTGATGGATGGATGGATGCTTTGATGGATGGATGCTTTGATGGATGTTTTGATGGTTGGATGGATGCTTTGATGGATGGATGCTTGGATGGATGTTTTGATGGTTGGATGCTTGGATGGATGCTTTGATGGTTGGATGGATGGATGCTTTGATGGATGTTTTGATGGTTGGATGGATGCTTTGATGTTTGGATGTTTTGATGGTTGGATGGATGCTTTGATGGATGTTTTGATGGTTGGATGCTTGGATGGATGCTTTGATGGATGGATGGATGCTTTGATTGATGCTTTGATGGTTGGATGCTTTGATGGATGCTTTGATGCATGGATGCTTTGATGTTTTGATGCTTTGATGGTTGGATGCTTTGATCTTTGGCTGCTTTGATGTTTGGATGGATGCTTTGATGGTTGGATGCTTTGATGGATGCTTTGATGGTTGGATGGATGGATGGATGGATGCTTTGATGGTTGGATGCATTGATGGATGCTTTGATGGTTGGATGCTTTGATGGATGAATGGATGCTTTGATGGTTGGATGCTTTGATGTTTGGATGCTTTGATGTTTGGATGCTTTGATGGATGGATGCTTTGATGGTTGGATGCTTTGATGTTTGGATGCTTTGATGTTTGGATGCTTTGATGGTTGGATGCTTTGATGGTTGGATGCTTTGATGTTTGGATGCTTTGATGTTTGGATGCTTTGATGGTTGGTTGGATGGATGGATGCTTTGATGTTTGGATGCTTTGATGGTTGGATGCTTTGATGGTTGGATGCTTTGATGTTTGGATGCTTTGATGGTTGGATGCTTTGATGTTTGGATGCTTTGATGTTTGGATGCTTTGATGTTTGGATGCTTTGATGTTTGGATGCTTTGATGGTTGGATGCTTTGATGTTTTGATGCTTTGATGGTTGGATGCTTTGATGTTTGGATGCTTTGATGGTTGGATGGATGCTTTGATGGATGGATGGATGCTTTGATGGATGCTTTGATGGTTGGATGGATGCTTTGATGGTTGGATGGATGCTTTGATGGTTGGATGAATGCTTTGATGGATGGATGCTTGGATGGATGCTTTGATGGTTGGATGGATTCTTTGATGGATGTTTTGATGGTTGGATGGATGCTTTGATGGATGTTTTGATGGATGGATGGATACTTTGATGGTTGGATGGATGCTTTGATGGATGCTTTGATGGTTGGATGGATGCTTTGATGGATGCTTTGATGCATGGATGCTTTGATGTTTTGATGCTTTGATGGTTGGATGCTTTGATCTTTGGCTGCTTTGATGTTTGGATGGATGCTTTGATGGTTGGATGGATGGATGCTTTGATGGTTGGATGCGTTGATGGATGCTTTGATGGTTGGATGCTTTGATGGATGGATGGATGCTTTGATGGTTGGATGCATTGATGGATGCTTTGATGGTTGGATGCTTTGATGGATGAATGGATGCTTTGATGGTTGGATGCTTTGATGTTTGGATGCTTTGATGTTTGGATGCTTTGATGTTTGGATGCTTTGATGGTTGGATGCTTTGATGGTTGGATGCTTTGATGGTTGGATGCTTTGATGTTTGGATGCTTTGATGGTTGGTTGGATGGATGGATGCTTTGATGTTTGGATGCTTTGATGGTTGGATGCTTTGATGTTTGGATGTTTGGATGCTTTGATGTTTGGATGCTTTGATGTTTTGATGCTTTGATGGTTGGATGCTTTGATGTTTTGATGCTTTGATGGATGGATGCTTTGATGGTTGGATGGATGCTTTGATGGATGGTTGGATGGATGCTTTGATGGTTGGATGGATGCTTTGATGGTTGGACGGATGCTTTGATGGATGGATGGATGCTTTGATGGATGCTTTGATGCTTTGATGGATTCTTTGATGGATGGATGGATGTTTTGATGGTTGGATGGATGCTTTGATGGACGGATGCTTTGATGGATGCTTTGATGGATGGATGGATGCTTTGATGTTTGGATGCTTTGATGGTTGGATGGATGCTTTGATGGATGGATGCTTTGATGGATGTTTTGATGGTTGGATGAATGCTTTGATGGATGGATGCTTGGATGGATGCTTTGATGGTTGGATGGATGCTTGGATGGATGCTTTGATGGTTGGATGGATGCTTTGATGGATGTTTTGATGGTTGGATGGATGCTTTGATGGATGGATGCTTGGATGGATGCTTTGATGGATGGATGGATGCTTTGATGGTTGGATGGATGCTTTGATGGATGGATGGATGCTTTGATGGTTGGATGGATGCTTTGATGGATGGATGCTTTGATGGATGCTTTGATGGTTGGATGGATGCTTTGATGGATGCTTTGATGCATGGATGCTTTGATCTTTGGCTGCTTTGATGTTTGGATGGATGCTTTGATGGTTGGATGCTTTGATGGATGCTTTGATGGTTGGATGGATGGATGGATGCTTTGATGGTTGGATGCTTTGATGGATGGATGGATGCTTTGATGGTTGGATGCTTTGATGTTTGGATGCTTTGATGGTTGGATGCTTTGATGTTTGGATGCTTTGATGTTTGGATGCTTTGATGGTTGGATGCTTTGATGTTTGGATGCTTTGATGTTTGGATGCTTTGATGTTTGGATGCTTTGATGGATGGATGCTTTGATGGTTGGATGCTTTGATGTTTAGATGCTTTGATGGTTGGTTGGATGGATGGATGCTTTGATGTTTGGATGCTTTGATGGTTGGATGCTTTGATGGTTGGATGCTTTGATGTTTGGATGCTTTGATGGTTGGATGCTTTGATCTTTGGATGGTTGGATGCTTTGATGGTTGGATGGATGCTTTGATGTTTGGATGCTTTGATTTTTGGATGGTTGGATGCTTTGATGTTTGGATGCTTTGATGTTTGGATGATTTGATGTTTGGATGCTTTGATGTTTGGATGATTTGATGTTTGAATGCTTTGATGTTTGGATGCTTTGATGTTTGGATGCTTTGATGTTTGGATAGTTGGATGCTTTGATGTTTGGATGCTTTGATGTTTGGCTGCTTTGATGGTTGGATGGATGCTTTGATGGTTGGATGTTTTGATGGATGCTTTGATGGTTGGATGCATTGATGGATGCTTTGATGGTTGGATGCTTTGATGGATGGATGGATGCTTTGATGGTTGGATGCTTTGATGTTTGGATGCTTTGATGGATGAATGGATGCTTTGATGGTTGGATGCTTTGATGTTTGGATTCTTTGATGGATGGATGCTTTGATGGTTGGATGCTTTGATGTTTGGATGCTTTGATGGTTGGTTGGATGGATGGATGCTTTGATGTTTGGATGCTTTGATGGTTGGATGCTTTGATGTTTGGATGCTTTGATGGTTGGATGCTTTGATCTTTGGATGGTTGGATGCTTTGATGGTTGGATGCTTTGATTTTTGGATGGTTGGATGCTTTGATGTTTGGATGCTTTGATGTTTTGATATTTGGATGGTTGGATGCTTTGATGTTTGGATGCTTTGATGTTTGGATGCTTTGATGGTTGGATGCTTTGATGTTTGGATGCTTTCATGTTTGAATGCTTTGATGTTTGGATGCTTTGATGTTTGGATGCTTTGATGGATGGATGCTTTGATGTTTGGATGCTTTGATGGTTGGATGGATGCTTTGATGGATGGATGCTTTGATGGATGCTTTGATGGTTGGATGGATGCTTTGATGGATGCTTTGATGCATGGATGCTTTGATGTTTTGATGCTTTGATGGTTGGATGCTTTGATGGTTGGATGCTTTGATGGTTGGATGCTTTGATCTTTGGATGCTTTGATCTTTGGCTGCTTTGATGTTTGGATGGATGCTTTGATGGTTGGATGCTTTGATGGATGCTTTGATGGATGCTTTGATGGTTGGATGGATGGATGGATGGATGCTTTGATGGTTGGATGCATTGATGGATGCTTTGATGGTTGGATGGATGCTTTGATGTTTGGATGCTTTGATGGATGGATTGATGCTTTGATGGTTGGATGCTTTGATGGATGCTTTGATGTTTGGATGCTTTGATGGATGGATGCTTTGATGTTTGGATGCTTTGATGTTTGGATGATTTATGTTTGGATGATTTGATGTTTGGATGATTTGATGTTTGGATGCTTTGATGCTTTGATGTTTGAATGCTTTGATGTTTGGATGCTTTGATGTTTGGATGGTTGGATGGATGCTTTGATCTTTGGATGCTTTGATGGATGGATGCTTTGATGGATGGATGGATGCTCTGATGGATGGATGCTTTGATGGATGCTTTGATGGATGGATGGATGCTTTGATGGATGCTTTGATGGTTGCATGGATGCTTTGATGGATGGTTGGATGCTTTGATCTTTGGATGCTTTGAGGTTTGGATGCTTTGATGTTTTGATGCTTTGATGTTTTGATGCTTTGATCTTTGGCTGCTTTGATGTTTGGATGCTTTGATGCTTTGATGGTTAGATGGTTGGATGCTTTGATGCTTTGATGCTTTGATGGTTAGATGGTTGGATGCTTTGATCTTTGGATGCTTTGATGTTTGGATGCTTTGATGGTTTGATGGTTGGATGCTTTGATCTTTGGATGCTTTGATGTTTGGATGCTTTGATGTTTGGATGCTTTGAGGTTTGGATGCTTTGATGTTTCAATGCTTTGATGGTTGGATGCTTTGATGCTTGGATGTTTGGATGCTTTGATGTTTGGATGCTTTGATGTTTGGATGCTTTGATGTTTGGATGCTTTGATGTTTGGATCCTTTGATGGTTGGATGCTTTGATGTTTGGATGCTTTGATCTTTGGATGCTTTGATCTTTGGATGCTTTGATGTTTGGATGCTTTGATGTTTGGATGTTTGGATGCTTTGATGGTTGGACGCTTTGATGTTTGGACGCTTTGATGTTTGGACGCTTTGATGTTTGGACGCTTTGATGTTTGGACGCTTTGATGTTTGGATGCTTTGATGTTTGGACGCTTTGATGTTTGGATGCTTTGATGGATGGATGCTTTGATTTTTGGATGCTTTGATGGTTGGATGTATGCTTTGATGGATGCTTTGATTGACGGTTGGATGGATGCTTTGATGGTTAGATGCTTTGATGGTTGGATGCTTTGATGGATGCTTTGATGGTTGGATGGATGCTTTGATGGATGCTTTGATGGATGCTTTGATGCATGGATGCTTTGATGGTTGGATGCTTTGATGGTTGGATGCTTTGATCTTTGGATGCTTTGATCTTTGGCTGCTTTGATGTTTTGATGGATGCTTTGATGTTTGGTTGGATGCTTTGATGGATGCTTTGATGGTTGGATGCATTGATGGATGCATTGATGGATGCTTTGATGGTTGGATGGATGCTTTGATGTTTGGATGCTTTGATGGATGGATGGATGCTTTGATGGTTGGATGCTTTGATGGATGCTTTGATGGTTGGATGCATTGATGGATGCATTGATGGATGCTTTGATGTTTGGATGCTTTGATGGATGGATGGATGCTTTGATGGTTGGATGCATTGATGGATGCATTGATGGATGCTTTGATGTTTGGATGCTTTGATGGTTGGATGCTTTGATGGATGGATGCTTTGATGTTTGGATGCTTTGATGCTTTGATGTTTGAATGCTTTGATGTTTGGATGCTTTGATCTTTGGATGCTTTGAGGGATGGATGCTTTGATGGATGCTTTGATGGATGGATGGATGCTTTGATGGATGCTTTGATGGTTGGATGGATGCTTTGATGGATGGATGCTTTGATGGATGCTTTGATGGTTGGTTGGATGCTTTGATGCATGGATGCTTTGATGTTTGGATGCTTTGATGTTTTGATGCTTTGATGTTTTGATGCTTTGATCTTTGGCTGCTTTGATGTTTTGGATGGTTGGGTGCTTTGATCTTTGGATGCTTTGATGTTTGGATGCTTTGATGGTTTGATGGTTGGATGCTTTGATCTTTGGATGCTTTGATGGTTGGATGAATGCTTTGATGGATGGATGCTTTGATGGATGCTTTGATGGATGGATGGATGCTTTGATGGATGGATGCTTTGATGGATGTTTTGATGGTTGGATGGATGCTTTGATGGATGGATGCTTGGATGGATGTTTTGATGGTTGGATGCTTGGATGGATGCTTTGATGGTTGGATGGATGGATGCTTTGATGGATGTTTTGATGGTTGGATGGATGCTTTGATGTTTGGATGTTTTGATGGTTGGATGGATGCTTTGATGGATGTTTTGATGGTTGGATGCTTGGATGGATGCTTTGATGGATGGATGGATGCTTTGATTGATGCTTTGATGGTTGGATGCTTTGATGGATGCTTTGATGCATGGATGCTTTGATGTTTTGATGCTTTGATGGTTGGATGCTTTGATCTTTGGCTGCTTTGATGTTTGGATGGATGCTTTGATGGTTGGATGCTTTGATGGATGCTTTGATGGTTGGATGGATGGATGGATGGATGCTTTGATGGTTGGATGCATTGATGGATGCTTTGATGGTTGGATGCTTTGATGGATGAATGGATGCTTTGATGGTTGGATGCTTTGATGTTTGGATGCTTTGATGTTTGGATGCTTTGATGGATGGATGCTTTGATGGTTGGATGCTTTGATGTTTGGATGCTTTGATGTTTGGATGCTTTGATGGTTGGATGCTTTGATGGTTGGATGCTTTGATGTTTGGATGCTTTGATGTTTTGATGCTTTGATGGTTGGTTGGATGGATGGATGCTTTGATGTTTGGATGCTTTGATGGTTGGATGCTTTGATGGTTGGATGCTTTGATGTTTGGATGCTTTGATGGTTGGATGCTTTGATGTTTGGATGCTTTGATGTTTGGATGCTTTGATGTTTGGATGCTTTGATGTTTGGATGCTTTGATGGTTGGATGCTTTGATGTTTTGATGCTTTGATGGTTGGATGCTTTGATGTTTGGATGCTTTGATGGTTGGATGGATGCTTTGATGGTTGGATGGATGCTTTGATGGTTGGATGGATGCTTTGATGGTTGGATGGATGCTTTGATGGTTGGATGAATGCTTTGATGGATGGATGCTTGGATGGATGCTTTGATGGTTGGATGGATTCTTTGATGGATGTTTTGATGGTTGGATGGATGCTTTGATGGATGTTTTGATGGATGGATGGATACTTTGATGGTTGGATGGATGCTTTGATGGATGCTTTGATGGTTGGATGGATGCTTTGATGGATGCTTTGATGCATGGATGCTTTGATGTTTTGATGCTTTGATGGTTGGATGCTTTGATCTTTGGCTGCTTTGATGTTTGGATGGATGCTTTGATGGTTGGATGGATGGATGGATGGATGCTTTGATGGTTGGATGCGTTGATGGATGCTTTGATGGTTGGATGCTTTGATGGATGGATGGATGCTTTGATGGTTGGATGCATTGATGGATGCTTTGATGGTTGGATGCTTTGATGGATGAATGGATGCTTTGATGGTTGGATGCTTTGATGTTTGGATGCTTTGATGTTTGGATGCTTTGATGGTTGGATGCTTTGATGGTTGGATGCTTTGATGTTTGGATGCTTTGATGGTTGGTTGGATGGATGGATGCTTTGATGTTTGGATGCTTTGATGGTTGGATGCTTTGATGTTTGGATGTTTGGATGCTTTGATGTTTGGATGCTTTGATGTTTTGATGCTTTGATGGTTGGATGCTTTGATGTTTTGATGCTTTGATGGATGGATGCTTTGATGGTTGGATGGATGCTTTGATGGATGGTTGGATGGATGCTTTGATGGTTGGATGGATGCTTTGATGGTTGGATGGATGCTTTGATGGATGGATGGATGCTTTGATGGATGCTTTGATGCTTTGATGGATTCTTTGATGGATGGATGGATGTTTTGATGGTTGGATGGATGCTTTGATGGACGGATGCTTTGATGGATGCTTTGATGGATGGATGGATGCTTTGATGTTTGGATGCTTTGATGGTTGGATGGATGCTTTGATGGATGTTTTGATGGTTGGATGAATGCTTTGATGGATGGATGCTTGGATGGATGCTTTGATGGTTGGATGGATGCTTGGATGGATGCTTTGATGGTTGGATGGATGCTTTGATGGATGTTTTGATGGTTGGATGGATGCTTTGATGGATGGATGCTTGGATGGATGCTTTGATGGATGGATGGATGCTTTGATGGTTGGATGGATGCTTTGATGGATGGATGGATGCTTTGATGGTTGGATGGATGCTTTGATGGTTGGATGGATGCTTTGATGGATGGATGCTTTGATGGATGCTTTGATGGTTGGATGGATGCTTTGATGGATGCTTTGATGCATGGATGCTTTGATCTTTGGCTGCTTTGATGTTTGGATGGATGCTTTGATGGTTGGATGCTTTGATGGTTGGATGGATGGATGGATGCTTTGATGGTTGGATGCATTGATGGATGCTTTGATGGTTGGATGCTTTGATGGATGGATGGATGCTTTGATGGTTGGATGCTTTGATGTTTGGATGCTTTGATGTTTGGATGCTTTGATGGTTGGATGCTTTGATGTTTGGATGCTTTGATGTTTGGATGCTTTGATGTTTGGATGCTTTGATGGATGGATGCTTTGATGGTTGGATGCTTTGATGTTTAGATGCTTTGATGGTTGGTTGGATGGATGGATGCTTTGATGTTTGGATGCTTTGATGGTTGGATGCTTTGATGTTTGGATGCTTTGATGGTTGGATGCTTTGATGTTTGGATGCTTTGATGGTTGGATGCTTTGATCTTTGGATGGTTGGATGCTTTGATGGTTGGATGGATGCTTTGATGTTTGGATGCTTTGATTTTTGGATGGTTGGATGCTTTGATGTTTGGATGCTTTGATGTTTGGATGATTTGATGTTTGAATGCTTTGATGTTTGGATGCTTTGATGTTTGGATGCTTTGATGTTTGGATAGTTGGATGCTTTGATGTTTGGATGCTTTGATGTTTGGCTGCTTTGATGGTTGGATGGATGCTTTGATGGTTGGATGTTTTGATGGATGCTTTGATGGTTGGATGCATTGATGGATGCTTTGATGGTTGGATGCTTTGATGGATGGATGGATGCTTTGATGGTTGGATGCTTTGATGTTTGGATGCTTTGATGGATGAATGGATGCTTTGATGGTTGGATGCTTTGATGTTTGGATTCTTTGATGGATGGATGCTTTGATGGTTGGATGCTTTGATGTTTGGATGCTTTGATGGTTGGTTGCTTTGATGTTTGGATGCTTTGATGTTTGGATGCTTTGATGGTTGGATGCTTTGATGTTTTGATATTTGGATGGTTGGATGCTTTGATGTTTGGATGCTTTGATTTTTGGATGGTTGGATGCTTTGATGTTTGGATGCTTTGATGTTTTGATATTTGGATGGTTGGATGCTTTGATGTTTGGATGCTTTGATGGTTGGATGCTTTGATGTTTGGATGCTTTCATGTTTGAATGCTTTGATGTTTGGATGCTTTGATGTTTGGATGCTTTGATGGATGGATGCTTTGATGTTTGGATGCTTTGATGGTTGGATGGATGCTTTGATGGATGGATGCTTTGATGGATGCTTTGATGGTTGGATGGATGCTTTGATGGATGCTTTGATGCATGGATGCTTTGATGTTTTGATGCTTTGATGGTTGGATGCTTTGATGGTTGGATGCTTTGATGGTTGGATGCTTTGATCTTTGGATGCTTTGATCTTTGGCTGCTTTGATGTTTGGATGGATGCTTTGATGGTTGGATGCTTTGATGGATGCTTTGATGGATGCTTTGATGGATGCTTTGATGGTTGGATGGATGGATGGATGGATGCTTTGATGGTTGGATGCATTGATGGATGCTTTGATGGTTGGATGGATGCTTTGATGTTTGGATGCTTTGATGGATGGATTGATGCTTTGATGGTTGGATGCTTTGATGGATGCTTTGATGTTTGGATGCTTTGATGGATGGATGCTTTGATGTTTGGATGCTTTGATGTTTGGATGATTTATGTTTGGATGATTTGATGTTTGGATGCTTTGATGCTTTGATGTTTGAATGCTTTGATGTTTGGATGCTTTGATGTTTGGATGGTTGGATGGATGCTTTGATCTTTGGATGCTTTGATGGATGGATGCTTTGATGGATGCTTTGATGGATGGATGGATGCTCTGATGGATGGATGCTTTGATGGATGCTTTGATGGATGGATGGATGCTTTGATGGATGCTTTGATGGTTGCATGGATGCTTTGATGGATGGTTGGATGCTTTGATCTTTGGATGCTTTGAGGTTTGGATGCTTTGATGTTTTGATGCTTTGATGTTTTGATGCTTTGATCTTTGGCTGCTTTGATGTTTGGATGCTTTGATGCTTTGATGGTTAGATGGTTGGATGCTTTGATGCTTTGATGGTTAGATGGTTGGATGCTTTGATCTTTGGATGCTTTGATGTTTGGATGCTTTGATGGTTTGATGGTTGGATGCTTTGATCTTTGGATGCTTTGATGTTTGGATGCTTTGATGTTTGGATGCTTTGAGGTTTGGATGCTTTGATGTTTCAATGCTTTGATGGTTGGATGCTTTGATGCTTGGATGTTTGGATGCTTTCATGTTTGGATGCTTTGATGTTTGGATGCTTTGATGTTTGGATGCTTTGATGTTTGGATGCTTTGATGGTTGGATGCTTTGATGTTTGGATGCTTTGATCTTTGGATGCTTTGATCTTTGGATGCTTTGATGTTTGGATGCTTTGATGTTTGGATGTTTGGATGCTTTGATGGTTGGACGCTTTGATGTTTGGACGCTTTGATGTTTGGACGCTTTGATGTTTGGATGCTTTGATGTTTGGACGCTTTGATGTTTGGATGCTTTGATGTTTGGACGCTTTGATGTTTGGATGCTTTGATGGATGGATGCTTTGATTTTTGGATGCTTTGATGGTTGGATGTATGCTTTGATGGATGCTTTGATTGACGGTTGGATGGATGCTTTGATGGTTAGATGCTTTGATGGTTGGATGCTTTGATGGATGCTTTGATGGTTGGATGGATGCTTTGATGGATGCTTTGATGGATGCTTTGATGCATGGATGCTTTGATGGTTGGATGCTTTGATGGTTGGATGCTTTGATCTTTGGATGCTTTGATCTTTGGCTGCTTTGATGTTTTGATGGATGCTTTGATGTTTGGTTGGATGCTTTGATGGATGCTTTGATGGTTGGATGCATTGATGGATGCATTGATGGATGCTTTGATGGTTGGATGGATGCTTTGATGTTTGGATGCTTTGATGGATGGATGGATGCTTTGATGGTTGGATGCTTTGATGGATGCTTTGATGGTTGGATGCATTGATGGATGCATTGATGGATGCTTTGATGTTTGGATGCTTTGATGGATGGATGGATGCTTTGATGGTTGGATGCTTTGATGGATGGATGCTTTGATGTTTGGATGCTTTGATGCTTTGATGTTTGAATGCTTTGATGTTTGGATGCTTTGATCTTTGGATGCTTTGAGGGATGGATGCTTTGATGGATGCTTTGATGGATGGATGGATGCTTTGATGGATGCTTTGATGGTTGGATGGATGCTTTGATGGATGGATGCTTTGATGGATGCTTTGATGGTTGGTTGGATGCTTTGATGCATGGATGCTTTGATGTTTGGATGCTTTGATGTTTTGATGCTTTGATGTTTTGATGCTTTGATCTTTGGCTGCTTTGATGTTTTGGATGGTTGGGTGCTTTGATCTTTGGATGCTTTGATGTTTGGATGCTTTGATGGTTTGATGGTTGGATGCTTTGATCTTTGGATGCTTTGATGGTTGGATGAATGCTTTGATGGATGGATGCTTTGATGGATGCTTTGATGGATGGATGGATGCTTTGATGGATGGATGCTTTGATGGATGTTTTGATGGTTGGATGGATGCTTTGATGGATGGATGCTTGGATGGATGTTTTGATGGTTGGATGCTTGGATGGATGCTTTGATGGTTGGATGGATGGATGCTTTGATGGATGTTTTGATGGTTGGATGGATGCTTTGATGTTTGGATGTTTTGATGGTTGGATGGATGCTTTGATGGATGTTTTGATGGTTGGATGCTTGGATGGATGCTTTGATGGATGGATGGATGCTTTGATTGATGCTTTGATGGTTGGATGCTTTGATGGATGCTTTGATGCATGGATGCTTTGATGTTTTGATGCTTTGATGGTTGGATGCTTTGATCTTTGGCTGCTTTGATGTTTGGATGGATGCTTTGATGGTTGGATGCTTTGATGGATGCTTTGATGGTTGGATGGATGGATGGATGGATGCTTTGATGGTTGGATGCATTGATGGATGCTTTGATGGTTGGATGCTTTGATGGATGAATGGATGCTTTGATGGTTGGATGCTTTGATGTTTGGATGCTTTGATGTTTGGATGCTTTGATGGATGGATGCTTTGATGGTTGGATGCTTTGATGTTTGGATGCTTTGATGTTTGGATGCTTTGATGGTTGGATGCTTTGATGGTTGGATGCTTTGATGTTTGGATGCTTTGATGTTTGGATGCTTTGATGGTTGGTTGGATGGATGGATGCTTTGATGTTTGGATGCTTTGATGGTTGGATGCTTTGATGGTTGGATGCTTTGATGTTTGGATGCTTTGATGGTTGGATGCTTTGATGTTTGGATGCTTTGATGTTTGGATGCTTTGATGTTTGGATGCTTTGATGGTTGGATGCTTTGATGTTTTGATGCTTTGATGGTTGGATGCTTTGATGTTTGGATGCTTTGATGGTTGGATGGATGCTTTGATGGATGGATGGATGCTTTGATGGATGGATGGATGCTTTGATGGTTGGATGGATGCTTTGATGGTTGGATGGATGCTTTGATGGTTGGATGAATGCTTTGATGGATGGATGCTTGGATGGATGCTTTGATGGTTGGATGGATTCTTTGATGGATGTTTTGATGGTTGGATGGATGCTTTGATGGATGTTTTGATGGATGGATGGATACTTTGATGGTTGGATGGATGCTTTGATGGATGCTTTGATGGTTGGATGGATGCTTTGATGGATGCTTTGATGCATGGATGCTTTGATGTTTTGATGCTTTGATGGTTGGATGCTTTGATCTTTGGCTGCTTTGATGTTTGGATGGATGCTTTGATGGTTGGATGGATGGATGGATGGATGCTTTGATGGTTGGATGCGTTGATGGATGCTTTGATGGTTGGATGCTTTGATGGATGGATGGATGCTTTGATGGTTGGATGCATTGATGGATGCTTTGATGGTTGGATGCTTTGATGGATGAATGGATGCTTTGATGGTTGGATGCTTTGATGTTTGGATGCTTTGATGTTTGGATGCTTTGATGGTTGGATGCTTTGATGGTTGGATGCTTTGATGTTTGGATGCTTTGATGGTTGGTTGGATGGATGGATGCTTTGATGTTTGGATGCTTTGATGGTTGGATGCTTTGATGTTTGGATGCTTTGATGTTTTGATGCTTTGATGGTTGGATGGATGCTTTGATGGATGGTTGGATGGATGCTTTGATGGTTGGATGGATGCTTTGATGGTTGGATGGATGCTTTGATGGATGGATGGATGCTTTGATGGATGCTTTGATGCTTTGATGGATGCTTTGATGTTTGGATGCTTTGATGTTTGGATGCTTTGATGGTTGGATGCTTTGATGGTTGGATGCTTTGATGTTTGGATGCTTTGATGGTTGGTTGGATGTTTGGATGCTTTGATGTTTGGATGCTTTGATGGTTGGATGCTTTGATGGTTGGATGCTTTGATGTTTGGATGCTTTGATGGTTGGTTGGATGGATGGATGCTTTGATGTTTGGATGCTTTGATGGTTGGATGCTTTGATGTTTGGATGCTTTGATGGATGGATGCTTTGATGGTTGGATGGATGCTTTGATGGATGGTTGGATGGATGCTTTGATGGTTGGATGGATGCTTTGATGGTTGGATGGATGCTTTGATGGATGGATGGATGCTTTGATGGATGCTTTGATGCTTTGATGGATTCTTTGATGGATGGATGGATGTTTTGATGGTTGGATGGATGCTTTGATGGACGGATGCTTTGATGGATGCTTTGATGGATGGATGGATGCTTTGATGTTTGGATGCTTTGATGGTTGGATGGATGCTTTGATGGATGGATGCTTTGATGGATGTTTTGATGGTTGGATGAATGCTTTGATGGATGGATGCTTGGATGGATGCTTTGATGGTTGGATGGATGCTTGGATGGATGCTTTGATGGTTGGATGGATGCTTTGATGGATGTTTTGATGGTTGGATGGATGCTTTGATGGATGGATGCTTGGATGGATGCTTTGATGGATGGATGGATGCTTTGATGGTTGGATGGATGCTTTGATGGATGGATGGATGCTTTGATGGTTGGATGGATGCTTTGATGGTTGGATGGATGCTTTGATGGATGGATGCTTTGATGGATGCTTTGATGGTTGGATGGATGCTTTGATGGATGCTTTGATGCATGGATGCTTTGATCTTTGGCTGCTTTGATGTTTGGATGCTTTGATGTTTGGATGCTTTGATGTTTGGATGCTTTGATGTTTGGATGCTTTGATGTTTGGATGCTTTGATGTTTTGATGCTTTGATGCTTTGATCTTTGGCTGCTTTGATGTTTGGATGGTTGGGTGCTTTGATCTTTGGATGCTTTGATGTTTGGATGCTTTGATGCTTTGATGGTTGGATGCTTTGATGGTTGGATGGATGGATGGATGCTTTGATGGTTGGATGCATTGATGGATGCTTTGATGGTTGGATGCTTTGATGGATGGATGGATGCTTTGATGGTTGGATGCTTTGATGTTTGGATGCTTTGATGTTTGGATGCTTTGATGTTTGGATGCTTTGATGTTTGGATGCTTTGATGTTTGGATGCTTTGATGTTTGGATGCTTTGATGTTTTGATGCTTTGATGCTTTGATCTTTGGCTGCTTTGATGTTTGGATGGTTGGGTGCTTTGATCTTTGGATGCTTTGATGTTTGGATGCTTTGATGGTTTGATGGTTGGATGCTTTGATCTTTGGATGCTTTGATGTTTGGATGCTTTGATGTTTGGATGCTTGGATGTTTGGATGCTTTGATGCTTTGATGCTTGGATGTTTGGATGCTTTGATGTTTGGATGCTTTGATGTTTGGATGCTTTGATGGTTGGATGCTTTGATGTTTGGATGGATGCTTTGATGGATGCTTTGATGGATGCTTTGATGGTTGGATGGATGCTTTGATGGATGGATGTTTTGATGGATGGATGCTTTGATGGATGGATGGATGCTTTGATGGATGGATGTTTTGATGGATGGATGCTTTGATGGATGGATGGATGCTTTGATGGATGGATGTTTTGATGGATGGATGCTTTGATGGATGGATGGATGCTTTGATGGATGGATGGATGCCTGGATGGATGGATGGATGGTTGGATGGATGCTTTGATGGTTGGATGGATGCTTTGATGGATGGATGTTTTGATGGATGGATGCTTTGATGGATGGATGGATGCTTTGATGGATGGATGTTTTGATGGATGGATGCTTTGATGGATGGATGGATGCTTTGATGGATGGATGGATGCCTGGATGGATGGATGGATGGTTGGATGGATGCTTTGATGGATGGATGAATGCTTTGATGGATGCTTTGATGGATGGATGCTTTGATGGATGCTTTGATGTTTGGATGGATGCTTTGATGGATGCTTTGATGGTTGGATGTTTTGATGGATGGATGCTTTGATGGATGGATGGATGCTTTGATGGATGGATGGATGCCTGGATGGATGGATGGATGGTTGGATGGATGCTTTGATGGATGGATGTTTTGATGGATGGATGCTTTGATGGATGGATGGATGCTTTGATGGATGGATGGATGCCTGGATGGATGGATGGATGGTTGGATGGATGCTTTGATGGATGGATGAATGCTTTGATGGATGCTTTGATGGATGGATGCTTTGATGGATGCTTTGATGTATGGATGAATGCTTTGATGGATGCTTTGATGGATGGATGCATTGATGTTTTGATGGTTGGATGCTTTGATCTTTGGATGCTTTGATGTTTGGATGCTTTGATGGATGCTTTGATGTTTTGATGGTTGGATGCTTTGATCTTTGGATGCTTTGATGGATGCTTTGATGGTTGGATTCATTGATGGATGCATTGATGGATGCTTTGATGGTTGGATGCTTTGATGGATGCTTTGATGGTTGGATGGATGGATGGATGCTTTAATGGTTGGATGCATTGATGGATGCTTTGATGTTTGGATGCTTTGATGGATGAATGGATGCTTTGATGGTTGGATGCTTTGATGCTTTGATGTTTGGATGCTTTGATGTTTGGATGGTTGGATGCTTTGATGGTTGGATGCTTTGATGGATGCTTTGATGTTTGGATGCTTTGATGGATCAATGGATGCTTTGATGGTTGGATGCTTTGATGCTTTGATGTTTGGATGCTTTGATGTTTGGATGATTGATGTTTGGATGATTTGATGTTTGGATGGTTGGATGCTTTGATCTTTGGATGCTTTGATGTTTGAATGCTTTGATGCTTTGATGTTTGGATGCTTTGATGTTTGGATGCTTTGATGTTTGGATGCTTTGATGTTTGGATGCTTTGATGTTTGGATGATTGATGTTTGGATGATTTGATGTTTGGATGGTTGGATGGTTGGATGCTTTGATCTTTGGATGCTTTGATGTTTGAATGCTTTGATGCTTTGATGTTTGGATGTTTGGATGCTTTGATGTTTGGATGCTTTGATGTTTGGATGCTTTGATGTTTGGATGCTTTGATGTTTGGATGCTTTGATGGTTGGATGCTTTGATGGATGGATGCTTTGATGGATGGATGGATGGTTGGATGGATGCTTTGATGGATGGATGGTTGGATGGATGCTTTGATGGTTGGATGAATGCTTTGATGGATGCTTTGATGGATGCTTTGATGCATGGATGCTTTGATATTTTGATGCTTTGATGGATGCTTTGATGGTTGGATGAATGCTTTGATGGATGGATGAATGCTTTGATGGATGCTTTGATGGATGCTTTGATGCATGGATGCTTTGATATTTTGATGCTTTGATGGTTGGGTGCTTTGATGGTTGGATGCTTTGATCTTTGGATGCTTTGATGGATGCTTTGATGGTTGGATGCTTTCATGGATTGATTAATTGATGGATGCATTGATGGATGCTTTGATCGTTGGATGCTTTGATGGATGCTTTGATGGTTGGATGGATGCTTTGATGTTTGGATGCTTTGATGGATGGATGGATGATTTGATGTTTGAATGCTTTGATGCTTTGATGTTTTGATGCTTTGATGGTTGGATGCTTTGATGGTTGGATGCTTTGATGGTTGGATGCTTTGATGTTTGGATGCTTTGAGGTTTGGATGCTTTGATGTTTCAATGCTTTGATGGTTGGATGGTTGTTTGGATGCTTTGATGCTTTGATGTTTGGATGTTTGGATGCTTTGATGGATGCTTTGATGGATGGATGGATGGATGGATGCTTTGATGTTTGGATGCTTTGATGGTTGAATGTATGCTTTGATGGTTGGATGCTTTGATGGTTGGATGGATGTTTGGATGCTTTGATGGATGCTTTGATGGTTGGATGCTTTGATGGTTAGATGCTTTGATGGTTAGATGCTTTGATGTTTGGATGCTTTGACGGTTGGATGCTTTGATGGTTGGATGCTTTGATGGTTGGATGCTTTGATGGTTGGATGCTTTGATGGTTAGATGCTTTGACGGTTGGATGGTTAGATGCTTTGATCTTTGGATGCTTTGATCTTTGTATGCTTTGATGGTTGGATGCTTTGATGGTTGGATGCTTTGATGGTTAGATGGTTAGATGCTTTGATCTTTGGATGCTTTGATGTTTGGATGCTTTGATGGTTGGATGCTTTGATGGTTGGATGCTTTGATGGTTGGATGCTTTGATGGTTGGATGCTTTGATGGTTAGATGGTTAGATGGTTGGATGCTTTGATGGTTGGATGCTTTGATGGTTAGATGGTTAGATGCTTTGATCTTTGGATGCTTTGATGGTTGGATGCTTTGATGGTTGGATGCTTTGATGTTTGGATGCTTTGATGGTTGGATGCTTTGATGTTTGGATGCTTTGATGTTTGGATGCTTTGATGGTTGGATGCTTTGATGGTTGGATGCTTTGATGGTTGGATGCTTTGATGGTTGGATGCTTTGATGGTTAGATGGTTGGATGCTTTGATGGTTGGATGCTTTGATGGTTAGATGGTTAGATGCTTTGATCTTTGGATGCTTTGATGGATGCTTTGATGGATGCTTTGATGGATGCTTTGATGCATGGATGCTTTGACGGTTGGATGCTTTGACGGTTGGATGCTTTGATGGTTGGATGCAGATTCGGTTCTTTGTGATCCTCAAAGCCCAAATGAACTGAGACATCCCTCAAAATGTTGAACCCAACTGATCTGCTTCCATGACCCATTTTTTTAATTGTGATGCAGAGTTGGCGTCTTAAGGAGGAGATTAAACTCTGTTTTCTCTCTTAAAGGGGAAGCCGCCCACTAAGAAAGCCAAGGTTCTGCAGAAGCAGCCTCTGATGACCAAGCTAGCTGCTTACGCTCAGCACCAAGCCAGCCAGCAGAGCAGCACCAGGAAGAGCGGTGAGTCTAACCAGGCTCCCGGGGGGCTGCTGCCAGGGTTTGCTTTTAAAGTTATGACCTCTGACAGACTCCAGCCCAACCAATCAGAGAGCAGCTTCAGGTCCAAAGACTTCCTCACATCAGACAGTTTAAAAAGTCTTTAACGCCACGTTTAACATGTTCAACACCCTGAAGCTGCAGGAAGATCAGAGAGGATTCACAGTCCTGATTCTCTGTTTTCCACAGTAACCGTGGAGGTGTTTGACTGGGGCCGTTACCTTGGAGACGGAGACGTGATGGGAGCGCCGGTCAGCTGTTTCAAACATGTGTGTATAACACAGGAGGCAGATTGTTCAGGATACTTTAATTTGTGTAAATAAGTGAAATAGAAGGGAAAATTTGTCTTTTTTTTATCAGATTTCTGTTAAAAACAAAGTTTAAATGAACATTTTTCACCACCTGGAAACATCTGAATCCAACCCGCTGTGTGAGAAGATGACCTGAGCACTGATGGACTCTGTTTCCTTCAGGTTCCCATGGGGAAGTCATGGGGGGACGTCAGCGAAGGAGTTCGGGTGGAGGTCCCCAACACCGACACCAGCCTCCCCATGAAGGTGTACTGGATCGCCACCATCATCAAACTGGCCGGTACGATCACAATCTGAGCCCAACTTCAACCTGAACCTGACTCTTTAACTTCTAAAGTCTGGATGAACCCAAGAGTTTTCATGTTGTGTCTCATCAGCTTTATTCAATATGTAAAAAGAGACAGTTTAGGGCTAATAATGAGGATGAATATGACGTAATTTCCTGACCTGATCTGGTCCTAAAGCAGCCTCCATGACAGTCTGAGCAGCAGAGATGTTCAGAGGAGCTCCAGTTTGTGTTTAAAACAATGTTCCTCAGAGAAAGACTGGAAGGGATCTGCATATTTCTGCCTCTACAGAGCAGAATATCATTAAAGCATTCAGGGAATCTGGAGGAGTTTCAGTGTAAAGGACGAGGGAGCGAGCCTAAGCTGGACCCCGTGACCTCTGACCCCTCAGACGCTGCATCAAGAACCGTCATTCATCAGCAGCTGATAGAAGCACATGGACAAGGGATTACTGTGGAAACCTTTGTCCAGCACCACAATACAGAGTTCCATTCACAAGCTTTACTGTGCAGGAAAGAAGCCTGATGTTAACCTCGTCCACTTCTCTGGGCTCGGAGGCGTCTGGGATGGACCGTCACACGGTGGAAACGTGTGCTGTGGTCAGACCCATCAGTATTCCACATCTTTGTTGGAAGAAATGGAGCAAAGAGCAAAAGCAGCATCCAGCCTGCTGTCAGCAGCCAGTCCCTGCAGCCAGGCTCTGTGATGGTATGGGGTTGGATCAGGGGGCAAAGCTCATTTCCACTTCTGTGACGGCAGCATTAATGCAGAAAAGTTCACTGAGATTTTACAGCAACATATGCTGCCTTCAAGGCCACATCTTTTCCTGGGACGTCCCAGCATTGTTCAAGCAGACCATGGAAAACCACATTCTGCCACAGTCCAAAGGCCTGGCTGAGGAAGAAGAGGTACGGGTGCTGGACTGGCTGCCTGCAGTCCTGACCTGTCCCCAGCAGAGAAACAACCACCCCCCCGCACTGCTGCACACCTTAAGACCTGTTTAAGGAGGAATGGGACAAAATAACAGCTGGAACTCTGCATCACCTGGTTTCCTCAGAGTCAGAACGGCTTTAAGTGTTGGCAGAAGGACACAAAGTGGGAAAAGGTTCACTGACTTTATGGGATGCTGCAGGTCTGAGGTGTAGAAATGATGTTTGTTACCAGATTAAATGAAGCTGAACAGGAAATCTGTTGAGTTCAGACTGTCTGACAGGAAGTAAAAGTAAGAGAAAACATCAAAATAACTGTTTTCTTCATCTGTTTTTGCAGAAAACTATCCCAAGTTTTTCCAATTTGTGGCTGTAAAAGTTATTTTAAGCCTTTTAGGAATGTTATAACATGTAAAACTGATCAGTTTAGTCTGTTTATGGGGTTGACAGAATGAGTAAAGGCTGAAAATCAACACATACAACCGCCCCCCCGCACTGCTGCACACCTTAAGACCTGTTTAAGGAGGAATGGGACAAAATAACAGCTGGAACTCTGCATCACCTGGTTTCCTCAGAGTCAGAACGGCTTTAAGTGTTGGCAGAAGGACACAAAGTGGGAGAAGGTTCACTGACTTTATGGGATGCTGCAGGTCTGAGGTGTAGAAATGATGTTTGTTACCAGATTAAATGAAGCTGATGGGACAGAACAGGAAACCTGCTGAGTTCAGACTGACTGAAGGCCGTTTCAGGTGAAGTGTTCTTCGGTAAAACCAGATGTGTGTGTTCAGGTTTTAAGGCCTTGCTGCGGTACGAGGGCTTCGACAGCGACTCCACCAGAGACTTCTGGCTGAATCTGTGTGTTCCGGACATCCACCCGGTCGGCTGGTGTGCAGCTGGAGGGAAACCTCTGGTCCCACCTCAGAGTAAGAGACACTTCCTGCTTCCAGACCTGGGATCGGTTTCATGTTGGCTTTAAAGCTGGTAAAGTTCATCAGAGGAAGTTCCCATGAAGAATTATGTGAGCTTCTAGATGTTTCCACATTTCCCTTCAAAGCAGAACCTCAGGAGGCTGTAGAAGCTCAGGCTGCTGAGCAGGTCTGTGGTTCTGAGCGGGGCTGTGGTTCTGAGCAGAACTGTGGTTCTGAGCAGGACTGCGGTTCTGAGCAAGGCTGTGGTTCTGAGCAGGGCTGTGGTTCTGAGCAGGTCTGTGGTTCTGAGCGGGGCTGCGGTTCTGAGCAGGACTGCGGTTCTGAGCGGGGCTGTGGTTCTGAGCAGAACTGTGGTTCTGAGCAGGACTGCGGTTCTGAGCAGGGCTGTGGTTCTGAGCAGGGCTGCGGTTCTGAGCAGGTCTGCGGTTCTGAGCGGGACTGTGGTTCTGAGCAGGGCTGCGGTTCTGAGCAGGACTGCGGTTCTGAGCAGGACTGTGGTTCTGAGCAGGACTGCGGTTCTGAGCAGGGACTGGTTCTGAGGTTTGACTGTGGTTCTGAGCAGGACTGTGGTTCTGAGCAGGACTGTGGTTCTGAGGTTTGACTGTGGTTCTGAGCAGGACTCTGGTTCTGAGCAGGACTTTGGTTCTGAGCTTTGACTGTGGTTCTGAACAGGACTCTGGTTCTGAGCAGGACTCGGGTTCTGAGCAGGACTGCGGTTCTGAGCAGGACTGTGGTTCTGAGCAGGACTGCGGTTCTGAGCAGGACTGTGGTTCTGAACAGGACTCTGGTTCTGAGCAGGACTGCGGTTCTGAGCTGGACTCGGGTCGAACTCCGGGCTTAACGGCGTGTTGTGATTGGCTGATCTCTTTGTGTCCGTCAGCCATCCTGCACAGGTTCACCAACTGGAAGACGTTCCTGATCAAGAGGCTGACGGGGTCCAAAACGCTGCCGCCGGACTTCTCCTCCAAGGTGACGCTCGCACTCAGCCCAGAGCGACCGTGGAGCAGGGCGCCGAATGACCTCACCTGACCTGTTCCTCCCCCAGGTGCAGCAGAGCATGCAGTTTCCCTTCAAGAGGCAGATGCGGGTGGAGGTGGTGGACAAGACGCACCTGTGCCGGACGCGGGTGGCGCTGGTTGAACAGGTGGGTGTCGGTGCGCTGGGGCGTGGGCTGTGAACGCCGTCCTGACGCTTGTGGCGTTGCAGGTGATCGGCGGGCGTCTGCGGCTGGTGTACGAGGAGTGCGAGGACGGGACGGACGACTTCTGGTGCCACATGTACAGCCCTCTGATCCACGGCATCGGCTGGTCGCGCTCCATCGGGCACCGCTTCAAGCGCTCAGGTGGGTGTGAGTCGGCGGGTTGAAGAGCGACGCTGCAGGAGGGACTCAGGAGGATCCTTTGTGTGTTTCAGATGTGGCGAAGAAGCTGGACGGGCAGGTGGACGCACCTGGGCAGCTGTTTGCTAAGGTGAGCAGTTTAAAGGGTTTTACTCTGATCTGAAGGTGAAAAACGTGGCCGGAGACCTGGAAACTGTGCTTCTCTGAGAGGTGCCAGAGTCATGAAACAGGGTTGGTTTAACAGGATGATTCTGAAGTTCTTCAGTTCAATCAGATCTTTAAACACAGGGTTGAACAGGAAAGTCTTCCGGTTTGCTTTAAAAGAAGAAGAGCTGAGTCTGAGCTGCACATATGAGCCATAAAACCTGAGGGCAGCTTCTCCATCTTTGGTTCTGACTCTGGGGACAGAAAGCAAACCAGTTCCTGAAGGTTCAGAAACCAGCAGAAGGTCTGAGATGAAACCAGTTAAAGGCTCAGAAACCAGTTAAAGGTTCAGAAACCAGTGAAAGGTTCAGGAACCAGTTAAAGGTTCAGAAACCAGTTAAAGGCACAGAAACCAGTTAAAGGTTCAGAAACCAGTTAAAGGCACAGAAACCAGTTAAAGGTTCAGAAACCAGCAGAAGGTCTGAGATGAAACCAGTTAAAGGTTCAGAAACCAGTTAAAGCTTCAGAAACCAGTTAAAGGCTCAGAAACCAGCAGAAGGTCTGAGATGAAACCAGTTAAAGGTTCAGAAACCAGCAGAAGGTCTGAGATGAAACCAGTTAAAGGTTCAGAAACCAGTTAAAGGTTCAGAAACCAGTTAAAGGTTCAGAAACCAGTTAAAGGTTCAGAAACCAGTTAAAGGCTCAGAAACCAGTTAAAGGTTCAGAAACCAGTTAAAGGCTCAGAAACCAGTTAAAGGTTCAGAAACCAGTTAAAGGCTCAGAAACCAGTTAAAGGCTCAGAAACCAGCAGAAGGTCTGAGATGAAACCAGTTAAAGGCTCAGAAACCAGTTAAAGGTTCAGAAACCAGTTAAAGGTTCAGAAACCAGTTAAAGGTTCAGAAACCAGTTAAAGGCTCAGAAACCAGTTAAAGGTTCAGAAACCAGTTAAAGGTTCAGAAACCAGTTAAAGGTTCAGAAACCAGTTAAAGGTTCAGAAACCAGTTAAAGGTTCAGGAACCAGTTAAAGGTTCAGAAATCAGTTAAAGGTTCAGAAACCAGTTAAAGGTTCAGAAACCAGTTAAAGGTTCAGAAACCAGTTAAAGGTTCAGAAACCAGTTAAAGCTTCAGAAACCAGTTAAAGGCTCAGAAACCAGCAGAAGGTCTGAGATGAAACCAGTTAAAGGCTCAGAAACCAGTTAAAGCTTCAGAAACCAGTTAAAGCTTCAGAAACCAGTTAAAGCTTCAGAAACCAGTTAAAGGCTCAGAAACCAGTTAAAGGCTCAGAAACCAGTTAAAGGTTCAGAAACCAGTTAAAGGCTCAGAAACCAGTTAAAGGTTCAGAAACCAGTTAAAGGTTCAGAAACCAGTTAAAGGCTCAGAAACCAGTTAAAGGCTCAGAAACCAGTTAAAGCTTCAGAAACCAGTTAAAGCTTCAGAAACCAGTTAAAGCTTCAGGAACCAGTTAAAGGTTCAGAAACCAGCAGAAGGTCTGAGATGAAACCAGTTAAAGGTTCAGAAACCAGTTAAAGGCTCAGAAACCAGTTAAAGCTTCAGAAACCAGTTAAAGGCTCAGAAACCAGTTAAAGCTTCAGAAACCAGTTAAAGGTTCAGAAACCAGTTAAAGGTTCAGAAACCAGTTAAAGGTTCAGAAACCAGCAGAAGGTCTGAGATGAAACCAGTTAAAGCTTCAGGAACCAGTTAAAGCTTCAGAAACCAGTTAAAGCTTCAGAAACCAGTTAAAGCTTCAGAAACCAGTTAAAGGCTCAGAAACCAGTTAAAGGCTCAGAAACCAGTTAAAGGTTCAGGAACCAGTTAAAGGTTCAGAAACCAGCAGAAGGTCTGAGATGAAACCAGTTAAAGGTTCAGAAACCAGTTAAAGGCTCAGAAACCAGTTAAAGGTTCAGAAACCAGTTAAAGGCTCAGAAACCAGTTAAAGGTTCAGAAACCAGTTAAAGCTTCAGAAACCAGTTAAAGGCTCAGAAACCAGTTAAAGGTTCAGAAACCAGTTAAAGGCTCAGAAACCAGTTAAAGGTTCAGAAACCAGTTAAAGGTTCAGAAACCAGCAGAAGGTCTGAGATGAAACCAGTTAAAGGTTCAGGAACCAGTTAAAGGTTCAGAAACCAGTTAAAGGCTCAGAAACCAGTTAAAGGTTCAGAAACCAGTTAAAGGTTCAGGAACCAGTTAAAGGTTCAGAAACCAGTTAAAGGCTCAGAAACCAGTTAAAGGCTCAGAAACCAGTTAAAGGCTCAGAAACCAGTTAAAGGCTCAGAAACCAGTTAAAGGCTCAGAAACCAGTTAAAGGCTCAGAAACCAGTTAAAGGTTCAGAAACCAGTTAAAGGCTCAGAAACCAGTTAAAGGTTCAGAAACCAGTTAAAGGCTCAGAAACCAGTTAAAGGTTCAGAAACCAGTTAAAGGCTCAGAAACCAGTTAAAGGTTCAGAAACCAGTTAAAGCTTCAGGAACCAGTTAAAGGCTCAGAAACCAGTTAAAGGCTCAGAAACCAGTTAAAGGCTCAGAAACCAGCAGAAGGTCTGAGATGAAACCAGTTAAAGGTTCAGAAACCAGTTAAAGGTTCAGAAACCAGTTAAAGGTTCAGAAACCAGTTAAAGGTTCAGAAACCAGTTAAAGGTTCAGAAACCAGCAGAAGGTCTGGGATGAAACCAGTTAAAGGCTCAGAAACCAGTTAAAGGTTCAGAAACCAGTTAAAGCTTCAGAAACCAGTTAAAGGCTCAGAAACCAGTTAAAGGTTCAGAAACCAGTTAAAGGCTCAGAAACCAGTTAAAGGTTCAGAAACCAGTTAAAGGTTCAGAAACCAGTTAAAGGTTCAGAAACCAGTTAAAGGCTCAGAAACCAGTTAAAGCTTCAGAAACCAGTTAAAGGCTCAGAAACCAGTTAAAGGTTCAGAAACCAGCAGAAGGTCTGAGATGAAACCAGTTAAAGGCTCAGAAACCAGTTAAAGGTTCAGAAACCAGTTAAAGGCTCAGAAACCAGTTAAAGCTTCAGAAACCAGTTAAAGGCTCAGAAACCAGTTAAAGGTTCAGAAACCAGCAGAAGGTCTGAGATGAAACCAGTTAAAGGCTCAGAAACCAGTTAAAGGCTCAGAAACCAGTTAAAGGTTCAGAAACCAGTTAAAGGTTCAGAAACCAGTTAAAGGTTCAGAAACCAGTTAAAGGCTCAGAAACCAGTTAAAGGTTCAGAAACCAGCAGAAGGTCTGAGATGAAACCAGTTACAGGTTCAGAAACCAGTTAAAGCTTCAGAAACCAGTTAAAGGTCTGAGATGAAACCAGTTAAAGGCTCAGAAACCAGTTAAAGGTTCAGAAACCAGTTAAAGGCTCAGAAACCAGTTAAAGCTTCAGAAACCAGTTAAAGGCTCAGAAACCAGTTAAAGGTTCAGAAACCAGCAGAAGGTCTGAGATGAAACCAGTTAAAGGCTCAGAAACCAGTTAAAGGTTCAGAAACCAGTTAAAGGTTCAGAAACCAGTTAAAGGTTCAGAAACCAGTTAAAGGCTCAGAAACCAGTTAAAGGTTCAGAAACCAGCAGAAGGTCTGAGATGAAACCAGTTAAAGGCTCAGAAACCAGTTAAAGCTTCAGAAACCAGTTAAAGGTCTGAGATGAAACCAGTTACAGGTTCAGAAACCAGTTAAAGCTTCAGAAACCAGTTAAAGGTCTGAGATGAAACCAGTTAAAGCTTCAGAAACCAGCAGAAGGTCTGGGATGAAACCAGTTAAAGGTTCAGAAACCAGTTAAAGCTTCAGAAACCAGTTAAAGGTCTGAGATTAAACCAGTTAAAGGTTCAGAAACCAGTTAAAGGTTCAGAAACCAGCAGAAGGTCTGGGATGAAACCAGTTAAAGGTTCAGAAACCAGTTAAAGCTTCAGAAACCAGTTAAAGGTCTGAGATTAAACCAGTTAAAGGTTCAGAAACCAGTTAAAGGTTCAGAAACCAGCAGAAGGTCTGGGATGAAACCAGTTAAAGGTTCAGAAACCAGTTAAAGCTTCAGAAACCAGTTAAAGGTCTGAGATTAAACCAGTTAAAGGTTCAGAAACCAGTTAAAGGTTCAGAAACCAGTTAAAGGTTCAGAAACCAGTTAAAGGTTCAGAAACCAGTTAAAGGTTCAGAAACCAGTTAAAGGCTCAGAAACCAGTTAAAGGTTCAGAAACCAGCAGAAGGTCTGAGATGAAACCAGTTAAAGGTTCAGAAACCAGTTAAAGCTTCAGAAACCAGTTAAAGCTTCAGAAACCAGTTAAAGCTTCAGAAACCAGTTAAAGGCTCAGAAACCAGTTAAAGGTTCAGAAACCAGTTAAAGGTTCAGAAACCAGTTAAAGGTTCAGAAACCAGTGAAAGGCTCAGAAACCAGTTAAAGGTTCAGAAACCAGCAGAAGGTCTGAGATGAAACCAGTTAAAGGTTCAGAAACCAGTTAAAGGTCTGAGATTAAACCAGTTACAGGTTCAGAAACCAGTTAAAGCTTCAGAAACCAGTTAAAGGTCTGAGATGAAACCAGTTAAAGCTTCAGAAACCAGCAGAAGGTCTGGGATGAAACCAGTTAAAGGTTCAGAAACCAGTTAAAGCTTCAGAAACCAGTTAAAGGTCTGAGATTAAACCAGTTAAAGGTTCAGAAACCAGTTAAAGGTTCAGAAACCAGTTAAAGGTTCAGAAACCAGTTAAAGGTTCAGAAACCAGTTAAAGCTTCAGAAACCAGTCAAAGCTTCAGAAACCAGTTAAAGCTTCAGAAACCAGTTAAAGCTTCAGAAACCAGTTAAAGCTTCAGAAACCAGCAGAAGGTCTGAGATGAAACCAGTTAAAGCTTCAGGAACCAGTTAAAGGCTCAGAAACCAGTTAAAGGTTCAGAAACCAGCAGAAGGTCTGAGATGAAACCAGTTAAAGGTTCAGAAACCAGTTAAAGGTTCAGAAACCAGCAGAAGGTCTGAGATGAAACCAGTTAAAGGTTCAGGAACCAGTTAAAGGTTCAGAAACCAGTTAAAGGTTCAGAAACCAGCAGAAGGTCTGAGATGAAACCAGTTAAAGGTTCAGGAACCAGTTAAAGGTTCAGGAACCAGTTAAAGGTTCAGGAACCAGTTAAAGGATCAGGAACCAGTTAAAGCTTCAGAAACCAGTTAAAGGTTCAGAAACCAGTTAAAGGTTCAGAAACCAGTTAAAGGCTCAGAAACCAGTTAAAGGTTCAGAAACCAGTTAAAGGTTCAGAAACCAGTTAAAGGCTCAGAAACCAGCAGAAGGTCTGAGATGAAACCAGTTAAAGGTTCAGAAACCAGTTAAAGGTTCAGAAACCAGTTAAAGGTTCAGAAACCAGTTAAAGGTTCAGAAACCAGTTAAAGGTTCAGAAACCAGCAGAAGGTCTGAGATGAAACCAGTTAAAGGTTCAGAAACCAGTTAAAGGTTCAGAAACCAGTTAAAGGTTCAGAAACCAGTTAAAGGCTCAGAAACCAGTTAAAGCTTCAGAAACCAGTTAAAGGTTCAGAAACCAGTTAAAGGTTCAGAAACCAGTTAAAGCTTCAGAAACCAGTTAAAGGCTCAGAAACCAGTTAAAGGTTCAGAAACCAGTTAAAGGTTCAGAAACCAGCAGAAGGTCTGAGATGAAACCAGTTAAAGGTTCAGAAACCAGTTAAAGGTTCAGAAACCAGTTAAAGGTTCAGAAACCAGTTAAAGGTTCAGAAAGCAGTTAAAGGCTCAGAAACCAGTTAAAGGTTCAGAAACCAGTTAAAGGTTCAGAAACCAGTTAAAGGTTCAGAAACCAGTTAAAGGCTCAGAAACCAGTTAAAGGCTCAGAAACCAGTTAAAGGTTCAGAAACCAGTTAAAGCTTCAGAAACCAGCAGAAGGTCTGAGATGAAACCAGTTAAAGGTTCAGAAACCAGTTAAAGGCTCAGAAACCAGTTAAAGGCTCAGAAACCAGCAGAAGGTCTGAGATGAAACCAGTTAAAGGTTCAGAAACCAGTTAAAGCTTCAGAAACCAGTTAAAGCTTCAGAAACCAGCAGAAGGTCTGAGATGAAACCAGTTAAAGGTTCAGAAACCAGTTAAAGGCTCAGAAACCAGTTAAAGGCTCAGAAACCAGTTAAAGGTTCAGAAACCAGTTAAAGCTTCAGAAACCAGTTAAAGGTTCAGAAACCAGTTAAAGCTTCAGAAACCAGTTAAAGGCTCAGAAACCAGTTAAAGGCTCAGAAACCAGTTAAAGGTTCAGAAACCAGTTAAAGGTTCAGAAACCAGTTAAAGGCTCAGAAACCAGTTAAAGGTTCAGAAACCAGTTAAAGGTTCAGAAACCAGTTAAAGGTTCAGAAACCAGTTAAACGCTCAGAAACCAGTTAAAGCTTCAGAAACCAGCAGAAGGTCTGAGATGAAACCAGTTAAAGGTTCAGAAACCAGTTAAAGGTTCAGAAACCAGTTAAAGGCTCAGAAACCAGTTAAAGGCTCAGAAACCAGTTAAAGGTTCAGAAACCAGTTAAAGGTTCAGAAACCAGTTAAAGGCTCAGAAACCAGTTAAAGGTTCAGAAACCAGTTAAAGGTTCAGAAACCAGTTAAAGCTTCAGAAACCAGTTAAAGCTTCAGAAACCAGCAGAAGGTCTGAGATGAAACCAGTTAAAGGTTCAGAAACCAGTTAAAGGCTCAGAAACCAGTTAAAGGCTCAGAAACCAGTTAAAGGTTCAGAAACCAGTTAAAGCTTCAGAAACCAGTTAAAGGTTCAGAAACCAGTTAAAGCTTCAGAAACCAGTTAAAGGTTCAGAAACCAGTTAAAGGCTCAGAAACCAGTTAAAGGTTCAGAAACCAGTTAAAGGTTCAGAAACCAGTTAAAGGCTCAGAAACCAGTTAAAGGTTCAGAAACCAGTTAAAGGTTCAGAAACCAGTTAAAGGTTCAGAAACCAGTTAAACGCTCAGAAACCAGTTAAAGCTTCAGAAACCAGTTAATGGTTCAGAAACCAGCAGAAGGTCTGAGATGAAACCAGTTAAAGGTTCAGAAACCAGCAGAAGGTCTGAGATGAAACCAGTTAAAGGTTCAGAAACCAGCAGAAGGTCTGAGATGAAACCAGTTAAAGGTTCAGAAACCAGTTAAAGGTTCAGAAACCAGTTAAAGGTTCAGAAACCAGTTAAAGGCTCAGAAACCAGTTATAGGCTCAGAAACCAGTTAAAGGCTCAGAAACCAGTTAAAGGTTCAGAAACCAGTTAAAGCTTCAGGAACCAGTTAAAGGCTCAGAAACCAGTTAAAGGCTCAGAAACCAGTTAAAGGTTCAGAAACCAGTTAAAGGTTCAGAAACCAGTTAAAGGCTCAGAAACCAGTTAAAGGCTCAGAAACCAGTTAAAGGCTCAGAAACCAGTTAAAGGTTCAGAAACCAGTTAAAGGTTCAGAAACCAGTTAAAGGCTCAGAAACCAGTTAAAGGCTCAGAAACCAGTTAAAGGCTCAGAAACCAGTTAAAGGTTCAGAAACCAGTTAAAGGTTCAGAAACCAGTTAAAGGTTCAGAAACCAGTTAAAGGTTCAGAAACCAGTTAAAGGCTCAGAAACCAGTTAAAGGCTCAGAAACCAGTTAAAGGTTCAGAAACCAGTTAAAGGTTCAGGAACCTTTTTCAGATTAAACGTGTCCAGCAGGGCGACTTCACTTTAAACCTTCTGCTGAACTGTGTTTGGTTGCTTCATGTAATCTGAGCCGGTGGGAGAGTGTAAAAGTGTTGGATAAAAGAGGCCCCAGAATGGATCCCTGAGGAACTCCAGCTGCTGTTTCTGACTGTTCAGATGTTCAATGAGCTGCAGACACAAAGTGGTCCCTGAGAGTTTAGTTCTGTGGCAGAAGGTCAGTTTACAGTCTATGAGTGAGTTCACCTTTTTCTCCTCGTTATTTAAAGTTATTTTATTTCTGTAACGTTTGAGGAGTCCGTTAGAAACGTGAAGAGCTTCCTTGTGAATGTGGCGGTGAACCTGCAGAGTAGTTTTTGTCAGCTGATGCTCAGCTTTCTGAGACTCTGAGGTGGTGTTTGGGAGCTTTAAAGCAGTTTTTCTGTGATTGTGGCTGTAAAACGACAGACTTTGGTAAGAAGAAGGCAGCGAACACATGTGCCTCCTGGTCCCTGTGATGTGTTCCCATCTGCAGGTCATGGACTCGTCTTTACCCTGCTGAATGATGGCTGTTTGGTGTGTTTTCCTGCAGGTGAAGGAGGTGGATCAGACTGGACCTTGGTTTGAGGACGGGATGAAGCTGGAAGCCATCGACCCTCTGAACCTGTCGGCCATCTGTGTGGCCACAGTGAGGAAGGTGAGCCGAGCCTGAGCTGCTGGTGCCATCGGGCGGTGGCTGGATCTAACCTGTCGCCCTGCTCCCCCAGGTGCTGGCAGACGGATACCTGATGATCGGCATCGATGGCTCTGAGGCAGCTGATGGTTCAGACTGGTTCTGCTATCACTCCACGTCTCCCTCCATCTTCCCTGCTGGCTTCTGTGAGATCAACAACATCGAGCTGACGCACCCCAGAGGTACGTCTCACTGATTTAAGGCCTAATGTTGGAGATGTTGAGTGTTTTAGGGGAGCTTCAGGCTCAGTTCCTTCAGTCCAGCGTTGAACTGTTTGGCATCTTCAAGGCAAATAATTCACCCAGTTTGACACGATGTGGACTTTAAATGATGTTCCAGATGTGAACAAATAGAAGAGAAGAGCATGTTCAGGGTTTAGGGCAGCTGCAGCTGGTCTGTGTGCAGGAAGTACAGGAAGTGCAGAAAATACAGGAAGTGCAGCAAATACAGGAAGTGGAGGAAATACAGGAAGTGCAGCAAATACAGGAAGTGCAGCAAACACAGGAAGTGCATCAAATACAGGAAGTACGGGAAGTGCAGGAAGTACAGGAAGTGCATCAAATACAGGAGGTGCAGCAAATACAGGAAGTGCAGGAAGAACAGGAAGTACAACAAATACAGGAAGTGCAGGAAGTACAGGAAGTGCAGCAAATACAGGAGGTGCAGCAAATACAAAAAGTGCAGCAAATACAGGAAGTGCAGCAAATACAGGAAGTGCAGGAAGTACAGGAAGTGCAGGAAGAACAGGAAGTACAACAAATACAGGAAGTGCAGCAAATACAGGAAGTGCAGGAAGTGCAGCAAACAGAGGAGGTGCAGCAAATACAGGAAGTGCATTAAATACAGGAAGTGCAGCAAACAGAGGAAGTACAGGAAGTATAGCAAATACAGGAAGTGCAGCAAATACAGGAAGTGCATTAAATACAGGAAGTGCAGCAAACAGAGGAAGTACAGGAAGTGCAGCAAACAGAGGAAGTACAGGAAGTATAGCAAATACAGGAAGTGCAGCAAATACAGGAAGTGCAGCAAGTGCAGGAAGTGCAGGAGATGCAGCAAACAGAGGAAGTGCAGCAAATACAGGAAGTGCAGCAAACACAGGAAGTACAGGAAGTATAGCAAATACAGGAAGTGCAGCAAATACAGGAAGTGCAGCAAATACAGGAAGTGCAGGAAGTGCAGCAAATACAGGAGGTGCAGCAAACAGAGGAAGTGCAGCAAATACAGGAAGTGCAGGAAGTGCAGCAAATACAGGAAGTGCAGGAAGTGCAGCAAATACAGGAGGTGCAGCAAACAGAGGAAGTGCAGCAAATACAGGAAGTACAGCAAACACAGGAAGTGCAGCAAATACAGGAAGTGCAGGAAGTGCAGCAAATACAGGAAGTACAGCAAACACAGGAAGTGCATTAAATGCAGGAAGTGCAGTAAGTGCAGCAAACACAGGAAGTGCATTAAATGCAGGAAGTGCAGTAAGTGCAGCAAACACAGGAAGTGCAGCATGTGTTTGGTGAGGCTGAACATCAGGAGATGTAAAGGAAAGCTGTGATTAATGTGTGGGGCTGACAGGAAGTGCTCAGGAAAACAACAAAGCCTGTGGGGATGTTTGAGCATCTGTTGGGTGTTTAGCAGCTGAAATGTCAGAAGAAGACAGTTTGTAGTGGTTTAATGAGGCATGGGTCAGGAGTGCAGACTGGTCTCTGTGCTTTGTTCTAAGCAGGTTTATCATCCTGGAGCATCAGGCCACATGCAGAGTCCTGATAATGCAGCGGTTCTGTTTGTCTGTGCTGTCGGTGTGATGAGAAACGTCTGAGTGATGGTTTGCTTTCTATTTTCCCAGGTTACACCATTCTTCCCTACAGGTGGTTTGAGTACCTGAAGCAGAGTAAGTCTGTGGCTGCTCCAGTGACCCTGTTCAACAAGGTGAGACAGAAGCTCCGCCCCCTGCCAGCTGCATGGCTCTAAGGTTAAAGCGTTAGAGTTGGTCTGAATAACAGAGAGTTTCACACCTGTAGGAGTGTCAGCTCCACTGAACTGGTTTAAACTGCTGTCAGCTGTGATGGAAACAAACATATTTAAGTTTTTATTTGTTCACAGTTTTAGGTTTAATCCGACAGATGTGTTGTGTTTTTATAAAAGATGTAGAATCTGACAGCCTGAAGCTGCACAGACTGATATAAAACAGTTTGTTCAGCTTCATTTCTTCACATATTTTATATAAAAACAGGAAGCAGCTGCAGAGATTCACTGAAACATGTTCAAACATGAACATAAACCCAGAATCTGAGGCAGAACCAGAGTTTTTCTCAGTTCTCAGCAGCTTTAAAGTGAATCTCTGGTCTGAGCTCCTTTATTCTCCAACACAGCCTGAACCCTCTGAGACAAGCTTTCTGTCATTTCTTTAAGGAGTCTTCAGGAATAGTTCTCCAGGCTTCTTGAAGGACATCCCAAAGCTCTTCTTTGGATGTGGGCTGCCTTTTGTTCCGTTCTCTGTCAGATGATCCCACACTGCTTCAATAATGTTGAGGTCCGGGCTCTGGGGAGGATTCATCCCTCCATAAGACCTGTTGCCACTGATTTTCAGTCCACTTCTTGTGTCATTTGGCACAGCTCAGCCTTTTCTCCCTGTTTCCCTTCCTTAAGAACGGCTTTGATGGAGGATGTTTTTCTCCAAAGAAAGAATAAAAGTGGTAAAAGTTGAGGTTTGGGATCCTAAAGTGTCTCAGCTTTATTGTTTGTGTTGTTGCAGGTAAAAGCTTTGATTGGTTAAATATACTGAGAAGCTGCTGCAGGGCAGTCAGTCAGTTGGTGTGTGTTAACAGGTAAGAGCTGACAGCTGTGCAGGGGGCGGAGTCATATTACGACTAGTACAGTGAGTATGTGAAGTTGATATTCATTTGATTTGCGTCCTGTAGACGGGCATCTACAGGACTCACTGTACTAGTCGTAATGCAACAACTGCTATTATGACAAAACCAGAGACATGACTTTCCGTAACCCTAGCTTCCCACACTCTGCCCTAACCCTAGGGTTAGCCAACGTTAGGGTTAGGGCACCATAGCTCCGCCCCCTGCACCAACACAGCTGTTGGCTCTCTGACCTTCAGGAGTATTAAACTTTACTCAACACATAGAATAAAATAGAAACATACTTTATTCATAATCTACAACATTTGATTAAATATTAGAACAATAACAAAGAAATAAACTAAACACATCTGCAGTTAAAAGCCTTATGCTGTGGGGACAAAGGTCCTCCTGAAGCTCTCTGTCCTGGAGGGGGTTCGTTACTGTTCACCATCACACAACATAACTTCCACCTCAACTTGTCTTCAGTCCAATCTCCCGTCCTGAGCCTGAGGGACTGTGGAAAGGAACGACTCCCTTTAACCGGAAGAAACCTCTGGCAGAACCAGAACCAGGAAGAAACCTCTGGCAGAACCAGAACCAGGAAGAAACCTCTGGCAGAACCAGACTCAGGAAGAAACCTCTGGCAGAACCAGAACCAGGAAGAAACCTCTGGCAGAACCAGAACCAGGAAGAAACCTCTGGCAGAACCAGAACCAGGAAGAAACCTCTGGCAGAACCAGAACCAGGAAGGGTGGCCATCGGCCTGGACCAGCTGGGGTTTGAGAAGACAGAAAAGAGGGAAAAGAGGGGGGAAAAACACCATAACACCATTCAAAGGATACCTGCTGGAACAGGGAAACACAAGTTAATAACCACAATAATGTCACATGGACATAAAATCATTTGAGAAATTAAAGAAGGGAAAAAGAGAGCAAAGTGAGGAAAGGTGTGACCGATGAGGTCCCCCAGCAGTCTAAGCCTATAGCAGCTTAACTATGGGATGTTTCAGGCTCACCTGAGCCATCCCTAACTATAAGCTTTATCAGAAAGGAAAGTTTCAGCCTGATCTTAAAGGTAGAGAGGGTGTCTGCTTCCTGAAGCCAAACTGGCAGCTGGTTCCACAGAGAGGGGCCTGATAACTGAAGGCTCTGCCTCCCATTCTGCTTTTAGGGGCCTGATAACTGAAGGCTCTGCCTCCCATTCTGCTTTTAGGGGCCTGATAACTGAAGGCTCTGCCTCCCATTCTGCTTTTAGGGGCCTGATAACTTAAGGCTCTGCCTCCCATTCTGCTTTTAGGGGCCTGATAACTGAAGGCTCTGCCTCCCATTCTGCTTTTAGGGGCCTGATAACTGAAGGCTCTGCCTCCCATTCTGCTTTTAGGGGCCTGATAACTGAAGGCTCTGCCTCCCATTCTGCTTTTAGGGGCCTGATAACTGAAGGCTCTGCCTCCCATTCTGCTTTTAGGGGCCTGATAACTGAAGGCTCTGCCTCCCATTCTGCTTTTAGGGGCCTGATAACTGAAGGCTCTGCCTCCCATTCTGCTTTTAGAAACTCTGGGAACCACAAGGAAACCTGCAGCCTGAGAGCAAAGTGCTCTGTTGGGGAAATATCTTACAATGACAGTTAAAGGAATACATGGCTCAGCAGAGCTCGGACTCTTTGTCAGCCTGGCAACAGCGCTGAAAAGAAACCTGGGATTATTCTTATTCTCTTCTATCAATGATGAATAATAAGTAGTTCTAGCTTTACGAAGTGCTTTCTTATATGTTATTAAACTATCTTTCCAGACTAATTGAGACTCTTCTAAATTAGAGGAACGCCACTGTCTCTCCAGCTTTCTTGCAGTCTGCTTTAAAGCAGCTGTGAATTATACCAAGGAGCCAACCTCTTCTGACTGATTACCTTCCTTTTCAGAGGGGCAACATTGTCCAGTGTTGTACGCATTGAAGCTATAGTGCTGTCAACAAGAGAGTCAAGTTCTACTGGAGTAAAATTTAGGTAGCCGTCCTCTGTCATATCTGCACATGGCAGTGAAGAAAAGGATGATGAAATCAACTCTTTAAATCTGGTTACAGCATCCTCTGACAGACACCTTCTATATGTAGAATTCTTCTCAGAAACCGTGTAGTCAAGTAATGTAAATTCAAAAGTTATTAAAAAATGGTCAGACAAGACAGGGTTATGAGGGAACACTGTTAACTGTTCACTCCATCAGAACCAGCCTTTTCCACCAGTTTCTGTCTGCAGAGCAGCATAGAACAGTCTCTCTGATGATAAAACATGCACATCATGCCACTGAAGGACCTCAGACCCTCCCGTTCACTCCCATTTATTTCCCAGCACCACCCCAGGTATCTGCAGGCCTGAATACATCTGATGCATTCGGAGGAAACACTCCAAACAAACCAATTAGTGTCAGAACACCTCCTTTAAAACCACCAACATACTCACCTGACTGTCCTCCCCCAGGACGTCCCAAACCACGGCTTCCGTCCCGGGATGAAGCTGGAGGCCGTGGACCTCATGGAGCCCCGGCTGGTCTGCGTCGCCACCGTCACCCGCATCGTCCACCGCTTACTGCGGATCCATTTCGACGGATGGGAGGATGAGTACGACCAGTGGGTGGACTGTGAGTCGCCCGATCTGTACCCGGTGGGCTGGTGTCAGCTGACCGGGTACCAGCTGCAGCCTCCTGCTCTTAACGCAGGTAAAGCTCACCTGAGCGGGGCTCGCTGTGGGACCAAGGACAGATAAAAGGTTTGTGGAAGTGAAACATTCACTGACGTGTGCTTGTGTCAGGCTCCAGAGATCTACAGTCAGCAGCATCCAAGCAGAGGAAGAAATCCCAGCAATACCGGGGCCAGAAGAAAAGTAAGAACACCTGCATGATTCCAGCTGTGACATCACCTCCCGCTCAACACTTTGATCTAAACTCAACACCTTTCTGTCTCCCAGAGAGGAAGCTGCCCATCGCTAAGCGACCGGTCAGCCTCTGCGGCGTCATGGTAACAGGACTTCCCAGAAACCTGTCGGGTGACGAGAACGAGACTCCGCCCGATTACCCGTCACCGCCTCCTCCAGCCTCGGCCGCGCAGCCGCCGCCCGGTGACCCGGAGCACAGCCGCCACACTGAGGGCGGCGCAGGTAAACAGTTCAAAATAAACCGGAAACGGGTTTTTACAGCTTCAGCGGTGGCTTTGTTTCTCTTTTCTCTCTGACTGCTAACTCATGAAGGGCCTCTTTTAAGGGTCTTACCTACATTTATCCTGAGTCGTAGGACTTTTCATCTCCTGCTCAGGACCCTGGAATGACTTTGACTTTTATCGCTGGTGTTTCTGATGCCACGTTTCAGACTTTGGAGCCAAAAACCAGGGTTTGCCCAATAAAATCTATTAGAAATGTGGACAGGTTGGTAATGAACGACAGTCTGAGCTCCCAGCTACAGGAGGAACGGCTAATGGGGTTAGCATTGACAGTTAGCTCCAAACAAGCTAATGGGAGTTGGCTAGCTCCCTCAGTGTTTTCAACAGTGGTGGAGCTTCCCATCCAAACACATACAAAGACATGTTGGAGAGGAAGAAGAGTAACACTGGATGGAGGCAGAGTGCTAACAGCCAGGCTAAGCTAGGAGACTTTACATACACTACTGGAAGGGTACAGCGTTGGCAAAACACCAAAAGAGTCCAGAAAAGGATGACAAAGCAGCAAAAGTGTGTTACATAGTTTATAGTGTGAGATATTCCACTGTAATGAGGAATTTAATAATACTCAGTGAACCAAGAGCAGCTAACAACACCACAGAGTATAAGTGAGGTAAACAGGAAGTGAGGTAAACAGGAAGTGACCGAAACAGGAAGTGACCGAAACAGGAAGTGAGGCAAACAGGAAGTGATCTATGGGGAGCCACCAGGGACATTATTCAGGATTAGCTTGAATAAACACGCTGGAAACCTTAAACACAGTAATGAAATGCTCTCACACTTACAGAAACTGCTTAAAACCTTTAATAAAAGCTGGTAAAAAGCTCTGATTCACACTTTAATGTCACATTTTACTACTGTGAATGACATTTATTTCTGCTCCTGAAATATTTTACATGATTTCACTTAAACCAAAACTTGGTATGAATAGCTAATTTTACGCTAACTTTACCTTTATTGGCTGAGCTCACACTTCACTGCACATTCTTACAGTCAGAACACCGACTTCATCTCAGCACAACACGCTAATATAAAGCGCGTGCTAAGCTAACCGTCGAGCTCTTTCTGAATAATGTCCCTCATGGCTCCCCGTACACTTCAGTGTGACTTCCTGTGAGCGACAGGAAGTCCTGAAGATCTCCAGATACGAGCACAGCCGTGCACTTTCCTTGCATCTTCTTCTTCTTCTGAGTTCTGTTTCCGGGTAACAGCCGCTGCTGTGATTGGCTGGAGGCCCACAGCGCCACCTACAGGCCACACCACACACGTTTATTCACTTCAGACTGAGAGAGAAACTGTAGCTGAACGGAAACCCGGTCCCAGTGGGACTTAAAAAGCTCTGATGTGACGCCTGATGACTGTTTGTCTCTGCAGGTTCACACATCAAGGAGGAGAACTCTGGAGGAACCAAGTTCTCATCTCAGAGGACGGAAACCAACGGGTCCTCCGGAGGTTTCCTCGCCAACAGAGATCAGTAGGAGGCCTCTTTATACCTCGTTCTCCCATCATCTGACTCCATCCTCCCTCCTCCTGCTCAGCCTGTCAAAGAGGACGCTTAGCACTCTTTTCTATGACTTTCTCCCTGCTCCTGATCGGTGTTCGTACGTGTAGATGTGCTGGAACAGGAAGCTGCGTGACGTCACATGACCTTAGCCGTGTTTGTCGTGATGTGTTTGACGCCGCGGCAGCTCCTCCAACCACAGCCGGACGTTCAGGACGCCGGCCCAAGCAGACAATCAGTGGGTTTGTGTTCCTCTGCTTAAAACTCCTCCTCCTCCTCTTCTTCTTCTTCTTCTTCTTGTCCTTCTTCTTCTTCTCCTTCTTCTTCTTCTTCATGTCTGTTGGACATCAGATAACTGCAATAAGTCTGAGAACGAGCACACTCCTTAAAGGATAATTCTGCTTCCAGGAGACAAACCTTTGCTTCCCTGAATCTTCCTCAGAGGGAAACCAGGCTGAACCGAACCAGGATTATCTTTTAAAGTTGCTTCTTTTGCTTTGAAAAAGGTCAAAGGTCACCTTCACTCACCACTGATACCTCACAACAGAAGTATTTTAAAAGGATTATAAGCTGGAAATAAAGTGATGACATTTAATATATCAGAGATTATTTCAGATGTTTTTCATTTAAAAGATGAGCAGAAAACAGAGGTTTTAACAAGGCTTTGCACTTATTTACCGGCTCAGTGTGACTGAGTGAGATCTGCCATCACAACAGAGGAACTTAAAGGACGATTCCCAACAGAATGTGGTGAATCCAGGTGTTCCCACATTTTAAAGCTCTTTATGCAGCAGCGTTTCCACTTAAATCAGCATCCTGGAAGCTTCCTTCGGAGGGAAACTAAATGCTTTGAGAACATTTAGAGTCCCGCCGTTTGTTTCCTCGTCTTCTTCTCCGTGAAATGCAGCCATGTGAGCCCAGAACCGTTTGATGATGCGCTTCCTGTCGTGTTCTGTGTCCGTTTGTTGTTCTGTGGCAGTTAAAGACGATATTTTAATATTTACACTTCGTTGGAATGAAGCTGAAACTGATTTAAGAAAAACCCAAAAGAATAGAGAAATTATTCTGGAACCAGAACAAATAAAGTCAGAGATTAGCTGGAGAGAAACGGCCCAGAATCCAGAGAATATAAAGAACCGGGGACCCGAGCCGGGCTCAAATGTTGCAGAACTTAAGCAGGATTTTGGGATGTTGGGGAGAAAAAAGTTTGATTTCCTTTAAAAAAAAAAAGAAGAAATATATGAATCTGACACAAAAGATCAGAACTAAGAGCAGGAGAAGAGCAGGAGGGACATTATTCAGATGAAATGGTCGCTGTAATGACTGTAAAAACTGGACTCGGGCCCAAATGTTCCCCTGGTGAAGCCGAGCCGGGCCTGGGGGGTCCGGACCTCCTCTGGGACAGGAAACCGTCTCCCGGGGGGGTCCGGGCCTCCTCTGGGACAGGAAACCGTCTCCCCGGGGGGTCCGGACCTCCTCTGGGACAGGAAACGTCTCCCCGGGGGGTCCGTACCTCCTCTGGGACAGGAAACGTCTCCCGGGGGGTCCGGACCTCCTCTGGGACAGGAAACGTCTCCCGGGGGGTCCGTACCTCCTCTGGGACAGGAAACGTCTCCCGGGGGGTCCGGACCTCCTCTGGGACAGGAAACGTCTCCCCGGGGGGTCCGGGCCTCCTCTGGGACAGGAAACGTCTCCCCGGGGGGTCCGGACCTCCGCCAGATGTTCCCGGTTCACCCTCAGTACCTGTCTGGGCTCACCGGGTCTGTCCGCCAGCGGCTGACCGCCCTCCCTCCCTTCACCCGAGTCACAAACACAAAGTTGGTCCTGGACCTCTGGCCTCGGCGGCCCGGTACCAGCAGCATTATGAGCCCCTCTGTGTTTGTGCTGGACAATCCAAGGCGGCACAGAGGTTCGGATCAGGGAGGCGGTTCCTCTCCGGCTCATTCAGTCATTGCCCAGAACCCAGGCTGCCGTCAGAACCTGCCCTCTTTCTAACTGAGGTCAAGTCCAACTCTCAGGCGCTCAGCCGGGTCCAGAGTACCCCCCCAGAGTCCAGCCCCTGTGTTTGGTTCCAGAACTTTGTGCAGTTGGTTCCGCTCCACCTCACAGCAGCAGGTTCCCACAGAAAGCTTTCAACACGGCTCTGGACCGGTCTTCACCCTCCGGCTCACGTTGCCCCAACCTGGCATTTCCTGCCTGTTGCTTCCTCAGACCGAGCGCCGTGAGCCAGCTTTCAGCCGCCAGGGGCTCGCCGGCTGCCTCCCTCCCTTCCTCCTCCCTCCCCCCCTCCCCGGGTCCAGCTCCCTCCCTCCCTCCCCGGCTCCCAGCTCCCCCCCTCCCCGGGTCCAGCTCCCTCCCTCCCTCCCCGGCTCCCAGCTCCCTCCCCCCCTCCCCGGGTCCAGCTCTCTCCCCCCCCCCCTCCCCGGCTCCCAGCTCCCTCCCTCCCTCCCCGGCTCCCAGCTCCCCCCCCTCCCCGGGTCCAGCTCCCTCCCTCCCCCCCTCCCCGGGTCCAGCTCCCTCCCTCCCCCCCTCCCCGGCTCCCAGCTCCCTCCCTCCCCGGCTCCCAGCTCCCTCCCTCCCCCCCTCCCCGGGTCCAGCTCCCTCCCTCCCTGGCTCCCAGCTCCCTCCCTCCCCCCCTCCCCGGGTCCAGCTCCCTCCCTCCCCGGCTCCCAGCTCCCTCCCTCCCCCCCTCCCCGGGTCCAGCTCCCTCCCTCCCTGGCTCCCAGCTCCCTCCCTCCCCGGGTCCAGCTCCCTCCCTCCCCCCCTCCCCGGCTCCCAGCTCCCTCCCTCCCTCCCCGGCTCCCAGCTCCCCCCCTCCCCGGGTCCAGCTCCCTCCCTCCCCCCCTCCCCGGGTCCAGCTCCCTCCCTCCCCCCCTCCCCGGCTCCCAGCTCCCTCCCTCCCCGGCTCCCAGCTCCCTCCCTCCCCCCCTCCCCGGGTCCAGCTCCCTCCCTCCCCGGCTCCCAGCTCCCCTCCCTCCCCCCCTCCCCGGGTCCAGCTCCCTCCCTCCCTGGCTCCCAGCTCCCTCCCTCCCCCCCTCCCCGGGTCCAGCTCCCTCCCTCCCCGGCTCCCAGCTCCCTCCCTCCCCCCCTCCCCGGGTCCAGCTCCCTCCCTCCCTGGCTCCCAGCTCCCTCCCTCCCCGGGTCCAGCTCCCTCCCCCCCCCCCCTCCCCGGCTCCCAGCTCCCTCCCTCCCTCCCCGGCTCCCAGCTCCCCCCCTCCCCGGGTCCAGCTCCCTCCCTCCCCCCCTCCCCGGGTCCAGCTCCCTCCCTCCCTGGCTCCCAGCTCCCTCCCTCCCCGGGTCCAGCTCCCTCCCTCCCCCCCTCCCCGGGTCCAGCTCCCTCCCTCCCTGGCTCCCAGCTCCCTCCCTCCCCGGGTCCAGCTCTCTCCCCCCCCCCCCTCCCCGGCTCCCAGCTCCCTCCCTCCCCCCCTCCCCGGGTCCAGCTCCCTCCCTCCCTGGCTCCCAGCTCCCTCCCTCCCCGGGTCCAGCTCTCTCCCCCCCCCCCCCTCCCTGGCTCCCAGCTCCCCCCCTCCCCGGGTCCAGCTCCCTCCCTCCCCCCCTCCCCGGCTCCCAGCTCCCTCCCTCCCTCCCCCCCTCCCCGGCTCCAGGTCTTCCCTTTCCTGGGCGTTTTTCCCGCTCAGTTAAGGTCTTTGAGTCGCTCTCTGGGTCCGGTCTCTACTGTGAGCTGAACCCACGGCTCCGAGGGTTAAAGGTTAAACTCAAACTCAGATGTTGGCTTAGAACAGGACTTTTACAGAAACAACAACTCAAAATGACTCCAGCTGCATTTTAATTGGACTTTTCAAGATGATTTAAACAGTTTAGTTTGGTCTAAAGCTAAGGACCAGCTGACCTGCACAAAGGTCACTTTACATCGAATTAAACCCTGAGATTGGTGAGAGATCGAGGACCCGAACCAGCGTTTATTCTTCTTCTGTGGTTACAGTTTTGTCTGGTGTTTTCTTGCTGTTACAGATGTTTAAATGTGCCATAAAAAAGAAGAGTTTTTATGAATAATGCGTTTTATATCCAGAAGAAAAGTAAGATTTGAACGTTGTGTGTTTTACACTGATGACCTGCCTGTAAGGTTCACTTATATATAGATCTATACACTTTAAATGTGGGATTCAACTCGTGGTGACGTGCTGATGTCGGCTCTGAAGCTTTTTTTAATACGTTTTGGCAGCATGATTGTGAAAAAAGACAAAATTTTGATGTATAATGATTCGCTTTTCATTTTTATGCAATAAAACGTTGCTGAAAGCAGTCGAGTCTTTGTGTTTGACTGGACCGAGGAGCTCGGTTCTGTAGGTTCTGTAGGTTCTGGACAGGCCCGGCCTCTTAAACATGGCCGCCGTGCACATGCAGGGTTCATAACACGACTGTAGGGGGAGCCAGAGAGCAAGAAGCCTGAACAAATCATTGAATCGCTCAGACTCACCTTTCTTAGTCGGTACTCTGCGTTAAAGTTGTCCCTCAGGCCAGGATGTACTTTATGGACCAGATATGGTTGAAAATGGGTTTTCCCAGAAGAAGAGACCCTAGAAAACAGTACAGTGACAATAAATACACGGAAATCTGCTTTTATACGACAATAAAAGACACGATTATGGAACATAGTGCAGAATCATTCTGTTAATATTCTATTCAAACAGCTGAGTCTGACCCTCAGGTACAGATCTCCACCTGTGAGATGTTTGCACCTGAACTACAGCTGAGTCTGACCCTCAGGTACAGATCTCCACCTGTGAGATGTCTGCACCTGAACTACAGCTGAGTCTGACCCTCAGGTACAGATCTCCACCTGTGAGATGTTTGCACCTGAACTACAGCTGAGTCTGACCCTCAGGTACAGATCTCCACCTGTGAGATGTTTGCACCTGAACTACAGCTGAGTCTGACCCTCAGGTACAGATCTCCACCTGTGAGATGTTTGCACCTGAACTGCAGCTGAGTCTGACCCTCAGGTACAGATCTCCACCTGTGAGATGTTTGCACCTGAACTGCAGCTGAGTCTGACCCTCAGGTACAGATCTCCACCTGTGAGATGTTTGCACCTGAACTACAGCTGAGTCTGAATCAGGCGGTTAGAAGATGGAATGAACTGGATCAGGTAAAGCTGGACAAAACTGGACAATTTTAAAGCTGAATCACGGTTTAAGGTGGTCAGAAAAGTCAGTCCAGGCTGTTTTAAGGCGGTATTTCTCATGAAAATCAAACCTGTTTAACATCATCAGAAGTCATTAAGTTCAGTGACTCGTTCTGTGTTTCCAACCAACAGCTGATGTCACTTCCAAACAGGAAGCAGGGGAACAGTAACCATGGCGATGAGTAAAAACGCACGGCTCAGCTGGAACGAACAAAGGGAGGAGCAGCTTCATGGAAACAGGACGACCGTCTCTACGATGTTTCATCTGCAGCTGTGGCCAAAAGCTGCTTATTGGCCGACTTCCACCAGGTGCATGATGGGAAATAACCTCAAATAGGGACCCTGGAGGATCTGCAGTGTTTGTAAAAGTCAGTTTAGATGTGAGACGCTGTCAGTCAGTTAAAGGTCTGTTTCAGCGTTTATTAAGTCGAAGTTTCTACGAATAATTACTCAAAAGTCGGCCCTTGAATGCGTTATCTTAAGACTAAACGTTTTGAACCGTTTTGGGCCAACATCTCAGCCTGACTGGCTGGTTCTTGCTCGGCTGTGAACAGACGGAGCTGCCAGGACGATAACTTTCCACATCCTCAGCTAATCAACATGAGAGTTGGTCAGCTGGACCTGGCAGGTCTGTAAAAGGAAATGTGTGTCAGCAGGCAGTCTGGATCCGAGCCGGTTCCCTGACGTCGGCTCAGCTTCTCAGGGGTAGGATTCAGCTGATGGGCCCGTCTGAGGCCTTCAGGCATCATTAGTGACTGATATTCTAAAAGCAGCCGACATGTGATACCTGCAGTTCTGGCCTCCAGCAGGAAACCCTGCCGTTGATGATCAGAGGCTCCATTTCAGCGAAACCGTAACCCTGGAGTTCATCACCCAGCCTCCGGCCTGACGCTCCAGTTTAGCCTTTTTAGGAGACTTTTTTTAATTCTCTCCAGTCCAGGCCCACAATGAATTCCTATTTCCATAGATTTCCCTTTCAGGATCAATCTGTCGACGTTAACATCATGAAAGTGTCGTACTTTGCTCTCTTTAATCTTCTGTAGCAGATCTAGGTTTCCATGTCTTTTGAAGCTTTGTAAAACTAATCATTCCAGCAGTGTGTGTAAATCTCAGAGGCTAATTACACAAAAAGGGTTTGAAATAGCTCAGATCAGGGATGCCAAACTCCGGTCCTCGAGGGCCGCCGTCCTGCAGGTTTTAGATGTTTCCCTGCAGGTTTTAGATGTTTCCCTGCAGGTTTTAGATGTTTCCCTGCAGGTTTTAGATGTTTCCTGCAGGTTTTAGATGTTTTCCTGCAGGTTTTAGACGTTTTCCTGCAGGTTTTAGATGTTTTCCTGCAGGTTTTAGATGTTTCCTGCAGGTTTTAGATGTTTCCCTGCAGGTTTTAGATGTTTTCCTGCAGGTTTTAGATGTTTCCCTGCAGGTTTTAGATGTTTCCCTGCAGGTTTTAGATGTTTCCTGCAGGTTTTAGATGTTTCCCTGCAGGTTTTAGATGTTTTCCTGCAGGTTTTAGATGTTTCCTGCAGGTTTTAGATGTTTCCCTGCAGGTTTTAGATGTTTCCCTGCAGGTTTTAGATGTTTTCCTGCAGGTTTTAGCTGTTTTCCTGCAGGTTTTAGATGTTTCCTGCAGGTTTTAGATGTTTCCCTGCAAGTTTTAGATGTTTTCCTGCAGGTTTTAGATGTTTCCCTGCAGGTTTTAGACGTTTCCTGCAGGTTTTAGACGTTTCCCTGCAGGTTTTAGACGTTTCCCTGCAGGTTTCAGATGTTTCCCTGCAGGTTTTAGATGTTTCCCTGCAGGTTTTAGATGTTTCCCTGCAGGTTTTAGATGTTTCCCTGCAGGTTTTAGATGTTTCCCTGCAGGTTTTAGATGTTTTCCTGCAGGTTTTAGACGTTTCCCTGCAGGTTTTAGATGTTTTCCTGCAGGTTTTAGATGTTTCTCTGCAGGTTTTAGACGTTTTCCTGCAGGTTTTAGACGTTTCCCTGCAGGTTTTAGACGTTTCCCTGCAGGTTTTAGATGTTTCCCTGCAGGTTTTAGATGTTTTCCTGCAGGTTTTAGACGTTTTCCTGCAGGTTTTAGACATTTCCCTGCAGGTTTTAGATGTTTCCCTGCAGGTTTTAGACGTTTCCCTGCAGGTTTTAGATGTTTCCCTGCAGGTTTTAGATGTTTTCCTGCAGGTTTTAGACGTTTCCCTGCAGGTTTTAGACGTTTCCCTGCAGGTTTTAGATGTTTCTCTGCAGGTTTTAGATGTTTCCCTGCAGGTTTTAGATGTTCCCTGCAGGTTTTAGATGTTTCCCTGCAGGTTTTAGATGTTTCCCTGCAGGTTTTAGACGTTTCCCTGCAGGTTTTAGATGTTTCCCTGCAGGTTTTAGATGTTTTCCTGCAGGTTTTAGATGTTTCCCTGCAGGTTTTAGATGTTTTCCTGCAGGTTTTAGACGTTTTCCTGCAGGTTTTAGACGTTTCCCTGCAGGTTTTAGATGTTTCCCTGCAGGTTTTAGATGTTTCCCTGCAGGTTTTAGACGTTTCCCTGCAGGTTTTAGACGTTTCCCTGCAGGTTTTAGACGTTTCCCTGCAGGTTTTAGACTTTTCCCTGCAGGTTTTAGATGTTTCCCTGCAGGTTTTAGATGTTTCCCTGCAGGTTTTAGACGTTTCCCTGCAGGTTTTAGACGTTTCCCTGCAGGTTTTAGATGTTTCCCTGCAGGTTTTAGATGTTTTCCTGCAGGTTTTAGACGTTTTCCTGCAGGTTTTAGACGTTTCCCTGCAGGTTTTAGACGTTTTCCTGCAGGTTTTAGATGTTTCCCTGCAGGTTTTAGATGTTTCCCTGCAGGTTTTAGATGTTTCCCTGCAGGTTTTAGATGTTTCCTGCAGGTTTTAGATGTTTCCCTGCAGGTTTTAGATGTTTCCCTGCAGGTTTTAGATGTTTCCCTGCAGGTTTTAGACGTTTCCCTGCAGGTTTTAGATGTTTCCCTGCAGGTTTTAGATGTTTCCCTGCAGGTTTTAGATGTTTCCCTGCAGGTTTTAGATGTTTCCTGCAGGTTTTAGATGTTTTCCTGCAGGTTTTAGACGTTTCCCTGCAGGTTTTAGATGTTTCCCTGCAGGTTTTAGATGTTTCCCTGCAGGTTTTAGATGTTTCCCTGCAGGTTTTAGATGTTTTCCTGCAGGTTTTAGACGTTTCCCTGCAGGTTTTAGATGTTTCCCTGCAGGTTTTAGATGTTTCCCTGCAGGTTTTAGACGTTTCCCTGCAGGTTTTAGACGTTTCCCTGCAGGTTTTAGACGTTTCCCTGCAGGTTTTAGACTTTTCCCTGCAGGTTTTAGATGTTTCCCTGCAGGTTTTAGATGTTTCCCTGCAGGTTTTAGACGTTTCCCTGCAGGTTTTAGACGTTTCCCTGCAGGTTTTAGATGTTTCCCTGCAGGTTTTAGATGTTTTCCTGCAGGTTTTAGACGTTTCCCTGCAGGTTTTAGACGTTTCCCTGCAGGTTTTAGACGTTTTCCTGCAGGTTTTAGATGTTTTCCTGCAGGTTTTAGTTGTTTCCCTGCAGGTTTTAGATGTTTCCCTGCAGGTTTTAGATGTTTCCCTGCAGGTTTTAGATGTTTCCCTGCAGGTTTTAGATGTTTCCCTGCAGGTTTTAGATGTTTTCCTGCTTCAGTGCAGCTGATTCAGATCAATGCATCATTACCAGGCTGCTGCAGAACTTAACAATCTTTCAAAGAGATCCATTTCATCTGAATCAGGTGAGTTGAAGCAGGGAAACATCTAAAACCTGCAGGACAGCGGCCCTCCAGGGCCGGAGTTTGGCATCCCTGGCTCAGATGGTCACAAAATCAGACCTGCTGTTGGCAGCAGACGTCCAGGGTTCGATAAACATTGATCATCACCAGATATCCAGGTATCCAGGTATCCTAATTACACAAAAAGGGTTTGAAATAGCTCAGATGGTCACAAAATCAGACCCACCAGACGTCCAGGGTTCGATAAACATTGATCATTATCAGAATCTTTGGTCCAACAGGATGCACTGTGGTGGTGTTGCTGCACGTTGTCATGGTTACCAGTTGAGTTCCCAGTGTTACGGGACACAACTCTGGTTCTTTGAGTGTTTTTTTATTTAAAAAAAAAACATCTAAATCAGCACAAGAATAAGATGAAGAGCAGAACTTAGCAAAAGCTGGGATTATGAGGGAGAAGCGTCCTCCATCAGGGAGAAATGAACCTGTGGCGTAAGGAGAACCGAGCCGGTTAACAACGTTAGCTAACCTTTGCTAAGGTCGTTTTCCATCACATTGTTGCTTATTCCTGGAGCACAAAACCGACCTAAAACCCCAGAATAATCTAGCTGGTTATTAGTCGTGTTACACACTGAATAACAAAGTGAAACTGCATTCTGGTGCCTGCCAAAGGGGTCAGAAGGTGAAGGAACCTTTAGAATAGAAAACTTACAGCGTACAGCTGCTGCTGCCGTCTGGCTTCATCTCCTCACCGTTGGTCCTTCAGGTGTCGGGTCCTGGCAGACAAACAGCTTCAGGAAATACTGCAACCGTAAGGTTAAAATCAGCTCCTGATCAGAAAGCTTTACTCACTGGGTTCATAACATCCAGCATCCACTGGCTGAGGGTGGAGATCATTATTAGAGGCCTCCAGGTGCTGGTCAGCACCTGAGAAGAAGCCTGAGAAATCAAGAAGCCGCCTCTAATTGGGGCCATAACTCACGGGGAGGAAATTCCAGGTTGTGTCACTTTGAGCTGGACGGCAGGTTCCTGGGACATGAAACATCCCTTTAAGACAGGGGCAGATCCACTGATCACCACCTGGTGGTGGGATGGATCCGGGAAGACTGCCGGACACACCTGGTGAGGCCTAACAGGTAGAGAGGATGAACTGGGAACATCTGGTGGAGGCCTGGACACCCCTGGGAGGTTTATCCTGAGGGTTGCTGTCTGTAACCAAAGGCCCGGACGTTGTTTCCTCACCTTTACAAACTGGGGTTTCTGTTTCTGTGTACACCTGCCTCTTCAGTTCCCTTTTAAATGCGTCTCTCAGGCTGGAGAAATGATCTCCAGGAGAAGGAATCGCCTCAGCTACACCTTCATTCCTCAGTCGGGCCTCCATGGAAGAGGCCGAGGGCTTGGTGGAAGGCTCTGGGGAGCAGAGAGATTCAGGAGGAGCTGTGTGGTTTTCTCCCAGATCGTGGAGCAGATCTTTACCCTCACAGAGTTGCTGAGGGGATCCTGGGACTCTGACCATCCAGTCTGCAGCTGGATCCACACTGTCGGTACGAAGTGGAGCTGGTTTACGGTGCGTTTTGGACTCGGAGAGAAGGGCGTCTGGTCCTGGAACCTCAGGGTTACAGCTCTGCTTTCTGCAGATTCTGTTGGCTTCTTCAAGCCTTGTTTCTGTTTCTGTTTCTGTATTTATCAGAAGCTTTTATCCAAAGCGACTTACAAATGAAGATATAACAGCTTTATAAAAGCTAACAATAAGCTAACAATAAGCTAACAATAAGCTAACAAAAAGCTACATAGAAGGAACCCAGGAGTCCGACTCTGTCAGAGGGGACAGAGTAGAGATAGGGTGCAGGCATAGAAGGAAGTGCAGAAAGACTTTATTATTCACGTTTTAGCAGTTATTTGGTTAATTTCAGTGCAGATTTTGTCACAAAGGCGCATCATCAACCACATCATTGTGAAATGTTGGTTGACAAATCCATTTTTAGACAAAATGTGACCTTTTCTTGTAGAATTTTGGCTAATTTTCGGGTCCTACTTGCACCGAGGATTTTCTTTTGGGTGCCAGGATTCTCAATATTGACCTTAAAGTCAGAGTAAAACTGAGATAACTGCAGAAAAATGTGTTATGAACTATTCGGTCAAGCATAGAGTTTATATTTATGTATTTAGCAGACGCTTTTATCCAAAGCGACTTACAAATGAAGATATAACAGCTTTATAAAAAGCTAACAATAAGCTAACAATAAGCTAACAATAAGCTCCATAGAAGGAACCCAGGAGTCCGACTCTGTCAGAGGGGACAGAGTAGAGATAGGGTGCAGGCATAGAAGGAAGTGCAGAAAGACTTTATTATTCACGTTTTAGCAGTTATTTGGTTAATTTCAGTGCAGATTTTGACACAAAGGCGCATCATCAACCACATCATTGTGAAATGTTGGTTGACAAATCCATTTTTAGACAAAATGTGACCTTTTCTTGTAGAATTTTGGCTAATTTTCGGGTCCTACTTGAACCAAGGATTTTCTTTTGGGGGCCAGGATTCTCAATATTGACCTTAAAGTCAGAGTAAAACTGAAATAACTGCAGAACAATGTGTTATGAACTATTCGGTCAAGCATAGAGTTTCTGTTTCTGTATTTATCAGACGCTTTTATCCACAGCGACTTACAAATGAAGATATAACAGCTTTATAAAAAGCTAACAATAAGCTAACAATAAGCTAACAATAAGCTAACAATAAGCTAACAAAAAGCTAACAATAAGCTCCATAGAAGGAACCCAGGAGTCCGACTCTGTCAGAGGGGACAGAGTAGAGATAGGGTGCAGGCATAGAAGGAAGAGCAGAAAGATAAAGTGCAGAGATAGAGGGGGGAGGGAAGTACAAGGTAAGTGCTGGGATAGGAGATGCTCTCTGAAGAGCTGGGTTTTCAGGAGCTTCTTGAAGATAGAAGCCTTCAGTTCACAGCTGAGTGTGAAGCAGCCGGGATGAAAGTCGGTTCTGACCCAGAAAAAGGTGGAGCGCTGCCTCCGGGCCGGGATGAGTCTGCCTCAGCTGGAGGAGTTTCAGTAAATCTGGATCTTTTTCTCAGTGATGGTGAGTCAGAGATGGACAGACGGATCGGGGCTTCCTTTGGAGATTTTCCAGGCATGTTTAACTGGGAGGAGGCCCAGGGTCAGAACCAGAACTCACCGGAGGGATCATATACATCCCACCTGGCCTGTTCTGATCCTGGATCCTGATTAAATGTGATAAAACCAAACCAAACATGTTCCGTTTACTGTCACTGATCAGCCAAAACTCACATTCTTCACACCAGGAACGCAGCCTCTGCTTTGCTGAAATCATGCCGACACGTCGCAGATCTGCATTTCTGTGGCTGATCAATAATATTTAACAAAGCTATGCGTCTGGTAAGGATTTATATGACTGAAGGGGGGAGGCATGAAGGTCCCCCAGTCCCTGAAAAACCATCTTTCAACAGCCGAGCTGGGAATTCAATACCCTCACACTGAAACCAAAGTTACTTATGTGAGGTTCATACAAGCAGCAAATGTTTTATCTGCATGAAAAATAGGAACCAAGCAGAAACTATAGACGGCACGAGGCTCGAGCTAAAGGGAAATCTAATGCTAACCACAGGCTAACGGTCAGAGAAGTTTCAACATGTTTGATCTGAAAAATTAAATAGAAAATGGTTCCTGAATATCTTTTCTATCCAATCAAATGACCAATTCTGAATGTTTTTATCTGAATTATGCATGAAAAATAGGAACCAAGCAGAAACTACAGACGGCACGAGGCTCGAGCTAAAGGGAAATCTAATGCTAACCACAGGCTAACGGTCAGAGAAGTTTCAACATGTTTGATCTGAAAAATTAAATAGAAAATGGTTCTTGAATATCTTTTCTATCCAATCAAATGGCCAATTCTGAATGTTTTTATCTGAATTATGCATGAAAAATAGGAACCAAGCAGAAACTACAGACGGCACGAGGCTCGAGCTAAAGGGAAATCTAATGCTAACCACAGGCTAACGGTCAGAGAAGTTTCAACATGTTTGATCTGAAAAATTAAATAGAAAATGGTTCTTGAATATCTTTTCTATCCAATCAAATGACCAATTCTGAATGTTTTTATCTGAATTATGCATGAAAAATAGGAACCAAGCAGAAACTATAGACGGCACGAGGCTCGAGCCAAAGGGAAATCTAATGCTAACCACAGGCTAACGGTCAGAGAAGTTTCACAATGTTTGATCTGAAAAATTAAATAGAAAATGGTTCCTGAATATCTTTTCTATACAATTAAATGACCAATTCTGAATGTTTTTATCTGAATTATGCATGAAAAATAGGAACCAAGCAGAAACTATAGACGGCACGAGGCTCGAGCCAAAGGGAAATCTAATGCTAACCACAGGCTAACGGTCAGAGAAGTTTCACAATGTTTGATCTGAAAAATTAAATAGAAAATGGTTCCTGAATATCTTTTCTATCCAATCAAATGACCAATTCTGAATGTTTTTATCTGAATTATGCATGAAAAATAGGAACCAAGCAGAAACTATAGACGGCACGAGGCTCGAGCCAAAGGGAAATCTAATGCTAACCACAGGCTAACGGTCAGAGAAGTTTCACAATGTTTGATCTGAAAAATTAAATAGAAAATGGTTCCTGAATATCTTTTCTATCCAATCAAATGACCAATTCTGAATGTTTTTATCTGAATTATGCATGAAAAATAGGAACCAAGCAGAAACTATAGACGGCACGAGGCTCGAGCTAAAGGGAAATCTAATGCTAACCACAGGCTAACGGTCAGAGAAGTTTCAACATGTTTGATCTGAAAAATTTAATAGAAAATGGTTCCTGAATATCTTTTCTATCCAATCAAATGACCAATTATTCCAGCTGTAATTCAGTGGAAACATTTTACAGAGAAATCACCTTTTATAAATGAGCTAATTTTAGCATGCTAGCTGCTACCTCTCAGCAGCTAACGGGGCTAACATAAGACAGAAAGAGACTGTTGTTAACATGAGACTTTATTGATAAGTGCTACATGTTTTGTATTGATTGATGAAGACCAAGTCAGAGGATCGACTGCAGGGGGGGGGAGTAAAGGGTTGGGGGGGGGGGGGGGGGGGGGGGGCGGTTCTGGGGGGCTGGTTTACTCGTACAGGAAGGTCTGGGCGCAGGGGGTGTAAGACACAAACTCCTCGGGCTTGAACCACAGTTCAACCTCCCTCTTGGCGTTCTCCAGGGTGTCGCTGCCGTGGATGATGTTCCTGCAAAGATGGAGGTGATCAACGACCGATCAGCCAATCAGACGCAAGCACGAGCCAACATGCCGGCACCTTTTCCTTCTGGTTTGTTCGAGTCTTCAGATCATTTTCATTTTACTTCAGCATTTATTTTGATTTTTATCCACATTTTCTTCACATTATTAACATTCAGTTCACTTTAAGACTTTATTTAATTCTCAGCTACACTGAAACATGTTTTAATCACGGTGTAATTTGAGCTAAAGCTGCAGACATTTTGAACCCTTATTTTATCTTTTTTGGACATTTCTTCTGCTGCTTGGCTCATATGACCTGGTTAAACAAACAGGACAGTGAATGCATCCGTGCACGTGTTCACGTGCACGTGACTGTGCGTGCACGTATTGTATGGGTTTGTATGTGTGAACAGATGTGTGCGTGTCACTTAAAGCCACTTTTTGCTATTTATGGTAGTTATTGTTGTTCTTTTTCCATTTATTTTGTGCTTGAACACATCATTTAAAATCATTTAATCATTTAAAATCATTTAATCATTTAAAATCATTTAATCATTTAAAATCATTTAAAATCATTTAAAATCATTTAATCATTTTTAATCATTTAAAATCATTTAATCATTTAAAATCATTTAATCATTTAAAATCATTTAAAAGTGATTATTGAAAAAGACGACATAAGTTCGCTTCTTTCTGCTCCTTTTATTCAGAATTATTTTTGTTTTTTTAAACTTTTCATGAATGAAATAAAGAAAATTTTCAGGTTTCAGGTTATAAAATTAGTGAATTTAACTGTTAATAAAAATGTATTTACATTTAAAATGACTTTTTTCAAAAATATTTGATATTTTTATGAATTTCTATTAATTTTCAGATTGTTTTTTCTAGTTTTCCGTTTTTTCAGGCGCTTTCAGAACATCTCTCCTGAAATAAGCACTGATTTGACATATTCTGGCCTTTTTCTTTGTTGGATTCACACGTTTCTGGAGGCGTTCGCTCGTCATCAGGTTACACCTGCTGCCATGCGGTTTTCTCACCTGCTGCCATGCGGTTTTCTCACCTGCTGCCATGCGGTTTTCTCACCTGCTGCCATGCGGTTTTCTCACCTGCTGCCATGCGGTTTTCTCACCTGCTGCCATGCGGTTTTCTCACCTGCTGCCATGCGGTTTTGCTCACCTGCTGCCATGCGGTTTTGCTCACCTGCCGATGTTGATGCACAGGTCTCCACGGATGCTGCCGGGCTTGGAGTCAGCTGGGTTGGTCTCACCCAGCATCAGCCTGGCCATCTTCACGATGTTCTGACCCTCCCACACCTGAAACACACCAGCGCAGAAACACCAAATTCTGAGGATTCTGGTGTCAAAATGAGCCCAAAGTTCAGATGTTCCTTCCTAACAATGACATCAGTCCCAGATGCAGGTGAAAAGACCAAGTTGGACCAGGTCAGAACCTTAAAAGCTAAGGATCACACCCTTCAGTCAGCTGTAAATCAAAGCGTCCTCTCTGTCCTCTAAAGTTAATCTCTGTTGTCACGGCGACAAAAGCAGCAGAGGCCTTGAAAGCGAGAAGGTGTGAAGAGAGATAAAAACAGAAAGGCATGTGCCCGGCCCGACCCGAGCGTGTTTGTTTAAGCGTGTTTGTGTGTGTTTGTGTGAGCGTTACCATGGCGAAGATGGGTCCAGAGGACATGTATTTGCAGAGTCCGGCGTAGAAAGGCATGTCCTTCAGGTCCAGGTAGTGCTGCTTCATGTGGTCCTCGGAGGACTGAACACAGGAAGTGAAGAACATCAACACAGGAAGTGAAGAACATCAACACAGGAAGTGAAGAACATCAACACAGGAAGTGAAGAACATCAACACAGGAAGTGAAGAACATCAACACAGGAAGTGAAGAACATCAACACGTGAGCTAATCAGCACAAATTAACCCATTGGAACCGCCCACTGCGGCGCCACCCGTTGGAACCGCCCACTCCGGCGCCACCCGTTGGAACCGCCCTCTGCGGCGCCACCCGTTGGAACCGCCCTCTGCGGCGCCACCCGTTGGAACCGCCCTCTGCGCCATTAGCATCTTGGTTGAGATGCTAACTGCAGCCTAAGCTTCTGTTGGAGCTTTTATCCAATCACATTTCACCCATCATGTGTTGCTATGCCAAAGGAATCTGCCTCAGAGGCTTCAGGATCAGCAGGAGGCTGTAACTTAAGATCAACGCCAATTAAACCGCTTTTAACCCGTCAGACTTCGACACCGGCGCCACGGAGCAGGCGTACAGTGACGTCAGCATTTGCGTGTCTTCTGATTGGCTACCCAGAGAGCGACACTAAAGCGTTTCTGTGATGTAACAGCTGGCGCTCGTTGCCCTCTCAGTGGGAGCAGCTGCTGAAAAAGCTGAAAAACTCACCTGCAGGAATTTGGCAGCAACCAGCTTGAAGCCTTTGTGCTCGAAGCGCTTGATGATCTCGCCACACAGTCCTCTCTGGACGCCATCGGGCTTCACAGCGATGAAGGTACGCTCCATGTCTGCTGAGGAGGCTGCAGAGAAAGAAACTATAAGAGAAACACATCCACAAAACAGCAATAATGTTGAGGTCCGGGCTCTGGGGAGGATTCATCCCTCCATAAGACCTGTTGCCACTGATTTTCAGTCCACTTCTTGTGTCATTTGGCACAGCTCAGCCTTTTCTCCCTGTTTCCCTTCCTTAAGAACGGCTTCTTGACAGCCACCCTTCCATGGAGCCCATTTCTGATGAGGCTTGGGCCAACAGCAGATGGATCAGCTGAAGGTCCAGATGCATCTCTCAGGTCCTGTCAGGTCACAGCTGGATTTTTTCCTCTTTCTTAAGGACATCACTTTCAGATCCTGTTCATCTGCTGTAGATAGTTTTTTAGGCCTGACACTTCTTCTTTTGTCCTCCACTTGTCCAGTTTCCTCAAATGTTTTAAGGACACACTGCACACCATGCTGAGATATGCCAAGTTTTCAGCTAATAGCTCTTTGGGAATCACCTTGTTGCTGCAGAAATCCTATTTTCTGTCTGTCAAACTGTGTTTTCTTTGCTGTTTTTCATAGATGCAGCTAAAGAAATGGGAACAAATGATGTGTCTTTGTGACAGGCTGCTGGTAACAAAGAGCCTAAAGATCCAGTTTAAAATGGCTTCTTTGCTAAGTTGTCTGTTCTGTGTCGACACAACACTGGTTCATCCCTTGAGTTAGGAGCCTTTTTTCTGCCTGAATGGGTCAAAGGTCAGAGTTCAGTGTCTGAACACATCTGGATCCTGGTTCTGGTTCAGAACTGGATCCCTAACAGTGAGTGCTGCCACCTGCTGGCTGCTTCTTAAAGCTACTCCAACATAAAATCAGCCCCAGACTGAACCCTGGCAGCAGGTTCCTGACCTCGGTGACGTCATCGGTGACGTCATCGGTGACGCAGCTCTCAGTTAAAGCTGATCTCAGGTCAGTCACTTTTTGCTCGTCCTGTGCCTGACCTGCAGGTCCAGTCTCCCTCTCTCCTGATCAGGTGTCATGGCTCCATCCTGAGTTTGCTTTAAATGATCTGAGCTGATATTAAGTTTCTGGTGCGTGGAAACTGGATCCGCCTCTCTTCCTCTCCCATGCAACCCGACAGCTGTGGCGGCCTCAGGACAAAGCTTCGGCGTGCCGGCTGCTCTGCTGCTAATTTTACCGCCTGCTGGAATCTGAAGGCGCGGCGCCGCCAGCAGCTGAGAGCGGCAGGAGTCCGGCCAGCGCGCCCTGTGGCGCCTCAGGTTTCACTTTTATTAGGCTTCCAGGTTAAAGCCTGTAGCTTCCTGTTTTATCCTCCCTTCTTCTTCTTCTTCTTCTTCTCCTCCTTCTTCTTCTTCTTCTTCTTCTTCTGTTGAACACCTTTTTATTCCTGTTAACTTTGGACTTTAGCTGAATCTGTGCAGTGATTCTGGACCAGTTTGAATAAATCCACTGAAACGACAGTCAGAGGAACTGAACTTTACGTTTCTGATGCTGCAGCTCAGTTAGGGTCGGGTGGAGGCTGGGTGGAGGCTGGGTGGAGGCTGGGTGGGTGGAGGTTGGGTGGAGGTCGGGTGGAGGCTGGGTGGAGGTCGGGTGGAGGCTGGGTGGGTGGAGGTCGGGTGGAGGCTGGGTGGGTGGAGGTCGGGTGGAGGCTGGGTGGAGGTCGGGTGGAGGTCGGGTGGAGGCCTGAACAGCTGCAACAAGCCACAGATCCAAACTGGCAGCTGAGACTCAAACAGTTTCTCATCGTGTTTCCAGTTCGAATTCAAATCAAAAACCCTTTTTTTGGGTCCGAAAGAGCAGAAAGTTTGTGAACGAGCAGGAAAATTCATCCTGTGGCATAAAGTTTGTGAACGAGCAGGAAAATTCATCCTGTGGCACAAAGTTTGAACCTGCAGGAAAATTCATCCTGTGGCACAAAGTTTGTGAATCTGCAGGAAAATTCATCCTGTGGCACAAAGTTTGTGAACCTGCAGGAAAATTCATCCTGTGGCACAAAGTTTGTGAACGAGCAGGAAAATTCATCCTGTGATGCAAAGTTTGTGAACTAGCAGGAAAATTCATCCTGTGGCACAAAGTTTGTGAACCTGCAGGAAAATTCATCCTGTGGCGCAAAGTTTGTGAACCTGCAGGAAAATTCATCCTGTCACAAAGTTTGTGAACTAGCAGGAAAATTCATCCTGTGACAAAGTTTGTGAACCTGGAGGAAAATTCATCCTGTGGCACAAAGTTTGTGAACCTGCAGGAAAATTCATCCTGTGGCACAAAGTTTGTGAACCTGCAGGAAAATTCATCCTGTCACAAAGTTTGTGAACCTGCAGGAAAATTCATCCTGTGATGCAAAGTTTGTGAACTAGCAGGAAAATTCATCCTGTGGCACAAAGTTTGTGAACCTGCAGGAAAATTCATCCTGTGGCGCAAAGTTTGTGAACCTGCAGGAAAATTCATCCTGTCACAAAGTTTGTGAACTAGCAGGAAAATTCATCCTGTGACAAAGTTTGTGAACCTGGAGGAAAATTCATCCTGTGGCACAAAGTTTGTGAACCTGCAGGAAAATTCATCCTGTGGCACAAAGTTTGTGAACCTGCAGGAAAATTCATCCTGTGGCACAAAGTTTGTGAACTAGCAGGAAAATTCATCCTGTGACAAAGTTTGTGAACTGTTTGGAGCCTTTTCGTCAGATTTACATCAAACACGACTCAGCAGCAAAGAAAAAGTGCAGCGTGAACATGTAACAACACACACAGGTTTAAGGGAAACCGCACATCAGACCTGATTCTGTGCATGTGTGATATCTACCTTGTCTTTGGGGCTCGAGGAGAACTTGTGAAGATGACTTGCCAGCGGCGGGGATGCAACACCGAGGTCGAAAACCAGCAGAGGAGCTCTATTTAAAGGCTCCCCCGGGGGCGGCGGGGGGGTCAGAATGTGCATGTGTGCGTCAGCTGCTGACAGATCTGTTGTGCATGTGTGTTCGTGAGGTCAGTTAGCAGTGAGCATGTTCATGTCTAAAACTGGAAAACAGACGATAAAGTGAGAAACACTGAACAAAAGCTCTTTAAATGTTTTGGTTTCACAGAATCCAGGTGAGTTTGGGTTCCTTCAGCTGATGAAAACAGCCGGTGTACCTGCTGGAAATGAAAATGTAGTGTTGGTGTGCTGCCAGAGCGAGGAAGTCAGACAAATGAGATGTGTCTTTGGGTTGGAAGAGAAGGGGTGTCTGAAGCTCAAGCTGCCTGCTTCCGTTTAAACTCAGAAATCAGTGTGGAACCAGAATGTCGGATTTCTGACCTGAACAAACCCGACTTAGTAAATCACGTTTCTTCTGTCCAACATGCTGCTGCTGTGCTGTTATCAGCGTTTATTTCAGCTGGAACGCAGCACACATGGACATCATTCCCAGTTCTGCAGCATTCCTCCAAACTTCAAACCAAAATCTTTGCACTAAGCCAAACTGGGGGTGCGGTTCCATAGGTGCCCACCAGGTGGAGCCAGAATCCCCCCGATGATAGAGTTACATTAAGTCAGTTTTCCTATTTGTGAGCATGACACATGACACTAAACAACATTATTTACTGTGTTAGTCCAACCAGATAACTCAGGAGGATCAGATGAGTCCTGCAGATGCTCCTGGGTGCTCCCTGGTTTCATCTTTCTGTTCATTAAGACTACGTGTCAGCTGGCAGTAAGTAAACAAAAATAAAATCCTGTTTTCATAACAACACATAATCACCATAAAAGTAGCTTAAAGACAGCGTCTGAGCAGCGGATTCAGCTGAATCACATGAAGCATGATCTCCCACAGAGGAGCTCAGAGGCAGCAGGAAGGTGTTAATAACTGCTGCTGGGCTGGTGTACTGGGACCAGGATGGTGTCCAGATATACTGGGACCAGGATGCTGTCCAGATATACTGGGACCAGGATGCTGTCCAGATATACTGGGACCAGGAAGCAGTGCAGGTATACTGGGACCAGGACCCCCAGGCGGGTATACTGGGACCAGGACCCCCAGGCGGGTATACTGGGACCAGGACAACGGGCGGGTATACTGGGACCAGGACAACGGGCGGGTATACTGGGACCAGGACGCCGGGTGGGTATACTGGGACCAGGACAACGGGCGGGTATACTGGGACCAGGACGCCGGGCGGGTATACTGGGACCAGGACGCCGGGCGGGTATACTGGGACCAGGAAGCAGTGCGGGTATACTGGGACCAGGACGCCGGGGGGGGGTGTACTGGGACCAGGACGCCGGGCGGGTATACTGGGACCAGGAAGCAGTGCGGGTATACTGGGACCAGGACGCCGGGCGGGTATACTGGGACCAGGACGCCGGGCGGGTATACTGGGACCAGGAAGCAGGGCGGGTATACTGGGACCAGGACGCCGGGGGGGGTATACTGGGACCAGGACGCCAGGTGGGTATACTGGGACCAGGAAGCAGGGCGGGTATACTGGGACCAGGACGCCGGGCGGGTATACTGGGACCAGGACGCCGGGCGGGTATACTGGGACCAGGACGCCGGGCGGGTATACTGGGACCAGGACGCCGGGCGGGTATACTGGGACCAGGACCCCCGGGCGGGTATACTGGGACCAGGACCCCCGGGCGGGTATACTGGGACCAGGACCCCCGGGCGGGTATACTGGGACCAGGACCCCCGGGCGGGTATACTGGGACCAGGACGCCGGGCGGGTATACTGGGACCAGGAAGCAGGGCGGGTATACTGGGACCAGGACGCCGGGCGGGTATACTGGGACCAGGACCCCCGGGCGGGTATACTGGGACCAGGAAGCAGGGCGGGTATACTGGGACCAGGAAGCAGGGCGGGTATACTGGGACCAGGAAGCAGGGCGGGTATACTGGGACCAGGACGCCGGGCGGGTATTCTGGGACCAGGAAGCAGGGCGGGTATACTGGGACCAGGACACCGGGCGGGTATACTGGGACCAGGAAGCAGGGCGGGTATACTGGGACCAGGAAGCAGGGCGGGTATACTGGGACCAGGACGCCGGGCGGGTATACTGGGACCAGGACGCCGGGCGGGTATACTGGGACCAGGACGCCAGGCGGGTATACTGGGACCAGGAAGCAGTGCGGGTATACTGGGACCAGGAAGCAGGGTGGGTATACTGGGACCAGGACTCTGTCCAGGTATACTGGGACCAGTGAGACCAGGGTTGTCCACATCCAGTCCTCAAGGGCTGCTGTCCTGCAGGTTTTAGATGTTTCCCTGCTTCAACACACCTGATTCTGATCAAGGCATTAATAGCAGGCTTGAAAGAACTTAACAATATTTTGAAGAGATCCATTTCATCCGAATCAAGTGTGTTGAAGCAGGGAAACATCTAAAACCTGCAGGACAGCGGCCCTCGAGGACCGACTTTGGACATTTCTGAGTTAGACGAACCGGTCCAGCCGGATCTGTAGCTCAGTGAGTAAGCATGCTGTCTTTCCTTCAGATAACCTAGAAATTCAAACTTCCTACTTTAAATATCACTGAAAACTAATGTCATGTGACACTGCAACTTTCTGCAGCCCCAGAATGCACTGCTTCAAGACCATAATGCATCACTTCGAGTGTTGCATAAAACATACCTACAGAACCGATCCTCAACATGAATTTAAATGAATGAACTGATCCGGAAAGCAGAAAACTGGAGCCATCGCATTGGTTCTTGCAGCAGTGCTTTCTGGGACTTGCAGTCCGAGTCACGAGTCAGAACCGGACCAAACCAGCAGAACATCAGAAGTTCTGTAATAAAGTGAAGCTGAAGCTGGAGATTTGAAATGCTCTCCAATAGAAAGACGATCTCAGAGTGACGGACAGCAACAAAGGCACAAGGAGAGCTTTAGGAAGAATCTGCTGATGCCGAAAACTGAATATTTTTCCTTTAATTGGTGCTGACCCGAGGGGGGGGGGGCGGGGTCAGCACCTGTTAAATATATAACAGCTCAAAAGCAGCAGCTCAGCGTCATGACTGAGTCTTTATCTGAAGCTCCAACCTTCACCCTTCCCCCAAATTTGACCCTAAATATAAACCTTCTCCTTATCAGGGATGGAAAGCAGCTTCCTCTGGGGGTGGGGCTGATGTGAAACAACACAACCCCCGATCACACACCTCACACTGATCCAGTTTCCTGCAGCACTGCTCTGCTTTCAGTTCCTTTAACCTCAGCGGAAAAGTTAGGTTTTACACGTCAGGACATAATAAAACCATCTGGTCCCCAGCAGGTGATAAAAGTCAGTAAAAACAGATCAGACACATCAGACTGAGTCATTATTTATGGAGCAAAAACTGAGATAAAACACAGAAACAGTGAGTTAAAAACTAAGTGAACCCTCCCTGCTTCCACAGGAACTAAGAGGGTAAGAAGCAGCCAGGAGCTGCTGATCAATGCTCTGATTAACTGATCAATGCTCTGATTAACTGATCAATGCTCTGATTAACTGATCCTCAGTCAGTGTGAGCAGCTCTATAAAAGCAGGAGTTCTGTCAGTTTTTGAGCTACATCTGCAAGCCCAGAGCTACATCTCAGACTCTACAGGCCTCAGTTAGCATGCTAAAGGTTAAAGGTCACCCCAAGGTGAAAAAGCCCAGAGCTACATCTCAGACTCTACAGGCCTCAGTTAGCATGTTAAAGGTTAAAGGTCACCCCAAGGTGAAAAAGCCCAGAGCTACATCTCAGACTCTACAGGCCTCAGTTAGCATGCTAAAGGTTAAAGGTCACCCCAAGGTGAAGAAGCCCAGAGCTACATCTCAGACTCTACAGGCCTCAGTTAGCATGCTAAAGGTTAAAGGTCACCCCAAGGTGAAAAAGCCCAGAGCTACATCTCAGACTCTACAGGCCTCAGTTAGCATGTTAAAGGTTAAAGGTCACCCCAAGGTGAAAAAGCCCAGAGCTACATCTCAGACTCTACAGGCCTCAGTTAGCATGCTAAAGGTTAAAGGTCACCCCAAGGTGAAGAAGCCCAGAGCTACATCTCAGACTCTACAGGCCTCAGTTAGCATGCTAAAGGTTAAAGTTCACCCCAAGGTGAAGAAGCCCAGAGCTACATCTCAGACTCTACAGGCCTCAGTTAGCATGCTAAAGGTTAAAGGTCACCCCAAGGTGAAAAAGCCCAGAGCTACATCTCAGACTCTACAGGCCTCAGTTAGCATGTTAAAGGTTAAAGGTCACCCCAAGGTGAAAAAGCCCAGAGCTACATCTCAGACTCTACAGGCCTCAGTTAGCATGTTAAAGGTTAAAGGTCACCCCAAGGTGAAAAAGCCCAGAGCTACATCTCAGACTCTCCAGGCCTCAGTTAGCATGTTAAAGGTTAAAGGTCACCCCAAGGTGAAAAAGCCCAGAGCTACATCTCAGACTCTACAGGCCTCAGTTAGCATGCTAAAGGTCACCCCAAGGTGAAAAAGCCCAGAGCTACATCTCAGACTCTACAGGCCTCAGTTAGCATGTTAAAGGTTAAAGGTCACCCCAAGGTGAAAAAGCCCAGAGCTACATCTCAGACTCTCCAGGCCTCAGTTAGCATGTTAAAGGTTAAAGGTCACCCCAAGGTGAAAAAGCCCAGAGCTACATCTCAGACTCTACAGGCCTCAGTTAGCATGCTAAAGGTCACCCCAAGGTGAAAAAGCCCAGAGCTACATCTCAGACTCTACAGGCCTCAGTTAGCATGTTAAAGGTTAAAGGTCACCCCAAGGTGAAAAAGCCCAGAGCTACATCTCAGACTCTCCAGGCCTCAGTTAGCATGTTAAAGGTTAAAGGTCACCCCAAGGTGAAAAAGCCCAGAGCTACATCTCAGACTCTACAGGCCTCAGTTAGCATGCTAAAGGTCACCCCAAGGTGAAAAAGCCCAGAGCTACATCTCAGACTCTACAGGCCTCAGTTAGCATGTTAAAGGTCAAAGGTCACCCCAAGGTGAAAAAGCCCAGAGCTACATCTCAGACTCTACAGGCCTCAGTTAGCATGTTAAAGGTTAAAGGTCACCCCAAGGTGAAGAAGCCCAGAGCTACATCTCAGACTCTACAGGCCTCAGTTAGCATGTTAAAGGTTAAAGGTCACCCCAAGGTGAAAAAGCCCAGAGCTACATCTCAGACTCTACAGGCCTCAGTTAGCATGTTAAAAGTTAAAGTTCACCCCAAGGTGAAAAAGCCCAGAGCTACATCTCAGACTCTACAGGCCTCAGTTAGCATGTTAAAGGTTAAAGGTCATGAAAAAGCCCAGAGCTACATCTCAGACTCTACAGGCCTCAGTCAGCATGTTAAAGGTTAAAGGTCACCCCAAGGTGAAAAAGCCCAGAGCCACATCTCAGACTCTACAGGCCTCAGTTAGCATGTTAAAGGTTAAAGGTCACCCCAAGGTGAAAAAGCCCAGAGCTACATCTCAGACTCTACAGGCATCAGTTAGCATGTTAAAGGTTAAAGGTCACCCCAAGGTGAAAAAGCCCAGAGCTACATCTCAGACTCTCCAGGCCTCAGTTAGCATGTTAAAGGTCACCCCAAGGTGAAAAAGCCCAGAGCTACATCTCAGACTCTACAGGCCTCAGTTAGCATGCTAAAGGTCACCCCAAGGTGAAAAAGCCCAGAGCTACATCTCAGACTCTACAGGCCTCAGTTAGCATGTTAAAGGTTAAAGGTCACCCCAAGGTGAAAAAGCCCAGAGCTACATCTCAGACTCTACAGGCCTCAGTTAGCATGTTAAAGGTTAAAGGTCACCCCAAGGTGAAAAAGCCCAGAGCTACATCTCAGACTCTCCAGGCCTCAGTTAGCATGTTAAAGGTTAAAGGTCACCCCAAGGTGAAAAAGCCCAGAGCTACATCTCAGACTCTACAGGCCTCAGTTAGCATGCTAAAGGTCACCCCAAGGTGAAAAAGCCCAGAGCTACATCTCAGACTCTACAGGCCTCAGTTAGCATGTTAAAGGTTAAAGGTCACCCCAAGGTGAAGAAGCCCAGAGCTACATCTCAGACTCTATAGGCCTCAGTTAGCATGTTAAAGGTTAAAGGTCACCCCAAGGTGAAAAAGCCCAGAGCTACATCTCAGACTCTACAGGCCTCAGTTAGCATGTTAAAAGTTAAAGGTCACCCCAAGGTGAAAAAGCCCAGAGCTACATCTCAGACTCTACAGGCCTCAGTTAGCATGTTAAAGGTTAAAGGTCATGAAAAAGCCCAGAGCTACATCTCAGACTCTACAGGCCTCAGTTAGCATGTTAAAGGTTAAAGGTCATGAAAAAGCCCAGAGCCACATCTCAGACTCTACAGGCCTCAGTTAGCATGTTAAAGGTCAAAGGTCACCAAAAGGTGAAAAAGCCCAGAGCTACATCTCAGACTCTACAGGCCTCAGTTAGCATGCTAAAGGTTAAAGGTCACCCCAAGGTGAAAAAGCCCAGAGCTACATCTCAGACTCTACAGGCCTCAGTTAGCATGTTAAAGGTTAAAGGTCACCCCAAGGGGAAGAAGCCCAGAGCTACATCTCAGACTCTCCAGGCCTCAGTTAGCATGCTAAAGGTTAAGGGTCATACATCTCAGACTCTACAGGCCTCAGTCAGCATGTTAAAGGTCAAAGGTCACCAAAAGGTGAAAAAGCCCAGAGCCACATCTCAGACTCTACAGGCCTCAGTCAGCATGTTAAAGGTCAAAGGTCACCAAAAGGTGAAAAAGCCCAGAGCTACATCTCAGACTCTACAGGCCTCAGTTAGCATGTTAAAGGTTAAAGGTCACCCCAAGGTGAAGAAGCCCAGAGCTACATCTCAGACTCTACAGGCCTCAGTTAGCATGCTAAAGGTTAAAGGTCACCCCAAGGTGAAAAAGCCCAGAGCTACATCTCAGACTCTACAGGCCTCAGTTAGCATGTTAAAGGTTAAAGGTCACCCCAAGGGGAAGAAGCCCAGAGCTACATCTCAGACTCTCCAGGCCTCAGTTAGCATGCTAAAGGTTAAGGGTCATACATCTCAGACTCTACAGGCCTCAGTCAGCATGTTAAAGGTCAAAGGTCACCAAAAGGTGAAAAAGCCCAGAGCCACATCTCAGACTCTACAGGCCTCAGTCAGCATGTTAAAGGTCAAAGGTCACCAAAAGGTGAAAAAGCCCAGAGCTACATCTCAGACTCTACAGGCCTCAGTTAGCATGTTAAAGGTTAAAGGTCACCCCAAGGTGAAGAAGCCCAGAGCTACATCTCAGACTCTACAGGCCTCAGTTAGCATGCTAAAGGTTAAAGGTCACCCCAAGGTGAAGAAGCCCAGAGCTACATCTCAGACTCTACAGGCCTCAGTTAGCATGCTAAAGGTTAAAGGTCATGGCAGCACAGTTAGAAAAAGACTGAACAAGGATGGCTTGTTTGGAAGGGCTGCAGGAGAAAGCCTCTTCTCTCTAAAAAGAACATGGCAGCACAGCTTAGGTTTGCAAAGCTGCATCTGAACAAAGCTCAAGACTTCTGGAACAATGTCCTTTGGACAGACCAGAGCAAAGTGGAGATGTTTGGTCCTAATGCACAGCAGCACGTTTGGAGGAAACCAAACACAGCATATCAGCACAAACACCTCATACCAGCTGTCAAGCACGGTGGTGGAGGGCTGATGATCTGGGCTGGTTCTGCAGCCACAGGACCTGGGCACCTTGCAGTCATTGCTGGATCAGGGGTTCACTTAGTTTCTCACACACTGTTCCATAGATAACTGTTGATCTGAGGCTGGATTTACTGAGTTTCATGATGTTGTCACCTGTGACTAAAACGTCTCTCTGGAGCACAACTTGGCCGCTGTTGTTTCTCTGCTGGTTTCCTCAGCTCCTGGACGGATGAAAGAACCTCAAAGCAACACATGAAAGCACAAAGACACACAGGAAGGCGAAGGCTGGGCTTGTTGTTGTTGTCCACAGGTTTTATTTCAGTGTGCAGTCTGACAGCAGAGGGAGCACAGGTCTGAGGATCCTTTTCAGCAGGAACTGCATCCAGACCAACATCACGACAACTTTCTCTCATTTCAGATCATGAAGGTCACCATCAGATGAGGGAAAACAGTTTTATCAACACGTTAAACCGCATTTTGTTTTCAGCTTGTTCTTATGACAGAGAATCAGACTCAGAAACACATTTTAATTCTGGATTTTTTAGGGAAAATTCATTTAAAAGTCTTGAATGTTGAGCTGATTCCTGGCAGCAGCCAAAACTTCTCGTCTCCCTTCGATGTTAAAACTTCTTTAACACAATTCATTTTAACTCTGGAAGGTTATTATTCTGTTCATATGAAAATAACACGACTAGTTTCTCAAAGTTTCTGATCAAATTTAGACTTTTGTTGCTAAATTCTAATTATTTCTGGAATCATTTTAAATAATTTAGTCATTTTTCAGCTTAAACTTTCAAATTTTGTGACAGAATTATTCAACAAAAAAACTTCAAACTTCAACTTAAAATCTGTTTCTCACCACATGACGTTTACATCGTAACATGGTTTCAACTTAAAAAGCATCTTCATGTCTTTAAATTTAGCTTTTTTCATTAAAATAACTCTGGTCGTAAATATCGTCGGTTTTCTGAAGTTTGGGATATTTCATCTCGCTGACCCTGAAAGCCCCGCCCCCTATCGGACCCTTGCTCCGCCCCTTATCGGACCCTTGCTCCGCCCCCTTACCGGACCCGTGTCCTGCCCCCTGCCCGACCCTTGCTCCGCCCCCTATCGGACCCTTGCTCCGCCCCCTATCGGACCCGTGCCCCGCCCCCGTCTGACATCACAGAAATCAGGACTCGTATTGATGTAAACAACCACTTCTGTACAAAAAGAACCAAAAGCAAACAGAAAGAGTTGAGATAGAAACCAACAGAAGTGAACTTTAAGTGTTCAGCTCAGATTATTTCTTTCTTTTACAAATAAAAACACCAAATCAAATGTTTCTCCTTGAGTTAGCGCCGCCTCCCTCCTCTCATACATAAAATAGAGTCTCCGTTAGTATTTGCTTATTTACAGGATCACAATATTTACACTTTGTATTTTTCATGCAGGCGACGCAGCGGACGGCCTCGACCCAGGAGGCCGCCTGCGTCTCTACATCATGGATCCCAGGCGGAACCGGGTCTGTTTGGGTTCAGATAGCTTATGATGATGAGAGGAGGGTCAGGACCTCAGCCTCCGCCCAGAACCGCCGTGGGACCCACGATGAAGCGCCCGACACCCAGGAAGTGGTCCTGAGAGAGCCACCGGCCGACTTGTGATGATCTGTCTTCACTGGGTTTCACACTCTGCCCCCAACCGGGTCGCCACAAAAACCTCTGCTTGGACAAGACCTCGGACAGTCGGACCCGAACGCCGGTTCTGCTCCAACCTGGAACGGTTCGAACTGATTCTGAAGAGTTTTAAACTGAACTCTGAGGGGAGTTCAGATCCGACGGACTTGGTTCTGGAGCACACTGAAGCTGTGGCTCTTCAGACTGGTTTCGAACTCGTGCTTTTTTAGTTCTTTGAACTTTCAGTAAACGGAGGCTGAAGAATTCGGGTCCATTATTTATTATTCATTTCAAATCTTTATTACTTTGTTGCTGCCGCAGCTTAAAGAGCTTCAGCTCCAACAAACACACGTTCGGAACCAGATGTTTGGATCTCGCTTTCAGAGAACTCCTGGAAACTCAAACCGAGTCGTTTGGACTTTGAAGGTCTTGTCGAAGCAGAGAAGCTTTCATCCTGTCCAGAACCACAGTTTATAATCTGAGAGGCTGTAAACATGTGAGGAAACATTCTTAAACTCTGTCAGTCAGAACCTGGTGTCGGACACTGTGTGAGGAGCCGGTTCTGGACGGGATCAGCCACACCAACCTTATACACAGGATGTTATGGTACAGATGGAGGAGAAAAGTTCACCGACCACCAGAGCTGAGAACATTGAGCATCTCGGATGGAATTCTTTCCTTTTTAGTCGTAAACTTTATGAACCACAATCACCTTTTATTCATGCTTCAGGTGTGCAAAGAGCATCTCCAATTCATTCTTTTTCTTATTTTAACTGAAAGGGTTCGTTATTTAATTATTTCCAGCAGATTTAAATAAGACAATTGATCCTTATTGATCCCAAACTGCTCCTTTATGCAGTCGTTTGAAACGACTCGTTTCAGTTCCTGCGCCTTTAAGAGCCCCTCCCTAAAAGCCCAACGTCTCCTGATTGGCCCGTTTCCTGAAGCCTGCACTAGGGGAGTTTGTGCCTTATTTGATGTTTTAAAAATACGATGACATCATAAATAGGACAAATGTTCCCTCATTTTATCCGTCAGATTCAAACATGATTCTTTCGAACTTCATGACAAGAATAGATTGGATGAATCTTTGTTTTTGGTTCAGATCCTTGGACTCGGCCCTCAGGCTCAGCTCAGCCCTGGTGGTGATCACAGCATAAAAACAACAACTCTGTAGATTTCTATTATTAGAGTAAATATGGCTGAAGTGTGATCAGCTGTACAAACACAGAACCAATCGATCGCAACACAACTGGACTCAACTGAACTGAACTCTACTGAAATCGAGAAGAAAGAGTAAACAAAACCTCTCAGTGTCTCTGAGCCCTGAGGTTTGGCAAAAAGTGCTTCGTTGGTGCGAGACGTCGACCAACCAGCTTCACTTCCTGTCGCTCCTGTTATTGCCTCGGACCTGCGGCTGCCCCGAACCGGCCAATGGGAGGCCAGCTTTGTGGGGGCGACCGGGTCCTTCCGTAAAGCCGGTCGGTCGCTCAGGTGTGACAGCGGTTAGATCCAAACGCTGAGAAAAGGAGTTCATCACCTCTCTGGGGTGACGTCATCCCGTGGAAACGGCTGATGGTCACATGATGGTCGTGTTCTTAAAGGACCACACCGTTGTTTTTCCATGTTTTCACTTCAGCAAAGGACCAGGGCCAGATCCAGATGTTTCAGGGCTTTACGAGGATGTGTCGACACGATAAACTGACCCAGCTGAGCCTCATCCAGATGTGACCGCAGTGCTGAGCCTCATCCAGATGTGACCGCAGTGCTGAGCCTCATCCAGATGTGACTGCAGTGCTGAGCCTCATCCAGATGTGACTGCAGTGGTGAGCCTCATCCAGATGTGACTGCAGTGCTGAGCCTCATCCAGATGTGACTGCAGTGCTGAGCCTCATCCAGATGTGACTGCAGTGCTGAGCCTCATCCAGATGTGACTGCAGTGGTGAGCCTCATCCAGATGTGACTGCAGTGGTGAGCCTCATCCAGATGTGACTGCAGTGGAATGTCGACACGATCAGCTGAGCCTCATCCAGATGTGACTGCAGTGCTGAGCCTCATCCAGATGTGACCGCAGTGCTGAGCCTCATCCAGATGTGACTGCAGTGCTGAGCCTCATCCAGATGTGACTGCAGTGGTGAGCCTCATCCAGATGTGACTGCAGTGCTGAGCCTCATCCAGATGCGACCGCAGTGCTGAGCCTCATCCAGATGTGACCGCAGTGCTGAGCCTCATCCAGATGTGACCGCAGTGCTGAGCCTCATCCAGATGTGACCGCAGTGCTGAGCCTCATCCAGATGTGACCGCAGTGCTGAGCCTCATCCAGATGTGACTGCAGTGCTGAGCCTCATCCAGATGTGACTGCAGTGGTGAGCCTCATCCAGATGTGACTGCAGTGGTGAGCCTCATCCAGATGTGACTGCAGTGGAATGTCGACACGATCAGCTGAGCCTCATCCAGATGTGACTGCAGTGCTGAGCCTCATCCAGATGTGACCGCAGTGCTGAGCCTCATCCAGATGTGACCGCAGTGCTGAGCCTCATCCAGATGTGACCGCAGTGCTGAGCCTCATCCAGATGTGACTGCAGTGGAACATGAAAACAACAGCACGGTCCTTTAAGCTGAGCCTCACATGAACGGTCTCCTGAAACAAAAAAGAGTTTTCAGACTGAAACTGTGACGTCGGTCGGTAGAAAACCAGCATCTACGCCCTCCCATCCAGTCGTGCGAGTCCGTGAACGCACCGCGACCGTGTCCGTCAGTCAGTGAGTGTCAGTGAATGCATCATCCTTTAACAGAGCTCAGAGGGGCAGGACTCTGTCTGTCTGATCTTTGCAGGAAACACACCATGAAATCCAGGTGAGAGTCACCTGGAGCCGCAGCTCTTACGGTTCCGGCTCACCCCGATGAGGTGATCGCACGCCGCTTTGTACGATGGCTCGTTTCTCCTCGCTTTGACATTGAGACTTCGTGCCCCTGCAGCTCAGCTGAGGAGAACCAAACCGCCGCCGTTGCTTCAACAATCCTTTCTACATCCTCAGCTGGTTTTTCCTCAATCTGAAACTTTGTTTCCAACCTGCCAGACAGCCTGAGATCAGCAGGAGCCTCCTGTCGTCCGTGTGGTCGGTCGGCCGAATATAAAGCAGCCGAACCCACAGCTCCAAAGACTGCAGGTGCTCCAGTCTTTGTTGCTCATCTTATGTCAGATGACCGTCTGATTGGTCCGGAGCAAGGAAACCGAAACGTGAGGTCAGCTCCCGACACACAGCCGCAGCGTTAAAGCTGAAGGAGCCGAGCGTTCAGAAACGAGCGTTCAGAAACGAGCGTTCAGAACCGAGCGTTCAGAACCGAGCGTTCAGAACCGAGCGTTCAGACCCGAGCGTTCAGAGCCGAGCGTTCAGAACCAAGCGTTCAGAACCGAGCGTTCAGACCCGAGCGTTCAGACCCGAGCGTTCAGAACCGAGCGTTCAGAACCGAGCGTTCAGACCCGAGCGTTCAGAACCGAGCGTTCAGAACCGAGCGTTCAGACCCGAGCGTTCGGAACCGAGCGTTCGGAACCGAGCGTTCGGAGCCGAGCGTTCAGAACCGAGCGTTCAGAACCGAGCGTTCAGAAACGAGCGTTCAGAACCGAGCGTTCAGAACCGAGCGTTCAGAACCGAGCGTTCGCAGCCGATCGTTCGCAGCCGAGCGTTCGGAACCAAGCGTTCAGAAACGAGCGTTCAGAGCCGAGCGTTCAGAACCGAGCGTTCAGAACCGAGCGTTCAGAGCCGAGCGTTCAGAACCGAGCGTTCAGAGCGTTCAGAACCGAGCGTTCAGAGCGTTCAGAACCGAGCGTTCAGAACCGAGCGTTCGGAACCGAGCGTTCGGAACCGAGCGTTCGGAACCGAGCGTTCGCAGCCGATCGTTCGCAGCCGAGCGTTCGGAACCAAGCGTTCAGAAACGAGCGTTCAGAACCGAGCGTTCAGAACCGAGCGTTCGGAACCGAGCGTTCGCAGCCGATCGTTCGCAGCCGAGCGTTCGGAACCAAGCGTTCAGAAACGAGCGTTCAGAACCGAGCGTTCAGAACCGATCGTTCGCAGCCGAGCGTTCGGAACCAAGCGTTCAGAACCGAGCGTTCAGAACCGAGCGTTCAGAACCGAGCGTTCAGAACCGAGCGTTCAGAACCTCCTGGGTGATGCAGGTCAGCCTTTAATTGCATTTCCACTCACATCTTCATGCCCCGGCTGTGGAGATGAGATGGCGGCTGCTGAGTGACGAAGACATGGCTGAAGTTTCCGGGGTTTAAACTGTGGGAGAACAGACTCCAGCTCACATCACAGCTGTAAAACTTGTAAAGTGTGCAGGAGTGTTTTCTGCCGGCCAACACTTCTCTGGGTTTTAACTTCAGGCTCCAGCAGGCGTCCTGCGTGTCAGGCTGCTGGCAGAGTTTGGACTGAAAGGTTGTTTCTTCTCATGTTTGGTGGTTTCAGGTAGATGAGGAGCAGACCTGAGCCTCGGTGTGGGGCTTTAAATCAAAGTTTCTGGTTCTGAAGCCCCTCCTCTCCATCGCACCTATGTGTCTTTGGGCTCCAGCTTGCAGGACATGTCGAACAGAAGGTTCTGGTTGTCGATCACCTGGAGCTGCCGAACGTAGGCCTTCGTCTGCAGGTGGGAGGGGGACGTCTCCGTATCCATGGCTACCAGAAACAGAAAGCCATTAAACTGTCAATTCCAGCTCCTATAGCTGCAGTACCACCACATCACCACCAGATGGAGACAGACCACAGCGTTCTTTGTCATGTTTTAATGATTCAGGACATGGGAACTGTTACTGTTACTGTGTGTGTGTGTGTGTGTGCGTGTGTGTGTGTGTGTGTGTGTGTGTGTGTGCGTGTGTGTGTGTGTGTGTGTGTGTGTGTGTGTGTGTGTGTGTGTGTGCACGTTACCCAGCTGAGAGCTCCTGTACCGTCTGATGTTCCTCACCATCTCGGCGACTTTATGCTGCAGCAGAAGAAGAACACAGCTCAGACATCATGTCTCTGATCACATTTTGCTTCCCTGACCTCAGATCTGACGCCACAAACACCTGCAGGTGGACAACGGGCCCTGAGGCACCTGCACAGGTGGACAACGGGCCCTGAGGCACCTGCACAGGTGGACAACGGGCCTTGAGGCACCTGCAGGTGGACAACGGGCCCTGAGGCAACTGCACAGGTGGACAACGGGCCCTGAAGCACCTGCACAGGTGGACAACGGGCCCTGAGGCCCTGAAACAAAGGGGCCCTGAGGCACCTGCACAGGTGGACTACGGGCCCTGAAGCACCTGCACAGGTGGACAACGGGCCCTGAAGCACCTGCACAGGTGGACAACGGGCCTTGAGGCACCTGCAGGTGGACAACGGGCCCTGAAGCACCTGCACAGGGGGACAACGGGCCCTGAGGCACCTGCGCAGGTGGACAACGGGCCCTGAGGCCCTGAAACAAAGGGGCCCTGAGGCACCTGCACAGGGGGACAACGGGCCCTGAGGCACCTGCACAGGGGGACAACGGGCCCTGAGGCACCTGCACAGGTGGACAACGGGCCCTGAAGCACCTGCACAGGGGGACAACGGGCCCTGAGGCACCTGCACAGGTGGACAACGGGCCCTGAGGCACCTGCACAGGTGGACAACGGGCCCTGAGGCACCTGCACAGGTGGACAACGGGCCCTGAGGCACCTGCGCAGGTGGACAACGGGCCCTGAGGCCCTGAAACAAAGGGGCCCTGAGGCACCTGCACAGGTGGACTACGGGCCCTGAGGCCCTGAAACAAAGGGGCCCTGAGGCACCTGCACAGGTGGACTACGGGCCCTGAAGCACCTGCACAGGTGGACAACGGGCCCTGAGGCCCTGAAACAAAGGGGCCCTGAGGCACCTGCACAGGGGGACAACGGGCCCTGAGGCACCTGCACAGGGGGACAACGGGCCCTGAGGCACCTGCACAGGTGGACAACGGGCCCTGAGGCACCTGCACAGGTGGACAACGGGCCCTGAGGCCCTGAAACAAAGGGGCCCTGAGGCACCTGCACAGGTGGACAACGGGCTCCACCTTTCTTTTTGTGACCGCTGTGCGTCTTTTAAATAGTTTTCTCTCTGTTTTGTGGTTGTTCTGTTCTTATTCTGCATCTTGCTTCTCTTTGAAGTCATTTAGCTTCTCTTTGAAGTCATTTAGCTTCTCTTTGAAGTCATTTAGCTTCTCTTTGAAGTCATTTAGCTTCTCTTTGAAGTCATTTAGCTTCTCTTTGACTGACAGCTCATGCTAACGTCATCCTTTGAAGCTGCAGGCTAGAATCCTTTCAAATGTTCTACTTTGTCATCTGACTGAGCAGCTTTAAGAGCCTCATGCAGGTAGAGAGCTTTGAGTGAAGCCATCTCTGCAGTTTGACCTTCTCTGACTGAAAGCCAGCCGACTCACCATCTTCTCAAAGTTGACGAGTTCGCCGTGAAACGTCTTGCAGCTCTCATGAAGAAACGTCAAGTCTGGAAGAGACAGAAATCGGTCAGAAATACAGTCGAGTCGCAGGATAAAGAAGCAGGAAGTCATGACCTCTCTCTGTTTCACTCCTTCTGTCCATCCATCTCAGGAAAGTCTTTTTTCTGCTTCCACTCGTTTGGGTCAGAACACAGAAGTCTGCACGTGTTTTTCTATATTCATGAGGTCCAACAGCACCAAACCTACCGTACTCTGCATTAAGCCCGTAATGAATCACCAGAGATCCGTTTCACAGCAGCTCATCTGGTTAATGCAACTTTACTGCTTTAACTATACTGCTACATTTACTGTTAGATTCAGGTTCAGGTTCCCAGAGTTTCTAAAAGCAGAATGGGAGGCAGAGCCTTCAGTTATCAGGCCCCTAAAAGCAGACTGGGAGGCAGAGCCTTCAGTTATCAGGCCCCTAAAAGCAGACTGGGAGGCAGAGCCTTCAGTTATCAGGCCCCTAAAAGCAGAACGGGAGGCAGAGCCTTCAGTTATCAGGCCCCTAAAAGCAGAATGGGAGGCAGAGCCTTCAGTTATCAGGCCCCTAAAAGCAGAATGGGAGGCAGAGCCTTCAGTTATCAGGCCCCTAAAAGCAGAATGGGAGGCAGAGCCTTCAGTTATCAGGCCCCTAAAAGCAGAATGGGAGGCAGAGCCTTCAGTTATCAGGCCCCTAAAAGCAGAACGGGAGGCAGAGCCTTCAGTTATCAGGCCCCTAAAAGCAGAACGGGAGGCAGAGCCTTCAGTTATCAGGCCCCTAAAAGCAGAACGGGAGGCAGAGCCTTCAGTTATCAGGCCCCTAAAAGCAGAATGGGAGGCAGAGCCTTCAGTTATCAGGCCCCTAAAAGCAGAATGGGAGGCAGAGCCTTCAGTTATCAGGCCCCTAAAAGCAGAACGGGAGGCAGAGCCTTCAGTTATCAGGCCCCTAAAAGCAGAACGGGAGGCAGAGCCTTCAGTTATCAGGCCCCTAAAAGCAGAATGGGAGGCAGAGCCTTCAGTTATCAGGCCCCTAAAAGCAGAATGGGAGGCAGAGCCTTCAGTTATCAGGCCCCTAAAAGCAGAATGGGAGGCAGAGCCTTCAGTTATCAGGCCCCTAAAAGCAGAATGGGAGGCAGAGCCTTCAGTTATCAGGCCCCTAAAAGCAGAATGGGAGGCAGAGCCTTCAGTTATCAGGCCCCTAAAAGCAGAATGGGAGGCAGAGCCTTCAGTTATCAGGCCCCTAAAAGCAGAATGGGAGGCAGAGCCTTCAGTTATCAGGCCCCTAAAAGCAGAATGGGAGGCAGAGCCTTCAGTTATCAGGCCCCTAAAAGCAGAATGGGAGGCAGAGCCTTCAGTTATCAGGCCCCTAAAAGCAGAATGGGAGGCAGAGCCTTCAGTTATCAGGCCCCTAAAAGCAGAATGGGAGGCAGAGCCTTCAGTTATCAGGCCCCTAAAAGCAGAATGGGAGGCAGAGCCTTCAGTTATCAGGCCCCTAAAAGCAGACTGGGAGGCAGAGCCTTCAGTTATCAGGCCCCTAAAAGCAGACTGGGAGGCAGAGCCTTCAGTTATCAGGCCCCTAAAAGCAGAACGGGAGGCAGAGCCTTCAGTTATCAGGCCCCTAAAAGCAGAATGGGAGGCAGAGCCTTCAGTTATCAGGCCCCTAAAAGCAGAATGGGAGGCAGAGCCTTCAGTTATCAGGCCCCTAAAAGCAGAATGGGAGGCAGAGCCTTCAGTTATCAGGCCCCTAAAAGCAGAACGGGAGGCAGAGCCTTCAGTTATCAGGCCCCTAAAAGCAGAACGGGAGGCAGAGCCTTCAGTTATCAGGCCCCTAAAAGCAGAACGGGAGGCAGAGCCTTCAGTTATCAGGCCCCTAAAAGCAGAACGGGAGGCAGAGCCTTCAGTTATCAGGCCCCTAAAAGCAGAATGGGAGGCAGAGCCTTCAGTTATCAGGCCCCTAAAAGCAGAATGGGAGGCAGAGCCTTCAGTTATCAGGCCCCTAAAAGCAGAACGGGAGGCAGAGCCTTCAGTTATCAGGCCCCTAAAAGCAGAACGGGAGGCAGAGCCTTCAGTTATCAGGCCCCTAAAAGCAGAATGGGAGGCAGAGCCTTCAGTTATCAGGCCCCTAAAAGCAGAATGGGAGGCAGAGCCTTCAGTTATCAGGCCCCTAAAAGCAGAATGGGAGGCAGAGCCTTCAGTTATCAGGCCCCTAAAAGCAGAATGGGAGGCAGAGCCTTCAGTTATCAGGCCCCTAAAAGCAGAATGGGAGGCAGAGCCTTCAGTTATCAGGCCCCTAAAAGCAGAATGGGAGGCAGAGCCTTCAGTTATCAGGCCCCTAAAAGCAGAATGGGAGGCAGAGCCTTCAGTTATCAGGCCCCTAAAAGCAGAATGGGAGGCAGAGCCTTCAGTTATCAGGCCCCTAAAAGCAGAATGGGAGGCAGAGCCTTCAGTTATCAGGCCCCTAAAAGCAGAATGGGAGGCAGAGCCTTCAGTTATCAGGCCCCTAAAAGCAGAATGGGAGGCAGAGCCTTCAGTTATCAGGCCCCTAAAAGCAGAATGGGAGGCAGAGCCTTCAGTTATCAGGCCCCTAAAAGCAGAATGGGAGGCAGAGCCTTCAGTTATCAGGCCCCTAAAAGCAGAATGGGAGGCAGAGCCTTCAGTTATCAGGCCCCTAAAAGCAGAATGGGAGGCAGAGCCTTCAGTTATCAGGCCCCTAAAAGCAGAATGGGAGGCAGAGCCTCCTCCCTCTGACATCATTGTTGTCATTAACTTGTGTTTCTCTCTCTCAGCAGGTATCTCTGGCCTGGTGTTACGCTGCTTGTTGTCCCCTCTTTCCTGTCCTCTCAGCCCCAGCTGGTCCAGGCAGATGGACCCTTCCTGGTTCTGGTTCTGATGGAGGTTTCTTCCTGGTTCTGGTTCTGATGGAGGTTTCTTCCTGTTAAAGGGAGTTTTTTCTCTCCACAGTCGCCTCGTGCAGCTCAGGATGGGTTTCCTCAGCTCGGATACAGTTTTAATTGGCTCTGAATGTATGAATTGGACTGATTTGGAATTTAATTGACTGGATTATGATTATAATGAACTGAACTATTACCTCCAGATGATATTCGATGTAATTTGGACGCTCAGGATGGGTTTCAGTCGTTTCCTCAGCTCGGCTGCTTCCTTCTTTATTGGCTTCGTATAAATTGGATTTGATTGGATGAACTGGGTTGAATTGGACTTTATCTTTGAAGTGTTTTGGGGTGAGAGATGCTGTGATTTTCTAAATAAAAGTGAAACTTTAAGCGGACTGTCGGTGTGTCCTCGCAAAAACAGCAGAACAGAACCAGTTTGAAAGGGAGATTCTGGACCTGGGCCCGTTTCAGGGCCTCAGGAACCGCTAACTGTCAACGCTGGTCCTCACAAAAGTAGAAGAACAGGCCTGTCGCGCAGCTGAAGACGAGTCTTTGAACAGCCGGGATACAGAGCCCATTAATTAGCGAGGGCAGCTAACTGCAGCTTCACATCTGGTTCACAGCTGGAGGCAAACAGAGTCTCAGAGGACCAGAAGATGAATGTAGAAACGAGCAGATCTTTTTCCACCTGTGCTGCTAATCAGAGCTCATCTGAAAACAGCCCAAACTCCTGGGAAATACCATCAACTGTTCAGCTTTAGACGCCCGAGGAGGCGTGGGCTGAATACCTGAAACATTTGCACTTTGTTGGAACAGTTTCTGGGGTTTAGCATCACCTTTGAGCAGCAGAGGGGTGAAGGGGATCAGCGGAGGTCTCAGGCTGGTGATCAGGTCCCTGTAGGACTTGTGGTTCCTGGAGGGGTCCTGCAAGCCGAGAGAGAAGCGCCGTCATTTTAAACCACATCAGTCCTCAGAAACATAAAAACAAGCGTCTTCTACTCACAGCGGTGCTCTCAAACTGCTGAAACTGCTTCCTGAACTTTCCTGGGAGACCCTGAACACACAGAACAACAGATGACATCATCAATATGTCGACTTTTCTGTTTCCAGCTGCGACACCAAGCCTTAAAAACAGAATCAACGTGAACTACAGGACAACAAAAAGGAAAAATACCACAGAAATTAACGTTAATTTGGGTTAAAACCAGCAGAAAGAGACATAAGAGCAGGAGGCCGCCGCCTGTGAGGAGGTCAGAGGTGTCGTACCTCCCAGGTGAGCCGCAGCCTGCTGATCGCGGGGTTATCCAGACCCAGAACCACGGCCAGAAAGGACAGCAGGTCCTGCTGCTGCTTGCAGCTGAAACACAAGAATGAATGTTCACATTCAGGCTGTCCGAGAAGGATTTCACATGGTTCCTCACTGAGTTACTGGCATAGAGCTCTGTAACCTGCTGAGTTAGCATGTTAGCTTTGATGCTAACTTGAGACCATTTTCCAGACGAGTATTTTTAAATGCTTTATCTTGATTTGTTTCCTCTTCATGAATTCTTTACCGTTGCTTGTGTGAAGCACTTTGTAACGCGTTTTAAAACAGTTAATAACAAATAAAGAATGAATGGTTTTGAGAACAGATAGGAATCCATTTGTAGGCTACATCTGTCATTTTGAGATGCTAACTAGACATAAAGTTGACAGTTTTAGAAGCTAACATATCTTTAGACAAACTTATCATTTGTAGGCTACATTTTTCATAATGGGAGGTTAACTTGCCATGTTTTGATGCTAACTTGCCATGTTTTGATGCTAACTTGTCATGTTTAGATGCTAACTTGTCATGTTTAGATGCTAACTTGTCATGATTAGATGCTAACTTGTCATTTTTCAAAACTAACTTTATTTTATGTACAACCTTATAATTTGTAGACTACATCTGTCATTTTGAGATGCTAACTAGACATAAAGTTGACAGTTTTAGAAGCTAACATATCTTTAGACAAACTTATCATTTGTAGGCTACATTTTTCATAATGGGAGGTTAACTTGCCATGTTTTGATGCTAACTTGTCATGTTTAGATGCTAACTTGTCATGTTTAGATGCTAACTTGTCATGATTAGATGCTAACTTGTCATTTTTCAAAACTAACTTTATTTTATGTACAACCTTATAATTTGTAGGCTACATCTGTCATTTTGAGATGCTAACTAGACATAAAGTTGACAGTTTTAGAAGCTAACATATCTTTAGACAAACTTATCATTTGTAGGCTACATTTTTCATAATGGGAGGTTAACTTGCCATGATTAGATGCTAACTTGTCATGTTTAGATGCTAACTTGTCATGATTAGATGCTAACTTGTCATTTTTCAAAACTAACTTTATTTTATGTACAACCTTATAATTTGTAGACTACATCTGTCATTTTGAGATGCTAACTAGACATAAAGTTGACAGTTTTAGAAGCTAACTTATATCTTTAGACAAACTTATCATTTGTAGGCTACATTTTTCATAATGAGAGGTTAACTTGTCATGTTTAGATGCTAACTTGCCATGTTTAGATGCTAACATGCCATGTTTAGATACTACCTTGCCATGTTTAGATGCTAACTTGCCATGTTTAGATGCTAACTTGCCATGTTCAGATGCTAACATGCCATGTTTAGATACTACCTTGCCATGTTTAGATGCTAACTTGCCATGTTTAGATGCTAACTTGCCATGTTCAGATGCTAACATGCCATGTTCAGATGCTAACATGCCATGTTTAGATGCTAACTTGCCATGTTCAGATGCTAACATGCCATGTTTAGATGCTACCTTGCCATGTTTAGATGCTAACTTGCCATGTTTAGATGCTAACTTGCCATGTTCAGATGCTAACATGCCATGTTTAGATGCTACCTTGCCATGTTTAGATGCTAACTTGTTATTTTGAGATTCTAACTTGCCATGTTTAGATGCTAACTTGCCATGTACAGATGCTAACATGCCATGTTTAGATGCTAACTTGTTATTTTGAGATTCTAACTTGCCATGTTTAGATGCTAACTTGCCATGTACAGATGCTAACATGCCATGTTTAGATGCTAACTTGTTATTTTGAGATTCTACCTTGCCATGTTTAGATGCTAACTTGCCATGTTTAGATGCTAACTTGTTATTTTGAGATTCTATCATGCCATGTTTAGATGCTAACTTCCCATGTTTAGATGCTAACATGCCATGTTTAGATGCTAACTTGCTTTATTTTGAAAGGCTTTTTTGCTTTTCTGTGATAATTCGGAGTTAAGAGAGACTAAGAAACAATTTGGTATTAGAGTTTGAGACGACTTATGTTGAGAGGCTAACTCATTATGTTTAAAAAGAGATTAACTTCTTATTTTCACTCATTTTAAGTTTTTTCTGTATCACGTTGTTTTATCATATAATTCTGGGCTTGGTTTGCAGCATCTTCAGATTATTTATCTGAAAAACAAGTTCCTAATAAACAAAAAACAAAGTGTGTGTCACAAAAATGCAGCTCTACGTATTAGAAAATAAATATTACTATATTTGTCCTTCAAAGAGCTGCAACTGCTTCATGATGATTAAAAACAGTGTTTTTAGTGTTTTTAAAGCTAAATGATTTTTTCTGCTCATCAAACTGAAATTTTGTGCATTTTCAAACATCCTGAAGAGATTGGAGTTGAGGCTTTGACTCACAGCGCTGCGATCTTGATGAACTTGCGGAGCAGCTGGATCCTCTTCGGCAGAGACTGACACTGCAGGATCTCCGTGGCGACCCAGTGCTGCACCTCGCTGCAGCGCTGCAGTACCAGCTCCAGGTTCAGGGGGCGCCAGCGGGACTGCTCTCCGTGAAACACGTAGCACACAAACTCCACCTGCAGCAGACAGAGGTGTGCAGTGAGGATCTGCGTCCCGAGCTGTTTAAGCCAGGGTCGTCACGGTTTCACTGACCTCGTGCACACAGCTGAAGAGCTCCCAGTCAAACACCACCAGCTGATTGGCTACTTCCTCTGCCGACATATCGTGAAGTTTGCTGTCACCTGGTGTCCAGTGGATCTCTTCAGGAAGGGGAAGCTGAGAGTGCAGGAAGTGACATCATCAGAAACCTCAACCTGAGCCCAAACATCCTTCAGAAATCACCAGCTGGTTTGTTGTGGTTCTCCTAAAGTATCCGTAGCATTATGGGCCGATAATCACGATTAATCGCATAAAACGCACTTTTACTGGAACTGCACGTCATGTGATGGAAGCCCTCCGGCGATGAGACAATTCAGCGCCGTCTGGAGGAACTTTGAGGCGAAAATGGCCCTGAAGAAAGTCCCGTAACCTTCTGCATGTTTGTAAGATTAAAGCGATTTTTAGCTCATAAAATGACTTTTTTGATGGATTTTTTTACGGTGAAGGACAAGTTTTCATATTTCTAAAGTCCATGTGAGGTGAAGATGTTTGACTTAAAGGTCGAAAGACAACGACTCTCCTTCCAGAGAGCTCAGAGAACAGCCGAGTTTGTACGAATTTACAGTTTTCATGCAGAGAAACGCTCATTCTGAGACGGTTGTCTTTGGCTTCAGGAGCGTAAAACACATAAAAACCTGAGTATTTCAGAAATAATCATGCAATAATTCCACCGAAGGGTCAGATCCTCACCAGTGAGTCCAGTTCTGAGGCCTCGCAGGCGAACAGGTGAGTGTTGACTCCCAGGGTGGTGAAGACGGCCTCATCGCTGGGACGAAACACAGCTTTCTCTGAACAGACAGCCGCAGAGAGACATTAACCCACTGCAGGTAAACCCAGCCCCACACCTGTGAGAGAGTGAGTGTGCGCTGACCTCCGGATGATGTCACGGCCACCAGGATCAGGTTTCCGGGCAGAACGGGTTGGTCTTCGCTGTACTGCAGCTTCTCTCTGACCAGAGCCAGAATCTCTCCGACCCGGCAGGACAGGCGGCTCCTGATGGTGACGTACGAGTGGTCCGGGGTGTAGACCCTGCAGAAGACTGCGAAAAAAGATGGCTGCCGTCAGGTCATGTGACTGAGAAACATCCTCCTGAGTGGAAAAGTAACTCTGTGACCTTCACAAACCACAGCAGAGCTGCTTTTTTACGCTCGTCACTCATGAACAACATGATGTGCACGAGTCTAAACCTGCATGGACCCACTTAGTGCTGCAGGGAGCCTCTAACCGGCGTCCACGCTCAGCTCAGTTAAAGGGCCAGTCCTGAGCCAGTTAAAGGGCCAGTCCTGATCCAGTTAAAGGGCCAGTCCTGAGCCAGTCCTGAGCCAGTTAAAGGGCCAGTCCTGATCCAGTTAAAGGGCCAGTCCTGAGCCAGTCCTGATCCAGTTAAAGGGCCAGTCCTGAGCCAGTCCTGAGCCAGTTAAAGGGCCAGTCCTGATCCAGTTAAAGGGCCAGTCCTGAGCCAGTCCTGAGCCAGTTAAAGGACCAGCCCTGAGCCAGTTAAAGGGCCAGTCCTGAGCCAGTCTTGAGCCAGTTAAAGGACCAGCCCTGAGCCAGTTAAAGGACCAGTCCTGATCCAGTTAAAGGGCCAGTCCTGATCCAGTTAAAGGGCCAGTCCTGATCCAGTTAAAGGACCAGTCCTGATCCAGTTAAAGGGCCAGTCCTGATCCAGTTAAAGGACCAGTCCTGAGCCAGTCCTGAGCCAGTTAAAGGACCAGCCCTGAGCCAGTTAAAGGGCCAGTCCTGATCCAGTTAAAGGGCCAGTCCTGAGCCAGTCCTGAGCCAGTTAAAGGGCCAGTCCTGAGCCAGTCCTGAGCCAGTTAAAGGGCCAGTCCTGAGCCAGTTAAAGGGCCAGTCCTGATCCAGTTAAAGGGCCAGTCCTGAGCCAGTCCTGAGCCAGTTAAAGGGCCAGTCCTGATCCAGTTAAAGGGCCAGTCCTGAGCCAGTCCTGATCCAGTTAAAGGGCCAGTCCTGAGCCAGTCCTGAGCCAGTTAAAGGGCCAGTCCTGATCCAGTTAAAGGGCCAGTCCTGAGCCAGTCCTGAGCCAGTTAAAGGGCCAGTCCTGAGCCAGTCCTGAGCCAGTTAAAGGGCCAGTCCTGATCCAGTTAAAGGACCAGTCCTGAGCCAGTCTTGAGCCAGTTAAAGGACCAGCCCTGAGCCAGTTAAAGGACCAGTCCTGATCCAGTTAAAGGGCCAGTCCTGATCCAGTTAAAGGGCCAGTCCTGATCCAGTTAAAGGACCAGTCCTGATCCAGTTAAAGGGCCAGTCCTGATCCAGTTAAAGGACCAGTCCTGAGCCAGTCCTGAGCCAGTTAAAGGACCAGCCCTGAGCCAGTTAAAGGGCCAGTCCTGATCCAGTTAAAGGGCCAGTCCTGAGCCAGTCCTGAGCCAGTTAAAGGGCCAGTCCTGAGCCAGTCCTGAGCCAGTTAAAGGGCCAGTCCTGAGCCAGTTAAAGGGCCAGTCCTGATCCAGTTAAAGGGCCAGTCCTGAGCCAGTCCTGAGCCAGTTAAAGGGCCAGTCCTGAGCCAGTTAAAGGGCCAGTCCTGATCCAGTTAAAGGGCCAGTCCTGAGCCAGTCCTGAGCCAGTTAAAGGGCCAGTCCTGAGCCAGTTAAAGGGCCAGTCCTGAGCCAGTTAATGGGCCAGTCCTGAGCCAGTTAAAGGGCCAGTTAAAGGGCCAGTCCTGAGCCAGTTAAAGGGCCAGTCCTGATCCAGTTAAAGGGCCAGTCCTGAGCCAGTCCTGAGCCAGTTAAAGGGCCAGTCCTGAGCCAGTTAAAGGGCCAGTCCTGAGCCAGTTAATGGGCCAGTCCTGAGCCAGTTAAAGGGCCAGTTAAAGGGCCAGTCCTGATCCAGTCCTGTTTGCTCTGGGTGTGTCGGTATGTGGTTTGGGTGTCCCAGCCGCAGACAGCAGGTGTATTTACATTTCAGCCGTGTGTGCAGACAGATTATCATGCTTTGTGTGTGCAGGTGGGTGTGTGTCGTACTCTCGTCTGAGCCCCTGAAGGCCTCTCTGGGCTGCAGACAGGCGTCGATGCGTCTGAAGTGTCTGAACAGAGGACGGACCTGCTTCTTCCTGCTTTCCTTCTCCTCCTCAGAGCTGAACGACACAGAAAATCAGCACGATGCAAATTAAATTTAGAAAGTGCAGAAATACAACAAAGACCTAATGAATCCATTCCTGTAAAGAGATAAATATAGAACTGATTACAGCTTCACAGCCCCTTAACTTCACTGATGAACACTGATGGAAGTGCAGAGTGTCGTCTAAAATGGTTCAGATCTGATGACTGAAGCTCTCTTTAAAAGAAAGTAATCTGCCATCAGACAGCACCGGTTTTAATGGCAGATAAAACGGCAGGTGGAACGGCAGGTGGAACGGCAGGTAAAACGGCTGGAACGGCAGGTAAAACGGCTGGAAAGGCAGGTGAAACGGCAGGTAAAACGGCTGGAACGGCAGGTAAAACGGCAGGTAAAACACAGGTAAAACGGCAGGTAAAACGGCAGGTAAAACGGCAGGTAAAACGGCTGGAAGGGCAGGTAAAATGGCAGGTAAAACAGCTGGAACGGCAGGTAAAAAGGTTGGTAAAACAGCTGGAACGGCAGGTAAACCGGTTGGAACGGCAGGTAAACCGGCTGGAACGGCAGGTAAAAAGGTTGGAATGGCAGGTAAAAAGGTTGGTAAAACAGCTGGAACGGCAGGTAAACCGGCTGGAACGGCAGGTAAAAAGGTTGGTAAAACAGCTGGAACGGCAGGTAAAAAGGTTGGAATGGCAGGTAAAACAGCTGGAACGGCAGGTAAAACAGCTGGAACGGCAGGTAAAACGGCTGGAACGGCAGGTAAAACAGCTGGAACGGCAGGTAAACCGGCTCGAACGGCAGGTAAAACGGCTGGAACGGCAGGTAAAAAGGTTGGAACGGCAGGTAAAACGGCTCGAACGGCAGGTAAAACAGCTGGAACGGCAGGTAAACCGGCTCGAACGGCAGGTAAAACGGCAGCTGGAACGGCAGGTAAAAAGGTTGGAACGGCAGGTAAAACGGCTCGAACGGCAGGTAAAACAGCTGGAACGGCAGGTAAACCGGCTCGAACGGCAGGTAAAACGGCTGGAACGGCAGGTAAAAAGGTTGGAACGGCAGGTAAAACGGCTCGAACGGCAGGTAAAACAGCTGGAACGGCAGGTAAACCGGCTCGAACGGCAGGTAAAACGGCAGCTGGAACGGCAGGTAAAAAGGTTGGAACGGCAGGTAAAACGGCTGGAACGGCAGGTAAACCGGCTGGAACGGCAGGTAAAACAGCTGGAACGGCAGGTAAAAAGGTTGGAACGGCAGGTAAAAAGGTTGGAATGGCAGGTAAAACGGCTGGAACGGCAGGTAAAAAGGTTGGAACGGCAGGTAAAAAGGTTGGAACGGCAGGTAAAACTGCTGGAACGGCAGGTAAAACGGCTGGAACGGCAGGTAAAAAGGTTGGAACGGCAGGTAAAACGGCTGGAACGGCAGGTAAAACTGCTGGAACGGCAGGTAAAAAGGTTGGAACGGCAGGTAAAAAGGTTGGAACGGCAGGTAAAAAGGTTGGAACGGCAGGTAAAACAGCTGGAACGGCAGGTAAAAAGGTTGGAACGGCAGGTAAAACAGGCCACAGACGGCGGTCCAAGAGACTTACGGGCAGTTTAAGATCTCGGTCCAGCGCTGCAGCTTCAGGACGTCCTCCACCAGCTCAGGAAAGCGGCTCAGCTCCTGCAGGGCCAGCATGTACAGCTCCTGCACACAGCGACACACAAACAACCAATCAGGCTCCTGCCCGCACAGTTCTGTCACTTAAAGGGAAATGATGCTGTTTTTCTTTCACTTTCAGTCGGACACAGATGGTTCTGATCCTGATCTTCTAATCACAGCTGAAATAACAAAACGTTGGAATTCCCTGATGATTATCAGGAAGGAAGACGTGTAGAGACCCGGCTGTGGTTTGTTCCAGGAAGCAGAGATCTGATCGTGATCTTCAGCAAACCAACAGGTTAACAAACCAGGTTCTGATCAGCTTCATTTCTTCATATTTATCCATAAAAACAGGAAGCAGCTGCAGAGATTCACTGAAACATGTTCAAACCTGAACATAAACCCAGAATCTGAGGCAGAAACAGAGTTTTTATCAGTTCTCAGCAGCTTTAAAGTGAATCTCTGGTCTGAGCTCCTTTATTCTCCAACACAGCCTGAACCCTCTGAGACAAGCTTTCTGTCATTTCTTTAAGGAGTCTTCAGGAATAGTTCTCCAGGCTTCTTGAAGGACATCCCAAAGCTCTTCTTTGGATGTGGGCTGCCTTTTGTTCTTTGCTAAGTTGTCTGTTCTGTGTCGACACAACACTGGTTCATCCCTTGAGTTAGGAGCCTTTTTTCTGCCTGAATGGTTCATAGCTCAGAGTTAAGTGGCTGAACAAAGAAAAAACACTGAAAATGCTCAGGAACAAGGACTGAAGATGAGGGAAAAAGCAGAAAATGTCCAAAGAAAAACTGTGAAAGAGCTTCAGAAAGCTGCAGAACTGCTGATCAGGACACTTTAAAGGTTTCAGAAAGCTGCAGAACTGTTGATCAGGACACTTTAAAGGTTTCAGAAAGCTGCAGAACTGTTGATCAGGACACTTTAAAGGTTTCAGAAAGCTGCAGAACTGTTGATCAGGACACTTTAAAGGTTTCAGAAAGCTGCAGAACTGTTGATCAGGACACTTTAAAGGTTACAGAAAGCTGCAGAACTGTTGATCAGGACACTTTAAAGGTTTCAGAAAGCTGCAGAACTATTGATCAGGACACTTTAAAGGTTTCAGAAAGCTGCAGAACTGTTGATCAGGACACTTTAAAGGTTTCAGAAAGCTGCAGAACTGTTGATCAGGACACTTTAAAGGTTACAGAAAGCTGCAGAACTGTTGATCAGGACACTTTAAAGGTTTCAGAAAGCTGCAGAACTATTGATCAGGACACTTTAAAGGTTTCAGAAAGCTGCAGAACTATTGATCAGGACACTTTAAAGGTTTCAGAAAGCTGCAGAACTATTGATCAGGACACTTTAAAGGTTTCAGAAAGCTGCAGAACTATTGATCAGGACACTTTAAAGGTTTCAGAAAGCTGCAGAACTGTGGATCAGGACACTTTAAAGGTTTCAGAAAGCTGCAGAACTATTGATCAGGACACTTTAAAGGTTTCAGAAAGCTGCAGAACTATTGATCAGGACACTTTAAAGGTTTCAGAAAGCTGCAGAACTGTTGATCAGGACACTTTAAAGGTTTCAGAAAGCTGCAGAACTATTGATCAGGACACTTTAAAGGTTTCAGAAAGCTGCAGAACTATTGATCAGGACACTTTAAAGGTTTCAGAAAGCTGCAGAACTATTGATCAGGACACTTTAAAGGTTTCAGAAAGCTGCAGAACTGTGGATCAGGACACTTTAAAGGTTTCAGAAAGCTGCAGAACTGTGGATCAGGACACTTTAAAGGTTTCAGAAAGCTGCAGAACTATTGATCAGGACACTTTAAAGGTTACAGAAAGCTGCAGAACTATTGATCAGGACACTTTAAAGGTTTCAGAAAGCTGCAGAACTGTTGATCAGGACACTTTAAAGGTTTCAGAAAGCTGCAGAACTATTGATCAGGACACTTTAAAGGTTTCAGAAAGCTGCAGAACTGTGGATCAGGACACTTTAAAGGTTTCAGAAAGCTGCAGAACTGTTGATCAGGACACTTTAAAGGTTACAGAAAGCTGCAGAACTATTGATCAGGACACTTTAAAGGTTTCAGAAAGCTGCAGAACTATTGATCAGGACACTTTAAAGGTTTCAGAAAGCTGCAGAACTGTTGATCAGGACACTTTAAAGGTTTCAGAAAGCTGCAGAACTGTGGATCAGGACACTTTAAAGGTTTCAGAAAGCTGCAGAACTATTGATCAGGACACTTTAAAGGTTACAGAAAGCTGCAGAACTATTGATCAGGACACTTTAAAGGTTTCAGAAAGCTGCAGAACTGTTGATCAGGACACTTTAAAGGTTTCAGAAAGCTGCAGAACTATTGATCAGGACACTTTAAAGGTTTCAGAAAGCTGCAGAACTGTGGATCAGGACACTTTAAAGGTTTCAGAAAGCTGCAGAACTGTTGATCAGGACACTTTAAAGGTTACAGAAAGCTGCAGAACTATTGATCAGGACACTTTAAAGGTTTCAGAAAGCTGCAGAACTATTGATCAGGACACTTTAAAGGTTTCAGAAAGCTGCAGAACTGTTGATCAGGACACTTTAAAGGTTTCAGAAAGCTGCAGAACTATTGATCAGGACACTTTAAAGGTTTCAGAAAGCTGCAGAACTGTTGATCAGGACACTTTAAAGGTTTCAGAAAGCTGCAGAACTATTGATCAGGACACTTTAAAGGTTTCAGAAAGCTGCAGAACTGTTGATCAGGACACTTTAAAGGTTTCAGAAAGCTGCAGAACTGTTGATCAGGACACTTTAAAGGTTACAGAAAGCTGCAGAACTATTGATCAGGACACTTTAAAGGTTTCAGAAAGCTGCAGAACTATTGATCAGGACACTTTAAAGGTTTCAGAAAGCTGCAGAACTATTGATCAGGACACTTTAAAGGTTACAGAAAGCTGCAGAACTATTGATCAGGACACTTTAAAGGTTTCAGAAAGCTGCAGAACTGTTGATCAGGACACTTTAAAGGTTTCAGAAAGCTGCAGAACTGTTGATCAGGACACTTTAAAGGTTACAGAAAGCTGCAGAACTGTTGATCAGGACACTTTAAAGGTTTCAGAAAGCTGCAGAACTGTTGATCAGGACACTTTAAAGGTTACAGAAAGCTGCAGAACTGTTGATCAGGACACTTTAAAGGTTTCAGAAAGCTGCAGAACTATTGATCAGGACACTTTAAAGGTTTCAGAAAGCTGCAGAACTATTGATCAGGACACTTTAAAGGTTTCAGAAAGCTGCAGAACTATTGATCAGGACACTTTAAAGGTTTCAGAAAGCTGCAGAACTGTTGATCAGGACACTTTAAAGGTTTCAGAAAGCTGCAGAACTATTGATCAGGACACTTTAAAGGTTACAGAAAGCTGCAGAACTGTTGATCAGGACACTTTAAAGGTTTCAGAAAGCTGCAGAACTGTTGATCAGGACACTTTAAAGGTTTCAGAAAGCTGCAGAACTGTTGATCAGGACACTTTAAAGGTTTCAGAAAGCTGCAGAACTATTGATCAGGACACTTTAAAGGTTACTGGGAGTCTGGAAGAAATGAGCCTCTTACCTTTGGGAAGCTGTTGCTGCGCTCGCCCTCCTCCTGCAGCAGCTCTCGGTAGGTGTCCAGGTACCTGAACGCCACGTTCAGCACCGCCTGCTTCCTCTCCGCTGCGCTCATCTCGGCCTTGGTCTCTCCATCCCTCTCTCCTCCTCTTCCATCCCTCTCTCCTCCTCTTCCATCCCTCTCTCCTCCTCTTCCATCCCTCTCTCCTCCTCTTCCATCCCTCGCCTTCCCCTCTGCCTCCCTCCCTCCCCCGTCTCCATCCAGAGTGAATCTGGGAGAGTCGAGTTAAGGAGGAAACACGTTTGATTTGTTCGAAGCTTCGCCCCGATTCTGGACATCTTAAAAACATCGTTTACATTTTGTGTGTTTACTGGTGTCATTATGGAACAAACAAACAAATAAACCAACCAACAAAACAAACAAATCAATAAACAAACCAAACAACAAAACAAACAACAAACAAATCAATAAACAAACAAACAAATAAACAAAAAGCACCTGCAGTGAAGCAGTTAAAGTGAGAAACTCTGCAGCTTCAGCAGCCGCCATGATGACCCACATAATGCTGCACGTGCACACACACACGTGCACACACACACGTGCACACACATGCACGCCCACAGCTGCCTCAGTCTCTGAACACAGCTTTTTTTATTTTCCTGCTCTCCGATTGGCTGGAGTGTTCACTTCTCTCTCTGTCCTGTTTTTGGGAGGTCGTGACTTGGAACTCCATTTCCCATGATGCCTTGCGATGCTCTCTCTGCGTCAAACGAAGCAGAATCCTCCATCATGAATGTTTCAGCGGGAGCTGCAGGACACGCTGTCCTCTGGCCTCACAGCGGAGGAAGACCAGGCTGTCCCTTCCACTCCATCCACCCACATCCCTCCCTGCTCCACTTCCTCTTCTTCTCTCTGTGGGGGGGGGGGGCGACTGTAACGCCGCCTCCATCTTTGCTTCCAGGCCGGTTTTAACCTGCATCCATCTGTGCTGCAGCTGCTTTCTGTAACACCCACACAACCCTTTTCCTTCACATCACAATGATTTTTCTGCATCAGTTCACCCTGTGGCTAACTTACCCCCAGCTGCACCACAGCGCCCCCCACAGGCCGCCGCTTCTGGGGCACAAACTCATCTTCTCACAAAGGAAGTCGTCCTTTCAGCGCTGGGTCAAAGAGGCGGGATCCATGACACCAGCACCAAGGAGGCAGGAGGTTTGCCTCAGTTCTCTCTCTGTTTCAGTGGAACATCGAGCTGCTTGATGCTTCAGATTCAAACGATCTGTGACGGAGCTGATGGAGGCCGACAGTCCGAGTCCCGGAGCCCCGAACAAAGAGCCCCACAACTCTCACATCTCCCCGAGTACTCGACCCAGTTTCCTCTCAGACTGAAGCAGCGGAACTCGTGTGTCAAACAGGAAACGATGTTCAGAAGCTTCTGATCAGAACAAACATCCAGCTGCAGCTGAAGGTCTAAAGCAGACCGACTCATCTCGCCGTGTCCCACAGTTCACCTTCTCTCTGAAAAATGCAGCAGCAGAGCTCAGGGTGGGAGCCAGGATGGAGCCGAAGTCCTGAAAAAGGTCATTAAATGAGCCAAAACTTTGAGTTCCTGGACTGAGACATGAAGTATGCTTTGAGGTTTTCTGCTGAAAACTTCCTTTTCCTCAGGAGAGGGTGGGGCAGAACAAACCACAGGCCGCAGCTGCTCAGCGTCCGCCTGCAGGCAGAAAGCAGGGAAAAGACAAACCAGAGGCTCCCCAAACGTGCACGGACGCCACCGTGCACGTTTGGGGAAAAGACAAACCCGCCGACTGGAGAAAACCAGCAGGCCACCAAGTTTAAAACTAAGCAGTCCAACACGACCGCGAGCGTGCACGGACACAGACGCACATGCACGTGAGCATGCACGGACACGAACGTATGTGAGCGTGCACGGACACAGTGCACGGACACAGTGCACGGACAGAAGCTTCCGCAGGTGGAGGATACTGCTGCAGCAGGACTTGTTGCAGCCTGTCGGCCGTCAGGAAGATGGGATGCGTCAACATGAAGTCATCCAGCAGCGTTTCTGCAGAGAGACACAAAACAGAGAGGGTCAACGCACGGACTGCACCTGAACGCACCACCTGAACGCACGGACTGCACCTGAACGCACCATCTGCACCTGAACGCACGGACTGCACCTGAACGCACCACCTGAACGCAGGGACTGCACCTGAACGCACGGACTGCACCTGAACGCACCACCTGAACGCACCATCTGCACCTGAACGCACCACCTGAACGCACGGACTGCACCTGAACGCACCATCTGCACCTGAACGCACGGACTGCACCTGAACGCACCACCTGAACGCAGGGACTGCACCTGAACGCACGGACTGCACCTGAACGCACCACCTGAACGCACCATCTGCACCTGAACGCACCACCTGAACGCACGGACTGCACCTGAACGCACCACCTGAACGCAGGGACTGCACCTGAATGCACCACCTGAACGCACGGACTGCACCTGAACGCACGGACTGCACCTGAACGCACGGACTGCACCTGAACGCACGGACTGCACCTGAACGCAGCACCTGAACGCACGGACTGCACCTGAACGCAGCACCTGAACGCAGGGACTGCACCTGAACGCACCACCTGAACGCAGGGACTGCACCTGAACGCACCACCTGAACGCACGGACTGCACCTGAACGCACGGACTGCACCTGAACGCACCACCTGAACGCACCATCTGCACCTGAACGCACCACCTGAACGCACGGACTGCACCTGAACGCACCACCTGAACGCAGGGACTGCACCTGAATGCACCACCTGAACGCACGGACTGCACCTGAACGCACGGACTGCACCTGAACGCACGGACTGCACCTGAACGCACCACCTGAACGCACGGACTGCACCTGAACGCACCACCTGAACGCAGGGACTGCACCTGAACGCACCACCTGAACGCAGGGACTGCACCTGAACGCACCACCTGAACGCACGGACTGCACCTGAACGCACGGACTGCACCTGAACGCACCACCTGAACGCAGGGACTGCACCTGAACGCACCATCTGCACCTGAACGCACCACCTGAACGCACGGACTGCACCTGAACGCACCACCTGAACGCACCAGCTGCACCTGAACGCACCAGCTGCACCTGAACGCACCACCTGCACGCACCTCCTGCACCTGAACGCACCACCTGCACGCACCTCCTGCACCTGAACGCACCACCTGAACGCACCACCTGCACCTGAACGCACCTCCTGCACCTGAACGCACCACCTGCACGCACCTCCTGCACCTGAACGCACCATCTGCACCTGAACGCACCATCTGCACCAGCAGCCTGAAACCAGCGGCATGTTTCACACACTCAGATAAATGTTGAGCTCAGCTCACAGACACACGGAAACATTCACGTTCAGGAGGGAAATATTTCCTATTTAACAGTTTAAAGAATCTAAATCACATTTCATCTAAACATTCTGAGAGGTTCCCGTTTCGTCTGAGCAGACCGGAGCTGGAGAGCAGGCGGTAAAAACAGCTGCACTGAGCCACTGAAGGGAGGCGGCGGCCGGGAGGAAACATGCTGAAGCAGCAGCGCTCGGCTCACATTCACTGAAATATACTGCTGCTGCTGCTCTGTGTGTGCAGGAGCCATGCTGCAGTGGGCGGGGCCTGTCGGGGGCCGCCCACTGCAGGCGGTTACCATAGAGACACCACGTTGGTGACAGCAGGAGGAGGAAGATGTGGGAGAAGAAGAAGAAACGCAGCAGAGGCAGAAGAAGAATCAGTGTGTGTGTGTCAGTAATAACAGGATCAGACGGCTCTTTAAAGCTGATCAGCGATCAATACGTTGGCGCCGGTCACTCAGAGGAAGTCTGAGAACCTTAAACCCATGTGGAACGACTGCCTTAAGGTCTCAGGGCGAACGTTCGGTTCGTTTCCTCGGGCCGGCGGCTCCGTTTGGGCAGAAGCTCGTCCGCCTGAAAACGTGGGAACCGAAGACAGGAAGTGACACGGGGAGGGTTTCCGGCGCTGGCCAATCAATGAGTCGGGTTTTCTTCTTCATCGGGCTTTTTCTCTTCCTGGTCGGCGCTCATTTTGGGCCCAAACCAGCAGCCGATCCTGGTGTGAAAGCGTCCTCAGAGGCCGCAGTTTCCGGCCACACAGTTCTGCCATGTGTGCCTCTTCAACGTGGCAACACATCCACGTGCACGGCTGTGCGTGTGCACGGCTGAGCGTGTGCACGGCTGAGCGTGTGCACGGCTGTGCGTGTGCACGGCTGAGCATGTTTGAGCGTGTTTGTGACTGTCATCACATCACAAAACTGTCGGGGGAGAAAAACAATCTCTGATTTGGGGTTTTTCTTTCTTTCTTTTAACCGGAAGCAATGCAGCGAACACACGTGCACGGAGCGAACACACGTGCACGCAGCGAACACACGTGCACGGAGCGAACACACGTGCACGCAGCGAACACACGTGCACGCAGCACTACATTCATTTATGTATCTGGTGAACACTGATGATTAGCCATCAGTTTCACAGCTTTCAGTGCAATAAACTGCACAAACGCAGTCATGTGATCATTGAAAACTCAATCAACCATCAACATATAAGAGCACCGAGAGAAGCCGTGCACACGTGCACGTGCACACACACTGACTTCCATTAAATTTGTGCTGGTTATAAAACCACGAACAACGTGACCAATGTGAGTCTGTGCTGGAACTGAGGATCAGCTGCAATGGTGAGAAAAAGAGTGTGAACGTGGGAGGATGAGGAGGAGGAGAGAAGGCAGCTGAATCCAAATGGGATGCAGAAAAACAAACAGAGAGGAGCGTGAAAAACAAGTTAAAACTGCAAAAGACCGACTAACCGAGGAGAAACTCTCCTCCAGAGAGTTACACACAGGAGGAAGACGGCTCATCAGAGTATCCAAAGAGTCGGAGCCAACGTACCAGAATAAGGCCAAAGAGTCGGAGCCGAATTCACAGAATAAGGCCAAAGAGTCGGAGCCGAATTCACAGAATAAGGCCAAAGAGTCGGAGCCGAATTCACAGAATAAGGCCAAAGAGTCGGAGCCGAATTCACAGAATAAGGCCAAAGAGTCGGAGCCGAATTCACAGAATAAGGCCAAAGAGTCGGAGCCGAATTCACAGAATAAGGCCAAAGAGTCGGAGCCAAATTCACAGAATAAGGCCAAAGAGTCGTACCAGAATAAGGCCAAAGAGTCGGAGCCGATGTACCAGAATAAGGCCAAAGAGTCGGAGCCGACGTACCAGAATAAGGCCAAAGAGTCGGAGCCGATGTACCAGAATAAGGCCAAAGAGTCGTACCAGAATAAGGCCAAAGAGTCGGAGCCGACGTACCAGAATAAGGCCAAAGAGTCGGAGCCGACGTCCCAGAATAAGGCCAAAGAGTCGGAGCCGAATTCACAGAATAAGGCCAAAGAGTCGGAGCCGAATTCACAGAATAAGGCCAAAGAGTCGGAGCCGAATTCACAGAATAAGGCCAAAGAGTCGGAGCCGAATTCACAGAATAAGGCCAAAGAGTCGGAGCCGAATTCACAGAATAAGGCCAAAGAGTCGGAGCCAAATTCACAGAATAAGGCCAAAGAGTCGTCCCAGAATAAGGCCAAAGAGTCGGAGCCGATGTACCAGAATAAGGCCAAAGAGTCGGAGCCGATGTACCAGAATAAGGCCAAAGAGTCGGAGCCGACGTACCAGAATAAGGCCAAAGAGTCGTCCCAGAATAAGGCCAAAGAGTCGTCCCAGAATAAGGCCAAAGAGTCGGAGCCGATGTACCAGAATAAGGCCAAAGAGTCGGAGCCGATGTACCAGAATAAGGCCAAAGAGTCGGAGCCGAATTCACAGAATAAGGCCAAAGAGTCGGAGCCGAATTCACAGAATAAGGCCAAAGAGTCGGAGCCAAATTCACAGAATAAGGCCAAAGAGTCGTCCCAGAATAAGGCCAAAGAGTCGTACCAGAATAAGGCCAAAGAGTCGGAGCCGATGTACCAGAATAAGGCCAAAGAGTCGGAGCCGACGTACCAGAATAAGGCCAAAGAGTCGGAGCCGATGTACCAGAATAAGGCCAAAGAGTCGGAGCCGACGTACCAGAATAAGGCCAAAGAGTCGTCCCAGAATAAGGCCAAAGAGTCGTCCCAGAATAAGGCCAAAGAGTCGGAGCCGACGTCCCAGAATAAGGCCAAAGAGTCGGAGCCGATGTACCAGAATAAGGCCAAAGAGTCGGAGCCGATGTACCAGAATAAGGCCAAAGAGTCGGAGCCGAATTCACAGAATAAGGCCAAAGAGTCGGAGCCGAATTCACAGAATAAGGCCAAAGAGTCGGAGCCGAATTCACAGAATAAGGCCAAAGAGTCGGAGCCGAATTCACAGAATAAGGCCAAAGAGTCGGAGCCGAATTCACAGAATAAGGCCAAAGAGTCGGAGCCGAATTCACAGAATAAGGCCAAAGAGTCGGAGCCAAATTCACAGAATAAGGCCAAAGAGTCGTCCCAGAATAAGGCCAAAGAGTCGTACCAGAATAAGGCCAAAGAGTCGTACCAGAATAAGGCCAAAGAGTCGGAGCCGATGTACCAGAATAAGGCCAAAGAGTCGTCCCAGAATAAGGCCAAAGAGTCGGAGCCGAATTCACAGAATAAGGCCAAAGAGTCGGAGCCGACGTCCCAGAATAAGGCCAAAGAGTCGGAGCCGACGTACCAGAATAAGGCCAAAGAGTCGGAGCCGATGTACCAGAATAAGGCCAAAGAGTCTGAGCCGACGTACCAGAATAAGGCCAAAGAGTCGGAGCCGACGTACCAGAATAAGGCCAAAGAGTCGTCCCAGAATAAGGCCAAAGAGTCGGAGCCGACGTCCCAGAATAAGGCCAAAGAGTCGGAGCCGACGTACCAGAATAAGGCCAAAGAGTCGGAGCCGACGTACCAGAATAAGGCCAAAGAGTCTGAGCCGACGTCCCAGAATAAGGCCAAAGAGTCGGAGCCGAATTCACAGAATAAGGCCAAAGAGTCGGAGCCGAATTCACAGAATAAGGCCAAAGAGTCGGAGCCGACGTACCAGAATAAGGCCAAAGAGTCGGAGCCGAATTCACAGAATAAGGCCAAAGAGTCGGAGCCGAATTCACAGAATAAGGCCAAAGAGTCGGAGCCGACGTCCCAGAATAAGGCCAAAGAGTCGGAGCCGAATTCACAGAATAAGGCCAAAGAGTCGGAGCCGATGTACCAGAATAAGGCCAAAGAGTCGGAGCCGAATTCAAAGAATAAGGCCAAAAGATGGAGCTCCACTGATGGAGGAGGTAAAGATGGAAGAGGTAAAGATGGAGGAGGTAAAGATGGAGGAGGTAAAGATGTAGGAGGTAAAGATGGAGGAGGTAAAGATGGAGGAGGTAAAGATGGAGGAGCTGAACTGATTACATCATCCCTTCCAGCCACCTTCTACCAAACCAAAGGGCTCAGCTGCTAAATAAAGTCTGTTGGGGTCATTTCGCGGATCTTTTTCTTTAAAATCAAACTGAATTTGCACTTTCCAACAGTCCTGATTCCATACATGTGGGGATGAGTTTGAAGGAAGCATCGTTTCACCTTTTCTCAGCAGCCTGACTTTGTGTTTTTCTCTGGAGCTTTTCCTGCATGCTTTTCAGCTGAAGCCTTTAATTTGAGCCTCTGTTTTTTTCCTCCCACCTCCTCTCTCTCCGCCTCCACTCCTCCAAATGTCTTGTTGAGAGCTGGTTGCTATGTGAACAAGTGCTGAAGAGCCTCTTATGTGTCGACACACACGGAACACGCATGTTCGAGCGACACCAGCGTTGCGTAACACAAACTGCGCCGGCATCCGAAAGGATGAACTCTGAGAGGTGGAAGGAAGGTAAAGGAGTGGGCAGATTCCCATTCTCTCCTGAAAGCAGCCTCCTCCCACGCACAGATCAGCCTCTCGCCTGGCTTCGGTTTCTGTTTGTCGGCCCTCTGCAGAGCGACACCTCAGCTGCACCCGAGGAGCTCCTGCTCTGATCCAGAAGCACTTCGTGTTCTGGCCCAGTTTCCAGCAGACAGCTCAGCACACCCAACATCTCCGTTCACTTTTTATGACGTTTTAAAACATGAAATCTGAAATATTTCTGCACAAAAACCTCAAGAAGTCGTTTGAACACAATGTTCAGGTTTGAAATGTTTTACTGCAGAGTTATTTGGATCTTTGTGGAGTAGAATTACAGAGTAAAACAAGCCGTGAACGCATCAGTTTGTGCATCTGTGGGCGAAGTCTCCAGCTCTTATTCCACCTTCAGCTCTCCATGAACAGATAAAGTTTCCTTTAGCCTCCGCAAACAGGAAAAAGGTCAAAACCAACAGAGTTTGGTGAGTTTTTCCGGTTTTCCGTCTCAGTAGTGAAGTTAAATGCATTAAAATGTGTCAGAGCAGCAGATCCTTAAAGATTCTGTTATTAATATTTATCATTTGTAGCCTAAATGAAGTTTGATGATATGAAACATATCATAACAGCACATTTTAATGTGAAAAAACGCCTTAAAAAGGACGTAAAAGTCATGAGAAAAAGTGTAAAGAGGCTCAGAACGCTGAATAACTCCTGATGCAGCAGCTGAAGCCTTTTCCAGCTGCAGAGGGGAGTCTCAACATCTGGAAGTCTGTCAGATCTCATCAGCTCCGTCTCTTCAGCTGCAGAAACAGCAGGAGGACGAACGCTGCGCAGAACATCCGAGGGCTGGAGACAACGTGCACGAACACAAAGCTTCTCAGCTGGAAACCCGTCGTCTGTGCTGCAGGTCACTCTATGTGCTGCGTTTATGTTCCAGAAACTGCTTGGATCTGAATCAGGAAAAGCCAGGAAACTGATCAGCATTAAATCTGATCTGGCTCCAGGCCACTAGTTGGCGATAAAGCACCTCTAAGCTGGTTGATAACGGCACAGAAAACCCAAAAGGAAAAACAAACTGAGACTGAGGAAGGAAAACGTGAGAATGAGCCAGGAGAGCTGAAGCCGAACTCGGGTTGTTTCCCAAACTGTGAAAGTAGACGACAAAAAGCATCCGAAAGTGGTTCGGATTCAGTAAAAAGATAAAGAAGCGTCCCGTGCAAACCTGGTCCACGATCACCCCCCCAAAAGCACGAAGAAGCAGGTCTCACCTCATCTCACAGCTGGAAGTAATGCCTCAGAGGTCAAACAAAATGGCTGCTTTACACATCTGTTTACATTTAAACACGATCCTCGTTTTTAATGCTCCTTTAATGCTGGGATTTAGCATTAATAGTTTCATTTAATTAAAGAACTAATCGTGTGTTTACTTCAGTTAATAAACTCTGCCGTAAAATTTGAGCGTATCTGCTTCATGTTTTCATCATTAATGCACTTTTGAAAGATAGAAACAGATGGAGAAGATGCTATCCTGAGCAGCCCTACGTATTTAAGGCAGCGTGGAAGCAGCCGGTTCTCGAGGTTCTGCACAGTTCCACCCACAGAAAAAGAGGAAAAAACTAAAGTTTACTTCGTCATTCATCAAAGGAACGTTATAGACATTTATAGTGCATTTAAAGAAGGAAACAGCTGATCCGAGCTGCTCAGGCAGACATTACCGACACGTTTCCGGCCTCATGGCCACCGTAAAACAACCCTCTGAGATAACCAGGCAGCAGCTTCTCTCAGCTCCAGGAAAACAGATCACAGCTGAGAGCTCAAATTGTTGCTTATTTTCTGTCTTTATTTTTATCTGTTTTCTTCTCTGCTGGACAATAAAATGACTAAAATGTATAATTACAACTGCAGAAAGAGACTTAATCAGAGTGCCAAAGACCACAAACACATGACTCACAACCCAACGCAAACTGCACACACACACACACACACACACTCAGCTTTCCGGGGACCCAAACCAAAACATAGCAATCCCAGGACATGAACCAGCTTCTAATCTGAGCCCAGAAACCACATCAGAACCTTTGAAAGTGAAAACTGCACAGACTGTCCTCACTTCCACAAATGTCCTCACAACATGTTGAAACCCGCTGGTCCCCACAAAGACACAAAGACAAGCGCATGGAGCACAGCGATCCCTCCAGTCGAGCTGAAAGTATTCAGCAACACCTGCCTGCCTGAACACGCCCGTCCTGACTGGGTGTTGGTGTTATGTCAGAGGTTTGGTTCCTCCGTCAGAAATCTGCCGAGAAACTTTCCATCTTTGTCTGTTTTTGTATTTTACAGGAGAAGCAGCTGGAAAAGCAGCTGGAAGAAACCCGTCCTCCTGCAGCTCCACCAACATGTTCTGCTCCGCGGTCGTTTCACACGGACAGTTAGTACTGTCAGGCACGTGCACACGCAACGTGCACACGCAACGTGCACGTTTGTAGCAGCTTGACTCGATGGAGGAAACTGAAGAAAACAACTCTGGAGCGTTTCAAAGGGCAAATAGTGACTAATTTCTGTTGAAATGTGACCTGAACGACAGTCATATTGTCCTGAATCTGTCCATCAGAGCAGCTTCAGCCTGTTAATAAGAACTAATATTCAGTCCATCAGAGCCTGTTAATAAGAACTAATATTCAGTCCATCAGAGCAGCTTCAGCCTGTTAATAAGAACTAATATTCAGTCCATCAGAGCAGCTTCAGCCTGTTAATAAGAACTAATATTCAGTCCATCAGAGCCTGTTAATAAGAACTAATATTCAGTCCATCAGAGCAGCTTCAGCCTGTTAATAAGAACTAATATTCAGTCCATCAGAGCCTGTTAATAAGAACTAATATTCAGTCCATCAGAGCAGCTTCAGTTATTGCAAAAGTTTAGCTGGATTATGTCAATATTTCGCTTTTAAATAGTTATTATTGCAAATATTTAGCCGGATTATGTCAATATTTCGCTTTTAAATAGTTATCATTTAGCCGGATTATGTCAATATTTCGCTTTTAAATAGTTATTATTGCAAATATTTAGCCGGATTATGTCAATATTTCGCTTTTAAAGAGTTATTATTGCAAAAGTTTAACCGGATTATGTCAATATTTCGCTTTTAAATAGTTATTATTGCAAAAGTTTAGCCGGATTATGTCAATATTTCGCTTTTAAATAGTTATTTTTGCAAAAGTTTAGCCGGATTATGTCAATATTTCGCTTTTAAAAAGTTATTATTGCAAAAGTTTAGCCGGATTATGTCAATATTTCGCTTTTAAATAGTTATTATTGCAAAAGTTTAGCCGGATTATGTCAATATTTCGCTTTTAAATAGTTATTATTGCAAAAGTTTAGCCGGATTATGTCAATATTTCGCTTTTAAAAAGTTATTATTGCAAAAGTTTAGCCGGATTATGTCAATATTTCGCTTTTAAATAGTTATCATTTAGCCGGATTATGTCAATATTTCGCTTTTAAATAGTTATTATTGCAAAAGTTTAGCCGGATTATGTCAATATTTCGCTTTTAAATAGTTATTATTTAGCCGGATTATGTCAATATTTCGCTTTTAAATAGTTATTATTTAGCCGGATTATGTCAATATTTCGCTTTTAAATAGTTATTATTGCAAAAGTTTAGCCAGATTATGTCAATATTTCACTTTTAAAAAGTTATTATTGCAAAAGTTTAGCCGGATTATGTCAATATTTCGCTTTTAAATAGTTATTATTGCAAAAGTTTAGCCGGATTATGTCAATATTTCGCTTTTAAATAGTTATTATTTAGCCGGATTATGTCAATATTTCGCTTTTAAATAGTTATTATTGCAAATATTTAGCCGGATTATGTCAATGTTTCGCTTTTAAATAGTTATTATTGCAAAAGTTTCGCCGGATTATGTCAATATTTTGCTTTTAAATAGTTATTATTGCAAAAGTTTAGCCGGATTATGTCAATGTTTCGCTTTTAAATAGTTATTATTGCAAAAGTTTAGCCGGATTATGTCAATGTTTCGCTTTTAAATAGTTATTATTGCAAAAGTTTAGCCGGATTATGTCAATATTTCGCTTTTAAATAGTTATTATTTAGCCGGATTATGTCAATATTTCGCTTTTAAATAGTTATTATTGCAAATATTTAGCCGGATTATGTCAATGTTTCGCTTTTAAATAGTTATTATTGCAAAAGTTTCGCCGGATTATGTCAATATTTTGCTTTTAAATAGTTATTATTGCAAAAGTTTAGCCGGATTATGTCAATATTTCGCTTTTAAATAGTTATTATTGCAAAAGTTTAGCCGGATTATGTCAATGTTTCGCTTTTAAATAGTTATTATTGCAAAAGTTTCGCCGGATTATGTCAATATTTTGCTTTTAAATAGTTATTATTGCAAAAGTTTAGCCGGATTATGTCAATGTTTCGCTTTTAAATAGTTATTATTGCAAAAGTTTCGCCGGATTATGTCAATATTTCGCTTTTAAATAGTTATTATTGCAAAAGTTTAGCCGCATTATGTCAATATTTCGCTTTTAAATAGTTATTATTGCAAAAGTTTAGCCAGATTATGTCAATATTTTGCTTTTAAATAGTTATTATTGCAAAAGTTTAGCCGGATTATGTCAATATTTCGCTTTTAAATAGTTATTATTGCAAAAGTTTTTTCCGGATTATGTCAATATTTCGCTTTTAAAGAGTTATTATTGCAAAAGTTTAGCTGGATTATGTCAATATTTCGCTTTTAAATAGTTATTATTGCAAAAGTTTAGCCGGATTATGTCAATATTTCGCTTTTAAATAGTTATTATTGCAAAAGTTTAGCCGGATTATGTCAATATTTCGCTTTTAAATAGTTATTATTGCAAAAGTTTTTTCCGGATTATGTCAATATTTCGCTTTTAAAGAGTTATTATTGCAAAAGTTTAGCCGGATTATGTCAATATTTCGCTTTTAAATAGTTATTATTGCAAAAGTTTTTTCCGGATTATGTCAATATTTCGCTTTTAAAGAGTTATTATTGCAAAAGTTTAGCCGGATTATGTCAATGTTTCGCTTTTAAATGGTTATTATTGCAAAAGTTCAGCCGGATTATGTCAATATTTCGCTTTTAAATTGTTATTTTTGCAAAAATTTAGCCGGATTATGTCAATGTTTCGCTTTTAAATAGTTATTTTTGCAAAGGTTTAGCCGGATTATGTCAATATTTCGCTTTTAAATAGTTATTATTGCAAAAGTTTAGCCAGATTATGTCAATATTTCGCTTTTAAATAGTTATTATTGCAAAAGTTTTTTCCGGATTATGTCAATGTTTCGCTTTTAAATAGTTATCATTTAGCCGGATTATGTCAATATTTCGCTTTTAAATAGTTATTATTGCAAAAGTTTAGCCGGATTATATCAATATTTCGATTAATCAACAGAGTAATCGATAGAAAACTCTGTTGATTAATACATTCTCCATCTTTTTACCTGAACCTTTACTCTAAATCTAACCTGAACCCAGTGTTTGGACGCTGGGGGACCAGATGTTACCCACTGAACTGCTCGTAAACCGAGCGTTTAGCTGCTGCTGAGGCTCACGTTGTTGCTTTTTTACTGTGAAAACATCGCGAGGATTAACCGGTCTCAGGTGGGAGCCTCACCTGCGCAGGTGCAGCACGACTGAGCCTGTTTTTGTTTTGCATCATGTCCGGATGTCAGAAATAACCCAGCAGCTGGCGGCGCTAATGAAGGGCGGCTCTGTGGCACGCACACGCCGCTAAATAAGAAGCTGGAGGTTTAAACTCCACATCAATCATCCCAATCACCCTCCTCCTCAGAAACACACGCCGTGCACACGTTTTCAGTAAATCCCCACATCTGTCCACTTCCTCTGTGGCCTGAAGTTGAATCAGCGTCGGTGCAGGTGTGTGCGAGACTCTCCCGACTCCAGCAGGTAAAACCAGACAGGTGAGAATCCAGAGCTAAGCACGAGTCAAACCGCCAACATGTAATGAGTGCGAGTGCTGAGGGTGTGGCTGAGTTAAAGTGAATGTGGCTGTGGGTTCGCCCGACACTCTGCAGCAATTAAATATGAAGCACAGAGACAAAAGCACAGCAGCATGACGTGGACTCGGTTCAGTTCAGTTTCCCAGCCTGAACACAGCCTCTGAACATCCTTACCGACACCGGGGGGGAAACAGTGACGCATTTCATCCATTTTTACCAGAACAAACGCGCTGGAAGCTCGTTTTTTGTCCGCAGAGAAGCTAAAGCTAAATGATCCCCAAAATCAAACAACCGAAACGTCACAGGATGTTTAGCTTCAGGAAAACTGATCAGCTTTTCCTTATTTTCTGCCACACGTTCGTCGGTTTTCCATCTGAGTCGATCTGAGTCACCAGAGGAGGACGGTTTGGGCCACATATGTGCTGGATGTAATTCAGTGGAAGCAGCGGGACAAACAACGACTGTGGTGGACATCAAATCCGTCTCTGAGTTCAGTCTGTCAGCTCAGACCCGGGATTCGCCTCGTTTTAACCTTTAACCTTTTAACCCAGATCCAAAAACTTGGATCCATTTCGTCTAACGAGCATCAAGTCCTCCGGAAAACAGGAAAGAAAACCTTGAATCGAGCATTTAAACCGTTTTATGCACGAGTGGAAGACTTTTACTTCTTATTCACACCAAAAACAGGGAAGGAAACCCGGCAGTTCAGTGAAATAAAGTGGGAAACACCATAAAAATGTCGATATTTCTTAGGAAATATCGACATGTTTGATCTGGTTTTGAATCGTCTCATGGATGGATGAGATGTGGAAATAAATCAGGTTTTCCTGAAGTATCCTTGTTTTATTTCATATTGAACGATGAACCAGAATTACAATCACAGAGTTGACCTAAAATCTTCTCATAAGCACTGATTGGTCCTCCTTTGCAGGCTTCCGGGAGCCAGCCAATCAAAAGACAGCGGGCCTTTAGGAAGGGGTGCATTAAAGAGCCTAAAAGAGCTCGTTTCAGATGGTTTTTAACTGTAAACAATGAAAATAAACTTGGTGGAATATAAATTAAATACTTTCACTCAGTTTTTATCATATTTTCATGAAATTCTGACAGACAGGGAGGACAGGAAGTGTTTGGAGGATCCAAACGGTTTTGGAAGTGTAAAAAGATGTAAAAAAGTGTAAAAATGTGTATTTTGCAATGTTTTAACTGCATGTTTCCTGTCAGATCTAACTTGATGTGCATCTATCCACCGTGAGCTTTGTGTCCGAGGCTCTCTGGGATCCAGTTTTTTAGGCCAGTTTTGGACCAACACAGCGCTGGTTCTGCTCAAATCAAACAGACTGTTGAACAGTTTCCTTCTGAGTTCTGGATCAGCACCAAGCTTAGATGTAAGAACCTCTTACATTAAGGAAGGGGCTTTAGAGCCCAACCAGAACCAAAGCTTTGTGAACTCCATCATTGAAGCGGAGGCAGCAGAACCTCGGCTCAGAACCCTTGTTCAGAACCTGGTTCCTCTCCAGGTCTGGGGTCCGGATGCGACACAGAAACAGGATGAAGGTCGACCTGCTGTCCTGGATCCAAGCGGAGCTTTAACTTTTAATCTAATCTGAACTGAAGTCAGCTGTTGCGTCTCTGGAGCAAACTGCAGCGTTAAGCCGAGTCCGCACAGACCGGTACGAACAGAACTAATCTGCAAACCTCCGCTAATCGCAGACCTTTGGACCTTTGGACGGGCTTTCGCTTCACAAGGGAAGAAAAACAGCTGCTCGGGGCAAAGAAAATGTCCTAAAAATGACTAATTTGACTGTTTCAGAGTCCAGAGCCGAGCAGGAAGGTGAAACTCTGCAGTTTCCATCATTAGAGATTATATTCTCATATTAATTCTATTAGTATGTTAGTTTATTATCTGTTATATTAGTTTATTATCTGTTATATTAGTATATTATCTGTTATATTAGTTTATTATCTGTTATATTAGTATATTATCTGTTATGTTAGTTTATTATTATTTATATTAGTTTATTATCTGTTATATTAGTTTATTATTATTTATATTAGTTTATTATCTGTTATATTAGTTTATTATCTGTTATATTAGTTTATTATCTGTTATATTAGTATATTATTATTTATATTAGTTTATTATCTGTTATATTAGTATATTATCTGTTATATTAGTTTATTATTGTTTATATTAGTTTATTATTATTTATATTAGTATATTATCTGTTATATTAGTTTATCTGTTATATTGGTTTATTATTATTTATATTAGTTTATTATTATTTATATTAGTTTATTATTATTTATATTAGTATATTATCTGTTATATTAGTTTATTATCTGTTATATTAGTTTATTATTATTTATATTAGTATATTATCTGTTATATTAGTTTATTATCTGTTATATTAGTATATTATCTGTTATGTTAGTTTATTATTATTTATATTAGTTTATTATCTGTTATATTAGTTTATTATTATTTATATTAGTTTATTATCTGTTATATTAGTTTATTATTATTTATATTAGTTTATTATCTGTTATATTAGTTTATTATCTGTTATATTAGTATATTATTATTTATATTAGTATATTATTATTTATATTAGTTTATTATCTGTTATATTAGTATATTATCTGTTATATTAGTTTATTATTGTTTATATTAGTTTATTATTATTTATATTAGTATATTATCTGTTATATTGGTTTATTATTATTTATATTAGTTTATTATTATTTATATTAGTTTATTATCTGTTATATAAGTTTATTATTATTTATATTAGTTTATTATCCGTTATATAAGTTCGCTCTGCGGACGCTGCTGACGTCACAGAAAACACAAACTGCTCTTTAAACCAAACCCACCTGATCAGGAGTTTCATTTTCTCTGAGAGAAACTAAAGTTTGAAGCTGTTTGATTTCCTAAAATAATAAACAATTAAAAAAAACATTCTTTAATGGATAAAAATGCTGAATTTATGGTTTTTTATGAGTTATTTTACTTATGTAAACAGCAAAAGTCCCGAGGCTTCCAACACACACACACACACACACGCACGCACACATGCACGCACATGCACACACACGCACACACATGCACACACACACATGCACGCACTTCAGCTGAAATAAGCAGGCTGCACGGCTGCCATTATGTAACCTTCTGGGTCTCAAACACACGCAGCTGAGGCTGCAGCTGGTGAGATATCAGCTGTGGACTCAGAACCAGAACAGAACCTGGATCTGACCGACTCCCATCAGGACGGAGGACTCGGCACCGAGCAGAATTATTCTGATCATTTCTGCCATCGTCTGTTCCGCCGACACACGGAAAGTTTCAAAAGTCTGTGGACACCACAGCCAGATTCAGCCACTTCTGCCAATGGACACAGTGTCCCAATACTTTCGAGCCCCACATACAGATGCTTCCACACTGGATCTGGACTCACGTCGGTACCGTCTCACCTGTGCAGTGTCCGAGGCGTTTTCCCGCCACGCTGTCCAGCACGGCGAGCGTCAGGTTGTCCGGGGTGTCGGGGTGGTGCGGCGTGCCCCCCCCCCCCGCAGCTGCTGGTCTCGGTGATCAGGCTGGCCTCGGAGCTCTGCTCATCGCTCGACAGAGACGGGCTGCGGACGTCGCCTCCTCCAGAACCGGAACCGGAACCGGAGCTGTTGGCGGTGCTGGGCACCGACACCAGACCCGTCCCTGCGGCTGAGGGCCAGGAGGGGGGGTCCTCGCTGTCGGGGCTGCAGGGGGTCAAAGGTCAGAGTTTCAGTTCAGTGATCGATGATTAACTGATCGGATCAATCTGATCTGATCAGAACTCTCAGGCTTTGGACCTCGAGAGCTCGAGTTGGTTTTCACACTAAACTCAGAGTACAAACACAACAAGAGGCTTAAATAAAAGACCCGTATGAAGGTGTAAAGATCCCAGAACCAGCAGAACACGTGAGGCTTTGCGTCCGATGATGAGCTCATCCGTGGTCAGGTTTGATGATGTCACAGCGAGCTGCAGTTTTAACGTCCAGATGAAGCACGTTCAGACGTTTGTTAGAGAATAACCCAAGATCAAATCCGTCTGTCCACTAAAGGCACGCAGAAGAAGAGTACCGCGAGGAGAGGGTGAAGAAGAAGAAGAAAGGGGAGGAGTCAGAGGTGCTGTGAGTGAAGAATTTAAGAAGTGGAGGATCAAACAAACTCAGACATGAAGGTAGAAAACAAGAATAAACGTGTGTGATGTTAAACAGACTGAATTAATAACGAGGAACAAACACAGATTAGCTGCGTTCTCCAACTTGGCCACTAGATGGCAGTAACTGTTACTCACCGTCTCTTTAACCTGAATTCGATCAAATTTGTCTTTAAAGACTCGGGTCTTAAGCCGAGCTTAAATTCAGGAATATGACGTTTTCATTTGGAGTGTCATCGGTGCACATCTTCAGAACCGAGCGCCACACAAACTGCAATATGTAGATGACCAGTAGGGGCAGAGGAGGGCCAAGTGTGACCGGACGGAGGGTGAGAAAAGGTTTGCACTTTGGGAGGAAAACGTTTAATCTGGTCTGAGTCTTCAGCTGTGGACAGATGGGGGAATCCTCCAGTAATAGGTGCAGGAAACGGGAAATTAAAAAGTGCGTTTATCCCTGGTTTATTATGTTTATCCAGGGTCTAAATTCAAGACGAGCCCGTGTCTCCAGGACCGGTTCCGTCCGATCAACACCTGGAGGGTGAAGGTTTGTTAAAGTTCGTCATTCTGTCATCAACTATCCAGTAAAACCAGATTTAATGCAGAAGGACACGAGTCAAAGCAAGAAACCTCGTTTTTATTCCCATCGCCTAAGGTTCCCCTCTCTGTGGAAGCCTTCAGTTATCAGGCCCCTAAAAGCAGAATGGGAAGCAGAGCCTTCAGTTATCAGGCCCCTAAAAGCAGAATGGGAAGCAGAGCCTTCAGTTATCAGGCCCCTAAAAGCAGAATGGGAGGCAGAGCCTTCAGTTATCAGGCCCCTAAAAGTAGAATGGGAAGCAGAGCCTTCAGTTATCAGGCCCCTAAAAGCAGAATGGGAGGCAGAGCCTTCAGTTATCAGGCCCCTAAAAGCAGAATGGGAGGCAGAGCCTTCAGTTATCAGGCCCCTAAAAGCAGAATGGGAGGCAGAGCCTTCAGTTATCAGGCCCCTAAAAGCAGAATGGGAGGCAGAGCCTTCAGTTATCAGGCCCCTAAAAGCAGAATGGGAGGCAGAGCCTTCAGTTATCAGGCCCCTAAAAGCAGAATGGGAGGCAGAGCCTTCAGTTATCAGGCCCCTAAAAGCAGAATGGGAGGCAGAGCCTTCAGTTATCAGGCCCCTAAAAGCAGAATGGGAGGCAGAGCCTTCAGTTATCAGGCCCCTAAAAGCAGAATGGGAGGCAGAGCCTTCAGTTATCAGGCCCCTAAAAGCAGAATGGGAGGCAGAGCCTTCAGTTATCAGGCCCCTAAAAGCAGAATGGGAGGCAGAGCCTTCAGTTATCAGGCCCCTAAAAGCAGAATGGGAGGCAGAGCCTTCAGTTATCAGGCCCCTCTCTGTGGAACCAGCTGCCAGTTTGGCTTCAGGAAGCAGACACCCTCTCTACCTTTAAGATCAGGCTGAAACTTTCCTTTCTGATAAAGCTTATAGTTAGGGATGGCTCAGGTGAGCCTGAAACATCCCATAGTTCTGCTGCTACAGGCCCAGCCTGCTGGGGGAGCTCCCATGATGCACCTCTCCTCCCTCCATGTACAGATGACATCATTGCTGTCATTAACTTGTGTTTCTCTCTCTCAGCAGGTGTCTCTGGCCTGGTGTTACGCTGCTTGTTGTCCCCTCTTTCCTGTCCTCTCAGCCCCAGCTGGTCCAGGCAGATGGACCCTTCCTGGTTCTGGTTCTGATGGAGGTTTCTTCCTGGTTCTGGTTCTGATGGAGGTTTCTTCCTGTTAAAAAGGAGTTTTTTCTCTCCACAGTCGCCTCATGCAGCTCAGGACGGGTTTCAGTTAATCTGTTGGTTTCCTGATCTCGGCTGTTATCATTTAAATTTAATGAGTGGGATTTTTTTTAGATGAAATAAAATGAACTGGATTCTAATTGGCTTGAATTGGACTGCGTCTGTGAAGTGTCCCGAGGCCTTTAGCATCGTTTTCCAACTCTTATCTGCGTCATCAAACCTGACGAACACAGAAAGCCGTCAGTTAAGCAGCAAAAAGCTGCTGAATGAAAACCGCCTGAGATAAAGCCTCAGATTTACCTTCTGGTACCGCAGCAGCTGGATGTGACCGGGTCGGTGAAAATGATCAATGCGTCCACAAATCAGCAGTTTAATTCATTTCCTCTGTTTGACCCAAATACATTTCAAACGCATCTGCGCGTGTCAGCGCAGAGCAGCCAGGAGCCTCGCGGAGGAAGCCTGGAAACCACACGAGGCTCGATAATCCAGTCAGAGAAAAGGGAATAATCTGCACCTCAACTTTAATCCATCTGTGAAGTCATTTTAATCAGAAACTGCGCTGAAGCCGAGTTCCGCACAGCTGCAGGGTCTCTCCCACATTCAGGTAACTTTCTCCAACCCCCCCACCGTGGCCTCACGCACACTCACCTGAACACCTCCCGCGCGTGGCCGCTCTCCGGTGACGTCTCCCTGAAGAAAGGCACGACCCGGGACAGACTGGCCCTGCGGCGGGCCGCCCCGGTTCCCCCGCTGCTTTTATCCGCCACCCCGCCGACGAACCCCCCGGCCCGGGTCAGCGCCGTGGTCTGCTTCTTCAGGAACTTCTCCAGCGGTTTCATCCCCGCCGGCATGGTGGGACGCTGGGTGGTGCAGGGGAGAGAGGCGGTGGTGCGCTGCTGGGTGGAGGCGCTGCTTCTACGGGATGCAGAGGTGCTGGTGGGGCAGCTACATCATCCAGCCCCCGCAGGTCGCGGTGGGCAGGTGTGCGCAGGTGTGAGCGGACCCTCCGCGGCTCTTCGGGCTGCTCTGCAAGAACAACCCGGTTCTAACCCATTGGTGGAGGTGTGGGCGGGCGGTGCCGAGTCCTCCTCCGTCCTCTGCTGTCGGAATCTCCCGCAAACGCGCTCCGAGCGGCGGCGGCTGGGGGCCGCTCCTCTCCGGCTGCAGCCGCTGCGTAAACACGGAGCTCCGGCACCGAGCGCGCGCTGCGTGTCCGGAAAACACGAGCGAGAAGCCCAGACTGCGCTCTTCTTCTGCGGGAGCTGATCGCGCTGCCGCTCCGCTCGGTCCCGGCGGATCAGTGCGCGCTCGACGGCGCTTCCTCCTCACACACCTGGAGGTGGAGAACCTGCCCAGCCCGCGGCGTTTGGGTGCAGTAGGTTTTCTGAGCCGCAGCGGCGGCGGTTCGGCGCTTTTCAGGTCAGACACTGCGGCGGTTCCGACGGTCCGTCAGCCTCTCGGTCCCCAGATCACCAACACATCGCTGAGCGGCTCCCTCCCTCCTTCCTGCTAAATTAGTGGGATGAGAAGTGACTGGGAGCACGCACGCTCCCCCCGCCCTCCCCGCACGGCTCTGCTGCAGTTGCGCGCTCCCGAGACACGGGCATTGAAGGCGCGCGCAGGCACATTTACTTGCAGGGGTGTAAAATTGATAGAAATGGAAATATCCCTGACGACAGCGAGCCGTAATATTCACGAGAAAACTCAAAACACCGCGAGATTTCAGCGGAAGACCGACTCTTCATCACGCACGAGAAACACGACCACCAGCGCGCACACGCGCGCACGCGCAGGCTGCTTCTGGACAGGAAGTTTTGAGACTTCAGAAGAGGTGACCACCAACATCTGAACATTGATTTCCAATGCGGTCACGTGACCCTGCATTGATCCGCGCGCTGAAAGCTGATCTGGCAACACACCGACCCTCCTCTTCCTCCTCTTCCTCCCGAATGCCTTCTGTCACCGAACCCGACACCTCCTCCATCACCCAGGACAGGTGCAGGACCACGTTGTCCTCCTTCCGTCCAGTTCCTGACACTTCTTCTTCTTCTTCTTCTTCTTCTTCTGTTGTGACGGAGAACATCTCCACCTCTCCTGAAGGACAGGCCCTCCTGGTCCAAAGTTAATATTCAGTTATCAGGACCGGGAACATCCTGCGCTTTGAAACAAATCAAACATGATCCGTTCCTTTTCATGAACAGGACCAACTGAGAGGAAGCTTGGTTAGAAACAGAAGAAGAAGAAGAAGCAGCGGTTACCTCAGCTGATGAAGGTCCTGCAGCATCTTTGGTCCAGAAAGACAGAAATCTACCAGCATCTCATTGTTAGATCCAGATATGACCAATAAAACAGGAAGTGTTATCTGTACAGAGACAGATTCAGACCGACAGGAACGAATAAATGCACATTTCTGTTGGCTTTTTGCTGAGTCGTCCCTTTTGCTGAGACTCAGTGGATCCAAACATCCTGCCGCTCATGACAGAATGATGTCTGCTGCTGGGAGGAAACAGTCGAGTAGAGACTGGACAGGCTGGCTGAAGCTCCAGCTTCTGCTTTGTTTCAGTGTCCTGAGCTAAGATTGGTCCCATGGAAAAATGATGGAACCCAACAGTCCCCATTCTGCCTTTTTAGCTCCATCTTTCCTTCCTCCATCTTTCCTTCCTCCATCGGTCAGGCTCCATCTTTCCTTCCTCCATCTTTCCTTCCTCCATCAGTCAGGCTCCATCCTTCTTTCCTCCATCTTTCCTTCCTCCATCGGTCAGGCTCCATCCTTCTTTCCTCCATCTTTCCTTCCTCCATCTTTCTTTCCTCCATCTTTAACTAACACCGATCTCTGATCAGTTGGATTATTGTAACTAACTCTGATCAGTTGGATTATTGTAACTAACACTGATCAGCTGGATTATTGTAACTAACTCTGATCAGTTGGATTATTGTAACTAACTCTGATCAACTGGATTATTGTAACTAACACTGATCAGTTGGATTATTGTAACTAACTCTGATCAGTTGGATTATTGTAACCAACTCTGATCAGTTGGATTATTGTAACTAACTCTGATCAGTTGGATTATTGTAACTAACTCTGATCAGTTGGATTATTGTAACTAACTCTGATCAGTTGGATTATTGTAACCAACTCTGATCAGTTGGATTATTGTAACTAACTCTGATCAGATGGATTATTGTAACTAACTCTGATCAGTTGGATTATTGTAACCAACTCTGATCAGTTGGATTATTGTAACTAACTCTGATCAGTTGGATTATTGTAACTAACTCTGATCAGTTGGATTATTGTAACTAACTCTGATCAGTTGGATTATTGTAACTAACTCTGATCAGTTGGATTATTGTAACTAACTCTGATCAGTTGGATTATTGTAACTAACTCTGATCAGTTGGATTATTGTAACCAACTCTGATCAGTTGGATTATTGTAACCAACTCTGATCAGTTGGATTATTGTAACTAACTCTGATCAGTTGGATTATTGTAACTAAAACTGATCAGTTGGATTATTGTAACTAACTCTGATCAGTTGGATTATTGTAACTAACTCTGATCAGTTGGATTATTGTAACTAACTCTGATCAGTTGGATTATTGTAACTAACTCTGATCAGTTGGATTATTGTAACTAACTCTGATCAGTTGGATTATTGTAACTAACACTGATCAGTTGGATTATTGTAACTAACACTGATCAGTTGGATTATTGTAACTAACTCTGATCAGTTGGATTATTGTAACTAACACTGATCAGTTGGATTATTGTAACTAACTCTGATCAGTTGGATTATTGTAACTAACTCTGATCAGTTGGATTATTGTAACTAACACTGATCAGTTGGATTATTGTAACTAACTCTGATCAGTTGGATTATTGTAACTAACTCTGATCAGTTGGATTATTGTAACTAACTCTGATCAGTTGGATTATTGTAACTAACTCTGATCAGTTGGATTATTGTAACTAACTCTGATCAGTTGGATTGTTGTAACTAACTCTGATCAGTTGGATTGTTGTAACTAACTCTGATCTCTGCAGACGGATGCAGGCAGATAATTTAAAGAAAGGGTTCATTTATCCTCGTGGTGAAAAAGGCTGAGATCAGGCCAGCTGTGACGCACACACCTGATCAGCTAACAGCCATCAATCAATAAATCCATACATCCACCCTCCAATCCTCCAGCCACCCTCCATCAATCCACCCTCCATCCATCCTCCATCAATCCTCCATCCTCCCTCCATCCACCCATCCATCCATCAATCCATCAATCCATCAATCCACCCTCCAATCCATCCATCAATCCATCCATCAATCCTCCATCCATCCATCCATCCACCCTCCATCCTCCCTCCATCCACCCATTTAGTAAACACCACAAACACAGAAATGAGAAAACGTGAAAATTCTCCGTTTAAATCGAGCTTCACGTGTCTCATTTTAAATGAAAAAAAATGTTTTTTCAGTATTATTGATGATAAAATGTGATGGTGACAGATGATTATTACTGTGTAATAACACTAATTATTCTACAGATTATTGTGTCACTTTCACCAAACCTACAGATTTGATGGTAACTGACATTAACTAAAGATTAAATTTGTTACATTTATTTATTCTGCTCATGAGCTCATAAAACAAACATTTAAACCGACATTTATCTACTTTCATGTTTAATTTCCACGTCTTCAGACACTTCATGGAGGATGCTGTGTGTTTCTCATCAGTAAATTCATTAAAACTGACGCTGAAACACCTCTGAGGTCCTTTCTGTTCGTCTCATTTTATCTGAACTGTTTGGTTTCAGCTCAGGAAAGTCAACGCTTTCATCTCCAAACGCCGATTCTGAGCTTTAGTTCCAACCTGGAGAAAGATTTTACAGAATGTCAGAGAATCTGAATCCAAACAAGAAGAAACAGCAAAAAAAAGAAGCTAAACGGGAAAGGAGATGGAAAAGTGACTGAAAAGACAAAAGAAAGGGTGTGAAAAGAACTGGAAAAGAAGAATGAAACTGAACAGAAGAAAGTACAAAGAAAGGAAAAAGATTAAAAAGGAAGAAGTCGGAGGAGGGAGAGGCTCCTGAAGTCATTGATTGACAGCTGGCTGTTGATGAGGTAACAATTCATAACAGGAAGTGAAATGAAGCCTTCCGATTGGCTGATGATGGTGGAGTCACAGCTCCTCAGCCAATCGGAGCAGCACCTCCTTCACCTCCATCTGTGACATCATCGATAACGAGTTAACGTGACATCGTCATCATCACTTCTTCCACCTCCTGTTCTGAAATAAAGTTGAGCTGCTTTGAATCAGCGTGACAGAAAGGGTTAAAGGAGCAGCTGAGCCTCCTTTGTGCCGAGCTGCTGCTGAATATTCATGAGGAAAGAGGCCACCTGGCGCCTGATTGGCCGCCCTACAGTTTATGTAAGAGCGGCTCATAAATATTCATGTTAACGGCAGAAAAACAGCAGGTGCGAGTCTGTGTCCGGACGAATAACACGAACGTGTGTTAGACGGACAAAAGACGAGCGAAAACTGAAGAAAAGCTCAGAAAGAAGACGGAAAAGAAGGAAAACAAAGAACCAAAGAGGATGAATATGTAAATAAAGTGTCCGTTAGAAAGCCTGGACACAGATGTTAGCAGCTGGATGAGTTTCTGAGCTGGAACTGTCCCTGCTTTTAAAGCTCCGCTGTGATCCGAGTCCCAACCCAGTCACCACGGGACCTGCCGCCACCTCGGTCACCACGACGATGACCACCGTGATGCCAACTATATTCTGCTTTCCCCACAATTTGAAAAGGTCTTCAAACGTGTCCATTCAGATCGTTTCTTCACATTTTCCATGAAATCCACAGTGAACACACCCGAGAGCTTTGATGACATCACGCTGACCCTCAACGCCACGACAACGACCGCACCGAGGCCGGACCGGTGAAGATTAATATGCATTTCTGTTCAAAGTGTACGGATTTTTCCTTTAAAATGACCGGTTTTTGACAGTCTTGATGGAGTTTTCTTGATAATTCGCAGCATTACGCAGCGAAACAGTGACTGTTCACAACAACTTGAATAAAAATAAAACCCACTCCAACGGCGAGTGTCGTGGCCCCGGCTGAGGCGAGCGCCACAGAGCAGGAACCGTGGGGGAGAGAGAGCGTGGTGCAGAAAATTAAATGAACAAACTCACCGGCTGATTCACGCTCATTCTGCAGAACATTTTCTGTTGGGATCATAACAAAGCAGTTTCTCTGCTAACTAACTGCTACCTTACAGCTAACTGCTACCTTACAGCTAACTAACAGCTAACTTACAACTAACTGCTAACTCACAGCTAACTTACAGCTAACTGCTAACTAACTGCTAACATACAGCTAACTGCTAACATACAGTTAACTGCTAACTTAAAGCTAACTGCTAACTAACTGCTAACTTACAGCTAACTGCTAACTAACAGCTAACTGCTAACATACAGCTAACTGCTAACTTAAGGTACTGTTCCGTTCTGTAACTCAGACAACCTGCAGCTGTGTTTAAGGTGTGTTTCCAACACAACACCGGTCCTCTCCTCACTCTCAGTGTGTTAGCGTTACATTATCGGCATGTTTCTGATAAAGATGGAGGTCTCCAGGTACAACTGTTTAATGAGGTTAATAAATCCAAAATGTTTAAACGCAGTAATTAACGGTTCACATGCATTACTACGAGTTACGCTGTGCACATCTCCGGCTTGGTCCATTACTGTTGATGAGAAAGCATTGTTTTCTAGCATCTGCTGCTAACTTACAGCTAACTGCTAATTTACAGCTAACAGCTAACTTACAGCTAACATACAGCTAACTGCTAACTTACAGCTAACTGCTAACTTACAGTTAACTGCTAACTTACAGCTAACATACAGCTAACTGCTAACTTACAGGTAACTGCTAACTTACAGCTAACTGCTAACTTACAGTTAACTGCTAACTTACAGCTAACTGCTAACTAACTGCTAACTCACAGCTAACTGCTAACTTACAGTTAACTGCTAACTTACAGTTAACTGCTAACTTACAGCTAACTGCTAACTAACCGCTAACTTACAGCCAACTGCTAACTTACAGCTATCTGCTAACCGCTAACTTACAGCTAACTGCTGAACTGTTTCCCTCTGGGATCAATAGAGTAACTATCTAACTACCTGCTGCCCTCACTAAAAGGGTGGAGCTAACAGACAGTTATCAGAGGAGTTAAAACAGCTGAGAGCCGCTGAGCTTAAACCAACACATGATTTAACCAAAGTCTGTTAGAAATCTATCTAAATAAAACCAGTTAAATTGTTCAAAAAGAGCAGAATACGTCACCTTTAACTCTCCTTTCAGCCTGACCGAGCTGGTAGTCGGATCGATTCCTCCAGAGTCCGATGTGGAACTTTCAGGCTGCTCCACAGTTCATACGAAAAGTTATGCAGAGATTATCGTGCACGATCCTACGAATCTCCATCAACACGAAGCGACCAGCGCAGCCTGAAGTCAGAGCTCCCGCCTTTCATTCACAGACAAACATTTAAAATACTTCGGAAATCATAATAAACCGTTGAAAGCAAAAAATTTACTTTTTATTTTTACAATCTTCCTTCAGGGAATGTTTGCAAGCTTCAGTCTGTTAGTTATTAACCTGTAAAGTTTATGGTGGTTACTAAGGTTACTGAGGCGCCACCGTGTGGCGTCAGCTGGCAGCAGCTCTGTTATACTCTGGCTACAGTTTATTTTAATGTGCTTTAGTTCCGGCTTCGCTGCTGAAACACGCTATAAAGGAAATATAAAGGAAAAACACGCAGGGAACGGAGAAATAAGTTTGTTTTGGATGAACACCTGAAAGATCACTGCCCACCGACATCTTCTGCATCCAATCAGAGCGCAGAGGCCACTGGAGAGAGCCGGAATAATTCTATTTACAGGATGATGTGTTCAGGGACAGCTGATATATGAACAAATAAAGGCTTGATTTGTCCTTCTTATGCGTCCCATAAAAACGAAACTGAGTTTCACACGTCCACCGTTTGGAGATCAGTGCAGTTAGTTTCAGCAATAAATAAGGAAACATGGATAAATAAATCAAAACAGATAAAAAAAAAGGGATAAAAGAGAATAAAATGATCATTAAATAGGTGCTCGGATCAATAAACAGCTACAGACACTGGTAGCAGTTCTGTTCTTAGCTAAACTAACCCAGACCGGCTGAATTTACTGCAAGATAATAATTGATAATAATATTGAATAATAAACAACATTTTGTAAAGCTATGAATAAAAAAGTTAAAACTATATATATCGGCTCTATAATATACTGAAGTCTTGGTCATCCAGGACCATCCTGTCAGCCTGGGAAAGGGACACAGTAGGTATAATTAGGTCTTTATTAACATATCTTTATCTATTATTAACATATTGGGTCATTAGAAATATAATATGAAACTCACTGTAAATTATGGGGAAAACCGAGTCTAAACTGGTCCAAATGTAAAAGTCTCACAGTGTATTAAGCAGACGTCAGTAACCACTAACTGCCCCTTAAAAATGTTTGAATTATTTCATCCAGCTTGGTCTTAATAAGGATCTGAGAAGCAAGATGAACATTAAACTTTGGTGTGGGACAGAAGGGAAGACATCATTGGAAAGGTCTTGAACCAGGAAGTAACAGAATGGAAACTGTGGGCTGCTCCTCAGAGGTGACCTTTGAACCTTGAACCTGAGACACTTTTGAAGGCTTACAGAGCAGCAACAAAATGGGCTACAGACCAGATTTAAACAGTTTTGGAGCTCTGGACCTGTACTACCATCACCTGTGGGACACCTGTAGGGGGCGCCACTAACTAGGGTCAAAACCCAGAAAAAAAAACGGGATTTCAGCCTTTTAACTATCAGCAAGCAAACAGATGTGCTTCCAAACCCCAAAACCTGTAATAAGTCTGAAAGGTTCCAGACTATAAAACTTTGAAACTATATCTGAGGCTAATGTTCCAGCAGAGTTAGCTAAAGACTGTGAATGTGCAGCAAACACTTTTCATCCCACTGTTTTAACAACTTGGTCCAGTTCAACGCTGGACTGAAGGAACTGAGCCACAAAGAGGATCAGTTCCAACTCTCAGAGCCTGAACTTCAGAGCAGGGAAATGGAAGCATCTGAGAAATAACTCCTCATGGTTTATTTACTGGTTTATTTCTTCCTTTAGCAGCAGCTAACGCTAACAGCTTAGCTAATGAAATAACTCCTCATGGTTTATTTACCGATTTATTTCTTCCTTTAGCAGCAGCTAACGCTAACAGCTTAGCTAATGAAATAACTCCTCATGGTTTATTTACCGATTTATTTCTTCCTTTAGCAGCAGCTAACGCTAACAGCTTAGCTAATGAAGATGACGTACACCAACTTCTAAGGAGTTACTGCTGTTCCTTTCTGAAAGATGAACATTATTGTTCCCACATTACTTTGTTAGCTGAAGCTAACGCTAACAGCTTAGCTAATGAAGATGACGTACACCAACTTCTAAGGAGTTACTGCTGTTCCTTTCTGAAAGATGAACATTATTGTTCCCACATTACTTTGTTAGCTGAAGCTAACGCTAACAGCTTAGCTAATGAAGATGACGTACACCAACTTCTAAGGAGTTACTGCTGCTCCTTTCTGAAAGATGAACATTATTGTTCCCACATTACTTTGTTAGCAGCAGCTAACAGCTTAGCTAATGAAGATGACGTACACCAACTTCTAAGGAGTTACTGCTGCTCCTTTCTGAAAGATGAACATTATTGTTCCCACATTACTTTGTTAGCTGAAGCTAACGCTAACAGCTTAGCTAATGAAGATGACGTACACCAACTTCTAAGGAGTTACTGCTGCTCCTTTCTGAAAGATGAACATTATTGTTCCCACATTACTTTGTTAGCAGCAGCTAACAGCTTAGCTAATGAAGATGACGTACACCAACTTCTAAGGAGTTACTGCTGCTCCTTTCTGAAAGATGAACATTATTGTTCCCACATTACTTTGTTAGCTGAAGCTAACGCTAACAGCTTAGCTAATGAAGATGACGTACACCAACTTCTGAGGAGTTACTGCTGTTCCTTTCTGAAAGATGAACATTATTGTTTCCACATTACTTTGTTAGCTGAAGCTAACGCTAACAGCTTAGCTAATGAAGATGACGTACACCAACTTCTAAGGAGTTATTGTGAGAATGCTTTAAACCACCTTTGTTAAAGTATAACCCGAACACGTTTATGTTGTGATAAAAGCTATGCTATGAAAACATAAAACATGCTAATTTAGACATGATTCCTGCCTCACCGACGGAAAGGGGCGTGTTCAGCAGCTGAAACAAAGGAAGCCATGTTCCTCTGCAGGGAACTGCGCACGGCTCCATCGTGTCATTGGATGTTCGTGGGAACCTTTCATACGTTTCCTTTCAGGCTGACATCCTAAACCTTAAAAAGGGACATTTTTAAAGGCTTAACATCTCTTTTCAGAGCCTCACAGCGAGTCTTCTTCTTCTGTGGTTCTGCGGGCTGCAGCTGTGGAAACGTTCAACAGGAACTCGTCACAAACCACTCGGTCACTTCACTGACAGAAGGAGAAACACTTTAATTTGACATCAAATCACAAACGTTTCAGGTGAACTTTCAACCAACAGAAACAAATATGGAGGAAAACCAAACTAAAAAACATTTGTGGAACGCTTCGAACTACACGCCGTGTTCCTGTTCGAATGTTTAACGCATGAAGACGCTGCTGCACTGACGACAGATAAAAAACAAACTGATACTCAAAGGAAACCGAAGCCTCGCAGCTCCAAATTAAATCCATCCGTCGTTAACATTCGAGGTCCCTGCCGATGCGACTGCCCTGCGTGAGAATGACTCCGTCCTTCTAGCTACGCCTCTAGATTCCTACGCACAGCGAACGCCTCCACCCACCCAGCAGCAGCTTCTCTGAACAGGCGGCGAGATTCCGGCGAGCTCGGCTGAGGCCGACAAAGTTCCATTAACCCCAAAACCTTCCTGGAAGCTTCGGTCTGTTTCAGAGGAGAAAAGAAGCCGTTTGCTTCCACATCAGGTGATCCTGGATCAGCTGTGGAAACTAACCGCTGTGGCAGCAGCGTTCAGAGGAGCCGGCGCCGCGGCGTTCGTTTTCCCGCCGTTCCTGCAGGTTCGTCTCAGAGGACAAAAAGACGAAGCTGCAGGACGCCGTCGGTTTCTCCACCGCAGCGAACTGGGCCGTCTAAATCCTGAAAGAACCGCCAAACGGCCCGTTTATCAGCCGGATCCAGTTCTACAGCATCATAGCTCCAGCACAGCGTGCGCGCGCACGTGCACACAGGAAATCAGCAGAAACATCGGTTACTTTCTTACTCCCTCACATCTGTAGCAGCGTTGGCCCCAAAAACCTGGAATCCCTCCGGCTCCGTTACGTTCTGTCTGCCGACCCGGTCTGACCAGAACAGGAAGACGGCGGTCCGAGGGAGCGAGCGCCGGCAGGAACGTGCACGCAGAGCCGCGACGTGCACGCAGAGCCGCGTGTTCCCGGTGGCTAAACCGGCGGAGCTGCAATGGAAAACAACCTAAAAGTGACGTGCAGTCGGCTCAAACCGTTAGCTTTACTGCAGCTGCCAGGATTTAGTCCGACTCCTGGTTCAGCTGAAGAACAAAAATACTTTGGGCACGTTGGGCGGGTCGGACCCGTCCGCCGGCGCCATCACAGTCCCACGCCTTCAGTCTGATGGGGGCGCCTCGCTGCTGCGGCGTAGGAACAAAGAGGGGAAATGGGAAAAGTCCACCAGCGATGTCGTGGGTCACCTGCAGTCCGTCTGGTCCCGCCCCCCCTCGGTAACTCGGTAACGCTGGCGTTGGAGGCTCCTCGCCGACCCTCCCACCCTGCGCCTGCAGACAGAAACATCTGGGCTGAAAACGGACATCATGTGTGTGTGTGTGAGTGTGCACGAGTGTGTGTGAGTGAGTGCACGAGAGTGCGAGTGAGTGCACGTGTGTGCGAGTGAGTGCACGAGTGTGTGAGTGAGTGCACGAGTGTGCGAGTGAGTGCACGTGTGTGCGAGTGAGTGCACGAGTGTGTGAGTGAACGAGTGTGTGTGAGTGAGTGCACGAGTGTGTGAGTGCACGTGTGTGTGTCTGTGTGCACGTGTGTGTGAGTGAGTGCACGAGTGTGTGAGTGAGTGCACGAGAGTGTGTGAGTGAGTGCACGTGTGTGTGTCTGTGTGCACGTGTGTGTGTCTGTGTGCACGTGTGTGTGTCTGTGTGCACGTGTGTGTGAGTGAGTGTGCACGAGTGTGTGAGTGAGTGCACGAGAGTGTGTGAGTGAGTGCACGAGTGTGTGAGTGAGTGTGCACGAGAGTGTGTGAGTGAGTGTGCACGAGAGTGTGTGAGTGAGTGCACGAGTGTGTGTGCACGAGTGTGTGAGTGAGTGTGCACGAGTGTGTGAGTGAGTGTGCACGAGTGTGTGAGTGTGCACGAGTGTGTGAGTGAGTGTGCACGAGTGTGTGCACGTGTGTGTGAACGAATGTGCATGTGTGTGTGCACGTTTGTGTGCACGCAGCTGCAGGCTGATGTTAAACAGCCTCTAAAAGCTTTCATCTGTATAAAACCTTCAGTTATTGATCTAAAGCCCAGATTCAGCCTCCGAACAGAACCCCAGAACCCCGTCAGAACTGATCGGCTGTCAGAACCGGGCCGCTTTATTCTAAAATCAGCTGCTGAACACAGACTCAACTCTTCATAGATTTCCTTCAGATGTTGAACTCAGCGACACATTCCAGGAATCTCCTGAACCATCTGAACCCGTCCTGAGCTTACCGGGTCTCACAGAACTGTGCTGCAGTTCTGTCAGGATTCGAGCACCCGAACACGACCGAGATCAGTTCTTTAAGAACCCAAACCGAATCATTTCCAGTTAGTTTCGCTGTCTGCTCTAAAAAACCTTTAAAAAGTGGGAATTTGGCTGGATTTCCGAACCCAGTTACCTGGGAGCGCCGCTGACACCTGTGACTGTGATCGGGTCAAAGTTCTGAAGCTGATCATTGATAAGGGATTGATAAGGGATTGATAAGCCATTGATAAGAGATTGATAAGGAATTCATAAGGAATTGACAAGAGATTGATAAGGGATTGATAAGCCATTGATAAGGAATTCATAAGGAATTGATAAGAGATTGATAAGGGATTGATAAGCCATTGATAAGGGATTGATAAGGGATTGATAAGCCATTGATAAGGGATTGATAAGCCATTGATAAGAGATTACCTGGGAGCGCTGCTGACACCTGTGACTGTGTTCAGGTCAAAGTTCTGAAGCTGATCATCCATAAGGGATCGATAAGCCATTGATAAGGGATCGATAAGCCATTGATAAGGGATTGATAAGCCATTGATAAGGGATTGATAAGCCATTGATAAGGGATTGATAAGGGATTACCTGGGAGCGCTGCTGACACCTGTAAGTGTGTTCGGGTCAAAGGTCAGGACGTCTGAAAGGCGCCGGACTCACCTGCAGCTGTCAGGTCAGGGTGGGGCGGAGGTCCGGGTGGTGGAGCAGTGAGGTCACTCTGAGGCGAAGTGCACCTCTGGAGGGGGGGGTTTGACGGTGACGGGCTGGGACGTGCGGCGCGGGGGCGACGGCTTGGGCTGGGCCTGCTGCTGAACCGTGTCGTAGTAGGTCACCCCCCCGTAGGTCACCTGGGTCTGACCCTGACACACAGAAACATGCACGTCATTAAAGGTTAAAGGTTAAAGGTTAAAGCTTCCATTTAAAGAGGCCTACCTGTGGGCTCGGGTACATGGTGGGATACGGGAAGGTCATCACTCCTGGAGGGGGGTAGAAAGGCGGTGGAAGCAGCTGCTGTGGTTGCCCCGGCGACAGGGACACAGGTGGGCCGCCGTAGAGGGCGGGGTTAGCGATGGGGCCACCTGATTGGTGGGGATGGATACCTGCAGAGAGGCGCCGCGGTGAGCGTTTAACACACACACTTTTCTAAAAGCGCACATTGAACATTAAAGAGCACTGACCGGGGTGGGGGAGGTGCATCTCAGGCTGGACCAGCATGCCCTGGGGCGGGATGGGGGCGGGGCCGTCCCCGTGAGCGTAGATTGGTCCCTGGTACGGCACTGCGAGAGACGGGAGGAAGGAAGGAGGGTTATTTGATCCAGTTCAATGAAACTTTATTCACACGGCAGCAGCAACACGCGTTTGGAGTAAACGCATCGAGAGGAAACCCGAGGGAGGCTCGCTGCTCTGAGGGGAACGCCACGACAGGCACAGCATCATGGGAAACATGGCGGTAATTCCTGCTGGAACAGCTGCTTTAAACCAAAACTAACATCAACTGGAGCTCCATCTTCTCTGAGGCTGCACAGGCAGACATTTACTTTATAAACTCAGTGAAGGATCAGGACCGAGCCGTGTTTACTGCCCCCTGCTGGTAGGAGGAGGAAGCTCAGCCTCGTCCAATCAGGGCTGAATTATCCAAAACGTCTTTATAAAATGAGTTCAGGCAAAGATGGAGAAGATTCCACAAAAAGCACATCAGCTCCTCCTGAACTCAGCTGGAATAATGGATTTGAATGTTATCTGGTTTCTTCTGGTTGAGTAAAGCTTTGAAGAAGCCGACCTGCAGAAACTCACCGTTTTAATCACAAACTTTCCCTCCCGTGGAAAATAAACTGCCTGAGTTCAGTGAGGACTTATTAACGTGTAAAAGGACTAAATCTAAAAGTGTTAAAAGTGAAATGAATGGGCCACAGAAGCGCTCTAAAGCCCGATGGGCAGCGGCTCCGACCCGTTCTCACCGTTAGCTGGAAAGTTACTGGGCTCGTAGAAGTGTCCCTCCATCACCCCCAGGTGCATGGGCGGCGTCGGCTCGGGCACGGCTCGCTGGCGTTGGGACGAGTAGCGCTTGGCCCGGTTGGAGCCGACGCCCATCTCCTCCATGCTGGAGAACTGCGGCGGGCCGCCGGGAATGTGCAGGGGGTTTGGAAGGCCTGCGGGCAGAGAGAGCTCAGAGGTCAGCTGGTGCTGATCCGAACCGATGATCGGTAACGTGTCTGAGAGCCCCGCAGGTACCAGCTGGGCTCGGTTCTGATCGGGGGGGCAGGACTCACCTCTCATCTCGGAGCGCATGTACGACGTCGGGCTCTGACTCCAGTTCTGTCGGGTCAGACTGAGGCGAGCCACGTCCTGGTCCAGCTCCGCCAATCCTGCCCCACTTCCTCCTCCCGTCTGGCTCGCCCCGTCGCCTCCTCCCGCCCAGCTCTTCCCTCCCCCGCCGCTGGGGGACGAGGCTCCGCCCCCGGCGGCGGACTCCTCCACGGAGGCCTGTTTGCTGCCCAGGTCAGAGGGCCGAGAGCGAGTCCTGCGAGCCAGCGAGTACGACTTCCGCTCCACCGGCCGCTCGGTGGGCGGAGAAGCTTCCCGATTGGCTGCCCCTGACTGGGGGGAGGAGTCTGAGGTGGCGTCGGCCAACCCAGACGCAGATCTGTCGGCGCCGCCTCGCTGGTCCTGCTGCTGCCGTCTGGGTGAAGCAGACTGAGACGAAGCAGCTGTAGTTCCAGCGCTCAGCTCCTGCTCCGAGGCTCCTCCCCCACCTTCAGAAACCTCCTCGATGACCACGGACGAGCCGCCCCTCCCCCCACGGACGCCCCTGCTGGCCACGCCCCTCTCCCCCGCGGAGTCTTGAGCTTTGGGGCCCTGCCGCTCTCGGTGGTGCAGCGGGGGTGCGTTGGATTCATTATTCCTGTACTGCGCCTGAGGCGGGTGGTGCGGTCTGCTGCGGGAGGGGGGCGGCCTGGAAGGGTTGCTGCCCCGCTGAGTGGCAGCGAGCGGGGGGAAGGCAGAGGGTGAGGAGGCGGGGACGGAGGAGGGTGGAGGAGCTCCTCGGTTCAGACCTCTTCCTCCGCTCTGCCAGGACCGGGCCGGCCGCTCGCCTCCTTCACGCCACCGTTTGTCTCTGCTGGGAGACGAGCTCTGCCTGCAGACATCAGAACACGCTTCATCAGAACTTTAACGGTGACCTGTTGGGTAAGAACCTCCCTCAGCAGGAGGAAAACACCCACCTGGGTCTGCGCTGTCTGTACGATCGGTCTCCCGGGCCGCCGCCGCCGCCGTTCCGGATGTCGTAGCCATAGATGGCGATGAGCTCCTCGCGGCTCTTCGGCGCCTGCTCCTCCTCCCTGAACTTGTCGTGCTCCCAGCGGCCCTCGTCCTTCCACAGCTTCCTGTTTCGGCCCTTAGGTCTGAGGGGACACGGCATGCAGTTAAAGGTTCATTCCACGGGAAAATGTCTGAGTCCCAGCGACAGAGCGCCGCACGCCGTACCTCTCCTCCTCCTGGGGGTGACCGCGGACGTCGTGCTCGAAGAACAGACCCTTCCTGGGGATGTAGGCGGGGTTCTTTCTGTCCTCGTCATCATCGAGCTGCTGGCCGGGTTTCCCCCCCGCCTTCGTCTCGGGGTCATCTGTGGACTCCTGCATGTGAGATTCAGTTAGAAACCAACTGTGACCTCTGCCCAACTCCCACGCTGGTAAACCATTGATAAGCCATCGATAAGCCATCGATAAGGAATCGATAAGCCATCGATAAGCGATTGATAAGCCATTGATAAGGGATTGATAAGGGATTGATAAGAGATTGATAAGGGATTGATAAGGGATTGATAAGCCATCGATAAGGGATTGATAAGCCATCGATAAGGGATTGATAAGAGATTGATAAACAATTGATAAGCCATTGATAAGCCATCGATAAGCCATTGATAAGCCATCGATAAGGGATTGATAAGCCATCGATAAGGGATTGATAAGCCATTGATAAGGGATTGATAAGCCATCGATAAGGGATTGATAAGCCACTGATAAGTGCTTAAATGACAGAGCAGCTGCTCACAGCATGGTGGATGAAACTGATGGATGCAGCCAGGCTCACCTGTCCGTCACCACTCTGCCGCTCTCCCGCTACGTTTCCTTTCTCCTCGGCTTTGCTCTCCTCTTTTCCCGGAGCTCCTCCCTCCCCCTCGGCCTTCTCCTCTTCGACCTCCTGCTGCTCTCTCCCCTCCTCCTGCTCCTCCTCCTCTCCTTGCGGCAGGCTGTCGGCAGCAGAGGGTTTGGGCTCGCCTGTTGCTGCTGGAGCTTCTTCTTCGCTGTATCCCTCCTCTTCCTCCTCCACTCCCTGCAGAACACATATTTCTTGCTGTTTATCCAGAGATTAGACACAGCCAGACAAACGGTTCCTGTGGAGATTTTCCCACTGAAGCTAAATAAACTGTAATGTGACTTTGTTCAGCTGATTTTACCTCTGAATGGGAGCCATTTTCTTCTGGATCTGCACTGTCGTAATCTGAGAGGACAGCTGCACAAAACACAGACAGTCACGACATGAACTCAACCAGCGTGTAATGGCGGCATTTTGAATAGCTTCCAGTGTCTCACCTTCTCCTGCTCCGTCTTCACTCTCCTGCAACGACAGAAAACAAAGATGTGAACCTGCTCAGAAAACGTTCCTAAAGACGGAGGGAAGCGCTCGGACAAATGCTCGGGGGGGAAATCGCCTCATCCCGACTATTTCATCACTTTCCAGCTTTCATGTTCCCCAAAACAAAACCAGCTCAGACAGCGAGACGATGGCACGCGATGCAGGTGGTGGAGTCTGAAAGTTTCCACCCGCCGGCTGTCTGACAACATTTCACCGAGACAGAAGCTGCGCCGTCGACTTTAAACGGGATTCATCACAAAAGCCACGTATGTGCATCACTACAGGGTTAGCAGAGCCAGAATCCTCAAAACAGCTGGGAGACGAGAAGGTTTCCAGATGAAGAGCAAACACAACCGGGAGCTCTGCCTGGTGGCTGCTGTGATTTGGTTCTGACAGAAGCAGGACTGACCAGAATCAGAGGAGCGTTTAGTCTGTCAGATCCCAGAGAAAAGTGGAGCTGCAGGAGAAGCAAACACAGACCCTGCTTCCTCTCCTCAGCCTGAGCTCCTGCGTGGGGATAGTTTCATTTCGGGCTCAGACAGAGCTGTTTCCTGCCATCATTGAAACAGGGAACACAGCGAGCGTGAGCCACAGCCGGAGGAGCTGGCTGAAAGGCAGCCTCCGGGAAACCAAAAAGGCCCGTCATGGTGCATCATCACCGCGTTTTAATCTGTCCAAACGACTCCTGAGGACCAAACCTCCTCTGAGAAGGCTCCAAACTCCAACCAGAACCACAACCGGACTCCAGTAGAGCCCGTGTGAAGTGAAACAACAAGCAAGGAGTCATTTAAAGCTCCAGAACAGGCGCTTTGAGCTGCTCCCGCGCCCCAGCAGTGGTCACTGCATCACGGCCACGCCAACAGGAGCCGTTAAAAACAAGCGTGTCATTTATTTTAACGTTTGACCAACTCCTTAAGCAGCTACAGGAGGTGAAACTACGTCAGCAGACGGAGGGAAAGGTCCCGTTTCCCCATTCTTTACTAAACTAATTCAGTCCCAATATGTTAGCCGCATCATTTACTGATTAAAACCTGTTCTGTGTCCAAATCGATTTCACCGACATGTCTCCGATCCCGCAAAGCAGCAAACATGAGCATCAAATAAAACCCCGAGACATCCTGATAATGAACAGGTCTGAAACGCTCTGTTTACAGAGCTGAAGGAAGACTTTTCAACACTTCTACGTGAAAACAAACCCAGGAACTGATCTGAGATCCACTAAAACACAGCCAGACCGTTTGGGTTAACGGCTACAGGCCTCTCAACAGATGGATTATCACAGTTTCGTAATGAACTAAGTTACAATGAGCCACATGTGATGGAGCACAGCCAGGGGGCTGCCGGGGGGTCCGAGGCCCAATATCCGGGCCTGACGCTCAAACTGTGGTTTATTCTTCCCGGTTTAGCCTTCGCAAACTGAGGAGCGACCGTTAGCAGCGGCACCGGTGTTATGTCACACTTGGTACCCGAGCTGGTTTGCTCCAACTGGCGCCTTTTCGTCTCGGTTTCCCAGCGTAAAACAGAGCCGCGGTAACGCGAATTTAAAATAAACTAATTAATAAACGTTTCATATATTAAAAGCTGACAATGAAAGACAAAAGTGAGATTACTGGCGTGCACACAGATAATTTAAATGTTAAACAGTTAACTTGTTCACCAGAACTACTTTCTGCCCAGCTAACGCTGAAGGAGGCGGAGCCGTTTGAGAGAATCAGAGCAATGGACCACCACTAAATCAATTATAAATCATTTCCCCGCAGAGCGAGCACTCGGCTCCCGGTAAAGTCTCACTGGGAGAGGTAGGTCTCAGGGCTCCCGGCCGAGAGTCGGAGACCGGAGCTCGGTGAGCTAACATTAGCTCCAACAGTTAGCCTGACCAGCTACTCACACACTCGGACTCCACGTCGATCTTTGTCTCGACCCGGCTAACTGTCGCCTCGACCGGGTCTGGGTCTCTCACTCGGCCTTTTGTCGCAGGAGACCCGGACCTCCCGCTGTCCGAACCCGAGCCGGACTCTTCGTCGTCCTCGCTGTCCTGGGACGCGCGCCTCCTCCTTCGCCGCCGGTCCGCCATCTTAGGACTGGAATTGTTGGAACCGGAAGCCGCAAAGGACTGTGGGTAATGGTGTTCTTCTTCGTTCAGTCCTCTGAGCAGTGTCAGAAAGCTCATTTATGTTTACTGCCTCCCAGTGGAGATGATTAAAGCATTTGACAAAACTGTGAATGAATGAAGTTCAAATGTTCACAGCAGGTAAAGATGTCATGTATTGAAATTTGGGTGAACAGATTCCAATTCACCAGATGTGGGACAAAGACTATGTTTGTGAGGGATACCAATGCATCGAGGTAGTCTAAAATAACTCAATCATTTCGGGGCCCTGGGGTGGTGGTGCTGGGCCCTGATGTCTGGGCGCTGCCTTGTGGCCCCGGGGGGAGCCCTGTCTCTGTCTGGGGGGTCTGGGTTGCCCTGGGCACGCCACAGTGTGGGTGGGTCGATGGGTCTGGGACCTCCGATGTGTCCACAGGGTTTTTTTTAGGGTGTTGAGGCGTGTAGTGGGGCGGTGCTTTTCCCCTGTTGGGGGCAGCCTGGGTGATGGTGGGTCTCAGGCCCGGGCTGCTGCGACTGGTGTGACTGCATGGTTTGTTTCTCTGTTTGTGTTTTCTCTTTTCTTTCTTTGTCGAGGTCCTCTGGGATGGGGCAGTTGGGTGCTTTCTGGGTGGACAGAAGCTCCCTGAATACGGCCGCTGCAAGCCCCGAACCTGGTGGACATCAGGCCCTCCTGCCCTGTGGAAGGTCCCAGGAAACGGGGGTGCTTCTCTGCCCTGGTCTATATCCCATACCCCTCTCCCTTCTGGCTCCTGTACACAGCACACATGGGGCCACGGAGGTGGATGGGGCCACGGAGGTGGTCCCCTTTGCTACGCTCTGCAGCCCCCCGCCCCTGCTTTAATTACACCTTAGACATTACTACTACGGTCTGTGGTGGTGCTGCTGGCCCCCGGATGTGCCCACTGCGCCACACCCCAGTGGAGTTGAAGGAGGGGGAACAGGAGTGGATGCATGTGCTGTTTGAGTGTGATCTGATTCAAATGGTGACTGGGCCTGGGTCTGGGACTTGAAGGTGAATCTTCACTGCCCCACTCAGGCGAGGCGTACAGGCTGAAGGGTGAAATGCTGGTGACCCTGAGCTGCTGAGGCTGCAGAAGGGTTTCCACCAATGAGAATGTGCTGACCACACACCCAAGGAATAGGCCGTAAGGAAGAACTTTCACACCATATCATAGCTCCTGCAGTTTTGCTTGAAGCAAAGCGTCTCTGATATTTACTTCACCTTCACAAATAAGATGGCAATTGGTAGCAAAGAACCAATCAATATGCAGCTCAATCCTCAGAGAGTTGTCCCCCTCTCTCTCTTGGTGGATGTTATTTTCCAGATCAGCACCAGCAGTGATGTAAGAATCAACTTTAAAGGGGAACTCCGGTGTTTTTAAACCTTATTTCTGGCATGAAATGCGTTCATCTACCCACCGAGAACAGTTTGGTGAAAGTCGGCGTCCTTTGGAAGATATTTAGATAACTGGAGATCCATATAACGGAGTGAACGGGGCTTAGAGGATGCAGCCTCTAAATAAGGCATTATCTGTCTTTATTTCACCAATACTTTAAGAAGAATGAATGAATGAACGTGTGCTATAGCTCTGTTAGCTCATAGCTCTGTTAGCTCATAGCTGCTGTTAGCTCATAGCTCTGTTAGCTCATAGCTCTGTTAGCTCATAGCTGCTGTTATGTGGCTACTTGCAGCTATAGGAGAGCTAACGGAGGGATTTCTACACAGGCACTCTACTGGGACCACTGTTAGCACTGAGCTCTGACATGCAGAAGAGTCAGAAAATGCTTTTTCTGCATGTAGAGATGATTGTGGATTTAGTTTAATGCCCTTTCTCTGGCTGAGCTGTTAACACGTGTGTCTGTAACTTCTGATGTTGTGTAACATCAGATCAGAGGAATTATTGGGAACCTCTAAACGTCCATATTTGGTAGAAATGTTGAAGTTTAGTTTGAAAAGTCACTGCTGGCTGGTGGGAAACTTTCTGAGAGGACAGATGCTACGTTAGAGATAAATCTGTCTTCAGCTCTCACAGATGATACGAGTCCATTTACTTCTGTTTGTGTGGTTCACCGATCAGAACTCTTTCAACATGATTTCAGTCTCTGTCACGGTGACTTATTTTATTCCAAAGTTAGTTCCTTCTGGTCCTGTTTTATAACCTTTATTCATGGTTTGATGTTTCAGTCAGAGCCCGATGTCAGGACTAAAAGCAGCGTGGCAGCAGGGGTCCACACTGAGACACATCTGTAGAAATCTGATCTGAATCAAACTTCCAGCCGCGTCCAAACCCTGTAAAATCAACCTGGACAGATGCTGTTCCTGTAGAATCAGGAGGCTCACGCTGTCCAAATGAGGAAGTTACCAGCGGCCTGCGTGGTTACAGGAAACGACCAAATGTTTAACTCCATCAGAATGCACCTGATCACCTGCAGGTTCAGTAGAATGTTACTGGAAACAGGTCAAATTCATCAGAAACATGCTGCAGAAGGAACTCATGCTCAGTTCGAGCCTCTCTCACAGACAGAAACCAGCTCAGTTTTCATCAGACAGCTGGTGGAGGTGGTAAAGAATCCTTTTGAATCGTGTTCACATGAGGCCGACATGAGTTTGTGTCTGAGAACTGAAGCTGTGGAAGCTGAGCTCCACATTGGATCCAACAGGTTCAGAGCAGCCACCATGAAGTGAAACAAACCGGCTGCAGACTGACAGAAAGCAGCTGTGGTTGGTTCAGAAAGGTGTTTCCTGGCTGTTCGTCCGGTTTCGCACAGACTGACCTCTTCAGACAGGTGAAAGTTTAAACTTTGGTTGGTTTGGATCAAACAGCCTCTGAGTTACACAGAGAAACTGTCCTCAGTGTGTTTGGGTTTTTAGTTTGACTCTGACCTGGAAATAAAGACGATCGGTCTGTTATGATGGTGATTAATTAATTAATATTGTTAAAATCAGGAACATCCTGCCTCAGGGTGATGCAGAGAAACTGCTCCATGCATCTGTTCCTTCAGGACTGAACTACTGTAATTCTTTATTATTGTTCTGTCCCACAGATTCTCTGAAAAGCCTCCAGCTGATGCAAAACCCTGCAGCCAGAGTTCTGATGAGATCTAACAGCAGAGATCATGTTTCTCCAGTTTTAGCTTCTCTTCATTGGCTCCCTGTTAAATTCAGAATAGAATTTAAGGTTCTTCTCCTCACATGTAAAGCTCTTAATGACCGAGCTCCATCCATCCATCCATCATCTGCCGCTTATCCGGGGGTCGGGTCGTGGGGGCAGCAGCTTGAGCAGAGAAGCCCAGATGTTCCTGTCCCCGGCCACTTCCTCCAGCTCTTCCTCCAGCTCTTCCTCCAGCTCTTCCTCCAGCTCTTCCTCCAGTTCTTCCTCCAGCTCTTCCTCCAGCTCTTCCTCCAGCTCCTCCAGCTCTTCCTCCAGCTCTTCCTCCAGCTCCTCCAGCTCTTCCTCCAGTTCTTCCTCCAGCTCTTCCTCCAGCTCTTCCTCCAGCTCCTCCAGCTCTTCCTCCAGCTCTTCCTCCAGCTCCTCCAGCTCTTCCTCCAGTTCTTCCTCCAGCTCTTCCTCCAGTTCTTCCTCCAGCTCTTCCTCCAGTTCTTCCTCCAGTTCTTCCTCCAGCTCTTCCTCCAGCTCTTCCTCCAGCTCCTCCAGCTCTTCCTCCAGCTCCTCCAGCTCTTCCTCCAGTTCTTCCTCCAGCTCTTCCTCCAGCTCTTCCTCCAGCTCCTCCAGCTCTTCCTCCAGTTCTTCCTCCAGCTCTTCCTCCAGTTCTTCCTCCAGCTCTTCTTCCAGCTCTTCCTCCAGCTCTTCCTCCAGCTCTTCCTCCAGCTCTTCCAGCTCTTCCTCCAGCTCTTCCTCCAGTTCTTCCTCCAGCTCTTCCTCCAACTCTTCTTCCAGCTCTTCCTCCAGTTCTTCCTCCAGCTCTTCCTCCAGCTCTTCCTCCAACTCTTCTTCCAGCTCTTCCTCCAGCTCTTCCTCCAGCTCTTCCTCCAGCTCTTCCAGCTCTTCCTCCAGCTCTTCCTCCAGTTCTTCCTCCAGCTCTTCCTCCAACTCTTCTTCCAGCTCTTCCTCCAGTTCTTCCTCCAGCTCTTCCTCCAGCTCTTCCTCCAGCTCTTCCTCCAGCTCTTCCAGCTCTTCCTCCAGCTCTTCCTCCAGTTCTTCCTCCAGCTCTTCCTCCAGCTCTTCCTCCAGCTCTTCCTCCAACTCTTCTTCCAGCTCTTCCTCCAGCTCTTCCTCCAGCTCTTCCTCCAGCTCTTCCAGCTCTTCCTCCGGCTCTTCCTCCAGCTCTTCCTCCAGTTCTTCCTCCAGCTCTTCCTCCAGTTCCTCCAGTTCTTCCTCCAGCTCTTCCTCCAGCTCCTCCAGCTCTTCCTCCAGCTCTTCCTCCAGCTCTTCCTCCAGCTCTTCCTCCAGCTCCTCCAGTTCTTCCTCCAGCTCTTCCTCCAGCTCCTCCAGCTCTTCCTCCAGCTCTTCCTCCAGTTCTTCCTCCAGCTCTTCCTCCAGCTCTTCCGGGGGGACCCCGAGGCGTTCCCAGGCCATAGTCTCTCCACCGTGTCCTGGGTCTCCCCCGGGTCTCCTCCCAGTGGGACGGGCCCAGAACACCTCCCCAGGGAGGCGTCCAGGAGGCATCCTAACCAGATGCCACCTCATCTGACTCCTCTCAATGCGGAGGAGCAGCGGTTCTACTCCGAGCCCCTCCCGGATGACTGAGCTTCTCACCCTATCTCTAAGGGAGGCCCAGACACCCTGAGGGGGAAACCCATTTCGGTCGCTTGTATTCGCAATCTCGTTCTTTCGGTCTCTCCCCACAACTCAGGACCATAGGTGAGGATGGGAACGTAGATTGACCAGTAAATAGAGAGCTTCACCTTCTGGCTCAGCTCCTTCTTCACACCGACGGGTCGGTGCAGCAACACTGCAGACGCTGCACCGATCCGCCCGTCAATCTCACGCTCCATTCGTCCCTCACTGTGAACAAGACCCAGAGATACTGGAACTCCTCCACTTGGGGAAGGATTTCATTCCCGACCCGGAGAGAGATCATATCAAAAAGATCTCACTGTAAAATATTAAGATATAATAAGATATAAGATATAATAAGATATATTAAGATATAAGATATTTCCCCAACAGAGCACTTTGCTCTCAGGCTGCAGGTTTCCTTGTGGTTCCCAGAGTTTCTAAAAGCAGAATGGGAGGCAGAGCCTTCAGTTATCAGGCCCCTAAAAGCAGAATGGGAGGCAGAGCCTTCAGTTATCAGGCCCCTAAAAGCAGAATGGGAGGCAGAGCCTTCAGTTATCAGGCCCCTAAAAGCAGAATGGGAGGCAGAGCCTTCAGTTATCAGGCCCCTAAAAGCAGAATGGGAGGCAGAGCCTTCAGTTATCAGGCCCCTAAAAGCAGAATGGGAGGCAGAGCCTTCAGTTATCAGGCCCCTAACAGCAGAATGGGAGGCAGAGCCTTCAGTTATCAGGCCCCTAAAAGCAGAATGGGAGGCAGAGCCTTCAGTTATCAGGCCCCTAAAAGCAGAATGGGAGGCAGAGCCTTCAGTTATCAGGCCCCTCTCTGTGGAACCAGCTGCCAGTAAATGTCCGGGAAGCAGACACCCTGGGTGTCTCCTTTATCCTCTTTTAAGATTAGGCTGAAACTTTCCTTTTTGATAAAGCTTATAGTTCGGGTAGTTTGTCCCAAAATGAAGTAAATATGGGGCACATTTAACCGGTTAAAGTGTCCCAAACTTAATCAAGTAAGAATGGGCCACTTTTGAAATTAGTAAGTGTCCGAAAATGCAGCATATAAACAAATGATCCACTTTGGCACACTTTTCACATTGAAAAAGTTAGTGGACTGCTCTCTCATTCACAGAGGAAGTAAAGTCACTGTGATGCAGAAGGAACACGCAGAGGAAGCTGCTGTGTCATGTGTGGACAGCTGTATAAGTAGAGGTGTGAGTGTGTGGACATTCAGATCAGCTGCTGCAGACTGCAGGTAAGCGCCTCACTGTCACCATGACAACGCTCTGCTGGTCGCAGATCAGTCCTGACGGCACCCGACTGAAGCTGAGACGACTTCAAATGTTTATTTCCAGAAAGTTCAGAAAGTTCAGTTTGTCTTCTGTTTCTTCCTCTGATTAGAAATCCGGCTGAACCTGAGAGGCCTGAGGACGGATCAGCATCAGGTTACTTTACTAACATTATCCAGAAATAACAATTTGCTGTAATCACAGCTCAGCTCAGTCTCCATCTTCACAGATCAGCTTCACATCCAGCAATCTGCCCATCATCCAGCTCATCAGCCCCCTTCGGACCACCCTTTGTTTCCTCTCTGCAGGTCTGTGGTTCATTTTTACCTTTAAAGACCTTTTACTGTAATGTGATTTAGTCATTTCTGGTTGCAGTTATAATGAGGGCCAGTGGCTTCGGGTCCATCACTGGTAGATGGAGAGATAATCCAGTTTTCACCTTATTCCTGTCATGCAGAACTGAGAACATCTCCGTTCAGATTAAACCTAAATCAGTTTTCTAACCGAAACCAGAACCTCACCAAAACCTCATCATCGAAACCCAAAAATTAAGGTGGAAACAGTCCAAGTGGTGCATTTTCAGAGGTTCAGTCTTTAGTGATCATTTCCATGAGTTCTTCTTTGTCAGATGAGATTTAGATTAGATTCAGCTTTATTGTCATTGCACAAAGTACAGGTACTGAGACAACGAAATGCAGTTAGCATCCAACCAGAAGTGTAAAACAGCAGTAAAAGTGGTTAAAGTGCGTATGTGAATTTTCGCGGACTCAAGGCCGATTTTCAAGGACTCTTCTTGGGGGGATATTCTACCAACCTGGTGCCTGACATAAGCGGACATAAGGCCAATATTTTAACACTTTTCCCGGGGCAAATTTAACCAGGGAAACCGCAACAATTTTCTCGAACTTGGCACACCTTCTCCCAAGACAAGTGTGACAAGTTGGACTCCCAGAGGTAATTTGAGGCGGATTTTCGCGGACACAAGGCCAATTTTCAAGCACTTTTCTCAGGGGGGTATTTTACCAACTTGGTGCCTGGCTCCAGGGGGTCAATTGAGGGGCATTTTCGCGGACATGAGGCCGATTTTTGACACGTCTGTGGGGGAGAGTGTGAGAGGTGGGTGTCCTGTCGTGAGAACAGCCTTGGTGGTTGGCTCCTGGTTGTCCCTCTCAAAGCGAGCATAAAAGCTGTTAAGCCCGTTCAGGAAGGAGGCTGGATGTTGGGGTGGTGTTGGTGGGTTTGTAGTCAGTTATGGCCTGGTTGCCAGATGAGTGGGATAATCCTGATATTACGTAGTAATAACAACTGAATTCGTTCACACCGAGCTCAGCATGAACTGTTAAATAGTTCTAACATGACAGCTCTGTCCACAAAATGTTTGATTCTAAAATTTAAAACGTTTTTACAGGATCCCATAAGAAAGGAAAGAACACGTTTAATCTCCCTTCTTCAACTGAGGTTTGGATTATCAGGTAAGTAATGGAATTATTCTTCATTTATTTGGAATCCAAAGTAATTAAAATCCACCAGAAACACAGTTCAGTAGGAACATGATCTCCAGAGAACTGTCTTTCCTCGTATCTTTGTCTTAAATCTCGTCCACATCTTCAGTCGGAGGCAGGATTTATTCTCTATATATTATAATGGAAACAGCTTCATTAATAACTATCAATATGAACAGAATCTTCTCCTAAAACTCTAATAATTTCAACCATATAAAGCTATATTCCGCCTCCACTCTCTGGAAAATGTATCTGGTGTTCCGTGTTGAAGTGGGATGTATTTTTCCTGTGTGAGTGATATGGTCTTTGGTGTGTTGACAGTCATGGCGTCTGCCAACGTGCTGCTCCTGCTGCTGATGTCCTCGAACCTCCTGATCTGCAGTGGTACCGAACCCTCCAAAAAGAAGACAATGAACGAAAAAACAGAGAACTTTTTAAAAAAAAATTTAGACAAGATCAGATTAGCAGTCACACCGTTTCTGAGCCTGATACCAATTGCTGGACAATTTCTAAATCCTATTGTAAATCTTATACTAATAGGAGTCGGTGTAGCTGTCAACAGCAAATCAGACTTACAGAGTATCACTGACATGTTTCACAGCCTTGACCTTAAGCTGAATGAATTCCGTGTAGAGCAGAAATGGGACACCTGGGCCAGTGGTGCTTACCACAAGCCAGAGGTGGATATTAGTACAGCCTGGAAGGACTATCTAATTCTGACAGAAACTCTGAAAACAGCCACTGATGACGCCACGATTAAGAGACAAACTGATCATTTCTTAGAGTCTTACGCGAAGTATGAGCCCGCCACTAAAGCCTTGGATGACCTGCTGACAGCTAAAGGAACCACTTTCATCACCAAGATTGGAGACGTGATGGCTCCTCAAGTTCACTGTCATGAGAGGGAAATTAGAGCGTACACACTGTTTATCCACAGTCTTATCTTTAAGGGCAACGTGTTAAATCAGTTCTACTACCGGCTGAAGAATATAAACTCTGAAGCCAGGGTTAATGCGGCAGCTCAGACTGCATATGATGCAGGAAAAGCCATGTTTGATGTCCAAAAGAAATGCATCTCCGATAGTATGACTTATGTAAAACAGTATGTGGAAAAACGTTTGGATGAAAAGAAAGATCACGGCCAACTTGCAAAAGAAATCCGTAAGTTTCTGGATGAAAATTATAACACATTCGACTGGATGGTTGTTGCCTTTAAAACCAAAAATTCTGGCCATGAGAGATTTAAAACTATGAATAAACACGTGTTTTCTGGATTCACAAATATGACCAATGGGGCTGTTAGTGTAGCTGTGGCCCGACAGGTGAAGGGGGCTCACAACAAGGCAGGTGCTGTGGGAGCAGTTATTAACAAGTGCATTGGTCAAGAAACTTTGTGTGCGAACGTTCCAAAGAAACTGAGTGAATGTAAGCTACTGGCAATAGGAAACATGAAGGTGACTCAGGCGTACACTGCGGTCCATGCCTTTAAGGGGAATGGACATGAGAGTCGCACAGGTGTTCAAGACGATGAGGACGACACCATTCTGGAACCTGCATCTTCCCCCTACTATCACACAGGAAAGTGTAAGAGACTCTCTCTGAAAAGTGGAAGTTATACTGTCATGATTAAAAGTGACAGAGAGATGATGAACGATTTATGCAAAGAGATGAACTGTGGTCCACATGGCAAGTGTGAGCTCATACCAGGAACCTCTGTAGCGGTCTGTGAGTGCCACGACCAATACTATGGAGAGAAGTGTGAGCAAAGTTTAGATGAGTACAAACGAGAATTAAGCAGCACAAAAACTTTAGAGACTCTACGCAGAAAAGATGGAAAGGTAAAGACTGGAACATTAGAAGTTAAAGACTCCAGGTCTCATATAAGGCGCAGAGGCCCAATAACTGCATAAAAGAGCCTGGTGCTGACAGGTTCCTCCTGCTATTTAGCCTGCCTCTCAGTGTAATCAGACTGCTTCTCCTGCTTCTCCTGCTTTTCTGAATCTGTAAGATGCTGAAATCAATAAAACCCATTTTATGGACTTCAGTGATCTGTGTTTTGTTTTTCAGCTCTGTGAGCAGTATAAAACTATATAAGGATAAAACACTAAAACTCACCAACTTAACTTCACATGTGGCTGAAATGATGTCCGATGGGATCATCTTCATTTTTCAGACATAAAACACACGTTCTCTATGACACAGAGTTCACGCCAACATTTCCCACCATCTATAACACGACACACACTAATCAGTGGAACTACAGAGATATAATATTCAGTAAATATTAAAGGACTGACATTCAAAGGAGGTGGAGTTCGAAATAAGTTTAATGTTCTTAGTTCATAAGATTTAATCTAAAAACATGTGATTGAAAGTATACGTTTCTCTGATGCACACCACATGCTGTCGGTCATGCCTGAGACATCTGGGTCAGGCTGTTCTCTGGTATAAATAAGTGAAGGCGTTTGTGTAAATTCAGACATGAAGGAACCATATCAAGAGTGTTTCAGTCCAACGACCCGACGCTCAGAGAAGCAGCAGATGATGGATGGATCTTTAATTGGACTCATTCTGACGGTGATAACCACTGCATTTATGGTACAGTTGCTGGCCCTTTTTATTCACTGCTTTGTTATTTTAGTCCAGTGAGTTTTGAATAGCTGGCGTCTACCTCTGTTTTCAGTTCCACTTTTGCTTTACTTCTAATCCTTATTGTCACCAAACAATAAATGACTTTTCGTCCAACTGAAAAACTGTTTTTTGATTTTTTCCCCCTTGTCCTGTCCAGCATCATGCAGCAGAATTGTAAACTTAAAGGGGAACTCCGGTATTTTTAAACCTAGACCTTATTCCTGTTATGAAATACATTCATCTACTCACCGAGAACAGTTTGGTGAAAGTCGGCGTCCTTCGGAAGATATTTATATTCCTCGAGATCCATATAACGGAGTGAACGGGGCTTAGAGGATGCAGCCTCTAAATAAGGCATTATCTGTCTTTATTTCACCAATACTTTAAGAAGAATGAATGATTGAACGTGTACTATAGCTCTGTTAGCTCATAGCTGCTGTGTATGTTTACGTCAGAGTTGATGTAACATAGTTTCATTCCATATATTCAAGGTTTTATTCCATATATTCAAGGTTTTATTCCATATATTCAAGTTTCATTCCATATATTCAAGGTTTTATTCCATATATTCAAGTTTAATTCCATATATTCAAGGTTTTATTCATATTCTAGGTTTCATTCCATATATTCGAAAGGAATTCCGGAAAGCGGGAAAATTGTCAATGGGAAAATGCATTGAGAAAGCCTTAACTCCTTGGAGGCCTCTGAACTCAGCCATACGGCATCACACACACATCATTCAAAGTTTGTATGTGACAGGAAAGACTCAACTTTAACTGTGGTAAAGGGCTTGTTAATAGCTTATACAGCTTTGACACAACGGCAGTTTATGTTTTAGGTGGCCAGAGGAGGTCGTCTCATGCCACTCACACTCTAACTCCCACTCTAAAATTATTTAAAAAAAATTTCTCGAACAAATGCCTCTCACGTCCAAAATATCTGCCTGATCTGGACAAATTTTACATAAAAACGTAGGTATTTTAGTTCTCTTTCATCCAAAGTCACTCTCATTGAGCTTGGCCTCACATATTTCTCACAAATCACCTCTGAGCGCAGAGAACGAACATTCCATCCCATTATAAAACGGCCGAGCCCTGAAATCAGTCGGAAAACTCATTTCAAAACTTCCATAAAACAGGAGCCACACACAGGAGAAGAATAAAAACTACACTGCTGGCTTCCCCCGTCTCTTCTGGCGCTCATGGTGAAAGAATTATTTGGATCCGACTTCTACTTTTCGAACAGCGACCGTTTGTTCCAGACTTGTGCCTCAAAATGAAAACCCCATTATTTTAAGGGGACAAAGTGAGGTGCAGATTTGACAGTTGACAGTTGGCAGGCACAGCTGTTGCCCATAGCAACTAATGATGACCTCACTCAAGATGGCTGCCCTGTTCTAATACAGCTGATGAAGCCAGAGCCAAGATGGCTGATGAGGGCAGAGTAAACATTGCTGGCCTGCTGTAACAGCTTTATGCCAGCCTGTTTTATCTGTGCTTCTAATACAATATAACATGACAGCCTCTGTCTCTCAGCGGGCAGCAGCAGGGCAGCCAACATAGTTAAACTGTTATAACAACTTCATGTCAGCTGCTCATGAGACAAATGCGCGCGACAGCACGCACTCACTCACATGTTTCCATTATTCTCAACACATCAGCTGTGATAACAGGTTCATGCCAGCCGCTCACGAGACAAATGCGTGCGATAGCGTGCATTCACTGACATGTTCCCATTATTTTGAACAGATAAACCGGGCCTTACGTGTCTAAGGCAGGCAGATTTCACCAAAAACAAGCCAGAATCTCATATTTCAGACTGGATTATGATCATATTATGCTTGACTGGCAACTAGCAGCTCTCTCAGCACAGCACAGCCTCTCTGTCTCGACGGGCAGCAGCTTGGCACCCATCAAAATTTCTTCAGAAATGTTCTAGTTAATGTTACAGCTGGAGTTTATCTGATTAGCACACATCACATCATTACATGATGTAATGCTGAGAGCTTTCAGCTAATCTGCTTCATAGGTTAGTTTGAGCTTGAATTCAGCAGCTAGTTTCATTTAACAGTAAAGAGAAGAAAGTTACAGAATAACTGAAGTTACAGGATGATTTTGTAAAGTCTAAACATTGTTTATCCAACTATGAGATCTTTCAGACAGCCACACCTTAATCTCTTCAACGTGAAAATATGTCGTTGGACCGATCAGACTCAGTTAAAGTCAGATGCTGACGTCTGAAGACATTAACCCTTCTCATGATGCTCAGAGGGAACAAACAAACACTCTGTTTCTGTTTCCATGTGTCACTGTTTGGCTGTTGAAGCTCTGATGAACAAAGTGGACTCTTCGTTGATCTGGATTTATCTCCCTCTGGTGGTGAAAAGATGAACCTCATGATGTCAGTTCAATGAATAGATTAAATTATGTGTTTTTAAACACCTAAATACTTCAGTGTAGTTATTAAAGTTGTAATAATGACTGTTATGGCGATAACCACATGAAACCATGAACTGAACTTATAATATCTAATCAGGTTTAGAGAAAGAGCTCAACTCAAAGCAATGAATTATTCTAACAGCAAACTTCAGTTTTAATGGTGTTGAATCTCACTGCTGCCTCTGACACAGCTGATCATCTATTATTTCACGATGAAGATGGCGCCTTAAGAGTGGCAGCCTGTTGCAGCAGAGTTTCTGTTACTTTGAGGTGTTCTTCATGCACTTTAGTGTCTTCTTGAAACGTCTGTTTGTTGTTTTACTGTTTAATCTGCTCTTTCATCGCCATGGATCCTCTTATTGTGTCATCTTGGCCCTCCTCGCTGCCTCCTGTGGAGCAGTGTTTACAGACACATGCAACCAGCTTTTAGCGCTCTGGAGAACACCTTCCCTGCCCGGAGAAATGTGAGGTCTTTGTCAGTTAAGATGGACGAGTTGTGGGCACTGATAGAGACTCAGAGGGAGGACCGTGAGCGCTTTCCAAAGACATGGCTGCAGGTGGACCTCACAGACCCTGTTTCACCAAACCGGCTTCAGGACGGTGCAAGCAGACAGGGACGTTTGGAGGAGCGGTAAGTGGAAAGGTGGAGGGATTGCTGTGTTCATGAATGAAAGATGGTGTAATTCCAAGCATGTTAAGGTTAAGGAACATCTTTAGGCAGGAGTTTGCGTCCGTCCTGTTTGCAGAGAGAGTTCTTCTCTGCTTTACTTGTTGATGTTCCACCATCAGCTGACGGAGCAGTAACATCGCTCAGCTGCAGTCTGGACACCCGAAGGCCATCATAGTTATTACTGGAGATTTCAACCACGCAAGTTTGGACTCTACTCTTCCCACTTTTCATCAGTTTGTTAACTGCACCACAAGAGAAAATAAAACACTGGACCTTCTGTTTGCAAATGTTAAAGCTGCATACAGAGCCACAGCCCTACCTCCACTCGGCCACTCTGATCAGAATATGGTCTGAGGCTGGAAAAATCATGGGACAGAACTGGGAGATGTTTGAGTTGGTGAGGGACAGGAGAACACATCCATCACATCCTCTCCATGAAACTCTACAGACACAGCGGAGGTCACTCTCCAACAGACTGATTCAGTTCTGCTTCTACAGTGAACGCTTCAGGGAAACATTCCTAACATTCACCATCTGTCTGTTCAACAGCTCACCTCTGCAACAGGTGAACTCACCACTGCAGTCCACATCTGTTTATATTGTTAATAAACTGTTAATGACTATGTCAGTTTTATTGAACTGCCATATTTATACAACTTTTAAACCTTGGGGCACTCTGTAGATAAAGTTCTACATTCTTAATATATACTTATATATCTGTCATAATTTATTCTTATTGGTTATTCTAACATAATGTTTTGTATAAACTACTTTAACTGTTACACTGTGACTCCCTGCTGCTTGCTGCCGTCATTGTCATCATGTGGACTGTAACAGAGAAACTACGATCATCACTGCCCTCCAGTGGTCACGGTCAGTAACTACAACTCCTCACATACAGTAATACTGATGTTCTCACCAACATTACTCCTCTTACTGCAGCATTCTGGCTCTAATGTTCATCAGTCTGATAATGAGAGAGTCAGCAGAGAGATAACTGACTGATATGAACTGACAGTGAGAAAAAGTCTGCCATCACACTCAGATGCAGATGTGATTCCAAGAACTCAGAACATCTGTTAGTTGAGACAACAGCTGTTCAGAGTTAGACATCAAAATGTTTAATATGTTAAAGTCATCGTCAAACAACATGTTGCAGTGCACAAGTTTATTAAAGCTGTCCAATAATCAATAAGAACAACAATTAATAATCAAATCACAATCCAACAAAATATCAGGAAGAAAACAACAGCCTCATGTCACTTTGTGTTATTCAGTCATTTGACTGTGACAGCAAGAAGTGACAGTAAGTTGAATTAATAATTTAATTGAAAATGAATAACTATCCATGGACACTTATAGAGGCGCAGAGCAGGTGTGGGAATACTTATTGCCCCCCGGCTGTGTGCCTGTATGTTTGTGTTTACCCCGGTGGATGAGAGGATAGCCTCCATCCGCCTTCCGGTGGGGGGACGGGTTGTTTGTGCACCAAACAGCAGTTTAGAGTACCCACCCTTTTTGGAGTCCCTGGAGGAGGCATTGGAGAATGCTGCTGTAGAGGATTCTCTCGTTCTGCTGGGGGACTTCGATGCTCACGTGGGCAATGACAGTGAGACCTGGAACTCCCACTTCCAGCAGAGCTTCAACCATGTTCTGGGGGAGGTGGGGTACATTGAGTCTGAATGGGCCATTCTCCGTGTTGAGGGGGCTGATCGGAGCTGTGGTCGTAAGGTGTTCGGTGCCTTTGGCACCCCGCGAACACGCTGGTGGACACCAGCATTGAGGGAAGCCATCAACCTGAAGAAGGAGTCCTAACGGACCTTTTTGGGACTCTGGAAGCAGCTGATGGGTACCGACAAGCCAAGCGGAGCGCAGCCTCGGCCATTGCTGAGGCAAAAACTTGGGCTTGGGAGGAGTTCAGTGAGGCCATGGAGAACGACTTCCAGTTTACTGAATACTGACAGCTACTTACTGTTTGTCTGATGAAACATCATGTTAGAAATTAATGATCTGATCCTTGGACCTGTCGCTCTTAAAGGACACACAGCTGGGTTCAGGTCCAGATTCAGGTGCAGATCCAGCTTGGTTCCTGTGAATAAAGGTGGTTTGGTGATGTGAGCGCTGAGCTCTGACATGGAGAAGAGTCATGGACAGTTAGAGATGGTGGTCTCACCTCTGAGCTTTGCTCTGGCTCTCATGTTCCCCACACAGAGTGGTTTTAGTGTCCTCACACTGATCCATGCTGCTGGATTCACATCAGCTCACACACACTTTCTACCTTCATCTGCAGAGGAAACACAGATCATTCATCTGCACATCAACTCAAATCCTCTTTTCCATCATCTGAGCTGTAAAAAGATCAGCTGCTCCTCCATTGATTGGCTCTGATTCTCTGTTTCATATCAGTGTCTCTGAATGCAGTCAGACAGGAGTGTTGAGGCAGAGGAAGCTGCCATCAGCTGCTGTACTTCCACTACTTGTCCACTAGATGGAGGCATGGAGCTACAGCCCAGCACACACCTCAGACACTGATGGTTGAAGGTTGAAGCCTGCTGATGGTTTACAAATCCCAGAACGGTTTAGGCCCAAAATACATCTGTGATATTTTCAGAGACTATAAACCCAGCAGAGCTCTTGGATCCAAGGACTCAGTCCAGAGTCCAGACTGCTTGGACTCTGAGAACCTCAGGGAGGGGTCTCATTTTCCCCATAAGAAAAGTGTCTCAAATTTGGGAATAAAGTTTGCCAAGCTTGATCATGGCTCCTGGAGGTCGTTTGAGGGCAGCTGCTGGCGGCCAGACGGCCGATTTTCGGGCACTTTTCTCAGGGGGGAAATTGGACCAAGTTGGGGCCTTGCTCCCGGAGGTTGGATGCGGCGGCTATTGTAAGGTAAGCCGGCCGAATTTGTTACACTTTTCTCGGAGGAAAAGTGTCCCAAATTGCAGCCATGCCCATGGAGGTCAGTTGCGGCAGCTATGGGGAGGTAAACTGATCAAATTTTGGACACTTTTCTTGGGAATAAAGTTTGACAAGTTGGAGCATGCCTCATGGAGGTCGGTTGAGGGCGGCTATTGGCAGCCAGATGGCTGATTTTCGAGAACTTTTTTCGGGGGGAAATTGGACCAAGTTGGGGCCCGACTCCCGGAGGTCAGTTGCGGCAGCTGTGGGAAGGTAAGCTGGCCAAATTTGGGGCACTTTTCTCGGGGGAAAAAGTGTGCCAAAATGGATTGGATCAAATCTGAGCCTGGTTCCTGAGGTGGGAAGAGGCAGTGGATGAGGGCGGCTGCTAGTAGTCAGACGGACGACTTTCGGGCACGTTTCTCGTGGGGAATGTGGTCCAAGTTGGGGCCTGACTCCCGGAGGTCAGTTGCGGCAGCTCTGGGAAGGTAAGCCAGATGAATTTGGGACACTTTTCTCAGGGGAAAAGTATTTTCCAAAGTACCATGAAGTATCAGGGGGCTCGGACGGGAGTGTGTACCCAAGGAGGAGTGCTCAAATGCGGGTTATGTTGACAAGTTAGGGGGCTTGGAGCCTGGTTCTTTTAAAAAGTACCATCTCGTACCAGGGGGCTTGGACGGGTGTGTGTACCAGAGGAGCAGTGTTCTGCGGGTGAGGTTGCCGGGTCAGGGAGCCTGGTTGTTTTCCAAAGTACCATGAAATACTAGGGGCTCTGATGGGACTGTGTGCCTGAGCAGGAGTGCTTAAGAGTGGCTGAGTTTTCCAGGCCAGGGACCCCAGTTCTCAAACTGAAGCAAGTAAAAATGGGGCACTTTTAACTGATAAAGTAAACCAAAGTGAAGCAAGTAAATATGGGGCACTTTTAACTGATAAAAGGCCCCCAAAGTGAAATAAGCAATTTTGGCACACTTTTCATTATTTAAAAGTGTCCCAAAATGAAGTAAATATATCATACTTAGAGCAGCTTTGGGAACACACCCTGGGAAAAGCATCTGAGATCTCTGTCCAGAAGAAGCAGTCCAAGGGACAGCTACAATTCTAAACCCACAGGCTCCCGAACCTCTGGTAGAGGACATGAGGTTGAAAAGATGACCGCCAACATGGGGGCGAGTGTGGAGTGAAGTTCCACATATTTACAATTCTTTAACTTGTAAAAGTATATCAAATGACCACCACTTCTGCTGCAATGGTGACATAATGACCTGTCACAGCCCTGGGGCTTCCTTGGGTGGTGCCCCTGTGATTCTCCATCCTGTCAACAACCAGATTCCTTAGCAGCACAGAGCATTGTAACAGAAACTGAACCAGCTTCCAGTGAACGTACAACATTCAGTGAGGAGATGCAGTCTCGGCCATCTCTGTAGCTGGTTAATCTGTGTGTGTTGCTGAGAAAAACCAGAGCGGTCGGACTCATCTCTGCGGCCTCTCAGGTGGACTCCTTTAGCATTAGCGTTAGCACATTCAAGGGAGATACATGTCACACAGCAGCATACCAGGATTCCCAAAGATTCCCAGAGGATCGTTGGACTGAAACACTCTTGATGTGGTTCCTTCATGTCTGAATTTACACAAACGCCTTCACTTATTTATACCAGAGAACAGCTTGACCCAGATGTCTCAGGCATGACCGACAGCATGTGGTGTGCATCAGAGAAACGTATACTTTCAATCACATGTTTTTAGATTCAATCTTATGAACTAAGACCATTAAACTTATTTAGAACTCCACCTCCTTTGCATGTCAGTCCTTTTAATATTTACTGAATATTATATCCCTGTAGTTCCACTGATTAGTGTGTGTCGTGTTATAGATGGTGGGAAATGTTGGCGTGAACTCTGTGTCATAGAGAACGTGTGTTTTATGTCTGAAAAATGAAGATGATCCCATCGGACATCATTTCAGCCACATGTGAATTTAAGTTGGTGAGTTTTAGTGTTTTATCCTCATCCAGTTTTATGCTGCTCACAGAGCTAAAAAACAACACACAGAGATCACTGAAGTCCATAAAATGGATTTTATTGATTTCAGCATCTTACAGATTCAGAAAAGCAGGAGAAGCAGGAGAAGCAGTCTGATTACACTGAGAGGCAGGCTAAATAGCAGGAGGAACCTGTCAGCACCAGGCTCTTTTATGCAGTTATTGGGCCTCTGCGCCTTATATGAGACCTGGAGTCTTTCCCTAACCATCTTTTCCGTGTAGAGTCTTTAAAGTTTCATCTATGCTCCTTAATTCTTGTTTGTAATCATCTAAACTTTGCTCACACTTCTCTCCATAGTATTGGTCGTGGCACTCACAGACCGCTACAGAGGTTTCTGGTATGAGCTCACACTTGCCATGTGGACCACAGTTCATCTCTTTGCATAAATCGTTCATTATCTCTCTGTCACTTTTAATCATGACAGTATAACTCCCACTTTTCAGAGAGAGTCTCTTACACTTTCCTGTGTGATAGTAGGGGGAAGATGCAGGTTTCCGAAAGCTGTCGAACTCATTTGGCCCACCTGTGCGACTCTCATGTCCGTCCTTCTTATAGGCATGGACCGCAGTGTACGCCTGAGTCACCTTCACGTTTCCTATTGCTATTAGGTTACATTCACTCAGTTTATTTGGAACGTCCACACACAAAGTTTTTCGATCAAGGCACCTGTCGATAACTAAACCCACAAAACCTGCAATGATGTGAGCCCCCTTCACCTGTCGGGCCACAGCTACACTAACAGCCCCCTTGGTCAACTTTGTGAATCCGGAAAACACGTGTTGATTCATAGTTTTAAATCTCTCATGTCCAGAATTTTTGGTGGTATAGGCAACAACCATCCAGTCGAATGTGTTATAATTTTCATCTAGAAACTTACGGATTTCTTTTGCAAGTTGGCCGTGATCTTTCTCTTCATCCATAAGTTTTTCCACATCCTGTTTCACATAAGTCATACTATCGGAGATGCATTTCTTTTGGACATCAAACATGGCTTTTCCTGCATCATATGCAGTCTGAGCTGCCGCATTAACCCTGGCTTCAGAGTTTATATTCTTCAGCCGGTAGTAGAACTGATTTAACACGTTGCCCTTAAAGATAAGACTGTGGATAAACAGTGTGTACGCTCTAATTTCCCTCTCATGACAGTGAACTTGAGGAGCCATCACGTCTCCAATCTTGGTGATGAAAGTGGTTCCTTTAGATGTCAGCAGGTCATCCAAGGCTTTAGTGGCGGGCTCATACTTCGCGTAAGACTCTAAGAAATGATCAGTTTGTCTCTTAATCGTGGCGTCATCAGTGGCTTTTTTCAGAGTTTCTGTCAGAATTAGATAGTCCTTCCAGGCTGTACTAATATGCATCTCTGGCTTGTGGTAAGCACCACTGGCCCAGGTGTCCCATTTCTGCTCTACATGGAATTCATTCAGCTTAAGGTCAAGGCTGTGAAACATGTCAGTGATAGCATTTAAGTCTGAATTTCTGTTGATTAATTTACTGATTCCTACTAGTATAAGATTTACAATAGGTTTTAGAATTTGACCGGCAATTGGTATCAGGCTCAGAAACGGTGTGACTGCTGATTTGATCTTGTCTATGTTACTTTTGAAAAATTTCTCAGTTTTTTCGTTTATTGTCTTCTTTTTGGAGGGTTCGGTACCACTGCAGATCAGGAGGTTCGAGGACATCAGCAGCAGGAGCAGCACGCCGGCAGACGCCATGACTGTCAACACACCAAAGACCATATCACTCACACAGGAAAAATACATCCCACTTCAACACGGAACACCAGATACATTTTCCAGAGAGTGGAGGCGGAATATAGCTTTATATGGTTGAAATTATTAGAGTTTTAGGAGAAGATTCTGTTGATATTGATAGTTATTAATGAAGCTGTTTCCATTATAATATATAGAGAATAAATCCTGCCTCCGACTGAAGATGTGGACGAGATTTAAGACAAAGATACGAGGAAAGAAAGTTCTCTTGAGATCATGTTTCTACTGAACTGTGTTTCTGGTGGTTTTTAATTACTTTGGATTCCAAATAAATGAAGAATAATTCCATTACTTACCTGATAATCCAAACCTCAGTTGAAGAAGGGAGATTAAACGTGTTCTTTCCTTTCTTATGGGATCCTGTAAAAACGTTTAAAATTTTAGAATCAAACTTTTTGTGGACAGAGCTGTCATGTTAGAACTATTTAACAGTTCATGCTGAGCTCGGTGTGAAGGAATTCAGTTGTTATTACCACGTAATATCAGGATTATCCCACTCATCTGACAAAGAAGAACTCATGGAAATGATCACTAAAGACTGAACCTCTGAAAATGCACCACTTGGACGGTTTCCACCTTAATTTTTGGGTTTCGATGATGAGGTTTTGGTGAGGTTCTGGTTTCAGTTAGAAAACTGATTTAGGTTTAATCTGAACGGAGATGTTCTCAGTTCTGCACGACAGGAATAAGGTGAAAACTGGATTATCTCTCCATCTACCAGTGATGGACCCGAAGCCACTGGCCCTCATTATAACTGCAACCAGAAATGACTAAATCACATTACAGTAAAAGGTCTTTAAAGGTAAAAATGAACCACAGACCTGCAGAGAGGAAACAAAGGGTGGTCCGAAGGGGGCTGATGAGCTGGATGATGGGCAGATTGCTGGATGGGAAGCTGATCTGTGAAGATGGAGACTGAGCTGACAACAGTCTGGAGAGTATCATGAAGGGAAAAGTGTAAGTGTGTGCTGATCCAGAAACGTCTAGTTTTAGAACAAGTTAGACATACACAGTTCAATATGTGATTACAGCAAATTGTTATTTCTTGATAATGTTAGTAAAGTAACCTGATGCTGATCCGTCCTCAGGCCTCTCAGCTTCAGCCGGATTTCTAATCAGAGGAAGAAACAGAAGACAAACTGAACTTTCTGGAAATAAACATTTGAAGTCGTCTCAGCGTCAGTCGGGTGCCGTCAGGACTGATCTGCGACCAGCAGAGCGTTGTCATGGTGACAGTGAGGCGCGTTACCTGCAGTCTGCAGCAGCTGATCTGAATGTCCACACACTCACACCTCTACTTATACAGCTGTCCACACATGACACAGCAGCTTCATCTGCGTGTTCCTTCTGCATCACAGTGACTTTACTTCCTCTGTGAATGAGAGAGCAGTTTCCAAACACCGAGGACGTTACACATCTGTTCACACCTGCAGGTGTGCTCACCTGTTCACCCACACAGAAACAAAGTTATCATCAGGAGAGGAAGCTGTTGCTGCAAAGTTTGTGAAGCACGTTGAGCTTCTGTGTTACCTGCAGATGAACTTCATCCTCTTTGATAATAATAACAACATTTGAAAGAAGATATAAAAGATAAAAGACATTTTTCTCTGTGTTAATTTGAAGCTAACTATATTTTTAATATATAATATCATTATAATAATGATATCAACTGTTCTTAGAAACAAAAAGTTTTTGTAACAATTAACTGGTAACTGTTTTCTTTTTTCTTTTATGTTTGCATAAAATCTAGGTATTGCATTCCTAAATTTAGTTATTGTCACAGTTTATGTTTTTTATGTCACAGTTTATGTTTTGATCTTCATGTTTTCAGCTTATGTTGTTGCCATGTTTCTCCTCTGTCACGTTAGTCTCCTTGTCTTGTGGTTGGAAATAAACCTTTTTGATTTTGAATGTTCTGCATCTGGTCCTATCTTCATCCACCGTTCTTGACAGAAGGATTTTGGCAGCATGGACCCAGCAGAACTGTTCGATTTCCTGGAGTGGGTCAGAGTGATGGGGACCTTCAGGAAGACCAATCCCCTAAAGAGACTGAAGGTGACAAACAGGATACTCGAGTTTTTTGAGGACAAACCTGTTCATCTGTTCTTCACAGATACGACACGCATTCTGGAGGAGGTCGAGAGGGCCAACCAGGGCCAATCTTTGGGCGGAGCTCTTCACGAGGGGCATCTGGGGCTGCCTCTTCCCTCGTGCCCCCAGCCTCCCCAGTGTCGTCGTCTCCTGTCTTGTCACCCCGCTGAGGTCGCCACGGCACAGCCGGCCTTCTTCCAGCCGGGTTCCACGTCTCTGCCGGCCTTCTTCCAGCCGGGTTCCACGTCTCTGCCGGCCGTCCATCGTTGTCCTCACCCACACCCATGGAAGCTCGGGTGAGCTCACGCCGTCGCCAGTGGGAACCTGGGTAGACTCACCACCGCTCTTCGCCAGAGATCTGGCCGTCCGCCAGACGACCTCCGGCGATGGGGAGTCCGCCAGATGGGACCCGGTTTTAAGCCCTTCAGAGAACATAAGTTTTCAGCTTATGTTCTTGCCATGTTTCTCCCCTGTCATGTTAGTCTCACTCATGTCACCTGTTTCATTGTCATCAGCTGCACATAATTTCTAATCACTCCCTCCATGGCATTTAGTCTCCTGGTTTCCTTTCACTCATTGCAGAATCCTCACCAACCCTTCATGTCACAGAAGGTTAAGTCCAGGTTCTGCCACCTTGTTCACAGTTTGTCCATAGTCTTGTTTATTTATTAGTCTTGTTTTGCCATAGCTTTTAGTATTTTTGAGATCCGGCCTTGATCCGCCTTTTGTTCGTGCTCCTTGTCTTGTGGTTGGAAATAAACCTTTTTGATTTTGAAAGTTCTGCATCTGGGTCCCACCTTCATCCACCATTCTTGACAGTTATAAAGTTAAGTAAATATATTGCCTTTAGCTTAATGATAGTGTTTTGTTCACATATATAATTCTGTCTTAATTATTTGCAGTATTTTAACACGCTAGTTCAAACCATGAATATAAGTTGCAAAATAGGACCAGAAGGAACTAGCTTTGGAATAAAATGAGTCATCGTGACAGAGACCGAAATTATGTTGAAACAGTTCTGCTCCGTGAATTACGCAAACAGAATTAAATGGATTCGTATCATCTGTGAGAGCTGAAGACAGACTTTATCTCTATCGTAGCATCTGTCCTCTCAGAAAGTTTCCTTCCAGCCAGCAGTGACTTTTCAAACTAAACTTGAACTTTCAAACTGACGTTTAGAGGTTCACAATAAGTCCTCTGATCTGATGTTACACAACATCAGAAGTTAAAGAAAAAACAAGGGGGCTCGAATTTGAGTTTGTGCCCGAGGAGGGGTGCTTAAGTGCGGGTGGGTTTTCCAGGACAGAGACCCTGGAGCCTGGTTCTTTTAAAAAGTACCAGGGGGCTCGAACGGGACATTGTGCCCGAGTAGGGGTGATCAAGTGCGTGTGAGTTTCCCAGGAAAGGGAGCCTGGAGCCTGGTTCTTTTAAAAAGTACCAGGGGGCTCGAACGGGACATTGTGCCCGAGTAGGGGTGATCAAGTGCGTGTGAGTTTCCCAGGAAAGGGAGCCTGGAGCCTGGTTCTTTTAAAAAGTACCAGGGGGCTCGAACGGGAGTTTGTGCACGAGGAGGGGTGCTTAAGTGCGGATGAGTTTTCCAGGACATGGGGCCTGGAGCATGGTTCTTTTAAAAAGTACCAGGGGGCTCGAATTGGAGTTTGTGCCCGAGGAGAGGTTCTTAAGTGCGTGTGAGGATTCCAGGACAGAGGGCCTGGAACCTGGTTTTTTTTTAAAATACCAGAGGGCTCGAACGGGACTTTGTGCCCGAGGAGGGGTGCATAAGTGGGGGTGAGGTTTTCAGGACATGGGGCCTGGAGCCTGGTTCTTTTAAAAAGTACCAGGGGTCTCGAACGGGACTTTGTGCCCGAGTAGGGGTGATCAAGTGCGTGTGAGTTTCCCAGGAAAGGGAGCCTGGAGCCTGGTTCTTTTAAAAAGTACCAGGGGGCTCGAACGGGAGTTTGTGCACGAGGAGGGGTGCTTAAGTGCGGATGAGTTTTCCAGGACATGGGGCCTGGAGCATGGTTCTTTTAAAAAGTACCAGGGGGCTCGAATTGGAGTTTGTGCCCGAGGAGAGGTTCTTAAGTGCGTGTGAGGATTCCAGGACAGAGGGCCTGGAACCTGGTTTTTTTTTAAAATACCAGAGGGCTCGAACGGGACTTTGTGCCCGAGGAGGGGTGCATAAGTGGGGGTGAGGTTTTCAGGACATGGGGCCTGGAGCCTGGTTCTTTTAAAAAGTACCAGGGGTCTCGAACGGGACTTTGTGCCCGAGTAGGGGTGATCAAGTGCGTGTGAGTTTTCCAGGACATGGGGCCTGGAGCCTGGTTCTTTTAAATAGTACCAGGGGGCTCGAATTGGAGTTTGTGCCCGAGGATGGGTGCTTAAGTGCGTGTGAGGTTTCAAGGACAGTGGGCCTGGAACCTGGTTCTTTTAAAAAGTACCAGAGGGCTCGAACGGGACTTTGTGCCCGAGGAGGGGTGCTTAAGTGGGGGTTAGTTTTCCAGGACATGGGGCCTGGAGCCTGGTTCTTTTAAAAAGTACAGGGGGACTTGAACGGGAGTTTGTGCCCGAGGAGGGGTGTTTAAGTGCGGGTGAAGTTTCCAGGACTGGAGGCCTGGAACCTGGTTCTTTTAAAAAATATCAGGGGGCTTGATTAGGAGATTATGCCCGAGGAGGGGTGCTTAAGTGGGGGTTAGTTTTCAAGGATAGGGAGCCTGGAGCCTGATTCTTTTAAAAAGTACCAGGGGGCTCGAATTGGAGTTTGTGCCCGAGGATGGGTGCTTAAGTGCGTGTGAGGTTTCAAGGACAGTGGGCCTGGAACCTGGTTCTTTTAAAAAGTACCAGAGGGCTCGAACGGGACTTTGTGCCCGAGGAGGGGTGCTTAAGTGGGGGTGAGTTTTCAAGGATAGGGAGCCTGGAGCCTGGTTCTTTTAAAAAGTACAAGGGGGCTCGAACGGGAGTTTGTGCCCAAGGAGGGGTGCTTAAGTGGGGGTGAGTTTTCAAGGATAGGGAGGATAGGTTTCCAGGACTGGAGGCCTGGAGCCTGGTTCTTTTAAAAAATATCAGGGGGCTCGAGCAGGAGATTATGCCCGAGGAGGGGTGCTTAAGTGGGGGTTAGTTTTCCAGGACATGGGGCCTGGAGCCTGGTTCTTTTAAAAAGTACAGGGGGACTTGAACGGGAGTTTGTGCCCGAGGAGGGGTGTTTAAGTGCGGGTGAAGTTTCCAGGACTGGAGGCCTGGAACCTGGTTCTTTTAAAAAATATCAGGGGGCTTGATTAGGAGATTATGCCCGAGGAGGGGTGCTTAAGTGGGGGTTAGTTTTCAAGGATAGGGAGCCTGGAGCCTGGTTCTTTTAAAAAGTACCAGGGGGCTCGAACGGTAGTTTGTGCATGAAGACGGGTGCTTAAGTGCATGTGGGTTTTCCAGGACATGGGGCCTGGAGCTTGGTTCTTTTAAAAAGCACCAGGGGTTTCGAACGGGACATTGTGCCCGAGTAGGGGTGATCAAGTGCGTGTGAGTTTCCCAGGAAAGGGAGCCTGGAGCCTGGTTCTTTTAAAAAGTACCAGGGGGCTCGAACGGGAGTTTGTTTCCGAGGAGGGGTGCTTAAGTGCGGATGAGTTTTTCAGGACAAAGGGCCTGGAGCCTGGTTCTTTTAAAAAGTACCAGGGGGCTCGAACAGGACATTGTGCCCGAGTAGGGGTGATCAAGTGCGTGTGAGTTTCCCAGGAAAGGGAGCCTGGAGCCTGGTTCTTTTAAAAAGTACCAGGGGGCTCGAACGGGAGTTTGTGCCCAAGGAGGGGTGCTTAAGTGCGGATGAGTTTTCCAGGACATGGGGCCTAGAGCCTGGTTCTTTTAAAAAGTACCAAGGGGCTCGAATTGGAGTTTGTGCCCGAGGAGAGGTTCTTAAGTGCGGATGAGTTTTTCAGGACAAAGGGCCTGGAGCCTGGTTCTTTTAAAAAGTACCAGAGGGCTCGAACGGGAGTTTGTGCCCGAGGAGGGGTGCTTAAGTGGGGGTGAGGTTTTCAGGACATGGGGCCTGGAGCCTGGTTCTTTTAAAAAGTACCAGAGGGCTCGAACGGGAGTTTGTGCCCGAGAAGGGGTGCTTAAGTGGGGGTGAGTTTTCAAGGATAGGGAGCCTGGAGCCTGGTTCTTTTAAAAAGTACCAGGGGGCTCGAATTGGAGTTTGTGCCCGAGGAGAGGTTCTTAAGTGGGGGTGAGGTTTTCAGGACATGGGGCCTGGAGCCTGGTTCTTTTAAAAAGTACCAGAGGGCTCGAACGGGAGTTTGTGCCCGAGAAGGGGTGCTTAAGTGGGGGTGAGTTTTCAAGGATAGGGAGCCTGGAGCCTGGTTCTTTTAAAAAGTACAAGGGGGCTCGAACGGGAGTTTGTGCCCAAGGAGGGGTGCTTAAGTGGGGGTGAGTTTTCAAGGATAGGGAGGATAGGTTTCCAGGACTGGAGGCCTGGAGCCTGGTTCTTTTAAAAAATATCAGGGGGCTCGAGCAGGAGATTATGCCCGAGGAGGGGTGCTTAAGTGGGGGTTAGTTTTCCAGGACATGGGGCCTGGAGCCTGGTTCTTTTAAAAAGTACAGGGGGACTTGAACGGGAGTTTGTGCCCGAGGAGGGGTGTTTAAGTGCGTGTGAGTTTTCCAGGACAAAGGGCCTGGAGCCTGGTTCTTTTAAAAAATATCAGGGGGCTTGATTAGGAGATTATGCCCGAGGAGGGGTGCTTAAGTGGGGGTTAGTTTTCAAGGATAGGGAGCCTGGAGCCTGGTTCTTTTAAAAAGTACCAGGGGGCTCGAACGGTAGTTTGTGCATGAAGACGGGTGCTTAAGTGCATGTGGGTTTTCCAGGACATGGGGCCTGGAGCTTGGTTCTTTTAAAAAGCACCAGGGGTTTCGAACGGGACATTGTGCCCGAGTAGGGGTGATCAAGTGCGTGTGAGTTTCCCAGGAAAGGGAGCCTGGAGCCTGGTTCTTTTAAAAAGTACCAGGGGGCTCGAACGGGAGTTTGTTTCCGAGGAGGGGTGCTTAAGTGCGGATGAGTTTTTCAGGACAAAGGGCCTGGAGCCTGGTTCTTTTAAAAAGTACCAGGGGGCTCGAACAGGACATTGTGCCCGAGTAGGGGTGATCAAGTGCGTGTGAGTTTCCCAGGAAAGGGAGCCTGGAGCCTGGTTCTTTTAAAAAGTACCAGGGGGCTCGAACGGGAGTTTGTGCCCAAGGAGGGGTGCTTAAGTGCGGATGAGTTTTCCAGGACATGGGGCCTAGAGCCTGGTTCTTTTAAAAAGTACCAAGGGGCTCGAATTGGAGTTTGTGCCCGAGGAGAGGTTCTTAAGTGCGTGTGAGTTTTCCAGGACAAAGGGCCTGGAGCCTGGTTCTTTTAAAAAGTACCAGAGGGCTCGAATGGGAGTTTGTGCCCGAGGAGGGGTGCTTAAGTGCGGATGAGTTTTTCAGGACAAAGGGCCTGGAGCCTGGTTCTTTTAAAAAGTACCAGAGGGCTCGAACGGGAGTTTGTGCCCGAGGAGGGGTGCTTAAGTGGGGGTGAGGTTTTCAGGACATGGGGCCTGGAGCCTGGTTCTTTTAAAAAGTACCAGAGGGCTCGAACGGGAGTTTGTGCCCGAGAAGGGGTGCTTAAGTGGGGGTGAGTTTTCAAGGATAGGGAGCCTGGAGCCTGGTTCTTTTAAAAAGTACCAGGGGGCTCGAACGGGAGTTTGTGCACGAGGAGGGGTGCTTAAGTGGGGGTGAGTTTTCAAGGATAGGGAGGATAGGTTTCCAGGACTGGAGGCCTGGAGCCTGGTTCTTTTAAAAAATATCAGGGGGACTTGAACGGGAGATTATGCCCGAGGAGGGGTGCTTAAGTGGGGGTTAGTTTTCCAGGACATGGGGCCTGGAGCCTGGTTCTTTTAAAAAGTACAGGGGGACTTGAACGGGAGTTTGTGCCCGAGGAGGGGTGTTTAAGTGCGAGTGAAGTTTCCAGGACTGGAGGCCTGGAACCTGGTTCTTTTAAAAAATATCAGGGGGCTTGATTAGGAGATTATGCCCGAGGAGGGGTGCTTAAGTGGGGGTTAGTTTTCAAGGATAGGGAGCCTGGAGCCTGGTTCTTTTAAAAAGTACCAGGGGGCTCGAACTGTAGTTTATGCATGAAGACGGGTGCTTAAGCGCATGTGGGTTTTCCAGGACATGGGGCCTGGAGCTTGGTTCTTTTAAAAAACACCAGGGGTTTCGAACGGGACACTGTGCCCGAGTAGGGGTGACCAAGTGCGTGTGAGTTTCCCAGGAAAGGGAGCCTGGAGCCTGGTTCTTTTAAAAAGTACCAGGGGGCTCGAACGGGAGTTTGTGCCCGAGGAGGGGTGCTTAAGTGCGGATCAGTTTTCCAGGACATGGGGCCTGGAGCATGGTTCTTTTAAAAAGTACCAGGGGGCTCGAACGGGAGTTTGTGCCCGAGGAGAGGTTCTTAAGTGCGTGTGAGGATTCCAGGACAGAGGGCCTCGAACCTGGTTCTTTTAAAAAATACCAGAGGGCTCGAACGGGACTTTGTGCCCGAGGAGGGGTGCTTAAGTGGGGGTGAGGTTTTCAGGACATGGGGCCTGGAACCTGGTTCTTTTAAAAAGTACCAGGGGGCTCGAATGGGAGTTTGTGCCCAAGGAGGGGTGCTTAAGTGCGTATGAGTTTTCAAGGATAGGGTGCCTGGAGCCTTGTTCTTTCAAAAAGTACCAGGGGGCTCGAACGGGACATTGTGCCCGAGGAAGGGTGCTTAAGAGGGTGTGAGTTTTCCAGGACATGGGGCCTGGAGCATGGTTCTTTTAAATAATACCAGGGGGCTCGAATTGGAGTGTGTGCCCGAGGAGAGGTGCTTAAGTGCGTGTGAGGATTCCAGGACAGAGGGCCTGGAACCTGGTTCTTTTAAAAAGTACCAGGGGGATCGAACGGGAGTTTGTGCCCGAGAAGGGGTGCTTAAGTGGGTGTGAGTTTTCAAGGATAGGGAGCCTGGAGCCTGGTTCTTTTAAAAAGTACCAGGGGGCTCGAACGGGAGTTTGTGCACGAGGAGGGGTGCTTAAGTGGGGGTGAGTTTTCCAGGACATGGGTTCTGGAGCCTGGTTCTTTTAAAAAGTACCAGGAGACTCGAACGGGAATTTGTGCCCGAGGAGGGGTGCTTAAGTGCGGGTGAGTTTTCCAGGACTGGAGGCCTGGAGCCTGGTTCTTTTAAAAAATATCAGGGGGCTCGAGCAGGAGATTATGCTCGAGGAGGGGTACTTAAGTGTGGGTGAGTTTTCCAGGACAGGTATACTGGAGCCTGGTTCTTTTATAAAATACCAGGGGTCTCGAACGGGAGTTTGTGCCCGAGGAGGAATGCTTAAGTGCGGGTGAGGCCTGGAACCTGGTTCTTCTATAAAGTATCAGGGGGCTCAAATTGGACTTTGAGCCCGAGGAGGGGTGCTTAAGTGGGGGTGAGTTTTCCAGGACATGGGGCCTGGAGCCTGGTTCTTTTAAAAAGTACCAGGGAACTCGAACGGGAGTTTGTGCCCGAGGACGGGTGCTTAAGTGCGGGTGAGGATTCCAGGACAGAGGGCCTGGAACATGTATCTTTTAAAAAGTACCAGGGGGCTCGAATTGGACTTTGAGCCCGAGGAGGGGTGCTTAAGTGGGGGTGAGGTTTCCAGGACAGAAGGCCTGGAGCCTGGTTCTTTTAAAAAGTACCAGGGGGCGCGAACGGGAGTTTGTGCCCGAGGATGGGTGCTTAAGTACGTGTGAGGTTTCCAGGACAGGGAGCATGGAGCCTGGAGCCTGGTACTTTTCGAACATACCAGGGGGCTCGAACGGGACTTTGTTCACGAGGACGGATGCTTAAGTGCGTGTGAGGTTTCCAGGACATGGGGCCTGGAGCCTGGTTCTTATAAAAAGTACCAGGGGGCTCGAACGGGAGTTTGTGACCGAGGACGTGTGCTTAAGTGCGGGTGACGATTCCAGGACAGAAGGCCTGGAGCCTGGTTCTTTTAAAAAGTACCAGGGGGCTTGAGCGGGAGTTTGTGTGCGAGGAGGGGTGCTTAAGTGTGGGTGAGGTTTCCAGGACCAGGTTGCCTTGAGCATGGTTCTTTTGTAAAGTACCAAGGGGGCTCGGATGGGTGTTTGTGTACGAGGAGGGCTCCTTAAGTGTGGTTGAGGTTTCCAGGACAGCGGGCCTGGAGCTTGGTTCTTTTTGTAAGAAAAAATTTGAGAGTGGTTACTGGCAGTCAGCCGGACGATTTTCGGGCACTTTTCTCGTGGGCCTGACTCCCGGAGGTCAGTTGCGGCAGCTTTGGGAAGGTAAGCCGGACGAATTTGGGACTCTTTTCTCAGAGGAAAAGTATTTTCCAAAGTACCATGAAGTATCAGGGTACTCGGACGGGAGTGTGTACCCAAGGAGGAGTGCTCAAATGCGGGTTATGTTGACAAGTTAGGGGGCTTGGAGCCTGGTTCTTTTAAAAAGTACCATCTCGTACCAGGGGGCTTGGACGGGTGTGTGTACCAGAGGAGCAGTGTTCTGCGGGTGAGGTTGCCGGGTCAGGGAGCCTGGTTGTTTTCCAAAGTACCATGAAATACTAGGGGCTCTGATGGGACTGTGTGCCTGAGCAGGAGTGCTTAAGAGTGGCTGAGTTTTCCAGGCCAGGGACCCCAGTTCCCAAACTGAAGCAAGTAAAAATCGGGCACTTTTAACTGATAAAAATATCACCCAAAGTGAAACAAGCAATTTTGGCACACTTTTTATCATTTAAAAGTGTCCCATTTTTACTTGCTTCAGTTTGGGAACTGGGGTCCCTGGCCTGAAGTAAATATGGTTTTTTTAACGGTGAAAGTGCCCCAAGCTTAATCAAGTAAGAATGGGCTACTTTTGACATTTGTAAGTGTCCGAAAGTGACAGACTTTCATCATTGAAAAAATTTCCCGAAGTGGACTTATTTTAGTGTAGGGTCCAATTTGGCACACTTTTCGTATGGCATGGGTGCGCGAAAGTGAATACTGTCACAACTTAAACGCCACCTGGTGTTGATCAGAAGTAAAGGTGGCCCAAAGTGCACAGGGGTCTCCCACTCCCTCACTGTCCAGAGGAACTCAGGACACACCTCACCACCCTTCCTGAGACTGGTTCTGCCAGAGGTTTCTTCCTGAGTCTGGTTCTGCCAGAGGTTTCTTCCTGTTAAAAGGGAGTCGTTCCTTTCCACAGTCGCCAAAGGCACGCTCAGTCATGCTTTCGTCCCTTTCCGACCATGTCTTGTGGTGCATGCCGTTCTGACCTGATTTGCATTGTTTTTTTGTTGGTGGGCGCACTTTTAACCTTCTTCCAGGACTTATTGTGAACCTCTAAACGTCAGTTTGAAAGTTCAAGTTTAGTTTGAAATGTCACTGCTGGCTGGAAGGAAACTTTCTGAGAGGACAGATGCTACGATAGAGATAAAGTCTGTCTTCAGCTCTCACTGATGATACAAATCCATTTACTTCTGTTTGCGTAATTCACGGAGCAGAACTGTTTCAACATAATTTCGGTCTCTGTCACGATGACTCATTTTATTCCAAAGCTAGTTCCTTCTGGTCCTATTTTGCAACTTATATTCATGGTTTGAACTAGCGTGTTAAAATACTGCAAATAATTAAGACAGAATTATATATGTGAACAAAACACTATCATTAAGCTAAAGGCAATATATTTACTTAACTTTATAACTGTCAAGAATGGTGGATGAAGGTGGGACCCAGATGCAGAACTTTCAAAATCAAAAAGGTTTATTTCCAACCACAAGACAAGGAGCACGAACAAAAGGCGGATCAAGGCCGGATCTCAAAAATACTAAAAGCTATGGCAAAACAAGACTAATAAATAAACAAGACTATGGACAAACTGTGAACAAGGTGGCAGAACCTGGACTTAACCTTCTGTGACATGAAGGGTTGGTGAGGATTCTGCAATGAGTGAAAGGAAACCAGGAGACTAAATGCCGTGGAGGGAGTGATTAGAAATTATGTGCAGCTGATGACAATGAAACAGGTGACATGAGTGAGACTAACATGACAGGGGAGAAACATGGCAAGAACATAAGCTGAAAACCTATGTTCTCTGAAGGGCTTAAAACCGGGTCCCATCTGGCGGACTCCCCATCGCCGGAGGTCGTCTGGCGGACGGCCAGATCTCTGGCGAAGAGCGGTGGTGAGTCTACCCAGGTTCCCACTGGCGACGGCGTGAGCTCACCCGAGCTTCCATGGGTGTGGGTGAGGACAACGATGGACGGCCGGCAGAGACGTGGAACCCGGCAGTGAGCACACCTGCAGGTGTGAACAGATGTGTAACGTCCTCGGTGTTTGGAAACTGCTCTCTCATTCACAGAGGAAGTAAAGTCACTGTGATGCAGAAGGAACACGCAGATGAAGCTGCTGTGTCATGTGTGTGCGTGGACAGCTGTATAAGTAGAGGTGTGAGTGTGTGGACATTCAGATCAGCTGCTGCAGACTGCAGGTAAGCGCCTCACTGTCACCATGACAACGCTCTGCTGGTCGCAGATCAGTCCTGACGGCACCCGACTGAAGCTGAGACGACTTTAAATGTTTATTTCCAGAAAGTTCAGTTTGACCTTTAACTTTTGTCTTCTGTTTCTTCCTCTGATTAGAAATCCGGCTGAACCTGAGAGGCCTGAGGACGGATCAGCATCAGGTTACTTTACTAACATTATCCAGAAATAACAATTTGCTGTAATCACAGCTCAGCTCAGTCTCCATCTTCACAGATCAGCTTCACATCCAGCAATCTGCCCATCATCCAGCTCATCAGCCCCCTTCGGACCACCCTTTGTTTCCTCTCTGCAGGTCTGTGGTTCATTTTTACCTTTAAAGACCTTTTACTGTAATGTGATTTAGTAATTTCTGGTTGCAGTTATAATGAGGGCCAGTGGCTTCGGGTCCATCACTGGTAGATGGAGAGATAATCCAGTTTTCACCTTATTCCTGTCATGCAGAACTGAGAACATCTCCGTTCAGATTAAACCTAAATCAGTTTTCTAACTGAAACCAGAACCTCACCAAAACCTCATCATCGAAACCCAAAAATTAAGGTGGAAACAGTCCAAGTGGTGCATTTTCAGAGGTTCAGTCTTTAGTGATCATTTCCATGAGTTCTTCTTTGTCAGATGAGATTTAGATTAGATTCAGCTTTATTGTCATTGCACAAAGTACAGGTACTGAGACAACGAAATGCAGTTAGCATCCAACCAGAAGTGTAAAACAGCAGTAAAAGTGGTTAAAGTGCGTATGTGAATTTTCGCGGACTCAAGGCCGATTTTCAAGGACTCTTCTTGGGGGGATATTCTACCAACCTGGTGCCTGACATAAGCGGACATAAGGCCAATATTTTAACACTTTTCCCGGGGCAAATTTAACCAGGGAAACCGCAACAATTTTCTCCAACTTGGCACACCTTCTCCCAAGACAAGTGTGACAAGTTGGACTCCCAGAGGTAATTTGAGGCGGATTTTCGCGGACACAAGGCCAATTTTCAAGCACTTTTCTCAGGGGGGTATTTTACCAACTTGGTGCCTGGCTCCAGGGGGTCAATTGAGGGGCATTTTCGCGGACATGAGGCCGATTTTTGACACGTCTGTGGGGGAGAGTGTGAGAGGTGGGTGTCCTGTCGTGAGAACAGCCTTGGTGGTTGGCTCCTGGTTATCCCTCTCAAAGCGAGCATAAAAGCTGTTAAGCCCGTTCAGGAAGGAGGCTGGATGTTGGGGTGGTGTTGGTGGGTTTGTAGTCAGTTATGGCCTGGTTGCCAGATGAGTTGGATAATCCTGATATTACGTAGTAATAACAACTGAATTCGTTCACACCGAGCTCAGCATGAACTGTTAAATAGTTCTAACATGACAGCTCTGTCCACAAAATGTTTGATTCTAAAATTTAAAACGTTTTTACAGGATCCCATAAGAAAGGAAAGAACACGTTTAATCTCCCTTCTTCAACTGAGGTTTGGATTATCAGGTAAGTAATGGAATTATTCTTCATTTATTTGGAATCCAAAGTAATTAAAATCCACCAGAAACACAGTTCAGTAGGAACATGATCTCCAGAGAACTGTCTTTCCTCGTATCTTTGTCTTAAATCTCGTCCACATCTTCAGTCGGAGGCAGGATTTATTCTCTATATATTATAATGGAAACAGCTTCATCAATAACTATCAATATGAACAGAATCTTCTCCTAAAACTCTAATAATTTCAACCATATAAAGCTATATTCCGCCTCCACTCTCTGGAAAATGTATCTGGTGTTCCGTGTTGAAGTGGGATGTATTTTTCCTGTGTGAGTGATATGGTCTTTGGTGTGTTGACAGTCATGGCGTCTGCCGGCGTGCTGCTCCTGCTGCTGATGTCCTCGAACCTCCTGATCTGCAGTGGTACCGAACCCTCCAAAAAGAAGACAATGAACGAAAAAACTGAGAAATTTTTCAAAAGTAACATAGACAAGATCAGATTAACAGTCACACCGTTTCTGAGCCTGATACCAATTGCCGGTCAAATTCTAAGTCCTATTGTAAATGCTATACTAGTAGGAATCAGTAAATTAATCAACAGAAATTCAGACTTAAATGCTATCACTGACATGTTTCACAGCCTTGACCTTAAGCTGAATGAATTCCATGTAGAGCAGAAATGGGACACCTGGGCCAGTGGTGCTTACCACAAGCCAGAGATGCATATTAGTACAGCCTGGAAGGACTATCTAATTCTGACAGAAACTCTGAAAACAGCCACTGATGACGCCACGGTTAAGAGACAAACTGATAATTTCTTAGAGTCTTACGCGAAGTATGAGCCCGCCACCAAAGCCTTGGATGACCTGCTGACCTCTAAAGGAACCACTTTCATCACCAAGATTGGAGACGTGATGGCTCCTCAAGTTCACTGTCATGAGAGGGAAATTAGAGCGTACACACTGTTTATCCACAGTCTTATCTTTAAGGGCAACGTGTTAAATCAGTTCTACTACCGGCTGAAGAATATAAACTCTGAAGCCAGGGTTAATGCGGCAGCTCAGACTGCATATGATGCAGGAAAAGCCATGTTTGATGTCCAAAAGAAATGCATCTCCGATAGTATGACTTATGTGAAACAGGATGTGGAAAAACTTATGGATGAAAAGAAAGATCACGGCCAACTTGCAAAAGAAATCCGTAAGTTTCTGGATGAAAATTATAACACATTCGACTGGATGGTTGTTGCCTATACCACCAAAAATTCTGGACATGAGAGATTTAAAACTATGAATCAACACGTGTTTTCCGGATTCACAAAGTTGACCAAGGGGGCTGTTAGTGTAGCTGTGGCCCGACAGGTGAAGGGGGCTCACAACAAGGCAGGTGCTGTGGGAGCAGTTATTAACAAGTGCATTGATCGAAAAACTTTGTGTGTGGACGTTCCAAATAAACTGAGTGAATGTAAGCTACTGGCAATAGGAAACATGAAGGTGACTCAGGCGTACACTGCGGTCCATGCCTATAAGAAGGACGGACATGAGAGTCGCACAGGTGGGCCAAATGAGTTCGACAGCTTTCGGAAACCTGAATCTTCCCCCTACTATCACACAGGAAAGTGTAAGAGACTCTCTCTGAAAAGTGGAAGTTATACTGTCATGATTAAAAGTGACAGAGAGATGATCAACGATTTATGCAGAGAGATGAACTGTGGTCCACATGGCAAGTGTGAGCTCATACCAGAAACCTCTGTAGCGGTCTGTGAGTGCCACGACCAATACTATGGAGAGAAGTGTGAGCAAAGTTTAGATGATTACAAACAAGAATTAAGGAGCATAGATGAAAATTTAAAGACTCTACGCGGAAATGATGGTTAGGGAAAGACTCCAGGTCTCATATAAGGCGCAGAGGCCCAATAACTGCATAAAAGAGCCTGGTGCTGACAGGTTCCTCCTGCTATTTAGCCTGCCTCTCAGTGTAATCAGACTGCTTCTCCTGCTTCTCCTGCTTTTCTGAATCTGTAAGATGCTGAAATCAATAAAACCCATTTTATGGACTTCAGTGATCTCTGTGTGTTGTTTTTTAGCTCTGTGAGCAGCATAAAACTGGATGAGGATAAAACACTAAAACTCACCAACTTAAATTCACATGTGGCTGAAATGATGTCCGATGGGATCATCTTCATTTTTCAGACATAAAACACACGTTCTCTATGACACAGAGTTCACGCCAACATTTCCCACCATCTATAACACGACACACACTAATCAGTGGAACTACAGGGATATAATATTCAGTAAATATTAAAAGGACTGACATGCAAAGGAGGTGGAGTTCTAAATAAGTTTAATGGTCTTAGTTCATAAGATTGAATCTAAAAACATGTGATTGAAAGTATACGTTTCTCTGATGCACACCACATGCTGTCGGTCATGCCTGAGACATCTGGGTCAGGCTGTTCTCTGGTATAAATAAGTGAAGGCGTTTGTGTAAATTCAGACATGAAGGAACCACATCAAGAGTGTTTCAGTCCAACGATCCTCTGGGAATCTTTGGGAATCCTGGTATGCTGCTGTGTGACATGTATCTCCCTTGAATGTGCTAACGCTAATGCTAAAGGAGTCCACCTGAGAGGCCGCAGAGATGAGTCCGACCGCTCTGGTTTTTCTCAGCAACACACACAGATTAACCAGCTATAGAGATGACCGAGACTGCATCTCCTCACTGAATGTTGTACGTTCACTGGAAGCTGGTTCAGTTTCTGTTACAATGCTCTGTGCTGCTAAAGAATCTGGTTGTTGACAGGATGGAGAATCACAGGGGCACCACCCAAGGAAGCCCCAAGGCTATGACAGGAAATGATGTCACCATTTCTGCAGAAGTGGTGGTAATTTTATATACTTTTACAAGTTAAAGAATTGTAAATATGTGGAACTTCACTCCACACTCGCCCCCATGTTGGCGGTCATCTTTTCAAGCTATGGGCCTCTACCAGAGGTTCGGGAGCTTGTGGGTTTAGTATTGTAGCTGTTGCTTGGACTGCTTGGATGGAGGTGTAGCGCTTAGCACCATCACCTCACAGGAAGAGGGTTCCTGGTTTGAATCCCGACTGTGTGGAGCTGAAGATGCGTAAAGATGGTAAGATGTATGACATTACTTACTGTTACCTTGTTTTTGATCGGTGGGACTTTTTTGCTCCCCTTGTTGTAGCCCCTGTTATAATTATATATCTCTGGTGTTTCAACATCTTTTACTCTTATAAAGGTGTGTCTGATTCTCTAGCGTAGCATGGCTAAAAAGGTGGAATGCCCTCTCCGAGTTTGGAATGAGATCCTTCCCCAAGTTTGCTGCCCGTCTTCTGTCCGTCCACACAGACACACAGGGAGGCTATGATGAAGCTCAAGCATTAGATACTTCAAATCCAGTCTGAAATATGAGATTCTGGCTTGTTCTGGTGAAATCTGCCTGCTTTAGACACATAAGGTCCAGTTGATCTGTTCAGAATAATGGAAAACATATGAGTGAATGCGCGCTGTCGCGCACATTTGTCTCGTCAGCAGCTGGCATGAAGCTGTTTAACCATGTTGGCTGCCCTGCTGCTGCCCTTCTGCTGCCCTTCTGCTGCCCTGCTCCTGCCCTGCTGCTGCCCTGCTGCTGCCCTCCTGCTGCTATGTTTACTCTGCCGTCATCAGCCATCTTGGCTCTGGCTTCATCAGCTGTGATAGAACAGGGCAGCCATCTTGGGTGTGGTCAGCATTAGTTGCTATGGGCAACAGCTGTGACTGCCAACTGCCAACTGTCAAATCTGCACCTCACTTTGTCCCCTTAAAATCATGGGGTTTTCATATTGAGGCACAAGTCTGGAACAAACGGTCGCTGTTCGAAAAGTAGAAGTCGGATCCGAATAATTCTTTCACCGTGGGCGCCAGAAGAGACGGGGGAAGCCAGCGGTGTCATTTTTATTCTTCTACCCCCCGTGGCTCCTTTATTATGGCAGTTTTAAAATGAGTTTTCCGACTGATTTCAGGGCTCGGCCGTTTTATAATGGGATGGAATGTTCCCTCTCTGCGCTCAGAGGAGATTTGTGAGAAATCTGTGAGGCCAAGCTCAATGACAGTCACATTGGGTGAAAGAGAACTAAAATACCTACGTTTTGATATATAATTGACCCAGATCAGGCAGATATTTTGGACGTGAGAGGAATTTGTTCGAGAAATGATCTTTTAAAGATTTTTAGAGTGGGAGTTACAGTGTAACCGACATGAGACGACCTCCTCTGGACACCTAAAACGTAAACTGCCGTTGTGTCAAAGCTGTATAAGCTATTAACAAGCCCTTTACCACAGTTAAAGCTGAGTCTTTCCTGTCACACACAAACTTTGAATGATGTGTGTGTGACGCTGTATGGCTGAGTTACGAGGCCTCCAATGTTTAGGTCTTCTCCATTCATTTTCCCATTGACAATTTGCCCACTTTTTCCCATTTATCCGCTATTCCTTTCGAGTAATGAGAGAGAAAAATACAAGCACACTTCTGCCCATCGACGCGCACGCAGCGATGTGTTTTTTATTTTAGTCGGACCTTCGCTGTGGGACGAGTAGTGCGCCGAAAAACGTGACGGAAGCGGAAAAATAATAAGTATGAGCAATAGTAATATGTGTGCCGTGCCTTTGGCATTGGCACCCATAATAACTCCACTGAAAATTGATTAGCTGCAAGAGGGCAGCAAAGTTCTAGAAAAAGTTGTATAGCAACAGACTTTTTCCTGTCTAACAATGCTTTTGATACTTTCCTCTCACAGTCTTGATTTTATGTGTTTAACTGAGAGATGAAATGACAAAACCAGAGTGGGGGGGTCTTTGTGCCATATTCAGGGCAAATATACCCACTCACAAGATAAAACATTTAGTTTTTTCCTTAATTCGAGGATGTGTCATTTAAAATGGAGATAAAACTATCTTAAATACTTTGTATCACCGCAGAATGATTTTATTGATGATTTTACTGAATTTTTTTAAATTGTGTGCACTGCTGTTGACTGTTTAATCATAACAGGGGACTTGAAGGGGCACATAGATGTAGCCCATAATAAGCAAGCTAAAGAAGTCACTGCTTTCCTTGAAATGTTTGGTCTAACTTAGCGTGTGACTAAACCCCCCCCCCGCAAATGATCAGTTTTGAAAATACTCTGTGTTCTAATGATGATGGCGTGTGTGTTTGTGTGGTTTCAGGTTATAGCCGAATCCCTGCTTTTTCTCCCGGTCACAGTTAGCAACAGTAACCAATACTTGTCTTTGAGAACAAAAAAGCTAAAGAGCATAAACCAAAATCACTATAACGAGGAACAGGGCGGACAACACTATGACAGTTACTTGACTATGGATTTCAGGCTGGTTTGCAAGACGAAAGGACGAAAGGACATGACACACTGGCACCGGAGACGAAGACTATAAGTATACATGGAGGGAAATGGGGGAATCAGGGAAGACAATCAGTGCTCCCAGTAGACCCAAAAACATTTTACCCCATGATGTTAAATTCATTGCTAACATGTGATCACAACTAGTTTAAACTTCTTTAACACCGTGTTGAAGGTTGGTTGATTGGTCCAAAAATCTTTGAAAGCATCTTCCTATATTGGGCGGCGGGAAGGTCGGCGGTTCATCCATGTGTTGAAGGGTCCTGAACCCCGACTCTGTCCATGATGTGCTCACAGCTGTGTGTGAATGTAGAGGAAGTTTATGCTTTAACGTAATTTCGACCGACGTCGTCGACGTGCACCTCCAAATAAATTCTAACTGCGCGAAGACGCAGGCCATAAGGGCTGTGATTGGTCCGCTCAGAACGGAATTTCCGGCAGTTGCCTTTTCCGATCTTAATGGCTGAACACGGCGAAGAAGCTCGTTGACAATCGAAATTATGTAAAGTTGATTTGTTCATCCAGGCTGTAAATTCACCCGTTCAGCCTCGGCCGGTCGTACAGACTGCCCCCCCCAAAGAACATTTGTTCTTCAATATTGATGAGCTCCAGCTGCAAATACAGCTGCTCCACCTCGGTTGCCATTGGTTACTGGTAAAAAGCAGGGATTCGGCTATAACCTGAAACCCCACAAACACACAGCCAGGCCCCCTAGAGGCATGGCGGTGAACTGCAGAGCAACGTGTTCCCTCGACGCAGAACTTCGAAAGCTCGATGAAGACGTCACGTAGAAGCATAAACGAGGCTTGAGGCGAGGACTGACCGCAGTCCTGAGGGCAGGGAGCCTCGCTACGGCAACCGCAAGGCGCCGCCAACCACCTGCGGAGGTCGTTGACCTCATGGAGACGTCTGCCTGTGACAGACCAGACAGGCGGCGCCGGGTGAGTGTGAATGATCCTCCTGCAGGTCCTTCTTCTGACTTTCACTTCCCTGAAATAGCGCCGTTTGACGGTCTTCTCGGCAGTAGGTAAATGGTATGCTATAACCTGAAACCACACAGCCAGGCCCCCTAGAGGCGTGGCGGTGAACTGCAGAGCAACGTGTTCCAGCCAGCCTCTGCTGAACCGTTTCAGCTGGCGTTTAATCGGGGGTGAAGCTGCTGTTTTTAACGGCTCACTGAATGAAGAGGAAACGCTGCAGATGTGACCAGAGGCTCTTTTAATGATCCGCACTTTACAAAAACTGCACTCTAGAACAGAAACGATGAACAACATGTACACAGCTTCACACATTTATTTCATGATTCACATTTAAAACAAACTGAGAAGAACTCAAAGAGCCGAAACTGGACCTGCAGGATGTTACTGATTTAAGAGAGAAACTAAACATTTCAGAGTAACTACACACAGTCTGTGTCCACGCAGCTCTCCCAGTTTACTGCAGAAAACCTCCAGACAAAAGAAAAACTCCTGAAGGCACTTTGGTGAAAAACACGTTTGCTATTCACAAGCAGCTCAGGCCTCGGATCTGTTAACTCCACAAAAACACCAACAAAGCTGAAGCTGAACGAAGAAAGTCGTCTGATGTTCGTCTCTTCAGAGCTCCTCCTCCTCACAGATCAGCTGGAAGGAAACAAAGAACTCATTTATGTCATCGTGAAAATGCTGAAGAGAAAACACGTGAACTGTTTAAATGGAGATTCTCACCCTTATTTTTACTGCTACAGCTGATATCTTTATTGTTATTTTACATGCAGGAAAATCACGTAAAAAACTTGTTTCTTTGCTGCTGAAGCTACTCTGTGAATATTAAACTGCTATAACTGCATGTTATTAATGTAACTCAGGAAGCTGATGAGTTCTCATGGTGTTCGCTGGCTGGAATCAGGTGATGAACAGCTGTTAAACTGTCCAAAACTCAATTAAAACTCCCATTTGATCTCAGTGTAAAGCAGCCAGAAGCCTGAACAGGAAGACCCAAATGTTTGGTGATCTTCCTCTAAGATCTTCAGACTTTCACTGATTACACAAACAAATTGAGAAAGAAAGTGTCTGCATGTAACATGAGGATCTTTTCTCCTCAGACAGTCTGTAAATCACAGAAAGTATTCGTAAAGTTCTGACTCAGTTCTGCTCTAACTGCACCAGCATGGATGTGGGTCAGCAGCAGCTCTGCAGGTGTGTGAAACCAGTCGGATGAAATGTTTCGACAGGTCTGAGGGACAGAACTCACCATGAGCTGTGGTGTTAGCAGGCAGCATGCAGGGTTAGCAGGAGGGCAGCACAGCTGGACTGAAGCTGACAGATGTGACGAGACTTAAGTAAAGAAAGAGCGGAACCAAAGGAAGTAAAGAAACTAAAGCAAGCAGGTACCCGAGGAACCAGGGGGGCCAAAGAAACCAAAGGATCCAGAGGAGCCAAAGGAACCAGAGGAACCAAAGGAACCAGAAGGGCAAAAGGAACCAGAGGAACCAAAGGAACCAGAAGGGCAAAAGGAACCAGAGGAACCAAAGGAACCAGAGGAGCCAAAGGAACCAGAGGGGCCAAAGGAACCAAAGGAACCAGAGGAGTCAAAGGAACCAGAGGGGCCAAATAAACCAGAGGGACCAGAGGAGCCAAAGGAACCAGAGGAGCCAAAGGAACCAGAGGAGCCAAAAGAACCAGAGGGGCCAAAGAAACCAAAGGAACCAGAGGGGCAAAAGGAACCAGAGGAGCCAAAGGAACCAGTGGAACCAGAGGGGCAAAAGGAACGACAGGGGCAAAAGAAACCAAAAGAACCAGAGGAGCCAAAGGAACCAGAGGGGCCAAAGAAACCAGATGAGCCAACAGAACCAAAGGAACGACAGGGGCAAAAGAAACCAAAGGAACCAGAGGAGCCTAAGGAACCAGAGGAGCCAAAGGAACCACAGGAGTCAAAGGAACCAAAGGAACGACAGGGGCAAAAGAAACCAAAGGAACCAGAGGAGCCTAAGGAACCAGAGGAGCCAAAGGAACCACAGGAGTCAAAGGAACCAAAGGAACCAGAGGGGCCAAAGGAACGACAGGGGCAAGAGAAACCAAAGGAACCAGAGGAGCCTAAGGAACCAGAGGAGACAAAGGAACCAGAGGAGCCAAAGGAACCAGAGGGGAAAAATAAACCAAAAGAACAAGAGGAGCCAAAGGAACCAGAGGGGCCACAGAAACAAAAGGAACCAGAGGGGCCAAAGAAACCAAAGGAACCAGAGGAGCCAAGGAAACCAGATGAGCCAAAGGAACCCGAGGGGCCAAAGGAACCAGAGGAGCCAAGGGAAGCAGAGGAACCAGAGGGGCCAAAGGAACCAAATGAGCTAAATGAACCAGAGGGGCCAAAAACCAGAGGAACCAGATGAGCCAAAGGAACCAGGGGGGGCAAAGGGGCTGGAGGAACAAGAGGAGTCAAAGGAACCAAAGGAACCAGAGGGGCCAAATGAACCAAAGGAGCCAGAGGAGCAAAAGGAACCAGGGGAGCCAAAGAAACCAGAGGAACCAGAGGGGCCAAAGAAACCAAAGGAACCAGATGAGCCAAAGGAACCAGAGGGGCCAAAGGAACAAGAGGAGCAAAAGGAACCAAAGGAACCAGAGGAGCCAGAGGAGCCAAAAGGAACCAGAGGAGCCAAAAGAACCAGAGGAGCCAGAGGAGCCAAAAGAACCAGAGGAGCCAGAGGAACCAGAGGAACCAAAGGAACCAAAGGAGCAAGAGGAGCAAAAGGAACAAGAGGAGCAAAAGGAACCAGAGGGGCCAAAAGAACCAAAGAAACCAAAGGAACTAGAGGAGCCAGAGGAGCCAAAAGAACCAGAGGAGCCAGAGGAGCAAAAGGAACCAGAGGGGCCAAAAGAGCCAAAGAAACCAAAGGATCCAGAGGAGCCAAAGGAACTAGAGGGGCCAAAGGAACCAGAGGAACCAGAGGGGCCAAAAGAACCAAAGAAACCAAAGGAACCAGAGGAACCAGAGGGGCCAAAAGAACCAAAGAAACCAAAGGAACTAGAGGAGCCAGAGGAGCCAAAAGAACCAAAGAAACCAAAGGAACTAGAGGAGCCAGAGGAGCCAAAAGAACCAGAGGAGCCAAAGGAACTAGAGGGGCCACAGAAACAAAAGGAACCAGAGGAGCCAAGGAAACGAGATGAGCCAAAGGAACCAGAGGGGCCAAATGAACCAAAGGAGCCAGAGGAGCAAAAGGAACCAGGGGAGCCAAAGAAACCAGAGGAACCAGAGGGGCCAAAGAAACCAAAGGAACCAGATGAGCCAAATGAACCAGAGGGGCCAAAGGAACAAGAGGAGCAAAAGGAACCAAAGGAACCAGAGGAGCCAGAGGAGCCAAAAGGAACCAGAGGAGCCAAAAGAACCAGAGGAGCCAGAGGAGCCAAAAGAACCAGAGGAGCCAGAGGAACCAAAGGAGCAAGAGGAGCAAAAGGAACAAGAGGAGCAAAAGGAACCAAAGGGGCCAAAAGAACCATAGAAACCAAAGGAACCAGAGGAGCCAAAGGAACTAGAGGAGCCAGAGGAGCCAAAAGAACCAGAGGAGCCAGAGGAGCAAAAGGAACCAGAGGGGCCAAAAGAGCCAAAGAAACCAAAGGATCCAGAGGAGCCAAAGGAACTAGAGGGGCCAAAGGAACCAGAGGAACCAGAGGGGCCAAAAGAACCAAAGAAACCAAAGGAACTAGAGGAGCCAGAGGAGCCAAAAGAACCAAAGAAACCAAAGGAACTAGAGGAGCCAGAGGAGCCAAAAGAACCAAAGAAACCAAAGGAACCAGAGGAGCCAAAAGAACCAGAGGGGCCAAAAGAACCAAAGAAACCAAAGGAACCAGAGGAGCCAAAGGAACGAGAGGGGCCAAAAGAACCAAAGAAACCATAGGAACTAGAGGAGCCAAAGGAACCAGAGGAGCCAAAAGAACCAAAGAAACCATAGGAACTAGAGGAGCCAGAGGAGCCAAATGAACTAGAGGAGCCAGAGGAGCCAAAAGAAGAAGTTTTGAGTTTCCTGTCTCATTAACACTGAAAAGCTTTATTGATCTGTTGTCCCCAAATGAACAGACATGTCACATTGATCGAGTTGCCCCCGATTACCTCTATGTTCCCCAATTGAAAAGACTCAAATGTGCTGCTCTGAGTGCTTTGTTACAAATAAACACACTTAATAATTTCCAGTCATAATGAGGAGATTCAGCATGTGAACCGACACAAAAAAGGAAGGAGACGCCTCCATTTGTCTGTTCTTAATCAGATCCATGGGTAGTAACAGGATCTGACCAGCAGGGGGTGCCATGCAGCAGAGCTCCAGCTCTAATCAGCTGAATTCTTCCCCTCAGTGCGAGGCTGTAACTGTCTGCAGGAGGCTGCTGTAATCCGAGCTGCTCTGATATAACCTGCAGAATGTGTACAGGCACTTTGACTCGTTTCAGCTGGGTTTTAACCCTCGATTCCACAGACTTTCAGAGCTCCCCCGATTTTCTGAAGACCTCAGAAACCGTTCTGAGGTCTTCAGAAAATGCTCATTTGTTGCATCTACGGCTCGAATGGACGCATTCTTTGTGCTGTTCAGGGTCCGATCTCACTTTCAAAGACTCTTTCATGCCTGATTCTCTGAAGGAGGTTCAATTTGTGCCAAAAACATGTCCAGATGCACTGAACATGTGACAAAACACCGTCCATGTTGATGCAACCTGACAAAATATTTGAGTAAATTCAACTTTAATCTGTATCTCTGCCTTATGGTCGTCCTCCTGCTGCGTTGTTCGACCTTTTATTCTAATAATCATAATGATTATATAATTAAATGCAGATTGAAAACTAAAGTAAACATTAATTCACTTCACATCAGAGTTATTTTTGTGCCTTTTATGAGCATTTTAATCAATGTATTGACTCATTTATGTAAGTGTGTGTTTGTTTCGTCAGTTTCAGAACGACACGGTCAAACATCAAGAGTGCAGAAGGAGACCGGACTTTGTGTTCTTCAGCGGTTTGTAGCTGTGGTACAAAACGTTTTCAGAGTCTCTAAAAACGAGAGATAAAGGAGGCAGCTCTCTGCACAAAACCAGCCATAACTCACTGAACTCTGGTGTGGTTTTAAGGTGAGAAATTCAACGTGATGCTGGTTACATGTTCAGCTTTAAATCAGCCGACTGGACTTTATTCACCAAGATAGCATCAAACATTCAGGTGGCAAAGAAAACCAGGAGAAACTCACAGAAAGATCGTAGAGTTAAAAAAAATACAAGAAAACAAACAAATGCCACAAAATAATAAAAACTTCCTTCTGCGAAGCACAGAAATAAAAACACAAAAATCAATAAAAAAGCAAAAAAATGAATAAATTCAGGGGAAAATGAGTGAAAATGTAATAACTAATCAGCACAAAGATGAACTAACAGTTAAAAAAGACATTTATCGTAGTTTAAATTCTGTTTATTTCCACATTAGGTTTGGTAGTTTCTGTCCTCCAGAGGTTCGTAAACACCTGATTGTGGTGAACAGGCTGGCGCTAACCTTACAGGGAGGCAACAGCGCCACCATGAGGTGAATAAATGAAAGATTACACAATCGCATGATAGGATATTTGACTTCAATTTGTCTGTTTGGAAGAAAATATTCAGGAAAAAAAGGGTTTTGGACGTCTTATCTCCTCGGAGCACTGAGCCGGCCTGAGCTGGCCTGAGTCGGTCTGTGCTGGTCTGTGCTGGCCTGAGTCGGTCTGTGCCGGTCTGTGCCGGTCTGTGCCGGTCTGTGCCGGTCTGTGCCGGTCTGTGCCGGTCTGTGCTGGTCTGTGCCGGTCTGAGTCGGTCTGAGTCGGTCTGAGCTGGCCTGAGTCGGTCTGAGCCGGTCTGAGCCGGTCTGAGCCGGTCTGTGCTGGCCTGAGCCGGTCTGTGCTGGCCTGAATCGGTCTGAGCCGGTCTGTGCTGGCCTGAGTCGGTCTGAGCCGGTCTGTGCTGGCCTGAGTCGGTCTGTATTGGTCTATATGGGGGCAGGGGGGTTACAGGAGCGAGTGATTAGAAGATTAAAGCGGGCGCCACGTGGAGCGATGGCGTGGTGCACGGTCGCTGGCACTGCAACAGCTGGGTGTAAAACCACACCCATGTGACCCAAGCATCAGCCCTGAAGACGGGACCGTGGGTGCAGAACAAAGTGGGAGCAGAGGGGGAGGTGATGGGGTCAGGGAGGGTGAGGAGGTGCTTCATCAGCAGGGACAGACTGATGCATCATGGGTTAGATTCTGTCAAAGTTTGGACTCGCTGAGCAGTGTTGAACAAACCGATGACATCATCTCCAGGCGCTGCGTGAGGGCGTCGCCCGCCGTGTCAAAGCATGGATCACCAAAACTCCCGCTGCCAGCCTCCACCGGGACCTGCAGTCTACGCCTGGTGGCGTTCGGCTCGGTCGCGATACGAATCTACTGACACCAAGGCTGCTTATCGATCCCCTTATTGATTATTAACCCAATTTTCTGTGAGGAACCAACAACCGCTGACAGGTGAAACCTGAACAAGCTCCACACAGATGATGTGAATAAAGGACCAGCAGCATTTCTACCATCAGTAACCTGGTATTGATCCAGGAGATAATGGAGAAGAACGTGGGGAAAAGCTGGAGGTAAAACTTTAAACCGACCAGTTGTGGACGTTCATCTCATGTTAAGCAGTTCTGTTGGTGAAATAATCATGTTGTCATCGCCCGTCTCTTTGAAATGTCGCCATGTTTTGGACCACTCCGAGGCAGCCCTCTCCAGCTCCCACTGGGAGGCGTTCCCAGGCATGATGGGATATATACAATCCCTGCAGTGGGTTCTGGTTCTGACCCGGGGCCTCCTCCCAGGAGGCATCCTAACCAGAGGAACCACCTCAGCTGGGCTCTACTCTGAGCTCCCTCTGGATGGTCGAATAAAGCTCATTTCTCTACAGACAGACTGTCTCATGGAGGGAAAGTGACACCCACAACATGTTCCAGTGCAGCAGGGGACACTGGACCAGAACGGGACCCGGCTAATGTCTGGGACATGCTAAACATTCTCCGGTCCACTCCCACGGTTCCACTGAGGAGAGACTCCTAAAGGCACCGCGACCATTCACAGTAACATGATGCCCTGAGGCTACTTTGGCCTTTTTGTGCCAGTTTTAGGCCTTTCGTGTCTTAAGGTGAAGGCTCCACATGTGTTCCACCGTCACAGTCTTCAGTTTGGTTCCACGCCGCAGGAAACGGTTAAAAACTAAGACTGACCCCTCAGTCTGAGTCCAAACTTTGAACGTGCAAAGTCAAAGTCACGTTTGTCCCGTTTCTTGAAGCATTTGCCATAAAATCTGAGCGGACAGCAATGGTTGAAGGACCAAAAGCTGCTTTAACCTTTAACCTTCTGAGACAAACAGAAACCTGAAGTAAAACCAGGAAACATGTTTCTGCAGGCTTCCACGGACGGAACAGGTGGACTTTTGCTTTCCACTCGGGGCGAGTCTGTCCGTGCTGAGGCAGGTTTTCAGGGGCCGAGGTTACGGGGGGGGGTTATATTGGGCAGGAGCAGCACCTTACCATGTTCCTCCTACACACTGCGCTGCTTACAGAGAGGTAAAGTCAGATGTGAGCTCTATCCTGCAAAGATAAAGGTGCAGTTTGTCAGAGAAAACATTTGCTGCTCAGTTTGAGCTGAAAACAGAAGAAAACGCTGAAAATCATGCAGCCCGGGAAGGTCTGACAGTTGTTCTGGGCCGAGGGTCGCTTTAAAAGTGGAGAAATTAGTCCATTTCAGGAACGTTTCTCCGTAAAAACCAAGTTTGAATGTGAATCTGTCACCATCTCCTGCTTTTATTCGCCACAGTCCACCGTTCGGGTTCCTTTGGATCGTTTTTTAGTCTCTTCGGGGCCTTCGGAGCTCCTTTCTGACATAAAGAGAGTCGGCTGCACAGTTTGAGCTGAAAACAGAAGAAAAAGCTGAAAATCATGCAGCCCAGGAAGGTCTGACAGTTGTTCTGGGCCGAGGGTCGCTTTAAAAGTGGAGAAATTAGTCGATTTCAGGAACGTTTCTCCGTAAAAACCAAGTTTGAATGTGAATCTGTCACCATCTCCTGCTTTTATTCACCACAGTCCACCGTTCGGGTTCCTTTGCATTGTTTTTTAGTCTCTTCGGGGCCTTCGGAGCTCCTTTCTGACATAAAGAGAGTCGGCTGCACAGTTTGGAGGAGCGTCTGACGCCCAGCAGTCAGGTCGGGAACATCCTGCAGCTCAAAAATCCACCACTCTGTCTCGCTTTATTCTGCTGTGACTTCGCTCTGGAGACCCTTTTCCCTCCATCTTAAACACTCTGCAGGATGAAAAATGAGAAGGAAACACTGGTGCCAAGCCACGGGAACATTCAGAGCTTAAAATAAAGGAGGCTGCAGACGTCCACGCCCTGAAAACTCAGGCCTCGCTTTCCCTGACAGGATTACACAACAGCTCAGTGTGGGCGGAGCCTGAGGACCACAGACTGAATCCAGCACAAACAATATGTCAAAAAGCAGCTCCGAATGTCGTCACCGGGCTGTTTCTGCGTTCCAGGGTTAAAGGATAAAGTATGTGAAGACTGGACCTCACATTATGCTGCCACAGAAAGTGAGAGTTAGCTAGATTTGAAAGAACTTCCTCCAGCTGAATAAAAAACCTCCACGAAGCAGAGTGTCTCTGCAGGATGGAGCTAAAGACCGACAGGGGCTGTGTTTGCATGCTGTGGGGGGGTCACACCCACCTCTGTTCCGCCTCCAGCGTCTCGATCGCAGCGGGTTTTTTTGCCAAAGTGGCGGTGACATCATCTCCAGCTGCAGCCACATCTGAAACAGCAGCAACACCAAAGGTGATCAATACTCTGATCAATACTCTGATCAATACTCTGATCAATACTCTGATCAATACTCTGATCAATACTCTGATCAATACTCTGATCAAGCTTTTTCACGTCAGGACACCATGAAACAACACGTCTCATTATTTATGGAACAGACAGAGATACAGAAGCAGTGTGTGAGAAACTAAGTGAACCCCTGATCCAGCAGCAGTGAGCTGCAGTGATGGTTTCCTGTGGGACGTTATCAGTCTCTCCCTAGAAGCCCCCTCCAGGACCCTGGAAGCCTCCCAAGGACCCTGGAAGCCCCCCAAGAACCCTGGAAGCCCCCTCCAGGACCCTGGAAGCCCCCTCCAGGACCCTGGAAGCCCCCCAAGAACCCTGGAAGCCCCCTTCAGGACCCTAGAAGCCCCCTCCAGGACCCTGGAAGCCCCCTCCAGGACCCTAGAAGCCTCCCAAGGACCCTGGAATCCTCCATATCACCCTGGAAGCCCCCTCCAGGATCCTGAAAGCGCCCTCCAGGACCCTGTAAGCCCCCCAAGAACCCTGGAAGCCCCCTCCAGGACCCTAGAAGCCCCCTCCAGGACCCTGGAAGCCCCCTCCAGGACCCTAGAAGCCTCCCAAGGACCCTGGAATCCTCCATATCACCCTGGAAGCCCCCTCCAGGATCCTGAAAGCGCCCTCCAGGACCCTGTAAGCCCCCCAAGAACCCTGGAAGCGCCCTCCAGGACCCTGTAAGCCCCCTCCAGGACCCTGGAAGCCAAGAGGTCAGGAGGCTCGCACACAGGAAACTGTTTGAAATGTCTCTGAACACATCCAAGATGCTCTCAGGTTTTACTGATCAGTGTTAAAATGAGGTAAAAACAGCCTCAGGTGAGCATCACGTGACATGTTACACTGAGTCATTATTTATGGAGCAAAACACAGTGTGTGAGAAACTAAGTGAACCCCTGATCCAGCAGCTTCAGCAGCAGTGAGTGATAAACTAAGTGAACCCCTGATCCAGCAGCTTCAGCAGCAGTGAGTGTGAAACTAAGTGAACCCCTGATCCAGCAGCTTCAGCAGCAGTGAGCTGCAGTGATGGTTTCCTGTGGGACGTTATCAGTTTCTCTCATGGTTCTGGAGGAATCTCGGCCCTCTTCTCTCCAGCGTTGCTTCAGCTCATTGAGGTTTGCAGCTTTGGTTTCTGCACAGCTCTCTTAAGGTCCCACCACAGCATTTCAGTCAGGCTGAGGTCTGGACTCTGACTGGACCATTGCAACACCTTGATTCTTTTCTTTTTCACACATTCTGCTGTAGATCTGCTGCTGTGTTTGGGATCTTTGTCCTGTTGATGAGCCAGTTTCAGCCCAGCTTTAGCTGTGGGACAGATGGCCTCACATTTGACTCTAGAATACTTTGGTATCCAGAGGAGTTCATGGTGGACTCAATGACTGCAAGGTGCCCAGGTCCTGTGGCTGCAGAACCAGCCCAGATCATCAGCCCTCCACCACCGTGCTTGACAGCTGGTATGAGGTGTTTGTGCTGATATGCTGTGTTTGGTTTCCTCCAAACGTGCTGCTGTGCATTAGGACCAAACATCTCCACTTTGCTCTGGTCTGTCCAAAGGACATTGTTCCAGAAGTCTTGAGCTTTGTTCAGATGCAGCTTTGCAAACCTAAGCTGTGCTGCCATGTTCTTTTTAGAGAGAAGAGGCTTTCTCCTGCAGCCCTTCCAAACAAGCCATCCTTGTTCAGTCTTTTTCTAACTGTGCTGTCATGACCTTTAACCTTTAACATGCTAACTGAGGCCTGTAGAGTCTGAGATGTAGCTCTGGGCTTCTTCACCTTGGGGTGACCTTTAACCTTTAGCATGCTAACTGAGGCCTGTAGAGTCTGAGATGTAGCTCTGGGCTTCTTCACCTTGGGGTGACCTTTAACCTTTAACATGCTAACTGAGGCCTGGAGAGTCTGAGATGTAGCTCTGGGCTTCTTCACCTTGGGGTGACCTTTAACCTCTAACATGCTAACTGAGGCCTGTAGAGTCTGAGATGTAGCTCTTGGCTTTTTCACCTTGGGGTGACCTTTAACCTTTAGCATGCTAACTGAGGCCTGTAGAGTCTGAGATGTAGCTCTGGGCTTCTTCACCTTGGGGTGACCTTTAACCTTTAACATGCTAACTGAGGCCTGGAGAGTCTGAGATGTAGCTCTGGGCTTCTTCACCTTGGGGTGACCTTTAACCTCTAACATGCTAACTGAGGCCTGTAGAGTCTGAGATGTAGCTCTTGGCTTTTTCACCTTGGGGTGACCTTTAACCTTTAGCATGCTAACTGAGGCCTGTAGAGTCTGAGATGTAGCTCTGGGCTTCTTCACCTTGGGGTGACCTTTAACCTTTAGCATGCTAACTGAGGCCTGTAGAGTCTGAGATGTAGCTCTGGGCTTTTTCACCTTGGGGTGACCTTTGACCTTTAACATGCTAACTGAGGCCTGTACAGTCTGAGATGTAGCTCTGGGCTTTTTCACCTTGGGGTGACCTTTAACCTTTAACATGCTAACTGAGGCCTGTAGAGTCTGAGATGTAGCTCTTGGCTTTTTCACCTTGGGGTGACCTTTAACCTTTAGCATGCTAACTGAGGCCTGTGGAGTCTGAGATGTAGCTCTGGGCTTTTTCACCTTGGGGTGACCTTTAACCTTTAGCATGGTAACTGAGGCCTGTAGAGTCTGAGATGTAGCTCTGGGCTTCTTCACCTTGGGGTGACCTTTAACCTTTAGCATGGTAACTGAGGCCTGTAGAGTCTGAGATGTAGCTCTGGGCTTTTTCACCTTGGGGTGACCTTTAACCTTTAGCATGCTAACTGAGGCCTGTAGAGTCTGAGATGTAGCTCTGGGCTTTTTCACCTTGGGGTGACCTTTAACCTTTAGCATGCTAACTGAGGCCTGTAGAGTCTGAGATGTAGCTCTGGGCTTTTTCACCTTGGGGTGACCTTTAACCTTTAGCATGCTAACTGAGGCCTGTAGAGTCTGAGATGTAGCTCTGGGCTTTTTCACCTTGGGGTGACCTTTAACCTTTAGCATGCTAACTGAGGCCTGTAGAGTCTGAGATGTAGCTCTGGGCTTTTTCACCTTGGGGTGACCTTTAACCTTTAGCATGCTAACTGAGGCCTGTAGAGTCTGAGATGTAGCTCTGGGCTTCTTCACCTTGGGGTGACCTTTAACCTTTAACATGCTAACTGAGGCCTGTAGAGTCTGAGATGTAGCTCTGGGCTTCTTCACCTTGGGGTGACCTTTAACCTTTAACATGCTAACTGAGGCCTGTAGAGTCTGAGATGTAGCTCTGGGCTTCTTCACCTTGGGGTGAACTTGCTGGGACGTCCACTCCTGGGAAGATTGACAGCTGTCCTGAATGTTTTCCACTTGTGAATAATCTTTCTCTCTGTAGAATGATGGACTCCAGATAGTCTGGAAATGGCCTTATAACCCTTCCCAGACTGATGGGCAGCAGCAGCTGCTTCTCTGAGATCATTGCTGGTGTCTTTCCTCCTTGGCATCGTGTTAAACTGACAGAACTTCTGCTTTTATAGAGCTGCTCACACTGACTGAGGATCAGTTAATCAGAGCATTGATCAGTTAATCAGAGCATTGATCAGTTAATCAGAGCATTTATCAGTCAATCAGAGCATTGATCAGTTAATCAGAGCATTGATCAGTTAATCAGAGCATCGATCAGTTAATCAGAGCATTGATCAGTTAATCAGAGCATTGATCAGTTAATCAGAGCATTGATCAGCAGCTCCTGGCTGCTTCTTACCCTCTTAGTTCCTGTGGAAGCAGGAAGGGTTCACTTAGTTTTTAACTCACTGCTTCTGTGTTTTATCTCAGTTTTTGCTCCATAAATGACTCAGTCTGATGTGTCTGAAGCTGTTTTATCACCTGCTGGGGACCAGATGATCTTTATTATGTCCTGACGTGTAAAACCTCGAGGTTAAAACAGGGAACAGAAGCAGGAAGGGTTCACTTAGTTTTTAACTCACTGCTTCTGTTTTTTTGAGTTTTTGATCCATAGATAATGACAGTGTGTCTGTTTTAACTGAGTTTTAAGCTGCTGAGGATCACATGGTTTTATTATGATTAAGGTGAAAACAGGGTGCACTTTCTTTTTCCGACGGTAGAAACTAAAAAGTTTTCCCGCTCAGTCTGAGCAACACTTTTCAGGCCGAGTCTCGGCAGCAGAAGCGGTTGGACGTCATGTGTTGCTGCACCTGCTGTGAGAGCAAATGTTTGGGGCCCAGATTAACTGTAATCCCCCCGAAGCAGATGGCTGCAGATCAGCGGAGGACGCTGCAGGGTTCACACACTTTCGTGCACACCTGGATGAGCTTCTGTTGAAGCCGAGCAGCCAGAGGATTACCCGTTAATGCGTTGGTTTCTCTGAACACGCCAACTTCTCCTGGCAGTGACTCATCTGTCGCTGCTGCCTGCACAGAGGCTCTCTGAGTGCAGCCCTAAAGTAAGTGAACAGTTCAGCTGCTGCTGCTGTAAAAGCTGCAGAACGCCTCCAATCAGTTCCTTTAGGGTTTTAATTCAGGGTTTAAAGTCTGCGGCTCCACTCGGTCGGAAATAAAGGATTAAAATGTTCCTGGAACTCCTGCAACATGACTGATTACAACAGGCCCGAAAACAGATGTTTTTCTGTTTGTTTGTTATAATTTGAACAGCTGAGATGAAGCCGTTTCCTCCACTGAGCCAGAGGAATCCGAACTTCACCGTCTAAGTTTCAGGAAATTCAGCTTGAAATAAAAAGTACGAGAACTATAAGCCTATTTTCACGTTTACAGTATGTTAAAAGTTACAGTAATCTTTCTACTTTTGAAGCGTCCAATTACTTTTGGAGCTTCGGTACTGCGGGTAGAACACTTGGTGATACGTGAATCTGGTTCTGGTTCTGTTCCTCGTGTGGGAACGTGAACTAAAAGATGGTTTTAAACAGAAAAGGCTCTATGAGGGAACCCTGAGGAACTCCACTTCTCTACAATCAGACTGAAGCAGTTTAGAACTCTCACAACACGTTGTAATCCACGAAGATCCAAAAACATCAAGAACAGAACCTCATCTAACAGTGGTCTTACCATTCAGGACAATCTCTGGTTCTGGTTCTGGTTCTTTGGACACCTCTGCTACAGGTTCAGCGGACTCTGGCACAAGAGTCTCCGCTTTCTCAACCTTTTCTGGTTCAGTCACGGTTTCTTGGATTGCTTCTGGTGCTGGTTCAGACTCGACCACTGGTTCTGGATCAGGAACAGCAACAGGTTCTGGGACAGGGACAGGTTCAGGTACGGATTCTGGTTCTGGAGCTGCAGTGGGCTCTGGTGCTGGCTCTGGTTCAGATATGGGCTCTGGGACAGGCTCTGGGGCTGCAGCTGGTTCGGGGACAGGTTCTGGCTCTGGTTGTGCAGGTGGTTCTGGCACTTTAACTGGTTCTGGAACAGGTTCTGGTGCAGGTTCTGGTGCTGGCTCTGCAACAGGCTCTGGAGGTGGTTTTGCTAGGGTCTCTACTTTCACTGGTTCAGGAACAGGTTCGGGCACTTTCACAGGTTCTGGTGCTGGTTCTGGTGCTGGTTCTGGGACAGCCTGTAATGACAGATGCAGACATTAACATTCTGAATCTGTGACAGTTTGTTTTTTCAGCTGAGACTCAGCGCCTGAAACAGAAGCCAACAGATCAGCAGCAGCAGGTTTTAACCTTTATTTAAGCAGGAAAAAAAGGTCCGATTGAGATTAAAAATGTCTTTTTCAGGGGAGTCCGGCCGAGAAAGAAAAGCAGCACAAACAAAGACCAAATCAATCAAAACAGACAAGACATTCAGATAATATTACAACAGATAATGTCAATAAACATGCTAAAAGTACAAATCATGAAACAACAACACCTACGATTCCTTTTCTAGATCTTTTGGATTTAAAAGCATTGAAAGAGATCAGATCTGCAGCGTTTATCTCCCTGTTCTGAGCAGGTTATAAACCTCAAATGAGTGAAATTAGACATTTGTTGCTGCTGTTGTTTAAAACTTCACTTAAACATCAATCTGAAATCTGAGTTTCTTATGGGGAGGATTAAAAGAAGTCAGAAAAAATCATTTTATAAATCACATTTAAGGCTTAAAATCTAATGAAGATTTTATGGTAAGTGCCCAACATTTTCGAGAGAGTAAATAAATAAAATGGGTAAATATTGCTTGCAAATCTGATGGCATCTGTGAGTTCTTCCTCCCATAAAGCCCAAAGCTTTCAGAACAATGTGCAGGCGGTCTGAAAGTTTTCTTTAAAAGAACAGATGTTCAGGATTGTTTTGCACAGGAGCTAAAACTTTGTCACTTTGGAGCAATAAATAAAGAAATGTCCCCAAAGAGCAAAGAAGGTTTCTGAGTTGGGAAGAAATTAAACCTCAAATATCGTTATTAAGGAGGAAGCTTCACATTTTTTCCATCAGCTTCAGTCTTAAACTGTTCCTCACTGTGCTCCGTACACATCGAGCCTAAAGTAGCTTCTACCCCGATGAGGATCTTCTATCAGCCACATTCAGCAGTTGAGGCGTCCGCTTACTTTTGGAATCAGATGAAATGTGTTCAGAATAAGTTAATCGCTGGGTGGCACATTAATGTGAGCTCGTGTCTGCACTATCAGGGTAAGAAGTTGAAATGAAGGGTCCCCAGAATAGAGCCCTGGGGAACTCCAGGAGGGTTCTCCATCATTACTGAGGAGCAGCTGCTGCTTGTTGCCGACTCCCGACACATAAAACCATGTTTAGTGTCTGCCAGCCGCTGCCTGACATGTTCACATACATGTCTTCCTTTTCAGGAACCGCCCTCCCTGCTCATATGTTCGGCTGCAGCTGTCTCTGAGAAGCGCTGAGTTTGCACAGTTTGACATCTGAGCAGCTGATCCGGTTTCTGCCTCGGCTTCGAACGTGCCTCCAGCTAAGTTTAAAACATTTCAAATGAGCCTCCGGCTTCGTCTCTGGTGAACGCTTTAGTTTCAGTTTGAGCCGAATGACCAGAGGAACTGGCAGCAGATGGAAACAGTTAGATTAGCTCATTAATTCTGCTGCCAGGGACAACTGGAGGCTCAGACATGCATCAGGCCCGGCTGTATTAACACAGCCCGTCTGCTCTCATAATCCCACAGCAGCCTTCTGTGACGCAGCCTAACTGGAATGGCATCCGTTTGGCCGGAAACGCCGAGCTCTTCCTCTGCCTCTGAATTCCTGAGCCATGAAACAGCAAAACGAGGCGCCTTTCTGTGCTAAAAGCGGTCATGAAATCACTTAGTGAGTCAGCGGGATGAACTGCTGCTGGTCTGAAAGATCTCAGATATGAGCGAAGTCTGCAGATAAAACCAAAGGAAGGAGTTTCTGTTGTTTAAGAGTCAACATTTACGAATGGAAACAGAACGATGTGACATCAGAGGATGTGAAGAACATCCTGAAAGGAGATTAAACGACAAAAAAGCAACTAATTTCAGTTGCTTCATGGACCGAAGACGATAAATAGAACAAAGGAAATCAACAGGTTTCTAAGAAACTAAACAGAAGTTAAATAAATAAACATGACATGATGTGGAAAAAGAGATTCTGACTGAAGACTAAAGCAACAAAATCAAGAAAAGTAGCTGAAATAAGACAAAATGTCTAAATCAGACGAATTAAATCAACAAAATGTGACAGAAAAACCGGATCAGGAGACCCTGAGATTAGATTAATGAAAGATTATGAAGAAAACTCAAATAAATCAAGACTAATTAAGATAAATTAAGATTGAAACTGAATATGAAGATTAAACTGAGATTAGACTGAGAATAAAGACTCTTTCTAAGTATTAAAGTCAGTTTTACAGATATTAGATCAGGATTAAACGAATAGAAAAGCTGTCAATAAGACTCAAAATATAAGATGAAGAAACTTTGCTGCTTAACTCAGATCAAAAGGCTCCAGATTCTCATCATAAGATGATTTATTGGTGTAAAGTTCCCTGAAATCACTTTTCTGTGAACTTTAATTCCTTCTTTTCTGGTTTAAATGAGGACGATTAAACACAACGTCACAAATCCTTTAAATGTTCACGGCTCCTGACCCGGGAAACCAAGTCCAAACCCAGAGAGAGGTCAAAGGGAACATTTACAGACCGAAGCGGAGATTTTTGGACCTGGCTGCATTTAGTCGGAGCCTCCAGGTAAATATATCCCAGCAGCAACATGACACCGAAGGGTCCACTCCGGCTGAAAGGAGGAGGGAACCGGGTCAGATACCGGGTCAGATACCAGCTGAGGGAGGGAACCGGGTCAGATACCAGAGCCTCAGAGGGAGGGAACCGGGTCAGATACCAGCTGAGGGAGGGAACCGGGTCAGATACCGGGTCAGATACCAGAGCCTCAGAGGGAGGGAACCGGGTCAGATACCGGGTCAGATACCAGCTGAGGGAGGGAACCGGGTCAGATACCAGAGCCTCAGAGGGAGGGAACCGGGTCAGATACCGGGTCAGATACCAGCTGAGGGAGGGAACCGGGTCAGATACCAGAGCCTCAGAGGGAGGGAACCGGGTCAGATACCAGCTGAGGGAGGGAACCGGGTCAGATACCAGCTGAGGGAGGGAACCGGGTCAGATACCAGCTGAGGGAGGGAACCGGGTCAGATACCAGAGCCTCAGAGGGAGGGAACCGGGTCAGATACCAGAGCCTCAGAGGGAGGGAACCGGGTCAGATACCAGAGCCTCAGAGGGAGGGAACCGGGTCAGACCGGGTCAGATACCAGCTGAGGGAGGGAACCGGGTCAAACCGGGTCAGATACCAGAGCCTCAGAGGGAGGGAACCGGGTCAGACCGGGTCAGATACCAGCTGAGGGAGGGGCACAGGCAGGAACCGGGTCAGACCGGGGAAAATACGGGACGACCCATTTAATCTGGAGCCACAGAACCAGGGGACCCATTTAATCTGGAGCCACAGAAGCAGAACCAGGGGACCCTTTTAATCTGGAGCCACAGAAGCAGAACCAGAGGACCCATTTAATCTGGAGCCACAGAACCAGGGGACCCATTTAATCTGGAGCCACAGAAGCAGAACCAGGGGACCCATTTAATCTGGAGCCACAGAAGCAGAACCAGGGGGACCCTGCTGGAGCTCGGACCGGAACCGATGCACCTGTGGAGGTTACCGGGTGGTCGCCATGGAAACAAAACAATATAGATGCTGAACAAGAGGTTTAAGAAACTAAAACTGATAAACGCGGTTAATTAATGTCACATCTGAAGGTATAAATAAAGTTTATTCAATTGGACATTTTGTTTATATATTATTAGTTTCTATTTATATTCACATTTAAATATGTATATAAAGCGATGATGAGCTAATACTGGGGAATATGTTGTTTGGGATTGGTTTTTTGTTGTAAATACTGTTTACCAATGACTTTTTTGTGGTAATTGTCTGAAATAAATGAATGAATTGATCAAACTGAGCCCTCCGGGCTTCTGTACTCCACAGCTGGAGGAGTTTTCACTCTAAAGCTGGGATGCGACACACTTCATTTCAGGTTGTTTTACAGATTAAATGGGAGGCTGAGAGCATCTGTTTCCTGCTCTCAGCCTGAGGAGACGCTTCGACTCGGTTCTCTGCACAGCTGCAAACATCCAGACTGTTCGGGACCGTTTTCTCTCCCAGTAACAGGAGCTGCAGCCAGAACACAGTAAATACCAGGATGTGAGCTCACAGGGAGTGGTGCTGAACCGGGTCAAACCGGGTCAGATACCAGCCGAGCCAGAGCCTCAGAGGGAGGGAACCGGGTCAAACCGGGTCAGATACCAGCTGAGGGAGGGAACCGGGTCAAACCGGGTCAGATACCAGCCGAGCCAGAGCCTCAGAGGGAGGGAACCGGGTCAGATACCAGCCGAGCCAGAGCCTCAGAGGGAGGGAACCGGGTCAGATACCAGCCGAGCCAGAGCCTCAGAGGGAGGGAACCGGGTCAGATCGGGTCAGATACCAGCTGAGGGAGGGAACCGGGTCAGACCGGGTCAGATACCAGCCGAGCCAGAGCCTCAGAGGGAGGGAACCGGGTCAAACCGGGTCAAACCGGGTCAGATACCAGCCGAGCCAGAGCCTCAGAGGGAGGGAACCGGGTCAAACCGGGTCAGATACCAGCCGAGCCAGAGCCTCAGAGGGAGGGAACCGGGTCAAACCGGGTCAGATACCAGCTGAGGGAGGGAACCGGGTCAAACCGGGTCAGATACCAGCCGAGCCAGAGCCTCAGAGGGAGGGAACCGGGTCAAACCGGGTCAGATACCAGCTGAGGGAGGGAACCGGGTCTGAGACCCGACCTCGGTGCCAGAACCGAACCTTACAGACCGGGTTTCCCTCCCGGACCCGTTGGGTCCGAGACCCGACCTCAGTACCAGAACCGAACCTTACAGACCGGGTTTCCCTCCGGGACCCGTTGGGTCCGAGACCCGACCTCGGTACCAGGACCCAACCTTACAGACCGGGTTTCCCTTCCGGACCCGTTGTGTCCGAGACCCGACCTCGGTACCAGGACCCAACCTTACAGACCTTAAAGTCTCGAAAAGGGGGAAAGTTCTACAAAAACAAAACATGGCAACATTTTCCATCACATGAGGCCATCGGGTCAGGATGCCCCCTGGGATGAGGCCTCGGGTCAGAACCAGAACCCCTGGAGGGATTATAGATCCCATCTGCCCTGGGAACACCTCAGGATCCCCAGGAGGAGCTGGAGAGGGATGTCCAGGTTTCCCTCCTGAACCTGCTGGTTCTGAGACCCGACCTCAGATAAGAGGAAGATGGACGGATGTCCCAAACATCAGATGATCCAAAACACTTCTGAGCAGGTCCGATGTGGCGTGTTGGGTCACATTTCAACAACAACTTCAAATCGCTGTGGATCCTGTTAGGGATGCAGATGTTTGCTCAGTTAAACCTTCACAAGCTGTGACAGAGAGCAGCTCAGTGTGTGGCGCCAGAACCAGAACCAAGGCTTGATCTACGCTCCTTCAGTGCTGCAGAAATGCACAGATCTGCAGGTCCAGGTCTGTTTGGTCCAGTGTTTCAGTCTGTTTGGTGGAAGCTAAAGGAACTGATCTTCTGTTAATGACCCGGTTAATGACCCGGTTCAGATTCCATTTAAACCACAGACTCGTTGGGGTGAACTCGCTCCATTTCAGTAGTTCAACACACAAAGTTCCTTCTGAATATTGTTTGGATTCACTTTGAATGGGCTCTGAGGTCATGTTGTTTGCATATTTTTGCCTCCTCCTTCCTGGTACCAGGAAACTCGTTGGCCACAAAGTGTTGTCATTTTGCATTAACCAAATACTGTGGCAGCTTCTGTTCAGGCGGTTCTGGCAGACTACTGAACCGTAAAGGAGTTACAGTCAGCAGCAGCAAGCCTCTGAACTTCCCTTTAACTGTCCTGAACACACGGTGTGTTGTCCAGCAGGCTCCTTCTCTAACTAATAACGGATTAAACAGTTTTTAGCACCAATATTTCCTCATGTGTCTGATGTTTAGTTGCATGAAACAAATGTTTTAGGCGTCTAATCTGGGTATTATTGACTTAAAAGTTCTTCAATCTACTCAAATAAAATTATTGCAAATTGTTTCACCAATTTTAGCTTCTTAGCTGTTGCAAGCTGCTGAATCAGGGGTTCACTTAGTTTCTCACTCACTGCTGCTGAATCAGGGGTTCACTTAGTTTCTCACTCACTGCTGCTGAAGCTGCTGGATCAGGGGTTCACTTAGTTTTACACTCACTGCTGCTGAAGCTGCTGGATTAGGGGTTCACTTAGTTTTTCACTCACTGCTGCTGAAGCTGCTGGATCAGGGGTTCACTTAGTTTTACACTCACTGCTGCTGAAGCTGCTGGATCAGGGGTTCACTTAGTTTTACACTCACTGCTGCTGAAGCTGCTGGATCAGGGGTTCACTTAGTTTTACACTCACTGCTGCTGAAGCTGCTGGATCAGGGGTTCACTTAGTTTTTCACTCACTGCTGCAAGCTGTTGCTACAGGCTGCCAGGTCAGGGGTTCACTTAGTTTTTCACTCACTGCTACAAGCTGCTGGATTAGGGGTTCACTTAGTTTCTCACACAGGAAACCATTACTGCAACTCACTGCTGCTACAGGCTGCTGAATCAGGGGTTCACTTAGTTTTTCACTCACTGCTACAAGCTGCTGGATTAGGGGTTCACTTAGTTTCTCACTGCTGCTGAAGCTGTTGCTACAAGCTGCCAGGTCAGGGGTTCACTTAGTTTCTCGCTGACCGGCTGAAACTGTCCCTGCATCCGGTTCAGGTTCAGAACACGTTTGAACCACTTTGTGAACCTGTTTGGACTTTATGGAGCAGATCTCTGTCCGCCTGCGTTTCTCCTGCTTCAGGAAACACACGACACAGAAGAAAGTAAGTGCGCCTGCTCTGAGCTGAAGGCAGGATGGAGCGCAGCATCCCTCTGAGGAGGGAGAGAAACAGCTCTGAAGGTCCCCTGAAAGCTGAACAGAACCAGAATAAACCATGAAACTGGACTGATCCGAGCAGGGAAAGCTGCTTTGTCTCCTTCGGCCTTATTTAGGCTGCAGAGGGGAGGAGGCGGAGCTTGTAACTCTAGCAGAAGGATCAGGGCAACATGCTTCCAACATAAATGTCACGGAGCCGCTTTAAGCTGCGACTCTGACATGCAGAGCTGTAAATCTGACCGGGAAGCTGCCGCCGTCAGGTCCTGACAGCAGGAGCCTGCAGGACTCTGGCCTTAAAACAAACACAAGTCGTGTTGTCCCTCCTGCTGTGGCCCCCGCCCTGCTGTGGCCCCCGCCCTGCTGTGGCGGAGGCCGGGACAACAGCGCCTGTGTCTGGGCTGCACAAACGTCCTTTATGAGGCAGCTGCGGACGCCACGATGCACGGCGGCAGCCTCACTGTACGCACAGCTGAGAGCAGCGCTATCAGAGGACGGGGAGGGGGGCGCCGAGGCGTTGGCAGCTCGCTCCAGAGTCCCGTCCAGATACTTTTCCAGCACAGAAAAGTACAGGGCTGCTTTATTTTTGGCTCACATGTGCTCCCGAAGAGGTCGCGTGACCCCTGCTGAGAGGGAAGCCGTCAGGAGCGAGTCCGAAGCAGCTGCTGCTGCTCGTAAGCAGCACCGAAGGAACCTTCGGTTTAATAACAGCTCAGTGTTGGTGCAAAACTCTGCAGGCGTGGATGGAAGCATCTGAACCCCCGACAGTAACAGTGTGGCTGGTATAAAGCTCACCTGATGACATCATCCTCAGGTGCACGACGACGGGTCAAGTTAAAACGCTGAAATGACCATAAACCGAGCAAAAGCAGAATAAATGAATAAAATCAGTTAAACGGGAGAAAAAAAACAAAATAATTTAACTGTCGTAAGGAATCACGAGAGGAGACAAAAACAGAAAGTGTTGGAGGCCATTCAGGGGCGGTCGGGTCCGTCAGTTTGGGCTCAACCAGAAGCGACTGATAACATCTGGCTGTAAGAAAGACAAGAAGGAGAGCAAGAAAACCCTGAAATCAATCCTAAAAGGTGTAAAAACAGCCTGGAAAGAGGCAGATGAAGCCTGATCATCACCAGCAGAACGAGCCTTAAAGGTGCGCTGTCCAACCCGAAGAGAAGGACTTCAAGGATCAGACTTAACTTCCGAGGCGGGGCTGGATTCTGCCGCCACAGCTGTTCCTCGCCTGCCCTCATTAGGACACACTTACAGGAGCCACCAGTCTCCCCCACATTGTTCTCACTTTTAGTGATAATTCGGCCCGCTCCAACGGCTCATTGGGAGTTTCCCTTCCCTGCGAAACCCCTACCGGAGTTTGTCTCTTCCAGCGTTCATCTACCTCGTCCACCCTCCGGGTTCTGGCTCCATTACACCTGTTCCATGCTTGGATTCCCTGCCAGCCTAAGGTTGGAGCTCCGCTTCAGCCTGTTCGCCAAGCAACAACACAGCCCTCTCCCCCGGCTGGGATCCCTCCCGGACTAAAGGCTCTCCCCCGGCTGGGATCCCTCCCAGACTAAAGGCTCTCCTCCGGCTGGGATCCCTCCCGGACTAAAGGCTCTCCCCCAACTAGGATCCCTCCCAGACTAAAGGCTCTCCACCGGCTGGGATCCCTCCCGGACTAAAGGCTCTCCTCCGGCTGGGATCCCTCCCAGACTAAAGGCTCTCCCCCAACTAGGATCCCTCCCAGACTAAAGGCTCTCCTCCGGCTGGGATCCCTCCCAGACTAAAGGCTCTCCTCCGGCTGGGATCCCTCCCGGACTAAAGGCTCCCCACCGGCTGGGATCCCTCCCGGACTAAAGGCTTTCCCCCAGCTGGGATCCCTCCCGGACTAAAGGCTCTCCCCCGGCTCGGATCCCTCCCGGACTAAAGGCTCTCCCCCGGCTGGGATCCCTCCCAGACTAAAGGCTCTCCTCCGGCTGGGATCCCTCCCGGACTAAAGGCTCCCCACCGGCTGGGATCCCTCCCGGACTAAAGGCTTTCCCCCAGCTGGGATCCCTCCCGGACTAAAGGCTCTCCCCCGGCTCGGATCCCTCCCGGACTAAAGGCTCTCCCCCGGCTGGGATCCCTCCTGGACTAAAGGCTCTCCCCCGGCTGGGATCCCTCCTGGACTAAAGGCTCTCCCCCGGCTGGGATCCCTCCTGGACTAAAGGCTCTCCCCCGGCTGGGATCCCTCCTGGACTAAAGGCTCTCCCCCAACTAGGATCCCTCCCAGACTAAAGGCTCTCCTCCGGCTGGGATCCCTCCCAGACTAAAGGCTCCCCACCGGCTGGGATCCCTCCCGGACTAAAGGCTCTCCCCCAACTAGGATCCCTCCCAGACTAAAGGCTCTCCTCCGGCTGGGATCCCTCCCAGACTAAAGGCTCTCCCCCGGCTGGGATCCCTCCCAGACTAAAGGCTCTCCTCCGGCTGGGATCCCTCCCAGACTAAAGGCTCTCCCCCGGCTGGGATCCCTCCCAGACTAAAGGCTCTCCCCCAACTAGGATCCCTCCCAGACTAAAGGCTCTCCTCCGGCTGGGATCCCTCCCAGACTAAAGGCTCTCCCCCGGCTGGGATCCCTCCCAGACTAAAGGCTCTCCCCCAACTAGGATCCCTCCCAGACTAAAGGCTCTCCTCCGGCTGGGATCCCTCCCAGACTAAAGGCTCTCCTCCGGCTGGGATCCCTCCCGGACTAAAGGCTCCCCACCGGCTGGGATCCCTCCCGGACTAAAGGCTCTCCCCCGGCTGGGATCCCTCCCGGACTAAAGGCTCCCCACCGGCTGGGATCCCTCCTGGACTAAAGGCTCTCCTCCGGCTGGGATCCCTCCTGGACTAAAGGCTCTCCTCCGGCTAGGATCCCTCCCGGACTGAAGGCTCTCCCCCGGCTGGGATCCCTCCCGGAGTAAAGGCTCTTCCCCAGCTGGGATCCCTCCCGGACTAAAGGCTTTCCCCCGGCTAGGATCCCTCCCGGACTAAAGGCTCTCCCCCGGCTGGGATCCCTCCCGGACTAAAGGCTCCCCACCGGCTGGGATCCCTCCCGGACTAAAGGCTCTCCCCACCGGCTGGGATCCCTCCCGGACTAAAGGCTCTCCCCCGGCTGGGATCCCTCCCGGACTAAAGGCTCTCCCCCGGCTGGGATCCCTCCCGGACTAAAGGCTCTCCCCCAACTAGGATCCCTCCCGGACTAAAGGCTCTCCCCCAGCTTAGATCCCTCCCGGACCCTCCTTGGTCGACACCAACATCCAAACTAAACTTTACTAAAACCCTCCCTTCTCTTTCTGGTTAGGTTTAGGCAGTTACTTTGTCAGAAAACTTTTAAACTATAAAACCACCTGAACTGACGCCATTTTGCTCGTTGCCTTGGTAACACACCAACACCATGACATGTTGGATGACACCTCCTGCATGCATTAAGGCAAAAACGCTACTTTGGTCACTGTAAGACAAAAAAAGGCTTAAATACATCTTTTGTACATCTCCATCACCGCCATTTTGTCCCTTCACGTGCAGTTTTCATATTGTTTTGTGGAAAGATGGGTTGTTGGTGGAAGAGGAAAGTCTGATCGCCCCCTACTGACACATCCCGAGTGTTTTCTGAAACCTTGAAAACATTCACTCGGGCTCCGTCTCAGTCCTGGAGCTCTAAAAAAATAAAGCACGAGCTGCCAGGAGTGACGCTCAAGAGCTCCCATCTGGAAGCCCCGCGAGGCAGCAGCTGCACCGATCGATCAGAGTGATTCAGCAGCGACAGTCTGGTCTCTGATCAGCGCCCCCATGTCGGGCTGCATGGATCCATTCTTCCATTCACTGTTTCCATCACAAACTGATCTGTCAGTTATTTTGACATTAAACTGATCGATAATCCACGAAGAAAGAGACAAAATGTCGCATATTCTCCTAGAAAAAACTCCAACTGGAAACTGGAAAAAGCTCCTTTAACCGAAGAAAATAACTTCATTTCTGTTGAAATTAAGTCCATTAATCGGCAAATCAGTTGAACTCTGGAATCTACTGAAGCCACATAATCAATAATTACAAAAAAAACTGGTGTAAATATCAGAGAAATTATTGGTTTTAATCAAAAGTGGCTGCTTTGTAAATACAGAACGGTAAAATATTCAGTTGTGGTGTTGAAATAAAATGATAAAATGATTGTTTCGTCTTTCTTGGCTTGAAGTATCGACCAGAACCCAAATTAATTAATTAAATTAATCTCAGAACAGTCTAAACATTTGTGTTATAATTGTCTTATTTAACCTATAAAACAATCATTAAAAGTGGTTTTAAATGATATTCTAACGGGTTATTCCCAACTCAGAACCGACGGATCTTACTTGGACTTTGGGCTCCGGGACTTTCTGGAGCTTCACCGCCGGAGCTGGAGGCTCGGGTCGCGGGGACGCAGCAGGCTGAGGCGCCAGAGCCCTGGACGGGGGGACGTCGTCTCCATAGCCGACTTTGGGCTTCTTTTTCCCCGCAGATGAGGAGGAGCTGTCGGGCTTCTTGCTGAGCAGCGATGAAGCGAAATAAATGGCAACGACGGTGAAGAGGACGGCGGGGATGATGACGGCCGGGTCCAGGTCCATGATGGAGAGTTTGTGGTGGAAAAGTCGGAGTGTTTCCAGGAGTGTGCGTGTTCTGGAGGAGCCGGACGGTGCGTGTTCAGGCTGCGATCACACACGCTCTGAGCTGCTGCGCATCTCGCCTCGAGACACAATCTGACCTCAACAGCTGACAGCACGCGCGCGCGCGCGCACACCCACGTCTCCACGCACACAAACCAGATGTAAAAGCACGGAGTTTGTTTTCTAAACGAAGAATTTGGAATTTATCTTAAAAAAAAAACAAGAAAAACACAAAAAGAGACTTTAAATTTTTAACTTTAATCTAAAAAAACGTCAGATTATTTTCCTCTTATGGAAAGCCAAAAGGGTCACAATTCACAGAGCTCAAACATTGGCTAAATGCCACCAGGTGTCTGTTAAAGGCATAACAAGCACCACCTGGTGTTAGAAAAACGTCTTATTAAACACTTTGGTGTCCAATCGTCTTCAGCCTCAGCCAATAACTGAATCCCCCCCCCCTGGATTTCTGGATTTGGTCCTGGCCAATCAATGAGCCGTTTTCTCCTTTCCCACCCTGCTGATTCCTGGCAGTAGCTGTTGGTTCGGTCCAAAGAGCAAAGTGAACCAAACCAAATGAAGCCGGGCATTCCCCACCCGATCGTACCCATCGGCATTTAAAGCTTATCAAAATACAGAAACTGATCCAAATTGGCCCATTTGGTTAATAAAACCCATTTATAACCTGATGAAAAAGAGCCAAACAGGCCTTATAAACCAGGTGTACAAGAAATTATGTTCAAGGACAAAGGAAAACAGTCAAAGCGGGAAACAGAGAGTCCCGATCAATAAGTTCTGCCCTGTTGAACATTCAGGTGATTATCTGAAGCCGGAGCTCACCAGACGTTGAATGGAGTCAGCTCGGTGAATTATGACCTCTGGGGCTGTCCAAACTTTTGAATAAAAGACCTTGGAAACGGTTTTAAAAAGTTTTTATTTGATTTAGTTGCGTATCTGACGGCTGAAGTTCAGAAATCAAACCAAAGAACGTCTCATGAACCAGAGAATGTTTGAGAATTCTGTTTGCAAACAGTCTTAATTCGAGTGATTCTGAGGTGTCGACGGCGGCTGGAACTGATAGCTTGTTAAAAATAGAAATGACCCCTGAAGAACGTGTTCTTCTTCTCATGTTTAAACGTGTGGGAATACAGGACGTGCTAAACAAAATGTATGTAAGTGAACCCTGTCACAGCGTAGAAACAGCACCGATCACAGAGATTCAATGTAGGACAAACACAACCGTGGAAAAGACAGTGAACCCTCATCATCTGGTCCCCATTAGGGCTTTAAGTGAGGTACATTCACCCCGACTGCAGGAGTTAAGAAGCCGATCAATGCACTGATGGACTGCCTCATTCTGATCATTTCACAGGAAGATGCTACTTAAAATGCATCAAAGTTCGTAGAGTCGAGGGGGTACGAACACCTTTTTATGACAGAAATAAACAGAAAAGCATGAGAATTAAGTGCTTTGGGGACAAAAAACACTTTCGATGGAAGATTTATTGATGAGGAAACAACCGATACTTAATTTTTTAACAGTATTTTAACTGGAGTATCTAACAGATATTGAACAATTCAAATGTGCACCTGGGGGCAGTCACTCAGCCGGACTGCCAGGCGCTGACAGCATTACGTCAATAACAGGACAAACTAACATGAGACAGAACTACCTGCACAGGCAGTTTATTTCAGTTTAAATATTTGGCAACATACTACCTACACAAAAATAAGTAAGTGAACTGATGGCCAACACCGCAGACCTCACTCTCGAATGATAAGCTAACTGTAGCTTACTGTAGCTAACTGTAGCTTACTGTATCTTACGATAAGCTAACTGTAGCTTACGATAGGCTAACTGTAGCTTACTGTAGCTAACTGTAGCTTACGATAAGCTAACTGTAGCTTACGATAGGCTAACTGTAGCTTACTGTAGCTAACTGTAGCTTACGATAGGCTAACGGTAGCTTACTGTAGCTAACTGTATCTTACGATAAGCTAACTGTAGCTTACGATAGGCTAACTGTAGCTAACTGTAGCTTACGATAAGCTAACTGTAGCTTACGATAGGCTAACTGTAGCTTACGATAAGCTAACTGTAGCTTACGATAGGCTAACGGTAGCTTACTGTAGCTAACTGTAGCTTACAGGTCTTTTCATATTTGTGGGGTTAAAATCACTTTCTCTGTGCCTGCGGTCGAGTTGGGTTAACCCCGAACTTTCTGCCGTCTTGGGAAGTCGACCTTCAGCGGTGACGCTGAAACAGACTCCTGTTTGTGTTTAATATATGTTTGAATTCAGGATATTCTTTGACAGCCAGGAGACAGACAGTCAGGACTGCAGTGATGTATAATTATGATAATTATCACAGGTTTAAGTTAAAGAACTGATCGGACAACGTGTTCGAGTCATAGAAAAGTTTTTATTAAGCAACAGAAATAAAGTCAGAGTCTGTCAGAGCATCAGTCCTCACAGATGTTTAGCCTTCAGGTCAGCTGATGGAGCTGATGGAGCTGATGGAGCTGATGGAGCTGATGGAGCTGATGGAGCTATTGGAGCTGATGGAGCTGATGGAGCTGATGGAGCTAATGGAGCTGATGGAGCTAATGGAGCTGATGGAGCTGATGGAGCTGATGGAGCTAATGGAGCTAATGGAGCTGATGGAGCTGATGGAGCTAATGGAGCTGATGGAGCTGATGGAGCTGATGGAGCTAATGGAGCTGGGACAGAGACCTTCAGCTGATGGAGCTGATGGAGCTAATGGAGCTGATGGAGCTGATGGAGCTAATGGAGCTGATGGAGCTGATGGAGCTGATGGAGCTGATGGAACTGATGGAGCTAATGGAGCTGGGACAGAGACCTTCAGCTGATGGAGCTGATGGAGCTAATGGAGCTGATGGAGCTAATGGAGCTGATGGAGCAGGGACAGAGACCTTCAGCTGATGGAGCTGATGGAGCTAATGGAGCTGATGGAGCTGATGGAGCTAATGGAGCTGATGGAGCTGATGGAGCTGATGGAGCTAATGGAGCTGATGGAGCTGGGACAGAGACCTTCAGCTGAGCTGATGGAGCTAATGGAGCTGATGGAGCTGATGGAGCTGATGGAGCTGGGACAGAGACCTTCAGCTGATGGAGCTGATAGAGCTGGGACAGAGACCTTCAGCTGAGCTGATGGAGCTAATGGAGCTGATGGAGCTGATGGAGCTGATGGAGCTGGGACAGAGACCTTCAGCTAATGGAGCTGATGGAGCTAATGGAGCTGATGGAGCTGATGGAGCTGGGACAGAGACCTTCAGCTAATGGAGCTAATGGAGCTAATGGAGCTGATGGAGCTGATGGAGCTAATGGAGCTGATGGAGCTAATGGAGCTGATGGAGCTAATGGAGCTAATGGAGCTGATGGAGCTAATGGAGCTGATGGAGCTAATGGAGCTAATGGAGCTAATGGAGCTGATGGAGCTGATGGAGCTAATGGAGCAGGGACAGAGACCTTCAGCTGATGGAGCTGATGGAGCTAATGGAGCTAATGGAGCTGATGGAGCTGATGGAGCTGATGGAGCTGATGGAGCTTCATGCCAAGGCACTGAGGCCTTTAAATCCTCAGAACAGATAAAAACAGCCGCTGCTAACGAACATTTTAGGCACTTCAAGATGAACTCACAGACTCGTTTTAAAGGATTCTGCTGAAGAAAAGCTGAAAAAGCTTCGAATCTAGATGCTAAAACCGTGAGTTTTACCTTTTATTTCCTGCTTTCTCTCAACCGAAAATCAATTATCTGAAAACTGGAGTTCAAACAAAACATCTAAAGACTTTCCACCGACTGAACATGATCTGGAGGCAGCAGCAGGTCCAGCTTTGTGTTCAGTTTACCTTCAGCATTTAGTCTGAAGCGACTCGGCGCGCCTCAGCACCTGGAGACGCTTTCCTCTGCAGCGTTTGGCACGTTTCCCACAGCGGGCGGAGTCTGAGTCACACTTTAACGCCTTTTACGGCCCGTTGGGGCCGGTTCTGTTTAACCAAAGCGGAGAAGAGGCGACCTGAGGGCGGGGCTTAATGCTGTGGAGTGTTTGGCTCGAGGAGGCGGGGAAAGACGGCGCCCGACATCTGAGTTTCACAGCTTTTTGTGCAGAAAAAGAGTCCGAGCTGCAGAAACATCAGAGAACCGCCTGCATTTGGATCAATGCGCCGCTGAAAATAGTCCCACGAATGCAGCGGTTTATGCTCCAGGAAATGGATGAACCGTGTGTTTAAAAAAAGGAGGAAATGAAGAATGTTTTCAGTAAATTCATGACTTTTCAGCCTTGTTTCTGTTTCTTGTTACCACCACCAGAGGAGCGCTTCGATGCTGCGTTCAGGGACACGCTCGCTGCTTTACGAGCTCACACCAGCTGTTCAGTCCAGATGTTGCAACAACCGGCCCACTTCCATCCATGAAACCAGCCTCTGAGGCGGGAGGTCCGAGCTCTGAGTGGACTTGAATGCAGCACAATAAGAAAACCCTTTAAAAACGTCCTGAACCCTCAACACAGAGTTACATCACATTAAAAAACAGAAGCCAGAGCCCTGAAGGTGTTCAGTTAAAGGCAGAAACAGCCCCGCCCTCCTCAGAAAGCAGCTCCTCCCCCTCCATGTGCCGGAGGAGACAAACCTATAGATCAGAGATGAAAAGCACAGTGGTGGCAGGCCCACGCCCGGGAGGACCCCCCCAACTTATCTACACCTCGCCTCCAGCGGCAGCCATCTTATCTCTGAGGCCAGCCAGTCGCTCAGATGTTTACAGAAACTAGAGCAGCTGGAGCCTCCACCCGGCCTCCGGCGTGGCCTCCACCCGCGGGTCACCGGGACGAGCTCCTCTCCTTACTGACGCAGTCGTCCTGGCTGGTCGTGTCTCCGTTGGCCGTCATGCCGCAGGTGCGCCTCTTCTTCCTGCGGTGAGACATGGCGTCGGCCTCGGAGCCCGAGCCGGCCTGCGGGGGAAGCAGAGAACACAAGCCTGGTCAGAACCACATGGGAACACCTGCTGGAATCCGGTTTAATCACATGTGTGGAAGCCTTCCAGGAACCAGGTCTATCAGGGGTCCTTCCTCTGTGTTTCACAACAGCCCCCCCCCTGCTATGAAAGCAGAGACAGCAGGAGAGAAGCTAACAGGTGTTAGCACAGCTGGACGTTAGCTAGGCAACATCATAGGCTGCTGGTTAAGGAGAGAAGCTAACAGGTGTTAGCACAGCTGGACGTTAGCTAGGCAACATCAGAGGCTGCTGGTTAAGGAGAGAAGCTAACAGGTGTTAGCACAGCTGGACGTTAGCTAGGCAACATCAGAGGCTGCTGGTTAAGGATAGAAGCTAACAGGTGTTAGCACAGCTGGACGTTAGCTAGGCAACATCAGAGGCTGCTGGTTAAGGAGAGAAGCTAACAGGTGTTAGCACAGCTGGACGTTAGCTAGGCAACATCAGAGGCTGCTGGTTAAGGAGAGAAGCTAACAGGTGTTAGCACAGCTGGATGTTAGCTAGGCAACATCAGAGGCTGCAGGTTAAGGAGAGAAGCTAACAGGTGTTAGCACAGCTGGACGTTAGCTAGGCAACATCAGAGGCTGCTGGTTAAGGAGAGGAGCTAACAGGTGTTAGCACAGCTGGATGTTAGCTAGGCAACATCAGAGGCTGCTGGTTAAGGTTCCTGTTAACTGCTGTTATTCTGTCTCATAACAGAGAATAAAACAGGAAATAAGAGGCTTTATTAGGATTTCAGCTGCATTAAAATACAGTTTATGAAAGCAGAGACAGCAGGACAGAAGCTAACAGATGCTAACACAGCTGGATGTTAGCTAGGCAACATCAGAGGCTGCAGGTTAAGGAGAGAAGCTAACATGTGTTAGCACAGCTGGATGTTAGCTAGGCAACATCAGAGGCTGCTGGTTAAGGAGAGAAGCTAACAGATGTTAGCACAGCTGGACGTTAGCTAGGCAACATCAGAGGCTGCTGGTTAAGGAGAGAAGCTAACAGGTGTTAGCACAGCTGGACGTTAGCTAGGCAACATCAGAGGCTGTTGGTTAAGGAGAGAAGCTAACAGATGTTAGCACAGCTGGATGTTAGCTAGGCAACATCAGAGGCTGCTGGTTAAGGAGAGAAGCTAACAGGTGTTAGCACAGCTGGATGTTAGCTAGGCAACATCAGAGGCTGCTGGTTAAGGAGAGAAGCTAACAGGTGTTAGCACAGCTGGACGTTAGCTAGGCAACATCAGAGGCTGCTGGTTAAGGAGAGAAGCTAACAGATTTAGCACAGCTGGATGTTAGCTAGGCAACATCAGAGGCTGCTGGTTAAGGAGAGAAGCTAACAGATGTTAGCACAGCTGGATGTTAGCTAGGCAACATCAGAGGCTGCTGATTATGGTTCCTGTTAACTGCTGTTATTCTGTCTCATAACAGACAATAAAACAGGAAATAAGAGGCTTTATTAGGATTTCAGCTGCATTAAAATAAAGTTCATGAAGGTAGAGACAGGAGGAGAGAAGCTAACAGGTGTTAGCACAGCTGGATGTTAGCTAGAAAGCTAATAGCTGCTGTTCTATAGTCCTGTTATGGAATAACTGTGGCTGAAAGCTGTTTTTCTCTTTTAAATAGTTTTTATTGTAAAGGGTTCCTGATCAGATGCTCGGTTCCCTTAATAATCATTAGTTGCCGCCCTGGTTTCAAGCCGGTAGGCAAACAGGAGCCGGAACATTCCTGGAGAACCTAATCACACCGAGCACTTTGGACAATGTGGGAACGTCGTCCGTTTGTGGCATCGACAGTTCAACCTGAGAGAAACACGACCAGGAAGAAGAAGGACAAAGAAATGCGTGTTTCAGCACATACGTCAGAGTCTGAGTCAGACGAGCTGGAGGAGGAGGACGAGGAGTCACTGGAGCTGTCCGAGGCGATGCCCGTTGACTCCTGCAGGTCCACTTTGTCCGCCAGCACCGCCAGGTCCGGCCGCTCCTGCTTCAGGATGCTGAAAGCACAAATGCAGGCAGGTTTTACCTCACCTGTCACAGTCCTGGAAGTTCAGCTGGAAGTTCTGTTAGAGGAGCTGACGGGTCAGACTGGAGATATGTGTCTACGTGGACCAAAGGTGTGTGTTCTGCACATGGACTCAGCCTTTAACACACACATCACCTTCTTTACAACTGTAAGAGATCCTGAGTCAGATCGCTGGTTGTTTTTTCCTTTAGCAGCAGCTAACGCTAACAGCTTAGCTAATGAAGATGACGTACACCAACTTCTAAGGAGTTACTGCTGTTCCTTTCTGAAAGATGAACATTATTGTTCCCACATTACTTTGTTAGCTGAAGCTAACGCTAACAGCTTAGCTAATGAAAATGACGTACACCAACTTCTAAGGAGTTACTGCTGCTCCTTTCTGAAAGATGAACATTATTGTTCCCACATTACTTTGTTAGCTGAAGCTAACGCTAACAGCTTAGCTAATGAAGATGACGTACACCAGCTTCTAAGGAGTTCCTGCTGTTCCTTTCTGAAAGATGAACATTATTGTTCCCACATTACTTTGTTAGCTGAAGCTAACGCTAACAGCTTAGCTAATGAAGATGACGTACACCAACTTCTAAGGAGTTACTGCTGCTCCTTTCTGAAAGATGAACATTATTGTTCCCACATTACTTTGTTAGCTAAAGCTAACGCTAACAGCTTAGCTAATGAAGATGACGTACACCAACTTCTAAGGAGTTACTGCTGTTCCTTTCTGAAAGATGAACATTATTGTTCCCACATTACTTTGTTAGCTGAAGCTAACGCTAGCAGCTTAGCTAATGAAGATGACGTACACCAACTTCTAAGGAGTTACTGCTGCTCCTTTCTGAAAGATGAACATTATTGTTCCCACATTACTTTGTTAGCTGAAGCTTTCTAGCTGAACGGTTCCGTTCTGTAACTCAGACAACCTGCAGCTGTGTTTAAGGTGTGTTTCCAACACAACACCGGTCCTCTCCTCACTCTCGCTGTGTTAACATTACATTATCGGCATGTTTCTGATAAAGATGGAGGTCTCCAGGTACAACTGTTTAATGAGGTTAATAAATCCAAAATGTTTAAACGCAGTAATTAACGGTTCACATGCATTACTACGAGTTACGCTGTGCTGTGCACATCTCCGGCTTGGTCCATTACTGCTGATGAGAAAGCATTGTTTGCTAGCATCTGCTGCTAACTTACAGCTAACTGCTAACATACAGCTAACTGCTAACTTACAGCTAACTGTTAACTTACAGCTAACTGCTAACTTACAGCTAACTGCTAGCTTACAGCTAACTGCTGACTTACAGCTAACTGCTGACTCACAGCTAACTCACAGCTAACTCACAGTTAACTGCTAACTCACAGCTAACTGCTGACTTACAGCTAACTGCTGACTCACAGCTAACTTCTGACTCACAGCTAACTCACAGCTAACTGCTAACTTAGAGCTAACTGCTAACTTAGAGCTAACTGCTGACTCACAGCTAACTGCTGACTCACAGCTAACTGCTAACTCACAGCTAACTGCTAACACACAGCTCAATGCTGACTTACAGCTAACTGCTGACTTACAGCTAACTGCTGACTTACAGCTAACTGCTAACTCACAGCTAACAGCTAACTTACAGCTAACTGCTAACCTGTTTCCCTCTGGGATCAGTAACTATCTGTATCTATAGAGCTGGAGTGTTTCTGGCTGCAGGAACAGCTTCATTCTGTCTGTGTTTACCTCATCAGGCGTGAATCAATCAGAGGTGAAAACTTACCGATACCACTTCCTGGAGAGTTTGGGTCGTCCTCTGACAGTTTTGTGCCACACGATGGGAAAGTTTGTCGAGCTGGCGAAGTTCTGAGTGATGGCGATGGTCGTGTCCAGGTTGAGGACGACGTGCCACCATCCACCTGATGAAAAACACACAACTGGTTGATAAAAACAGCCTGAAGTGGCCATAAACAGACTTTATTTTATCATGTGGATCACAACATGTCACATATTGTGCCGTGTGAGACTAAACGTTTCCTCTTAGATCCCCACAGCTGTCAGCTATCAGCACAGAACCACTGTCTGACCCAGCAGCCCCCTGTGGAGCCCAGTCTGTCGGGTGCAGTCTAAATCCTGGAGCTGTGCCACAGGTTTAATCCGACCTCCATCAGCACTGGGTGAGTTTAGGTCACATCCGGGTCGGTGCTGTCAGAACGGACTGAACCCGTTTCTGCCTGTTCACTGTTTCAGAGCGAATTTGGTTTCGGTTTCAATAATCGATCATTCTATTGATCATCTGTTCACATCACGGATCAATAAAGGAGAGAAGGACATTTTAGTTCTCTTTGGTGAGGACTGGGTGAGGACAGGTGAGGACAGGTGGACTGGGTGAGGACAGGTGGACTGGGTGAGGACAGGTGGACTGGGTGAGGACAGGTGAGGACAGGTGGACTGGGTGAGGACAGGTGAGGACAGGTGGACTGGGTGAGGACAGGTGGACTGGGTGAGGACAGGTGAGGACAGGTGGACTGGGTGAGGACAGGTGAGGACAGGTGGACTGGGTGAGGACAGGTGGACTGGGTGAGGACAGGTGGACAGGGTGAGGACAGGTGAGGACAGGTGAGGACAGGTGGACTGGGTGAGGACAGGTGGACTGGGTGAGGACAGGTGAGGACAGGTGGACTGGGTGAGGACAGGTGGACTGGGTGAGGACAGGTGAGGACAGGTGGACTGGGTGAGGACAGGTGAGGACAGGGTGAGGACAGGTGAGGACAGGTGAGGACAGGTGGACTGGGTGAGGACAGGTGGACTGGGTGAGGACAGGTGAGGACAGGTGGACTGGGTGAGGACAGGTGAGGACAGGTGAGGACAGGTGGACTGGGTGAGGACAGGTGAGGACAGGTGGACTGGGTGAGGACAGGTGGACAGGGTGAGGACAGGTGAGGACAGGTGGACTGGGTGAGGACAGGTGGACTGGGTGAGGACAGGTGAGGACAGGTGAGGACAGGTGGACTGGGTGAGGACAGGTGGACTGGGTGAGGACAGGTGGGGACAGGTGAGGACAGGTGAGGACAGGTGGACTGGGTGAGGACAGGTGGACAGGGTGAGGACAGGTGAGGACAGGTGGACTGGGTGAGGACAGGTGAGGACAGGTGGACTGGGTGAGGACAGGTGAGGACAGGTGGACTGGGTGAGGCCAGGTGAGGACAGGTGGACTGGGTGAGGACAGGTGAGGACAGGTGGACTGGGTGAGGACAGGTGAGGACAGGTGGACTGGGTGAGGACAGGTGGGGACAGGTGGACTGGGTGAGGACTGGGTGAGGACAGGTGGACTGGGTGAGGACAGGTGAGGACAGGTGAGGACAGGTGGACTGGGTGAGGACAGGTGGACTGGGTGAGGACAGGTGAGGACAGGTGGACTGGGTGAGGACAGGTGAGGACAGGTGGACTGGGTGAGGACAGGTGAGGACAGGTGGGGACAGGTGGACTGGGTGAGGACAGGTGAGGACAGGTGGACTGGGTGAGGACAGGTGAGGACAGGTGGACTGGGTGAGGACAGGTGAGGACAGGTGGACTGGGTGAGGACAGGTGGACTGGGTGAGGACAGGTGAGGACAGGTGGACTGGGTGAGGACAGGTGGACTGGGTGAGGACAGGTGAGGACAGGTGGACTGGGTGAGGACAGGTGGGGACAGGTGGACTGGGTGAGGACAGGTGAGGACAGGTGGACTGGGTGAGGACAGGTGAGGACAGGTGGACTGGGTGAGGACAGGTGAGGACAGGTGGACTGGGTGAGGACAGGTGGACTGGGTGAGGACAGGTGAGGACAGGTGGACTGGGTGAGGACAGGTGAGGACAGGTGAGGACAGGTGGACTGGGTGAGGACAGGTGGGGACAGGTGGACTGGGTGAGGACAGGTGAGGACAGGTGGACTGGGTGAGGACAGGTGAGGACAGGTGAGGACAGGTGGACTGGGTGAGGACAGGTGAGGACAGGTGGACTGGGTGAGGACAGGTGGACTGGGTGAGGACAGGTGAGGACAGGTGAGGACAGGTGGACTGGGTGAGGACAGGTGAGGACAGGTGGACTGGGTGAGGACAGGTGAGGACAGGTGGACTGGGTGAGGACAGGTGGACTGGGTGAGGACAGGTGAGGACTGGTGGACTGGGTGAGGACAGGTGAGGACAGGTGGACTGGGTGAGGACAGGTGGACTGGGTGAGGACAGGTGAGGACAGGTGGACTGGGTGAGGACAGGTGAGGACAGGTGAGGACAGGTGGACTGGGTGAGGACAGGTGAGGACAGGTGGACTGGGTGAGGACAGGTGAGGACAGGTGGACTGGGTGAGGACAGGTGAGGACAGGTGGACTGGGTGAGGACAGGTGAGGACAGGTGAGGACTGGGTGAGGACTGGTGAGGACAGGTGGACTGGGTGAGGACAGGTGAGGACAGGTGGACTGGGTGAGGACAGGTGGACTGGGTGAGGACAGGTGAGGACAGGTGGACTGGGTGAGGACAGGTGAGGACAGGTGGACTGGGTGAGGACAGGTGAGGACAGGTGAGGACAGGTGGACTGGGTGAGGACAGGTGAGGACAGGTGGACTGGGTGAGGACAGGTGAGGACAGGTGGACTGGGTGAGGACAGGTGAGGACAGGTGAGGACTGGGTGAGGACTGGTGAGCCTCCGGTGAACAGAAAAGAATCAGAAAGATTTAAAGACGATCATGAAAACTTGGACCAGAACCAGAACCAGAACCCGTGCTTCTGTTCAGTTTTCCATAACTTTGGGTGTTTTTGAACCGGGTTTTGGGCAGAACTCTGGATGAAACTGACCCGGCACGAACACCGTCTCCCCGGGTCCCTGCAGGATCTCCAGCGGCCTGAACTCGGCGGGCCAGGTGGGCTGCTGGGTGCGGGGGTACACCACGCTGAACCAGGTGATAGCCTCGTCCTGCTGGTTCCCGCCGTCCTCCCGGGTCACCTTGATCAGCTCCCGCGGCGTGTTGGTGGGGAACAAGCACCAGCGCTTGTGGCCCTGGACCAGGGCGTTCCAGGCGCTGGTGCCCAGCGGGTCGATGTGGATGCCGGTGCCGGAGCGGGCCGGGCCCATCACAAACCACCTGCGGGGGGGTGACATTAAACCGGTGATTGACAGGCGAACAGAGCGCCGGGAGCGGCTGCTCGGAGGTGAAAGCGGCGAGCGCACCTGTACGGCGGTCGGCGCTTCTCGCCGGCGAACTGGAACAGGTCGTCCCTGAAGAACACGGGCACCTGGTAGTCGTCCAGCAGCTTCCGGCGCTTGGCGTGTTCACCGTAGCTGCTGTCGAAGATGTAGAGCGGGCTGTCGTCCTTGGTGCTCTCCAGGTACTCCATGTAGTACTTCATCTTCATCTTCACCGAGTAGCCGTCGTTGTCCTCGCCACACTTGAACTTCTGGTTGCGGTACTTGCGTTTGAGGCGCTCCATGGTCCATTTCTCCCGGGCGGGCCAGCTTTCCTGGCAGTTGAGCAGGACCACGGGTTTGTAGGGCCGCTCGAAGCGCTGGATGAACTCTTCGGGGCTGAGGCGGAGGGTGTCCACGCGCTCCACGTTGTCCTGAAACACAACGCAGACTTTTAGGGTCTTTCCCTCCATCTGCAAGGAAAGATTTAATCCAGCAGCAGCCAGAGTCACGTAAAGCTGCTGCGCTGCTTTGGATCAGAACATTTTTAACCTTTTTTACTTAATCCAAACAGGAAACAGCTCGTTTAGAACCTGAATCAGACCCACAAACAGTCCTGATCCAGAGTTACTTTCTGTTCCTGAAACCTTTAAAGTGTCCTGATCAATAGTTCTGCAGCTTTCTGTAACCTTTAAAGTGTCCTGATCAACAGTTCTGCAGCTTTCTGAAACCTTTAAAGTGTCCTGATCAATAGTTCTGCAGCTTTCTGTAACCTTTAAAGTGTCCTGATCAACAGTTCTGCAGCTTTCTGAAACCTTTAAAGTGTCCTGATCAACAGTTCTGCAGCTTTCTGAAACCTTTAAAGTGTCCTGATCAACAGTTCTGCAGCTTTCTGAAACCTTTAAAGTGTCCTGATCAACAGTTCTGCAGCTTTCTGTAACCTTTAAAGTGTCCTGATCAACAGTTCTGCAGCTTTCTGAAACCTTTAAAGTGTCCTGATCAATAGTTCTGCAGCTTTCTGAAACCTTTAAAGTGTCCTGATCAACAGTTCTGCAGCTTTCTGAAACCTTTAAAGTGTCCTGATCAACAGTTCTGCAGCTGTCTGTAACCTTTAAAGTGTCCTGATCAACAGTTCTGCAGCTTTCTGAAACCTTTAAAGTGTCCTGATCAACAGTTCTGCAGCTTTCTGAAACCTTTAAAGTGTCCTGATCAACAGTTCTGCAGCTTTCTGAAACCTTTAAAGTGTCCTGATCAATAGTTCTGCAGCTTTCTGGGACCTTTAAAGTGTCCTGATCAACAGTTCTGCAGCTTTCTGTAACCTTTAAAGTGTCCTGATCAACAGTTCTGCAGCTTTCTCAAACCTTTAAAGTGTCCTGATCAATAGTTCTGCAGCTTTCTGAAACCTTTAAAGTGTCCTGATCAACAGTTCTGCAGCTTTCTGGGACCTTTAAAGTGTCCTGATCAACAGTTCTGCAGCTTTCTGAAACCTTTAAAGTGTCCTGATCAACAGTTCTGCAGCTTTCTGAAACCTTTAAAGTGTCCTGATCAATAGTTCTGCAGCTTTCTGTAACCTTTAAAGTGTCCTGATCAACAGTTCTGCAGCTTTCTCAAACCTTTAAAGTGTCCTGATCAACAGTTCTGCAGCTTTCTGAAACCTTTAAAGTGTCCTGATCAACAGTTCTGCAGCTTTCTGAAACCTTTAAAGTGTCCTGATCAACAGTTCTGCAGCTTTCTCAAACCTTTAAAGTGTCCTGATCAACAGTTCTGCAGCTTTCTGGGACCTTTAAAGTGTCCTGATCAACAGTTCTGCAGCTTTCTGTAACCTTTAAAGTGTCCTGATCAACAGTTCTGCAGCTTTCTGAAACCTTTACAGTGTCCTGATCAACAGTTCTGCAGCTTTCTGAAACCTTTAAAGTGTCCTGATCAATAGTTCTGCAGCTTTCTGAAGCCTTTAAAGTGTCCTGATCAACAGTTCTGCAGCTTTCTGAAGCTCTTTCACAGTTTTTCTTTGGACATTTTCTGCTTTTTTCCCTCATTTTCAGTCCTTGTTCCTGAGCATTTTCAGTGTTTTTCTTTGTTCAGCCACTTAACTCTGACCTTTGACCCATTCAGGCAGAAAAAAGGCTCCTAACTCAAGGGATGAACCAGTGTTGTGTCGACACAGAACAGACAACTTAGCAAAGAAGCCATTTTAAACTGGATCTTTAGGCTCTTTGTCACAAAGACACATCATTTGTTCCCATTTCTTTAGCTGCATCTATGAAAAACAGCAAAGAAAACACAGTTTGACAGACAGAAAATAGGATTTCTGCAGCAACAAGGTGATTCCCAAAGAGCTATTAGCTGAAAACTTGGCATATCTCAGCATGGTGTGCAGTGTGTCCTTAAAACATTTGAGGAAACTGGACAAGTGGAGGACAAAAGAAGAAGTGTCAGGCCTAAAAAACTATCTACAGCAGATGAACAGGATCTGAAAGTGATGTCCTTAAGAAAGAGGAAAAAATCCAGCTGTGACCTGACAGGACCTGAGAGATGCATCTGGACCTTCAGCTGATCCATCTACTGTTGGCCCAAGCCTCATCAGAAATGGTCTCCATGGAAGGGTGGCTGTCAAGAAGCCGTTCTTAAGGAAGGGAAACAGGGAGAAAAGGCTGAGCTGTGCCAAATGACACAAGAAGTGGACTGAAAATCAGTGGCAACAGGTCTTATGGAGGGATGAATCCTCCCCAGAGCCCGGACCTCAACATTATTGAAGCAGTGTGGGATCATCTGACAGAGAACGGAACAAAAGGCAGCCCACATCCAAAGAAGAGCTTTGGGATGTCCTTCAAGAAGCCTGGAGAACTATTCCTGAAGACTCCTTAAAGAAATGACAGAAAGCTGGTCTCAGAGGGTTCAGGCTGTGTTGGAGAATAAAGGAGCTCAGACCAGAGATTCACTTTAAAGCTGCTGAGAACTGAGAAAAAAACTCTGTTTCTGCCTCAGATTCTGGGTTTATGTTCAGGTTTCAACATGTTTCAGTGAATCTCTGCAGCTGCTTCCTGTTTTTATGGATAAATATGAAGAAATGAAGCTGATCAGGAGTTTTTCATTAAATGTTTCCATCAGCTCAGAGATAAACTTCTGCTTCTACCTTCTAATATCATTATATAAACGGTTCTTCTTCTTCATCTTTCAGAGCTAATTATAAACTTTATAAATCTTAAACTCGATGAGTGAATCTGATGAAGCACATTTGGATCTTGTTTTGCGCGAGGCAGCAGTTCATGTGAACACGAGCTTCAGCTGAAGTCTGATCTTTGACCTGATTTTCATCAGAAAGACTTTAATAGACAGATCATGGTTACAGCCACCGAGCTGAAAACTTTTCTTTGACCGTGTTGCAGGTTTGAAATGAAAAAAATGGATTTAGATCAACAAGTTAAATCAAACTGTGGAGACAAAATGTGAATACATGGCGTTCATAATGTCTGCAGTTACATAAAAATAGTTGGCTGCTTCTCCCAGTGTTGAACTGCACATGTGCCCCTTTCTCTTAATGTTTGCTACACATTATAAAATATATACCGTAAAGACGGAAAATAGTGCCATTTAAACTGAATTTGTGTAACAGGTAACAGCATGTGTCGTAACACCGGCTCCTACATTGTCTACGTGACCAGCTGCACTTCTTCCGTGAGCTAGCCGCTGCTAGCTTAGCTTCTCGGCTATGTTGACAGTTACCTTCACGGTGCGAGGAGACAGATCGAAAGTGTCATGATAACCGTGTTTTATCCAGTCTAATGAATCCTTCAGCTCGGGTCTGGCGCTCCGTTTCGCCTCTTTAATCCTCTTCTTACTTTTATGGTTCATTCCTCCTCCTGTGTAATTGTCGATGAACAGCTAGCTAACGAGCTAACTTGGGGCTATGGAAACACATTCACTGACCCGCACCGGTTAGCTGCGCTGTACGTACAGCACAAATTTAATCATCTGACAAAACGCCACAATGAGTGATGTGTTGAGGGCCTAAAACTTACAGCTACCAATGTGAAATAAGTTAAAACCCTGACTGGTCTGTAAAGTTTGGAACACAGCTAGCAGGAGCAGCTAGCTAGCTGACAGCGGTACACATAATGCTTTTGCAACTGATTACACAATTACAAACCGCCCCCAAAGATAGGGTGGGAGCTGAAAGAAGACTGGGAGCTGATTGGCTGGAGAGTATCAAGAAACAAAGCGCTGATTGGTTACAAAACAGACCAAAGACTTCCCGCCGGTTGATTTAATTGGCTGTTTGAACGTTCTTTTCCAATATGGCGGCCAACGCGGAAGTAAATACAAACGTTGCTGCAGCCATACAATGAAGAACAAAATAAACATTTTTGGTTTTTTTTAAGCCGTTCATCCGAAAACAAAGAGTAGGATCTGTAACACGTGAGATAGTTCTGAAACGTAAGCTCACATGATGGAGCACAGCGAAGGCGACACGACAGACGTAACTTACAAAAATTTCACTTTCGAGGACAAGAAAAGCAAAGAGACACTTTCTGCCTCCATACCTGAGGTCTGTTTCCGCTTCTGAATACATTATACTGCATGTTAGACCGCGTATGAGTGAAATTACAAGCGAATTATGGTGTAAATCGGCTGCTCTGTTGTGCCGTTTTGGAATAAATGGGCTATATACTTACAAATCAGCTGAATTTAAGTACATTACGCGTGTGGGTGTTTTGTACCTGATAAAACAACGAAAAGTGGCTTAAATAGTGTTTATTGGAGTCCTCCTCGCAATTCGGCATACATCCAGCACACGTTAATATCTTAATTAATTACATCAATGGCACACAGGAGAGAAAAAATGTGGGAAATAAAAAAAAAACAAGGGAATAAAAAAGTAGGAATATTCAAAAGAGTGCAGAAATATTCCCTTTTAATTGATTTCTGTGTAAATGAATTATTTTAAAGAACATTTGCACATAAACGACTGCTGATTTTTTTTCTTTTGCAAAGCCAGACCTCTTTAAATGGTTGTTTTGTTCTGATGCTGCTCACCTGGGGATTGAAAACTGATCGTCTGTTTTCACTTGGAAACGATCACAGACAGATGGAAAACTTCCCTCTGTTTTAAATGTTTTCAGGTCTCTTTGTGGGACACGAACAGCTGAACATGCTGAACCTGACTGTGACCCTGTGTTCAGGTTCTGGACCCACATTATGGGATGTACGTGTGGCCGTGTGCGGTGGTGCTGGCGCAGTATCTGTGGACGCACAGAGAAGAGCTGCGAGGCAGGAAAGTGCTGGAGGTGAGCCGGATCCGTCCTGGAAAACCAGGACAGGTGTTGCTCTCAGGCTGCCTAAACTTCACACTTAGTGTTGCCATGGTAACGATGCCTGCTGATGGAAAGGGAAACGAGTCAGAGTCTTATCTTTCTAAATGGACCAGACCCTTCGATCTGTTCCACACATAGAAAATGGCTCCTGAACGATGTGTGAGGTTTGGCTGTCCTGCTCAGCGACCTCTGACCCCTGTCTGTCTCCAGCTCGGTGCAGGTGTGAGTCTGCCAGGCGTGGTGGCGGCGCGGTGCGGCGCCGACGTGATCCTGTCCGACAGCGCGGACAAACCGCTGTGTCTGCAGAACTGCAGGCGCAGCTGCGAGGCCAACGGCCTGCAGGACGTGGCCGTGCTGGGCCTCAGCTGGGGGGAAGTCTCCCCCGAGCTCCTGCTGCTTCCCAGGGTCCACGTGATCCTGGGCTCAGACCTCTTCTACGACCCTGAAGGTGGGCAGCTTTATCAGCTGAATGGACGTCCTCGGTCTGGGGATTGCATAGTTTTTGCAGCTTTCATTTAGACGGTGTTCATAAAATATAACAACGAAAGGGAGAATGTGACGAGCTGATTGGCTGTTTGAGGTAACTGAAAGAAACTGAGCTTTCTGCTGCTTCCTTTTCACAGAAACACTCATGCAGGGCTTTGTACTGGAGGGGCTGGGACCCCCGTTCTTCCTGTTTTACAGCGTTTTTTCTCACTGTGTTTATGCTGCCTGTGACTCTGAGCCAATGTTTCCTGTTTCAGACTTTGAGGACATCCTCCTGACGATTGTTTGCCTGCTGAGGAAAAACCCCGGAGCTCAGTTCTGGACCACGTACCAACTGAGAAGGTGAAGCTGCTGTTCCTCTCCAGACGAAAATGTTCTGCTCTTCTGAGCACATTTACCTGCTTTAGTGTTCAGAAGCCTTTGTTTCCTTCGGTCTGAAACGCTCTTTAGCAGCTCTTTAGCAGCTCTTTAGCAGCTCTTTAATGCTCTTTAGCAGCTCTTTAGCAGCTCTTTAGCAGCTCTTTAACGCTCTTTAGCAGCTCTTTAGCAGCTCTTTAACGCTCTTTAGCAGCTCTTTAGCAGCTCTTTAGCAGCTCTTTAACGCTCTTTAGCAGCTCTTTAGCAGCTCTTTAGCAGCTCTTTAACGCTCTTTAGCAGCTCTTTAGCAGCTCTTTAATGCTCTTTAGCAGCTCTTTAGCAGCTCTTTAATGCTCTTTAGCAGCTCTTTAATGCTCTTTAGCAGCTCTTTAATGCTCTTTAGCAGCTCTTTAATGCTCTTTAGCAGCTCTTTAATGCTCTTTAGCAGCTCTTTAATGCTCTTTAATGCTCTTTAGCAGCTCTTTAGCAGCTCTTTAACGCTCTTTAGCAGCTCTTTAACGCTCTTTAGCAGCTCTTTAGCAGCTCTTTAGCAGCTCTTTAGCAGCTCTTTAGCAGCTCTTTAACGCTCTTTAGCAGCTCTTTAACGCTCTTTAGCAGCTCTTTAGCAGCTCTTTAGCAGCTCTTTAGCAGCTCTTTAACGCTCTTTAGCAGCTCTTTAACGCTCTTTAGCAGCTCTTTAACGCTCTTTAGCAGCTCTTTAGCAGCTCTTTAGCAGCTCTTTAATGCTCTTTAGCAGCTCTTTAGCAGCTCTTTAATGCTCTTTAGCAGCTCTTTAATGCTCTTTAGCAGCTCTTTAGCAGCTCTTTAGCAGCTCTTTAGCAGCTCTTTAACGCTCTTTAGCAGCTCTTTAGCAGCTCTTTAACACTCTTTAAAGCTCTTTAGCAGCTCTTTAGCAGCTCTTTAGCAGCTCTTTAACGCTCTTTAGCAGCTCTTTAACGCTCTTTAGCAGCTCTTTAGCAGCTCTTTAGCAGCTCTTTAGCAGCTCTTTAGCAGCTCTTTAGCAGCTCTTTAGCAGCTCTTTAACCCTTCTTCTGCCGCAGTGCCGACTGGTCCATCGAGGCGCTGCTCCACAGGTGGAAACTGAACTGTGTCGAAGTTCCGCTGGACCAGTTTGATGCAGATGAATCTGAGCTGGCCGGGTCGACTCTGCCGGGGAACCACAGCATCCAGATGATGATTATCAGCAAGCAGGAAGTCCTTTAAACTGAGAGGAAGTAGCTCCTCTGTCACACTTAGGCTGAAAGAAAGCTCTTTGCTGAAGGTTTTAATGCTCTTAACAGCACTTTGAGACATTCATGATGAATCAGAGTCTGAGACGTAATCAGAGCAAGACGTGGACCCGACTGAAGGCTCTGAGCTGGGCTTTCGGGTCAGAGTGAGCAGCAGGTGGACAGAGAAAGCGGGTTTAAAGTTTTCATCATTGCAGTCGGTGATGGCTGCGCTTCCTCCTGTCAGCAGCAGAGGGCAGCGTTTCTCTGAGCTGCAGCCTGGACTGTGAACAGAACCCAGTTCTGGTTGGTTCTGCTGGAAGTTTGACTGTGAATGGGCCTGTGTTGTGGAAGCAGACAGAAACCTGGTAAGCACAGGAACATTTTATGTTTTTAATGGATGAATAAAAGGTGTGAAGCAGCGTTTCCAGAGTCTGAGCTGATTTTCTGACTTTAATGATGCTTGGAAACAAAAGTCAGCAGGTCAACGGTCCCGTGTCATGCAGAGGATTTCGTGCATCATCCAAAAGTTTCCTGGAATGCAATAAAATCAGTATTTTTAATCGGTTTGATCCTTTATTTAACAGATTCTCAGCATCTTCTCTGACCTCCTTCACTGTCTTTATAAAACTGAACCAGATGCAGAATCTGGTAAAAGTTCTTCCATGTTTCCCATCGTGATCCATCAGCTTCCTTTAATGACTTTGTTTCCACACCGTTAAGACTCTGTGTTGATTTCTCTTCATACTTGTGACACTTTTTAACATCTATCGCGTTACCATGCAAAACTATTTCCAGTCATTTGAAAGCAGTTTTTTAACATATGTGCAGGGTTTATTCCAAGAAATCAAAGAGAATTTATGAGAATTTTGCAAATAAGAAGCTGTTTGGGGTAGTTTAAGTAACAAGGAGTGAAAACAGCCACTTTTAAGTTGTGATGATGGGATGAACCCAGCCTGGTCCTCCACTTTAGATCAGTTCAAGTCAGATTAACATGTTCATGTGTGTTTTTGTTCTGTATTTTTATTAAGATCTATTACATGCCTAAGTAAGTCAGTCAGTAAGTTAGTAAGTCAGTCAGTAAGTTAGTAAGTTAATAAGTCAGTCAGTAAGTTAATAAGTCAGTTAGTACGTTAGTAAGTTAGTAAGTCAGTAAGTTAGTAAATAAGTCAGTACAACAGTAAATATGTTAGTAAGTTAATAAGTCAGTTAGTACGTTAGTAAGTCAGTCCGCTGGTAAGTCAGTAAGTTAGTAAGTTAATAAGGCAGTCAGTAAGTTAATAAGTCAGTTAGTACGTTAGTAAGTCAGTCCGCTGGTAAGTCAGTAAGTTAGTAAGTTAATAAGGCAGTCAGTAAGTTAATAAGTCAGTTAGTACATTGGTAAGTCAGTCCGTTAGTAAGTCAGTAAGTTAGTAAGTCAGTAAGTCAGTTAGTAAGTTAATAAGTCAGTTAGTAAGTCAGTAAGTTAGTAAGTCAGTCAGTTAATAAGTCAGTTAGTACGTTAGTAAGTAAGTCAGTAAGTTAATAAGTCAGTTAGTACGTTAGTAAGTCAGTCCGTTAGTAAGTCAGTAAGTTAATAAGTCAGTAAGTTAATAAGTCAGTTAGTAAGTTAGTAACTTAATAAGTCAGTGAGTACGTTAGTAAGTCAGTCAGTTAGTAAGTCAGTTAGTTAATAAGTCAGTGAGTACGTTAGTAAGTCAGTAAGTCAGTTAGTTAGTAAGTCAGTAAGTTAGTAAATAAGTCAGTACGACAGTAAATATGTTAGTAAGTTAATAAGTCAGTTAGTAAGTCAGTAAATAAGTCAGTAAGTTAGTAAGTCAATAAGTTAGTAAGTCAGTTAGTTAGTAAGTCAGTTAGTTAGTAAGTCAATAAGTCAGTTAGTTAGTAAGTTAGTAAGTCAGTAAGTTAGTAAATAAATCAGTACGTCAGTAAATATGTTAGTAAGTCAGTTAGTAAGTTAATAAATCAGTAAGTCGGTTAGTAAGTCCTGCAGCACTTTAACAGCAGTGTTCCAGACACATGATCTTGTTGAGGCCTGAAACTTTTTCATATTTTCAGTGAGGAGACGTCCGTTCAGTTAAAGCGTTTTTACTTTTGATGTTTTTGCCTTCAACTATAAATTCTTGTGATATCAAAGACACAAATTCAGCTTGTTGTTACTCTGAGGGCTGTTTCAGTTGTCTGTGAGCTCCTTTTTCACCATCAGTGTCTCTATGAAGAGGGCCGATAGTTTAATGAATGAAGTCATCGGACTCAGCAGCCTGTTGTCAGTTCACTGGAGTCTTTTCACACTTATGTGACCAGAGCTTTGAGGAGGAAACGCTTCAGAATTAAAGGCAGAGGTTTGTGTGGCGCTGAGATGCTGCTCTCTGGTGGCCACATAAGGAAATACACCATCCATCCCTTCCAGGTCTGTGTGTCTGAGTCTCCTCACCTGGGATAAAACAGACTGGATTACTGATGCTCTCCTCTGGTTCTCTGCTGAGTTTCAGGAAGGAAACTGACTCTATTATAATCTTACAGAATACTTCAGTTATCCTGCATTAAACACCTGACTTTTAAACCATATACAGGTCTGTTATAGTCTCTTCCTTTTATAGTTCCTGCTCTCCCTCTGTTTCTGCTCCTCTTCTTGCTGCTCGGCCCAAAGATGAGTTTGGTTTGGCTCGGCCTTTTCCTCCTTATCCTGTTTTCCCTTTAGTGAAGAATATAAACAGTTAAATACTAAACTGATAGAAATTAAAACATTATTCCATTTCAACATCATGTTTTCAGATGTGTCAGAAATCTTAAAAACCTTGAGGAAGGGGCGGAGCTTTTTAAATTTGAGGTAAAAATGGAGCATTCTGAGGCTTTTTGAAGGACCTTTATGGACTCATGAAGTTACCACAGAAAGTTATTTATTATTATTATTATTTTGAAAATTAACCGGATGTTTTATTTTGTTTCTGCGCAGGACTTCCGGTCCCAAGCTGCTCTGTGCTCCGGCAGAAATATAGAACAAGTTCAGCATCCAACACTGAGAAATCATCTCTGAATAAACGTTTCATTTTCAATCTTAGACGCAAAGTGAATGTTGACTCAACCGGTGGAAACTGGTTGATGACCGGTTCTGATGGAGTTAAACTGGTTGATGACCGGTTCTGACCGGTTCTGATGGAGTTAAACTGGTTGATGACCGGTTCTGAGGAGTTAAACTGGTTGATGACCGGTTCTGACCGGTTCTGATGGAGTTAAACTGGTTGATGACCGGTTCTGATGGAGTTAAACTGGTTGATGACCGGTTCTGATGGAGTTAAACTGGTTGATGACCGGTTCTGATGGAGTTAAACTGGTTTATGACCGGTTCTGACAGAGTTAAACTGGTTTATGACCGGTTCTGACCCAAATTAACCTTTGATTCCTGTTTCCTTCTCTCTGGGCTGCACTTAAACTGCTCTCCACCTACATTTGTCTCTTCCTCTTCCACTGACTGCTGCGACTGACTAACATGCGTGTGGCAGTTACCATAGCGACGGTGCGTGTGGTTGATGACGCGCAGCACGTATGCATGAGCCACAGCTGATTTTTTCTTGGCTCCTCAAATATAAAAGTAGAGTTTAAGCAAAAAGGACATGACCTCTGTGGAAGTCTGGCTGTTAAATGTGAAAATGGCTTAATGTGACCTCACTTTGCTTACGAGCCTGACCACGCCCTTAACCTGACGTCACGGGCAGGTGAGTCCCCCTCACCTGACGGACTGTTTTTTTTAACTCCAGTGCAGATAAATCCGTTTTCCTTCCTCTCTGCCATGTGAGCCGGACTGTTTTCTGCTTCATTATTATTCCGTGTGAACAGGTGAAGTCGGACAGGTGTGAACCGGAAGCTGCAGATTTACTCAACAAAGCCGTGTTTTTCTCACCTGGCGGACTTTAACCAGCGGGTGGAACTATGAAAGCTCCTGTCGGACTTATGCGGCTCTCCTCCATGAAGAGCGTTTTCCTGCTTCTGGGAATTTTCTGTTTCCTCATTTGCAGCATTTTATACGGAAAATACAGCAGGTAGGTGGGTGCACGAGCGTTCATATGCTGCTGCTCACGTGCGGGTCAATCAATCATCGTTAAATAATTAGAACAAATATACTTTATGATAAAGTGTGGCAGAGTTAATGAACGATGGAACCAGTACAGACAGTAAAGATGCCAGAATCTCCCAGTATTTGCACTCCAGCTGTGTTCAGACTTCACCACGTGACGATGATGTCACTGATGATGTCAGGTGTCGGCTCCCTCAGTGACGTCACCTGACAGTCAGCTGCAGGATGAATCCTTCTCTACAAAGAGGAAGGAACATGTCACCCCTCTGTTCAGACACCTTAAAGTGGGGTTTATCTGTAAACTGGACTCTATACCCATCATGCACTGGGAAGCCCCAGGGAGCTGGTTTGGAGACCCTCCTCGTCCTCTGAGACGGAACCAAACAGCTCAAACAGCAACTTCTCTCAGGGCTCTTTTTAAATGTCTCTCCTGCTGCTCCAGTCCAGCAGGGGGCAGTAATGAGCGACACAACAACAACAATATGATGAGCAGGTTTGAGGTCTAACTCCAACCAAATGTCATTAACTCAAACACAACCAAGGAGAGGCAAAACTGTGTCATATGGTGTTGGGTATTTGAGTGTGTGCATTTACGTCTCCCAGGCAACCAACAAAATGGCCGCCTTTAGCCATTGAAGTACTGAGGTTTTTCATTGTTTTTATTAAAACCACATTTTAACAACCAGATTTAAAACTTCTGCAGCTTAAAAAGGCTCAGAGAAGTTTATGAACCCTTTTTAATGACCTAATTAGCATGTGGTGACATCACTGATGACATCGCTGCTCTTTGGATTCCACAACTTGTCGTGAACATTGGATTCTGAACACATTTCAACGTTTTTATGTTATTTTTTTCCTTTTTTATCCTTTTTTGAGTTCATGAACACAACAATGAACAAAGTTGCTCCAACTTCTGATTTTTTTTCATGTTTTTCTGTCATTTTCTCCCCGGATATCTTCCACATAAACACTTCCTGTTAGCTTCATGAGCTAACAGGAAGTGATAAAGCGTTTTTATTTAATTCATCAGTTTACTGGAACACTTTGAATGTGAAGACAAATCATTCAGGTGGGGAGTAACTTTCAACCAGTTTTATTCGGTTAACTTGTTGTTATTCTGGTTGTAAAAAGAATGTATTTTAGCTGTGATCATATTTGTTTTCTAACCTGGACCAAGGGATGTTTTATACCTGAAGCCTGCAGCACTGAACGTAATCCAGCAGTGAAAAGAGGACTTTGTGGCTTTTGTGGGGGAATTTTTGAGAATGAATCATATTTTAGGCTGAAACCTAAACCCAGAGCTCAGTATTATGGGCTGGATTAAAAGGTTTGAACAAACTGTTGAAGATTTTACATGAATGAGGATTAGTCCGATGAAATCATGGCATCGCAGGCATCCTACAGTTTTATTTGGTTTCTCTTCACTGTGAAAACTACAAAAAATAAAGGACATTTTGTTTGGTCATGTGACCCGTTACACTCGAATGAAATGAAACCAACTATTTTACATCTTTAAACAAACCTTTTATCGTCTCATCCATCTTGTGACATTCTTATTAGCTCAATAAACTCAACATCTTCTGATAAATATACAGAATAAACATCTTGATTAAGACGCCTCCTGCACAGTTAGAGGTGTTGCTGCTGGATTTCATCATGAGATGCTGAGTAAGAGCTCAGTCAGTCCATCTGTCAGCAGCTTTGTGCTGTGAGCTCATGTTCAAGCTGAAATAAAGTCTGTGAGCTCACCGGTTCAAGCTGAAATAAAGTCTGTGAGCTCACCGGTTCAAGCTGAAATAAAGTCTGTGAGCTCACCGGTTCAAGCTGAAATAAAGTCTGTGAGCTCACCGGTTCAAGCTGAAATAAAGTCTGTGAGCTCACCGGTTCACTCACTTGGAAAAGCTTTTATCCTCCCGGAGTGTTTCTGCTTGCTTTGGCTCCGGTTCAGTTTCTAAAAGCTTTCAGAGCTCCTGAGAAAGATGATCTTCGCTCTAAACAACTTGAAACTGCTAATTTCTGCTTCCATCACCATAATCTTTGCTTCTGACAGCTCAACAATGGCTGCATGAACTCATGGAAATGTGAGCTCCTGCAGCTCTTTGGTGTTAAACTGCTTCAGGTTAACCTGGAATCAGAGCAGAACCAGTAATATTTCTGCTGTCAGAACATCCTGTGATTGTTTCTCTCAGCCCAGTTCAGCTGACAGGACATGAAATGTGCCGGTTTCACAGCACATTAACCGATACTGAGAGCAAACTCGGCTCATGTGTTTAATCATTGAGCTCAACTAAACTCTACTTTGACTCCAGTAAAAAGAACAAAGGAGACTGACAGAGTAAAGCTTTTCATGTACTTCATGAAGGTCTGTCCAACAACCTCAACTAAACCGTATGAGTACAGTTTTATTTTAATTAGTTTTTAATTAGTTATTTTGCAGGATATTGTAAATATAAGATGGCAGATCATATCTACAATACAATCAGTGTGTTCTTACTGGTGTTTGTAATCAAGACAAAACTAATTAAAGAGGAAAGAGTTTGATCTGAAGATGCTGAATAAGTGAAAGCTGTGAAATTAAATGTGTTTTTATGTTGTGATGTCAGTCTGCAGGCAGCAGGTGGCAGCGCTGAGGCTCCAGGTGAAGATCAGGTAAACTGGGACGTCTCCATGGCAGCAACACGGGAGGAAGACCGCTTCATTTCAACAGTACAAACCTGACAGCAAACATGATGATGCACGACACAGACAAGGCTACGTTCGCAGCAGAAAAAAGTGATCAAAATGATTTATAACCAGAAAGAAAGATTGATCATTATTGAATAACTGGTTTGAATTGGAGACGGTTTGTAATCAATAGGACGGCATGACTCCCAGAATCAATACTGGTGTGCTTTGTGTCAGTTAAAGAACTGATTGGATGATCCTCATCTAACCCTTCGGATGAATCAGGATTTATTACAGCAGCAGGTTCAGATAAAAGCAGGCGGGTCGAACATGTCTCCACCGTTTATCGCCTCTCACCGTGGGAACAACAGCGTTAATAAAGACATTTCTTGTGTTCGTATCCTGAGTATCTGTATGACTGATGTCGGCCCACAGGTAGAAGCATCGTGTTCCCTGAGGAAGGTGGTGAGGAAGGATATGTTCCTCAGCAAGAAGTTCAACTTCTCGATGCCAGTGCTTCAGTGGGCCGGAAGTTTCTCCAAACTCGCCTGGAAACAGTTGAAGGACAATGCGCCCCCGTACGGCTGGAAGGGACTTCCTGTTAAAGGTATGCTCCGGGGGTTCCCATTTCCCTGGGTTCCCATGTCCCTGGGTTCCCATGTCCCTGGGTTCCCTTCTCCCTGGGTTCCCATGTCCCTGGGTTCCCATGTCCCTGGGTTCCCATGTCCCTGGGTTCCCATGTCCCTGGGTTCCCATGTCCCTAGGTTCCCTTCTCCCTGGGTTCCCTTCTCCCTGGGTTCCCTTCTCCCTGGGTTCCCTTCTCCCTGGGTTCCCTTCTCCCTGGGTTCCCATTTCCCTGGGTTCCCATCTCGCTGGGTTCCCATGTCCCTGGGTTCCCTTCTCCCTGGGTTCCCTTCTCCCTGGGTTCCCATGTCCCTGGGTTCCCATTTCCCTGGGTTCCCATTTCCCTGGGTTCCCATGTCCCTGGGTTCCCATTTCCCTGGGTTCCCTTCTCCCTGGGTTCCCATTTACATGGGTTCCCATCTCGCTGGGTTCCCATTTACATGGGTTCCCATCTCGCTGGGTTCCTGTGTCCCTGGGTTCCCATGTCCCTGGGTTCCCATGTCCCTGGGTTCCCTTCTCCCTGGGTTCCCATTTACATGGGTTCCCATCTCGCTGGGTTCCCATTTACATGGGTTCCCATCTCCCTGGGTTCCCTTCTCCCTGGGTTCCCTTCTCCCTGGGTTCCCATTTCCCTGGGTTCCCTTCTCCCTGGGTTCCAACAGGCCAACATTAAATTTGCAGCGAGAGATGGTTTTCCTGATATAATCTGAGCTATCGACTGCACACACAGTGCTATAAAAGCTCCATCATATGATGAATTTGATCAATGTACAGATCATATGTGATGCGCAAATGCAATCAACCACCATTGTTGCCTGGTTCAACGCACGACTCAAACATTCTGAGAAAGCATTGTTGCTGTTATTGGTCACGGCCCGAAAAGCTAACGGCTCATCCATCAAACTGGGTTAACGTTTATCCTCTTCCTCTCCAGTCCTCCAGTCGACCCTCTCCCTCCTCAGCAGCTCTCGGCTCTTTGATCGTGGCTCACCTGGCAGGTGTATTCGCTGTGCTGTGGTGGGAAACGGCGGCATCCTCCGAGGGTCTCGGCAGGGGAAGAACATCGACAGCCACGACTTCGTCTTCAGGTGAGACGCTGCAGCTTTGCTCAGATCTGCTCAGGGTTGTAAGTTAAATCAAACCACATTTGTTCTGCTCCAGTTTTGAATGAAACTTTTGTTTGACCCGTTTTGGGGGATTCTTGGGTTGCAGCCGGTGTAATTAGTTGAATCTGTACTCAGGATGAACGGAGCAATGATCAAAGGGTTTGAGGAAGACGTGGGGACGAAGATTTCCTTCTACGGTTTCACCACAAACACCCTGAAACACGCTCTGAGCTGGTACCGCTCAGTTGGCTTCACCAGAATCCCTCAGAGTCCGGTGAGCAGCTCTCAGAGACAAACCTGTGAGGAGGTCCACACCCGTTTGAATGCCAGCTGATCTGTGTGTGTGTGCAGGAGGTCAAATACATCTTCATCCCATCAGACCTCAGAGATTACGTGATGCTGGCGGCTGCTGTTCGGGGTCAGACTGTCGGCTCAGGCAGAGATAAAGGTGACAGGTGAGTTCGTCTGTGGCTGCCGATGGGAATTAAGGAGTTTTATAGTTTTTGGAGACGATATCTGAACCTGGTGATGAGATCTTTACAGCCTGGTCTCCTTCACCTGAATCAGTCCGCAGATGAAGCTGTGTGGCGTATCCATTCTTAAAAGTCCAGTTGTAGAGCCAATGAACAACCAATGATGCGCTCTCTACCCACCTACCTTACATGGGTATCTTCCTGATAAGATTATAAGCTGTATAATGGAGCAGGTGAACCCCCACACCACCCACCTTCATTTATTTATGACCTTTATTATTATCATTATTTTTACTATTTTACTTGTCTTTGTCATTATCGCAGAAACTTTTTTTTATTTCATTGTATTATTCATGTTTATTTTGTGTTATCTTATCACTGGTAAAGTATTTATCATCGTCTTCTTATCTTTTCTTATCATCTGCCTTGACAATCTTTATAAATAAGATGTTTTTTTTTGTTTTTTTAAAAAGCAGCTCTCTTCTGAAAGTATTATTGTGGTTGTTGGACATAATATAAGCTAAATGCTATCCTTTAACTGCTCAGGACATGATGATGTAAGAAAGTAGACCAACAAACCGAACACAGTCTGTGTTCACATCAGTGAGGAAAATGACAAAATGAAACCAGGAAACATTTACTTTAAATCCAAAAAGGTAGCTTTATCGAACAGTTACTAAATCTTATAACAATAATGAATAAATCATAAATGCAGAAAAATACAATAATTAGAATTCGCCTCGGTCCGATATGTTGTCAGATTCTTTGAGGTGAAGCAGATCAGGCAGTATTTTCTTACTTATTCATTTCCTTTGACTTAATGCTAATCTCTCAGACCTTTGGATCAGAGCGTTCATAAGTTCATTTCAGAAAATCTTTACATTTTCAGAAGATCAACACTCAGCAAGCAGAAAAAAAATCGATGTACAAATGGTCATCAGTTTCTATTAAAAAAAATCTAAATATAACTTGAAAAGATCAAAAAAGATGGTAAACATGAAAAGTTATCATCTATATTTTAGACTACACTTGCATGTATGAATTCTGTAAATGAATATAGAAAAGATAGATACAACATGTAAATATTCAACAATCTCAAAAAAAAGAAAAAAAGAGAAAGATCTCAACATATTTGCATAGGAAATGTTGCAATTTCAAATCTCACAGGTGATCAAACAGTTTGCAGTGAGCAAACAGAGGTCTAACACGGTACATGCTTTAAACATACAGTAGTATATTGAGTGTGGGTGTTGAGCAAATAATTGCGACTGATTGCAAAAAGAAACATGATATTGAAGGATAGCTGCTGAGAAATCTCTGCATTAGCCTAAGCTAACATTGAATATTATGTTTATGTATTTATCAGACGCTTTTATCCAAAGCGACTTACAGGTAGGCAGACAGGGTAAGGGGGCATTGCCTAAGGACCCCTACTGGAGGTAATACCTTTCATGCAGGGGATTTTAGGTATATTTAGATTATTAGATATATTGTTTTGCAATTGATTTTTGCATAATTTGATTACTTTGCTGTGTTCTCAGATCCTGCGACAGACTGACTATGCAAATTTATTTTTTCATTCACTGTCTTTTGAAATAAATTGAAAAAAAAAAATTCACCAATCTCAGTTTTTATACACAATGTGACATACTTATCGATTCCCTTGATCGCTATAGTTTAGTCCATTACAGATACTGACCACATGAAAAGCATACATTTGTTTTAAGTGGTTGTTTCTTAATCCGTTCTTGGTATGGAGGTGGCCAACATGCAGAGGGTCATTGTTCAAACACAGATTATCTTTTCACTGTGATGTTGCAGGCCACAGGGCCTTTGTACGTAAACCCCAGGTAGAAGGTGACATTTTCATTACTGCGAGGCACTGAGGGCAGATAAAGAGGCTGGATACTGAACTTCTTTTTCTTTGTGCCTTCAATGTACACGCATCCATCCTCAGTCCACCCAGAAACACTTCTGAGCATCTGGGCAAGCTCAGGAGCTTTCCATGCCTCACCACTTAACCACTTCATACGTTTCTCATGGATTGTGAGGTCTTTTGTGATAATTTCAATCTTGCCCTTGTGCACCAATTTGTCCAAACCATTCCCTTTGCCCAGAAAAAAATGTGTGTAAGGCCTTGTCTTTCGTGGAGGAATGTTCTTCATCTTGTTCCAGTACTCCTTTTTCAGGTACTCAATGGCTGATTGCACAGTTTCAAAGTTTTTGTTTTTCTCCTGTTTTGTGTCAGTATCCTCTGGCCAAAACAGCAAAGTAAGCAAGAACAGGGCAGTTGGAGAGCAGTTTTGTTTGTCAGTGGGAAGCTGACGACTGAGTGCTTGTAGATCTGTCAAAGCCGCTATCTGTGGAGCATTTGTTGACAAACAGTTTAGAGCAATGTTGGCTGCTATGTAATTAACTATGTCCTTTTGATGAAATTTGGCTGTCATTGGGTTACTGGGGTAAAGAGAAAGGATGGTCTGCAGCTCCTTTACATCCTTTTCCTGTGGGTTAGTCAGTTTGTAGAAGATGGATGTTGGGGTCCCTCCTCCCGACTGGTGGATTATCATGCGTTTTGTGGAAGGATGTAGAGAGGATAGAGTTGACTGACAGTGCTTTGAATGCTTGAATAAAATTCCACTTAAGTGCTTGCCGAACTCTGAAGATGCTCCTGCTAAAAACTTCAGTGGATTTTTTACAGTTTCCTCTGGACCTTCAGAAGTCTCATCCTCATGTGCAACAATGTCTTTCTGGAAGTAACTGAGGTCTTCTGAAATCCATTCCAATGCTTCATTCATTGTGTTTCTAAGGCTTTTCAGACGGTCATGATATGGTTCCCAGGCATCTTTGACTTCTGCTGGAATGTAATCTGGAATGGTTAGGTACTTTCCACGCTCTGAGAGGCCGTTGTCTCTGTCAGCAAACTCCTGTATTGAAGAGATCAGTTTGAGCAGACTACATCCAACCTCAACTTCAGCAAAAAAACCTGACCTGTTCATGGTTTCTGGTTCTGCGAGTGCTACTTTCTGACAGTGTTTGAAACACTCCATGGCAGTCAGTGCAGTGTCCACAGCTGCTGCTGTGTTTTGGGCCGTTCTTGGTACATGTTCCCTGTCAATGACTTTCAGTTTTGCTTCAAACCATCGTTTGTACACCTGTCCTTTTGTGTCGAGTATGTATGAGTTTTTGGGCATCTTTTTGGCCGCTCTCTCTGCCCACACTATCGCGTCTTCAAACTTTTCACAGGAATAATACAGTCGAGCAATGGTTTGTGCAAAGAAGGCATCTTCATGGAAACAAAGGTATGCTTCCTCGAGTAATTCAGTTGCTAAGTCTGTGCTTTCATTTTTACGCACATGCTCAATCAGAGGAGAGAACAAACTGTCATTTTCATCTCCTCTGCTAATCCTGGATCGTCTGATGAGAAGTGCTCTCAAAAATGTCAGGTATTCATCCCTTCCAAACCTGTGCTCGAACAGCAATTTCTCAGCGAGCAACTTTTTTGCCAAGTCACCTTGTTTTTCTTGGTCCCCAAGAAGCTGTTTGAGTATCTCCTCTGCAACTCTTGGATGGATGATTCTGATTGATTCAAGGTACGTCTTCTCATCTCTGAGGTACAAAAAGAGTAGTTTAGCCTGGTCATTGAGAGATGTTTCAAATACTGGGTGGCGAATCTTGTCAATGTATGGGCTTAAACCGCGGAAAGCCTCATATTGGGACTGGGAGATGAAAGAGTTTTGAACATAAGTGTTCAGTAGCGCTACATAGAGTAGGAAGCGGGTGACAGCTGATGTGCGATCAATGCCTTGAAGCAAATTGGTCACAAAGTCGGAAACATATTTCGCTACATTTTTGAATTCCTCACTCATCAAAACAAATGTCAGAATGAACTCAGGCTCATATTCTTTCTCAAGCTTCTTTCGTTTTCCAGCAAACATCCTTTTCTCTTTTGGAGACAGTTTGTGAGTGACAGACACATTTTCGAGTGGAGACTCCTTGGTTTTTTTTTCTGGATTATGGCATCGCCTGCAGCTCAGCACAATGAAGCAGGGTTTTTCATAACAGATTTTCTTGGTGCAAATGGCTTCCTCTAAGTTATTCCTGACATCATCGAGGTATTCCTGTTCTGAGTCTTCAACCAGGAGCAGCACAGGAAGACATCTCTGCGGATCCTTTTCATCGTGTTCTCTAAGCTGAACGGCGTGCTTTGCTACAACATCCGCTGAGTACGAGGGCTTCACAACTGCACACCTCAGATCCTTTCTTTTGTTCCACATTACTTGTTTTGCCACAGTGCTTCCACCACTTCCTGGGTGATGGTAGATGTTGATTCTGCTCACAGGACTCTGAATGGTGTTCAATTTCAAATCATCAAGAAGTTTACAGACTTCACTGTACGCATCCCTCTCTATGACATCTGCAACAAATTTTTGCTCAGCGAGCCAGAAGTTCAACCAGGTGACTTTCCCGCCGTGGTAAAACTGCTGTTCGGTGTGTTTTTTCTCTGCTTCTATGAACTCTTCGCTCGTTTCATCACAATGATCAACTGTCAGAATTTCCAGTGAAAACATTTCTTCCTTTTCTCTTGTTTCAAGACGACATTTCCCTTTGGCGAAGGTGCCTAAATGTTTGGTGTCTGTGGTTACAGTTTGTATTTGCTGCAGCGTTGCGTTAATGTGGCTCATTTTCATTCCAACAACACTGCGGTTGTTCACAGTTTCTGCTCCGTGGGATCCCTCTGCAAAGCTTTGCCACTTTTGAAAGTTCTCTTCTGATTCACAGATACAAATGATGTCTTCGTGGCCTTGCATGTCTGCTGAAAACTCATAAAAGGTGTGCAGGAGTGGTTTCTCAACCAATGACGTGAGCAGGAAAATGACCTGGAAAGTCCCTTTTGGTAAGATGTGTTTACAGATCAAAGACACAGTTTCCCGCAGGAGAGGACGTTTTGTGTTGCTCCAAATCATTTCATTACATGGAGGATCACTTCCCATGAAGTCAGAACGGCCGTTACAAAAGATCCAGCTTGTTTGCTCAAACAGATGCAGTTTGCTTGTGAACTCTTTGATGCTTGTTTCTCTGGAAATGTTGTAGCTCTGCAGAGAATGCATGTTAGTTGCATGATGTTGAAGGTATCTACTGCAAAGACCTGATTTGTTTGAGTCTGGATCAAAGTCGAATACACAGAAAATGTTCATGTTCAGCAACCAGTCAATGTTGCAAAGATCATCAGGTTTGATTCTGTTTGTCACAAGGATGAACCATTTTTCCTTTTCGATTAATTTCTTTCCACTCGTCATTAGCATTGAGAGCTTTCTTCCAAGGTCTTGGTAGATCCCAGGGGTATTGGGAAACTGACACTTCTCCGCTTCCTCTCTCTGAGCATCCCGATCTTTAACCCGATAAAAAAAATCGCATTGGTCCGTCTCAGTCACTGGCTCCGTCTTTGAACCCACCCTTCGAAGAATTACATCTTTCTCAAACTCGACTTTGTTTGCTGACTCGTTGAAGTTTGGCAGGCGAACTTTGCAGACCTTACCCCTAACTATAGTTATTGATGGAACAATGTCAACCTCTATCACATACTTCTTTTCGTTGCTTTCTGGATCCATAACTTCAATGAACCTTGGTGGCCGCACACACTTGCGAACACGCTCCTTGTCAGAGGGGAAACTTCTTTCAATATAGTCTAAAGCATCTACATAAAGATCTTTGTCTTTCACAGGGATACCTATTATCTCACCATGTACATGTCCTTTATCTTCCCTGCTGTCCATCACACCGAAGTGGATTGTGCCATTTGTTCTCAGATTAATACATCCAGCTGCAAATTTCAAAACCTCTCTGGCAAACTTGACCCTCAGTCGTGTGTCATCCAACGTACAGGCAATAGCAAGAGACTTAAATTCACGGCAAGGATTTATCAGATTATAAACTCCTGATTCAGGTTCAAGGACTCTGTGTTTTAGATATATGATATCAGGGTCTTTGTCAAATGGTCGTGGTTTACAATCTTCCCTTGATTGTGCTGCATATTCTTTCTTAGCAGTTTGCTTTTTCTGTGAGACAGTTTGATCTTCCACAGGTACCTCTGCTGAAGGACCTGTTGCTGTTCCTGGTTTTTGCTTTTTGTTTTTTTTCTCTGACTCAGTTTTATTACCACTGGAGGGCTTTTTCTTCTCCTGAGACTTTTGTTGAGAGTCAATGAGCTCATTCCTCTTTTTGATGATTAGATTAGCTGGTCCTAATTTCATGCAAAACTTAGTCCTCAAAAACTCTTCATCTAGTGTAAGAAGGCTTTGTCCATCGACTTCTTCGTCAAAGAGCTTTTTTATGTACGGCTCCTTCACGCCGATCGATCTTAGCCAGGTGCTAACTTGTGATTCACTCCAGTTGTTCAGTGACTGATCGGATTTGTCAGCTGCAGTGAAAAAAAAATAAGAAAAGGGGAGAAAGACAAACAGTTTTGGTCATAAATGAAAAAAAGACAAAGCTTAAAAACAGTTAATTTCCTTGTCATTCTCGCAGATTGAAAATATTGTTTGACATTATCAATATAGAGCATGCTATCAACTCTTTTTGAATTAAAACTGTTTCCAGGCTGTTTCCTGGCACAGTATTCCCCCTGTGCTGGAATAGGTTTCCATTCTTTGTGGTTTTGTGCACCGGGTGTGTACTGGGGCTGTGCAGTGGTGGGTGGGGTGGCTGGGTGGACCTGCAGTGGCTAGGTAACCCTGGTGTCTAGGGACTGCCCTCTTCTTTGGGGGGATCTCTGCTGCCTGGGTGCGTTGGTGTTCTGGGGTCTCGGATGTATTTGAAACAGGGTGGGCGGGGTATGTGGGGGGTCTCTGCTGTCTACGAGCAGTGGGGATATATCTGCTGCATTTCTTCCTCCTCCCCATTTTAACTGCACTTATCATGCAATCAAATTACACTGAATTTTACACATCCACCATCAGGGAGCTGGAGAGATGAGGGGGAGGTCTTCCCACACCCCCGTTTCCTGGGCTTGGCCCAGGGTGGAAGGACCAGGAGGAGGCACTGGTCGTCTAATTCTGGGTCTAGGCTCGATGCATCTCTGTCCACTCGCCTTTGATGGGTGGCGTTCCCATTATTGCTATTGAGGTGGCTGGTGCAGGGCCCCTAGGAACCTCAGAGTGAGTGGATGAGTACCTGGATATCCACGCTCTTTTGTATCTGTGTAAATGTGTCTTTGTGTCTTAGTGTGAGTGTGTGTCTGTGTATCTCTGAGTGTGGTTTGGTATTTGTGACTTGTTTGGGTTTGGGTCCCTTGCTTGGCTCGAGGCCCTGGCCTGTCGCCCTGGTTCCCTGGCTCCTTCGCTCCATGGCTGGGCTGGAGCATAGCTTTTTTGTGATAGGCTGTCTGGTTTCTCTCTTCCTTGCCCTCATTGTGGCTACTGGTCTGGGGGCCTATCCTGTCTGCTCCTGATTGCTGGGGGGGGGGGGGGGGTTGTGATCCCTCCCCCCATCACTATACACAATTCATCTGGCATATAACTGACACATATTCACAAGCATTCATTCACTCACATGCTCACCCCACTATTACCATGTCACTTTTGGCTTCAATCATAATTTTTAACTACAGCGACTTTCCTTCTCATATACTTGCTGCTGGTGATGTTGTTGCTGTTTGTTTGTTTGTTGTGTGTTTCTCTCCATTTATGTTTCTGCAGGTGCAGTTTGCTTTCTTTTCTCTCCACATATGCTCTATTTCTTTAATTTCTTCTTTAAAAAAACAAAAAACTATGGTGCTGCAAACTATCATGAGATCTATGATAATGCTTGTACTTCTGAGTACAGCAAGGGAAAAAATAATAGGTTTCCATTGAGAATTTTGTTTTTTCCATCAATTTAAAAAAAAGCTCACCTTATTTCATGTGATTGTGGCCTCGATCCACACTAGCTCAGAGCAGGTGTTGGTCACTAGTATAGTACATTGTCCAATAGCTGTAATACTATTTATAAAACCCTACTCACCCATGTTGTTCTTTTTGGTTTCCTTTTTGTTACATCATCAGTGTCACGCTTCACACATCCATCTGCAAAAGACATTCATGTTAGTTAAACAATGTCTTCCTCAAATGTTTTACCTTGATAATTTTGTTCCACCGTGACCCGACCGACGGATTTAGCGGGTATAGAAAATGGATGGATGGATGGAAGGAATTTTGTTCCAATGGAGTATGAATCTACATGACAAAGACATATCAGAGTATAAGAAATTAATTTCAGAAGACGTGAGTAACTTAGACTGTTGTCCAGCTCATTTACACATTCTCAGATTTTACTTATCAAGACATTATAACCAATCTCAGATGTAGAGCATTATTAATGAACAAAAACTGAAACAAAACACAGAAGCAGTATGTGACAAACTAAGTGAACCCTTACTATTTCCACAGGAATTAAGAGGTAGTAGCAGCCAGGTGATTCTGATCAATGCGTACAGTATTACGTTCAAGAGGGAAAATCCTATTGTAGCATAAAAATTGTACAACAGACTATTGAGCGGTTAAGTCAGAAAATTTTGGCGCGCTACTCCTCCCGCAGCGATGGTCCTATTGGAATAAAAAATACATAGCTGCGTGCGCGTCGATCTGGATTGGTGTGCTGTTACTTTTCTCTCTCATTACTCGAAAGGAATTCTGGAAAACTGGGAAAATTTCCTATGGGGAAAAAAGCATTGAAAAGGCCTTAACAAGGCAGTTTTGGGCTCAACGACTGCCTCCCCTTGAAGGCCTCCTAACTCAGCCATACGGCATCACAGACACATCATTCAAAGTTTGTATGTGACAGGAAAGACTCAACTTTAACTGTGGTAAAGGGCTTGTTAATAGCTTATACAGCTTTGACACAACGGCAGTTTACGTTTTAGGTAGCCAGAGGAGGTCATCTCATGCCTCTCACACTCTAACTCCCACTCTAAAATGATTAAAAAAAAACTTCCTCAAACAAATGCCTCTCACGTCCAAAATATCTGCCTGATCTGGACAAATTTTATATCAAAATGTAGGTATTTTAGTCCTCTTTCACCCAAAGTCACTCTCATTGAGCTTGGCCTCACAGATTTTTCACAAATCACCTCTGAGCGCAGAGAGGGAACATTCCATCCCATTATAAAACGGCCGAGCCCTGAAATCAGTCTGAAAACTCATTTTAAAACTGCCATAAAAAAGGAGCCACACACAGGAGAAGAATAAAAATTACACCGCTGGCTTCCCTTCTGGTGCTCACAATTTAAAGAATTATTCGGACACAACTTCTACTTTTTGAACAGTGACTGTTTGTTCCAGACTTGTGCGTTCTTGAGGAAATGTAAGTACTTTCTACTTCTTAGTGATGGATCTGTTGATAATTTCTTCCAGTTTGTGTTACATGGAAGTATATTATGTGGTTACTTCAATATGTAAGGCTCCAATGCTGTTAAACATGCTTTGCGTCTGCTAACCTTATGTTGGAATTTGTACAGTCTCCTCTGCCAATTATATTGCATTTCTATTGTTGTGTTATGCTTAAGTAACAATTTGTACCTAAGTAAGGGATATTACTGGTAAACTTATGATCATATGGCAGTTTATTTATGAATGTTTAATCTGATTTAACTGTTAAATAATATTTTGAGCATATTTTCTGATACATTTTATTGCTTTCTAGATATTTTCAGACCACACACCCCCACATACATAAGTTGTACAGTGATATTAAAGTTAAACAACATTCATTAAAGAAGACACATCAGATCTCTCCGTCCAAGTGCTTTGATTCTCTAATCGGAATCATAGTAATAGTAATAATCCACCGCCTCAACCAGCAATCCTTCTTTCTGAGTCTCGCCACTCAAACAACGTATTATTGTACATGCAAGTGAAGCTTATAATTGTAAGGTGGGGGCTTCTGCCTATTTTCAGGTTAGAGCTGCCGCCCGTCATCTATGCTTGTCCTGCTTTAAACCAGATCACCAGCAAAATCAGCCATCAATACTGTGGCTGAGGACTTTGCTCTGAGTCTCAGGAGCACCAATCAGAAACCAATCCTGACTACTGTGAAGTTGGGGCTGTATAGTTGATTTGGATGTGCTGTGAGGAACTGATGAAATGAGATGTTGGCAAGTTACAAAGATAAGGTAGCCCAAGCGTGGTGCAGAAGTTGGTAGAAGCTACACTGAGAAAGCCACAAGAGCCTGGAGCCAGGAGAGAAGCTAACTGACTTTGGGTCTTTGGGATTGGAGTTGGATCCACAAGCTTGGCTAAGAAACAACCCGGAGGTCACTTGTCCATGAGCTCCCAACCAAGTATAATTTGGCCGGGAATCAGGATGAGACTTCCTGAGCCAGGAGTTAGCTGAACTGGATAAGCTAATTCTTGTTAGTGGCTCTTAGTGGAACGATCCCCACTGCCCCAGAGATCCCTCCTCGTTCATCTTCTTATAAAATGAGTCATCACCTTGCAGGCTAGAACATAGCTGCCTGGTCTGATAAAAGCGGGGCCACTGCATTGTCAGCCATGGGTGGTCAGAGGTAAAGACCTAAGCCTTGGTCAAGCCAACCAGAACCCACCCAGTATTTGGCTGTTATGACAGGTGCACATGTAATAAGGGTGCATGGCCCTTTCAGGGTCTTCAATGCTATAATCGAAGGCTCTGGGTCTTCGCTGGTCAGTCAGCAGTCTTTCTGTATGGACAGCAGACTTGAATCCAAGTTCAGCTTTTTTTTATGTTAACTCAGAGTGGCAGTGTTGTCCGAGCCAGGGACCTTGGATATTTCGGGGGAGGGCGACAGGGCAACTGGGAAAGCAAAGACACTTGAATTGTATAAGAGTGACTCATAAAGTTGTTGGGGAGTTTATTGCTATCTCTAATCTTTACCTCCAACTGAAGTATATTAACCTCAAGTTGCTGATAAGTCTTATTTACCCCTCTTACACACAGAGTTTCAGTTAGACTTCACACTTCCTTTGTGTTTAAAAATCCTGGGTACATTTCTAGTTGTATATTCATCTTCTGTTATATTGTGGGAAAAGAAGGGAGAAAACTTAGGATCCTTCATGATCTCTTCTGAAGTGATCTGTTTCCATGTCTTACCCAAAGATGACATTCTGATATGACCAACCATAGAAACCAATCCAGTCAACTTGGAGCTTCAGGGTTGGTGGTGGTGAACAAAGTTTATCGAATAATATCTTGTTAAATCATTAGGAGTTATGTTTGTTAGTTTGCTCTGGTTGACCCTTTGTGTAACTTTTTTAAAACAACATGCACAGCCCACGTTGTGTATTTGCATGTGAAGATGTGGAACATGAGACATGTTGAACTGTAATCCTTTTACATAGGGTTTTATCTATACAGCTGTACTGTGTTACAGGGAAAAACAAGAAGGAAAATTGGTGTTTGGATGTCTTACTTGATCATCGAACTTGGTTCATGGTTCAGACGGGTCTGGTGAAGCAAAGACGTGTGTCGTCCTGCTGTCCCGGCTCTCAGATCAGCTGGGTCATGCAAAAACATGCAGAGTTACCACTTGGCATTCTATGATGCCTATAATGAGTCTATTGGCAAGGTTCAGCAGGAGTTAAATAACTTCTGAAGTCCTGATAGCTGTGATTCATCAGGAATGGGGAAGTTTTGTTGATTTTTTTTTAATCAGAAAATCTCATCATTTCCATAATCCTTTTCATATTCCATTTTCTGAAAGAGCAGTGTTAATTTAAAGTGTAAATTGTTTGTTCATTTACAAACTGTATTCTATCAATTGGCGAAATAAGGATGAGGAATTTTTGCTTTTTTGTGAACAAAGAGGAAGTAAAGTTGGAATTTTAGGCAGCTTCCTGTTCAAAGACACCAGGATAAGAATCATTACAGATGGAAAAATGTTAACAAAGCTTACCGTATAAAACTGCAGAAAATCTTCTATCTTGTCTTGATGTGGATATTTTTGCGGGCTGATTTATCAGCGTTTATCTTGTTCTGAATAAACGCACCGACTCCCTCTCTCGCTTTCTACTGCTCTGCACTCAATGTGTCTGTATTTATTAGCCCTTAGGTTTCGTTTTCAGGAAATAACTCCCACACCCAAGTATGTAAGACTTGTCTGTATCGCTGTGCAACGCCCACAGTGAAAGGTGAGCCTTAAAGGTCATGTAATCAGGCAGTAACTTTCCACACTCTAAATGTAAATTATATGCATGTTTTATACTTCATTGTTGCAACCTGGAAAGGATTAAGCCTCTCCTTTTGAACCAGTTCTTTAGTTCTGTTTTTTAGGAGATTATCACGAGAGCATAATCATACAAAACTTTAAGGAAGTTGGCAAAATGTAGATCACAGTTGTACGTGAGTATCTTTTTTATTGTAAACAAGGGGAACAAGGAAAACTGGAAACTAGTTCTGCAACTACTGATGTGGGAACAAGAAGCCACGAGTTTCTGCACATTAACCTCTAACATCCTAACAGCCCTAACATCTTAGGGATTTCAGTCTCTGAAAAAAACTTTCTTGATTTCAGTCTCTTGACCATACTTTATAAAGTGCCACTGGTGTCTTTATCAGTTTCAGAAAGTCAGATTTCACAGCATCTTCAAAGGGTATTATGTCTTTGGCAATGAATTATGCATTAGGCTTTGTTCAGTTCTTTAGCTTGTTTTGATTGGTTCCTAGGTGACTTGTTTCTCAAATGTTTGCTGATGTGAGCAGTGCCTCTATGTAGTACAGTGACAAAACAACCACACAGCTTATGATGGTTTCACAAATAACTCGAAGCACAATTTCACTAAAATATATATATAATGTAAGACCATTATGCTATGTGACCTAATTTTACACAACCAGAACTACAAAGCAAACCGAAGCAAGACATGCAAACTGTTAAATCTGTACTTAATAAGTTTAAGACTTGCAAAACCAGCCCAGAAAAAGTTTCACTCAACTTTTGAGGACAAAATCCTCATGTCCTTTTTGGATGAATTTTTCAATCACCTTTGACTTGGATTGCTTGGTTTCTGTACTGATGCCATAACAACAGCTTTTCATCCTTTTGGTTCCCAGTTGCATCCAGTTGCTTTTACATCTGTGTCTATTAGAAAACAAAACGAAGCGACAGCTGTGCAGCGTTGCTGATATCATTACCTTTACAGAGTGTCTTTTCATTTCTTCTTCGATGGTTAGAACACAGCCCAGAACATGGGGGCCGATCTTTTCCTCCACCTTGTTGCTGACTTTTTACCTTCCTCAGCTAAGGTGATGGATGAAAGCCTTAAAGTGTTTTTTCTCTTGACAATATCCTCAGTTTGGGTCAGCAGTTCCTCACCCAGACCAAGTACAACCTTCTCATGTCACCCCCCAAACAACCAAGTCCTTCTTTTTCAGCTTGATGGCTTCCCTCACCGTTGTTGTCTCCGTATGCTGCCACAATGGACGCCAAAATGTTTGCAGACTTTAAACATTTTCTCCATCTTCTGTACATGACAATGTAAAATATACAATCTGCATTATTTACATGTATTCAGTTCACACATGCGCCACTTTTTTTTTTTACTCAGCATGTCATCAGCATACAAGGACACCTTGTCATTATCATATCTCCATATTCCCTTTATATTAACTTCATCATGTAAGGCTAAAGCGAGTGGCTCGATCGCAACAGCGAACAGAAGAGGTGACAGGGGACAACTCTGTTGGGTGCCACGAAAGAGAGGGAAGTAAGAAGAGAGATTGTTATTTGTTTGGACAGCTGCCAGTGGAGAAGAATACAGAACTTTGATCCAAAAGGTACATTTTTCACCAAAGCCAAATTATTTGAGAGTGTAGAAGAGATAATCCCACTCCACAAAGAATATTAAGTAGGCGTCTAATGTTAAAAAAGGAGTGGCGACCTTTAATAAAACCAGTTTGATCGTCGGCTACAATCGAGGGCAAGCCAGAAAGGAAAGGATTTTATTGTCTACGTTTAAGAGTGAAATGGGACGGTAAGAACCACAATCTACATACGCCACATTTTGATCCTTCAGAACTATGTTTCAGATCAACTTATTTAATCCTTTTATGAGCATGTTTGTTCATCACATTTCATTGTATTGTTCTGAAGGTGTACGAATGGCTCGATGCTAATCGATTAGAACGCAATCAGGACAAGCTGTTCCTTCGATTGTTTATGGATGATCTTCATCAACAGTTGAATGAGTTGGGAGCTGTAATTCTCTGTCCCACCACCAGATGGCAGCGTGTCCTTTCAGCTGTCTCTATGATCAAATAACTCCTCATTTCTAAATAAGTTTGATGTTTTCATGGGTTCCCTTCAGATGAAAAGACATTTCTGACCTCTGATATTTGAGCTCCACCTGCATCAGTTAACAGAAGAATATTTCATCACGTTTACATGATAATGTGCATAAATGTAAGGGTGAGAACCACAGGAGAACAAGAGGAATTCATTCACTGTTTCATCTTTATTTACATCTTTGCTTCTAATCCTGAGACAAAAGGTCACTTAAAAGGTGACTTTTTTAACTAAATAAATAATTTTATCTCATTAAAGAACACGCGACCTGCAAATTATCAGCAAAACGACACGAAACAAACATAAAAACCACAAAATGACACAAAATAAACATAAAACTCACAAAATGACAGAAAACAAACATCAAACTCACAAAACGACACGAAACAAACATAAAACCCACAAAATGACACAAAATAAACATAAAACCCACAAAATGACACGAAACAAACATAAAACCCACAAAATGACAGAAAACAAACATAAAACCCACAAAATGACAGAAAACAAACATAAAACCCACAAAATGACAGAAAACAAACATAAAACCCACAAAATGACAGAAAACAAACATAAAACTCACAAAACGACACGAAACAAACATAAAACCCACAAAATGACACAAAACAAACATAAAACCCACAAAATGACAGAAAACAAATATAAAACTCACAAAATGACACAAAACAAACATAAAACTCACAAAACGACACAAAATAAACATAAAACCCACAAAACGACACAAAACAAACATAAAACCCACAAAATGACACAAAATAAACATAAAACTCACAAAATGACACAAAACAAACATAAAACGACACAAAACAAACATAAAACCCACAAAATGACACAAAACAAACATAAAACTCACAAAACGACACAAAATAAACATAAAACCCACAAAACGACACAAAACAAACATAAAACCCACAAAATGACACAAAATAAACATAAAACTCACAAAATGACACAAAACAAACATAAAACGACACAAAACAAACATAAAACCTACAAAATGACACAAAACAAACATAAAACCCACAAAATGACACAAAACAAACATAAAACCCACAAAATGACACAAAATAAACATAAAACCTACAAAATGACAGAAAATAAACATAAAACTCACAAAATAAACATAAAACCCACAAAACGACACAAAACACACGTGTTCTGTGGATCAGGCAGATGTTGCTTATCCAGATGTTTTGTCCTTATCTCACAGACCCCTGAGGTACTTTGGCCAAAAACCACCTGAAAACTTCAAGATGCTCCACCCAGGATTGATTTCCTACGTGACCCACAGGTGAATTCAGACGATGTTATTGATCGATGGACGAGCTGATCGGAGGATAACGATCTCTGCGTTTGTTCCTCAGCTTCCTGTCGTCTCCTCTGCTGACCAACGCCGCGACTCGTCACCTCTACATGCCGAGCACCGGAGCTCTGATGCTGCTGACCGCCTTGCACACCTGCGACCAGGTAACAGCCTAAAAGAACACGCCCCCCCTCTGTTCATTGAGCTCCTCTGGCTGCCCTTAGCCGCCTGCATCAGGTTCAAGTCCCTGATGTTAGCTACAAAGAGCTTAATGGAACGGCTCCATCTACTTGAATGCTCTTGCAAAGGCTTCTGTCCCAACTGGGTCCCTCCGTTGGTCCCAGGATTGTCGTCTAGCAGCTCCTACACCACGCCTAAGACAATCCAAACTCTGTTCATGTGTCGTCCCACGATGGTGGAATGACCTACCGAGCGCTACCAGAACAGGGGCGTCCCTGTCTATCTTCAAGAAGCTCCTGAAAACCCAGCTCTTCAGAGAGCATCTCCTATCCCAGCACTTACCTTGTACTTCCCTCCCCCCTCTATCTCTGCACTTTATCTTTCTGCTCTTCCTTCTATGCCTGCACCCTATCTCTACTCTGTCCCCTCTGACAGAGTCCGACTCCTGGGTTCCTTCTATGGAGCTTATTGTTAGCTTATTGTTAGCTTATTGTTAACTTTTTATAAAGCTGTTATATCTTCATTATAAGTCGCTTTGGATAAAAGCGTCTGATAAATACAGAAACATTAACACACTGCTCTCACCTGGTCATCTAATGGATAGGCCAGGACGGGTCAGGACGGGTCAGGATGGGTCATGACGGGTCAGGATAGGTCAGGACGGGTCAGGACGGGTCAGGATGGGTCAGGACTGCAGGCAGGACGGGTCAGGATAGGTCAGGACGGGTCAGGATAGGTCAGGACGGGTCGGGATAGGCCAGGACGGGTCAGGATAGGTCAGGACTGGTCAGGACGGGTCAGGACTGCAGGCAGGACGGGTCAGGATAGGTCAGGACGGGTCAAGATAGGCCAGGACGGGTCAGGATGGGTCAGGATAGGTCAGGACGGGTCAGGATAGGCCAGGACGGGTCAGGACGGGTCAGGGCGGGTCAGGATAGGCCAGGACGGGTCAGGACGGGTCAGGACTGCAGGCAGGACGGGTCAGGATAGGTCAGGACGGGTCAGGATAGGCCAGGATGGGTCAGGATGGGTCAGGGCGGGTCAGGATAGGCCAGGACGGGTCAGGACGGGTCAGGACTGCAGGCAGGATGGGTCAGGATAGGTCAGGACGGGTCAGGATAGGTCAGGACGGGTCGGGATAGGCCAGGACGGGTCAGGATAGGTCAGGACTGGTCAGGACGGGTCAGGACTGCAGGCAGGACGGGTCAGGATAGGTCAGGATAGGCCAGGACGGGTCAGGATGGGTCAGGATAGGTCAGGACGGGTCAGGATAGGCCAGGACGGGTCAGGATAGGTCAGGACTGGTCAGGACGGGTCAGGACTGCAGGCAGGATGGGTCAGGATAGGCCAGGACGGGTCAGGACGGGTCAGGATAGGTCAGGACGGGTCAGGACGGGTCAGGACTGCAGGCAGGATAGGTCAGGACGGGTCAGGATGGGTCAGGACGGGTCAGGATAGGTCAGGACGGGTCAGGACGGGTCAGGACTGCAGGCAGGATAGGTCAGGACGGGTCAGGATGGGTCAGGACGGGTCAGGATAGGTCAGGACGGGTCAGGATAGGTCAGGACGGGTCAGGACGGGTCAGGATGGGTCAGGACTGCAGGCAGGATGGGTCAGGATAGGTCAGGATGGGTCAGGATAGGTCAGGACGGGTCAGGATGGGTCAGGACTGCAGGCAGGACGGGTCAGGATAGGTCAGGATGGGTCAGGATAGGTCAGGACGGGTCAGGACTGCAGGCAGGACGGGTCAGGATAGGTCAGGATGGGTCAGGATAGGTCAGGACGGGTCAGGACTGCAGGCAGGACGGGTCAGGATAGGTCAGGACGGGTCAGGACGGGTCAGGACGGGTCAGGACTGGAGGCAGGACTGCAGGCGGCCCGTAGCCTCTTCTTCCTCGGCCTTTGGAACATGTGCAGAATGTGGGAAACACCTGGTCAACGGGTCTTTACTCTGGATCAAACGTCCATGAATCAGTTTTTTCCAGCTCCAGAGCGTTTTGTCCTCTGCCTCCTGCAGGTTTCTGCTTTCGGCTTCATCACCAGGAACTACGCCGCCTTCTCCGATCACTACTACGACCCGGTGCGGAGGCCGCTGAGGTTCTTCGCCAACCACGACCTGCAGATGGAGGGCCGACTGTGGGAGGCGCTGCACCTGCGGGGCGTCCTCAGGTTGTACCAGAGGGACGGAGGCAGCTGACGGAGGAGGTGGAGGCGCTGCACCTGCGGGGCGTCCTCAGGTTGTACCAGAGGGACGAAGGCAGCTGACGGAGGAGGTGGAGGCGCTGCACCTGCGGGGCGTCCTCAGGTTGTACCAGAGGGACGGAGGCAGCTGACGGAGGAGGCGGTGCAGCCAGGTGACCGCAGAGAAGCCGCCGGTCCTTCTGTGGATGTTTCCAAACTCAGGCGTCAGAGAACTGAACAGAACTCTTTGATTTTCCTTTTAAACCAGGAACTCAAGCTCTGCACAGTCGGTGCTTTTATCCCTTTGTTTTATACTGTACGACTGAATGTTAAAAAGGGACATTTTTGTTCTATTTTTGCACTGATGTTTATAAACATTTCAGCCATTTGTATGTTTTAAATCGAATGTTTTGATTAAAGGAGAATTTGATTAAAATAAAGATGAACACAGTCCATCCAGCTGTTCTGCGGCTCCGACCGTCCTCGGGTTGCAGGAACAGCTGGAGAAGCAGGAAACCTTCCTGCTGATATAAGTTTCCTCATCGGATACGTAACCCACCTGAGATTTAGCTCAGTGGGGAGGAGCATCTTTCACATCTTCTCTTCTATAATTGAGTTCAACTTTATTATTATTAAAGATCAGCTGTTGTTACAGATAATAAAATATAAATCAGCTGAAGTGTAGCAGAGAGGAACCTTCAGAGGTCTCCATCAGTGGGTTGGGCTGCTGTTTCTGTAGCTTAGCAACAACTCAGCTGATGATGTCACACACAGCGTCAGCAGGTAACTCAGGTGAACTGAGACAAAAACTCACAGCCAGCAGTTCAACATCTGGGCTGCAGAGAGGCTCCAGGATTCCACCATCTGTTGTTAACCAGCTCTGTGATCCTCCTCCTTTACTGTTAGCGCTCTGTCTGCAGTCTCTGTCTGCCCGGATAGTCTTAAAGCTGAGCAGAGAGCTGTTAGAGTTGTTACTGCAGCCAGGTCCAGGATTCCACCATCTGTTGTTAACCAGCTCTGTGATCCTCCTCCTTTACTGTTAGCGCTCTGTCTGCAGTCTCTGTCTGCCCGGATAGTCTTAAAGCTGAGCAGAGAGCTGTTAGAGTTGTTCCTGCAGCCAGGTCCAGGATTCCACCATCTGTTGTTAACCAGCTCTGTGATCCTCCTCCTTTACTGTTAGCGCTCTGTCTGCAGTCTCTGTCTGCCCAGATAGTCTGAAAGCTGAGCAGAGAGCTGTTAGAGTTGTTCCTGCAGCCAGGTCCAGGATTCCACCATCTGTTGTTAACCAGCTCTGTGATCCTCCTCCTTTACTGTTAGCGCTCTGTCTGCAGTCTCTGTCTGCCCGGATAGTCTTAAAGCTGAGCAGAGAGCTGTTAGAGTTGTTCCTGCAGCCAGGTCCAGGATTCCACCATCTGTTGTTAACCAGCTCTGTGATCCTCCTCCTTTACTGTTAGCGCTCTGTCTGCAGTCTCTGTCTGCCCGGATAGTCTTAAAGCTGAGCAGAGAGCTGTTAGAGTTGTTCCTGCAGCCAGGTCCAGGATTCCACCATCTGTTGCTAACCAGCTCTGTGATCCTCCTCCTTTACTGTTAGCGCTCTGTCTGCAGTCTCTGTCTGCCCGGATAGTCTTAAAGCTGAGCAGAGAGCTGTTAGAGTTGTTCCTGCAGCCTTTTTCCTTATTCCTTTTTTACGTTTTGTTGCTGCTTTTCTTTCTTTGTTGGATTGCGTCTTGAATCCATCGGATCCATCTTAACACTGAACTCAGTCCACCAAAGATCAGGTCGTCTCCAAACTTATCTGCAGGTAGTTATTACCTCAGTTCCAAAGAATTATCCATTTCATCCATCTCCAATGCTGCAAAACTTACCAGAATCTGAGGGTTTTACTGAATTAATTCCACCAGATTTTAAGCATCTTTAAGCTCCTCCTGAATCTGAGCCTCCTCTCCAGCACCCTGGAGGTTTCCTTGGGTTTTAGAAATAAGCTCCACCGTCTCGGGTCTGCTAAGCAGATATATCTGACATGTCTTGTTGTAAATGTTTTGATTCAACATCTGACCCCGTTTGACCTGTGATTAGATTTGAGCTTCAACCTTAGTTCCTTCATAATTTCTACTTGAATATTTGAGCTTCGGCCGATGACAGAAGAGATTTTGAATCTAAAGACTTTGTTTCCTGGTTCCATGAAATTCAAATAAATGTTGAAAATCTGTATTTTTACTGGTAAATACTCTGAGAAGAAGGTTTAAAGTGATTCACTTCTATTAAACCAGTGGGCGGGTCTCTGATGTTTCATTAAAGTTCTACCAGAACCGGAAGCAGATGAGTTTAGAAAATAAAGGCATGCTATACATCTTTTATTAAATACAAATATTTCTGTGTATATTGATGTATTTACTAAAGAATACTGATTTAATTTGCTTACTTTGAATCATAAGATGTTTGTGTTTTAAAGTAATAACATTTCAGAGGCTGGAAATTCTCAAAAATCCTAAAATTTAAACAGTTTGTCATGAAAATGAATCCAGACTCAGACTGGGATCATAGAAAGGTTCCAGTAACCGCTTGAATATTTAATTTTTCCATTCAGGTCATTATAAAACTGAAGGGGAAGCAAAGAAGCTTTTTTCGAATTATCAAACAATAAAGACGCGAAGGATCATTAGGAGATTAAAGCAGCTGATTTTTGTTCTAAAAACTAACAGAAACATTTTGTTAACACAGCGACTGACTGACAAAGTGTTCAGTTTGTACATAAATAAGGTAAAGTCCCTCCTGGGAAACAGTGATTATTACAAAAGTAAATAAGTGACAGGACAAGACAAATCAAAATATGCTTTTATTCCACTGCTGCCTTGGAAATACATATTAACTAAACTAAAGTTGAGTAAAAAGAGGTTTCAGTGGAGTTTAAATGCTAAATATCTGCTTTCGTTCAACTTAATTCAACAAACTGAACAACCAGGAGCTAATTTATTGGACTTTTTAGCAGTTTGAAGTTAGAAAAGGTAGTTTTTTTATTAGAAAACAAAAGTTTGACGTCACTCAGAATCAACAAAAGTTAAATATTTACTTTATATGACTGAATAAAGCTTCTTTAAAACGAGTTTATGAAGAGAATCAAAGAAATGAGAAAATAAGAAGAAGCCGCGTTGATATTTTATTTTGAAAGTACTTTCCGGAAGTTGCGTGTTGCGTTCACGGCAACTTGACATGTGTGTAAATTCTGGAGAATCCAGCGGAGTGAATGTGGCATTCAGGGAGAGGAGGGAAAGCCGAAGGAAGGCGAGGACACGAAGACAAGTTTAAAGTACCGAAGTCAGACATTTACACTCTTAAATATGCGCCGACATGACGTCGTAACTCAGCCCTTCTGGAAGTTTGTGGAAACGGGATTTTTCTGGAATATTTACACAAGGAATAACGCGACTTTCCTTCAGCAAACCGCTGCCGTGCTCCGTTAAAAAAGCAGCGGTTTGGGAGTTTCTGACGTTTCACCCACAAAGGTGAGTTGTGTTCTGCACGGGTTCCGACTGATTAGCGGTTCGGATGGAGGGAAACGGCTTCCCTCCGGTACCGACCAAACTTGGGTCCGAAGGTCGGCGCTGGAAGTGACGGTGTGTTTACATGCCGAACTTCTGCCGCGGTTTTCCAGCTTCTCCGCTGACTTTTCCCTCGGAGGCATAAAAGCGAGCTGCGTCCTGTTCCTGATTGATTAATTTCTTCTTTGAAGCACTTCTCTGCCTGAAATCCTGCTCCTGCCGAGGACCCGAAGCGCCTGAGGGAGGTGCAGGGAAGCGGGACATGCTGGCTGTAAATGGGACTGACAGCGCTGCTTCGGCCTCTCGGGCTGCCCGCTTATGTAATGGAGCCACCAGAGCAGACCAGTGTTTGCATGTGGACTCTTTGATCCGCCTGAAACTCTGAGGCCGTGTCTCGGTGTTGACCTGCAGAGAGCAGGGCTGTCAGTTATCTGGAGCAGAGATGAAGCTCCCACCAGCCTCCTCTTCCTCGTGTTTGAGCCCACTGGGCTGGAAGAGTTTAAATGGCTCAGATCATCTCTGAAAGAGGCAGGCCTGGATGTTTACACAGCAGAGAGGTGTTTGTAGTCCTGTAATTAAAGCTTCCTCTCATTTGGCAGCAGATCCAGCTCTGGTTTCACACCTGTCACAGGTGTGTGTGTGAGGTCTGAAAATACAATGATGCTGACGGAAAAAATGTGACAAAACATAAAAATAGAATAACAAGTCAGAAAAGATGATGACGGAACAAAAAAAAATCCAGCTTAGAAAATTAACATAAAAACCACACCAAAAAGAACAGGAAAGGAAAAGACAAAAAGGAAAGAAAAGGAAAGACAAATTAAAACAGCAAAAACCGACCAAAGGAACAACAAAGACAACATAAAACAGCAAAAACCGACCAAAGGAACCAAAAAGACAAATTAAAACAGCAAAAATAGACCAAAGGAACAACAAAGACAACATAAAACAGCAAAAACAGACCAAAGGAACAACAAAGACAACATAAAACAGACCAAAGGAACCAGAAAGACAACATAGAACAGCAAAAACAGATCATAGGAATAAGAAAGACAAATTAAAACAGCAAAAACAGATCAAAGGAACAACAAAGACAACATAAAACAGCAAAAACAGACCAAAGGAACCAGAAAGACAACATAGAACAGCAAAAACAGATCATAGGAATAAGAAAGACAAATTAAAACAGCAAAAACAGACCAAATGAACAACAAAGACAACATAAAACAGCAAAAACAGACCAAAGGAACAACAAAGACAACATAAAACAGCAAAAACAGACCAAAGGAACAACAAAGACAACATAAAACAGCAAAAACAGATCAAAGGAACCAAAAAGACAAAATAAAACAGCAAAAACAGATCAAAGGAACCAAAAAGACAACATAAAACAGCAAAAACAGATCAAAGGAACCAAAAAGACAAAATAAAACAGCAAAAACATATCAAAGGAACCAAAAAGACAACATAAAACAGCAAAAACATATCAAAGGAACCAAAAAGACAAAATAAAACAGCAAAAACAGATCAAAGGAACAACAAAGACAACATAAAACAGCAAAAACAGATCAAAGGAACCAAAAAGACAAAATAAAACAGCAAAAACAGATCAAAGGAACCAAAAAGACAACATAAAACAGCAAAAACAGATCAAAGGAACCAAAAAGACAAAATAAAACAGCAAAAACATATCAAAGGAACCAAAAAGACAACATAAAACAGCAAAAACATATCAAAGGAACCAAAAAGACAAAATAAAACAGCAAAAACATATCAAAGGAACCAAAAAGACAAAATAAAACAGCAAAAACAGATCAAAGGAACCAAAAAGACAACATAAAACAGCAAAAACATATCAAAGGAACCAAAAAGACAACATAAAACAGGAAAAACATATCAAAGGAACCAAAAAGACAACATAAAACAGCAAAAACAGATCAAAGGAACCAAAAAGACAAAATAAAACAGCAAAAACAGATCAAAGGAACCAAAAAGACAACATAAAACAGCAAGAACAGATCAAAGGAACCAAAAAGACAACATAAAACAGGAAAAACATATCAAAGGAACCAAAAAGACAACATAAATCTTTCTATACCCACTTAATCTTTTGGTCAGGTCGCAGGGCGGCTGGAGTCTATCCCAGCGGTCGTAGGGCGAGAGGTAAACTACAACTGAACCTGGAACCTCTCGCTGTGAGGCGACACCACACCACCGTGAAAAGGCAACGTTTTAGAAAAGTTAATACAAAAGAAAACACAAGTTTAATATTTAAAAACGCTAATAAAACATTTCTGATGAATAAACAAAGAACAGAAAAAACTGATTAAATCAACAGTATTTTAGTCAACTTCATCAATTATTTTTCGTCTTATTTCGAAAAATTACTTCTTTACTAAAATGACTAGAAACTCAATATTTCTGATAAACTAGAAACAAAAAATAAGATAAGATTCATAGAAAAGCTAAATATTCGACAGAATGACGAGAAAAGACAAAATTTTAAATTCTTAGAAACAAAAACTAGATTAAAAAAAACACACAAAGAAGAAAACGCAACAAACCATTTAAAGAAGTCGTAAAACCCGAAGTTTTCTGATGTTTTAGCTGAGAATAAGACGGTCGAATCGTCTCCGTTTGTTAGATTTGAATAATTTTAAACTGTCAATAAAAAGACGATCGGATGAATCGATGATGTCATGATAGCTGCTGATGATGTCATTTTCTTCAGTTTGTCTTTTAATAAATTAAATGTTCTTGAGAAAATGTTTTGATCAGTTTTATGGATCAGGTGTGTTTATGGATCCTGGTTCTGATCGGTTTCTGTTGGTTCTGATCGGTTTCTGTTGGTTCTGATCGGTTTCTGTTGGTTCTGATCGGTTTCTGTTGATTCTGATCGGTTTCTGTTGGTTCTGATCGGTTTCTGTTGGTTCTGATCGGTTTCTGTTGGTTCTGATCGGTTTCTGTTCGTCCTCTCAGGTTCCTCCTCAGTCAAACCTCACCTGGACGCCTCACCTGGCGGGCGTTTCTGTGTCAGCGGGAGGAAGACTCACCTGGGGCGGGTCAGCATGAGGTTCTGAGGAGTTCTGAGGAGTTCTGAGCCGCCGGTCTGAGCTCGAGCGGGAGGATGGGGAAGGAGCAGGAGCTGCTGCAGGCGGTGAAGAGCGGCGACCTGCCGGCGACCCAGAAGCTGCTGTCCAAGCTGAAGACCAGCAGGAACAGTAAGTCCTCTTCCTCCGTTCTGCAGGCCGGGTTCGGGTCAGGCGTCCATTTTGGACTCAGAACCGCGTCCAACCGAGCAGGATTTCTGCTGCGAGCGTTTTTACGGACGCCATCAGAACTTCACGACTTTAGTAAAGCCTGAAACGGACCTTTCACAGAAAGACACCTAAAGATCTCAGTATTCCTCAGATTATTTCCCATCATGCACCTGGTGGAAGCAGCTTTTAGCCACAGCTGGCGGCGGGGGGGGGGGGGGGGGCTTTCACGGGATTTCTACTCTTTAATTACTCGGAGAATCATGAAGTTTATGAGATGATGATGATGATGATGTCATGATGATGATGTCATGACGATGATGATGATGTCATGACGATGATGATGATGTCATGACGATGATGATGATGTCATGACGATGATGATGATGTCATGATGATGATGTCGCTGCTAAAACGTGCTTCAGAGATAAAAATGAGGCGTGTTGTGGTTTCGGATTCTTCACGTCGGTCCCTGAACTGCTCGGCGTTGTCATGGAAACGCCACCTGAAGCCACAGCCCCACATCTGTGTGGCAGCCGGTATCTGAGCTCAGGTGTGAGCTGTGGAATGAAGAGAAGCTCCTTCACCTTCTGGGACCTTTTCTCCGACTCGTGACTCAACATTTCTGAGTAAAAGACTGAAAGTTTTTCTGTTTTCGTTTCTCTGGAGCCTTTTTATCGGTGAAATCATCCGATCTGATGGCTGCTGCTGCTCTTTAGTACAAAACGTCAGCTGCGAGCTTCAATTAAAGGTTGAATTTAACGTTTTTAATGTGGCGATGCAGCCCAGAATGATCGATATATGATCAATATATATATATATATACAGATATATCTGTAAAGAGCCACGTCGGCCGGCCTTTGCTGCCCCTGTGGAGGCTAAACTCCATCAGAGGGGGGGTGCTGGTTCAGTTCTTCTTCTCTGAGCTCATCTTCGCGGCGCAGAGAGCAGCTGATTGGTCCCTGATGGGAGGATGGAGACGTTAGAGTCAGCTGACTTCCTCCCATCCATCGCCTCTTTCTGACCTCTGACCTCCATGTTCGGGGTCTCTACGTGAGAACCACCCCGTCTGGGAGCTCTTTAGCTCCAGGATTGAACATCCACAGCCTCTCGTTTCACTTTTGAGGGACTTGTGTGACCCAGACTCCGTCCTCATGACATCTGGTGCTTCAGCATCACACAAGGAGCTCCCAGATGGTGCCCAGCTGGGATTAAAGGGAATTATAGCTCTATGGGAGGGGTTTGTGGGCAGTTTCACTGTCATAGCTCTGCTGTTCGCTGTCACCACGAGTCAAAGATCTGTTTGGATGACGATGGCCTGAGGAAGTTACAGATTCGTCTTCAGAGGAGCTAAAAGTGGGGGTCATTCGGGGTTAGGGACCATCTGAAGCCTTGCTTCCTCCGCTGTTACCTGTAAACAGAGCCGTAACGTGGACATGTTTCCGCCCACATGTTGTAAAGTTAGCTTCTTGCACAACAACTTTTCCCGCATGTTTTGCACCGTCCGTGTGGCTGAGCTGCAGAGATCCCTCCTTGCGCCCTTTTGACCTTTCTTCACGCTGATCCAGCTCTTCATCTAAACGCCTCACATCATAAATCTTCAGCCTCATAAAAGCTAATCTTTCAAAAGGCCGTGGAGTCTGGAGGGTTTCGGACATTTAAACCCCAAATGATAGCCCGTAACGTCCCATCACATCACCATCTGTCTGCGTTTGAACAAAAGTGTGCCGCGGGAGGTGCTGCGTTCGCTGTAGAAGCTCATCAGCGGCCCATTATCAGAGCCTCGTAACGCCGTCGTGTCTCTTTGAAAAGGCTGACACCCACTCAGGGGCGCTTTCATGTCTTATTCATGAGTTTGGGTTCACACGAGGCTCGGCCAATCGGCTCCCAGACACAGCTTCTCTTTCACCTCCAGCTCGGCTCAGATCAGCCGGTTCTGATCGCAGCGTTTGGAGAGGAAGTTTATCTGTTAGAGCCCCCGGTTCTCTCCAGGAAGTCTTCATCCAAGGAAATTATGCGATGAACCTTCAGATAAATCCGCTTTTTATTTATTTGGTTGTTTGTTTTTACAAGTTGAATAAGATCAGAGCGAATATATGACGTCAAAGATGTTTATAACCGTAGTTTAAAGGCAAGAAATAACGCCCAAAAGGCCTCGGTAACACCTGAAGTTACTGCAGTTTGACTGGATCAGAGGCTTGATGTTCTGCCAGCTGCTGTTTTGTGGATAAATGAATGAATGAAGAAGGTCTGCGTTTCCTCTGACTGTCGAATAAAGCCGATAAGTGTGATCAATACTTCTGTCATAAAGCTTCTGTCGTGTTTAAGAGACTTTCTGTTGGAGCCGATCCCTGCGATGGTGATATTTTAATGTCTTTAATAACCTGAAAAGGCAGCAGCAGGTGTAAAAAATGGTTGGATGGGATCCATCTATGGGAAAACAGATTCAAATAACAGTCAAATAATGGAAGTAAAACCAGCCTCAGCTTTCAGTTTTACCTCCGAAAAGGACGAGTTTTACAGCTTTTTGATGAATCAAATGAAACGAAGGTGCTATGGAAGTCTGGGAGTTCCTTCTGCTTACGTTCCTTAAGCTACGACAACATGAAGGGACCAAAGGGTCCGATAATCTCAGCTTTCTGATTGGTTTGTTTGTGATTCGAACCACAGGACTGAATGTCGAGTTTCAGAGCCTCAATGTGAGGCTAAAGTTAGTCACCGTGTGTTTCCACAAGGAAAAAGTAGGCTCCCATCAATGCTGACCGGGGCCGTAGCCGATAAAAACTCATGCAGAATCATTTGAGCTGAATATTGATGAAACACTTTGATGTTGTGTGATCAGTGGGAAATAAGAAAAAACGAGGAGAAAAATCAGAGAAAAAGAGGAAACATGTTTAAAGTTTGGGAGCGTTTCATAGAAAAGAGAAAACACTGTACAGTGTGTCCATTGTAACAGCAGGTTAGCGTAGCATGATAGCACATGATAGCACTCAATGCTACAGCATCTCAGCAGAAAGCAGCCAGTTCACATATCGAGTCCACAGAGCAGAACAAACACAAGGGAACATTTTGCTTTAGCATTTTAATGGAAATCAGTCGGCTTGTTAGCTGAGAAGGAAGCTAGCGGAGAACAGAAGGATGCTAGCGAAGAACAGAAGGAAGCTAGCGGAGAACGGGAGGAAGCTAGCGGAGAACAGAAGGAAGCTAGCGGAGAACAGAAGGAAGCTAGCGGAGAACAGAAGGAAGCTAGCGGAGAACAGAAGGAAGCTAGCGGAGAACAGAAGGAAGCTAGCAGAGGACAGAAGGAAGCTAGCGAAGAACAGAAGGAAGCTAGCAGAGAACAGAAGGAAGCTAGCAGAGAACAGGAGGAAGCTAGCAGAGAACAGAAGGAAGCTAGCGGAGAACAGGAGGAAGCTAGCGAAGAACAGGAGGAAGCTAGCGGAGAACAGGAGGAAGCTAGCGGAGAACAGGAGGAAGCTAGCGGAGAACAGAAGGAAGCTAGCGGAGAACGGAAGGAAGCTAGCGGAGAACTGGAGGAAGCTAGCGGAGAACAGAAGGAAGCTAGCAGAGAACAAAAGGAAGCTAGCGGAGAACAGAAGGAAGCTAGCAGAGGACAAAAGGAAGCTAGCAGAGAACAGAAGGAAGTTAAATGTTTCAGAGGCTAAAGTTAGTCACCGTGTGTTTCCACAAGGAAAAAGTCGGCTGTGTTCACACCTGCAGCCCTGAGTGCAGCACCCTCATTAGCGTGTCCCATCAATGCTGACCGGGGCCGTAGCCAATAAAAACTCATGCAGAATCATTTGAGCTGAATATTGATGAAACACTTTGATGTTGTGTGATCAGTGGGAAATGGGCTAAAGAGCTGGTTATCTCGTAATAACCAGGTTGTCGGTTTGAGCCCCTCATTAGGCACCAGCTGAGGTTTAACGGCTGCAGCCACCGTTTGTTGAACATAAGTTTTTATGTTTTCTGTGGCTTTCTTCCTTTATTTTGTTGCTCTATAATGTGAAATAGTGTCAAAACAAAAGAAAACGTAATAAAAAAGTGTTTAAGGGGTTCAGGTTGGGCAGCATTCGGCTCGGGAAGCTTCCAGAAAGCAGTTTTCTGCACACGCCGCTCGCTGTCAAACGCCTCCCTGCTGACAGTGGAGGAATAAGTGAGTCATTCCCGATGCTTCGAATGTAACAAAGTGCAGAAAAGCCCGAAACAGGACGTTTCCTTTGACACACGCCGTCAGAAACAGAGACTGTTTGTTCAGCTTGTTTCTTCCTGAGTGCTGAAGACGTTTGGTGGGGCTCTGCTTCCGCCTTCTCTTCTCAACCCACAAACTGGGGCATAATGGGGGGGGGTTTCCAGTCTCCTCCCACCGCGGCGGATTTGAGTGGAAGTGTTAAAACCTTTCAGACGGTGCGTGACATTCTGCCTCTGTGTTTGAGCTGCTGGTGTTTGCCTGTCAACTCTGCTGTTGCTGTGCTAAATGTTTAATTGACCCGCTCCACAGACAGGTCCCCCACAGACTCCTAAAGTAGGCCGGTCATGACATACCTTTGAGTTGGGGACACAAAGCTCCTGTGTTGGGACCAAGGGGCCCCTCGGGACCCCCGGCTGTCGGTGTTTCAGGACTGATTCTGACGTTTCTCCTTTAAATGAGCCCAAAGTCTTGACTGTGTTCAATAAATCACAGCCTCACAGTCTCGCTTTTATGCAGAAAACAGCAGCAAAAAGTGAGTGACTTGATGTAGAAACCAGCGAGAAAAAGACGACTGAAACAGGGTTTGAAGTGAGGAGAAATGGGGTCACAGCAGGGGGGGATTCTTCAACTTTCCCTTTCTGTAACTTTAGTTTTTTAGTTCATTCTTCTGTCAGAGCTGCACTCTGATCCACTTTAGTCTGAACCGTCACAGGCTGATCAGAAGATCTGGTTCTGATGAGCCCGGCTGCAGCTGTGTTTGTGGTCCAGGTGTCGCTCGGACAGTGAATGCATCATTCAGGCCCGATTCCTCAAATAACTCGGTTACAAAAAGCTCTTCGTTTAACTCCCACCAGCATGTTCTGCGTAGTGGTCACACAACGTGCACGTGCACGTGCGCACGTTTGTAGCAGCTTGATTTGATGGAGGAAACCGGAGAAAAAAATACGAGGAGCAAAATCAGAGAAAAAGAGGAAACATTTTAAAGTTTGGGAGCGTTTCATAGAAAAGAGAAAACACTGTACAGTGTGTCCATTATAACAGCCAGTTAGCTTAGCATGATAGCACATGATAGCACTCAATGTTACAGCATCTCAGCAGAAAGCAGCCAGTTCACATATCAAGTCCACAGAGCGGAACAAACACAAGGGAAGATGTTGCTTTAGCATTTTAATGGAATTCAGTCGGGTTGTTAGCTCTGAAACTTGCAGAGAACAGAAAGAAGCTAACAGAAAACAAAGAAGCTAGTGGAGAACAGAAAGAAGCTAGCTGAGAACAGAAAGAAGCTAGCGGAGAACAGAAAGAAGCTAGCGGAGAACAGAAAGAAGCTAGTGGAGAACAGAAAGAAGCTAGCGGAGAACAGAAAGAAGCTAGTGGAGAACAGAAAGAAGCTAGTGGAGAACAGAAAGAAGCTAGTGGAGAACAGAAAGAAGCTAGTGGAGAACAGAAAGAAGCTAGTGGAGAACAGAAAGAAGCTAGCGGAGAACAGAAAGAAGCTAACAGAAAACAAAGAAGCTAGTGGAGAACAGAAAGAAGCTAGCGGAGAACAGAAGGAAGCTAGCGGAGAACAGAAAGAAGCTAGCGGAGAACAGAAGGAAGCTAGCGGAGAACAGAAAGAAGCTAGCGGAGAACAGAAAGAAGCTAGCGGAGAACAGAAAGAAGCTAGCGGAGAACAGAAAGAAGCTAGCGGAGAACAGAAAGAAGCTAGCGGAGAACAGAAAGAAGCTAGCGGAGAACAGAAAGAAGCTAGCGGAGAACAGAAAGAAGCTAGCGGAGAACAGAAAGAAGCTAGCGGAGAACAGAAAGAAGCTAGCGGAGAACAGAAAGAAGCTAGCGGAGAACAGAAGGAAGCTAGCGGAGAACAGAAAGAAGCTAGCGGAGAACAGAAGGAAGCTAGCGGAGAACAGAAAGAAGCTAGCGGAGAACAGAAAGAAGCTAGCGGAGAACAGAAAGAAGCTAGCGGAGAACAGAAAGAAGCTAGCGGAGAACAGAAAGAAGCTAGCGGAGAACAGAAAGAAGCTAGCGGAGAACAGAAAGAAGCTAGCGGAGAACAGAAAGAAGCTAGCGGAGAACAGAAAGAAGCTAACAGAGAACAGAAAGAAGCTAGTGGAGAACTGAAGGAAAGCTGTTCTTCTGACTGTGATCCTGAGTTCTCTTTTCAGTCAGTCTGATGCTCATGAATCCGAGCGTTTCCACTCAGGACATTTGCTCTGCTGGGTCTCACCTCGGATCGGCTTGACTCTCCCGCTGGTCGTTCTTCACGTGCACGCCTCACCTCACGTGCACGCCTCACCTCACGTGCACGCCTCACCTCACGTGCACGCCTGCTCCTCTGTGATGATGTTGGCCTGTGAGCTCAGAGCGGCGGCAGGAAACTCTTCCTTTTATAGAAGCTTTGAAATGAAAACGAGACCGTGATGAATGTAGTTCGAGGCTGCGTCCCGTGCACGTGTGCGTGCACGTGTGCGTGCACGTGTGCGTGCACGTGCACGTGTGTGTGTGTGTTGGCTGCTGGAGGTTTTCTTTATTTGCCGGGTTACGTAACGTGTTCTTCCTCCGCTGCTCCTCTTCTTGTCTTTTGTGAGTTTCCAGCTGAAGCTCAGAGGTCACGTGACTGACGGCGCCCTGACGTGCACGTGGTGCACGTGATGCACGTGGTGCACGTGGTGCACATGATGCTCGTCCTGCCTGTTCAAACCCACAAATCAAGTCTTTTCTTCTGAAGGATGACTGAAGTTGCAGCATTTATCGCAGATTCTGTGTAAATGTGAGCTGTTCTGGTTAAAGTCTCAGAGTTCAGCTTCAGCCGGATTCCGATTCAACCAAATTCAACCAACGACCCGCTTCAGTTACAGTTCTGTGTCATCCGGGCTTTTAAAAATACTGAGCCGGATGTCTCCAAAGAGCTCAGAAAAGTTGGCCCGGGCTGAACCTCGCAGCTGTTGGCCTGAGGATGATGTCACCGGAAGCCTCGACTCATTTTAGGCTTTTTGAACCGTCTTTTTGCCATGATGTGGACAGACGGCCCGTTTCTGAGGGGTTCTGGTTCTGGTTCTGGTTCTGCTGTGGTGTTGCAGAACCTTCTGAGGCTTTGGCGTCGCTGCAGTCAGATTCCAGGCTGATGAAGGGGCTGGGCAGCTGCAGGGTGCACATACCAGCACGGTGACATCAGTCTTCCCTGCATTCACGGCGCTCCGGCGCTCGGACAATGGCTGGCAGCGGCAGCTCAGGGGGGGGGGGCAGAAGAAGAAGCCGTGAGTGAGCCGTCAGGCTGAGCCGACAGGTCGCACACTGCTGCAGCCTCAGAGGGAAGTTTTCAGCCTCCTCACCGCAGTGCTGACCTAAATTAGACGCTCGGCGGTGAGAGACGCACAAATCAAAGGCTGAAAAGCGCCTCCTGAACAGCAGAAAATGAGAGGTTTGTCCAGAGAGGCTTCGTCTGCTCAGGCTGAGAAGATCCAAACATGAAGGATTAGCCTCGGATTAACGGGGCTAAGAAACACTTCAATAATAAATGATGTTTTGTGTCTTTTCTCAGCATTAAAACTTAATTTAACTTGTTAAAAATTCAGATTTTTAACTTTCTGAGCTGGAAGATTTGGGGGAAAATGAGAGGATGAAGAGAGAAAGATGAGACGTTCAGGGACCCATCTGATGTCCTGGAATCAGGCGAGCTGGGGGGGGGGGTTCTGTCAGAGTCCAGGAGTTGGTCTGCGGGGAAAAGTCGGGCTCCTCTGAACATGGAGCACTGAGCCTCTTCTTGTTTTAGCTTCAGACAGGAGGAGGAACACGTCCCACTTCACCGGAGCTTTAAGGCTTCAGAGGAGATTCTTTGAGTCTGAGATGAAACTGAGACTGAGGCAGCTTTCAAGTTCAAAGACTCAGAGCAGGAAACACCACGTTTGTGATGACAGGTGGTGCAGCTGACAGGTGGTGCAGCTGACAGGTGGTGCAGCCGACAGGTGGTGCAGCTGACAGGTGGTGCAGCTGACAGGTGGTGCAGCTGACAGGTGGTGCAGCAGGTGTTATTCCTCCGTCACAGTGCAGCCGACAGGTGGTGCAGCTGACAGGTGGTGCAGCTGACAGGTGGTGCAGCTGACAGGTGGTGCAGCAGGTGTTATTCCTCCGTCACAGTGCAGCTGACAGGTGGTGCAGCTGACAGGTGGTGCAGCTGACAGGTGGTGCAGCAGGTTTTATTCCTCCATCACAGTGCAGCCGACAGGTGGTGCAGCTGACAGGTGGTGCAGCTGACAGGTGGTGCAGCCGGTTTTATTCCTCCATCACAGTGCAGCCGACAGGTGGTGCAGCCGGTTTTATTCCTCCGTCACAGTGCAGCTGACAGGTGGTGCAGCCGGTTTTATTCCTCCGTCACAGTGCAGCTGACAGGTGGTGCAGCCGGTTTTATTCCTCCGTCACAGTGCAGCTGACAGGTGGTGCAGCCGGTTTTATTCCTCCGTCACAGTGCAGCTGACAGGTGGTGCAGCCGACAGGTGGTGCAGCTGACAGGTGGTGCAGCTGACAGGTGGTGCAGCTGACAGGTGGTGCAGCCGACAGGTGGTGCAGCTGACAGGTGGTGCAGCAGGTGTTATTGGTGGATCAGGTTTAGATCAGGTGATCGTTTTTTTCACAGTTTCAGGTCCAAAAATGAACCTTTTATTAACACAGAAAGGTCAGAGGTCAGGGTTCAGCCTGAAGGAGAGTTCAGGAGCAGCGGGACACCACCATGAAGGTGGATGGGGTGTAGTTTCACCCCGTGGTTCTGATTCTGTGGAGGTTCTGTGGGTCACGCTGTGTTTGTTGGGGCTCAGATCATGAAATCTGTCCTCTGAGCGTCTCTTTAACCCCTTTTTAAACAGCTGTGCTGCCACAGCTCTGGGGTTCTGCAGGACTTTTCCTCACAGGCAAAGCAGAGAATGAGGGAATTAAATCCTTTTTCCTGGAGCTGCTCAGCTCAGAGCTGAACGCATGTTCGGGTCCATTTCTCTCCTCCAAACCTCCGACCTACTGGATGTGCAGAAACTGTTGGATCATGGGTGATGTTTACATTCCTGCAGAGCTTTGGGTCGGAGGTTCAGGCTGAGTGAGGATGCAGGAGGCGGCTTATCGGCTGCTTTGGGTTGGTGACGCCGGTGCTATCTCTGCTGCTGATAAGAGCTGGAGGCGGAGCTGCTGCTCAGAGTCCGGATCAACAGTTCTGCAGCTTTCTGAAACCTTTAAAGTGTCCTGATCAACAGTTCTGCAGCTTTCTGAAACCTTTAAAGTGTCCTGATCAACAGTTCTGCAGCTTTCTGAAACCTTTAAAGTGTCCTGATCAACAGTTCTGCAGCTTTCTGAAACCTTTAAAGTGTCCTGATCAACAGTTCTGCAGCTTTCTGAAACCTTTAAAGTGTCCTGATCAACAGTTCTGCAGCTTTCTGAAACCTTTAAAGTGTCCTGATCAACAGTTCTGCAGCTTTCTGAAACCTTTAAAGTGTCCTGATCAACAGTTCTGCAGCTTTCTGAAACCTTTAAAGTGTCCTGATCAATAGTTCTGCAGCTTTCTGAAACCTTTAAAGTGTCCTGATCAATAGTTCTGCAGCTTTCTGAAACCTTTAAAGTGTCCTGATCAATAGTTCTGCAGCTTTCTGAAACCTTTAAAGTGTCCTGATCAACAGTTCTGCAGCTTTCTGAAACCTTTAAAGTGTCCTGATCAACAGTTCTGCAGCTTTCTGAAACCTTTAAAGTGTCCTGATCAACAGTTCTGCAGCTTTCTGAAACCTTTAAAGTGTCCTGATCAATAGTTCTGCAGCTTTCTGAAACCTTTAAAGTGTCCTGATCAATAGTTCTGCAGCTTTCTGAAACCTTTAAAGTGTCCTGATCAACAGTTCTGCAGCTTTCTGAAACCTTTAAAGTGTCCTGATCAACAGTTCTGCAGCTTTCTGAAACCTTTAAAGTGTCCTGATCAACAGTTCTGCAGCTTTCTGTAACCTTTAAAGTGTCCTGATCAACAGTTCTGCAGCTTTAAACCTTTAAAGTGTCCTGATCAACAGTTCTGCAGCTTTAAATCTTTAAAGTGTCCTGATCAACAGTTCTGCAGCTTTCTGAAACCTTTAAAGTGTCCTGATCAATAGTTCTGCAGCTTTCTGAAACCTTTAAAGTGTCCTGATCAACAGTTCTGCAGCTTTCTGAAACCTTTAAAGTGTCCTGATCAACAGTTCTGCAGCTTTCTGAAACCTTTAAAGTGTCCTGATCAACAGTTCTGCAGCTTTCTGTAACCTTTAAAGTGTCCTGATCAACCGTTCTGCAGCTTTCTGAAACCTTTAAAGTGTCCTGATCAACAGTTCTGCAGCTTTCTGTAACCTTTAAAGTGTCCTGATCAACAGTTCTGCAGCTTTCTGTAACCTTTAAAGTGTCCTGATCAACAGTTCTGCAGCTTTCTGAAACCTTTAAAGTGTCCTGATCAATAGTTCTGCAGCTTTCTGTAACCTTTAAAGTGTCCTGATCAATAGTTCTGCAGCTTTCTGTAACCTTTAAAGTGTCCTGATCAATAGTTCTGCAGCTTTCTGTAACCTTTAAAGTGTCCTGATCAATAGTTCTGCAGCTTTCTGTAACCTTTAAAGTGTCCTGATCAACAGTTCTGCAGCTTTCTGAAACCTTTAAAGTGTCCTGATCAACAGTTCTGCAGCTTTCTGTAACCTTTAAAGTGTCCTGATCAATAGTTCTGCAGCTTTCTGTAACCTTTAAAGTGTCCTGATCAATAGTTCTGCAGCTTTCTGAAACCTTTAAAGTGTCCTGATCAACAGTTCTGCAGCTTTCTGAGACCTTTAAAGTGTCCTGATCAACAGTTCTGCAGCTTTCTGAAACCTTTAAAGTGTCCTGATCAATAGTTCTGCAGCTTTCTGAAACCTTTAAAGTGTCCTGATCAACAGTTCTGCAGCTTTCTGAAACCTTTAAAGTGTCCTGATCAACAGTTCTGCAGCTTTCTGTAACCTTTAAAGTGTCCTGATCAACCGTTCTGCAGCTTTCTGAAACCTTTAAAGTGTCCTGATCAATAGTTCTGCAGCTTTCTGTAACCTTTAAAGTGTCCTGATCAACAGTTCTGCAGCTTTCTGTAACCTTTAAAGTGTCCTGATCAACAGTTCTGCAGCTTTCTGTAACCTTTAAAGTGTCCTGATCAACAGTTCTGCAGCTTTCTGAAACCTTTAAAGTGTCCTGATCAATAGTTCTGCAGCTTTCTGAAACCTTTAAAGTGTCCTGATCAACAGTTCTGCAGCTTTCTGAAACCTTTAAAGTGTCCTGATCAACAGTTCTGCAGCTTTCTGAAACCTTTAAAGTGTCCTGATCAATAGTTCTGCAGCTTTCTGAAACCTTTAAAGTGTCCTGATCAACAGTTCTGCAGCTTTCTGAAACCTTTAAAGTGTCCTGATCAACAGTTCTGCAGCTTTCTGGAACCTTTAAAGTGTCCTGATCAATAGTTCTGCAGCTTTCTGAAACCTTTAAAGTGTCCTGATCAACAGTTCTGCAGCTTTCTGGAACCTTTAAAGTGTCCTGATCAATAGTTCTGCAGCTTTCTGAAACCTTTAAAGTGTCCTGATCAACAGTTCTGCAGCTTTCTGAAACCTTTAAAGTGTCCTGATCAATAGTTCTGCAGCTTTCTGAAACCTTTAAAGTGTCCTGATCAACAGTTCTGCAGCTTTCTGAAACCTTTAAAGTGTCCTGATCAACAGTTCTGCAGCTTTCTGAGACCTTTAAAGTGTCCTGATCAATAGTTCTGCAGCTTTCTGAAACCTTTAAAGTGTCCTGATCAACAGTTCTGCAGCTTTCTGAAACCTTTAAAGTGTCCTGATCAATAGTTCTGCAGCTTTCTGAAACCTTTAAAGTGTCCTGATCAACAGTTCTGCAGCTTTCTGAAACCTTTAAAGTGTCCTGATCAATAGTTCTGCAGCTTTCTGAAACCTTTAAAGTGTCCTGATCAACAGTTCTGCAGCTTTCTGAAACCTTTAAAGTGTCCTGATCAACAGTTCTGCAGCTTTCTGAGACCTTTAAAGTGTCCTGATCAACAGTTCTGCAGCTTTCTGGAACCTTTAAAGTGTCCTGATCAACAGTTCTGCAGCTTTCTGAAACCTTTAAAGTGTCCTGATCAACAGTTCTGCAGCTTTCTGTAACCTTTAAAGTGTCCTGATCAATAGTTCTGCAGCTTTCTGAAACCTTTAAAGTGTCCTGATCAACAGTTCTGCAGCTTTCTGAAGCCTTTAAAGTGTCCTGATCAATAGTTCTGCAGCTTTCTGAAACCTTTAAAGTGTCCTGATCAACAGTTCTGCAGCTTTCTGAAACCTTTAAAGTGTCCTGATCAACAGTTCTGCAGCTTTCTGTAACCTTTAAAGTGTCCTGATCAACAGTTCTGCAGCTTTCTGAAACCTTTAAAGTGTCCTGATCAACAGTTCTGCAGCTTTCTGAAACCTTTAAAGTGTCCTGATCAACAGTTCTGCAGCTTTCTGAAACCTTTAAAGTGTCCTGATCAACAGTTCTGCAGCTTTCTGAAACCTTTAAAGTGTCCTGATCAATAGTTCTGCAGCTTTCTGAAACCTTTAAAGTGTCCTGATCAATAGTTCTGCAGCTTTCTGAAACCTTTAAAGTGTCCTGATCAACAGTTCTGCAGCTTTCTGAAACCTTTAAAGTGTCCTGATCAACAGTTCTGCAGCTTTCTGTAACCTTTAAAGTGTCCTGATCAATAGTTCTGCAGCTTTCTGAAACCTTTAAAGTGTCCTGATCAACAGTTCTGCAGCTTTCTGTAACCTTTAAAGTGTCCTGATCAACAGTTCTGCAGCTTTCTGAAGCTCTTTCAGTTTTTCTTTGGACATTTTCTGCTTTTTCCCTCATTTTCAGTCCTTCTTCTTCAGTATTTTCATGTTTTTTCTTTGTTCAGCCACTTAACTCTGACCTTTGACCCATTCAGGCAGAAAAAAGGCTCCTAACTCAAGGGATGAACCAGTGTTGTGTCGACACAGAACAGACAACTTAGCAAAGAAGCCATTTTAAACTGGATCTTTAGGCACTTTGTCACAAAGACACATCATTTGTTCCCATTTCTTTAGCTGCATCTATGAAAAACAGCAAAGAAAACACAGTTTGACAGACAGAAAATAGGATTTCTGCAGCAACAAGGTGATTCCCAAAGAGCTATTAGCTGTTATCTTATTTAATAAGATAATAAACAGCTAACAGGCTCCTGGCTGTTCCCACTTTGTATGTTTTATCTATTTCCTGCTTTCCAGTAAGTCCTCAAAATGTAAATAGTCCAGAAAACCCTTCAAAGTAACGTTTGAGCCGTTTAATGTCACTTCTTCTTCTTCTTTGGTGTTTTTACTGTTAAACGCTGCCAACTCTTGACTTTCTGCAGTGTAAAAACTGTAAAAAATGTGGTGTTTATGACTCAAAAAGTGAAGAATTAGCTTATCTTCTTCAGTTCTTGTTATAAAAGGAGTAAATTTCAGGATAATTTTCAGTTGGTGTTGATTAAAAATGCATCTAATCGTGTTATTCCCGGTTTTAAAGTCTCAGTAACGTTAAATCTGATGAAATAAAATGCTCTGCGAAGAGGAAACGTCTCATCAGACAGAAACAAACAGGATTTGCCTCCTTTTAACTGGTTTATTCTGACTTATTGGTCGGTTTTTGTGGCGTTTCGTTAAGGTTTCTGTGGAACCGTTTTCTTCTTCTGCTGTTTTAACAGTTTGAGGTGGATTAGCAGCTTGTTTTTCTTTGATTGTGGCCAGCAGAGACTCGGGGTTTGGGGGGTTTGTTGGAAGCTTCGTTTCTCTCCCTGACGGCGCTGCTTTCCTCAGGGAGGGGTCGGCCACACAATGCTGCCGCCTCCCACTTTGTGGAACAATTGTGTTGGGAAAGGAAGTGCAGAAGAGGCCCGGCTCAGAGTCCTGGCTTTGTTTCCAAGAGCCACTCCACGCCTCGAGAGCCTCCATCAACACAACACCTCCCCCCCCCCCCTTCCTCTGACGGCGAGTCACGGTCAGGTTACAGCGCCACGCCGCCACAGCGCACTCTTTAAGGCGCCCTGCCCGACTTCCTCGTCCACTTCAGCAGTGTTTTGCTCTGTCATTTCCTCCACCTCGGTAGGTTCGGTCGGAGGGTGAATACTTCCTTTTTTCTGCTCGTAAGCAGGATTATTTTGAAAGTAATCAACAGGTTTTCATTCAAGTTTTACCAGAAGTAAAGAATTAAGTTCATTGTAATCCAATTAAATCAGTCCAAATCATTCAGAGCCAATTAAAAAAGTCCTGAGCTGAGCTAACCTCTATTTGTGTTGCACAGCTTTTCATGGCACCTTAAAGAATGAGGACAACGCTTGAAAGTCTGAGCTCTTAAAACAGTTAAATATTTAATTTTATGGAGTTTTAACAACTATAAATATGTTTAAATTAAACTGAAAAACAACCAAAAAAACCAAAAAGGCACTGAGATACAAAACAATTGTAATCCAATTAATTAACATCCAACTTAGTCCAATTCATACAGAACCATTTAAAACAGTATCGCAGCTGAACTTCTCTCTGATCCTGAGCTGCAGGAGGCGACTGTGGAGAGAAAAAACTCCCTTTTAACAGGAAGAAACCTCCATCAGAACCAGAACCAGGAAGAAACCTCCATCAGAACCAGAACCAGGAAGAAACCTCCATCAGAACCAGGACCAGGAAGGGTCCATCTGCCTGGACCAGCTGGGGCTGAGAGGACAGGAAAGAGGGGACAACAAGCAGCGTAACACCAGGCCAGAGATACCTGCTGAGAGAGAGAAACACAAGTTAATGACAGCAATGATGTCATCTGTACATGGAGGGAGGAGAGGTGCATCATGGGAGCTCCCCCAGCAGGCTGGGCCTATAGCAGCAGAACTATGGGATGTTTCAGACTCACCTGAGCCATCCCTAACTATAAGCTTTATCAGAAAGGAAAGTTTCAGCCTGATCTTAAAGGTAGAGAGGGTGTCTGCTTCCTAAAGCCAAACTGGCAGCTGGTTCCACAGAGAGGGGCCTGATAACTGAAGGCTCTGCCTCCCATTCTGCTTTTAGGGGCCTGATAACTGAAGGCTCTGCCTCCCATTCTGCTTTTAGGGGCCTGATAACTGAAGGCTCTGCCTCTCATTCTGCTTTTAGGGGCCTGATAACTGAAGGCTCTGCCTCCCATTCTGCTTTTAGGGGTCTGATAACTGAAGGCTCTGCCTCCCATTCTGCTTTTAGGGGCCTGATAACTGAAGGCTCTGCCTCCCATTCTGCTTTTAGGGGCCTGATAACTGAAGGCTCTGCCTCCCATTCTGCTTTTAGGGGCCTGATAACTGAAGGCTCTGCCTCCCATTCTGCTTTTAGGGGCCTGATAACTGAAGGCTCTGCCTCCCATTCTGCTTTTAGGGGCCTGATAACTGAAGGCTCTGCCTCCCATTCTGCTTTTAGGGGCCTGATAACTGAAGGCTCTGCCTCCCATTCTGCTTTTAGGGGCCTGATAACTGAAGGCTCTGCCTCCCATTCTGCTTTTAGGGGCCTGATAACTGAAGACTCTGCCTCCCATTCTGCTTTTAGGGGCCTGATAACTGAAGGCTCTGCCTCCCATTCTGCTTTTAGGGGCCTGATAACTGAAGGCTCTGCCTCCCATTCTGCTTTTAGGGGCCTGATAACTGAAGGCTCTGCCTCCCATTCTGCTTTTAGGGGCCTGATAACTGAAGGCTCTGCCTCCCATTCTGCTTTTAGGAGCCTGATAACTGAAGGCTCTGCCTCCCATTCTGCTTTTAGGGGCCTGATAACTGAAGGCTCTGCCTCCCATTCTGCTTTTAGGGGCCTGATAACTGAAGGCTCTGCCTCCCATTCTGCTTTTAGGGGCCTGATAACTGAAGGCTCTGCCTCCCATTCTGCTTTTAGGGGCCTGATAACTGAAGGCTCTGCCTCCCATTCTGCTTTTAGGAGCCTGATAACTGAAGGCTCTGCCTCCCATTCTGCTTTTAGGGGCCTGATAACTGAAGGCTCTGCCTCCCATTCTGCTTTTAGGGGCCTGATAACTGAAGGCTCTGCCTCCCATTCTGCTTTTAGGGGCCTGATAACTGAAGGCTCTGCCTCCCATTCTGCTTTTAGGAGCCTGATAACTGAAGGCTCTGCCTCCCATTCTGCTTTTAGGGGCCTGATAACTGAAGGCTCTGCCTCCCATTCTGCTTTTAGGGGCCTGATAACTGAAGGCTCTGCCTCCCATTCTGCTTTTAGGGGCCTGATAACTGAAGGCTCTGCCTCCCATTCTGCTTTTAGGGGCCTGATAACTGAAGGCTCTGCCTCCCATTCTGCTTTTAGGGGCCTGATAACTGAAGGCTCTGCCTCCCATTCTGCTTTTAGAAACTTTGGGAACCACGAGACCCCAAAGAGAGACTCATTTTCTGTCTGAATTTGCTGAATTTTAAGGCTTAAAACAAACACAGATTATTTAAATTGTGTTACAACATGTCATGGAAACGATTACAGGAGATAAAAAGCCTGTGGCAGCAACATTAAATCGATGTTTTAATGCTTCTATATATATGTTTAACTGCAAACAAACACTCACCGAGTGAAAACTACAAGTCGTATTGAAACAGTTCTGGAACTGTGAGCAGCAGAACCTTGTTCTGGACACATTTTACTAATTTACTGTCTATTGTTGAGTTTTTATGGCAGGTTAAAGGACCCCTCACCTCCCAATCTGAAGAGAAAACTGGAAAGAATACAAATTTGGGTCAAAAAGAGGATGTTTTGATGGATAAATTGTAAAGAGGATAAATTTTAGGGAGCATGAACCCAACTCCCTGGATGTTTTTCAGGGAGTTGCATCACTTCCTGAAAAAAAAGATACAAAACTAATGTTTGCTGTAATTTTAACTCCATTTTTCTCCACACCAACAACTAAAAGTGTGAAATAAATCCCGTTTGGAGGTCCAGGTTCTGGTTCCCCTCAGATGTGAGACGAGGAACTCCTCTTCATCTCTGCAGCGCCTCGTTCAGTCAGCAGAAATAAAAATAATGCAAATAAAACCTCAGAGTAGCTCCGTCAGCTTGGCTGAGGGGAGGGCGCCAGAAACACATCAGGGTTCATCAACTCTGGCTTTTGGATCATCGATTGTTCTGGAAATTAGTTCTGACAAAGACGGCGGTCATCGTGCCTCCGTGGAGTGGACAGAACGAGACCCTGAGCTGAAACTGAAGATATCGCTTGGTTTCTTGTTCATCCAGAAACGCTCATTTCACTCATTTCACCTCCCAGAACCTGTTTGCTGCTCCAGCTGCTGTTTTAACATGTTGATCCAAACACCTGAACAACATCACGTGTCTTTACCTGCATTTTGAAGTGAACTCAGTCGGTAATGACTCCTTTGATGACTCAGTCGGTAATGACTCCTTTGATGACTCAGTCGGTAATGACTCGTCGGTGATGACTCAGTCGGTAATGACTCGTCGGTAATGACTCAGTCGGTAATGACTCCTTTGATGACTCAGTCTGTGATGACTCAGTCGGTAATGACTCCTTTGATGACTCAGTCTGTGATGACTCAGTCGGTAATGACTCCTTTGATGACTCAGTCGGTAATGACTCCTTTGATGACTCAGTCGGTAATGACTCGTCGGTGATGACTCAGTCGGTAATGACTCGTCGGTAATGACTCAGTCGGTAATGACTCCTTTGATGACTCAGTCTGTGATGACTCAGTCGGTAATGACTCCTTTGATGACTCAGTCTGTGATGACTCAGTCGGTAATGACTCCTTTGATGACTCAGTCGGTAATGACTCCTTTCATGACTCAGTCGGTAATGACTCGTCGGTGATGACTCAGTCGGTAATGACTCGTTGGTAATGACTCAGTCGGTAATGACTCCTTTGATGACTCAGTCTGTGATGACTCAGTCGGTAATGACTCCTTTGATGACTCAGTCTGTGATGACTCAGTCGGTAATGACTCCTTTGATGACTCAGTCGGTAATGACTCAGTCGGTAATGACTCAGTCGGTAATGACTCCTTTGATGACTCAGTCTGTGATGACTCCGTCGGTAATGACTCGTCGGTGATGACTCAGTCGGTAATGACTCCTTTGATGACTCAGTCTGTGATGACTCCGTCGGTAATGACTCCCGTTACATCGACAGTATCGGCTCATAACTTTGGTCTTGAACCATCTGGCTGGATTTTAAGATGAACTTTCCCTTTTAAAGACCCTTTTCTGGTTCCCTTTTAGCTTGAAACCACGAGGTCAGACTTCCTGAACTACGGGGCGGACCGAGGGTCACAGTCACGGAACGTGTCAACGTTTATAAATGAGTAAACTCGTTATTAACAAGTTAGATTAGAGAAATAATGTAAAACTGCACGAAAGTTCAAACCTTGGATGTTTATTTCTTCGTATTTCTCTCTGAAAACACGAACATAAAGTCAGCTTTTTCCCACATTTGTAACCAGTTTAACATCATATATCTTTTCATTATATCCTTCCTGACACATTGAATCAGGATCATCTCGATCTTTGGCATGAGTCAGAAATAAGAATGATCCTCAGATGGATGCTTTGGTCCCAGAACTCCACCGGCTGTGAAATCAGAAGCTGTCTGAAGGCTTTGATGAACAGGATGGAATCCTTCAAGAGGATGGAGGAAGTGGCTGCTTGTTAGTAAGATCCAGAGATCATAGGCACGAACAGAAACTGCGTCATGTGACCTGTTGTTTCTGGCCGCTGCTCAAACTGGACGGCGGGTTTATATTTAGACTCAGATGTAATCTGTGGAGTTGCAGAGTTTCAGGGAACTCTTTCTGACGGGCGCTGCTGCGGTTGTTTGGAGGACAGCCAGAGTTCATGAAAGGAAAGTCCGATTTAAAGCCGAGCTGCACCACATCCACCTCAGCTGATCGCCTCTTTGTCCTCAGAAACACAAAGCCTCCTGCAGACCTCTAATCATAGCCGTCTTATTTTAGTTTGTGGACTCCTTTTACTGCGGATTCTTTCTCAGTTTGGGCCCAAACGGGACCTGAAAATGTGCCGACTCCTGCAGAAACCGCCTCCTCCTCCTCTCTCTGTGCATTCTTGTGGCAGCAGATCCGCAGGACGTCAAACGTTCAGCTGAAGTTATAAAAGCTGCAGCTCTGGGCCTCTCCGCCTCGCTCCATAAACAGCATTAAAAATAACTCGGAGTAAATGTGCTGCAGATGATGGCGGCTTCAGGTTGGACATGACATCAGCTTCATCAGCCCCACAGTGCAGTCTGACTGAAAATAACATTGTTTTAGATGTGAAACATTTTTAGAAACCACAGCAACAATAGAGCCACAATTACAGCGCACGGCGCTTCACGTGCACATAGCTGTTGAATGAGAAGCAGCAGATGAAACTCATCAGAGTTTTTAGTGTTTTAGGGAAACGGGAGGAGAAAGCTTCTCTGGAAACTGAGTTTAATTTCATAGCACATTTAAACCAATAAATATAATTAACAACATCTAAAACAGCCGTAAACATGAGGAAAAATAAAGCGGTGAAAGGACGAGTCACGTGTCGGCTCCATAAAGCCTTAACTTTCCCCTCTGCTCGCTCGTTTTTAGCTAACATTAAGAACTGTTGCTCAGGATCATTTCACTGAAGTTTATCTTCGTAATGGCGGGTTCTACTGTTGATGTTTTGTGCAAGCAAAGGAAAAGAGAATCTCCAGCTGGGAAAGAAAAATGTAAGAAAATAAGATTTCCTAGTCAGGAACTCAGACTCCAAAATCAGAGAAAAAGAGGAAAAATGTCTAACGTTTGGGAGCATTTCATAGAAAACAGAAAATACTGTACAGTGTGTCCATTGTAAAAACCAGTTAGCTTAGCACGATAGCACAATGTCAATGCTACAGCCTCTCAGCAGGAAGCAGCCAGTTCGCATATTGAGTAACACATAAGGGAACATTTCACGTTAGCATTTTAATGGACAGAAGAACAGAAGGAAGCTGGCGGAGAACAGAAGGAAGCTAGCAGAGAGCAGAAGGAAGCTAGCAGAGAGCAGAAGGAAGCTAGCAGAGAGCAGAAGGAAGCTAGCAGAGAGCAGAAGGAAGCTAGCAGAGAACAGCAGGAAGCTAGGGGAGAACAGAAGGAAGCTAGCGGAGAACAGAAGGAAGCTAGCGGAGAGCAGAAGGAAGCTAGCGGAGAGCAGAAGGAAGCTAGCAGAGAACAGAAGGAAGCTAGCAGAGAGCAGAAGGAAGCTAGCAGAGAACAGAAGGAAACTAGCAGAGAACAGAAGGAAGCTAGCAGAGAACAGAAGGAAGCTAGCAGAGAGCAGAAGGAAGCTAGCAGAGAGCAGAAGGAAGCTAGCAGAGAACAGAAGGAAGCTAGCAGAGAGCAGAAGGAAGCTAGCAGAGAGCAGAAGGAAGCTAGCAGAGAACAGCAGGAAGCTAGGGGAGAACAGAAGGAAGCTAGCGGAGAACAGAAGGAAGCTAGCAGAGAGCAGAAGGAAGCTAGCGGAGAGCAGAAGGAAGCTAGGGGAGAACAGAAGGAAGCTAGCGGAGAGCAGAAGGAAGCTAGCAGAGAACAGAAGGAAGCTAGCGGAGAGCAGAAGGAAGCTAGCGGAGAGCAGAAGGAAGCTAGCGGAGAGCAGAAGGAAGCTAGCGGAGAGCAGAAGGAAGCTAGCGGAGAGCAGAAGGAAGCTAGCGGAGAGCAGAAGGAAGCTAGCGGAGAGCAGAAGGAAGCTAGGGGAGAACAGAAGGAAGCTAGCGGAGAGCAGAAGGAAGCTAGCAGAGAACAGAAGGAAGCTAGCGGAGAGCAGAAGGAAGCTAGCGGAGAGCAGAAGGAAGCTAGCAGAGAACAGAAGGAAGCTAGCAGAGAGCAGAAGGAAGCTAGCAGAGAGCAGAAGGAAGCTAGCAGAGAGCAGAAGGAAGCTAGCAGAGAGCAGAAGGAAGCTAGCAGAGAACAGAAGGAAGCTAGCGGAGAACAGAAGGACGCTAGCAGAGAGCAGAAGGAAGCTAGCAGAGAGCAGAAGGAAGCTAGCAGAGAACAGAAGGAAGCTAGCAGAGAGCAGAAGGAAGCTAGCAGAGAGCAGAAGGAAGCTAGCAGAGAACAGCAGGAAGCTAGGGGAGAACAGAAGGAAGCTAGCGGAGAACAGAAGGAAGCTAGCAGAGAGCAGAAGGAAGCTAGCGGAGAGCAGAAGGAAGCTAGGGGAGAACAGAAGGAAGCTAGCGGAGAGCAGAAGGAAGCTAGCAGAGAACAGAAGGAAGCTAGCGGAGAGCAGAAGGAAGCTAGCGGAGAGCAGAAGGAAGCTAGCGGAGAGCAGAAGGAAGCTAGCGGAGAGCAGAAGGAAGCTAGCGGAGAGCAGAAGGAAGCTAGCGGAGAGCAGAAGGAAGCTAGCGGAGAGCAGAAGGAAGCTAGGGGAGAACAGAAGGAAGCTAGCGGAGAGCAGAAGGAAGCTAGCGGAGAACAGAAGGAAGCTAGCGGAGAGCAGAAGGAAGCTAGCGGAGAGCAGAAGGAAGCTAGCAGAGAACAGAAGGAAGCTAGCAGAGAGCAGAAGGAAGCTAGCAGAGAGCAGAAGGAAGCTAGCAGAGAGCAGAAGGAAGCTAGCAGAGAGCAGAAGGAAGCTAGCAGAGAACAGAAGGAAGCTAGCGGAGAACAGAAGGACGCTAGCAGAGAGCAGAAGGAAGCTAGCGGAGAACAGAAGGAAGCTAGCGGAGAACAGAAGAAAGCTAGCAGAGAGCAGAAGGAAGCTAGCGGAGAACAGAAGAAAGCTAGCAGAGAACAGAAGGAAGCTAGCAGAGATCAGAAGGAAGCTAGCGGAGGACAGAAGGAAACTGAGGCAACTTGTGTTTATTGTGTTGGACAAATAAGCAGCACCGATAATGAGCGCCGTGGTCCCTAGATCCTGTTTGTCCGAATGTGGGGGAAAACGGTCCTATTCCTGAAAAGGTTCTGGAAACTGAAAAAGGTTCCTACAGTGGGAATGAGCCTAAAAATTAGCCTAAAAAAGCCTAAAGTGGCTAATTTCTGTTGAAATGTCACCAGAACTGCCCGCTAGCACAAGCATAGCATCATAATGTCCTAATGTGCCCATCAGAGCAGCTGCAGCCTGTTAATGTGAGCTAATATTCTAATACCTGCTGTTCCACAGTCCTGTGATCAGCATCAGGAGGTGTTTTTGGTCATATCACTGAGGAATAACTGTGGCTGAAGGCTGTCAGTTTTTCTCTTTTTAATAGTTTTTATTTTAAAAGTATTTCTTTTTCGATCCATTGATGAATTTGTGCATGAATCAGAGCTTCCTGCATCGGTTTAGGGTGACTGACGTCATCTTTAACCTGATAAACTGAGCTTTTGGTCTGATTTAAAACCTCTGGAGGGAGGACGGGATCATCTTAGATCTGAAGCTGCTCCTGTCCTGCGTTTGAAGGTGAATTCAGTCAGAAACCGTCAGATAAACATGAATCTGATGCTCAAACAGCTGCAGCTGCTAAACCTGATCCAGATCCCGGTGGTTCTGCAACACCAGTCGGATCAGCTGCAGCCACTCTGGTCTCAAACTGACTGAGTCATGTCGGGTCGGCTCTCAGAGCTCGTCTTGTGCTGAATGGAGGCAGCGCCGCCTCCTCCTTGTGTCTGGCTTTTCTTTTTCTGCTCATTTATTCTCATGAATTCTAAAATCCAGGTCATTATCAAAGCAGCGCCGCCGCCATCCCGGAGGGAACGCCCGCCGAAGCGCTCGGCACTTCAAACGCTCTTGTTTTTTGGAGGGCTGACGGAGTTCAGGGGATGTTAACATCAACATCCTTCAGGGATCGATCAGAGGCTGCTGCAGGTCTCAACCAGCAGAGCTCCAACAGCACTATGAACACATTAAAGCAGTGTCTTCAGTGCAGCTATGTTCACGCTCACCTTTCTCCTGATCGCACACCTCAGAACGCCATCGAAAGTCGTCTCGATGTGTATAAATGCAGCATAAAAACAGTAGAAATCATTTAGAAACTACGTTACCCATGAGGCTTTGCAGCTGAAACCGCTCCGTTGAGCCGTGGCTCATCATTAACAGGTGTTTGTGAGTGAGATGCATCATGGGAGTTGTAGTTGACTCTCACCTTCTGTGCTTTCAGAGCTGCTCGGATCCACCAAGAGGCTGAACGTGAACTATCAGGACTCCGATGGGTGAGTGATGAAGTCGCCCCGATGCGGAATAAATCTGTAGAAGAAGAAAACAAAGACACTCTTTCGCTTTGTTTTCTAGTTAATCGTTATGTGTATTTTCAGTAAATAAATCCTTATTATTTCTCTCTTTCCATTCTTCTTAATTCTCCTCTTTAACATGTTTTATTCTTTAAAAGTGGCCTCCAGTTTCCATCCTGCAGGAACTTTTTAAAGATTTTTAACAGATTTGAACCGGGTTTTAAGCGGTTTTAACCTCAGATCTTCTGCTTCTTGGTTCCTGAAGACGTTTCACGTCTCAGCTGAAAGCTTCTTCAGCTCTGAACGGGCTGGAGCGTCAGCTGATAAGGAACCAGCTGTTCCCTGTGAGGCTGTGGCGGTCCTTATCTGAGCCACAGGAGCACAAAGTGTCTCCTGAGTTCATAAAGCAGCAGTTCAGCCTCTCAGCTCTAAGTCAACACTGCTGTGGAAACAAAAGAGTCTGAGAGGGTCGTAAAAAAGCTGCCACAGAGGCCCGGGACCACCACCCCAGTCCTGAGGCTCCCTGAAGTGCCCGGCTCCTTTGTTGGAACCCGGAGGGGTCAGAGGTCAGCAGGGCAGTGGCTGGGACTCTGACCAGTGAGGATAAACGAGCTTGTTGAGTTAAGACTGAGACCAGAGAGGAGGTTCAGCTTCGAAAACACGATGAAACGGCGCCAGGTTTCTGGCAGGGTCTGAGCAGCGTTCAGGACAGATCTGCAGAAGAAGAATGCAGCTGCAGGCTCCGCCCCCTGCGGCTGTACCTGTGATGACATCACAGGATGAAGGGAGGCCGCTCCTCTGTGAGAAAAATGAGTGTTTGAGTCGGTGCCGACGCCTCCTGCGGCCCGCCGGCTCCTGTTTGGACCGGTTTCTATGGAGAGCAGAGCTGGAATGAGTCCCTCTGAATGGCTGCGACGGTGGGGGCTCCGGCCTTTTGTCCCGGAGGGGAGAGCGAGCTCCCGCCGCACAGCTGAGGGCACGAGAAGTCTGCTGCTCATGAAGCGTCCAAACAGACTCGGACTCATCCGCAGGCTGCAGAACGGAGTCCTGCTCAGAGTTAAACTCCTCCTTCATCCAGCTGCTGAGTCTGAAAATCCAAACCAGACGTCGGCGTTCTGTGTGGCCTGCAGGGATTCTGCAGTGAAATGTTCTCCGTGTGTCGGCCTCATAAAGCGCTGTTCAGAGCTACACCAAAACAACACAAATCGCCCTGTAAAGCACGAGCAGCTTTTACTGCACAGGTTCACTTACTTCCTGTTTGTGTTTCAGCTGATATTTTGTGGTTAACTGAGCCACAGCTGGCCTGGACCTTATTAGATCTCTTTTCTTGTTGTCTCCTCTGAGCTCAGATGATAACCCGTCAGACTCATGTTCAGCTGCCTGGTTCTGCTGGAGTAAAATTACCCTTTTTCACGTGTTCAGTTACTTCCTGCTTGGCAGCAAACACCTGGGTCCAAAGTGTTCATCCTGTGGATAAACCGTCTTTAATGCATAAGCTCCTCCCACCGGGCCGCCTTCTGTCATACGGACACATTGACAATGATCCACTAGCGTTACCTGCTCTGTGGCAGCTGTTTGTGGCGGCGGTCTGTGGCAGCTGTTTGTGGCGGCGGTCTGTGGCAGCTGTTTGTGACGGTCTGTGGCAGCTGTTTGTGACGGTCTGTGGCAGGTGTTTGCGGCGGTCTGTGGCAGCTGTTTGTGGCGGCGGTCTGTGGCAGCTGTTTGTGGCGGCGGTCTGTGGCAGCTGTTTGTGGCGGCGGTCTGTGGCAGCTGTTTGTGACGGTCTGTGGCAGCTGTTTGTGACGGTCTGTGGCAGGTGTTTGCGGCGGTCTGTGGCAGGTGTTTGCGGCGGTCTGTGGCAGGTGTTTTTGGCGGTCTGTGGCAGCTGTTTTTGGCGGTCTGTGGCAGCCGTTTGTGGCAGTCTGTGGCAGCTGTTTTTGGCGGTCTGTGGCAGGTGTTTTGCGGTCTGTGGCAGCCGTTTGCGGCAGTCTGTGGCAGCTGTTTTTGGCGGTCTGTGGCAGGTGTTTTGCGGTCTGTGGCAGCCGTTTGCGGCAGTCTGTGGCAGGTGTTTGCGGCAGTCTGTGGCAGCCGTTTGCGGCGGTCTGTGGCAGCCGTTTGCGGCAGTCTGTGGCAGCCGTTTGCGGCAGTCTGTGGCAGGTGTTTTGTGGCGGTCTGTGGCAGCCGTTTGTCTTCAGCCATATTTCTCCCCCTGGAGACGCCTCTGTCTGAAATGCTGAAATAAATCAGAGCTTCAACAACCTTTGAACAAACTCTGCGATGGACCGTGGTTTGTTCCGGTCTGACTCTGGAGAAACGACCCGGTTCCAAACAGCAGCAGAAACTGGGCCTTGACTTGCTGTTTGGGTCCCTGTTGGACATTAAAGAGAAAAGCTTCCCATTTTAAACGGTGTTTTCTGAGCTTTAATCTTAATGTGGAAGAAGCAGATTTCATGAACCTTCCTGAATAAACCTGCAGTTTCCCTCTTGTTGGGACTCTGAATCTCAGATGATTCACAGTGAAGTGGATCGGTCCTCAGCTTTTAGCTCGCAGCTGAATGAAGCTGTCCCTCGGCGCCGCTCACCTGACAGCCATCACACCTCTGACCTCACCTCTCATCGCCGCTCGTCATGAGGCGGAGGAGGCGGAGGAGGCGGCCCACAGGCAGACAGATCCTGACCTCCCCCTCCCTGCTGGTGTCATCCATGCAGACTGGAATGCAGCCCGCCGCTATCTGCTCCAACACCCCCCACACAGAGGGAGAGTCCCGCATCACATTCCTGCTGGTAGTGTCACATTCCTGAGCAGGCTCAGCCAATCACGGAGCTGTAAATCTTCCTCTGACTGCAGCCCCCCCCCACACCCCGCCATGACCAACAACAACATCTGATTCAGATCTCCACAACTCTGGAACCTTCCCAGGTTTCCTCAGCTGTCTGACTCTAAGAGTTTTACAGAAACTGAGACAAACAGAAGCTGAGAAACTCCTCCATGCATTCATCTCCAGACTCCATCACTGTCCTGGACTTTAAGCTGGACCCATCAAACATCTGCAGCTCATCAAACATCTGCAGCTCATCAAACATCTGCAGCTCAAACATCTGCAGCTCAAACATCTGCAGCTCATCAAACATCTGCAGCTCAAACATCTGCAGCTCATCAAACATCTGCAGCTCAAACATCTGCAGCTCAAACATCTGCAGCTCAAACATCTGCAGCTCAAACATCTGCAGCTCAAACATCTGCAGCTCAAACATCTGCAGCTCAAACATCTGCAGCTCAAACATCTGCAGCTCAAACATCTGCAGCTCATCACACATCTGCAGCTCATCACACATCTGCAGCTCAAACATCTGCAGCTCAAACATCTGCAGCTCATCACACATCTGCAGCTCAAACATCTGCAGCTCATCAAACATCTGCAGCTCAAACATCTGCAGCTCATCAAACATCTGCAGCTCAAACATCTGCAGCTCATCAAACATCTGCAGCTCATCACACATCTGCAGCTCAAACATCTGCAGCTCAAACATCTGCAGCTCATCCAGAACGCTGCTGCTGGAGTTTAAACCAGGACTCAGAGATCTGAACACATCCCACCAGCTTTAAAGTCTTTACTCTGGCTTCCAGTCAGTCACAGAATAGATTTTAAAGCTGCTGATGGTTTATAAATCCCAGAATCTGTGATATGTTCTGAGAATATAAACCCAGCAGAGCTCTTAGATCCAAGGACTCGGGTCAGCTGGTCCAGTCCAGAGTCCAGAATAAACCTGGAGAAGCAGCATTTAGCTGCTATGCTGCAAACAAGTGGAACAAACTGCCAGAGATAGGGTTAGAGTTAGGTTAGGTTAGATTAACCCAGGGATTAAACTGTCACCAAATGTTTTTAAATCCAGGTTAAAAACAGTTCTTTTCTCATGTGTCTCTGCATGAAATCTGCAGGATATCTGTTAACTTATCCAGACTGTTTTTATTAATTTTTTCTTTCTCTTTCCCATTTCTCTTCTTCTTTCATGTGTTATTAATGTGTTATTATGTGTTATTAATGTGTTATTATGTGTTATTAATGTGTTATTATGTGTTATTAATGTGTTATTATGTGTTATTAATGCTTCTTCTGCTCCCAGCTGCAGTGCTTTTACTTCATGTGAAGCACTTTGAATTGTTCTGTGCATGAAATGTGAATAAAATGAATAAGTTTGACTCGACCTGATGATGATGAGACAGAAACAGAAGCTGACCAACGATCAGCTGTTCTGGTCCTGGTTCTCCAAACCTCACCTGATTACTCAGCTTCAGGCTCATCTATATATCTATTATACACTGAGATCAGTTCGATGTGTTTTTCCTCACATTTCAGGCAGAAGTTGTTGTGTTTCAGCTGATATTTTGTGGTTAACTGAGCCACAGCTGGCCTGGACCTCAGCTTATTAGATCTTTTTTCTTGTTGTCTCCTCTCAGAGTTCAGATGCCGTTTGGTTCCAGCATCAAACCAACTTTATTTCACGTGTTTTGGTTTAAAAATAAAGCAGTCGGGTCATGAAAGTGACTTGCAGCTGCCGACAGATCTTTTTTGTTCAGGTGACTGATAGAAAAAGGACACATTTGGACACGTTTGAGTTGTTTCTGGGTCTTCATCAGCTCCTTTTCCTCCTCACACACAGCCAGTGATGCTGAAGTCTTCCTCTTCCTCCTGCTCTCTGTAATCCATCCATTAGCGCCACCGTTGCCCCGGGCGATCCCTGTTACACGGACGCCGTCGCTGTTATTACACAAGAGAAGAAAGGAAGGTCGAGCAGCACTAAAAGCCCCCCCTCCGTCTTTGTTCAGCTCTTTAAAGACGACTGGTGGCCTGTGGCTTTATCTCCTCTCCTGTGGGGGAGGACGCCGTCATCTGCAGGTGACGTTTAGAAATGTTCGGTCCGAGACGTTCAGCTCCTCCTGACGCAGGAAAATTAACTTCAGTTACATCTCTGAAGAAGTTTGTTTCAGGCTGGAGGCAGAAGAGGAGGAAGATCACCTGTTATTATTATTATAATTATTATTATTATTCATAGGTTATTATTTATCTATTTATTATTATTATTATTATTATTATTATTATTATTATTATTATTATTATTATTCATAGGTTATTATTTATCTATTTATTATTATTATGGTTATTCATAATCGGTTATTATTTATTATTATTATTATTAATCGGTTATTATTTATTTATTATTGTTATTATTATTGTTATTATTATTATTATTATTATTAATCACGGTTATTATGAATAATTTATTATTATTATTATTATTATTATTATCCATCACCGGTTATTATTATTATTATTATTCATAATCGGTTATTATTATTATTAATCGGTTATTTATTATTATTATTATTATTATTATTATCCATCACCGGTTATTATTTATTATTATTATTTATTTATTATTATTATTATCCATCGGTTATTATTTATTTAATTATTATTATTATTATTATTATCATTCATCGGTTATTATTTATTATTATTATTTATTGTTTAGTATTATTATAATTATTATTATTTATCACCGGTTATTATTTATTATTATTATCATTTATCGCGGTTATTATTTATCTCCGGTTATTATTTAGCATCAGTTATACTGTCCTTGAATTATTAGAATAGATCGAAGGTCGTTTTTAAAGAGCCTGAATAACCGGTCACACGGTTCCTTTTTTGCTGCCATGTTGGTGTTTTTTGGGTTTGAGCCCAAGAAGAGCGTCAGAAAAGGCCCTGGTGGCCCCCTGAGGACCGCTGGGCCCAACAAAGGCCCTCCTGAGGTAGAAAAACAAGAGTCTGATGGTTCCCCATCAGATGGCCTGGAAGCAGAGTCTGTCTGACGTGTTCCCAGGTGTGGTTCACCTGTGTGACTCAGCCTGCCTCCTCCCTCCTGTTTGTTCACTCTGCGGCGAGTCCAGACACACCAGAACTGATTCAGCCTCCTAATGAAGCCACGGTTTCCTGCGAGCTCCTGCCTTTAAGGTGTCTGCTCTTCCTCTGGTGTTGGACAGACTGATTTCACACTGAGGCTCTGCAGTAAACAGCTGGCGTCTGAAGGCCTTTTCAGGCACAGTATGTGACACATGTCGCCTGCTGAGGCTGCTGAAACGACGCCTTTGTGTCCCGTGGAGATGCCAGAGGAGCTGCCATCTGACAGCTCCTGAGTAACGCCGGGCTGTTGCAACACGGCAGTAAACGTGAGCTGTTGAGTAATCGTTTCAGGCTGTGTGGAAAGGATCTGAAACCTTTTTAATGTCTGAAACTGAAGCCAAACTTTGTGCTGCAGCCTATCAAACTGGAACAAATGCTGTGGATTTAACACTGAGCTTCATTTCACTCATTGGATCCAGAACTTGAGGCAGTTTCAGGCCGTCTTTACTGGATTAGATCCTCCCAGAAGGATGTTTGTAGCTTTGTTTCTGTAAAATTTGAGGCCGTAAAATGTTTGGTACCCTGAGTGGGAAAAGCTGTTCCTCCCGTTCTGGACCTGGAAACTCTGGGAACTGCACCAAGCCTGCAGTCCAGGCCCGGATCAGTGGCTTTACAGGGAATTATTAGATCTTTATGAGATCTTTTACTCCAAATCTTACAGGAAGCCAGTGAACAGAGGCTGAAACGGGACAGATTCAGTCAGTAATGTGGAGTCGTCAATCAGCTGCAGTTTAGTTGGTGTTGGATGGACCAGTTTGGACCGGTTTGGGCCGGTTTGAACCAGTTTGGGCCAGTTTGAACCAGTTTGGACCAGTTTGGACCGTTTTGGACCGGTTTGGACCAGTTTGGACCGGTTTGGACCGGATTAGGCCAGTTTGGGCCAGTTTGGGCCAGTTTGGACCAGTTTGGACCGGTTTGGACCGGATTAGGCCAGGTTGGGCCAGTTTGGACCGGTTTGGGCCAGTTTGGACCGGTTTGGACCGGATTAGGCCAGTTTGGACCGGTTTGGACCGGTTTGGACCGGTTTGGACCGTTTTGGATCGGTTTGGACCAGTTTGGACCGGTTTGGACCGGATTAGGCCAGTTTGGACCGGTTTGGACCAGTTTGGACCGTTTTGGACCGGTTTGGACTGGTTTGGACCGGTTTGGACCAGTTTGGACCGATTTGGACCAGATTAGGCCAGTTTGGACCGGTTTGGACCGGTTTATCAGCATCACTTTAGAACAGATTGTTCCTCATCTTTTGTTGCTGAAAGGAAGATGTTCTATTGTAGAAATGCAGAACAAACCAAAGATCAAAAGTGTTGCAAGTGGCTCCATTTGCAGATTTATTGATCGATGATTTATTGATCAGCTTTAGGCCCTCGTTCTTCTTCTTCTTCTCTACACCCTCCTCAATCGATTAAATCTTGCATCTCGGCCTCAGGGCCTTCCAAACGTTGATCAATAAAATGTTTTTATGAAAGACTTGTTTGATCTGAGTTTCATGAACACAACTATGAAGAAAGCTTCAAACTTCTGATCTTTTCCATGTTTTTCTGTCATTTTATCCACACAAAAACAACAGAAAATCAGTAAAAAGTCTTTAATCAGATCCTGATTCTTCGCTGTTTGAATTGCAGAGAACTGGTGTTTAAATCTGTTAGTTTCATCTGTTCTCAGAGTCCAGAAATCATCAGTGAGGAGGAGGGAAAAAAGCTCAGTGATTATTGTAACAGCATCTTTAAAAAGTCAGTCAGACACCTGCAGCTCATCCAGAACTCAGCTGCTGGAGTCCTACTGAGACCAAAGAAGTGGAGCAGCTCAGTCCAGCTGTGAGGTCTTTCCACCGGCTGCCGGTCCATCAGAGGATAGACTTTAAGGTTCTGATGCCGGTCCATCAGAGGATAGACTTTAAGGTTCTGCTGCCGGTCCATCAGAGGATAGACTTTAAGGTTCTGCTGCCGGTCCATCAGAGGATAGACTTTAAGGTTCTGATGCCGGTCCATCAGAGGATAGACTTTAAGGTTCTGATGCCGGTCCATCAGAGGATAGACTTTAAAGTTCTGATGCTGGTCCATCAGAGGATAGACTTTAAGGTTCTGATGCCGGTCCATCAGAGGATAGACTTTAAAGTTCTGATGCCGGTCCATCAGAGGATAGACTTTAAAGTTCTGATGCTGGTCCATCAGAGGATAGACTTTAAGGTTCTGATGCTGGTCCATCAGAGGATAGACTTTAAAGTTCTGATGCTGGTCCATCAGAGGATAGACTTTAAAGTTCTGATGCCGGTCCATCAGAGGATAGACTTTAAAGTTCTGATGCTGGTCCATCAGAGGATAGACTTTAAGGTTCTGATGCTGGTCCATCAGAGGATAGACTTTAAAGTTCTGATGCTGGTCCATCAGAGGATAGACTTTAAGGTTCTGCTGCCGGTCCATCAGAGGATAGACTTTAAAGTTCTGCTGCCGGTCCATCAGAGGATAGACTTTAAAGTTCTGCTGCCGGTCCATCAGAGGATAGACTTTAAAGCTCTGATGCTGCTCTATAAAGCTCTGAATGGTCCAAAATACATCAGTGACCTCCTGACCCACTATGAACCTCCCAGACCCCTCAGGTCATCTGGATCCGGTTCTTTATCAGTTCCCAGAGTCAGAACCAGACCTGGAGAAGCTGCATTCAGCTTCTATGCTCCACATGTCTGGAACAAACTCCCAGAAAGCCTCAGATCAGCTGAAACTCTCAGGATTTAAGTCCAGGCTGAAGAAACATCTGTTTTCAGCTGCTTTTGAATAAGCTTGAGTTTCATATTTTAACTCCTGATTTTATCTTTCATATATATATAATCTTTTCTGATTTTATCTATTGTTCCTATTTCTTTCTTTTGCTTAAATTTTAAATCCTGCTTTTTATTTCTTCTGTTTTAATGTCTAAAGCACTTTGAATCATCAGTTGTTGAATTGTTCTATAAAATATCCAACATCAGAGCGTCTGATCTACAGATAATTAGATTTATCAGCCTAACGGCAGTAATGTTCGTCTTGTTTCCTGATGATGAGGAAGCATCATGTTTGAGGTCCTAATCCAGAATCCTGTGGAACACCAGAACAAAGTCTGGTTTGAACCATTTCCTGACACATCCAACCATCTCCTGCGATTCTTTAAAAGATGATTTAATCTGTCCTGAACCAACACTAAATGTTTGAGCTCACAGCTTCCTGTCGGCTTTATAAACGCCGTGAACCGAGTGGTCGTGTCCCTGGACCGCAGTCTGACCTTTTATCACCAGAAACTGCAGCCGAACAGGAGCGTCTTTGTCTCCATCCACAGATAAAGTTTATATTTATGCTCTTATCAGTGAACGCGGGGTCATGACATCTGCTGACCCGTTTTCATGATTATTATATCTAATCAAGCTCTGAAAACAAATTAAAGTGGATTAGTGCGTAATGAGAGTCAGCCCAGATCGGTCAGTTCATCCTGGATCTTTTAAGTGAACAGAATCCAGGAAGAATGAGTGAGAAACTGACTGAAAATCACATGTTAAAGCAGCTCCAGACTGTCGCTCTGCTCTAATAAAACTGATTTTATACCCACAGAATCACCCTTAAAGCAGCTCAAAGACGGCGTCTGCAGTGAGTTCAGCTGATCTGACAGAATCACAGTTAAAGCAGCTCCAGACTGTCGCTCTGCTCTAATAAAACTGATTTTATAACCACAGAATCACCCTTAAAGTAGCTCAAAGACGGCGTCTGCAGTGAGTTCAGCTGATCTGACAGAATCACAGTTAAAGCAGCTCCAGACTGTCGCTCTGCTCTAATAAAACCCTGATTTTATACCCACAGAATCACCCTTAAAGTAGCTCAAAGACAGCGTCTGCAGTGAGTTCAGCTGATCTGACAGAATCACAGTTAAAGCAGCTCCAGACTGTCGCTCTGCTCTAATAAAACTGATTTTATAACCACAGAATCACCCTTAAAGTAGCTCAAAGACGGCGTCTGCAGTGAGTTCAGCTGATCTGACAGAATCACAGTTAAAGCAGCTCCAGACTGTCGCTCTGCTCTAATAAAACTGATTTTATAACCACAGAATCACCCTTAAAGTAGCTCAAAGACGGCGTCTGCAGTGAGTTCAGCTGATCTGACAGAATCACAGTTAAAGTAGCTCCAGACTGTCGCTCTGCTCTAATAAAACTGATTTTATACCCACAGAATCACCCTTAAAGTAGCTTAAAGACTACTTCTGATGCATTGGAAAAAGACAGAAGCACCCACCACAAAGATGTGGCTTTAGTGATCTCACTAACACTCTGCATTTAGAGAGAATTAAATATATTCTCGTGGATAAACTCCCGATATCTGAAAAAATTTGGTCATTATCTCACGCCTCGTAGTGGCAATTAATTTATTTATTTTTTTTGTCCTGTATTAAGACAAATTAATGAATAGACGGGGAGGGGGGGGGGGGTTGTTTGTTGTTTTTTGTTGCTGTTTTCTTTTTAATTTATGTCTGTTTTTTCTTCCCTTTTTGGCTATTATTTCACTTTCCATTGTTATGTTAAAAACCCCAAAAAGAGAGAACTGTGTCCTCGCTGCGCACATTTCTATTTGCTGTACGGTTTACTTATATGTTTGCTGTAAATGTGTAACTCTATAACAACGTGCTCTAATAAAAATGATTTGGAAAAGCAGCTGAAAGACAGCGTCTGAGCAGAGAGTTCGGCTGTATTTCATGGACCAGGACCTCCCACAGAGGAGGTTAGAGCAGCAGGATGTTTCATTTAAACCTAGTGAAGCAACACTAACTAAGTTAATTACTATTTGAATCTATATGTAGAGGATTTTGATAAAACTGGAAATACTGGTTGTTGTTTTAAAGAAGAAAACAAACGTCTTCCCAGATATCCCCAAAGATTAAAGGAGCTTTTCCTCCAGTTGTTGTTGTTTCCTGTTCAGACTCTGCTTCTTCTACTGAATTACAACAGTAACGGCACAGCCTGCAGCGCCCCCTCTGGTGACACAGCAGGCCACAGCAGCCTGTTGTCTCGGCTCATAAAGGAGTCGTATTTAAAACATTTAAATAGTTTTATTTGACTGTATTTTTCCTACAGATGTTTCTCTGACAGATGTTTTTCATCAGTTTTCTGGTTTAATGAACAGAACTTGAAGTCGAAGCTCTTAAATGAAAGCTTCTCTGCCTTTAAAGTCACATCAGTGTGTTGTTAAGCTGCTGCTGAACTGCTGGTTTCTGACGCTCTCTGTGTGACCTTTGACCCGCAGGTTTTCGGCGCTGCATCACGCCGCTCTCACGGGGACCACAGAGCTGCTGGCGGCGCTGCTGGAGGCTCAGGCCACCGTCGACGTCAAGGACAGTAACGGTGAGGCTCACAGATGCTGTTCAGATGCACCTCGACGCTGTTAAACTGACCGTTTGGTCCTTTTTAATACAAAAAACTTAAAATATACCAAACTTTAAGTGGAGAGGCTGAACCTTTGGTGGAAGCTGCTTTTATACCCAATCCTGACACCCTCACCTGTCAGCAGGTAACCTGCTGGTTGGAGAAGCTCCAGAAGCTGTTGCTGTAGATTCTATAAACTTTCTGTTGTTGTTTCTATTTTCTAAACAGCATTAATATTTCTGTATTTATCAGACGTTTTTATCCAAAGCGACTTACAAATGAAGATATAACAGCTTTATAAAAAGCTAACAATAAGCTAACAATAAGCTAACAATAAGCTAACAATAAGCTACATAGAAGGAACCCAGGAGTCCGACTCTGTCAGAGGGGACAGAGTAGAGATAGGGTGCAGGCATAGAAGGAAGTGCAGAAAGATAAAGTGCAGAGATAGAGGGGGTAGGGAAGTACAAGGTAAGTGCTGGGATAGGAGATGCTCTCTGAAGAGCTGGGTTTTCAGGAGCTTCTTGAAGATAGACAGGGACGCCCCTGTTCTGGTAGCGCTCGGTAGCTCATTCCACCATCGTGGGACGACACATGAACAGAGTTTGGATTGTCTTAGGCGTGGTGTAGGAGCTGCTAGACGACAATCCTGGGACCAACGGAGGGACCCAGTTGGGACAGAAGCCTTTAAGAGCATTCAAGTAGATGGAGCCGTTCCATTAAGCTCTTTGTAGCTAACATCAGGGACTTGGCTATAAACTTTCTGTTGTTGTTTCTATTTTCTAAACAGCATAAAGTTATTTTCCATAAACAGCTTCTGTCTGAAGCAGCAGAACGTCTCCACAGGACTCGTGTTTCTATCAGCCGATATCAGCCGGCTTGTGCTGCCTTCACTGCAGCTCGTTTAAATCAGCGCTACACAAAGAGCCGACAGATCAGCTGACAGCCAGGGTCACAGCGGCTGTTTTCACAGATGCATCACAGAGCTGAAACTAAGCACAAAAAGAGCTCATATATGTACGATTTTTACTTTAAGGCAACACCAGAGAAGTTTGTGAACCTTAAAACTAGAGAGGCAGGGTCCACCCTCACTGCTGGGGTCAGCTTAGAGTCACCAGTCGACCTGACATTTGGGTGGTGGGAGAACATGGAACCTGCAGAAAGACAGAACCGGCCGGGATTAGAACCAGGAACCCTCTGCTGGGGTCAGCTTAGAGTCACCAGTCGACCTGACATTTGGGTGGTGGGAGAACATAGAACCTGCAGAGAGACAGAACCGGCTGGGATTAGAACCAGGAACCCTCTGCTGGGGTCAGTTTAGAGTCACCAGTTAACCTGACATTTGGGTTCTGGGAGAACATGGAACCTGCATAGAGACAGAACCGGCCGGGATTAGAACCAGGAACCCTCTGCTGGGGTCAGTTTAGAGTCACCAGTTAACCTGACATTTGGGTTCTGGGAGAACATGGAACCTGCAGAGAGACAGAACCGGCTGGGATTAGAACCAGGAACCCTCTGCTGGGGTCAGCTTAGAGTCACCAGTTAACCTGACATTTGGGTGGTGGGAGAACATGGAACCTGCAGAGAGACAGAACCGGCCGGGATTAGAACCAGGAACCCTCTGCTGGAGTCAGCTTAGAGTCACCAGTTAACCTGACATTTGGGTGGTGGGAGAACATGGAACCTGCAGAGAGACAGAACCGGCTGGGATTAGAACCAGGAACCCTCTGCTGGGGTCAGCTTAGAGTCACCAGTTAACCTGACATTTGGGTTCTGGGAGAACATGGAACCTGCAGAGAGACAGAACCGGCCGGGATTAGAACCAGGAACCCTCTGCTGGAGTCAGCTTAGAGTCACCAGTTAACCTGACATTTGGGTGGTGGGAGAACATGGAACCTGCATAGAGACAGAACCGGCCGGGATTAGAACCAGGAACCCTCTGCTGGAGTCAGCTTAGAGTCACCAGTTAACCTGACATTTGGGTGGTGGGAGAACATGGAACCTGCAGAGAGACAGAACCGGCCGGGATTAGAACCAGGAACCCTCTGCTGGGGTCAGTTTAGAGTCACCAGTTAACCTGACATTTGGGTGGTGGGAGAACATAGAACCTGCAGAAAGACAGAACCGGCTGGGATTAGAACCAGGAACCCTCTGCTGGGGTCAGCTTAGAGTCACCAGTTAACCTGACATTTGGGTGGTGGGAGAACATGGAACCTGCAGAGAGACAGAACCGGCCGGGATTAGAACCAGGAACCCTCTGCTGGGGTCAGTTTAGAGTCACCAGTTAACCTGACATTTGGGTGGTGGGAGAACATGGAACCTGCAGAGAGACAGAACCGGCTGGGATTAGAACCAGGAACCCTCTGCTGGGGTCAGCTTAGAGTCACCAGTTAACCTGACATTTGGGTGGTGGGAGAACATGGAACCTGCATAGAGACAGAACCGGCCGGGATTAGAACCAGGAACCCTCTGCTGGGGTCAGTTTAGAGTCACCAGTTAACCTGACATTTGGGTGGTGGGAGAACATGGAACCTGCAGAGAGACAGAACCGGCCGGGATTAGAACCAGGAACCCTCTGCTGGGGTCAGCTTAGAGTCACCAGTTAACCTGACATTTGGGTGGTGGGAGAACATGGAACCTGCAGAGAGACAGAACCGGCTGGGATTAGAACCAGGAACCCTCTGCTGGGGTCAGCTTAGAGTCACCAGTTAACCTGACTTTTGGGTGGTGGGAGAACATGGAACCTGCAGAGAGACAGAACCGGCTGGGATTAGAACCAGGAACCCTCTGCTGGAGTCAGTTTAGAGTCACCAGTTAACCTGACATTTGGGTGGTGGGAGAACATGGAACCTGCATAGAGACAGAACCGGCCGGGATTAGAACCAGGAACCCTCTGCTGGGGTCAGCTTAGAGTCACCAGTTAACCTGACATTTGGGTGGTGGGAGAACATAGAACCTGCAGAAAGACAGAACCGGCTGGGATTAGAACCAGGAACCCTCTGCTGGGGTCAGCTTAGAGTCACCAGTTAACCTGACATTTGGGTGGTGGGAGAACATGGAACCTGCAGAGAGACAGAACCGGCCGGGATTAGAACCAGGAACCCTCTGCTGGGGTCAGCTTAGAGTCACCAGTTAACCTGACATTTGGGTTCTGGGAGAACATGGAACCTGCATAGAGACAGAACCGGCCGGGATTAGAACCAGGAACCCTCTGCTGGGGTCAGCTTAGAGTCACCAGTTAACCTGACATTTGGGTTCTGGGAGAACATGGAACCTGCAGAGAGACAGAACTGGCCGGGATTAGAACCAGGAACCCTCTGCTGGGGTCAGTTTAGAGTCACCAGTTAACCTGACATTTGGGTGGTGGGAGAACATGGAACCTGCAGAGAGACAGAACCGGCCGGGATTAGAACCAGGAACCCTCTGCTGGAGTCAGTTTAGAGTCACCAGTTAACCTGACATTTGGGTTCTGGGAGAACATGGAACCTGCAGAGAGACAGAACCGGCCGGGATTAGAACCAGGAACCCTCTGCTGGGGTCAGCTTAGAGTCACCAGTTAACCTGACATTTGGGTTCTGGGAGAACATGGAACCTGCAGAGAGACAGAACCGGCCGGGATTAGAACCAGGAACCCTCTGCTGGGGTCAGTTTAGAGTCACCAGTTAACCTGACATTTGGGTGGTGGGAGAACATGGAACCTGCAGAGAGACAGAACCGGCCGGGATTAGAACCAGGAACCCTCTGCTGGGGTCAGTTTAGAGTCACCAGTTAACCTGACATTTGGGTGGTGGGAGAACATGGAACCTGCAGAGAGACAGAACCGGCTGGGATTAGAACCAGGAACCCTCTGCTGGGGTCAGTTTAGAGTCACCAGTCAACCTGACATTTGGGTGGTGGGAGAGCATGGAACCTGCATAGAGACAGAACCGGCCGGGATTAGAACCAGGAACCCTCTGCTGGGGTCAGCTTAGAGTCACCAGTTAACCTGACATTTGGGTGGTGGGAGAACATAGAACCTGCAGAAAGACAGAACCGGCTGGGATTAGAACCAGGAACCCTCTGCTGGGGTCAGTTTAGAGTCACCAGTTAACCTGACATTTGGGTGGTGGGAGAACATGGAACCTGCAGAGAGACAGAACCGGCCGGGATTAGAACCAGGAACCCTCTGCTGGGGTCAGTTTAGAGTCACCAGTTAACCTGACATTTGGGTGGTGGGAGAACATGGAACCTGCAGAGAGACAGAACCGGCTGGGATTAGAACCAGGAACCCTCTGCTGGGGTCAGCTTAGAGTCACCAGTTAACCTGACATTTGGGTGGTGGGAGAACATGGAACCTGCAGAGAGACAGAACCGGCCGGGATTAGAACCAGGAACCCTCTGCTGGGGTCAGTTTAGAGTCACCAGTTAACCTGACATTTGGGTGGTGGGAGAACATGGAACCTGCAGAGAGACAGAACCGGCTGGGATTAGAACCAGGAACCCTCTGCTGGGGTCAGCTTAGAGTCACCAGTTAACCTGACTTTTGGGTGGTGGGAGAACATGGAACCTGCAGAGAGACAGAACCGGCTGGGATTAGAACCAGGAACCCTCTGCTGGAGTCAGCTTAGAGTCACCAGTTAACCTGACATTTGGGTGGTGGGAGAGCATGGAACCTGCATAGAGACAGAACCGGCCGGGATTAGAACCAGGAACCCTCTGCTGGGGTCAGCTTAGAGTCACCAGTTAACCTGACATTTGGGTGGTGGGAGAACATAGAACCTGCAGAAAGACAGAACCGGCTGGGATTAGAACCAGGAACCCTCTGCTGGGGTCAGCTTAGAGTCACCAGTTAACCTGACATTTGGGTGGTGGGAGAACATGGAACCTGCAGAGAGACAGAACCGGCCGGGATTAGAACCAGGAACCCTCTGCTGGGGTCAGCTTAGAGTCACCAGTTAACCTGACATTTGGGTTCTGGGAGAACATGGAACCTGCATAGAGACAGAACCGGCTGGGATTAGAACCAGGAACCCTCTGCTGGAGTCAGCTTAGAGTCACCAGTTAACCTGACATTTGGGTTCTGGGAGAACATGGAACCTGCAGAGAGACAGAACCGGCTGGGATTAGAACCAGGAACCCTCTGCTCGGGTCAGCTTAGAGTCACCAGTTAACCTGACATTTGGGTTCTGGGAGAACATGGAACCTGCAGAGAGACAGAACCGGCTGGGATTAGAACCAGGAACCCTCTGCTGGGGTCAGTTTAGAGTCACCAGTCAACCTGACATTTGGGTGGTGGGAGAACATGGAACCTGCAGAGAGACAGAACCGGCCGGGATTAGAACCAGGAACCCTCAACTTTCCACGCGGTTTGTTCTGAGCTACAGTAAGCGGCAGGTCGTGATGTCACCCCTGTGTTTCTGTGGACCCGAGCAGGGATGCGGCCGCTGCATTACGCCGCCTGGCAGGGGAAGTCTGAGTCCGTCCTGATGCTGCTGCGCTCCGGAGCCTCGGTGAACGGCGCCTCTCTGGACGGACACATCCCGCTTCACCTGGCGGCTCAGTACGGACACTTTGAAGTGGTGAGTCCACACCTTTACCAGTTCATTTGTGTCTCTTGTTGCCCTTAAATGTGTTTGTCAGTCTGGTTTGAAGCATTACGCCTGTCCCTGGGTTCTGTCCCTGGGTTCTGTCCCTGGGTTCTGTCCCTGGGTTCTGTCCCTGGGTTCCTGCAGACCAGGACCAGGCTCCACTGTGGAGACGCCATATTCCCGTCAGATTGGGTGGTTTTTCTGTTGTTCTGCGCTGCCAGCAGCCGCCATTGAAGCTTTTCTCATTCCTGCTCAGTGAAAAGCTTTCAGCTTGTCACTTTTCCCACAGATTTGAGAGAATAATGCATCAAAGGCTCCATCAGGAACGTTGTGCTGAACATTTCAGTCGCTGTACAGAGTTTATTAAATTAGTCAAAAAATGTCCCCGTGTAGCTCTAATGATGGATGTAAATCTGTTGCAGCTGATTTGAATTAGAATAAAATCGATTAAATGGATCAGCTTGTGCAGAAAGTCGGGTTTCTGGGGGTCCGAGGAGAGTTGGGGCGACGCTGTGCTTCAATTCAGCTTCAATTCAGCAACAGATTGCACTGAAACTTCTCTCTGATCCTGAGCTGCACGAGGCGACTGTGGAGAGAAAAAACTCCCATTTAACAGGAAGAAACCTCCATCAGAACCAGAACCAGGAAGAAACCTCCATCAGAACCAGAACCAGGAAGAAACCTCCATCAGAACCAGAACCAGGAAGAAACCTCCATCAGAACCAGAACCAGGAAGAAACCTCCATCAGAACCAGAACCAGGAAGAAACCTCCATCAGAACCAGGAAGAAACCTCCATCAGAACCAGAACCAGGAAGAAACCTCCATCAGAACCAGGAAGAAACCTCCATCAGAACCAGAACCAGGAAGAAACCTCCATCAGAACCAGGAAGAAACCTCCATCAGAACCAGAACCAGGAAGAAACCTCCATCAGAACCAGGAAGAAACCTCCATCAGAACCAGAACCAGGAAGAAACCTCCACCAGAACCAGGAAGAAACCTCCATAAGAACCAGAACCAGGAAGAAACCTCCATCAGAACCAGAACCAGGAAGAAACCTCCACCAGAACCAGGAAGAAACCTCCATAAGAACCAGAACCAGGAAGAAACCTCCATCAGAACCAGAACCAGGAAGAAACCTCCATCAGAACCAGAACCAGGAAGGGTCCATCTGCCTGGACCAGCTGGGGCTGAGAGGACAGGAAAGAGGGGACAACAAGCAGCGTAACACCAGGCCAGAGACACCTGCTGAGAGAGAGAAACACAAGTTAATGACAGCAATGATGTCAGAGGGAGGAGAGGTGCATCATGGGAGCTCCCCCAGCAGGCTGGGCCTATAGCAGCAGAACTATGGGATGTTTCAGGCTCACCTGAGCCATCCCTAACTATAAGCTTTATCAGAAAGGAAAGTTTCAGCCTGATCTTAAAGGTAGAGAGGGTGTCTGCTTCCTGAAGCCAAACTGGCAGCTGGTTCCACAGAGAGGGGCCTGATAACTGAAGGCTCTGCCTCCCATTCTGCTTTTAGGGGCCTGATAACTGAAGGCTCTGCCTCCCATTCTGCTTTTAGGGGCCTGATAACTGAAGGCTCTGCCTCCCATTCTGCTTTTAGGGGCCTGATAACTGAAGGCTCTGCCTCCCATTCTGCTTTTAGGGGCCTGATAACTGAAGGCTCTGCCTCCCATTCTGCTTTTAGGGGCCTGATAACTGAAGGCTCTGCCTCCCATTCTGCTTTTAGGGGCCTGATAACTGAAGGCTCTGCCTCCCATTCTGCTTTTAGGGGCCTGATAACTGAAGGCTCTGCCTCCCATTCTGCTTTTAGGGGCCTGATAACTGAAGGCTCTGCCTCCCATTCTGCTTTTAGGGGCCTGATAACTGAAGGCTCTGCCTCCCATTCTGCTTTTAGGGGCCTGATAACTGAAGGCTCTGCCTCCCATTCTGCTTTTAGGGGCCTGATAACTGAAGGCTCTGCCTCCCATTCTGCTTTTAGGGGCCTGATAACTGAAGGCTCTGCCTCCCATTCTGCTTTTAGGGGCCTGATAACTGAAGGCTCTGCCTCCCATTCTGCTTTTAGGGGCCTGATAACTGAAGGCTCTGCCTCCCATTCTGCTTTTAGGGGCCTGATAACTGAAGGCTCTGCCTCCCATTCTGCTTTTAGGGGCCTGATAACTGAAGGCTCTGCCTCCCATTCTGCTTTTAGGGGCCTGATAACTGAAGGCTCTGCCTCCCATTCTGCCTTTAGGGGCCTGATAACTAAAGGCTCTGCCTCCCATTCTGCTTTTAGGGGCCTGATAACTGAAGGCTCTGCCTCCCATTCTGCTTTTAGGGGCCTGATAACTGAAGGCTCTGCCTCCCATTCTGCTTTTAGGGGCCTGATAACTGAAGGCTCTGCCTCCCATTCTGCTTTTAGGGGCCTGATAACTGAAGGCTCTGCCTCCCATTCTGCTTTTAGGGGCCTGATAACTGAAGGCTCTGCCTCCCATTCTGCTTTTAGGGGCCTGATAACTGAAGGCTCTGCCTCCCATTCTGCCTTTAGGGGCCTGATAACTGAAGGCTCTGCCTCCCATTCTGCTTTTAGGGGCCTGATAACTGAAGGCTCTGCCTCCCATTCTGCTTTTAGGGCCCTGATAACTGAAGGCTCTGCCTCCCATTCTGCTTTTAGGGGCCTGATAACTGAAGGCTCTGCCTCCCATTCTGCTTTTAGGGGCCTGATAACTGAAGGCTCTGCCTCCCATTCTGCTTTTAGGGGCCTGATAACTGAAGGCTCTGCCTCCCATTCTGCTTTTAGGGGCCTGATAACTGAAGGCTCTGCCTCCCATTCTGCTTTTAGGGGCCTGATAACTGAAGGCTCTGCCTCCCATTCTGCTTTTAGGGGCCTGATAACTGAAGGCTCTGCCTCCCATTCTGCTTTTAGGGGCCTGATAACTGAAGGCTCTGCCTCCCATTCTGCTTTTAGGGGCCTGATAACTGAAGGCTCTGCCTCCCATTCTGCTTTTAGGGGCCTGATAACTGAAGGCTCTGCCTCCCATTCTGCTTTTAGGGGCCTGATAACTGAAGGCTCTGCCTCCCATTCTGCTTTTAGGGGCCTGATAACTGAAGGCTCTGCCTCCCATTCTGCTTTTAGGGGCCTGATAACTGAAGGCTCTGCCTCCCATTCTGCTTTTAGGGGCCTGATAACTGAAGGCTCTGCCTCCCATTCTGCTTTTAGGGGCCTGATAACTGAAGGCTCTGCCTCCCATTCTGCTTTTAGGGGCCTGATAACTGAAGGCTCTGCCTCCCATTCTGCTTTTAGGGGCCTGATAACTGAAGGCTCTGCCTCCCATTCTGCTTTTAGGGGCCTGATAACTGAAGGCTCTGCCTCCCATTCTGCTTTTAGGGGCCTGATAACTGAAGGCTCTGCCTCCCATTCTGCTTTTAGGGGCCTGATAACTGAAGGCTCTGCCTCCCATTCTGCTTTTAGGGGCCTGATAACTGAAGGCTCTGCCTCCCATTCTGCTTTTAGGGGCCTGATAACTGAAGGCTCTGCCTCCCATTCTGCTTTTAGGGGCCTGATAACTGAAGGCTCTGCCTCCCATTCTGCTTTTAGGGGCCTGATAACTGAAGGCTCTGCCTCCCATTCTGCTTTTAGGGGCCTGATAACTGAAGGCTCTGCCTCCCATTCTGCTTTTAGGGGCCTGATAACTGAAGGCTCTGCCTCCCATTCTGCTTTTAGAAACTCTGGGAACCACAAGGAAACCTGCAGCCTGAGAGCAAAGTGCTCTGTTGGGGAAATATCCAACTGTGAGATCTTTAAGATGTGATGGAGCTCGGTCATTAAGAGCTTTATATGTGAGGAGAAGAACCTTAGATTCTACTCTGAACCTAACAGGGAGCCAATGAAGAGAAGCTAAAACTGGAGAAACATGATCTCTGACCTGAACAGAAACAAGAGTTTTCAGATGAAATAGATGCTGATAGGTTCAGGTTCCCTCTCTGCAGATGTTTAGTCCAATAAGGCTGAAGCCAGAAGGCGCCCAGTGAGACCCGCCTTCATTGGTGTAATTTGAGCTGCTTCAGAGTACTGAGCGGTTCTGGGTTAGGGTTAGCTTCAGTTTTGCCTCCTTTCAAAGGTCCTAAAAGCCAAACTCCTGCTCATCAGACAGATCGTATCATTCCCTAAGGATCACACAAGAACACTTTACTCTCAGAACTCTGGTCTAATTGTTGTTTCCAGAACCACGACGACCGGAGTGGGAGGCAGAGGACATCTGTAGAATTAGCCTCCAAACGTCCTTCTTTGAAAGAGAAGATTTATTTGTTTTAATGTAGCTGTACCAGGTCTGAAATGGCTCTTCTTTTGGGGGTTACCCTGATGTTTAAAGGTGCGGGTAAAGTCTCAGCCTGTTTAACCGCTGTGTTGCTATGGTTTCAGTCGGAGATGTTGCTGCAGCATCAGTCCAACCCGTGTCTGGTCAACAAGGCCAAGAAGACTCCTCTGGACCTGGCCTGCGAGTTTGGACGAGCCAAGGTGAGCCCGCTGTGAACAGCCTCCTTCAGCTGAACATTCAAAAGGGAATAATGGTGTAAAAATACGTGGGATATATATATAAATGTGATATATATATAAATATATGTGTGAGCTTGTTAAATTAGACGTGAAAGTGAAACCGGATCGGCGCCCTCGACTGACTCTCCGAGGGTGTGTTTGATATGTTTGTGAGGACCAGCGTCAGTCTCCCTGACCTGTGAGGACATTTAGGGTCGTCCCAGGTCAGTACGGAGCAACTAAAGGGACAAAATGACCGAGAAGCTGTGATTTTAGCCTTGTGTTGTGAGTATAAAGTGTTTCTGTATCAGAACATAGAAACTCTTTCAGGGGAAGTTTATCTCTGCTGCACATCTGGGACAAAACGACTTCCTCGTCTGAAGAAGCTCAACAGAAAATCTGTTGTTCTTGATCTAATTAAACTTTAAGTTCAGGGAGTTTAAACTGATCAAAAGAAAGATGTTTTGTTGGATACTTCCATCTGTTTACGGATCATAAACGGAACCGAAGCTCATTTCAGCAACAAGCTGCAGACGATCTGAAGCCTGATCACCTGTTCAGGAAAAACGCTTCTGAGACGAGTCTCAGGAGGAAACATCAGACTAACTGAGCCTCATTTCTGTGGAGAGCACCTGGAAATACCTGGAAATACCTGCAGATACCTGGAAATACCTGCAGATACCTGGAAATACCTGCAGATACCTGCAGATACCTGGAAATACCTGCAGATACCTGCAGATACCTAGAAATACCTGCAGATACCTTCAGATACCTTCAGATACCTGCAGATACCTGCAGATACTTCCAGATACCTGTAGATAAATGCAGATACCTGCAGATACCTGCAGATACCTGCAGATACTTCCAGATACCTGTAGATACCTGCAGATACCTTCAGATACCTGCAGATACCTGCAGATACCTGCAGATACCTGCAGATACCTGCAGATACTTCCAGATACCTGTAGATAAATGCAGATACCTGCAGATACCTGCAGATACCTTCAGATACCTGCAGATACCTAGAAATACCTGCAGATACCTTCAGATACATTCAGATACCTAGAAATACCTGCAGATACCTTCAGATACCTTCAGATACATGCAGATACCTGCAGATACCTTCAGATACCTGTAGATACCTGCAGATACTTCCAGATACCTGTAGATAAATGCAGATACCTGCAGATACCTGCAGATACCTTCAGATACCTGTAGATAAATGCAGATACCTGCAGATACCTGGAGATACCTGCAGATACCTGCAGATACCTTCAGATACTTCCAGATACCTGTAGATAAATGCAGATACCTGCAGATACCTGCAGATACCTTCAGATACCTGTAGATAAATGCAGATACCTGCAGATACCTGCAGATACCTTCAGATACCTGTAGATAAATGCAGATACCTGCAGATACCTGCAGATACCTAGAAATACCTGCAGATACCTTCAGATACCTGTAGATAAATGCAGATACCTGCAGATACCTAGAAATACCTGCAGATACCTTCAGATACCTTCAGATACCTGCAGATACCTGCAGATACCTTCAGATACCTGTAGATACCTGCAGATACCTGCAGATACCTGCAGATACCTTCAGATACCTTCAGATACCTGCAGATACCTGCAGATACCTTCAGATACCTGCAGATACCTGCAGATACCTTCAGATACCTGCAGATACCTTCAGATACCTGGAGATACCTTCAGATACTTCCAGATACCTGTAGATAAATGCAGATACCTTCAGATACCTGCAGATACCTGCAGATACCTTCAGATACCTGTAGATACCTTCAGATACCTGTAGATAAATGCAGATACCTGCAGATACCTGTAGATAAATGCAGATACCTGTAGATAAATGCAGATACCTGCAGATACCTGCAGATACCTTCAGATACCTGTAGATAAATGCAGATACCTGCAGATACCTGTAGATAAATGCAGATACCTGCAGATACCTGCAGATACCTTCAGATACCTGGAGATACCTTCAGATACCTTCAGATACCTGCAGATACCTGCAGATACCTACAGATACCTGCAGATACCTGCAGATACCTGCAGATACCTTCAGATACCTGTAGATAAATGCAGATACCTTCAGATACCTGCAGATACCTTCAGATACCTTCAGATACCTGCAGATACCTTCAGATACCTGTAGATACCTTCAGATACCTGTAGATAAATGCAGATACCTGCAGATACCTGTAGATAAATGCAGATACCTGTAGATAAATGCAGATACCTGCAGATACCTGCAGATACCTTCAGATACCTGTAGATAAATGCAGATACCTGCAGATACCTGTAGATAAATGCAGATACCTGCAGATACCTTCAGATACCTGGAGATACCTTCAGATACCTTCAGATAAATGCAGATACCTGCAGATACCTTCAGATACCTGTAGATAAATGCAGATACCTGCAGATACCTGTAGATAAATGCAGATAAATGCAGATACCTGCAGATACCTGCAGGAGAAGCTGGGAAACGATCCGTTTCTGTGCTGTTGGTGTTAAATTTGGACGAGGCCTTTGTGGGACATCATTCTGTCGTCATTAAGGGACTCAAACTGTATTTCTCTGGACTCGGTGGTGAAAATTTAGACGATGACATTCATGCAGAAATGATGAGTCTCTGAAAATGAAATAAACTGGCTGAAGAACAAAAGGTTTCGGTCAGTTAATCAGTCTTCTTCTGGCATTACAAATGAAAACAGCCTCATTCTTTCAGCATCTATCAGTCAGCTTCAGACACGCTGTGTTTTCGGTGGTCAGGAAGGGCGCAAATGGCGAGAATTATGAGGCACCAAGCTGAGTGGACATGATAGGAACTCCATAAACACACCAACAGGTTTGGTAAACACCACTTTCAGTCATGAACCTGTTCACGATTCATTAAACGAGGAAAGTTACACGAAGGTTTTAGCTTCAGGGTCAGATTTGGGCAGCGTGTGTTCGTCCAGTTCAGGTCCTCACAAAGATAGAAGCACAGAAGTGTGTGTGTTTAAGGGCGCCGAGGCTTCAGCTGCCGTGTCGGGTGTTTGGGTGTGTCGGCAGCAGCTGTTGGGTGTCTGTTTATGGCTTCCACAGCAGCCAAATCCAATCTGAGGTATTGATCGATGTCATGGACCGATCAGTTTACAGTTCTGTTCAAACCTCCTGATCAGCTTCACTTCTTCATATTTATCCATAAAAACAGGAAGCAGCTGCAGAGATTCACTGAAACATGTTCAAACCTGAACATAAACCCAGAATCTGAGGCAGAACCAGAGTTTTTCTCAGTTCTCAGCAGCTTTAAAGTGAATCTCTGGTCTGAGCTCCTTTATTCTCCAACACAGCCTGAACCCTCTGAGACGAGCTTTCTGTCATTTCTTTAAGGAGTCTTCAGGAATAGTTCTCCAGGCTTCTTGAAGGACATCCCAAAGCTCTTCTTTGGATGTGGGCTGCCTTTTGTTCCGTTCTCTGTCAGATGATCCCACACTGCTTCAATAATGTTGAGGTCCGGGCTCTGGGGAGGATTCATCCCTCCATAAGACCTGTTGCCACTGATTTTCAGTCCACTTCTTGTGTCATTTGGCACAGCTCAGCCTTTTCTCCCTGTTTCCCTTCCTTAAGAACGGCTTCTTGACAGCCACCCTTCCATGGAGACCATTTCTGATGAGGCTTGGGCCAACAGTAGATGGATCAGCTGAAGGTCCAGATGCATCTCTCAGGTCCTGTCAGGTCACAGCTGGATTTTTTCCTCTTTCTTAAGGACATCACTTTCAGATCCTGTTCATCTGCTGGAGATAGTTTTTTAGGCCTGACACTTCTTCTTTTGTCCTCCACTTGTCCAGTTTCCTCAAATGTTTTAAGGACACACTGCACACCATGCTGAGATATGCCAAGTTTTCAGCTAATAGCTCTTTGGGAATCACCTTGTTGCTGCAGAAATCCTATTTTCTGTCTGTCAAACTGTGTTTTCTTTGCTGTTTTTCATAGATGCAGCTAAAGAAATGGGAACAAATGATGTGTCTTTGTGACAAAGTGCCTAAAGATCCAGTTTAAAATGGCTTCTTTGCTAAGAAAACAGACTCTGTAAAGTTTAACTTGACATTAAAGACTTTTTTCATCTTTATTTGTTCCAAACACACAAATGTGACCCAGTTAGTTGAGAAAATGACAGCTGAGCTCAGACACTCTTCTTCTTCTTCTGCTGCTGGTCGGGACATTTTACTGCTGTAATTGAAGCAGTTTTAAAAACATGGATCCATCCTGTTTCTCCGTCTTATTTGACTTTAAAATGTGGTTTTGCAGTTCAAAGTGTTGGATTGAAGCTTCTTTTCTGACACCAGCTGCCTTTAAAGGAACCTCCAGCTGTGACTTACTGCTGGCAAACATCTGGCTTCACTCAGCGTTTCAGCTCTCTGATGTATTACCTCATTCTGCAGCGTCTTGGCCGTTCTTCTGTTTCCTTCGGAGGAACCAGGGTCCACTTTAACCCCAGAACGGCCCATTTGCTCTTCTTTCAGGATTTAGCCGCAGAGTTCAGGCTCGTTGGCGCCTTTGGGCTTTAATTGGGTGATAAAATAAATTGGAAGAGTTTCTCTGTGGTTTTCCTCATCCAGACACATTCAGAGCATCTCTGAGAACAAAAAGATTCTGACAGAATAAAGCAGCAGGGCCCTGCTGATGATTCAAACCTGCAGGAAACAGAGCCGGTTCTGGTTGGTGCTGAACCTGTTGGACCAACCGTCTGTTTTTAGACGCTTCAGTAACTCTGCAGATGATCTGTTCCTGGTTAGCTTCACTCGCCCTGAATCCAACCAACAGATGACGGAACCAGCTCTTTGGTTCTGTCTCCAGCTCTTTGGTTCTGTCTCCAGCTCTTTGGTTCTGTCTCCAGCTTTTTGGTTCCATCTCCAGCTCTTTGGTTCCATCTCCAGCTCTCTGGTTCTTGGTTCTTTCTCGAGCTCTTTGGTTCAGTCTCCAGCTCTTTGGTTCTGTCTCCAGCTCTTTGGTTCTTGGTTCTTTCTCGAGCTCTTTGGTTCAGTCTCCAGCTCTTTGGTTCTGTCTCCAGCTCTTTGGTTCTTGGTTCTTTCTCCAGCCCTTTAGTTCTTGGTTCTGTCTCCAGCTCTTTGGTTCAGTCTGCAGCTCTTTGGGTTCTTTCTCCAGCTCTTTGGTTCCGTCTCCAGCTCTTTGGTTCCGTCTCCAGCTCTTTGGTTCAGTCTCCAGCTCTTTGGGTTCTTTCTCCAGCTCTTTGGGTTCTGTCTCCGGCTTTTTGGGTTCCGTCTCCAGCTCTTTGGTTCCGTCTCCAGCTCTTTGGTTCTTTCTCCAGCTCTTTGGTTCTTGGTTCTGTCTTCAGCTTTTTGGTTCCATCTCCAGCTCTTTGGTTCCGTCTCCAGCTCTTTGGTTCCATCTCCAGCTCTTTGGTTCCGTCTCCAGCTCTTTGGTTCTTGGTTCTGTCTTCAGCTTTTTGGTTCCATCTCCAGCTCTTTGGTTCCGTCTCCAGCTCTTTGGTTCTGTCTCCAGCTCTTTGGTTCTTGGTTCTGTCTTCAGCTTTTTGGTTCCGTCTCCAGCTCTTTGGTTCTGTCTCCAGCTCTTTGGTTCCGTCTCCAGCTCTTTGGTTCTGTCTCCAGCTCTTTGGTTCTTGGTTCTTTCTCGAGCTCTTTGGTTCAGTCTCCAGCTCTTTGGTTCTGTCTCCAGCTCTTTGGTTCTTGGTTCTTTCTCCAGCCCTTTAGTTCTTGGTTCTGTCTCCAGCTCTTTGGTTCAGTCTGCAGCTCTTTGGGTTCTTTCTCCAGCTCTTTGGTTCCGTCTCCAGCTCTTTGGTTCCGTCTCCAGCTCTTTGGTTCAGTCTCCAGCTCTTTGGGTTCTTTCTCCAGCTCTTTGGTTCTTGGTTCTGTCTTCAGCTTTTTGGTTCCATCTCCAGCTCTTTGGTTCCGTCTCCAGCTCTTTGGTTCTGTCTCCAGCTCTTTGGTTCTTGGTTCTGTCTTCAGCTTTTTGGTTCCGTCTCCAGCTCTTTGGTTCCGTCTCCAGCTCTTTGGTTCTGTCTCCAGCTCTTTGGTTCTTGGTTCTGTCTTCAGCTTTTTGGTTCCGTCTCCAGCTCTTTGGTTCTGTCTCCAGCTCTTTGGTTTCGTCTCCAGCTCTTTGGTTCTGTCTCCAGCTCTTTGGTTCCATCTCCAGCTCTTTGGTTCTTGGTTCTGTCTCCAGCTCTTTGGTTCCATCTCCAGCTCTTTGGTTCCGTCTCCAGCTCTTTGGTTCTGTCTCCTGTGGATCTGTCCTTGGTTCGTGTTGCTTTGGCAGCGTTTCAAATATCGGACGCTGGCGTCGGTTTAATCGAATGAATCTTAGTTCCTTTGGTTCCAAAGAACACAGAAAAGGGGAACGTTCTCCTGTAAATTACACTTTATTTTCCAGAATTCTTCCTGTTTGCTCTGAAAGTTTCTTTTCATGTCAGTAAAAACGTCCTCGTGTCATGTGGCGTAACAGCTCGCTGCCCCAGAGGAAGCTCCTCCCCTTTGACCGCCTCCCCCTCCCCCCTCAGGTGGCAGCTCGCTGCCCCAGAAGAAGCTCCTCCCCTTTGACCGCCTCCCCCTCCCCCCTCAGGTGGCAGCTCGCTGCCCCAGAGGAAGCTCCTCCCCTCTGACCGCCTCCCCCCTCAGGTGGCAGCTCGCTGCCCCAGAGGAAGCTCCTCCCCTTTGACCTTCTCCCCCTCCCCCCTCAGGTGGCGCAGCTGCTGCTCAGCAGCAACATGGTGGTGGCGTTGCTGGAAGGCGAGAGGAAGGAGCCGACAGACTCCTCCTACACCACCCCGCTTCACCTGGCGGCCCGTAACGGACACAAAGACGTCATCCGGTAAGATAACACTGCACTCAAAGAGCCTTTAAATTCACATTTCTGCACTCAAAACCCTTTAAATTCACATTTCTGCACTCAAAGAGCCTTTAAATTCACATTTCTGCACTCAAAGAGACTTTAAATTCACATTTCTGCACTCAAAGAGCCTTTAAATTCACATTTCTACACTCAAAGAGCCTTTAAATTCACATTTCTGCACTCAAAGAGCCTTTAAATTCACATTTCTGCACTCAAAACCCTTTAAATTCACATTTCTGCACTCAAAGACCCTTTAAATTCACATTTCTGCACTCAAAGAGCCTTTAAATTCACATTTCTGCACTCAAAACCCTTTAAATTCACATTTCTGCACTCAAAGAGCCTTTAAATTCACATTTCTGCACTCAAAGAGACTTTAAATTCACATTTCTGCACTCAAAGAGCCTTTAAATTCACATTTCTACACTCAAAGAGACTTTAAATTCACATTTCTGCACTCAAAGAGCCTTTAAATTCACATTTCTGCACTCAAAACCCTTTAAATTCACATTTCTGCACTCAAAGACCCTTTAAATTCACATTTCTGCACTCAAAGAGACTTTAAATTCACATTTCTGCACTCAAAGAGCCTTTAAATTCACATTTGCTGCACTCAAAGAGCCTTTAAATTCACATTTCTGCACTCAAAGAGCCTTTAAATTCACATTTCTGCACTCAAAGAGCCTTTAAATTCACATTTCTGCACTCAAAGACCCGTTAAATTCACATTTCTGCACTCAAAGAGCCTTTAAATTCACATTTCTGCACTCAAAGACCCTTTAAAATCACATTTCTGCACTCAAAGAGCCTTTAAATTCACGTTTCTGCACTCAAAGAGCCTTTAAATTCACATTTCTGCACTCAAAGAGCCTTTAAATTCACATTTCTGCACTCAAAGACCCGTTAAATTCACATTTCTGCACTCAAAGAGCCTTTAAATTCACATTTCTGCACTCAAAGAGCCTTTAAATTCTCATTTCTGCACTCAAAGAGCCTTTAAATTCACATTTCTGCACTCAAAGAGCCTTTAAATTCTCATTTCTGCACTCAAAGAGCCTTTAAATTCACATTTCTGCACTCAAAGAGCCTTTAAATTCTCATTTCTGCACTCAAAGAGCCTTTAAATTCACATTTCTGCACTCAAAGAGCCTTTAAATTCATATTTCTGCACTCAAAGAGCCTTTAAATTCACATTTCTGCACTCAAAGAGCCTTTAAATTCACATTTCTGCACTCAAAGAGCCTTTAAATTCACATTTCTGCACTCAAAGCGTCTTTAAATGCACATTTCTGCACTCAAAGAGCCTTTAAGTTCACACTTGTGCACTCAAAGAGCCTTTAAATTCACATTTCTGCACTCAAAGAGCCTTTAAATTCACATTTCTGCACTCAAAGAGCCTTTAAATTCACATTTCTGCACTCAAAGACCCGTTAAATTCACATTTCTGCACTCAAAGACCCTTTAAATTCACATTTCTGCACTCAAAGCGCCTTTAAATGCACATTTCTGCACTCAAAGAGCCTTTAAGTTCACACTTGTGCACTCAAAGAGCCTTTAAATTCACATTTCTGCACTCAAAGAGCCTTTAAATTCACATTTCTGCACTCAAAGAGCCTTTAAATTCTCATTTCTGCACTCAAAGACCCTTTAAAATCACACTTTTACACTCAAAGAGCCTTTAAATTCACATTTGCTGCACTCAAAGAGCCTTTAAATTCACATTTGCTGCACTCAAAGACCCGTTAAATTCACATTTCTGCACTCAAAGAGCCTTTAAATTCACATTTCTGCACTCAAAGAGCCTTTAAATTCACATTTCTGCACTCAAAGAGCCTTTAAATTCTCATTTCTGCACTCAAAGACCCTTTAAAATCACACTTTTACACTCAAAGAGCCTTTAAATTCACATTTCTGCACTCAAAGAGCCTTTAAATTCACATTTCTGCACTCAAAGACCCTTTAAATTTACATTTCTGCACTCAAAGACCCTTTAAATTCACATTTCTGCACTCAAAGAGCCTTTAAATTCACATTTCTGCACTCAAAGAGCCTTTAAATTCACATTTCTTCTTCTCATGACCAAAAACATGTTTCCTCTCCCAGTAAAAACAAGTCAAACATCCATTTAATGAGTTTTATTAACGTTGCAGGGCCTCATCAAAGAAAATCACAACAAATGTTATCATCAGATCAAAGATACAGTCCAATTCAAGCCAATTATAATCCAATTAATTGTAATCCAATCACAATCCAATCAAGTGAGGTTCATTAAACCCAGTTTTTCTACCCTTAAAGTTGATTCTTGCTTCAGTTTTCGCTCTTATTCTCGTCCTGGAAGCAGGATGGAGCTGAGTGGCCCTGCAGCTCCACTCTGTCATTATTCACTCGCTTTCTGGGTCAAATGGTGGACTTGCTGTGATTTTTCGGGACCGTCTGTTCTGGCTGATCCCAGGACATCAAAGGCAGAGCGGGTCGGGGGGGTCTGCTGCTTTAATCCGTTCATACGTTTCTGATGGGTTAACTGCGCCTTCCCAACGCTGATCAGGGTATTTTTGCTGTCCTTACCTCTGAATGCTTCAGTAGAAAAGCAGAAAAAAGAGCATCAATTAGTATTCGAGCCACTGAAAGATTTAATTATCAATATTCCACAAATAAATTATGATTTACAAGATCAAATACACATCAGTTCTTTTATAAAACAACAGAACTATCACAGAAATACATAAAACAATCACAAACAGCATCAGGAAACAAGACGAAGACACTTAAATCAACCATAAAGTATGTAAAAAACCAATATCCATGCACAGTATTAGGTACTATGAGCAGAGGTGCTTTTTTGTCTTCTTTGACCCGATGTGATGGTCTTTGTGATGTCTTTCTGATTTCTATCAATCACCCCAAAGTGCGCCAACTTCAACTTAAAACCTTCATATTTGGAGGTGAGGGGTCTCTTAAACTCGCCATAAAAACTGTATAATACACAGTAGATTAATAAAAAATACATCTATGTGTCCAGAACAAGATTCTGCTGCTCACGGTTCAGGAATTATTTCAATACAGCTTGTAGTTTTCCCACAGCGAGTGTTTGTTTCAGGCTCTTATTTCCAGTCTGTTCAACAGGGCGGAAAAAGGCGGGAATCACCATAGCAACCAGTGACTCAGCAGTGTAATGGCTGCCATAGGCCTCACACATTGTGTCGTCTTTTATTCGATTTACCTAAAAGAAAGTATGATCAGTTCGAGGTCCTGAGTGTAAAGATGAGCTTATACACTGACTCACGGGGTATATAGACTGTACAACTAGTTATTTAGCCATGAAAAGCAGGATTAAGGTGTAAATTATGTGTCTCTGCTTGTTTCAGGCTGCTGCTGAAAGCTGGCATCGACATCAACAAGACCACCAAGTCTGGAACGGCTCTGCACGAAGCGTCACTGTATGGAAAAACTGAAGTGGTCCGACTGCTGTTGGATGTGAGTTCATTTCAGATCAGTCTGAGGGTCACTGGGTCACTCAGTGGGTTTAATGAGAGGCATCGGGTCAGATTAATGGCTAAATTACAATAAGACTGAGTTATTCAGCTCATGTTACACCTTAATCTGACAAAAGATCGGATCGGGTTACTCACGATCGAATTAAGACCCCGTGCAAGATCCAAACGTGCACTGAACGTGCCTGGGTCAAACACTCAGTGCGGTTACCTGCAGGCAATCGGATCGGATTAATGGCTAAATTACAATAAGACTGAGTTATTCAGCTCATGTAACAAGCTTAATCCGACAAGAAATCGAATCGGATCGGGTTAAATCGAATTAAGACCCTGAGATAACGCGATCCAAACGTGCACTGAACGTGCACGTAGACAACAGTGCATCGGATCGAGCGTTCTGCACATGCTCCAGATTTTTTCCCGCGATCGTCACAGACAATTAAAGGGGGTAAAGATATCTAATGCATAACAAAATGCCTAAAAGTATTCTGTTTCAGGCTAAATTTAGCTTATTGTTAGCTTTGATGTGAGCTTTGATGTGAGCTGTAATGTTATATCCTCATATGCAAGTTGTTTTGGATAAAAGCGTCTGTCAAATGTATAACCATAAACATAATTTAAGGGATAATGTGTCTTATTTAGGCTAATGTAACGGCTAACACTGTGCAGGCTAATGTAACGGCTAACACTGTATAGGCTAATGTAACGGCTAACATTGCAGGCTAATGTAACGGCTAACGTTGCAGGCTAATGTAACGGCTAACATTGCAGGCTAATGTAACGGCTAACACTGTGCAGGCTAATGTAACGGCTAACACTGTATAGGCTAATGTAACGGCTAACACTGTATAGGCTAATGTAACGGCTAACACTGTGCAGGCTAATGTAACGGCTAACACTGTATAGGCTAATGTAACGGCTAATGTAACGGCTAACACTGTATAGGCTAATGTAACGGCTAACACTGAGCAGGCTAATGTAACGGCTAACAATTCTTTTGGCCAACCTAGTCAATAATACTTTTTTAGTCTTTAATCATGGCTAAGATTATCTTCTTTGGCCAATTTATTAGCTACTGTTATCTCGTTTATGCTAATATAGAGGAAAATGCTATTTTATGGATCATTTTGAAGTGCATTTTTATTTTTTAGGCAAATATCAAAGCTATTATTTTCTTGTTTTGGCTCAGGCTCATGTAGCATCATTTAGGTTTTATCCGACTGGACGACCCTTTTGATCGCTCAAACTCAATTTTAGATCAAGGGGCTCTTTAACAAAACCCTTCACACTAATAACTCTCACAAGAAGGTAATGAGGCAGGTCAGAGAGTCAGAAGACAGGAAGTGTGATTGTTGTGTGCCGCTGTCCATCCAGGCTGGAGTGGATGTGAACATCCGAAACACCTACAACCAGACGGCGCTGGACATAGTCAACCAGTTCACCACCTCACACGCCAGCAAGGACATCAAGCAGCTGCTCCGAGGTCAGAACAAACACATCCTTCTGTGGTTTCACACCTGGTGTGATCCAAGTGGGTCAGTTTACACCTGATCCAAGGCAGCAGGAGCTCAAATATGATGCAGGATCTTTAAAGAGATTAGATGCTACTCTTTGTCTTTATTCTTCTGTTGCAGTCCCCGCCTCCCTGACATGAGCTAAGCTTATATCTGGAGCTTCACCTGACTCCAGAAGCTGTAATTCTCACAGCAGCTGTGTTTAAATGTCTGGTTATGTAACGTTAAACTCTTATCTGTCGGCTCTCACAGCTTCAAAGAGCAGATTCAGCCTCAAACCCAGCAGGGCTGTATATACAGTGTGAGCTGTAATCCTGCTGCCGTTTGAAGTCCTGTGGGAACAGACTGAGGGAATAATGAGCCGTTGTGTTGAAGAAGTGATTCAAACATGGATGGAGACTTTCCCGTCTTGTTTGCTGCTGCAGAAGGAGAAACGAGTAACTGTGCTGTGGATTAATTATTGATGCGTTAGCGCACAGCAGGCGGCTCTTTGTGGGTTCAGCGTCTGGAGGAAAGTCATCGAGAATCTGCTGGATCTGTTTCAGCTTCTGTTTTCATCACAATAAAGAAATATCACTGATTTCAGCAGCACCGCCTCTGTGTTATCCCGGTTTATGTCCTTTATTTGTTCTCTGGATGTTTGTGAGAGCAGAACGCCATGATCAGGAGAGTCCAGTCAAAGTTTGGGCTTTAATCTGAGAATAAGGCCTTTTTCTTTCAGGGGAAATCAGGACGTCTGTTATCTGAGTCATCCTGGAGATATTTAGGCTTTTAAAGAATATGCCAAACAACATGGATGTTATGGTGTTAGTTTGAGTTTATCAGGAGTTTCTTCAGGTCGTGTCTCAGCTGGTTGGAGGTCAGGAATGTTATTCTTATTCAACCTCATAATCGCTTCATGTCAGAAACAACTGCCCTGATTTTATCTCTGTGTTCTTTGAGGATTTTAAAGTGTCTGCATCCAAACCACGAAGCTGTTTCAGGACTTTTTCTCCTCCAAACGTAGCGCTTTGTGTTATTTTACCTTTGATAGGTCGACAGAAGCTGTTCAGGAAAGAGCTGTTGAACATCCAGGTCTTCATTGTGTCCTTCCATGAACAACTTTGTTCTTCAGTCGTTAGCTTTTAGCCTGAAGTTCACCTGTTTCAGGTGCATTTTGTGCTAGCTTAGCAGCTTAGCTCCTCCATTTGTCCACAGTTTGCATTCTTGTGGCTTTGAGGAACATCCAGGTCTTCATTGTGTCCTTCCATGAACAACTTTGTTCTTCAGTCGTTAGCTTTTAGCCTTGAGTTAACCTGTTTCAGGTGCATTTTGTGCTAGCTTAGCAGCTTAGCTCCTCCATTTGTTTGCATTCTTGTGGCTTTGAGGAACAGCCGGGTCTTCATTGTGTCCTTCCATGAACAACTTTGTTCTTCAGTCGTTAGCTTTTAGCCTGAAGTTCACCTGTTTCAGGTGTATTTTGTGCTAGCTTAGCAGCTTAGCTCCTCCATTTGTCCACAGTTTGCATTCTTGTGGCTTTGAGGAACATCCAGGTCTTCATTGTGTCCTTCCATGAACAACTTTGTTCTTCAGTCGTTAGCTTTTAGCCTGAAGTTCACCTGTTTCAGGTGCATTTTGTGCTAGCTTAGCAGCTTAGCTCCTCCATTTGTCCACAGTTTGCATTCTTGTGGCTTTGAGGAACATCCAGGTCTTCATTGTGTCCTTCCATGAACAACTTTGTTCTTCCGTCGTTAGCTTTTAGCCTGAAGTTCACCTTTTTCAGGTGCATTTTGTGCTAGCTTAGCAGCTTAGCTCCTCCATTTGTCCACAGTTTGCATTCTTGTGGCTTTGAGGAACATCCAGGTCTTCATTGTGTCCTTCCATGAACAACTTTGTTATTCCGTCGTTAGCTTTTAGCCTAAAGTTCACCTTTTTCAGGTGCATTTTGTGCTAGCTTAGCAGCTTAGCTCCTCCATTTGTCCACAGTTTGCATTCTTGTGGCTTTGAGGAACATCCAGGTCTTCATTGTGTCCTTCCATGAACAACTTTGTTCTTCCGTCGTTAGCTTTTAGCCTGAAGTTCACCTGTTTCAGGTGCATTTTGTGCTAGCTTAGCAGCTTAGCTCCTCCATTTGTCCACAGTTTGCATTCTTGTGGCTTTGAGGAACATCCAGGTCTTCATTGTGTCCTTCCATGAACAACTTTGTTCTTCCGTCGTTAGCTTTTAGCCTGAAGTTCACCTGTTTCAGGTGCATTTTGTGCTAGCTTAGCAGCTTAGCTCCTCCATTTGTCCACAGTTTGCATTCTTGTGGCTTTGAGGAACATCCAGGTCTTCATTGTGTCCTTCCATGAACAACTTTGTTCTTCCGTCGTTAGCTTTTAGCCTGAAGTTCACCTGTTTCAGGTGCATTTTGTGCTAGCTTAGCAGCTTAGCTCCTCCATTTGTCCACAGTTTGCATTCTTGTGGCTTTGGGGAACATCCAGGTCTTCATTGTGTCCTTCCATGAACAACTTTGTTCTTCCGTCGTTAGCTTTTAGCCTGAAGTTCACCTTTTTCAGGTGCATTTTGTGCTAGCTTAGCAGCTTAGCTCCTCCATTTGTTTGCATTCTTGTGGCTTTGAGGAACAGCCGGGTCTTCAGAAATGTTTCACCGGCCTCTGCTGTCTTTTAAACTTGTGTGTTTATGTTTTCTCAACAGATGCAACGGGTATTTTGCAGGTCCGAGCTCTGAAGGACTACTGGAACCTCCACGATCCCACAGCCCTCAACATCAGAGCCGGAGACGTCATCATGGTGAGATGCTCGGAACAACATGTTTTTGCTTTGGCTTCTTGGAGCGTTTTGAACCTAAATGTGAACTTGATTTGGTGGAGGGGAACAGTGAAATAAAGCTTCACCGGTAAAGAAAAGCGCCGTTTAAACCCTGAACAGAACCAGATTTTATATGATAATAAGATCCGACAGCTTTATTAATCCCCACAGAGGAAACTCATCTGCTACCAATCCAGAGCAAATAACACTGCAGCAGATTAATACAGGAAGATAACACGGAGACTCAGTTCCAGACATGATTATTGTAGATAAAACTCCAGAAGCTGAACGTGTTGGTTGTCATATCTAACGGCTGCTGGAACAAAAAACCTCCAGTTGTTCCAAGGAGTGTTGAAGCATCACCAGATTCTCTCTAAAAGAGGTCGTCAGGATTAAAGATATGAAAGAAGAATCCGGATTGTTTTTCCTTTTACTTTAATTTAGTGTCCAAATGATCACCAAAATAACAGATTTTTGGTTAAAATGAGGCAACACGGTGGGCTCCTGGTCTGAGATCAAAGATAAGATAAACTAACCTAAACTAAGCTAACCTAAGATAAGATAATCTAAGCTAAACTAATCTAAACTAAAATAATCTAAGTTAATCTAAGATAAGATAACCTAAGATAAACTAAGCTAACCTAAGATAAGCTAACCTAAGATAAGCTAACCTAAGATAAACTAACTTAAACTAAGCTAATCTAAAATAAGCTAACCTAAGATAAGATAACCTAAGCTAAACTAATCTAAGATAAGCTAAGATAAGATAAGCTAACCTAACCTAACCTAACCTAAACTAAACTAAACTAAACTAAACTAATCTAAGCTAAGCTAAGCTAAGCTAAGCTAAGCAATGCTTGTATTCACGGTTCCCCTGAGTCTCAATAAGCATGAAAAAAGAAGAAAAAACTTATCCAGAAGTATTCATTTCCAGACATTTTCTTTTCTAAAAGATTTTGATTGAAATTAAACTTTTAAAAGTTGCTTGATGAAACCAGCAGGATCCATTTATTTAAGCTGAACCATTAAAGATGGTTGTGGGCACCATGATCCCACCTCTTGGTTTATCCACTATGTTTAAGCTCTGAGGCCATCTTGGTTTCTGTGCACGCCCATTCCACCGCTGCGTGGGGGCTCAGGTGGTGCAACAGGCTGCTCACGAACTGCAGGATTAGCGGTTCTTTGTATCTTAAAGTGTTGCTGGAAACGACACCAAAACCCAACTTTGTCTCTAAATACAGCCCTAATTTTACGAGATAATCATTGTCCTGTTGAATAAAGACTTGAAACCAGTGATTAAGACTATAGGAACAGGTGTTTACATGGAGTATAATCTGCTTTCTTTTTGCAAGATGTCGCCCCCTGCTGTCCAATCAAGAGAATGCAACAAACAGGTATTTTCACATATCAGATGTCGAGGCAATTTCCATTTCTATATATATATATTTTCTTTTAATTTTACACCCTTCTCTTGGTTCTCTAACCCAGGAAAGTCCAAATTTTCCGACCATCAATGCTTTAAACGACAGAAACAGGAAGCTTCCTGTATGATTTTCCAAAAGATGAAAGTTTATCTTAAAGGTTTCACATTCTCAGTCTTTTTGGACCAGATCTAATAGAGCTTTTCTTTCTATATATTCTTCAGTGGTGGGGGGTTCTACTTTTAACCATTTTCTAGTGATATCTAAGCACTAACTAAGTCATTAATATGCTAATTATCAAACATTAAGTCGCCCAAATACATGCTAACAAAATGTTTATTCCAAATACTTTGGTAATGTTCTGGTGGATCTGCTTCCAATCAAATGTTGCAGAGAACGTGGCTCTGATTGGCTCTGATTGCTCTGATTGGCTCTGATTGGCTCTGATTGGCTCTGATTGGCTCCCACATCCTCTGGATGGATGTAAAATAATCTGCAACCTCCATAATTCACCAGCAGCTTCTGGTTTTTCCTTCAGCAGCCAGAATCAGAGGGATCTTTGTCACTGAAAGCTCGACAGTCAGACATTTGAGTCAGGAAGTCTGGAATTTCTAAGAGGAAAATGTTTAGGAACCCTGTTAAAGCATTTAGATGGATAAATGTGCATTTTGAAAAGCAAGAGAAAGCCAAAGTGTCATAGCATAAAGAAGCATAAACATGCTAATCGTTCCCTCCCTGTATGCTAACTGCTCAGAAATAACTCAAACAAGGGGAACAAAGCAGTGAAATCACTTAAAATAATCATCTTCCAGCAGAAAAAAAGGTTTGATTTTCTAAACTTTTTCCTCACATTTTAAGAGATCTTCAAACTGGAACTAAAAACATTAATTTTCTTGTTCTAACAAATATATTCAAGAACTTTTCAGTTTTGTTCTTGTCCACATTCATCAAAAAGCTTCATAATTTTGGTATTTATAGTTTCGAGCAGTAATTCTCAGTAACAAGTTGGAGCAGAGCGTCACTGAATCACCAGCCTTTGGTGTTTAAACGTTGTTGAGATGCAGGTGGAGACGAGCTCAACAGCTCGCTTTGTGGACAGCAAACACACCCTGTGCTGCACTCTGCCCTATATTTCCCCTCTGGATGATGTCTGCACATCCGCGGCTTGTTTTGCAACAAAGTTCAGTCAGAGGTGAATCTTTAATCTGACAAATTCAGACGGTGAATCAACCAAAAACACTGACTTCCTGTTAGTGTGTCGGAGGCTTCGTGTTCAGGCCTGTAATTCCTATCAAACATCAGAGACACCCAATAAAAACTGCTTAGGTAGAATATAATCAACTAATTGATGATTAAAACTGTGTTGATTCATATAAAGCTGAATCTGTGACCTGGAAATGGAATGCTAATGTTCCAGCAGAGTTAGCTAAAGACTGTGAATGTGCAGCAGCCACTTTTCATCCCACTGCTTTAACAACTTGGTCCAGTTCAACGCTGGACTGAAGGAACTGAGCCACAAAGAGGATTAGTTCCAGCTCTCAGAGCCTGAACTTCAGAGCAGGGAAATGGAAGCATCTGAGAAATAACTCCTCATGGTTTATTTACTGATTTATTTCCTCCTTTAGCAGCAGCTAACGCTAACAGCTTAGCTAATGAAGATTTATTTCTTCCTTTAGCAGCAGCTAACGCTAACAGCTTAGCTAATGAAATAACTCCTCATGGTTTAGTTACTGATTTATTTCTTCCTTTAGCAGCAGCTAATGCTAACAGCTTAGCTAATGAAGATGACGTACACCAACTTCTAAGGAGTTACTGCTGTTCCTTTCTGAAAGATGAACATTATTGTTCCCACATTACTTTGTTAGCTGAAGCTAACTCTAACAGCTTAGCTAATGAAGATTTATTTCTTCCTTTAGCAGCAGCTAACGCTAACAGCTTAGCTAATGAAGATGACGTACACCAACTTCTAAGGAGTTACTGCTGCTCTTTTCTGAAAGATGAACATTATTGTTCCCACATTACTTTGTTAGCAGCAGCTAACGCTAACAGCTTAGCTAATGAAGATGACATACACCAACTTCTAAGGAGTTACTGCTGCTCCTTTCTGAAAGATGAACATTATTGTTCCCACATTACTTTGTTAGCTGAAGCTTTCTAGCTGAACGGTTCCGTTCTGTAACTCAGACAACCTGCAGCTGTGTTTAAGGTGTGTTTCCAACACAACACCGGTCCTCTCCTCACTCTCGGTGCTACATTGAAGCAGCTAACTGCTAACTATCCAACTACCTGCTGACCTCATTAAAAGGGTGGAGCTGAGCTCCTGCTGAGTCTCCACCCTGAAAACAGGCTGTTAACCAAGGCCCCACCCTGACTCTCTCCCCCCCCCACAGGTGTTGGAGCAGCACATAGACGGACGCTGGAAGGGCCACATCCACGACAGCCAGCGAGGGACGGACAGAGTCGGCTTCTTCCCTCCGTCCATCGTGGAGGTCATCAGCAGGAGGAACGGTCAGTCCGTTTTAACCGTCAGACGTCCGTTAGTTCTGGGAAACATGGTGTTGAAATTCAGAGCTGAATGAAGGATTCTTTAATCCTTTCGAGTCCTGTGCAGGAAGGTAGAAAAGAAAGTTTCTGTCAGGAGAAAACGTGGTAAATACAAGCGTTTATGATCTGTAAACACTCAGAATTAAACGTTTCTCTTCCACACCAGCTGAAATGTTGCTTCGCTGCTGACGTCGCCTCCTAACAGGAAGTGATTTCGCCTCCTAACAGGAAGTGACGTCACCTCCTAACAGGAAGTGATGACGCCTCCTAACAGGAAGTGACGTCACCTCCTAACAGGAAGTGATTGCGCCTCCTAACAGGAAGTGACGTCGCCTCCTAACAGGAAGTGATGACGCCTAACAGGAAGTGAGTTCGCCTCCTAACAGGAAGTGATGTCACCTCCTAACAGGAAGTGATTCCACCCCTAACAGGAAGTGATGACGCCTCCTAACAGGAAGTGACGTCACCTCCTAACAGGAAGTGATGTCGCCTCCTAACAGGAAGTGACGTCGCCTCCTAACAGGAAGTGACGTCGCCTCCTAACAGGAAGTGACGTCACCTCCTAACAGAAAGTGATTTCGCCTCCTAACAGGAAGTGATGTCACCTAACAAGAAGTGACGTCGCCTCCTAACAGGAAGTGATGCCAACATAAAAAAGCCCCCCTCTCCCACCTGTTAGAACTAACCCTGCCGCTTCCAGACCATCCCATGCTCCCATCTCCTCCTTCCTGCATCCATCTCTCCATCCAAATAATGACTGACCTCCACCTCTAACCATCAGCTTGATAACCCCCCCTCCCCCTCTTGCTCCTCCCCCTCTCGCCCTGTAGGGGGCACCCTCTCCCGGCACGCCTCTCTGCCCACCCAGCGTCAGCAGCTGCTGCCCAGAGCCCCCCTCTCCTCCAGCCTCAGCTCCGCCCCTCAGACCGATGACTCCTACAGTCTGTACGCCCCCCCCACCCACGTGGTGCTGCCGCTCACCAACGGCCTCACTACCTGCACAGGTACACACACACACACACACACACCTGCTGATCTGAGGGGAGTCGGGATGATGTGATGTTACAGGAGTGTTTGAACAGCCTTTAATGGATCAGTCCAAGCCTCTTCCTCCCTAACCCTTTTCCTGTAACACCACTCACCTCCTCAGTCAGAACCTCCTCCCCAACAGAACCAAGTACATCAGAGTCTCTGTGTCCGGTAGGTCTGTCTCCGAGCCGCATGTCTCAGTCCGTGTGTCCCTTCGAGGACATCTGGGTTCTCAGGGACTCGTGTCATGGTAAGAGCCCCCTGAACGAGAGCTTCCCCCCCCCCCGGCTGTTCTGACCGCTACCCGGCTCAACGCTCTGCATCCGGACCCCACACACCGAGACTCGAGAGATCAACTGTCAGCTCAGCGTGACGCAGCTTCGCTTTACTCCGCCTAAAGAAATCATGGCGCCGCTTACATTACTTTGTGGAGTTGCGTTGTCTCGCCGTTTCAGGTCGTTTATTTTGTTTAAACATCAGAGAAACTCACCCCTCAGTCTGACATATTCTGTATAACCCCTTCTTCCTGTTCCTTGGAGCGTATATCAGGGCGTCCAAAGTGTAAAAACCCGTCTTCCTGTTCCTGGGAGTGTATATCAGGGCGTCTGAAGTGTAAAATCCCTTCTTCCTGTTCCTGGGACCGTATATCAGGGCATCCGAAGTGTAAAAACCCTTCTTCCTGTTCCTGGGACCGTATATCAGGGCATCCGAAGTGTAAAAACCCTTCTTCCTGTTCCTGGGAGCGTATATCAGGGCGTCTGAAGTGTAAAAACCCTTCTTCCTGTTCCTGGGACCGTATATCAGGGCATCCGAAGTGTAAAAACCCTTCTTCCTGTTCCTGGGACCGTATATCAGGGCATCCGAAGTGTAAAAACCCTTCTTCCTGTTCCTTGAAGCGTATATCAGGGCATCCGAAGTGTAAAAACCCGTCTTCCTGTTCCTGGGAGTGTATATCAGGGCGTCTGAAGTGTAAAATCCCGTCTTCCTGTTCCTGGGAGCGTATATCAGGGCGTCCGAAGTGTAAAACTCCTTCTTCCTGTTCCTGGGAGCATATATCAGGGCGTCCGAAGTGTAAAACTCCTTCTTCTTGTTCCTGGGAGCGTATATCAGGGCGTCCGAAGTGTAAAAACCCTTCTTCCTGTTCCTGGGAGCATATATCAGGGCGTCCGAAGTGTAAAACTCCTTCTTCCTGTTCCTGGGAGCGTATATCAGGGCGTCTGAAGTGTAAAATCCCGTCTTCCTGTTCCTGGGAGCGTATATCAGGGCGTCCGAAGTGTAAAACCCTTCTTCCTGTTCCTTGGAGCGTATATCAGGGCGTCTGAAGTGTAAAACTCCTTCTTCCTGTTCCTGGGAGCGTATATCAGGGCGTCCAAAGTGTAAAACTCCTTCTTCCTGTTTTTGGGAGCGTATATCAGGGCGTCTGAAGTGTAAAACTCCTTCTTCCTGTTCCTGGGAGCGTATATCAGGGCATCTGAAGTGTAAAAACCCTTCTTCCTGTTCCTGGGAGTGTATATCAGGGCGTCCGAAGTGTAAAAACCCTTCTTCCTGTTCCTGGGAGCGTATATCAGGGCATCTGAAGTGTAAAAACCCTTCTTCCTGTTCCTGGGAGCGTATATCAGGGCGTCTGAAGTGTAAAAACCCTTCTTCCTGTTCCTGGGAGCATATATCAGGGCGTCTGAAGTGTAAAACTCCTTCTTCCTGTTCCTGGCAGCGTATATCAGGGCGTCTGAAGTGTAAAAACCCTTCTTCCTGCTCCTGGGAGCATATATCAGGGCGTCTGAAGTGTAAAAACCCTTCTTCCTGTTCCTGGGAGCGTATATCAGGGCGTCCGAAGTGTAAAAACCCTTCTTCCTGTTCCTGGGAGCAAATATCAGGGCGTCCGAAGTGTAAAAACCCTTCTTCCTGTTCCTGGGAGCGTATATCAGGGCGTCCGAAGTGTAAAAACCCTTCTTCCTGTTCCTGGGAGCGTATATCAGGGCGTCCAAAGTGTAAAACTCCTTCTTCCTGTTCCTGGGAGCATATATCAGGGCGTCCGAAGTGTAAAACTCCTTCTTCCTGTTTTTGGGAGCGTATATCAGGGCATCTGAAGTGTAAAAACCCTTCTTCCTGTTCCTGGGAGCATATATCAGGGCATCTGAAGTGTAAAAACCCTTCTTCCTGTTCCTGGGAGCGTATATCAGGGCATCTGAAGTGTAAAAACCCTTCTTCCTGTTCCTGGGAGTGTGTATCAGGGCGTCTGAAGTGTAAAACTCCTTCTTCCTGTTCCTGGGAGCGTATATCAGGGCATCTGAAGTGTAAAAACCCTTCTTCCTGTTCCTGGGAGTGTATATCAGGGCGTCCGAAGTGTAAAAACCCTTCTTCCTGTTCCTGGGAGCGTATATCAGGGCATCTGAAGTGTAAAAACCCTTCTTCCTGTTCCTGGGAGCATATATCAGGGCGTCTGAAGTGTAAAACTCCTTCTTCCTGTTCCTGGCAGCGTATATCAGGGCGTCTGAAGTGTAAAAACCCTTCTTCCTGCTCCTGGGAGCATATATCAGGGCGTCTGAAGTGTAAAAACCCTTCTTCCTGTTCCTGGGAGCGTATATCAGGGCGTCCGAAGTGTAAAAACCCTTCTTCCTGTTCCTGGGAGCAAATATCAGGGCGTCTGAAGTGTAAAAACCCTTCTTCCTGTTCCTGGGAGCGTATATCAGGGCGTCCGAAGTGTAAAAACCCTTCTTCCTGTTCCTGGGAGCGTATATCAGGGCGTCCGAAGTGTAAAACTCCTTCTTCCTGTTCCTGGGAGCGTATATCAGGGCGTCTGAAGTGTAAAACTCCTTCTTCCTGCTCCTGGGAGCAGATATCAGGGCGTCTGAAGTGTAAAAACCCTTCTTCCTGTTCCTGGGAGTGTGTATCAGGGCGTCTGAAGTGTAAAAACCCTTCTTCCTGTTCCTGGGAGCGTATATCAGGGCGTCTGAAGTGTAAAAACCCTTCTTCCTGTTCCTGGGAGCGTATATCAGGGCATCTGAAGTGTAAAAACCCTTCTTCCTGTTCCTGGGAGCATATATCAGGGCGTCTGAAGTGTAAAACTCCTTCTTCCTGTTTTTGGGAGCGTATATCAGGGCATCTGAAGTGTAAAACTCCTTCTTCCTGTTTTTGGGAGCGTATATCAGGGCGTCTGAAGTGTAAAACTCCTTCTTCCTGTTTTTGGGAGCATATATCAGGGCGTCTGAAGTGTAAAGCTCCTTCTTCCTGTTCCTGGGAGCATATATCAGGGCGTCTGAAGTGTAAAACTCCTTCTTCCTGCTCCTGGGAGCAGATATCAGGGCGTCTGAAGTGTAAAACTCCTTCTTCCTGCTCCTGGGAGCAGATATCAGGGCGTCTGAAGTGTAAAACTCCTTCTTCCTGCTCCTGGGAGCATATATCAGGGCGTCTGAAGTGTAAAACTCCTTCTTCCTGCTCCTGGGAGCATATATCAGGGCGTCTGAAGTCACCAGCAGCTGTAAAACTCCCCAAAAACACAACCCTGGTATTTATTTAGTTCCCCTTTGTTTGAAAGTTCCTCATTTAACGAGCCGTTCTGATTTTCATTTCTAAAGTACGTCACTCCTTAAGTTGGCTCCGCCTCCTCTGCTAAGCCCCGCCCCCTCACATCCACCCTGCTGGACGGATGAAGCCAGCTTCTGGTGGAAATGTTCTGCTGTCAGCTGAGGCTTTAAAGCTACCAACAATGCTCGTCTTGGTGTGTCGGGTCCAAACTGTGGTTCACTGCGCTTCAGGCCGAACTCCGCTGCCACAAGGGGGCGACACCAGGTTGTCTCTGCTCTGATTAACTGTTGCACTGCTCAGTCAGGATCTGAGATGCAGCTGAAAGCTGCTGCATGTCGAACAGCGTGTGTTTACCAACGGAATGATGATTTGTAGCATTCACAGAGCAGGAAGCTTTAGGCGTCTGTTTGCATGCACCTCATCAGTAAAATGAGGCCACATGAAGAATCCACTCAGCCTGATGTGAATCCAACTCGCTTCCAGCTGAAATCAGAACTTATCAAAGCCACATTTTCCAGGAATGGATTGTTCTAAAAGAACTTCTAAATCAGCCTAAAGATAAATCTGAATCAGCATGTTTTGTGCTGTTCAACCTAATGTTAGTAAGAATGGCCTGAGATTTTTCCTTTGCTGCTCGCCGCCGGGCTCGTGCTGCAGCTGTGCTCCCCTGCATCCCGCCCGTCACTCCTGATCATCACCCCCAGAGAACCCGCTGCTTCCTCCAGCCTGGCGCCGATCCTCTGCCGACCCGAACGCCGCCTCGGACGCTTATTGTTTGTGTTGTTTTTGGCAGCAGGAGACAGAAACAGCGTCGGAAGCACCGGCAGCGTGGGCAGCACCCGCAGCGCCGGCAGCGGACAGAGCACCGAGAGCAACAACGCCACCAACGGACACCAACACAACGCCGGTCCCCACGACAACAAGGTACTGACCGCCGAACATGAACCAGTAAATATCCCTAAAGCTGATGCAAGAGAAGTTGCTTCAGAACCAGCTTTTAAAGTTTCAAGCTGAGAAAATTCAGCAGAAAGAAAAGAAGAAGAGATTCATCAGATTTATCTGAGCTGCAGCCATAACAGGGAGGGTTAGTTTCCTCAAATCCCTGAAGTCATGAATCAGGGTCTCATCAGGCTTTAGTCTGCCCTGATGTGACTGACATTCAGGTCTGAGGTTCAGACTTGGTGCTTCCTATTCTTCACATACAAGTTTCCAGTCTGTGATGGAAATTGCCCGTTTTGGTACGAGACCTTCCAATCTCAGCTTCCAGACTGTTGTCAGCAACTAGAGAGAGAGAGGACTTACTGGTTAATCTTGGTTAGGACTCACTGGTTAATTTTAGTTGGAACTCACTGGACTCACTGGTTAATCTTTGTTGGGACTCACTGGTTAATTTTAGTTGGGACTCACTGGTTAATCCTAGTCAGGATTCACTGGACTCACTGGTTAATCTTTGTTGGGACTCACTGGTTAATTTTAGTTGGGACTCACTGGTTAATCCTAGTCAGGATTCACTGGACTCACTGGTTAATCTTTGTTGGGACTCACTGGTTAATCTTTGTTGGGACTCACTGGTTAATCTTAGTTGGGACTCACTGGTTAATTTTAGTCAGGATTCACTGGACTCACTGGTTAATCTTTGTTGGGACTCACTGGTTAATCTTAGTTGGGACTCACTGGTTAATCCTAGTCAGGATTCACTGGACTCACTGGTTAATCTTTGTTGGGACTCACTGGTTAATCTTTGTTGGGACTCACTGGTTAATCTTAGTTGGGACTCACTGGTTAATTTTAGTCAGGATTCACTGGACTCACTGGTTAATCTTTGTTGGGACTCACTGGTTAATTTTAGTTGAGACTCACTGGTTAATCTTAGTTGAGACTCACTGGTTAATCCTAGTCAGGATTCACTGGACTCACTGGTTAATCTTTGTTGGGACTCACTGGTTAATTTTAGTTGGGACTCACTGGTTAATTTTAGTTGGGACTCACTGGTTAATTTTAGTTGGGACTCACTGGTTAATTTTAGTTGGGACTCACTGGTTAATTTTAGTTTGGACTCACTGGTTAATCTTATTCTTAGTTGAGACTCACTGGTTAATTTTAGTTGAGACTCACTGGTTAATCTTAGTTGAGACTCACTGGTTAATCTTATTCTTAGTTGAGACTCATTGGTTAATTTTAGTTGGGACTCACTGGTTAATTTTAGTTTGGACTCACTGGTTAATCTTATTCTTAGTTGGGACTCACTGGTTAATCTTAATTGAGACTCACTGGTTAATCTTAGTTGAGACTCACTGGTTAATCTTATTCTTAGTTGGGACTCACTGGTTAATTTTAGTTGGGACTCACTGGTTAATCTTAGTTGGGACTCATTGGTTAATCTTAGTTGGGACTCACTGGTTAATCTTAGTTGAGACTCATTGGTTAATTTTAGTTGGGACTCACTGGTTAATCTTAGTTGGGACTCACTGGTTAATCTTAGTTGAGACTCACTGGTTAATCTTAGTTGGGACTCACTGGTTAATTTTAGTTGGGACTCACTGGTTAATCTTAGTTGGGACTCACTGGTTAATTTTAGTTGGGACTCACTGGTTAATCTTAGTTGGGACTCACTGGTTAATTTTAGTTGGGACTCACTGGTTAATCTTAGTTGGGACTCACTGGTTAATCTTAGTTGAGACTCATTGGTTAATTTTAGTTGGGACTCACTGGTTAATCTTAGTTGGGACTCACTGGTTAATCTTAGTTGGGACTCACTGGTTAATCTTTGTTGGGACTCACTGGTTAATTTTAGTTGGGACTCACTGGTTAATTTTAGTTGGGACTCACTGGTTAATCTTATTCTTAGTTGGGACTCACTGGTTAATCTTAGTTGGGACTCACTGGTTAATCTTAGTTGAGACTCACTGGTTAATCTTAGTTGGGACTCACTGGTTAATTTTAGTTGGGACTCACTGGTTAATCTTAGTTGGGACTCACTGGTTAATTTTAGTTGGGACTCACTGGTTAATCTTAGTTGGGACTCACTGGTTAATCTTTGTTGGGACTCACTGGTTAATTTTAGTTGGGACTCACTGGTTAATCTTAGTTGGGACTCACTGGTTAATCTTAGTTGAGACTCATTGGTTAATTTTAGTTGGGACTCACTGGTTAATCTTAGTTGGGACTCACTGGTTAATCTTAGTTGGGACTCACTGGTTAATCTTTGTTGGGACTCACTGGTTAATTTTAGTTGGGACTCACTGGTTAATTTTAGTTGGGACTCACTGGTTAATCTTAGTTGGGACTCACTGGTTAATCTTAGTTGAGACTCATTGGTTAATTTTAGTTGGGACTCACTGGTTAATTTTAGTTGGGACTCACTGGTTAATCTTAGTTGGGACTCACTGGTTAATTTTAGTTGGGACTCACTGGTTAATCTTAGTTGGGACTCACTGGTTAATCTCAGTTGGGACTCACTGGTTAATCTTTGTTGGGACTCACTGGTTAATCTTTGTTGGGACTCACTGGTTAATCTTTGTTGGGACTCACTGGTTAATCTTAGTTGGGACTCACTGGTTAATCTTAGTTGGGACTCACTGGTTAATCTCAGTTGGGACTCACTGGTTAATCTTAGTTGGGACTCACTGGTTAATCTCAGTTGGGACTCACTGGTTAATCTTAGTTGGGACTCACTGGTTAATCTTTGTTGGGACTCACTGGTTAATCTTTGTTGGGACTCACTGGTTAATCTTAGTTGAGACTCACTGGTTAATCTTAGTTGGGACTCACTGGTTAATTTTAGTTGGGACTCACTGGTTAATCTTAGTTGGGACTCACTGGTTAATTTTAGTTGGGACTCACTGGTTAATCTTAGTTGGGACTCACTGGTTAATCTTTGTTGGGACTCACTGGTTAATTTTAGTTGGGACTCACTGGTTAATCTTTGTTGGGACTCACTGGTTAATCTTAGTTGGGACTCACTGGTTAATCTTAGTTGGGACTCACTGGTTAATCTCAGTTGGGACTCACTGGTTAATTTTAGTTGGGACTCACTGGTTAATTTTAGTTGGGACTCACTGGTTAATCTTTGTTGGGACTCACTGGTTAATCTCAGTTGGGACTCACTGGTTAATCTTTGTTGGGACTCACTGGTTAATCTTTGTTGGGACTCACTGGTTAATCTTAGTTGGGACTCACTGGTTAATCTTAGTTGGGATTCACTGGTTAATCTTAGTTGGGACTCACTGGTTAATCTTAGTTGGGACTCACTGGAGTCTCAAACTGCCCTGATGTGACTGACATTCAGGTCTGAGATCATATCTGGATTCAGGCAACATTTTGTTCAGATGACGGAAGAATAACCTGAATCCTTTCGTTCCACCTGGTTGTTTTGTCCACTTTAATGAGACATTTGAGAGGCTCGAGTGGAGCTTCCACCAGCTCAGTTTAAGGTGGTTGTTGTTGTGTGCAGGTGGCGCCCTCTGCTGGTGACTCCGGACACGCTGCAGACAGCAAACAGGCCGACCATCCTGCAGGTCTGTCTTCTTCTTCTGCTGTACCGTTTGGATGTCTGTAGAGGCTCCAAACAGGAAGATAAAGTGTTAGATATTCTTAAAACGCTCCATGTTGTTTGAGCTGTGGTTGTCGTCCAGGTGGGACTCCTCGGAGGCAGACGGTGACGGTTCAGCGGCCCACAGAACCCAGCTTCTCCCAGCAGTTTGTTCGTCCCCAGCAGCTGCTGGAAGGGAAGGTAAAGAGACTCCAGCTGACACTTTATGTCATTATATGTGTAAACATCTTATAAAACAGAGACAAAACACATTTATTCCAACTTTTATTTGATGTCAGACAGAATGAACTCAAGACTTTTACTCTTCTGTCTCAAAAACTCACTTTAATTTGTTGATAAACCTCCATTTTTAGATTTTATTGGGATTTCACATCCCAATAAAACTTGGAATAGAGCAATTTAGTGCTAAAAAAGCTGACTGTGACCTGATCTGGTCCTGCTTCAGACATACTATTCGTTCCCTCCTCCAAGAGACAAAATATCCATTTATTGTATTATAATTACAACAAATTAGGCTTAATATCATAAAAGTTATAATCCTAAATCAGAGAAATCAGGATGAAGCAGTTTAAGGCCAATAATGAGGTAAAAACAGCTGATTTTAACCCTGATCTGGTCCAAAATATTTGATGTCAGACAGAATGAACTCAAGACATTTACTCTTCTGTCTCAAAACTCACTTTAATTTGTTGATAAACCTCCATTTTTAGATTTTATTGGGATTTCACATCCCAATAAAAGTTGAAATAGAGCAATTTAGTGCTAAAAACAGCTGATTCTAACCCTGATCTGGTCCTAAATCAGCCTCCAGGACAGTCTGAGCAGCAAAGATGTTCAGAGGAGCTCCAGTTTGTGTTTAAAACAATGTTCCTCAGAGAAAGACTGGAAGGGATCTGCATATTTCTGCCTCTACAGAGCAGAATATCTTTAAAGCATTCAGGGAACCTGGAGGAGTTTCAGTGTAAAGGACGAGGGAGCAAGCCTAAGCTGGACCCCGTGACCTCTGACCCCTCAGACGCTGCATCAAGAACCGTCATTCATCAGCAGCTGATAGAAGCACATGGACAAGGGATTACTGTGGAAACCTTTGTCCAGCACCACAATACAGAGTTCCATTCACAAGCTTTACTGTGCAGGAAAGAAGCCTGATGTTAACCTCGTCCACTTCTCTGGGCTCGGAGGCGTCTGGGATGGACCGTCACACGGTGGAAACGTGTGCTGTGGTCAGACCCATCAGTATTCCACATCTTTGGTGGAAGAAATGGAGCAAAGAGCAAAAGCAGCATCCAGCCTGCTGTCAGCAGCCAGTCCCTGCAGCCAGGCTCTGTGATGGTATGGGGTTGGATCAGGGGGCAAAGCTCATTTCCACTTCTGTGACGGCAGCATTAATGCAGAAAAGCTCCCTGAGATTTTACAGCAACATATGCTGCCTTCAAGGCCACATCTTTTCCTGGGACGTCCCAGCATTGTTCAAGCAGACCATGGAAAACCACATTCTGCCACAGTCCAAAGGCCTGGCTGAGGAAGAAGAGGTACGGGTGCTGGACTGGCTGCCTGCAGTCCTGACCTGTCCCCAGCAGAGAAACAACCACCCCCCCGCACTGCTGCACACCTTAAGACCTGTTTAAGGAGGAATGGGACAAAATAACAGCTGGAACTCTGCATCACCTGGTTTCCTCAGAGTCAGAGCGGCTTTAAGTGTTGGCAGAAGGAAACAAAGTGTTTGGTCATTATTTGGTCATTATTTGGCATAATTTGGTCATTATTTGGTATAATTTGGTCATTATTTGGTATATTTTGATCCAATATTTGGTATAATTTGGTCATTATTTAGTGTAATTCGGTCATTATTTGGTGTAATTTGGTCATTATTTGGTGTAATTCGGTCATTATTTGGTGTAATTCGGTCATTATTTGGTGTAATTTGGTCATTATTTGGTGTAATTCGGTCATTATTTGGTGTAATTTGATCATTATTTGGTGTAATTCGGTCATTATTTGGTGTAATTCGGTCATTATTTGGTGTAATTCGGTCATTATTTGGTATATTTGGTCATTATTTGGTATAATTCGGTCATTATTTAGTGTAATTCGGTCATTATTTGGTATATTTTGATCATTATTTGGTGTAATTCGGTCATTATTTGGTGTAATTTGGTCATTATTTGGTATATTTTGATCATTATTTGGTATATTTTGATCATTATTTGGTGTAATTTGGTCATTATTGGTATAATTTGATCATTATTTGGTGTAATTTGGTCATTATTGGTATTCAGACCTGTTTGCAGGAAGAATGGGACAAAATAACAGCTGGAACTCTGCATCACCTGGTTTCCTCAGAGTCAGAACGGCTTTAAGTGTTGGCAGAAGGAAACAAAGTGGGAAAAGATTCACTGACTTTATGGGATGCTGCAGGTCTGAGGTGTAGAAATGATGTTTGTTCACAGATTAAATGAAGCTGATGGGACAGAACAGGTTGGACTCATTCAGTGTTGAAGTTCCACCTCTTTTTATTTCTGCTGGATTTACTTTTTCACTCCATTAAAGAAAAATAAGTCACAGAAGAAACTAAAATTAGCGTTTTTTGGTGTAATTTGGTCATTATTTGGTGTAATTCGGTCATTATTTAGTGTAATTCGGTCATTATTTGGTATAATTCGGTCATTATTTGGTGTAATTCGGTCATTATTTGGTGTAATTTGGTCATTATTTGGTATATTTTGATCATTATTTGGTGTAATTTGGTCATTATTTGGTGTAATTTGGTCATTATTTAGTGTAATTCGGTCATTATTTGGTATAATTCGGTCATTATTTGGTGTAATTTGATCATTATTTGGTGTAATTCGGTCATTATTTGGTATATTTTGATCATTATTTGGTGTAATTCGGACATTATTTGGTGTAATTCGGTCATTATTTGGTATATTTTGATCATTATTTGGTGTAATTTGGTCATTATTTGGTGTAATTTGGTCATTATTGGTATTCAGACCTGTTTAAGGAGGAATGGGACAAAATAACAGCTGGAACTCTGCATCACCTGGTTTCCTCAGAGTCAGAACGGCTTTAAGTGTTGGCAGAAGGACACAAAGTGGGAAAAGGTTCACTGACTTTATGGGATGCTGCAGGTCTGAGGTGTAGAAATGATGTTTGTTACCAGATTAAATGAAGCTGATGGGACAGAACAGGTTGGACTCATTCAGTGTTGAAGTTCCACCTCTTTTATTTCTGCTGGATTTACTTTTTCACTCCATTAAAGAGAAATAAGAAACCAAAATTAGCCACTCGTCTTTGCTTCCAGACCCGTTTAAATGTGAAAACGACTGTATTCGTGTTGCAGGATGCGGAGGCCATCTATCAGTGGCTGAGTGACTTCCAGCTGGAGCAGTACATCAGCAGCTTCCTGAGCGCCGGATACGACGTGCCGACCATCAGCAGGATGACTCCTGAGGTGAGGTTTTCTGCTCAGTGTGGTTTTAAAGCTGCAGCTACACGATGAAACGTTCACCTGAAGCAAAAGCAGCAGAATTAACATGAAGCCCTGAACTGTAGTGGTTAATTTGGGTTTCTATGGTTGCTCTGTCCGTAGGACCTGACGGCCATCGGAGTGACCAAACCAGGACACCGCAAGAAAATCTCCATGGAGATCAACAACCTGAGCATCCCCGAGTGGCTGCCTGATTACATTCCTGTAAGGCTGGCTGCTGCTCATGCATGAGCTGCCGCATGTTCTGGTGCTGATCATTGTCTCCTCTCCTCACAGTCGGACCTCGGCGAGTGGCTCAGCGCCATCGGCCTCCCGCAGTACCACAAGAAGCTTTCAGAAAACGGCTACGACTCCATCAGCATCGTGAAAGACCTGACGTGGGAGGACCTGCAGGAGATCGGCATCACCAAGCTGGGTGAGGAGGCATGGCAGCCGTGCACGGCTCAGTGAGACTGCTGCAGCTTTGGGTCTGATTTTGGTTGGATTTTCCTTGCAGGCCACCAGAAGAAGCTGATGTTGGCGGTGAAGAAGCTGTGTGACATCCAGAGGGCGATGCTTCAGGGTGAATCGGGCACGCTGCGCCGCAAAGCCCCCGGAGCCCTTCACCTCGTCACCATTGAGTCGCCGGATGCCAGCAGCGAATGTTCCTCGCCCAACACCCCGAAAATGATGACGTTCCAGGACAGCGAGCTGAGCACCGAGCTGCAGACGGCCATGACCGGCCACTACGGGGGGGGTGACGAAGGTTTGGCCATCAAGAATGCAGTGGGGATGTCCCGAAGCCAAGAGAGCATCGACGCCCGATCCAGAGGCTCCGGACGCTCCCAGGAGCCTCCGACCGCCTCAGTCAACCCCCACAGCTGGTCCCAGGAGAGCCTGGAAGGAAGCCCGGCCAAGGAGAGGAACCTCCCCGAGGGCTGGGACCAGAGGCCTCTGCAGCAGCCTCTGCCCAAGCAGGTGCCGTTGGGAACCGCCACCGTGTTCAAGTACCCGGCCATCCCAGCCAAGCCCAGACCGTGTGGACCGGGCGGCCCGTCCCCTCAGGGCTCCCCGGCGCTGAAGGGCTTTAACTACCTGCACTCCCAGTGCGGCTTCACGGACCTGCGCTCATCCTCCAGGCCCGGGAACCACAACATGACCCTGGCGCCGGCCAAAAAGCGCACCCAGAGCATGACCCGCTACGCTCTGTCAGACGGGGAGCCCGACGAGGACGAGGACGAGCTCGCACTGCCCTCTGGAAACGTGCCGTCCTACGCCACCCTGACCCGCAAGCCCGGCCGCAGCCAGCTGGCCCGGTTCCAGTCGGGCCCGGAGAAGAACCACAGTGTGGGACGCAGTCAGTCGTTTGCGGTGCGCGCCCGGAAGAAAGGTCCCCCCCCACCCCCTCCGAAAAGACTGAGCTCAGTGAGCAGCACCACCAGCGGCGAGCTGAGCGACAGCAGCACCACGTCCTCCTCGGGCGGAGTGGTGACCGACAGTCCGGGGAGCGTCAGAAGCATCGCAGCTTCTCTGGAGGGCGGCTCCCAGAACACCCCAGAACCCAAAGAGGACGCCGTCCACGAGGAGCCCCAGTCCCTCAGCTCTGTGGAGTCCAGAGAAGCTGCGGGGGCGAGGAGGAGGGTGCTGAGCGAATGCGTTCAAACCGAGAGCACCAGCAGCGGTGAACTGGACCAGGGCCTGAAGTCTGACTCTGAGGAAGAAGAAGCGAAAGCTGCGGGACTCGAGGGCTCGGCGTCCCCTCAGAACAGCTCCAGCGAGTGCATCCCCTTTGCCGAGGAGGGCAACCTGACCATCAAACAGAGACCCAAAGCTCCAGGTCCACCCAGGGCCGAGGCGGTGCTGGAGCCTCCGGCCAAGAATCTGGAGGTCCCCGAGTTTAACCTGAAGGAGTCGGACACGGTGAAACGCCGACACAAACCCAAAGACAAGGAGCAGGGCGACGGTTCCCCCGACAGAGCAGGAGCGGCCGGGTCTGAGTCCGACAGCAGCAGGCCTCCATCCTGCAACCAGGAGGAGGTCAGGCTGAGAATCAGCGAGGCCAAGCTGGAGAGGCCAGGGAGTCCAGGATCTCCGATTAAACCTCCGCTCTCACCGAAACCTGCTGTTGCCCCAAAACCCGTTCGCCAAAGTCTGCTGTCCGCTCAGAGTAAGATTCACACCGAGTGCAATATTCCATCCTAACCCAGAAGGGAATGCTGTCTGATGACTAAGACCCGCTGAGGCGCTCAGACTGGACTTATGACTGGGACCAGCTGACTCAGCTGGACTCACCGGTTAATCTTAGTTGGGACTCACTGGTTAATCTTAGTTGGGACTCACTGGTTAATCTTTGTTGGGACTCACTGGTTAATCTTAGTTGGGACTCACTGGTTAATCTTAGTTGGGACTCACTGGTTAATCTTAGTTGGGACTCACTGGTTAATCTTAGTTGGGACTCACTGGTTAATTTTAGTTTGGACTCACTGGTTCTAGTCCAGTTACTCTCTGGTCTTGATGGGTCCAGCTGGTCGGTATCCAACCTGTTTTCATGTCTTCTTCAACAGGGCCGTCTTCTCCCACTGTGACCGTCACTGTAGTCCAAAGCGTGGCCTTCACCTCTCCATCCTCGCCGGCCTACGGGCCCTCGGCTCCAGCTCTGGCCCCTCAGAGTCCCTCTCTGGCAGTGGGGGGGCATCAGGTGTGTGTGGTTGGTCCAGGTCATCTCCCAGAGGCGTCCAGCGGGACCGGGGTGGTCCAGCAGAAACTGGATCAGACCAGCACATGTCTGGCAGCAGCTCTGAAGGCAGTGGAGAGAAAGCTGGAGGACGACTCTGACAGGTGAGTTTGGATTAAAACATCAACTTTGTGTTATATTAATCTGCAGAAGATACGTCCTCCATCTTGTTCTGTTGCACCAGCGGAACCAGCTCAGTCAGGTCTGCAGGTCACTGGACTCACTGGTTAATCTTAATCTTAGTAGGGACTCACTGGACTCACTGGTTAATTTTAGTTGGGACTCACTGGTTAATTTTAGTTGGGACTCACTGGTTAATTTTAGTTGGGACTCACTGGTTAATTTTAGTAGGGACTCACTGGACTCACTGGTTAATTTTAGTTGGGACTCACTGGTTAATTTTAGTAGGGACTCACTGATTAATCTGGTTAATCTTAGTTGGGACTCACTGGTTAATTTTAGTAGGGACTCACTGGTTAATTTTAGTTGGGACTCACTGGTTAATTTTAGTAGGGACTCACTGGACTCACTGGTTAATTTTAGTTGGGACTCACTGGACTCACCGGTTAATTTTAGTTGGGACTCACTGGTTAATTTTAGTAGGGACTCACTGATTAATCTGGTTAATCTTAGTTTGGACTCACTGGTTCATTTTAGTTGGGACTCACTGGTTAATTTTAGTCGGGACTCACTGGTTAATCTGGTTAATCTTGGTTGGGACTCACTGGTTAATTTTAGTCGGGACTCACTGGTTAATTTTAGTAGGGACTCGCTGGACTCACTGGTTAATTTTAGTTGGGACTCACTGGTTAATTTTAGTTGGGACTCACTGGTTAATTTTAGTAGGGACTCACTGGTTAATTTTAGTAGGGACTCACTGGACTCACTGGTTAATTTTAGTTGGGACTCACTGGTTAATTTTAGTTGAGACTCACTGGTTAATTTTAGTTGGGACTCACTGGTTAATCTTAGTTTGGACTCACTGGTTCATTTTAGTTGGGACTCACTGGTTAATCTGGTTAATCTTGGTTGGGACTCACTGGTTAATTTTAGTTGGGACTCACTGGTTAATTTTAGTAGGGACTCACTGGACTCACTGGTTAATTTTAGTTGGGACTCACTGGTTAATTTTAGTTGGGACTCACTGGTTAATTTTAGTCGGGACTCACTGGTTAATCTGGTTAATCTTAGTTTGGACTCACTGGTTCATTTTAGTTGGGACTCACTGGTTAATCTGGTTAATCTTGGTTGGGACTCACTGGTTAATTTTAGTTGGGACTCACTGGTTAATTTTAGTAGGGACTCACTGGACTCACTGGTTAATTTTAGTTGGGACTCACTGGTTAATTTTAGTTGGGACTCACTGGTTAATTTTAGTCGGGACTCACTGGTTAATCTGGTTAATCTTAGTTTGGACTCACTGGTTCATTTTAGTTGGGACTCACTGGTTAATTTTAGTCGGGACTCACTGGTTAATTTTAGTAGGGACTCACTGGACTCACTGGTTAATTTTAGTTGGGACTCACTGGTTAATTTTAGTTGGGACTCACTGGTTCATTTTAGTTGGGACTCACTGGTTAATTTTAGTCGGGACTCACTGGTTAATTTTAGTAGGGACTCGCTGGACTCACTGGTTAATTTTAGTTGGGACTCACTGGTTAATTTTAGTAGGGACTCACTGGTTAATTTTAGTAGGGACTCACTGGACTCACTGGTTAATTTTAGTTGGGACTCACTGGTTAATTTTAGTTGGGACTCACTGGTTAATCTTAGTTTGGACTCACTGGTTAATCTGGTTAATCTTGGTTGGGACTCACTGGTTAATTTTAGTTGGGACTCACTGGTTAGTTTTAGTTGGGACTCACTGGTTAATCTTAGTTGGGACTCACTGGACTCACTGGTTAATCTGGTTAATTTTAGTCGGGACTCACTGGTTAATCTGGTTAATCTTAGTCGGGACTCCACCTTGTTCCGTTGGTGACCTGCTCGTTCTGTCGGTTCTCGTTGCTCCAGCGGAACCAGCTCAGTCAGGTCTGCGGGGACCATTCTGGACGACATCGGGAACATGTTCGATGACCTCGCCGATCAGCTGGACGCCATGTTGGACTGAAGACGTTCCACAGAAACAAACATCTTCACCCTCAGGAAGTGGAACGGAGGGGTTTCCACCCACTCTGAGCTGCACAGCTGGAGGAGCTACAGGACTTCACCTCCGCTGCGCCACCAGTACTAAACCTATGATGAACTCATGTTGGAGCGGCCCACTGTGAGGAGAATCTCCTCAGCAGATTATTTTAATGTAAACACTAATATTGTACCATGAAATTGTGTTTTTGATATCGTAGAGACGAACTCCTGCCATCCAGACTGTTCCAGCAGCCTGAAAACTGTGATTCTGCAGCACGAGAACCTGCTACAGACAGATTTTTAATGTAATGGATCACATGACTGCGTTCAAAGATGTGACATCAGCATCAACTGAAGATGAGGAACACATTAAGATTTAATAACAGAGCAGGAGTGTCCAAAATGACCAGATATTTATAGTATTTTTAGGATTTGGCGCCATCTTGTGGTCTTTGCTGGTATTGCACTTTAAAAGTTAATCGGTCTGTTCATGGCTTCAATGAGCTCTTTCAACCAAAGCAACTTACTGGATTTGAACCCAGATCTCCCACATGGAAGGTGTCAGTCGTAGCACTACACTTATATAAAACTATAAAACCAGTTCTGAGAAGATTCTGAACTGGGTCCAGTTCTTCCTTGTCCCGACTCCTTCATTTTGTAGGAGTTGGGAGCATTTCTTCTTAAAGGAATCAATAATTAGTGCCTATTCAAGCCTTCAGTTGGGTTGTCAGGGGCCGTTTGGGTGTCTCTGGGACCAGTTTGGTGGAGCAGAGGAACTGGGTCTGAGCTTCTTGTTCTGGTTCCAGTTCAGCTGTTGTTAAGGGTAACCATCTGAGCTCAGAGGTCTGCAGCTTCTGGGTCTCTCTGCTGCCCACGTTTGACCCAAAAGACACTTTTTAAAGGCTGTGATCCTCCAGTAAGGACGATAATCGTCACATTAAACCAGCAACATATCGATATTACAGAGTTTATAGCTTAACTTCATTACCATGAAGGCTTTTCTCCAAGATGGCCGTCTTGTGATGGTCTGAAACCAGCCTTTCATGCTGAAACCATCTTTAACGCCGTCAGTTTTCTCTCTGCTGGAACAAACATGGCCGCCCTCGTGTCCCTTGGGCTCTTCGCTCGCTGCATCCGAACATTTCGAGTTTGTAATATTTATAAATGTGTTTTATACCAGCTGATCTTAACCAGGTGTAGTTAGGCTCCACCCGCCTCACTTTGAGTGTTTTTCTACAAAGGGAAGAGAAGCACGTTGGGCTAAAAACTATTTTTTGATATTCATTTTAGCCAAATTAGTATTTAAATTAGTTCTCTAAATATGTTTATTGTGCACAGGGGAGCGTATTCAACCAAAGTGTACAGGTTTGTCCTTTAAAACAGGCTGAATCCATTTCGTTGTTCGTTATTTTGTGTCCTGAGCATGTTGAACTGGTGATAAAATCAAACGCCGCCGACGGTTTCTGCTCCACCTGTGATTCTATATTAATGTTAAAAGAATTCTAACTTAAGCACAAGCTGAATCATATCCTGTTTATGACATATTTGCTGTGTTGTGGTCTTTGTTGTTCCACTTTATCAATAAAACCTGAACACTAACGTGTTTCTGTGACTGTCCACCAGAGGGCGCCAGAGGGCGTCCTTTATAGTGATAAAAGTCATTTGGCAGATGCTTTTATCCAGTTAAATACACTCATATCCCAGGTAGAGTTGGGGGTCTTGCTTAAGGACCCCAACAGATGGTCTTTCATGCCTGGGGTCAAGGTTCAAACCCAGTCACCCACAAGAATCTTCCCCCCCACCGTCCTGTTCCATCCATCTGATGTTTATGGATTCAGCTTTTATCCAAAGTGACTTACAGGTAGGCAGATGGGGTAAGGGGGGGGGTCTTGCCTAAGGACCCCTACTGGAGGTAATACCTTTGATGCAGGGGAACCCAGGTCTCCCACATGAAAGGTGACAATCATACCACTAAACTATCCAGTCCAGGCCCCAAAAATCAGCCCCAAAAAGGGCAGACTTGCTGAAAAAGTAGAAGTTTGAGCCAGACTTTGACATTATTCTGGTTTAAAATGAAGGTTCCCTTTAATCAGAAAAGGCACATTCTCAGATAAACAGAAATAAATTACAGATTATTTTAGGAAAAACATTTAAAAACCGTCCCAGCCACCTTTTTATTGATTGGTCAGCTTTCAGAAGCTTGGTGCTTCTTCACAGTAGTTTCCATGTGGGTTCCTTCTGGACCCAGAAATGCACCCAGGAGCCAGCAGGGGTCCAGGCAGCTAAGACCAGCTGAGTTTTGTTTTAATATCATCTTTCCCTTCACACCTGGCAGGAAATGTGTTTTACTGAGGACCCTCAGAGGCTCAGGGGTCTGAACTGGGACTATCAGGGTGCGTTCAGGTTCAGCTCCGGATTTACAGCATCGTGAAGCTGGTTCACTTCTTACCGGGTTGTTCCACCGAGGCGACTGGAAAGCTCTGCCCCCGACCTTTGACCTTTCCCAGGAGATGAAAAGACCGCTGACCTGGGTGAGTCCATCCGACCGGAACTGGAACCAAAGACTGTTTCTGAGGTCTAAAACAGCGACAGAGTCCTTTAAACCTGGTTCCTGTCGCCTTTTAAAGATTAAAAACCAACCTTTGACTTTTTATTCATCAGAAAAAGATTTATTTTTCCTCCATTACATAAATTAGCAGCTGATTCAGGTCCAGAAACATCTTATAAGATGTAAAGATGGCTTTAAGATCAACAGAACCACTAAAAACCCGTTTATTCAGCATCTCAGAGGCTGGATGACTGAATAAAACTTAAATCTTAAAAAGGAACCAGAGTCAGACAACCACTCAGTGAGATCTTCTTTGAGTTGGACCTGCTCTCCCAACTAAAATCCTGCAGTTCTGGGAGGAAGAACCTGACCCGAACAGGTCGGTACCGTCTGCCGTCTTTGGGCCTTAAACTGAACATTTCTGATGTGATCAAACGGTTTGGAAATAAGACAAAACACAGGAAAACAAAGTCAGAATTTATTCTGAGTTAAACAGATTCAGGAAGTTAAAGAATCCTTTTAATGCCCAAAGCCTGGAGGGCGAGGTGCCGTGGAGGTCCAGGTGCTGGAGGTCCAGGTGCTGGAGGTCCAGGTTCTGTGGAGGTCCAGGTTCTGTGGAGGTCACGGCGTCCCATCAGTCAAACGCTCCCATCGTCCTGAAAGAGTTCAAATCTAAAATTAAAACAATCATTGAAAACAGAAATAAAAAAGTGAAAGAAAACGTACCGATGAGTCAGTGGCTTCTGGTCCCTGAAAGAAGGGCCCACAAAACAAAGAAGGGCCCACAAAACAAGAAAGAGAGGGGCCAAGACAACAGGGAGAAGGGCCCAGAAAACAAGAAAGAGAGGGGCCCAGACAACAGGGAGAAGGGCCCACAAAACAAGAAAGAGAGGGGCCAAGACAACAGGGAGAAGGGCCCAGAAAACAAGAAAGAGAGGGGCCCAGACAACAGGGAGAAGGGCCCACAAAACAAGAAAGAGAGGCCCAGACAACAGGGAGAAGGGCCCACAAAACAAGAAAGAGAGGGGCCAAGACAACAGGGAGAAGGGCCCAGAAAACAAGAAAGAAGGGCCAAGACAACAGGGAGAAGGGGCCACAACACAAGAAAGGGAGAAGGGCCCACAAAACAAGAAAGAAGGGCCAAGACAACAGGGAGAAGGGGCCACAAGACAAGAAAGAGAGAGGGGCCCAGACAACAGAGAGAAGGGGCCCAAACAAGAAAGGGAGGGGCCAAGACAACAGGGAGAAGGGCCCACAACACAAGAAAGGGAGAAGGGCCCACAAAACAAGAAAGAAGGGCCAAGACAACAGGGAGAAGGGCCCACAAAACAAGAAAAAGGGCCCAGACAACAGAGAGAAGGGGCCACAAGACAAGAAAGAGGGGCCAAGACAACAGGGAGAAGGGGCCACAAGACAAGAAAGAGGGGCCAAGACAACAGGGAGAAGGGCCCACAAAACAAGAAAAAGGGCCCAGACAACAGAGAGAAGGGGCCCAAACAAGAAAGAGAGGGGCCCAGACAACAGGAAGAAGGGGCCACAACACAAGAAAGGGAGAAGGGCCCACAAAACAAGAAAGAAGGGCCCACAAAACAAGAGGGAGAAGGGCCCACAAAACAAGAAAGAAGGGCCCACAAAACAAGAGGGAGAAGGGCCCACAAAACAAGAAAGAGAGGGGCCCACAAAACAAGAAAGAGAGGGGCCCACAAAACAAGAAAGAGAAGGGCCCAGAAAACAAGAAAGAGAAGGGCCCAGAAAACAAGAAAGAGAAGGGCCCAGAAAACAAGAAAGATGAGGGGCCCAGAAAACAAGAAAGAGAGGGGCCCAGACAACAAGAAAGAGAGGGGCCCAGACAACAGGGAGAAGGGCCCACAAAACAAGAAAGAAGGGCCAAGACAACAGGGAGAAGGGCCCACAAAACAAGAAAGGGCCCAGACAACAGGAAGAAGGGGCCACAAAACAAGAAAGAGAGGGGCCAAGACAACAGGGAGAAGGGCCCACAAAACAAGAAAGAGAGGGGCCCAGACAACAGGAAGAAGGGCCCACAAAACAAGAGGGAGAAGGGCCCAGAAAACCAGAAAGAGAGGGGCCCAGACAACAGGAAGAAGGGCCCACAAAACAAGAAAGAGGGGCCAAGACAACAGGGAGAAGGGCCCACAAAACAAGAAAAAGGGCCCAGACAACAGGAAGAAGGGGCCACAAAACAAGAAAGGGAGAAGGGCCCACAAAACAAGAAAGAAGGGCCCAGACAACAGGGAGAAGGGCCCACAAAACAAGAAAGAGAAGGGCCCACAAAACAAGAAAGAGAGGGGCCAAGACAACAGGGAGAAGGGCCCACAAAACAAGAGGGAGAAGGGCCCAGAAAACAAGAAAGAGAAGGGCCCAGAAAACAAGAAAGAGAAGGGCCCAGACAACAGGGAGAAGGGCCCACAAGACAAGAAAGAGGGGCCCAGACAACAGGGAGAAGGGCCCGCAAAACAAGAAAGGGAGTAGGGCCCACAAAACAAAGAAGGGCCAAGACAACAGGGAGAAGGGCCCACAAAACAAGAAAGAGAAGGGCCCAGACAACAGGGAGAAGGGCCCACAAAACAAAGAGAGGGGCCCAGACAACAGGGAGAAGAGCCCACAAAACAAGAAAGGGCCAAGACAACAGGGAGAAGGGCCCGCAAAACAAGAAAGGGAGTAGGGCCCACAAAACAAAGAAGGGCCAAGACAACAGGGAGAAGGGCCCACAAAACAAGAAAGAGAAGGGCCCAGACAACAGGGAGAAGGGCCCACAAAACAAAGAGAGGGGCCCAGACAACAGGGAGAAGAGCCCACAAAACAAGAAAGGGCCAAGACAACAGGGAGAAGGGCCCACAAAACAAGAAAAAGGGCCCAGACAACAGGAAGAAGGGGCCACAAAACAAGAAAGAGAGGGGCCCAGAAAACAGGGAGAAGGGGCCACAAGACAAGAAAGAGAAGGGCCCAGAAAACAAGAAAGAGAGGGGCCCAGACAACAGGTAGAAGGGCCCACAAAACAAGAAAGACAGGGGCCCACAAAACAAGAAAGGGCCCAGACAACAGGGAGAAGGGCCCACAAAACAGGAAGAAGGGCCCACAAGACAAGAAAGAGAGGGGCCAAGACAACAGGGAGAAGGGCCCACAAAACAAGAAAGAGAGGGGCCAAGACAACAGGGAGAAGGGCCCACAAAACAAAGAGAAGGGCCCAGAAAACAAGAAAGAGAAGGGCCCAGAAAACAAGAAAGAGAAGGGCCCAGAAAACAAGAAAGAGAGGGGCCCAGACAACAGGGAGAAGGGCCCACAAAACAAGAAAGAGGGGCCAAGACAACAGGGAGAAGGGCCCACAAAACAAGAAAAAGGGCCCAGACAACAGGGAGAAGGGGCCACAAAACAAGAAAGAGAGGGGCCCAGAAAACAGGGAGAAGGGGCCACAAGACAAGAAAGAGAAGGGCCCAGAAAACAAGAAAGAGAGGGGCCCAGACAACAGGTAGAAGGGCCCACAAAACAAGAAAGACAGGGGCCCACAAAACAAGAAAGGGCCCAGACAACAGGGAGAAGGGCCCACAAAACAGGAAGAAGGGCCCACAAGACAAGAAAGAGAGGGGCCAAGACAACAGGGAGAAGGGCCCACAAAACAAGAAAGAGAGGGGCCAAGACAACAGGGAGAAGGGCCCACAAAACAAAGAGAAGGGCCCAGAAAACAAGAAAGAGAAGGGCCCAGAAAACAAGAAAGAGAGGGGCCCAGACAACAGGGAGAAGGGCCCACAAAACAAAGAGAGGGGCCCAGACAACAGGGAGAAGAGCCCACAAAACAAGAAAGGGCCAAGACAACAAGAAAGAGAGGGAACCAGACAACAGGTAGAAGGGCCCACAGAACAAGAAAGAGGGGCCAAGACAACAGGGAGAAGGGCCCAGACAACAGGGAGAAGGGCCCGCAAAACAAGAAAGAAGGGCCAAGACAACAGGGAGAAGGGCCCACAAAACAAGAAAGAAGGGCCAAGACAACAGGGAGAAGGGCCCACAAAACAAGAAATAGAGGGGCCCAGACAACAGGGAGAAGGGCCCGCAAAACAAGAAAGAGAGGGGCCCAAACAAGAAAGAGAGGGGCCCAAACAAGAAAGAGAGGGGCCCACAAAACAAGAAAGAGAGAAGGGCCCACAAGACAAGAAAGAGAGACGGGCCAAGACAACAGGAAGAAGGGCCCACAAGACAATAAAGAGAGGGGCCCACAAAACAAGAAAGAGAGGGGTCCAGACAACAGGGAGAAGGGGCCACAACACAAGAAAGGGAGAAGGGCCCACAAAACAAGAAAGAAGGGCCAAGACAACAGGGAGAAGGGGCCACAAGACAAGAAAGAGAGAGGGGCCCACACAACAGGGAGAAGGGGCCACAAGACAAGAAAGAGAGAGGGGCCCAAAAAAGAAAGGGAGAAGGGCCAAGACAACAGGGAGAAGGGCCCACAAAACAAGAAAGAGAGGGGCCCAGACAACAGGTAGAAGGGCCCACAAAACAAGAAAGAGAGGGGCCCAGACAACAGGGAGAAGGGCCCACAAAACAAGAAAGAGGGGCCAAGACAACAGGGAGAAGGGCCCACAAAACAAGAAAAAGGGCCCAGACAACAGGAAGAAGTGGCCACAAAACAAGAAAGAGAGGGGCACACAAAACAAGAAAGAGAGGGGCCCACAAAACAAGAAAGAGAGGGGCCCACAAAACAAGAAAGAGAAGGGCCCACAAAACAAGAAAGAGAGGGGCCCAGAAAACAAGAAAGAGAAGGGCCCAGAAAACAAGAAAGAGAAGGGCCCAGAAAACAAGAAAGAGAAGGGCCCAGAAAACAAGAAAGAGAGGGGCCCAGACAACAAGAAAGAGAGGGGCCCAGACAACAGGGAGAAGGGCCCACAAAACAAGAAAGGGCCCAGACAACAGGAAGAAGGGCCCACAAGACAAGAAAGAGAGGGGCCAAGACAACAGGGAGAAGGGCCCACAAAACAAGAAAGAGAGGTGCCCAGACAACAGGTAGAAGGGCCCACAAAACAAGAAAGAGAGGGGCCCAGACAACAGGGAGAAGGGGCCACAAAACAAGAAAAAGGGCCCAGACAACAGGAAGAAGGGGCAACAAAACAAGAAAGGGAGAAGGGCCCACAAAACAAGAAAGAAGGGCCCAGAAAACAAGAAAGAGAAGGGCCCAGAAAACAAGAAAGAGAGGGGCCCAGACAACAGGGAGAAGGGCCCACAAAACAAGAAAGAGAGGTGCCCAGACAACAGGTAGAAGGGCCCACAAAACAAGAAAAAGGGCCCAGACAACAGGAAGAAGGGGCCACAAAACAAGAAAGGGAGAAGGGCCCACAAAACAAGAAAGAAGGGCCCAGACAACAGGGAGAAGGGCCCACAAAACAAGAAAGAGAGGGGCCAAGACAACAGGGAGAAGGGCCCACAAAACAAGAGGGAGAAGGGCCCAGAAAACAAGAAAGAGAAGGGCCCAGAAAACAAGAAAGAGAAGGGCCCAGAAAACAAGAAAGAGAAGGGCCCAGAAAACAAGAAAGAGAAGGGCCCAGACAACAGGGAGAAGGGCCCACAAGACAAGAAAGAGGGGCCCAGACAACAGGGAGAAGGGCCCACAAAACAAGAAAGAAGGGCCCAGACAACAGGGAGAAGGGCCCGCAAAACAAGAAAGAGAGGGGCCAAGACAACAGGGAGAAGGGCCCACAAAACAAGAAAGGGAGTAGGGCCCACAAAACAAAGAAGGGCCAAGACAACAGGGAGAAGGGCCCACAAAACAAGAAAGAGAAGGGCCCAGACAACAGGGAGAAGGGCCCACAAAACAAAGAGAGGGGCCCAGACAACAGGGAGAAGAGCCCACAAAACAAGAAAGGGCCAAGACAACAAGAAAGAGAGGGGCCCAGAAAACAAGAAAGAGAGGGGCCCAGACAACAGGTAGAAGGGCCCACAAAACAAGAAAGAGGGGCCAAGACAACAGGGAGAAGGGCCCAGACAACAGGTAGAAGGGCCTAGACAACAGGGAGAAGGGCCCAGAAGACAAGAAAGAGGGGCCCAGACAACAGGGAGAAGGGCCCGCAAAACAAGAAAGAAGGGCCAAGACAACAGGGAGAAGGGCCCGCAAAACAAGAAAGAGAGGGGCCAAGACAACAGGGAGAAGGGGCCACAAGACAAGAAAGAGAGAAGGGCCCACACAACAGGGAGAAGGGGCCACAAGACAAGAAAGAAGGGCCAAGACAACAGGGAGAAGGGCCCAGAAAACAAGAAAGAGAGGGGCCCAGACAACAGGAAGAAGGGCCCACAAGACAATAAAGAGAGGGGCCCACAAAACAAGAAAGAGAGGGGTCCAGACAACAGGGAGAAGGGGCCACAACACAAGAAAGGGAGAAGGGCCCACAAAACAAGAAAGGGCCCAGACAACAGGAAGAAGGGCCCACAAGACAAGAAAGAGAGGGGCCAAGACAACAGGGAGAAGGGCCCACAAAACAAGAAAAAGGGCCCAGACAACAGGAAGAAGGGGCCACAAAACAAGAAAGGGAGAAGGGCCCACAAAACAAGAAAGAAGGGCCCAGACAACAGGGAGAAGGGCCCACAAAACAAGAAAGAGAGGGGCCAAGACAACAGGGAGAAGGGCCCACAAAACAAGAAAGAGAGGGGCCCAGACAACAGGGAGAAGGGGCCACAAAACAAGAAAAAGGGCCCAGACAACAGGAAGAAGGGGCCACAAAACAAGAAAGGGAGAAGGGCCCAGAAAACAAGAAAGAGAAGGGCCCAGAAAACAAGAAAGAGAGGGGCCCAGACAACAGGGAGAAGGGCCCACAAAACAAGAAAGAGAGGTGCCCAGACAACAGGTAGAAGGGCCCACAAAACAAGAAAGAGAGGGGCCCAGACAACAGGGAGAAGGGCCCACAAAACAAGAAACAGAGGGGCCAAGACAACAGGGAGAAGGGCCCACAAAACAAGAGGGAGAAGGGCCCAGAAAACAAGAAAGAGAAGGGCCCAGAAAACAAGAAAGAGAAGGGCCCAGAAAACAAGAAAGAGAAGGGCCCAGAAAACAAGAAAGAGAAGGGCCCAGACAACAGGGAGAAGGGCCCACAAGACAAGAAAGAGGGGCCCAGACAACAGGGAGAAGGGCCCACAAAACAAGAAAGAAGGGCCCAGACAACAGGGAGAAGGGCCCGCAAAACAAGAAAGAGAGGGGCCAAGACAACAGGGAGAAGGGCCCACAAAACAAGAAAGGGAGAAGGGCCCACAAAACAAGAAAGGGAGTAGGGCCCACAAAACAAAGAAGGGCCAAGACAACAGGGAGAAGGGCCCACAAAACAAGAAAGAGAAGGGCCCAGACAACAGGGAGAAGGGCCCACAAAACAAGAAAGGGCCAAGACAACAAGAAATAGAGGGGCCCAGAAAACAAGAAAGAGAGGGGCCCAGACAACAGGTAGAAGGGCCCACAAAACAAGAAAGAGGGGCCAAGACAACAGGGAGAAGGGCCCAGACAACAGGTAGAAGGGCCTAGACAACAGGGAGAAGGGCCCAGAAGACAAGAAAGAGGGGCCCAGACAACAGGGAGAAGGGCCCGCAAAACAAGAAAGAAGGGCCAAGACAACAGGGAGAAGGGCCCGCAAAACAAGAAAGAGAGGGGCCAAGACAACAGGGAGAAGGGGCCACAAGACAAGAAAGAGAGAAGGGCCCACACAACAGGGAGAAGGGGCCACAAGACAAGAAAGAGAGACGGGCCAAGACAACAGGGAGAAGGGCCCAGAAAACAAGAAAGAGAGGGGCCCAGACAACAGGAAGAAGGGCCCACAAGACAATAAAGAGAGGGGCCCACAAAACAAGAAAGAGAGGGGTCCAGACAACAGGGAGAAGGGGCCACAACACAAGAAAGGGAGAAGGGCCCACAAAACAAGAAAGAAGGGCCAAGACAACAGGGAGAAGGGCCCACAAAACAAGAAAGAGAGGTGCCCAGACAACAGGTAGAAGGGCCCACAAAACAAGAAAGAGAGGGGCCCAGACAACAGGGAGAAGGGCCCACAAAACAAGAAAGAGGGGCCAAGACAACAGGGAGAAGGGCCCACAAGACAAGAAAGAGAGACGGGCCAAGACAACAGGGAGAAGGGCCCAGAAAACAAGAAAGAGAGGGGCCCAGACAACAGGAAGAAGGGCCCACAAGACAATAAAGAGAGGGGCCCAGACAACAGGGAGAAGGGCCCACAAAACAAGAAAGAGGGGCCAAGACAACAGGGAGAAGGGCCCACAAGACAAGAAAGAGAGAAGGGCCCACACAACAGGGAGAAGGGGCCACAAGACAAGAAAGAGAGACGGGCCAAGACAACAGGGAGAAGGGGCCACAAGACAAGAAAGAGAGACGGGCCCAGACAACAGGAAGAAGGGCCCACAAGACAAAGGGAGAAGGGCCCACAAAACAAGAAAGAAGGGCCAAGACAACAGGGAGAAGGGCCCACAAAACAAGAAAGAGAGGTGCCCAGACAACAGGGAGAAGGGCCCACAAAACAAGAAAGAGAGGGGCCCAGACAACAGGGAGAAGGGCCCACAAGACAAGAAAGAGAGGGGCCCAGACAACAGGTAGAAGGGCCCGCAAAACAAGAAAGAGAGACGGGCCAAGACAACAGGGAGAAGGGCCCAGAAAACAAGAAAGAGAGGGGCCCAGACAACAGGAAGAAGGGCCCACAAGACAACAAAGAGAGGGGCCCACAAAACAAGAAAGAAGGGCCAAGACAACAGGGAGAAGGGGCCACAAGACAAGAAAGAGAGGGGCCCAGACAACAAGAAAGAAAGGGTTCCAGAAAACAAAGAGAGGTGCCCAGACAACAGGTAGAAGGGCCCAAAAAACAAGAAAGAGAGGGGCCCAGACAACAGGGAGAAGGGCCCACAAAACAAGAAAGAGGGGCCAAGACAACAGGGAGAAGGGCCCACAAGACAAGAAAGAGAGACGGGCCAAGACAACAGGAAGAAGGGCCCACAAGACAATAAAGAGAGGGGCCCACAAAACAGGAAGAAGGGCCCACAAGACAATAAAGAGAGGGGTCCAGACAACAGGGAGAAGGGGCCACAACACAAGAAAGGGAGAAGGGCCCACAAAACAAGAAAGAAGGGCCAAGACAACAGGGAGAAGGCGCCACAAGACAAGAAAGAGAGAGGGGCCCAAACAAGAAAGGGAGAAGGGCCCACAAAACAAGAAAGAGAGGGGCCCAGACAACAAGAAAGAGAGGGTTCCAGAAAACAAGAAAGAGAGGTGCCCAGACAAAAGGTAGAAGGGCCCACAAAACAAGAAAGAGAGGGGCCCAGACAACAGGGAGAAGGGGCCACAAAACAAGAAAGAGAGGGGCCCAGACAACAGGGAGAAGGGCCCACAAAACAAGAAAGAAGGGCCAAGACAACAGGGAGAAGGGCCCACAAGACAAGAAAGAGAGAGGGGCCCACAAGACAAGAAAGAGAGAGGGGCCCACACAACAGGGAGAAGGGCCCACAAAACAAGTAAGAAGGGCCCAGACAACAGAGAGAAGGGGCCACAAGACAAGAAAGAGAGAGGGGCCCAAACAAGAAAGAGAGAGGGGCCCAAACAAGAAAGAGAGAAGGGCCCACAAAACAAGAAAGAGAAGGGCCCACAAAACAAGAAAGAGAGGGGCCCAGACAACAGGGAGAAGGGCCCACAAAACAAGAAAGAGGGGCCCAGACAGCAGGGAGAAGGGCCCACAAAACAAGAAAGAAGGGCCCAGACAACAGGGAGAAGGGCCCACAAGACAAGAAAGAGGGGCCCAGACAACAGGGAGAAGGGCCCGCAAAACAAGAAAGAGAGAAGGGCCCACAAAACAAGAAAGAAGGGCCCAGACAACAGGGAGAAGGGCCCGCAAAACAAGAAAGAGAGGGGCCCAGACAACAGGGAGAAGGGCCCACAAAACAAGAAAGAGAGGGGCCAAGACAACAGGGAGAAGGGCCCACAAAACAAGAAAGAGAGGGGCCCAAACAAGAAAGGGAGTAGGGCCCACAAAACAAAGAAGGGCCAAGACAACAGGGAGAAGGGCCCACAAAACAAGAAAGACAGGGGCCCAGACAACAGGGAGAAGGGCCCACAAAACAAGAAAGACAGGGGCCAAGACAACAGGGAGAAGGGCCCACAAAACAAGAAAGACAGGGGCCCAGACAACAGGGAGAAGGGCCCACAAAACAAAGCGAGGGGCCCAGACAACAGGGAGAAGGGCCCACAAAACAAGAAAGAGAGGGGCCCAGACAACAGGGAGAAGGGCCCAGACAACAGGGAGAAGGGCCCAGACAACAGGGAGAAGGGCCCAGACAACAGGGAGAAGGGCCCACAAGACAAGAAAGAGGGGCCCGCAAAACAAGAAAGAAGGGCCAAGACAACAGGGAGAAGGGCCCACAAAACAAGAAAGAAGGGCCAAGACAACAGGGAGAAGGGCCCACAAAACAAGAAAGAGAGGGGCCCAGCCAACAGGGAGAAGGGCCCACAAGACAAGAAAGAGAGGGGCCCAGACAACAGGTAGAAGGGCCCGCAAAACAAGAAAGAGAGGGGCCCAGAAAACAAGAAAGAGAGGGGCCAAGACAACAGCGAGAAGGGGCCACAAAACAAGTAAGAAGGGCCCAGACAACAGAGAGAAGGGGCCACAAGACAAGAAAGAGAGGGGCCCAAACAAGAAAGAGGGGCCCACAAAACAAGTAAGAAGGGCCAAGACAACAGGGAGAAGGGCCCACAAAACAAGAAAGAAGGGCCAAGACAACAGGGAGAAGGGCCCACAAAACAAGAAAGAGAGACGGGCCAAGACAACAGGGAGAAAGGCCCAGAAAACAAGAAAGAGAGGGGCCCAGACAACAGGAAGAAGGGCCCACAAGACAATAAAGAGAGGGGCCCACAAAACAAGAAAGGGAGAAGGGCCCACAAAACAAGAAAGAAGGGTCCAGACAACAGGGAGAAGGGGCCACAAAACAAGAAAGGGAGAAGGGCCCACAAAACAAGAAAGAAGGGCCCAGACAACAGGGAGAAGGGGCCACAAGACAAGAAAGAGAGAGGGGCCCACACAACAGGGAGAAGGGCCCACAAAACAAGTAAGAAGGGCCCAGACAACAGAGAGAAGGGGCCACAAGACAAGAAAGAGAGAGGGGCCCAAACAAGAAAGGGAGAAGGGCCCACAAAACAAGAAAGAGAGGGGCCCAGACAACAAGAAAGAGAGGGGCCCAGACAACAAGAAAGAGAGGGGCCCAGAAAACAAGAAAGAGAGGGGCCCAGACAACAGGTAGAAGGGCCCACAAAACAAGAAAGAGAGGGGCCCAGACAACAGGGAGAAGGGCCCACAAAACAAGAAAGAGGGGCCAAGACAACAGGGAGAAGGGCCCAGACAACAGGGAGAAGGGCCCACAAGACAAGAAAGAAGGGCCCACAAAACAAGAAATTGAGGGGTCCAGACAACAGGGAGAAGGGCCCACAAAACAAGAAAGAGAGAAGGGCCCACAAGACAAGAAAGAGAGGGGCCCAGACAACAGGGAGAAGGGCCCGCAAAACAAGAAAGAAGGGCCAAGACAACAGGGAGAAGGGCCCACAAAACAAGAAAGAGGGGCCCAGACAACAGGGAGAAGGGCCCACAAAACAAGAAAGAGAGGGGCCCAGACAACAGGGAGAAGGGGCCACAAGACAAGAAAGAGAGAGGGGCCCACACAACAGGGAGAAGGGCCCACAAAACAAGTAAGAAGGGCCCAGACAACAGAGAGAAGGGGCCACAAGACAAGAAAGAGAGAGGGGCCCAAACAAGAAAGGGAGAAGGGCCCACAAAACAAGAGGAAGAAGGGCCCAGAAAACAAGAAAGAGAAGGGCCCAGGAAACAAGAAAGAGGGGCCCAGACAGCAGGGAGAAGGGCCCACAAAACAAGACAGAGGGGCCCAGACAACAGGGAGAAGGGCCCACAAGACAAGAAAGAGGGGCCCAGACAACAGGGAGAAGGGCCCGCAAAACAAGAAAGAGAGAAGGGCCCACAAAACAAGAAAGAAGGGCCCAGACAACAGGGAGAAGGGCCCGCAAAACAAGAAAGAGAGGGGCGAAGACAACAGGGAGAAGGGCCCACAAAACAAGAAAGGGAGTAGGGCCCACAAAACAAGAAAGGGAGTAGGGCCCACAAAACAAAGAGAGGGGCCCAGACAACAGGGAGAAGGTCCCACAAAACAAAGAGAGGGGCCCAGACAACAGGGAGAAGGGCCCACAAAACAAAGAGAGGGGCCCAGACAACAGGTAGAAGGGCCCACAAAACAAGAAAGAGGGGCCAAGACAACAGGGAGAAGGGCCCAGACAACAGGGAGAAGGGCCCAGACAACAGGTAGAAGGGCCCACAAGACAAGAAAGAGGGGCCCGCAAAACAAGAAAGAAGGGCCAAGACAACAGGGAGAAGGGCCCACAAAACAAGAAAGAAGGGCCAAGACAACAGGGAGAAGGGCCCACAAAACAAGAAAGAAGGGCCAAGACAACAGGGAGAAGGGCCCACAAAACAAGAAAGAAGGGCCAAGACAACAGGGAGAAGGGCCCACAAAACAAGAAAGAGAGGGGCCCAGACAACAGGGAGAAGGGGCCACAAGACAAGAAAGAGAGAGGGGCCCACACAACAGGGAGAAGGGCCCACAAAACAAGTAAGAAGGGCCCAGACAACAGAGAGAAGGGGCCACAAGACAAGAAAGAGAGAGGGGCCCAAACAAGAAAGGGAGAAGGGCCCACAAAACAAGAGGAAGAAGGGCCCAGAAAACAAGAAAGAGGGGCCCAGACAGCAGGGAGAAGGGCCCACAAAACAAGACAGAGGGGCCCAGACAACAGGGAGAAGGGCCCGCAAAACAAGAAAGAGAGAAGGGCCCACAAAACAAGAAAGAAGGGCCCAGACAACAGGGAGAAGGGCCCGCAAAACAAGAAAGAGAGGGGCGAAGACAACAGGGAGAAGGGCCCACAAAACAAGAAAGGGAGTAGGGCCCACAAAACAAGAAAGGGAGTAGGGCCCACAAAACAAAGAGAGGGGCCCAGACAACAGGGAGAAGGTCCCACAAAACAAAGAGAGGGGCCCAGACAACAGGGAGAAGGGCCCACAAAACAAAGAGAGGGGCCCAGACAACAGGTAGAAGGGCCCACAAAACAAGAAAGAGGGGCCAAGACAACAGGGAGAAGGGCCCAGACAACAGGGAGAAGGGCCCAGACAACAGGTAGAAGGGCCCACAAGACAAGAAAGAGGGGCCCGCAAAACAAGAAAGAAGGGCCAAGACAACAGGGAGAAGGGCCCACAAAACAAGAAAGAAGGGCCAAGACAACAGGGAGAAGGGCCCACAAAACAAGAAAGAAGGGCCAAGACAACAGGGAGAAGGGCCCACAAAACAAGAAAGAAGGGCCAAGACAACAGGGAGAAGGGCCCACAAAACAAGAAAGAAGGGCCAAGACAACAGGGAGAAGGGCCCACAAAACAAGAAAGAGAGGGGCCCAGACAACAGGGAGAAGGGCCCACAAAACAAGAAAGAGAGGGGCCCAGACAACAGGGAGAAGGGCCCACAAAACAAGAAAGAGAGGGGCCCAGACAACAGGGAGAAGGACCCACAAAACAAGAAAGAGAGGGGCCCAGACAACAGGGAGAAGGGCCCACAAGACAAGAAAGAGAGGGGCCCAGACAACAGGTAGAAGGGCCCGCAAAACAAGAAAGAGAGGGGCCCAGACAACAGGGAGAAGGGCCCACAAGACAAGAAAGAGAGGGGCCCAGACAACAGGGAGAAGGGCCCACAAAACAAGTAAGAAGGGCCCAGACAACAGAGAGAAGGGGCCACAAGACAAGAAAGAGAGGGGCCCAAACAAGAAAGAGAGGGGCCCACAAAACAAAGAAGGGCCAAGACAACAGGGAGAAGGGCCCACAAAACAAGAAAGAAGGGCCAAGACAACAGGGAGAAGGGCCCACAAAACAAGAAAGAGAGACGGGCCAAGACAACAGGGAGAAGCGCCCAGAAAACAAGAAAGAGAGGGGCCCAGACAACAGGAAGAAGGGCCCACAAAACAAGAAAGAAGGGCCCAGACAACAGGGAGAAGGGGCCACAAGACAAGAAAGAGAGAGGGGCCCACACAACAGGGAGAAGGGCCCACAAAACAAGTAAGAAGGGCCCAGACAACAGAGAGAAGGGGCCACAAGACAAGAAAGAGAGAGGGGCCCAAACAAGAAAGGGAGAAGGGCCCACAAAACAAGAAAGAGAGGGGCCCAGACAACAAGAAAGAGAGGGGCCCAGAAAACAAGAAAGAGAGGTGCCCAGACAACAGGGAGAAGGGCCCACAAAACAAGAAAGAGAGGGGCCCAGACAACAGGGAGAAGGGCCCACAAAACAAGAAAGAGGGGCCAAGACAACAGGGAGAAGGGCCCAGACAACAGGGAGAAGGGCCCACAAGACAAGAAAGAAGGGCCCACAAAACAAGAAATTGAGGCGTCCAGACAACAGGGAGAAGGGCCCACAAAACAAGAAAGAGAGAAGGGCCCACAAGACAAGAAAGAGAGGGGCCCAGACAACAGGGAGAAGGGCCCGCAAAACAAGAAAGAAGGGCCAAGACAACAGGGAGAAGGGCCCACAAAACAAGAAAGAAGGGCCAAGACAACAGGGAGAAGGGCCCACAAAACAAGAAAGAAGGGCCAAGACAACAGGGAGAAGGGCCCACAAAAAAAGAAAGAGGGGCCCAGACAACAGGGAGAAGGGCCCACAAAACAAGAAAGAAGGGCCAAGACAACAGGGAGAAGGGCCCACAAGACAAGAAAGAGAGGGGCCCAGACAACAGGTAGAAGGGCCCGCAAAACAAGAAAGAGAGGGGCCCACAAAACAAGAAAGAAGGGCCCGCAAAACAAGAAAGAAGGGCCCAGACAACAGGGAGAAGGGTTCACAAAACAAGAAAGAGAGGGGCCCAGACAACAGGGAGAAGGGCCCACAAAACAAGAAAGAGGGGCCCAGACAACAGGGAGAAGGGCCCACAAAACAAGAAAGAGGGGCCCAGACAACAGGGAGAAGGGTTCACAAAACAAGAAAGAAGGGCCAAGACAACAGGGAGAAGGGCCCACAAGACAAGAAAGAGAGGGGCCCAGACAACAGGTAGAAGGGCCCGCAAAACAAGAAAGAGGGGCCCAGACAACAGGGAGAAGGGTTCACAAGACAAGAAAGAGAGGGGCCCAGACAACAGGGAGAAGGGCCCACAAGACAAGAAAGAGAGGGGCCCAGACAACAGGTAGAAGGGCCCGCAAAACAAGAAAGAGAGGGGCCCACAAAACAAGAAAGAAGGGCCCAGACAACAGGGAGAAGGGCCCACAAAACAAGGGAGAAGGGGCCACAAGACAAGAAAGAGAGTGGCCCAAACAAGAAAGAGAGGGGCCCACAAAACAAGAAAGAGAAGGGCCCAGACAACAGAGAGAGAGGCGCCCACAAAACAGAGAGAGAAGGCCCTACAAAAAAGAAAAGGGCCGAGATAATGTCGATATGATAGAAATAATGGATTCAAAAGACAACAGTTGCGTTGTTTTATCAGGCTGTAGGTCAGCTAACGATCCATACAGCTTCTAATCCATCAGTTTCTCATTAAGATGATAAATTAGCTCAAAAGACAACACAGTTGGGTTGTTTTATCAGGCTGTAGGTTAGCTAACGATCCATACAGCTTCTAATCCATCAGTTTCTCATTAAGATGATAAATTAGCTCAAAAGACAACACAGTTGCGTTGTTTTATCAGACTGTAGGTCAGCTAACGATACATACAGCTTCTAATCAATCAGTTTCTCATTAAGATGATAAATTAGCTCAAAAGACAACACAGTTGCGTTGTTTTATCAGGCTGTAGGTCAGCTAACGATCCATACAGCTTCTAATCGATCAGTTTCTCATTAAGATGATAAATACGTTAAAAAGACAACACAGTTGCGTTGTTTTATCAGGCTGTAGGTTAGCTAACGATCCATACAGCTTCTCATCAATCAGTTTCTCATTAAGATGATTAATACGTTCAAAAGACAACACAGTTGCGTTGTTTTATCAGGCTGTAGGTCAGCTAACGATCCATACAGCTTCTAATCGATCAGTTTCTCATTAAGATGATAAATACGTTAAAAAGACAACACAGTTGCGTTGTTTTATCAGGCTGTAGGTTAGCTAACGATCCATACAGCTTCTAATCAATCAGTTTCTCATTAAGATGATTAATACGTTCAAAAGACAACACAGTTGCGTTGTCTTATCAGGCTGTAGGTCAGCTAACGATCCATACAGCTTCTAATCAATCAGTTTCTCATTAAGATGATAAATTAGCTCAAAAGACAACACAGTTGCGTTGTTTTATCAGGCTGTAGGTCAGCTAACGATCCATACAGCTTCTAATCAATCAGTTTCTCATTAAGATGATAAATTAGCTCAAAAGACAACACAGTTGCGTTGTTTTATGAGGCTGTAGGTCAGCTAACGATCCATACAGCTTCTAATCAATCAGTTTCTCATTAAGATGATAAATTAGCTCAAAAGACAACACAGTTGCGTTGTTTTATCAGGCTGTAGGTCAGCTAACGATCCATACAGCTTCTAATCAATCAGTTTCTCATTAAGATGATAAATTAGCTCAAAAGACAACACAGTTGGGTTGTTTTATCAGGCTGTAGGTTAGCTAACGATCCATACAGCTTCTAATCAATCAGTTTCTCATTAAGATGATAAATTAGCTCAAAAGACAACACAGTTGCGTTGTTTTATCAGGCTGTAGGTCAGCTAACGATCCATACAGCTTCTAATCAATCAGTTTCTCATTAAGATGATAAATTAGCTCAAAAGACAACACAGTTGGGTTGTTTTATCAGGCTGTAGGTTAGCTAACGATCCATACAGCTTCTAATCAATCAGTTTCTCATTAAGATGATAAATTAGCTCAAAAGACAACACAGTTGCGTTGTTTTATCAGACTGTAGGTCAGCTAACGATCCATACAGCTTCTAATCAATCAGTTTCTCATTAAGATGATAAATTAGCTCAAAAGACAACACAGTTGCGTTGTTTTATCAGGCTGTAGGTCAGCTAACGATCCATACAGCTTCTAATCGATCAGTTTCTCATTAAGATGATAAATTAGCTCAAAAGACAACACAGTTGCGTTGTTTTATCAGGCTGTAGGTCAGCTAACGATCCATACAGCTTCTAATCAATCAATTTCTAATCAAGATGATGAATTAGCTCAAAAGACAACACAGTTGCGTTGTTTTATCAGACTGTAGGTTAGCTAACGATCCATACAGCTTCTAATCAATCAGTTTCTCATTAAGATGATAAATACGTTAAAAAGACAACACAGTTGCGTTGTTTTATCAGGTTGTAGGTCAGCTAACGATCCATACAGCTTCTAATCAATCAATTTCTAATCAAGATGATGAATTAGCTCAAAAGACAACACAGTTGCGTTGTTTTATCAGACTGTAGGTTAGCTAACGATCCATACAGCTTCTAATCAATCAATTTCTAATCAAGATGATGAATTAGCTCAAAAGACAACACAGTTGCGTTGTTTTATCAGGCTGTAGGTCAGCTAACGATCCATACAGCTTCTAATCAATCAGTTTCTCATTAAGATGATAAATACGTTAAAAAGACAACACAGTTGCGTTGTTTAATCAGACTGTAGGTTAGCTAACGATCCATACAGCTTCTAATCAATCAGTTTCTCATTAAGATGATAAATTAGCTCAAAAGACAACACAGTTGCGTTGTTTTATCAGGCTGTAGGTCAGCTAACGATCCATACAGCTTCTAATCAATCAGTTTCTCATTAACATGATAAATTAGCTCAAAAGCTAATGGAAAATTCGGTTAGCTAACACGTTTTTAAGCGGCATTTCCTAACTGTTGGATTGAATTGTAGTTTTTGTACCTTGTACCCGTTGTTGTGCAGGTGGAAGGTTTGTTGTGTATATTTGAATCAGAACTTTTGTTCACAGCTGAACTTTTTATGTAAAGAATGAGCTGTAAATATGTGAGTTTTTCCAAGCAAACTGCTGTGAAGTAATTCAATCTAGAATAAGAGATAAAGTGGTGTTTTGGATCTAAATTTGCTCCAATACCTCAAACTGGCTTTTTTCACAGTTTTTACTACTCTTAACAGAACATGTGGGTTTAAGAAAGTGGAAAGCCTTTAAAATCCCTTCTCATGTGGATCTATGATCACTCTGGGCTCAAAACTCTGGGCTCCTACACTTGTTGGGTCGTGTGGTACCAAACCTCTCCGTTATCAGCCGTTAGCTAACATCATGGCTGAGTGGGAAACCTTGTGAGGGGTCGGAGGTTTGATGCTGGCGGCTCGGCTCAGAATAAATGTTTTTATAAATCTATAAAAGGGTTTGTGGACTTCTGGGGGTGCAGGATGTGGTTCAGAGTCGCTCCTGATTGGTTTAGCTTTTGATAACAGTGAAATGTGACGTGAGAATAGTTGTGTATTTTGTTTATTTTTGGAACCGTTGTGTATTTATTTTGTTTATTTTTGGAACCGTTGTGTATTTATTTTGTTTTATTTTGGAGTCTCAACCTTTTTTCTTGTGGTAAATATAGTTTTTTCCTTTATTGGTGCAATTGAGTAATTTAATAAATCGGCTTTTTAAAAATATAATATCTAATACTAAATAACACTAAACACTTGTCAAGTTTAAAAGACATTTTAATGGATAAATTATTCATTAACTTATTCCAAACAAAAAAAATACTGTATTTAAGTCCTTTTGTTAACTTTGTCAGACAATAATCACATTTTGGGACTTAAACTGTTTAAGAACAAAATGCTTTTGTTTGATCTAGAGTGAAAGAAGAGAAACAGGAAGAAGAAAAAAAAAAGGGGGGGGGGACATAGAATTTGCAGCGTCCCACAAATACTAAGTTTATATTTCATCTAATTTTGTATTTTTTTTGTTTTCTATTTTATTGTTTTTAACCTGTGTGCCGACTCTTTATTGCATTATATGGAAACTGAAGGTGCCTTTAACACAACGAGGGCTGAACTTCATGAAAAATAAAAAATTAGGATGAAGATAGTTGTGCTTGGAGCACAAAGCGACCATCAGGGTAAAGAGGAGGAAAAACAAGCAGTAAAATGCATTAAATACATCAGATACACAGAACAATGCATCAGATACACAGAACAATGCATCAGATACACAGTATGTGGATTATCGACCGTCACGTGCGTCTATCAGACGTCAGACTACACGTCAGCGGGCACGAGACTACGGACGCCAGTTTTGGGAGGAGGGAGACCCAGAGAGTGGCGAAGAGGAGAGGAGAAAAGGGCGCGGCGGCCGAAGAAGAGAGCGGCGCGGCGGCCGAAGAAGAGAGCGGCGCGGCGGCCGAAGAAGAGAGCGGCGCGGCGGCCGAAGAAGAGAGAGAAACGGGCCAAGAGGAGACCCAGGAAATAGCGCTACTTATCTTTTGATGGTCAAAATTGAATTAAATCCTGTTTTTAATTGATCTAAACCGATTTTACGGTCAAACTAAGCGGTTCTGATATGACTAATGAGTCTTTTTGGGTAAATTTAAATAAGGTGCAGTTATCACACAGCAAACCTGTAAAAAAACTAAACCCACCCACCTTTAGGAGACCCAAATGAAGGTTTCCACCCTGAAAACAATTCTAAGCTGGCAGCACAGAGAGGTTCAGGGGGTCCTTTGTCCCCATGAGGCTCTTTAACAGTAACTGCTGACATGTTCCTCTCACATTTATTTATTCAGTCTTTCATTATTATCGTTGTTATCTAATATAAAAATCATTGTAAATATCCCAAAAGGTTTTGAGCTACTTGACTAATTTGAATTTCCCCCACTGGGGGATAAATAAAGTATTTTTCTATTCTGTCCGACTCGACCCGGAAACTAAACGACGGACCCGAGATGTAGCTGGATGTGTTCTGGACTGTTATTGATGCTTCAACAGTCAGTTAAAATGTGATTTTGTGCAGTTAATAACAGATACACACTTCTCTAAACCCGTAGAAACAAAGATTGTGGTTTAAAAACTTTATTTAGAGGAAGAAGGAAGAGACACAGCCCTAAGAAAGGAGAATATTAAAAAGTAAGACTCACAGTTCGCTCATCTACCTGCGGGAGGAAGGAGGTTTTCGCACAAATTAACAGTTAAAGTAACACGAGAGAATCTGGTGGCTCCCCCTAAAGGTGATAAAAGCAAAGCTCCATCTGAGCCCTACACATGCACAGCTATGCACATGAATTTCATGTTAAAAGGCCACAAAGATGCATTAAAAACCCTCTAAACTGTAAAGCAAAGCTCAGTTTAATAGGGTGGTGCAGGCCAGATGTTTTAAAGGTTCACAAACTTCTCCAGTGTTGCTTTAACTGTGACATTTCGTTCAGACCTCGTTGTGAAGGCACAGAAAGACAGAAACAGCAGAAGAAGAAATGGTTCTTACTGGTTGTAGATCTTCTGCTTAGTCTGTGGAAGAAGGAAAAAGTAAAGTTTTACAGAAGAACGTCTCAACCTAAAACCCTTTCTGTTGCACAACTTGGTTCAAGGGTTCATTCAAACCGAGCCTTTTGATTGGTTCTGAAGCTCAGGAGTGTAGTTTTCCAACTTTAAGCTATAAACAGTGAAACTTCTCTCCTTTCATTTCTCTTCCACTTTATTTAAATCATTGTTTTCAGTGCATTTAAAAGGGGAACAGATCTGCTCGGATGGTTTTACACACTTATGAAACCGATTCACATAAAAACTGCCAATCACAGAGCTTTAAAGGGTCTTTAAAGGACAGTCTGTAAATGACTGAACAGAGGAGACCATTCATAACAATTCAATGATAAATTTACAATAATCAGATTACAGTAATCAGAGTAATTTGATTACTGTAATCGGATTACTTAGATCACTGTAGCTTCATTACAGTAATCAGATTACAGTAACAATACTTACATTACTGTAATCAGAGTACTCAGAGTACTGTAATCTGATTAAAGTAATAAGAATCCTCTGTACTGTAATCTGATTAAAGTAATCAGATTACTCAGGTTACTGTAATCTGATTACTGTAATAACAATACTCAGAGTACTGTAATCTGATTAAAGTAATCAGATTACTCAGGTTACTGTAATAAGGTTACAATGACTTTCGATTATGTCGTCGTGTAGTGCGAGTGTTCTGGTTGGCGAGAGGGTGTGAAGGGGGAGCCTAATCAATAATGTGCCTCTGTAATTGATCATATAATTTTAAAAATGCAGAAAAGCTGTTAAAGGGGAACAGATCTGCTCGGATGGTTTTACACACTCATATGAAACCGATTCACATAAAAACTGAGGCTGAGGCATCTGGCTGCAGACAAGATGGCCGACCCTGTAGTGGCCGAACAGACTTTACTGATCCTGAGGGAAATTCGACCTTTTCTGGTCCAACTTCTGCTCTAAAGGAGGATAAATAAACACGTTGGATCCGTTTCACACGGTTTTTCAGCACCTTGTTGAGTTCACATCGTCTCCATGTAAAGACCTCACTTTCACATCCTTTTACCATGTTTTAAAACATCTTTTACTGGTTTGGACCCATTTCTAAATGAGGTTTCATGACATTTCTTTACAGCCGATTTAAAACCAACTTATTTAAGCTTTAAAGCAAAGTAACATTCATTTGAGTTTCAGGTAAAACTGGGGAAATGCAGATGAATTTCCTTCATATTTCAGCATCTAATTCTAAAGTTTTTATCCTCTGGAGCCGAGTTAATGATTAAAAACTGCGAACCAAGACCATTTGTATTCATCTCCATGCAGTCACTTCTTTAAAATAATGCTCTAAGTCAGTTTAAATTGATGCTGAGATGCGATCAGTTCATACAAATCAAAGTTTTCTGATATTCTGAAAATTATTTCCCATTTCAGACATTTATTTGTGCAGATCTGCTGCCTGAATTCTGATAAATAAAATCACAGCATTAATTATTCTACTGGCTTAAATAATTCAACTGAATTTAAACCAAAGGCCAGTTTAGACCTAAAACCTTTTGATTATTGCAGAGATAATTCCAGGAAACTTTCAGGACGGTTTGGGACCAACATTGGATCCATTTGACATGTATTCGATGCCATTTAAAGTTAAACTTTAAACTTCCACCATCTTGTCTTCAGCCAGATTCTCAGAACAGAACCTGAACGGGTCCCAACAAAACCAGCCTGGGAACGTTTTATTACATCAAACCGGATGAACGTACCTTTGCCTTCTGTTGCTCGAGCCTTTTGGCTCCGCCCACTGTGTGACGTCAGTCCAGGTCAAAGGTCCAGCACAGTTCTGTTGAGGAGAACCAGAGCATTAAAACCACATCCAAACCTCCTGCCTGGAAAATATCAGTAAATCTTCTCTGCAGTCTGTTGGTTTCTTCAGTTCAGCTACTTTTATTAATTATTAATCTGTACAGTTGAACTAATTCAAATTTAATTAATATTTGCAGCGTCTTTATGACTAAAACTGGATTTAATTCATGTCCCAAACAGCGCTTTATGAACCACTTCAGAGGAACTTTATTAACGGAGTGATGCGTTCAAATGCCCGTCTTTGTGTCGGACCTCTGAAGGAGCTGATAGTTTCCACTGATCACCATGAACGCACCAAAGCAGCTGCAGTGATGCTGAAAATCTGATGAAACTGAGATCAGACGCAAACAGCTGATCAGCGCTTATCGTGCACGCGCTTGCAGAGCTGTATCCTGAGCGCGCAACATGGAAGCGCTTCATGGAGGATGTCAGAAGTGAGGAAGGCAGACCGCATGTTTAAATGACCGTAAACTGGATTAATAAAGGATAAATTAAATAAAATTAAATTAATGGATAATTAATTAAAGTTAACAGTTAAAGGATAAATTAAACACCTGCCGGCTCAGCGGAAATCAGGCAATAATCTGTGGGAGCACGCGGAAAACAAACGTTTAGAGGGAAAAAGTTCTACTTTGTGGACTCTTTGAATGAAAAATAAGTTAATCTTTATAACCTGCAGCAGTTGGTTCCAGAAACTTATCGGCTTCTCCGTCACAAACAGCCGTTTTTACGCATTCTGCGGCCTTAAAGCGGCTGTTTTACCGCTGAATTAGAGGCGGATTTGGGCTCAACGAGCACCTCAGAGCGGCCTCAAACCTGCATGAGCTTTAAAGGCCCGTTAACACGCACAGAAATAAAGCTTTTTTTAAAATCAACATCAACTGGAAGACATAAAACTCGTCTCTGACCTGTTGGGCTGAGGTTCCAGTCCTCCGCAGCCGAACTCAGCTCAGTTCGGCGTCTGGTGTCGCGTCAGACTGAGCCGAGCCGCAGCTGGGCCGCAGGTAGCCTCTGATTGCGCGCACACCTGCGCCAATCAGCCAGTTTCATTCACGCTTTGAGGCGACAGATCAACCCTGTGCGCCTCTATGAAATCCCTGAGATGTTTCCGGTCCAATCACAGGATTTAAGATGAATTCAGACTGAAGAGCAAACTGAAACTAGAAAGAGCTGTTCCTGCGAAACAGCAGTGAGAATGCTTATTTGCTGAATGGGTATAGCTGACCATGCTAAAAAAGCTGAAAATTTAGCACAAAGTTATTAGCTGAAGCTTCAAAGCACTTCAAAGGTATTTTTAAAAGGACCTGGTCTTGGTTGAAGACCTGATTAAGAACAGAAGGAGAAGAATTCAGTTGATAGTTTTAAATTCTGTTTCAATCATAATAGAATGATGGCACCTAAAGTTGTTGAGAAGAAGAAGGAGTTGAAAAGATGGAAACAACTTAGCAGAAAATTAGTTGAAAAAGGGCTGAAAAACAATTATTGAAGGACCTGGAGCTGAATAAAAGCTGAGAGGATTAGAAAAACAAACAGCGACTTGAACATGTAAAAAGAACAGTGCTGAACACTACCATGTAAAGAAGTTCAGCTGTGAAACATATAAACATTTAAAGAAGCTAATATGACCATTGGAATGCACTCTGATATTAGAAAGAAAGGAATAATTGAGAGCTTAAACTGGACGAGTCCAGTAATATTAATGCTAGCTCAGGCAACAAAACACTTTCTTTGCATGTTCTCTATTCTCTACTTTTCTGCCTTCATACAGCTCCAGCTCCTTTCAATAATACTTTTTAAAAACTTACAGTATGGCAAACACAAATGAATTTACCTTTGATTGAAATGTTTGTTTCTGATACTTCAGGTTGTTGAAAAATGAACTGCTGTCACTTAAACTATGTTGATCTCTCATCTGTATGTATTCATCTCATAACACATCTGGGTCTGAATCCTTTTTTACAACCAAAGCTCTGCTGATTCTGCAGGGTGGCTTTGGAAAACCAAACCGACAACCAGAGTTCACACTCTTGAATCAGCCCCTAGTGTGGTTCTTACTGTGCTTCTGAACTTCATAGACTTTCTGGAACAGTTCGGGTTGTGTTTCTGGGTCAGGCCGTTGTGCTGAGATATATCTGTCTACAAAATCACACACAGTCTGATCATCACAAACATCCAGTTCAGGTGCTCCGTCAACCCAAAGCATTGCATGAATATGTGGACTTCCTCTGTGCTGAAACTCAACTCTGCAGAAAAAGTCAATCACTTTCCCCAGTGGCTGAGCATCTGAGAGCAGCAGATCTCTGAATAGTGCCTCAACACACTTATCAAACAAGCGCATGCAGGTGACAGGGTTGGATCGCAGAATCTCACACTTTACAGTCCAGTCAAGCGATTCAAAATCAACCTGTTCTCCTTGCTGTCTCTTTATTGCTTCAATCACTTCAGGCCACCTGAACTCAGCAGCTGAAAATGTGCAAAAGAACGTCAGAGTTTCCAACTGGCACATCACATGTGCTCAGTCCAGAATACACATTATTAAAGTCAGGAAGAACGTACAGGGTTCCACTCTGTAAACATAATCGCCTCAACTACTCATTTATTTCCCTATCCATTAAGCTCATTAATGAGGAGGAAGAAAAGGAAAGGGAGCTTAGGCCGAAGTAATGGCGTAGGTGTATTTTTCTGAATGTATTTTCCGTTCCGTTTTTGTTGTCCTGTGTGTACTGAGTACTTGTTAGTCCTGGTTGAAGGAATTTGAAGGTCAAAAAGACAATAGTGGAACAATTCAAAGGTGCTGGAGTAACTGTCAGCAAAGAAAAGCTGAAGGGTTAAGAACAACAAAAGGGTTTCAAGCAGATAATAAGTGAAATGTCTTGACATTTCTAAAGTGTGACATTTCTAAAACTAGAAAGAGTGAAAGTTTAGCTGAAAGCAAGTTGCTGAAATCCTGGTTGAAGCAGGTTGAAGGTGAAAATAAAATAGTGGAATAATTTAAACCTGTTGGCAAAAACTGCAGAAGTCTTAGTTGAAGAAGTTGAAAGGTTAAAAACAACAGAAAGATTTAAAGGATTTAAAATTTTTGTGGAAAAATGTGCAGTTAGTTATGTTAAATATTGCTAAAAATGTGAAATATTAGTAGAAAGTCATTTGCTGCAGTTTGAAAAGGCCTGAATGTATTTTTGAAAGGACCTGAAGGACCTGAGAAATGTACAGGACAGAGAAGAAAAATGCTAAACAAAAAGTGAATAAATTCAAAAAGAAGAGAAACACTATAGAAAAATTGTGAAAATTTAGTAGAAATTCATTTGCTGAAGCTTCAAAAGGCCTGAAATGCATTATTGAAAGGATATGGAGCTGTATGAAGACAGAAACATAGAGGAAAGAGAAGAAACATGCAAAAAAGGACTGGCAGTTGGAAGGTACTGCTGTGATTCAAAGGCTTCTAATTAAAAAAGTAAAGTCCTGAAGGCTATGAAAGTCACATTGGCCGAAAGAGGACAAAATGACCTACGTTTTAATGCTAAAATGATTTCTGATGCTTACATATCTTAAAAACAGTGACAGGTTAAAAACTTTTTTTCTGAAGAATCTTGCTGTATTCTTCCACTCTGCCAGTTGGAGCCTCCACTCTACACATGAACATTCCATGTCATTGGAATGCATTGTAAACTCAGAAATCATCTAGGATTTTAGTAAATATTTAAACTGTGATAGTTCAAAATTGGCTGAATATTTTAAAAAGCTCAATCATTCAGTAATAGTTGAATGTCTTGTGAACATTTTAAATTTTGAATGGTGTCTCTATCTTAACGTATGCTGAAGTAGTTACATTTGAAAGAGGAGGAAGCTCTTTGAATGATTTGAAAGGATTTACCATTACTTTTAAAGGGAGAAAATTTTGCACAAAAACCTTAATATTTTAAAAACTATAAACGTTAGAAACACCAAAAGTCATAGCCATCATGTCCAGAAAGAGCTGAACGTTTTGTGCAAACATGGTTTAATTTGCTTAAAGTGTGTGGAAGTAGTTAAACGGCAAAAAACGTACGGAAAATATAATAATAAAGATAAACAGGAAAACAATAGTGAGAATGCCTTAAAGCATTCTCACAACCAGGCTGATGATCCATGATCTCCTGAGTTGTTTTAACGCGTTAAGCTTAATTGTTGTAATCTGGCGCTTTATAAATAAAATTTAATTGAATTAAATTAATACAGACTGTAAAAGTGGAAAAACTATCACGTGAGTTTTTTGATTTGATACAACTTTTAAGGTGAAATATGAAGGCCACAGAGGTCAGGATCAGCTGTTTGATAAAACAGTGGCGCGTCATCAACCACACGCACCGTCGCTATGGTAACTGCCACACGCATGTTAGTCAGTCAGTGGAAGAGGAAGAGACAAATGTAGGTGGAGAGCAGTTTAAGTGCAGCCCAGAGAACTGCTCAGAGAGAAGGGAACAGGAATCAAAGGTTAATTTGGGTTAACTCCATCAGAACCGGTCATCAACCAGTTTAACTCCATCAGAACCGGTCATCAACCAGTTTAACTCCATCAGAACCGGTCAGAACCGGTCATCAACCAGTTTCCACCGGTTGAGTCAACATTCATTTTGCGTCTAAGATTGAAAATGAAACGTTTATTCAGAGTTTATTTCTCAGTGCTGGATGCTGAACTTGTTCTATATTTCTGCCGGAGCACAGAGCAGCTCGGGACCGGAAGTCCTGCGCAGAAACAAAATAAAACATCCGGTTAATTTTCAAAATAATACTAATAATAAATAACTTTCTGTGGTAACTTCATGAAACATCATAAAGGTCCTTCAAAAAGCCTCAGAATGCCCCACTTTTATCTCAAATTTCAAAAGCTCCGCCCCTTCCTCAAGGTTTTTAAGATTTCTGACACATCTGAAACATGTTGAAATGGAATAATGTTTTAATTTCTATCAGTTTAGTATTTAACTGTTTATATTCTTCACTAAAGAGAAAACAGGATAAGGAGGAAAAGGCCGAGCCAAACCAAACTCATCTTTGGGCCGAGCAGCAGGAAGAGGAGCAGAAACAGAGGGAGAGCAGGAACTATAAAAGGAAGAGACTATAACAGACCTGTATATGGTTTAAAAGTCAGATGTTTAATGCAGGATAACTGAAGTATTCTGTAAGATTATAAGAGAAATGTGTTGAAAAGCTGGTTTTCCTTAACAAGAGTCAACAGATTAGACTCTATCATCAACATGATGTAATAGGGCTTCGGTTTCTATTTTAAATACTGAAGGAAATATGAAGCATTTGTATATATTATCCCTATATATATTATATATTATATAATATATATGGGTTAGGGTTAGGATTATATATTATATAATATATATGTTATGTCCCAGGACAGTTCTTTTCTTTTTATTCCTGATCCATGACTTGATGAAATTCATTCTCCAGTTTTACATCTTTTAGGATGAGGCTGAAGTTCTCTGATAACGAACAAAACAAATCAGCCTAAAGGTCATTATGATGTTTTTGCTCCTTAAGACTCTGAAAATGGACAGATTTAAATAACAGAATTAAAAAATGTCCAGGGGAGCCCCAAACCTTTTCCGAACCTTTTCCGAACCTGTTCCGAACCTTTTCCGAACCTTTTCCGAACCCGGAGGCTTCAAGGCTTCAAGGAAACCAACCTGGAAAGATCCTTGAACACTGAGCCAAAGGAAACCCTTCATCCAAATCTGATGCCACAGTTTGACCTTTGACCTTTGACAGATCAAACCTGCGTATAAACAGCAGCTCCAGCTGCCAGCTTCAGGTCAGGTCACTACACTAAAGAATCTGCCAATTAATTAGCACCGGTCTAAAACCTGCAGGACAGCAGCCTTAACAATCTTTCAAAGAGATCCATTTAATCTGAATCAGTTGAATCAGGGAAACATCTAAAACCTGCAGGACAGCGGCCCTCCAGGACCGGACTCATGAGAATGGAAAGGTGTGCACATCTTATTCATATTCAAAACATGGATTTAAAGGGAAAACCTCTGTTTTTTTAACCCTCTAATAAATTATCCTCCAGTTGTAAATATTAATGTTGTGATGACCTCATAATTTAGTCTTTTTCTCTCTTAATTTTGACTTGAATGTATATTTTATTTAAACTTGTGTATTAATGAATGAACTCCGGTAGTTTTCTACAGTCTGGACGGTCTCTAAAGCAAAGTTTTTGTTAAATTTTAATTCTTATTTCATGTAAAGAGCTTCCTGGCGCGTTTCCAGCTCGCTGACGCAGCTCTGCAGTATGTAAAGCTCGGTAAATCACGTGACTGTCTGGATCCCAGGTCAGCAGCAACGCCCACTCAAATCAACTCCTGCTTTTCTGCTCTTTGTCCTGTTACTGGGACGTTTCACCGTGTGTGGATACGCGTGAGTGGACACGGAGTTGCTGCCCACCCGCTGAGCCGCACACTGACCGAGGTAAGACCCCGGAGCTGCGCCCCACTGCGGCTCCAGCAGAACTCCGCTGCGAAAACTCTCAGTTGAACACTTCCGTCTCTGTCGAAACATTTCGGGTCGATGGATAACAGCTTAAGATGCTTTATGGATAAAACAGAACCTGATCTTTAAATCGGCATGCATTTATGGCACGAAAAACGTCTTAATTTGACCAAAGCTGTACTTTAAACAGTGTTTTGTCGTCTGATTTGACTCCATACTTAAAGATCCATCCTTTTAAATCCTTTATTTAGAATCATTATCAGCTGTGTTCGCCGCCCCGGGACATGTTGCTTTGAAATCAGTGTATTTTTGTGTAATTGTCCCTCCGCATAAAACGGTGTCGGGTGTTACCCGGAAGTTTTCCTGTAGGAGCAGCAGTAGGAGTCCCCCCCCCCCCATATCTCTTCTGGTTTCAGCTGCAGCTGACACCAACATCTGTTTCCAATCAGGAAATCTGAGATCCATTTCTAAATAAAAGCACTGAAGTATGCTCTGCTCTCCTTTGTCAGGGCACATTTAGTGGCTTCTTATCCTCCCTGACACGGAAGAAATGAAAATACATAGTTTAATCTGCGGAAAGGCTCATTTATTTGATGTAAAATTAGAATAAAAGTGGAAACTGCGATAACCCCCCTCTAAAATGTGGAGAAGATGCTGTTAAAATGAGAAACTCCATATTTTACATCTGGAGAGAAGTTTTCCTGCTTAGAAAACAAAAAAATAATTTCAACAGTGTTGAAATATCTTCTTTTAACACATCTTGTTTTTTAAAAAGAAAACCAATATAACTTGTTTCCGACACTAAATTTAGTGAGAAACAATGAAAAAGTTCCTTCAGGTGACACGTGATTAAAAAGCAGCAGGTGAGGCTGTAATCTGACACCATTTAACGATGGGAAGCATTTCATTTGTTTGCTTCAGCGCTGTAGCCACCAGATTTATTTGTTTAGTTGTTCCAGGCCCTCCCAGGTGGCTTTTGCTGTTTCAGAAGAAGCTTATTCACTTGATTCTCCTCATCAGCCCAGTTGCAGATCACATTTTTCATTGATCACTGATAGATAAAAGGTTTTTCTTCTGCTCTCTGGTCAGTTCACTGATCCCAGCAGCTTGGTATCAGTGAAAGATGAGATAAAATCCTTACAGAGCTGCAGACTTTGACCTCGCTGCTGTGGGTGTGTCTCAGTGAACACCTGAGATCTCTGCCTGTTAAGTCTCAGTGACGGCATTCATCCTGCAGCTTATCCTCTGAACACACCTCAGTTCATTCTTTCACCGACTCATTCTAACCAACCAACGTTTCTCTATTTATTCTAAAGTTTCTGAGCCGATGTTTATTTGGACAAAAAAACGTGATGAAAACCAACAAAAATGTAAAAAAAATCCGAAATAGTTTCCTCTCTGAATCTGTTCATCAGCGGTTCATTAAAGAAACCAGAACCATCATTTATCTCTCAGTTACTGGTAATGATACAGATTGTTCGTGTCCCTTACGGAAGCCCAGAGCGGCCACGCTTAATGGAAAACGTCTCGAGATAACGGGTCCATAAAGGTTGTTCATTCAGCCACCATAAACAGACATTATGGAGAGCAGCTAAGGTGGTTCAACTCGTATTTACGCCCACAGACGTCACTGTATTTATTAAACTCACACAGTTACACGCCTTGACTTCACGTTAGAGATCCTCCTTAAGTATCGGGTCTGCGAGGAGAAACGATTCTTTGAGGAAGTCGATCACAAAAAGTCCTCGATGTAAATGATTTGCTTCTTTTAGTTCCTACAAACGTGTGAAGAAGAGGAAAGATATCCAACGTTTGGGAGCATTTCAAAGAAAGCAGGAAACTCTGAACAGTGTGTTCGTTGTAAAGCAGCCGCTCTGATACCTGAAGGTCGTTTACCCAACTGAATGATAACTTACTTTTGTTTAATTCTGCAGCTTTTTTCCATTTTTACTCCTAAAAACGGGTTTAAATTGATCTGAAGACACAGACACGTGGTTTTCTTCCGGTTTATTTGGAATAAATTCAGCAGTTTCTGTGTTTCTGTCTGAAAAACAACTTTTTTTTGTCCTTCTTCTTCACTGCAGTCATGTCTAAGAAAGGAGGAAACCGTGCGGCTGAGATGGAGGTACCGGCTGATGCCTCCATCATCCGGATCCCGCCTCATCATTACATCCATGTTCTGGACCAGAACACCAACATCGCCCGCGTGGAGATCGGACCGCGCACCTACATCCGCCAGGACAACGAGAGGTTGGTCGGTCGGAGGAACAAACGGACTCCTTGTTTGGTTCCCAGATAACGGTGATCTGTCTCCTTTCAGAGTCCTCTTCCTTCCGGTGCGTATGACCATGGTGCCGCCTCGCCACTTCTGCGTGGTTTCCAACCCCATCTCCCGCGATGACAACGGCCAGGTCCTCTTTGACCAATCGGGTCAGGCCAAGCTCCGTCATGCCGACCTGGAGATCCGGCTGACCCAGGACCCGTTCCCCCTGTACCCCGGAGAGGAGATCCAGCAGGTCTCAAACAGGCTCTTTTATGGTAGAATCGGACTTGAATCGTTGTTGGCGCTGTGAGTGACACGTGGCGTCTGTTTCCAGGACGTGACCCCGCTGCAGATCGTGTACCCGGACACGGCTCTGCGCCTGCAGGCTCTGCTGGACTTTGACGATGCGGACGGTGGGAAGAGGGTGGCCGGAGACGAGTGGCTGTTTGAGGGACCAGGTTTGTCCAATCTGACATGACATGAGGCAGCTTTAAGTGTCTTAAGTTTCATGTGGAGGGAGATCACGATCAATTCGGCAAAAAGTTGTGTTAAAACCAAACGAAGGGAGGAAATTTATGCCGGAAGGATGGTCTCTAAAAGTAAGACTCTGTCCCAACCCCTGCCATCATATCGCAAAGGTTAGAGTCGCAAACAAGAAAACGTGAAGTGATCATTCACCACATGTTCTGTGAGGGTTCCATGCAGGTTAGAGTCTCTGAATCCGAAGCTCTGAGTGTCGGGGAAGTGAAATGTTTCCTAAAAGCAGTTTTGTTCCTGTTTCAGGGACGTACATCCCCAGGAAGGAGGTGGTGGTGCTGGAGACTATCAAGGCCACGGTGATCCGGGAGAACCAGGCCATCCGGCTGAGAGCTCGCAAGGAGGGCAAAGACCGAGGTGGAGTCCAAAGAGTCACAGGTAACACAAACAATGAGTCCGAGGCCTCCAACAGGCATTACGAGCTCGACAGGTTCCTCACAAAGACAAACGCACACAGGTGAACATATTTAAATATCTCAAGTCCTGCAGAAAACACAGGAAGGGAAAATGAACCAAGAAGCTCTGAGATCTAAATGACACGAACCTGCCAGTATCAGCACGGTTCTGGTTCTGGTTCAGCCTGTCGTCACAGTGAAGTGTGTGTTGTTCAGGTGAGGAGTGGCTGGTCAGTAAGGTGGGAGCGTACCTGCCAGGTGCCCACGAGGAGGTCATCGACATCGTCAACGCTTTCATCCTGACCGACAAGGTGAGACCGCCGACTGTGAACTGACCAATAAGAATGTCCAGAAGGGTAGCTGCATGTTTGCTGCACCTGAAACAGGCCGGGCACAGTGACCTCAGGTAGTTTCCTGTTTCATGCAGTCATTTCCAAAAGTCCCTATCCCGGAGTCCCTATCCCGGAGTCCCTATCCCGGAGTCCCTATCCCGGAGTCCCTATCCCGGAGTCCCTATCCCGGAGTCCCTATCCCGGAGTCCCTACCCCGGAGTCCCTACCCCGGAGTCCCTACCCCAGAGTCCCTACCCCAGAGTCCCTACCCCAGAGTCCCTACCCCAGAGTCCCTACCCCAGAGTCCCTACCCCAGAGTCCCTACCCCAGAGTCCCTACCCCAGAGTCCCATTTCTTTGTGTTCCTGTAACCTTTAAAGTGTCCTGATCAACAGTTCTGCAGCTTTCTGAAACCTTTAAAGTGTCCTGATCAACAGTTCTGCAGCTTTCTGTAACCTTTAAAGTGTCCTGATCAACAGTTCTGCAGCTTTCTGTAACCTTTAAAGTGTCCTGATCAACAGTTCTGCAGCTTTCTGAAACCTTTAAAGTGTCCTGATCAACAGTTCTGCAGCTTTCTGAAACCTTTAAAGTGTCCTGATCAACAGTTCTGCAGCTTTCTGTAACCTTTAAAGTGTCCTGATCAACAGTTCTGCAGCTTTCTGAAACCTTTAAAGTGTCCTGATCAACTGTTCTGCAGCTTTCTGAAGCTCTTTCACAGTTTTTCTTTGGACATTTTCTGCTTTTTCCCTCATCTTCAGTCCTTGTTCCTGAGCATTTTCAGAGGAATGTGTTTTTTTCCTTTATTCAGCCACTGAACTCTGACCTATGAAGCATTCAGGCAGAAAAAAGGCTCCTAACTCAAGGGATGAACCAGTGTTGTGTTGCACGTCTTCTGTCAGAAGCTCAGCACCTGGAAGAGATTTTACAAACTTTGGGTAAAACCTACTCCAATAAAAATGTAATTTTCATTTTGAAACTAGTCGTATGAGATGGTCCAATCGAGTTAAGTGGCACCAGTTCAAAATGGAAAGTTGTTTTTAAACCCAATGTTGCAACAGCTCAGCTTTGCCTTCTGTCAGGGAGGAAAATAACCACAGAAAGTAAACAAACTGCAGGTGACAGAAAGATGCTCGATTGTGACCTCAAGACCTGAAAGACCACAATAGCCGAAATACTGTGAACCCGGAGCTTTTCAGAGCAGAGGTGTGACAGTTGGGTTTAAATGGGTCTGACTTTCCCACAGTGCATTGTGGGGGTAACATTCTCAGGTCCAAGCGTCTGCAGGATGAGGAGCATTGTTAGCATTTTCATCATCCAAAGCTTTTGAGCTTCTAACAAAAGGTTCAGGTGACGAGGGTTCATGGAAACTCATCAATTAATTAACTTTGGATGAAATGCCAACACGCGTCTCTGATGTCATGATATCAACGGTTTTAATTAAATTACTTTGAGTTTACATGAATTTTAACTTCTTTTTAACTTCTTTTTAATTTTCATCACCTCTGTTATTAATAATTTAACATGTTACACCCAACCCTCCCACCCCCTGTCTTTCAACTCCACCCACGTCCACTTCAGGCAGTCACTGGGCGTGGCCTCTAAAGTAACTGAGGAATAACTTGGATGTGGGCGGAGTTTGATGGTTCAACTCCACCCACGTCCACTTAGGGCGGTTACTGGGCGTGGCCTCTAAAGGAACTCATGAATAACTTGGATGTGGGCGGAGTTTGATGGTTCAACTCCAGATGATCGTAGTTAAGTGATGAATCATTGTGAGCGGCCTTTATAACAAAGGAGTTTATAACCTCCATATATTTAGTTTGTGAACCCCTTCAGAAGTGTATCTGACTGCTGTCCATAACTGCCACCCCTGAAGTTGCCGTGGTTACGAGGCATAACAGCCTGTGTCGGGGGAGGAGCCTGAAAGTTGTTTTCATTCAAATTTGAAGCTCCTCCTCCATTACGGGTGGAAGTAACAGAATGTAGCACAGCTGCGGTTTCAGCAAAGTCGAATGAAATGTAAATATATACATTATATATATATATATTTATATATATTTTATACAGTATCACTGAAAACCCAACAGTTAGAAAAGTTATTTCTGTTGAACAGCCTCTGTATTAAGTGCTTTCTGATTCCTTTTATTGTTTAAGTGTCTTTAAGGAAGAAGCAGCCATGAAATACCAGACAGCAGCAGCTCTGAGGTCATGATGTGTTGTGCGTCCTCAGAAAGCGCTGCATGTTCGCGCCCTGAGGCCCTTCAAAGACGCCAGCCAGCGCGACCGCCGCACAGGGGAGGAGTGGCTGGTCACGATGGCCGACAGGGAGGCGCACATCCCCTCTGTGTCCGAGGAGGTGGTCGGGGTGGTGGACGTGACCACCCTGAGCAGCAGGCAGTACTGTGTGATCCTGGACCCGGTCGGACCCGACGGGAAGCCTCAGCTGGGTCAAAAGAGGGTCGTGAAGGTGAGGAGGCGACTGTCTCAAATAAAGTGTTTTTTTCCTGGTTGATCTTTTCTGTTTTGCTAATTTTTCTACGAGTTGCAAAGCAGAAAATCTCAATTTTCGAGGTAAATATTGATATTTTGTTTCCCAATGGGGGGATTTCATGTTCAGAAACAGTATTTATCACCCCTGTGAGTACGTAACATTACATTTGTAGGATTAAAAAGCATTAATTTTATCGAACATAAAAACTTTTACCACATTCCTTCCGGCATTTGTGGGTTTGTTTTGATTCAAATCTCAGTTTTCTGTTTTCAAATCCTTTTAATAGTGGTGTTTTTCATTTTTGTCAGATGGAAAATCCCACAAATAAACATTATTATAAGAATTAAGAGAAACAATGAGCCACACTTTTCTATTCACTTCACTATTCTGCGATTCAAAGCTTAGCTTGTTTTCCCTCCATGAGAAGCTTGGCTTGCTCTGATTGGTCAGTTCGATTGACAGGCTCCACCCACCAGTCCGCATTGGTTAAGCTGAAATTTGAAAATCAGAAAGTGTTTTATTGGATGCAAAGTTAGGACAAGCCCTCCAAGAGCAGGATGAGTCGTCAGCGTTATTGTTCAGCTTTCCAGGAAATCTTAAACTTCCAGGAAATCTGAAACTTCTACGTTTTATGTAGATATAAATACTTAAATGAATGTAAACTGGCCTTTTTAAACATGTTGGAGTCACTGAAGTGCTCCGTACGTTGTGACGTTTCTGCACAGAACCTGAACTCTTCTTCTTCTCCTTCCCCTCCTTCCTCTCCTTCCCCTCCTTCCTCTCCTTGTCCTTCTTCCTCTTCTTCTTCTTCTCCTCCTTCTTCTTCTTCTGCTTCCTGGGGGTCAGGGCGAGCGCTCGTTCTTCCTGCAGCCGGGGGAGTGCCTGGAAAACGGCATCCAGAACGTATTCGTGCTGTCGGAGGAGGAGGGTCTGGTGCTGCGAGCTGTGGAGGCGTTCAACGACACCGAGGTGAGAGGTCGCATCAGACCGCTTCATTTAGTTTCATTTCTCACCACATTTAAGTGTCTTTGCAGAAGTTTGTGTTCATTTGGTGGTTTCTGGGATGATTCGACGCTCATCAGCCAAATGCTGCTGCTTGGCTTGTTGATGGAATCTCTCTGTAGTTGAAGTCTTTATCGTTTTCTTTTCTTTGTGGGAAAATTTCCCCGAACCTGCCGATTTAAAAACATTCCCACATCATAATGCTTCCACCACCGTGCTTCCTGTGGAGGTTCTGCTGTAAAAACGATGGGTTTGTGTAGTGTACCAAGTCCTTTTTCTTGTTTTCTGACCACTGCTTCTTAAAGTCCATCTTTGTGTTCATTTGGTTCATCTTTGGACCGGCGCTGGAAGGATGGATGAAAACTTCTGAAAGCTCAGTTCCTGTTCTGCAGGCTCCACCCTCTGCAGGCGGAGTCCATGCAGGCTCCACCTTCTGCAGGCTCCACCCTCTGCAGGCGGAGTCCATGCAGGCTCCACCCTCTGCAGGCGGAGTCCATTCAGGCTCCACCCTCTGCAGGCTCCACCCTCTGCAGGCGGAGTCCATGCAGGCTCCACCCTCTGCAGGCGGAGTCCATTCAGGCTCCACCCTCTGCAGGCGGAGTCCATGCAGGCTCCACCCTCTGCAGGCGGAGTCCATTCAGGCTCCACCCTCTGCAGGCGGAGTCCATGCAGGCTCCACCCTCTGCAGGCGGAGTCCATTCAGGCTCCACCCTCTGCAGGCGGAGTCCATGCAGGCTCCACCTTTTGTAGGCTCCACCCTCTGCAGGCGGAGTCCATGCAGGCTCCACCCTCTGCAGGCGGAGTCCATGCAGGCTCCACCTTCTGCAGGCTCCACCCTCTGCAGGCGGAGTCCATGCAGGCTCCACCTTCTGCAGGCTCCACCCTCTGCAGACGGAGTCCATGCAGGCTCCACCTTCTGCAGGCTCCACCCTCTGCAGACAGAGTCCATGCAGGCTCCACCCTCTGCAGGCGGAGTCCATTCAGGCTCCACTCTCTGCAGGCGGAGTCCATTCAGGCTCCACCCACTCCACTTGTGAACCCTGCTGCTGTTTAGATTCTGAAGTTTTTAAGGTTAAATTGAATTTACACCGAAACCATTAATGCTGAATGCTCTACACTAATCACCTGAAATACTACCTTAATACCCCGGCTTTCTTCTTCTCTTCCTCCTTCCCTCCTTCCTTTTTGCCCTCCCTTATGCCATCCTCCCTTTCATTTCTCCTCTAATTTCTTCATTTTATCTTCCCTTTCATGGTCTTTCATGTTTATTTTACCCAGTGCTTCCCTCCTGCTCCTCTTCCTCCTCTTCCTCCTGCTCCTCTTCCTCCTCTTCCTCTTCCTCCTCCTCCGCCGCCGCCTCTCCAATGCATCGCCACGTTAACCCTTCTCTCTGTCCTCCTCTCTCTGCCCCGTTCTCTCTGCCAGCACGACGAAGAGGAGGAAGATGAGCCAGCAGAGGAGGAGGAGCTCATGCAGGAGAGGGTGAAGCGCTCCCGGCGCAGCGGCATCCTCCGTCGCCCCGGAGACCGCTGGATGCTGCGGGGCCCCATCGAGTACGTCCCTCCTGCGGCCGTCGAGGTGGTGCTGACGCAGCACGCCATCCCGCTGGATGAAAACGAGGGAATCTACGTCCGGGACATCAAAACCGGAAAGGTACTCTGTAAGGAAGCAGGTCTGTTCGGAGCTTATTAACCTTTTCAACAAGTTAGTGACACCAAGACGAGATTTCAGAGTAGAATAAAAGACCGCTCAGAGGAAAGTCTTCAGGTTTGGTTCAGTAGAAGAAGAGTTGACTCAGAGGAAAGTCCTCAGGTCTAGTTCAGTAGAAGAAGAGTTGATTATTAACCTTTTCAAGAAGTTACTAACACGAAGACGAGATTTCAGAGTAGAATAAAAGAGGAAAGTCTTCAGGTTTGGTTCAGTAGAAGAAGAGTTGATTCAGAGGAAAGTCTTCAGGTTTGGTTCAGTAGAAGAAGAGTTGACTCAGAGGAAAGTCTTCAGGTTTGGTTCAGTAGAAGAAGAGTTGATTCGGAGGAAAGTCTTCAGGTTTGGTTCAGTAGAAGAAGAGTTGACTCAGAGGAAAGTCTTCAGGTTTGGTTCAGTAGAAGAAGAGTTGACTCGGAGGAAAGTTCTCAGGTTTGGTTCAGTAGAAGAAGAGTTGACTCAGAGGAAAGTCTTCAGGTTTGGTTCAGTAGAAGAAGAGTTGACTCAGAGGAAAGTCTTCAGGTCTGGTTCAGTAGAAGAAGAGTTGACTCAGAGGAAAGTCTTCAGGTTTGGTTCAGTAGAAGAAGAGTTGACTCGGAGGAAAGTTCTCAGGTTTGGTTCAGTAGAAGAAGAGTTGACTCGGAGGAAAGTCTTCAGGTTTGGTTCAGTAGAAGAAGAGTTGACTCGGAGGAAAGTTCTCAGGTTTGGTTCAGTAGAAGAAGAGTTGACTCAGAGGAAAGTCCTCAGGTTTGGTTCAGTAGAAGAAGAGTTGACTCAGAGGAAAGTCTTCAGGTTTGGTTCAGTAGAAGAAGAGTTGACTCAGAGGAAAGTCTTCAGGTTTGGTTCAGTAGAAGAAGAGTTGACTCAGAGGAAAGTCTTCAGGTTTGGTTCAGTAGAAGAAGAGTTGATTCGGAGGAAAGTCTTCAGGTTTGGTTCAGTAGAAGAAGAGTTGACTCAGAGGAAAGTCTTCAGGTTTGGTTCAGTAGAAGAAGAGTTGATTCGGAGGAAAGTCTTCAGGTTTGGTTCAGTAGAAGAAGAGTTGATTCGGAGGAAAGTCTTCAGGTTTGGTTCAGTAGAAGAAGAGTTGACTCGGAGGAAAGTCTTCAGGTTTGGTTCAGTAGAAGAAGAGTTGACTCGGAGGAAAGTCTTCAGGTCTGGTTCAGTAGAAGAAGAAGAGTTGACTCAGAGGAAAGTCTTCAGGTTTGGTTCAGCAGAAGAAGAGTTGACTCGGAGGAAAGTCTTCAGGTTTGGTTCAGTAGAAGAAGAGTTGATTCAGAGGAAAGTCTTCAGGTTTGGTTCAGTAGAAGAAGAGTTGACTCAGAGGAAAGTCTTCAGGTTTGGTTCAGTAGAAGAAGAGTTGACTCAGAGGAAAGTCCTCAGGTCTGGTTCAGTAGAAGAAGAGTTGACTCAGAGGAAAGTCTTCAGGTCTGGTTCAGTAGAAGAAGAGTTGACTCAGAGGAAAGTCTTCAGGTTTGGTTCAGTAGAAGAAGAGTTGACTCGGAGGAAAGTCTTCAGGTTTGGTTCAGTAGAAGAAGAAGAGTTGACTCAGAGGAAAGTCTTCAGGTTTGGTTCAGCAGAAGAAGAGTTGACTCGGAGGAAAGTCTTCAGGTTTGGTTCAGTAGAAGAAGAGTTGACTCGGAGGAAAGTCTTCAGGTCTGGTTCAGTAGAAGAAGAGTTGATTCAGAGGAAAGTCTTCAGGTTTGGTTCAGTAGAAGAAGAGTTGACTCGGAGGAAAGTCTTCAGGTTTGGTTCAGTAGAAGAAGAGTTGATTCAGAGGAAAGTCTTCAGGTTTGGTTCAGTAGAAGAAGAGTTGACTCGGAGGAAAGTCTTCAGGTTTGGTTCAGTAGAAGAAGAGTTGACTCAGAGGAAAGTCTTCAGGTTTGGTTCAGTAGAAGAAGAGTTGACTCAGAGGAAAGTCTTCAGGTTTGGTTCAGTAGAAGAAGAGTTGACTCGGAGGAAAGTCTTCAGGTTTGGTTCAGCAGAAGAAGAGTTGACTCGGAGGAAAGTCTTCAGGTTTGGTTCAGTAGAAGAAGAGTTGATTCAGAGGAAAGTCTTCAGGTTTGGTTCAGTAGAAGAAGAGTTGACTCAGAGGAAAGTCTTCAGGTTTGGTTCAGTAGAAGAAGAGTTGACTCAGAGGAAAGTCCTCAGGGTGGTTCAGTAGAAGAAGAGTTGACTCAGAGGAAAGTCTTCAGGTCTGGTTCAGTAGAAGAAGAGTTGACTCAGAGGAAAGTCCTCAGGTCTGGTTCAGTAGAAGAAGAGTTGACTCGGAGGAAAGTCTTCAGGTTTGGTTCAGTAGAAGAAGAAGAGTTGACTCGGAGGAAAGTCTTCAGGTTTGGTTCAGTAGAAGAAGAGTTGACTCAGAGGAAAGTCTTCAGGTTTGGTTCAGTAGAAGAAGAGTTGATTCGGAGGAAAGTCTTCAGGTTTGGTTCAGTAGAAGAAGAGTTGACTCAGAGGAAAGTCTTCAGGTTTGGTTCAGTAGAAGAAGAGTTGACTCGGAGGAAAGTTCTCAGGTTTGGTTCAGTAGAAGAAGAGTTGACTCAGAGGAAAGTCTTCAGGTTTGGTTCAGTAGAAGAAGAGTTGACTCAGAGGAAAGTCTTCAGGTTTGGTTCAGTAGAAGAAGAGTTGATTCGGAGGAAAGTCTTCAGGTTTGGTTCAGTAGAAGAAGAGTTGACTCAGAGGAAAGTCCTCAGGTTTGGTTCAGTAGAAGAAGAGTTGACTCGGAGGGAAGTCTTCAGGTCTGGTTCAGTAGAAGAAGAGTTAACTCGGAGGAAAGTCTTCAGGTTTGGTTCAGTAGAAGAAGAGTTGACTCGGAGGAAAGTCCTCAGGTTTGGTTCAGTAGAAGAAGAGTTGACTCAGAGGAAAGTCTTCAGGTTTGGTTCAGTAGAAGAAGAGTTGACTCAGAGGAAAGTCTTCAGGTTTGGTTCAGTAGAAGAAGAGTTGATTCGGAGGAAAGTCTTCAGGTTTGGTTCAGTAGAAGAAGAGTTGATTCAGAGGAAAGTTTTCAGGTTTGGTTCAGTAGAAGAAGAGTTGACTCAGAGGAAAGTCTTCAGGTTTGGTTCAGTAGAAGAAGAGTTGACTCAGAGGAAAGTCCTCAGGTCTGGTTCAGTAGAAGAAGAGTTGACTCAGAGGAAAGTCTTCAGGTCTGGTTCAGTAGAAGAAGAGTTGACTCAGAGGAAAGTCTTCAGGTTTGGTTCAGTAGAAGAAGAGTTGACTCGGAGGAAAGTCTTCAGGTTTGGTTCAGTAGAAGAAGAAGAGTTGACTCAGAGGAAAGTCTTCAGGTTTGGTTCAGCAGAAGAAGAGTTGACTCGGAGGAAAGTCTTCAGGTTTGGTTCAGTAGAAGAAGAGTTGACTCGGAGGAAAGTCTTCAGGTCTGGTTCAGTAGAAGAAGAGTTGATTCAGAGGAAAGTCTTCAGGTTTGGTTCAGTAGAAGAAGAGTTGACTCGGAGGAAAGTCTTCAGGTTTGGTTCAGTAGAAGAAGAGTTGATTCAGAGGAAAGTCTTCAGGTTTGGTTCAGTAGAAGAAGAGTTGACTCAGAGGAAAGTCTTCAGGTTTGGTTCAGTAGAAGAAGAGTTGACTCAGAGGAAAGTCTTCAGGTTTGGTTCAGTAGAAGAAGAGTTGACTCGGAGGAAAGTCTTCAGGTTTGGTTCAGTAGAAGAAGAGTTGACTCGGAGGAAAGTCTTCAGGTTTGGTTCAGTAGAAGAAGAGTTGACTCAGAGGAAAGTCTTCAGGTTTGGTTCAGTAGAAGAAGAGTTGACTCAGAGGAAAGTCTTCAGGTTTGGTTCAGTAGAAGAAGAGTTGACTCGGAGGAAAGTCTTCAGGTTTGGTTCAGCAGAAGAAGAGTTGACTCGGAGGAAAGTCTTCAGGTTTGGTTCAGTAGAAGAAGAGTTGATTCGGAGGAAAGTCTTCAGGTTTGGTTCAGTAGAAGAAGAGTTGACTCAGAGGAAAGTCTTCAGGTTTGGTTCAGTAGAAGAAGAGTTGACTCAGAGGAAAGTCCTCAGGGTGGTTCAGTAGAAGAAGAGTTGACTCAGAGGAAAGTCTTCAGGTCTGGTTCAGTAGAAGAAGAGTTGACTCAGAGGAAAGTTCTCAGGTTTGGTTCAGTAGAAGAAGAGTTGACTCAGAGGAAAGTCCTCAGGTTTGGTTCAGCAGAAGAAGAGTTGACAGAGGAAAGTCTTCAGGTTTGGTTCAGTAGAAGAAGAGTTGACTCAGAGGAAAGTCCTCAGGTTTGGTTCAGCAGAAGAAGAGTTGACTCAGAGGAAAGTCTTCAGGTTTGGTTCAGTAGAAGAAGAGTTGATTATTAACCTTTTCAAGAAGTTACTGACACCAAGACGAGATTTCAGAGTAGCATAAAAGATGCACTTTTATAGCATTTAAGATTTGTTCCATTTTTCCCTTTCAGGCCCTAAAAGTCTGAGTTAATCAGCATCTTTCACACCAGATGTGTGGCTTTCAGATCAGAGGAAAAGAAAAACTGTTTGTTTCTGCGAACGACCACGATGCATCAGCGGAACAAAGGTTCTGAGGAGTCCGTCCTGACGCCAGCGTTACTCCTGCGTGTCGTTTCAGGTGCGAGCCGTGATCGGTCACACCTACATGCTGACCCAGGACGAGGAGCTGTGGGAGAAGGAGCTTCCCTCCAATGTTGAGACCCTGCTGACGTCCCTCATCGACCCAGTGGCCGACCGCTCGAGCCGCCACGGCGCCGGAAACGGACAGCCGAGGAGCAAGACCAGGGTGGTCACCTACAGGGTCCCTCACAACGCCGCCGTCCAGGTGTACGACTACCGGGAGAAGAAGGCCAGGTGGGCGTGGCTGTCCGGGAGGGGGAGGCTGTGGAGGTTTGACGCAGCAGCTGACGGAGGCGGGGTTTGTCTGCAGGGTGGTGTTCGGACCCGAGATGGTGATGCTGGGACCCGATGAGCAGTTTACGGTGCTGTCGCTGTCCGGGGACAAACCGAAGAGGCCCAACGTCATCAAGGCCATCTGCCTGCTGCTGGGGCCCGACTTCTTCACCGACGTCATCACCATCGAGACGGCCGACCACGCCCGGCTGCAGCTGCAGCTGTCCTACAACTGGTAACCACACACGGCCGGGCGCCGGGGAGGGCGGGTGTAGCGTTCCCTGACTCCTCCTCCTCCTCTTCTTCAGGCACTTCGATGTGAAGTCCCGCTCGGACCCTGCCGAGGCGGCGGCTCTGTTTTCTGTCCCAGACTTCGTGGGAGACGCCTGCAAAGCCATCGCCTCGCGGATCAGAGGCGCCGTCGCCTCCGTGCAGTTCGACGACTTCCACAAGGTTCGTGTTCGCTGCATCCATTCGCCTCCGTTTGGCTTCATAAACAAACACCACCTGGAGCTACACCTTTCTAACACCAGGTGGTGTTTGTAACAGTGTTTTAATAGTAGAAGAAGAGTTGACTCAGAGGAAAGTCCTCAGGTTTGGTTCAGTAGAAGAAGAGTTGACTCAGAGGAAAGTCCTCAGGTTTGGTTCAGTAGAAGAAGAGTTGACTCAGAGGAAAGTCTTCAGGTTTGGTTCAGTAGAAGAAGAGTTGACTCGGAGGAAAGTCCTCAGGTTTGGTTCAGTAGAAGAAGAGTTTACTCAGAGGAAAGTCTTCAGGTTTGATTTAGTAGAAGAAGAGTTGACTCGGAGGAAAGTCCTCAGGTTTGGTTCAGTAGAAGAAGAGTTTACTCAGAGGAAAGTCTTCAGGTTTGATTCAGTAGAAGAAGAGTTGACTCAAAGGAAAGTCTTCAGGTTTGGTTCAGTAGAAGAAGAGTTGACTCAAAGGAAAGTCTTCAGGTTTGGTTCAGTAGAAGAAGAGTTTACTCAGAGGAAAGTCTTCAGGTTTGGTTCAGTAGAAGAAGAGTTGACTCAGAGGAAAGTCCTCAGGTTTGGTTCAGTAGAAGAAGAGTTGACTCAGAGGAAAGTCTTCAGGTTTGGTTCAGTAGAAGAAGAGTTTGTTTAATAGACGCCAAATGGCCTTTTATGGTGATGATGGAGGTGAATTAGAACCCTTTTGGGTCTCCATCGTCTGCAGGATGGTTCATTTTAAAAAGTTGTAGTTAAAGTTCCTGTTCAAGTTATTTGAATATTGCAGATTTGATTTGGACTGTTGAGCCCGTTTTTAATGATCCTGGAAGCTTTAAGAAGCCTTTTTGAGAAGAAAACCTGTAGAAACCTTTTCTCAGACTATCGGGGGCCAGTGGGGAATATCTCGCTGAGAAAGCTGCTGGTTTTCATGAACTTTGATGAGAAAAGTCATATTTGATCCGTTTTGCTGCAGAACTCGAACCGGATCATCTGCTCGGCCGTGTTTGGCTTCGATGAGAAGATGGCGGTCCGTCAGAACCTTCGGTGCGGGCAGAACAACCTGGTGATCAGCAGCGTGGACATCCAGTCCGTGGAGCCCGTGGACCAGAGGACCCGTGACGCCCTGCAGAAGAGCGTCCAGCTCGCCATCGAGATCACCACCAACTCGCAGGAGGCGACCGCTCGGTCCGACTCACACACTCGCACACAGGTACTGTCACTGTGAAAGCGCCGCTCGGCTTCATGAGGTTCTGTTCGCCCGCAGACACGAGGCGGAGCGCCTGGAGCAGGAGGCCCGGGGGAAACTGGAGCGGCAGAGGATCACCGACCAGGCCGAGGCCGAGAGAGCCAGGAAGGAGCTGCTGGAGCTGGAGGCGCTCAGGTGATAACCGGACCGGAAACACGTTATAAACCTGCAGGTCCAACGGGTTTAAAGCGTCTTCTGAACACCTCACAGGAGGCAGAATCGGGTCCAAAGGGAGAGTAAACCCTGCTCTGACAGTGAGGTCAGACGCTGTGTGTAACGTATTCCTGTGGGTGTGTTTCAGCGTCGCCGTGGAGAGTACCGGCGCCGCCAAGGCGGAGGCTCAGTCACGGGCGGAGGCGGCTCGAATTCAGGGAGAGGCGGCGGTCAACGAGGCCAAACTGAAGGCCGAGGCTCAGAGTATCGAGGCGGTACGCTTCACTTCCTGTTTACTTCCTGTTCACTTCCTGTTTACTTCCTGTTCACTTCCTGTTCACTTCCTGTTTACTTCCTGTTCACTTCCTGTTCACTTCCTGTTCACTTCCTGTTCACTTCCTGTTTACTTCACTGCAACACACAGCAGGGCGCAGCGTTCACATTTCACTGCTTTAGACCCTCGTTTCATCAAGATTCTGAGCAGCATTAACAGTTTGTGATTCATCCGCATCTAAAGACATTTCTTTCTTTAAGTTACAGCCTCTACTCCTTCTTTTACAGAAACACTTCTTATAGATGCTGCAAAAGTTAAACTAAAATCAGAATAAGCCTTATTAGTCAGGTCTGTGCACATATACAAGGAGTTTGACCCTAGTCCTTCAGTTCAGTTAGATCAGTTCATTAAATGCAGTGTTGAACAGTAAAGTCTTCAGGTTTGGTTCAGTAGAAGAAGAGTTGACTCAGAGGAAAGTCTTCAGGTTTGGTTCAGTAGAAGAAGAGTTGACTCAGAGGAAAGTCTTCAGGTTTGGTTCAGTAGAAGAAGAGTTGACTCAGAGGAAAGTCTTCAGGTTTGGTTCAGTAGAAGAAGAGTTGACTCAAAGGAAAGTCTTCAGGTTTGGTTCAGTAGAAGAAGAGTTGATTCGGAGGAAAGTCTTCAGGTTTGGTTCAGTAGAAGAAGAGTTGACTCGGAGGAAAGTCTTCAGGTTTGGTTCAGTAGAAGAAGAGTTGACTCGGAGGAAAGTCTTCAGGTTTGGTTCAGTAGAAGAAGAGTTGACACGGAGGAAAGTCCTCAGGTTTGGTTCAGTAGAAGAAGAGTTGACACAGAGGAAAGTCCTCAGGTTTGGTTCAGTAGAAGAAGAGTTGACTCAGAGGAAAGTCTTCAGGTTTGGTTCAGTAGAAGAAGAAGAGTTGACTCAGAGGAAAGTCCTCAGGTTTGGTTCAGTAGAAGAAGAGTTGACACAGAGGAAAGTCCTCAGGTTTGGTTCAGTAGAAGAAGAGTTGACTCAGAGGAAAGTCTTCAGGTTTGGTTCAGTAGAAGAAGAAGAGTTGATTCAGAGGAAAGTCTTCAGGTTTGGTTCAGTAGAAGAAGAGTTGACTCGGAGGAAAGTCTTCAGGTTTGGTTCAGTAGAAGAAGAGTTGACTCGGAGGAAAGTCTTCAGGTTTGGTTCAGTAGAAGAAGAGTTGACACGGAGGAAAGTCCTCAGGTTTGGTTCAGTAGAAGAAGAGTTGACACAGAGGAAAGTCCTCAGGTTTGGTTCAGTAGAAGAAGAGTTGATTCGGAGGAAAGTCTTCAGGTTTGGTTCAGTAGAAGAAGAGTTGATTCAGAGGAAAGTCTTCAGGTTTGGTTCAGTAGAAGAAGAGTTGACTCGGAGGAAAGTCTTCAGGTTTGGTTCAGTAGAAGAAGAAGAGTTGACTCGGAGGAAAGTCTTCAGGTCTGGTTCAGTAGAAGAAGAAGAGTTGACTCGGAGGAAAGTCTTCAGGTTTGGTTCAGTAGAAGAAGAAGAGTTGACTCAGAGGAAAGTCTTCAGGTTTGGTTCAGTAGAAGAAGAGTTGACTCGGAGGAAAGTTCTCAGGTTTGGTTCAGTAGAAGAAGAGTTGATTCAGAGGAAAGTCTTCAGGTTTGGTTCAGTAGAAGAAGAGTTGACTCAGAGGAAAGTCTTCAGGTTTGGTTCAGTAGAAGAAGAGTTGTCTTCTTCTTCTTCTGACTCAGACTATCATGATCCATAAAACCTGAGCAGAGTCTCCATGTTTGATTCTGGGGACTGAAATCAAACCTGAGTCTTGGTGTCGGCTTTAAATCTGGAAATCACAGCTTCCTGTGCTCACATGTAGGAGGCGGAGCTTCAGCGGCTGGCGAAGGCCCGTGAGCAGGAGCTGAACTACAAGAAGGAGATGGACCGCCTGGAGGTGGAGAAGCAGGAGCGTCTGGCCCAGATCGAGAGTCAGCGCTTCCGTCAGCTGATGGAGAGTCTGGGCAGCGACACGCTGAAGGAGATCGCCAGAGCCGGACCCGAGCTGCAGGTACGGTTCTGGTTTTAAACTGATCCGAGGACAGGAAAGGTGGCGCTGGGTCCGGTGCGAGCTGATTAAACCAGATGTGACCAGATTCTGATTGTTTTTCCTCCAAACATGGTTTAATTTTCAGAAATGGTTCCTTTCTAACAGTTGCTGCAGATTAACATTCAGAAGAGAAAAGATTAGATTCCAACTGAAACAAGAACAATTTACAGGAAATGAAGTAAAACTGAGTCAGCCGAGCTGATGCCGCCGTACAGGCACGACTCAGCAGAACCGCTTCAGTTAGTTTATGTTCAGTTTTATTTATAAAGCGCCAAATAACAACAAAATGACGTCATCACAGAAAAGTCAAAGATACAGTTCACTTCAAGCCAATTCATTCTAATACAATCATTATCCAAATGATTCAAGGACAGGAAAGAGGGGACAACAAGCAGCGTAACACCAGGCCAGAGACACCTGCTGAGAGAGAGAAACACAAGTTAATGACAGCAATGATGTCAGAGGGAGGAGAGGTGCATCATGGGAGCTCCCCCAGCAGGCTGGGCCTATAGCAGCAGAACTATGGGATGTTTCAGGCTCACCTGAGCCATCCCTAACTATAAGCTTTATCAGAAAGGAAAGTTTCAGCCTGATCTTAAAGGTAGAGAGGGTGTCTGCTTCCTGAAGCCAAACTGGCAGCTGGTTCCACAGAGAGGGGCCTGATAACTGAAGGCTCTGCCTCCCATTCTGCTTTTAGGGGCCTGATAACTGAAGGCTCTGCCTCCCATTCTGCTTTTAGGGGTCTGATAACTGAAGGCTCTGCCTCCCATTCTGCTTTTAGGGGCCTGATAACTGAAGGCTCTGCCTCCCATTCTGCTTTTAGGGGCCTGATAACTGAAGGCTCTGCCTCCCATTCTGCTTTTAGGGGCCTGATAACTGAAGGCTCTGCCTCCCATTCTGCTTTTAGGGGCCTGATAACTGAAGGCTCTGCCTCCCATTCTGCTTTTAGGGGCCTGATAACTGAAGGCTCTGCCTCCCATTCTGCTTTTAGGGGCCTGATAACTGAAGGCTCTGCCTCCCATTCTGCTTTTAGGGGCCTGATAACTGAAGGCTCTGCCTCCCATTCTGCTTTTAGGGGCCTGATAACTGAAGGCTCTGCCTCCCATTCTGCTTTTAGGAGCCTGATAACTGAAGGCTCTGCCTCCCATTCTGCTTTTAGGGGCCTGATAACTGAAGGCTCTGCCTCCCATTCTGCTTTTAGGGGCATGATAACTGAAGGCTCTGCCTCCCATTCTGCTTTTAGGGGCCTGATAACTGAAGGCTCTGCCTCCCATTCTGCTTTTAGGGGCCTGATAACTGAAGGCTCTGCCTCCCATTCTGCTTTTGGGGGCCTGATAACTGAAGGCTCTGCCTCCCATTCTGCTTTTAGGCGCCTGATAACTGAAGGCTCTGCCTCCCATTCTGCTTTTAGGGGCCTGATAACTGAAGGCTCTGCCTCCCATTCTGCTTTTAGGGGCCTGATAACTGAAGGCTCTGCCTCCCAGTCTGCTTTTAGGGGCCTGATAACTGAAGGCTCTGCCTCCCATTCTGCTTTTAGGGGCCTGATAACTGAAGGCTCTGCCTCCCATTCTGCTTTTGGGGGCCTGATAACTGAAGGCTCTGCCTCCCATTCTGCTTTTAGGCGCCTGATAACTGAAGGCTCTGCCTCCCATTCTGCTTTTAGGGGCCTGATAACTGAAGGCTCTGCCTCCCATTCTGCTTTTAGGGGCCTGATAACTGAAGGCTCTGCCTCCCAGTCTGCTTTTAGGGGCCTGATAACTGAAGGCTCTGCCTCCCATTCTGCTTTTAGGGGCCTGATAACTGAAGGCTCTGCCTCCCATTCTGCTTTTAGGGGCCTGATAACTGAAGGCTCTGCCTCCCATTCTGCTTTTAGGGGCCTGATAACTGAAGGCTCTGCCTCCCATTCTGCTTTTAGGGGCCTGATAACTGAAGGCTCTGCCTCCCATTCTGCTTTTAGGGGCCTGATAACTGAAGGCTCTGCCTCCCATTCTGCTTTTAGGGGCCTGATAACTGAAGGCTCTGCCTCCCATTCTGCTTTTAGGGGCCTGATAACTGAAGGCTCTGCCTCCCATTCTGCTTTTAGGGGCCTGATAACTGAAGGCTCTGCCTCCCATTCTGCTTTTAGGGGCCTGATAACTGAAGGCTCTGCCTCCCATTCTGCTTTTAGGGGCCTGATAACTGAAGGCTCTGCCTCCCATTCTGCTTTTAGGGGCCTGATAACTGAAGGCTCTGCCTCCCATTCTGCTTTTAGAAACTAGAATGATGGGGTAGAATAGAAAAATAATAGAATAGAAAAAAAAAAATAGAATGATTTCTTAACACCCGTCGAGGCTTTTTGGGATATTTTTCCACAGTTTTCTGACTATTTTGAGACGTAAGAGTTGGAATATTTTCAGCTGCTTGAACTGAACTGAAATGAGTCGGTATAAAACACTCTGATCTGTATTAATCTGTTCATGTCTGCTGTCCTCCAGGTGAAGATGCTGCAGTCTCTGGGGCTCAAGTCCACGCTCATCACAGACGGCTCGTCGCCCATCAACCTCTTCACCACCGCCAACGGCCTGCTGGGGGCGCTGCCGGGGCAGGGCCAGTGAGGAGGAGGAGAAGAAGAAGAAGGTGAACATGAGTCAGAAAACCTGGGCTGATAACCAGCATCACAGCACCGTTAAAGATGTGTTCAGTGTAGCAGCGAGAGTGAGGAGAGGACCGGTGTTGTGTTGGAAACACACCTTAAACACAGCTGCAGGTTGTCTGAGTTACAGAACGGAACCGTTCAGCTAGAAAGCTTCAGCTAACAAAGTAATGTGGGAACAATAATGTTCATCTTTCAGAAAGGAGCAGCAGTAACTCCTTAGAAGTTGGTGTACGTCATCTTCATTAGCTAAGCTGTTAGCGTTAGCTGCTGCTAAAGGAAGAAACAACCAGCGATCTGCGTTTAAACATTTTGGATATATTAACCTCATTAAACAATTGTACCTGGAGACCTCCATCTTTATCAGAAACATGCCGATAATGTTAGCTGCTGCTAAAGGAGGAAATAAATCAGTAAATAAACCATGAGGAGTTATTTCATTAGCTAAGCTGTTAGCGTTAGCTGCTGCTAAAGGAAGAAATAAATCAGTAAATAAACCATGAGGAGTTATTTCATTAGCTAAGCTGTTAGCGTCAGCTGCTGCTAAAGGAAGAAATAAATCAGTAAATAAACCATGAGGAGTTATTTCATTAGCTAAGCTGTTAGCGTTAGCTGCTGCTAAAGGAAGAAATAAATCGGTAAATAAACCATGAGGAGTTATTTCATTAGCTAAGCTGTTAGCGTTAGCTGCTGCTAAAGGAAGAAATAAATCAGTAAATAAACCATGAGGAGTTATTTCATTAGCTAAGCTGTTAGCGTTAGCTGCTGCTAAAGGAAGAAATAAATCAGTAAATAAACCATGAGGAGTTATTTCATTAGCTAAGCTGTTAGCGTTAGCTGCTGCTAAAGGAAGAAATAAATCAGTAAATAAACCATGAGGAGTTATTTCATTAGCTAAGCTGTTAGCGTTAGCTGCTGCTAAAGGAAGAAATAAATCAGTAAATAAACCATGAGGAGTTATTTCTCAGATGCTTCCATTTCCCTGCTCTGAAGTTCAGGCTCTGAGAGTTGGAACTGATCCTCTTTGTGGCTCAGTTCCTTCAGTCCAGCGTTGAACTGGACCAAGTTGTTAAAACAGTGGGATGAAAAGTGTTTGCTGCACATTCACAGTCTTTAGCTAACTCTGCTGGAACATTAGCCTCAGATATAGTTTATCCACTGGGCTCTTATATCCTCTGAGGCTGCTGCTGGATGGAAGATGCATGCTCCTCAGTGCAGCTGACAGCAGAACATTTCCACCAGAAGCTGGCTTCATCCGTCCAGCAGGGTGGCTGTGAGTGGGCGGGGCTTAGCAGAGGAGGCGGAGCCAACTTAAGGAGTGACGTAATTTAGAAATGAAAATCAGAACGGCTCCTTAAATGAGGATCTTTCACACAAAGGGAACTAAATAAATACCAGGGTTGTGTTTTGGGGAGTTTTACACTTCAGACGCCCTGATATATGCTCCCAGTAACAGGAAGAAGGAGTTTTACACTTCAGACGCCCTGATATATGCTCCCAGGAACAGAAAGAAGGAGTTTTACTCTTCAGACGCCCTGATATATGCTCCCAGGAACAGGAAGAAGGAGTTTTACACTTCAGACGCCCTGATATATGCTCCCAGTAACAGGAAGAAGGAGTTTTACACTTCAGACGCCCTGATATATGCTCCCAGGAGCAGGAAGAAGGAGTTTTACACTTCAGACGCCCTGATATATGCTCCCAGGAGCAGGAAGAAGGAGTTTTACACTTCAGACGCCCTGATATATGCTCCCAGGAACAGGAAGAAGGAGTTTTACACTTCAGACGCCCTGATATATGCTCCCAGGAACAGGAAGAAGGAGTTTTACACTTCAGACGCCCTGATATATGCTCCCAGGAACAGGAAGAAGGAGTTTTACACTTCAGACGCCCTGATATATGCTCCCAGGAGCAGGAAGAAGGAGTTTTACACTTCAGACGCCCTGATATATGCTCCTAGGAGCAGGAAGAAGGAGTTTTACACTTCAGACGCCCTGATATATGCTCCTAGGAGCAGGAAGAAGGAGTTTTACACTTCAGACGCCCTGATATATGCTCCCAGGAGCAGGAAGAAGGAGTTTTACACTTCAGACGCCCTGATATATGCTCCCAGGAACAGGAAGAAGGGGTTTATACACTTCAGACGCCCTGATATATGCTCCTAGGAGCAGGAAGAAGGAGTTTTACACTTCAGACGCCCTGATATATGCTCCTAGGAGCAGGAAGAAGGAGTTTTACACTTCAGACGCCCTGATATATGCTCCCAGGAACAGGAAGAAGGAGTTTTACACTTCAGACGCCCTGATATATGCTCCCAGGAACAGGAAGAAGGGGTTTATACACTTCAGACGCCCTGATATATGCTCCCAGGAACAGGAAGAAGGAGTTTTACACTTCAGACGCCCTGATATATGCTCCCAGGAACAGGAAGAAGGAGTTTTGCACTTCAGACGCCCTGATATATGCTCCCAGGAGCAGGAAGAAGGAGTTTTACACTTCAGACGCCCTGATATATGCTCCCAGGAGCAGGAAGAAGGAGTTTTACACTTCAGACGCCCTGATATATGCTCCCAGGAACAGGAAGAAGGAGTTTTACACTTCAGACGCCCTGATATATGCTCCCAGGAACAGGAAGAAGGAGTTTTACACTTCAGACGCCCTGATATATGCTCCCAGGAACAGGAAGAAGGAGTTTTACACTTCAGACGCCCTGATATATGCTCCCAGGAGCAGGAAGAAGGAGTTTTACACTTCAGACGCCCTGATATATGCTCCTAGGAGCAGGAAGAAGGAGTTTTACACTTCAGACGCCCTGATATATGCTCCTAGGAGCAGGAAGAAGGAGTTTTACACTTCAGACGCCCTGATATATGCTCCCAGGAGCAGGAAGAAGGAGTTTTACACTTCAGACGCCCTGATATATGCTCCCAGGAACAGGAAGAAGGGGTTTATACACTTCAGACGCCCTGATATATGCTCCTAGGAGCAGGAAGAAGGAGTTTTACACTTCAGACGCCCTGATATATGCTCCTAGGAGCAGGAAGAAGGAGTTTTACACTTCAGACGCCCTGATATATGCTCCCAGGAACAGGAAGAAGGAGTTTTACACTTCAGACGCCCTGATATATGCTCCCAGGAACAGGAAGAAGGGGTTTATACACTTCAGACGCCCTGATATATGCTCCCAGGAGCAGGAAGAAGGAGTTTTACACTTCAGACGCCCTGATATATGCTCCCAGGAACAGGAAGAAGGAGTTATACACTTCAGACGCCCTGATATATGCTCCCAGGAGCAGGAAGAAGGAGTTTTACACTTCAGACGCCCTGATATATGCTCCTAGGAGCAGGAAGAAGGAGTTTTACACTTCAGACGCCCTGATATATGCTCCCAGGAGCAGGAAGAAGGAGTTTCACATGATATGGAAGCTTTAAACAATAATTTAAATGAGTTGTTATTAAAATCTCTGAAGCGAGGGAGTCGGTTTGCTTCGTTCTGTTTGATGAAACAGGAAAACCGTCGTGTTTCCCTTTTTTCTGACATGTTTCTGTTTCTTTCCGTGTTTCAGATAAGATGAAGGACCAGGAGCGTTTTCAGTGAGTTCGTCTCGCTGGATGAACGTCTCGATGAAGCGTTTTAGTGCGTTTTCAGTGAAAAGGAAACGTCTCAAACTGAAGAAATGTGCCTCCAAACAACCAAAGATTGTTCCACTTTGCACTAATGGTGTAATGTTAAGTTTACTGGTGTTAGTCCTCATTAGTTAGTCCTCATTAAACTGGTTCTGTGGTCCCGCTCTCTGCCTTAAACTGTTGTTCTGCAGCTCTGATGTAACATCTGTATGAAACAATATTAAACTCTGACTTTGATCCAAACCAATGTTTCTTTCTCTAACTCTAAGGTTTGTGCAAAGAAAATGATCTTTATCTAATTTTCCAGCTGGAACTTCACAGATTCATAAAGTCCTCAGAGATGCATCAGACAGAGTCCAGCTGAGTCCGATCGGATCAGAGAACATGAGCAGTTTCCTGCAGAAGTCCTCAGATCCACTTTCTGTCTCCACTGAATCCAGTTCAGGATTAGATTCTTTTCACAATAAAGTTCAGGCTCAACGTAACTGTCTGAGAAACTGAGGGAATTATTATTATTATTATTATTATTCCACATGAAGAACGAACTGTTAAAGTAAAAAAGAACAGGAAGTGAAACCTGGAGCTGCCACAGTTTGACTTGTTCGGTTCTGTGGCTTTAAGAGACTCGGTTTAGTTATTACACACATCTGGAGATGCTCTGCAGGCCTCAGACACCTGTGCAGGTAACAGCTTCACTGGGGGGGGGGGGTTAGAGTCCAGATCAGAGACAGCTTCCCTCTGATCCTCTGGAGCTTCTTCTGTTCTGAGAGATGAATGAAGGACCTGCTGAGTTTTTACCTCCCCTGAAGAAGATTCTCCAAGCTTTAGACGGTGTCCGTCCTTTTCTCTCAGGGGACTCTGAACCCCCCCCCCCCAGCTGTGAGTCCCTGAGTTAAAGCCCTCAGAACTCAGGACACAGTAAATGTGTGGATTATCAGGAAGCTGCTGTTTCTCTCTCAGCGGTCAGAACCAGCAGCGTTTGGGTCCAGAATGAGAGGAGTGCAGCAGACCGTGTCCTTCATGTTGTTCCAGATGTTGAAGGCCAGGTTGCCCAGATGTTTGGCCTGGTCCATCCAGCAGGGGGCAGCGCTGGACTCTTTCCTCTGCAGCCTCAGTGGTTCAGGTCTTCAGCTCTCAGCTCCTCCTCTGTGGCTCTGACTGCCTCTGAAAGAGCTGCTCAGAGCCTCCATCTTCTCCTTCATCATCCCACTCTGCTGCTCCTCTTCCTCCCTCAGTGCAGCCAGCCTGGCCTCCTCTTCCTCTGCTAAAAACCGGCGAAGCTTCTTAAACTGCTCCTGAATCTGCGTCTCTGTGGGCCGGGCCTGGACATTAATGTGTCCTGATGTTCGACCAAACTTCTGTTTAACTTCCTCCAGAGCTCCAGTTTCTCCTTTAAGGGCTTCAGAGCTTCCTGGGTTTATGGGGGGGACAGAAAGTCAGATGGACCCAGAGTTCAACCGCATTTTGTAGACTACGTTACCCATGATGCACCTCAGCTGTAGTTCCGGTTGCGACCGCTGTTAGTTCAGTGCGCTGTTGCGCAGATTAACAGGTGAAAAATCTTTACAATTTTTTAAAATTTTCTGCTTTTTCACTCATTTTCAGTCCTTGTTCCTGAGCATTTTCAGTGTTTTTTCTCTGTTCAGCCACTGAACTCTGACCTTTGACCCATTCAGGCAGAAAAAAGGCTCCTAACTCAAGGGATAAACCAGTGTTGTGTCGACACAGAACAGACAACTTAGCAAAGAAGCCATTTTAAACTGGATCTTTAGGCACTTTGTCACAAAGACACATCATTTGTTCCCATTTCTTTAGCTGCATCTATGAAAAACAGCAAAGAAAACACAGTTTGACAGACAGAAAATAGGATTTCTGCAGCAACAAGGTGATTCCCAAAGAGCTATTAGCTGAAAACTTGGCATATCTCAGCATGGTGTGCAGTGTGTCCTTAAAACATTTGAGGAAACTGGACACGTGGAGGACAAAAGAAGAAGTGTCAGGCCTAAAAAACTATCTACAGCAGATGAACAGGATCTGAAAGTGATGTCCTTAAGAAAGAGGAAAAAATCCAGCTGTGACCTGACAGGACCTGAGAGATGCATCTGGACCTTCAGCTGATCCATCTACTGTTGGCCCAAGCCTCATCAGAAATGGGCTCCATGGAAGGGTGGCTGTCAAGAAGCCGTTCTTAAGGAAGGGAAACAGGGAGAAAAGGCTGAGCTGTGCCAAATGACACAAGAAGTGGACTGAAAATCAGTGGCAACAGGTCTTATGGAGGGATGAATCCTCCCCAGAGCCCGGACCTCAACATTATTGAAGCAGTGTGGGATCATCTGACAGAGAACGGAACAAAAGGCAGCCCACATCCAAAGAAGAGCTTTGGGATGTCCTTCAAGAAGCCTGGAGAACTATTCCTGAAGACTCCTTAAAGAAATGACAGAAAGCTTGTCTCAGAGGGTTCAGGCTGTGTTGGAGAATAAAGGAGCTCAGACCAGATATTCACTTTAAAGCTGCTGAGAACTGAGAAAAACTCTGGTTCTGCCTCAGATTCTGGGTTTAAGTTCAGGTTTTATCATGTTTCAGCTGCTTCCTGGTTTATAGGGTTTGGGTACATGTGGATCTCTGGCTGGAGCTTCAGTCTGAATGTGCTGAACATGTTGGACCCTCTGCTGGTTCCTCAGAGATTTGCTGTAATCAGGATCATCCACCAGATGGAGCTGAAAGATTTCCAAAAAAACAGCAGATTTATCTGCAGAGGAAGAACAAACAGCAGCAGTTTCTGCTCATAAGGTTCATATCAGCACTTTTTAACCAATTTAGTGACTAATTTTAACTTTTCATCACATCCTGTGCAACTTCCCTTCAAAATAAAAGAATCTGTTTTTTTAAAATCTAACAAATAGCTCCTGACAGATCCCAATTAAATCCAGTAAATAAGCTTAAATCCAGTAAATAAGCTTAAACCCAGTAAATAAGCACTGAATCAGCAGAATCTGAGCTCCCTGCTCAGTTGGTGCAGAACTGGACCTTTATCTGGACCTTTATCAGCCGGGACAGGACGCTTCCCTTTAACTCACTTCATCGATCACACAACTCAATCAGGGCCAGATAATGAAAGGTCGACTGCCATCCTCTCCTGAGTTTGTCGCTCCATCTTCTGTAATCTGCCCATCAGCTCCGGATCAGAGGCTCTGAGGCCCGGAAACTCACAGAGAGCCAGAACTGTTTGACAGGAAGTCAGATGCCTTCAAGGACAGTGGGAGAAACGCAGAACCTGCACTGTTTGGTGCTGAGATAAAGGGGGAGTTTCTTTAAAAAAGAAAACGTTTCTAAGCGCTCGGCGGTGACCTTCAGAGAGCTGATCACCTGATAAATGTTTATTAAATCATTCATTTGGACTGTTCTGATGACCTCATCGATCGGACTAGCCGCAGTGCATTGTGGGATACTTGGCGTGGGCCCCTCAAAGGTAATGTGGTCAGACTTTGAAATGGCTCCTGTAAACATCAGCTGAGCAACAACATAAAAACAGATCCAGCTGTTCTGATCCAGCAGCTGACTGCCTGGTTGCCGTGGCAACGGGATGCACAGCCTGCAGCTGGTTTTTCTGGGACGTGAAAAGTGAAAACTAAGAGTATAAAGAGTTTTATTTCATTAAAACAAGCAAATCTGTGCTGTATGAAGGTGAAAATGTGTGATTTATTTATTCTTTAATGAAGAAACTCTTCTTCTTCTGCTCTAAGATGTTGCAGATTGTCTGTTTCCTTCTTCTTCTGCTTTAAGATGTTGCAGATTGTCTGTTTCCTTCTTCTTCTGCTTTAAGATGTTGCAGATTGTCTGTTTCCTTCTTCTTCTGCTGTAAGATGTTGCAGATTGTCTGTTTCCTTCTTCTTCTGCTGTAAGATGTTGCAGATTGTCTGTTTCCTTCTTCTTCTGCTTTAAGATGTTGCAGATTGTCTGTTACCTTCTTCTTCTGCTCTAAGATGTTGCAGATTGTCTGTTTCCTTCTTCTTCTGCTTTAAGATGTTGCAGATTGTCTGTTTCCTTCTTCTTCTGCTCTAAGATGTTGCAGATTGTCTGTTTCCTTCTTCTTCTGCTTTAAGATGTTGCAGATTGTCTGTTTCCTTCTTCTTCTTCTTTAAGATGTTGCAGATTGTCTGTTTCCTTCTTCTTCTTCTTTAAGATGTTGCAGATTGTCTGTTTCCTTCTTCTTCTGCTCTAAGATGTTGCAGATTGTCTGTTTCCTTCTTCTTCTTCTTTAAGATGTTGCAGATTGTCTGTTTCCTTCTTCTTCTGCTCTAAGATGTTGCAGATTGTCTGTTTCCTTCTTCTTCTGCTCTAAGATGTTGCAGATTGTCTGTTTCCTTCTTCTTCTTCTTTAAGATGTTGCAGATTGTCTGTTTCCTTCTTCTTCTGCTCTAAGATGTTGCAGATTGTCTGTTTCCTTCTTCTTCTGCTTTAAGATGTTGCAGATTGTCTGTTTCCTTCTTCTTCTGCTCTAAGATGTTGCAGATTGTCTGTTTCCTTCTTCTTCTGCTTTAAGATGTTGCAGATTGTCTGTTTCCTTCTTCTTCTGCTCTAAGATGTTGCAGATTGTCTGTTTCCTTCTTCTTCTGCTTTAAGATGTTGCAGATTGTCTGTTTCCTTCTTCTTCTGCTGTAAGATGTTGCAGATTGTCTGTTTCCTTCTTCTTCTGCTCTAAGATGTTGCAGATTGTCTGTTTCCTTCTTCTTCTGCTGTAAGATGTTGCAGATTGTCTGTTTCCTTCTTCTGCTCTAAGATGTTGCAGATTGTCTGTTTCCTTCTTCTTCTGCTTTAAGATGTTGCAGATTGTCTGTTTCCTTCTTCTTCTGCTCTAAGATGTTGCAGATTGTCTGTTTCCTTCTTCTTCTGCTCTAAGATGTTGCAGATTGTCTGTTTCCTTCTTCTTCTGCTTTAAGATGTTGCAGATTGTCTGTTTCCTTCTTCTTCTGCTCTAAGATGTTGCAGATTGTCTGTTTCCTTCTTCTTCTGCTGTAAGATGTTGCAGATTGTCTGTTTCCTTCTTCTTCTGCTGTAAGATGTTGCAGATTGTCTGTTTCCTTCTTCTTCTGCTCTAAGATGTTGCAGATTGTCTGTTTCCTTCTTCTTCTGCTTTAAGATGTTGCAGATTGTCTGTTTCCTTCTTCTTCTGCTGTAAGATGTTGCAGATTGTCTGTTTCCTTCTTCTTCTTCTGCTCTAAGATGTTGCAGATTGTCTGTTTCCTTCTTCTTCTGCTGTAAGATGTTGCAGATTGTCTGTTTCCTTCTTCTTCTGCTCTAAGATGTTGCAGATTGTCTGTTTCCTTCTTCTGCTCTAAGATGTTGCAGATTGTCTGTTTCCTTCTTCTTCTGCTCTAAGATGTTGCAGATTGTCTGTTTCCTTCTTCTTCTGCTGTAAGATGTTGCAGATTGTCTGTTTCCTTCTTCTTCTGCTCTAAGATGTTGCAGATTGTCTGTTTCCTTCTTCTTCTGCTCTAAGATGTTGCAGATTGTCTGTTTCCTTCTTCTTCTGCTTTAAGATGTTGCAGATTGTCTGTTTCCTTCTTCTTCTGCTTTAAGATGTTGCAGATTGTCTGTTTCCTTCTTCTTCTGCTGTAAGATGTTGCAGATTGTCTGTTTCCTTCTTCTTCTGCTGTAAGATGTTGCAGATTGTCTGTTTCCTTCTTCTTCTGCTCTAAGATGTTGCAGATTGTCTGTTTCCTTCTTCTTCTTCTGCTCTAAGATGTTGCAGATTGTCTGTTTCCTTCTTCTTCTGCTGTAAGATGTTGCAGATTGTCTGTTTCCTTCTTCTTCTGCTCTAAGATGTTGCAGATTGTCTGTTTCCTTCTTGTTCTTCTTTAAGATGTTGCAGATTGTCTGTTTCCTTCTTCTTCTGCTCTAAGATGTTGCAGATTGTCTGTTTCCTTCTTCTTCTGCTTTAAGATGTTGCAGATTGTCTGTTTCCTTCTTCTTCTGCTGTAAGATGTTGCAGATTGTCTGTTTCCTTCTTCTTCTTCTGCTCTAAGATGTTGCAGATTGTCTGTTTCCTTCTTCTTCTGCTCTAAGATGTTGCAGATTGTCTGTTTCCTTCTTCTGCTCTAAGATGTTGCAGATTGTCTGTTTCCTTCTTCTTCTGCTTTAAGATGTTGCAGATTGTCTGTTTCCTTCTTCTGCTGTAAGATGTTGCAGATTGTCTGTTTCCTTCTTCTTCTGCTGTAAGATGTTGCAGATTGTCTGTTTCCTTCTTCTTCTGCTCTAAGATGTTGCAGATTGTCTGTTTCCTTCTTCTTCTTCTGCTCTAAGATGTTGCAGATTGTCTGTTTCCTTCTTCTTCTGCTGTAAGATGTTGCAGATTGTCTGTTTCCTTCTTCTTCTGCTGTAAAATGTTGCAGATTGTCTGTTTCCTTCTTCTTCTGCTCTAAGATGTTGCAGATTGTCTGTTTCCTTCTTCTTCTGCTCTAAGATGTTGCAGATTGTCTGTTTCCTTCTTCTTCTGCTGTAAGATGTTGCAGATTGTCTGTTTCCTTCTTCTTCTGCTGTAAGATGTTGCAGATTGTCTGTTTCCTTCTTCTTCTGCTCTAAGATGTTGCAGATTGTCTGTTTCCTTCTTCTTCTGCTGTAAGATGTTGCAGATTGTCTGTTTCCTTCTTCTTCTTCTTTAAGATGTTGCAGATTGTCTGTTTCCTTCTTCTTCTGCTCTAAGATGTTGCAGATTGTCTGTTTCCTTCTTCTTCTGCTGTAAGATGTTGCAGATTGTCTGTTTCCTTCTTCTTCTGCTGTAAGATGTTGCAGATTGTCTGTTTCCTGCCTCCTCTGTTATCGTCCTCACCTCCTGTCCTCCTCCTTCCTCTCAGCTACATCACCTCCATCTTTATTCATCCATCTTTTCTCTCTCAGTCTGGTCCCTCTCCCCCCTTCCTCCCCCCTGCTGTCCCGTCCTGACCCCCCCCCCCCCCCTCCGACGGCAGCATCTTTAATCATTCATAAGAATCTAAAAATCAAATGAAACTCAGACAGACAGACAGAGCGCTTTAATTAACCCTCCCTCCCTCCCTCCCAGCATCTCCCTCCCTCCCAGCATCTCCCTCCCTTGCCTACTGTTACCGTGACAACCGGCTCTTTTGCCCTAGAAACTGGCGCTGAGGACTGAAGCCTCGTGTCTCCTTCTGTCTCTTGCTTTCTTCATGTCATTAAAACCAAAATAAATAATCCTTCTCATCCATAACTGACTCAGATCATCAGTTTATTTACCGTCACCTCATCAGAACCCAAAGATCTGAAGGTTCTGCAGGTTGGTTTGGATCGACTGAACTGATCAGGTGTGCACAGCTGTATGAAGACCCAAAGACTGAACAGAAACTTGAAAAGATTTATTTTAGAACTGGAACAACGAGCAGAACCAAAGGAAACTAAACTGAATAAAACAGAACATGAGAACAGCCAGAAAGATTAAATACTGTGGGGAGAGTGAGGAACACAGGTTCTGATGGGTTCTGATGGGTTCTGTTGGGTTCTGATGGGTCTGTTGGGTTCTGCTGGGTCTGCTGGTTCTGATGGGTTCTGATGGGTTCTGTTGGGTTCTGATGGGTCTGATGGGTTCTGATGGGTTCTGATGGGTCTGTTGGGTTCTGCTGGGTCTGCTGGGTTCTGATTGGTTCTGATGGGTCTGTTGGGTTCTGCTGGGTCTGCTGGGTTCTGATGGGTTCTGTTGGGTCTGATGGTTCTGATGGGTTCTGATGGGTCTGATGGGTTCTGATGGGTTCTGATGGGTCTGTTGGGTTCTGATGGGTCTGATGGGTTCTGATGGGTCTGATGGGTTCTGTTGGGTCTGATGGTTCTGTTGGGTTCTGATGGGTTCTGTTGGGTCTGATGGGTTCTGTTGGGTCTGATGGGTTCTGTTGGGTTCTGTTGGGTCTGATGGGTCTGATGGGTTCTGTTGGGTTCTGATGGGTCTGATGGGTTGTGTTGGGTCTGATGGGTTCTATTGGGTTCTGATGGGTTCTGTTGGGTCTGATGGGTTCTGTTGGGGTCTGATGGGTTCTGTTGGGTCTGATGGGTTCTGTTGGGTTCTGATGGGTCTGTTGGGTTCTGATGGGTCTGATGGGTCTGTTGGGTTCTGATGGGTCTGATGGGTTCTGATGGGTCTGATGGGTTCTGTTGGGTTCTGTTGGGTCTGATGGTTCTGTTGGGTTCTGATGGGTCTGATGGGTCTGATGGGTTCTGTTGGGTTCTGATGGGTCTGATGGGTTGTGTTGGGTCTGATGGGTTCTATTGGGTTCTGATGGGTTCTGTTGGGTCTGATGGGTTCTGTTGGGTTCTGATGGGTTCTGATGGGTCTGATGGGTCTGTTGGGTTCTGATGGGTCGGATGGGTTCTGTTGGGTTCTGTTGGGTCTGATGGGTTCTGATGGGTTCTGTTGGGTTCTGTTTGGGTTCTGTTGGGTTCTGATGGGTTCTGTTTGGGTTCTGTTGGGTCTGATGGGTTCTGATGGGTTCTGTTGGGTCTGATGGGTTCTGTTTGGGTTCTGATGGGTCTGTTGGGTTCTGATGGGTTCAGTTGGGTTCTGATGGGTTCTGTTGGGTTCTGTTGGGTTCTGATGGGTTCTGTTGGGTCTGATGGGTTCTGTTGGGTTCTGTTGGGTTCTGATGGGTCTCTGAGAAGCTAACCCACAGGATCCAGAGGATCTGTCGCCCCGGTACAAACCCACTCCAGAACGCAGAACACCTCAGATCTGAGTTCAGGCAGAACCAGAGTTTAAAATAATCGGACTTATCGACTGTTGGATCATTTAAGTTCTAAAAAGATTCTGATTCTGAGTCACAAAATGAGAGAAAAAACATCTAAATTTAAATCAGAGAAATGATCAGATTGAATCTTTTATTCTGCCGGTGGATTAGAAACATTTTCATGATGAAGAGCATTCATGTGTGAGATAAAACTGCAAAGAAATCAGATTAAAAAGTGAACTTTAACAGTATTATAAGTAAGAAATGAAAGTTTAAATTTATAATGTCCTAAAAATCTCTGAGTTTTTACACTTTGAGTAAAATAGCAGCAGATTTGGGTCAAACATCCTGCAGAAATCATTTTATTTCATCCATCATCTGCTGCTTCTCCGGGGGTCGGAGCAGCATCAACCCAGGCGTCCTCCTCCAGCTCTTCCTCCAGCTCTTCCTCCAGCTCTTCCTCCAACTCTTCCTCCAGCTCTTCCTCCAGCTCTTCTTCCAGCTCTTCCTCCTGCTCTTCCTCCAGTTCTTCCTCCAGTTCTTCCTCCAACTCTTCCTCCAGCTCTTCCTCCAGTTCTTCCTCCAGTTCTTCCTCCAGTTCTTCCTCCAACTCTTCCTCCAGTTCTTCCTCCAGCTCTTCCTCCAGTTCTTCCTCCAGTTCTTCCTCCAACTCTTCCTCCAGCTCTTCCTCCAGTTCTTCCTCCAGTTCTTTCTCCAGTTCTTTCTCCAGCTCTTCCTCCAGTTCTTCCTCCAGTTCTTCCTCCAGCTCCTCCAGTTCTTCCTCCAGCTCTTCCTCCAGTTCTTCCTCCAGTTCTTCCTCCAACTCTTCCTCCAGCTCTTCCTCCAGTTCTTCCTCCAGTTCTTCCTCCAACTCTTCCTCCAGCTCTTCCTCCAGTTCTTCCTCCAGCTCTTCCTCCAGTTCTTCCTCCAGTTCTTCCTCCAACTCTTCCTCCAGCTCTTCCTCCAGTTCTTCCTCCAGTTCTTCCTCCAACTCTTCCTCCAGCTCTTCCTCCAGTTCTTTCTCCAGCTCTTCCTCCAGCTCTTCCTCCAGCTCCTCCAGCTCTTCCTCCAGCTCTCTTCCTCCAGCTCTTCCTCCAGCTCTTCCTCCAGTTCTTCCTCCAGCTCTTCCTCCAGCTCTTCCTCCAGCTCTTCCTCCAGCTCTCTTCCTCCAGCTCCTCCTCCAGTTCTTCCTCCAGCTCTTCCTCCAGTTCTTCCTCCAGCTCTCTTCCTCCCGCTCTTCCTCCAGCTCTTCCTCCAGTTCTTCCTCCAGCTCTTCCTCCAGCTCCTCCAGCTCTTCCTCCAGTTCTTCCTCCAGCTCTTCCTCCAGCTCTCTTCCTCCAGCTCCTCCTCCAGTTCTTCCTCCAGTTCTTCCTCCAGCTCTTCCTCCAGCTCTTCCTCCAGTTCTTCCTCCAGCTCTTCCTCCAGTTCTTCCTCCAGTTCTTCCTCCAACTCTTCCTCCAGCTCTTCTTCCAGCTCTTCCTCCAGCTCTCTTCCTCCAGCTCTTCCTCCAGCTCCTCCAGTTCTTCCTCCAGCTCTTCCTCCAGCTCTTCCTCCAGTTCTTCCTCCAGCTCTTCCTCCAGTTCTTCCTCCAGTTCTTCCTCCAACTCTTCCTCCAGCTCTTCTTCCAGCTCTTCCTCCAGCTCTTCCTCCAGCTCCTCCAGCTCTTCCTCCAGTTCTTCCTCCAGTTCTTCCTCCAACTCTTCCTCCAGCTCTTCCTCCAGTTCTTCCTCCAGTTCTTTCTCCAGTTCTTTCTCCAGCTCTTCCTCCAGTTCTTCCTCCAGTTCTTCCTGCAGCTCCTCCAGTTCTTCCTCCAGCTCTTCCTCCAGTTCTTCCTCCAGTTCTTCCTCCAACTCTTCCTCCAGCTCTTCCTCCAGTTCTTCCTCCAGTTCTTCCTCCAACTCTTCCTCCAGCTCTTCCTCCAGTTCTTCCTCCAGTTCTTTCTCCAGCTCTTCCTCCAGCTCTTCCTCCAGCTCCTCCAGCTCTTCCTCCAGCTCTTCCTCCAGCTCTTCCTCCAGCTCTTCCTCCAGTTCTTCCTCCAGCTCTTCCTCCAGCTCCTCCAGCTCTTCCTCCAGCTCTTCCTCCAGTTCTTCCTCCAGCTCCTCCTCCAGCTCTCTTCCTCCAGCTCTTCCTCCAGCTCTTCCTCCAGCTCTTCCTCCAGCTCTCTTCCTCCAGCTCCTCCTCCAGTTCTTCCTCCAGCTCTTCCTCCAGTTCTTCCTCCAGCTCCTCCAGTTCTTCCTCCAGCTCTTCCTCCAGTTCTTCCTCCAGCTCTCTTCCTCCCGCTCTTCCTCCAGCTCTTCCTCCAGTTCTTCCTCCAGCTCTTCCTCCAGCTCCTCCAGCTCTTCCTCCAGTTCTTCCTCCAGCTCTTCCTCCAGCTCTCTTCCTCCAGCTCCTCCTCCAGTTCTTCCTCCAGTTCTTCCTCCAGCTCTTCCTCCAGCTCTTCCTCCAGTTCTTCCTCCAGCTCTTCCTCCAGCTCCTCCAGCTCTTCCTCCAGTTCTTCCTCCAGCTCTTCCTCCAGCTCCTCCAGCTCTTCCTCCAGCTCTTCCTCCAGCTCTTCCTCCAGCTCTCTTCCTCCAGCTCCTCCTCCAGTTCTTCCTCCAGTTCTTCCTCCAGCTCTTCCTCCAGCTCCTCCAGCTCTTTCTCCAGCTCTTCCTCCAGTTCTTCCTCCAGCTCTTCCTCCAGCTCTCTTCCTCCAGCTCCTCCTCCAGTTCTTCCTCCAGTTCTTCCTCCAGCTCTTCCTCCAGCTCTTCCTCCAGTTCTTCCTCCAGCTCTTCCTCCAGCTCTTCCTCCAGCTCTTCCTCCAGCTCTTCCTCCAGCTCTCTTCCTCCAGCTCCTCCTCCAGTTCTTCCTCCAGTTCTTCCTCCAGCTCTTCCTCCAGCTCTTCCTCCAGTTCTTCCTCCAGCTCTTCCTCCAGCTCTTCCTCCAGTTCTTCCTCCAGCTCTTCCTCCAGCTCTTCCTCCAGCTCTTCCTCCAGTTCTTCCTCCAGTACTTCCTCCAGCTCTTCCTCCAGCTCCTCCAGCTCTTCCTCCAGCTCTTCCTCCAGTTCTTCCTCCAGCTCTTCCTCCAGCTCTCTTCCTCCAGCTCCTCCTCCAGTTCTTCCTCCAGTTCTTCCTCCAGCTCTTCCTCCAGCTCTTCCTCCAGCTCTTCCTCCAGCTCCTCCAGTTCTTCCTCCAGCTCTTCCTCCAGCTCTTCCTCCAGTTCTTCCTCCAGTTCTTCCTCCAGCTCTTCCTCCAGCTCTTCCTCCAGTTCTTCCTCCAGCTCTTCCTCCAGCTCTTCCTCCAGCTCTTCCTCCAGCTCTTCCTCCAGCTCTCTTCCTCCAGCTCTTCCTCCAGTTCTTCCTCCAGCTCTTCCTCCAGCTCTTCCTCCAGTTCTTCCTCCAGCTCTTCCTCCAGCTCTCTTCCTCCAGCTCCTCCTCCAGTTCTTCCTCCAGCTCTTCCTCCAGCTCTTCCTCCAGCTCTTCCTCCAGCTCTTCCTCCAGCTCTCTTCCTCCAGCTCTTCCTCCAGTTCTTCCTCCAGCTCTTCCTCCAGCTCTTCCTCCAGTTCTTCCTCCAGCTCTTCCTCCAGCTCTCTTCCTCCAGCTCTTCCTCCAGCTCTTCCTCCAGCTCTTCCTCCAGCTCTTCCTCCAGCTCCTCCAGTTCTTCCTCCAGCTCTTCCTCCAGTTCTTCCTCCAGTTCTTCCTCCAGCTCTTCCTCCAGCTCTTCCTCCAGCTCTTCCTCCAGCTCTTCCTCCAGTTCTTCCTCCAGTTCTTCCTCCAGCTCTTCCTCCAGCTCTTCCTCCAGTTCTTCCTCCCGCTCTTCCTCCAGCTCTCTTCCTCCAGCTCCTCCTCCAGTTCTTCCTCCAGTTCTTCCTCCAGCTCTTCCTCCAGCTCTTCCTCCAGCTCTTCCTCCAGCTCCTCCAGTTCTTCCTCCAGCTCTTCCTCCAGTTCTTCCTCCAGTTCTTCCTCCAGCTCTTCCTCCAGCTCTTCCTCCAGCTCTTCCTCCAGCTCTTCCTCCAGCTCTTCCTCCAGTTCTTCCTCCAGCTCTTCCGGGGGGACCCCGAGGCGTTCCCAGGCCATAGTCTCTCCAACGTGTCCTGGGTCTTCCCCGGGTTTCCTCCCAGTGGGACGGGCCCAGAACACCTCCCCAGGGAGGCCTCCAGGAGGCATCCTAACCAGATGCCACCTCATCTGACTCCTCTCGATGCGGAGGAGCAGCGGTTCTACTCCGAGCCCCTCCCGGATGACTGAGCTTCTCACCCTATCTCTAACCGGGGGCTCACACCAAAAGCGTTGTGAGCGACCACAGCCGAAGGCCAAAGGGGCGGGGCTTATATGTATAGCAACTAGCAGATATATATAATAATCCATCCATACGTCGGTTCCCTCTTTCACCGTGGATCGTACTCTGGGCCTTCTTTGTGTTTCTTTGTGTTTGCACTCTGCCGTTTTCCGCTTTTTTCCACCTTTTTCCCGCCTTTTTCCACCTTTTTTTCGCCTTTTTTCCCGCCTTTTTTCCGCCTTCGGAATCCAGATCGGCCCTAATTGGCTGTCGTCGCGTCGCGTCACTGCTCATTTGCATAAAGTTGAGCCTTTCTCAACTCTTGAAGCTCATGAAGCTCATGAAGCTCATGAAGCTCACAACGCCGGCCGCTCATCGACGCCAGCTTACATTGAAAATGAAATGAAAATGAATGGCAGCTGGCCGCTCACGCTGCTTTTGCTGTGAGCCCCCGGTTAGGAAGAGCCCAGACACCCTGAGGAGGAAACCCATTTCAGCCATTTGTATTCGCGATCTCGTTCTTTCAGTCTCTACCCACAGCTCGTGACCATCGGTGAGGATGGGAACGTAGATTGACCAGTAAATAGAGAGCTTCGCCTTCTGGCTCAGCTCCTTCTTCACAGCGACGGGTCGGTGCAGCATCACTGCAGACGCTGCACCGATCCGCCGTAAATCTCACGCTGCATTCGTCCCTCACTGTGAACAAGACCCCGAGATACTTGAACTCCTCCACCTGGGGAAGGATCTCATTCCCGACCCGGAGAGAGCGTTCCACCCCCTTCCAGCTGAGAACCGTAGTCTCGGATTTGGAGACATTATCGGCATGTTTCTGATAAAGATGGAGGTCTCCAGGTACAACTGTTTAATGAGGTTAATATATCCAAAATGTTTAAACGCAGTAATTAACGGTTCACCTGCATTACTACGAGTTACGCTGTGCACATCTCCGGCTTGGTCCATTACTGCTGACGAGAAAGCATTGTTTGCTAGCATCTGCTGCTAACTTACAGCTAACTGCTAACTTACAGCTAACTGCTAACTTATGTTTATGTATTTAGCAGACGCTTTTATCCAAAGCGACTTACAAATGAAGATTTAACAAGCTACATAGAACTACATAACTTACAGCTAACTGCTAACTTACAGCTAAATGCTGACTTACAGCTAACTGCTAACTTACAGCTAACTGCTAACTTATGTTTATGTATTTAGCAGACGCTTTTATCCAAAGCGACTTACAAATGAAGATTTAACAAGCTACATAGAACTACATAACTTACAGCTAACTTCTAACTTACAGCTAACTGCTGACTTACTGCTAACTGCTAACTTACAGCTAACTGCTAACTCACGGCTAACTGCTGACTTACTGCTAACTGCTAACTTACAGCTAACTGCTAACTCACAGGTAACTGCTAACTTACGGCTAACTGCTAACTCATAGCTAACTGCTAACTCACAGCTAACAGCTAACTTACAGCTAACTGCTGACTTACAGCTACCTGCTAACTTACAGCTAACTGCTAACTCACAGCTAACTGCTAACTTACGGCTAACTGCTAACTTACGGCTAACTGCTAACTTATATATATTTTGAGTAAAATAGCAGCATATTTGGGTCAAACATCCTGCAGAAATCATTTTATTTCAGAGTTTGTAAACTTTCCAACAAGAATTCTGCTGAAAAATCTTAAACCAGTGGCTGGTGGGAAAGCTTTTCACGACTAAATGAACGAGCAGCTGTGAGGTCGGTGTGAGACACTTTCAATAAGCTTCCCGGAACAGATTTTACAGCTTTGTGACGGTCTTTGGTGTCCTTGAGGACACTGAGGATGGATTTATTTCTTCTGGATGGCTTCCAGCAGTGCTGCCAGTAAAAGTGTTGGTGGATTCATGAGCCTGCAGACTCGGAGGAGCTCGTATTTAACCGGGATTTATTCCCCTAAAACATGAAGAAATACTCAACAGCAGTGAAGATCAACAATGTATCTGATAAATGCATGGTGTACACCCATATTCATTCAGTATGCTCCATGAAGCAATCAGTTTAAGGCATGCACAGGCACAGAGAGTCCGTGTCAGGAGACAGCGATCGATAATAAGGGGTACTTAATGAAGTCCACTGACGCTCCATTCATGCTCACAGCATCCTCACACCTGGCTGCTGGAAAGTAAAGACAAGCAGGTTATACCGAGCATCACAAACAGGAGGTTAAATACAAAAGAGATCCAGAGAAGGAGAATGTAAATATAAAAATACAAAGATCAGAAGAGCATTTACAGCAAGACTGGAAACGATAAAGTGGTGCAAATCATACAGCATCAAATGTCACTGAATACAGCATCAAATGAACCGTCTGTCACTGAATACAGCATCAAATGAACCGTCTGTCACTGAATACAGCATCAAATGAACCGTCTGTCACTGAATACAGCATCAAATGAACCGTCTGTCACTGAATACAGCATCAAATGAAGCATCTGTCACTGAATACAGCATCAAATGAAGCATCTGTCTCTGAATACAGCATCAAATGTCACTGAATACAGCATCAAATGAAGCATCTGTCACTGAATACAGCATCAAATGAAGCGTCTGTCACTGAATACAGCATCAAATGAAGCGTCTGTCACTGAATACAGCATCAAATGAACCGTCTGTCACTGAATACAGCATCAAATGTCACTGAATACAGCATCAAATGAAGCATCTGTCACTGAATACAGCATCAAATGAAGCATCTGTCTCTGAATACAGCATCAAATGTCACTGAATACAGCATCAAATGAAGCGTCTGTCACTGAATACAGCATCAAATGAAGCATCTGTCACTGAATACAGCATCAAATGAAGCATCTGTCTCTGAATACAGCATCAAATGTCACTGAATACAGCATCAAATGAAGCGTCTGTCACTGAATACAGCATCAAATGAAGCGTCTGTCACTGAATACAGCATCAAATGAAGCATCTGTCACTGAATACAGCATCAAATGAACCGTCTGTCACTGAATACAGCATCAAATGAACCGTCTGTCACTGAATACAGCATCAAATGAACCGTCTGTCACTGAATACAGCATCAAATGAACCGTCTGTCACTGAATACAGCATCAAATGTCACTGAATACAGCATCAAATGAACCGTCTGTCACTGAATACAGCATCAAATGAACCGTCTGTCACTGAATACAGCATCAAATGAACCGTCTGTCACTGAATACAGCATCAAATGAACCGTCTGTCACTGAATACAGCATCAAATGAACCGTCTGTCACTGAATACAGCATCAAATGTCACTGAATACAGCATCAAATGAACCGTCTGTCACTGAATACAGCATCAAATGTCACTGAATACAGCATCAAATGAACCGTCTGTCACTGAATACAGCATCAAATGTCACTGAATACAGCATCAAACAACATGGAGAGGAAAGGAAAAGTCCTTCAGAAGGTTTTCACACTTTATGATTGAAATCAGAAGTGTTTCTACAAAAATACCAGTAAGAAAAAGCATTAATTAATGCTCATACATGTATAAATCCTGCTCTAATGTAGAATCATTCCTCAGTTTGATTACAGCATATATTTAACTCTTAAAACATCCCAAACAACTGAAAACCCAAGCAGCTTTTCCAGATTCACTCCATTCTATGAACAGCTCATTTTATTTAGCAGATTCAGATTCAGACTGCTGTTAGGATGGTTAAAGTTTACCGGAAATAGAGGGTGATACTATTCCTTACCTGAGATACAGAGGCGAGTCCTTGCAACAGATTGTTTAGGGAACATAAGACTTTATTCTTTAATCAGATGAAGCTGAGGAGGACTACCTGTCTCCTACACCAACGTTACGGTTGGGGTTCCTAAAACTCTTTATAAGCTGTTTATAAGCAGTTTATAAGCTCTTTATAAGCAGTTTATAAGCAGTTTATAAGCTCTTTATAAGCAGTTTATAAGCCGTTTATAAGCTGTTTATAAGCAGTTTATAAGCTTTTTATAAGCAGTTTATAAGCAGTTTATAAGCCGTTTATAAGCTGTTTATAAGCAGTTCATAAGCTGTTTATAAGCTGTTTATAAGCTTTTATAAGCTGTTTCTTAGCAGTTTATAAGCTGTTTACGCAGTGTTTGTGGGACTTGACGGGAATGGGGACAGTAGAAAAATACGCTTCCTGTGAGCCACGAGCTACATTTGTAACCAGTAAAACCGACAGTGTAAACATATTTCAACCTCCGAACCTCTTTATCACCATAAGTTAGATAAAGGACTGATCCCAGGAATCGACCATCAAAAGGGGGTTAGGGGTTAGGGTTAATAATAAACAAGAAAAACACCTGCTGGTCCTTAAATAGGTTACTGAGGATTAATCCTGTATCTAACCATCACTCCACTCCTGACATGAAAATGTATGAGGGCTTTCTGACCAATTACAAGCCTCTAATCCTAACCCTAGCTTCTATCCTAACCCTAGCCTCTAATCCGAACCCTAAATCCTATCCTAACCCTAACGTCTATCCTGACCCTAAATCCTAGCCTAACCCTAACGTCTATCCTGACCCTAAATTCCATCCTAACCCTAACGTCTATCCTGACCCTAAATTCCATCCTAACCCTAACGTCTATCCTGACCCTAAATTCCATCCTAACCCTAACGTCTATCCTGACCCTAAATCCTATCCTAACCCTAACGTCTATCCTGACCCTAAATCCTATCCTAACCCTAACGTCTATCCTGACCCTAAATTCTATCCTAACCCTAACGTCTATCCTGACCCTAAATTCTATCCTAACCCTAACGTCTATCCTGACCCTAAATTCTATCCTAACCCTAACGTCTATCCTGACCCTAAATTCTATCCTAACCCTAACGTCTATCCTGACCCTAAATCCTATCCTAACCCTAACGTCTATCCTGACCCTAAATTCTATCCTAACCCTAACGTCTATCCTGACCCTAAATTCTATCCTAACCCTAACGTCTATCCTGACCCTAAATCCTATCCTAACCCTAACGTCTATCCTGACCCTAAATTCTATCCTAACCCTAACGTCTATCCTGACCCTAAATTCTATCCTAACCCTAACGTCTATCCTGACCCTAAATTCCATCCTAACCCTAACGTCTACCCTGACCCTAAATCCTATCCTAACCCTAACTTCTACCCTAACCAAAGCCTCTAATCCTAACCCTAGCTTCTATCCTAACCCTAGCCTCTAATCCTAACCCTAACTTCTATCCTGACCCTAAACATGAAATCCAGCCAGGACATTTTGGACAAACTCTACTAAGTTTAGAACATGACAAACGTAAGCGAGGGATGAATTGGGCTTCCCATGTAGATGTGCACTAAATACACAACTAACCAGACACTAAGGATGCAACTAGGGCCTGCTGGACCGTCCCAAACACCTCAACTAAAGGGGGAGCAGCATGAACCCAGGGTTGCAGTCTGACCTCGAGTGAATGTGAACAGCTGCTGAAAACATACATGAGTTTTGAATGGGTTATCCCTTGGATTGATCTTTGTGTTTAGGGGATCAACCCTAACCCTAACCCAACAGACCATAAAGTAATGCCTTTTACTATCACCTCCTTTAAGAGTTTGGGGCCAATTCAACGCTAACAGGACTTGGGAAATGGACGTCATTGTGTTGGAGGACCCCAGCTGATGAAGAAGATAAGCTGAGCGGAATCTATGTATGATACAGAGTAAGGAAAACTTAACTTCAGTCAGATGGAGCTATTACAGCTTCCTTCATGAGATTTGGTTGAACTGATGTAGATTTACATCGTCTGGACCAGTCAGACCGGACTACTTTAAAGTTTTATGGGCTAGAATCAGGTGTTGGTCCTTGGTTTGGACACTAAAAAGTTGGGCAACTTTCTCCTGTAGTTACAGGAAGAAACCCTAACTTAGAGGACTGGAGGGATTCCTGTTCCTGAGCTCAATCTTGTGTTAACAGACATCAGTGCTTCTGTAACCCAAACTGGTCTCATATAAAGAAAACTCAGAGCTGCAGAACATGTATCTCAGGCTGTTAAAGCGTTCTACAAACTTTAGAACTAACATTTCACCATATTTCTCAGCTGCTTCAATATTTCTGTCACAGTCTGTTCAGCTGCTAAATCCCAGAAAACGCTGGTTGACTTTTCCAATATGATTAAAACATCACAAATTTGTTGATTTCACCAAGTGTAAAGATGATTGCTGGTTACCAAAACCCTCCTGAGGACTTTTCCTTTCTCGGTGGAACAGAAAACAACACGATGCTGGAAATATTTCACATATTCTCTCTTTCTATGTACACAACATGTGCCTGTTGACCTGGAGATGAATAATTTGTGTGAATTCACCAAACAAACCTGCACGTTCATATCGTAGTTACAATGTTAGCAGTGGAACAGCCAACTGAAGCACGAGAGATTTAACAGTCATCATTGAAGAGAAAAGCAGTAGAATAAATACTGTAGGCAACTCTGAGAGGTAGCGCAAGCACAGTCCATTCAAAACCATGGCAACAACTCAGGAAAGATAGCATCCGTACTGACACAGCGGCAGCTTTTTCTTTATTTGCATAATGTAGTTAGTAAAGAGGCATGCTACACAGAGTAGAGGAGTGACTGCGTTTTTATGACTGCATCATGCACCGATGAAAAAACTGGACTTTGAGGCGTGAAATCCGTATTCGATAAGAATGGTGCACAGCGTTTCAGTCATCAAACAACCGACTGGATCATTCTCCCGATAAACGTCCCATGTGACACGATCGCAGCGTCACGAGACGCTCGCCGTCCTCCGACCGCCCCTCTGAACTCTGATGGTTCTGATCGTTGACCGGACCGGACCAACTGCTTTCATCACAGATGGAAACGAATAAGAGGTTGTCTTTAATTTCTCATAGTATCTATTTACAGTGTTCCTCAGCTAGCTCTGATGCTAAATGAGGCTGCAGTCATATGTAAAAGCATTCTGTAAGAAGTTCTGTAAACATGCACGGGTTATAGGAGATGCTTTTATTCCATAGCAGCTTATTTCCTCAACGTTTCCCCACAACAGTCTGCCACAAAGAGTCTGTCAACGCTTCAACGCAAACCGCTTCAACTCAAACCGCTTCAACTCAAACCGCTTCAACGCAAACCGCTTCAACGCAAACCGCTTCAACTCAAACCGTTTCAACGCAAACCGTTTCAACTCAAACCGCTTCAACTCAAACCGCTTCAACGCAAACCGTTTCAACGCAAACCGTTTCAACTCAAACCGTTTCAACGCAAACCGTTTCAACACAAACCGCTTCAACTCAAACCGCTTCAACTCAAACCGCTTCAACTCAAACCGCTTCAACGCAAACCGCTTCAACGCAAACCGCTTCAATTTAAACTTCTTCAACGCAAACCGCTTCAACGCAAACCGCTTCAATTTAAACCCCTTCAACTCAAACCGTTTCAATTCAAACCGCTTCAACACAAACCGCTTCAATTAAAACCGTTTCAACTCAAACCGTTTCAACTCAAACCGTTTCAACGCGAACCGCTTGCAACGCAAACCGTTTCAACTCAAACCGTTTCAACTCAAACCGCTTCAACACAAACCGCTTCAATTAAAACCGTTTCAACTCAAACTGTTTCAACGCAAACCGCTTCAACTCAAACCGCTTCAACGCAAACCGCTTCAACTCAAACCGCTTCAACTCAACCAGCTTCACTTCAGACCGGCTGACGGCTGCTATGTGCTGGTCGGACTCCGTTAATTGGCACGTCGCTGAAAGACGAGCGTCGCTCGAGGTTTTCTGTGAGAATCAAACATCGCAGCCAGAGCGTCACAGTTTTTCAAATGGTGCTGAAATGTTTGAAGAGTAAAAATACAGATTCTAGGATTCTTAAACAACCATTTGGCACCAGGAGCCGCACTGCGCCGTGGATATTTTCACATGAACTTGGCACAGTCAGCACAAACCTTTATATTAATGTTTAATTAATTAATAAAACTGCTGAAGCTGCAGGTTTCAGCTGCACATGCATGCTGATTTCTGACCAATTACATCGTTGTTTGGTGTTCTTTATGCTATATTAGACAAAACTTTCCAAATGTGGCTTTCAGTGAATGTGGGCGGAGTCTGGAGCTGGCCTATCAGAGCAGACGAGGCTTTTTGCTGAGGGTTCGGGTTTCATCTGCAGCTTCTGTTTTTACAGGAAGTGTTTGCAGAGTAAAAACAGGCAATTTCATGGGAACTATGAAGTGAAATGCCTGATCATGCAGTGCAAACCTAACTGTTATCCAACAGTTAAATCATTTACCTGATGGTCAGACAACGTTTAAGAGAATTAGTGCAGATTCATCACCGTTTCCATCCATCATGGTTAATCTGACTGATAAAACTCTGCCCATATTTTAGTGAGATTTACTTTTTTCACAGTAAAATAACCTCTTCATACCAAAAAAGTTACATTTTTAACCACACTTTAGCCTTTTTTCATTAACAGATAACTCTCGCTAAAAGATATAGATCCAGTTTACTGTTAGATAGTGGGTGGACAGCATCTTAGATGACTGCTATCCCCAGTTTGGCCACTAGATGGCAGTAATTGTGATGCATTTTATCGCATTACAGTGGTGGATGGAAACGTGCATTTATCTGCATTGTATTAATTATTTATTTGTGACGCATTTGGATGGAAATCCAGCTCGAAAGTAGGGAACTGCTGAAACTTTTGTAGGCAGCAGGTTTTTCTAAAGGTTTGGTTGACGCCAATTTGGGCACAAAAAACAAAAGTTAATTTACTAAAAAGCTGTAAATACGGAGGAAGCAACTGGGACAAAAGTAGTAAAAGTTTGAGAGCACTGACTCAGGGTTTTACTTTTTTTTTGAGAACCTTTGAGAGTAAAGAAACTGAAGAGAGTGAAAGCTCAGCAGTCCGGGTTTAAAGCAGCTGCAGCGCGAACCGAAGCAGTCGGGAGGAAAATCGATCCACACTCAGAGGGAGTCGAAATGTGCAGAGCCAATGTAACCTTAACTGCCTAAATTAATAGAAGTCCTGGAGATCACGGGGATTAAAATGAACCTGCCCATCACTTGTAAGTGGAGACGCTGTGGTCCGACAGAATAATTAAATATGGCTGACGCTGAGAGACTGACCTGGAATCAGTTACAGCTGCAGCAGAGCATCTCCTCTCTAAAAACCGTGGGACAGAAGGGAAGCTCTGCGGCTTTTCAAACAGCAGGGATTTGGATGCTTTTACAGCTGATTATGATCTGAAGTCCCTACTTTTTAACACAGAACAGAAGCAACAACATGATGAGGTTGAGCTGTAAACCCAGTGGAAGACAGGATAACCATGACATTACTTCATGGCATCGCTGCGTTGGTGTGATGAAACTCATTCTCCATTTTCTTGTTGAACAGAACCCTGCGTTCGTCCTTTCTGTCCGTCCTCCGCTCAGCAGCAACATCCAATAGTTTCAGTTCAGCTGAGACAGACTTTTAGGTTTTTTGGCATCAAACATAAAGCTCACGTGCACTCGAGTTTGTGTAATCCATTTTCCAAAGAGACAAACATCAGTCTCTGAAAGAAAAAGAGTCTGAAGAGGAGATAAGCCGCTACCACAGAATGAAATGAGCATCATGGGATCAATCCTTCCCTCCTGCTCCGAATCAGACGTTGTGTCGGGACTGGGTCGGTCGGTTGTGTTGGAGGTAGAGCTTCAGGCAGACCATGCTCATCATCGTGCAGAAACAAACAACAGCGAAGAACCGGAGCAGAATATCATGGGTTTCATCTGGTGAGGGTGTTAGAGAACGATAGTGTGTCATCATGTCGGTTTAAATACGGTCGTGGAGATGGTTTCGTCTCGCTGGCTGGTTTCATTCAGGATTTTAATATTACTGGAAAGAGACAGACATGAAAGAAAGTCAAAAGCTGAATTCAAGAAAAGCTCAAAAGGATAATCACAGTTTGAGCATTAGGCATTAGCATTAGCTGCTACTCACATCCCCAGTTCAGAGCGATGGCTGCAGCGATGATAGCAATTCCTCCTAAAATGGAGACAACCGACAGCACCATGGCGTTGCGGCCCAAACGGCGAGCTCCGTCCACGTTGCCTTGCTGCAGACTGTTTCGAGACTGATAGGAGATGAAGAAATGTTGATCAGTCAAGGGAAGCTTTAAGCACAAATGGTTCATAGTATTAGTTTGTGAGACAGCAGTTTGCACAGCCTGAAAAGCTGATGACACGTCACAGCTTTCAGTCTATCGACGTACATGCTGTTGTTTCCAACTTCCTAGGGTCAATTCATCTGAAACTTTCGACTGTATCCCATGATAGTTTGATGCCTTTCGATATCTTTTTCACAGATTTGAAGTCAAAGTGGGATTTCTTTGCCTTTTCCTTAGAAAAAGTCTGAAGTCGTACCATTACAGAAAAGGTGAGGGCTACGATGTTTATGGGTACCAGCGGGCAGAAGCAGGACAGGATGGCGAGGAACAGGTAGTCCCTGGGCTTGGATCCATCCGCAGTAGCCTCTGTGATTGCACTGGGCTGGCGGGTGAGCGAGGGCCTGGGGGAGCCCGCCGCCAACGAGCCAGACCGGCTGCCCAAGGTGGGCCGGCCGTTAAAATGGCCGCCAGGCTTAGCATGCAGCTTGGGCGACACAGAGGACACTGTGGGGGATGTTTCAGCCATCACGGGAGCGATGCCGTTACCTGCAAGACAGCAAAGAGAGGCATCTGTGTGTAAATAAAAGCACTACTACTAATTACTGCTTTAGTAAAAGCTAAACATACTTCGTATCTAACAGTTTACCCAGCTTGATGCCACTTTAAACCTTAAAACCACAGAATTGCAATCAAAAGAAACAGCAGTGTGATGAGTCCTGGGTTAACCCATAAAGACAGGGTGAGAGCTCAGTTATTCAGGACTGTCTCAGAGCAGAGTTACTCCTGTTCTGTAACAAATTGGCCAATCGAGGTGGTTTGAGCATCTGATTAGATGTCCTTATGATACGTCCTCCTAGGATGAGGTCCTAGGAATCAGTGGAGGGTTTATATCTCCCATCTGGCTTCAGAATGACTCGGTGTCTCACGGAAAGAGCTGGAGGAGGTGACCAAGGGGAAGGAAGTCTGGGAATCTCTGCTCAGACTGTTGCTCCACAGGTGGCAGAAAATGGACGGCAATAAAACATACAAGTGTTTGATGGAAGGGAAATACAGCCACCCAAGCTGAGTCTCCTCTAAAAAGTTCAACTGATCCTTGACAAGCCCCCACTTCCCTCAGGCTGAGCAAGGACTTTAGACTGAAACTAAAATCTAGAATATGTTTAATATACAGTTTAATATCAAGCATTTTGAGCTTAAAATGGCTTCACACACACTGAATACTCCTAAGAATGCACATCTAACCTACCAGCAATGCTTTTCTCCAGTTGAAAAAGCTGTGTTTCAAATGCAGGAACTTTCTCAAGGGACTTAGCACCTGCATTTGCAATTAAATGTGCAAACATAGCAAACCACTTGGTGTTGGACTGGAGTCGCAGACACCGAAACATACAAGAAATACAAGGCAGTTTAAATACGAGGCTACATGCCATGGTAGGAACATCACTACACAGCCATATCTTCACAAAGAAATGATTTACTGGCTTATTCAGGTTGGAAATATATATATATATATATATATTGTATGCTAGACTAACCAGGAAAAGCAGGCCTGGTAGGGAAGTATTACATTTGAGCATACCTGGTACCTTCAGGTTGGGATTTGCAGTGCTGAACATTTATGGATCGTCTTCCAACATCATCTTTCTTCTCTTCCTTCTTTTTTCACGTTGAATCTTCACTATAGCTCACAAAATCTCTCATATTTAAATTGTACTGCATCATTGTTGCCATCAAACAACACCGAGATGCAGTCACTTCAACAGAAGGACAGCACACCCCAGCACAGGTCTATGGGAAAGTGTCACGTTGCCGTTTTGTAACTGTGGCTCATGATATTTCCACTTACCACAGCCAGGCAGCGGGGCATTCGACCAGTAATATTCCAGGGATAAAAGGGCCAGAAATAAAGACATTTATCCAACATTTATTACGTTTTAAGCTTTAGACCTTATACAGCATCACTGATTGGCTGCCATTTTCTTATGTTTGGGACATGAAGTCCAGCTTGCTGTGTGGCCTTCATCCTTTTTCTTCCACCTATTTAGGGCTCAGTTAAAACTGTAACAGGCCAAGTAAGGCAGTCCAGACGTACCTTACAGCCTGTTCAACCTCCGATGGATGGATCTGCAGTTATGAATTAGCATTTGTTAACAATATGGACTCGAGGTCCTTGTTGTCGTGGACTATGAGACTGATAAATAGAAAGTAACTCAAAGTAACGGACTCAGTTAGCCTCTTATCTTTCACCACTTGTGGATGACGTTTGAAGGTGTACTCACTGGTCTCCGTGCATTCACTGATCACAGTCAGGTGCTCCATCACCTCCTCTGTTTGTTTGGCTTCTGAAGCATCTGTTGTGGAGGTCGGCTGCTCTGCGCTGGCAGGCTGAGAAGTTACGGCTGAGGGGGCAGCTTCTGCCTCTGGTTGCAGGCTGCCTGGCTGGTGTTGCTGCTGGGTCTCCTCCATGCTGCTGGACTGTGGGGCGGCGCTGGGGCTGGTAGCCATCGGACGGGGAAGACAACACTAAATGGTGAAGATGAAGGCAGCACTCACTCTGGAAAGGATTAGACACGGAATCAGTCACTCTGCTTATATGATGCTGCCTTGAAACTCATTTAAAGATGGTTTTGGCATGTGATTGATTGATTTATCAGACCAAAGATACTTCATCTCACACAGACGTCTACATACAAAGACGTATAATCCAACGCTTTTCTTGAAAGGACGACTAAAACAGCTTATTAAGACTCAGGTTTTTCTGTGACCTTCAGTGTTTATACACCTTTTAATGCATCTAAGAGTCTTCTGAGTCCAGTTTGCAACACATTTGCCTCATACCCAACTTTACCAACAACCGCTAAATGAAATCAGGACCATCCAGCTCTTTTCTATACCAGCGTTATCCAGTTGGTGCGCCATAGGGAGGCTGGACTACATCCTCACTGGGTGAGAGGAACGGTACTGGATATCATCCCCCGGTAGGGACTGGATAGTGTAGTGGTATGATTGCCACCTTCCATGTGGGAGACCTCAGTTCAAATTCCCTGCATGATATTATTGGTATTACCTCCAGTAGGGGTCCTTAGGCAAGACCTTCCCCTACATGCCGACCTGTAAGTTGCTTTGGATAAAAGTGTCTGCTAAAAGAAACATAAAATGGTAAACCCTGGATGGGTCACCAGGGAAATCATGACCATGTAAATCAAATAATATGAGCTTTAGTGATTGAATTAAACTAAGAATATTCTGGGTTTTTGCAGACGATAATTAGCTTTGTTTGCAGTCTCTTGTAACCTCGGGTCTATAACATAAAGCTTTTACTCAAAGCATGTTGATGTTCGGTCAGGAACCGCTTGGCATCACATTTAAACACATCGGATACATCGTTTTAATCAGTTAAATCGACAGCATTTAGTCTCTCATCGAGTAACTTTTCCATTAACCTTCATTCAGTCACACCTGTGAAAGTGTGTCATGATGCACATTTAATATTCCCCAAAGACTGGGCCGTACGTAAAGTGGTGTAATAATAAAACAGTCTTCATAAAGAGCAACAAGTCATAGCACCATAACTATTTATATCAGCATGCAGGGGTGGATGGAAGCAGCTCAAAAACTCAGCTTTTGATGTTGGAACTTATTGAACACAGCGAGGGTTTAATTGTGCTACAGTAACAGCGTAGTTCTGATCAACTGGAGGAAAACACGATGCTTTATTTCACCCGAGGACACCGTCTCCACCATCACTCAACTCTTAAGTTATTGTCTTAATCCTGCCAAAACTGGACTTTTAAAATGCATGTAAACATGTTAGTTTAGGCTCTGTTCATGCTCCAAACTTCCACCTTTCTGCATCTTTTAGTAAAAACAGTAAAGTTCATATTAATCCAGCTGAATTCCCCATGAAGCTGCTCTCATTCACAGATTTTTCTGATTCTTTTGTCAGAAACTGCGACTGAAAATCAGCCCATTTGGACTACATGTCGGCTCACTAAAAGCATTTCCAGACTGTCGCGCTGCGCTAATAAAATCCTGATTTTATAACCACAGAATCACCATTAAAGTAACTTAAAGACAGCGTCTGAGCAGTGAATTCAGCTGGACTTACATGGACCAGGACCCCCCACAGAGGAAGTTAGAGGCAGCAGGATGTCTTGAAGGTTTTTTCTCACAGTCCATAGACATATAAACCGGGATAAGGGTGGTGGTCCAGTTAAATAGCCTCAAACCTGAGCTCAAATCAACGGTTTGTCAGATGAAAAGCTCCAGCATCACACAAACTCTACAAGTACTTCTGGAGCTGTTATAAAAACAAGCTAACAAACATGCAGGGTTGGATGAAAATATCAATCTATCATCAGACATAGAGCAGAAGCTGCATTTCAAACACTTTGAAACAGTTTTCTCTTGTTAATTTGGCTCAGGCTCTTAGAAACAACAACTCCGAGCTGCAGCCGATAATCAAAGGTGAAACCATGGATGAGGAAAGCTTGAATAGAGCTGGTTTCTATCTATTTAACATCAGATTTAAAGCTCTTAACGGCCTCTTCCCATCGTATTTATCTGAGCTTTTAACTGTCCGTAACCCTGGCAGAGCTCTGAGGTCAACAAATCAACTTTTTCTGGAAGTGTTCAGGTTAAAATACAAGCCCTGGGGTGACCGAGCCTTTTCTGCTGCTGCCCCCAGGCTCTGGAATAAGCCCCCCCCCCCCAGATGCATCTTATTTCTGACCTGGGCCTCTTTAAATCTAGGCTAAAAACATACTTATTTCAGATGGCTTTTAATACCCAGTAGTATGATGAAAGTTTTATATTCTCTTATTCAATTTTGCTGTATTTTATTGCGTTTACTGTTATTTTATTGTTTTGTACTTAATGTTTTCTTTATTTATTATCTTCTGTAAAACCCCGAAATGGATTGTTGTAAAGGGTTGTATAAATAAATTACATTTACATTTACATTCAAGAGGGTAACTTTAGTCTGTTCACAAGTGTCCGTTGCTACAGCAACAATGACATCATCATCATTCCAAACAACGCAGCGGGAAGGTGTCCTAAACCTAACCAGGAAAATGTTTTGCCTAAACTTAAAAAAGTACGAGACATAAAAACATAATCAATAGAAATCCCAAACTGGTGTAAAGCTCTGTTTTCATGTGAGTTCAAAGCGACGTGAAGGACTGGGGGGGTGAAAGGTTGTCTTTACTCACATCAAGAGCGTAGAAGGAGGCGGTTTGCTACAGCAACAATGACATCATCATCATTCCAAACAACGCAGCGGGGGGGTGTCCTAAACCTAACCAGGAAAATGTTTAGCCTAAACTTTAAAAAGTACGAGAAATAAAAACATTATCAAAAGCAACCCCAAACTGGTGAAAGGTTGTCTTTACTCACATCAAGAGCGTAGAAGGAGGCGGTTTCAGCGAAGGAAACCAGAACCAGAAACAAAGTAGTCTCATAACCATAAATGCAGGACATGTGAGCTTTGTGGTTGGAGTGGAGTTGGCGGCATTTGGCCGATTGGTTGTTGAAGACGGGAAGATGCAGAAATCATGAAAACGATGCTAAGAGATGAAATCCTAGTTGGCCAGAGCAGACATAAAGCAGACAGTTACCACAGCAGCTGCCGCTTTATTTTAAATCCGTCACACTGGGAGTGAGTCATTTGATTAAAAAGAAGGGAGATGATAATAAAACAGCGGCACTCTAATGAAAGAGCGTTATTGCCTTTTTTCAGCTTTGCTGTCAGAAACAGACGTCTGTGTCGGGTCCCTGATGAGGAAACTAAATCCGGCTGAAGGCAACAGAGGACGCCTGGAAGTCTCTCTGATGGGATACAGAAGGTAAAGATTGACTTTTCAGACATAATCTGTTTCACAGACAGCAACGGCAGAAAAAAGCTGGTGTTTACATGCTTTTATTAGTTTTAGCATGTGAAACTGAAGCCAAAGCAGCGGCTAAAAGCAGCTCATGGTGGGATGTTTTCTGATCCATTAAAGGTCAGAACATGATAATCCTGATGTTACATAAGGGCAAGAAGAAGAACGTCTTCCAGAACGATCTGCAGCTTCTGTGTGGGTTGATCAGGTTGCTGATTGATTGCAATGATTCAACAGCTTCCTGCTGCTGAGGTTTGTGACTCCTGGTCTGTTGTGTGGGAGGAAGAATGAATTGTTTTTTCCTTTAAAACTGGTCACAGCAGAAGTTTAGACTCAGAACGCCTCCATGAAATAAAAACACCATCAAACCTGTCATTTGTCAGCTATTGAGAAGGCAACGTTACGTTGTCAATCATCCCGCTGTTGAATGAACATTCACAGCGAACCACTGGAATAATAATAATGGAGGAGAAGATTCCAACTGAGGCCAACGACTCAATTTCACGTATTTGTAGCTTATCACAGAAATACCAACATAAAATACCACAGAAAGCATCCATAAAGCCCGCTGATGGTCAGAGGTTGTTGTGGCTCTGCTACATTTATCACAAGAGGAGCTTTTCTCAGCGTTACAGCGTCACGAAGACTTCAGGAAGACTTAACAAAGAATTCAGGAAGAATTCATGAAGAATTCATGAAGAATTCACGTAGAATTCACGAAGAATTCATAAAGAATTCACGAAGACTTCACGAAGAATTCACGAAGAATTCACGAAGAATTCACGAAGAATTCAGGAAGACTTAACAAAGAATTCACAAAGAATTCATGAAGACTTCACAAAGAATTCACGTAGAATTCACGAAGAATTCATAAAGAATTCACGAAGACTTCACGAAGAATTCACGAAGAATTCACGAAGAATTCACGAAGAATTCATGAAGAATTCACGAAGAATTCATGAAGAATTCACGAAGAATTCATAAAGACTTCACGAAGAATTCACGTAGAATTCATGAAGAATTCACGAAGACTTCACAAAGAATTCACGAAGACTTCACAAAGAATTCACGTAGAATTAACGAAGAATTCACGAAGAATTCACGTAGAATTCACGAAGAATTCACGAAGAATTCATAAAGAATTCACGAAGAATTCACGTAGAATTCACGAAGAATTCACGTAGAATTCACAAAGATTTCATAAAGAATTCACGTAGAATTCATAAAGAATTCACAAAGATTTCATAAAGAATTCATAAAGACTTCACAAAGAATTAACGAAGAATTCATGAAGACTTCGCAAAGACTTCGCAAAGACTTCACAAAGAATTCACGAAGACTTCACGAAGAATTCACGAAGAATTCACGAAGACTTCACGAAGAATTCACGAAGAATTCACGTAGAATTCACGAAGAATTCACGAAGAATTCACGTAGAATTCACGTAGAATTCACGAAGAATTCACGTAGAATTCACGAAGAATTCATAAAGAATTCACGTAGAATTCACGTAGAATTCACGAAGAATTCACGTAGAATTCACGTAGAATTCACGAAGAATTCATAAAGAATTCATAAAGACTTCACAAAGAATTAACAAAGAATTCACAAAGAATTCACGAAGAATTCACGTAGAATTCACGAAGACTTCACAAAGAATTCACGAAGACTTCACAAAGAATTCACGTAGAATTAACGAAGAATTCACGAAGAATTCACGTAGAATTCACGAAGAATTCACGAAGAATTCATAAAGAATTCACGAAGAATTCACGTAGAATTCACAAAGATTTCATAAAGAATTCACGTAGAATTCATAAAGAATTCACAAAGATTTCATAAAGAATTCATAAAGACTTCACAAAGAATTAACGAAGAATTCAGGAACACTTCACGAAGAACTCACGAAGAACTCATGAAGAACTCACTTCTCAGCTCTTAAACAGTTGCTTCCAAACTATGAAAACAATCCTTTCTTCATATGAGCCCAAATAAGAAGTCCCGTAAATATCTGTCAGCAGCTGTAAACACCTGGACCAGGTGAAGCCTGTCAGCAGTTTGAATTCAGCAGTGGAATCTCTCACATTTGATCTTCTTAAATGTAATAAACCTGAACCCAGTTCCACTCTGAACGTATCCGAGTGCTTGTGTTTGAGCAGCTTCATAAAGTCCTCTGATCAATGGCCGGCCGCATTGATCCCAGCGACAGCCTGGAGGATGAGCTGCCTCCTAAAGAGCAGATTTGGAGAAGGCTCTGTGCAGCACTTACATGCTGACTATTGTAATGAGCTGCCAGGACTTGATCGATCACTCGTCCGTTCTTCCCTGAGGACTCAGCGCTGCAGTGCTGCTTCGCTCTGTGACAGCTCAGTCTGTGCTTCCTGAGAGTATCACTGCAGATAAAAGCAAGGAGGACAAAAGCATGTTCGGATATTTGCTGCTGGTTTCAGAGTCAAAACAAAAGCTGATGAGGCACAGAGCAGAAGTCTCAGGTCTGTTGTTCTGTCCATGAATGCAGCAACTCATCGGCTGGTTTGGTCAGCCCTGGACCACACAACACCTGGGACTGGTTAAAGAGTTTATTGGCTCACAGGAAACTTTGTTAAAGGAGCTGCAGCTGATTGCATCAGACAACATCATAAAAAGATAAAACAGTTCTGCAGGGTGGCCTCGAACCACTGAAAACAGAGGAATGGACCACCTGGGAGTCCACTCAGCAGATGTGATCAGACTCTCAAAAAGCCTCCAGAACTGTCTGAATGTCCCTTTTTGTTTCCCTCCCACAGGTCAACAGATTTTTAAAAGACTAACTCCCGACACAGTTTACATAAAACAGTGAGAAATACCGCCTTAAATCAGCCTGGACTGAGTTTTCTGACCACCTTAAACCAAACAGAGACAGAGGATTCACTCCTGAAACTTTCTCCAGATGTTTATCAGATGTTCCCATCTGGGCTCGCTGCAGTTTCACCTGTTACCTGCTGTTCTTGTGCGTTTATTTCCGTCTGGATGGATGTTTGGGCGTCGCTCGGTGATGATGAAGCGTCTTAACTTTGCTTCTGACTGAAGGTGCAGCTGAACACTAAGTTTCTACCCCAGTTAAAGGTCTGAAACCCAACTCTAAGTCATCCGGTCTATAGAATAGAAGACCAGTCTGCTATTTTAAGATCTGCATCGACTCTGAGCCGAAGCTAAATGGAGGTCTAACCCAACCGGAAATAAACGTCATTAAAGGACAGTCATTAGGCAGCCGCAGCAGAGCTCTAATGGTCGTGTCTTCCTGCTAAGATGCTGCTGCCGTTAATCCTTCCACTGAAAAAGGAACAAAAGCAACAGCAGGTTAATTGCTGAGGGAGTCGGCTGTTTAGACCCAAACCGGGATCTGTCAGCGTTTCATTAAAGATTTAATGATCTTTTTCCAGCACCTCAAATGTGGCCCGGATATTAAAATATTAAGCTTTATGGCAGATAAAGATGAATAATGCTTAGAAATACTTGTTGTGAGTTGTATTGATGTTAATTAGTTTGTATATTTGTCATCGTTGAGCCACAGAATTAACGACAACAACGTTTTTTAATTTTAATTAAGATAATTCAGGCTGCTTTCTCGTCTCTTACAGATTTTTTATCAAGTCAAACTGAGGGTTGTATTGGACGGGATTCGAACCAGCAACCTCTCGTTTGAAGTGTGTGTGGAAACATCATCAGAAGAAAATGAGTAAAGTTAGATTTTTTTAGCTTTTAGTGAGAAATTGCTCCGTATTTTTCAGTTTCCATCCGTATCTCACTTCATGCTGCATTCACTGTACCTCAGAAATGGGGAAAAAATGTAATATTAACATCAAAACTCATCGTTAGTTATATAGTTCAGTTCCTGACAAGGAAATTTGACTTTTAAAAGACGTTTTTCAATTCTTTACCAGTTGTAAAGTAGAAATTCCTGTTTTTCTATTTGTCATTGAACGTACCACGAGTACAGCGGCGGTTATAAAGACAAACATCTGTGATATGTTAGCGTACGTCTTAGTGTTAGCAGGTAAAAACTAAGACTAAGTCTAAGTCCTGCCTGGTTCCAGATCTTTGAGTCGGTCCAGTCCATCGAGGAGAGGTTCACAGACAATTTAAAAGATGGTTCATTAGTTTCTGAGCAGAGCAAACAACAAAGAAAACTCAACAACCCTGAACTCTGCTAACAAAGAACAAAAAAAGGAACTAATGACAATCTGGAGAAAAGGTTCGAGCTTCTCTCTCCTGCAGAACTGCTCCAAAGTGCAGATATTTACAGCGATTCTTCATCAAAACTCCACATAAACTCTGTTCTCGCAGATTACAAACTAACTGCTGACCAAAGGTCAACCAAAGGTCAACCTCGTCCAATCCTGAGGAGGCATTGGGACGGGCCAATCACAGAGCTCCACCTGTGCCAGCACTGACAGGTGGAGCTGAAACCGTCAGAGGGGAGGATACAGAAAATAACCCAAATATGCCCAGAGTCACTGGGACCAAATAAATCAGAAAGCTGCCAAGTTCTTCCAGAACCTGCCTGCCAAGCACCTCGGAGAACACTGTGGGGTTCTGCGTCAGCTCCAGTTCGCTGGCACAGATTTCTTCTTCTCTGGTTACTTCTGCCCCGTTGGGAAACACTCAGGACAGACTGTCCTCCCATTTAAAAAGTTTCTGAGCCACATTTCTCACCAGCTGGGCTCCAGGGTTCTCCGGTGTTGGTCATTTCAGCAGAAAAACCCAAACTCTGGTGGTCAAGGCGATAACAAAGAGGTCCGCAACCCCAAACATCTGCTTATTATTGTGACATCATCAGAACTTTCCTCTAACATTAACACAAAGTTGTTTTTTCAGTGGCTCATCAGCTGCCACCGGTACGTCCCTGTGGGTCGGATCAAAAGGGCAGAACCCGGCTATGGCTTCTCAGGCTGTGAAAGCGGTTAGAACCAGTTTGAACCAGTTTAAACCAGTTAGAACCAGTTTGAACCAGTTAGAACCAGTTTGAACCAATTAGAAACAGTTAGAATCAGTTAGAACCAGTTTGAACCAGTTACAACCAGTTTGAACCAATTAGAACCAGTTAGAACCAGTTTGAACCAATTAGAACCAGTTAGAACCAGTTTGAACCAGTTAGAACCAGTTAGAACCAGTTAGAACCAGTTAGAATCAGTTTGAACCAGTTCGAACCAGTTCGAACCAGTTAGAACCAGCTTGAACCAGTTTGAATCAGTTAGAACCAGTTTGAACCAGTTTGAATCAATTTGAACCAGTTTGAACCAGTTAGAACCAGTTAGAACCAGTTAGAACAGGAATGGGAAGTCTGTCGTTTCCCGGGCTCAGAACTGAAGAAGACGAGAGGTGAAACATCTTCAAGAACCAAGAAGAAGAAGCCCAGTCGCTCTTATTTAAGCTCTGAGGATCAGGTGACCTGGATGACTGAGAAGCTCCGCCTTCGTCCGTAAATGCCTTCAGTGGAAGAACGTCATCGGTTAGAAGCAGTGACCCTTAAACGAGCCTCCAAACAGCTTCAGAGCTGCAGCTCGATGACGCAGCCCAATTAAAATTCAACCTGCAGTGGAGTTGTTTCCTCAGCAACTTAGAGAAGAGAGATCCATTGTATGGATTGGAAGGATTTCAAGCTCTGAGCCCCTGTGGTTCCATTGTTCTGCGCCACTGGGTGGAGCTTTGATTGGGCCACCTCCACCCCTCCACCCCTCCACCCCTGTAACCACACTTTAATCCTAAAGTCAGCAGAAAGTCTCCTTCTGTTGTCTGAATAAGAATCTTTTTGGATTGTTGTTCTGATCAAAAAGCGAAAAGCTTTCAGGAAACGGCCCTCAGACACTCAGCTTCTTCTTCTTCTTCTTCTTTAATCACAGAGTAGATGTTGAACCTCCTGATCTACTGTTTGACACTGTTTGTAAAAAACTTCACACTTAAGTCGACTGAAGTTCTTATTTAAAATGGATTTTGATGAATAGACTGTTGGAAGCCTTGAATCTTTCTCTCTGAATCTGTCTCTGTGAGCATTTTTCATCATTTTTAAACAGATTTTAGGCTGAGCAGTAGAAAATCTGACCGTAAACACTTGAAAATAACTGAAATAAAATGAAACTGTTCATGAAAGCGAGACTGATGCCGACTGGCCGGCTTCTGGCTGCTGTTGTTGGAAAATACTGGAACAGTTGAGCCGAAACATGACAGAAACCCTCCTGAGACATGAAAATAATGAGTGAAATCATGAAAGTAACACGACTCCACTGATGCAGGGACATGTCTGAGTCTGGCTGTGCAAATGCACCAAATTCATCACGCAGACAAAAGACGGGATGCAGCTGACACACCCACCGAGGCTCCGGCGCACGTTTTACAACCAACATGTGCAATTAAAGGGTTTTCTCACCTCAGGGGGGCAACGCGAGGAGCTCACCTGGCGCTAGTCCACAGGAAGCAGCAGGGTGAGGCTCATTGTGTCTCTGCAGGAGAGGCAGGGGCTGCAATCCAGTGATGTGGGACTGAAAAGCAGGACTGAAAACAGCAGAAAGCTGCGGCAGGACGGTGCATCTGCTGCATCTGAGGGTTTAATGAAGGTGGAGGGGCTGCTTCGCCCGGTGTGTTTGGTTCTGATGATGCAGAGTGTCACTGCAGCAGCTCCGTCTGCTGCTCCACCGCAAGAAACGAAAGGGAGGGGAGGAGTGTGCACGTGTGTGGGAGAGTGCATGTGTGAGAGCGTGCATGTGTGTGTGTGTGCAGGAGGCAGCACTTGCAGTACAGTCGCTGCTTTCTTCTCCATCCCACCCCTCACTGTTAAGTCAGTTCAAAGCAAGCTGTCAGAGTAAAAGCTCGCTGTGGTCCCTCCTGACAGCAGCTACTGGGTGGTTCTGAGCGGTTCTGGGTAGGTTCTGAGTGGTTCTGGGTGGTTCTGAGTGGTTCTGAGTAGGTTCTGAGTAGGTTCTGAGTGGTTCTGGGTGGTTCTGAGTGGTTCTGAGTGGTTCTGAGTGGTTCTGAGTAGGTTCTGAGTAGGTTCTGAGTAGGTTCTGAGTGGTTCTGAGTGGTTCTGAGTTGTTCTGAGTAGGTTCTGAGTGGTTCTGGGTAGGTTCTGGGTTGGTTCTGGGTGGTTCTGAGTGGTTCTGAGTTGGTTCTGAGTGGTTCTGAGTGGTTCTGAGTGGTTCTGAGTAGGTTCTGAGTGGTTCTGAGTGGTTCTGAGTAGGTTCTGAGTGGTTCTGAGTAGGTTCTGAGTGGTTCTGAGTGGTTCTGAGTTGTTCTGAGTAGGTTCTGAGTGGTTCTGGGTAGGTTCTGGGTAGGTTCTGAGTGGTTCTGAGTGGTTCTGAGTAGGTTCTGAGTTGGTTCTGGTGGTTCTGAGTGGTTCTGAGTAGGTTCTGAGTGGTTCTGAGTAGGTTCTGAGTTGGTTCTGAGTGGTTCTGGGTAGGTTCTGAGTGGTTCTGAGTAGGTTCTGGGTGGTTCTGAGTGGTTCTGAGTAGGTTCTGAGTAGGTTCTGAGTGGTTCTGAGTAGGTTCTGGGTGGTTCTGAGTAGGTTCTGAGTGGTTCTGAGTGGTTCTGAATGAATCTTTCTGGACCAGTAACTCCATCAGCTTCTGTTCTGTTCATTTTCTGCTGTTCGATGCAGCTCAACTAAAAGGAACCACAGAAGAAGAGTGACGGGAACAGTTCTGATGACAGAGAAGAAAGAAAAGGAGGAGGCTGGAGACAGGAAGTTCGGATCAGATGAAACAGCTGATGGTGTCCACCTGCTGGGGCGCCATCTTGGGAAGTGGAGAAGATGGAGCTGGGAGGGAGGTTTTCACACCTGGTCTACAGGAAGAATTACAACAGAAGAGAGATTTAAAAGAACAGAAAAGAGAGAAAGGAAGGGGGTTTGTCATCATTAATGTGGAAAACAGAGGAAACGCCCAGGAGGGCTGAGGCAGGAGCAACCAACGAGTAAGAAAACTAAAGAGAAAACACGGGATGGACTGAAGGAAAACCTGAATCAGGTCCTAACTGCAAACTGAGTGAAATGAGCTGGAAGCATGTGAGCCATGATCAGAGCTGCCTGAATCCTGCAAATACTCAGGAAAGGAGCTCCGCACACATTAAAGGGGAACTCCGGTGTTTTTAAACCTTATTTCTGGCATGAAATACGTTCATCTGCTCACAGAGAACAGTTTGGTGAAAGTCGGCGTCCTTCTGAAGATATTTAGATAACTGGAGATCCATATAACGGAGTGAACGGGGCTTAGAGGATGCAGCCTCTAAATAAGGCATTATCTGTCTTTATTTCACCAATACTTTAAGAAGAATGAATGAATGAACGTGTGCTATAGCTCTGTTAGCTCATAGCTGCTGTTAGCTCATAGCTCTGTTAGCTCATAGCTGCTGTTAGCTCATAGCTCTGTTAGCTCATAGCTGCTGTTAGCTCATAGCTGCTGTTAGCTCATAGCTCTGTTAGCTCATAGCTCTGTTAGCTCATAGCTGCTGTTAGCTCATAGCTCTGTTAGCTCATAGCTGCTGTTATGTGGCTACTAACAGCTATAGGAGAGCTAACGGAGGGATTTCTACACAGGCACTCTACTGGGACCACTTCATCCACACGCCCCCCTGCAGCACAGCTTATTCACTCCGGTAAGAACGTCCATCTTACTCAAAATCTGATAAATATTCTGCCATGTTGCACAAAACTATCAGCAGCAAACTGTGTGTGAAGTTAGCCGACTGTCACAGAGCACGGAGTGAATAAACTGTGCTGCAGGGGGGCGTGTGGATGAAGTGGTCCCAGTAGAGTGCCTGTGTAGAAATCCCTGTTAGCTCTCCTATAGCTGCAAGTAGCCACATAACAGCAGCTATGAGCTAACAGAGCTATGAGCTAACAGCAGCTATGAGCTAACAGAGCTATGAGCTAACAGCAGCTATGAGCTAACAGAGCTATAGCACACGTTCATTCATTCATTCGTCCAGTCAAGCAAACAGAGAACTGCTCTCTTGTTCTAACATGTACTCCTGAACTGCTCCAGCACTGGAAATGGCCACTCAGTGAAGCAGAGGCGGGACAGGAAGTCATAGTCCCAGTCACTAAATGAGGAAATTATGTAGAGTCACATCCAAGACACTTTTAAGAGCCCAGATGATGGTTTAGGACACAAATAGCTGCCAGAGAGCGACTTTTAACCACCGAACACAGAGGTGGTCAGAGGTGGTCCGATGATCAGATCACTGGTTGCTTCTGCCTTCCTCTCCATCATCAGCCTGGACCACAGAGGAACCCAGAACCAGGAGCTGTGATGCATTTAAGGACAGAAGATCCTCCATGAAGGTGGTTTTCAGTCCTGATTCTGTAGTTCTGTATTTATCTGTAAATAAAGGTTTTTACAAGCCTGATTCGGTACTTTTGTTTTGAACAAATTGGGTTTATTTTCTGTTTTTTTTCTGTTAGCTTTGGGTACATTTCTGCTCCCCTGTTGACTGATGTTCATACTTACTTACAACCAGTGAAACATGCGCTGCGCGATGAAGCCAAACAGCCCTCTGACATCACTCTTATTTTGAATCATTTGACAGGAAGTTGTTTTCTTGTTGGGTGGGATTGTTTTCTTCTGAGGTTTCTATAGAAGAGTGTGTTTTCCATTGTGTTCATGTTGATGTTGAAGTGTTCCCGTGTGTTCACTGCCCCCCAGTGGTCATAGTGTGGAACTGCGCGTCCACAGCGAGTTACAGGCGTTAGTTCTGGCATCCAGATGTTTTCCTCCTTCTGTTTAACGGCTCAGTGACACAACATCTGGATCATTTATTTTCCTTGTATCAGCCAGTTTCTACTATCCCTGATTGGGAGTCATAGAAGTTATGAATCCCTTAAATTAATCTACGAAGGAGGCTCCCTTTGGTCCAGAAACACAACCTGTGGGTATTTTCTAAGTTTACACGGGTGTGGATTTAATGTTTCAAACCAACCATGTAAGCACTGGATATTGTTGCGTTGATGCTGCATTTAAACCATTCTTTACCATCTCACATCTGGGTATTTGTGTCTGTGTCACTTTGTTTTGTTCCTCTTTATGGTTTTATGTAGTTTTTTGGCAGTTTTGTGTTGGTTTTAAGTCTGTTTTTCTCAGCTGAAGGTCTTTTCACGTCCTTGAGTTACTTCTGAATCTCTTCTGGTTTCACATTAAAGTTCAGCATCTTTAGGGTTATTTTTTGGCCTCTTGAACCATTCTTCATGTCACCTTTATGCCCTTATGTTCCCTCACAGTGGCTTGATATTTGGCCCCTTTGGCCTGGCTTATTACTGCAGTTGTATGTCAGCTATGGTTTATTTTTTCAGTTCAAATTACATTTCTTACTTCTGACTTTTTATAGAATATTTTGATAAATTTGACACATCAGAGTTGGGGTCGAACAGGGGCCCCGTGCCCTACTTTTAGGCTCATTCCCACTGTAGGAACCTTTTGCAGTTCCTAGAACCTTTTCAGGAATAGGACCGTTTATTCGTGCATTCGGACATACAGGAACTAGGGACCACGGCCTTCAGGAACTAGGGACCACGGCCTTCAGGAACTAGGGACCACGGCCCTCAGGAACTAGGGACCACGGCCCTTAGGAACTAGGGACCGCGGCCCTCAGGAACTAGGGACCACGGCCCTCAGGAACTAGGGACCACGGCCCTTAGGAACTAGGGACCGCGGCCCTCAGGAACTAGGGACCATGGCCCTTAGAAACTAGGGACCACGGCCCTCAGGAACTAGGGACCATGGCCCTCAGGAACTAGGGACCGCGGCCCTCAGGAACTAGGGACCACGGCCCTTAGAAACTAGGGACCACAGCCCTCAGGAACTAGGGACCCCGGCCCTCGGGAACTAGGGACCACGGCCCTCGGGAACTAGGGACCACGGCCCTCAGGAATAGGGACACGGACCCAACCGGCGCCTGTTTAATAAGTTAAACTTCGTCTCCTTTGTCTGCGGCGCTCTGCTCTCCTTCTTCCCTCCATGAAACGAAGAAGTATCGCCCGCTGCTGGATTCTCCGTCTCCTGACTCTCGCTGTGAGCTCTTCCAGCCTCCATCTTAGACGCCTGATGTGATCGTCCATGATTAATATCACCGCCATGCAGCCCGTGAACACGGTGGCCTCCTCGCTCTCCATGTTAGCTTCTTGGTGCTGTTGTTTTCTTCTCTCCTTACTTTTCCCGGGTTCTGTTCTGTTGTTGAGTGGCGCTAAAGTAACACGTCTGTGGCAGACGGCTGCGTCACATCAGTCCCTGTCGAGGTCCCCGATCCCGACAGTTCCCCTGGGGGAGGACAGTTCTTAGAACCGCGTAACTCTCTGTCCGAATGCGCCTTTTGTTACCTATCTTGCCTATCTTACCTCTCTTGGCCCCTTTACAGGGTCCTTTTTCCATTTTGCATCCAGTTTACATCCAGTTTGCTTTCCTATTGATTCTTTTTATTCCTCTTTATCAATCTTTCTGATCTCTTTGTGGTTATTTTGATGTTTTCTGACTTTCGAAAAGCAACATTTTAAAATAACCAACATTGGCCCCTGTCCTGTTTAATCTGAGCACGTGCCCGGAGTCCACCGACACTTATTATGAAGGGCCGATGCAGGAGAAATAAACGCGTTTCCGGTTTGGTTTGTTGTCGTCTGGTCCCTTTCCGGTGTGGATGCTGCCGCAGCTGTTTGTGTTCCCATCATCAAAATGACCAAACTGCAGCTCCTGAGCGCCTATCTGACGGAGCGGCTGACGGCGGTGGTGAAGGAGGTACTGGACGTGGTGGAGGACACGGTGGCCGAGTACCGCGAGGAGACCGCCAGAACCCGGCGGGAGAACGAGAGCCTGCGGAGGCAGCTGCGGGACATCCTGCTGCTGGAGGCCGAGACCGAGTGGCTGAGTAAGGGCCGAGCGACACGGCGCGAGAGAACGCGGTTCCAAACTGCGTTTAAAATCCGTCCGATTTAGTCGTTCAAAAGGCTTTAACTTTAAATACGACATAAATCGGGGATTTTAAATGTTTCATAAGTCGCCAATGATTTCAGTTACCATTCGGCACCTGTTAAATTAGCACGTTTTATCGAAATGTGAAGATAGACGCCACCTTTTATGGCTACTTCCTCTTTCTCTTTAAGCCCGTATTAAGAATCAGCTGATCGTGTGTTTTTCTTCTGAAAGAAGTATCTGGCGTTTTGTGGCTCAGTGAGCTAAAGGCTGTGTTAACATTACAAAGTTTGGTGTTTGAAATGTTTAAATCAGTAGATTTTTTTTTTATTAGTCACAGTTTGAGCAGAATTAAACAAAGAAAACAAAAGTAAGCGCGTTCCAGACGTGGTCCGTGTGACGTCACCTGATCGCTTTAGTAAAGTGGGTGAGATTTATTCCTTTTAATGTGCAGTTCAGGGACAAAACGCCACATTCCTCTCCAGAAACAGCAGAAAGTTAACTGAAGTGTGGTATTGCTGCTGTTTCAGGGTCCACCAGGTCCAGTTTGGGTTTCGCTTCTGAGCAGCAGCCCGGCGACCCGGAGCACAGGTCCCGCTCGGAGGAGCCCGACTCCACCCTGAACCAGCCCAGACAGCCACAAGTGAACGCCGCCACGGCGCCGCAGGAACAGCTGGTTTCTGTGCAGCTGCTGTCGGTCCCGAGGGAGACGACGCCGGCGCCGGTTCTCCTGTCAGAAGACCAGAAGCCCTCAGAACCCTGGGAGCCGGTTCTGAAAGCCGATCCGCCTCAGGAGGGCTTTGTGAGAGCGTCGCCTCTCCCCTCTCACTCGTCCGTGGATCCTCCCGCCTCCTCAGCTCCCAAAGCTGCTGCTCCGGCGGGGAGGGAGGAGCCACGGGCCGCGCCGCCGGCACGGATCAAAACCGAACCAGAGGAGGTGGGTGACGACCTCACAGAAGCTGCGGCGGGCGGCGCTCATGTGGCGGTGGAGGAGTCGAGCTTCAGGAGCCGGGCGGAGGCGGACAGGACGGCGAGCGCTGAGCGGCAGGACGCCAGCAGAAACAGGAAGTCCTCTCAGGAGATGCAGCCGGCCGATGACGGCGCCGGCTTCATCCCGGAGCTCGTTCATCGCTGCCCCCGCTGCGGCGAGGCCTTCAGCCACGCCGCCAGCCTGCGGCTCCACCTGGAGCAGAAGAGGAAGACCTACGCCTGCGACTGGTGCTGCAAGTCCTTCGCTCAGTCCGCTGACCTGCGGCGCCACCTGCGCACGCACACGGGCGAGCGCCCGCACCGCTGCACCTTCTGCTCCAAGAGCTTCAGCCAGAGGGGCAACCTGCGGCGCCACCTGCGCATCCACACGGGCGAGCGGCCGTACAGCTGCCCGTTCTGCTGGCGCACCTTCAGCGACGGCGACACCATGAAGAAGCACAAGCGCACGCACTCCGGCGAGAAGCCGTACCGCTGCGGCCAGTGCTCCAAGACCTTCACCAGCGCCAGCGGCCTGCAGCTGCACCTGAAGAAGGACATGTGCTTCGTGGCCAGCGCCTGATTGGACCGTTCACACGTGGACTCAGAGAAATTCGAGCTGCCGAGCTCAGCGGACTCAGACAGGACAGAACATCTGAGAGAGAGGCTCAGCGTCGCCAAGGCGGGGCGCAACCACCGCTGGCCAATCAGAATCCTCCAGGATCCGCCTCCGACGCAGCGAGGTTCACACGAAAGCATCTGCAGCGCCGAGTCTTTAAAAGGAGGAGAGACGCAGAAGAAGGGTGGCGGCGGCGAGCTCTGGCAGCACGGCGTGCGCGACAGTCGGCGCCATCACAAACCAGCAACCGTCATGGCGTGAAAACCAGAGTTATTTAAGCAAAAAAAAGTAGGAAAAGGTAGAATATTGAGGTTAAAAACACGTTAATCTGCAGTGGTTCTGATAATGTTTCAGCTGTGGTTAAAGGTGCTGAATTCAAAATGTTTGGCGGGAACACGAGTTCTGAGGTGGCGGCGTGTCGTGTTCCTCGCTGCTTCATTCAGACGATGACGGACCGAACCCGAGTGGCGCAGATCAGGCAGCAGCAGTTACTGAGTTAAAGGTTTTATCAGCATCCTGCAGTTCTCCTCCCGAACAGCAGGTGTCACCGCTGAGAAGCACCTCACTGCGTAACCGCAGCAACAGAAGAAGTCATCCAGGAAATACGACTTTCATGGGATTCTGACTCACCTTCAAGCTGCTTTTGATGGTCGTTCTGGTCCAGAACGCTGCAGCTCTTCCTGTTTTTCAAACGCATCACTCCAGGAACGTGAAGAAACGAGGAGGTAGCTTCGACCTCCGAGGTTACGCCGCAGTTCCAGGTGGGATAAGCGTGCACTTCCTGCTTTTTGTAGGCTGAAGTGGCGTGTTTGAAACCCAGCATGTTTCTCCCGGTGCGTCTGGCTGCAACCTAATAATCTAACTCCGCCCACATCCACCACAGCAGATTTAGTGGGCGTGGCTTTAAAGTAACGTAATAAGCTGGTCTGAACATTAAAACCAAGAGAAGCTGAAGCTGTAGCGACGCTCTCTGCTTCCTGTGCAGCTTCTTCTCAGAGGCGGCACCTGCTGTTCTCAAAATGTTTTCCCGTGCAGCGCCTGCGTTACCTGATGATGTCACAAGGGGGCGCTGCTGCTCACTCAGACAGGAAGCTGCTGCAGAACGGTTAGCGGTTAGCGTTGTTTTATCTCAAGGTCACGACAGAAAAGGCAGCAGCGGCGGTCTGATAGATGTGTGAGGCCCCGAGAACGAGCCCAGGGTCAAAGGTGAGCTAACACGCCCCCTGCTGGTCGTTTGCTTATCGTTAATAAACGGGGACATTTCTTACCACCGCTGCCCTGACGAGCCTCGGTAGCGTTAATTCCTTCGAAGGTGCACCACATGAACGCAGGATGCACGAGGCAGACGTGATGGCGCCGCCGTGAGGCGGCCACGATGGCGCAGCCACGATGGCGCCCGTGTTTTAAGCTTAATGTTTAATGGCCGATGGGCCGAACCAGCAGCAAGGCGCTAATTATGTCGGCATCAAGCTAGACTCGTGCGACTTTGCTCTCGTAAAACGAAGGGAACAGAAGCCGCTGAGGTGTGTTGGACCGTCGGTTTAATGAAGAACTTCTACCTGAAGAACTTCAGTCTGAAGAACTTCTGCCTGAAGAACTTCTGTCTGAAGAACTTCTGTCTGAAGAACTTCTGTCTGAAGAACTTCTGCCTGAAGAACTTCAGTCTGAAGAACTTCTGCCTGAAGAACTTCTGCCTGAAGAACTTCTGTCTGAAGAACTTCTGTCTGAAGAACTTCTGCCTGAAGAACTTCAGTCTGAAGAACTTCTGTCTGAAGAACTTCTGCCTGAAGAACTTCTGTCTGAAGAACTTCTGCCTGAAGAACTTCAGTCTGAAGAACTTCTGTCTGAAGAACTTCTGTCTGAAGAACTTCTGCCTGAAGAACTTCTGCCTGAAGAACTTCTGTCTGAAGAACTTCTGTCTGAAGAACTTCTGTCTGAAGAACTTCAGTCTGAAGAACTTCTGTCTGAAGAACTTCTGTCTGAAGAACTTCTGTCTGAAGAACTTCTGCCTGAAGAACTTCTGTCTGAAGAACTTCTGTCTGAAGAACTTCTGCCTGAAGAACTTCAGTCTGAAGAACTTCTGTCTGAAGAACTTCTGCCTGAAGAACTTCTGCCTGAAGAACTTCTGTCTGAAGAACTTCTGTCTGAAGAACTTCTGCCTGAAGAACTTCTGTCTGAAGAGCTTCTGTCTGAAGCAGCTTCTGCCTGAAGCAGCTTCTGTCTGAAGCGCAGCGACCAGCGGCTGCAGCTCGAATTAGCTTAAGGTTCCTTAAGGTTTTTACTGCTGCTGGGAAGGAAACCAACAAGGAGGAAAGTCTGGGCTGAAACTAGCAGAATTAGAAGCTCTTCTGTTCATGTTTATGCATTTTATCCAAAGCGACTTACAGGCAGGCAGGTAGGGTGGGGGGTCTTGCCTAAGGACCCCTACTGGAGTCATGCAGGGATTTGAACCCAGGTCTCCCACATGGAAGGTGGCAATCATCCCACTACTTTCTGCCTCTATGTGCAGAAACAGGAAGTGAAAAATGAAGCTTTCAGGAACAGAAAACCTGAGCAAACCTTCCTCTGAGCTGTGTCTGAACTCCTCTACGTTCTGGTTGTGAAAGCCGAAGATTCGGCTCGTTAATGTGCTGCTTTGGGTTAGAAACCCGCTGCTTTGGGTTAGAAACTCGCTGCTTTGGGTTAGAAACTCGCTGCTTTTGGTTAGAAACTCGCTGCTTTTGGTTAGAAACTCGCTGCTTTGGGTTAGAAACTCGCTGCTTTGGGTTAGAAACTCGCTGCTTTTGGTTAGAAACTCGCTGCTTTTGGTTAGAAACTCTCTGCTTTTGGTTAGAAACTCTCTGCTTTTGGTTAGAAACCCGCTGAAACTGGAGCGGCTGCTTTTGGTTAGAAACTCGCTGCTTTTGGTTAGAAACTCTCTGCTTTTGGTTAGAAACTCGCTGCTTTTGGTTAGAAACTCGCTGCTTTGGGTTAGAAACTCTCTGAAACTGGAGCGGCTGCTTTTGGTTAGAAACCCGCTGAAACTGGAGCGGCTCGGCTGTAAAAATCAGCAGAGAGAAGGAGGCTGAGCTGCTCCACGCCTGGTTAAAGCTGCTGGTTTGTGATGAAGCTGCAGAGCAGGAAAACGCTCCTGCTGGGCTGCTTTCTCCTCCAGGATGTGATGGAGGCTCCAGGCAGCTACACAACCTTATTTATTTCTGTATTAATTTATTTTCCCTCGGAGGTTGTCATGGCGTCTCCTGCAGCTGCAGATAAAAGACGTTTGGGAGCTGCCGGCTGAACCTTCGTCACTCATCGGGTGGAGCAGCGGGACTCGGTCCTAAAATAACTCATCAGCTGCAGGCTGTCCCCGAGTCTCTGAAGATCTGAGAGGCAGAACAGGAAGACTGATGGATTTAGTGAGATGCTAAATGTTGAAGGTGGACACAAAGCTGAAATAAAGTTAGTGAAGATGAAGCATCTCTTTTCTTTTCTTATTTCTGTGAACTAAGTTTGTTTTTTATTCAGCTTGTAGCTGCGAACATAAAAGAAAGAAAACGGACATCAAATCTGGATCAGAAGCGTTTAAATGTTCCAGAGAAGCTCTGATCAGCTTCATTTCTTCATATTTATCCATAAAAACAGGAAGCAGCTGCAGAGATTCACTGAAACATGTTGAAACCTGAACATAAACCCAGAATCTGAGGCAGAAACAGAGTTTTTTATCAGTTCTCAGCAGCTTTAAAGTGAATCTCTGGTCTGAGCTCCTTTATTCTCCAACACAGCCTGAACCCTCTGAGACAAGCTTTCTGTCATTTCTTTAAGGAGTCTTCAGGAATAGTTCTCCAGGCTTCTTGAAGGACATCCCAAAGCTCTTCTTTGGATGTGGGCTGCCTTTTGTTCCGTTCTCTGTCAGATGATCCCACACTGCTTCAATAATGTTGAGGTCCGGGCTCTGGGGAGGATTCATCCCTCCATAAGACCTGTTGCCACTGATTTTCAGTCCACTTCTTGTGTCATTTGGCACAGCTCAGCCTTTTCTCCCTGTTTCCCTTCCTTAAGAACGGCTTCTTGACAGCCACCCTTCCATGGAGCCCATTTCTGATGAGGCTTGGGCCAACAGTAGATGGATCAGCTGAAGGTCCAGATGCATCTCTCAGGTCCTGTCAGGTCACAGCTGGATTTTTTCCTCTTTCTTAAGGACATCACTTTCAGATCCTGTTCATCTGCTGGAGATAGTTTTTTAGGCCTGACACTTCTTCTTTTGTCCTCCACTTGTCCAGTTTCCTCAAATGTTTTAAGGACACACTGCACACCATGCTGAGATATGCCAAGTTTTCAGCTAATAGCTCTTTGGGAATCACCTTGTTGCTGCAGAAATCCTATTTTCTGTCTGTCAAACTGTGTTTTCTTTGCTGTTTTTCATAGATGCAGCTAAAGAAATGGGAACAAATGATGTGTCTTTGTGACAAAGAGCCTAAAGATCCAGTTTAAAATGGCTTCTTTGCTAAGTTGTCTGTTCTGTGTCGACACAACACTGGTTCATCCCTTGAGTTAGGAGCCTTTTTCTGCCTAAATGCTTCATAGCTCAGAGTTAAGTGGCTGAACAAAGAAAAAACACTGAAAATGCTCAGGAACAAGGGCTGAAGATGAGGGAAAAAGCAGAACTTCATGATACTTCATATCAAATCTGGTCTGAGACATTAAATTAAGCTGAAATATTTTGGGTTCTTTCTGCCTCCAGTTAGATAAAAGTCACTCCTTCGTAATTCTGGATCTTTTCCCTTCACATAAAACTGTTTTAAAGATGGAAAGTTAACAGCTGAAAGTGGTTTTTCAGGTTTTACAGATGAATGGAGTTCAGAATAAGTCGCTGCTGCACCTGAGCGCTCCGCCTGCAGGGGGCAGTGTGGCGCCGCTGAACAAAGCCACACTCAGTCCTCAGTCCTAACAAAGTGCCTAAAGATCCAGTTTAAAATGGCTTCTTTGCTAAGTTGTCTGTTCTGTGTCGACACAACACTGGTTCATCCCTTGAGTTAGGAGCCTTTTTTCTGCCTGAAGGGTTCAAAGGTCAGAGTTAAGTGGCTGAACAAAGAAAAAACACTGAAAATGCTGAAGAAGAAGGACTGAAGATGAGGGAAAAAGCAGAAAATGTCCAAAGAAAAACTGTGAAAGAGCTTCAGAAAGCTGCAGAACTGTTGATCAGGACACTTTAAAGGTTTCAGAAAGCTGCAGAACTGTTGATCAGGACACTTTAAAGGTTTCAGAAAGCTGCAGGACTGTTGATCAGGACACTTTAAAGGTTACAGAAAGCTGCAGAACTATTGATCAGGACACTTTAAAGGTTTCAGAAAGCTGCAGAACTGTTGATCAGGACACTTTAAAGGTTTCAGAAAGCTGCAGAACTATTGATCAGGACACTTTAAAGGTTTCAGAAAGCTGCAGAACTATTGATCAGGACACTTTAAAGGCTTCAGAAAGCTGCATAACTGTTGATCAGGACACTTTAAAGGTTTCAGAAAGCTGCAGAACTATTGATCAGGACACTTTAAAGGTTACAGAAAGCTGCAGAACTATTGATCAGGACACTTTAAAGGTTTCAGAAAGCTGCAGAACTATTGATCAGGACACTTTAAAGGTCTCAGAAAGCTGCAGAACTGTTGATCAGGACACTTTAAAGGTTTCAGAAAGCTGCAGAACTATTGATCAGGACACTTTAAAGGTTTCAGAAAGCTGCAGAACTATTGATCAGGACACTTTAAAGGTTACAGAAAGCTGCAGAACTATTGATCAGGACACTTTAAAGGTCTCAGAAAGCTGCAGAACTGTTGATCAGGACACTTTAAAGGTTTCAGAAAGCTGCAGAACTATTGATCAGGACACTTTAAAGGTTTCAGAAAGCTGCAGAACTATTGATCAGGACACTTTAAAGGTTACAGAAAGCTGCAGAACTGTTGATCAGGACACTTTAAAGGTTTCAGAAAGCTGCAGAACTATTGATCAGGACACTTTAAAGGTTTCAGAAAGCTGCAGAACTATTGATCAGGACACTTTAAAGGTTACAGAAAGCTGCAGAACTATTGATCAGGACACTTTAAAGGTCTCAGAAAGCTGCAGAACTATTGATCAGGACACTTTAAAGGTTTCAGAAAGCTGCAGAACTGTTGATCAGGACACTTTAAAGGTTACAGAAAGCTGCAGAACTGTTGATCAGGACACTTTAAAGGTTTCAGAAAGCTGCAGAACTGTTGATCAGGACACTTTAAAGGTTTCAGAAAGCTGCAGAACTGTTGATCAGGACACTTTAAAGGTTACAGAAAGCTGCAGAACTGTTGATCAGGACACTTTAAAGGTTACAGAAAGCTGCAGAACTATTGATCAGGACACTTTAAAGGTTTCAGAAAGCTGCAGAACTGTTGATCAGGACACTTTAAAGGTTTCAGAAAGCTGCAGAACTGTTGATCAGGACACTTTAAAGGTTTCAGAAAGCTGCAGAACTGTTGATCAGGACACTTTAAAGGTTTCAGAAAGCTGCAGAACTGTTGATCAGGACACTTTAAAGGTTACAGAAAGCTGCAGAACTGTTGATCAGGACACTTTAAAGGTTTCAGAAAGCTGCAGAACTGTTGATCAGGACACTTTAAAGGTTTCAGAAAGCTGCAGAACTGTTGATCAGGACACTTTAAAGGTTTCAGAAAGCTGCAGAACTATTGATCAGGACACTTTAAAGGTTTCAGAAAGCTGCAGAACTGTTGATCAGGACACTTTAAAGGTTTCAGAAAGCTGCAGAACTATTGATCAGGACACTTTAAAGGTTACAGAAAGGTTACAGCGCTCCGCCTGCAGGGGGCAGCGTGGCGCCGCTGAACAAAGCCACACTCAGTCCTCCGCCTGCGTTGCATTCCAAATTTATTGTTGCATCGTACATAAAACACCTGATAGAAATGTAGGAACACCTGTAAAGCACAAGATCCGTGTAAACAACGATATCGTATCGAAAGCCACATTCGTACATTCAGTCGTGCATAAAAGAGCAAAAACACTGTAAACAGAAGAATCCTGAACCTGAATGTTTCATCATGTCTCACTTCAACACTTGTATAGAAAACAGGCAGAGTATAGATATAAAGATACCAACATATTGCATCATGCAACGACGAGGAAGAACCACTTGTTTGGATATATCACCATCATCATCACTTTGTTTTTTCACAGTCTCACTGAGCAGTGCAGCAGAAACGTGATGCATGAGCTGAGAAGCTGCGGAGTGTTTTTAATCGTCCCAAAAGAGCCGCGAAGCTGCTTCAGGCACAGCTGGATTCTGCAGAATAAATCCTCACAAACAGAGTTTTCTGCATGAAATGAAATGGTTTGTTTCAGGAATCATGACACGAAGAACTGGTGGAAATGAGCCGTTTCTCCTCTGTGTGAACGTACATTTATATACTGAGACTCGTCCCAAACCTCACAGAATACAACCAGGAACCTGTTTTTGGTGAGTTTTATGTGTTTGGATCAAACCTGTTCCTGTAGTGCAGAGAGACTAAAGCCCACTGAGAAGCTGCTGGAGGCAGCGACTGATCCTGCCCACGATAAGATGCTGCATCCAGCTGCCTCTGGATTCAAAGTCAGACCTTTATTCAGACCTTTCTGGTTGAAGCAGAGTGATGATCCCTCCGGATCCAACGTTAATGTCACAGAAACTAAACCCAACAGCTGAGTCCTGACTGAACTTTAACCACAGCGTCGGGTTAGAAATGGAGCTGAGAGGAAGATTAAAGCCGAACTTTACTGAGTTTGTCAGAAGGAGAGAAAACTGCTGCCTCTGGATTCAAAGTCAATGTTAACATCAACTGCTGTTCGTTGCATTAAAGCCATGAAATCTGGCTTCATGGATGTCTGTAACCCTCTCAGATAAATATCAATATTTCTCATTATACTCACTGCATTTTGTTCTTTGGACCCATGGTAACAGGTAATAACTACAGGGTTCTAATCACCACCATCGTCAGATTCATGACTTATAAAGTTGGATTAGTCTCCCCAGACCTCCATAATCCAACATGGCCGCCCTGACCATGAAAAGTGGTGACAGCTGCAGTAATAAACGGTTTATTAGCGCTTCTTTAAGCTTATTCCTTGTTGAATCGGTCACACTTAGCTTGTTATTAGCTTGTGTTGCTAATAAAAGCTAACAGGTGGCTACAGAGTTAACTTCAGTTAATTTTACTTTTACAAATATTTTCCTTCTAATCAGAGACTTTTGTAAAGTTCTAAACCAACATCTGGAATTTTAATGTTTTATGACAGCTGAATAAATCCCTTTTAGACGTCCTCAGCCAAGAACAACCCTGAGGTGTTTAGAAGTAATTCATCATGGCTCTGATGTCACATGTGGAAGGTTTTTACTCACATTTAGACTTTCCTCACAGAGCCGGGGACCGAATATTCATTTGGAAGGATGGAAAGTCTAAATAAATAAAGCAACTGGACGCCTCCCTGGACCCTGAAGACGTTTCAGCTCTCATCCGAAAGGCTTCTGAGCTTAAATAAAGTGTCCAGCAGGATAAAAGTGTTATGAGGGCTGGAACTCAGCAAATATGAATGATTTCCTGTCCAGTTCAGGTTGTTTGTGACATAATAAATCAGCTTATTGGCCTGTTTGTTGTCTTTTTAAAGGCTAAATATAATCTTTTTTGATATGTAAAGTATTGGTTCTTCCCACCTTTGGGACCTCACCATGGCGACGGATGAAACCTTTGAACACCTGGATGTGAGCCATGCATCTGCATCACTACACTGACTACTTTGGGTTTTTGTTAGCTTCGTGGAAGCAGAAGCTGTTTGGGAATAAGACCGGCCTGATGTCCACAAAATACATCCAACGCCAAACCTGAGATGTCCAGGTGAAGTGCCACAGGTGTGTAAATGTGTAAAAATGCAGGAGTATGACATCAGTCGGTAAAGTCTAGCATTAGGAGACCTGATTGTTCAACACCACATGGAGCCGATGCTGTTTAGCAGGTTAAATCATTATTGGGTGCATGAATTACTTGGGAAGTGTTGGTTTGACCCTGAAAAGCTTCCGTTGGACTCTCAGCTTTTCAGTAGTCACCAACCCTGCTCCTAGGGCTCAGTTCCTGCTGTAAAAAACTGACTCCAACACAAAATGAATGCAAACGTTTGGCCGAATGCTTCATAGGAAATGTTCGTCACTCTCCTGGTTTTGAGTGGATGAATTAGTTTGCGTAGCACTGCTGACAGTTGGCTGCGTTAAACATGGCTGTGAATGAGCAGAGGACTGATTCCCAACAAGAAACAAAACCTTCTATCCCTTCTTGTTCGAATCAACTCTTTTTCAGCCAATAGAAATGATCTGAAACTGAAAATGGACCTTTTTACAACAAACTTTTGTCACGTCTAACTGCACGAAACAGGAATTAGAAACAGAAAGACAGAAAAACACAGAGGAAATAATCAATGTCCTGTTAGCAGTGGTTCTGGCGTGGAGGGACCTCCTCGTATTGATCTGGTGGATAACAAAGATAAGTAGCTGATCAGCTAATTAGCCTTTTAGCTAGCAAACGTTAGCAGGACGCTTACAACCTGGAGTTGATGGTTGGAAAGCTCGATGAAGTGCGACACAAGACATATCCGTGCATGTTTCTGACACTGAACTGTGTCTGTAGCCTGATATATTCTGGCTTTTCCATTTCTTTATGGTCAAGCCAACAAACCTCAGCAGTAGCAGTAAGAGTAATGCCATGAAATATGCTCAATAATTCTGGTTTCATGCGTTGATGAACTCTGTTTCAACAAAAATAAAATCCTGACTTGAAATGAAAATCTTTCTGCTGCAGTTGAACAAACATGCAAGTTTTAGCTATATTTCTGTTTCAAATGTACACATTTGTACCTTATTTTGGTGAGTTCCACTCCTCATACTTAAACACGTACATGAAGACTCTCTTTAACCCTGTTTTGCAGAGTCTATGCTGAGTGCAGGTGAGATACTGACAGTGTTGATGGAGCCAACAACCTTCCAGATGAGCATTAATGAAGGCACACCAACCACGCTGCTCCGGCTTCACTCTGTAATTATTCTACACTTGTCCTCTCAGTTGCTGCTGATTCCTGTGCTCAAGTTGTTTGTGTGCTTCTCAGACAGAAAGCAGAGGATCTGTGTGATCCCGTCTGCATGCGTGGGGGGGGTCTGCGGGGCGTTAGTCGTGGCTGAGGCTTCGTGGCAGCTCGTTGGTCAGGATGTGCCACCGCTCCACCCTGCGGGCCTTGTTCTTCAGGCAGTCCATCCAGTGGCGGAGGGCATCTCCCTGGGAGCGGCAGCTCAGGCAGACGCCACCTGAACACCAGCGACAGGAAGCACACAAAGAGTTAACTGAGGCCAGGTAACTTCCTGCTTGGTAACACCTGTCCATCATAAATCAGTGTAGTTACAGTTAGGGAACACCTGGAAGTCGTTAGTTTTTTCTTTTTTTTGGGTGAACACCTGGAAGTCGTTAGTTTCTTTTTTTGGGTGAACACCTGGAAGTCGTTAGTTTTTCTTTTTTTTTCGGGTGAACACCTGGAAGTCGTTAGTTTTTTTTTTTTTTTTGGATGAACACCTGGAAGTCGTTAGTTTTTTCTTTTTTTGGGTGAACACCTGGAAGTCGTTAGTTGTTTTTTTTTTTTTTGGATGAACACCTGGAAGTCGTTAGTTTTTTCTTTTTTTGGGTGAACACCTGGAAGTCGTTAGTTTTTTTTTGGGTGAACACCTGGAAGTCGTTAGTTGTTTTTTTTTTTTTTGGATGAACACCTGGAAGTCGTTAGTTTTTTCTTTTTTTGGGTGAACACCTGGAAGTCGTTAGTTTTTTTTTGGGTGAACACCTGGAAGTCGTTAGTTTTTTTTTTGGGTGAACACCTGGAAGTCGTTAGTTTTTTTTTTGGGTGAACACCTGGAAGTCGTTAGTTTTTTTTTGGGTGAACACCTGGAAGTCGTTAGTTTCTTTTTTGGGTGAACACCTGGAAGTCGTTAGTTTCTCTTTTTTGGGTGAACACCTGGAAGTCGTTAGTTTTTTTTTTGGGTGAACACCTGGAAGTCGTTAGTTTCTCTTTTATGGGTGAACACCTGGAAGTCGAGACAGTTTTTTCTTTTTTTTAGGTGAACACCTGGAAGTCGTTAGTTTCTCTTTTTTGGGTGAACACCTGGAAGTAGTTAGTCTTTTCTTTTTTTTGGGTGAACACCTGGAAGTCGTTAGTTTTTTCTTTTTTTTGGGTGAACACCTGGAAGTTGTTAGTTTTTTCTTTTTTTTGGGTGAACACCTGGAAGTCGTTAGTTGTTTTTTTTTTTGGGTGAACACCTGGAAGTCGTTATTTTTTTTTTTTTGGGTGAACACCTGGAAGTCGTTAGTTTTTTGGTTTTTTTTGGGTGAACACCTGGAAGTCGTTAGTTTCTCTTTTTTGGTGAACACCTGGAAGTCGTTAGTTTTTTGTTTTTTTTTGGGTGAACACCTGGAAGTCGTTAGTTTCTCTTTTTTGGGTGAACACCTGGAAGTCGTTAGTTGTTTTTTTTTTTTGGGTGAACACCTGGAAGTCGTTAGTTTTTCTTATTTGGGTGAACACCTGGAAGTCGTTAGTTGTTTTTTTTTTTTGGGTGAACACCTGGAAGTCGTTACAGTTTTCTTTTTTTTGGGTGAACACCTGGAAGTCGTTAGTTTCTTTTTTTGGGTGAACACCTGGAAGTCGTTAGTTTCTTTTTTTGGGTGAACACCTGGAAGTCGTTAGTTTTTTCTTTGTTTTAGGTGAACACCTGGAAGTCGTTAGTTTTTTCTTTTTTTGGTGAACACCTGGAAGTCGTTAGTTTTTTCTTTTTTGGGTGAACACCTGGAAGTCGTTAGTTTTTTTTGGTTTTTTTGGGTGAACACCTGGAAGTCGTTAGTTTCTTTTTTTGGTGAACACCTGGAAGTCGTTACAGATTTTTCTTTTTTTTAGGTGAACACCTGGAAGTCGTTAGTTTTTTTTTTTTTTGGGTGAACACCTGGAAATCGTTAGTTGTTTTTTTTTTTGGGTGAACACCTGGAAGTCGTTAGTTTTTTTTGTTTTTTTTTGGGTGAACACCTGGAAGTCGTTAGTTGTTTTTTTTTTTTGGGTGAACACCTGGAAGTCGTTAGTTTTTCTTTTTTGGGTGAACACCTGGAAGTCGTTAGTTTTTTTTTTGTTTTTAGGTGAACACCTGGAAGTCGTGACAGTTTTTTCTTTTTTTTAGGTGAACACACATTTTCATTATTTTCAAATTCTTGACAATGAAAAAATGAAATCATAAAACTTGTTGTACAGACGTGTGAAAAATGTAAGCTCATATTTCTAACGCAGTCATTACATGGCATCAAGAATGCCACAAAGTGTTTTTACTAAAGAAAATCTGAATGCAGGCAAACCCTCTGATGCATAATTATGATCTCTCTGTAGTTAGAAATAAGCCTCATGACATTTGCTGCATTTGGGATATGACAGGCTTCAGTCTGCTCTTTTACTGGTTTGCATCTGCAATCTTCTTCTGCTTTTTAGACAGGGCTGTGATCTCCTTGGAATTTTGAGCAATTTCCAGCCATCTTTTTGGGCGATTGGTAAAGTTACTGCCTTATCATCTCTGTTTCGGGGATTTCTCCTCCAAATAAACTGGGTTGAACCCTATTTTCTGCCCCTAGTTGTAAACACAACTCTGTGTTGATATTGAACAGAAACCCTTTTTAGATTATCTTAATTTCAATCCAGTTTTCTAGATTTGTTATCTCTAAGCACTTTAAACAGAGTATAAACAAGGTTGATATAAATTCAATTTAACCCAGTTCCAATCCAATCATCCAATTCATTGTAATCTAATTCAATCCAAATCAGCCCAGTTAATTGTAGCTGAATTTGTATTAAGCCAGTTCAGTTCCTGAGCATGCACAGGCAGGTGCATATACTAAATATGCAGTAATAATATGAACAAGCTTTGGCTCAACAGCCTTGTCAACACTGATCAGCTGCATGTTTCAGCCTCATTAATATTTACACCAGTTTCTCCCAACCGAGCCGGAGGATGATCCCGTGAAAGGCTGTCTGCACCAGCAGCTTCTTGCTCAGACAAACTCAAGAATAAAGCAGATGTCTGAGCAAAGCCACCAGGTTCAGGAAGATGTTTCATATCACAGAGGAAGAGGGATCGGTCTCACCGATGAAGTCATTGGAGCGTCCCAGGTCGTAGTCCCACACCGTCACCTCCAGCGTCTTGTTGGTCAACTCCGACAGAGAGATCTCGTAGAAAAACTCCTGCAGTGAACACAGAAAGGAGAAAATAAAGCAAAGGAACCGAGATTTTACTCAAAACAGTGACATTATTGATCCTGGTTCCACTATCTCTGACTATCATCTAATCTGATTGATAAGATAATCTTTGCCTTTTAGGTTTTTCTTGTAGTTTAGTCCTTTATGATGTTATTCTAACAGGATGTTTATCCTCAGTCACGGATATGTTGCACATTTGGAAATGACATTAGAGTCATAAACCTTCACATTTGTTGTCACTTTTCCTAAAATATAGTCTCATTTTGGAGCATTTATACCAAAATTATACCAGAACTCCTTCTTGATGTAATATCCCTGCAGGATTTGAACTGTCAGAAATACAGACGAAATGAAAACAGACACTGACCCCCCCCTAAAAAAAAAAGAAACAGGCCAGTGTGCTGTGATTGGTCGGCCCCGGTGGCCTGATCAGGCACCGCCCACGATTCTGCAATCAAAACTCAAATTTAGATCAGGAAAAACGTTTCCACGGAGAGAAGAAGCAGAGCTTTTTCCTGCAGATTGAAGAAGCCAAATGAGCAGCCAGGGTTAAATGAAAGAATAACCACGGAGGTGAAGGGGGCGAACGCCAGCTCATTAACGCCGTCACTCTGTGGGGGTGGAGCTGATGTGGAGCTCGGATCTGCCACCATCCAGTGGAAGGGTGCAGCTGGGGTTTCTTACCTCATTAAATTCAGGGTTGAGGGTCTTTTTCATCACTGCCGTTTTGTGCTTGGACTTCTTCTGTATGTCAGGCTTCAGGTATCTGACAGCAGAGAAGGAGGCAAAAGTGAGTCATTAGAATTAATTTACCCAACAAATGGTTTAGCAGCTGTGAGGAGACAGTTAATGCAGTCAAAACAAGTTAAGTGCCTCAGTCAAGGCTGCTGGTTGGAGGGAAACTGGCCTGATAATAAACATTTCTCACTTATATCACAGTATTCACAGATTTTTCAGTCTTATTTTCCATATTCAGAACCGGACACATCATTGGACTCAGCTGCCATATCTCACTGGGACAGTTTAATCGTCTGTTTGCTGGCTGGACAACACAAAAAGCCACGTTTCATGAGGCTTGTTGCAGAACTGCAGCACCAGCAGAGGAAAACTCAACAGATTGGGAGAACTTTTGTTTAACCTGGTAAAAAGAAAACCTATGTGCTCTTGTGTCCAACAACTAACTTCACTGGATCACTGGATCCGATTCAGGCCGTCACTGGAGGTCAATGAGGAGAGGAGGGTCATGTGACCTTTTTGGTCAGAGGAGGAGGAGGTCATAGGTCATCATACTAAGGAGGAGGAGACTTTTCTATTGATCCTGTGATTGGTGGAGAGATTGGCTGAGATGATAATCACCTTAGAAAGGTTTAGTTGAACATAGCCTTCATCCATGAGGATTTATCAGAACTGAGCTGAGATTCAGAAACTGGGAGGTCGTCTGATGGGAGTGTTGGGTAGCTGTGGATAACCAGGAGGAGGAGGACAGGTGGTGGTTCTCTGGGTCCAAAGCTGCAGGAAGATCTCAAGGGATCATTTCTCACTGGATCATTTCTCACTGGATCAGATCTCACTGGATCATATCTCACTGGATCATTTATCACTGGATCATTTCTCACTGGATCAGATCTCACTGGATCATTTCTCACTGGATCATTTCTCACTGGATCAGATCTCACTGGATCAGATCTCAGATCTCACTGGATCAGATCTCACAGGATCATTTCTCACTGGATCAGATCTCACAGGATCAGATCTCACTGGATCAGATCTCAGATCTCACTGGATCATTTCGCACTGGATCATTTCTCACAGGATCAGATCTCACTGGATCATTTCTCACAGGATCAGATCTCACTGGATCATTTCTCACAGGATCAGATCTCACAGGATCAGATCTCAGATCTCACTGGATCAGATCTCAGATCTCACTGGATCATTTCTCACTGGATCAGATCTCACGGAATTATTTCTCACAGGATCAGATCTCACTGGATCATTTCTCACAGGATCAGATCTCAGATCTCACTGGACCATTTCTCACTGGATCATTTCTCACAGGATCAGATCTCACTGGATCATTTCTCACTGGATCATTTCTCACAGGATCAGATCTCACTGGATCATTTCTCACTGGATCAGATCTCACTGGATCAGATCTCACAGGATCATTTCTCACAGGATCATTTCTCACAGGATCAGATCTCACTGGATCAGATCTCAGATCTCACTGGACCATTTCTCACTGGATCATTTCTCACAGGATCAGATCTCACTGGATCATTTCTCACTGGATCATTTCTCACAGGATCAGATCTCACTGGATCATTTCTCACTGGATCAGATCTCACTGGATCAGATCTCACAGGATCATTTCTCACAGGATCATTTCTCACAGGATCAGATCTCACAGGATCAGATCTCACTGGATCAGATCTCACAGGATCAGATCTCACTGGATCAGATCTCACAGGATCAGATCTCACTGGATAATTTCTCACAGGATCAGATCTCACAGGATCAGATCTCAGATCTCACTGGATCAGATCTCAGATCTCACTGGATCATTTCTCACAGGATCAGATCTCACAGGATCAGATCTCACTGGATCAGATCTCACAGGATCAGATCTCACTGGATCAGATCTCACTGGATCAGATCTCACTGGATCAGATCTCACAGGATCATTTCTCACTGGATCATTTCTCACTGGATCATTTCTCACAGGATCAGATCTCACTGGATCATTTCTCACAGGATCAGATCTCACAGGATCAGATCTCACTGGATCATTTCTCACTGGATCAGATCTCAGGAGCTGGAGCCTTCAGAGACTCAGATTGATTAAAGAGCTTAATCTGTGAGGGAAAATCCTGTTTAAAAAACACCTTTTATGTCTATTTAGATAAAAATCTCAACCCAGTTATTTGTTTTACTTTCTCAAACCTTAAAGTAAAACATTTTACTGCAGTTTATGGAATTAGTATTCAGACATTACTGTGATGCACACACACTGCAGCGTAGGTGGCGAGTCTTTTAATCTGCGTGATTAGTGATGAAACCCTTCATAACACATCAAACAGCCAGGCTTGGGTACCTCCAGCCTTCATAAAAGCTAAATATTTGCATCATGTATGGCTATGAGGCTAATTGGAAAACCATTAAAGAGAGAAAAGAAAGCGATCTGAATAAAATTACGGGATTAGAAGTGGCACCGTGTGCTTTAATTAAAGCAGTGTTTGAGTGCCCGAAGCAGTCAGCAACTCTGCAGGAACTCTTCTGATGAATCCCATAATTCACCCGTAATGATGCTGTAATTAATGATTAATTGCCCCGACTCATGTTACACACACAGTAGTAATGATGCAGCAGTGGTGTAGCGCAGGCTGTCGATAGCCACCTGGTGAGTATGTGGACTTGATCTAACGAAGGCCGATGTTCTTCAGAAGGAGTCAGAAGCAAGTTTTAGGTTTCACAAACTTCTCTTGTGTCGCTTTAACAGGAACAAGTTCATAGAGATGATCTTCAGTGTCTTCTGGAAGCTTCTGGAAGCTTCTCCAACCAGCAGGTTAAATCCGTTTACATCCTTTATCCTTTAAAAATATAAATCTGGGATTAATTTGAGGTTTTATTGAACAGAAATGAGTCCAAAGAAATGATTTTCAGAGTCTTCACTGACCAACTTCTTTGTCTTTAGAAAAAAGAAGCAAAAGTAGAATCTGCTGCAGCAACACTCAGTGAAAGCTGTTCTGGAGCCAAAGAAAGTTTATAGAATCTACAGCAACAGCTTCTGGAGCAGCAAGAAAAGTGTCACAGGAAGTGAAGAAGAAGAGAAGGAAGACAACAGGAAGTGAAGAAGAAGAGAAGGAAGACAACAGGAAGTGAAGAAGAAGAGAAGGAAGACAGCAGGAAGTGAAGAAGAAGAGAAGGAAGACAGCAGGAAGTGAAGAAGAAGAGAAGGAAGACAACAGGAAGTGAAGAAGAAGAGAAGGAAGACAGCAGGAAGTGAAGAAGAAGAGAAGGAAGACAGCAGGAAGTGAAGAAGAAGAGAAGGAAGACAACAGGAAGTGAAGAAGAAGAGAAGGAAGACAACAGGAAGTGAAGAAGAAGAGAAGGAAGACAACAGGAAGTGAAGAAGAAGAGAAGGAAGACAACAGGAAGTGAAGAAGAAGAGAAGGAAGACAGCAGGAAGTGAAGAAGAAGAGAAGGAAGACAACAGGAAGTGAAGAAGAAGAGAAGGAAGACAACAGGAAGTGAAGAAGAAGAGAAGGAAGACAGCAGGAAGTGAAGAAGAAGAGAAGGAAGACAACAGGAAGTGAAGAAGAAGAGAAGGAAGACAACAGGAAGTGAAGAAGAAGAGAAGGAAGACAAGAATAAGCATCAGATGCTGGAGAGATCAGAGGAAAAGATGCAGAGAGAAAGAATTCTTTCTTCTAACATAAGCTCGAACCTTATTGTCAGTTAGCTCCAGTTTTATCTCATTTCACTCAGAAATCTAGTTTAATGCAGCAAAACACTCTAAAAGCTGCTGTAGAGTCAAATAAAGACAGAAAGTTTATAGAATCTACAGCAACAGCTTCTGGAGCTTCTCCAAGCAGCAGGTTACCTGCTGACAGGTGAGGGTGTCAGGATTGGGTATAAAAGCAGCTTCCACCAAAGGTTCAGCCTCTCCAACAAGGATGGGTCGTGGCTCACCGCTTTGGGCCAAACTCCATCAGAGAATCATCAATAAGTTCAGGAAATATTCCTCAGAGTCAGACTGGAAAGAACTTTGGTCTTTCAGCATCTACAGAGCAGAATATTGGGAACAGATTCAGGGAGTCTGGGGAAACCTCAGTGTGGAAAGGCCAAGGACAGAAAGCCCTGTTGGATGAGCTCGGAGCCCTCAGGCAGCACTGCAGGAGAAACCGTCAGGCCACCATGATCCATACAGCCACATGGGCTCAGGAGGAGCTGGGAAAAGCATTTCCACTCAACACAGTCCACGGCTGCATCCAGAAATGTGAGCTGAAGCTGCATCACACCAGGAGGAAGCCATATATCAGCTCTGAGCAGAACCACGGCCCAGTTCTCTGGACTCCAGCTCATCTCACAGGGACAGAAAGACAGTGGACACGTGTTCTGTGGGCAGATGAGTCCACGTTTCAGCTGCTTCTGGGAGAAACTGCTGAGAAAGAGCATCCAGCTGTTCTCAGAGGAAGGTTTAAAGCAGCGTCTGTGATGGTCTGGGGCTGCAGCAGAGTCCAGGGCATGGAGGGCTTCATCTGGGTGAAGGTACCACTGATGCATGCTGGATGTTGGAGTTCTGCAGAGACAGATGCTGCCATCAAGGTGACTTCTGTGGTTATTTCAGCAGGACGATGCCAGACCTCCTTCTGCAGGACTGAACCTTTCCTTATCCTCTTCTTCAGCTTTATTTTACAGCACAGAGGAATCAGAGGTGGCAGCAGCTCACTGACACACCTGAGCTGAGCTCTAACTGCTTCTGACTGGTTACTTTCAAAGATGACATGAGGAAAAAACACTAATTGAGATGTGGACCCTGGACTGACATGCTTGTCGTTTCCTCTTCATCAGTCACTCCTCTGGAGGCTAACAGGACCCCCCCCATCCGGCTTCTGCCCCCTGTTATCTGCCAGCATCTGGGAGGAAGTGGGATGGAATATTAAACCTGCTCATTTCCTCATTTCCTCCTCAGATCTTCTGATAATTCTGAGTCCTTTAATGCTTTAAAATGAAGTAATTAATCCTGATATTTTCTTACCAGAAAGCTATCAGAGCATTGATCTCACTGATCAAATGTGGATGAGCAGAATGATGAATGTCAGAATAAGATGAAAAGAAAATGACTACCTGGTGGATTTGTGACCTCATTAAACTTCATCATGACTTTATTATCCTAATAATCATTTTAATTGAATTGCTGTTGTAATTACAGTGAAATAGATGATTAAGCATCGGGGCCGAGGTGCTCTGGGAGAGACTGAATGTGTAGTTATGTCTCGCATTAGCTTTGGTGCTCCTGGAACTGGAAACTGCACATCTGGAAAGGCTCCATCACTGCTGAAAGGTGTGAACAGATGTTAGAGCAACATCTGCCTCTTCTCCAGGGAAGTTAAACCACATCCTGCATCTGTTCCAGCTGCAGAAGAGTCCAGCTGCTGCAGGCCAGATGTTTCAAGAGTCCAGCTGCTGCAGGCCAGATGTTTCAAGAGTCCAGCTGCTGCAGGCCAGATGTTTCAAGAGTCCAGCTGCAGTCCAGATGTTTCAAGAGTCCAGCTGCAGTCCAGATGTTTCAAGAGTCCAGCTGCAGTCCAGATGTTTCAAGAGTCCTGCTGCAGTCCAGATGTTTCAAGAGTCCGGCTGCTGCGCTGACCTGCTGCAGTCCAGATGTTTCAAGAGTCCAGCTGCTGCACCGACCTGCTGCAGTCCAGATGTTTCAAGAGTCCAGCTGCTGCGCTGACCTGCTGCAGTCCAGATGTTTCAAGAGTCCAGCTGCTGCAGGCCAGATGTTTCAAGAGTCCAGCTGCAGTCCAGATGTTTCAAGAGTCCGGCTGCTGCACTGACCTGCTGCAGTCCAGATGTTTCAAGAGTCCTGCTGCAGTCCAGATGTTTCAAGAGTCCAGCTGCTGCAGTCCAGATGTTTCAAGAGTCCAGCTGCTGCTCTGACCTGCTGCAGTCCAGATGTTTCAAGAGTCCAGCTGCTGTGCTGACCTGCTGCAGTCCAGATGTTTCAAGAGTCCAGCTGCTGCAGGCCAGATGTTTCAAGAGTCCAGCTGCAGTCCAGATGTTTCAAGAGTCCGGCTGCTGCACTGACCTGCTGCAGTCCAGATGTTTCAAGAGTCCTGCTGCAGTCCAGATGTTTCAAGAGTCCAGCTGCTGCAGTCCAGATGTTTCAAGAGTCCAGCTGCTGCTCTGACCTGCTGCAGTCCAGATGTTTCAAGAGTCCAGCTGCTGCTCTGACCTGCTGCAGTCCAGATGTTTCAAGAGTCCTGCTGCAGTCCAGATGTTTCAAGAGTCCAGCTGCTGCTCTGACCTGCTGCAGTCCAGATGTTTCAAGAGTCCAGCTGCTGCTCTGACCTGCTGCAGTCCAGATGTTGCACCACCTGGATACTTTTAGATTGAACAAAGAAGACCCAGACAGACCGGACTGGGACAGAATTCTTCTGCCAGAGGTCCAGCAGCTGGTCTCCTCAGTTCCAGATGTTTGCAGATGTTGTTAAAAGAAGAGGCGATGCTGCACACTGGGAAACATGATTTTGAGATGATAAAAGTGATTATTTCAGGTCTAATTAATGAGATTTAGAAAGTTCCTGAGTTGTTCTCAGATTAATGACGTCCATCAGATGGAAAACCGGTGAAGCTCCATTCCAGTTCAGACTCTGATCTTTACAGGAAGAGAAACTGCAGCTGATTCTAAAACCAGTAAATCTCATTTGCATTTCCCTAAACCGTCTGTTTTCACTTGCCTTCATGTTTCTGAGATTAGCAGAAAAACCGCCTTCCTCTCCAAAGAGAACATCCCCGAGTGTTGGGGGAAACAAAAGCAAGAAGAGGCTATAAAACCCTGCCAGAGCTGCAGCCCGTTCCCTCTTTTCACTCATTCCCCTTCCTGCTGGGACACATGTGCTGTTTTTGTTTCAATAACACAGTTAATAAGACGGTAAAAGTGCAGCTTTTTAATTGTTTCTCAACACCAAGCAGCTGCACCAACTGGGTGGTGCATGCTTGGCAGGTTCCGGCTGATGTATATATCTCTGTGAATCTATTCCAGAGGACGTGAGGACGCAGTTCGCTTCTCCTGCAGGTGGATCGGCAGCTAAAGTCAGCTAAAGTCAGCTAAAGTCAGCTAAAGTCAGCTAAAGTCAGCTAAAGTCAGCTAAACTCAGCTAAAGTCAGCTAAAGTCAGCTAAACTCAGCTAAACTCAGCTAAAGTCAGCTAAAGTCAGCTAAAGTCAGCTAAACTCAGCTAAAGTCAGCTAAAGTCAGCTAAACTCAGCTAAAGTCAGCTAAAGTCAGCTAAAGTCAGCTAAACTCAGCTAAAGTCAGCTAAAGTCAGCTAAACTCAGCTAAAGTCAGCTAAAGTCAGCTAAACTCAGCTAAAGTCAGCTAAAGTCAGCTAAAGTCAGCTAAACTCAGCTAAAGTCAGCTAAAGTCAGCTAAAGTCAGCTAAACTCAGCTAAAGTCAGCTAAAGTCAGCTAAACTCAGCTAAAGTCAGCTAAAGTCAGCTAAACTCAGCTAAAGTCAGCTAAACTCGGCTAAACTAAGCTAAAGTCAGCTAAACTCAGCTAAAGTCGGCTAAACTCAGCTAAAGTCAGCTAAACTCAGCTAAAGTCGGCTAAAGTCAGCTAAACTGAGCTAAAGTCAGCTAAAGTCAGCTAAACTCAGCTAAACCCAGCTAAAGTCAGCTAAACTCAGCTAAACTCAGCTAAACTCAGCTAAACTCTGCTAAACTCAGCTAAACTCAGCTAAACTCAGCTAAAGTCAGCTAAACTCAGCTAAAGTCAGCTAAACTCAGCTAAAGTCAGCTAAACTCAGCTAAAGTCAGCTAAACTCAGCTAAAGTCAGCTAAACTAAAAAGAAATAACAGGATGGAAGTTTCCATGAAGCTGAGGAGGAGGCAGCAGAACTGAATCTTTAATTAACTTTAGCCATGAATCGACGTCAGATCTGAAGTTTAAACGACTCGATTAAAATCAATGAGACGCACACACTTCCAGACAGAAATATGCCGAAATCTGTTGTGTTTTCTCCTCTCTGCCATGTTTCCTTCCTCTGGACTGCAGTGCATTCTGGGATATGAGGCTGCGCCATGAACACATCAGACAGAATATGAGACCTCTAGTGGCCGTGAGAGCAACTGCAGGTGCAGTGTAAAAATTACGTTCCATTTCTAACTGTGACCAATGATGTTCCCAATGACAGTCTTTGTTCTTTGTTATTACATGTTATTACATGTTATTACACGTTATTACATGTTATTACACGTTATTATATGTTATTATATGTTATTACATGTTATTACATGTTATTATATGTTATTACATGTTATTACATGTTATTACATGTTATTACATGTTATTACATGTTATTATATGTTATTACATGTTATTACATGTTATTATATGTTATTATATGTTATTACATGTTATTATATGTTATTATATGTTATTACATGTTATTATATGTTATTACACGTTGTTATATGTTATTACATGTTCTTATATGTTATTACATGTTATTACATGTTCTTATATGTTATTACACGTTGTTATATGTTATTACATGTTCTTATATGGTATTATATGTTATTCAGTTTCACTTCCCTTCAACTCTTTTGCAGTCATGAAAGAAGAAATAAGAAGGTAGAAGTTTACATTTTGACGTAGGGGTCGGAGAAGCCGTTGACGTCCATGGCAGCCAGGTGGGCACAGCGTTTCACGCCCACACAGAGGCCGCCGCTGCGACGGCCTTCGCCGCCTCGACCTCCCTCGACGTCGGCGTCCGCCGGGCTGACTGGAGGCAGAAACTGCAGCGAGAGAAGAAGACGACCTCTTTCCTCCAGGCTGTGCAGCTGTTCGTTCTCCCACTGCAGACAAGATTGGATCAAACGGATTAGTTTAATCAGGTCAGTTAAAGGTTACTTTAGTTAGTTTATTCTAGTTTAGTTTATTCAGGTGAGTAATCTGATCAATCTCACCTTGAGTGAGTGATAAAGTGAGTGACTTTTAAAATTATCACTGTAATCTGATTACTTTGATAAGACGACTGTAATCTGATTTCTTCCTGCATGAAAGTGTTTCATATTTTCAACGTTATTTTTAACACTGGGATTTCTGTTGTGTTAAGATTTCAGCGGAATTTCTCATTACTGACCGATTTAAGAAGTTTCAGCTAAGATTTATCTGCGAGCCAGATACAGTCATGAGAAGAGCTGCATCTGGCAGGCCTGAAAATGTTCCACCTTCTCAGGCTCCTCACAAAAGTGTGCAGCCCTAACATCTGCCACATCTGGATTATTTCATCTCTCACCCTGCTTCCCTGCTTTGTACCAAACCAGATTTCTCAAAAATTGTTTTTCTAACTCATTGATATTTTATGGGCTTGGAAACTCCAAACTGGGGCCCATCATTTCTCAGGTGGGAGAAGTTTCACCACATTTCTGTGAACGTCAGTGACTCAACATGCAGAAACGCTGCTCTGTGACGTGGCCAAACCAAAGGTTCCCAGCAGAGGAGGCCGTGTGCAGCCAGATATGAGGACAGAAGGTCAAACAGCCGTCACCTGCACCTGACAGCGCTCATTAAAACTCGTCTCACTGCAGGTCTGTCATTTGATCTCTGTGCAGCAGAGGTGAGCAGATCGATAGTTTAATCCTCCATCTTTGTCTCTCCCACTCTCTTTCCCTTCCGTTTCCTATTAGCTCTGTCCATCACCCGCCGGTCCTCATTACAGACGAGCTCACAGCTTATCAGGCGGCCCTCATCCTCCTCCGCACGCCGACCTTTCACCACAAAGACAAAAGCTTTACTTCTAATATGTTTGAACTTCAGAAAAAGAGTAACGGATGTTTTCAGAGCATCTGTGCTCAGCGCTTCCTGCAGTTTCAGTTGGTTTTCGGCTCCAGAACAACTGCTGCTGCTGCAGAGGAAAACACCTCAAAATAAGCTAATGGATGGCTTCGGGTTTCTCCAGTTGGTGGGAGACGCTTTTCCGAAGATGGACCCTGAATGAGACGGAAACATGTGTAAAGTCAGACTGCATCCAATCCTCACTTCAATGGAACAGCTTCCTGCTGCAGGAAATGTCATCGGGCTGCAGGGTGAGCGCCTGACGGACAGCCGGTGCACGCCGCCTCCATCAGAGTCAGACCTCCATGTTTGAAAGTAAAGGTCTGAGGGCTTCAGAGGGCGTCCTGACAGCTGGGGAGGGTTTAAAATCTGCTGTTTGATGTGTGGCAGCAGACTGACAAGCGCTCAGAGAGCCGTCCGTCTCCTGCTTCCTGCACACAGCCGTGGGAACGCATAACGACTGCTTTACACGTGCGTTATGATGTGCATGTAGCCGCTTAACGAGCATCTATGTGGCTTTATTTTAAAGAGTGCTTGTATGGGTGGAATGTGACATAAAGTCGAAGTTTAATGTCCAAACAGATGAAGGCAGCGTGGGCCGCGGTGTCCTCATTAGGGTGGTAAAGCCCAGCCTGTCCAAGATATGTCCAGAAACATGCACAAGATCAAGGCGTGTGAGTATTTTCTGTGTCATCGTGCCTTCAGGCGGTGAAGAGAGGAAAATGTTCTCTGAGATGAGCCGAAAACAGGCTCTGATGAAGTCTGAAGCAAAGTGGAGGGAAAAAGTTTCCTTTTTAAATCGTCTTCCAGCCGTCCCTCTAACGTTAGCTTCCTCTGCAGCAGAGTTAGCTTAAACCTAAAGTGTGGGCCCACCAGCTTAAATTCAAAGTTTGGTTAATGCCGTCCCTCTAACGTTAGCTTCTTCTGCGGCAGAGTTAGCTTAAACCTAAAGTGTGGGCCCACCAGCTTAAATCCAAAGTTTGGTTGATGCGGTCCCTCTAACGTTAGCTTCCTCTGCGGCAGCGTTAGCTTAAACCTAAAGTGTGGGCCCACCAGCTTAAATTCAAAGTTTGGTTAATGCCGTCCCTCTAACGTTAGCTTCTTCTGCGGCAGAGTTAGCTTAAACCTAAAGTGTGGGCCCACCAGCTTAAATCCAAAGTTTGGTTGATGCGGTCCCTCTAACGTTAGCTTCCTCTGCAGCAGAGTTAGCTTAAACCTAAAGTAGGGCCCACCAGCTTAAATCCAAAGTTTGGTTGATGCGGTCCCTCTAACGTTAGCTTCCTCTGCTGCAGAGTTAGCTTAAACCTAAAATGTGGGCCCACCAGCTTAAATTCAAAGTTTGGTTTATGCCGTCCCTCTAACGTTAGCTTCTTCTGCGGCAGAGTTAGCTTAAACCTAAAGTGTGGGCCCACCAGCTTAAATTCAAAGTTTGGTTTATGCCGTCCCTCTAACGTTAGCTTCCTCTGCAGCAGAGTTAGCTTAAACCTAAAGTGTGGGCCCACCAGCTTAAATTCAAAGTTTGGTTTATGCCGTCCCTCTAACGTTAGCTTCCTCTGCAGCAGAGTTAGCTTAAAGCTAAAGTGTGGGCCCACCAGCTTAAATCCAAAGTTTGGTTGATGCGGTCCCTCTAACGTTAGCTTCCTCTGCAGCAGAGTTAGCTTAAACCTAAAGTGTGGGCCCACCAGCTTAAATCCAAAGTTTGGTTGATGCGGTCCCTCCCTCTAACGTTAGCTTCCTCTGCAGCAGAGTTAGCTTAAACCTAAAGTAGGGCCCACCAGCTTAAATCCAAAGTTTGGTTGATGCGGTCCCTCTAACGTTAGCTTCCTCTGCAGCAGAGTTAGCTTAAACCTAAAGTGTGGGCCAACCAGCTTAAATTCAAAGTTTGGTTTATGCCGTCCCTCTAACGTTAGCTTCCTCTGCAGCAGAGTTAGCTTAAACCTAAAGTGTGGGCCCACCAGCTTAAATCCAAAGTTTGGTTGATGCGGTCCCTCTAACGTTAGCTTCCTCTGCAGCAGAGTTAGCTTAAACCTAAAGTGTGGGTCCACCAGCTTAAATCCAAAGTTTGGTTGATGCGGTCCCTCTAACGTTAGCTTCCTCTGCAGCAGAGTTAGCTTAAACCTAAAGTGTGGGCCCACCAGCTTAAATCCAAAGTTTGGTTTATGCGGTCCCTCTAACGTTAGCTTCCTCTGCAGCAGAGTTAGCTTAAACCTAAAGTGTGGGCCCACCAGCTTAAATCCAAAGTTTGGTTGATGCGGTCCCTCTAACGTTAGCTTCCTCTGCAGCAGAGTTAGCTTAAACCTAAAGTAGGGCCCACCAGCTTAAATCCAAAGTTTGGTTGATGCGGTCCCTCTAACGTTAGCTTCCTCTGCAGCAGAGTTAGCTTAAACCTAAAGCCACCAGCTCACCCAACAGCGGTTTACTTTAAGCACAACACGACTGTTCACTGTCCAAAAACAGCAAAGAGCTTTTAATCTGCTCCCTCACAGCCCGGCTGTGATGCCTCACATCTGCTTACATCACATCTGTCCTACATTCAGACCCAAAGCTGATCAAATGCACCAGAACTTCTAGTTTTCATCAAACATTTCCATTTCCAGCAGGACGGCTGTAGAAATGAAGCAGCTCCAGAGTTAACAGTCTCTGTAAACTCTTTCTTTTCAGCCTGCAGCTGATGGCATTTAACAGTCCTCTGAGGAGGAAATGAGAGTGAATCGGTTCTACCTGATAGAATGAGCTGTTTGAAGCTCATCTTGTCATCAGGATAAACTTTCATTTATAAATCAATCATGTAAGTTGTTCCACTTATAAAAGGATCATAAATACTCCTCAAACTCTGCTTTTCTGCTGTTTCATCGCAGCTAAAATAAACCGTTTTGAGCCGTTTTAAAGACACTCGGGTGAAGCTCTGCGTTCAGGAAGCTGAAACCCCTGAAAGGAACGAGGCGGCGCCTCCTTCATAAAGTCATCAGGTGAAGGAGAGCGGCTCTGACTCCGAATGCTCACCGAAGGTTTTGATGTGACTCGGTGGCGTTTTCTCACATCTGTTGACTGACAACAGCTGGAGGGGACATGTCTCCTTGAGTTGGACTGACAGCTCCTAAAAAGTCACTTATATGTGTGTCAACCAAGAGCCTGATTCATATTGTTGTTTTATATCTACAGGGGGATTTAAAGGTGACATATTCTGTCCTTTTTTAACAATTTCACACAGTTTTCTGAGGGTTTATTGAGACGCTTGAGACACACTTTGGTTAAATCATGTGTTGGTTTAAGCTCAGCAGCTCTCAGCTGTTTTAACTCCTCTCTGATAACAGCCTGTTAGCTCCACCCTTTTAGGGAGGTCAGCAGGTAGTTGGATAGTTACTCTATTGATCCCAGAGGGAAACAGTTCAGCAGTTAGCTCTGAGTTAGCCATTAGCTGTAAGTTAGCAGTTAGCTGTAAGTTAGCAGTTAGCTGTAAGTTAGCAGTTAGCTGTGAGTTAGCAGTTAGCTGCTTCAATGTAGCAGCGAGAGTGAGGAGAGGGCCGGTGTTGTGTTGGAAACACACCTTAAACACAGCTGCAGGTTGTCTGAGTTACAGAACGGAACCGTTCAACTAGAAAGCTTCAGCTAACAAAGTAATGTGGTAACAATAATGTTCATCTTTCAGAAAGGAGCAGCAGTAACTCCTTAGAAGTTGGTGTACGTCATCTTCATTAGCTAAGCTGTTAGCGTTAGCTTCAGCTAACAAAGTAATGTGGTAACAATAATGTTCATCTTTCAGAAAGGAGCAGCAGTAACTCCTTAGAAGTTGGTGTACGTCATCTTCATTAGCTAAGCTGTTAGCGTTAGCTGCTGCTAAAGGAAGAAATAAATCATAAATAAACCATGAGGAGTTATTTCTCAGATGCTTCCATTTCCCTGCTCTGAAGTTCAGGCTCTGAGAGCTGGAACTGATCCTCTTTGTGGCTCAGTTCCTTCAGTCCAGCGTTGAACTGGACCAAGTTGTTAAAACAGTGGGATGAAAAGTGTTTGCTGCACATTCACAGTCTTTAGCTAACTCTGCTGGAACATTAGCCTCAGATATAGTTTAGCCACTGGGCTCTTATATCCTCTGAGGCTGCTGCTGGATGGAAGATGCATGCTCCTCAGTGCAGCTGACAGCAGAACATTTCCACCAGAAGCTGGCTTCATCCGTCCAGCAGGGTGGATGTGAGTGGGCGGGGCTTAGCAGAGGAGGCGGAGCCAACTTAAGGAGTGACGTACTTTAGAAATGAAAATCAGAACGGCTCGTTAAAGGAGGAACTTTCACACAAAGGGGACTAAATAAATACCAGGGTTGTGTTTTTGGGGAGTTTTACACCTGCTGGTGACTTCAGACGCCCTGATATCTGCTCCCAGGAGCAGGAAGAAGGAGTTTTACCCTTCAGACGCCCTGATATATGCTCCCAGGAGCAGGAAGAAGGAGTTTTACCCTTCAGATGCCCTGATATATGCTCCCAGGAACAGGAAGAAGGAGTTTTACCCTTCAGATGCCCTGATATATGCTCCCAGGAGCAGGAAGAAGGAGTTTTACACAATATGGCACCTTTAAAACCTCTATTGGTTGTTTTTTTCCTCTTACATGCAGCTGGCAACATGATAAATGTCCCCAGTGGAGCATAAATAAAGTATTTTTTCATTTGATTTAATTAAATTTAAAGTGTATTGTGATGCACAATAAATCCTGATGCTAATGAGACACATTTTTAGCTGCCAATTAGTTTAATGAGATTTTAAAATACAAAACAGGGACAATTTCTCATCAAATGAATCTGTTTCCAGCTTATCAGTGGAGAAAAAGCCCAAAACGGAGAGAAAATGTAATCCTCCCGAAGCACTGAGCTGCTGTTTGTTGTCAGGTGTTAGTTCTGCATCCAGCTGCTGCCACATCAGCCCTGACAGACCAGGCTGAAAGCTGCGTCATTAGGGAAAGCTGCTGGTTGTCTCCGTGCTGAGGTCAATTGGCTGAAAACGCAGACGGAAAAACACCTCTCCTGCTCCCGTCTTTGTCCAAACACCTGCGCGGCTAATGAGCTCGGCTGGAGAAACACGAGCTTCGTCTGAGCCTCACGAGTCACCAGGTTCAGAACCAGACGCCTCGTTTCCGTCTAACAAGAAGTTAAAGTGAGAAGTTTCACTCAAACATCTTCAGATCTGACTGGAAGCGCTGGGTCCACCGGTCCTGGTGCAGAACACAGAGTCGGTCTGGGTTAATGCAGCCCCCCCGGCGCCCTGCTCAGCCACCTTTCTGCACCTCCTCACCTCACTGATGTGGAACATCATTGAACTGATGTCCCGAACAAAGCGGATTTAAAGGGTTACGCCCCAGTAAAGGTGACACCTTTTATTGCTTCATGTTGTTACCATTTCTATTTAGGCGGATTTAAAGGGTTACGCCCCAGTAAAGGTGACACCTTTTATTGCTTCATGTTGTTACCATTTCTATTTAGGCGGATTTAAAGGGTTACGCCCCAGTAAAGGTGACACCTTTTATTGCTTCATGTTGTTACCATTTCTATTTAGGCGGATTTAAAGGGTTACGCCCCAGTAAAGGTGACACCTTTTATTGCTTCATGTTGTTACCATTTCTATTTAGGCGGATTTAAAGGGTTACGCCCCAGTAAAGGTGACACCTTTTATTGCTTCATGTTGTTACCATTTCTATTTAGGCGGATTTAAAGGGTTACGCCCCAGTAAAGGTGACACCTTTTATTGCTTCATGTTGTTACCATTTCTATTTAGGCGGATTTAAAGGGTTACGCCCCAGTAAAGGTGACACCTTTTATTGCTTCATGTTGTTACCATTTCTATTTAGGCTACCACTTCGCTGAGGCCCCTAAACTAAGCACGGCGTGAGAAACTGACGACACAAAACACTGAAACATAAAAAGCTCACATTCACCAACATGTCTACATCTCTGAGGTACACCAAACAAACGCAGGATACGGGAGGCAGCCACGATAAACAGGATCAGTTAACTGTTTTTAGCTGTATTTATTTAAGGCTTCGGGAGGCAAATCACTTGCTTCATATTGTTATAATTGGCTTTGATCTTAGACATTATAAGTTCATATTCTGTATTTTACTAAATAATGTTCCTAGCTGGTACTTTTCCACTCTGCTGCACAATAGATGACCTTAAAATAGGTCCAAGACCTTAGAATGACATAAACAACTGGGTCAGACAGAACATCTGTATTGGAGCAGATAGGTCTGGTACATTAGATCCGAGCCTAAAACAGTTTAAATCCGAGCCTAAAACAGTTTAAATCTGAGCCTAAAACAGTTTTCTCACATCCAAAGAACACAACAAGGACAGTGTTTGGCCTGATCATGCCACTAAAAACTGGCCAATTATACTCTGACAGGTGTGAATACAACCTCTGTGAGATAAAGATGAATATAAATATGAAATGTTATCATATCTCGTGAACTTTTCCTTTAAATTGAGCTGCTTTCAGGACACTTTTCCACCAGATAACATTAGGATCTGAACTCCTGAAGCTCTCGGATCATTCAAACTCTTCGTGTAACCACACACAGATGCATTTTCATATTCTGTATCTTCCTAAATAATCTATGTTCCCAGCTGGTACTTTTCCACTCTGCTGCACAATAGATGACCTTAAAAAGGTAAAAAGACCTTAGAATGACATAAACAACTGGGTCAGACAGAACATCTGTATTGGAGCAGATAGGTCTGGTACATTAGATCCGAGCCTAAAACAGTTTAAATCCGAGCCTAAAACAGCCTAAATCCGAGCCTAAAACAGTTTAAATCCGAGCCTAAAACAGTTTAAATCCGAGCCTAAAACAGTTTAAATCCGAGCCTAAAACAGCCTAAATCCGAGCCTAAAACAGTTTAAATCCGAGCCTAAAACAGTTTAAATCCGAGCCTAAAACAGTTTAAATCCGAGCCTAAAACAGTTTAAATCCGAGCCTAAAACAGTTTAAATCCGAGCCTAAAACAGTTTAAATCTGAGCCTAAAACAGTTTAAATCCGAGCCTAAAACAGTTTAAATCCGAGCCTAAAACAGTTTAAATCCGAGCCTAAAACAGTTTAAATCCGAGCCTAAAACAGTTTAAATCCGAGCCTAAAACAGTTTAAATCCGAGCCTAAAACAGTTTAAATCCGAGCCTAAAACAGTTTAAATCCGAGCCTAAAACAGTTTAAATCCGAGCCTAAAACAGTTTAAATCTGAGCCTAAAACAGTTTAAATCCGAGCCTAAAACAGCCTAAATCCGAGCCTAAAACAGTTTAAATCCGAGCCTAAAACAGTTTAAATCCGAGCCTAAAACAGCCTAAATCCGAGCCTAAAACAGTTTAAATCCGAGCCTAAAACAGTTTAAATCCGAGCCTAAAACAGTTTAAATCTGAGCCTAAAACAGTTTAAATCTGAGCCTAAAACAGTTTAAATCAGAGCCTAAAACAGTTTAAATCTGAGCCTAAAACAGTTTAAATCCGAGCCTAAAACAGTTTAAATCCGAGCCTAAAACAGTTTAAATCCGAGCCTAAAACAGTTTAAATCCGAGCCTAAAACAGTTTAAATCCGAGCCTAAAACAGTTTAAATCCGAGCCTAAAACAGTTTAAATCCGAGCCTAAAACAGTTTAAATCCGAGCCTAAAACAGTTTCTCACATCCAAAGAACACAACAAGGACAGCAGCTGGCCTGATCAGGCCACTAAAAACTGGCCAATTATACTCTGAGAAGTGTGAAAACAACCTCTGTGAGATAAAGCTTGTTATTGGGCTTCCAATGAAAGGATCGGGCTAACGTTTGAGAGGATATAAATATGAAATGTTTCCGGATATCGGGGCTCGGCCTGACGGATTTCCTCTGAGTCCAGCTGCAATATACTTTACTATGTGACCACTAATAAATACTTTATTTAATAAACTATTTCTCCAGCTTGTTCCTGGGCTTCCAATGAAAGAATCAGGCTAACGTTTGTTGCTTTCAGCAGCTTTAGCTCCTGCATCCAGAAATAAACGTCATCCCTGCGGTTCGACAGGAAGTGACAGACTAACAACTGGAAGCTCAATCCCGTCCTGAACCTGGGAGTCCTGCTGAGAGCATCTTCTCACCTGCAGTTTATGGACTCCCAGAGGTCTTTCAGAAGTCCAGGAGCTGCTCAGAAATATGTGAAGTTGTTTCATCTTGTGGCGGTTTAATTCACTGGAATGATCCCAGTTAGGGAGCGTATAATGAGAACTAATTCAGATAATGGCTTTCACTCCACTCTGCTGCTATTATCTGCCCACATGGAGAGGAGTGATGACAAGGAGCCGGGCTGAGGAGCACAGACTGAAAATGAGCTTCTGAAAATAGGTCCAAATACTCTGTATACAGTCCTGTGAGGATGGAAGTACCTTTAACTCTTTACATATCAGCACATAACGGGAAATAATGTCGTCCCCAGCTGGTCTTAGAGGAGGTAAAAACAACCTCAGATGGACAGAGACGCTCACTGAGAAGGCTGATCAATGCACTGATCAACTGATCATCAGTAGGTGTGAAATCCTCCATAAAAGGTCAGTTTGCTGCTCTACAGGCCTTTTCTAACTGTGACCTTTAACTTTTAACATGCTAACTGAGGCATGTTAAAGGAGGAAAGACACCAGCAATGATCTCAGAGAAGCAGCTGCTGCTGCCCATCAGTCTGGGAAGGGTTATAAGGCCATTTCCAGACTATCTGGAGTCCATCATTCTACAGAGAGAAAGATTATTCACAAGTGGAAAAGATTCAGGACAGCTGTCAATCTTCCCAGGAGTGGACGTCCCAGCAAGTTCACCCCAAGGTGAAGAAGCCCAGAGCTACATCTCAGACTCTACAGGCCTCAGTTAGCATGCTAAAGGTTAAAGGTCACCCCAAGGTGAAGAAGCCCAGAGCTACATCTCAGACTCTACAGGCCTCAGTTAGCATGTTAAAGGTTAAAGGTCACCCCAAGGTGAAGAAGCCCAGAGTTACATCTCAGACTCTACAGGCCTCAGTTAGCATGCTAAAGGTTAAAGGTCACCCCAAGGTGAAGAAGCCCAGAGCTACATCTCAGACTCTACAGGCCTCAGTTAGCATGTTAAAGGTTAAAGGTCACCCCAAGGTGAAAAAGCCCAGAGCTACATCTCAGACTCTACAGGCCTCAGTTAGCATGCTAAAGGTTAAAGGTCACCCCAAGGTGAAAAAGCCCAGAGCTACATCTCAGACTCTACAGGCCTCAGTTAGCATGTTAAAGGTTAAAGGTCACCCCAAGGTGAAAAAGCCCAGAGCTACATCTCAGACTCTACAGGCCTCAGTTAGCATGCTAAAGGTTAAAGGTCACCCCAAGGTGAAAAAGCCCAGAGCTACATCTCAGACTCTACAGGCCTCAGTTAGCATGTTAAAGGTTAAAGGTCACCCCAAGGTGAAAAAGCCCAGAGCTACATCTCAGACTCTACAGGCCTCAGTTAGCATGTTAAAGGTTAAAGGTCACCCCAAGGTGAAAAAGCCCAGAGCTACATCTCAGACTCTACAGGCCTCAGTTAGCATGCTAAAGGTTAAAGGTCACCCCAAGGTGAAAAAGCCCAGAGCTACATCTCAGACTCTACAGGCCTCAGTTAGCATGTTAAAGGTCGAAGGTCATGACAGCACAGTTAGAAAAAGACTGAACAAGGATGGCTTGTTTGGAAGGGCTGCAGGAGAAAGCCTCTTCTCTCTAAAAAGAACATGGCAGCACAGCTTAGGTTTGCAAAGCTGCATCTGAACAAAGCTCAAGACTTCTGGAACAATGTCCTTTGGACAGACCAGAGCAAAGTGGAGATGTTTGGTCCTAATGCACAGCAGCACGTTTGGAGGAAACCAAACACAGCATATCAGCACAAACACCTCATACCAGCTGTCAAGCACGGTGGTGGAGGGCTGATGATCTGGGCTGGTTCTGCAGCCACAGGACCTGGGCACCTTGCAGTCATTGAGTCCACCATGAACTCCTCTGGATACCAAAGTATTCTAGAGTCAAATGTGAGGCCATCTGTCCCACAGCTAAAGCTGGGCTGAAACTGGCTCATCAACAGGACAAAGATCCCAAACACAGCAGCAGATCTACAGCAGAATGTGGGAAAAAGAACAGAATCAAGGTGTTGCAATGGTCCAGTCAGAGTCCAGACCTCAGCCTGACTGAAATGCTGTGGTGGGACCTTAAGAGAGCTGTGCAGAAACCAATGCTGCAAACCTCAATGAGCTGAAGCAGCGCTGGAGAGAAGAGGGCCGAGATTCCTCCAGAACCATGAGAGAGACTGATAACGTCCCACAGGAAACCATCACTGCAGCTCACTGCTGCTGAAGCTGCTGGATCAGGGGTTCACTTAGTTTTACTCACTGCTGCTGAAGCTGCTGGATCAGGGGTTCACTTAGATTTACACTCACTGCTGCTGGATCAGGCTCCATCAAAGCCAAAAGGTATCAACAGGTGTTAGAGCAACATCTGCACTAACCTGCTGCAGTCCAGGTGTTTCACCACCTGGAAAAATCTGGTCTGACCTGCTACAGTCCAGGTGTTTCACCACCTGGAAACATCTGCACTAACCTGCTATAGTCCAGGTGTTTCACCACCTGGAAACATCTGGACTGACCTGCTGCAGTCCAGGTGTTTCACCACCTGGAAAAATCTGGTCTGACCTGCTACAGTCCAGGTGTTTCACCACCTGGAAACATCTGCACTAACCTGCTATAGTCCAGGTGTTTCACCACCTGGAAACATCTGCACTAACCTGCTATAGTCCAGGTGTTTCACCACCTGGAAACATCTGCACTAACCTGCTATAGTCCAGGTGTTTCACCACCTGGAAACATCTGGTCTGACCTGCTATAGTCCAGGTGTTTCACCACCTGGAAACATCTGGTCTGACCTGCTATAGTCCAGGTGTTTCACCACCTGGAAACATCTGCACTGACCTGCTATAGTCCAGGTGTTTCACCACCTGGAAACATCCTGACTAACCTGCTGCAGTCCAGGTGTTTCACCACCTGGAAACATCTGGACTGACCTGCTGCAGTCCAGGTGTTTCACCACCTGGAAACATCTGGTCTGACCTGCTGCAGTCCAGGTGTTTCACCACCTGGAAACATCTGGTCTGACCTGCTGCAGTCCAGGTGTTTCACCACCTGGAAACATCTGCACTGACCTGCTATAGTCCAGGTGTTTCACCACCTGGAAACATCTGCACTGACCTGCTGCAGTCCAGGTGTTTCACCACCTGGAAACATCTGGTCTGACCTGCTGCAGTCCAGGTGTTTCACCACCTGGAAACATCTGCACTGACCTGCTGCAGTCCAGGTGTTTCACCACCTGGAAACATCTGGACTGACCTGCTGCAGTCCAGGTGTTTCACCACCTGGAAACATCTGGACTAACCTGCTGTAGACCAGGTGTTTCACCACCTGGAAACATCTGGACTAACCTGCTGTAGTCCAGGTGTTTCACCACCTGGAAACATCTGGTCTGACCTGCTACAGTCCAGGTGTTTCACCACCTGGAAACATCTGGACTAACCTGCTGTAGTCCAGGTGTTTCACCACCTGGAAACATCTGGTCTGACCTGCTACAGTCCAGGTGTTTCACCACCTGGAAACATCTGGTCTGACCTGCTACAGTCCAGGTGTTTCACCACCTGGAAACATCTGGTCTGACCTGCTACAGTCCAGGTTTTTCACCACCTGGAAACATCTGGACTAACCTGCTGTAGTCCAGGTGTTTCACCACCTGGAAACATCTGGACTAACCTGCTGTAGTCCAGGTGTTTCACCACCTGGAAACATCTGGACTGACCTGCTGTAGTCCAGGTGTTTCACCACCTGGAAACATCTGGACTGACCTGCTACAGTCCAGGTGTTTCACCACCTGGAAACATCTGGACTAACCTGCTACAGTCCAGGTGTTTCACCACCTGGAAACATCTGGACTGACCTGCTACAGTCCAGGTGTTTCACCACCTGGAAACATTTAAATAAAACAAAGAAGAGCCAGGAATCCTCTATCAGACGGAAACGGGACAACATTCCTCTGCCAGAGGCCCAGCAGCCGCTCTCCTCAGTTCCAGATGTTTCCAGATGTTGTTAAAAGAAGAGGGGCTGCTGCATTCAGAGACGTGCTGCTGCCATCAGGTTCTGATATTTTTCTGAAACTAAAAACATTCGACATGTTTTCTGCAGTCTGTTCTGAATAAAATGAATTAAATGAAATGAATCAGAGGAAACAGTCCCTCACAGAGTGTCCTGATGTTATTTCGTCCAAAACATTTCGTGTGCTTCAGACACTCGGTGACAGGTCTGCCACTCAATTATTTCACCTTCATGAGGTTTTGAATCACATTACCTTCCCCTGTGGCTGGAGAAATCTAATCAGTGACCTCGTGACCCTCCTGAGAAGCAGCTGCAGAGTCTCATCAGCGCTGCTGTACGGGTTCACAAACATAACAACAGGTGATGTCACACTGTGGGAGGAGAGCCAATGAGCTCCTGCTCCAGGTCTGCTGCTCATCAGCATCCTGGCTGTTTGTTTTGGGTCTGAACAAGTGTGCAAGAGGAAGGTATCGACCCAAGATTTCACCATGTTCTCCGACTGCAAGGCTGCTTTTTATGAGCAGCTTTATTATAAAGGAGAACTTCAGGCTCCAAAGAATCAACCTCAAGAAAACTGACCCAGAATCATCCAAAAAGTTTGACGACAATCTTTAAGAGAGGACAAAGAGTCCAGTGAAAAAGTAAGAACACCCCGTCACTGAATAACTTAGAACCCTAACACTGTGCAGTAGCTGCAGCTGAACAACAAGGTGCACGTTGTGCTCGAAGCTTGTTTGGCTGATTACCAGAAGAACGACTCACCTCTGGGACGGTGTTTCCCTCGAGATGAAACAACATGGATCTGACTTGAATTGACCGGGGAATGAGCCTCCACCCAGTCTCTGTCACAGCTTGTCAATCACTGCAATAGGCTCCCGGGGATGCCAAACACTCCCATAGGCTCCCGGGGATGCCAAACACTCCCATAGGCTCCCGGGATGCCAATCACTGCAATAGGCTCCTGGGGATGCCAATCACTGCAATAGGCTCCTGGGGATGCCAATCACTCCCATAGGCTCCCGGGATGCCAATCACTCCCATAGGCTCCCGGGATGCCAATCACTGCGATAGGCTCCTGGGATGCCAATCACTCCGATAGGCTCCCGGGATGCCAATCACTGCGATAGGCTCCCGGGGATGCCAATCACTGCGATAGGCTCTTGGGATGCCAATCACTCCGATAGGCTCTTGGGATGCCAATCACTCCGATAGGCTCCGGGGATGCCAATCACTCCGATAGGCTCTTGGGATGCCAATCACTCCCATAGGCTCCCGGGGATGCCAATCACTCCCATAGGCTCCCGGGGATGCCAATCACTCCCATAGGCTCCCGGGATGCCAGTCACTCCGATAGGCTCCCGGGATGCCAATCACTGCAATAGGCTCCCGGGGATGCCAATCACTGCGATAGGCTCCCGGGGATGCCAATCACTCCGATAGGCTCCCGGGATGCCAATCACTCCGATAGGCTCCCGGGATGCCAATCACTCCGATAGGCTCCCGGGATGCCAATCACTCCGATAGGCTCCCGGGATGCCAATCACTCCCATAGGCTCCCGGGGATGCCAAACACTCCCATAGGCTCCCGGGGATGCCAATCACTGCGATAGGCTCCTGGGGATGCCAATCACTGCGATAGGCTCCGGGGGATGCCAATCACTCCAATAGGCTCCCGGGATGCCAATCACTCCGATAGGCTCCCGGGATGCCAATCACTCCGATAGGCTCCCAGGACTGCCAATCACTCCGATAGGCTCCCGGGATGCCAATCACTGCGATAGGCTCCCGGGGATGCCAATCACTGCGATAGGCTCTTGGGATGCCAATCACTCCGATAGGCTCCAGGGATGCCAATCACTCCGATAGGCTCCCGGGATGCCAAACACTCCCATAGGCTCCCGGGGATGCCAATCACTGCGATAGGCTCCTGGGATGCCAATCACTCCCATAGGCTCCAGGGATACCAATCACTCCGATAGGCTCCCGGGATGCCAATCACTCCGATAGGCTCCCGGGATGCCAATCACTCCGATAGGCTCCCGGGGATGCCAATCACTGCGATAGGCTCCTGGGATGCCAATCACTCCCATAGGCTCCAGGGATACCAATCACTCCGATAGGCTCCCGGGATGCCAATCACTCCGATAGGCTCCCGGGATGCCAATCACTCCCATAGGCTCCCGGGGATGCCAAACACTCCCATAGGCTCCTGGGGATGCCAATCACTGTGATAAACTCCCGGGGATGCCAATCACTCCAATAGGCTCCTGGGGAAGGCAATCACTACGATAGGCATAGGATGCCAAAGTTACTTTAATCAGATCCTGATTCTTCAGTGTTTGAGTGACCAAGAAAGTGTCTGACCCCCCCGGTTCACTTCATCAGTACTCAGAGAAACCCAGTCCTCACTACTGCTGACACACTGGTTTCCATTCAGCCCCGCCCCCCGTGCTCCATCTACCTCCACCTTTTCCCCGTCACCACCACCTGGTCGACCCGTTTAAAGCCCCGCCCTCTCCGACCCGTCGCTCTGAGGGAAACTTTCACCCTCTGAATCTTCATCAAACATTTTAACCAAAACTTCTTCTGTTGTTAAATATGTTTGATCAATTTTCTCAAAATTTGGACATCTTCAACATAAAAGAAACCTTATTTGACACGTTATGTTGGACTTTCAGCCTGTTTTATTCGGTATGATGGTGCTGAAAGGGTTAATCCGGCTGAATTCCCCATAAAGCTGCTCTCATTCACATATTTTTCTGTTTCTTCTGTCAGAAACTGGGACTAAAACCAGCCCATTAAGGCGTTTCCAGACTGTCGCTCTGCTCTAATAAAACCCTGATCTTATAACCACAGAATCTGACAGAATCACTGTTAAAGTAGCTCAAAGACAGCGTCTGAGCAGAGAGTTCGGCTGTATTTCATGGACCAGGACCCCCCACAGAGGAGGTTAGAGGCAGCAGGAGGTCATCCCAGACGTCTCCTCCTTCGACTCACCTTCATTTGGTGTGTTATTGCAGGTGTTACCTGGGCTTTTTTTCACCCTCTGCTTCACTTCACTGTTATTTTTAACACTTTCTTCTGATAAACTTTGTTTGTTTGATGACGCGTTCGTGTGTCTCTTTCCTATTTCATCCTTTTTTGTTAGTTTTTGGCAGTAAATGGAAGTTTGCTGTGATGGAAGTGAGTCAACATTCGTAAGATTAAACATCTAGAAGTGCAGCCCAGCCTCATGATGGAGCTTTAACCCGGTATGATCCAGGTGGGACCCCTGCTGCTGCGATTAAAGTCAGTTTGAACTCATCCACACATATTTTGAGTCCATTTGTGGGCAAATATCACTTAAATCTGTTCCCTGAACATGAAGACGGCTCCATCTTTCCTGGCTTCGGATTGATGTCAACGCAGGTCTGTGACTGGAATTCATTGACCTTTACAATAAATCAACCTTCCTGACTGTAATTAATGGGAAAAGCACACAGAAGGAGGGTAATTGAAACACCATTTCCTCCAGCCTCCGTATTTAAAACAATCCTGTGAGATTTCAGGCTGGATACAACAAAGAAGTGAGTTCCCTTCATTCATTTGTTTATTCTGAGGGTCCTGCAGCGGCGGCTTATTTACCATGACAACCGCTCTCATTAGGCGGCAGCGAACAATTGAATTTAAATGATCTTATCGGAGATTTGATGCAGATCTCACACACGAAAAACACAGCTCAGAGGAGCTGATACACACTCCGGTTTCTGTCCATTTAAACTTTAAAAGGTCAAAGTCGGCTCATGAAATCATGAGAAATTGAATCTATCTGTGTCATTCTGCTGGTTTTTCTGTTTCCAAAGGTTCGGTCGAGCGTCTCAAACAGTTTGGACGGCTCCAGGTTTCCCACTGTGCAGCAGCCCCTCTTCTTCTGACAACATCTGGAAACATCTGGAACTGAGGAGAGCAGCTGCTGGACCTTTAGGCACTAATGCAACAGCCCAGATGTTGCTCTAACACCTGTTGATACCTTTCGGCTTTGATGGAGCCTGTCCAGATGTTTCCAGCTGATAACCAGCTGGATGGTGCCTCTTCTCTTTAGTCTGGAGGCTGCAGAATCAGGTTCTTTAACCTGCATCTGACGGAGCTTTAACCTGCATCTGATGGAGCTTTAACCTGCATCTGACGGAGCTTTAAGCTGCATCTGACGGAGCTTTAACCTGCATCTGACGGAGCTTTAACCTGCATCTGACGGAGCTTTAACCTGCATCTGATGGAGCTTTAAGCTGCGTCTGATGGAGCTTTAACCTGCATCTGATGGAGCTTTAACCTGCATCTGATGGAGCTTTAAGCTGCATCTGATGGAGCTTTAACCTGCATCTGATGGAGCTTTAACCTGCATCTGATGGAACTTTAACCTGCATCTGATGGAGCTTTAACCTGCATCTGATGGAGCTTTAAGCTGCGTCTGATGGAGCTTTAACCTGCATCTGACGGAGCTTTAACCTGCATCTGATGGAGCTTTAACCTGCGTCTGAAGGAGCTTTAAGCTGCGTCTGATGGAGCTTTAACCTGCATCTGATGGAGCTTTAACCTGCATCTGATGGAGCTTTAACCTGCATCTGACGGAGCTTTAAGCTGCATCTGACGGAGCTTTAACCTGCATCTGACGGAGCTTTAACCTGCATCTGACGGAGCTTTAACCTGCATCTGATGGAGCTTTAAGCTGCGTCTGATGGAGCTTTAACCTGCATCTGATGGAGCTTTAACCTGCATCTGATGGAGCTTTAAGCTGCATCTGATGGAGCTTTAACCTGCATCTGATGGAGCTTTAACCTGCATCTGATGGAACTTTAACCTGCATCTGATGGAGCTTTAACCTGCATCTGATGGAGCTTTAAGCTGCGTCTGATGGAGCTTTAACCTGCATCTGATGGAGCTTTAACCTGCATCTGACGGAGCTTTAACCTGCATCTGATGGAGCTTTAACCTGCGTCTGAAGGAGCTTTAAGCTGCGTCTGATGGAGCTTTAACCTGCATCTGATGGAGCTTTAACCTGCATCTGATGGAGCTTTAACCCGCATCTGATGGAGCTTTAACCTGCATCTGATGGAGCTTTAACCTGCATCTGATGGAGCTTTAAGCTGCGTCTGATGGAGCTTTAACCTGCATCTGATGGAGCTTTAACCTGCATCTGATGGAGCTTTAACCTGCATCTGATGGAGCTTTAACCTGCGTCTGATGGAGCTTTAACCTGCATCTGATGGAGCTTTAACCTGCATCTGATGGAGCTTTAACCTGCATCTGATGGAGCTTTAACCTGCATCTGATGGAGCTTTAACCTGCATCTGATGGAGCTTTAACCTGACGGAGCTTTAACCTGCATCTGACGGAGCTTTAACCTGCATCTGATGGAACTTTAACCTGCATCTGATGGAGCTTTAACCTGCATCTGATGGAGCTTTAACCTGCATCTGATGGAGCTTTAACCTGCATCTGACGGAGCTTTAAGCTGCATCTGACGGAGCTTTAACCTGCATCTGACGGAGCTTTAACCTGCATCTGACGGAGCTTTAACCTGCATCTGATGGAGCTTTAAGCTGCGTCTGATGGAGCTTTAACCTGCATCTGATGGAGCTTTAACCTGCATCTGACGGAGCTTTAAGCTGCATCTGACGGAGCTTTAACCTGCATCTGACGGAGCTTTAACCTGCATCTGACGGAGCTTTAACCTGCATCTGATGGAGCTTTAAGCTGCGTCTGATGGAGCTTTAACCTGCATCTGATGGAGCTTTAACCTGCATCTGATGGAGCTTTAAGCTGCATCTGATGGAGCTTTAACCTGCATCTGATGGAGCTTTAACCTGCATCTGATGGAACTTTAACCTGCATCTGATGGAGCTTTAACCTGCATCTGATGGAGCTTTAAGCTGCGTCTGATGGAGCTTTAACCTGCATCTGATGGAGCTTTAACCTGCATCTGACGGAGCTTTAACCTGCATCTGATGGAGCTTTAACCTGCGTCTGAAGGAGCTTTAAGCTGCGTCTGATGGAGCTTTAACCTGCATCTGATGGAGCTTTAACCTGCATCTGATGGAGCTTTAACCCGCATCTGGTGGAGCTTTAACCTGCATCTGATGGAGCTTTAACCTGCATCTGATGGAACTTTAACCTGCATCTGATGGAGCTTTAACCTGCATCTGATGGAGCTTTAAGCTGCGTCTGATGGAGCTTTAACCTGCATCTGATGGAGCTTTAACCTGCATCTGATGGAGCTTTAACCTGCATCTGATGGAGCTTTAACCTGCGTCTGATGGAGCTTTAACCTGCATCTGATGGAGCTTTAACCTGCATCTGATGGAGCTTTAACCTGCATCTGATGGAGCTTTAACCTGCATCTGATGGAGCTTTAACCTGCATCTGATGGAGCTTTAAGCTGCGTCTGATGGAGCTTTAACCTGCATCTGATGGAGCTTTAAGCTGCGTCTGATGGAGCTTTAACCTGCATCTGATGGAGCTTTAAGCTGCGTCTGATGGAGCTTTAACCTGCATCTGACGGAGCTTTAACCTGCATCTGATGGAGCTTTAACCTGCGTCTGAAGGAGCTTTAAGCTGCGTCTGATGGAGCTTTAACCTGCATCTGATGGAGCTTTAACCTGCATCTGATGGAGCTTTAACCTGCATCTGACGGAGCTTTAAGCTGCATCTGACGGAGCTTTAACCTGCATCTGACGGAGCTTTAACCTGCATCTGACGGAGCTTTAACCTGCATCTGATGGAGCTTTAAGCTGCGTCTGATGGAGCTTTAACCTGCATCTGATGGAGCTTTAACCTGCATCTGATGGAGCTTTAAGCTGCATCTGATGGAGCTTTAACCTGCATCTGATGGAGCTTTAACCTGCATCTGATGGAACTTTAACCTGCATCTGATGGAGCTTTAACCTGCATCTGATGGAGCTTTAAGCTGCGTCTGATGGAGCTTTAACCTGCATCTGATGGAGCTTTAACCTGCATCTGACGGAGCTTTAACCTGCATCTGATGGAGCTTTAACCTGCGTCTGAAGGAGCTTTAAGCTGCGTCTGATGGAGCTTTAACCTGCATCTGATGGAGCTTTAACCTGCATCTGATGGAGCTTTAACCCGCATCTGGTGGAGCTTTAACCTGCATCTGATGGAGCTTTAACCTGCATCTGATGGAACTTTAACCTGCATCTGATGGAGCTTTAACCTGCATCTGATGGAGCTTTAAGCTGCGTCTGATGGAGCTTTAACCTGCATCTGATGGAGCTTTAAGCTGCGTCTGATGGAGCTTTAACCTGCATCTGATGGAGCTTTAAGCTGCATCTGACGGAGCTTTAACCTGCATCTGATGGAGCTTTAAGCTGCGTCTGATGGAGCTTTAACCTGCATCTGACGGAGCTTTAACCTGCATCTGATGGAGCTTTAACCTGCGTCTGAAGGAGCTTTAAGCTGCGTCTGATGGAGCTTTAACCTGCATCTGATGGAGCTTTAACCTGCATCTGATGGAGCTTTAACCTGCATCTGACGGAGCTTTAAGCTGCATCTGACGGAGCTTTAACCTGCATCTGACGGAGCTTTAACCTGCATCTGACGGAGCTTTAACCTGCATCTGATGGAGCTTTAAGCTGCGTCTGATGGAGCTTTAACCTGCATCTGATGGAGCTTTAACCTGCATCTGATGGAGCTTTAAGCTGCATCTGATGGAGCTTTAACCTGCATCTGATGGAGCTTTAACCTGCATCTGATGGAACTTTAACCTGCATCTGATGGAGCTTTAACCTGCATCTGATGGAGCTTTAAGCTGCGTCTGATGGAGCTTTAACCTGCATCTGATGGAGCTTTAACCTGCATCTGACGGAGCTTTAACCTGCATCTGATGGAGCTTTAACCTGCGTCTGAAGGAGCTTTAAGCTGCGTCTGATGGAGCTTTAACCTGCATCTGATGGAGCTTTAACCTGCATCTGATGGAGCTTTAACCTGCATCTGACGGAGCTTTAACCTGCATCTGATGGAGCTTTAACCTGCATCTGAAGGAGCTTTAACCTGCATCTGATGGAGCTTTAACCCGCATCTGATGGAGCTTTAACCTGCATCTGACGGAGCTTTAACCTGCATCTGACGGAGCTTTAAGCTGCATCTGACGGAGCTTTAACCTGCATCTGATGGAGCTTTAACCTGCATCTGATGGAGCTTTAACCTGCGTCTGATGGAGCTTTAACCTGCGTCTGATGGAGCTTTAACCTGCGTCTGATGGAACTTTAACCTGCATTTGATGGAGCTTTAACCTGCATCTGATGGAGCTTTAAGCTGCGTCTGATGGAGCTTTAACCTGCATCTGATGGAGCTTTAACCTGCATCTGATGGAGCTTTAACCTGCATCTGAAGGAGCTTTAACCTGCCTCTGATGGAGCTTTAACCTGCATCTGGTGGAGCTTTAACCTGCATCTGGTGGAGCTTTAGGCTGCATCTGATGGAGCTTTAAGCTGCATCTGATGGAGCTTTAACCTGCATCTGACGGAGCTTTAACCTGCATCTGACGGAGCTTTAACCTGCATCTGACGGAGCTTTAACCTGCATCTGATGGAGCTTTAACCTGCATCTGATGGAGCTTTAACCTGCATCTGATGGAGCTTTAACCTGCATCTGATGGAGCTTTAACCTGCATCTGATGGAGCTTTAACCTGCATCTGATGGAGCTTTAACCTGCATCTGACGGAGCTTTAAGCTGCATCTGATGGAGCTTTAAGCTGCATCTGATGGAGCTTTAAGCTGCATCTGATGGAGCTTTAACCTGCATCTGATGGAGCTTTAACCTGCATCTGACGGAGCTTTAACCTGCATCTGACGGAGCTTTAACCTGCGTCTGAAGGAGCTTTAACCTGCATCTGATGGAGCTTTAACCTGCATCTGATGGAGCTTTAACCTGCATCTGATGGAGCTTTAACCTGCATCTGATGGAGCTTTAACCTGCATCTGACGGAGCTTTAACCTGCGTCTGAAGGAGCTTTAAGCTGCATCTGATGGAGCTTTAACCTGCATCTGACGGAGCTTTAACCTGCATCTGAAGGAGCTTTAACCTGCATCTGATGGAGCTTTAAGCTGCATCTGATGGAGCTTTAACCTGCATCTGATGGAGCTTTAATCTGCATCTGATGGAGCTTTAACCTGCATCTGATGGAGCTTTAACCTGCATCTGATGGAGCTTTAACCTGCATCTGATGGAGCTTTAATCTGCATCTGATGGAGCTTTAACCTGCATCTGATGGAGCTTTAATCTGCATCTGATGGAGCTTTAACCTGCATCTGATGGAGCTTTAAGCTGCATCTGATGGAGCTTTAACCTGCATCTGATGGAGCTTTAACCTGCATCTGATGGAGCTTTAACCTGCATCTGACGGAGCTTTAATCTGCATCTGATGGAGCTTTAACCTGCATCTGATGGAGCTTTAATCTGCATCTGATGGAGCTTTAACCTGCATCTGATGGAGCTTTAACCTGCATCTGACGGAGCTTTAACCTGCGTCTGACGGAGCTTTAACCTGCATCTGATGGAGCTTTAAGCTGCATCTGACGGAGCTTTGAGCTGCATCTGATGGAGCTTTAACCTGCTTCTGATGGAGCTTTAACCTGCATCTGATGGAGCTTTAACCTGCATCTGATGGAGCTTTAACCTGCATCTGATGGAGCTTTAACCTGCATCTGATGGAGCTTTAGCCTGCATCTGATGGAGCTTTAGGCTGCATCTGATGGAGCTTTAACCTGCATCTGATGGAGCTTTGAGCTGCATCTGATGGAGCTTTAACCTGCATCTGATGGAGCTTTAACCTGCATCTGATGGAGCTTTAACCTGCATCTGATGGAGCTTTAGCCTGCATCTGATGGAGCTTTAACCTGCTTCTGATGGAGCTTTAACCTGCTTCTGATGGAGCTTTAACCTGCATCTGATGGAGCTTTAACCATCATAAACCATCAGATTAAAGATGAACTGATATTTTTCTCTTCCAACATTTTCTTTCTTCTATTGTGAATTAAATATTAGTTTCTCAGGTCTGTGATTAATTTAATTCTGTTTCTATTTAAATTATACTTTGTTTTCCTTGCCGTCACCTTCAGTAAACCCAGAAACTGGATGTAATATAACAGGAAAGTCTTCAACCTTTAGGAGGAAACTGTTGCAGATCGGTGTGAAGAATTTAATCAAACTGGTTTCTGAGCTGATGTTTTAACCCTCATGATGTCATAAAGTCGACCTTTAAACTAAACCTCAGATTATAAAGTTTGTGCCGAATCTAAAGAAACTTCCTCGAGTTGTTCCTGATAAATAATCTTTTGAATAAACAGAAACAGAAGCAGAAAGAAGTTAAACAGGAAGACGGAGCTGGAAAAATGAACTGAATGACGTTTAAACACAACTTTAACGGAAACATCAGGCAGCAAAGAGAGGCTGATTTCTCAGGTTACCTCTCGTAGGTAGCAGGATATTCCTCGCAGGGCTTCGCCCATGGCGGTGGGAGACGGCAGCTGGAGGAGGACAGAAGAAGAAGAAGTTTGCTGCAGAACCAAACTCAGGTGAGAAGTGTGTCTCGTGTCGTTAAAGTTACCGGAGGCGGGTGCTCCAGGCAGGTGTGGAAATGTTTGGTCAGGTTCGGTTTCACACGTTTCAGAGGAACCCGGGACTCTCCGATCAACTCATTATGAGTCAGTTTGTCCTCATCGCACACCGTCAACCTGACGGAGGAAGCAGAGGAGTCAGGAGGTACGGCAGGAGAGAGGAGACAGAGAAGGAGACAAGGGAGGAAACAAGGGAGGAAACAGGAGACAGAGGAGGAAACAAGGGAGGAAACAAGGGAGGAAACAGGAGAGGAAACAGGAGAGGAAACAGGAGACAGAGGAGGAAACAGGAGACAGAGAAGGAGACAAGGGAGGAAACAGGAGAGGAGACAGGAGACAGGGGAGGAAACAAGGGAGGAAACAGGAGAGGAAACAGGAGACAGAGGAGGAAACAGGAGAGGAAACAGGAGACAGAGGAGGAAACAGAGAAGGAAACAGGAGAGGAAACAGGAGAGGAAACAAGGGAGGAAACAGGAGAGGAAACAGGAGACAGAGGAGGAAACAGGAGACAGAGAAGGAGACAGAGAAGGAAACAGGAGAGGAAACAGGAGACAGAGAAGGAAACAAGGGAGGAAACAGGAGAGGAAACAGGAGACAGAGGAGGAGACAGAGAAGGAAACAAGGGAGGAAACAAGGGAGGAAACAGGAGACAGAGGAGGAAACAGGAGAGGAAACAGGAGACAGAGAAGGAAACAGAGAAGGAAACAAGGGAGGAAACAAGGGAGGAAACAGGAGACAGAGAAGGAAACAGAGAAGGAAACTAGGGAGGAAACAGGAGAGGAAACAGGAGAAAGGGGAGGAAACAGAGAAGGAAACAAGGGAGGAAACAGGAGAGGAGACAGGAGACAGAGAAGGAAACAGGAGACAGAGGAGGAAACAGGAGACAGGAAGTACGGGAGGAAACAGGAGACAGAGGAGGAAACAGGAGACAGAGGAGGAAACAAGGGAGGAAACAGGAGAGGAGACAGGAGACAGAGAAGGAAACAGGAGACAGAGGAGGAAACAGGAGACAGGAAGTACGGGAGGAAACAGGAGACAGAGGAGGAAACAGGAGACAGAGGAGGAAACAAGGGAGGAAACAGGAGAGGAGACAGGAGACAGAGGAGGAAACAGGAGACAGAGGAGGAAACAGGAGACAGAGGAGGAAACAGTCAGGATGTCTCCTCTCCTTATTAAACAGGGGAGGAAACAGGAGACAGAGAAGGAAACAGGAGACAGAGAAGGAAACAGGAGAGGAAACAGAGGAGGAAACAGTCAGGGTGTCCCCTGGCCTGATTAAAGGCTTCCTGTAATCACTGCAGTGAGCTGAGGGAAGCCAGCATGAATTATCCACCCACCTGAGCGTCTTCCTGTGCATGTCCTCCTCTGTGATCCCGACGTACGTCAGCGTCTCGTTCCACACCGGGTTCAGCGAGTTACGGATCGTCTTCGTCTTCAGCTTATTGGCCTGAAACACACACACATGTTGATGATTGTTGGTTTTAATCTGGTGATTCAGTTTGAACTGGAATTAAATCAGAAACAAACCCAATTAAAGGTCTAATTTAATCCAATCGGGGTTTGTAATTCAGCTGATGTCCACACCGGCGGCAGACTCTTATATGGCACTTAAGTTTTATTGACTTTTCCCACAGAAACGGCCTCATCCCTTCAGGGTCACAGAGGAAACAACATGTCGTGGCCTTTTTCTATTAAAGCCAGCAAAGAAAACAGAGCTGTTCCAGTCTGCTGAGCAACAGCCTGATAACTGAGCTGTTGGTTTGGGAAACAGAGCTGGACTGTTGCTGTGATCATCGGATCATTAAAGGGGACGTATTCTCAGCTGCTTTATGCTGATAGATTAGCTGCGAGTTACCTTCTGTTATTAAAGGGTTTAACTGGAATAAAGAAAGATGTTTTAATCTAAATCTATTGATTCATTACAATGCATCTGACAACAGTTCTGCAGCTTTCTGAAACCTTTAAAGTGTCCTGATCAACAGTTCTGCAGCTTTCTGAAACCTTTAAAGTGTCCTGATCAACAGTTCTGCAGCTTTCTGAAACCTTTAAAGTGTCCTGATCAACAGTTCTGCAGCTTTCTGAAACCTTTAAAGTGTCCTGATCAATAGTTCTGCAGCTTTCTGTAACCTTTAAAGTGTCCTGATCAACAGTTCTGCAGCTTTCTGTAACCTTTAAAGTGTCCTGATCAACAGTTCTGCAGCTTTCTGTAACCTTTAAAGTGTCCTGATCAATAGTTCTGCAGCTTTCTGAAACCTTTAAAGTGTCCTGATCAACAGTTCTGCAGCTTTCTGAAACCTTTAAAGTGTCCTGATCAATAGTTCTGCAGCTTTCTGAAACCTTTAAAGTGTCCTGATCAACAGTTCTGCAGCTTTCTGAAACCTTTAAAGTGTCCTGATCAACAGTTCTGCTGCTTTCTGAAACCTTTAAAGTGTCCTGATCAACAGTTCTGCAGCTTTCTGAAACCTTTAAAGTGTCCTGATCAACAGTTCTGCAGCTTTCTGTAACCTTTAAAGTGTCCTGATCAATAGTTCTGCAGCTTTCTGAAACCTTTAAAGTGTCCTGATCAACAGTTCTGCAGCTTTCTGAAACCTTTAAAGTGTCCTGATCAACAGTTCTGCAGCTTTCTGAAACCTCTAAAGTGTCCTGATCAACAGTTCTGCAGCTTTCTGAAACCTTTAAAGTGTCCTGATCAACAGTTCTGCAGCTTTCTGAAACCTTTAAAGTGTCCTGATCAATAGTTCTGCAGCTTTCTGAAACCTTTAAAGTGTCCTGATCAATAGTTCTGCAGCTTTCTGAAACCTTTAAAGTGTCCTGATCAACAGTTCTGCAGCTTTCTGAAACCTTTAAAGTGTCCTGATCAACAGTTCTGCAGCTTTCTGAAACCTTTAAAGTGTCCTGATCAACAGTTCTGCAGCTTTCTGAAACCTTTAAAGTGTCCTGATCAACAGTTCTGCAGCTTTCTGAAACCTTTAAAGTGTCCTGATCAACAGTTCTGCAGCTTTCTGTAACCTTTAAAGTGTCCTGATCAATAGTTCTGCAGCTTTCTGAAACCTTTAAAGTGTCCTGATCAATAGTTCTGCAGCTTTCTGAAACCTTTAAAGTGTCCTGATCAACAGTTCTGCAGCTTTCTGAAACCTTTAAAGTGTCCTGATCAACAGTTCTGCAGCTTTCTGAAGCTCTTTCACAGTTTTTCTTTGGACATTTTCTGCTTTTTCCCTCATCTTCAGTCCTTGTTCCTGAGCATTTTTCAAAGGTTTTTTCTTTGTTCAGCCACTGAACTCTGACCTTTGAACCCTTCAGGCAGAAAAAAGGCTCCTAACTCAAGGGATGAACCAGTGTTGTGTCGACACAGAACAGACAACTTGGCAAAGAAGCCATTTTAAACTGGATCTTTAGGCACTTTGTCACAAAGACACATCATTTGTTCCCATTTCTTTAGCTGCATCTATGAAAAACAGCAAAGAAAACACAGTTTGACAGACAGAAAATAGGATTTCTGCAGCAACAAGGTGATTCCCAAAGAGCTATTAGCTGAAAACTTGGCATATCTCAGCATGGTGTGCAGTGTGTCCTTAAAACATTTGAGGAAACTGGACAAGTGGAGGACAAAAGAAGAAGTGTCAGGCCTAAAAAACTATCTCCAGCAGATGAACAGGATCTGAAAGTGATGTCCTTAAGAAAGAGGAAAAAATCCAGCTGTGACCTGACAGGACCTGAGAGATGCATCTGGACCTTCAGCTGATCCATCTACTGTTGGCCCAAGCCTCATCAGAAATGGTCTCCATGGAAGGGTGGCTGTCAAGAAGCCGTTCTTAAGGAAGGGAAACAGGGAGAAAAGGCTGAGCTATGCCAAATGACACAAGAAGTGGACTGAAAATCAGTGGCAACAGGTCTTATGGAGGGATGAATCCTCCCCAGAGCCCGGACCTCAACATTATTGAAGCAGTGTGGGATCATCTGACAGAGAACGGAACAAAAGGCAGCCCACATCCAAAGAAGAGCTTTGGGATGTCCTTCAAGAAGCCTGGAGAACTATTCCTGAAGACTCCTTAAAGAAATGACAGAAAGCTGGTCTCAGAGGGTTCAGGCTGTGTTGGAGAATAAAGGAGCTCAGACCAGAGATTCACTTTAAAGCTGCTGAGAACTGAGAAAAACTCTGTTTCTGCCTCAGATTCTGGGTTTATGTTCAGGTTTGAACATGTTTCAGTGAATCTCTGCAGCTGCTTCCTGTTTTTATGGATAAATATGAAGAAATGAAGCTGATCAGGAAGTTTTCATTAAATGTTTCCATCAGCTCAGAGATAAACTTCTGCTCAGAGAGAATAAAGAACAACGTGAAAACAGTGACTCAGTGACTCGGTGTTAATGAAGCTGCCTCCTGCCACTCTTCTAAATTTGATTCCTCGGAAAAGAAGCACAACATCCATTTTAATTAGAGCAGCACCGGGTGTCTTCTCAGCTTCTGAGTGATTCAGACACAGAAAGTCTCACTTTGGCAGGTTTAGACCAGAGATGTTTCATCCTCTCAGGTCACGACTCACCTTGCAGGCTCCAGGCAGCAGGTGCAGTTTGACGTACGGATCGGCCAAACCGTTGAAGTCCATCGGCTTCAAACCCTGCAGACGCAAAGCAGAGGAGTCAGAAACAGGAGAACAGCTGGCTGTTTACTTCTCTGATGGAGTCAATGAGAATCAGGATTTCCTGCTTCGAACTGAAGAAATTTAGGATAAAAACGGTTTAAAAACACATTCTCATTTCCAGTTCATCACATTTTGGTTTGGAGACTATATTTGGGCTTTCGTTCCACTTCCTTTCTTCCACAAATGCTTTTTTGTGCATTTGAAATAATTATTTTAGCTGAATAAAACACGACAGCATTATTTTACGTTATGATTCATCGATATTTTCCACACTTTAGAGGTAAAAAAAACTATGAAACGGGCTCCTGACCAGGGGAGTTAGAAGAGAAACAGATAATAAAATGGAGAAAAGTAACACATGTCCAGGATTAAACTATCTGTTGTTGACCAGATCACATGAATTTCCATGAAAACAAAAACTCTTAAAGGTGTCATATTCAGTAAAAACCCTTCTTCCTGCTCCTGGGAGCATTTATCACAACCCTGGTATTTATTTAGTTCCCCTTTGTGTGAAAGTTCCTCCTTTAACGAGCCGTTCTGATTTTCATTTCTAAAGTACGTCGCTCCTTAAGTTGGCTCCGCCTCCTCTGCTAAGCCCCGTTTTAAGTTTTAACAACTTGGTCCAGTTCAACGCTGGACTGAAGGAACTGAGCCACAAAGAGGATCAGTTCCAGCTCTCAGAGCCTGAACTTCAGAGCAGGGAAATGGAAGCATCTGAGAAATAACTCCTCATGGTTTATTTACTGATTTATTTCTTCCTTTAGCAGCAGCTAACGCTAACAGCTTAGCTAATGAAGATGACGTACACCAGCTTCTAAGGAGTTACTGCTGTTCCTTTCTGAAAGATGAACATTATTGTTCCCACATTACTTTGTTAGCTGAAGCTAACGCTAACAGCTTAGCTAACGAAGATGACGTACACCAGCTTCTAAGGAGTTACTGCTGTTCCTTTCTGAAAGATGAACATTATTCTTCCCACATTACTTTGTTAGCTGAAGCTAACGCTAACAGCTTAGCTAACGAAGATGACGTACACCAACTTCTAAGGAGTTACTGCTGCTCCTTTCTGAAAGATGAACATTATTGTTCCCACATTACTTTGTTAGCTGAAGCTAACGCTAACAGCTTAGCTAACGAAGATGACGTACACCAGCTTCTAAGGAGTTACTGCTGTTCCTTTCTGAAAGATGAACATTATTCTTCCCACATTACTTTGTTAGCTGAAGCTAACGCTAACAGCTTAGCTAATGAAGATGACGTACACCAACTTCTAAGGAGTTACTGCTGTTCCTTTCTGAAAGATGAACATTATTGTTCCCACATTACTTTGTTAGCTGAAGCTTTCTAGCTGAACGGTTCCGTTCTGTAACTCAGACAACCTGCAGCTGTGTTTAAGGTGTGTTTCCAACACAACACCGGTCCTCTCCTCACTCTTGGTGTGTTAATGTTACATTATCGGCATGTTTGCGATAAAGATGGAGGTCTCCAGGTACAACTGTTTAATGAGGTTAATATATCCAAAATGTTTAAACGCAGTAATTAACGGTTCACATGCATTACTACGAGTTACGCTGTGCACATCTCCGGCTTGGTCCATCACTGTTGATGAGAAAGCATCGTTTACTAGCATCTGCTGCTAACTTACAGCTAACTGCTAACTTACAGCTAACTGCTAACTTACAACTAACTGCTAACTTACAGCTAACTTACAGCTAACTGCTAACATACAGCTAACTGCTAACTTACAGCTAACTGCTAACTTACAGCTAACTGCTAACATACAGCTAACTGCTGACTTACAGCTAATTGCTAACTCACAGCTAACTGCTAACTCACAGCTACCTGCTAACTTACAGCTAACTGCTAACGTACAGCTAACTGCTAACTTCCAGCTAACTGCTAACTCACAACTAACTGCTAACTTACAGCTAACTGCTAACTTACAGCTAACTGTTAACTTCCAGCTCACTGCTAACTCACAGCTAACTGCTAACTTACAGCTAACTGCTAACATACAGCTAACTGCTAACATACAGCTAACTGTTAACTTACTGCTAACTGCTAACTTACAGCTAACTGCTAACCTTTTTCCCTCTGGGATCAATAGAGTAACTATCTACCTACCTGCTGTTCTCACTAAAAGGGTGGAGCTAACAGGCTGTTATCAGAGGAGCTAAAACAGCTGAGAGCCGCTGAACTTAAACCAACGAATGATTTCACCAAAAAATCTGTCTCAAACGTCTCAATAAAACCTCAGAAATTTGTGCTAAAGTTCAGAATCATTAATAATCTAATGTGTTCCCCACATGTCATTTAAAACCTTTCTGTGCTCATATTCTCACATCCACTGACTGATGGATACCGGTTGAATCATTTAATTAATGCTCTTAATTATCAGTGTGTTTTTATTTGATTTGAAGCTTCGCAGATACGATCGATGGCTGTGATTTCTCCTGCTGCTGGAGTTTAAACAGATTAAACACTTGATCTGAATCTCTCGACCTCATCAGTAGCAGCTGATCGTCATGAGAAATTGCTCCTAAATTTCTTTCAACAGCTCTGACATTTGCGTTTTCTTCTGTGTGAGGAGGCTGTGACCAGCTAACTGCTAACTTCCATCTAACTGCTAACTTACAGCTACCTGCTAACTTACAGCTAACTGCTAACTCACAGCTAACTGCTAACTCACAGCTAACTGTTAACTTACAGCTAACTGTTAACTTACAGCTAACTGCTAACTTACAACTAACTGCTAACTCACAGCTAACTGCTAACATACAGCTAACTGTTAACTTACTGCTAACTGCTAACTTACAGCTAACTGCTAACCTGTTTCCCTCTGGGATCAATAGAGTAACTATCTACCTACCTGCTGACCTCCCTAAAAGGGTGGAGCTAACAGACAGTTATCAGAGGAGTTAAAACAGCTGAGAGCCGCTGAGCTTAAACCAACGAATGATTTCACCAAAAAATCTGTCTCAAACGTCTCAATAAAACCTCAGAAATTTGTGTTAAAGTTCAGAATTTGTCTCTTTAAAGTTCAGAATCATTAATAATCTAATGTGTTCTCCACATGTCATTTAAAACCTTTCTGTGCTCATATTCTCACATCCACTGACTGATGGATACCGGTTGAATCATTTCATTAATGCTCTTAATTATCTTCTGTGTGAGGAGGCTGTGACCAGCTAACTGCTAACTTCCATCTAACTGCTAACTTACAGCTACCTGCTAACTTACAGCTAACTGCTAACTTACAGCTAACTGCTAACTCACAGCTAACTGTTAACCTACAGCTACCTGCTAACTTACAGCTAACTGCTAACTTACAGCTAACTGCTAACTCACTGCTAACTGCTAACTTACAGCTAACTGCTAACTTACAGCTAACTGCTAACATACAGCTAACTGCTAACTTACAGCTAACTGCTAACTCACAGCTAACTGCTAACTCACAGCTAACTGCTGACTTACAGCTAACTGCTAACTTACAGCTAACTGCTAACTTACAGCTAACTGCTAACTTACAGCTAACAGCTAACTGTTGGGATCAATAGAGTAACTATCTACCTACCTGCTGACCTCACTAAAAGGGTGGAGCTAACAGGCTGTTATCAGAGGAGTTAAAACAGCTGAGAGCCGCTGAGCTTAAACCAACGAATGATTTCACCAAAAAATCTGTCTCAAACGATCTCAATAAAACCTCAGAAATTTGTGTTAAAGTTCAGAATTTGTCTCTTTAAAGTTCAGAATCATTAATAATCTAATGTGTTCCCCACATGTCATTTAAAACCTTTCTGTGCTCATATTCTCACATCCACTGACTGATGAATACCGGTTGAATCATTTCATTAATGCTCTTAATTATCAGTGTGTTTTTATTTGATTTGAAGCTTCGCAGATACGATCGATGGCTGTGATTTCTCCTGCTGCTGGAGTTTAAACAGATTAAACACTTGATCTGAATCTCTCGACCTCATCAGTAGCAGCTGATCGTCATGAGAAATTGCTCCTAAATTTCTTTCAACAGCTCTGACATTTGCGTTTTCTTCTGTGTGAGGAGGCTGTGACCAGCTAACTGCTAACTTCCATCTAACTGCTAACTTACAGCTACCTGCTAACTTACAGCTAACTGCTAACTCACAGCTAACTGCTAACTCACAGCTAACTGTTAACTTACAGCTAACTGTTAACTTACAGCTAACTGCTAACTTACAACTAACTGCTAACTCACAGCTAACTGCTAACATACAGCTAACTGTTAACTTACTGCTAACTGCTAACTTACAGCTAACTGCTAACCTGTTTCCCTCTGGGATCAATAGAGTAACTATCGAACTACCTGCTGACCTCCCTAAAAGGGTGGAGCTAACAGACAGTTATCAGAGGAGTTAAAACAGCTGAGAGCCGCTGAGCTTAAACCAACGAATGATTTCACCAAAAAATCTGTCTCAAACGTCTCAATAAAACCTCAGAAATTTGTGTTAAAGTTCAGAATCATTAATAATCTAATGTGTTCCCCACATGTCATTTAAAACCTTTCTGTGCTCATATTCTCACATCCACTGACTGATGAATACCGGTTGAATCATTTCATTAATGCTCTTAATTATCAGTGTGTTTTTATTTGATTTGAAGCTTCGCAGATACGATCGATGGCTGTGATTTCTCCTGCTGCTGGAGTTTAAACAGATTAAACACTTGATCTGAATCTCTCGACCTCATCAGTAGCAGCTGATCGTCATGAGAAATTGCTCCTAAATTTCTTTCAACAGCTCTGACATTTGCGTTTTCTTCTGTGTGAGGAGGCTGTGACCAGCTAACTGCTAACTTCCATCTAACTGCTAACTTACAGCTACCTGCTAACTTACAGCTAACTGCTAACTTACAGCTAACTGCTAACTCACAGCTAACTGTTAACCTACAGCTACCTGCTAACTTACAGCTAACTGCTAACTTACAGCTAACTGCTAACATACAGCTAACTGCTAACTTACAGCTAACTGCTAACTCACAGCTAACTGCTAACTCACAGCTAACTGCTGACTTACAGCTAACTGCTAACTTACAGCTAACTGCTAACTTACAGCTAACTGCTAACTTACAGCTAACAGCTAACTGTTGGGATCAATAGAGTAACTATCTACCTACCTGCTGACCTCACTAAAAGGGTGGAGCTAACAGGCTGTTATCAGAGGAGTTAAAACAGCTGAGAGCCGCTGAGCTTAAACCAACGAATGATTTCACCAAAAAATCTGTCTCAAACGTCTCAATAAAACCTCAGAAATTTGTGTTAAAGTTCAGAATTTGTCTCTTTAAAGTTCAGAATCATTAATAATCTAATGTGTTCCCCACATGTCATTTAAAACCTTTCTGTGCTCATATTCTCACATCCACTGACTGATGAATACCGGTTGAATCATTTAATTAATGCTCTTAATTATCAGTGTGTTTTTATTTGATTTGAAGCTTCGCAGATACGATCGATGGCTGTGATTTCTCCTGCTGCTGGAGTTTAAACAGATTAAACACTTGATCTGAATCTCTCGACCTCATCAGTAGCAGCTGATCGTCATGAGAAATTGCTCCTAAATTTCTTTCAACAGCTCTGACATTTGCGTTTTCTTCTGTGTGAGGAGGCTGTGACCTTCTGCAGGCGCCTGCAGTGAAATCCACTTCCACATGTGACAGATGTGATCACGCAGGGCTTTACTGGTCCCCCGGGAGCTCCGCCTGGACCACATGTGGACCAGTAAAAGCCTCCCAGATGTTGTCCTCCTCCATAACTCGGCCTCTTCCACCAGCTTCAGCTGCTCTTTGGTTGGAAGGCAGAACACCGATGGCTGTGAGGTTTGGCTCCCAACATCTTTTATGTGCATTTTAAGCTTTTGGAGCATCGTTTTACTCATTTAAATAAGATGCCAAAAGGTTCTGGTTCAGCAAAGAAACCCAAAGAACACTGATATCTTCTCCAAAACCCACCCAGTGACACCAAAGCTCTTTATTTATGGAGCATTTTCAGTTCTAATAACGATGAGAAACGATCTGCTGAGAACCTGCATGTTAGTTTTAAATCACGCAGCTGACCCGTAGCTTTTCATTTTCCCGCGTAAAGACGGCGCCACACATGACGACACTGAGCATTGGTTCATGTAAACCGCCGAGAAATAGGTGCTGATGTACAAGATGAGGATGAATAACTGAGAGAAATGAGCTGGAATACAGGCCAAGACTTCCTGTTTGGAAGCGACAGCGGCTGAAAACCCAGAAATACCGCCTTAAAACAGCCTGGACTGAGTTTATGACCACCTTAAACCTGAGTATTGTGGTCAGTTTTCAGTCTTTTGTGGTTCTGAGTGCAGAAAGTTAAAGTTTCTCACAGCTCTCCTTGTTCCAACTGTCCCTAAACGCTGCAGTTGAGCCCCCAGCCTCTGATAAAACTCATTTTATAATTAAAGGTGGATAGTTTTGGGTTCAAAGCAAAGCAGCGGAACCAGAATCCAAATCAGAAGTCAGTAACTCCAGCCCTGCTGGAGGAAAACAGACAGCTGGGAAAGAACAGACTAAATTAGGCGTTTGGGATGGTTTGGGAGGAGGAAGGTAATTTCTGCAGAAGATTTATTCAGGCTTTAATATGCTGGTAAATCTGTTGAGTTCACTCCAAGGAAATAAGCGGCCGACTTATCTTTCTGCTGTTTTATTCCACTGAACTCTCTGACGTTTGCAGCACGCTGGTCTTTTATTTACGGGTTTTAAAGATGCTGAAATCTCAGCCTTCGCCTGTGGAAAGAAAAGCTCTGCACTCAGCAGGCGGCGCCGAGCTAATCCTACAGAAAGGCTGCAGAAAGGAGTCCAAGAGTCCCAGAGGGAGAAATCACTGACATTCAAGTGGGTTCTCACCCAGCCAGGAAAAAACACCCGAGGACCTGAAGGACACCAAGCTCATTGACAGCAGGGGCTGAGAAAACAGCCTCACTGCTGTTTCTGTTCGTGTTTTCTTCTGTGGTTCTGTTGGACTCTGCTGGAATTATAACGAGAACGAATTACAGCAGGAGTGCAGCTGAATTGAAGCTGAATTCCAGCAGAATTCCAGCTGAATTCCAGCTGAAGTGCAGCAGAATTCCAGCTGAATTCCAGCTGAATTCCAGCTGAAGTGCAGCAGAATTCCAGCTGAAGTGCAGCAGAATTCCAGCTGAAGTGCAGCAGAATTCCAGCTGAAGTGCAGCAGAATTCCAGCTGAATTCCAGCAGAATTCCAGCTGAAGTGCAGCAGAAGTGCAGCAGAAGTGAAGCAGAATTCCAGCAGAATTCCAGCAGAATTCCAGCTGAAATCCAGCAGAATTACAGCAGAATTCCAGCAGAAGTGCAGCTGAAGGTTATCTCCGTCTGATTGGATGTGCATCGCGATGATGCCGGAGGGAGCAAAGCCACAATGAGCAGGATATCAGCATCTCATTCTTCTTCTGCACTTTCAGTGAAATCACGAACAGTTGTGGGTTAAAATCCTCCGAATGCGTGGCTGTGCTGAGAGAAAAGCCTCTGAAATGAGAGCCAGCAGCTGCCTGGGCAGAATGATCTTTTCATTAAAGTGAAATTAAACGAAGCAATAAAACCGTGCTAATCCAAATATGTCCCTAAAATATCATCAGCTGCCGCTGTACCGCCTCGTTTGTTTCCATTAAAGCTGCTCTGAAGTCTTCTGCTGCTTTTTGAAGTACTGATAAACAGAATCATCCAGAGTCCCGACCCAGAGTCCAAAGAAAAGAAAAAGTCTGAGAGACCTTCAGAAAGCTGTAGAACTCTGGGTCGGGACTCTGGGTCAGGACTCTGGGTCGGGACTCTGGATCGGGACTCTGGACCAGGACTCTGGGTCGGGACTCTGGATCAGGACTCTGGATCGGGACTCTGGGTCGGGACTCTGGGTCGGGACTCTGGATCAGGACTCTGGATCAGGACTCTGGATCAGGACTCTGGATCAGGACCAGCAGTTAGTTTTTCTGCACAGTAACTGAGGAGTTCGTACGGTTTGGTGCTCGAAGGCAAACAGTCTCGATGCATCTTCGGCTCCTCAGCTCAGGGTCGGTTAAAGTTTGGTTAAAGTTTGGTTAAAGTTTGGTTAAAGTTTGGTTAAAGTTTGGTTAAAGTTATGCTTCATGCAGGTTTTGTTTTGGTGGGTTTTCATCAGTTTAATGGTTTTGGTTTTCCAGCTCAGTGTTCCTTTGGTTTAAAAATGTTTTTCTACAAACATCTGCATCCGGGTCCAATTACCTCCACATGACAAAAAGACCATTTAGAATAGAATAGAATAGAAAAGAATAGAATAGAATAGAATAGAATAGAATAGAATAGAATAGAATAGCACAAAAAAGAAAAGAATTGAACAGAGAAGAAAAGAAAAGAAAAGAAAAGAAAAGAAAATAATAGAATAGATTAGAAAAGATTAGAAAATAATAAAATAGGATAGAATAGAAAAGAATAGAATAGAATAGAAAATAATATAAAATAATAGAATAGAAAAGATTAGAAAAGAATAGAAAAGAATAGAAAAGAATAGAATAGAATAGAATAGAAAATAATAGAATAGATTAGAAAAGATTAGAAAATAATAGAATAGAATAGAATAGAAAATAATAGAACAGAACAGAACAGAACAGAATAGAATAGAATAGAATAGAAAATAAAATAATAGAATAGAATAGAACAGAATAGAATAGAACAGAATAGAAAATAATAGAATAGAATAGAATAGAAAATAAAATAATAGAATAGAACAGAATAGAATAGATTAGAAAAGAACAGAAAAGAATAGAATAGAATAGAATAGAACAGAATAGAATAGAACAGAATAGAAAATAATAGAATAGAATAGAATAGAATAGAATAGAATAGAAAATAAAATAATAGAATAGAACAGAACAGAACAGAACAGAATAGAATAGAATAGAACAGGTCTTTATTGTCACTGTCACAGGTACGATGAAATTCAAAGTGCTCCCCAGTCAGAGCATCATTCATCATGTCTGCATAAGAATAAAAATGAAGAACAATAAGAATAAAAAGCAGGTCCAGACCGACTAAATCCACCAAATGAATCTTCAGCTCATTTCTTTGCACAGTTTAATTGATGTGTGTAGTTCTAACACTAAAAGTGTTGGATCCATAGGGAGTTTCAGGATTGAAGCGAGCCGGTGAGAGCTGAGAAGTTAATTAGACTCATTTATAACCGGAAGAACTCAGTCAGCTGACCTGCGAGGCGCTTTGAGAGGGGCCCTGAGCTCAGATGGAAGCTTCCACCTGCAGCTGTTTGTGTGTCTGGAGTCTCGAAAACGCCGATCCAGAGTCCAGCAGAGCTCAGCGCTCTGCGTGAAGCTGCCTCTGCTAACCAAAGCTCACGAATGCAAACACTTGCAGAAGGCTCAGAAATACATTTTAAAGGGCTTAACTCTCAGCTGGGCTGCACCGGGGGGGCAGATCGACGGAGCTCTGGATGGTCGGAGAATGGCCTCATATAAGCCTCCAGGTTTAATGGACCAGGGTGAATTATGTGTTTCTGTTTATTTATTTAGCAGAAGCTTTTATCCAAAGCCACTTACAGGTAGGCAGGTAGGGTAAGGGGGTCTTACCTAAGGACCCCTACTGGAGTGATGCAGGGGATTTGAACCCAGGTCTCCCCCATGGAAGGTGGCAATCGTACCACTATCCATTAAAGCTAAGGAAATGGCACGTTTGTGTGCACATGACTGCTTCCTGGAGGCAGCGATGCATGTGAAACGCTGGGTTCCGGTTTGTTTCGTCCCACCTGCTCCTCACACCAGCCGCCCGAGGCTCTGCTGCCTCTTAACTCGCCTTCCAGGGTGTGACACCTGCTCTGGGACTGGTGTTAACGGGTCAATGAGAGCAGCGACCTCCTCCTGCCGGCCGTGTGTTGCACACATCTGAGGTTTTATCCTCATTTCACCACCACATCCGGCACAGAAGCTCAGCCTGTCTGACTGCACTCTGAAACATTCCTGCTTCGATAAACTGCTGAAGGAGTTTTATGTCTTCTGTGGCTTTTCTTTACACTCTCTCTGAGCTCTTTAGTTCCACTGAAGGGAAACACAGCATGAAAACACTGAGAGAATATCCTGAGTGTTTGACCGGGATGAAGCACACCTGAGTGAATAAACAGAGTAAACACAGAGCGGGGCGTCCTCACCTTGGCCCGGATCACGGTGCAGTGCAGCTCGCTGGAGCTCTGCTCGTATCTCAGCTCAAACTCCAGCGTTCCCAGAGCAGCTGGAGAGACACACCAGGGCAGAACTCTTAAAAACAGCATGATTTACAAGCATTGCATCAGTGGGAAGGGAAAATGACAGCGTTCACAGTCTGCTGGGATGAACTGAGAGCATGCGAGACACAGGAAGAGCTTTCAGAATATGGAAATCCAATTTAGTGGAGCGGCACCTGTCACATGAATCCCAACACAGAAAATCCCCTTAAAGCCAGAGCGAACATATTGTTCTGGGCTGTTAACCACCATGAAGACACGGTGTGAAAAATGTTCCCACAAGTAACACAAACCCACACAAACACCGCCTGATGTTCCTCCAGCCCTGTTGAATAATGTGACACCTCCAGCATATGATTCACATGGATTAGGAATCAGGAATCAGCCCCAAAATACCCACAGATACCACCACAGAATGTATTCCTATGCTAATTTAGAGCCTCTGAAAGCCGTTGTCTGATTTATCTGCGCCAGAGAGTTTCTCCCACAACCCGCTGTGTTTCCTGCTGGAAACCAGAGCTGCAACGAGTCAGAGAGCTGCAACGAGTCAGAGAGCTGCAACGAGTCAGAGAGCTGCAACGAGTCAGAGAGCTGCAACGAGTCAAAGAGCTGCAACGAGTCAGAGAGCTGCAACGATTCAAAGAGCTGCAACGAGTCAGAGAGCCTAACGAGTCAGAGAGCTGCAACGAGTCAGAGAGCTGCAACGAGTCAGAGAGCCTAACGAGTCAGAGAGCTGCAACGAGTCAGAGAGCTGCAACGAGTCAGAGAGCTGCAACGAGTCAGAGAGCTGCAACGAGTCAGAGAAATGCAACGAGTCAGAGAGCTGCAACGAGTCAGAGAGCCTAACGAGTCAAAGAGCTGCAACGAGTCAGAGAGCTGCAACGAGTCAGAGAGCTGCAACGAGTCAGAGAGCTGCAACGAGTCAGAGCTGCAACGAGTCAGAGAGCTGCAACGTGTCAGAGAGCTGCAACGAGTCAGAGAGCTGCAACGAGTCAGAGAGCTGCAACGAGTCAGAGCTGCAACGAGTCAGAGAGCTGCAACGAGTCAGAGAGCCTAACGAGTCAGAGAGCTGCAACGAGTCAGAGAGCTGCAACGAGTCAGAGAGCCTAACGAGTCAGAGAGCTGCAACGAGTCAGAGAGCTGCAACGAGTCAGAGAGCTGCAACGAGTCAGAGAGCTGCAACGAGTCAGAGAAATGCAACGAGTCAGAGAGCTGCAACGAGTCAGAGCTGCAACGAGTCAGAGAGCTGCAACGAGTCAGAGAGCTGCAACGAGTCAGAGAGCTGCAACGAGTCAGAGAAATGCAACGAGTCAGAGAGCTGCAACGAGTCAGAGAGCCTAACGAGTCAAAGAGCTGCAACGAGTCAGAGAGCTGCAACGAGTCAGAGAGCTGCAACGAGTCAGAGAGCTGCAACGAGTCAGAGAGCTGCAACGATTCAAAGAGCTGCAACGAGTCAGAGAGCCTAACGAGTCAGAGAGCTGCAACGAGTCAGAGAGCTGCAACGAGTCAGAGAGCCTAACGAGTCAGAGAGCTGCAACGAGTCAGAGAGCTGCAACGAGTCAGAGAGCTGCAACGAGTCAGAGAGCTGCAACGAGTCAGAGAAATGCAACGAGTCAGAGAGCTGCAACGAGTCAGAGAGCCTAACGAGTCAAAGAGCTGCAACGAGTCAGAGAGCTGCAACGAGTCAGAGAGCTGCAACGAGTCAGAGAGCTGCAACGAGTCAGAGCTGCAACGAGTCAGAGAGCTGCAACGTGTCAGAGAGCTGCAACGAGTCAGAGAGCTGCAACGAGTCAGAGAGCTGCAACGAGTCAGAGCTGCAACGAGTCAGAGAGCTGCAACGTGTCAGAGAGCTGCAACGAGTCAAAGAGCTGCAACGAGTCAGAGAGCTGCAACGAGTCAGAGAAATGCAACGAGTCAGAGAGCTGCAACGAGTCAGAGAGCTGCAACGAGTCAGAGAGCAGCAACGAGTCAGAGAGCAGCAACGAGTCAGAGAGCTGCAACGAGTCAGAGAGCTGCAACGAGTCAAAGAGCTGCAACGAGTCAGAGAGCTGCAACGATTCAAAGAGCTGCAACGAGTCAGAGAGCCTAACGAGTCAGAGAGCTGCAACGAGTCAGAGAGCTGCAACGAGTCAGAGAGCCTAACGAGTCAGAGAGCTGCAACGAGTCAGAGAGCTGCAACGAGTCAGAGAGCTGCAACGAGTCAGAGAGCTGCAACGAGTCAGAGAAATGCAACGAGTCAGAGAGCTGCAACGAGTCAGAGAGCCTAACGAGTCAAAGAGCTGCAACGAGTCAGAGAGCTGCAACGAGTCAGAGAGCTGCAACGAGTCAGAGAGCTGCAACGAGTCAGAGCTGCAACGAGTCAGAGAGCTGCAACGTGTCAGAGAGCTGCAACGAGTCAGAGAGCTGCAACGAGTCAGAGAGCTGCAACGAGTCAGAGCTGCAACGAGTCAGAGAGCTGCAACGTGTCAGAGAGCTGCAACGAGTCAAAGAGCTGCAACGAGTCAGAGAGCTGCAACGAGTCAGAGAAATGCAACGAGTCAGAGAGCTGCAACGAGTCAGAGAGCTGCAACGAGTCAGAGAGCTGCAACCAGTCAGAGAAATGCAACCAGTCAGAGAGCTGCAACGAGTCAGAGAGCTGCAACGAGTCAGAGAGCTGCAACGAGTCAGAGAGCTGCAACGAGTCAGAGAGCTGCAACGAGTCAGAGAAATGCAAACTATTATTTATTAATTTAAGAGAAAAAAGATCAAAAACAAGCAAGAAAGTACAACAGACACCAAATTCCAACAAAAGAGATGCTAAATGATGACAAAGGAACACAACAACAGGAAACTGCTGTAAAATTAGGCAAATAATTACCACGAAGCAACATCACTACAAAGAAAGAGGCAGAAAATGATCACAGTACCTCTGAAATGCTGAAAAAGGGTCACATAAAGCACATATACGACAATAAAAGGACAAAACAACAGAGAAACATTAAATGATCCCAATGATCAGCAGAAGCTGACATAAAACAAAGTTCTTCAAAGTAAAAACGAATTGTTTGAGTAACCAAGGCTAAAAACAGCAGTGAGGCGATGCAGCACGACCACACAGAGTCAGTTTGATGTATTTTTCATCTCTCAGTCCGGGGGTGTTGCTCTGAGTGCTGATGGTGGGTTTCAGCTCCCTGAATAATCACTGCAGCAGCTTTCTATTCTCAGTAGATCCCTGCAGAGAGTTCCTGGACAGCGGAAAAAGTTGCTCTCATTTCGTCTCTTTAACTGAATTCAATTTAACGGGTATCAAAGACGCAGCTGCTGCGTTCTTAAAGCCTCGCCACGACTCAGCGGCAGCAGCCTCCGTCCTGCAGTGGATCTAATGTCCTGAAACTCACACATTCACCAAAGTACGGCTCATTCCATGAAATCTAAATCTTTTTCCTAAATCTCAGACATCCAGGCTCTGCTGTTAAATTCAATTCAATTCAATTCAATTAAATTTTATTTATAAAGCGCCAGATTACAATAATTGTCATCTCAAGGCACTTAAGTAATAAAGTCCAATTCAAGCCAATTGGAATTCAATTCATTGTAATCATAATCCAATTAATTCATATGGAGCCAATTCAAAAATAATATCCGAGCTAAGGAAACCAACAGATTGGACCGAAACTTGCTGCAATGAGAATGGACCATGTGTGTGTTAAAGTGCGTCGCCTCATAACAGGAAGTAAAAAGCTCTCTGAGGCCTAAAGAAAGAGGTTTCAGGTTAAACTGATGTTCGACCTGCTGGAGAGAAGGGGAGGAGCCACTGAACGATGTTCCCTCCATAGGAGACGGCACATGCTGGATGGCCGAGGTGAGCCCGCCGCACCCTGCTTGGGTTCTGAGAGAAAAACCATAAAGTCACCGGTCAGGGACCCCTGCACCATCGAGCCCTTGGAGCCGGCCGCCAGGAGTGCATACTTTGGTACGGAGGCAGTTAGGGGCCGTTAGGGGCAGTTAGGGGCCGTTAGGGGCAGTTAGGGGCCGTTAGGGGCAGTTAGGGGCAGTTAGGGGCCGTTAGGGGCAGTTTGGGGCCGTTAGGGGCAGTTAGGGGCCGTTAGGGGCCGTTAGGGGCAGTTAGGGGCCGTTAGGGGCCGTTAGGGGCCGTTAGGGGCAGTTAGGGGCAGTTAGGGGCAGTTAGGGGCCGTTAGGGGCCGTTAGGGGCCGTTAGGGGCCGTTAGGGGCAGTTAGGGGCCGTTAGGGGCCGTTAGGGGCCGTTAGGGGCAGTTAGGGGCCGTTAGAGGCCGTTAGGGGCAGTTAGGGGCAGTTAGGGGCAGTTAGGGGCCGTTAGGGGCAGTTAGGGGCAGTTAGGGGCAGTTAGGGGCCGTTAGGGGCCGTTAGGGGCAGTTAGGGGCCGTTAGGGGCCGTTAGGGGCCGTTAGGGGCAGTTAGGGGCCGTTAGGGGCAGTTAGGGGCAGTTAGGGGCAGTTAGGGGCAGTTTGGGGCCGTTAGGGGCCGTTAGGGGCAGTTAGGGGCAGTTAGGGGCCGTTAGGGGCCGTTAGGGGCAGTTAGGGGCCGTTAGGGGCCGTTAGGGGCCGTTAGGGGCAGTTAGGGGCCGTTAGGGGCAGTTAGGGGCAGTTAGGGGCCGTTAGGGGCAGTTAGGGGCCGTTAGCGGCCGTTAGGGGCAGTTAGGGGCAGTTAGGGGCCGTTAGGGGCAGTTAGGGGCAGTTAGGGGCAGTTAGGGGCCGTTAGGGGCCGTTAGGGGCAGTTAGGGGCCGTTAGGGGCCGTTAGGGGCCGTTAGGGGCCGTTAGGGGCCGTTAGGGGCAGTTAGGGGCAGTTAGGGGCAGTTTGGGGCCGTTAGGGGCCGTTAGGGGCAGTTAGGGGCAGTTAGGGGCCGTTAGGGGCCGTTAGGGGCCGTTAGGGGCCGTTAGGGGCAGTTAGGGGCCGTTAGGGGCAGTTAGGGGCAGTTAGGGGCCGTTAGGGGCAGTTAGGGGCCGTTAGCGGCCGTTAGGGGCAGTTAGGGGAAGTTAGGGGCCGTTAGGGGCAGTTAGGGGCCGCAGGGGTCGCCCGGTGGGGAGCTGGGCCAAGACTAAAGCCCAGTTTATGCTTCTGAGTGAAGTCGACTCCCTTTTTCTTAATGGCTGAACACGGCGAAGAAGCTCGTTAAATCGGCCCGCTGACATTCAAAAGTATCAAAGTGCATTTGTTCATCCAAACCGTTCAGCCTCGGCCGGTCGTACAGACGCCCCCCCCCCCCCAAACGTCTTCTCTGTCGCCTTCAACATTTGCAATAAAAGCATTTGTTCTTCGGTATTGATGAGCTCCAGCTGCTCCACCTCGGTTGCCATCGGTTACTGTTGTTAACTGTGACCGGAAGGAAAAGCAAAGATTCGGCTTTAGCCTGAAACCACACAAACACACAGCCACGCCCCCTAGAGGCATGGTGGTGAACTGCAGAGCAACGTATAAAAAAGCATAAACGAGGCTTGAGGCGAGGACTGACCGCAGTCCTGAGGGCAGGGAGCCTCGCTACGGCAACCGCAAGGCGCCGCCAACCACCTGCGGAGGTCATCGACCTCATGGAGACGTCTGCCTGTGACAGACCAGACAGGCGGCGCCGGGTGAGGTGAATGATCCTCCTGCAGGTCCTCCTACGGAAACCTTCTTCTGACTTTTACTTCCCTGAAATAGCGCCGTTTGACGGTCTTCTCGGCGGTAGGAGCGGCGTGCAGCGCTAAAATCGACTTAATGGGAAATCATTACAATCCCCGATCCTGAGTGGGGTTCAGCAGGTTATCCGTGACTGTGAGCGAAGGAACGCACGCCGATCCGCTCGCAGCCCTCCAATCACAGACCTGTTACTGCTCAGTCTCACGTGGCTCAATGTCCCTCATTTAAAGGCCCAAGTAAATGATTTGAAATGAATAATTCCACTGATTCAGAACCAGAAGGAGAATGAAAGGAAGAAGGCAGCTGAAAGAAGAGCGAGGCCAGGTGGTATCCAGAGGTTTTATGTCTCAGTGTTGCTTTGCACTTATTAAACTACGAATATATGAGACAATATGAGACAATATGAGGCCATCTGAGTGTTAAAAGATCCTGATCCTGATCCTGATGCACGAATCCACCAAGGATCGGATCAGAAGAAGAAAAAGAGAAGTTAAATCGGTCTTAACTGTTGGTCTGAAGCACCTGGCAGACGAAGGAAGTCACCTGCTGATCTGAGGGACTGCAACAGGTTATTTCTGCTCAAAGTGTCCGAGGCAGAGGATCCTGATCTGAACAGTGAGTCATCGGACCAGCTGTCTGCGTTCTGCTGGATGACATGAAGGTCCAGGCCAATTCTCTGTTGATCCAGAAGAGAGTTGAAGTCGTGACTCTGACCTCAGAATCATTTCACAGCAGCTGATATTCTAATTGGTTTGAAATGGACCGGCTGAACCTCCGGCCTGGTTGCAGTTCCAGTGTTTCAGAGCTGCTGTCTTCTCCTCTGAAAACAAACCTCCCTGCTGGTGTGTTTTTCTGCATTCTGGATGGTTTCGCTTCATCTGCCTACACTGCAGCCCGAGGCAGAGACCAGCTGCAGGAACACAGCTCACCGAGAGGAAATCCATGCAAGAAAGGCTCTGAAAGTGTCCTTTATGTTTGATCAAAGCCGGCAGTTTCAGTTCCAGGAGTCAACCTGTCAAACTCAGACACTCGACTCCTCCCTGCTCCCATGAATCTGATTCAAACCGACAGAAAAACCTCGGCCAAAGACTGCAAAACAAATACAGGTGAGTGATGGTATAAAACTGTTAGAAACCTCTAATTTAACTTTAATCTGAATCTCAGATGAGCTGGAAAACATGTCATTTATCACAGTTTATTCTCACTTCATCAGTTTCCTTCTGCTGCTCAGGAAGCCGGAGCAGATGTATCTGAGGCCTCAGATCGTGTTGAAGCTGCTTCATCTACAGATGTTCGTTTAAAGCCTGCAAAAAGATCTGCCTTCATACTTCAGAGGAAGCAAAAGAGAAGAAAAGCAGCTCTCCAACCATCGAGCCCTGAGCACACGACACGATTCACCACGAAATGGTCAATAAATCCTCGTTCTTAAGGCAGGATCGAGAAGGTTTAAGAGGATTTAAATGAGCAAGTTTAGTTTTTCCAACAGATGGAAACCCAACCAGCCTGTGGACACCCGAGAGATTTGAGCTCTGAGAAGATTTCAGACATTAATTAACCATGAAATAGTTTTTAGATGAAAGCTTTGTGAGATAATCTTAGTATTTTTGTGTTTTTGGCTCCTGTGGTGGAATGTATCTGAATCCCTTACATGCACAAAAACACCTCCAGAGGCCACCAAAAATGACGATTTCAGGGCCTCGTTGGATGCTGTTGCCTCAGATAAGCCATAGATAACTCTGTTGGGTCAGAGCTGCCGTAACCTTTTGGAATATTTCAGCCCTGACCTTCCTGTGAAGCTCTAAAGTAGTTCATCACTTCTGCTAAATCCCATGAAGGCTTTCACTCTGAGCTGTGGTCTCTGACATTAAAACAGCAGCTTCTAATTGGCCCAGTGCTTTAAAGCGTATGAGGGGCGCCATGCGGGGGTCATGCAGCAGCCGGGTGGCCTGCAGCTACTTCCTGTCAGACGTGGACAGACGGACGGAAACAGACACAAACAGACACATGCCAACAGCGAGGCTCACTGCAGTCGTCACTGTCGTCACTGTTGATCTCCACCGACGTGTCGATGCTGCTGTTCTGGGACAAGGAGCCGGCCCCCCCCCACCTGCCGTGGGCCCGCAGAGGAGACAGGAGGTGAGCCCCGCCCATGGCGGACGCCACCGGGGGGCTGAGGGCCACCGGGGAGGAGGCAGGCTTCGGGGACAGGGCGGGGTTAGGGGAGGTGGGGGTGGGGGAGGTGGGAGACAGGCGGGGGAAGTAGGCGGAGATTTGTCGGATGGGTCTGATGGGGCCGGGGCAAACGTCAATGGCCATGTGTTCCTGGATGGAGATGCTGAGCTTCTTTCCTCTCTGCACCGTCATAGAGTCTGAAAAACACGAACACAGTTTGGCTGCAGCTTCCTGTCACATGAGCTCCACCATCACACTGAAAAAAGGCGGGGACAGCACCAAATGAACAGAAAAACTCAGCTAGCTCTCTGCTAGGTTGTGTCGATTATTGGTGTGCATCAAACCTTCAGGATAGGAAGCCGAATAAAGGCATTTATGACAAACCTGTTCAAATAAACATGTAGAAATGTAATGTTTCCATCCATCCTCTGCTGGTATATTTCACACAAACACAGCATTATAAGGCTTATATGAACTGTTGTGAGAGCATGAATCATATTTCAGCTGATATCCAGTTCTGTTGATGAGAAAGCATTGTTTGCTAGCATCTGCTGCTAGCTTACAGCTACATGCTAAACTATTTCCCTCTGGGATCAATAGAGTAACTATTTATATCTAAGTATAGAGCTGGAGTGTTTCTGGTCTGACTGGAGACTGTAAAATATAATTTTTTTTAAAAAAGGACCTAATATGTCAGCTTTAAGACTATCCGGGCAGACAGAGACTGCAGACAGAGCGCTAACAGTAAAGGAGGAGGATCACAGAGCTGGTTAACAACTGATGGTGGAATCCTGGACCTGGCTGCAGGAACAACTCTAACAGCTCTCTGCTCAGCTTTAAGACTATCCGGGCAGACAGAGACTGCAGACAGAGCGCTAACAGTAAAGGAGGAGGATCACAGAGCTGGTTAACAACAGATGGTGGAATCCTGGACCTGGCTGCAGGAACAACTCTAACAGCTCTCTGCTCAGCTTTAAGACTATCCGGGCAGACAGAGACTGCAGACAGAGCGCTAACAGTAAAGGAGGAGGATCACAGAGCTGGTTAACAACAGATGGTGGAATCCTGGACCTGGCTGCAGGAACAACTCTAACAGCTCTCTGCTCAGCTTTAAGACTATCCGGGCAGACAGAGACTGCAGACAGAGCGCTAACAGTAAAGGAGGAGGACCCCAGAGCTGGTTAATAACAGATGGTGGAATCCTGGACCTGGCTGCAGGAACAACTCTAACAGCTCTCTGCTCAGCTTTAAGACTATCCGGGCAGACAGAGACTGCAGACAGAGCGCTAACAGTAAAGGAGGAGGATCACAGAGCTGGTTATCAACAGATGGTGGAATCCTGGACCTGGCTGCAGGAACAACTCTGACAGCTCTCTGCTCAGCTTTAAGACTATCCGGGCAGACAGAGACTGCAGACAGAGCGCTAACAGTAAAGGAGGAGGATCACAGAGCTGGTTAACAACAGATGGTGGAATCCTGGACCTGGCTGCAGGAACAACTCTAACAGCTCTCTGCTCAGCTTTAAGACTATCCGGGCAGACAGAGACTGCAGACAGAGCGCTAACAGTAAAGGAGGAGGATCACAGAGCTGGTTAACAACAGATGGTGGAATCCTGGACCTGGCTGCAGGAACAACTCTAACAGCTCTCTGCTCAGCTTTAAGACTATCCGGGCAGACAGAGACTGCAGACAGAGGGCTAACAGTAAAGGAGGAGGATCACAGAGCTGGTTAACAACAGATGGTGGAATCCTGGACCTGGCTGCAGGAGCAACTCTAACAGCTCTCTGCTCAGCTTTAAGACTATCCGGGCAGACAGAGACTGCAGACAGAGCGCTAACAGTAAAGGAGGAGGATCACAGAGCTGGTTAACAACAGATGGTGGAATCCTGGACCTGGCTGCAGGAACAACTCTAACAGCTCTCTGCTCAGCTTTAAGACTATCCGGGCAGACAGAGACTGCAGACAGAGCGCTAACAGTAAAGGAGGAGGATCACAGAGCTGGTTAACATTAGATGGTGTTTTGTCATCTGTAACAGCAGCTGATCTTCTCTTTCAGGATTAAACATATATCTCTAAACTCAATAGAATTAAAAGATTATTTGCTTTTCAGTGTTAGCTTGAAGGCCTGAAATTCTCCTAAACTATTGATTTAACAACTTTCTTCACTTATCAGTAAATAAAACAACGACGACACAGTGCAGCAGGTTGAGTTCATTCATTTGACATGTAAAAATGAAGCCGGATCATCTTCTAAATGTATTTGTGGACCTTGCGTTTGTCTTCTTCTAAGCTGCTCTAATAATATTCTCAGATATCGTTTGAGCTGGACTCCGACCCGTCGGATCCATCCTGACTAATTTGTGACTCATCCGTGTTCTCAGCAGGTTGTTTGCTGCTCAGACGCTGCAGAAGTATTCACTGAAGAGGTGTTTTATTGTACATGTTGTTGTTCTTAAAGGCTGTGAGATCCTGTTTAATCTCCCCTCTTCACATGACATTTGTGGAAAACACTGCGACTCGTCATTTTGACCTCACTTGGCAGCATGTTGACGGTGTGACATCCATCAGTAATTACCAGACCCGGCTCCACTCTTCGCCACTTCTGTGGTTGTTTATCCACTCGAAACGTTTCGCACTTTTTGCAGCTCCGACCTCCATCACCTTTAGTTATTTTCACCACAGCTTTTCAGCCGGTTGTTTTCCTCCTTTTCAAAATGCCTTTTATCTCAGGCCCGAGGGGTGAATTAAAACAGATTGCGAAGCTGGAGGCAGATTATATATTTCAGTAGAGCATATTCCCACATCAGGCTTTGTTTCCTGGTGGAAAAGCACCAGCAGTTTGCTGATAACAAGCACAACAACTCCTGCTGCTCCCACAGCAAGCTTCTCTGAGCTTCCTCTGATCGCCTGTGCCTGACAGATCATACGAGTTAAACTCAGGATGGACTGCTGCCTCACACATAAGAATGGTTGTCTGAAAAATAGCAACAGTGATGAGATTTTTATTCTTATAACACTGGAAGCAGCAGCACAAAGTGGAGCTCTCTGAAACAGAAGCTGGCTGCAGTTACTTACTGTGGACGGGAGCTTTTCCTTTGGATGTGGGAGCAGCTAATTGAGCTTTCCGAAACCCAAGTAATGCCTGGAATAAGACTCCAAATCAAGTTGAGTTTAAGAGGAGACGTCTGGGATGATGAGCAGCAACAAACTGAGAGAAAGGAGGAGGAAGTTTAAATCATTTCTACTCTTGATCATCACAGGAAATCTGGCTGATGTGGACAAGATAAGATCCCTGGCGGCGATGCACCCGGAATATCAGGAAGGCAGTATCATTTGTTTCACCAAGACTTGGCAGCAGGAATGAGTCTAACACCTCTCTATTCAGCTTTGAAGGTGATATATTCAGTAAGAATCCCTTCTTCCTGCTCCTGGGAGCAGATATCAGGGCGTCTGAAGTCACCAGCAGGTGTAAAACTCCCCAAAACACAGCCCTGGTGTTTATTTAGTTCCCCTTTGTGTGAAAGTTCCTCATTTAACGAGCCGTTCTGATTTTCATTTCAAACTGCATTGTTTGCTAGCATCTGATGCTAACTTACAGCTAACTGCTAAACTATTTCCCTCTGGGCTCAATAGAGTAATTATCTATATCTCTATGTAGAGCTGGAGTGTTTCTGGTTTGATTGGAGACTGTAAAATCTTCTGTAAATATTTAAAAATAGGCCCTAATATGTCAGCTTTAAGACTATCCGGGCAGACAGAGACTGCAGACAGAGCGCTAACAGTAAAGGAGGAGGATCACAGAGCTGGTTAACAACAGATGGTGGAATCCTGGACCTGGCTGCAGGAACAACTCTAACAGCTCTCTGCTCAGCTTTAAGACTATCCGGGCAGACAGAGACTGCAGACAGAGCGCTAACAGTAAAGGAGGAGGATCACAGAGCTGGTTAACAACAGATGGTGGAATCCTGGACCTGGCTGCAGGAACAACTCTAACAGCTCTCTGCTCAGCTTTCAGACTATCCGGGCAGACAGAGACTGCAGACAGAGCGCTAACAGTAAAGGAGGAGGATCACAGAGCTGGTTAACAACAGATGGTGGAATCCTGGACCTGGCTGCAGGAACAACTCTAACAGCTTTCTGCTCAGCTTTAAGACTATCCGGGCAGACAGAGACTGCAGACAGAGCGCTAACAGTGAAGGAGGAGGATCACAGAGCTGGTTAACAACAGATGGTGGAATCCTGGACCTGGCTGCAGGAACAACTCTAACAGCTCTCTGCTCAGCTTTAAGACTATCCGGGCAGACAGAGACTGCAGACAGAGCGCTAACAGTAAAGGAGGAGGATCACAGAGCTGGTTAACAACAGATGGTGGAATCCTGGACCTGGCTGCAGGAACAACTCTAACAGCTCTCTGCTCAGCTTTCAGACTATCCGGGCAGACAGAGACTGCAGACCGAGCGCTAACAGTAAAGGAGGAGGATCACAGAGCTGGTTAACAATAGATGGTGGAATCCTGGACCTGGCTGCAGGAACAACTCTAACAGCTCTCTGCTCAGCTTTAAGACTATCCGGGCAGACAGAGACTGCAGACAGAGCGCTAACAGTAAAGGAGGAGGATCACAGAGCTGGTTAACAACAGATGGTGGAATCCTGGAGCGTCTCTGCAGCCCAGATGTTGAACTGCTGGCTGTGAGTTTCTGTCTCAGTTCACCTGAGTTACCTGCTGACGCTGTGTGTGACATCATCAGCTGAGCTGTTGCTAAGCAACAGAAACAACAGCCCAACCCACTGATGGAGACCTCTGAAGGTTCCTACCTTCCTCTCTGCTGCACTTCAGCTGATTTATATTCTGTTTCATCTATAACAAAAACAATTTACACTGCAGCAATATAGCTTTGCTTCTGGGATCAATAAAGTATTAATAAAGTTAACTGAAATCATTTGATTAGCATCCAAAGCTCAGCAGAAAAGATGCAAAGACAGACACAATATGACCAGAACTCCTGCATTTAGTTACTTATATATTCATGTATTGAGAAGAAGATGGACCAGAGGAGAAGGACAGAAATATGACCATAAAGCTGAAGCAGCTTCTGTTTAATCTACATTCACTGCAGTGATTTCACATCACTCAGCGGCTTATTGAATTAAACCGATATGAACTGATGGAGGCTGTGGTTCATTAGATTGTGGGCGGATGATAAAGAAGACGGGAATTTGGAAGGAGCTGAAAGGGAAGGAGCTGAATGAACTGAGGTGAAGATTATTCCTTTAACGCCTAAATGTTTATCAGTGTTCGTAGCGACGTCTAAATATTTATTTTTGCAGAGATTAATGTCCCAAACCCACATTTGTACCAGTGGTGGTTCCAGTTTCAGCAGCAGCTGTGTGGCAGCAGCATAATTGGGGTTCATAGAGGCTCGTGTAATACATTGTGCTTCATATCTCATAAATTTAATGTGAAAACGATGGGGTTTGAGTAATGTTCTGTTCAGAATATCATTACAGCGCCATAGCTTCACTTGGCCTTTAGTTGTTTCCCTGTAAACTGAAGCTTTGGTGTGAGCGTTTACAGGAAATTATTTCATAACATCGCTGCTTTGTGTCGAATCGTTCTGCTAAAAATGAGAAAAAAACTGTCATTCTCACAGGAAATCTCAAGGTTGAGATAAATATTGTGAAGTCACTTCACGGATATTTCAGTTATTTGTCTTTTAGATGAAAGTTTTCACATTTTAAGTGCCAAAGAGGTGATAAAGAGCTGCTGATGGGAAAGATGTTGCTGCTGTTGAACCTTCAGAGGATAAAACACTGAGCCACGCTCTTAAAGGCAGGCTGAGGTTTCAGGAGATTTCAGGAGGTTTCAGGAGATTTCAGGAGATTTCAGGAGATTTCAGGAGATTTCAGGAGATTTCAGGAGATTAGAATTCAGAGTCAGCAGCTAATAAACTCTGACAGCCAAATCTGGAGAAGGGTTGGCTGTACCTGGAGTTTCTGTCACCAGGTACATGCATTTCTGTCCCAGAATAAAATGTGAGGAGAGTTTAATGTAGTTTGGAGCCAGGAAAGAGTTTGGTAGGAATCAATCTCGACATCAGTCACCAGAAATTTGATTTTCCAGCTGAAAAGTTTCCCTTTTATAAAAGATAATAGAGGTAACAATTTGCTGAAGGTCTCGAAACTTAATTTAATTTCATAAGAAAACTGAACCCCAAGAGGAAAAAGGCTTGAAAATATTTGAACATATCATTCTCTTGTTTGCTTTTGTCATCCTCCTCTGTCTTTTTCCCCTTTCGCTGTGCGATCTGCATAATTACACAGTAATTATACATCTTTCCCCAACATGTTTTGTGTGAATCCACTTTCCTGCATAGCTGAGCAAGGATATGTTTCCCAGCTGCATCAGCAACCTTCCCTGTCATTAAATCTGAAGCGTTTCATTTAGCAGAAGATACAACACAACCAGAGCCAGAGTACTGCTCAAGTGACTGCAACACATTCAATTGGATTAACACAAGCATAAACCTAAAGTTTTTACCATTAACACAAGCATAAACCTAAAGTTTTTACCAGTAACAAAAGCATAAACCTAAAGTTTTACCATCAACACAAGCATAAACCTAAAGTTTTACCATTAACACAAGCATAAACCTAAAGTTTTACCATCAACACAAGCATAAACCTAAAGTTTTTACCGTTAACACAAGCATAAACCTAAAGTTTTACCATTAACACAAGCATAAACCTAAAGTTTTACCATCAACACAAGCATAAACCTAAAGTTTTTACCGTTAACACAAGCATAAACCTAAAGTTTCAACCGTTAACACAGGCATAAACCTAAAGTTTTACCATTAACACAAGCATAAACCTAAAGTTTTTACCATCAACACAAGCATAAACCTAAAGTTTTTACCGTTAACACAGGCATAAACCTAAAGTTTTACCATTAACACAAGCATAAACCTAAAGTTTTTACCGTTAACACAGGCATAAACGTAAAGTTTTAACCGTTAACACAGGCATAAACCTAAAGTTTTACCATTAACACAAGCATAAACCTAAAGTTTTTACCGTTAACACAAGCATAAACCTAAAGTTTTAACCGTGAACACAAGCATAAACCTAAAGTTTTTACCGTTAACACAGGCATAAACCTAAAGTTTTACCATTAACACAAGCATAAACCTAAAGTTTTAACCGTGAACACAGGCATAAACCTAAAGTTTTACCATTAACACAAGCATAAACCTAAAGTTTTACCATTAACACAAGCATAAACCTAAAGTTTTTACCGTTAACACAGGCATAAACCTAAAGTTTTACCACTAACACAGGCATAAACCTAAAGTTTTTACCATTAACACAGGCATAAACCTAAAGTTTTACCATTAACACAAGCATAAACCTAAAGTTTTTGCCGTTAACACAAGCATAAACCTAAAGTTTTAACCGTGAACACAAGCATAAACCTAAAGTTTTTACCGTTAACACAGGCATAAACCTAAAGTTTTACCATTAACACAAGCATAAACCTAAAGTTTTAACCGTGAACACAGGCATAAACCTAAAGTTTTACCATTAACACAAGCATAAACCTAAAGTTTTTACCGTTAACACAGGCATAAACCTAAAGTTTTACCATTAACACAAGCATAAACCTAAAGTTTTTACCATCAACACAAGCATAAACCTAAAGTTTTTACCGTTAACACAGGCATAAACCTAAAGTTTTACCATTAACACAAGCATAAACCTAAAGTTTTTACCGTTAACACAGGCATAAACCTAAAGTTTTAACCGTTAACACAGGCATAAACCTAAAGTTTTACCATTAACACAAGCATAAACCTAAAGTTTTTACCATTAACACAAGCATAAACCTAAAGTTTTAACCGTGAACACAGGCATAAACCTAAAGTTTTTACCATTAACACAGGCATAAACCTAAAGTTTTTACTGTTAACACAAGCATAAACCTAAAGTTTTACCATCAACACAAGCATAAACATAAAGTTTTTATTATTAACACAAGCATAAACATAAAGTTTTTATTATTAACACAAGCATAAACCTAAAGTTTTTACCGTTAACACAAGCATAAACCTAAAGTTTTTACCATTAACTTTATGCTTGTGTTAACGGTAAAAACTTTAGGTTTATGCTTGTGTTGATGGTAAAACTTTAGGTTTATACTTGTGTTAATGGTAAAACTTTAGGTTTATACTTGTGTTAATGGTAGAAACTTTAGGTTTATGCTTGTGTTAACAGTAAAAACTTTAGGTTTATGCTTGTGTTGATGGTAAAACTTTAGGTTTATACTTGTGTTAATGGTAGAAACTTTAGGTTTATGCTTGTGTTAACGGTAAAAACTTTAGGTTTATGCTTGTGTTAATGATAAAAACTTTATGTTTATGCTTGTGTTAATAATAAAAACTTTATGTTTATACTTGTGTTAATGGTAAAAACTTTAGGTTTATGCTTGTGTTAACAGTAAAAACTTTAGGTTTATGCCTGTGTTAACAATAAAAACTTTAGGTTTATGCCTGTGTTAACGGTTAAAACTTTAGGTTTATGCTTGTGTTCATGGTAAAACTTTAGGTTTATGCCTGTGTTAATGGTAAAAACTTTAGGTTTATGCCTGTGTTAACAATAAAAACTTTAGGTTTATGCCTGTGTTAACGGTAGAAACTTTAGGTTTACGCCTGTGTTAACAATAAAAACTTTAGGTTTATGCTTGTGTTAACGGTAAAAACTTTAGGTTTATGCCTGTGTTAACAATAAAAACTTTAGGTTTATGCCTGTGTTAACGGTAGAAACTTTAGGTTTATGCCTGTGTTAACAATAAAAACTTTAGGTTTATGCTTGTGTTAACGGTAAAAACTTTAGGTTTATGCTTGTGTTAATAATAAAAACTTTAGGTTTATACTTGTGTTAATGGTAAAAACTTTAGGTTTATGCCTGTGTTAACAATAAAAACTTTAGGTTTATGGCTGTGTTAATGGTAGAAACTTTAGGTTTATGCCTGTGTTAACAATAAAAACTTTAGGTTTATGCTTGTGTTAACGGTAAAAACTTTAGGTTTATGCTTGTGTTAATAATAAAAACTTTATGTTTATAGTTGTGTTAATGGTAAAAACTTTAGGTTTATGCTTGTGTTAACAGTAAAAACTTTAGGTTTATGCCTGTGTTAACAATAAAAACTTTAGGTTTATGCTTGTGTTAACGGTAAAAACTTTAGGTTTATGCCTGTGTTAACAATAAAAACTTTAGGTTTATGCCCGTGTTAACGGTAGAAACTTTAGGTTTATGCCTGTGTTAACAATAAAAACTTTAGGTTTATGCTTGTGTTAACGGTAAAAACTTTAGGTTTATGCTTGTGTTAATAATAAAAACTTTATGTTTATACTTGTGTTAATGGTAAAAACTTTAGGTTTATGCCTGTGTTAACAATAAAAACTTTAGGTTTATGGCTGTGTTAATGGTAGAAACTTTAGGTTTATGCCTGTGTTAACAATAAAAACTTTAGGTTTATGCTTGTGTTAACGGTAAAAACTTTAGGTTTATGCTTGTGTTAATAATAAAAACTTTATGTTTATAGTTGTGTTAATGGTAAAAACTTTAGGTTTATGCTTGTGTTAACAGTAAAAACTTTAGGTTTATGCCTGTGTTAACAATAAAAACTTTAGGTTTATGCTTGTGTTAACGGTAAAAACTTTAGGTTTATGCCTGTGTTAACAATAAAAACTTTAGGTTTATGCCTGTGTTAACGGTAGAAACTTTAGGTTTATGCCTGTGTTAACAATAAAAACTTTAGGTTTATGCTTGTGTTAACGGTAAAAACTTTAGGTTTATGCTTGTGTTAATAATAAAAACTTTATGTTTATACTTGTGTTAATGGTAAAAACTTTAGGTTTATGCCTGTGTTAACAATAAAAACTTTAGGTTTATGGCTGTGTTAATGGTAGAAACTTTAGGTTTATGCCTGTGTTAACAATAAAAACTTTAGGTTTATGCTTGTGTTAACGGTAAAAACTTTAGGTTTATGCTTGTGTTAATAATAAAAACTTTATGTTTATAGTTGTGTTAATGGTAAAAACTTTAGGTTTATGCTTGTGTTAACAGTAAAAACTTTAGGTTTATGCCTGTGTTAATGGTAAAAACTTTAGGTTTATGCCTGTGTTAACGGTAGAAACTTTAGGTTTATGTACTTATTCCATCCAAAATGCCTGTTCAGCTCCTCAGAGCATTAACACTGCGGCACTGACTCTGATGCCGTTTATTAACTGAAACACACTCATCTTTGTCAACACCAGGTCTGACACGACATCGGCCTAAATCAGCCTCAGCGGGCAGCAGCAGGTAGCTGTCAGCAGGTGTTTAATGAGGAGTGTGTGTCAGGGAGGAAAGTCTGGGCAGGAAGGGTTGTGTCAGGTGCAGAAAACAGAAAGAAAAGGTGTGTCACAGTGTGAGGAAAGTGGGCAGAGAAGACGGGAAGCTGCGCTGGAAAGGAACCGAGAAGAACACGTGTGAACGCACGGGTTTCCATTTTAGACTGCCGTCGGACGTGAAAACAGAAGGTTTAATCACTGATGAGACAAGATTTTACCTGCTGTCAGAGCAGGTCTCACAGCTCTATAAGCTCCGACTCAAACAGCGTTAATGTTCAGCACGAACAGAGAGAACGCGAGCAGGAGCCATGTTTTATAGCGTTTACTTTAAAGAGGACGGAAGCACCCAGCTGTTTAGCTGCGCTTGAATCAATGACAAATCTGAGGTGAGTGAAGCCCAAACGAGCTGTTTGATGAGTGTGGTAATGAACCGGAGTAATTTACTCCTCCTCTCCAACACCTCTAACAGCCGACCTCACCTCACTTTGCCTACTTCCTACATAGTTAGATTCAGTCCTTAAACGCTCATGCCTGATGATGCACAAACCCTGATGGTGTTCCGTTTGTTGACCAGCTGACCTGCTGCTGACCTTTTTCTCACCAAATCTGACATCAACACCCCCCCCCCCATCTTTGGATAGGATGTTCTAGGTCAGGGATCTCAAACCCGCCGTCCTGCAGCTTTTAGATGTTTCACCTCATTCAGATCGATGCCCCGTTTGTTGGTTTGTGCAGAACTCAACAATCTTTTGAAGAGTCTGGATCAGCTGTGTTGGAAACTGTTAGAAAAATTATATAGTTATACTATGAGAAAAGCTGCAAGAATAAGAGTTTCTGTGATGGGGGGGAGGCCTCCTCCTGTCTATTGGTTCTCATAATACTATGTAGCAAGCAAAAGTGTTTTGACTGTCTGAACTCGTCTTCCCATAACATTGTGTGGCCAGCAAGCATAAACAATATAAATAGCAACAGCACCATTTAGTTAGCAGACAGCTCTGAGCAGCTTCCTGACAGGTTGTGCAGACTTGTCTCTTTCTTGCAAGAAATAAATGTTTTTTGTTAATCGTATCCAGCGACTCTGAGCCTAATTTTGAGAGAATTTTTCTGACATATTGGTCCTTCGAGCCGGATCCTAAAGTCCTTTCCACCTTCCAGGATCTGAGCTGAAACCATGCACGGGGGGGGTCCAGGACTCCTACCTGAAGTCCTCTCAGCAGAGTTTCTGATAGAGGCCGGCTGCCACTGGCTGGGGGAAAGGTGACAGAATCTGCAGGACAGTGGAGTTTGAGATCCCTGTTCTAGATGAATGCAGCATGCAGGAGAGTCTAGAAAAGGAGCTTCTGGGGGCTCTGAGAAGCAGACAGGAGGGTGGCAGCAAACAAACTTTACTCCTGATGTGCATGAAGCACAGAATGCATGAAAGGGAGATGTCCACAGTTTTAGTTTTGCACCCGGCTGAGATGGGAGAGTTGTTTTATGGAGCCTTAAATATGAAGGGTGAGTGATTTCCAGCCCAAATCGTTCCACAGTCCCAGGAATATTAGCAGCGACTCCTACAGCTAGCAGGCTGCTGTTACCCATCAGTTGTGCTGCATTTCTTATGATCTCACAGTCCATGCCCTGGTCTTTATATAATTTATGTAATTTTACACGTTTTCCCAGAGATATAATATCCCAGATCTGATATGATATCCCAGATATTCCCAGAGATTAAATTAATTCCTGTGGATGTCCACCACAGTTGTTGTTCTTTTTTCCTTCTCCAGGTTTGTTTCCTGTTAAGACGACTACTTCCTCTACTGAATTCCAACCATTAACAACCTAAAGGCCTCGCTGCATCTGATGATAATCCCCCGACCCCTGAAACTGTTCAGCTGTGAGGAAAGATGCTGAAAAGCACCGAGTGGACTCTGGTTATAAAGCTGACAGACCTGCAGCCGTGTTATGTGATCATAAAGGAAGCGATAAAGACAAAAACACAGCAGGGGAAACATCCCTCAGTTACTGATTCCTCCTTAAAACCCTCTGCAGGGTGTCCTTAACAAGGCTGAACAATAGCCGTGTAGTGGGGGGGCGGATCATAGAGTAGATTAATGGCTGGACTGGATGTCTCAGCTGTATTTAATTCAACTTAAAGCCAGATAATAGCCTGCTTTCTCCCCACATTCAGATGATTTGTTAATGAGTTATTTAGTTTGTTTTTGAAGCAGTAATCCAAGAAGAGATTTGCTGTGTTTTCCTGAATTCTCGCCTCGGAGGCTTTTCTGCAGACAAAAGCTGATTCATGCTTATGATAGCAAGGTGCTTCAGAATGAAATGAACTGAATAAATCCTCCATTCAGCTCGAAGGCGGCTCTAATGACTGCTCTGCTGCATGTATTCAAACTGAAAATGGTGCAGCCATAATGAGCCTTAATGGGCAGGTAAACAGTCACAAATGAGCACATGACTCCTGGATAGTGTTCCTCCGAAAAGGATCGCTGCCGTCCCGATGAATCCGGGCAGTTCTGGTACGTTCCAGCTGTTTCTGACCAAGGCTGGTCTCCATGGATACTGACTTATGGCAAAACTACAACAATGTAAAGAAAGAAAGAGACATTCCCACATGTATTTACTGATTTAAAGGGCTATTTCGTAGCATGTCCTCCCCTTCAGCTTAATGTTCAACAAAGGTTTGACACTCGTAAACAGCAAAAACAGCAAATTAAAATGTAAAACGAACCCCGAATAACAAAGAAAGTTTGACCCAAATCTACACTTTTCTTGACCCTCATTTGGCCCATATAGAGCTGCCTGAATTCAGCCAAATATTCACGGCCCAGATCTACGGTATTTGGTATTTAAGCCACATCCGGCCTGTGGAACACATGTAATGACCCAAGTTAGACCAAGATAGACCCTGCTCAAGACCTTTGGCCAACGTATGGCCTACAGAATACTTGCCAGAGCCACAACTGACTTCTATGTGCCAAAAGTAGCCCAAATTGGGCTCAAATGTGTCAGACGATGGGGAAAGATTGATCATCCATTTTCTGCAGCCTATCTGAGAGCGGATGGAACGATATCAGCAGAGATCCCCCGAGCCAAGCTACTCCTTAAGTACTTCCAGGAGACAGAGAGGTAATCCAGCCATGTATGGAAGCTCAAGAGGGCCACAATGAGCCTCTATCTCAATGCAATTCTTAACAACCAGCATTTCCTACATTTTAAAATGTGTAAAATACGCTTAAACCTTAAAAACTTCTGCTTTTTCAGCATTTTTTCAAAAAGCAATCAGCTCTTCCAGTCTTTCTCTGAGGAACATTGTTTTAAACACAAACTGGAGCTCCTCTGAACATCTTTGCTGCTCACAGACTGTCATGGAGGCTGCTTCAGGACCGGATCAGGGTTAAAATCAGCTGTTTTTACCTCATTATTGGCCTTAAACTGCTTCATCCTGATTTCTCTGATTTAGGGTTATAACTTTCATGATATTAAGTCTAATTTAATTGTAATTATAATACAATAAATGGATATTTTGTCTCTTGGAGGAGGGAACGAATGGTAAGTCTGAAGCTGATTATGAATCAGGCCTGAGTCATACCTGTGAAACGTGGTTTCTTCTGTTGGTATTTCTGTCCTGTTGGTATTTCTGTCACCGTATGTAGCTGCTCTGTGTGTGTATGTGGCCGTCAAACTAAAAAATGGAGGTTTATCAACAAATTAAAGTGAGTTTTGAGACAGAAGAGTAAAAGTCTTGAGTTCATTCTGTCTGACATCAAATATTTAGGACCAGATCAGGGTTAAAATCAGCTGTTTTTACCTCATTATTGGCCTTAAACTGCTTCATCCTGATTTCTCTGATTTAGGGTTACAACTTTCATGATATTAAGCCTAATTTGTTGTAATTATAATACAATAAATGGATATTTTGTCTCTTGGAGGAGGGAACGAATGGTAAGTCTGAAGCTGATTATGAGCCTGAGTCATACCTGTGAAACGTGGTTTCTTCTGTTTGTATTTCTGTCCTGTTGGTATTTCTGTCCTGTTGGTATGTCTGTCCTGTTGGTATTTCTGTCCTGTTGGTATTTCTGTCCTGTTGGTATTTCTGTCCTGTTGGTATTTCTGTCGCCGTGTGTTGGTGTGTAGCTGCTGTCATGTTTAATTCAGCGGGAGGCAGCGTTTATCAGCAGAAACATCCTCACACATGAAAGTGAAATCTGGAGCTCGTCCAGCCTCTCATATTCTGTCGCAGGGGGATTACCGGTGAGCCTCGGCGGCGGGGAATTAAGCCGAGTGGAGTATGTTAATGAAGACACATCTTCAGCCATTCCTCCCTTTACTCCTCAACTCTGTCTTTGCTTTCCGGTGTCTTGGTTTCTTTCCGTCTCCCGCCCTGAGGGGCTTGTTTTTGCCTCCCTGTCGGGGGATATGTCGCCGTCTCCATTTGTTAACAGCCCTCGCTGTGGAGAGGTGACTCGCTGGTCAGTGTTTCCTGTCACTTTGAATCCTCACATGATGGCTGAGTGACAGGTGTGAGGGCGGGTGATGGATGGGTGAGGAAAGCAAAGCTCTCTTCCAAACACATGATATTTATTGATTAGGATTGGTTAAAAGCAGAGCACCTTTCCACACAGAGATCTGGATCGTGAGTTTAAAGGTGACATATTCAGTAAAATCCCTTCTTCTTGTTCCTGGGAGCATATATCAGGGCGTCTGAAGTGTAAAACTCCTTCTTCCTGTTCCTGGGAGCATATATCAGGGCGTCTGAAGTGTAAAACTCCTTCTTCCTGCTCCTGGGAGCATATATCAGGGCGTCTGAAGTGTAAAACTCCTTCTTCCTGTTCCTGGGAGCATATATCAGGGCGTCTGAAGTGTAAAACCCCTTCTTCCTGCTCCTGGGAGCAGATATCAGGGCGTCTGAAGTGTAAAACTCCTTCTTCCTGTTCCTGGGAGCTTATATCAGGGCGTCTGAAGGGTAAAACTCCTTCTTCCTGCTCCTGGGAGCATATATCAGGGCGTCTGAAGTGTAAAACTCCTTCTTCCTGCTCCTGGGAGCTTATATCAGGGCGTCTGAAGTGTAAAACTCCTTCTTCCTGCTCCTGGGAGCATATATCAGGGCGTCTGAAGTGTAAAACTCCTTCTTCCTGTTCCTGGGAGCATATATCAGGGCGTCTGAAGGGTAAAACTCCTTCTTCCTGTTCCTGGGAGCATATATCAGGGCGTCTGAAGGGTAAAACTCCTTCTTCCTGCTCCTGGGAGCATATATCAGGGCGTCTGAAGTGTAAAACTCCTTCTTCCTGTTCCTGGGAGCATATATCAGGGCGTCTGAAGTGTAAAACTCCTTCTTCCTGTTCCTGGGAGCATATATCAGGGCATCTGAAGTGTAAAACTCCTTCTTCCTGTTCCTGGGAGCATATATCAGGGCGTCTGAAGGGTAAAACTCCTTCTTCCTGCTCCTGGGAGCATATATCAGGGCGTCTGAAGTGTAAAACTCCTCCTTCCTGTTCCTGGGAGCAGATATCAGGGCGTCTGAAGTGTAAAACTCCTTCTTCCTGCTCCTGGGAGCATATATCAGGGCGTCTGAAGTGTAAAACTCCTTCTTCCTGTTCCTGGGAGCATATATCAGGGCGTCTGAAGTGTAAAACTCCTTCTTCCTGTTCCTGGGAGCATATATCAGGAAGTCTGAAGGGTAAAACTCCTTCTTCCTGTTCCTGGGAGCATATATCAGGGCGTCTGAAGTGTAAAACTCCTTCTTCCTGCTCCTGGGAGCATATATCAGGGCATCTGAAGTGTAAAACTCCTTCTTCCTGCTCCTGGGAGCATATATCAGGGCGTCTGAAGTGTAAAACTCCTTCTTCCTGCTCCTGGGAGCATATATCAGGGCGTCTGAAGTGTAAAACTCCTTCTTCCTGTTCCTGGGAGCATATATCAGGGCGTCCGAAGGGTAAAACTCCTTCTTCCTGTTCCTGGGAGCATATATCAGGGCGTCTGAAGTGTAAAACTCCTTCTTCCTGCTCCTGGGAGCATATATCAGGGCGTCTGAAGGGTAAAACTCCTTCTTCTTGTTCCTGGGAGCATATATCAGGGCGTCTGAAGGGTAAAACTCCATCTTCCTGCTCCTGGGAGCATATATCAGGGCGTCTGAAGTGTAAAACTCCTTCTTCCTGCTCCTGGGAGCATATATCAGGGCGTCTGAAGGGTAAAACTCCTTCTTCCTGTTCCTGGGAGCATATATCAGGGCGTCTGAAGGGTAAAACTCCATCTTCCTGCTCCTGGGAGCATATATCAGGGCGTCTGAAGTGTAAAACTCCTTCTTCCTGTTGTCTGAAGTCACCAAAAACACAACCCTGGTATTTATTTAGTTCCCTTTGTGTGAAAGTTCCTCCTTTAACGAGCCGTTCTCATTTTCATTCCTAAAGTACGTCACTCCTTAAGTTGGCTCCGCCTCCTCTGCTAAGCCCCGCCCACTCACACCCACCCTGCTGGACGGATGAAGCCAGCTTCTGGTGGAAATGTTCTGCTGTCAGCTGCAATGAGGAGCATGCATCTTCCATCCAGCAGCAGCCTCAGAGGATATAAGAGCCCAGTGGATAAACTATATCTGAGGCTAATGTTCCAGCAGAGTTAGCTAAAGACTGTGAATGTGCAGCAAACACTTTTCATCCCACTGTTTTAACAACTTGGTCCAGTTCAACGCTGGACTGAAGGAACTGAGCCACAAAGAGGATCAGTTCCAGCTCTCAGAGCCTGAACTCCAGAGCAGGGAAATGGAAGCATCTGAGAAATAACTCCTCATGGTTTATTTACTGATTTATTTCTTCCTTTAGCAGCAGCTAACGCTAACAGCTTAGCTAATGAAATAACTCCTCATGGTTTATTTACTGATTTATTTCTTCCTTTAGCAGCAGCTAACGCTAACAGCTTAGCTAATGAAGATGACGTACACCAACTTCTAAGGAGTTACTGCTGCTCCTTTCTGAAAGATGAACATTATTGTTCCCACATTACTTTGTTAGCTGAAGCTTTCTAGCTGAACGGTTCCGTTCTGTAACTCAGACAACCTGCAGCTGTGTTTAAGGTGTGTTTCCAACACAGCACCGGTCCTCTCCTCTCTCTCGCTGCTACACTGAGGCTAATGTTCCAGCAGAGTTAGCTAAAGACTGTGTGTCGTTAGCTGATGGTTCGGTATGTGACTGCAGGGTAAAGACACACAGCACTGCTCTCACTTTGTTCAAATATAAACTTCTTTTTCTGCTAATTTAACAACCACGATAGCAAAAGGCTCATATTAGCATATTAATCCATCATCACATGATGCTGCAGCATCTTTGGTGTTTCCTGCTCCGTTCTGGCCTGGTTCAGATGGAAACTTTCCACTGAATGTGCTGCACTGAGAGTAAATAACTCAACTATTCTGTACAGAAACACATTTTCTGACCATAATGGCTGAAATGGAGGCTCTGAAAACAACTCTCAGACAGAAAGAGACGAGACTGATGAATTTTAGCGTCTGTAAGTCACTTTTAGCCCTGCTGTGTGGGCTGGTGTTTCTGGTCCAGTTAGAAATTAGAAATGAGCTTAATTATCTCTGATGATCCGAAGCTTTGGTTCATAAAAGGAAACATCGCTGTATGTTGTCGTGGTTAAAGGCTCGTCCTGTGGGAGGTGGTGATATTTACAGGACATGGCTTCAGTTCTGTTTGTTGGAGCCCTCAGAGCTCTGATGGTGAACACACTGCTACTGAGAAAAGACTTAATCCTGTTATTTCTGAGGGTGTATTTGAGTTTAAAAGACCTGTTTTTCATGCTACGTTTGGTGTTAAAGCAGTTTAACTGTACATCTGTGATGGTTCTCTCCATGAACAGATCGATTTATTCGGGTGGCAACACCCATTCCGAAATACCGCCATTCCGACAAGACTTTCAGTTTAAGGAAATGTGCTTTACTCAACAGGCGAGTCCCTTCTTTCTGTTCATCCAATTTATATGTTTAACACATGTTTACAGATAAGCGTTATTAAAAACACAAAGTCTCAACAACTGGAGGAGGAGAAGCAGTCCACGGTGGTTTTCAATCACACACTCCAATGCCACTTGTTTCAACTTCCGAAAATTTAATCCAGGAAAAAAAGGCTTACAAATATGGACCGAAACGGCTCCATAACACGCACAAGAATCCAAAAGAAACGAAAGTTAACTAAAAGAAAGCAACATGAAGTGGTCAAAATTGGTTTTACGCATGCCTCTGTGCGTCTGGCACATGCGTCTTCGGGCTCTCCCACGTTGGTTTGTGGATGAAAGCTATATGTTCAGCTGTAATGTCACGTAAAAACAATCTCTACATGACATTTAGTCCCAGGTGTGACCAGTTAGGTCCTTAAGATATCAACAGGCTGTATAAAGCTGTGTGTTTGTGCCAAATGCGCAAAGCCCATCCGCGCTTCCCAACATTGGAGCGAGGCAAGGCAGAGTGCTCGCAACTGTGTCCTGTGCAGTAGCCGTGATATCTGTAATTGCAATTATTACTTTTGCATATGATGACAGCGGGCAAAAGACGCATCTGTGGAGAGCTCCGCTCCAGCTGGCTGCTGACAGCTCACTGACTGTATTTCTGCTTAATCAGTTTCAGCCAGAGTTACATTAATATCTGTATTTTTATATTTGACATTTCAGGGGATTTTGATAATAGATTATTAAAGTTTGTTTGCGAGCCTTCATTAGTGTAAAATGTTTTGGGTAAAACAGGCTATTAAAAGGAACTGTCGGAATGGCGGTATGTTAAAAAAAAAAAAAACATACCGCCATTCCGACCATAGGAGGAAAAAAGTGTCGGAATGGCGGGACGTTTAATAAAAAATTAAGTGTCGCCATTCCGACAATTGGAGGCCAATGTCGGAATGGCAGCATGTAACCGATTTATTCAAATAGCAGTGATGGACCGAGCCAAGATGGCGTTGGTTCTAACCGTGCTAACGGGACTTTTTATTTGTTTGCACGTAAATGTAGCTGCTTCCTGACTATAAAGAGGAAAGTAAGCATCGTATTTACTGCTCAGATCGCAGTGAAAAGGAAGCTGACTGAGCCGAAGAAAGAGTAAATACTCTGAGGTGGGAGCTAAGCAGCTGAGGCTGAGACAGCTGTGAAAGTGGAGCTAATAACCAAACCAGGGAGGTGGGAACGAGGAGAAAGTAAAACACAATAAAAGCTCAAACAAAACTCCAACAGAACAGAGAGCCGCCGACACCAAAGAGCTCAAAGAAACAACCACCTGAGAACTAAAACCACTTTACAGGAGAAGACAAATCAAGAGGAAACGGAATAAATCCATCGAAAATGAATGAAAACATCAACTTTGGGCCCCATTGGATGTGCAGTCTGAATGAAATCCTGAGTTCGTGCACAGCAGGGAGCAGATGAAGGGTTAAACAGCCGTTAGGATCAACAGATCCGGACCTCCAGGAGCAGAGAAGCTTAAAATGATCCAGGCCAAAGTTACAGAATAATCGCCTCATTATCTCGGCACCACGGATCTTCATATGTCACGATAACAAGTTCATTATTTTGTAATCAATACTGCTATCAGACATCTCGAGTGCCAGGATGCAGAAGGGCCTCTTGATAACTGCTGATTTAAGCTGCTGAAGTCCGACAGCAAACAGGAAATTTCTGATGTCTGACGGCACTTAGATCTGAGAGGGAGCCTGATCTCTGCCTCTGAGCCGATGCTTTGTCAGCTGCTGTCACCGTGATTCTGAAACATTTCAATAAACTGTTGATTTGTTCTGTTCCCCATAATTATCTGGTTCTCGCTCCATGTGACTGATGTCATCTGAATGAACTCAAAGGACGATTTCTCCAGATGAATTGGCATCGCAAGCAGACGAGGTTTGTTCTCTCATGAAGATGTTGAAATAAATACCTGTTGCCATGGTATTTCTTCATCTAAAATCTGATATTGGAACTAGGGATGAAAACTTTTATTGTTAATTAAACCTTAATTAAGGATTACTTGGAGGTATCCGAACACCTGCCAACCTGCCAAATTTACATCATACGTGTGTTTTCGTGCGTTTTCGTATTTTTTCGTGCGTTTTTGTATTTTTTCATGTTTTCGTGCGTTTTTGTATGTTTTTGTATTTTTGTATGTTTTTGTGTTTTTGTATGTTCTCGTATTTTATCGTGCGTTTTCGTATGTTTTCGTGCGTTTTTGTATGTTTTCGTATTTTTTCGAGCGTTTTCGTATGTTTTCTCGTATCTTATTGTGCGTTTTCGTGCGTTTTTGTATGTTTTCGTGCATTTTCGTATTTTTTCATGTTTTCGTGTGTTTTTGTATGTTCTCGTATTTTTTCGTGCGTTTTTGTATTTTTCCGATCGTTTTTGTATGTTTTCTCATATTCTATTGTGCGTTTTCGTGCGTTTTTGTATGTTATCGTGTGTTTTCGTATGTTTTCGTATTTTATCGTGCGTTTTCGTATGTTTTCTCGTATCTTATTGTGCGTTTTCATGCGTTTTTGTATGTTTTCGTGTGTTTTCGTATGTTTTCGTGTTGATGATCTGATGATCCTGAAGACATTAAAGTTGAACCAGTCCAGTAGCTCAGGAGTGAAAACAGCTAAACGGAGCCGCGGTGATTCATGATGATCTCTGCTGCTAAACGTTTGTTTAAGTCGGTGATCTTTCAGTTAAAGTTGCTGGGAAAGCTTCATCTATGTGCATCCTGAACTGTGCGCTGGCTTCTCCTCGCTCACTGTTTAGGACACATTCAGCTTGAGGAGTTATTGAAATCCTACTCTGTTCTTAATGTGCTGGAAAGAAAATGCAGCTGCTTCCACTCTGTACTTTTCTCTGTACGTTACATCAAAACTGCAGGAAAAACCCACAGAATATTATCCACACATTATATCCTGATGTGTAGTTTTTTATATCCATGTGAACAAGAAACTAATGCAAGAAGGAATACAGTCTGACAGACATTCATCCATCATCTTCCTGTTATCTGAGCCCAGGCTGTGCAGCCCACAGGTCCAGCAGGGAAAACCATCCATCCCTCTCCTCAGAGGAGCAGCAGCTCTACTCCGAGCTCCCTCCGGATGGTGGAGCCCCTCCTCCTGGATGATGGAGCTCCTCCCCCTTTATGGTGGAGCTCCTCCCACCGGACGGTGGAGCCACTCCCCTTATCTCTAAGGCTGAGCCCAGCCCCCCTCTGAAGGAAACTCATTTCAGCCTCTTGTATCTGTGATCTTGACATCAGGATGAATGATTATCACTTTTAATTGGTAAAAAGTCTGGATTTGGAGGCTGGATTTGAAGGTGGAATTGGGCATGAAGAAGTACTCAGGAAAGAAAACATCAGGGTTTGCCTTAAAGGTGCCATAAAATCCCTTCTTCCTGTTCCTGGGAGCATTTATCAGGGCGTCTGAAGTCACCAAAAACACAACCCTGGTATTTATTTAGTTCCCCTTTGTGTGAAAGTTCCTCATTTAACGAGCCGTTCTGATTTTCATTCCTAAAGTACGTCACTCCTTAAGATGACTCCGCCTCCTCTGCTAAGCCCCGCCCACTCACATCCACCCTGCTGGACGGATGAAGCCAGCTTCTGGTGGAAATGTTCTGCTGTCAGCTGCACTGAGGAGCATGCATCTTCCATCCAGCAGCAGCCTCAGCGGATATAAGAGCCCAGTGGATAAACTATATCACCTCCTTCCTTTTCTGTGATCTATCATCGCGCCACAGTAAAAACTCCTTCCCTTTTTGCAGTATATCAGATATATACTCCACTCTTATTTCCACTTTCAGCTTAGTTCCCCGAACCTGCCTCTGTCCACAGATTCATTGCCTAATTAAACCTGTGCTGCAGCAAACAGAAAACATTCGCCTCCTCTGCTTCTCTGTGGGATTTCAGAACCTCGAGTCACAGGAAGCGCCGCATTGTAATTCATGCCAGCCAACAGCTGCATGCAAATCAGTGCTCAGACCTTCTGCTGGTGGCTGGCGTGAGGAAGCTGGGGAACGGAGAGGAAGGGGCAAAGCCCTGTTCTGAGGAGGAAGGGGGAAAGAACGCATTAGCATGATGTCAGTCAGTAAATGTTGTTCTTCCTCCACAGGAGCTGAGCGTCACTTCTTCACCAAACTCAAAGAGGCACAAATATATGTTTTAGAATCATTTTGTTGAGTCTTTGGCTGAAAAATTGGAGCCGAAAGCTGATATTTGGACTGATAATTAAATATAAGACCCATTTTTCACCTTCTCTGTGTTTGCTCTTTGAATCTCCTTCACACAAGGAAGCTGGTAGTTAAAATAAAAGCTTCGGTCAGACCTCGAACCGCCTGCCAAACACACCTCATTCAGCCTTCCACTTCAGCCTTTCCCCCTGATCCTGCTTCCAGTCCAGAGTGAAGTGTTTCCCATTTCAAACAGAACACAAACGTTTGATAAACTCACAGCAGGTGGCGCTAAGTCTCGCTTTGGTGCCTTTAAACCAGCAGCAGCACCGATGCACACACTGAAACTTAGAGGAACGCCATTTAAATAGACTCTGCTGCAACGCCACCAGATTCTCTCCCTCTGTACCCGACCTCGACTTTCCTCCGATGGGCCCACACGAAGGTGCCGATGCTTCTTCAGTCCAGCCGAGTCTCAGGTAAAAAGGCTCGGCCACCAGGCGTCTAAGATGGAGGCTGGAAGACCTCACAGCGAGAGTCAGGAGACGGAGAATCCAGCAGCGGGCGATACTTCTTCGTTTCATGGAGGAAAGAAGGAGAGCAGAGCGCCGCAGACAAAGGAGACGAAGTTTAACTTATTAAACAGGCGCCGGTTGGGTCCGTGTCGTATGAGGAAACATTTCAGACAAGGGGCGGAGCTACAGCCACCAAACACCTACGTCATGTTCCTGTGGAGCCCAGAAAAGACCCTGAAGGAGCTAAAATGGTTCCAGGAACTGAGGGCCGTGGTCCCTAGTTCCTAAGGGCCGTGGTCCCTAGTTCCTGAGGGCCGCGGTCCCTAGTTCCTAAGGGCCGTGGTCCCTAGTTCCTAAGGGCCGTGGTCCCTAGTTCCTGAGGGCCGCGGTCCCTAGTTCCTAAGGGCCGTGGTCCCTAGTTCCTGAGGGGCGCGGTCCCTAGTTCCTGAGGGCCGTGGTCCCTAGTTCCTGAGGGCCGTGGTCCCTAGTTCCTGAGGGCCGTGGTCCCTAGTTCCTGAGGGGCGCGGTCCCTAGTTCCTGAGGGGCGCGGTCCCTAGTTCCTGAGGGCCGTGGTCCCTAGTTCCTGAGGGGCGCGGTCCCTAGTTCCTGAGGGCCGTGGTCCCTAGTTCCTGAGGGCCGTGGTCCCTGGTTCCTGAGGGCCGTGGTCCCTGGTTCCTGAGGGGCGCGGTCCCTAGTTCCTGAGGGCCGTGGTCCCTAGTTCCTGAGGGCCGTGGTCCCTAGTTCCTGAGGGCCGTGGTCCCTGGTTCCTGAGGGCCGTGGTCCCTGAGGGCCATGGTCCCTAGTTCCTGAGGGCCGTGGTCCCTAGTTCCTGAATGTCCGAATGCACGAAAAAAAAATCCCTATTCCTGAAAAGGTTCTAGGAACTGCAAAAGGTTCCTACAGTGGGAACGAGCCTGTTGTGACACTGAGAACTCTGACTTTCAGCTAAGCATAACTTACAAAACCACTAATCTTGCTTCATTGTTCACCTCACGCATAGGTTAGGTTTTAGATAGCTCAATCATCCAATAATAGCATAATCCAACTCAGGGTCACAGGGGGGCTGGAGCCTATCCCAGCTGTCATTTTCCTTCCCCGGTGCTGTTCCTTCAAAGCACTCTTAGTCCCTTTGGACTGATCTGCCATGTGAGAACCAACCAGCGACTACAGGGTCAGCTGAGGTGGGTCATCTGCTGGGAGGAGGCCCGGGTCAGAACCAGAGCCAGGGTTGCTCATGAATAAATTATACGGTCAAACACAGCCTCCGTTAGCAGTGAAGAACTCGACTTCAGATCTGAACACAGCTCCACAACAACAACGGGAAGTTTTCATCTCGACTAAAGCTGCCGCTCTGGGAGCTGAATGAGCTGAAGGAGATGCTTCCAGCGCCTGTAGAGACGCCACATTTCCATCAAACCATTCATAAAGTCCAGACAAATCCTCAAGCTCTGTGCAGGAAGGCCCACAGATCAGCCTCGGCCCTAACTCCTCAGAGCCTCAGATTACGAACAGAACAGGATTCATAAAGAGCTGAAAGAGGTCGAGGTTGAACAGTTCAAGAGCAGTTTACTTCTTTCACTTCCTCAAACACTGCAGTCGATGGCTTTAAAGACTTTAAACATGGTGGCGTCTGACCACAAAGAACCCAAAACAGATCAAAGAAGTTGGAAGTCTTTGTTGGAGACTCTGCTCAGAAAGAACAACCCGTTATTCTGACTGTAGAGAAAGAAAAAGTCATAATTTACAGCTCTGACGATGCATCGGAAGCAGCTTAAAACACCTCAGCTTGATGTGGATTATATCCGAATACATTTAAACTCTAATCTTTCACGTTTAACCCTAAAACCAGACTGTGGTGTTATTCCACCACCACCCCCCCAACTTTCTGATAACATTTAAATCACTGGATTTAATTTTGTGACATTTTCTAACAAACTGTCGTCACACTTTAGATGATTCAAACCGTTCAAACCTCCTGATCAGCTTCATTTCTTCATATTTATCCATAAAAACAGGAAGCAGCTGCAGAGATTCACTGAAACATGTTCAAACCTGAACTTAAACCCAGAATCTGAGGCAGAAACAGTTTTTTTTCTCAGTTCTCAGCAGCTTTAAAGTGAATCTCTGGTCTGAGCTCCTTTATTCTCCAACACAGCCTGAACCCTCTGAGACAAGCTTTCTGTCATTTCTTTAAGGAGTCTTCAGGAATAGTTCTCCAGGCTTCTTGAAGGACATCCCAAAGCTCTTCTTTGGATGTGGGCTGCCTTTTGTTCCGTTCTCTGTCAGATGATCCCACACTGCTTCAATAATGTTGAGGTCCGGGCTCTGGGGAGGATTCATCCCTCCATAAGACCTGTTGCCACTGATTTTCAGTCCACTTCTTGTGTCATTTGGCACAGCTCAGCCTTTTCTCCCTGTTTCCCTTCCTTAAGAACGGCTTCTTGACAGCCACCCTTCCATGGAGACCATTTCTGATGAGGCTTGGGCCAACAGTAGATGGATCAGCTGAAGGTCCAGATGCATCTCTCAGGTCCTGTCAGGTCACAGCTGGATTTTTTCCTCTTTCTTAAGGACATCACTTTCAGATCCTGTTCATCTGCTGGAGATAGTTTTTTAGGCCTGACACTTCTTCTTTTGTCCTCCACTTGTCCAGTTTCCTCAAATGTTTTAAGGACACACTGCACACCATGCTGAGATATGCCAAGTTTTCAGCTAATAGCTCTTTGGGAATCACCTTGTTGCTGCAGAAATCCTATTTTCTGTCTGTCAAACTGTGTTTTCTTTGCTGTTTTTCATAGATGCAGCTAAAGAAATGGGAACAAATGATGTGTCTTTGTGACAAAGTGCCTAAAGATCCAGTTTAAAATGGCTTCTTTGCTAAGTTGTCTGTTCTGTGTCGACACAACACTGGTTCATCCCTTGAGTTAGGAGCCTTTTTCCTGCCTGAATGCTTCATAGCTCAGAGTTAAGAGGCTGAACAAAGAAAAAACTCTGAAAATGCTCAGGAACAAGGACTGAAGATGAGGGAAAAAGCAGAAAATGTCCAAAGAAAAACTGTGAAAGAGCTTCAGAAAGCTGCAGAACTGTTGATCAGGGCTTTTGAACAGTATCATATCAACATGTCAGATGCCTCTGCAGGGTAATTAATCAGGATAGATTTAGATTAAAACGTCAGTCTTTATTCAAGTTAATCCCTTTAATAACAGAAGGTAACTCGCAGGTAATCCATCAGCATAAAGCAGCTTCCTGCAGACACAAACTCAGCTGAGAGGATTCAAGATTCAGTTGGTTTATTTGCTTTTAAACTCTTTTTAATGTGTGGATATTTATTATATCATTAAAGTAAAATCCTGACAGAAACAGGTAGATTCTGTAAAATTACCTGCTGAAATAAATGAAACTAATAATATTTTATAGCTATTTAACAGTGAATCTGAAACTGAACAGACTGAATATGTAATATTCAGATTAGATGTGCAGCTCAAAGCTCAAAGCTTGTAGAAGAGCTCCAGCTGTACGTATAAATTGGCCAATAAAGTGCCGTAAATCTCCCTGCAGATGTGCAAACGTACTTTCCAGCTGTCAGGTGAAGGTTTGAATCCGAACGGGGACCAGAGAAGCTGAACCAGGCAGAGCCAGAGCAGCACAAAGCTGCCGGGAAGTGACTGAATGAAAGGAAGAAGCGGTGGTTTCTTACCTTTGAGTGTGTGAGTGGAGGAGATTCCTGCACGAGCCGGAGGATGTCAGTGCACGAGGGTCCGCACTAACAGGTGGGGAGACGGGCAGCGGCAGCCGAGCAGTCGCAGGAGGAGGAGGAGGAGGAGGAGGCTCAGGCTTTAACTCCTTCCACCTCGCTGTTTCCAGTGTTTCACATCCTTCGCTGAGCTTCACTTCATCTGAATGTCAACAGCGATGAAGCTCTGCCAGTAATCACTCTACACATGGATTAGATTAACCCCCCCCCCTCCTCCCTTCTCACCCCGGGCTGCAGATTCCAGGGAGGGGGGTAAAATAATGTGCCAACAGCAGCATCTGTCTTTCTTCTTCTCTCTGTATAATTTGAGCGTAATGATGCCTAATGATACGGGTGTGCATCCAACACACAATCACTCAGGAAAGGGCCTCTTTATTCCCTTCCTCCTCCTCCTCCTCTTCCTCTCGGTGGTCGGACAGATAGGTGTCCCTGGGGTGAAGGAACCCCTTGTTAAAATCCTTCCTCCTCCACCTCTTCTCCTCTCTGCTGCTCATCCATCCACCCACACAGCATCTCTCCATCCATGCATGCCAAATGGACACGGGAAGCCTGAGATTACTTTTTCATTTCCATCCTCACACCTCTATCTGCTCTCTGCATCGCTCCGGCAACATAATGCAAAACCCCGAAGGCAAGATCGAGACTAAGAGATAAAAGGCAGCCTCTGCGGTTTGTGCTTCTTGACTTGTGAAGCCTACAAGGAACAATTTCCTTTTGCTTTGTTTGTTTTTCCACAGATCTGGGATCTGCTGCTTCATGTGCTGCCAGTGAATCTGAGGGATAAAACGCAGGCTCTCACAGAAAGATGCGTAATTATGCTGCTCTCCAGCTGATGGACACAAAGTGGAAGTTTTCTTTCCTAAAAGCTCAGAATCCAGTGTAAAATTTCAGCCTAAAAACACTGATAAAAATGTGCATGATTTAATTCGCTGCTCTTATCTGCATGGACTGAATTTATGAAGCGCATCTGAAGGAGAAGAGGAGGCTGGAGAGGATGAAGGGTGCACAAACCCCCCCCCCACGCTCCTCCAGACTCATCGAACGGTTCAGGAATCAGGACGCCATCATCTGAACTAAAGCAGGACAAACATGAATTAAGTGCAGCAGGAATACAGCTGGATGGCAGTAACATCTGGGTTGGGTTCGGTTGCTTTGTGAGCTTTGATTGGTTGTGACTCACATGCAGATGTTAAGAGGCTCTGCACTGAATCGGTCACGTTCTTTGGTTTGAGGAGAATAAACTCAGGTGTGGAGTTTCACCAAAAGGTGGCGCTGCAGCCCAGGAGTATCCTGCGTTTGTTTGGAGCCGTTTGTGCTCAAAGTCAAACATTAACTTAAATTACTGCAATGTGTCGGTGACCGATTTCACCGAATGGAGACCCGGAACATTTTTCTGTGCCGCTGCATCGTGAAAAATATTCATGTCTTAGTTTGAGAAAAATCTGCCACAAACGCAGGAAAATAAAAGAACCGATTAACTGAAGAGAAGCAGAGTAACAGCAGAAGAAAAAGAGACAAAGTCAAGAGAAAACTCAGAGAAACTGGTGAGAGAACAGAACCACACTGGAACCATCTGAGAGAACAGAACCACACTGGAACCATCTGAGAGAACAGAACCACACTGGAACCATCTGAGAGAACAGAACCACACTGGAACCATCTGAGAGAACAGAACCACACTGGAACCATCTGAGAGAACAGAACCACACTGGAACCATCTGAGAGAACAGAACCACACTGGAACCATCTGAGAGAACAGAACCACACTGGAACCATCTGAGAGAAAAGAACCACACTGGAAACATCTGAGAGAACAGAACCACACTGGAACCATCTGAGAGAGCAGAACCACACTGGAACCATCTGAGAGAACAGAACCTCACTGGAACCATCTGAGAGAACAGAACCACACTGGAAACATCTGAGAGAACAGAACCACACTGGAACCATCTGAGAGAACAGAACCACACTGGAAACATCTGAGAGAACAGAACCACACTGGAACCATCTGAGAGAACAGAACCACACTGGAACCATCTGTGAGAACAGAACCACACTGGAACCATCTGAGAGAACAGAACCACACTGGAATAATCTGTGAGAACAGAACCACACTGGGACCATCTGAGAGAACAGAACCACACTGGAACCATCTGAGAGAACAGAACCACACTGGAACCATCTGAGAGAGCAGAACCACACTGGAACCATCTGAGAGAGCAGAACCACACTGGAACCACACTGGAACCATCTGAGAGAACAGAACCACACTGGAACCATCTGAGAGAACAGAACCACACTGGAACCATCTGAGAGAGCAGAACCACACTGGAACCATCTGAGAGAGCAGAACCACACTGGAACCATCTGAGAGAACAGAACCACACTGGAACCATCTGAGAGAACAGAACCACACTGGAACCATCTGAGAGAGCAGAACCACACTGGAATCATCTGAGAGAACAGAACCACACTGGAACCATCTGAGAGAACAGAACCACACTGGAATAATCTGTGAGAACAGAACCACACTGGGACCATCTGAGAGAACAGAACCACACTGGAACCTTCTGAGAGAACAGAACCACACTGGAACCATCTGAGAGAGCAGAACCACACTGGAACCACACTGGAACCATCTGAGAGAACAGAACCACACTGGAACCATCTGAGAGAACAGAACCACACTGGAACCATCTGAGAGAACAGAACCACACTGGAACCATCTGAGAGAGCAGAACCACACTGGAACCATCTGAGAGAACAGAACCACACTGGAACCATCTGAGAGAACAGAACCACACTGGAACCATCTGAGAGAGCAGAACCACACTGGAACCATCTGAGAGAGCAGAACCACACTGGAAACATCTGAGAGAACAGAACCACACTGGAACCACACTGGAAACATCTGAGAGAGCAGAACCACACTGGAACCATCTGTGAGAACAGAACCACACTGGAACCATCTGAGAGAACAGAACCACACTGGAACCACACTGGAAACATCTGAGAGAGCAGAACCACACTGGAACCATCTGAGAGAACAGAACCACACTGGAACCATCTGAGAGAGCAGAACCACACTGGAACCATCTGAGAGAGCAGAACCACACTGGAACCATCTGAGAGAACAGAACCACACTGGAACCAGCTGAGAGAACAGAACCACACTGGAACCATCTGAGAGAGCAGAACCACACTGGAACCATATGAGAGAACAGAACCACACTGGAACCATCTGAGAGAGCAGAACCACACTGGAACCATCTGAGAGAACAGAACCACACTGGAACCATCTGGGAGAACAGAACCACACTGGAACCATCTGAGAGAGCAGAACCACACTGGAACCATCTGAGAGAACAGAACCACACTGGAACCATCTGAGAGAGCAGAACCACACTGGAAACATCTGAGAGAGCAGAACCACACTGGAACCATCTGAGAGAACAGAACCACACTGGGACCATCTGAGAGAACAGAACCACACTGGAACCACACTGGAACCATCTGAGAGAACAGAACCACACTGGAACCACACTGGAAACATCTGAGAGAACAGAACCACACTGGAAACATCTGAGAGAACAGAACCACACTGGAACCATCTGTGAGAGCAGAACCACACTGGAACCATCTGAGAGAACAGAACCACACTGGAACCATCTGAGAGAACAGAACCACACTGGAACCATCTGTGAGAGCAGAACCACACTGGAAACATCTGAGAGAGCAGAACCACACTGGAACCATCTGAGAGAACAGAACCACACTGGAACCACACTGGAACCATCTGAGAGAACAGAACCACACTGGAACCACACTGGAACCATCTGAGAGAGCAGAACCACACTGGAAAAATCTGGGAGAACAGAACCACACTGGAACCATCTGTGAAAGAAGAACCACACTGGAACCACACTGGAACCACACTGGAACCATCTGAGAAAGCAGAACCACACTGGAAACATCTGGGAGAACAGAACCACACTGGAAACATCTGAGAGAGCAGAACCACACTGGAACCACACTGGAACCATCTGAGAAAGCAGAACCACACTGGAACCATATGAGAGAACAGAACCACACTGGAACCATCTGAGAGAACAGAACCACAGTGGAACCACACTGGAACCATCTGAGAGAACAGAACCACAGTGGAACCACACTGGAACCATATGAGAGAACAGAACCACACTGGAACCATCTGAGAGAACAAAACCACACTGGAAACATCTGTGAAAGAAGAACCACACTGGAAACATCTGGGAGAACAGAACCACACTGGAACCATCTGAGAGAGCAGAACCACACTGGAACCATCTGAGAGAGCAGAACCACACTGGAACCATCTGAGAGAGCAGAACCACACTGGAACCATCTGAGAGAACAGAACCACACTGGAACCATCTGAGAGAACAGAACCACACTGGAACCATCTGTGAGAGCAGAACCACACTGGAAACATCTGAGAGAGCAGAACCACACTGGAAACATCTGAGAGAGCAGAACCACACTGGAAACATCTGAGAGAACAGAACCACACTGGAAACATCTGAGAGAACAGAACCACACTGGAACCATCTGTGAGAGCAGAACCACACTGGAAACATCTGAGAGAGCAGAACCACACTGGAAACATCTGAGAGAGCAGAACCACACTGGAACTATCTGAGAGAACAGAACCACACTGGAACCACACTGGAACCATCTGAGAGAACAGAACCACACTGGAACCACACTGGAACCATCTGAGAGAGCAGAACCACACTGGAAAAATCTGGGAGAACAGAACCACACTGGAACCATCTGTGAAAGAAGAACCACACTGGAACCACACTGGAACCACACTGGAACCATCTGAGAAAGCAGAACCACACTGGAAACATCTGGGAGAACAGAACCACACTGGAAACATCTGAGAGAGCAGAACCACACTGGAACCACACTGGAACCATCTGAGAGAGCAGAACCACACTGGAACCACACTGGAACCATCTGAGAAAGCAGAACCACACTGGAACCATATGAGAGAACAGAACCACACTGGAACCATCTGAGAGAACAGAACCACAGTGGAACCATCTGAGAGAACAAAACCACACTGGAAACATCTGTGAAAGAAGAACCACACTGGAAACATCTGTGAAAGAAGAACCACACTGGAAACATCTGTGAAAGAAGAACCACACTGGAACCATCTGAGAGAGCAGAACCACACTGGAACCACACTGGAAACATCTGAGAAAGCAGAACCACACTGGAACCATCTGAGAGAACAGAACCACACTGGAACCATCTGTGAAAGAAGAACCACACTGGAACCATCTGAGAGAGCAGAACCACACTGGAACCACACTGGAACCATCTGAGAAAGCAGAACCACACTGGAACCACACTGGAAACATCTGAGAGAACAGAACCACACTGGAACCATATGAGAGAACAGAACCACACTGGAACCATCTGAGAGAACAGAACCACACTGGAACCATCTGAGAGAACAGAACCACACTGGAACTATCTGAGAGAACAGAACCACACTGGAACCATCTGAGAGAATAGAACCACACTGGAACCACACTGGAACCATCTGAGAGAGCAGAACCACACTGGAACCATCTGAGAGAGCAGAACCACACTGGAACCATCTGAGAGAGCAGAACCACACTGGAACCATCTGAGAGAACAGAACCACACTGGAACCATCTGAGAGAGCAGAACCACACTGGAACCACACTGGAACCATCTGAGAAAGCAGAACCACACTGGAACCATATGAGAGAACAGAACCACACTGGAACCATCTGAGAGAACAGAACCACAGTGGAACCATCTGAGAGAACAAAACCACACTGGAAACATCTGTGAAAGAAGAACCACACTGGAAACATCTGTGAAAGAAGAACCACACTGGAACCATCTGAGAGAGCAGAACCACACTGGAACCACACTGGAACCATCTGAGAAAGCAGAACCACACTGGAACCACACTGGAAACATCTGAGAGAACAGAACCACACTGGAACCATCTGAGAGAACAGAACCACACTGGAACCATCTGTGAAAGAAGAACCACACTGGAACCATATGAGAGAACAGAACCACACTGGAACCATCTGAGAGAACAGAACCACACTGGAACCATCTGAGAGAACAGAACCACACTGGAACTATCTGAGAGAACAGAACCACACTGGAACCATCTGAGAGAATAGAACCACACTGGAACCACACTGGAACCATCTGAGAGAGCAGAACCACACTGGAACCATCTGAGAGAACAGAACCACACTGGAAACATCTGAGAGAGCAGAACCACACTGGAAACATCTGAGAGAACAGAACCACACTGGAACCATCTGAGAGAGCAGAACCACACTGGAACCATCTGAGAGAACAGAACCACACTGGAAACATCTGAGAGAGCAGAACCACACTGGAAACATCTGAGAGAGCAGAACCACACTGGAACCATCTGAGAGAACAGAACCACACTGGAACCACACTGGAACCATCTGAGAGAACAGAACCACACTGGAACCATCTGAGAGAACAGAACCACACTGGAACCACACTGGAACCATCTGAGAGAACAGAACCACACTGGAACCATCTGAGAGAGCAGAACCACACTGGAACCATCTGAGAGAGCAGAACCACACTGGATCCATCTGAGAGAGCAGAACCACACTGGAACCATCTGAGAGAGCAGAACCACACTGGAACCATCTGAGAGAACAGAACCACACTGGAACCATCTGAGAGAGCAGAACCACACTGGAACCATCTGAGAGAACAGAACCACACTGGAACCATCTGAGAGAATAGAACCACACTGGAACCACACTGGAACCACACTGGAACCATCTGAGAGAGCAGAACCACACTGGAAACATCTGAGAGAGCAGAACCACACTGGAAACATCTGAGAGAACAGAACCACACTGGAACCATCTGAGAGAGCAGAACCACACTGGAACCATCTGAGAGAACAGAACCACACTGGAAACATCTGAGAGAGCAGAACCACACTGGAACCATCTGAGAGAACAGAACCACACTGGAACCATCTGAGAGAACAGAACCACACTGGAACCACACTGGAACCATCTGAGAGAACAGAACCACACTGGAACCATCTGATAGAACAGAACCACACTGGAACCATCTGATAGAACAGAACCACACTGGAACCATCTGAGAGAACAGAACCACACTGGAACCATCTGAGAGAATAGAACCACACTGGAACCATCTGAGAGAACAGAACCACACTGGAACCATCTGAGAGAGCAGAACCACACTGGAACCATCTGAGAGAACAGAACCACACTGGAACCATATGAGAGAACAGAACCACACTGGAACCATCTGAGAGAGCAGAACCACACTGGAACCATCTGAGAGAGCAGAACCACACTGGAAACATCTGAGAGAGCAGAACCACACTGGAATAATCTGAGAGAGCAAAACCACACTGGAACCATCTGAGAGAACAGAACCACACTGGAACCATCTGAGAGAACAGAACCACACTGGAACCATCTGAGAGAGCAGAACCACACTGGAAACATCTGAGAGAGCAGAACCACACTGGAAACATCTGAGAGAGCAGAACCACACTGGAACCATCTGAGAGAACAGAACCACACTGGAACCATATGAGAGAACAGAACCACACTGGAACCATCTGAGAGAGCAGAACCACACTGGAACCACACTGGAATAATCTGAGAGAGCAGAACCACACTGGAACCATCTGAGAGAACAGAACCACACTGGAACCATATGAGAGAACAGAACCACACTGGAACCATCTGAGAGAGCAGAACCACACTGGAAACATCTGAGAGAGCAGAACCACACTGGAACCATCTGAGAGAGCAGAACCACACTGGAACCATCTGTGAGAGCAGAACCACACTGGAACCACACTGGAACCACACTGGAACCATCTGAGAGAACAGAACCACACTGGAAACATCTGAGAGAACAGAACCACACTGGAACCATCTGAGAGAACAGAACCACACTGGAACCACACTGGAACCATATGAGAGAACAGAACCACATTGGAACCATATGAGAGAACAGAACCACACTGGAACCACACTGGAAACATCTGAGAGAGCAGAACCACACTGGAAACATCTGAGAGAACAGAACCACACTGGAACCACACTGGAACCATATGAGAGAACAGAACCACATTGGAACCATATGAGAGAACAGAACCACACTGGAACCACACTGGAAACATCTGAGAGAGCAGAACCACACTGGAACCATCTGAGAGAGCAGAACCACACTGGAACCATCTGAGAGAACAGAACCACACTGGAAACATCTGAGAGAACAGAACCACACTGGAACCATCTGAGAGAGCAGAACCACACTGGAACCATCTGAGAGAGCAGAACCACACTGGAACCATATGTGAGAACAGAACCACACTGGAAACATCTGAGAGAACAGAACCACACTGGAAACATCTGAGAGAACAGAACCACACTGGAACCATCTGAGAGAACAGAACCACACTGGAACCATCTGAGAGAACAGAACCACACTGGAAACATCTGAGAGAGCAGAACCACACTGGAACCATCTGAGAGAACAGAACCACACTGGAACCATCTGAGAGAACAGAACCACACTGGAACCATCTGAGAGAACAGAACCAACACTGGAAACATCTGAGAGAGCAGAACCACACTGGAACCATCTGAGAGAGCAGAACCACACTGGAACCATATGAGAGAACAGAACCACACTGGAAACATCTGAGAGAGCAGAACCACACTGGAACCATCTGAGAGAGCAGAACCACACTGGAAACATCTGAGAGAACAGAACCACACTGGAAACATCTGAGAGAACAGAACCACACTGGAAACATCTGAGAGAGCAGAACCACACTGGAACCATCTGAGAGAACAGAACCACACTGGAACCATCTGTGAGAACAGAACCACACTGGAACCATCTGAGAGAACAGAACCACACTGGAACCATCTGAGAGAACAGAACCACACTGGAAACATCTGAGAGAGCAGAACCACACTGGAACCATCTGAGAGAGCAGAACCACACTGGAACCATCTGAGAGAGCAGAACCACACTGGAACCATCTGAGAGAACAGAACCACACTGGAAACATCTGAGAGAGCAGAACCACACTGGAACCATCTGAGAGAACAGAACCACACTGGAACCATCTGAGAGAACAGAACCACACTGGAAACATCTGAGAGAACAGAACCACACTTTAGGCAACCTAAATCTATAGGACTAAATTGGACTTAACGGAACTGAACTGGACTGGACTGAACTGAACTGGATTGGACTGAACTGGATTGGACTCGACTGAACTGGACTGAACTGGACTGAACTGGACTGGACTGAACTGAACTGAACTGAACTGAACTGAACTGGACTGGACTGGACTGGACTTGACTGGATTGAACTGAACTGAACTGAACTGAACTGAACTGAACTGAACTGAACTGAACTGGACTGGACTGGACTGGACTGGACTGGATTGAACTGAACTGAACTGAACTGAACTGAACTGAACTAAACTAAACTAAACTAAACTAAACTAAACTAAACTAAACTAAACTAAACTAAACTAAACTAAACTAAACTAAACTAAACTAAACTAAACTTGACTGGACTGGACTGGACTGGACTGAACTGGACTGGACTGGACTGGACTGGACTGGACTGGACTGGACTGGACTGGTTCCTGCTGTCTGAACCTTGATTCAGGGCCAGATGTTTGGACAGACCTGATTAATGCTTCTTTCCACTCTGCGTAAAGAATCTAAATAACGAGTTTCACTGAAACTCGAACCTAAAACCGGACCCGTTCTGTCCGTCCATCCGGGTTTAAAACTGTTTTACATCTTTAAAATGCGAGCTGTGACCCAGAACACAGAATAATACTCACAGCCAGTCTCCAGCCTCTGAACACATCAGAACATCTGCCCAGAACCCCTCCTGACAGCAGGTACTGGCCACATCTGGACCAAACATCATATTCAATCCGTGTATCGGATATTTTACAAGAAAGAATGTCCTTTAAAGTGTATCTGAGGTTATTTGGAGCTTAATTTTGTAATTTATGGGTTAAATGAAATGTTTTTGGGCTTGAGTCAACTGACCATCTGGCACATCGTGGGCTGATGCACATGTATGTTTTTCTTTATTCTGCTGCATCTTCTGATTAAATCTTCTTAAAACCCTCTTTGGTTTCATTACACAACGTCCTCGAAGAAGAAGTCGGACGGCCACAGTGGATGAGACCAGAATAAGCTCGGCCCGCCGGGCAGAACCAGACAAACGTGTAAAAACCGACGACATGTTTGCTGCAGGGCTTCTTCAGCACCTGAGGGGGGGGGAAACAGGAGAACCTGCTAAAAATGGGCTCGTTGCCTGGTGTCACAAAGGATGAGCGTCAGGAGAACTGAACCGGTTCAGTGAAGTCATGCTGCTGAACAGTTGAATGACATCAGTGTTGGAGGCTGACACATGGCGCCGGTTCCCTTCAACCATCGGCTTTAAGAGCGAGTCAGCTGGTCGTTTTGTTCATTTATCCATTAGGCGGAGGGGCGGACACCTCTTTTAGGACGCCAGCTCTGAGTGGGCGCTGATGGAGACGTATTTATTTATCTAAAGAGAACCTGTTCGTGAGGTAATCTCGTAATTCCTGACCTGATCGGGATGAACTCGAGTTAAAGTCGTTTTCCACGACTTCTGCTGCATGAAAACTCAGTTAGTTTGACTACCAGGTGGAGTCGAATGTGACCTGCGAGTGTTTTTCATCCAGTGAGGAAGTAACAGGAAGTGATGTCACACTTTCCATTGTTACAGGAATCATTTTGGGTGCGTTTACTTCTTGTTTTTCTTTAAATCAGCTGACTCTCTGTCCTTAAAGATAACTTCTAAACGCCTTTAAAAACAGGTCTCATCTCATATGTTTAAAATTAAAGCAGAAACACGTTTATTTTGCGTTCTGTTCAGTTATTTAATTCTAACAGCGTTTCTTATCATGTGTTCATTTAGCCTTTTATGCAGGAGCTGATCTCGTTAAATGAGTTTTAAATATTTTAGAGGCAGATACGTCGGGTTTTAATTGTTGTTTGACAGATTCTCTCCTTTTATGGCTGTGGTGTTAAATTTGAAGAGTTTTTGGTGTCTTTAAGCTAAACTTTATTTTGTTTCAGTGTATTAATGCTAACCTGAGCTGCTGCCTAGCTTGGCCAGAACACTCTTGGAGTTTTATCTCCTGGTTAAATAAAGGTTGATAATGAAATGATGGCAGTTTCAGTCCTCCGTGCACGTCCACATCATCCTAACGTTTGAGCTCAGATCAGCTGGTATCAAGCTAGCAGGTCGCCCAGCCAGGAGTTAGCTGAGTGAGTCACGAGCTGCAGAACCGACGGAGAGCAGAGCCAGCGGCGCCCTCAGAGCGGAGCCGAGCTAGCCCTCAGGGAGGAGCCGAGCTAGCCCCCAGGGAGGAGCCGAGCTAGCCCTCAGAGCGGAGCCGAGCTAGCCCTCAGGGAGGAGCCGAGCTAGCCCTCAGGGAGGAGCCGAGCTAGCTCTCAGGGCGGAGCCGAGCTAGCCCTCAGGGCGAAGCCGAGCTAGCCCTCAGAGCGGAGCCGGGCTAGCCCTCAGAGGGGAGCCGAGCTAGCCCTCAGGGTGGAGCCGAGCTAGCCCTCATGGAGGAGCCGAGCTAGCCCTCAGGGCGGAGCCGAGCTAGCCCTCAGGGCGGAGCCGAGCTAGCCCTCATGGAGGAGCCGAGCTAGCCCTCAGGGAGGAGCCGAGCTAGCCCTCAGAGGGGAGCCGAGCTAGCCCTCTAGCCCTATATCTAACCCTATATCTGAGTTCACTTCTGAAATGTTCCATAAAAAGACCAAACAACAAAGATAAAGATTAAATTCCAAATGAGTCCAATTCACACAACCAAACCTGCTGATTCAGTTCTTGGTGCATCATGTAGAAAATAAAACTGGTGGTTTGTTATTTCTCAGCTCCTCGGTTTGGTCTCTGCTCTCCTGTTTGGTTTTTCTTTGAGCTTTATTCCTCGTGTTGCTTTAGTTCTCAGCTGGATCCTCTGGTTTCTTGTCTTTCCCCCCAGATGTTCACACCTGTCTGCAGGTGACCTCTCACCTGTTCCTCCCTCAGCCTTGTGCTGAGTTTAAATAAAAGCACCCTTTATCTCCACCTGCCTCGCCGGCTCCTCCAGTCGTCCTGCGTTTGGTCCGACCGGAGGAAGCTCGAGTCTCGACCCTTAGGTTGAACTCAGGCTGGAAACTAAGTGATGCTTTCAGCTTCCTGCTGGTGGGCGAGTCGACCTGCCGATCAGCTGCTTTCTTTACAGACGCTCCAAAGAAAGAAGGTTTTTCACCTGAGTGAATCCTGCATTCACCACCAGATGAACTGAAACGATGCCGGGATGAGTCGCACTTCCTGGAACATTTGGCTCTCCACCTCCAGGTTTAACACGACTCCAGCATGTTTGTTTCTGGACTTTCTGAAGTACTTTTGTTGGGCTTTAATTGTTTTTTTGTGATACATTTCCCTCCGAACCACCTTCAGTTGTGTTTTCTCATCTCCTTTTGACTCCTTTTGACTTCTCTACAGAACAAAAACATGAAAGTTTTGCTTCTCTGCAGGCTTTCAGCATCCATTTGGAAGTAATGTCTTCTGAATATTTTCAGACAGACGCTTTTTCACCGCTTTGATTCGGCCATTTAGTCACTTTATTGAGTTTTATTCAGTCACTTATTCATGATTGTGGGACTTTTGGTATATTTAAGTTTCATTTTTAGCCCGACAGTTGACTGATTAAACAGCATTTTTAAATCTTTTGCCAGCAGCAGGTCAGAACGAGCCCAGTGATTATTATCAGGTTCACATACTTCTTTAATACAAATACTTTTGATAAACTTATGAATAAAAGAAGTTTGTGAACCTTAAAACGAGTGTTTCTGACGGACTTTTGGTCATAAATCCACCCGAGAGCTGAGATACGACTTTGTTTCCGAGATAGTTTGAATAAAACTATTTAAATGTCCTTATATTCGAGTAAAAAACAGCATTAATCTTAATGCTCGGCAGCTGTGTTCAGTTATATACATATAAATATATATACTCCCTGCTTTTCTGCTGTCGGTGAATGTTTTACGTTGTTTAATTTGTTCCATGTGCCTCGTGCACGACACGACTTCCCTTCAGTGAGTCGCTCCTTTGAATGTAAAGTCCGAACAACGCTGGAACCGTCCCATTAAAACATACATAATTTATCACCTGCTGCTCTCTAACCGCTGAATTTAATTAAAAACCTGCTGAAAATCAGAGTCTTCACAGGCTTCAGGTGCTTCTTTGACTGTTTTTGACCAACGAATTCTTCTGGTAATTAAACATTAACTCCCTGTTGGCTCCTGTCGTAGCCTCAGAGATTTGAACTCATGTATAATGCAAACTGCACTATTAACCCTTCAGAAACCATCCAGTTTAATCTCTCACTGCTGCTTTTTCCTCTCATGAGCCAGTCTTGCTTTGTATTGGTGGAACTTGACGGCTGATCCAGGTGAGTTGTGTTGGTGGCTAATTCTTCCAGTTTCTGCTGGTTGGTTGTAACCGACCCTCAGACGGTTTGCTGCTGATTCTTTCTTCTGTCTCGTGGGTCCACTCTTCAAAAGCTCATCTCTCACACCTCCTCAGCAGGAACTGAAACGTTTCTCCTCCGTCAGTCATCCACAGCCACTGGAAACACCCAGAGTTTAAGCTCTGTTCCTGATTAAATCACATCCACATGTCAGTGGAAGACAGTTTTATTCCTTAAACATGCTTAAACTGAGCATCTGAAAGTGTGGGTCAGACAGTTTCCACCCAAAGGAACATGGAGCAGCTTGTATGATGACAGTAATCCTAAATTCATTCATCTGTGACCTCAGGCCGAGCCCCTTATAGAAACCGAGGATAATCACCCCACCGGCCTTCATTCCTTCCCCCGGGTTGTTCTAGCTACAAAGCTACGAGGCTTCAGCAGGACGTTGGTGAAGTTTCTGTCTGTCTGTCCGCTGGCTGAGTTCAGGTGTGTTTACCTGCGTTAGCTGTCATCCACACCTGGACATCTGCTGTGATTTAATGCAGAAACAAAGAGAAAATGAAGCTGTTCCTCCAGTCAGAAACACTCCAGCTCTGTATGTAGATACAGATAGTTACTGATCCCAGAGGGAAACAGGTTAGCAGTTAGCTGTAAGTTAGCTGTAAGTTAGCAGTTAGCTGTAAGTTAGCAGTTAGCTGTAAGTTAGCAGTTAGCTGTAAGTTAGCAGTTAGCTGTAAGTTAGCCGTTAGCTGTAAGTCAGCAGTTAGCTGTAAGTTAGCAGCAGATGCTAGCAAACAATGCTTTCTCATCAACAGTAATGGACCAAGCTGGAGATGTGCACAGCGTAACTCGTAGTAATGCATGTGAACCGTTAATTACTGCGTTTAAACATTTTGGATTTATTAACCTCATTAAACAGTTGTACCTGGAGACCTCCATCTTTATCAGAAACATGCCGATAATGTTAGCTGCTGCTAAAGGAGGAAATAAATCAGTAAATAAACCATGAGGAGTTATTTCATTAGCTAAGCTGTTAGCGTTAGCTGCTGCTAAAGGAAGAAATAAATCAGTAAATAAACCATGAGGAGTTATTTCTCAGATGCTTCCATTTCCCTGCTCTGAAGTTCAGGCTCTGAGAGTTGGAACTGATCCTCTTTGTGGCTCAGTTCCTTCAGTCCAGCGTTGAACTGGACCAAGTTGTTAAAACAGTGGGATGAAAAGTGTCTGCTGCACATTCACAGTCTTTAGCTAACTCTGCTGGAACATTAGCCTCAGCTATAGTTTATCCACTGGGCTCTTATATCCTCTGAGGCTGCTGCTGGATGGAAGATGCATGCTCCTCAGTGCAGCTGACAGCAGAACATTTCCACCAGAAGCTGGCTTCATCCGTCCAGCAGGGTGGATGTGAGTGGGCGGGGCTTAACAGAGGAGGCGGAGCCAACTTAAGGAGTGACGTACTGTAGAAAAGAAAATCAGAACGGCTCGTTAAATGAGGAACTTTCAAACAAAGGGGAACTAAATAAATACCAGGGTTGTGTTTTTGGGGAGTTTTAGACCTGCTGGTGACTCCAGATGCCCTGATATCTGATATCAGAACATTTCCACCATTTCCATATTCACCTGCTGGTGACCTCAGATGCTCCCAGGAGCAGGAAGAAGGAGTTTTACACAATATGTCACCTTTAAGCCGACGTAACCAACAGTGAAGTCCTTCAGACGGTGACTCATGAACTCAGGCTGCAGCTTCAAACTCCTGTTTTATCATTTAACAAAGCAGACTTTATTTATCCAGCACTTTTCAAACCAAGTAACTGTTGGTAAAGATAAAGGTATAAGATATAAAGCAAAACATAGAAGAGACTAGAAAAGGAAGCATTTAAAACAATACTTCCCAACCTGCCACCCTGGTGGACCTTTGATCCAATCCACCTCCGAGCCAAAAGCAAAAGAACCGAATTAAAGACAAACAAAGCAGTGGAGGAGAGTAAAGAACTGAGGAACCGAGTAAAATCTCAGCCATCGGGCAGATAAAAGCACTGCAGGAAGCGTTGAGGGGTAAAGAATAAAGAAGAATATACTTTAAAAATTCATTTATGCATTACATTAGTATTAGGGCCACATTTAAAAAATCTTTTGGAATAAATTACGAGAATAAAGTCTTAAATATTCTATCAGTGAGCAGAACCGTTTAATTAGCCTGTAGCATTAACCTTATATGCTAACTGTTGCACTCCCGCCTTTTCTGTTTTTCATAGAACAACCAACCAATTACCACTTTATTCTCATAAATAGTTCCAAAAAAATGTTTTTTTTTTAAATGTGGCCCTAATACTGTCGTTTGTTTTACTTTATTATTTAGATTAAATAATTATTTAGATTAAATAATAAAGTAAAACAAATACGTGGAAATAAATAAATAAAGAGAATTCATTCAAAGACTGAAAATACAGTAAAAACAAACCCATGAAACGAGAAATAAAAGATAAAAGTCACTATAAGAAATAAATAAATAAGATAATGAGCCAAAAAATGCTTATTTTTAGTTATTTTAAATGTAAGTTTTTCATGACTTTTATCAGCAGTTCAGAAAGTTTCAGATTCAAAGCCGAGGGTTTGGTGTCCTCAGCCAGGGCAGCAAATCAGAAGATTAGAAGAAAACTGTTCAGCCATGTGGAAGAAAAACAATAATGAGACAACATTTCCTGCTAAAACTGTTCTGCTTCACTGACTAATGAACCAAAACATCTGAAAGATTTGTTGTTTTCAGTAGATGCCTGGAAATTACATTCTTCTATCCAGAAAACCCCATAAAGCTTAATGTCTCGTGCACCTGTCTGTGCATGTGCACGTGCACGTGCACGAATGATGGTTATGTTTGCCTGGATCTGAGAGCAGCAGCAGGAGCACAACCTCAGCCTCGATTGTACGGCTGCAGCCTTTGAAATTAAAGTCATTTACATCATAAAGTCATAAAAGATTCCTGTTTCAAACACGGTTGCAGTTAAATCTGTCTCCAGAGAGCGACTGCAGGTTGTACAACAGTTCAACAATTCAACGAAACAGGACAGAATGACACAGCAGTAACGGTAATTACTGTTTATTCTTTATTCTCACCTTGTGTTGAGTTCACTGAAGGCTTTAACAAAGCAGCTGGAGGAAACTGAGCCAAACAATTACAAGTGAAGACAGAGAAGAAACAGTTTAAAACATAGAAAACAATCCAAAGCAATAAATAAAGGACACATGAATGTAAATCCATAAAAATGGGTTTTAAGAATTGATTTTACAGGCGTTTCTGATTCTGTGAAACTCTCATTTCTTCAGGCAGTCGAGGGTCCTGAGAACAAAGTCTACATTCATATTTTCATTTGTCACATGCAGAGTTTAACAAAGACAAGACGCAGTGAAATGTGCCCTGATCTGCACTTTGGACCCACTGTGTCCAGGTAAAAAAAGTTAAAAAGGTTAAGTTTAGGAATCAGTGCAAAGATAAACGAGTTTAAAACAACACGATGTAGCAGGTTAAAGACGCAAGCTTCCGTGTCAGGTTAAAACCGTACATACTCAGACAAAGCTGAAACAGCACTGAAACACTTTATGGGTATGAAATACAACTTTATGGGTATCGAATACAACTTTATGGGTATCGAATACAACTTTATGGGTATAAAATACAACTTTATGGGTATGAAATACAACTTTATGGGTATCGAATACAACTTTATGGGTATCAAATACAACTTTATGGGTATCAAATACAACTTTATGGGCTTTATGGGTATCAAATACAACTTTATGGGCTTTATGGGTATCGAATACAACTTTATGGGTATCAAATACAACTTTATGTGTATCAAATACAACTTTATGGGCTTTATGGGTATCGAATACAACTTTATGGGTATCGAATACAACGTTATGGGTATCGAATACAACTTTATGGGTATCAAATACAACTTTATGGGCTTTATGGGTATCAAATACAACTTTATGGGCTTTATGGGTATCGAATACAACTTTATGGGTATCAAATACAACTTTATGTGTATCAAATACAACTTTATGGGCTTTATGGGTATCGAATACAACTTTATGGGTATCAAATACAACTTTATGTGTATCAAATACAACTTTATGGGCTTTATGGGTATCGAATACAACTTTATGGGTATCGAATACAACGTTATGGGTATCGAATACAACTTTATGGGTATCGAATACAACTTTATGGATATGAAATGCAACTTTATGGGTATCAAATACAACGTTATGGGTATCAAATACAACTTTATGGGCTTTATGGGTATCAAATACAACTTTATGGGCTTTATGGGTATCGAATACAACTTTATGGGTATCAAATACAACTTTATGTGTATCAAATACAACTTTATGGGCTTTATGGGTATCGAATGCAACTTTATGGGTATCAAATACAACTTTATGGGTATCGAATACAACTTTATGGGTATCGAATACAACTTTATGGATATGAAATGCAACTTTATGGGTATCAAATACAACTTTATGGGTATCAAATACAACGTTATGGGTATCAAATACAACTTTATGGGTATCAAATACAACTTTATGGGTATCAAATACAACTTTATGGGTATCGAATACAACGTTATGGGTATCGAATACAACTTTATGGGTATCGAATACAACTTTATGGGTATCGAATACAACTTTATGGGTATCAAATACAACTTTATGTGTATCAAATACAACTTTATGGGTATCAAACACAACTTTATGGGTATCAAATACAACTTTATGGGTATCGAATACAACTTTATGGGTATCGAATACAACTTTATGTGTATCAAATACAACTTTATGGATATCAAATACAACTTTATGGGTATCAAATACAACTTTATCATTGGGAAAATTTAAAATATAGTTAAAGGAAGGCTCTGCCCGAGGATCTGAAGCTGCCAGGTGGGTCATATGAGGTCAACATTTCTGATATACAGCGAGGGGTCAGAGCAAAGCCTTATGGGTAAGAAGCAAACATGGACGCAGAGGAAGGAAACACATCTCATGCTGTGTTAGTTAGAGCTGTAGCGATACATTAATCTCACGATACGATATGATATGATACGATACGATTTAATACACATCCTTTTCTGAAAGAGTTTAAAGGGACCATGTGAAACATGAATCGTTGCTGATTGGACTGGTGGTCCGACCTTTGACCCGGAGGGACAACACCACCAGACAAATGGAAACAAGCAAACATGTCTTCAGCGTACGCAGACTCGTGTTTATGTTGTGAATATTACATCATCAACCTGCTTGTTTTACTTGCTAAATACCATATAAACACAAATCCAATTTCTCTAATCACAAACCATCTTTTTTCATTTTTGACAAGGAGCTCAAACAATAAATTACAACAATCCTACGTTCTATAAACAGAAAAGCCATCAAAACCACTGAGCTATGCACTTTATATAACATTTTTATTAACTAATTTATCACTGTTTTGTATAATCTGACCCCTGTTTTGTATTATGTTAATGTTCTGTGTTTTCACTAATTGTAACGTCTGACTTTTCAATAAAGTTTGCTAAAAAAAAAAAAAAATCGTTACTCGCGGCTGAAAAATCTATACTTTATCAGGAAACTAAATATCGATATATATCGCGGTATTGATCACAGTGCTCAGCCCTCGTGTTAGTTTGGGAACAGTTCCAGCGGCGAACACTAGCTAAAGAGGCTAAAGGAGAACAGAAAGATGCGTTATTTAAACTGCTTCATGGGGCAAAACAACACTGAATAAAACGGGCTGAAGGTCATAACACATCCAGTCTTCTTTCTGCTCACTACCACCAGGTGGCAGATATGCATTAATTGAATTATACCCCCCAAATTAAAGGGTCTTCACATTCGAAATGTTCGAGGTGAAGAAGAAGTGAATTAAAAGTGTGGTCAGATAACTTCCCCCCAGGTTTTCTGATGGAGGTAACTACTGAAACTCGCTATTCGAGAGATTTTTGTTGGAAAAAGAGTAAGAAAAGCTTTCAGGAGGATACTTTGGGTTTGAAATATGATGAGTCTTTCACCTTATTGTACCTTGTAATTTTACCTGAAGGCATGAAAAATGTACTTTCATCCTTTTATCTTCAAAAAGAAGAGTTAATTCAGCTTAACAATCAGGCAGTGAGTTTTCAGGCCGTCTTCACTGGATGTTACAATCAGTGCATGAAAACTGACAGAAATAGTTTCTTTATGTGGGTTGGAAGCCCACACAGATTAAACTTCAAGATGCAGGGTTGCTCTGTCAATTACTGGCTGGTGATCAGGCCTCCTCCAATGGAGTCCAGGCAGCTGGGAAGGCTCCCAGGAGACATGATCAGACTCATAAGGCTTCCATCAGAAGGAGGAAGCAACAAGGCTACCAAGATAAAGTTGATGTGGATGGATGAAGGGGAAGCAGCAACGTTTTAACTGATCGTTTTGAATGGATTTTGACCAGTTTTTCCAAGTTGTTAGAAATCTTGCTGCAGAATCAATCCTGTAGAGCATCATCTTCACTTAAACTAGAAAGCTTCAGCTAACAAAGTAATGTGGGAACAATAATGTTCATCTTTCAGAAAGGAGCAGCAGTAACTCCTTAGAAGTTGGTGTACGTCAGCTTCATTAGCTAAGCTGTTAGCGTTAGCTTCAGCTAACAAAGTAATGTGGGAACAATAATGTTCATCTTTCAGAAAGGAGCAGCAGTAACTCCTTAGAAGTTGGTGTACGTCATCTTCATTAGCTACGCTGTTAGCGTTAGCTGCTGCTAAAGGAAGAAATAAATCTTCATTAGCTAAGCTGTTAGCGTTAGCTGCTGCTAAAGGAAGAAATAAATCAGTAAATAAACCATGAGGAGTTATTTCATTAGCTAAGCTGTTAGCGTTAGCTGCTGCTAAAGGAAGAAATAAATCAGTAAATAAACCATGAGGAGTTATTTCTCAGATGCTTCCATTTCCCTGCTCTGAAGTTCAGGCTCTGAGAGTTGGAACTGATCCTCTTTGTGGCTCAGTTCCTTCAGTCCAGCGTTGAACTGGACCAAGTTGTTAAAACAGTGGGATGAAAAGTGTTTGCTGCACATTCAGTCTTTAGCTAACTCTGCTGGAACATTAGCCTCAGATATAGTTTATCCACTGGGCTCTGATATCCTCTGAGGCTGCTGCTGGATGGAAGATGCATGCTCCTCAGTGCAGCTGACAGCAGAACATTTCCACCAGAAGCTGGCTTCATCCGTCCAGCAGGGTGGATGTGAGTGGGCGGGGCTTAGCAGAGGAGGCGGGGCCAACTTAAGGAGTGACGTACTTTAGAAATGAAAATCAGAAAGGCTCGTTAAATGAGGAACTTTCACAGAAAGGGAACTAAATAAATACCAGGGTTGAGTTTTACACCTGCTGGTGACCTCAGACGCCCTGATATATGCTCCCAGGAGCAGGAAGAAGGAGTTTTACACAATATGTTACAAACTGCATCACAAACACAATGACAGAGTGTAGCTGCAGTTTACCTTTCTCCCGGATTGAAACAACAGGTATAAACATCTGTTCCACATTTTTTATCTTCTTGGTCAGTTTTTCTCTGTGGTTGATTTTCTTCTCTTTACATTCTGCTTTAGTCATTTTTGGGGGTTTATTCATATTCGTGTTGCATCTTTTTTCCTTTGCTTTGATGCTTTGTTTTGTCACTTTTGGTTCTCTTTGTTTTTTTTGTAGTTTCTGTCTGGTTATTAATCTGTTCTTTAGTCGTATTTTTGCATCTTTCCATGTGTATTCTCCATCCTTTTGTCCTCTCTGTTCTCATGTACTTCACCTTGCACTGATCGTAAGCCTTTTGGCAGTCCTTGTACGTCAGTTTCTTTCTTCTGGCTGATTTGTGTCCCTTTATGTCCTTTATCACAGCTGTGAGTTGAATGATGAGGGCAGGGAGATGGACACAAATGCAGACAGAACTGAGTAGGCAGAGAGAAATTTGAGGTGATTCACAGAAAAAAAAAGAAGTCTGACAGTCAAACAAAACCAGAGAAAGAGGATATTGTGTCTGTGTGATGTGGGGAGAGGAGCAATTTTCATTTTTCCGACCTCATTTGCGTCTCTTGCTTCTGTCGAGGATGTGAGACAAAGACATGACAAAGATGCAATGTTTGAGGAGCTAAAACTGCCAAATGAGAGTGTCTGGAAGTCTAAACCAGAGCGTTCTTCATGTGGACTTCATTTCATTTTCCACAGAACATCAGTTGTTGCACTGCTCAGCATTTAGTGGTTTGGAGACTCTGAAGCTGAACAGGGAAAAGAGTTGATCCATAAATCTACCTGTTCACCATGTTAAACACCACCCTGAAAAAACAGGCTGAAAGTCCCACATAAAACAGAAAATCTCCTTTCTACTCTCTACCACTAGATGCCAGACGTGTATTATATGAATAAAACTCCCAAATTAAGTTGTTTTCCTGTTAAATGTTCCAGTAAACTGATGAAATGTCGTATCAGTGACGCCGTTAGCTCATGCAGCTAACAGGAAGAGTTTCGCCAATAGCTCATGCAGCTAACAGGAAGAGTTTGGACGTTAGCTCATGCAGCTAACAGGAAGAGTTTGGACGTTAGCTCATGCAGCTAACAGGAAGTGTTTGGCCAATAGCTCATGCAGCTAACAGGAAGTGTTTGGACGTTAGCTCATGCAGCTAACAGGAAGTGTTTGGACGTTAGCTCATGCAGCTAACAGGAAGTGTTTGGCCAATAGCTCATGCAGCTTACAGGAAGTGTTTGGCCGTTAGGTCATGCAACTAACAGGAAGTGTTTGGCAGTTAGCTCATGCAACTAACAGGAAGAGTTTGGACGTTAGCTCATGCAGCTAACAGGAAGTGTTTGGACGTTAGCTCATGCAGCTAACAGGAAGTGTTTCGCCAATAGCTCATGCAGCTAACAGGAAGTGTTTGGCCGTTAGCTCATGCAGCTAACAGGAAGTGTTTCGCCAATAGCTCATGCAGCTAACAGGAAGTGTTTCGCCAATAGCTCATGCAGCTAACAGGAAGTGTTTGGACGTTAGCTCATGCAGCTAACAGGAAGTGTTTGGACGTTAGCTCAAGCAGCTAACAGGAAGTGTTTGGACGTTAGCTCATGCAGCGAACAGGAAGTGTTTGGCCGTTAGCTCGTGCAGCTAACAGGAAGTGTTTGGACGTTAGCTCAAGCAGCTAACAGGAAGTGTTTGGACGTTAGCTCATGCAGCGAACAGGAAGTGTTTATAGGGATTCATCAAAATATTTAACAAGAGATGTTTTGGTTCAGGGGCTGAACCGTGTGGTGGTTAGCACCGTCACCTCACAGCAAGAGGGTTCCAGGTTCGATCCCCGCCTGGGGCCTTTCTGTGTGGAGTCTGCATGTTCTCCCCGTGTATGCGTGGGTTCTCTCCGGGTTCTCCAGCTTCCTCCCACTGTCCAAAAACATGCTGTTAGGTTAATTGCTAAATTGTCCGTAGGAGTGAGTGTGGATGGTTGTTTGTCTCGTTTGTCTCTATGTGTGTCTCTGTGATGGACTGGCGACCTGTCCAGGGTGTACCCCGCCTTTCGCCCGATGAATGCTGGGATAGGCTCCAGCCCACTATCACTACCCGATTAACGGATTGATGGTATAGCAGATGGATGGATGTTTTGGTTTAGATCTTTGATGAACATTCAGAGGATCACAGTGTTCATGGTTTTTAGTCTTTGTATCATGTAAAAAATGAACATTTTAAGTTCTAAAATACATTGAAAATTGGATTTCTGTATTTTCTGTCATTTCATCCACATAAAAACAACAGAAAATCAGTAAAAAGTCTTTAATCAGATCCCGATTCTTCAGTGTTTGAGTGGCAGAGAACTGGTGTTCATATCTGTCAGTTTCATCTGTTCTCAGAGTCCAGAAATCATCAGTTAGGAGGAGGAACAGCAGCTCAGCATCTGTCACATCTGTCTCCTCGTTAGCCAACAGGCTCATCAGACTATCTGACCCCCCGGTTCACTTCATCAGGAAACCCAGCCCTCATTACTGCTGACACACTGGTTTCGAGCGACTTCCACGTCCACCTTTTCCCTGTCATTACCATCTCATTGACCCGTGTCTTTCTCAATAACGGGTCGCTGTCCTCCGGTCCTTCAGTCTCTGACTGACAGTCTGTCAGGACTCAATAAGTATTCGTATTTACAAAAGTATTTAGCCGACGTCGTCTGTTAAAAGAGTTCGACTCCTATGGAGCTTATTGTTAGCTTTTTATAAAGCTGTTATATCTTCATTTGTAAGTCGCTTTGGATAAAAGCGTCTGATAAATACAGAAACATAGAGCTTGAGAGAAAGAGACCTGGAGAGCAGGATAAATACAATTGAATTATTTCTTTGTTGTTTTGTTTTTCAGGGAAGAAAAACAACAAAAAATGTGAGATTTTAGTTTTACGTTTGTAGACTTTTTCTAATTATGGCGCACCGATAAATTCTGGACTAAAGGTGACGGAAAGTCTGTCGATCTGTGGATAAACAGTCGTGGAAGTGAAAGTGAAGGTGATTGCTGAGGGAGGCAAACCGGTCAGCAGGTCATCAAGGTCAGATCCAACCACTGCCTCTGGGAGCTCTTAGCTTCTGAAGAGAATCGATGAACATGAGAATAACCTGAAAGCTGCTGATTAATCCTAAACAGTGAGGACTCACACCTGCATGGACGTCAGATGGCACGAAGCACCGAGCCGGTGGAAGCAGATCATTCAGCCTGGATCTGGTCCTCCTCCTCCTGTAGCCGGGACAACATTTGGCCTTTTGATTAAACGCTTCATAATGAACTGTTAATTTAGCTCTTTCAAACAGTGGGTGTGCACTTGTGCATCTACCGGTGTGTTGGTGCCATCGAGCCTGACGATGCAAACGAGGTCAAAATGAGTCTGAGCACATGGTGTCGAGGTCACTGACAGACGAGGAGCCTTTGATGATCATGTTCTCCCTCTGAGCCTCATTATTTCTGCTCCTCTCAGGCTTATCTCCTCTGCCTCTTTCCAGACTCCTGCATGAGCATCAGGTCTTTTACACAAGCCCAGTGTGTAGGATGGCATGTAATTATCACATTTCTTTTATTCAATTAGGAAGTCTTTCATTGTGGCTTCCTGTGAAGAAACAGAACATTGGAATTACAGCAAATAGTCTTTTAGTGCCACTGATTCCACTTGTGTTTAACAAAATCTATCAGACTGTACACTGAACGGGCCTCTTTCAATTCAAAACAGGAAGTGGGCCTTTTCTTCATCAGCTAAGCTGTTAGCGTTAGCTAAGCTGTTAGCGTTAGCTAATGCTAAAGGAAGAAAAGTAAGTAAAGGAAACCATGTGGAATTATTTCTCAGATACTTCCTGCTCAGGCAAACATCATCAGTACCACTTTGAAACCATGTTCTGAGTTTTGTGTTTCTTTGGTAATTTTAGCTTTTTTTGATGGTTACAAAATGTTTCTTGATGAAGTTAATGCTGAGTTTTTAATGCAAAGTAGTGATATTAACTCAATTTTAGTTACCACATTTTAACAGAAGAGTACCCACATCACGACATTTTTGCTCGTAAATTCTTCTGCCCAGCGCTAATGTTATGCTAACAACCGTTAGCTAAAGTTAGCTAACTAGCTTGAAGTGTGGTTGGTGGAGCTGTTGTCAGGGAGGTGGAGAACTTGAATCTACCAACGATTTCTTACTAGAAGAAAGAGCAGAAGCGTTTTTGAACTTGTGGGCGTGTCTAAAAGTGAATATCAGGTGGCTCGAACCTTTATTTCACAGGTAAATCTGTTAAATGGACCCTGAAGGCTGTTCTGTCGTCAAGAAAATACAATAAAGCTTTTCGTATTTAACCAGCTAATTATTTGTACACAGTGGTTAACATGAACAGACTACTGTTAAATGACCAGATTCATTGTGAGTTCTTGCCCTGTTTTCGGTTTATCGGCGCTCTTTCTGTTGTCCTTCATCCTTCAGCCAGTCTTCCTCCCCTGCCTGCCTGACCCTCAGCTTTCCTCACCACGCTTGCTCTTCCTCTAATCCTCAGCCAGCCAGCCTCCTCCTCTTCGTCTTCAGCCATCTGCCTGCTCTCTTCTCATTTCAACTCCCTCTCTGCTGGAGTATTAAAAATAAATCTTTCCTGACCATCTTCAGCGTGACTTAAATGGTCTGGCTGTCGTGGCACTGAGATGCTGAACAGATCCTCCTTTCTAAAACGTTGTTGTTGTTAAAAGCTTTTCTCTTTGGGTGAAGCAGAACATGTAAACGTGTGGATATTCATCTGAAGAATTTAAGAATTAGCAAATTCTCGCATTCGGAAAATCACAAATAAAATGTTAAGTGTGTATCTGTTGGAATGAAGTTTGATTAAAACGATTAGAATAAAGTTTTGGGGTTTTGAAAAACTTTGGGTCCAGATGCTGGTCATCGAACGAGGCTTTATTTTGGGCTGATGGAGAGGGTGGAGCTGAGGTGGAGGTGGAGTAAACATCACCAGCTTCAGTGAGATTCAAAAAGGACGGAAAGGAGAGTGATTGGCCGGGAGAGAAAGTTAGCAGGAAGCCCATTGGACGAAAGCAGTGACATCATAATTCATGTGGAAACAAGTAAGAAAGAAACGTCATCAGATATTAAACTTAATAATTAAAGCTTCGGTTCAACTTCAAAGATGGCCGACAGAGTAAATAATGCGATTATTACAGCTTTCCTTATGGTTTTTATGTATAACAAAGACCAAAAAATGAATAAACAGACAAATAATACTGAGATGAAAGAGAATTAGGTCCCTTTAAAACTTTTTTTAGAAACATTGGTTTACATTTTTATCTTTTATTGGTGAGATGAACCAGATTATTATGAGCTGTGTAGAAGCAGGATTGAGTAAAACTGGCTGCTCGGTTCCTCTTCTTCTTCAGATATAAGACATTCGACAGTAAAATCCCGGCTCTTCTTCTTCTTCAGAATTATAATCGTAGCGTTTCGAATCGTATTCTCACGAAACATTTTACTTGTGATTTTATTCATGAGAATTTGCTAAATTTCTATTTCAGCACAACTTCAGATGAATTTAATTAAACGTTTTTTAAACTTGGCGTATGTTACATTTTTACTGATGTTTTTACTGATGTTCTTCCAGGCTTTCGTCATCTTGTAGCATCACGCCTTGTAGCTACATCCGTTCTTCTTCTTCTTTTCAGCTAAATTAATCACATTTGACCTCTAGTTTCCCACAAACTTCTGTTTTGGTTGTTTTTACTCAGTCTGGGCAGCTCAGAGCGCTCTTCACCTGCTCTGAAACCATCTCTGATCGGATCTCTGTCCAGCTTGGTCCTGGGCGCCGATGACATCACAGAGAAGGCTGACATGCTGGATGTCTGTAACCCGTTTGAATTGAATAATTATTTGTTTGTTGGTGCTTCAAAGTCTTCGTAGACGGATTCATCAGACAATGAGGGATGGTGGCGTTCGCTACTTTCAAAGAACTGCATGTTTTATTTGAGTTTTGGAGGGAAAATGACAGCCCTGTTGTAGAGTGGAGCTGCTCTCCTGTATCTGGATCCTAAATCATCTCAGAGAAATGTCAAAATGTCATAAAAAGCTCAGGAAACTGCCAACCTGGTGAGAAACAGTCTGACTTAAAAAGGCTGGATGAGTCATCCTGCTCTCTGGGGCCAAATTCTCTTTTTATTCCAAAGAAATGCTTTGTTTGAATTTCAAATATCAACAGATGCAGATGGTGGGCGGAGCCTGCTCAGGCCACTGGAGCCGACCAATCAGAGCAGGCTGGGCTTCTTTTTGTCCTTGTGTCAGGTGATGTCTCATATTTTTCTGTATTATAACTATTGGCTGACCTGCAGGGCACCTTCAAACATGATGAACAATATCTGCGGGTCGACCTTTCTCACCTGCCGGCTTTAATGAAAACCGGCGAATCACACATCCGTCAGCAGACTGTTTCCAGAGCTCCACATGTATGAAAACCACATTCTGTGTGATCCTCAGTTTAAAACTCACCGTCGGCTTTGTTTCTGTCATCCTGCCCTACGGCAAAGGTTTATCCATTTTATCCTTTCTATCCATTTTATGCTATCGATTTTATCCTTTTTATCGATTTTATCCTTTTTATCGATTTTATTCTTTTTATCGATTTTATCCTTTTTATCCATTTTATCCTTTTTATCGATTTTATTGATTTTATGCTTTCTATCCATTTTATGCTATCGATTTTATCCTTTTTATCGATTTTATGCTTTTTATCCATTTTATCCTTTTTATCCATTTTATGCTTTCTATCGATTTTATCCTTTTTATCGATTTTATCCTTTTTATCCATTTTATCCTTTTTATCGATTTTATGCTTTCTATCGATTTTATCCTTTTTATCGATTTTATCCTTTTTATCGATTTTATCCTTTCTATCGATTTTATTCTTTTTATCCATTTTATCCTTTTTATCGATTTTATGCTTTCTATCGATTTTATCCTTTTTATCGATTTTATTCTTTCTATCGATTTTATGCTTTCTATCGATTCTATCCATTTTATCGATTTTATTCTTTTTATCCATTTAATCGATTTTATCCTTTTTATTGATTTTATCCTTTTTATCGATTTTATTCTTTTTATCGATTTAATCCTTTTTATCGATTTTATCCTTTTTATCGATTTTATTCTTTTTATCCATTTAATCGATTTTATCCTTTTTATTGATTTTATCCTTTTTATCGATTTTATTCTTTTTATCGATTTTATCCTTTTTATCGATTTTATCCTTTTTATCGATTTTATTCTTTTTATCCATTTAATCGATTTTATCCTTTTGATTGATTTTATCCTTTCTATCGATTTTATTCTTGATATCGATTTTATCCTTTTTATCGATTTTATCCTTTTTATCGATTTTATCCTTGATATCGATTTTATTCTTTAAGGCGCCTGTTCTGGCCTCTGCAGACTGCTGCTCATCACCTTTTACAGCTGTAAGTAAATTCCCTCTGAATATATTCTGTTCCATGGACATAATTTTATATTAATCTGCAAACAATAGAGTGAATCTACTTTTGTACTTTTTACACAGAGCCTCTGCACACATCTGACCTCCTTAAATAACGCAGAATGACCGAGAAACGTCTTTAAATAACACAGAACGACCGAGAAACGTCTTTAAATAACGCAGAACGACCGAGAAACGTCTTTAAATAACGCAGAATGACAGAGAAACGTCTTTAAATAACGCAGAATGACAGAGAAACGTCTTTAAATAACGCAGAATGACAGAGAAACGTCTTTAAATAACACAGAATGACAGAGAAACGTCTTTAAATAACGCAGAACGACCTGGAACAGGACCAAACGTCCAGAAACGTCCATAAGCTCCGAGCTTCTTAACTGAAAATGTCCTCTGCAGCTACATGTGACGACGCGACCTTGGACGAGACTCTGAAGGTCATATACAGCGATGATTGATTGTAGAGAAGCAGAAAAACAAAAAGTGAGTTGTGTCTGTGTCGATAAATCAGAAACATGTCGTGAACCACTTGGCTTTATAAGTAGGAACCAAATGAGTCCAGTTCATCCAGAACCAATTAAAAAACAGTTTCCCAACAAAGGAAACCAACAGATTCCTCTGAAACTTCTCCCTGATCCTGAGCTGCATGAGGCGACTGTGGAGAGAAAAAACTCCCTTTTAACAGGAAGAAACCTCCATCAGAACCAGAACCAGAACCAGGGAGGAAACGTCTGCCTGGGGACGGACACGTTACAGCACCAGATGCTGAAAGCCCGGCAGAACATCAGAAAAATCGGTAAATGCTGCCATTGTTGCCATGGTTTCCAGCAAATGATCATTGAACAAAGCAGCAGTGGGCTGAAAGGAGGCTGGAGCCCCGAAAAGCTGCGTTTGTTGTGTGCAAACCCACTAAAGACGGGTTTTAAGAGCAGAGTTTCCGTCCAGAAGGAAAAGTTAACTTTGAGAAACGTCCGCGGGGGCGTGGGCGCGAGCTCACTTCGATGTTCGGAGGCTGGTGTCAGAGCGAGGACCTGCTGAGACGTCTCTGCCGGGTCCTTACAGAGACACAGAATATCACATTACACACTCATAACAAACAAATGATCTCCGTCTCTCCTGGCCATCCTGAGGAGCAGTTGCCTGGCAACCAGGGGAGTTTCTAAAAGCACTGGTATCTCCTCTGCAGAGGGGGGGGGCGGCGTGTGAAGTGGATGTTGAATGGTGAGGCTGGTTATGTAAGCTCGTTGGATCGTCTCTATAAATATTCCTGATCCCTGTTTCCACACCGGAGGCAGAACCTGCAGCTGATCCGCTTCCTGTTGGGCGACCTGAGTTAAACGGACCGTTTAAGGTGTCAGAAGTGGGTCCCGGTTCAGGATCTGGTGTCATGGAGCCGGAGGGCGAGGCAGGTCGACCCGAATGGTGCGTTCAGGTGCAGCTCGTCAGCTCATCTGATCAAAGTCCCACAAAGAATTAAACAAAATAAGATTTAAATGCATTTATTTCACTGAAAAATCAGAAACTTTCAATTTAAATGTTGGTCGAATGTTTTAATGATAACACAGAAAGACGTTTTCATCATTTAATAACTAAAGATCAGCCCTTTGGACCGGAACACACCAGAAATGTCCCTTATTTCTGCTTAAAATCGCCCTTTAAGACACTTTATATGACCTGATACTTCATGTGTTGTCTGTGCAGAATAACCTCAGCTATGACTGATGAGAGTCGAGCTAACTGGGCGGACCGATAAAACCCAAAGAACAGAGTAAATCCATGTAAAAATGGCTTCTGTGCGTGATTCAGCTGCTGAAAAATCAATAAAACATCCAACAGACTCCAAAGGGTCAAAAGCAAATTTCTCTTTGGTTTACTTTGAGCTCATTTTAATCATCAAAAAACAACATTTTATCAGAATAAAACAGAAAAGAATAAGTAAAAGCACTCAAGTTTCCGGTATTGTTGCATTTTACAGGTTTTCTGAAGCATTTTTAAACATTTTCTTTTTTAAATCCTTTAAAAATTGCTTTTGTGGAATGTTTTGACCCTCAGGGCCACCGTACTGTTTACCCGTACGAGCAGCCGTCTTTACAAACTGAAGAGAATGACTCCTAAAACTGATGGAGGCTGGTTTTCAGAGTAATATGAGGATAAAGCGGTCACAAATATCTGAATAACTTCACATAAATCTGGATCCTGCTGAGTTTCCCACAAATTAAAGCACAAAAGAGTCGAATAAGATCAGCATCATTCATCTGTAATGCTGACAGGAACACCTCGTTGTTCCACATGGAGTCTCTCAGTTGGATGTTGAAGCTCTGCAGTCTCACTTTGTTGCATAACTTAAACACAGTTGTGTAACCCTTTTGTACGGCTGCAGCTCGGACTCTGCAGGATGTAAACATGCAGGAGGTAAACCGAGGAGCTCAGTATTCTGCTCCGATGATGTTTAAACCCTCACAGAAGCAGCAGCAGCAGAGACAGACTCTGTGTGTTTGGCTGCCCCCTGCTGGCAGCTCCTGTAGTCACAGTCCAGACCACAGCTGAGCTTCAACACGCATGAACAGTCTCAGCATGTTTACAGCAGGACTGAAGGAGCTGTGAGGGAGTGACTTCCTGAAGTGTTGGACTCAAACTTTACATCTGTGAACATTTTCAAGAGGACACAACTGGACTGAACAGAAAACTATCCCAAAGAGATGGAAAACTATCATAAACAGACAGAAAACTATCCCGAACGGACATAAAACTGTCCCAAATGGACAGAAAACTATCCCAAAGAGACAGAAAACTATCCCAAAGAGACAGAAAACCATCCCAAAGAGACAGAAAACTATCCCAAAGAGATGGAAAACTATCATAAACAGACAGAAAACTATCCCGAACGGACATAAAACTATCCCAAAGAGACGGAAAACTATCGCAAACAGACAGAAAACTATCCCAAAGAGACGGAAAACTATCCCAAACAGACAGAAAACTATCCCAAACGGACAGAAAACTATCGCAAACAGACAGAAAACTATCCCAAAGAGACAGAAAACTATCCCAAAGGGACAGAAAACTATCCCAAAGAGACAGAAAACTATCCCAAACAGACAGAAAACTCTCCAAAAGAGACGGAAAACTATCCCAAACAGACAGAAAACTATCCCAAACGGACAGAAAACTATCGCAAACAGACAGAAAACTATCCCAAAGAGACGGAAAACTATTCCAAACGGACAGAAAACTATCGCAAACAGACAGAAAACTATCCCAAAGAGACGGAAAACTATCCCAAACAGACAGAAAACTATCCCAAACAGACAGAAAACTATCCCAAAGGGACAGAAAACCATCCCAAAGGGACAGAAAACTATCCCAAACAGACAGAAAACTATCCCAAACAGACAGAAAACTATCCCAAAGGGACAGAAAACTATCCCAAAGAGACAGAAAACTATCCCAAACAGACAGAAAACTATCCCAAAGAGACAGAAAACTATCCCAAAGAGACAGAAAACTATCCCAAAGAGACAGAAAACCATCCCAAACAGACAGAAAACTATCCCAAAGAGACGGAAAACTATCCCAAACAGACAGAAAACTATCCCAAAGAGACAGAAAACCATCCCAAACAGACAGAAAACTATCCCAAAGAGACGGAAAACTATCCCAAACAGACAGAAAACTATCCCAAAGAGACAGAAAACTATCCCAAACAGACAGAAAACTATCCCAAACAGACAGAAAACCATCCCAAACAGACAGAAAACTATCCCAAAGAGACAGAAAACTATCCCAAAGAGACAGAAAACTATCCCAAAGAGACAGAAAACTATCCCAAAAGGACAGAAAACTATCCCAAACGGACAGAAAACTATCCCAAACGGACATAAAACTATCCCAAACAGACAGAAAACTATCCCAAAGAGACAGAAAACTATCCCAAAGAGACAGAAAACTATCCCAAAGAGACAGAAAACTATCCCAAAGGGACAGAAAACTATCCCAAACAGACAGAAAACCATCCCAAAGGGACAGAAAACTATCCCAAAGAGATAGAAAACTATCCCAAAGAGACAGAAAACCATCCCAAACAGACAGAAAACTATCCCAAAGAGACAGAAAACCATCCCAAACAGACAGAAAACTATCCCAAAGAGACGGAAAACTATCCCAAACAGACAGAAAACTATCCCAAAGAGACAGAAAACTATCCCAAACAGACAGAAAACTATCCCAAACAGACAGAAAACCATCCCAAACAGACAGAAAACTATCCCAAAGAGACAGAAAACTATCCCAAACAGACAGAAAACTATCCCAAAGAGACAGAAAACTATCCCAAAAAGACAGAAAACTATCCCAAACGGACAGAAAACTATCCCAAACGGACAGAAAACTATCCCAAACGGACAGAAAACTATCCCAAACAGACAGAAAACTATCCCAAACAGACAGAAAACTATCCCAAAGAGACAGAAAACTATCCCAAACAGACAGAAAACCATCCCAAACAGACAGAAAACTATCCCATAGAGACAGAAAACTATCCCAAAGAGACAGAAAACTATCCCAAAGAGACAGAAAACTATCCCAAACAGACAGAAAACTATCCCATAGAGACAGAAAACTATCCCAAAGAGACAGAAAACTATCCCAAACAGACAGAAAACTATCCCAAACAGTCAGAAAACTATCCCAAACGGACAGAAAACTATCCCAAAGAGACAGAAAACTATCCCAAACAGACAGAAAACTATCCCAAACAGACAGAAAACTATCCCAAACAGACAGAAAACCATCCCAAAGAGACAGAAAACTATCCCAAAGAGACAGAAAACCATCCCAAAGAGACAGAAAACCATCCCAAACAGTCAGAAAACTATCCCAAACGGACAGAAAACTATCCCAAAGAGACAGAAAACTATCCCAAACAGACAGAAAACTATCCCATAGAGACAGAAAACTATCCCAAACAGACAGAAAACTATCCCAAACAGTCAGAAAACTATCCCAAACGGACAGAAAACTATCCCAAAGAGACAGAAAACTATCCCAAAGAGACAGAAAACTATCCCAAACAGTCAGAAAACTATCCCAAAGAGACAGAAAACTATCCCAAAGAGACAGAAAACTATCCCAAACAGTCAGAAAACTATCCCAAACAGACAGAAAACTATCCCATAGAGACAGAAAACTATCCCAAAGAGACAGAAAACTATCCCAAACAGACAGAAAACTATCCCAAACAGTCAGAAAACTATCCCAAACGGACAGAAAACTATCCCAAAGAGACAGAAAACTATCCCAAAGAGACAGAAAACTATCCCAAACAGACAGAAAACTATCCCAAACAGACAGAAAACTATCCCAAACGGACAGAAAACCATCCCAAACAGACAGAAAACTATCCCAAAGGGACAGAAAACTATCCCAAACAGACAGAAAACCATCCCAAAGGGACAGAAAACCATCCCAAACAGACAGAAAACTATCCCAAAGGGACAGAAAACTATCCCAAACAGACAGAAAACTATCCCAAAGGGACAGAAAACTATCCCAAACGGACAGAAAACTATCCCAAAGGGACAGAAAACTATCCCAAAGAGACAGAAAACTATCCCAAAGAGACAGAAAACTATCCCAAAGAGACAGAAAACCATCCCAAACAGACAGAAAACTATCCCAAACAGACAGAAAACTATCCCAAACGGACAGAAAACCATCCCAAACAGACAGAAAACTATCCCAAAGGGACAGAAAACTATCCCAAACAGACAGAAAACCATCCCAAAGGGACAGAAAACCATCCCAAACAGACAGAAAACTATCCCAAAGGGACAGAAAACTATCCCAAACAGACAGAAAACTATCCCAAAGGGACAGAAAACTATCCCAAACGGACAGAAAACTATCCCAAAGGGACAGAAAACTATCCCAAACAGACAGAAAACTATCCCAAAGGGACAGAAAACTATCCCAAACGGACAGAAAACTATCCCAAAGGGACAGAAAACTATCCCAAAGAGACAGAAAACTATCCCAAAGAGACAGAAAACTATCCCAAACGGACAGAAAACTATCCCAAAGGGACAGAAAACTATCCCAAACGGACAGAAAACTATCCCAAAGGGACAGAAAACTATCCCAAAGAGACAGAAAACTATCCCAAAGAGACAGAAAACTATCCCAAAGGGACAGAAAACTATCCCAAAGGGACAGAAAACTATCCCAAACAGACAGAAAACTATCCCAAAGAGACAGAAAACTATCCCAAAGGGACAGAAAACTATCCCAAAGAGACAGAAAACCATCCCAAACAGACAGAAAACTATCCCAAAGGGACAGAAAACTATCCCAAAGAGACAGAAAACTATCCCAAAGGGACAGAAAACTATCCCAAAGAGACAGAAAACTATCCCAAACAGACAGAAAACTATCCCAAACAGACAGAAAACTATCCCAAACAGACAGAAAACTATCCCAAACAGACAGAAAACTATCCCAAACAGAAAGAAAACCATCCCAAAGAGACAGAAAACTATCCCAAAGAGACAGAAAACTATCCCAAACAGACAGAAAACCATCCCAAACAGACAGAAAACTATCCCAAACAGACAGAAAACTATCCCATAGAGACAGAAAACTATCCCAAACAGACAGAAAACTATCCCAAACAGACAGAAAACCATCCCAAACAGACAGAAAACTATCCCAAACAGACAGAAAACTATCCCAAAGAGACAGAAAACTATCCCAAAGGGACAGAAAACTATCCCAAACAGACAGAAAACTATCCCAAACAGACAGAAAACTATCCCAAACAGACAGAAAACTATCCCAAACAGACAGAAAACTATCCCAAACAGAAAGAAAACTATCCCAAACAGACAGAAAACTATCCCAAAGAGACAGAAAACTATCCCAAAGAGACAGAAAACTATCCCAAAAAGACAGAAAACTATCCCAAACAGACGGAAAACTATTTTTGACTGCCTCAGTTTTGCGTAACAAAGGAAAAAAAGCTAAATGACATCCATGAGGACGATGGTTGCATTGTAAGAAGAAGGTATTTTAGCCCTAACCACGATCGTTTCCTAACCCTAACCAAGTGATCTTATTGCCTAAACCCAACCAGGAGGTTAATCGTGTTAATGACTGAGTGTGACTCACAACTAAAGATGCATTCGTTGGTTAGGAAAGTGAGAATTTCCCACCAAACACTGAACATCAGTCTTTTTAGGTCTGTCAGCGCCTTTATTCAACCCAAAGAAGATGTTGAACGCTGGGTTTTGTCCTCATATGGACGTCTTTTTCACTGAATTTTGCTGAATAGGTGGCTGCACATGAAGGTAGATTAAAATAATAACCTGAGAAGGTTTGTGGAGGAGCTTTGTTGAACAAAAGAAGCTATTTTTCCTTCCTTTCTGAGACCCAATGATCATCGCAAACCTCGGGTTCCTCAGCCAAAAGTCTTCCAAAGTGCAGTTTATTCATTTAAATTCAGTAACACTGGAGCTGTGGCTGTATTCTGTCTCTCTGGGTTTGTTTTGTCCGTCTGAAGTCGTTTTGTGTTTGGTTATCTTATTGAAACGCCCATGCTCACCCTGCAGGTTCAGCGGTCCGCTCAGAGAAAACTGAGTAAATAAGATCTGAACACACAATATTTCGGTCTGAAGTCTGATCTGAGGTCAGTTTTGTTGACTTTACTGTGTCACCACAGCCTTGGTTTGCCGGTACTGCAGCTGTTTGTCTTTGTTTTACTTTCCCATGGAGAAAATTCATGTTTAAAAGCAGCAGAATGACTTCTCCGGATCAGAATTACATCGACTTTGGGCCAAACTTTTCACATAAAGTCCAGCTCAAGCACTTGTTTTCCTGTAAAAGAAAGACTGAGATCAGCAGCTGAAAGGAGGGGTGCTGTTTTGTTGTTTTATCTTTTGCTGATGGTACTTTGTCCTGTTTCCAGTACAAACTGTGCAGTCATCACACTCAGACCGACATCCTGGTTACTGTTTAATGTCTGGTGGCCTGAATCTGAAGTTGTGTTGCAGGAAATATCAGGTTGAAAAACACCAACAAGTAGAAAATATGACAATCAAAATCCAACATGAGTCATTATTTAAGCCTCTTTAAGCCCCACTGATCAAATAATTAGCCCCAGTCCGACCTGAAAATCATAAAGAAAAACTCAGAATTAAGAGATGCAAGTATTTATCTTTTTTGTTTTTCCCATTTTGACGTTGAAAGAGACACTTTTAGAATATTTATGAGGAAAAATCACATTATAAGTTCTGTTATAAGTTCCCATAAAGTGATTTATGACCATAATTCGTGCTCTTTGTGGTTTTCTTTTGTCTTCTTGCACATTCTTTCATGTATTTTTAGTTTATCGTGTTGTGTGCAAAACAAACAGCAGTCAAGGGGCCGGATCAGCCCACTTTGCTCTGATTGGTCAGCTCCCAGTCGCCTGATCAGGCTCCGCCCACTTTTTCACATCAACTCTGTTTAAATTCAAAATCTGAAACGTTAACTTTGCTCTGATTGGTCAGCTCCCAGTGGCCTGATCAGGCTCCGCCCACCTTTTCAGATCAACTCTGTTTAAATTCAAAATCTGAAACGTTAACTTTGCTCTGATTGGTCAGCTCCCAGTGGCCTGATCAGGCTCCGCCCACCTTTTCACATCAACTCCATTTAAATTCAAAATCTGAAACGTTAACTTTGCTCTGATTGGTCAGCTCCCAGTGGCCTGATCAGGCTCCGCCCACCTTTTCAGATCAACTCTGTTTAAATTCAAAATCTGAAACGTTAACTTTGCTCTGATTGGTCAGCTCCCAGTGGCCTGATCAGGCCCCGCCCACCTTTTCAGATCAACTCTGTTTAAATTCAAAATCTGAAACGTTAACTTTGCTCTGATTGGTCAGCTCCCAGTGGCCTTATCAGGCTCCGCCCACCTTTTCACATCAACTCCGTTTAAATTCAAAATCTGAAACGTTAACTTTGCTCTGATTGGTCAGCTCCCAGTGGCCTGATCAGGCTCCGCCCACCAAAGCTTTTTTTGTTATTTTTCCAGGATAAAACAAACTAAAACACCTTAAATAAAACTTACAAAACTACGTTTTTAATGTTGTTGAGGATGGTATTTCGGTTATAGGTCATATAAAAAGATTGATATCGTGGGGAAGTTAAAGCTTTTCATTTGATCTGAAAGTAAAAATTAGCATAAAAATATCACGCTTATATCAACTTATTTGAATGAAGGTGGTTTTAATCTCTAAGATTTTAAAACAAATCAGTGACCTACATCAGCGTTTATCTTCCTGTTTACAGCCAGGTGAGATAAGTGAAGCCTCAGTGGAGTTAATGTTCAGCTGAGATCACATATCTGTGACCTGGTTTCAGGCGTTTGGACATTTAGCTGCTGAGCAGAAAGACGAAGCTGGACAGAAACTCCTGCTGGGCCTGAATGAAAAGGCGGAGGCTCAGAAACCCACTCGGCTGGTTGCTCTGCAGCCTCTTCAGAGCAGACGTCTCGTCACGCTCAGGAGGAGGTTTCCACTTAACTTTCCAGAGTCTCTGCAGCTCCAAACTGTTGTTTAAAGCACAAGTTTAATGGAAAAACATCTTTATTTCCGTTTATGCTTCGATCGAACCCCAAATCAGACAAAAGTGGGACAAAATGGAAAAACAGTGATTCTTAATGAGGTTTTTATTCCATGAAACACAATATTTCCTGTAACGTTTCCTTCTGCCAACACTTAAAGCCGTTCTGACTCTGAGGAAACCAGGAGATGCAGAGTTCCAGCTGTTATTTTGTCCCATTCTTCCTTAAACAGGTCTGAATACCAATAATGACCAAATTACACCAAATAATGACCGAATTACACCAAATAATGATCAAAATATACCAAATAATGTCCGAATTACACCAAATAATGACCAAATTATACCAAATAATGACCAAATAATACCAAATAATGACCAAATATACCAAATAATGTCCGAATTACACCAAATAATGATCATAATATACCAAATAATGACCAAATTATACCAAATAATGACCGAATTACACCAAATAATGATCAAAATATACCAAATAATGACCAAATATATCAAATAATGACCAAATTATACCAAATAATGACCAAATATACCAAATAATGACCAAATTACACCAAATAATGACCAAATTATACCAAATAATGACCAAATTATACCAAATAATGTCCGAATTACACCAAATAATGACCAAATTATACCAAATAATGACCAAATAATACCAAATAATGACCAAATATACCAAATAATGACCGAATTACACCAAATAATGATCAAAATATACCAAATAATGACCAAATATATCAAATAATGACCAAATTATACCAAATAATGACCAAATATACCAAATAATGACCAAATTACACCAAATAATGACCAAATTATACCAAATAATGACCAAATATACCAAATAATGACCAAATAATGACCAAATTATACCAAATAATGACCAAACACTTTGTTTCCTTCTGCCAACACTTAAAGCCGCTCTGACTCTGAGGAAACCAGGTGATGCAGAGTTCCAGCTGTTATTTTGTCCCATTCCTCCTTAAACAGGTCTTAAGGTGTGCAGCAGTGCGGGGGGGCGGTTGTATGTGTTGATTTTCAGCCTTTACTCATTCTGTCAACCCCATAAACTGACTAAACTGATCAGTTTTACATGTTATAACATTCCTAAAAGGCTTAAAATAACTTTTACAGCCACAAATTGGAAAAACTTGGATAGTTTTCTGCAAAAACCGTTATTTTGATGTTTTCTCTTACTTTTACTTCCTGTCAGACAGTCTGAACTCAACAGATTTCCTGTTCAGCTTCATTTAATCTGGTAACAAACATCATTTCTACACCTCAGACCTGCAGCATCCCATAAAGTCAGTGAACCTTTCCCCACTTTGTTTCCTTCTGCCAACACTTAAAGCCGTTCTGACTCTGAGGAAACCAGGTGATGCAGAGTTCCAGCTGTTATTTTGTCCCATTCCTCCTTAAACAGGTCTGACTACCAATAATGACAAAATTGCACCAAATAATGACCAAATTACACCAAATAATGATCAAAATATACCAAATAATGACCGAATTACACCAAATAATGACCGAATTACACTAAATAATGACCAAATTAAACCAAATAATGACCGAATTACACCAAATAATGACCAAATAATACCAAATAATGATCAAATTATACCAAATAATGATCAAATTATACCAAATAATTATCAAATTATACCAAATAATGACCAAATTATACCAAATAATGATCAAACACTTTGTTTCCTTCTGCCAACACTTAAAGCCGTTCTGACTCTGAGGAAACCAGGTGATGCAGAGTTCCAGCTGTTATTTTGTCCCATTCCTCCTTAAACAGGTCTTAAGGTGTGCAGCAGTGCGGGGGGGTGGTTGTTTCTCTGCTGGGGACAGGTCAGGACTGCAGGCAGCCAGTCCAGCACCCGTACCTCTTCTTCCTCAGCCAGGCCTTTGGACTGTGGCAGAATGTGGTTTTCCATGGTTTGCTTGAACAATGCTGGGACGTCCCAGGAAAAGATGTGGCCTTGAAGGCAGCATATGTTGCTGTAAAATCTCAGGGAGCTTTTCTGCATTAATGCTGCCGTCACAGAAGTGGAAATGAGCTTTGCCCCCTGATCCAACCCCATACCATCACAGAGCCTGGCTGCAGGGACTGGCTGCTGACAGCAGGCTGGATGCTGCTTTTGCTCTTTGCTCCATTTCTTCCAACAAAGATGTGGAATACTGATGGGTCTGACCACAGCACACGTTTCCACCGTGTGACGGTCCATCCCAGACGCCTCCGAGCCCAGAGAAGTGGACGAGGTTAACATCAGGCTTCTTTCCTGCACAGTAAAGCTTGTGAATGGAACTCTGTATTGTGGTGCTGGACAAAGGTTTCCACAGTAATCCCTTGTCCATGTGCTTCTATCAGCTGCTGATGAATGACGGTTCTTGATGCAGCGTCTGAGGGGTCAGAGGTCACGGGGTCCAGCTTAGGCTCGCTCCCTGGTCCTTTAAACTGAAACTCCTCCAGATTCCCTGAATGCTTTAATGATATTCTGCTCTGTAGAGGCAGAAATATGCAGATCCCTTCCAGTCTTTCTCTGAGGAACATTGTTTTAAACAAACTGGAGCTCCTCTAGGACAACTCTAGGTCCTTTAGGACCAGATCAGGTTTAAAACGGCATCATTAAGTTGTTCTGTTACAGCTTTTTCTTTGGAATGTGTAAGAAACACTTAATTTTATTCTAATTTACATTTTCAACCTTTTTTGCTGACAGAAACAAACCAAATTATCTTTTTATCGTCTCGACTAACTTTGGTCCAAAGTTTGTTTTCCAAAGAAGGACGAAGTGACCGACTTATACGCCTGAGATTAGATATCAGCACTCACGTGCACACGTGTGCACGCCCAGGTAAGTCTGGTTCTGTCAACACTTCCTGATTCACACAAAGAGATTAAACGAGTCACATGTTCTGTGTTCAACAACTTATATTCAGGTCATTATCCTCCATTTTAAACCATTAAATCTGGGATACAAAAAGATAAAAAACTGGGAAATTCAACTTTTTCATTCAGAAATGGGACTTTTTACTAAAGAAGTCTAAGTTGGGAAGAGATAAAACACTAATTTTTTAAGAGAAAAGTGAAAACTTTGTTTCAAAAGGACAAAACGAGGCTAAAAGGTCACATTCTGACGTTTTAAAATGATCAAAATGATGAGTAAATCAGTCAAAAATTATTAAAAACAATTGTATGATAAAGAAATGTCCAAATTTGGAGTCAAAATAACAAAATAACTGTTTAAATTTTCAGTTTAAATGTCAAAATTATGAGTAAATCAGTCAAAAATTATTAAAAACTAAAATTTTAGGACAAAGAAACGTCAAAATTTGGAGTGAAAATTATTAAATACAGAGATAATAACAGATTGAGTCTTTCATGGATGCTGATTTTGGACCAAATCATGATGTAAAACCTGTTTTTCAGCCTCATCAGTGGCTATAAATCATATTAATAATAATAACATAATAATATATATAAATCAGTCCCATCAGAAGTATTTTGGGTTAAACTTTGTTCAAACCTGCAGTCAGAGACTCGTTTTCAGCAGCATCCAAGTGAATCAATAAGTCAAAATGATTGAAAACATCAAAGAAATGTATCATTTTGGTGTTAAAATAAAAAAAACATACAGATTAAATGGTATATATTTCTTTTTATTGATCACAGCTGAAACAAACTGAATAAACTTGAGTTGTTGCAGCTGATTCTGGTTAAAGGTTAATAATAAGGTCAGGGCTGTGAAACCTGCAGCTGCTGAAAGATAAAGAGTCGCTGTGACCTGCTGCAGACGGGAGGTTCTGATCTATTAAAAAGAATTTCAGTGCAGGAAACTCGTCTTTCTTATCAATTTACTGCCAGAAAATAAAAAAAACAACAGAAAAAACAAGATAAACGGATGTAACATGAGAACATTTTCTTATAAACAAGTTAAGAAAGTCTGTCTCCTGCTTTAGTTCTAAAATATAACAATTAATTCAGATAAAACTGATGTTATTTCACTTAAAAGTGCCATAATTATGGTTTGACAAGTAAAAATTATTAATATTTACTAATAAAGGCTGAAACAAGAGAGTTAGAATGAAATATAATAATAATAAATATGGAAATAAGGTAAAAAAAAAAGAAGTTAAAGCAGTCGAGATGAAAATAAAATATGACGTAAAAAGTCGAAATGTAGAATTTTAAAAAAGCTGCTTCTGCTAAAAGGTAAAAAATAAATCAGGTAAATGTAGAAAAACTGAGGAAAAATAGTCCAAATCCAAATTTTTTGTAGTTATTATGTGAGACATCTTGAAAAAAGCCAAAAATATAAGTTTATATCCTAGTTTTATCACAAACACGCCATAAAAGATTAAAATTTACATTTAAATTTAATAAATAAAAACTGTTAAAATCATGATTTAACAGAAAAAAAGTCGAAAATTTTAATTTCTGTGATAAAATGTCAAATTAATGCAGAAAAAGAAACAATTTAAGTCATTAAATTAAAACACGAAAAAAGAACAATGTTTAAAAGTTTAATTCATGCTGGAGAAAAAGCTCCAAAATAATAAAAAGGTTCAAAGTAAAAAGCCAAAAATTAGCATTAAAATAACAAAATTCTGACCAACAAGCATTTCGGATAATAAAAAAGTTATAATATATATAATAAAAGCATTTTGGGAACATTTGAATATATTCGAAGAATTGTTTGATTTAAATTTGATTTTTTGGAAAAGTTTGAATTTAACCAAACTTCTAAATCTGAGTAACATATAAAACTAATAAAGTTTTAAAGTAAAAGAGTGATATTGTTCCACCACCTCCAACCTTCAGGAATAGTTCTCCAGGCTTCTTGAAGGACATCCCAAAGCTCTTCTTTGGATGTGGGCTGCCTTTTGTTCCGTTCTCTGTCAGATGATCCCACACTGCTTCAATAATGTTGAGGTCCGGGCTCTGGGGAGGATTCATCCCTCCATAAGACCTGTTGCCACTGATTTTCAGTCCACTTCTTGTGTCATTTGGCACAGCTCAGCCTTTTCTCCCTGTTTCCCTTCCTTAAGAACGGCTTCTTGACAGCCACCCTTCCATGGAGACCATTTCTGATGAGGCTTGGGCCAACAGTAGATGGATCAGCTGAAGGTCCAGATGCATCTCTCAGGTCCTGTCAGGTCACAGCTGGATTTTTTCCTCTTTCTTAAGGACATCACTTTCAGATCCTGTTCATCTGCTGGAGATAGTTTTTTAGGCCTGACACTTCTTCTTTTGTCCTCCACTTGTCCAGTTTCCTCAAATGTTTTAAGGACACACTGCACACCATGCTGAGATATGCCAAGTTTTCAGCTAATAGCTCTTTGGGAATCACCTTGTTGCTGCAGAAATCCTATTTTCTGTCTGTCAAACTGTGTTTTCTTTGCTGTTTTTCATAGATGCAGCTAAAGAAATGGGAACAAATGATGTGTCTTTGTGACAAAGTGTTCTGTGTCGACACAACACTGGTTCATCCCTTGAGTTAGGAGCCTTTTTCCTGCCTGAAGGGGTCAAAGGTCAGAGTTCAGTGGCTGAACAAAGAAAAAACACTGAAAATGCTCAGGAACAAGGACTGAAAATGAGGGAAAAAGCAGAAAATGTCCAAAGAAAAACTGTGAAAGAGCTTCAGAAAGCTGCAGAACTGTTGATCAGGACACTTTAAAGGTTTCAGAAAGCTGCAGAACTGTTGATCAGGACACTTTAAAGGTTTCAGAAAGCTGCAGAACTATTGATCAGGACACTTTAAAGGTTACAGAAAGCTGCAGAACTGTTGATCAGGACACTTTAAAGGTTACAGAAAGCTGCAGAACTGTTGATCAGGACACTTTAAAGGTTTCAGAAAGCTGCAGAACTGTTGATCAGGACACTTTAAAGGTTCCAGAAAGCTGCAGAACTATTGATCAGGACACTTTAAAGGTTTCAGAAAGCTGCAGAACTATTGATCAGGATACTTTAAAGGTTTCAGAAAGCTGCAGAACTGTTGATCAGGACACTTTAAAGGTTACAGAAAGCTGCAGAACTGTTGATCAGGACACTTTAAAGGTTTCAGAAAGCTGCAGAACTGTTGATCAGGACACTTTAAAGGTTTCAGAAAGCTGCAGAACTGTTGATCAGGACACTTTAAAGGTTTCAGAAAGCTGCAGAACTGTTGATCAGGACACTTTAAAGGTTTCAGAAAGCTGCAGAACTGTTGATCAGGACACTTTAAAGGTTTCAGAAAGCTGCAGAACTATTGATCAGGACACTTTAAAGGTTTCAGAAAGCTGCAGAACTGTTGATCAGGACACTTTAAAGGTTACAGAAAGCTGCAGAACTGTTGATCAGGACACTTTAAAGGTTTCAGAAAGCTGCAGAACTGTTGATCAGGACACTTTAAAGGTTACAGAAAGCTGCAGAACTGTTGATCAGGACACTTTAAAGGTTTCAGAAAGCTGCAGAACTGTTGATCAGGACACTTTAAAGGTTACAGAAAGCTGCAGAACTGTTGATCAGGACACTTTAAAGGTTTCAGAAAGCTGCAGAACTGTTGATCAGGACACTTTAAAGGTTTCAGAAAGCTGCAGAACTATTGATCAGGACACTTTAAAGGTTTCAGAAAGCTGCAGAACTGTTGATCAGGACACTTTAAAGGTTTCAGAAAGCTGCAGAACTGTTGATCAGGACACTTTAAAGGTTTCAGAAAGCTGCAGAACTATTGATCAGGACACTTTAAAGGTTTCAGAAAGCTGCAGAACTGTTGATCAGGACACTTTAAAGGTTTCAGAAAGCTGCAGAACTGTTGATCAGGACACTTTAAAGGTTTCAGAAAGCTGCAGAACTGTTGATCAGGACACTTTAAAGGTTACAGGAACACAAATAAAGCTTCACTCAGCTTACAGAAAGTTTCAGGGCAGAAATTATTTAAAATCATGCTCATTTGTATTTATCAGGTGTTTTTACGTGTAAAAAAAGGACAAATGTGATAAATATTGAGTGAAATTCCAAACTTCTGTATTTATTTACTCACTTTTTTAAATTCTGATGCAACGTTGGACACAGAAAGAGGAAACCTGCGGGAGGAGTCCGGCAGGAGGAGGATGAGGAGGAGCTCAGCACCAACTTATAAAACCCGGTCCAGGCGGAGGACTGAAAACAAACCGAGTGGAAGCCGAGAAAAGCCGAAGAAAGCCGAGAAAAGCCGAAGACTCAGCCTGAACTTTTCCAGACGCTCCTGAAGCTTCCTGACAAACCGTCGGAGAAACCAAAGCAGACATGAGTCACGTCGAGGTGAAAAACCTGAAGCCCTCCAGCTTTGAGGAGGCGCACTACGATGAGTACGATTACTACAGCCTGACCGACAAATACACAGGTGAGGAGCCGCTTTCCTGGCGTTAACCTCCGAACTGAAACAGGTCGGGCTGTTTAACCCGAGACATGTTGTGTGTTGCAGAGGGTTCGTCCCGCAAAGGCAGGACCAAGAAGGAGGCCAGCGACAACACGAACAGACACGTCCCCGCTGGACATGAGCGCAAGATCGTGGAGAAACTCCAGAACAGCGAGAAGAAAGCAAAGGCGTGAGCACTGAGGTCAGCCTGACTATTTACTCAAACAGACGCCAACTGTCGATTTATGTCGAAGTAACTCGGCGCCGAACTAAAGACTGGGTATTAGATTAGTTGTTAGTTAAGTTTTAAAAAATCCCACAATAAACCAAAGTTTAACTAAAAAGGTTTAAAGTTTAATTTGACACACTTTTATAAGAGCTCTGGTGTTTAGAACGTTGGTGAAAGAGGGCGTGTCCGGTTTGAAACGTGACACCTGCTCACCAAGCGGCTCCTCCACGTCGCAGTCAGCTGACTTTGGACCCAAACAACAGTTAGGTTTTTAGGTTTTGTTGAAATCAACCTCAGCCGAATTTGAGAGTCTCTGTTTTTCCTGTGAATTATCTACCTGGTGCATCATTTTATGACTTTTACCACTTTGAACTTGTAAAGAACTTTAAACCGACGGAATTGTTAATGAGATAAGCAAGGCAGCACATTTCTATTAGTGAGGTACTGCTTTTTTCCCCTTTAGTCTCTGCCCTGCCTCCACAGTGAGCTCATGGCTGCCAGGCTGTGTTCAGAGGACCTAACCCTTCGATTAACCCTTCGGCTGCTGCACTTCAAGCTGCAAATACACACTAATGATTTTAATTTGCTCTGTTTTAAAGTTTAAACAGTTTCCAGAAGTGTTTTGATGACAAAGTCCTTCTTAAAAGTTGCTTTTGGGCTTTATTATCTGTGAAATGTCCGCACACTTGGTGATTTATTTCTGTAGCGACGGAGTCTGAGCTCAGATGAGGTGGCGTGTGGTGACGGATGAAGCTGACCTGCTTTTTTGGACTGTTTTCTTGGGTTTTCAGTGTTTTGGAGGCAGACTTTACTCTAACTTTGGGTTTTTAATCCAGGGCTACTCGGACGGCCTTTCCCGGAAACCGACCACGGCCTCCATGGCGACGGAACGAGACGTGCAGATGGCAGGAGCGTGTTGGCGCCCTGTTGGCGGGGTTAAAACCTGGGCGTGACCAGGAGCCTGCAGACGCAGGCGGCGGCCTCTGATGCGGCTCCTGCGCCCGAAGGTGTTGTGAAGCTCTCACCTGGGTTGGGGTGCACCTGAGCGGCGGCTCAGACCGCCACGGTGCACCTGTGGTTGTGGTGCGGCAGCTGGCTGACCTTTAACTGGTTGATTTTAAAGGTTTTTACTATTAAAGTTCTTTTAAATGACTTCAGAGTGTTTGTTTCTTCTGTTCGACCTGCAGCAGTTTACCATAAATATGACTTAAAAACTATAAATTAACAATGGAAGGAAACAATCGACCACATTGGCTGAAATAACCAATTAACAGGAATTAATTAACAAGCTGATTTCTGATCTTTTCTTTTTTAAAGCAGAAACGCTTCAGTCATGTTGTCTCAGACCTGAAAATGAACTATTTTATTATTTATTTTATCACCATTTCATAGTTTTGTACAATAAATTCTTCAGGGAATTCACAAATGCATGAGAATTGGCCTTTTCCTGGATGTGAGGAGGTTAAACTGGAAAATAAGTCCTTATTCTCCATTAATTTACCACAATAAACAGAATTGGTCATAAACGGTTAAAGATTTGGGTTTAATGTGCAGAAAAATACAAATACAGCAGCTTTAATGTCTCAGAGTGAAAAAGAAAAACCTGTTTTAGCAGGAAATGGTGCAAAATCACCTCAGAAACATACATAAAAACAGCTGGATGTGCCTCAGATCCTATAAAATCCTATTTATTTATCATCATTTGTAATAAGCGCTTTGAATAAAGACTTAAATTCAGTTCTAAAAGAAGCTGAAAATGTTTGTTTGTGGCTTAAAAAATGTCCAAATAAGGAAGTTAACAGCATAGAATAAAGATCAGCTATCATTGTAACAAATGTCTTTAATGTAAAATAATCATTAATATTAACTTGGTAAAAAAATAAAAATTAATCTGACCTAAATGTACCAATTAGTTTCCCTGTATTCAATAAGTTTTATCTGCAACACCACAAGAAGACTGCCCACAACATTTTCTTCTGAGGTAACAGAGTTTACTTGGTTGATTTAGTGTTAAAAAAAATGTATTTTTTTCAGAAATGCAACATTTATGGAGTTTTTCTATCTTAACATGCTCCGAGTGTGAATTCCAATAAAATTAACGAGTTGCAGTGACTTTGTTCTTGTTTTTATACTTTTCACAAACATGTTTGTTGCTGGTGAAACTTATTTAAAAGAAAGAAAATCGCGTTATTACGTCAACTTTCCAGGAAAAGATCGTTTTTACACGATTTGTGCCAGACATGCAGTACCCAACTCTGACCAGCGGGTGGCTGATGGCGGTGTGCGTATTAACACCAGTAGATCGACTTTCTATCAACACCAAAGAAGAAGTAGATGCTAATCCGTAGTTAGCAAGTAAGCGATAAATAAACAAATGAACGTGCACGGTGAGTGAATTTACGGACTGTTTCTGAAGAAAAACTGACTTACGATACAATTATTGTTGTGTTGGGACACCATTTATATTGCTACTGTTTATGTTGAATGAGCATTCATGTAATTATTCAGCGATACAACGCAGTTGCTAACGCGGTCCGTTAGCGCCCCAGCAGTCAGCGTAATGTTGTTTAAACCCTTTGATTTAACTTTTAAAAGATATTTTTGAGGCTTTTAAGGCAACTGGGTAAAAACGGAGTAATACATCCTCCAACAACACCATAGCGCTGCTCTTTTCTGTTTGTGAGAGGTTTCAATGACAAAGTTTAAACAGAACTCCCGTCAAAATGTGCCAAATTTAACTTATTTTCAACCAAACTTCGTATTTATCATCGCCGCTGTAACAAAACTGTGTTGGATATCAGAAGCTTAAGGATACGGACATGTCGGCTGATACGAAGATAGCAGAGCTGCTCACTGAGCTCCATCAGCTCATCAAACAGACACAGGTGAGTGTGACTGAAACTCTACCTGGAAAGTCTCTGAGTGCAGTGCAACCAATAATCAGCGTGTCCTGTTTCAGGAGGAGAGGTCACGGAGTGAACACAACCTGCTCAACATCCAGAAAACGCACGAGAGGATGCAGACGGAAAACAAAAGTCAGTCACATCATTTTAACTAAAATCCTACAACAAACGCAGTGTTTCAGGCTGTTTGCACTTGGCAAACAGAGAAAATGACATGTTACACATCAATAACTAAGTTGGTTTTACTCCAGTGGATTTTACACCACAGGAGATAAAAACTTGAAAATCATCGTGCTGTGGCACAGAAAATGTCTTCTTTGCTTCATAAACACACCAGAAACCTGATTAAACTCTGACCCTGTCACATGACGAGCCTTTGAACGCATCGCGTCGTGTTCTCAGAGACATTAAACAACATATTTCATATTTCAGCAGCACGAATCACGGCTTGAAGAACTCAATATTTCAACAGCTGCTAACTGGGAGGCTTTAATGGGCTTTAATGGGATGAAGTGGTTCTGATTCTGATCAGGAGGGTAAAACGGTGTAAAAATCAATGCGACTCGCTGTGGCACGAGAGAGGCTGACAGAAGAAGAAGAAGGAAAACTAACTGGGAGGTTTATAATAAACATATAATAAGATGAAACTCAGCAGACACATTAACAAACAAGTCGGGTCAGAACCAACAGGTCCAGCAGGAAACCCAGACATCCCTCCCCAGCTCCTCCTAGAGGATCCTGAGGCGTTCCCAGGTCAGATGGGATAAATAATCCCTCCAGTGGGTTGTGGTTCTGACCCGGTTCCTCCTCCCAGGAGGCATCCTGACCAGAGGAACCACCTCAGCTGACTCCTTTCTATGTGGAGGAGCAGCGGCTCGACTCCGAGCTCCTCCAGATGGTCAGAACCACGACCTCTGACCTGGAGGAGCCGCCTTTCATCCCGGCTGCTTCACACTCCGCTCTGAACCAGTGCAGCTGAAGGTCAACAGAACCGCATCATCTGCAAAAAGATGTAACCCCGAGGTTCCCAAACCAGACTCCCCCCTCCCCCCGACTCCACCTCCAGATCCTGTCCATGAGAACAGGACCGGCCCTGCTGGGGTCCAAAGGGACTCTGTTCCTCCCTCAGAACCCCACAAACACATTTTTATTAACCTTTATTTATAAAATCTCACTGAGACCCAGGGTCTCATTTGCAAGAGAGACCTGCTTTAGTTAGGCAGCAAAACACAAAGTTACAGATTAACTGAAGGTCCAAGAGACAAAAACATGAACATATGATCATTAATAATAATAAAATTAAAGAAAAAGGAACTAGTTCAGTACAGAACATGTGCAGACCCCCACTGACTGTCTCACCAGCCTTCCTACAAGTCATATGAGACGTTAAATGTTGTTTAATGTCTCTGAGAACATGACGCGATGCGTTCAAAGGCTCATCATGTGACGGGGTCCTCTAGTGAAATAAAAGTGGACCGCTTCAGCTTCATGTTCAGCATCAGCAGTTCACTACGGACTGAGGGCAAATGTGATGAAATCCAGGACCGGAGGCTGTGATCAGACTGTTTCTGTGTAAAGTCTGTGGACCAATAGGAGGGGAGTAGTGCATGTAGACCCCCAGGACCCCCAGTAACTGTGAGGGTAAAGCTGTGGTCCAGTGTTCCTCCTCCTGAATCGGTCCAGCAGCTCTTTTTCCACGGTCCGTCTCTCTAAATGCGTCCTGTTTCCAGAGCTTTAACACCGGCTGGAAACAGCCTCTCTGTTCTGGTCCAGTGTTCCTCCTCCTGAATCGGTCCAGCAGCTCTTTTTCCACGGTCCGTCTCCCTAAATGCGTCCTGTTTCCAGAGCGTTAACACCGGCTGGAAACAGCCTCTCTGTTCACCGGTGGTTAGACCTGGACCTCTGCCTCCGTCTCTTTCAGCTTCTCCGTACTACCGCACCAAACTGAGGGGGCTGTACACCACGGCCAAAGCCGACGCCGAGGCAGAGTGCAGGTGAGGAGCCCTCCACGGCTGAGTCTGTACTTCCTGTTTGACTTTAACAGGAAGTGAATCTGCTCCTCTTCCCTTGGCAGCATCCTGCGTCACGCTCTCGATAAGATCGCAGAAATCAAGTCTCTGCTGGAGGAGCGGAGGATCGGTACGTTTCAGCCATGAATTCCCTCACTTTTTCAGCTCTGCTTCTGCAGCTTCTGTCCTTTTTCTTTTCCAGCTGCGAGGATGGCGGGAGTCTACAGCGACAGCGACCCGCCGAGGAAGACGATGAGACGCGGCGTCCTGATGACGCTGCTCCAGCAGTCGGCCATGACGCTCCCGCTGTGGATCGGCAAACCTGGAGAGAGGTATCAGCCACGTCCGGATCAGTGTGACGCTTCTTAAGTCTGACTAGTTTAACTTAGTTTGACCAACTTCTTTGTCTTTAGAACCAAACCCAGAATCTGCTGCAGCAGAAATAAGGCATCATCTGTCTTTATTTCACCAATACTTGAAGAAGAATGAATGAATGAACGTGTGCTATAGCTCTGTTAGCTCATAGCTGCTGTGTTGTTGTTATTGGCGGCTATCGGGGGGCTTATAGAGGGTTTTCTACACACTCCTCTACTGGGATGACGTCTGCAGCACCGTGCAACCAAGAAATTATAACCAAACCCAGAATCTGCTGCAGCAACACTCAGTAAAAGCTGTTCTGGAGCCAAAGAAAGACAGAAAGTTTATAAAAGTTTAGTTAAGTCATTTAATTTTAGTGTTTTTCTGACTAATTTAATTGTACTTGGAAACAAATCAGAGTCCAACGCAGCATCAAATTTAGTAAAAGTCTAGTTTGTGGGTCAGAAGATGTGGAAAAACACGATGTGGAATTCACTTTAGCTGCTTTCCAACGTTCCCACCACTCGGAGCTGTTTGCTGCCATGGTTTCACATGTTGTTCCTCACAGCTTCTCTTATCATTTAGGTTTATTATGTGAGTTTTACTCTGTTTCATCTGCTGTTAAACCACACGTTCAGAAAGCCCTCAAACATGCAACAAAAACCTGAATCAGTAACTTCTTCATTAGTTTGAACCTTTATGTAACAAACAAGAAGCTCTGTTAGCTCATAGCTCTGTTAGCTCATAGCTCTGTTAGCTCATAGCTGCTGTGTTGTTGTTATTGGCGGCTATCGGGGGGGCTTATAGAGGGTTTTCTACACACTCCTCTACTGGGATGATGTCTGCAGCACCGTGCAACCAAGAAATTATAAGCAAATGTAGAATCTGCTGCAGCATCACTCAGTAAAAGCTGTTCTGGAGTCAAAGAAAGACAGAAAGTTTATAAAAGTTTAGTTAAGTAATTTCCACCTTTCTTTAACACAAGTTCAAAGACATTATTTTCAGAGTCTTCCCTGACCGACTTCATTGTAAAACAGACAATAGAAACAAATGTTGTGAATTTAATGCAGTAAAACACTCAGTGAAAGCTGTTCTGGAGCCAAAGAAAGACAGAAAGTTTATAGAATCTACAGAAACAGCTTCTGGAGCTTCTCCAACCAGCAGGTTACCTGCTGCCAGGTGAGGGTGTCAGGATTGGGTATAAAAGCAGCTTCCACCAAAGGTTCAGTCATAATAATATATATTTAGGACAATTTTCACTATTTCTGGTATTTTTGATTAACTGCTAATGAAAATAATTGTTATTTTTGTCCAAGTTAAACTTTGTTGATGCTTCAGATTCTGGGTTTTATTCAGTTTTCCAGCCTCAGATCAATAAAGTTTCCTTCTTTGGACTTTTATTCGTTACATTGAGGCTCAAACTGAAACTGAATGAAACTTTTCTGGTTTCTGACGCAGTGAAATACATTTTTCAGAAGCTGAAGACAGAACTTATTAAAACTCTTCTTATTTCACATCTGATTGTTGCACAGATTTTATTTTAGGTTGAAGGGATTCATTTAATCTCTTAAATCTTAATGAAAAAGTAAAAAACAACTTGAACAAAACCAGAATTTTATTTTCTGATGAGACGACGTTGATGGAAGCAGCGAAAATGCATTTTAAGCATCAACATTCAGACGGTAAATCCCAATAAAAAGTGTTTTAAGGGTGAAACGATGGGAAAATGTCCATAAAATCCTCTAAATGTTGGCTTGTCTGAGTTGGAAAGTGTTGAATCCATGGAAGATGTTAAACGCTAACGTGTCGTCCTCCCTCAGCCCGCCTCCTCTGTGCGGGGCGATACCGGCCAGCAGCGACTACGTGGCCAAGCAGGGCGACAAGGTGGCGGCGAGGGTGAAGGCGGTGGACGGAGACGAGCAGTGGATCCTGGCCGAGGTGGTCAGCTACAACCACTCCACCAACAAGTGAGGACGCCCCACACAGCTCAGACATCATCTGACATCATGTGACATCATGTGACATCATGTGACATCATGTGACATCATGTGACATCATCTGACATCATGTGACATCATGTGACATAATCTGACATCATGTGACATCATCTGACATAATCTGACATCATGTGACATCATCTGACATCTGACATCATGTGACATCATGTGACATCATCTGACAGCATCTGACATCATCTGACATCATGTGACATCATCTGACAGCATCTGACATCATCTGACAGCATGTGACATCATGTGACATCATCTGACATCATGTGACATCATGTGACATCATGTGACATAATCTGACATGTGACATCATCTGACATCTGACATCATGTGACATCATGTGACATCATCTGACAGCATCTGACATCATCTGACATCATGTGACATCATCTGACAGCATCTGACATCATCTGACAGCATGTGACATCATGTGACATCATCTGACATCATGTGACATCATGTGACATCATGTGACATCATGTGACATAATCTGACATCATGTGACAGCATGTGACATCATCTGACAGCATCTGACAGCATCTGACATCATGTGACATCATGTGACATCATGTGACATCATGTGACATCATGTGACATAATCTGACAGCATCTGACATCATCTGACATCATGTGACATCATGTGACATCATCTGACAGCATGTGACATCTGACAGCATGTGACATCATGTGACATCATCTGACATCATGTGACATCATCTGACAGCATGTGACATCATGTGACATAATCTGACAGCATCTGACAGCATGTGACATCATCTGACATCATCTGACAGCATCTGACATAATCTGACAGCATCTGACATAATCTGACAGCATCTGACATCATCTGACAGCATGTGACATCATGTGACATCATCTGACAGCATGTGACATCATGTGACATAATCTGACAGCATCTGACAGCATGTGACATCATCTGACATCATCTGACATCATCTGACAGCATCTGACATCATCTGACAGCTTTCTCTGCCTGCAGGTACGAGGTGGACGACATCGACGAGGAGGGCAAAGAGTGAGTTCTGCTTCGTCGTCTTTAATCTTCCGTTCGATCTGTTCCACAACCTCGGATGAAAGGACGGAGTCGCCACGTGACGGCGTTTTTATTCAGGCTTCGAACCGCTGAAAAATCTGGAAAAGAGCTCAAAAGGATTTGAACCATTTTTTTCTGCTTTTTCAGCTAAAGTCAAGAAAAAAGAACCAAACAGAACGAACGAGTCAGTCCTCAGATTCAGCTCCTCCATCTTTCCTTCCTCCATCTTTACTTCCTCCATCTTTACTTCCTCCACCTTTACTTCCTCCACCTTTACTTTCTCCACCTTTACTTCCTCCATCTTTACTTCCTCCACCTTTACTTCCTCCACCTTTTCTTCCTCCACCTTTCCTTCCTCCACCTTTTCTTCCTCCACCTTTCCTTCCTCCATCTTTCCTTCTTCCATCTTTTCTTCCTCCACCTTTCCTTCCTCCATCTTTACTTCCTCCACCTTTCCTTCCTCCATCTTTTCTTTCTCCATCTTTCCTTCCTCCACCTTTTCTTTCTCCATCTTTCCTTCCTCCATCTTTTCTTTCTCCATCTTTCCTTCCTCCATCTTTCCTTCCTCCATCTTTCCTTCCTCCACCTTTTCTCCCTCCATCATGAACAGAAAAAGCTGAATGAACCTCCTCCAGCTATATATATATTTGTGGGTCAGAGGAGTCAGAATCTGTCTCAGCTTATTCCCGGAGCATCGTGGGCTTGTTTCATCTGTCTGAACTTTCTTCTTCTCTGATCAGGAGACACACGCTCAGCCGGCGGCGGATCATCCCTCTGCCTCAGTGGAAGGCCAACCCCGAGACGGACCCCGAGGCCCTGTTCAGCAAGGACCAGCTGGTTCTGGCCCTGTACCCCCAGACCACCTGCTTCTACCGGGCCCTGATCCACACTCCGCCACACAGGGTGAGGCTGTCCGCTCAAAGCTGCGTGATTGGTTCGTATGTTCAGGTTCCGCCTCCCCGCCCTCAGAGTCGGACCCGAGCCGAGGTCACGGGTCAGTCCCACGGCGCCGTACTTTAAACTGAAGTTAAACTGGTGCTCGAAGAGGTGAAGAAGAGAAGTGTTGATCCACTTCCTGCAGCTGGAACAGTTAATGATCCGTTTAAATCGGGTCACAAACAGCAACTGTTGGAGTTCAGAGAAGCTGCAGCCTGAGAGCAAAGTGCTGCCTCCCCGTCTACTGTTGGAAACTATATATCACCGCAGGGATATAACTCTGGTTTTCTGCACTCTAACTCTGGTTTATTGAAGTCTAACTCTGGTTTATTGAAGTCTAACTCTGGTTTATTGAAGTCTAACTCTGGTTTATTGAAGTCTAACTCTGGTTTTCTGGAGTCTAACTGTGGTTTTCTGGAGTCTTACTCTGGTTTTCTGCACTCTAACTCTGGTTTTCTGCAGTTGAACTGGTTTTCTGCAGTTTAACTCTGGTTTTCTGGAGTCTAACTCTGGTTTTCTGCAGTGTAACTCTGGTTTTCTGGAGTCTAACTGTGGTTTTCTGCAGTCTAACTGTGGTTTTCTGCAGTCTAACTGTGGTTTTCTGCAGTCTAACTCTGGTTTTCTGCAGTTGAACTGGTTTTCTGGAGTCTAACTCTGGTTTTCTGGAGCCTTACTCTGGTTTTCTGGAGCCTTACTCTGGTTTTCTGGAGCCTTACTCTGGTTTTCTGCAGTTGAACTGGTTTTCTGGAGTCTAACTCTGGTTTTCTGCAGTTGAACTGGTTTTCTGGAGTCTAACTCTGGTTTTCTGGAGTCTAACTCTGGTTTTCTGGAGTCTAACTCTGGTTTTCTGGAGTCTAACTCTGGTTTTCTGGAGTCTAACTCTGGTTTTCTGGAGTCTAACTCTGGTTTTCTGGAGTCTAACTCTGGTTTTCTGGAGTCTAACTCTGGTTTTCTGCAGTCTAACTCTGGTTTTCTGCAGTCTAACTCTGGTTTTCTGCAGTTGAACTGGTTTTCTGGAGTCTAACTCTGGGTTTCTGGAGTTTAACTCTGGTTTTCTGCAGTCTAACTCTGGTTTTCTGGAGTCTAACTCTGGTTTTCTGGAGTCTAACTCTGGTTTTCTGGAGTCTAACTCTGGTTTTCTGCAGTCTAACTCTGGTTTTCTGCAGTCTAACTCTGGTTTTCTGGAGTCTAACTCTGGTTTTCTGCAGTTGAACTGGTTTTCTGGAGTCTAACTCTGGTTTTCTGGAGCCTTACTCTGGTTTTCTGGAGCCTTACTCTGGTTTTCTGGAGCCTTACTCTGGTTTTCTGCAGTTGAACTGGTTTTCTGGAGTCTAACTCTGGTTTTCTGCAGTTGAACTGGTTTTCTGGAGTCTAACTCTGGTTTCCTGGAGTCTAACTCTGGTTTTCTGCAGTCTAACTCTGGTTTTCTGCAGTTGAACTGGTTTTCTGGAGTCTAACTCTGGTTTTCTGGAGTCTAACTCTGGTTTTCTGGAGTCTAACTCTGGTTTTCTGGAGTCTAACTCTGGTTTTCTGGAGTCTAACTCTGGTTTTCTGCACTCTAACTCTGGTTTTCTGCACTCTAACTCTGGTTTTCTGCACTCTAACTGTGGTTTTCTGGAGTCTAACTCTGGTTTTCTGGAGTCTAACTCTGGTTTTCTTCAGTCTAACTCTGGTTTTCTTCAGTCTAACTCTGGTTTTCTTCAGTCTAACTCTGGTTTTCTTCAGTCTAACTCTGGTTTTCTTCAGTCTAACTCTGGTTTTCTGCAGTCTAACTCTGGTTTTCTGCACTCTAACTCTGGTTTTCTGCACTCTAACTCTGGTTTTCTGCACTCTAACTCTGGTTTTCTGGAGTCTAACTCTGGTTTTCTGGAGTCTAACTCTGGTTTTCTGGAGTCTAACTCTGGTTTTCTTCAGTTTAACTCTGGTTTTCTGCACTCTAACTCTGGTTTTCTGCACTCTAACTCTGGTTTTCTGCACTCTAACTCTGGTTTTCTGCACTCTAACTCTGGTTTTCTGCACTCTAACTCTGGTTTTCTTCAGTCTAACTCTGGTTTTCTTCAGTCTAACTCTGGTTTTCTTCAGTCTAACTCTGGTTTTCTGGAGCCTTACTCTGGTTTTCTGGAGCCTTACTCTGGTTTTCTGCAGTTGAACTGGTTTTCTGGAGTCTAACTCTGGTTTTCTGCAGTCTAACTCTGGTTTTCTGCAGTCTAACTCTGGTTTTCTGCAGTCTAACTCTGGTTTTCTGGAGTCTAACTCTGGTTTTCTGGAGTCTAACTCTGGTTTTCTGGAGTCTAACTCTGGTTTTCTTCAGTTTAACTCTGGTTTTCTGCACTCTAACTGTGGTTTTCTGCACTCTAACTGTGGTTTTCTGGAGTCTAACTCTGGTTTTCTGGAGTCTAACTCTGGTTTTCTTCAGTCTAACTCTGGTTTTCTTCAGTCTAACTCTGGTTTTCTTCAGTCTAACTCTGGTTTTCTTCAGTCTAACTCTGGTTTTCTGGAGCCTTACTCTGGTTTTCTGGAGCCTTACTCTGGTTTTCTGCAGTTGAACTGGTTTTCTGGAGTCTAACTCTGGTTTTCTGCAGTCTAACTCTGGTTTTCTGCACTCTTAACTCTGGTTTTCTGGAGTCTAACTCTGGTTTTCTGCACTCTAACTCTGGTTTTCTGGAGTCTAACTCTGGTTTTCTGCAGTCTAACTCTGGTTTTCTGCAGTCTAACTCTGGTTTTTTGGAGTCTAACTCTGGTTTTCTGCAGTTGAACTGGTTTTCTGCAGTCTAACTCTGGTTTTCTGCAGTCTAACTCTGGTTTTCTGGAGTCTAACTGTGGTTTTCTGGAGTCTAAATCTGGTTTTCTGGAGTCTAACTCTGGTTTTCTGGAGTCTAACTCTGGTTTTCTGGAGTCTAACTCTGGTTTTCTGGAGTCTAACTCTGGTTTTCTGGAGTCTAACTCTGGTTTTCTGGAGTCTAACTCTGGTTTTCTGGAGTCTAACTCTGGTTTTCTGCACTCTAACTCTGGTTTTCTGCACTCTAACTCTGGTTTTCTGCACTCTAACTCTGGTTTTCTGCACTCTAACTGTGGTTTTCTGGAGTCTAAATCTGGTTTTCTGGAGTCTAACTCTGGTTTTCTGGAGTCTAACTCTGGTTTTCTGGAGTCTAACTCTGGTTTTCTGGAGTCTAACTCTGGTTTTCTGGAGTCTAACTCTGGTTTTCTGGAGTCTAACTCTGGTTTTCTGGAGTCTAACTGTGGTTTTCTGCACTCTAACTGTGGTTTTCTGCACTCTAACTGTGGTTTTCTGCACTCTAACTCTGGTTTTCTGCACTCTAACTGTGGTTTTCTGCACTCTAACTGTGGTTTTCTGGAGTCTAAATCTGGTTTTCTGGAGTCTAACTCTGGTTTTCTGGAGTCTAACTCTGGTTTTCTGGAGTCTAACTCTGGTTTTCTGGAGTCTAACTCTGGTTTTCTTCAGTTTAACTCTGGTTTTCTGCACTCTAACTGTGGTTTTCTGCACTCTAACTGTGGTTTTCTGCACTCTAACTCTGGTTTTCTGCACTCTAACTCTGGTTTTCTGCACTCTAACTCTGGTTTTCTTCAGTCTAACTCTGGTTTTCTTCAGTCTAACTCTGGTTTTCTTCAGTCTAACTCTGGTTTTCTTCAGTCTAACTCTGGTTTTCTTCAGTCTAACTCTGGTTTTCTTCAGTCTAACTCTGGTTTTCTGGAGCCTTACTCTGGTTTTCTGCAGTTGAACTGGTTTTCTGGAGTCTAACTCTGGTTTTCTGGAGTCTAACTCTGGTTTTCTGCAGTCTAACTCTGGTTTTCTGCAGTCTAACTCTGGTTTTCTGCAGTCTAACTCTGGTTTTCTGCACTCTTAACTCTGGTTTTCTGGAGTCTAACTCTGGTTTTCTGCACTCTAACTCTGGTTTTCTGGAGTCTAACTCTGGTTTTCTGCAGTCTAACTCTGGTTTTCTGGAGTCTAACTCTGGTTTTCTGCAGTTGAACTGGTTTTCTGGAGTCTAACTCTGGTTTTCTGGAGTCTAACTCTGGTTTTCTGCAGTCTAACTCTGGTTTTCTGGAGTCTAACTCTGGTTTTCTGGAGTCTAACTCTGGTTTTCTGGAGTCTAACTCTGGTTTTCTGCAGTTGAACTGGTTTTCTGGAGTCTAACTCTGGTTTTCTGCACTCTAACTCTGGTTTTCTGCACTCTAACTCTGGTTTTCTGGAGTCTAACTCTGGTTTTCTGCAGTTTAACTCTGGTTTTCTGCAGTTTAACTCTGGTTTTCTGCAGTTTAACTCTGGTTTTCTGCAGTTTAACTCTGGTTTTCTGCAGTTTAACTCTGGTTTTCTGCCTGCAGAGTAAAATCCTCTTCATGCCGTTTAGTTTCTGTAAAATCTGACCTCTGACCTCTCACCTGCAGCCCCAGGACGACTACATGGTGCTGTTCGAGGACACGTCGTACGCCGACGGTTACTCTCCTCCGCTGAACGTGGCCCAGCGATACGTGGTGGCCTGCAAGGAGAACAAGAAGAAATGATGGCGTTCAACACTGAATCTGACCAAAAGAAGCCTGTTTCTGAACTTTATTATCATCTGAAATGGCCCAGTTTGATTTTTTTCTTCCATTTTTATGAGATGACTTTAGTTTCCTGCCTGCTCTGATGTCTTTGAAGTGGACCAAACAGACCTGAATGCCTCGTGGAAAGACTTCAGTTTGGATTTGAACAGTTTTCCTTCAGCTTCAGGTGTTTTCCTGGAGCGCCGCCTGCTGGTCAGAAGAGGAACTGCAGCTCCTGTTTTCTGCCTCATCTGTGTTCTGTTCGTAGGTCTTTTTACAGATGTGTTCGTGTCTCTTCTTCACGGTCATTTAAGCTCTTCTACAGTGATGATTTCTGCCGGATCTGCTTTTAAATTCATCCCTTTTGAAATATTTTTAAAGAAAATACGTCATTGAAGGAAAAATGAGAAAAGCAGCACAAGAAAATGTAAAGAACAGTTTAGATAATGTCAAATAAAGAAATCGGTTTCAACATGTGGACTTCTTTTCATTTCTCTGCAGCGTCATCATTTTAAATACACCTCAGTACACAGGTGCTCACACCTGCTGATGATCAATTAATCAGAGCATTGATCAGCAGCACCTGGCTGCTGCTTACCCTCTTAGTTCCTTACTTTCTGTTCACTTACTTTCTGTTCAGTAAATAATGACGGTGGAAAATATGTATTCATCTGAGTTCATCCACTTATTATTTACTAATCTTTACTAAAAAGCTTATTTTGTAAAATAATTATATTCATAATTCTTTATTAATCTTCAGAAAACTGAAAATTGTTTTTGTTTGTACTCTATTCCCAGTTGTTTTTACTTTTTCTCACCTTTTTGTTCCGTTTTTGTGAATCTATTTAAAACAACGTTTACGTAAGCGGCTCCTTCACTGTGAGTCCGTCCTTGAAGGCAACACTAAGCGGGAAAACCCGCGTATGACTCATAAACTCCCACAGTCCTTGAAGGCAGCAGCAATGCGCGGATGAGAAACAAACATGGCCGAAGCGGTGAGTGTTTGACAGATCCGTTGCCGCTTTTATCGATTTAAAAACACTTTATTTGTTGATAATGTCTTAAGTAAGAGACTCGGACGCATTTTGAATGAATAAATTACGAACTGGAGGGAGATTATATGAGCGATGAAGCCACAGAAATGAGTTAATAACTGAATAGAGAGGGAAAACTGAACGTTAGCTCGCTGTTAATTAGCGGTGTTCACACTTTTGATTTCGGACGAGATGAAAGTTAACCGTAGAGAACTCAAACCGGCTTCCAAACCGTTAACCAGGTAACCGAACGTGACGCTGCAGTAACTGCCGCTCAGCTGCTGCACTTCATGGAGTTTAATCCAACACAATAAAGCCGTTAGTTGGGGCGGATTTAACAGTTTGTTCTGCTGTTTGTGTAATTAGGAGCCAGAGATCATCAAATCAGTGCTAAAAGAAGTAAATACTTCTTTAATTAATACTTTAATTCCTCTATTTTTACCCTGCAGTTGTGGATTTTTACATTTCTTTTTCAATCGAAGCCCAAATATCTAAATAATTAGCCCAGAAACATAAGTTTTATCTTGTTTGGACTAAAAATTAAGATTTTCTACTGATTTACTCTTAATATTGAGATTTAAACTGATGATTTTGACCAGTAAAGCTGCTTTTTGTGAACGTTTAGCTGTTTTTGGGCTTAAAAGGCAGCCGTCAGATGTTTTTAACCCACATGAACCGGCAGATTCTGCTGAAAACGTCTCTGAATGTAGGTTTAAACAAACTGAGCTTAATGTGAATCAATCTGGAGCCACTGATGAGGTTAAAAAAACAGTTTTTAAATCACTATTCGGTCCAAAATCCCCATCCATGAAAGGCTGTCTGTTATTTACTCTGTATTTAGCCATTTAAACACTAAATTTGGACTTTTCTTTTTTTTTTAATGTATATTTTTAATAAATTCGACTGATTTACTCTTAATATTGACAGTTAAACTGATGATTTTGACCAGAAAAGCTGCTTTTTGTGAACGTTTAGTTGTTTTTGGCCTTAAAAGGCAGCCGTCAGATGTTTTTAACCCACATGAACCGGCTGATTCTGCTGAAAATGTCTCTTTTAAATGTATATTTTAAATAATTTTGACTGATTTTCTCTTAATATTGACATTTAAACTGATGATTTTGTGACTTTTTAGGCTCGTTTTGTCCCTTTTGAATCAGATTTTTGCCAGATTCTGAAATGTAAAGATGGACGTTTGGTATCAGATGAATTGGCTCCACAGTCGGCCTGGTTCTGGTTCTGGTTCTGGTTCTGGTTCTGGTTCTGGTTGGTGTTTTATCTCTGTGCCGCTCCGGTCTCTGTCCTCAGGTGTCTGATTGTGACGTGCACGCCGTCAAGCTGCCACCGAAGCGCCGCCGCATCCTGGACCCGTCGGCGATCGCGCCCGTTCCCGTTTACTCCAACAAGGTACGGACTTTAGCTGCTGCTGTGGGCGTGTGGATCCACCTGTGTGACGTCATGATGTTTCTGTGCTCAGGTGAGCAGCAGTCTGCGGCTGAAGCCCACGGCGGCTCCGCTGTCCGACCGGACCGCAGGTGAGAACCGGACCACCGGCCGGTTTCTGTTCCCCGTCAGCTGTAAACTGTTTGTTTCCATCAGGCGACGGCGCCGATGACGGTCTGTGGGCGGAGTTTTCCTCGAGGATACCGCCGCCGCCGCCGCCCATCATCACCCTGAGCGACTCGGAGGATGAAGCAGAACCGGAGCAGAGGCGAGGAGAACACACGGAGCAGCGGCTGTAAGAGAAAAGGCTGATCGCTCGCTTCCAGGGGCGGCGGCGGGAAAACGTCTGACTGAGTTTGTTCTGTGGCTTTCAGAGACGACGCTCGCTGCCCGTCGCCTCCCCCGCCTGAGAGTCCAGTACGGAAACAGTCCAGGAAGGTCAGAAAGAAGATCAAGTGAGTCGAGTGACCCGGAGGGGGAGCTGGTTCTGCTCAGTGGCTCAGTTACACTGCGATAACCGTTAACTAACTGTTATTACTGTCGTGCTGCGTTTGGAGCAGCTGGATCTGATGGAGGAAACAACGAGGGGCAAAATCAGAGAAAAAGGGGGAAAAATGTCTAAAGTTTGGGAACATTTCATAGAAAACAGAAAATACTGAACAGTGTGTCCATTGTAAAAGCCTGTTAGCTTAGCATGATAGCATGACATCAATGTTACAGCATCTCAGCAGAAAGCAGCCAGTTCACATAGAGTCCACTGAGCAGAACAAACACAAGGAAACATTTAGCTTTAGCATTTTAATGGAAATCAGTCTGCTTATTAGCAGAGAACATTAGGAAGTTAGCAGAGAACAGAAGGAAGCTAGCAGAGAGCAGAAGGAAGCTAGCAGAGAACAGAAGGAAGCTAGAAGAGAACAGAAGGAGGCTAGCAGAGAACAGAGGGAAGCTAGCAGAGAACGGAAGGAAGCTAGCAGAGAACAGAAGGAGGCTAGCAGAGAGCAGAAGGAAGCTAGCAGAGAACAGAAGGAAGCTAGAAGAGAACAGAAGGAGGCTAGCAGAGAACAGAGGGAAGCTAGCAGAGAACGGAAGGAAGCTAGCAGAGAACGGAAGGAAGCTAGAAGAGAACAGAAGGAGGCTAGCAGAGAACAGAGGGAAGCTAGCAGAGAACGGAAGGAAGCTAGCGGAGAACAGAAGGAAGCTAGCGGAGAACAGAAGGAAGCTAGCAGAGAACAGAAGGAGGCTAGCAGAGAACAGAAGGAAGCTAGCGGAGAACAGAAGGAAGCTAGCGGAGGACAGAAGGAAGCTAGCGGAGAACAGAAGGAAGCTAGCGGAGAACAGAAGGAAGCTAGCGGAGAACAGAAGATGTCCAGCTTTTGATGTAACACATCGTATGAAATGTATGACTCCCTGAAAACAGAGTGAGCTGTCAGACAGGGTTGGACAGAGAGCCACTGTGCTTAAACCAGCTGGTGTTTTCACCAAAGTCTGCCTCAAACATCTCAGAAACACCTCAGAACGTTTCAGATCCTTAAAAAGCAGAATATTTCCCCTTTAGAGCTTCAGAGGTCCGTTTCTGTTTCTCCTCCTCAGTGAGATCAACAGGAGGCTTCAGGCTGTGAGCTCCATCCTTTCCCCGGACCAGCGCAGGACGTCCACACGCCGCCGGGCCTCCCGGGCCTCCCCGCCCCTGGAGCCAGAAGAAGAGGACGACGATGACGTCATCGTGACCTCCGACTCACAGAGTTCACTCTGCAGCTCAGACCCGGTCCGGGAGATTCCCCTGAAGGTCCGCTGCCGAACGGACATCCACAAGATCCCGGTGCTGTCGGTACGTAAGTCCCCAGAACCGGCGGTTCTTCCCTCTGGATCTGAACCGGGCCTGTTGTTGTTGGTCCGTTCAGCTGGAAAATCTGCTTTTTTCATCAGAAACGTTAAGCCTGCTGTGACTGTCACTGTTCATGGAACGATGTCGGACCTTTTGAAGGTGTCCCTGGGCCTTTTGAAGGTGTCCCTGGGCCTTTTGAAAGTGTCCCTGGGCCTTTTGAAGGTGTCCCTGGGCCTTTTGAAGGTGTCCCTGGGCCTTTTGAAGGTGTCCCTGGACCTTTTGAAGGTGTCCCTGGGCCTTTTGAAGGTGTCCCTGGGCCTTTTGAAGGTGTCCCTGGACCTTTTGAAGGTGTCCCTGGACCTTTTGAAGGTGTCCCTGGGCCTTTTGAAGGTGTCCCTGGGCCTTTTGAAGGTGTCCCTGGACCTTTTGAAGGTGTCCCTGGACCTTTTGAAAGTGTCCCTGGGCCTTTTGAAAGTGTCCCTGGACCTTTTGAAAGTGTCCCTGGGCCTTTTGAAGGTGTCCCTGGGCCTTTTGAAGGTGTCCCTGGGCCTTTTGAAGGTGTCCCTGGGCCTTTTGAAGGTGTCCCTGGGCCTTTTGAAGGTGTCCCTGGGCCTTTTGAAGGTGTCCCTGGACCTTTTGAAGGTGTCCCTGGACCTTTTGAAGGTGTCCCTGGGCCTTTTGAAGGTGTCCCTGGGCCTTTTGAAGGTGTCCCTGGACCTTTTGAAGGTGTCCCTGGGCCTTTTGAAGGTGTCCCCGGGCCTTTTGAAGGTGTCCCCGGGCCTTTTGAAGGTGTCCCCGGGCCTTTTGAAGGTGTCCCCGGGCCTTTTGAAGGTGTCCCCGGGCCTTTTGAAGGTGTCCCCGGGCCTTTTGAAGGTGTCCCCGGGCCTTTTGAAGGTGTCCCTGGGCCTTTTGAAGGTCCCACCTGAACAGACTCTGCAGGATGTTCCTCTCAGGTTTGTTTTTATCTGTCTTCTTCGTGTTTCCAGTCGACGCGGTTAAGTGACGTGGTGAACCAGCTGTCCGTCATCCTGAGCGTCCCGCCTCCTCGCCTCCTGCTGCTCAAAGAGGAGGTCGAGCTGCCGACCGACTCCACCGTAGGCAAGCTCGGCCTCGGCATCGCTGACATCATAGGTGAGTCACATGACCTCCGAGCAGTTCGTTTCGGCACTTAAGACCCATTTAAGTATTTAAACACTTCAAATCTGTCCAGAAAGGTTGTTTTTTTTTTATTTCTCAAACTTCCAAGAAGTGTTTAAATAAATGATTAAAAAAACTTCTCATAAAGAAGGGAAAAGAAAGTGGAATTTTTTCTGAAATCATGTGAAAAAGAAGTAAATCCACGTTATTTAATTGAAAAAGTTAAACCTCAGTAAATCCAATCACACTCTGACAAAAAAACTAAGTAAAAACTAAGTGAACCCCTGATCCAGCAGCTTCAGCAGCAGTGTGTGTAAAACTAAGTGAACCCCTGATCTAGCAGCTTCAGCAGCAGTGAGTGTAAAACTAAGTGAACCCCTGATCCAGCAGCTTCAGCAGCAGTGTGTGTAAAACTAAGTGAACCCCTGATCCAGCAGCTTCAGCAGCAGTGTGTGTAAAACTAAGTGAACCCCTGATCCAGCAGCTTCAGCAGCAGTGAGTGTAAAACTAAGTGAACCCCTGATCCAGCAGCTTCAGCAGCAGTGAGTGTAAAACTAAGTGAACCCCTGATCCAGCAGCTTCAGCAGCAGTGTGTGTAAAACTAAGTGAACCCCTGATCCAGCAGCTTCAGCAGCAGTGAGTGTAAAACTAAGTGAACCCCTGATCCAGCAGCTTCAGCAGCAGTGAATGTAAAACTAAGTGAACCCCTGATCCAGCAGCAGTGAGTGTAAAACTAAGTGAACCCCTGATCCAGCAGCTTCAGCAGCAGTGAGTGTAAAACTAAGTGAACCCCTGATCCAGCAGCAGTGAGTGTAAAACTAAGTGAACCCCTGATCCAGCAGCAGCAGTAAGCTGAAATGATGCTTTTCAGCGCCTCACATGTTGTTTCAGCAGCTCAGATTCTTCTTCTGTGCAGAATGTGTCGTCATGTCAGCAGAGGATCAGAGCAGCAGCAGCATCACGGTGCGACTCCAAAGCAAAGACCGCGACTCCTCGCAGGAGTTCACCGTGCACAGGGTCCGTATGTCTTCATCGGCTCGTTTTAGCCGCCAAACGTGCGTCTGACCTCCTCTGTTTGTTGCAGGAGGCGCCGCTCGGCGCCATCTTCTCCCGGTATCTGTCCAGCGTGTCTGCCGGCGCTCAGAGAAACATCCGCTTTCACTTCGACGGCGCCAAAGTGACGGGCGGCCAGACGCCGGCGCAGCTCGACATGGAGGACGGTGACATCATCGAAGTGTGGCTCTGAACCCTGGCGTTCGTTCAGCGGAGGAAGAGAAATGGCGGAAAGTGTTCGTGGAGCAAGTCCACAGTGACAAATATGTTTAAAAGACTATGGTGGAGAAACCAAGTGCGTTTTCTTTCTAACTTTCTAACGGACGCCGGGTGGCATTCGAGTGTTTTAGATGCACCAGATGTGTTGGAAAAGGAGACCAGCTGTGGCCCGGTTGGCTTCGAGCACTGAAATCTGAGAAATAACTTTCAAATTTCTTTTACTTTTGTGCTCTAACTTAGCTAGCCATAGCAGAGTATTGCACTGTCACTGGTCGCTATGGTGATTCCCGCCTTTTTCAGTTGGTAGGGGGAGGGGTGCACTCAGGAAGTTGGAAAAAGAGCCTCAAACAAACTGTGGGAAAGCTGTAAGTCGGATTAAAAGTTCTTGAATTGTAAACAACAAAATCTCGTTCTGTTTTTTTTTTATGAATAAATCTACTGTATTTTATAGCTTTTATGGTACCTTAAAGAGGCTCCTCCCCTTCAAATCTGAAAAGAAATTCAGAACTCAGATATAACAGGAGTTTATGTGGTCACACTGACGGTTTAAAGGAAAACAGGGAAGCCGCTAACAGTGGGTGACAGAAGGGATAAACGTTTTTATTTAAAAATTTTAAATGTAGAAAATAAACTGGGAACATTTTCTGACTGTTTTAGGTTTGGATGACATTATATTATCCAACCTGAAACCTCTGAGGAAATCCATGTAAATCAGAAAACGTACAGGTTCTCTTCTTCTTCTTCGTCTTCTTCTTCTTCTTCTTTGATTTTTAATGGCAGCTGGCATCCTTGGTGTTGCATATGCCGCCATCTACTGGACTAAATTTCTTTCTTTTCTATTTCGTCACGTACAGATTCAGCTTGGTAAACTTCCGTTTATCACTTTGATGAATCGATTTTGTCACGTGACGAGCTGATAAGCAGCTCACGTGAGCGGCGGAGCGGAAGTTGGGTCAGATGTGTCATGGCGGCGGTGCAGAAGTGTCATCTGAGAAGTGTCCGGCGGTAAACTTTTAGCGTTTTAAACAGAAATTCCGGCTCGCCGGGTTCTCGGTTGAACTTTTAACTGTAAATCAACAACATGGGTTTTGAATAACGTTTTTAACTTTGAGTAAGAATATTTGAACGGGCAGCAGGAGGAAAGAAGCGTCATCCCTGATTCATCCTCGCAGGTAAACAACAACAGGCGACTGTTACCCCAGATTAACTGAGCTCCTCTTTACTGGATAAACAAGTAAAACATCTTTGTTGCTTTAAAATTAATATCAAGTCAGAGTTTACAACGGAGTATGTATGGATTCCGCCGTTTTTTGTTTTTTTGGGGGGTTTTTTCACGCCGAACTCCATTGAAATTATTGCACATTTACCGTTAGGCTGCCTTTGTTTATGTCATCCGGTAAAACGAGGCTGTCCGGTATTATCAAGTCACATGTTGGAGGAACGTTTGATTTGGATGGAGTTAAACTACCGCCATTCCTAACTATATTTGTAATAGCGTATTGTATGCTTCGTGTACATTTTAGTTGCATAAAATGTTTGCCGAAATGACCAGATTAAACTGAAAACGGCTTCAAGTAATTTACTGACCTTTTAAAAGCAACGTTACGTTTGTTGCAAAGCAAATTATATAAAATTATTAAAATTCTGAACTCAGCCTGGTGTGGCGTACCTTCTAAAGCGTTTGTAATACCGTTTTTCCAGTGATTTTTCGCTTCATGTACATTTTAGTTACAAAAGGTATTTGGCGAATTTATAAGAAGACCCATAAAAAGGTTTAAGTCATTTCACAGTTGTTTAAAAGCAACGTTACGTTTGTTGCAAAGTAAATCTCATTAAATGGTATGATTTCTGGACGGAGTCTGGTCCGGCGTACATTCTGGAGATGCAGCGGTTTGTAGTATATATTTTCCAGTGAATCTTCGCTTTATTTACAGTTTTAGTTGTATAACAGATTTGCCGAATTTATCGGAAGACCCTTTAAAAAGCCTCGAGTATTGTATCAACAATTACAAGCAATTTTACGTTTGCTTTAAGGCAAATTACGTAAAATGTTAAGAAATCTGAACAGAGTCTGGTTTGGCGTCAATTATGAGGCAGCGAGTTATTTTTAATAGCGGCCGTTTTATTGTTTTCTCGTGCGCTCTCTGCTCGTGAGGCTCAGGACGGAGCTACAGGGCTGTGGGACCTCTGAGGATCTGATCATGAATCTGTGATCAATGATGGTTTGAAACAGGACAAAGGCCAGAACAGCTTGAAATTACTAAATTTGAACTCTTTTCATCTCCATCTTTCTTGGGAAAATATTCGCCTTTTTACATTAGAAATCTGTGTGAGCATTTTAGTGTTAAATCTGAATAATAAGAGATTATAAATAAATGGATGAGAAAAGAAAAGTTTTTAGAAGTAATTTGTCTGTTTTTGGTTATTTTTTGTGTTTTTCTTTTTGATTGGTTTCTGTCTCCTGTGGCAGATTGCGTCTTTTTATGCTGTTTGGTGTCTTTTCTGTAGTTATTTATCACACTTTCTGTCGTTATTTATCACTATTTCTGTCGTTATTTATCACTCTTTCTATGTAGTTATTGATCACTCTTTCGCTGTAGTTATTTCACTCTTTCGCTGTAGTTATTTATCTCTCTTTCCCTGTAGTTATTTATCACTCTTTCCCTGTAGTTATTTATCACTCTTTCCCTGTAGTTATTTATCACTCTTTCCCTGTAGTTATTTATCTCTCTTTCCCTGTAGTTATTTATCACTCTTTCCCTGCAGTTATTTATCACTCTTTCCCTGCAGTTATTTATCACTCTTTCTGCAGTTATTTATCACTCTTTCTGCAGTTGTTTATCACTCTTTCGCTGTAGTTTATCACTCTTTCGCTGTAGTTGTTTATCACTCTTTCTGTAGTTATTTATCACTCTTTCTGTAGTTATTTATCACTCTTTCCCTGTAGTTATTTATCACTCTTTCCCTGTAGTTATTTATCACTCTTTCCCTGTAGTTATTGATCACTCTTTCGCTGTAGATATTGATCACTCTTTCGCTGTAGTTATTTATCACTCTTTCTGCAGTTATTCATCACTCTTTCTGTAGTTATGTATCACTCTTTCTGTCTCGTGGTCGTTTTCTGGCCTGTTTCTTTTCTTTTGGAGGATTTATCTCTCTTTGTATCTTGTTGTTATAGTTATGAGTTATTTTACTTTAAGTTGTGACTTTAGAAGTAAAACTACAAACAGTCGCTTCATGCTGGGGCCCCGGGGCCCTCCGGCCCCTGCATTGTAATCTGTTCATACTCATTGATCTAGTTCATATCTTTCTAATGGAAGGAATTATTGATTCTCAGAGCTGATAAGCAGTTAGAGTCAATAATTCCAGGCATGTGACTGTTGATTTCTGCCTCTAAAAAGGATTTTCTGAGAGTTTGGTATCAGGACGTCTTAATTTAATCACACAGCTGTGCTTTGTTGAACCCAAACAGCTTTGTGAGGCAGCAAAGCTTCACCTCCTCCTCCTCCTGCAGGTCACATGGTCGAGGTTTCAGTCTGTCATGTGTGCTGTCACCGCTTCTCCTTTCGCTGCCTCTTCTTCCTCTTATGTTTTCTTGTGCTGGTTCTTCCTCGGATCTGTCAGGCTCTGCTGAGCCTGATCTCTTTCAGGCTCTGAGCTGATTTTCATGTTAAAACTCGGCTGTGGGAGGAGGAGGAACCAGCAGAGGATAGACGCTGTTGGTCCGATATTCGGCTCCTCTGGGGCAGAAACCGTCGCTCTGCAACAGTAAACTGATCAGAACTGTGTCACTGGTGATGACGCCGGCCTGACTTTCTTCCTCAGCGGCGGCCATGTCTCTGGGCGAGCACACGTCCGACTCGGCGCCGTTCTTCTCCTCCGACAGCGAGGCGGAGGGTCCGGAGGACCAGGGCGGCCCGGCGGCTCAGCAGGAGGAGGTGTCGGCCAGCGGGGTGAGCAGAGTGCGAGCCGTGCTGACCGTCTTCATCCTCTGCTACATCAACCTGCTCAACTACATGGACAGGTTCACCGTGGCAGGTACGCCGCAGCCAATCAGCTGCCTCCGTCTGACCCAACATTAACACGATGAAAGAGTTCATGGAAGCAGTTTCACACTGAGATGTTGAGGCTTTTTGGCTCAGGAACAGTCATTCATACAGTGCTGTTGCTCCACCAGGAGTCCTCCCCGACATCGAGCACGACTTTAAGATTGACGATGGGAAGTCCGGGTTGCTGCAAACAGGTGAGAGCTGATCCAGGATCTGTCAGATCAGCTTCCAGCTCATTAAACACGGTTCTGCTGCGGAAAGAGGACTCGGCTGGTTTATTTAACTGTCATCTCAAAGCTCTGCTGTTCAGCTCTGCTTTCATTTCTCTTGACAGTTTTTATCTGCAGCTACATGTTCTTGGCTCCCGTCTTCGGCTACCTGGGAGACCGGTACAACAGGAAGTACATCATGAGTGTTGGCATCGGGTTCTGGTCCTTGGTGACGCTCGCCAGCTCCTACACGCCCAAAGAAGTGAGTGATGGTTGTTCTGCTATTTCCCTGCATTCGCTAAATGTTTCTGCAGCCGTCTGACTGTCTGGGCCTGGAGCTCAGCATCCGTCACCCTCTGAAACTGAACGTCTCGGTCCGGCAGCTCCTCTCGGGGGGGTTTGGAACTGTTGGAGCCTGAATGGTTTAGCTTTTTTAAACAATCACTGTAGATGTTTTTTATTTTGCACCGATGACGCAGGGCTAAGGCGAAGCTGCACCACCTTCTGTGGTTCGAATATTCTTTGAATAAATGATAAACTGGAATAACGGCTCACTGAACATCGGCTGAAGATGCACAGATGTGTGTAATTTAGTTGGGTTTTTGGTGGTCATTTAGTTGGGTTTTTGGTGGTCATTTAGTTGGGATTTTGGTGGTCATTTAGTTGGGTTTTTGGTGGTCATTTAGTTGGGTTTTGGTGGTCATTTAGTTGGGTTTTTGGTGGCCATTTTGTTGGGTTTTTGGTGGCCATTTTGTTTGGGTTTTTGCTGGTCATTTTGTTTGGGTTTTTGGTGGTCATTTAGTTGGGTTTTTGGTGGTCATTTAATTGGGTTTTGGTGGTCAATTAGTTGGGTTTTTGGTGGCCATTTTGTTGGGTTTTTGGTGGCCATTTAGTTGGGTTTTTGGTGGTCATTTAGTTGGGTTTTTGGTGGTCATTTAGTTGGGGTTTTGGTGGTCATTTTGTTGGGGTTTTGGTGGTCATTTTGTTTGGGTTTTTGGTGGTCATTTTGTTTGGTTTTTGGTGGCCATTTAGTTGGGTTTTTTGTGGTCATTTGTTGGGGTTTTGGTGGTCATTTTGTTTGGGTTTTTGGTGGTCATTTAGTTGGGTTTTTGGTGGTCATTTAGTTGGGTTTTGGTGGTCATTTAGTTGGGTTTTTGGTGGCCATTTTGTTGGATTTTTGGTGGTCATTTAGTTGGGTTTTTGGTGGTCATTTAGTTGGGGTTTTGGTGGTCATTTTGTTGGGGTTTTGGTGGTCATTTTGTTTGGGTTTTTGGTGGTCATTTAGTTGGGTTTTTGGTGGTCATTTTGTTAGGTTTTTGGTGGTTATTTTGTTAGGTTTTTGGTGGTCATTTAGTTGGGTTTTTGGTGGTCATTTAGTTGGGTTTTTGGTGGTCATTTAGTTGGGTTTTTGGTGGTCATTTAGTTGGGGTTTTGGTGGTCATTTTGTTGGGGTTTTGGTGGTCATTTTGTTTGGGTTTTTGGTGGTCATTTTGTTTGGTTTTTGGTGGTCATTTTGTTTGGGTTTTTGGTGGTCATTTAGTTGGGTTTTTGGTGGTCATTTTGTTAGGTTTTTGGTGGTCATTTTGTTTGGGTTTTTGGTGGTCATTTTGTTTGGGTTTTTGGTGGTCATTTTGTTGGTTTTTGGTGGTTATTTTGTTTGGGTTTTTGGTGGTCATTTTGTTTGGTTTTTGGTGGCCATTTAGTTGGGTTTTTGGTGGTCATTTTGTTTGGTTTTTGGTGGCCATTTAGTAAGGCTTTTGGTGGCCATTTAGTTGGGTTTTTGGTGGTCATTTAGTTGGGTTTTTGGTGGTCATTTAGTTGGGTTTTTGGTGGTCATTTTGTTGGTTTTTGGTGGTTATTTTGTTTGGTTTTTGGTGGTCATTTTGTTATGCTTTTGGTGGCCATTTAGTTGGGTTTTTGGTGGTCATTTAGTTGGGTTTTTGGTGGTCATTTAGTTGGGTTTTTGGTGGTCATTTTGTTGGTTTTTGGTGGTTATTTTGTTTGGTTTTTGGTGGTCATTTTGTTAGGCTTTTGGTGGTCATTTAGTTGGGTTTTTGGTGGCCATTTTGTTTGGGTTTTTGGTGGTCATTTAGTTGGGATTTTGGTGGTCATTTTGGTGGTTATTTTGTTAGGTTTTTGGTGGTCTTTTTGGTGGTTATTTTGTTTGGTTTTTGGTGGCCATTTTGTTTGGTTTTGGCGGTCATTATGTTGGGTTTTTGGTGGTCATTTTCTTTCTTTGTCTCTCTGCATCTTGTTTCGATCGTTCTGTGTCCAGTTTTCTTCTTCCAAACATTTCCAAAGTCTGTCTAAAGTCTTTCTAAATATAAACTCGTTTTGTGGTGCTGAAGTGGTTGAATTTCTTTGTCTGGCTGCAGCATTTCTGGGTCCTGCTGTTGACTCGAGGTCTGGTTGGAGTTGGGGAGGCCAGCTACTCCACCATCGCTCCCACCATCATCGCCGACCTCTACGTCAAAGGGAAGAGGACCAACATGCTGTCCATCTTTTATTTTGCCATCCCAGTCGGCAGGTAACGAACACTCTGATTATCAAAGATACTTTATTGTGTCTCATTTTCTGCTGAGTCAGGATCAAATCATTCAAAACTAAAACCACGTGTTATCTGAACTTTGTTTTCTGACATCGTTAAATCGTATCATTGGTGTAATTTATGGTCCTTTTCACTGTCACATGACCTGACAGCTGTTTCTATTTATTAATTTAGTTTTTTTAACGGTTTAGTCGTCCAGTAAATCAGAGGAACGCTCATCTTTCCTTTAAATTGTTTTATATTGTTCAGCTTACTCCTCAGAAACAACAAGATTTTCAGTTTACTGTCAAAATTAACGATTAACTGATTAACTGGAATCTTTTAGGTGTTTAACCTTTTTTCCTGTGACTAAAAGCCCAAATAACCAACGGTTTTAAAGATAAATAACACATTTGTGGCTCATTTTATGACTTTAAAGGGTGGAATAAAGTCATTTTTAGATGTTTTTTTAAAACTTTTGCTGAAAAAGGAGCTGAATCACTTTATGAAACTTAAGATTTGTCACTAAAACTTCAACGATTTGGCCTTTTTCTCTGTTTTTGTCCCTGATATTCACACTAAAAACAGAAGATGAAAGCAGTGACTCATTATTTTTTCAGTCTAAGGTTTGAATCATTTCGTCTTTAGATGATTCACTTCCTGTTTTATATATGCCGCCTTATTTTGTGCTGATCTTATTAAAATGAGCTGAAATTGGGGATTAAATTCCCTCATTTTACAGGAGAAATAAGAATATTTAGATTATTCTCAGAACATTTACCTAAAGGTGACTGAAAGTCCATCTCCTTTGAGAATCTATGAGACTTTCAGGCTGTGAAGATGTAGAATTGATCAAATCTTCTGCAGATTTTAGGCCTTTTTGTTACTTTTGCTGTAAAAAGGCTGAAACTTTAAACCCGTGATGTTTAAGTTGTTCCACTTTGAGATGATTTCCGACCTGTCGGCGGTTTCCTGATCAGGAACCTCAGCGCTTTTACCCACCAGCTGTAGATCTGACCCGGCTCTCTGTTTCCCCCCCCAGCGGCCTCGGGTACATCGTCGGCTCTCAGGTCAGCAACCTGATGAAGGACTGGCACTGGGCCCTGCGGGTGAGTCTGGACTCTGTTCTGATTTCTGTCTCGCCTGCGGTGGCGTTTGTCCTCACCAGCTGCACTTGCTGCTCCTGCAGGTGACGCCGGGGTTGGGGCTGGTCGCCGTGCTGCTGCTGCTGTTCGTGGTCCAGGAGCCGAAGCGAGGGGCGGTGGAGGCCCGACCCGAGCACCACCTGCACCAGACCAGCTGGCTGATGGACCTGCATGCGCTGAGCAGGAAGTAAGCGGTCTCACCTGGTCTGTTGGCGCGTGCTGTGGTCTGTTAGCGTGTGCTGTGGTCTGTTGGCGCGTGCTGTGGTCTGTTAGCGTGTGCTGTGGTCTGTTAGCGTGTGCTGTGGTCTGTTAGCGTGTGCTGTGGTCTGTTAGCGTGTGCTGTGGTCTGTTAGCGTGTGCTGTGGTCTGTTGGCGCGTGCTGTGGTCTGTCGGCGCGTGCTGTGGTCTGTTAGCGTGTGCTGTGGTCTGTTGGCGTGTGCTGTGGTCTGTTGGCGTGTGCTGTGGTCTGTTAGCGTGTGCAGTGGTCTGTCGGCGCGTGCTGTGGTCTGTTAGCGTGTGCAGTGGTCTGTCGGCGCGTGCTGTGGTCTGTTAGCGTGTGCTGTGGTCTGTTGGCGCGTGCTGTGGTCTGTCGGCGCGTGCTGTGGTCTGTTAGCGTGTGCTGTGGTCTGTTGGCGTGTGCTGTGGTCTGTTGGCGTGTGCTGTGGTCTGTCGGCGTGTGCTGTGGTCTGTCGGCGTGTGCTGTGGTCTGTCGGCGTGTGCTGTGGTCTGTCGGCGTGTGCTGTGGTCTGTCGGCGTGTGCTGTGGTCTGTCGGCGTGTGCTGTGGTCTGTCGGCGTGTGCTGTGGTCTGTCGGCGTGTGCTGTGGTCTGTTGGCGCGTGCTGTGGTCTGTTGGCGCGTGCTGTGGTCTGTTAGCGCGTGCTGTGGTCTGTTGGCGCGTGCTGTGGTCTGTTGGCGCGTGCTGTGGTCTGTTGGCGTGTGCTGTGGTCTGTTGGCGTGTGCTGTGGTCTGTTGGCGTGTGCTGTGGTCTGTTGGCGTGTGCTGTGGTCTGTTGGCGTGTGCTGTGGTCTGTTAGCGTGTGCCGTGGTCTGTTAGCGTGTGCCGTGGTCTGTTAGCGTGTGCTGTGGTCTGTTGGCGTGTGCTGTGGTCTGTTGGCGTGTGCTGTGGTCTGTTAGCGTGTGCCGTAGCTGCTGCTGACCTGTCTGCCTCCTCTGCAGCCGCAGCTTCGTGCTGTCCACCTTCGGCTTCACGGCGGTGGCGTTTGTGACGGGCTCCCTGGCGCTCTGGGCTCCGACCTTCCTCTACAGAGCCGGCGTTTTCACCGGGGAAAAGGCTCCCTGCACGGAGGCTCACTGCGCCTCATCGGACAGGTGATGTCACCGCCCAGACGCCGCCACGCTGCCATTAACCAGGCGGGAAACTGATGTCTGTGTTTCTCCCGCCGCAGCCTGATTTTCGGGATCATCACCTGCGTCACAGGGGTGCTGGGCGTGGCCAGCGGCGTGCAGGTGAGCCGGCAGCTGAGGAAGAAGACGCCCCGAGCCGACCCGCTGGTGTGTGCTGCCGGTCTGATGCTTTCTGCTCCCTTCCTGTACCTCGCCATCGTCTTCGCGCAGGCCAGCACCATCGCCACATACGTGAGTTCTCAGCCCCGCCTCCTCGCCGCAGCCCCGCCTCCTCGCCGGATTACACCAGAGTCCCTCAAACCTTTTCCTTTTCTCAGGGTCTTTCCCAGTTCATTAAAACTCAAATGAAATCAATGAATTTCCTGATTTAGCAGCAGATTTTGGTTTGTTTAAACCCTGGATGTGAATAATTAACTCACCTGATGCTCAGAGCTGATCCTGGATCTGTTGGCTTCAGATCTCCAGTAAACTGTTTCATATTCAGAACAAGGAGCAGCACAAACCTGTGGATGAAATAAAAGAGTTAAAACTGATCCCTTAAACCATAGGTGTCAAACTCTGGCCCGCGGGCCACATTTGGCCCGCAGTGTAATTATATTTGGCCCGCGAGGCAATTTCAAATGAATATTAGAGCTGACCCGCCAGTGTTATTATATAACACCGCATTCACCGCTTATACTACAAATCCCATAATGCTCTGCTGTTGTTTTGGTTAGCACAGAGGCAGGTACGCCCCTCCTCTGTGTCAGTAGCATCTATGCTAGCGGTCTTCTTGTGCCCCCCGCCTCTCCCCCAGACCACACTTTGACCTCAAACCACAGCTGTCACTGTTACCTACCAAAAAATGGCCAAAAGAAAGGCAGAAAATAGAACTTTTCTGGACAGGTGGGAGACAGAATATCTGTTTATGTAAAAGACAAACCTGTTTGTCTTGTTTGTGGAGCCAAAGCGTCAGTAACTAAGGAGTAACTAAGGAGTAACTAAGGAGTAACTAAGGAGTAACTAAGGAGTAACTAAGGAGTAACTAAGGAGTAACTAAGGAGTATCCAAGGAGTATCCAAGGAGTATCCAAGGAGTATCCAAGGAGTGACTAAAGAGTGACTAAAGAGTGACTAAAGAGTGACTAAGGATATAATATCAGACGACACAATGAAACGAAACACCAGGACAAATATAAGGACCTGGACTCAGCTCAAAGGAGCCAGAAAGTAAAGGAGATGAAAAGAGGTTTATGTTATTTTATTTTCACATTTATTAGCCTGTGTAAGAAGCTAATTTTGACATAAATCAGAAGGCTGCAAACAGAAAGGAGGCATTAAATTTTTATTTAAATTTAATTTAATATGCCATTGATATGTTTTTATTATTATTATTGTTATTATTATTAATTTCACACCCCTGGACTTTAAAGTAATATAAGCCTTGCTGGTTCAGTATTCGTTGTTAAATCTAAACTTGTTGGGTTCCATATTAAAAGGTTAATTTGTTCAACCTCGGCCCGCGGCTTTGTTCAGTTTAAAGCTTCGGCCCCCTGTGAGTTTGAGTTTGACCCCCCTGCCTTAAAGCAAACATGGTGTCACCTTGTTTCTTTCTTGTTGCCTCAGGTCTTCATCTTCCTCGGGGAGACCTTCCTCTCCATGAACTGGGCCATCGTGGCTGATATTCTGCTGGTGAGAGACTGAAACAAACTCTTTTGCTTCACGTTGGGCGTGCTGCCGCCTGTTCTCATGACATCACTCTGTTTCTCAGTACGTGGTCGTTCCGACGCGGCGCTCCACGGCCGAGGCGCTGCAGATCGTCATCTCGCACCTGCTGGGCGACGCAGGAAGTCCGTACCTGATCGGCGTGGTAGGTCTCCGTGGATGGAACAAGTATTAATCTGTGGAGGGAACAAGTATTAATCTGTGGAGGGAACAAGTATTAATCTGTGGAGGGAACAAGTAACAAATATTAATCTGTGGAGGGAACAAGTATTAATCTGTGGAGGGAACAAGTAACAAATATTAATCTGTGGAGGGAACAAGTATTAATCTGTGGAGGGAACAGATATTAATCTGTGGAGGGAACAAATATTAATCTGTGGAAGGAACAAATATTAATCTGTGGAGGGAACAAGTATTAATCTGTGGAGGGAACAAGTATTAATCTGTGGAGGGAACAAGTATTAATCTGTGGAGGGAACAAGTAACAAATATTAATCTGTGGAGGGAACAAGTATTAATCTGTGGAGGGAACAAGTAACAAATATTAATCTGTGGAGGGAACAAGTATTAATCTGTGGAGGGAACAGATATTAATCTGTGGAGGGAACAAATATTAATCTGTGGAGGGAACAAGTATTAATCTGTGGAGGGAACAAGTATTAATCTGTGGAGGGAACAAATATTAATCTGTGGAGGGAACAAGTATTAATCTGTGGAGGGAACAAGTATTAATCTGTGGAGGGAACAAGTATTAATCTGTGGAGGGAACAAGTAACAAATATTAATCTGTGGAGGGAACAAGTATTAATCTGTGGAGGGAACAAGTAACAAATATTAATCTGTGGAGGGAACAAGTATTAATCTGTGGAGGGAACAAGTATTAATCTGTGGAGGGAACAAATATTAATCTGTGGAGGGAACAAGTATTAATCTGTGGAGGGAACAAGTATTAATCTGTGGAGGGAACAAATATTAATCTGTGGAGGGAACAAGTATTAATCTGTGGAGGGAACAAGTAACAAATATTAATCTGTGGAGGGAACAAGTATTAATCTGTGGAAGGAACAAGTATTAATCTGTGGATGGAACAAATATTAATCTGTGGAGGGAACAAGTATTAATCTGTGGAGGGAACAAGTATTAATCTGTGGAGGGAACAAATATTAATCTGTGGAGGGAACAAGTATTAATCTGTGGAGGGAACAAGTATTAATCTGTGGAGGGAACAAATATTAATCTGTGGAGGGAACAAGTATTAATCTGTGGAGGGAACAAGTATTAATCTGTGGAGGGAACAAATATTAATCTGTGGAGGGAACAAGTAACAAATATTAATCTGTGGAGGGAACAAGTATTAATCTGTGGAGGGAACAAGTAACAAATATTAATCTGTGGAGGGAACAAGTATTAATCTGTGGAGGGAACAGATATTAATCTGTGGAGGGAACAAATATTAATCTGTGGAAGGAACAAATATTAATCTGTGGAGGGAACAAGTATTAATCTGTGGAGGGAACAAGTATTAATCTGTGGAGGGAACAAGTATTAATCTGTGGAGGGAACAAGTAACAAATATTAATCTGTGGAGGGAACAAGTATTAATCTGTGGAGGGAACAAGTAACAAATATTAATCTGTGGAGGGAACAAGTATTAATCTGTGGAGGGAACAGATATTAATCTGTGGAGGGAACAAATATTAATCTGTGGAGGGAACAAGTATTAATCTGTGGAGGGAACAAGTATTAATCTGTGGAGGGAACAAATATTAATCTGTGGAGGGAACAAGTATTAATCTGTGGAGGGAACAAGTATTAATCTGTGGAGGGAACAAGTATTAATCTGTGGAGGGAACAAGTAACAAATATTAATCTGTGGAGGGAACAAGTATTAATCTGTGGAGGGAACAAGTAACAAATATTAATCTGTGGAGGGAACAAGTATTAATCTGTGGAGGGAACAAGTATTAATCTGTGGAGGGAACAAATATTAATCTGTGGAGGGAACAAGTATTAATCTGTGGAGGGAACAAGTATTAATCTGTGGAGGGAACAAATATTAATCTGTGGAGGGAACAAGTATTAATCTGTGGAGGGAACAAGTAACAAATATTAATCTGTGGAGGGAACAAGTATTAATCTGTGGAAGGAACAAGTATTAATCTGTGGATGGAACAAATATTAATCTGTGGAGGGAACAAGTATTAATCTGTGGAGGGAACAAGTATTAATCTGTGGAGGGAACAAATATTAATCTGTGGAGGGAACAAGTATTAATCTGTGGAGGGAACAAGTATTAATCTGTGGAGGGAACAAATATTAATCTGTGGAGGGAACAAGTATTAATCTGTGGAGGGAACAAGTATTAATCTGTGGAGGGAACAAATATTAATCTGTGGAGGGAACAAGTATTAATCTGTGGAGGGAACAAGTATTAATCTGTGGAGGGAACAAATATTAATCTGTGGAGGGAACAAGTATTAATCTGTGGAGGGAACAAGTAACAAATATTAATCTGTGGAGGGAACAAGTATTAATCTGTGGAAGGAACAAGTATTAATCTGTGGAGGGAACAAGTATTAATCTGTGGATGGAACAAGTATTAATCTGTGGAGGGAACAAGTATTAATCTGTGGAGGGAACAAGTATTAATCTGTGGAGGGAACAAGTATTAATCTGTGGAGGGAACAAGTATTAATCTGTGGAGGGAACAAGTATTAATCTGTGGAGGGAACGAATATTAATCTGTGGAGACGTTTCAGGTTTGAAAGACCTGCAGGAAGCAGCTTTCTGACACAAAAGTAGTAAAATTTATGGTCCTTTTCACTGTCACATGACCTGACAGCTGTTTTTATTTATTAATTTTAACGGTTTAGTCGTCCAGTAAGTCAGAGGAACGCTCATCTTTCCTTTAAATTGTTTTATTTTGTTCTGCTTACTCTTCAGAAACAACAAGATTTTCAGTTTACTGTCAAAATTAACAAGAAAAGCAGAAACTTTTAGGTGTTTAACCTTTTTTCCTGTGACTAAAAGCCCAAATAACCAACTGTTTTAAAGAGAAATAACACATTTGTGGCTCATTTTATGACTTTAAAAGGTGGAATAAAGTCATTTTTAGATGTTTTTTTTTTTAAACTTTTGCTGAAAAAGGAGCTGAATCACTTTAAGAAACATAAGATTTGTCTCTAAAACTTCAACCATTTGGTCTTTTTCTCTGTTTTTGTCCCTGATATTCACACTAAAAACAGAAGATGAAAGCAGTGACTCATTATTTTTTCAGTCTAAGGTTTGATGAATCATTAAATTTTTAGATGATTCGCTTCCTGTTTTATATATGCTGCCTTATTTTGTGCTGATCTTATTAAAATGAGCTGAAATTGGGGATTAAATTCCCTCATTTTACAGGAGAAATAAGAATATTTAGATTATTCTCAGTACATTTACCTAAAGGTGACTGAAAGTCCATCTCCTTTGAGAATCTATGAGACTTTCAGGCTGTGGAGGGAACAAATATTAATCTATGGAGACGTTTCAGGTTTGAAAGACCTGCAGGACGGCAGCTTTCTGACACAAAAGTAGTAAAATGGAGCTGATACGACTTCAAACATGCTGAATAATTCCCAAAAACACAAGAAGAAAGCACATGTTGAAGTTGTCTTTCCTTCTCAGACCTTCTTTAAGCTGCTAAAACCAAGTTAACTAAAGTCGAGCTTTAACCACTCAGACCTCAGTAACTGCTCAGAGCATCTAATTAAGATGTTAAAGGACCAAAGTGAAATATTTTATCAGCCAAAATCTGCAGATGTTGTTTTGATTTTGAGATATTTCATCATCCTCACATTGAAATCAGGCCACATCTGTTTTTAACAGCAACTGTTGGAGTTTAGAGAAGCTACGGCAGTTAAAACAGACGATAACGCTTCGCTCAGACTCGCTGAGAGAGGAAAAACTAACCTGAGCCATCCCTAACTATAAGCTTTATCAGAAAGGACAGTTTCAGCCTGATCTTAAAGGTAGAGAGGGTGTCTGCTTCCTGAAGCCAAACTGGCAGCTGGTTCCACAGAGAGGGGCCTGATAACTGAAGGCTCTGCCTCCCATTCTGCTTTTAGGGGCCTGATAACTGAAGGCTCTGCCTCCCATTCTGCTTTTAGGGGCCTGATAACTGAAGGCTCTGCCTCCCATTCTGCTTTTAGGGGCCTGATAACTGAAGGCTCTGCCTCCCATTCTGCTTTTAGGGGCCTGATAACTGAAGGCTCTGCCTCCCATTCTGCTTTTAGGGGCCTGATAACTGAAGGCTCTGCCTCCCATTCTGCTTTTAGGGGCCTGATAACTGAAGGCTCTGCCTCCCATTCTGCTTTTAGGGGCCTGATAACTGAAGGCTCTGCCTCCCATTCTGCTTTTAGGGGCCTGATAACTGAAGGCTCTGCCTCCCATTCTGCTTTTAGGGGCCTGATAACTGAAGGCTCTGCCTCCCATTCTGCTTTTAGGGGCCTGATAACTGAAGGCTCTGCCTCCCATTCTGCTTTTAGGGGCCTGATAACTGAAGGCTCTGCCTCCCATTCTGCTTTTAGGGGCCTGATAACTGAAGGCTCTGCCTCCCATTCTGCTTTTAGAAACTCTGGGAACCACAAGGAAACCTGCAGCCTGAGAGCAAAGTGCTCTGTTGGGGAAATATCCAACTGTGAGATCTTTAAGATGTGATGGAGCTCGGTCATTAAGAGCTTTATATGATGGTTGGAACCTTTTCCTCTTCTTCCTCCTCAGGTGTCCGACTCTCTGAGGAAGACCGACTCCTTCCTCTGGCAGTTTCGCTCCCTGCAGCTCTCTCTGCTGCTCTGCTCCTTCGTGGCCGTGGTGGGCGGAGCTTTCTTCCTCGCCACAGCCCTCTTCATCGAAACGGATCGCAATCGGGCCGAGAACCACGTTGCTACAGGTGAGACGCACCCGCAGGTGGTTGTTTGTTTGGTCATGTGACCCAGCTCACACAAACCGCTTCTCTTCACAGATGACGAGCCGATCGTTGTTCCAAAAAGTGGGCGGTCCACCCGGGTGCCGGTGTCCAGCGTTCTGATCTGACCTCAGGAACCCGCGGCTGGTCGATCTCACCTGTGGACGACCTGCGGAACAGACTCTTTCCTTCTACACTTTTTACCCTCCTCGCTTTAACAACTCCATGAAACGCCGTCGGATTCAGCCGCATCGTATGTGTCGCCTGATGATGTCACCGCCTACGATCAGCTGCTCACAGGAAGTATCCACCAAGTTTTTTTTACCAAGGAGAATCTTTATTAATCACTTTAATAACCAAGCATTTGTATATCTAAGCTCATTTTAACAAGGACAAAGACTCCTCATAACCTCAAGAACCTTCGTGAAGCTTCGGAAACTTTTGTGAACCTTCGTGAAGCTTCGGAAACTTTTGTGAACCTTCGTGAAGCTTCGGAAACTTTTGTGAACCTTCGGAAACTTTTGTGAAGCTTCGGAAACTTTTGTGAAGCTTCGGAAACTTTTGTGAAGCTTCGAGAACCTTCGGGAACCTTCGTGAAGCTTCGAGAACCTTCGGGAACCTTCGTGAAGCTTCGGGAACCTTCGGAAACTTTTGTGAACCTTCAGGAAGCTTCAGGAAACTTTTGTGAAGCTTCGAGAACCTTCGTGAACCTTCGGAAACTTTTGTGAACTTTCGTGAAGCTTCGTAAACTTTCGTGAAGCTTCGACGACCTTCGTGAAGCTTCGACGACCTTCGTGAAGCTTCGACAACCTTCGTGAAGCTTCGTAAACTTTCGTGAAGCTTCGTAAACTTTCGTGAAGCTTCGTAAACTTTCGTGAAGCTTCGAGAACCTTCGTGAAGCTTCGGGAACTTTTGTGAACATTCATTAAACTTCGAGAACCTTCGGAAACTTTTGTGAACCTTCAGGAAGCTTCAGGAAGCTTCAGGAAACTTTTGTGAAGCTTCGGGAACCTTCGTGAAGCTTCAGGAACCTTTTGTTAAGCTTCAGGAACCTTCAACCTTCCCCACCGCCAGAGTCTGTTTCACCCCGTTTTTAAAGCTTTTTGAGGAGCAGGACACCATTTATTTTCAGGACAAACTCTGGTCGTGTTTTTTTAATTCACCTGCAGGTTTCATGTCAGCAACGGTTCTTATTTAAGAAAAAACACTTCTAAATGAATGTAAACCTCAGATTATTTTAGTGTATTTTTTTGTTAACTATTAAATGAGATTTAACTTGTCAGATGTTTCCTTGTTTGTTCTTTCTGAATGAAATTAAATGAAATTCCCGTGACCCGACCCACGGGTTAAGGGGGTTTATATAATGGATGGATGGATATTAAAAGTGAAACTTTATTGTTTTTGTTCAAACTAAATCGATAAACATAATTAGATACAGAATTTCTTTTTTTTTTTTAAGTGAAAAGGTGAGTTTTTCAGGATGTTTTAATGAGTTTTGATGCTGGAGTCGCCTGTTGGCCTGTGATTGGTCCAAAGTGTTTGTGATGTCACAAACTGCTGCGGGTTTAAACTTCGGTATTAAACAGACTCTTATCATCGATTTTACCCCGCAGAGATTAAATAAGGGAAAACTTCCGTCTCGGAGCTGCAGAACGAAGTCGAAACTTTGTGACAAAGCTTCATTTAACCTTATTCAAGGTTTAATTATTTCTTAAATTATTATTATTAAATTGTTTGTTTGCTAATCCAACTTTTCTCTCTCTGCCGCCTTCACAAGAGTCAATAAAGTCTGTCTTCGTGTCATTAAATCTGTCCATGATTCATCAAATAAACTCGCAGGAAGTGACAGAAACCTCAGATTTTCCTGCTTCTGCTGCAGTTTATTACTTTTATTATCTCTGTATTAGTCTGACTTTTACGTCATTTATCTACAGCTAACTAAATGTTGGGTGTAAAACTGGACATTAAATCACTTCCCGTTAAACATGAAAACGTTTTTTGCTGCTTTCGATTGAATCCTGGGACCGAACAACATATCTCTGATTTCTGGGGAACAGAAAGTTTCAGGATGAAGTGAAATCCTCAAACTTGAGTCTCTTCCTGAACTCATTGTCACATTAATTTAAGTAGATGTGGAAGATTCTTCAGACCATGAATAACGATTATAAAAAGCCTTGTTTTCTTGAACAATGGGACCAAGCTCTGCTCCACCTGCTGTCGCCACCACCCGACTCCTCGAGCCTCTCTGTGAGCAAAGGTAACCACCGAACTGCTTTATTCGTTCCACACCACAAGCTGGTTTCACAGGTTATGAGCAGAACTGTTGCAGTTTGATTCGGTATCAGCAGCATGAAGGTGTCAAATAAAACAAAAGGGAGTGGGCCCAGGATGGATCCCTGAGCAGCACCTTTGGTAAAGACAGACTCATCGTTCCACACAGCGAGAATTTCTTTACTGTCCAAGGAGAGAAAAATGAGTCAACAGGTTAAAAAGGTTTCATTTGACCTGGACCAGCTGGTTCTGATGTCTAAACGTTTAATCCAGATTGACTCCAAAATAACCTGGTTTCACACTACTTTAGAACTTTGTTTACAACCCAGTTTCAGGCCATTTGAGATTTGTTTTGGATTAGCAGTCTTGAACTGGGTTTTTTCAGGATTATTTTGGACTGGTTTTGAACTTGGTTTCAGGATTATTTTGGACTGGTTTTGAACTTGGTTTCAAGATTATTTTGGACTGGTTTTGAACTTGGTTTCAGGATTATTTTGGACTGGTTTTGAACTTGGTTTCAAGATTATTTTGGACTGGTTTTGAACTTGGTTTCAGGATTATTTTGGACTGGTTTTGAACTTGGTTTCAGGATTATTTTGGACTGGTTTTGAACTTAGTTTCAGGATGATTTTGGACTGGTTTTGCACTTTGTTTCAGGATTATTTTGGACTGGTTTTGAACTTTGTTTCAGGATTATTTTGGACTGGTTTTGAACTTTGTTTCAGGATTATTTTGGACTGGTTTTGAACTTGGTTTCAGGATTATTTTGGACTGGTTTTGGACTTGGTTTCAGGATTATTGGACTGGTTTTGGACTTGGTTTCAGGATTATTTTGGACTGGTTTTGAACTTGGTTTCAGGATTATTTTGGACTGGTTTTGGACTTGGTTTCAGGATTATTTTGGACTGGTTTTGAACTTGGTTTCAGGATTATTTTGGACTGGTTTTGGACTTGGTTTCAGGATTATTTTGGACTGGTTTTGGACTTGGTTTCAGGATTATTTTGGACTGGTTTTGAACTTGGTTTCAGGATTATTTTGGACTGGTTTTGGACTTGATTTCAGGATTATTTTGGACTGGTTTTGAACTTGGTTTCAGGATTATTTTGGACTGGTTTTGAACTTGGTTTCAGGATTATTTTGGACTGGTTTTGAACTTGGTTTCAGGATTATTTTAGACTGGTTTTGAACTTGGTTTCAGGATTATTTTAGACTGGTTTTGAACTTGGTTTCAGGCTTGAATCTGGGCTGCATTTCAGGTTGAACTGGTTTTCAACTCTGATTTTGTCTTCTTAGTTCATTTATAAAGTGCCAAATTACGACAAATGTCATTTTAAGGCACTTAAGTAATATAGTCCAATTCAAGACAATTGGAATTCAATTCATTGTAATCATAATCCCATGAAAACCAATTAATTAATTTAAAAATAATCCAATTTATTCATATAGAGCCAATTAAAATAATAATATCCTAGCTAAGGAAACCAACAGATTTTACTGTCTTCAGACTAGTTTTAAACAGTTTTTGCACCAGTTTTGAACCTTCAGATGAGGTTTTAGACAGGTTTGGGTTGGTCATCCAAACTGGAGGTGGACTTTGGACTGAACTGGTTTTTGGATGGTTTCGATCGATCTTTCAGTCCAGTTTTGAACTGGTTTGGAGCGTTCAGACTTGGTTTAGATTTGGGAATGTATTCCAACAGGATGAAGGCTTTGATTTAGTTTTAGACGAGTTTTAAACTTGGTTTCAGGTTTGCTTTGAGCTGTGCTTCAGATTTCAGTTTCTTTTGGGCCGATTTAAACTGTTTTGGACCATCTTTCAGAGCATATTTGAATTAGTTTTGAACTTTGTTCAGAACTCAGTTCTTGGCTGATGTAGATTATTTTTGGATGATCTTTTAGAGTCGTTTGGAAATGGGTGTGAGATCTTTTTCTGTTAGTTTTCAGCCGTTTCATACGGTTGTGGCCTTATTGTGGGACGTATTCCAGACAGGATGTAGACTCGGTTCCGACTGCCACCTTGAACTCAGCAGAACTTCCAGGAAATGTTTAGAGACAGATCGTCCAGGTTGAAAGTCATTAGAAAGCGTCCCTCTTGGTGTTTTTACGCCTCACAGTTAAAACAATGTCTCGGTGCGTCTATAATGGGGGGAAATGACATTTATTGATCATCATGAGGCTGAGTTCTTGGAGTTCTTCGTGGGACAAGCTGCCCACAGTCAGATGAACCCTTCCTCAGCAGGTGTTCCCCTCGTTCACAGGGTTTCTTTCTCTGCTCTGCTTTCTGAATCTCCAGCAGAAGACAGTGATGAGGTAGAGGAGGACTCGGCTTCCTCCCCTCGGTGTGGTTTCCTGTTTGTAGGTGGGAGGATGTAGAGACGGTTGCAGCAGCTTTCTCACAGCGCTGCAGCTTTTTAACACCCGGCGATGCTCTGAGGTGCCGCAGTCTCACCTCCTGATTGGTTGGAGGTGTCTGAGTGAAACGCTTTGTTTCAGCTGCAGGGCCCCCTTTTCCAATTTCCACCAACAGTTTGCAGATGAGCGTCTGAAAGAGGGCAGTTTGATCAGCCCACACAGCGCTCACCACAGCTGAACTTTATGGTAAGGTTGGTGAGTCACCGGGCGCACCTTTCGCCTCACATTCAGTAACTGGCCTCAGAAATGCTTTAAGTCTTTCTTCTGACTGTTTGCAGACATTTTAAATCTCTTCTGGGAGAGATCTGATCGTGGTTTCTCCGAAGAAGAGGGCGACTCGGGAGGTGATTGGGTGAGGCGATGACAGACAGATCTGTTCATCAGTGAGGACCATCAGACCCGAGGGAGAAGATATCTTCAGACATGGCGGATGTTCGGTTACAGTAAACGCCTCATGTGGAGGAGACCAGCTGCAGGCCCAGAAACTTCACCCGTCCTCCGCCCGCCACCCTCTCTTTGCTCGCCGTGCGTTCCCAGGTGTAGGTGAGTTTAATCCTGATCTGATCTGACCTGAACTCACTCCCAGAAGCTTTTCTATAGACTTTTGTTCACCCACAGACCTGAAAAAAGGAGGGAAAGTCCACTTAATTCACTGAATTAATGACGTTTTCTCACTTTAACGTCTGATGTTGCAGAACTCGAGTGAAGTTTGAAAATGAAGGAAAGTTTTTGGACCCAAACTTGTCTTCTGTTGAGTTTTGTATTTCAGTTTGTGAGGCAGCAGCGCCGTCAGAAATCTGAGAAATTCTGGTGTTTTAGCCTCAGAAAACAGGCTTTAAAATCAAAAACTCATGACAAAGAAACTAAATCCCAGCAGCTGGAGCACAGCTACAGTGCATGTGAACGTTAGTCTGGTTTTGGACTACATTTTGATGGGTTTTAGTCTGGTTTTGGACTACATTTTGATTGGTTTTAGTCTGGTTTTGGACTATCTTTTCCTTGGTTTTAGTCTGGTTTTGGACTACCTTTTGATTGGTTTTAGTCTGGTTTTGGACTATCTTTTGATTGGTTTTAGTCTGGTTTTGGACTATCTTTTGATTGGTTTTAGTCTGGTTTTGGACTATCTTTTGATTGGTTTTAGTCTGGTTTTGGACTATCTTTTTCCTTGGTTTTAGTCTGGTTTTGGACTATCTTTTTCCTTGGTTTTAGTCTGGTTTTGGACTATCTTTTTCCTTGGTTTTAGTCTGGTTTTGGACTACTTTTTGATTGGTTTTAGTCTGGTTTTGGACTACCTTTTCCTTGGTTTTAGTCTGGTTTTGGACTATTTTTTGATTGGTTTCAGTCTGGTTTTGGACTACCTTTTGATTGGTTTTAGTCTGGTTTTGGACTATTTTTTGATTGGTTTTAGTCTGGTTTTGGACTATCTTTTTCCTTGGTTTTAGTCTGGTTTTGGACTACCTTTTGATTGGTTTTGGACTATTTTTTCCCTGGTTTTAGTCTGGTTTTGGGCTATCTTTTTCCTTGGTTTTGGAGTTTTTTGGACTGTCTATTGATCCAAAACCGGTTTCATCAGTTATTTCTTTCAGTCTGCATTGTTTTGTACGTTGGTATATTTCTTATTGGTTTGGGACAATATTTGAACTATTTGACTTAAATGAGTTTTGGACTGAAACCAACTGTTTTAAACTAGTTTGGGATTAGTTGAGCACTTGGTTCGAGACTGTTTTAGACTTGGTTTTGGGCTGTTTTTACACTGGTTGGTGGTGATGAGTTGCATCTGATCCTGTATTTTGAATATAAAAATGTCCGTTAAATGCAGTTAAACTCAACCTTAAATGTTCCACTCAGTGTAAAACCAGCTCAGATATATAAAGCTAAAGAGTAAAGCTAAAGAGTAAAGCTAAAGAGTAAAGCTAAAGAGTAAAGCTAAAGGCAGCAGGAACCAGGACTGGACTCGGATATATTGGTGGATTATTTAAAGATCATTTAATGATGAATATTGTGTGCCTACATACCTACAGAAGTAAGATAATAAGAATCAGAGTTCTTTGTCAGATCTTCTGTGTTTAAAATGACACGATGGCCTTTTAGCTTGCTAACGGTGTTAAACGTTAGCGTGTCTCGGTGGAAACGTACCAAACTCCACCTTCACACATTAAACTGTGATGAGGAGACTCTGGCAGGTTCACGGAGGTTATGTGCAGAACTGTTACCTCTCTGGAAGCTGTGACTTCCTGGGGTTCAGTCGTCACATCGATGCTGAGCTTCCAGGAAGCCTGTAAGAACTGTTGCTGGTTTATTCTGCAAGAAAACAAGAAAGTTACAAACTCAAGCATTTGGGTAGCTTTTAAACTGGTTTTATCAAGAATGCTTTTCACACCAGTTTGGACTGGTTTTGAACTGTCTTTTGGTACATTTCGTTTTGGACTGGTTTTATACTTTCTTCAGACCACTCGGGACTGGTTTTGAACTTGGTTTGACTTGTGTTTTGGACATGGTTTTGGACTGGTCTTGGACTGTCTTTTAGACCAGTTTGGACTGGTTTCGGACTGTGTTTTGGTACAGTTTGGACTGGTTTCGGACTGTGTTTTGGTACAGTTTGGACTGGTTTCGGACTGTGTTTTGGTACAGTTTGGACTGGTTTCAGACTGTGTTTTGGTACAGTTTGGACTGGTTTCAGACTGTGTTTTGGTACAGTTTGGACTGGTTTTAGACTGTTTTGGTACAGTTTGGACTGGTTTTATACTTTCTTCAGACCAGTTTGGACTGGTTTCGGACTGTCTTTTAGACCACTCGGGACTGGTTTTGAACTTGGTTTGACTTGTGTTTTGGACATGGTTTTGGACTGGTCTTGGACTGTCTTTTAGACCAGTTTGGACTGGTTTCGGACTGTCTTTTAGACCACTGTGTTTTGGTACAGTTTGGACTGGTTTCAGACTGTGTTTTGGTACAGTTTGGACTGGTTTCAGACTGTGTTTTGATACGGTTTGGACTGGTTTCAGACTGTGTTTTGGTACAGTTTGGACTGGTTTCAGACTGTGTTTTGGTACAGTTTGGACTGGTTTCGGACTGTGTTTTGGTACAGTTTGGACTGGTTTCGGACTGTGTTTTGGTACAGTTTGGACTGGTTTCAGACTGTGTTTTGGTACAGTTTGGACTGGTTTTAGACTGTTTTGGTACAGTTTGGACTGGTTTCAGACTGTTTTATAGTACAGTTTGGACTGGTTTTAGACTGTGTTTTGGTACAGTTTGGACTGGTTTTAGACTGTGTTTTGGTACAGTTTGGACTGGTTTCAGACTGTGTTTTGGTACAGTTTGGACTGGTTTTAGACTGTGTTTTGGTACAGTTTGGACTGGTTTTAGACTGTTTTGGTACAGTTTGGACTGGTTTTAGACTTTCTTTAGTACAGTTTGGACTGGTTTCAGACTGTCTTTTAAACCAGTTTGGACTGGTTTCAGACTGTCTTTTAAACCAGTTTGGACTGGTTTTAGACTGTTTTAAACCAGTTTGGACTGGTTTTAGACTGTTTTAAACCAGTTTGGACTGGTTTTAGACTTCTTTTAAACCAGTTTGGACTGGTTTTGGTACAGTTTGGACTGGTTTCAGACTGTCTTTTAAACCGGTTTGGACTGGTTTCAGACTGTGTTTTGGTACAGTTTGGACTGGTTTCAGACTGTGTTTTAGACCAGTTTGGACTGGTTTTAGACTTCTTTTAAACCAGTTTGGACTGGTTTTAGACTTCTTTTAAACCAGTTTGGACTGGTTTTAGACTGTCTTTTAAACCAGTTTGGACTGGTTTTAGACTTCTTTTAAACCAGTTTGGACTGGTTTTAGACTTCTTTTAAACCAGTTTGGACTGGTTTTAGACTTCTTTTAAACCAGTTTGGACTGGTTTTAGACTGTGTTTTGGTACAGTTTGGACTGGTTTCGGACTGTGTTTTGGTACAGTTTGGACTGGTTTCAGACTGTGTTTTGGTACAGTTTGGACTGGTTTTAGACTGTGTTTTGGTACGGTTTGGACTGGTTTTAGACTGTGTTTTAGACCAGTTTGGACTGGTTTTCGACTGTCTTTTAAACCAGTTTGGACTGGTTTTAGACTGTCTTTTAAACCAGTTTGGACTGGTTTTAGACTGTGTTTTGGTACAGTTTGGACTGGTTTTAGACTTCTTTTAAACCAGTTTGGACTGGTTTTAGACTGTCTTTTAAACCAGTTTGGACTGGTTTTAGACTGTGTTTTGGTACAGTTTGGACTGGTTTTAGACTTCTTTTAAACCAGTTTGGACTGGTTTCAGACTGTGTTTTGGTACAGTTTGGACTGGTTTTAGACTGTCTTTTAAACCAGTTTGGACTGGTTTCAGACTGTGTTTTAGACCAGTTTGGACTGGTTTTAGACTGTCTTTTAAACCAGTTTGGACTGGTTTTGGTACAGTTTGGACTGGTTTCAGACTGTCTTTTAAACCAGTTTGGACTGGTTTTGGTACAGTTTGGACTGGTTTCAGACTGTCTTTTAAACCAGTTTGGACTGGTTTTGGTACAGTTTGGACTGGTTTCAGACTGTGTTTTGGTACAGTTTGGACTGGTTTTAGACTTCTTTTAAACCACTTTGGACTGGTTTCGGTCTGTCTTTTAAACCAGTTTGGACTGGTTTTGGTACAGTTTGGACTGGTTTCAGACTGTGTTTTGGTACAGTTTGGACTGGTTTCCGACTGTTTTGGTACAGTTTGGACTGGTTTTAGACTGTTTTGGTACAGTTTGGACTGGTTTCGGACTGTGTTTTGGTACAGTTTGGACTGGTTTCGGACTGTTTTGGTACAGTTTGGACTGGTTTTAGACTGTTTTGGTACAGTTTGGACTGGTTTCAGACTGTTTTGGTACAGTTTGGACTGGTTTCAGACTGTGTTTTGGTACAGTTTGGACTGGTTTCAGACTGTGTTTTGGTACAGTTTGGACTGGTTTCAGACTGTTTTGGTACAGTTTGGACTGGTTTCAGACTGTGTTTTGGTACAGTTTGGACTGGTTTTAGACTTCTTTTAAACCAGTTTGGACTGGTTTCGGTCTGTCTTTTAAACCAGTTTGGACTGGTTTCAGACTTCTTTTGTGCTGGTTTAGGAACGGGGGAATACTCTACTTGGCAGTAATGTAGATGACGTTTTGAGCCCTTTCAGCTTGATGAATCTGAGCATCGGTGAGAAACTGCTGCTCCTTTGATGCAATCACCAAACGGCTCTTATCAGTCTTTCCTGCCGCGCTTCCTCTCCATCTGTGACCTTATTAAACAGCTCTGCCGGCTGCCTGAGCTTAATGATCCTGTCTGGGTTCTTGTGCTGTGGCCAACGCTCACAAGATGGCTGCCTGTGCTGCAGGTTGCAGTTAAACCGGTTTCTAAATGAGCAGCCAAGGCGCCGCCGGTTTGCCGCAGCTTGTGGGGTGCAGGTGTTTCTGTGTGTTTCCAGTGTTTTCAGGGTGATCGTTTATGGAGAGTTCAGATTTTCAGAGGAAAGAAAATGAGCTGTAGCCGTCAGTTGCACCACATGTGGCATGGTTTCCCTTCCTGTGACGCGTCCCGTTATCCGGAGCTCGATCTTCTTCTTCTTCATGTGATGCTTCAGGAAAGTGAATAAAATGAAGCTGGTTTGGCTTATTCTTTATCCGGAGCTCGATCTTCTTCTTCTTCTTCATGTGATGCTTCAGGACAGTGAATAAAATGAAGCTGGTTCGGCTTATTCTTTATCCGGAGCTCGATCTTCTTCTTCTTCATGTGATGCTTCAGGACAGTGAATAAAATGAAGCTGGTTTGGCTTATTCTTTATCCGGAGCTCGATCTTCTTCTTCATGTGATGCTTCAGGACAGTGAATAAAATGAAGCTGGTTTGGCTTATTCTTTATCCGGAGCTCGATCTTCTTCTTCTTCTTCTTCTTGTGATGCTTCAGGACAGTGAATAAAATGAAGCTGGTTTGGCTTATTCTTTATCCGGAGCTCGATCTTCTTCTTCATGTGATGCTTCAGGAAAGTGAATAAAATGAAGCTGGTTTGGCTTATTCTTTATCCGGAGCTCGATCTTCTTCTTCTTCATGTGATGCTTCAGGACAGTGAATAAAATGAAGCTGGTTTGGCTTATTCTTTATCCGGAGCTCGATCTTCTTCTTCATGTGATGCTTCAGGACAGTGAATAAAATGAAGCTGGTTTGGCTTATTCTTTATCCGGAGCTCGATCTTCTTCTTCTTCTTCTTCATGTGATGCTTCAGGAAAGTGAATAAAATGAAGCTGGTTTGGCTTATTCTTTATCCGGAGCTCGATCTTCTTCTTCTTCTTCTTCATGTGATGCTTCAGGAAAGTGAATAAAATGAAGCTGGTTTGGCTTATTCTTTATCCGGAGCTCGATCTTCTTCTTCTTCTTCTTCATGTGATGCTTCAGGACAGTGAATAAAATGAAGGTGGTTTGGCTTATTCTTTATCCGGAGCTCGATCTTCTTCTTCTTCATGTGATGCTTCAGGACAGTGAATAAAATGAAGCTGGTTCGGCTTATTCTTTATCCGGAGCTCGATCTTCTTCTTCTTCTTCATGTGATGCTTCAGGACAGTGAATAAAATGAAGCTGGTTCGGCTTATTCTTTATCCGGAGCTCGATCTTCTTCTTCATGTGATGCTTCAGGACAGTGAATAAAATGAAGCTGGTTTGGCTTATTCTTTATCCGGAGCTCGATCTTCTTCTTCATGTGATGCTTCAGGACAGTGAATAAAATGAAGCTGGTTCGGCTTATTCTTTCCTCTCAGAGCCTGCTCTCTCTGGCTGAACAGCATCTCCAAGCTGGAATAATAATTCGGAGGAGCTTCCTTTTGTAGTTCCTTCCTCTAAATTCCAGCTTATTAAATTCATTCTGCACATTCAGGCTTGAATATGACTCAAAACGTGTTGTTGACCAGATTTTAGCAAACAGTTTTAGGCTGAGGTTAAGGCTGGTTTTACGATGTTTTTAGGCTGAGTTTAAGGCTGAGTTTAAGGCTGAGTTAAGGCTGGATTTAGGCTGATTTAGGCTGGTTTGGATGTTTTTGGACTTGGTTCATCTGGTTTTAGGCTGTGTTTGGATGTTTTTGGACTTGGTTTACCTGGTTTTGGATGTTTTTGGACTTGGTTTACCTGGTTTTGGATGTTTTTGGACTTGGTTCATCTGGTTTTAGGCTGAGTTTGGATGTTTTTGGACTTGGTTCATCTGGTTTTGGATGTTTTTGGACTTGGTTCATCTGGTTTTAGGCTGTGTTTGGATGTTTTTGGACTTGGTTCATCTGGTTTTAGGCTGTGTTTGGATGTTTTTGGACTTGGTTCATCTGGTTTTAGGCTGTGTTTGGATGTTTTTGGACTTGGTTCATCTGGTTTTAGGCTGAGTTTGGATGTTTTTGGACTTGGTTCATCTGGTTTTGGATGTTTTTGGACTTGGTTCATCTGGTTTTAGGCTGTGTTTGGATGTTTTTGGACTTGGTTCATCTGGTTTTAGGCTGGTTTTGGATGTTTTTGGACTTGGTTCATCTGGTTTTAGGCTGAGTTTGGATGTTTTTGGACTTGGTTCATCTGGTTTTGGATGTTTTTGGACTTGGTTCATCTGGTTTTAGGCTGGTTTTGGATGTTTTTGGACTTGGTTCATCTGGTTTTAGGCTGAGTTTGGATGTTTTTGGACTTGGTTCATCTGGTTTTAGGCTGAGTTTGGATGTTTTTGGACTTTTTTCATCTGGTTTTAGGCTGGTTTTGGATCTTTTTGGACTTGGTTTTGAACTGGTTTGGAAGCATCTTGCTGCCACTTTTCTGTGGATTCTGTTTCTCTGTTCATGGAATCCAGTGTAAGTCCATGATGTTTGGATCCAGGACTCTGTGGGATTCAGGACTCTGTGGGATTCAGGACTCTGTGGGATTCAGGACTCTGTGGGATCCGGGACTCTGTGGGATCCAGGACTCTGTGGGATCCGGGACTCCTTTCTTTTTAAAATGATTTTTTCCTATAAAACCCCTTTAATGGAAGAGGCATGGAGCTGTGAAACGTCTTCTTTCTCCGAACGCATGCTTTCAGTTTAACCCTCCCAGCCGCTGACTTCACCTCTGAGTAGTTTTACTCTGAATGAAGCTGCAGTCTCCATCTTTTCTGTGACTGTGGGGGAAGTTTCTCACCTTCTTTTAAAGCGAGAACCTCCTTGGTGGAAGTTTCCAGTTGTTTGCTTCAAAAACCACAAAGTAACAAACATGAAACTTCCACTGAGCACACGACCGGCACATTTGGCTTTAAAAGATGTGACGATCAGCAGGATGGTCGTTATCTCGTCGTTCAGTCGCGCTGCTTCCTGTAGTTCGGTCTTAGATTGATTCAGAATGAGTGGATCAGTGTTTATGGGACGCCTTTATTTAGATTTAGATCAGAGCTGCGGGTTTGGACCTGGTTTTAGGCTGAGTTAAGGCTGTGTTTAGGCTGCGTTTAAGATGGTTTTAAGCTGGTTTTAGGCTGTGTTTAAGGCTGCTTTTAAGATGGTTTTAGCCTGCTTTTAAGCTGGTTTTAGGATGTTTTTAGGCTGACTTTAAGGCTGGTTTTAGGCTGCTTTTAAGCTGGTTTTAGGCTGTGTTAAGGCTGTGTTTAAGATGGTTTTAGGATGTCTTTAGACTGACTTTAAGGCTGGTTTTAGGCTGTGTTTAGGCTGCTTTTAAGATGGTTTTAAGCTGACTTTAAGGCTGCTTTTAGGCTGCTTTTAAGCTGGTTTTAGGCTGTGTTTAGGCTGCTTTTAAGCTGCTTTTAAGCTGGTTTTAGGCTGACTTTAAGGCTGACTTTAAGGCTGACTTTAAGGCTGACTTTAAGGCTGACTTTAAGGCTGACTTTAAGGCTGGTTTTAGGATGTTTAAATGTTTTCAGACTGTGTTTTGGTACAGTTTGGACTGATTTTTAATCCAGTTTGAGACTCGGTTTCAGACTGTTTTAAGCTTTGTTTTGGACTGATTTCAGACTGTGTTTTGGTACAATTTGGACTGGTTTTCGGACTGTGTTTTGGTACAGTTTGGACTGGTTTTCAGACTGTGTTTTGGTACAGTTTGGACTGGTTTTCAGACTGTGTTTTGGTACAGTTTGGACTGGTTTCAGACTGTGTTTTGGTACAGTTTGGACTGGTTTCAGACTGTGTTTTGGTACAATTTGGACTGGTTTCAGACTGTGTTTTGGTACAGTTTGGACTGGTTTTAGACTGTGTTTTGGTACAATTTGGACTGGTTTTCGGACTGTGTTTTGGTACAGTTTGGACTGGTTTCAGACTGTGTTTTGGTACAGTTTGGACTGGTTTCAGACTGTGTTTTGGTACAGTTTGGACTGGTTTCAGACTGTGTTTTGGTGCAGTTTGGACTGGTTTCAGACTGTGTTTTGGTGCAGTTTGGACTGGTTTCAGACTGTGTTTTGGTACAGTTTGGACTGGTTTCAGACTGTGTTTTGGTACAGTTTGGACTGGTTTCAGACTGTGTTTTGGTACAATTTGGACTGGTTTCAGACTGTGTTTTGGTACAGTTTGGACTGGTTTTAGACTGTGTTTTGGTACAATTTGGACTGGTTTTCGTACTGTGTTTTGGTACAGTTTGGACTGGTTTCAGACTGTGTTTTGGTACAGTTTGGACTGGTTTCAGACTGTGTTTTGGTACAGTTTGGACTGGTTTCAGACTGTGTTTTGGTGCAGTTTGGACTGGTTTCAGACTGTGTTTTGGTGCAGTTTGGACTGGTTTCAGACTGTGTTTTTGGTGCAGTTTGAACTGTGTTTTGGTACAGTTTGGACTGGTTTTTGGTACAGTTTGGACTGTGTTTTGGTACAGTTTGGACTGGTTTCAGACTGTGTTTTGGTACAGTTTGGACTGGTTTTTGGTACAGTTTGGACTGGTTTTTGGTACAGTTTGGACTGGTTTTTAATCCAGTTTGAGACTCGGTTTCAGGTTCAGTTTTAAGCTTTGGTTTGGACTGATTTGGTTTGGTTTTAGACCATCTTTGAAACTTCAGACTGCCTTTCAGAGCAGTTCTGAACTGATTTATTTCAGATTTGCTTTTAATTTTTGTTCTGGACCCATTTGGACCCATTTGGACTGATCTGAACTTGGTTTTAAGCTTTGTTTCTTTTCGATGGTTTTGTTTATATCTGTCAAATCAAGGCTCTGACCTCTCGCCCTCCATCATCCTCAGATGAACTATGGTCGTCTCTTGGCCCCTTCTGCTGGTGTCGGCCGCAGTCTTCATCGCCGCCATCCTTCTGGCCTTCGTCTGTCTGAACTGCAGAAAGAAAGGTCCTCAGGGTGAGATGAGGCTTCACACCTCTCCCACTCATGGTCAACGGCGGCCTTAAGTCACACCGCCTGGTTTCCAACGTTTCAAACCACACTCAGGCCAGTTTTCTTTTCTCTTCCTCCAGGGTCTATCCCACAAACGAATGTGTCGGAGGAATGTATTCCGTAAGTCCTCCGCTGGTGGGTTTCAGACATTTTAATATAGTTCAGTAACGGTTTTAACAGCATTTCTCTTCCTTTTCATCAGGTCCAGTGAATTCAGAGTCATCCATCCAAGTAAGTCTCACAATGTCTGTAACTTTGAATTAGTTTGAGGACTAAAACATATCAGAACATGATTCTACAGTCAAGTGTTGAGAATAAAGTCTGTAAAAGTTTTTAAAGATGCTTCTAGTGTTTCCATAGTGTGAGTTTTGATGTTATAGTTTAGAAAACTTCCTCTTTGTTGTCACTAGAAATGAAATGAAAAAGTTTCCTCAGACTTGTCTCCATCAGCTGGTTTGGAGTAAAAAGGTTGATGTGACCAGCAGGTGGCGCTGTAGTCCTGCAGGGATGAAACAAACAGTAGTTTCCTCATGAATAAGGACTCTTGTCTTCTCAGGCCAGCGGACCATCAAGCCCACCCCCCCACACCTGCCGTCACCGATGTGAGTCATTTTTTATCTTTTTAAAACACACAAGGGACGATAAACCCTTAAATTAAGTTTAACTTTGCCTGTCCATGCAGGGAAATTAGACTAATTTACATCGCAGCACGCAGGGAGGGGGCGGGGTTTGTGTGCGACTAATGGTGCGTTCAAGTTGCACATGAATGTAGGAATTTCTGAGCTCAGGGTCAGAATTTAGATTTTACCATTTGAAGGTTGTGTTTTAGTAACTGTTAACTTGAAATAAAAGTGTTTTGTTATTCAGTTCATCAGGGATATGTTTACAGCTGTTTCTGACAAGCAAAATAAAGAGAGAATTTTTTTCTCTTTACGCACAAAACTGAACCGAACCGTGGCCCAAAAACCGAGGACCGTACCGTTGCACCCCGAGTTCACACATTCACCAGAGCTCAGAGTTTCTTTTCTTTAATGAAAACTGGGACAGAAGGAAACGTTCAGGCTTTTATTTACCTGGAAAAGGAATTTCTCCGGTTCACCTTCGTATTTTCTTCATCTGTTAAGTTTTCCTGGAGCTGATCAGAGGCGACAGTCCTACACCCCAGAAGACACCGGTGAGATCCTCGTTCTGCTCAGGCTTAAGCTTTTTATTCTCTATTTCAGACATATTCCAGTTTATCACTTAAACCAGGATGCTGTCCTGCAGCTTTTAGATGTTTCACCTGCTCCAGATCACCTGATTCACCTGATTCACCTGATTCAGATCGATGCCTCATTAGCTGCTTTGTGCAGAACTTAATCTTTTGAAGAGATGCATTTCATCTGAATCAGGCGTGTTGGAGCAGGTGAAACGTCTAAAACCTGCAGGACAGCAGCAGTTTGAGATCTCTGACTGAAACAAATCCAGACAGAATATCACCAGAAATGGATGTTCATAAAGTCTCAGTCTTCAGTTTCAGCTCTTTAAGGAGGTCTCAGACGAACTTTTCTGGGTGGAAATCCTTCATTTCCTTCAGCTGGTTTCTTCCAGAACTGTTTCTCTGTCAGAACCTTCCCTTTTAGTTTGGACTCTAAGTTCAGACCCAACTGACACCATGTTTTCCTCTGCATTAAATGAGTTTCTAATCCTTTCCATTGGTTATTTATCTCCTTTTCTACATGATGAAACTACTGAACGAACTAAATATTTGGATCTTTCGATGTGGAAACCATCTTAACGCCTGACTTCTGTCCTCCAGCGAGTAATCCGAGCTACGAGAACCCAGTCCCCGGTAAGACCTGCCATCTTTCAGCAGCATCTGAAGACATTCCCAAAGAGCAGCTCTGGGTTACAGACTCAGTTTACTTTGAACTGCACATTTCTAAACTAAAGTTTTCAGATAAATATGAATTACTGTAAAATTAGAGCCTCATAATGCAGGATTTCCTGAACTTTGACCCTTTGAAACCATGAAAACATCATATTTGATGTAAAAAAGCAAACTACTGGCTTCTGTTGATAAGTTTCTGTACCACAGACACATTTGTGAAGGTTGAGCTGAGCTTTGCTGTTTCCTGCAGGACCTGAATCCATTGAGAGCGACCCTGAAGACGGATATTTGTACGTTTCCTCGGCCACGCCTGCAGTTTCAGCAGCTGTTATTTAACCAGAATCCAAACTAACCGAGTCTTTGTGCTCTGGTCCCTGCAGAGATGTGCTGCCTGATATCGCTCATCAGCCCCATCTGAGCCGAACCTCGAGCCTCAGTTCAGGTACAGTTTGGAAACACAAACTCGAGCAGGTTTAGGCCTCCTCCAGTTTATGTTCAGTATATGCTGACGATGCACCGTCGTTCAAACAGGTGGACGTTTGAAACTCTGCCTAATATTTATTAACCGCTCGAAGTTTGAGAGTTTTTATGAGAAACAGAGGGAGCTGACACAGCAAAGCAACCCAAACCATAACACTTCCACCGCTGTGCTGCTAAACTTAGCATGTTAGCATGTTAGCATGGTTACTGTGGCCAAAGCCCCTGAACGCTTCGTTTCTTCTCCACGTTCGGTCTGAATCTGCTGCTGACGTCATTTCTCTGATCGTGAAACACCTGAAATGTTCAGAAACTTCAGCAGCTTCAGGTTCAGTCCGTCATGTGCTGCTAAACTTAGCATGTTAGCATGTTAGTGTAACCGATGTTATTAGTTTTTGTTAATTTCACCATAAATCCAGTTTTCTCTTAGTCACATTTTGTTGTTGATTTCAAATTATATATTTGTTGTTGCAATATTTTTTATGGAGAGCTTTTATTTTGTAAATTTAGCTTTTATTGCGCGACCGGTAACTTACTGGTGATGTCACTTCCTGTCAATTCGCGCCGATCTTCTCAGTTGGTATCTGTGATGGCCGAGGAGTGTGAGAGACGGCGAAGTGGCTGTACTGTTGATATATTTGTTTACATACAGACAGAATAAACCACCCCCCCCCCCCCCCCTTTCCTTTCTCCACGACACAACGCAGGGAGGAACACTTTAGCCAGTCACTCCGGCTACATTAGCATGTTAGCATGGTTACTGTGTCCAAAGCCCCTGAACGCTTCGTTTCTTCTCCACGTTCGGTCTGAATCTGCTGCTGACGTCATTTCTTTGATCGTGAAACACCTGAAATGTTCAGAAACTTCAGCAGCTTCAGGTTCAGTCCGTCATGTGCTGCTAAACTTAGCATGTTAGCATGTTAGTGTAACCGATGTTATTAGTTTTTGTTAATTTCACCATAAATCCAGTTTTCTCTTAGTCACATTTTGTTGTTGATTTCAAATTATATATTTGTTGTTGCAATATTTTTTATGGAGAGCTTTTATTTTATTACCAAACCATAACACTTCCACCGCTGTGCTGCTAAACTTAGCATGTTAGCATGTTAGCATGGTTACTGTGGCCAAACCCCCTGAACGCTTCGTTTCTTCTCCACGTTCGGTCTGAATCTGCTGCTGACGTAATTTCTCTGATCTTAGACTGAGCATGTTAGCATGTTAGCATGTTAGTGTAACCGATGTTATTAGTTTTAGCTTCAGGTTCAGTCCGTCATGTGGGAACTGATCCGGTTTCCTTTTTCATCCACAGATGCTCAACACGACTACGAGAACGTTCGTAAGTTTCCCTTTTCGTCCGTCCACCGTTTGTTTTGCTGTTTGCTCGAGTCGATGCTTCATATCGATGTTTTAATTCTTCACTTTCAGCCAAACAAAGTTCAGAATCAGAGTTGTCTTCATTGCCGAGTAAGTTCCACCAAACAAGGCTTTGTGGTCTTCACGGCTCCCTTTGCGCTGTTTGAGGAATTCTCTTCACTTAAAACCAACCTGAAGAACCAGAAAAGTTGTCATGAAGCAGCCGGTTCCGACCAGCTTCCTCAGCTCTTCGTGTTTGACGATGGCTGAACTTTTCTTCTTCTCTCCTCAGGAAGCGGCGAGTATCTGAACGTGGAGCCGCTGCGTGATTTACGTGAGTTTCAGGTCATGTGATCACATCCAGGTGTAACTTTACGGTGATTCTGCTGCAGAGTTCAGGAAAAACACGACATTTCTTCCTGTTTCTTAGTTTTTATCCCATCTCGACACTCATTGATCGGATCTTTCCTCTTTATTTCAAACCCAGGAGGATCGACTCCTGAAATGTCTCAGAGCGACAGCGAGGACTCGGATGGGAACTACGTGAACCAGCCTCCTGTAGGTGAAGTAACTCAGCCCTGAATCAAACCTCCTCTGGTGAAACACGGCGGCTCAGTTTGTGCTGATGTTTGCAGATGATCCACATTCATCCCAGTGCATGATGGGAGGAGCCGACCGCCTCCATCCGTCCGACGTTCCCCCAAAACGAGCTGCAGGATGAAAATGACTCTTTGTGGAGGGCTGAGACTCATTTTTCAGCCGATTCACTGAAACTCCGACAAGGAGCCAATTAGAAAGCTGCAGATTCATGATTAAAAAGTGCCTGATTTCACCCAATCAGAGGAGTGAAACCTGGACAATAAGTCCCATAATAACCATAATAGCTGAATATATGATGGAGTCAATATAAAGATGAATAGAAGAGCAAATCAACTGTGTGGAAATATTAAGAGAAAAATTCTGCAGGAATTTCCATTTTCTTAAGGAATCATATTTACTTATTTTTGCATAAGTTCCTGAAGTTTTTCAACATATTTTTAAGAAATAATTTAGTTTCTATACTTTTATTTTCCGTATCGCTTTTGTTTGTTTTCTATTTGACTCGAGACGCCGACTTTTAGCTGAAAGTTGCACAAAAGTCCACAAAAACATCAGATCGGAACAAACAGAAATTTTAGTTTTATGGGAAAAATTATCGTTCGAGTAAAAACAGAAAAGAACACGAAGAAGAAATGAGTTATAAATTAAAACTACAGTTAAGAAAAATCTAAATGAGCCACAGAAACTTACATTTATATACATGCAAAAATAAATAAATAAATGTGTATATAATCAAAAGTCTTTATATGCAGAGAAATAAATTAACAAATTTATAGATAAATGTTTATCCAGCCATCCATCGTCGGGTCAGAACCAACAAGTCCAGCAGGGAAACCCAGACATCCCTCTCCCCAGCGACCCAGCGTTCCCAGGTCAGGTGGGATATATAATCCCTGCAGTGGGTTCTGGTTCTGACCCGGTTCCTCCTCCCAGGAGGCATCCTAACCAGAGGAACCACCTCAGCTGACTCCTTTCTATGTGGAGGAGCAGCAGCTCTACTCCGAGCTCCTCCCTCCGGATGGTGGAGCTCCTCCCCCTGGATGGTGGAGCCCCTCCCACTGGATGGTGGAGCTCCTCCCCCTGGATGGTGAAGCTCCTCCCCCCGGATGGTGGAGCCCCTCCCACTGGATGGTGGAGCCCCTCCCCCTGGATGGTGAAGCTCCTCCCCCCGGATGGTGGAGCCCCTCCCACTGGATGGTGGAGCTCCTCCCTCCGGATGGTGGAGCCCCTCCCACTGGATGGTGGAGCCCCTCCCACTGGATGGTGGAGCTCCTCCCTCCGGATGGTGGAGCTCCTCCCACTGGATGGTGGAGCTCCTCCCCCTGGATGGTGAAGCTCCTCCCCCCGGATGGTGGAGCCCCTCCCACTGGATGGTGGAGCTCCTCCCCCTGGATGGTGAAGCTCCTCCCCCTGGATGGTGAAGCTCCTCCCCCCGGATGGTGAAGCTCCTCCCCCCGGATGGTGGAGCTCCTCCCCCTATCTCTAAGGCTGAGCCCCTCTCTGAAGGAAACTCATTTCAGCTGCAGCCCGAGTTTCTTCCTCTCGCTCCAACCTGCCGTCCCTCCTGAACACCCTCCGGTTCCCTTCTTAAAAATGGGAAACACCCCCCCCCGGCTGCCGCTCCAGATGTTGACCTCTGTGCCACATTGAGGAGAAAATGTCAGCCAAACCGTCCGGATCCTTCAGCGTTTAGTCGGGTACCAGGAAGCTTTTTAACTACCGTAACAATCTGAGGTGAGAGACGAGTCCCTCCCCCAGGTGCTTAAGCCCCGCCTCCTCAGTGAAGGAGCCTCTGGGTGCTCGAAGGGTCGGGTCAGCAGTTCTCTTAATATTCCCACATAGTCTTTCACTCTTTACATTTCCTGAGTCCTTGACGGTTTCCTTTCTTCATTTTCTTTTGCTGTAAACGTGTTAAAATGCAAACAGGAGCAGTTCAGAGACGATTCAGCAGCTCTTTCACAACTTAAATCCTCTGAAAACTTTGCTTCGGGTCTGATGAACACACGGTAGTTTCCAGAAATGCAGATTAATTCCCCTCGAGCCCGATTCCCCTCCTCTTAATTCCTCTAATCCACACGACAGATCGATGATCATCTTTTTCCTTTAATTATCAAAGTGTTTCCTCTCAATGTGACCAGGACCAACACAGCCTCCCTGTGAAGGTTGGAAACACTAAATTTAAACCGGATTAATCCAGATAACCAGCAACACGAGAAGGAATCAGTTACTTTCAGTCGTTTTGTTAATGTTTCTGCTGCCGTTTTTTAGCTTTACTTTGATTTTACTGACAAATCCTGAGAATGTCTTAATCAAGTCTATTTATGTGTTGTTGCTGATGTCGCCGAGTCTGTCGCCATAGAGATGTTGCTAAGCAACAACGATTAAAATCTAATAAAACCCGAGGCTGTTTGGGGCTTTTCTTTGTTTTGGCATCATCTTCATCACTCGTTTCACTCTTCGTCACAGATGACAGAAGCAGATTTGATTGTTTTGCTTCTTCTTTCCTGGAGTTTGAAGTCGTCCCGACAGCTGGAAGCAGAAGAGGAGAACTTCTTTCTGACTCCTGATCGCTGGTGGGATGGATTTAAAAGCTTGGACTTGTTATGTCTGACCATGAAGCTTCTCCTGATCAGCTGATCACGGTTCTATCAGCTGTAGTGGAGGTGCTGGTTTTCTCTGATAATCCAGTGGTTTTAACACCAGGATTATTCTGATAGAAGATCTTAGAGGAGCACATCTGTTACCTGCTTCTCATCTGTTTTATGTTTCTATTTGTTTTTATCTGTTTTCTCTGTTTCTGTTTTATCTGTTTTGTTTCTATCTGTGTTTTATGTTTGTTTTATCTATTTTATGTTTCTGATTCTATCTGTTTTATCTGTTTCTATCTGTTTCTAATGTGTTATGTTTCTGTTTTCTCTTTGTTTTATCTGTTTTATGTTTCTATTTTATCTGTTTTATGTTTCTGTTTTATCTGTTTCTATCTGTTTCTGTTTGTTTTATCTGTTTCTGTGTTTTATGTTTGTTTTATCTATTTTATCTGTTTCTGTTTCTATCTGTTTTATCTGTTTCTATCTGTTTGTTTTATCTATTTTATCTGTTTTATCTGTTTTATCTATTTTATCTGTTTGTTTTATCTGTTTCTGAGTGTTTTCGCCTGCTTGAGTCCACATAAAGACTCCAGACTGCGTGTTCTGTTGGTATCAAAGTGCAGATGAAGCTGAGAACAGCCTCCAGCTGCAGAGTGAATCAGTTTTCAGGCGTCTGCTGAACGAAGAAGACGCTCAGACGGGAATCCGGTGTTTTTTTAAGTGTTTTTATTATTAATGTGCTGGTTTTTGTTTGAGAAAAGACAGAAAAGGGACGGGGAGAAAAACAATGATTCCACTGCTCTCGCTCTGAAAGTTTCCACCATTTTTCCACCGTCTTCAGTCCAGCTTCGTGGAAAACAGTCTGTATGTAAAAAAGTCCAAAAGCGCTCGACTCCAACTCCTCGCGAGCTGAAGTCGTCTGTGGGCGTCTCTAAAAGATGGGGATAAAAACGAGGACGTGTTAGTTAGATGTCAGGAGGCGGGAATGCTGGGCGGCGCTGCTGGGCGGCGCTGCTGGGCGGCGCTCCTGGGCGGCGCTCCTGAGCGGCGCTCCTGAGCGGCCCTCCTGAGCGGCGCCTCAGTTGGCAGACGGGTGGAAGGCCAGCTGCTGGGAGTGGTGAGCCTGAACCTGCATAGCTGGAGCACAGAAAACAGACAGAAGCACAGGGTTAGGAGCTGCCTTCAGAGGCGTTTCTGCACCACTGCAGCGGGCTCAGTGTGGTGCACGTGACGTGCACGTGTCGTGCACGTGTCGTGCACGTGTCTCAGCTTGGTTTCACGCCTTTAGGAGGACTCTCTGACCCGTTTTACTGCAGGAGTCGGTCCGTTAAAGTCGGCTTTATTCAGAATCAGCTCAGATGCACACATGAAATGAAACTGTGTCACACAAACCGACTGAATGCTGTCGTGCACGTGCACGTGCACACGCACGCTTTCAGATGAACTGTATGTGTGAAAGCTTTTCAGCAGTTTACTGTGTGTATCTGAGCTAGCTGACGGCTAACGGCTCCACATTAAAGGGGAACTCCGGTGTTTTTAAACCTTATTTCTGATAAAGATAAAGACAGATTTAAAGGATTTGGCTCCAGGACGGTTCACTTCTGTTACTTTTTGTGTTTTTTCTCAGAAACAGGGTGAAATAACAGCTGTTTAAGGGGAACTCCGGTATTTTTAAACCTTATTTCTGCATGAAATACGTTCATCTGCTCACCGAGAACAGTTTGGTGAAAGTCGGCGTCCTTCAGAAGATATTTAGATAACTGGAGATCCATATAACGGAGAGAACGGGGCTTAGAGGATGCAGCCTCTAAATAAGGCATTATCTGTCTTTATTTCACCAATACTTTAAGAAGAATGAATGAATGAACGTGTGCTATAGCTCTGTTAGCTCATAGCTGCTGTTAGCTCATAGCTCTGTTAGCTCATAGCTCTGTTAGCTCATAGCTCTGTTAGCTCATAGCTGCTGTTAGCTCATAGCTCTGTTAGCTCATAGCTCTGTTAGCTCATAGCTCTGTTAGCTCATAGCTGCTGTTCTGTGGCTACTTGCAGCTAAAGGAGAGCTAACGGAGGGATTTCTACACAGGCACTCTACTGGGCCCACTTCATCCACACGCCCCCCTGCAGCACAGCTTATTCACTCCGTGCTCTGTGACAGTCGGCTAACTTCACACAGAGTTTGCTGCTGTGACCCTGAAGCAGTCATACATGTCGAGGAACTGGTCCCAGTAGAAGTGTCACAGAGCTGGTTTAGGCTAAAGTCCGGCTAAGTTCGGTGCTCGATGAGCGGCGCAGCAGGACTGTTTCTTTGTATTTCTTTGTATTTCTGTAGTTTTATTTCTGGGTATTTCTGTGGTTTTATTTCTGTGGTTTTATTTCTGTGGTTTTATTTCTGTGGTTTTATTTCTGTGGTTTTATTTCTGTGGTTTTATTTCTGTGGTTTTATTTCTGTGGTTTTATTTCTCTATTTCTTTGTATTTCTGTGCATTTCTATGGTTTTATTTCTGTGGTTTTATTTCTGTGGTTTTATTTCTGTGGTTTTACTCCAAACTTCATCACGCAGCGGGTCCACACTGAGATGAACTGGATTACAGCTACAGTTGGATTATTCTCCTTATCTGAGCAGTGATGTGGTTGAACATGTGGACACAGCAGCTGTTTCTGGGTGTGGCTTCAGTACTGAGTGCAGCCTGAGCTCGACCGGCGTCCTTGGACTGGTTCTGGTTCTGTTAAACCGGTTAAAATGAATCTTTTCACTTTTCTCTGCCATAGTTTCTGTTAAACCTTCGTTTCCTAGACTTCTGATGAAATAATGTGAGTTTTAGCTCAGATTATACTCTGATTTTCCTTTTCACCTTGAGGCGGGCCGATGTAGAAGTGCTGTGGCGCCCCCTGCTGGGGCGGAGGGCCGTGTTGGGGGTTGGAGGCGCCGCCCTGCTGCGGCGGGGCGTAGTGCAGCATGACGGGCTGCGGGCCGTGTCCGGCGGCGTGGTGCGGTCCTGAAACGCCTCCTGGGATCTGTGGAGAAGACACAGGTCACAGGTCAGCTGTTTCTGAGGCGTCTCAGACGGACTGACGAGGCGCCGAAGAGTCAGAAACTGTTCTGAAAGGCGACATAAAAGACCTTAAACAGGTGGAAATGAGCAGCAGGTAAAAGGAGAACATTTCTGGGACTTTAACTCTGGTGGAAGCCGGTTGTAGCAGGGCGGCCATCTTGGCTTTGCCCTTATAAGGACCAGCAGCTGATCCGTTGCTATGGAGACAGCTGTGTGTCATAGCAGAGGAGCACAGGGGGACCTTGGTGTTTTACTCAAACAGACAGTCGCTGTTTGAAGACTACGAGTCATATCTGAAATATTGTTGAGCTGTGAGCATCAGGAGGGACGACAGAAGCCATCGGTGTCATTTTTATTCTGCTCTCATGTACGGTATTTTTAAAAAAAGCTTTAAAATCAGCCTCACATGAGGCGGCCTGAATGGTCGCTCTCTGCACTCAGAGGTGATTTAGGAGAAAACCGTGAGGCCGAGCACAATGATGCTGGCTTTGGGTGAAAGAGGACAGGAAGACCTACGTTCTGCAGTATAATCTATAAGGTGCAGCAGACATGTTGGATGTGAGAGGAGTTTGTTTGAGTGATTTTGGGATTAATTTGGAGCTAACCCTAAAACAGAGTGAGAGGAGTTCTGAATCTTCCTAAAACTTAAACTGCTGTTGTGTCAAAGCTATAAATTATATAAAACAAACCCTTGAGTTCAGTTAAAGTTGAGTCTTTGCTGTCCTGTTTAAACTTTGAATGATGTCTCTGTGATGCTGTATGGCCGAGTTATTGGGCTGCTTTTGGCCATTATTCATGCATTTAATGCATTTCCAGTGGGCCGAAGTTCACAGGTTTTCTCAGTTTTCTGCAAAGCTGTTCGAGTAATGAGAGAAAAATACAGTCATGCCCTTCCTGATGGGTGGACAGGTGGGATATGCTTTTTATCCGCTTTATCTGGTGCTGAAAGTAGTTGTGGAAGTGGGAGAATAATCAGTAGGAACAGGATCCTTGATGCTTTATAAGTAATGTTCATGTTGCTGCAGTTTAAAGAACAGAAGAAGAAGAAGAAAAGGAGAATATTTGTATTAAATGAGAGACAATAAGCATGAAATGTTCCCTCAAACTTTGGGCAGAGATGGGACTGTTTAACCTGCCATAAAAGCTCCGAAACACAGATCAACAAAGTCTTTCTGTGTTTCCAGAACAAGATTCAGTCACCGTGGCAACCGGTGAGTCGGCAGGTGCTTCTCCGGCCGTTCGAAGTGTGTCTGATTCGAAGGTCTGATGATAATTCACGGGTTCTTTCTCTCAGCTGATTGGCTGCAGCTGACGAGTCTTTATGGGTCGTTTTATTTGGAGAAAGAAGAATCAGAAGTGATGTGAAGCTTTTAATTTGAGCTGTTGGGCTGGGAGCTGAGGAGGAGGTGAACACGTTAAACGGCTTACATACGACGGGGGAGACGGGTGAGAGCAGGGGAGACGGGGGAGACGGGGGAGAGCAGGGGAGACGGGTGAGAGCAGGGGAGACAGGTGAGACGGGTGAGAACAGGGGAGACGGGTGAGACGGGTGAGACAGGTGAGTCACAGTAACGATGCAGCAGGGAAGGTTTACCTGCGTCAGGTGGCTGATGGAGGTGAAGCCGTGGGGCAGGGGCTGGTGGGGCAGGCCGTAGCCCTGCATGGTGAAGGAGGCCTGCGGCGAGCTGTGGCCCGGCTGCAGGTTGGGGGGGGTGGGGGCCGACAGCCCGGCCGAGTGGAACATGGACTGAGGCTGCGGGCCGCCCTGAGCCGCCTGCAGGGAACAAACAAAGCTCATCAGGACCCAGCAGAGGCAGGCGGACGATCAGCTGATGCTGCGCCGGCGGCACCCACCTGAGCGTGTCCCGGGCTGGGGGCCGAGTGCTGGGGCTGCGGCTGGGTCCCGGTGGGGGTGCTGGAGGGCTGAGGGTGGTGCATGGGGCCCGTGTGATGAGAGAAGGACTGAGCTGCAGAGGCACACAGCAGAGTGAGGGCGTGGCAGGCACCTGTGATGTCATCAGTTAGAGCAGTTTCTGATTGGTTAGAGTTAAACCCTGTTCAGGGCCACCGAACCCTGACAGTACCGCCTCCTTAAAGCTCGTAAAACTCACCTGGGACCACATAAAACACCTCAGATCCTCCCTGGCTAACCGCTAACATCCACCCAAAGCTAACAGAGCAGCTTCTCCACTCATTACCTGAGTCCTCTGGACTCTGGAAGACGGATTAGCTTCTGATTGTGAGACTTTAGCAGGTAAACAGAGGAGCTCAGTGACTCAGTTGATGGGACAACATGCCCTTTACTTCCTGCTGTGACCTCTGACCTCAGTTCACAGAGGAACCATACTTACCATACATGGCCTGACCTTCAGCCTGGCTGGGGTACTGGGGGCCCGGGGGGCCCATGGCCTGATGAGGGGCCCCAGATGTCAGCATCCTCGCGCCCCCTTGAAGCATCGAGTAAACTGCCTGCAAACACAAAGTTTCCACAGGTTCAGGAACTCGTTGCAGAAGTTAAACTTTATCAGGATCAATAAGCTGGAAAGCTCCCGATCAGAACTCTGCTGACCTGTCCGTGGTAGTGAGGCGGCATGGCCTGGATCACCTGACCGTACTGCAGGTAGGACTGGGGGTACGGCGAGGCCACCAGGGGGGGTCCAGCTGCCGAGGCTGCAGCTGAGAGCATCGGGGACCCGGAGGAGGCGTGATGGTCGGGGCGCTGACCCACAACCGGGCCTAAAACAGCAGGAAGACACTCTATCATCAGCTCTGCTTTCAGGGCCTACAGACGACATCACTGCTGTGACATCACCGCTGTGACATCACCGCTGTGACATCACTGCTGTGACATCACTGCACCCCGCCTTCTCTTAAGGTTCCTAAAAACTGTCTGACGCTGAAACTGAATCAGTCCTTCATGCAGCAACTGATTCAGATTTAAAAATGAGTCAAAGTTAGAAATGAGGATTTTTAGCTTTTAGAAAACAAGGAAATCAGTTAGTACTTTTTGTTTTTAAGACCTGAAAAAGAACTAAATCACTAATGTTCAGGAACTCTGTTGGACAGAGAGAACAGTGTTCTGACTGATACTTTTACACGAGTAAAAACCCGTAAAAAAACCCAGAAAAAACATGTAATAATGACAGAAAAACACGTAAAAACCGAAAAAAGACACGTAAAAAAAGAGAAAAACAGAAAAACAGAAAAACACGTAATAATGATAGAAAAACACGTGAAAAAAAGAGAGACAAAAAACAGAAAAACACGTAATAATGACAAAACACGTAAAAAAAAACAGAAAAAACACGTAATAATGACAGAAAAAGACGTAAAAAACGAAAAAAACACGTAAAAAAAAGAGAAAAACACGTAATGACAGAAAAACACGTAAAAAAACCCAGAAAAACGTGCAATAATGACAGAAAAACAGAAAAAACACGGAAAAGAGAAACAAAAAAAACACGGAAAACACAGAAAAAAGCTGTTTTTCAGTGTTTTCTGATTATTGTGCGTTTTGTCGTGTATTCGGTGGAATAAAGTTTCCCAGGATTTGCAGATCACTGGAATCAGTTTTTCTAGGTTTGACACGGTGTCAGGCGTGTGTGAAATGACGTGCATGTGAGGAGCGCATGTGAGGAGCGCATGTGAGGAGCGCATGTGAGGAGCGCATGTGAGGAGCGCATGTGAGGAGCGTGTACCTTTGGGTCGGGGGTATTTGCCCTGGTTGACGGCGGACATGGTGTACTGATACACCTGAGGAGGCTGAGGAGGAGAAGAACGCGTTAACATCAGCTGCGACTCGCTCTGTGGGCGCCGACACCGAGACGCTCGGCGCCGCCGACACCGAGACGCTCGGCGCCGCCGACACCGAGACGCTCGGCGCCGCCGACACCGAGACGCTCGGCGCCGCCGACACCGAGACGCTCGGCGCCGCCGACACCGAGACGCTCGGCGCCGCCGACACTGAGACGCTCACCTGGATGGAGTGTCCCTGGATGTGGATCGGCGACATGTAGGACAGGTAGTGTCCCGACGGGCCGCTGTAGATGGCGCCCCCTCCTGGCTGACCCGGAGGCTGGAGGACCACAGAGGGGCTGGGCGGCGCCGGGCGGGGGGGCGTGGGGCCTGCCGCAGGTTTCTGTCACACCGGGGGGAAACGGGGTGAAACGGCGCTCAGCTGACCTGACTGCATGCTTTGTACCGTGTGTGGCGGCGGAACTCACCGGCGCCGCGCTCGCTTTAATCGGGAGGAACTCTTTAGCGTTTGGATTCAGCGTCGAGTTTTTCCTGGAGAGGAAAACAGAATTAAACCACCAGCAGAATCCCAGCATCAGCTGCTCGGGTCTTCGGTCGTTACTCACACGGCAGCGTCTGCCGCCTCGCCGCCCTCTGGACACGCCCCCTCCCCGCTGCTGGGCGGCGCCGGCGAGGTGGCGCCGGCCTGCGGCCCCTCTGGCGCCGAGCCGCCGGGTGGAGCTGCCGGCGTGGAGGTGGGAGGAGCCGCCTCGGCGGCGGGATGCAGATCTTTGACAGAAGCGGCAGCGGCTTTGGGTGGACCGGAGGAGGAAGGCGAGGAGGCGGAGTCAGGCGGGCCGGAGGACTCTGGAGGCGGATCTGCAGACGGCGTGCTCGCTGTGGGAGAAGCGCTGGGCTGCAGCTGACACACAGACGGGAAGAAAGGTGAGAGGCGAGCTGGGATGGATCCTCAGCTCAGAGCGCCAGGCAGCGATCGATCAGCTGAATAAACCGATCGATCTGAACGTTTCCGATCGACCTGAAGGTTTCAGATCGACCTGAAGGTTTCAGATCGACCTGAAGGTTTCAGATCAATCTGAAGGTTTCCGATCGACCTGAAGGTTTCCGATCGACCTGAAGGTTTCAGATCGACCTGAAGGTTTCAGATCAATCTGAAGGTTTCAGATCAATCTGAAGGTTTCCGATCGACCTGAAGGTTTCCGATCGATCTGAAGGTTTCAGATCGACCTGAACGTTTCCGATCGACCTGAAGGTTTCCGATCGACCTGAAGGTTTCCGATCGACCTGAAGGTTTCAGATCGATCTGAAGGTTTCAGATCGACCCGAAGGTTTCAGATCGATCTGAAGGTTTCAGATCGACCCGAAGGTTTCCGATCGACCCGAAGGTTTCAGATCGACCCGAAGGTTTCCGATCGACCCGAAGGTTTCCGATCGACCCGAAGGTTTCAGATCAATCTGAAAGTTTCCGATCAACTTGAAGGTTTCAGATCAATCTGAAAGTTTCCGATCGATCTGAAGGTTTCCGATCGATCTGAAGGTTTCGGATCAATCTGATCTACGACTGATTTTCAGGGTTATTCTCAGAGCTTTTCTTGTCTCTACAGAAGCTTTAAAGAACTCCAGATAAGTTAGCCGTTAGCGTTAGCCGCAGTTTAAACTGATCAATCATGACTTTTTTTAATGGAAAATCAATCTGAACACATTTCCAAAACCTGTCCTTACTTTTCCAGGCCTGGAAAACAACAAAATCTAAAACCCAACGACACCTCCAGGTGTTCCAGTAAACTACATTATTAATTCTGCTTCCTCATGATGCAACGAACCAATCAAATACCGGCAAATTCAGGATATCTTTCTACTTTTAAACCTGTGTTAAACATTAGAATCACATGTTATTAGGCTAAAAACGCCCTGAAAAGGTGCTTTTTGGCTCTTTTAGCCCCAGCTGTGACTCCACCCGGCCGAACTGTAACAAACAGCAACAAACCCTGGTTTTAAACCTTTTAAACCTGTGTTAACCATTAATATCACATGTTATTAGGCTAAAAACGGCCTGAAAAGGTGCTTTTTGGCTCTTTTAGTCCCAGCTGTGACTCCACCCGGCCGAACTGTAACAAACAGCAACAAACCCTGGTTTTAAACCTTTTAAACCTGTGTTAACCATTAATATCACGTGTTATTAGGCTAAAAACGCCCTGAAAAGGTGCTTTTTGGCTCTTTTAGCCCCAGCTGTGACTCCACCCGGCCGAACTGTAACAAACAGCAACAAACCCTGGTTTTAAACCTTTTAAACCTGTGTTAAACATTAGAATCACGTGTTATTAGGCTAAAAACGGCCTGAAAAGGTGCTTTTTGGCTCTTTTAGTCCCAGCTGTGACTCCACCCGGCCGAACTGTAACAAACAGCAACAAACCCTGGTTTTAAACCTTTTAAACCTGTGTTAACCATTAATATCACGTGTTATTAGGCTAAAAACGCCCTGAAAAGGTGCTTTTTGGCTCTTTTAGCCCCAGCTGTGACTCCACCCGGCCGAACTGTAACAAACAGCAACAAACCCTGGTTTTAAACCTTTTAAACCTGTGTTAACCATTAGAATCACATGTTATTAGGCTAAAAACGGCCTGAAAAGGTGCTTTTTGGCTATTTTAGTCCCAGCTGTGACTCCACCCGGCCGAACTGTAACAAACAGCAACAAACCCTGGTTTTAAACCTTTTAAACCTGTGTTAACCATTAGAATCACATGTTATTAGGCTAAAAACGGCCTGAAAAGGTGCTTTTTGGCTATTTTAGCCCCAGCTCTGACTCCACCCGGCCGAACTGTAACAAACAGCAACAAACCCTGGTTTTAAACCTTTTAAACCTGTGTTAACCATTAGAATCACATGTTATTAGGCTAAAAACGCCCTGAAAAGGTGCTTTTTGGCTCTTTTAGCCCCAGCTGTGACTCCACCCGGCCGAACTGTAACAAACAGCAACAAACCCTGGTTTTAAACCTTTTAAACCTGTGTTAACCATTAGAATCACATGTTATTAGGCTAAAAACGCCCTGAAAAGGTGCTTTTTGGCTCTTTTAGTCCCAGCTGTGACTCCACCCGGCTGAACTGTAACAAACAGCAACAAACCCTGGTTTTAAACCTTTTAAACCTGTGTTAACCATTAATATCACATGTTATTAGGCTAAAAACGCCCTGAAAAGGTGCTTTTTGGCTATTTTAGTCCCAGCTGTGACTCCACCCGGCCGAACTGTAACAAACAGCAACAAACCCTGGTTTTAAACCTTTTAAACCTGTGTTAACCATTAGAATCACATGTTATTAGGCTAAAAACGGCCTGAAAAGGTGCTTTTTGGCTATTTTAGCCCCAGCTCTGACTCCACCCGGCCGAACTGTAACAAACAGCAACAAACCCTGGTTTTAAACCTTTTAAACCTGTGTTAAACATTAGAATCACGTGTTATTAGGCTAAAAACGCCCTGAAAAGGTGCTTTTTGGCTCTTTTAGCCCCAGCTGTGACTCCACCCGGCCGAACCCCCCCGCAGCCTCACCCTGAACTCTTTGCCGAACTTGCGGAGCTCCTCCAGCTGGGCTCTCTGCTGCACCGACGGAGCTGTTGGGAGGAGAGGATCAGCGGCTTCAGAGACCAACAGCTGTACAGATGCTGGAGCGACAGCCACAGAGAGCCTCTTACCTTTGCTGCTCTTCCCCTCCGGCGGACCCGACTGACTCTCTGTTCGCTCTTTAGCGGCTGAGCTCAGGATTTCGTTCACTGCAGGAAGACGAGGAGGTTAAAGGTCAAATCACGAGTGTTTCAGATCAGATCTACAGGAAATCAGAGCTTCTGGACAGGAAAAATTGACTTTATCTCAACCGATCCAACCCGAGGACGAGCTACAGCGTTTCTTTTGACCTTTTCTCGTCCTCTGGATGAACCACATCAGATGATCTTTGACATTTTTCAGGTTTTTAAACTGAATAAACTGTAAAAAGTCAAATAAAACTTCCAGAAAAGCAGTTTTTCTGTCTAAAAATTAAGTCTCACCATCAATGGGGAAGAGCGGGGTGGGACCAGAAGGCTTGATGGTGGTGGTTGCCGTGGTGACAGCAGAAGGGGAGGAGTCCAGGTAAGCGGGGCCAGCATCTGGGGGAGGGGCTTCTGTTTTCTGAGGTCGTGACCCTGGAGGGGGGAGGGATAAACTTTAGCTCCACAGCAGGCGGAGGACGGGTTGGAAAAGACTTTCGTGACTCGCTTTGCAGTTACGTTAGCCTGCGAGCATCGCTAGCCTGCGAGCATCGTTAGCCTGCGAGCATCGTTAGCCTGCGAGCATCGTTAGCCCTTTGAGCATCGTTAGCCTGTGAGCATCGTTAGCCTGCGAGCATCCTTAGCGCTCGAGCATCGTTAGCCTGCGAGCATCGTTAGCCTGTGAGCATCCTTAGCGCTCGAGCATCGTTAGCCTGTGAGCATCGTTAGCTTGCGAGCATCGTTAGCCTGCGAGCATCGTTAGCCCTTTGAGCATCGTTAGCCTGTGAGCATCCTTAGCGCTCGAGCATCGTTAGCCTGCGAGCATCGTTAGCCTGTGAGCATCGTTAGCTTGTGAGCATCGTTAGCCTGCGAGCATCGTTAGCCTGCGAGCATCGTTAGCCTGCGAGCATCGTTAGCCTGCGAGCATCCTTAGCGCTCGAGCATCGTTAGCCTGCGAGCATCGTTAGCCTGTGAGCATCCTTAGCGCTCGAGCACCGTTAACCTGAGAGCATCGTTAGCTTGTGAGCATCGTTAGCATTCGAGCTTCGTTAGCGTGTGAGCATCGTTAGCCTGTGAGCTTCGTTAGCCTGTGAGCTTCGTTAGCCTGTGAGCTTCGTTAGCCTGTGAGATTCGTTAGCCTGTGAGATTCGTTAGCCTGTGAGCATCGTTAGCATTCGAGCATCGTACCTGCAGAGGAAGCCTGAGGGTTTGGGGTGCGCAGCGTTCTGTTACTCGGGAGTCTCTGCGATTTCGGAGACATTCTGGATGAAACTGAAAAAGAAATCAATATTAATCCGGCTGATCAGCAGCTGGACCTGAAAGGCTGAATACAGCACATGGCTCCCTCTGGGCCATGTGGTCCAGAACAGCGTTTCCTCAGCGTAATAAACTCAGAACACAGATTAATTTCCCTCCGATTCAAGCTTAATTCTGGTTCTGGTGCCAGCACAGCCCTGCTTTTGGTGCTGAAACAGAAAGAACTGGTTCTCAGTTGGATTCTGGCTTCCAACCAGAACTGGAGCCCAACCCGTGGAGTCGCAGGCTGCTTTAACGCCGCTAACTTACCTCCATTCACAGAGCGAGTGTCGGCCGGCGCCGCGGCGTGCGGCAGAGACTGTGGGGGCGCGTGATTGGTGCAGGGCGGGCTGCTGGCGGAGGGCGGGCTGCTCTGCGGTTGGTGGGGAGAGTAGGCGGTCCTGGCGGACATCGGGCTGCTCCTGTCAGACGGCGGTTTGGGGGACGGGGAGCTGGGCGGCGGGTGCCTGGAGGCAGCCGGCGCCGCGGTCCGACCGGAGGCTCCGCCCCTGACGACCTCTCGGGTCCTCTGGGGCGGCGCGTATTTACCTTCCCTGGAAAACAGCAGCGAGACGGGTTAAACTGAGCTCTGCTCCATCCGTTTTCAGCTGAAACTCAGACCAAAAACCGCCCTGAAGCTATTTAACCGGTTCTCAGGTGACTGGTACCTGCTGCTGAACCCGGGGCTGCCCTTTTCCTCCCGCTCACGCACCACCGAGCTGTATTTGTCCTCCTCGCTTCGCCCCTCTTCGTTCTCCAGGGAGACGCGGCGGCGGTACTGCAGGCTGCTCTCGATCTCGTTGGCCAGCCGAGCCGCTCGCGCCTCGCGCTGCCGGTAAACCTCGGAGTTCCCCCTCTCCAGGGGCACGCTGGGACACAAAACCCAACAGAACCCCGTGAAGCGAGCCGTTTAACGGGAAAACAGCGTCAAATTCATTCGAAAAGCCTTAAAAACAACAGAAACACAGCTTCTAACGGACTTTGAGTGGTTTTATTCTCACAGATTAGAGCCTTAAAGTGAACGTTTGCTGCTGAAATAAGAAAATTTTTGGATTTATCAGGAGAAATGTTCTTATAAACCGAGATTTAATCAGATCTGTGGAACAAACTACCTGCTGATCCGAAACATTCCTGCTTTCCCGAGCCGACAGTTAACAGCTAAAAGCATCAGAACCGTCACAAATAGGCCAAAAGTGACGGAGAAACAGTAAAATTACAGTGAAATGAGTCATTTTCTAAGGGATGTTCTTCTTAAATCAGGACAATACAGACGAGTTTATGGCTGCATCCTGCTGGAAATATAAAAATAATATAAATATGAAGAAGAAATCGGATCCAAGTGAGTTCACGATTAACTGAAAGTCTCATTTATGTGATAGAAATAAGCTAAAAACTAGAATAAAGTGTGACAGTCTCATTAATGGCTGTTCAGATATCAGCAAACAGGAGAAACCTGAAGAAGAAACTGGTTCCTCTGACAGTTCAGATCATCAGGAAAAAACAACCTTTTGCATTAAAACCTAAAATTAGGAGAAATAAAGCAGGTTCAGATGACTTTGAATACATTTAGTGAACTAAGAGTCGCGTTTTTCTGGGTGAAATCAGCTCATTTTGCTGGAAAAGTCTTTCTAAAAGTCTGAATAGCAGCAGAAATAATAATAAAAAGCTCATTTATTGCAGAATAACTTTTAAAAACAGCAGAAAAGTATCCGTCCAGCTTCAGTTTCCTCTTTAATTTGGACGAAACAAAGACTCTTCTGAGCTGAAAGAGCAGCTTACGTGTAGGAGGAGAGGTTCGAGTCGTAGGTGGACTTCACGCCGTACGTCTCCTCGTTGAACTTGAACATCTCGTTGGCGTCCCATCCGTTAGACTGACGGGGAAAATCAGGAGGAAATTAACCTTTGACCTTTAAACTCAAAGCAGAACTTCACACGTTCAATTTTGCTCGAGTTTTAATCTCTTAACGCTCTGAAAAACAACAGGAAAGTCATCCGGGCCGCCGCAGACCAGCTGACTGCGTGATGACATCACCAGCGGTGACTCAGGCCTGTGATGACATCACCAGCGGTGACTCAGGCCTGTGATGACATCACAAGCGTGTGATGACATCACCAGCGGTGACTCAGGCCTGTGATGACATCACAAGCGTGTGATGACATCACCAGCGGTGACTCAGGCTTGTGATGACATCACCAGCCGTGACTCAGGCCTGTGATGACATCACCAGCCGTGACTCAGGCCTGTGATGACATCACCAGCGGTGACTCAGGCATGTGATGACATCACAAGCGTGTGATGACATCACCAGCGGTGACTCAGGCCTGTGATGACATCACCAGCGTGTGACTCAGGCCTGTGATGACATCACCAGCGTGTGACTGACAACAAGCAGCAGAGACAGAATCTATCTTCTGATAAAAACGGGTGAAAGCGGCGCTCGGACAGACCAGCGATGGCGTTCACCTTCAGTTCTCTGGAAGGTTGTTCTATCAGGAAGCTAAAAAACTCACTGCGTCCGACTCCAGATCGAAGTTTTCCTCGTTTCCGTCTCCGTCCCACCGCTGCAGCACCTTCTCGCGGTGCTCGCCGTTCAGCCGTGACGAGCCGATGGCGGTGTCGGTGAAGGCGTCTGCGGAAAGAAGGAAAATCCGCCTCAGTCAGACACAGCAAACAAAGCGCTGCCCGGTGGAAACGGTCCCTGCGTCTAACCTCCTGATTCTGCCCCGATAACAACGTTTTAATCAGAAACAAACACAGAAACACTTAAAGTCAGATAAATCATTAAAATACGGTGAGTTCACTAAGTAAGTGATCTGAAACTGAAGTAAATACAGGAACAGAGACAGAAATTAGATGTTTTCTTATTGAAATAAAGTAAATTAACGTTAATATGAGCCGAAATTAATAAAGTTCCAAATCAAAGCATTTTATTTCATCCTTTATTTAATTTTAGCTTCATATGTTGCTTTGGCAGCGTCAGTCCTCCGCTACTCTGTGGGAGGAGCCTGTGGGAGGGGCCTGTGGGAGGGGCCTGTGGGAGGAGCCTGTGGGAGGGGCCTGTGGGAGGAGCCTGTGGGAGGGGCCTGTGGGAGGAGCCTGTGGGAGGGGCCTGTGGGAGGAGCCTGTGGGAGGGGCCTGTGGGAGGGGCCTGTGGGAGGAGCCTGTGGGAGGGGCCTGTGGGAGGAGCCTGTGGGAGGGGCCTGTTTACCTCTGACTGCGAAGCTCAAATCGACGTCTCTGCAGGTCATGGTGACGAGGTCAGCGGGGCTGAAGATCATCGTGTCGGTGATGTCTTCGATCTTTGGAGGCGAGGACTGTCCTCCACCTTCTCCTCCACCTCCGCCTCCGTCACTCCGTTTGTGAACGGCGTCCACAGCGAGCTCACACTGGAAACCAGAGAACACGCAGCGCGTCTTATCTGATGTCACGTTCCAGCTCTGCAGCTTCACATCTCATTAAGCATGTTTTTATCTTTTATTTCTTCCCAGCAGGAAGAAACAAAGCTGGATAAAACCTGATAAAACTCAATAAAACCTGATAAAAACCGGATACAACCTGATAAAAAACAGATAAAACTGGATAAAACCTGATAAAACTGGATTAAAGCTGATAAAACTGGATTAAAGCTGATAAAACCTGACAAAAACCGGATAAAGCTGATTAAAGCTGATAAAACTGGATTAAAGCTGATAAAACCTGACAAAAACCGGATAAAACTGGATTAAAGCTGATAAAACTGGATTAAAGCTGATAAAACCTGATAAAACTGGATTAAAGCTGATAAAACAACGGATAAAACCTGATTTAAAGCTGATAAAACCTGATAAAACTGGATTAAAGCTGATAAAACCTGATAAAACTGGATTAAAGCTGATAAAAACCTGATAAAACTGGATTAAAGCTGATAAAACCTGATAAAACTGGATTAAAGCTGATAAAACCTGATAAAACTGGATTAAAGCTGATAAAACCTGATAAAACTGGATTAAAGCTGATAAAACCTGATAAAACTGGATTAAACCTGATAAAACTGGATTAAAGCTGATAAAACCTGACAGTTCCCTCCTAAAAGCAACATTTCTTCCAACCCTTTCTTTGCCATCTTCTGTTCAACGTGCCTCAGGTTGTATCTGGAAGGACTGAACGGGTTAAACGAGCAGTTTGGAGGATTTCTGCGGACATCGGCTGTTAAACTTTACCTGTGAGCTCAGCGTCTTGAAGATCCCTTCGTACGCGGCGCCATTTTTCACTCTGACGTCGCAGGTGGAGCCCTGGAAGCAGCAGGGAGGAGTTTTCAGTGTGTTTGTGGTGTTCAGGTCCAAACTAAATCAGCTGTACTCACCACCACCGCTGTGAGGAAGTGGAGCATTCGGGCATTGTTGTAGACGCCGTCAAAAACCTGCAAATCCAGAGAATTTGGGATGTTTAAAGACCGGTTCAGACCGTCTGTAATGACATTAAATTCAATCCAGTCAAACTTTTACTTGACTTCTGACTATAAAACAGGTTTCTGCCTTCTTTCACCTTCGTAATGTCGTTAAAATCAGGAACATCCAGAGAAACTGCTCCATGCATCTGTTCCTTCAGGACTGAACTACTGTAATTCTTTATTATTGTTCTGTCCCACAGATTCTCTGAAAAGCCTCCAGCTGATCCAGAACCCTGCAGCCAGAGTTCTGATGAGATCTAAGCAGAATGGGAGGCAGAGCCTTCAGTTATCAGGCCCCTAAAAGCAGAGTGGGAGGCAGAGCCTTCAGTTATCAGGCCCCTAAAAGCAGAACGGGAGGCAGAGCCTTCAGTTATCAGGCCCCTAAAAGCAGAACGGGAGGCAGAGCCTTCAGTTATCAGGCCCCTAAAAGCAGAACGGGAGGCAGAGCCTTCAGTTATCAGGCCCCTAAAAGCAGAATGGGAGGCAGAGCCTTCAGTTATCAGGCCCCTAAAAGCAGAACGGGAGGCAGAGCCTTCAGTTATCAGGCCCCTAAAAGCAGAATGGGAGGCAGAGCCTTCAGTTATCAGGCCCCTAAAAGCAGAATGGGAGGCAGAGCCTTCAGTTATCAGGCCCCTAAAAGCAGAATGGGAGGCAGAGCCTTCAGTTATCAGGCCCCTAAAAGCAGAAGGGGAGGCAGAGCCTTCAGTTATCAGGCCCCTAAAAGCAGAATGGGAGGCAGAGCCTTCAGTTATCAGGCCCCTAAAAGCAGAAGGGGAGGCAGAGCCTTCAGTTATCAGGCCCCTAAAAGCAGAATGGGAGGCAGAGCCTTCAGTTATCAGGCCCCTAAAAGCAGAATGGGAGGCAGAGCCTTCAGTTATCAGGCCCCTAAAAGCAGAATGGGAGGCAGAGCCTTCAGTTATCAGGCCCCTAAAAGCAGAACGGGAGGCAGAGCCTTCAGTTATCAGGCCCCTAAAAGCAGAATGGGAGGCAGAGCCTTCAGTTATCAGGCCCCTAAAAGCAGAACGGGAGGCAGAGCCTTCAGTTATCAGGCCCCTAAAAGCAGAATGGGAGGCAGAGCCTTCAGTTATCAGGCCCCTAAAAGCAGAATGGGAGGCAGAGCCTTCAGTTATCAGGCCCCTAAAAGCAGAATGGGAGGCAGAGCCTTCAGTTATCAGGCCCCTAAAAGCAGAATGGGAGGCAGAGCCTTCAGTTATCAGGCCCCTCTCTGTGGAACCAGCTGCCAGTTTGGCTTCAGGAAGCAGACACCCTCTCTACCTTTAAGATCAGGCTGAAACTTTCCTTTCTGATAAAGCTTATAGTTAGGGATGGCTCAGGTGAGCCTGAAACATCCCATAGTTCTGCTGCTATAGGCCCTGCCTGCTGGGGGAGCTCCCATGATGCACCTCTCCTCCCTCCATGTACAGATGACATCATTGTTGTCATTAACTTGTGTTTCTCTCTCTCAGCAGGTGTCTCTGGCCTGGTGTTACGCTGCTTGTTGTCCCCTCTTTCCTGTCCTCTCAGCCCCAGCTGGTCCAGGCAGATGGACCCTTCCTGGTTCTGGTTCTTATGGAGGTTTCTTCCTGGTTCTGGTTCTGATGGAGGTTTCTTCCTGTTTAAAGGGAGTTTTTTCTCTCCACAGTCGCCTCGTGCAGCTCAGGATCAGAGAGAAGTTTCAGTGGAATCTGTTGGTTTCCATTTGCAAGGGACTCTTTTTTAAATTGGTTCTGTATTAATTGGACTACATCTTTAGAGTTATTTAGGAGTATTTGGAGCTAAATGAATCACAGTTATTCGGACTTGAAGTTCCAGGCCCCATTTAAAGCCCCTTCTTTTGTTTATTTCTGCCTCATTTCTTCCAGCTTAAACAGGAGCTCCGTGTGAACACCAGCTGCCTTTTAAATGTCCCTGAACCGGAGGAGCTTGTTGTGCACCGTGTGTACTCACAGAGCTGCTGACAGGAGCTGCCTGGGTCTGGGCTGGTGGCTTCATTGTGCTCCTGGTCCTACAAAAGGTGAAAGCAGGCTGTCAGCTCCCTCACAAAGAACAAGAACAGGAAACACAGCGACCTCTCTGACATTCACCCCAGCGCCTTACAGGCTGACACGGACAACACTTAGCTACCACTCACTGTTTCTCTTAAAGTCAGAGCTTCGCGCTGTTTGGTACACAATAATAATGCAGCTAGCTGACGAAGCTAACTGCGCTAGCTTGGCGAAGACGTTCAGCGCTACCAACAGCCGAACCGAACCGCGCCGGCATCACTACAAACTGACAGCTGAGCGAGTCTGAGGGTGTAAATTATACTTTTTAGTCATGTGCATCCCTGTTCATCCGGTCGCGTCGTCCCACTGAAAAGTCACACAGTTTGACAGGCCGAACACGATATGCCGCAGAAAAACAACAACAAAACCCAGCGCCGGGAGCGCTCGGTTAGCTGCTAGCCTTACCCGTGCTACTGCGAGGCGGGCGGGGTCTAACACACGGGCTGGTTCCAGGTGTCAGAAAACCGAACAAAATGCTTCAGGTGTACAGCACAGACATTTAATCCTAATTAAATTCACATTCCCTTGTGATGTAGCGAACGTGTAGGTGCTCATGTTGACGCATTTCAACAGCGCGTCAGAATTAGCCGGACTCCGCGGAGTCATGGAACGAACAAAGCAATCGGAAGCCCCGCCTACTTCTACACTGAAGCATCTGATTGGACAACCTTTACTCAGTTTGTTCGTGACCTATGATTCCATTGGTCGGGCCCGATGACAATCACAAATCACCCGGGCAGTTTCTCCAAATCCGCCTCTCTGGAAGTCACGTCATGAAAATCACGTTGGGGATTGTTTTGCTTCGGTTTTTAACTCATCTACAAATTACAAAGAATAAATTCGGTTTTAAACCAACGACAGGCCGATTAAAGATAACAAAATTACCATTTTTTTGACAAATTTACCAATACAATTTGATCCTAAGAGCTTCAATGAGGTCACTGAGACTTTTTCTTCTTGGTTCTTATAAAGGTTTCGATCCTTATTTAAGAGGCTTCTTCAATTCTGAGTTATTGGGGAGTTTAAGCTGGAAATTAGCTGAGGTGCTGCTCACACTGGGCAGCTTATCCAGGCCCCATGTGCCTGTCGAGGTGAGAGCTGTTTACCTGTCTGAGGAAGATCCACCATGTGAAGGACTGTGACCTTCAGGTGCATTAATCGATCGGCAGGCCCGATTCCCTTCATTTTGGGTGATCGGCAATCGGCTGATACTTGCATGTGAAACCGATCTTATCCATCGATTCTTTTTTAAACCACCGATCTCATTTACTTCCACAAATGTCCGAAAATCAGCCACTTTCCCTTTTTCTCTGCCTGAGAGAAGGCTGAATACCTCATGTGCTGTTAACAAGTTTGTGTTGTTTCATGGGTATCATTCAATGTTTTTCTATAAAATAGTATTGGGACATCAAGGTGTATGCTGTCAGACTGACCTTATAACACCTGACAGTATCAGTTATATATGTTTTAAAAAAAATCGGTATCGGCCAAAATCAGAATGACAGGTCAGACTTCTTAAAGATCAGCCATCAGCCATCCAGGCAGATGGACCCTTCCTGGTTCTGGTTCTGATGGAGGTTTCTTCCTGTTAAAAGGGAGTTTTTTTCTCTCCACAGTCGCCTCGTGCAGCTCAGGACGGGGATTGGATCAGAGAGAAGTTTCAGTTAATCTGTTGGTTTCCTTAACCTGTTTTTAATTGGTTCTGTATGAACTGGACTCATTTGGAAAGTAATCAATTATCTTTGATCGGACTGAACTGCATCTTTGGTGCGATTTCGAACTGTTTAAATAAAACTGAAATTAACTGAAGAGAGAGTTCCTTCAGCTGCTAAGTGCCATGGTTCTGGAGCGGGAACCAAACACCAGGAGAAGGTTTTGTTGTGGACCCAAAGAGACGCGTAGAGCTAACCAGAATTTAACAAAATGAGGGACAAATGAGTGTCATTTTAAATCTGAGGTGATCATCTGCTGTTTGTTTGCATCCTAAAGCTGCAGAACTGTTGATCAGGACACTTTAAAGGTTTCAGAAAGCTGCAGAACTGTTGATCAGGACACTTTAAAGGTTTCAGAAAGCTGCAGAACTGTTGATCAGGACACTTTAAAGGTTTCAGAAAGCTGCAGAACTATTGATCAGGACACTTTAAAGGTTTCAGAAAGCTGCAGAACTATTGATCAGGACACTTTAAAGGTTTCAGAAAGCTGCAGAACTGTTGATCAGGACACTTTAAAGGTTTCAGAAAGCTGCAGAACTATTGATCAGGACACTTTAAAGGTTTCAGAAAGCTGCAGAACTGTTGATCAGGACACTTTAAAGGTTTCAGAAAGCTGCAGAACTATTGATCAGGACACTTTAAAGGTTTCAGAAAGCTGCAGAACTATTGATCAGGACACTTTAAAGGTTTCAGAAAGCTGCAGAACTATTGATCAGGACACTTTAAAGGTTTCAGAAAGCTGCAGAACTGTTGATCAGGACACTTTAAAGGTTTCAGAAAGCTGCAGAACTGTTGATCAGGACACTTTAAAGGTCACAGAAAGCTGCAGAACTGTTGATCAGGACACTTTAAAGGTCTCAGAAAGCTGCAGAACTATTGATCAGGACACTTTAAAGGTTTCAGAAAGCTGCAGAACTGTTGATCAGGACACTTTAAAGGTTACAGAAAGCTGCAGAACTGTTGATCAGGACACTTTAAAGGTTTCAGAAAGCTGCAGAACTATTGATCAGGACACTTTAAAGGTTTCAGAAAGCTGCAGAACTATTGATCAGGACACTTTAAAGGTTTCAGAAAGCTGCAGAACTGTTGATCAGGACACTTTAAAGGTTTCAGAAAGCTGCAGAACTGTTGATCAGGACACTTTAAAGGTTACAGGAACATAAAGAAATGAAGCTGATCAGGACTCCATGTACATAGTTCTGCTGCTATAGGCCCAGCCTGCTGGGGGAGCTCCCATGATGCACCTCTCCTCCCTCTGACATCATTGCTGTCATTAACTTGTGTTTCTCTCTCTCAGCAGGTGTCTCTGGCCTGGTGTTACGCTGCTTGTTGTCCCCTCTTTCCTGTCCTCTCAGCCCCAGCTGGTCCAGGCAGATGGACCCTTCCTGGTTCTGGTTCTGATGGAGGTTTCTTCCTGTTAAAAGGCAGTTTTTCTGCTTCCTTTATGTCACAGTGTATGAAACTTAAAGAAAAACACACACACCAGCCCGCATGTTTCACTATATTTATATTATATCATTATCATTAAATTCAATGTAGTACCTGAAACTAACCACACGGGCTGGGCAGACCGCTCTGCCCGCCCTCAACACACGGTCCCAGCAAAGAGAGAAAAGAGACAGAGAAAGGCACAAAGAGTTCTGAAACTGAGACAAGGACACAGAACAGGATGACGGGGGTCCGAAGGTGCAAAGAAAAGACCGGGTCGCTTATGTGGCGAGCGCTAAACGGAACCGAGAAAGAGCGACAGGAACGCAGGCTGATGACCAGACGACAGACACAGAAAGGCACGAGTAGAAAAAGTATTTTCATCCACATTTTCTGCTATAATTTTAACTCTTGATGAACGAACACTGAGGTCGAGGAGGAGAAGACGGCGTGAACAGAGGGAGCTTCCTTCTTTAACCCCCAAAATAAAAAAGGCACAAAGAACGGAATCACAAGATGGAGTCGGAACAAGTGTTACATGGAGTAGGCATACAAAATAAAACAGGCTTAATACTATTCTGACCGTCATTAATAACATTATTTCCATCCGGCTGTTCTTATTGGTACCGTTCCTCTCTGAAAGGAAACAAACGGAGAGAAAGACTGAGAGAAGCTGCTGAGGTAAATGTTTCCTGCCTGATCCGGACCCAAAGCGCCCCCTGGTGGCCACACACCAGACTCCATTCAAAAAACGTCTAATTCTGGCTCTGAGGCGCGTGAACGCACAACCAGGAAGTCCTTTTCTTCAACTAAAAGGCCTCCAGCGTACCTCGTCAGCCCCTCTGTGGATCTGCTGACATTTTCAGAGCAGAACAGGGAGGGTGTGATTACTTTTATACGTGTGAAAAACAAAACAAAAAGCTTAAAATGCACTCGTTTGAAATGAAAGTAAAACGTAAAGAGCAACAAATTCTCACAGTGGAGGAGCTTGAATCACTTATCGGTCAGAATTCTGCTAAAAGGAGCTTTTAGCTGGTTAAAATCTCACATGTTAGTAGTGTTTTTCTTTGGTTTGACTTCCTAATGACACCCTGTGGCGTTATATAAAGATTAGAAGCATCTTTAAAGGTGTTACAAGTTCAACTAAATGATCAACTGAGAGTGTTTTATGTATGCTGGTCAACATGAGTGCTGAATTCGTACCAGACCTGGCAACCCAAGCGCTATAGCTTATAACTGATCAATAGTCTTAGTAAATATACCGTCATGGTGTCGCTTTACTCTGTTTTAACCTGTGTTTTAGAGACATTTCTGTCAGACGTACCAGCAGTTGATCTGAAAGTACCGTCGGTTCAGGCGTGCTGCGTCCTCCGGTCCAGGGGGCGGAGCTACAGCGCCACCTTTCGGTTCTGCCGCCAAACGTGGCGTCGGCATCGCATCAAGGCCGTTTTAACCAAGTCAGAAAGGTGAACGTTTACCTAAGAGTTAAACGGAGTCAAGAGGAAGGACGTGTAGTGACTGAAGTAACCACGGTAACCTGCCATCAGAGGGGGGGCTGGGACACATCCAATCAACTCGTTTGACCACAGGAAGCCGCCGGCTGGACTCCAGCTCCGAGTCCAGCTCAGTAAAACGTCTCTGCGGCACATTTAGTCCGAGTCTCACTTCACCATTATCCCAATAATCATTTAAAAACGTACAGGAACACTGGGCTGGTGATTGTCGCCTGAGGGGGGCGCTATAGGCCGCCTCGCTCGCTGTAAGTCAGTAGAAGAAGTAGTTGTCCTCCCAGGAAACAAACAACAGCTGCGGTGGACATCCAGAGAGCTTCTCTTCAGGAGTTACTGTTAAATACCATCTGGGTAAGCCGTAAACGTTAGTGTGAGCAGGTCAGGAGGCGGTTTCTCTTCCCCGAAACTGAGCGGATGAACCATCCCTCAACAGTAACGGTAAAAGTTTCTGACTTATCGACCGTACCGTAAGTTTCCGGCTGGTTAAATGACCTAATCCTTTAACTTCCTCTGTCAGGACTTCTTTAAAGGTCCTCCTCGGAGTGTCAGGACTTCTTTAAAGGTCCTCCTCAGAGTGTCAGGACTTCTTTAAAGGTCCTCCTCAGAGTCTCAGGACTTCTTTAAAGGTCCTCCTCAGAGTGTCAGGACTTCTTTAAAGGTCCTCCTCAGAGTGTCAGGACTTCTTTAAAGGTCCTCCTCAGAGTGTCAGGACTTCTTTAAAGGTCCTCCTCAGAGTGTCAGGACTTCTTTAAAGGTCCTCCTCAGAGTGTCAGGACTTCTTTAAAGGTCCTCCTCAGAGTGTCAGGACTTCTTTAAAGGTCCTCCTCAGTGTCAGGACTTCTTTAAAGGTCCTCCTCAGAGTGTCAGGACTTCTTTAAAGGTCCTCCTCAGAGTGTCAGGACTTCTTTAAAGGTCCTCCTCAGAGTGTCAGGACTTCTTTAAAGGTCCTCCTCAGAGTGTCAGGACTTCTTTAAAGGTCCTCCTCAGAGTGTCAGGACTTCTTTAAAGGTCCTCCTCAGAGTCTCAGGACTTCTTTAAAGGTCCTCCTCAGAGTGTCAGGACTTCTTTAAAGGTCCTCCTCAGAGTGTCAGGACTTCTTTAAAGGTCCTCCTCAGAGTGTCAGGACTTCTTTAAACGTCCTCAGAGTGTCAGGACTTCTTTAAAGGTCCTCCTCAGAGTGTCAGGACTTCTTTAAACGTCCTCAGAGTGTCAGGACTTCTTTAAAGGTCCTCCTCAGAGTGTCAGGACTTCTTTAAAGGTCCTCAGAGTGTCAGGACTTCTTTAAAGGTCCTCCTCAGAGTGTCAGGACTTCTTTAAACGTCCTCAGAGTGTCAGGACTTCTTTAAAGGTCCTCAGAGTGTCAGGACTTCTTTAAACGTCCTCAGAGTGTCAGGACTTCTTTAAAGGTCCTCCTCAGAGTGTCAGGACTTCTTTAAAGGTCCTCAGAGTGTCAGGACTTCTTTAAAGGTCCTCCTCAGAGTCTCAGGACTTCTTTAAAGGTCCTCCTCAGAGTGTCAGGACTTCTTTAAAGGTCCTCCTCAGAGTGTCAGGACTTCTTTAAAGGTCCTCCTCAGAGTGTCAGGACTTCTTTAAAGGTCCTCCTCAGAGTGTCAGGACTTCTTTAAAGGTCCTCCTCAGAGTGTCAGGACTTCTTTAAAGGTCCTCCTCAGAGTCTCAGGACTTCTTTAAAGGTCCTCCTCAGAGTGTCAGGACTTCTTTAAAGGTCCTCCTCAGAGTCTCAGGACTTCTTTAAAGGTCCTCAGAGTGTCAGGACTTCTTTAAAGGTCCTCCTCAGAGTGTCAGGACTTCTTTAAAGGTCCTCCTCAGAGTGTCAGGACTTCTTTAAAGGTCCTCCTCAGAGTGTCAGGACTTCTTTAAAGGTCCTCAGAGTGTCAGGACTTCTTTAAAGGTCCTCCTCAGAGTGTCAGGACTTCTTTAAAGGTCCTCCTCAGAGTGTCAGGACTTCTTTAAACGTCCTCCTCAGAGTGTCAGGACTTCTTTAAACGTCCTCAGAGTGTCAGGACTTCTTTAAAGGTCCTCAGAGTGTCAGGACTTCTTTAAAGGTCCTCCTCAGAGTGTCAGGACTTCTTTAAAGGTCCTCCTCAGAGTGTCAGGACTTCTTTAAAGGTCCTCCTCAGAGTGTCAGGACTTCTTTAAAGGTCCTCCTCAGAGTGTCAGGACTTCTTTAAACGTCCTCAGAGTGTCAGGACTTCTTTAAACGTCCTCAGAGTGTCAGGACTTCTTTAAACGTCCTCAGAGTGTCAGGACTTCTTTAAACGTCCTCAGAGTGTCAGGACTTCTTTAAAGGTCCTCCTCAGAGTGTCAGGACTTCTTTAAACGTCCTCAGAGTGTCAGGACTTCTTTAAAGGTCCTCAGAGTGTCAGGACTTCTTTAAAGGTCCTCAGAGTGTCAGGACTTCTTTAAAGGTCCTCCTCAGAGTGTCAGGACTTCTTTAAACGTCCTCAGAGTGTCAGGACTTCTTTAAAGGTCCTCCTCAGAGTGTCAGGACTTCTTTAAATGTCCTCCTCAGAGTGTCAGGACTTCTTTAAAGGTCCTCAGAGTGTCAGGACTTCTTTAAAGGTCCTCCTCAGAGTGTCAGGACTTCTTTAAAGGTCCTCCTCAGAGTGTCAGGACTTCTTTAAAGGTCCTCCTCAGAGTGTCAGGACTTCTTTAAAGGTCCTCCTCAGAGTGTCAGGACTTCTTTAAACGTCCTCAGAGTGTCAGGACTTCTTTAAAGGTCCTCCTCAGAGTGTCAGGACTTCTTTAAAGGTCCTCCTCAGAGTGTCAGGACTTCTTTAAAGGTCCTCCTCAGAGTGTCAGGACTTCTTTAAACGTCCTCCTCAGAGTGTCAGGACTTCTTTAAACGTCCTCCTCAGAGTGTCAGGACTTCTTTAAAGGTCCTCCTCAGAGTGTCAGGACTTCTTTAAAGGTCCTCCTCAGAGTGTCAGGACTTCTTTAAAGGTCCTCAGAGTGTCAGGACTTCTTTAAACGTCCTCCTCAGAGTGTCAGGACTTCTTTAAACGTCCTCCTCAGAGTGTCAGGACTTCTTTAAACGTCCTCCTCAGAGTGTCAGGACTTCTTTAAAGGTCCTCAGAGTGTCAGGACTTCTTTAAAGGTCCTCCTCAGAGTGTCAGGACTTCTTTAAACGTCCTCCTCAGAGTGTCAGGACTTCTTTAAAGGTCCTCCTCAGAGTGTCAGGACTTCTTTAAACGTCCTCAGAGTGTCAGGACTTCTTTAAACGCCCTCAGAGCTGCTCTCATTCACCTTTTCATGCTGTGGGAATGACTGAGTAAACAGAGAAGCCTGTTAATGAGAACATCTAAAAACAGAAAACGAGGGACCAGCTCCATGGAGGATTCCTCCTGAGGACGCACTTTTGACCCTTCCCTGCGTCTCGCGCTGGTACCAAAGCAGAAAACGTGTTTTTTCTGTCTCTAACGGATTACCTGCGGCGGCTCACAGGTGGAGTCTGAGCACCAGCGAACGTGGGCTGCTTTGGGTCCGTTCCCACAGTAGAAATGTCCGTACGTTTGGCCTCTGGCTAGCATGTGCTGTCTTGGCAGGACCACTTTGAGGTACTGGGTCTGCTGGCTTCACTGCTGTGAGGCGCACCGGCAAACAAAGAGCTTCTCTGGCTGAAAGCTAAAAGAAATGTAGCACTAGTTAGTGTTGAAAAGCTGCTCTCACCCGCCTGCTTTGTCTTCTCTCTCTGTCTCTAATAGTGTTAGTACTTTCCTCCTCCTCCTCCTCGCTAACAAAACAAAAATACTGGTTATGAATGGCTATGATGGACGCCGCCTCATCCAATCTCACGTTCACTCAGACGCACACACACTCCTCCTCCGGGCCACGCCTTCATCAGAAGAAGGAGTACTGGTTATCGATGGCTCGAGGGGCCCTCGCTGCGTCCCTCTCTTCCCCCTCCACAGCTTCCAGTTGGCGGAGAGGAGTGTCCCTCTCCTCCCAGTCCTCCACTCCTCCTGCACTGCCTCCACTTCCTGCTCCTCCTGTGGCAGCCACTGCTCCTGCAGGCACTGCTGCTCCAGCTCCTGCTGCTCCGCCTCCTGCAAGCTCCGCCTCCTCTGCTCTCTCCTGGGGCGGCGTCGGAGGCGGCGGCCGGCCCGGCGGCAGGGGAGGCGGCTGAGGGGGACTACGGGGTCTGCTGCTGGTCAAGTCTGCGAGGAGAAGCAACAGACGGGAGAAACAAAAGAGAAAGAAAAGAGGGGAATGAGAGAGAAGTGTAAACAAAAAGAGGCAGAGGAGGAGAGGAGGTGTAGAAGTTGGAGACAAAAAGAGAAGTGACAGTGAGTGGCTGGTTAGGTGAAGCAGGTCTGTGGTCATGGAGTCCATGGAGTCATGGAGGCAGTCCAATTCAAGGCAGGCACTCACACCAATACACACACTTATATACGCACTCATACAAGATAAGAGTAAAATTAAATCTGCTACAAAGTCTGAGGATTCACACGAGCAGCAGCAGCAGCGGTACCGGGTCAGCTGACTTCCTCTGTGGGAGGTCAGGGTCCAACAACAGCTGAACTCTAACGCTGATTCTGTGGTTTAAAATCAGGATTTTATCAGAGCAGAGCGACAGTCTTTAAAAGCTTTAAGTGAGCCTTAAAGGCCGGGTTGGGCCATGAAACCAAAGCTGTAGAGGAAGAACTTTCCCTCCATAGAGACATGAAACAGGGTCGATATACGTTCGTCTGTCTTTTGACAGCCAATGAGAACGAGAGCTGCACCGCGCTGAGCCAATCACGCGGCTGGAATAGAGCCGTGTCAGCAGCTGGTCGTGGCGTGTTTGTTCGGGCTGCTGCAGCCGTATAAAAAAAGAAAATTAGTCCCTCGGAAGAAACGACGGAAGACGCAGGCCAAGGCGTAAGGGTGACATCGTTGATAAAAAGGGTTTTTGGAGGTCCGACAGAAACAGAGTAGCATGCACTGCACCTTATGTTGAGCACGTGTTCAGACAAAGTCAGGGAATACCGCTGATCTTTTTCATCAGCTGAAGCAGCGCAAACCTTTACAGACACAGCCGGAACCAGTGCTGATCCTCCCCCAATAAGAAGGCAGCAGCAACAGAAGTTCAGAGTCTGCTTCATCCAGCGCCGTCAGACACCAAGTCCAAGAGACACCCTGATGCTACAAATGCAAAAGACATGCTGCCAATAAGCACAGTGGAAAATAAGGGCTTCAAGTATCGATAAGTTAAAAAATATTTGCTTCTCTTAATGGGCTGATTTTAGTCCCAGTTCCTGACAAAAGAATCAGTAAAATAGGTGAATGAGAGCAGCTTTACTGGGAATTCAGCTGATTCATCAACACTTTACCGATGAACAGAGCAGAGCTCGGACCATCCGAGTCCAGCTGAGCGTTTACAGGCACAACTTTGATTAATTCTACTTTTTAAAGAAGCAGGCTTTCTCTTTAACGTCCAACAGGGACCCAAACAGCAACATGAAACCCAGTCAAGGCCCAGTTTCTGCTGCTGTTTGGAACTGGTTCGGGTCAAACCACGAACCATCGCAGAGTTTCTTCAAAGGTTGTTGCAGCTCTGATTTATTTCAGCATCTCAGACAGAAATGTGGCCACAGACAGAGCGTTTTATAAAAAAACAGCTGGCTCCCCCAGTTTGAGGGAAGCTCTGATTTTTCGGCCACTCGACCACCACCGAATGAACCGGATTAGGCGTGTTCTGTTGGCAGAAGCTTTGTTTTTTGCCAGAATAACACGTTTACTTCCATTTTATTGTGGTCGGACTGAGATAATCATGTCAAGTTAACATGACTCGACTCGTTTTTAGGTGCCGACTGTTTTCCTTGTAAAGATATTTAAATTCAAGCTGACTTCGTTTGATTTCTTTTTATACATCAGATCCATTTTAAATAATAATTCTTAACATATGTCTAATATTTAAAAACAGAGACTTCTTCCACGCCTTTTTAACGAGATCCAACAGCTCCTAACTTCTCATTCCTCCCTACAGTTCTCAGACTTTGACCTGGTTGGTCCTGAGGTGTCACATGACCCAGCCCGAGAGGCGTGGCCTCACTCCCACGCTCACTGCCACACACTCCTCCTCTCTCAGCCGAGTCCGGTCGCACTTACACACAGTCAGAGATGGGGGTTGATGGAGAGTCAGGATGGCGCGTGGTGATGACATCACAGACCGTAGGCCGACTGCCTGCCCTGTCCCGGCCTGCAAGGGATGAGCCAACGGATACAACAAGACAACAACAGAGAGGTCAGAACACTGATGGGTGCAGTTACACAGGTGGAAAACACTGCCGGGGTTCTGCTTTAACATCACTCAGGTGTGTGCACACGGGGAGTGTGAAACGGCTTAAATGTGGCAGATCGTGCAGAATCGAACATGGTGACAGATAAAGACAGATTTAAAGGATTTGGCTCCAGGACGGTTCACTTCTGTTACTTTTTGTGTTATTTCAGGGTGAAATAACAGCTGTTAAAGGGGAACTCTGGTGTTTTTAAACCTTATTTCTGATAAAGATAAAGACAGATTTAAAGGATTTGGCTCCAGGACGGTTCACTTCTGTTACTTTTTGTGTTATTTCAGGGTGAAATAACAGCTGTTTAAGGGGAACTCTGGTGTTTTTAAACCTTATTTCTGATAAAGATAAAGACAGATTTAAAGGATTTGGCTCCAGGACGGTTCACTTCTGTTACTTTTTGTGTTTTTTGCTCAGAAACACTGTGAAATAACAGCTGTTTAAGGGGAACTCCGGTGTTTTTAAACCTTATTTCTGATAAAGATAAAGACAGATTTAAAGGATTTGGCTCCAGGACGGTTCACTTCTCTTACTTTTTGTGTTATTTCAGGGTGAAATAACAGCTGTTAAAAGGGGAACTCCGGTGTTTTTAAACCTTATTTCTGATAAAGATAAAGACAGATTTAAAGGATTTGGCTCCAGGACGGTTCACTTCTGTTACTTTTTGTGTTATTTCAGGGTGAAATAACAGCTGTTTAAGGGGAACTCCGGTGTTTTTAAACCTTATTTCTGATAAAGATAAAGACAGATTTAAAGGATTTGGCTCCAGGACGGTTCACTTCTCTTACTTTTTGTGTTTTTTTCTCAGAAACAGGGTGAAATAACAGCTGTTAAAGGGGAACTCCTGTGTTTTTAAACCTTATTTCTCCATGAAATACGTTCATCTACTCACCGAGAACAGTTTGGTGAAAGTCGGCGTCCTTCAGAAGATATTTAGATAACTGGAGATCCATATAACGGAGTGAACGGGGCTTAGAGGATGCAGCCTCTAAATAAGGCATTATCTGTCTTTATTTCACCAATACTTTAAGAAGAAGGAATGAATGAACGTGTGCTATAGCTCTGTTAGCTCATAGCTCTGTTAGCTCATAGCTGCTGTTATGTGGCTACTTGCAGCTATAGGAGAGCTAACGGAGGGATTTCTACACAGGCACTCTACTGGGACCCCTTCATCCACACGCATTGAAGCCACACATTTGAGCCCAAAACTGCATAAAGTTTATTAAGTTTTGCTGATATTATGAGGAGGAAACATGTTTCGGTTTAAACCTAAACTGTATTCAGACAGCAGCTAGCTAACTGGCTAACCAGGTGTGCTAACTGTAAGCTCGGCACGGTGCTAGCTCGCTCAAACATGAGGCTGTTCCTCGGTTTTCTGAAACCAAACATAAAAGCACATCAGTTATGAAACATTTTTTCAGCTAATCATAGGAGAGCTAACGGAGGGATTTCTACACAGGCACTCTACTGGGACCACTTCATCTTACTCAAAGTCGTCGTTCACGTTGTCAAAATCTGATAAATATCCTGCCATGTTGCACAAACTATCAGCAGCAAACTCTGTGTGAAGTTAGCCGACTGTCACAGAGCACGGAGTGAATAAACTGTGCTGCAGGGGGGCGTGTGGATGAAGTGGTCCCAGTAGAGTGCCTGTGTAGAAATCCCTCCGTTAGCTCTCCTATACAATCTTCACAAACTCAAAGACCACCATTTAACAGAACCACACTGTCCCTGGATCAGTTCAACGCCTTCTCCACGTGGTTTTAACCCTCGTCTTTAAAGTGGAGCCTTAGAGGCTGTTTTTATGGCTTCTTCTTGGGGGCCAAAGAGGGCCAAAGGCTCAAACTACAGCCTGAAAATGTCCCGTCTGACTGTTATTCTGCAGGATCTGAATTCAAAGCTGACCACAGTGAGACTCCTCGGTCAGCTGAGGGGGACACGGATCTGTTCGATGCCTCGTGGCGTTCACTCGTACCTGGCTGGCGGACAGCGGTGGCACCAACGAAGCTGATGAGCGTGACATCAGAGGCACCGCCGGACTCCAGAGGGATGGGATGCACCCGGAAGTGCTCCAACATGTCGAAGATGGACTGGAACCAGAGGTGCTGCACTCGGCACTGACCGTCCTCGTTCAGGGACAGACGGAGGTGCTGTGGGGGGGAAAGACTGATTTACCACCAACAGAATCACCGTTTCACCCCCAAAACGTCACATTTAGAGAGGAATCCCCGGGAAAACTTTTATCTCAACATGTTTACTTAAATTTGGGTTTGTTGGACTCTTGTTCAGACTAAAATTTGGGATGAAGTCGGAGTTTTCGGAGGTTTCTGGAACCTACTGAACTGTGACATGAACCAATGAAAACAGCAGGAACACGCTGAAAGACCGATTTACCACCAACAGAATCACCGTTTCATCCCCACAACGTCACATTTAGAGAGGAATCCCCGGGAAAACTTTTATCTCAACATGTTTACTTAAATTTGGGTTTGTTGAAAAAAAAAAAAGAAGAGTATAAACAAACTGTTTAACACTAAAGCCTTATCCAACAGGTGCAATTAAATCTCACCAAATATAGAAAGTCTAGTCATCCAGTTTAGTTTCAAGGTAAATTAAAAAAAATTTGTCTCACTTCGACACTTTAAGTGCTAAGATTTATTTTTTATCCCAAAATGTGCAGTATGTTAAGAGGGGCATTTCAGGTCTTTGAAGATGTCAATTTAACTGGGCTGAATTAGAATACTATTGTGTAAAAACAAAGCTAAATACTGTTCAGTGTGAACATCAGTCTCCAGTTACTGAGCTGGGCTCTGAAGTGATGGCTGCACAAGCAATTACAATTTCTGAGCTCATCATGTGACTCACTGGCACAAAAAGATTTTTAATTAGAAGGGGAAAAGAGAAAGAAAAGAGAGAAAAAAAGAAGAAAAAAAAGAAATAAATTTGGGTTTGTTGGACTCTTGTTCAGACAAAAATTTGCTGGCTTCATCATCAGGGATGAAGTCCTCCGTATTCGGAGGTTTGAAAACAGCAGGAACACGCCGATGCATTTCATCTTTTACCTGCTCTGTCGGCGGGTCTCAGAGGAGCAGCTGCACTCACCTTGGCCTTGCCCTGGAAGTTAAAGGTGAGGACGTATTCCCCGCGCCGCGTCTCGCTCTGGCGAACCAGAAACACGCCGTGGCTCGCCGGGCCTCCGGCCAGCACCAGCTGAGCGGCTTTGAGGCGCGACAGGGTGCCGTGGAACCACTGGCACTCGCTGAGCGGGTGCTCCACAGCCTCAGCCGTCGCCACATCCGAGAACAGGAAGGACCCTGGGGGGGGGGCAGGGTTAATGCTGGCCAGTTAAACAACGATCCAACTTTGATCCGTTTACTTCCATCTGACGGTGAATTTTAAGTAAATATCAGGTTTTGGTGAATAATTTAAGTTCAGGTGAATCGACTCTTCAGCCCAGATTCTGACCAGATGATTGTTTCAGCTCCGCATGAAGCTGCTGCCGCACATTAAGGGGCCAAGCTAACTGTGCGAGCTAACCGAGTGAGCTAACCGGGCGAGATAAGGGGCCAAGCTAACTGTGCGAGCTAACCGAGTGAGATAAGGGGCCAAGCTAACTGTGTGAGCTAACCGAGTGAGCTAACCGGGCGAGATAAGGGGCCAAGCTAACTGTGTGAGCTAACCGAGTGAGCTAACTGGGCGAGATAAGGGACCAAGCTAACTGTACGAGCTAACCGAGTGAGCTAACTGGGCGAGATAAGGGGCCAAGCTAACTGTGCGAGCTAACCGAGTGAGCTAACTGGGCGAGATAAGGGACCAAGCTAACTGTTCATCCCTATCATATCATTAAGCTGGTCCATATTTATCTGATCCCTATCATATCATTAAGCTGGTCCATATTTACCTGTTCCTGGTCCTTTGGAGGTCAGAGGTCAGAACCCGCCAAAGGTTCTGAGCTTCTCATAATAACTCTACATGACTACTTTCCATTTGAAACGCTTGTCTTTTTAATTCCACTAAATCTTTGGGTGGAACTCACCTGTTGCATCTGGCGTCTCAGCAAAAGGCGTGCCCAGACTGGCTCCGCCTCCACCGATAATCCTGCCATCCGGTTCGTCCAGAGGGGCTCGGGGTGGGAGCTCCGGGGGGAGAGGATCCATCAGCGGCGAGGAGCCTCCGATGCCTCCATAACACACTGTGACCAGAAAGAACCGCAGAGGTTAGGAAACAGGAAGCAGGCGGCGGCGCTGGGATCCGATGCAGCCTCCATGCAGGTTGCTACGGGACATTTATCTGATATCACAAGCTGTCAGTGTCCTCAGTGTGCTCGCCCAGTTAGCTCACTTGGTTAGCTCACCCAGTTAGCTTGGCCCCTTATCTCGCCTGGTTAGCTCACTCGGTTAGCTCACCCAGTTAGCTTGGCCCCTTATCTCGCACAGTTAGCTCACCCACTTAGCTTGGCCCCTTATCTCGCACAGTTAGCTCACCCAGTTAGCTTGGCCCCTTATCTCGCCCGGTTAGCTCACTCGGTTAGCTCACCCAGTTAGCTTGGCCCCTTATCTCGCCCGGTTAGCTCACTCGGTTAGCTCACCCAGTTAGCTTGGCCCCTTATCTCGCCTGGTTAGCTCACTCGGTAAGCTCGCACAGTTAGCTCACCCACTTAGCTTGGCCCCTTATCTCGCCCGGTTAGCTCACTCGGTTAGCTCACCCAGTTAGCTTGGCCCCTTATCTCGCCTGGTTAGCTCACTCGGTAAGCTCGCACAGTTATCTCGCACAGTTAGCTCACCCAGTTAGCTTGGCCCCTTATCTCGCCCGGTTAGCTCACCCAGTTAGCTTGGCCCCTTATCTCGCCCGGTTAGCTCACCCAGTTAGCTTGGCCCCTTATCTCGCCTGGTTAGCTCACTCGGTAAGCTCGCACAGTTAGCTCACCCAGTTAGCTTGGCCCCTTATCTCGCACAGTTAGCTCACCCAGTTAGCTTGGCCCCTTATCTCGCCTGGTTAGCTCACTCGGTAAGCTCGCACAGTTAGCTTGGCCCCTTATCTCGCCTGGTTAGCTCACTCGGTAAGCTCGCACAGTTAGCTTGGCCCCTTATCTCGCCTGGTTAGCTCACTCGGTTAGCTCACACAGTTAGCTTGGCCCCTTATCTCGCCTGGTTAGCTCACACAGTTAGCTTGGCCCCTTATCTCGCCCGGTTAGCTCACTCAGTTAGCTCACACAGTTAGCTTGGCCCCTTATCTCGCCTGGTTAGCTCACACAGTTAGCTTGGCCCCTTATCTCGCCCGGTTAGCTCACTCAGTTAGCTCACACAGTTAGCTTGGCCCCTTATCTCGCCCGGTTAGCTCACCCAGTTAGCTTGGCCCCTTATCTCGCCTGGTTAGCTCACTCGGTAAGCTCGCACAGTTAGCTCACCCAGTTAGCTTGGCCCCTTATCTCGCACAGTTAGCTCACACAGTTATCTTGGCCCCTTATCTCGCCTGGTTAGCTCACTCAGTTAGCTTGGCCCCTTATCTCGCCCGGTTAGCTCACTCAGTTAGCTCACACAGTTAGCTTGGCCCCTTATCTCGCCTGGTTAGCTCGCACAGTTACCTAGCAGCGTTAGCTAGCACAGTTTTGGTGGTGCAGTGATGAGAGACAACTCTGCTTTCACATGACATCTTTGTGTGGTTTGCTTGAAGTGGTGGAATTAGCAGAAGCATTAAAGTGGACGTGTGCTATTTTATTTACATATATTTACATTATAATCTCTTGGAGTTTGAATTGTGTTTCCTTTGGATGGCAATGATTTTTTTTTTACTACATTAGAAACATTTCAGTGAGCCACACAAGCTGGAGGATCTCTGCCAATCTGGAGATTTAAACATTTATGGATTTTAAGGCTGAAGATCCAATCGACACGTGACAGACGGAAGATATTCACTCACCGATCTCCGGCGTCCCGCTGATGTCTAACGGTCCTCCACACACACCATCAGCATCTTCCTGTTCACTGTGGAAGACGGGAAGCAGTCAGAACCATCAGAACCACACATCTGTCTGACAGCTCAGTGTTTCCTCTGGTGAATCCATCATTACCTGAGACAGATGCCGTTCCTGATGTCGCTCAGCCAGGCTCTCATCTGAACAGCGTCTCGTGTTTCGATCACATACTGGGCCGACCCGTCGAGCTGCAAAAGCACAAGAATTCAATTTATCCAACTTAAAAAGAAACCAAGACCCACTTTCTTCCTGTGTGAAAGAACGTTTGGATGTTTTCTAAAATGCAGTTAAACTACTGAACTGTTTTAACAACTTGGTCCAGTTCAACGCTGGACTGAAGGAACTGAGCCACAAAGAGGATCAGTTCCAGCTCTCAGAGCCTGAACTTCAGAGCAGGGAAATGGAAGCATCTGAGAAATAACTCCTCATGGTTTATTTACTGATTTATTTCTTCCTTTAGCAGCAGCTAACGCTAACAGCTTAGCTAATGAAGATGACGTACACCAACTTCTAAGGAGTTACTGCTGTTCCTTTGTGAAAGATGAACATTATTGTTCCCACATTACTTTGTTAGCTGAAGCTAACGCTAACAGCTTAGCTAATGAAGATGACGTACACCAACTTCTAAGGAGTTACTGCTGTTCCTTTCTGAAAGATGAACATTATTGTTCCCGCATTACTTTGTTAGCTGAAGCTAACGCTAACAGCTTAGCTAATGAAGATGACGTACACCAACTTCTAAGGAGTTACTGCTGTTCCTTTCTGAAAGATGAACATTATTGTTCCCACATTACTTTGTTAGCTGAAGCTAACGCTTACAGCTTAGCTAATTAAATAACTCCTCATGGTTTATTTACTGGTTTATTTCTTCCTTTAGCAGCAGCTAACGCTAACAGCTAACGCTAACAGCTTAGCTATTGAAGATGACGTACAACAACTTCTGAGGAGTTACTGCTGTTCCTTTCTGAAAGATGAACATTATTGTTCCCACATTACTTTGTTAGCTGAAGCTAACGCTAACAGCTTAGCTAATGAAGATGACGTACACCAACTTCTAAGGAGTTACTGCTGTTCCTTTCTGAAAGATGAACATTATTGTTCCCGCATTACTTTGTTAGCTGAAGCTTTCTAGCTGAACGGTTCCGTTCTGTAACTCAGACAACCTGCAGCTGTGTTTAAGGTGTGTTTCCAACACAACACCGGTCCTCTCCTCACTCTCGGTGTGTTAGCGTTACATTATCGGCATGTTTCTGATAAAGATGGAGGTCTCCAGGTACAACTGTTTAATGAGGTTAATAAATCCAAAATGTTTAAACGCAGTAATTAACGGTTCACATGCATTACTACGAGTTACGCTGTGCACATCTCCGGCTTGGTCCATTACTGCTGATGAGAAAGCATTGTTTGCTAGCATCTGCTGCTAGCTTACAGCTAACTGCTAACATACAGCTAACTGCTGACTTACAGCTAACTGCTAACATACAGCTAACTGCTAACTTACAGCTAACTGCTAACTTACTTCTAACTTACAGCTAACTGCTAACTCACAGCTAACTGCTAACCTGTTTCCCTCTGGGATCAATACAGTAACTATCTGTATCTACAGAGCTGGAGTGTTTCTGACTGGAGGAACAGCTTCATTATGTCTGTGTTTCTGAATTAAATCACTCAGCAGCTGTCCAGGTGTTGATGAGGTAACGCAGGTAAACACACCTGAACTCTCCACAGCAGCATGACAGCGTGTCCTCAGCCAGAAACTAACCAACCTCCTGTTGAAACTAAAGCCTGATTAAACCAACAGTTATACATCTACCTAAGATCTCAGAGAACCGTGTCAGATTGTTGAAAATAAGGGCAGAATATGTCACCTTTCCTTATAGCGCTGTCAGGTGGAACTGACTCTAATGTGTGGACATTACAGAGCGAGTAAGAACCCTTCAGCATCGAGTGTAAAAGTGGAGGTAACTCCTCCCGGGTCGTCACCTGCAGCAGAAACGTGTTCTCCTTGTCGGGGACCTCCAGCGCCGTGGTGCTCCTCACGTCCACGATGGAGCAGCAGGGGACGGTCAGCCGGGGCTTCGACGACTGAGCAGGAAAAAAGGATTTCAGTCATGCACTTTTGGGTACTTTGAAGCTTCAAACATCCAGAGAGAACTCAGATTCCCTCCCGACAACAACCTTCTTTAGCTTCTTTAGCTTCCCAAACAAAAAGCTCTTCCTTTTAAACCAGTTTAACCAAAAAGATTTAAGCCTTTGCCTCAAATGTGGCAGGGTGGAGACTGAGAGCATTTAAGTTTTAAATTAAGCTTTAAATTTAGGCAACAAGGAAAAACATTCAAACATCCAGAGAGAACTCAGATTCCCTCCTGACAACAACCTTCTTTAGCTTATTTACCTCCCAAACAAAAAGCTCTTCCTTTTAAACCAATTTAACCAAAAAGATTTAAGCCTTTGTGTTCTGGAAGCTGCCTCAAATGTGGCAGGGTGGAGACTGAGAGCATTTAAGTTTTAAATTAAGCTTTAAATTTAGGCAACAAGGAAAAACATTTAGAATTCAACTGTATTTAATTACTGCACTACTTTGATGTCATTTAATGACTTTCTTATAGATCTAAATATTTCTTTTATCATTTACTGGTCTGAGATTGGAAAGTTCCCAGCTGCCAGTGAATGCAGCATGAGAACAGCAGTGTTGCAGGAAATGAGAGCTAATTTATGATGTTGTAAAGCACAAATAACCGCCTGGATACGGCCCGTGGGAAGCTGCTGCGTGCACAGATTTTATCTGCCGACAGAGCGCGCACGTGACTGATCCGAGCTGACGAGCGCTGCCATTGGCCGGTGTCCACACACCGCAAAATAAGAAGAAACGAGGGAAATATCCAGCACAGAGCTGCATCTCTGCACAGAAACACACATGAAAGGATAGATTTAATCTGTCAAAGATGAAGATCTCACATCATTCTGAATCATTCATTCGATTCATTCGACTTACTTACTCCGTTTGTTTGGCTTAAATCATATTATTCTGTTTTTACACCATGTGTGTTGACAGTCAGCCTCAGCCTCGGGTCTCAGTCAGCCTCACGTCTCAACCTCAGTCAGCCTCAGCCTCAGTCAGCCTCAGCCTCAGTCAGCCTCAGCTTCAGTCAGCCTCACGCCTCAACCTCATTCAGCCTCACGCCTCAACCTCAGTCAGCCTCAACCTCAGTCAGCCTCAGTCAGCCTCACGTCTCAACCTCAGTCAGCCTCAACCTCAGTCAGCCTCACGCCTCAGCCTCAGTCAGTCTCACATCTCAACCTCAGTCAGTCTCACGCCTCAACCTCAGTCAGTCTCAGCCTCGGGTCTCAGCCTCAGTCAGCCTCAACCTCAGTCAGCCTCACGCCTCAGTCAGCCTCAGTCAGCCTCACGCCTCAGCCTCAGTCAGCCTCACGCCTCAACCTCAGTTAGTCTCAGCCTCACGTCTCAACCTCAGTCAGCCTCACGCCTCAACCTCAGTCAGCCTCACGCCTCAACCTCAATCAACCTCAGTCAGCCTCACGCCTCAACCTCAATCAGCCTCAGTCAGCCTCAGCCTCACGTCTCAACCTCAGTCAGCTTCAGTCAGCCTCACGCCTCAGTCAACCTCACGCCTCAACCTCAGTCAGCCTCACGCCTCAGCCTCAGTTAGCCTCAACCTCAGTCAGCCTCAGGCCTCAACCTCAGTCAGCCTCAGGCCTCAACCTCAGTCAGCCTCACGCCTCAACCTCAGTTAGCCTCAACCTCAGTCAGCCTCAGGCCTCAGCATCAGTCAGCCTCACGTCTCAACCTCAGTTAGCCTCAACCTCAGTCAGCCTCAGGCCTCAGCATCAGTCAGCCTCACGCCTCAGTCAGCCTCAACCTCAGTCAGCCTCAGGCCTCAACCTCAGTCAGCCTCACGCCTCAACCTCAGTCAGCCTCACGCCTCAGCCTCACGTCTCAGCCTCATGCCTCAACCTCAGTCAGCCTCAGCCTCACGCCTCAACCTCAATCAGCCTCAGTCTCAGTCAGCCTCACGCCTCAACCTCAGTCAGCCTCACGCCTCAGTCAGCCTCACGCCTCAGTCAGCCTCACGCCTCAGTCAGCCTCACGCCTCAGCCTCACGCCTCAACCTCAGTCAGCCTCACGTCTCAGCCTCAGTCAGCCTCACGCCTCAACCAGCCTCAGTCTCAGTCAGCCTCAGCCTCACGTCTCAACCTCAGTCAGCTTCAGTCAGCCTCACGCCTCAGTCAACCTCACGCCACCAACCTCAGTCAGCCTCACGCCTCAGCCTCAACCTCAGTCAGCCTCAGGCCTCAACCTCAGTCAACCTCACGCCTCAACCTCAGTCAGCCTCACGCCTCAACCTCAATCAGCCTCAGTCAGCCTCACGCCTCAGCCACAGTCAGCCTCAGGCCTCAACCTCAGTCAGCCTCAGGCCTCAACCTCAGTCAGCCTCACGCCTCAACCTCAGTCAGCCTCACGCCTCAACCTCAGTCAGCCTCAGTCTCAGTCAGCCTCAGCCTCACGCCTCAACCTCAGTCAGCCTCACGCCTCAGCCTCAGTCAGCCTCACGCCTCAGCCTCAGTCAGCCTCACGCCTCAACCTCAGTCAGCCTCAGCCTCACGCCTCAGTCAACCTCACGCCTCAGTCAGCCTCAGCCTCACGCCTCAGTCAACCTCACGCCTCAGTCAGCCTCAGTCAGCCTCACGCCTCAACCTCAGTCAGCCTCACGCCTCAACCTCAGTCAGCCTCAGTCTCAGTCAGCCTTAGCCTCACGTCTCAACCTCAGTCAGCTTCAGTCGGCCTCACGCCTCAGTCAACCTCACGCCTCAACCTCAGTCAGCCTCACGCCTCAGCCTCACGCCTCAGCCTCAACCTCAGTCAACCTCACGCCTCAGTCAGCCTCAGTCAGCCTCACGCCTCAGCCTCAGTCAGCCTCAGCCTCAGCCTCACGCCTCAGCCTCACGCCTCAGTCAACCTCACGCCTCAGTCAGCCTCAGTCAGCCTCACGCCTCAGCCTCAGTCAGCCTCACGCCTCAACCTCAGTCAGCCTCAGCCTCACGCCTCAGTCAACCTCACGCCTCAGTCAGCCTCAGTCAGCCTCACGCCTCAACCTCAGTCAGCCTCACGCCTCAACCTCAGTCAGCCTCAGCCTCAGCCTCACGCCTCAACCTCAGTCGGCCTCAGCCTCAGTCAGCCTCAGCCTCACTCAGCATGTTTTACATCCACAGAGAGGACAACTTACCTTTGGTGGAATGAAGAATTCCAGGTAGTACTCCTCTCCCCGCTCGCCGCCCTCTCGGTCCCTCTCTCGGAGGACCAGGCGACATTTATGCCAGCGCCCCCCCCTCCAGGGCACGTTCCCGCCGCTGGCCAGAGGCGCCACCGTTCCTGCCTGGGCTGCGGAGGATGAAGCTGAAGCAGTGTTGTTGTTGTCTGTGGCGTGATGCAGGAGACCAAACGAGAAGCCGGAGAAGCCGTGGCTTCCGCTTAACTCGTCGTTGGATGAGCTGACGCTCACCCCGCCCTCCCGCACGAGCCGGCCCACCTTCCTGGGAGGTCCCACAGCGGCGGCGCTGCTCGGAGGCAGCGTGGAGGAGTGAGAGCCGGCAGCATTTGGCGTGAGAACAGGAGGAGGGGACCGCGACAATCGGAGTTTCTCCAGACGATGGCTCCACTTGTCCTTCTCGCCTCCTTCCCCGTTGCTCCGCCGCCGGTCCCGGGCGGCCTCCGACAGAGACAGAGAGGTGGCGCTGCTTGAAGACGAGGGAGGCAGAGAGGAGGAGGAGGAATGAGGAAGGGAGAGGGGCATGGAGAGGGACACAGGCATGGAGGAGGTGGGTGTGGGAGGCTGTGTACCAGAGTTCCTCTTGGAGGCGGAGGCCAGGTTGGCGTCCTGGACGCCCATGGTGTAGCTGTAGCTGGAGGGCAGCTGGCTCTGAGCGGAGTCGCTGGAGGAGCTTCGCCAGTGCAGGATGCCGCGCACGCTGCCCCGCACGCTGCGGCCCACGTTCCGCAGGGAGAAGCGCTTCTTCAGTTTGTTTTTGGAGGAGTTGGGGGTGCCGTTGTCTTTGGAGCCGGGCGGAGGAGTGACGGAGGAAGGAGGAATCTGAGGAGTGTGGGAGGTGTCTGCTTGCTCCACCTCTGAGGATTCTGCTTCCTGCTCTTCTGGCTCCACGTCTTCCCCGACCGACGCCACCCCGAGCCAGCTGTCCTCCTCTTCCTCAGCAGGTGCTTCCCCGTTCCCCGGGCCCTGCATGGCGCCCCTGTCTTCGCGCCTCCCGTTGTTCCCGCCCACTGAGGAGCAGCATGACGACGACGAAGATGGAGGCAGGACTTGACCCTGTGCGTAGGAATCCTGAAACCTGTCCCCGCTGCGGGTCGCCAACACCAGCCGCGTTGGTGCCGGCTTGGATGCGGCCCGCGTCGCGTTAATGGCGGGGCAGGGGAGGACCGCCCCCGCAGTCACTGACAGCGGCGAGATGGCTTCCTCTTCCAGGGAAGTGGCATCAGACGGGGGAGCCCAGCTCACCATCTCATCGCGCCCTGGCGCACAGTTCGGTGGGAGCGCCCCCTCCAGCTCGCTCTGGAAGTGGCGAACAAAGCGGTCGGTGAAACGCCGGCAGAAGGCGGCCGCTGAGTCCGCGGTGTAGTGCGGATTTTCCAGGAGGAAAGCCCGAAAGTGGCGTGCAAAGTCGCCGGCTGCAACGCGGGCGTGAAGCTCACAGAATTCGGTCCAGCTCAGGGAGGGCGAGGGGGACGGCGTGGGGGTGTCTGACAGGGAGGACGGGTGAGCCTGCGAGGGAGGACTCACCAGGGGAGGGAGCGGGGGAGGCCGGGAGGACAGAGGCAGCAGGGAAGGAGACGGAGGGGACGGAGACGGGGAGGGGGAAGGAGGTAAAGGAGAGGAGTTGGCAGCCCGGGGGCTGGGTGGGGTTAAAAGGGAGCCGTTCATCCTGCTGAAAGGCCCGGGCGCTGACTGACTGCGGAGCCGTCAAATCACCTCAAACATGCACGAGAACGCTGAAGTGACTGCACAGCTGGGGTAAATAACTGGGGTAAACAACTGGGGCAAACAGCACATTGGTCTTCTCATTTACAAACGAGTGTGAACTCAAGTGCTGCCCCACCGGACCCGTGCAAGACGGGCTGTAAAAAGGTCAAATATCGCCAACTGTCCGCTATTTGCTACATTATTTTATGAGATTTAATCCTATTTTACTTCAACACGAAAATAAGGGCCTCAAACAGGCAGCAAGTGGGGGGCTGGAGAACGTTTGATGACTGTGATTCACAAGGTCAGTCCCATCTTCATCGTCTGACATCCACCCAGAGAGGCACGACCACATCCTGGGAGAGACCGAAAGAAGAAGAAGAAAGTCACCAAAAAAGCACTCAAACCCTACAAATCCAGGGAGAACAAAACGGACCGAGGACAAAAATACAGCAGAATTAGCTCAAGATTTACCAACTTACCTGTGAAAAGCAGCCCGAAAAGTTCAAACTATGACGTCAAAACTGCAGCCGATTATTTTCTGTCTCAAACAATCAAAGCCACACGGTGACACTTTAACGTGCTTTTCAGAATTCATGAGGAAATAACCAGCAGATTCATCCACGAGGGGACAATTTTCTGACATTTTCATGACACTGAGAGCTGTGCACAATCATCCAGGACTAACTTAGTTGATCACAGCAGCTCAGATGTTCATGTACCGTCCACAGCTCAGATTATTTAACATGGCTGCATTTTATTTTGATTTATGGTGGGAAAAATACTATAAAATCTCTGCAAAAACTAACATGTCAACAAATTATATAAGAATTTCCAACCAGGTGCCGATTTCCTGCTGGGAAATTCATGCATATTTAGCCTTATACATCCTGAACTGCATGTTTCTGGAATAAACTTTCAGAGCACCAATAAACTGGGGGTTTTCACAGGTATAACGGTTGCATTTTCCTCCCATCACAGTAACTTCAGCTGTATTCTCACATGGGTGTTGCTACTTGTACTTTAATAAAGGACGTGAGTGCTTCCTCCGCCGCAGGATGAGAAAGAAGAAAAGCTAACTGCATGTTTGTGGACCTGAAAGCTGCGTTAATGTGCGAGTCTTTCAGCTCTTTTCAGACGTATAACGTTAGCCAGCTAACAATAGCTACCGAACCTCGGCTCGGACCCGCCGTTCATTAGCATCTGTATTTGGCAGCGCTGGTTATTTATAACTGTTTTGGTGGTGGCTGATATTGGGTGTCTCTCAAATGACCACATATTGAATCATCCAGCGGCAGCCAACGCCAAACATTCTCAACGAGCTAAGCTAACAGTTAGCCAGCTAGCTAGCTATTAATAAATCAGCTAACTAGCTATCAACAGAGCTCGAGCGGTGAACTGTGTGACCTGTACCTGTACATCCCAGCCCGGTGTGTTCATCTATGAGTGAAGCGGCCACACATTTCAGCATTCTCTCTGACCGCATAACGGGACTATCATTTTCCCAAAGGTTGTTGTTGTTGTTGCTAAATATGAATATTGCTATGCCTTGCCTGGAGCCGTTCTTCTCGTACTGGCTCGTATTCTCGCGATATTTGCGGGGAGGTCGGTGAGTGCAGCGTCGAGCGCTCAAGCGGCTGCTGTTTCTCCGCCAATAACGGATAGCTGCAACTAACAGCTGGGTTTTAGTGGATGAGCCAGGACATTTTTGGACATAAAGAAATAAATTGTGGAGAAGAGAAGTGGATGGATAGTTTCTACCCCGCAAACGGAGCCGCAGCCAAGAGGAGGGCCCAATTCAGTCCAAATCAACCAAAGCTGAGCACATCTGTGGAGGATCAATAAAATGTTCAGTGGTACTATTTTAAGCCAAAGTGTGATTTGATCTTATTCGTTTTATCAACAGAAAAAACTTATGAGTAAGTTTGAACTGAATTCAAACTGTTGCATTATTAATTTATTTTGCCACACTTCTATTTGATGACATATTTCTGCCTCTACAGAGCAGAAAATCATTAAAGCATTCAAGGAATCTGGAGGAGTTTCAGTGTAAAGGACGAGGGAGCAAGCCTAAGCTGGACCCCGTGACCTCTGACCCCTCAGACGCTGCATCAAGAACCGTCATTCATCAGCAGCTGATAGAAGCACATGGACAAGGGATTACTGTGGAAACCTTTGTCCAGCACCACAATACAGAGTTCCATCCACAAGCTTTACTGTGCAGAAAAGAAGCCTGATGTTAACCTCGTCCACTTCTCTGGGCTCGGAGGCGTCTGGGATGGACCGTCACACGGTGGAAACGTGTGCTGTGGTCAGACCCATCAGTATTCCACATCTTTGCTGGAAGAAATGGAGCAAAGAGCAAAAGCAGCATCCAGCCTGCTGTCAGCAGCCAGTCCCTGCAGCCAGGCTCTGTGATGGTATGGGGTTGGATCAGGGGGCAAAGCTCATTTCCACTTCTGTGACGGCAGCATTAATGCAGAAAAGCTCACTGAGATTTTACAGCAACATATGCTGCCTTCAAGGCCACATCTTTTCCTGGGACGTCCCAGCATTGTTCAAGCAGACCATGGAAAACCTTTATTCACAATATATATATTTGTGTTTATATTATGAGTAGTTTAAACATTTATTACTGTGTTAACATTGTGGAGAAGTTAATGTTTAAGCAGAATTTTAAGTTTAGTGTTGGTCTAGTTTATTAATATTTCTAATTACATTATTTCCCTCCAAAATCCTACTTTGATTATTTAGTTAATTATTATTATTTAGTTAATTAATAGTTCATTTATTTATTTTAATATCTATTATTTAATTATTTAATGATCAGTTTGTAAATAAAATAAAATAGATTGACAAATAAAAAATATTCCTAAACGTGAATCTAGGAAGATCGTAAGTTGTCTAACATCAGTCAGAACAAAATACTAAAGATTAGATTACTTTATTCAGATGAAAAACAGTTTATATGTAGCAGATTATGACCTCAAATCATTAGAAAACATGCAAACAACAGGAAATATGGCAATAAAGTCATAAACACACTGTAACAGGTGAACATTTTCAACAATTTTGAAAGTTTGGTCACTTTCAGACATGAAAATGAGACAAAAAAACTGTCAAAATTCAAATAAAAATATGTTTAATTATTATTTTATTATGTGTTTTTCCAGCAGAACAAACACAAACACATTCAAACTGTTTCAACTTTACAAAACATGAACAGAAATTAAATTTGGAGTGAAGTTGCAGTTTTTAAGCTACAGAAATTATATTTATCATTTAACTTTGGAGGCTTTTTATTGGTCAATTTTCTAATTTCTTTTTACAGTTAAACACAAAACAGGAAAGTTTTCAGATATGAAAATGAGACAAAAAACTGTTAAAATTCAAATAAAAATACGTTTAATTAATATTTTATTATGTGTATTTTCAACAATTTTGAAAGTTTGGTCACTTTCATGAAAATGAGACAAAAAACTGTTATATAAAATAAAATAAATTGCTGCAGAAAACACTGCTGTTCTGCTGCAGCTGGTGTCTTAACCCCAAAGGGATCATTTAAACTGAAGCTAACTGTACTTTTAGCAGTGAATAAAGAACAATTCCACTCTCTGTTCAGGTTTGATGGGATTTCTGATCTTCCTGCTCAAACTGTTTCCAGATCAGTTTCAGCATCTTTACAAAGCTGCATTCACTGCCCTCTAGTGGCTAAAACGGCTCATTTAGTTTAAGTTTACTTTAAAACGGGTTTCATTCCATTCAATGAGGGGAAAAGATGACGTTAATTGTTCTGTGTGAAAGTCAAACCCAGTTTAACTGGAGATAACAGATGTTAGCTCTGTTTTCATGTCACATTTCTTATTTTTGCATTTACCTGAACAAAAGTATTGAATCCAGCTGTTTATTGACTGTGTCTATGACAAGAAATCTGATAGAAACAAACCAGTCATGTTCTACGTTCCTCTGGAGGCTTTTTATTGGTCAATTTCTAAAAGAAAACAAGAAGCAGAAAGAAAGAAACAGTCATAAAACTGACTTTAGTTTTTATTGCACAGTCCAGCAGAGCAAAGATAAACATATTTAACTTCTGTACATCTTCAGCATCACTGATTTTAGGAATTATTCATCAAAAATATACAATTTAGATACAAAGTTCCAGTTCTTCAGCCACAGCAGTGAAACCGGTTCAAACTGTTTTTAAGGGAAGACGTGGAAACAACCAGTTATTTCTGAGCTATAAAACGAGGCTCCGACAAACAGCTAAACAGAGCTCAGAGCCCACATTAAGGCGGCTTTAGTCCACCTCCTCAATAGTTGGCCCCTGGCTGGCGGCCCCTGCCTGCTCTCTGCAGGAACCGGCGGGCGTCCCTCCCTGATACAACTTGCTGATGATGGGGTTGCACACTTTCTCCAGCTCTTTCTGCTTGTGTTGGTACTCGTCTTTCTCAGCCAGCTGGTTGTTCTCCAGCCAGGTGATGGTCTCCTCACACTTCTCAGTCACCTTCTTCTTGTCCTCCTCGCTGATTTTGCCCTTCAAGCTCTCGTCCTGCACGCTGCTCTTCACGCTGAAGGCCAAGGACTCCAGGGAGTTCTTGGCAGCCATTTTGTCCCTCTGCAGGTCGTCCTCAGCTCTGTATTTGTCGGCGTCCTGCACCATCCTCTCGATCTCCTCTGGGCTCAGGCGGCCCTTATCGTTGGTGATGGTGATCTTGTTCTCTTTGCCGGTGCTTTTGTCCACCGCCGACACGTTCAAGATCCCGTTGGCGTCGATGTCGAAGGTGACCTGGATCTGCGGGACCCCTCTGGGAGCGGGTGGGATTCCCGTCAGCTCAAACTTGCCCAGCAGGTTGTTGTCCTTGGTCATGGCTCTCTCCCCTTCGTAGACCTGGATCAGGACCCCGGGCTGGTTGTCACAGTAGGTGCTGAACACCTGGCTTTGTTTGCTGGGGATGGTGGTGTTGCGTTTGATCAGGGACGTCATCACCCCTCCGGCCGTCTCGATACCCAGGGACAGAGGCGCCACGTCCAGCAGCAGCAGGTCCTGAACGTTGCCCGAGGCGTCCCCGGAGAGGATGGCGGCCTGGACGGCGGCGCCGTAGGCCACCGCCTCGTCCGGGTTGATGCTCTTGTTCAGCTCCCGGCCGTTGAAGAAGTCCTGCAGCAGTTTCTGGATCTTGGGGATTCTGGTGGAGCCTCCCACCAGCACCACGTCGTGGATCTGGCCCTTGTCCATTTTGGCGTCCCTCAGGGCTTTCTCCACCGGCTCCAAGGTTCCCCTGAACAGGTCGGAGCACAGCTCCTCAAAGCGAGCCCTGGTGACGGAGGTGTAGAAGTCGATGCCCTCAAACAGAGAGTCGATCTGGATGCTGGCCTGGGAGCTGGAGGACAGGGTCCTCTTGGCCCTCTCACAAGCTGTGCGCAGCCTCCTCAGGGCTCTCTTGTTCTGGCTGATGTCCTTCTTGTGCTTCCTCTTGAACTCCTCCACAAAGTGGTTGACCATGCGGTTGTCAAAGTCCTCTCCGCCCAGGTGAGTGTCTCCGGCCGTGGCCTTCACCTCGAAGATGCCGTCTTCGATGGTCAGGATGGACACGTCGAAGGTGCCCCCGCCCAGGTCAAAGATCAGGATGTGGCGTTCTCCTGACTTGCCTTTGTCCAGACCGTAGGCGATGGCGGCCGCCGTGGGCTCGTTGATGATTCTCAGGACGTTGAGTCCCGCGATGACGCCTGCGTCTTTAGTGGCCTGTCGCTGGGAGTCGTTGAAGTACGCCGGGACTGTGATGACGGCGTTGGACACCTTTTGGCCCAGGTAGGCCTCGGCGACCTCCTTCATCTTCACCAGGACCATGGAGGAAACCTCCTCGGGGTAGAAGGCTTTGTCCTCCCCTTTGTACTCTACTTGTATTTTGGGCCTCCCTCCCTCTGAAACCACCTTGAAGGGCCAGTGCTTCATGTCCGCCTGCACCACTGGATCATCACATTTCTTCCAATCAGTCTCTTGGCATCAAACACAGTGTTGCTGGGGTTCAGAGCCGCCTGGTTCTTGGCTGCGTCCCCAATCAGCCTCTCGGTGTCGGTGAAGGCCACATAGCTGGGGGTGGTCCTGTTGCCCTGGTCGTTGGCGATGATTTCTACTTTCCCGTGCTGGAAAACCCCCACACAGGAGTAGGTGGTGCCCAGGTCGATGCCGATCGCTACGCCTTTAGCTGCAGGCATCTTGGCTGAGTTGGCTTTGTGTCCTAAAGCTGCAGAGACACAAATGAGGAGGAGCATGAGAAAAGGGAACATCTGCAGCAGCTGTTGGAGCTTCAGCTGTTTTCTGTCACAAACTGAGTCCCAGCATCAGAGGACTGAGGTCATTCAGAGTGAATGCATCACTTCAAATCACATGAGTTAAATATATCAAGAAAGAACAGAAACTAAACCATTAAGCTGTTAAATCTGCAACAAGACACAATTATTTAGATACACATAAAAAGCTTCTGTTCGCTTTAATGTTACAGAACCGCAAAGTAGGCAGAAAACCGAGTTACTGACAGATTTGAACAGTTCTGTGATAAGTCAGAGCTTCTTATATTCTTACTGTTCAAAACAAGTATGATTAGATAAAAAGATGTTCATTTTTAAAATAAAGTCACTTAGTAGTAGCAAATTATTTCTTTTGGCGTTAACAAACAGAAAAATATCTAGAAGTAGACCTAAAACAGGGAAAACTTTAGTTGAGTACTTACTCTGGATGGAAGGTCAAATAAAGCTGGATTAGAATTGAAATCAGTTCCTCTCCGCTGCGCAGCTCGTCTTCAGCTGTAGTCTTCAGTGTCTCTTCTCGGCTCTCTTCTTCTCTGAACTGCCGGTGTTCACCACCAGCACCGTTTTTATTCTTCTTCGCTCCTTTCCCGTTGTTTCTCGAGCTTTCCCTTGACTCTCTTGTCCAATCACAGGTCAGTGCGGCGCTCTGCGTCATGACGTCATCCGCGAGAAGTTTCTACTCGCTTCTCGTCGCTCAGAGAAATCGTTCGAAGTGTTAAACAGAAAAATATAGTTTTAGATCATTTAGGATTCATCTTCTGAATACAGTAAGAGTGACAGCGAATATAGACAGAGTGATGTTTAAAAGCTCCGTGAAAAATTCAAGTAAATCAGGACACAAATCTACTTTAAAACCAACCGTTGATCGAATTCTTCTTAATATTATTCCATTAAAATCTAAAATATTTTATTGAATAACAAGATTTAATCCATGCCGAAATGATTAGAGGACATTAGAGATTAAAATGAGTTGCTGGACTCTTTTTACAACTCTGTACAATAACCAGGAGACCAGAAATGCTTTAAAACGGTCGTTTTGTAAATGGAGTCTTGGTGCACAGCGTCTGTTTGGAGAAGGAGACATTTAATCAACATTTACATATAAATTTTTTATATTTATATTTGAAAGTGAGGTCAATCTGTTAATATTTACAACAATTGCTTGAAAATTCAAAATAATTCAGAAAATATAAGCCTTTGGGCATTTTTTTCTTCTATTCAGACTATATTATTTAGTAGTTACTGTGTATTTTTATTCATAAGGCTTAATAAACGGTTTGTGTCAATGAGGGTTACCTTTCAGCCGTCTTATTGTAAAACTGAAATGTGCCCAAGTGAAGCAACTTTATCAGAAGTCTCTGGAATCAACTAGAAGCAGGCAGAAACCTGCAGAAACGTCCGTATAAATCTGTTTTACGGTCGCTCCGATGTGGCTGAAATAACACAGAAAATAATCAGTCTGTATGTTGAGCTTCTTTTTAAATAAGTTCAACAGGTATTTTTATTAATATATTAATGAAAATATATTCTGAGTAAAAATAATCAAACTTATTGAGTAAAACTCAGCCACAATAATCAATATGGTATTATATCGATATGTTATATACAGTCAACAGTTATTTACTTTTTATATAAATACATAACATTATTTTCTCCTTCAGGAAATAGTTATCGTGCTTATATTTGACACATAAGTTAAAATAATATGACAGTATCAGCTGCTTATTCGACCTTTTACAGCTCTGCTGATCAGAGGCCGATTTCTGTGTGTCAGAAAGTTTTTTGTGCTACTTCTTTATGATTTTAATACAATATCAGACGTTAAATCTTTTAAATCAGCACAGTTTGTCCTTTTAAATTAAAATCATCGCATGTGGGAAAACAGAAATAAAATAAAAACCGATTCCATAAACAACACATTCTGGAGCTCAAAGAATTATTAATTTAAAAGCTTTATTCACTTAAATACATCACATTTACCTTTAAATTAACTACTGCAGTGTTTAAGTTCATCTTAGCTGTAGTTCAGAGTTAAATTCATAACTTACAGATATCATCATTAAACTTTAATCACAAGCTTTGAAATGTTGTATTTTTACATGCAAAATGAGGCATTATTGAACCAAAATAATATAGTAATAGTAATATAATAACGTTTCCTGATTGTGAAGAAGGAAGGAAACGGGTGAATTTCACAGAACTCGATGTGGAAAACATCCTCCAAACAAAACAATCGTGTCTGACCTGTAAAGCAGCACCAGGAGGAGCGCGTTTACATCGGTAAAATCGAGCTACACAGAACCTTTCAACAGCGAATATCACAAAGAAACAAAGTCAAAAGAGAAATAGTGTCAGCCAAAGCAGGCAATAATAGCAAGTGGAGGGTTATCCAGCAGATAACTGCTGAGACTCTGCCTCTCTAAGGTGCTCTTTTTATACCTAATCATGTCATTGAGCTGGTTCCAATGGACCTGATCAGTTACACCATGTTCCTCAAGCCATTTCTTTTTAGAACCACTTACTTTTGCATGTTTTCTATGTTCAAATGTGAATAAAATGTTCATTTATGAGACTGGTGTCAATGTTTGTGGAGATAAAGACTGTAAATCCATGCAGTGAGGAGTCTGAGCGTCTCGTTTGTCTCTGTGTGGCGCCGTGAGGGACCTCGCCTCTCGCCCAATGGCGGCTGGGATAGGCTCCTCTGATTTAGATTCAGCACGTATAGAAAATGAATGAGTTGTAGAATCCAGGGGCAACAAAACCCTGCTCGACAGAAAACGACACCAACACAAACATGTACAAATGAATAGTAACAAGTATGAGCAGAATCTTCCCTAAAGGCACATCTTCCGTGATGTTCTTAGAGTTTTTGGTCTTCTTCGTCAGGAGTTGCTGATTTCAGACGATTCTGCTGAGGTGGCTTCGATGTTTCGTCTGTTGAGTCCTGAGGCCGACTGGCTTCGCCGGAGGTGGACTCCTCTGGAGGATCACCCTGAAAAAACACACCATTTCAGCTTCTTTAGTCCAAAATGTTGTCTTCTGCCTTCAGCACATGTCCCTGTAATCAACAACAACCTACGTCATGGAAGTCAAACTCAGGCAGTGGAATTATATTCGACCCGTGAGATAAAACCAAATGTCTGCTGGAGACAGCGTTCGCTCTATAATACTATAAATATAAATGTCCGAGAATGCCCTGCGAGTCAATCAGGACTCTGTTAGCATTCGTTAGCGACCTCATGCTAACGGTGGCATCGGGCCCCAGAAATATCCAAACGAAAGGTGGAAAACAGCAGCTTTTAGGCAGGTGGGAAGCAGAATATCTGTCATTAGTTATTATTGTTGTTATTTAAGTGAGTTAACTGAGTTAAACTGTTGAAATTTAACTCAGAAGGCTACAAAGAGAGAGAGGCAGAGTTTTATTGAAAAAATAAATGTCTTTTATTTTACATTTGATTTCACGTGTTTAGAGTTATAAGCTTTGCTATGTTTAAACATAACTTAAGTTGGTTTCCATCTGAAAAGGCGGAGACCGCGTACTACACAACATTTGGAAGTTACTTATTACGAAGTAAAGCCCTGAAATAACTCATTTATTCTGTTAAGATGTACTGCACTACTGTTATCATAAAATATAAATAATAATTCACAAGAGTTAGAGTCTTAGAGGGTGCAGTGGAGAAGATGAATCTGTGGGAATTTCCCCAAAGAAAAGGTCAAGTGAGGCTGCAGGTGCAGAGGAAATATGATACATTGGCTGGAAGCCAAACCAATAGGGAAAAATGGATTGGGCGGGGTCTAACTGTTGCCGGGCGGAATAGAGTTTCCGGGAAAAGACTCACTTTAGAGTTTATGTACCCTGAATAAACTCTAGTGCACTGGATTTTTTACTCTCTCAATTGACTTTATTTTGGCTGTTTTCTGACTCCAACAAACTTTAAAGGAACTTTAAAGCTTTTTGCTGTAATAAGGCCTTAAATATATATATTTTTTAGAAATGGTTCAGCGATAAAAGTGACCTTGACCTGGATATTTTCTTCCACAACAGTGCAGGGTTCAGACAGAAGCTGTTTCCACAACAGTGGAGTTAGCACAGACACACCAGGCATTAGCATCGGTGCCACAAGGCCGAGCCCAGGGAACCATTTGTCCTGACTGCTCACTGTATTGAGTTCTCTTTTCTATATTTTTCTGGTGATAATGTTTAGAAAGTAAGCTTAATATCCTCCGTTTGCCTTCACGTGCTGGAAAACCTTTTTACACAGACCCAGAGACCATTTTTTCCAGCTTCTCTGACCAGCACACGGTCACCACCGCCATCTTGTGCCGTGACCAGCACACGGTCACCACCGCCATCTTGTGCCGTGACCAGCACACGGTCACCGCTGCCATCTTGTGCCGTCACCAGCACACGGTCACCACCGCCATCTTGTGCCGTCACCACCGCCATCTTGTGCCGTCACCAGCACACGGTCAGCGGTGCCATCTTGTGCCGTCACCAGCACACGGTCACCGGCGCCATCTTGTGCCGTGACCAGCACACGGTCACGGCCGCCATCTTGTGCCGTCACCAGCACACGGTCACCACCGCCATCTTGTGCCGTCACCAGCACACGGTCACCACCGCCATCTTGTGCCGTGACCAGCACACGGTCACCACCGCCATCTTGTGCCGTCACCAGCACACGGTCACCACCGCCATCTTGTGCCGTGACCAGCACATGGTCACCACCGCCATCTTGTGCCGTGACCAGCACATGGTCACCGCCGCCATCTTGTGCCGTGACCAGCACATGGTCACCGCCGCCATCTTGTGCCGTGACCAGCACACGGTCACCGGCGCCATCTTGTGCCGTCACCAGCACACGGTCACCGGCGCCATCTTGTGCCGTCACCAGCACACGGTCACCGCTGCCATCTTGTGCCGTCACCAGCACACGGTCACCGGTGCCATCTTGTGCCGTCACCAGCACACGGTCACCGCCGCCATCTTGTGCCGTCACCACCGCCATCTTGTGCCGTCACCAGCACACGGTAACAGCCGCCATCTTGTGCCGTCACCAGCACACGGTAACAGCCGCCATCTTGTGCCGTCACCAGCACACGGTAACAGCCGCCATCTTGTGCCGTCACCAGCACACGGTAACAGCCGCCATCTTGTGCCGTCACCAGCACACGGTCACCGCCGCCATCTTGTGCCGTCACCAGCACACGGTAACAGCCGCCATCTTGTGCCGTCACCAGCACATGGTAACTACTGTTCGGCTTCTTAGCTTGGTCTGTTATCTGTAATATTTCAGATCTTTTTAACATTTTTAGGGCTTTAGTTTTACTTATTAGCTGGTGATTATTATTTTAAATCATGTTACTGAAGATTCACTGAAAAACATTCATTTTCTAATGACCAACCCAGCTCCTGCTCGATCCCAGCACCAATCAGAGTAGTTCTTAAACTTTTTGTAATCATGGCAACCTTGATTTTTACAGTTTAAACTAATTAAATTGTTGCTGACTTTGCACATCATCCTGAGTCGCCGTTGGTTTGAAACGACGTTATGAAGCAAAGAGGTTTCACTGAGTTAAACCTGTTACCTGGACTCCTTCCTGCTGCTGACTGGCCTCCACTTTAATGATTACATCTGAGGGTGGAGGGTCGTGTTGAGGAACCAGCCTCTTCTTTTCCTCCATCTCTCTGGACTCGTCCCCATTCGGTGCAGATGTTTCAGTGGGCGGAGCTAATGCTTATGTAAAAACAACAGACCTTTAGCTGTAGAGCTTCAGGGATCCCAGGAGCTTTGTAGCTGCCCCTGGTCGGCTCTACCGTGGCATGTTGCTGCTGCTGAGGGGCCAGAATACTTTCCCTTTGAGTTTCAACAGCATTTTGCTGTATTTCATCATAATTATATTTAAAAGTTAGTTTTACTTCCTCACGTGTAAACGAACAGTTAATGGATCCATCTCACCAATAACAGGTAACTGCAGATTAATATGATAAAATGGTAAATCTGACAACAACACAGGCACACTGAGGGAAAACTGACAGATTTAAAGTTACGAATGAATTAACTCACATTTTAGTTCATTGTACCAACATCTAAAGTAACTCACCTCGTTCTGTTGTGTGTCTTAAATCTTCCCAGAGTTCAGGGTTTGTCCTGCAGAGGAAACAAAGTCAGAGTCGGTTCGTTTTCAGGAGTAAAGGTCACATAAAAACATCACCCAGAATGGCGCCGCCCTGCTGGCAGCAGGCTGCTACTGCAGCCTGGACAGACTGAGTCTGAATCTTCTTCAGATTTTCTCTCCTAATTACCCTCCCAGTATAAATGCTGCTGACTCTGTCCTGTTGTCTCCTGAGTTTTTATTTCTTATGTCCTGCCTCAGCAGCAGCTTTAGTTCTATGAAAATCTTTGTGTTTCTGCCTTTAATCCTGCATTTGGGTCCATTTCTGTTGGTTCTAACCTTGAATCATGACATCAGCTGAATGCACCAAACTGTAACTTAAAGACTTTTCATGACTTAAAGGGTTCCCGTCACACCCTCCAGTCTCTGCCTGTTAATCAGTTCTGAGAAAGACGTGGATGAGACGACTGACCTGTAACACTTCGGGTCATCAGGACATAAAGGTCGTTCGTCTGCGACAGACGCAGCAGCTTCTTCTGCCTCCTCTTTATTCTCAGAGCTGCTGGTGGCAGGTTCCTGTGCTGAGATGTTTGTTTCTGCCTCCTCTTTATTCTCAGAGCTGCTGGTGGCAGGTTCCTGTGCTGAGGTGTTTGTTTCTGCCTCCTCTTTATTCTCAGAGCTGCTGGTGGCAGGTTCCTGTGCTGAGGTGTTTGTTTCTGCCTCCTCTTCATCTCTTCTCTCCTCCTCTTTATTCTCAGAGCTGCTGGTGGCAGGTTCCTGTGCTGAGGTGTTTGTTTCTGCCTCCTCTTCATCTCTTCTCTCCTCCTCTTCATTCTCAGAGCTGCTGCTGGTGGCAGGTTCCTGTGCTGAGGTGTTTGTTCCTGCCTCCTCTTTATTCTCAGAGCTGCTGGTGGCAGGTTCCTGTGCTGAGGTGTTTGTTTCTGCCTCCTCTTTATTCTCAGAGCTGCTGGTGGCAGGTTCCTGTGCTGAGGTGTTTGTTTCTGCCTCCTCTTCATCTCTTCTCTCCCCCTCTTTATTCTCAGAGCTGCTGGTGGCAGGTTCCTGTGCTGAGGTGTTTGTTCCTGCCTCCTCTTCATCTCTTCTCTCCTCCTCTTTATTCTCAGAGCTGCTGGTGGCAGGTTCCTGTGCTGAGGTGTTTGTTCCTGCCTCCTCTTTATTCTCAGAGCTGCTGGTGGCAGGTTCCTGTGCTGAGGTGTTTGTTTCTGCCTCCTCTTTATTCTCAGAGCTGCTGGTGGCAGGTTCCTGTGCTGAGATGTTTGTTCCTGCCTCCTCTTCATCTCTTCTCTCCTCCTCTTCATTCTCAGAGCTGCTGCTGGTGGCAGGTTCCTGTGCTGAGGTGTTTGTTCCTGCCTCTTCTTCATCTCTTCTCTCCTCCTCTTCATTCTCAGAGCTGCTGCTGGTGGCAGGTTCCTGTGCTGAGATGTTTGTTTCTGCCTCCTCTTCATCTCTTCTCTCCCCCTCTTTATTCTCAGAGCTGCTGGTGGCGGATTCCTCCTGAAAGTTAAAGGATAATTTCAGCTTCTTCAGTCTGTAAATACTGGAGAAAAGCACTGATGATGCCAGCAGCTGCATTTATCTTTAGTTTTTCATCTATTTCCTGACAGTGGGAGCCTTTCACGCCCTGCACCGAGGCGTGAAACACAACCTGTTGGACTTGTGTCGACTGGTTAAGTCCTCGGTTAACCAGTCAGAGCCCTTAAGTCTGACAGCTTTCCTTTTCTCTGCTCTTCGGTTCGATCAATGATTCAGTCTTTAAAAACCATCCTGGTTTTAACTCATTCTGGAGCAACATTAACATGCTGCTAAACCCCTTTTTAAAGGTGCTGCATCCACAGACTTCACATGTTCATTAGATCCCTGCAGGTAACTCATCTTTAAATGTGTAATATCTGCTTTACAGAACTACCCAGGAGGCTGAGTTTTACAGTTTAAACTAATTAAATTGTTGCTGACTTTGCACATCATCCTGAGTCGCCGTTGGTTTGAAACGACGTTATGAAGCAAAGAGGTTTCACTGAGTTAAACCTGTTACCTGGACTCCTTCCTGCTGAATGATTACATCTGAGGGTGGAGCGTGTATCAGGACGGGTGGAGGGCCGTGTTGAGGAATCAGGCTGTTTTCTTCCTCCTTATTTGTGGAGTGTTCAGTGGGCGGAGCTAATGCTTTTTGGAGAAAAAAACAGTGTCAGTAAAGTCTTTTAGACAGAAGATAAGATGAGCTGATGATGGAAACTTCATCAACAGAGCCCCCTGCTGGGTGAGGCCCCCTCTCTCTAACCCGGGTTTACTTTCCTGGGTTTCCTGGACCCAGGCCCGGGAGTCGGACTTCTTCCTGTGAGGTCACTGAGCCTCCTTTGGACCCACCACCTGATGGAGGTGCCATGAGAGTCCAGTGCATTGTGGATTGGGCAGCTGTCTTTGGGTGTGGGGGGGTCCTCGGTGGTCCAAGCCCCGGCTACAGGGTCACAGACTTTATCTTCACTGATGGGAAAAGAGCCCCAGCTTGTGTGAGATATCAGCAACATATAGTTGGGTTCTCCCTGATGCAGAGCAGAAGTTCTGGAGCTGATCTCCTGGAGAGAGGCTGGACTCCACTCTGGAGTTGCCCTGGATGGGAGGCAGTGAGCAGGGGGAGCCTTACAGATAGCCCCCCTGTTTCTGCTCTCAAATATCTGAGTTTTCCCCCAAGGATGAAAGGGTGGATGAGAGGGTGGATGAGAGGGTGGATGAGAGGGTGGATGAGAGGGTGGATGAGAGGGTGGATGAAAGGATGGATGAGAGGGTGGATGAGAGGGTGGATGAGAGGATGGATGAGAGGGTGGATGAGAGGGTGGATGAGAGGGTGGATGAAAGGATGGATGAGAGGGTGGATGAGAGGGTGGATGAAAGGATGGATGAAAGGGTGGATGAGAGGGTGGATGAAAGGATGGGTAAGAGGATGGATGAGAGGATGGATGAGAGGGTGGATGAAAGGGTGGATGAGAGGGTGGATGAAAGGATGGGTAAGAGGATGGATGAGAGGGTGGATGAAAGGATGGATGAAAGGGTGGATGAGAGGGTGGATGAAAGGATGGGTAAGAGGATGGATGAGAGGATGGATGAGAGGGTGGATGAGAGGATGGGTAAGAGGATGGATGAGAGGGTGGATGAGAGGGTGGATGAGAGGGTGGATGAGAGGGTGGATGAAAGGGTGGATGAGAGGATGGATGAGAGGGTGGATGAGAGGGTGGATGAAAGGATGGATGAGAGGGTGGATGAGAGGGTGGATGAGAGGATGGATGAGAGGGTGGATGAGAGGATGGATGAGAGGGTGGATGAGAGGGTGGATGAAAGGATGGATGAGAGGGTGGATGAGAGGGTGGATGAGAGGATGGATGAGAGGGTGGATGAAAGGATGGATGAGAGGGTGGATGAGAGGATGGATGAGAGGATGGATGAGAGGATGGATGAGAGGTGGATGAGAGGGTGGATGAGAGGGTGGATGAAAGGATGGATGAAAGGGTGGATGAGAGGGTGGATGAAAGGATGGGTAAGAGGATGGATGAGAGGATGGATGAGAGGGTGTATGAGAGGGTGGATGAAAGGATGGATGAAAGGGTGGATGAGAGGGTGGATGAAAGGATGGGTAAGAGGATGGATGAGAGGGTGGATGAGAGGGTGGATGAGAGGATGGATGAGAGGGTGGATGAGAGGGTGGATGAAAGGATGGATGAGAGGGTGGATGAGAGGGTGGATGAGAGGATGGATGAAAGGATGGATGAGAGGGTGGATGAGAGGGTGGATGAGAGGGTGGATGAGAGGGTGGATGAAAGGATGGATGAAAGGGTGGATGAGAGGGTGGATGAAAGGGTGGATGAGAGGATGGATGAGAGGATGGATGAGAGGATGGATGAGAGGGTGGATGAGAGGGTGGATGAGAGGGTGGATGAAAGGATGGATGAAAGGGTGGATGAGAGGGTGGATGAAAGGATGGGTAAGAGGATGGATGAGAGGATGGATGAGAGGGTGGATGAAAGGGTGGATGAGAGGGTGGATGAAAGGATGGGTAAGAGGATGGATGAGAGGGTGGATGAAAGGATGGATGAAAGGGTGGATGAGAGGGTGGATGAAAGGATGGGTAAGAGGATGGATGAGAGGATGGATGAGAGGGTGGATGAGAGGATGGATGAGAGGGTGGATGAGAGGATGGATGAGAGGGTGGATGAGAGGGTGGATGAGAGGATGGATGAGAGGGTGGATGAGAGGGTGGATGAGAGGGTGGATGAGAGGGTGGATGAAAGGATGGGTAAGAGGATGGATGAGAGGATGGATGAGAGGGTGGATGAGAGGATGGATGAGAGGGTGGATGAGAGGATGGATGAGAGGATGGGTAAGAGGATGGATGAGAGGATGGATGAGAGGGTGGATGAGAGGGTGGATGAAAGGATGGATGAAAGGGTTGATGAGAGGGTGGATGAAAGGATGGGTAAGAGGATGGATGAGAGGATGGATGAGAGGGTGGATGAGAGGATGGATGAGAGGGTGGATGAGAGGGTGGATGAAAGGGTGGATGAGAGGGTGGATGAGAGGATGGATGAGAGGGTGGATGAGAGGGTGGATGAGAGGGTGGATGAAAGGGTGGATGAAAGGATGGGTAAGAGGATGGATGAGAGGATGGATGAGAGGGTGGATGAGAGGATGGATGAGAGGGTGGATGAGAGGATGGATGAGAGGATGGGTAAGAGGATGGATGAGAGGATGGATGAGAGGGTGGATGAGAGGGTGGATGAAAGGATGGATGAAAGGGTTGATGAGAGGGTGGATGAAAGGATGGGTAAGAGGATGGATGAGAGGATGGATGAGAGGGTGGATGAGAGGATGGATGAGAGGGTGGATGAGAGGGTGGATGAAAGGGTGGATGAGAGGGTGGATGAGAGGGTGGATGAGAGGATGGATGAGAGGGTGGATGAAAGGATGGATGAGAGGGTGGATGAGAGGATGGATGAGAGGATGGATGAGAGGGTGGATGAGAGGGTGGATGAGAGGGTGGATGAAAGGATGGATGAAAGGGTGGATGAGAGGGTGGATGAAAGGATGGGTAAGAGGATGGATGAGAGGATGGATGAGAGGGTGGATGAGAGGGTGGATGAAAGGATGGGTAAGAGGATGGATGAGAGGATGGATGAGAGGGTGGATGAGAGGATGGATGAGAGGGTGGATGAGAGGGTGGATGAAAGGATGGATGAGAGGGTGGATGAGAGGGTGGATGAGAGGATGGATGAGAGGGTGGATGAGAGGATGGATGAGAGGGTGGATGAGAGGATGGATGAGAGGATGGATGAGAGGGTGGATGAGAGGGTGGATGAGAGGGTGGATGAAAGGATGGATGAAAGGGTGGATGAGAGGGTGGATGAAAGGATGGGTAAGAGGATGGATGAGAGGATGGATGAGAGGGTGGATGAGAGGGTGGATGAAAGGATGGATGACAGGGTGGATGAGAGGGTGGATGAAAGGATGGATGAGAGGGTGGATGAGAGGGTGGATGAGAGGGTGGATGAGAGGGTGGATGAAAGGGTGGATGAGAGGATGGATGAGAGGATGGATGAGAGGATGGATGAGAGGGTGGATGAAAGGATGGATGAGAGGGTGGATGAGAGGGTGGATGAGAGGATGGATGAGAGGGTGGATGAAAGGGTGGATGAGAGGGTGGATGAGAGGGTGGATGAGAGGGTGGATGAGAGGATGGATGAGAGGGTGGATGAGAGGGTGGATGAGAGGGTGGATGAGAGGGTGGATGAAAGGATGGATGAGAGGGTGGATGAGAGGGTGGATGAGAGGATGGATGAGAGGGTGGATGAAAGGATGGATGAGAGGGTGGATGAGAGGGTGGATGAGAGGGTGGATGAGAGGGTGGATGAAAGGATGGATGAAAGGGTGGATGAGAGGGTGGATGAAAGGGTGGGTAAGAGGATGGATGAGAGGATGGATGAGAGGGTGGATGAAAGGATGGATGAAAGGGTGGATGAGAGGGTGGATGAAAGGATGGATGAGAGGGTGGATGAGAGGATGGATGAGAGGGTGGATGAGAGGGTGGATGAGAGGGTGGATGAAAGGATGGATGAGAGGGTGGATGAGAGGGTGGATGAGAGGATGGATGAGAGGGTGGATGAAAGGATGGATGAGAGGGTGGATGAGAGGGTGGATGAGAGGGTGGATGAGAGGGTGGATGAAAGGATGGATGAAAGGGTGGATGAGAGGGTGGATGAGAGGATGGATGAGAGGATGGATGAGAGGGTGGATGAGAGGGTGGATGAGAGGATGGATGAGAGGATGGATGAGAGGATGGATGAGAGGGTGGATGAGAGGGTGGATGAAGGGTGGATGAGAGGGTGGATGAGAGGATGGATGAGAGGGTGGATGAGAGGGTGGATGAGAGGATGGATGAGAGGATGGATGAGAGGATGGATGAGAGGGTGGATGAGAGGATGGATGAGAGGATGGATGAGAGGATGGATGAGAGGGTGGATGAGAGGGTGGATGAGAGGATGGATGAGAGGATGGATGAGAGGATGGATGAGAGGGTGGATGAGAGGATGGATGAGAGGATGGATGAGAGGGTGGATGAGAGGGTGGATGAGAGGATGGATGAGAGGGTGGATGAGAGGATGGATGAGAGGGTGGATGAGAGGGTGGATGAGAGGGTGGATGAGAGGATGGTCTACCTGCACCTTTGGCTCTGACTGAACAGGACTGAGCAGGAACAGGAAATGGATGGACAATAAAACCTTTAAACTTGTATTTTGAGTAAGATTCTGTAGTTGGGCTCAAGTTTACTGCAAATCTCCCCACATATAAATAAACTAAATCCCTAGATAAGTAAACAGAAAGTAGACTTCGTATTTCACAATGAAACACAATAAATCTGTTATACTGATGCACATTTATTGCTGCAAAGCTTCAGCAGATTCTTACCTTTAATGCATTTGCAGCTGGGGATGAAAAGGCCACAAATGAGAAGAATCAGTAGTATGAAGCTGCACAGTGTTGCATAGTAATGTTCTACAAAAACATGAAATAATGATCAATAAAAGGTGTGAATAGTCAGATAGAATGCTGAAATAAACTGCTACAGTCAGGATAATGTTAGAGAAAGAGAATATTTACTGGTGTCAGGACTCCTGTTGAAAGGGTTCGGGACTTGTTCACTGGTTTGGCTGCTGACTGGATTCACCAACATGCACCTGAACCACTCCTCTTTGTCCTCCTAGAAGGTGGAAAAACAACAGATCTGGCTGGAAGTGACAGACAAGCAGGCAAACTCAAGCTTTATCATCTGGCTGGTACTGAGCATCTGGCTGGTACTGATCATCTGGCTAGTACTGAGCATCTGGCTGGTGCTGAGCATCTGGCTGGTACTGATCATCTGGCTGGTAGTTATCATCTGGCTGGTACTGATCATCCGGCTGGTACTGAGCATCTGGCTGGTACTGAGCATCTGGCTGGTACTGAGCATCTGGCTGGTACTGAGCATCTGGCTGGTACTGAGCATCTGGCTGGTACTGATCATCTGGCTGGTAGTTATCATCTGGCTGGTACTGATCATCCGGCTGGTACTGAGCATCTGGCTGGTACTGAGCATCTGGCTGGTACTGAGCATCTGGCTGGTACTGATCATCCGGCTGGTACTGATCATCTGGCTGGTACTGAGCATCTGGCTGGTACTGAGCATCTGGCTGGTACTGATCATCCGGCTGGTACTGATCATCTGGCTGGTACTGAGCATCTGGCTGGTACTGATCATCCGGCTGGTACTGATCATCTGGCTGGAACTGATCATCTGGCTGGTACTGAGCATCCGGCTGGTACTGATCATCTGGCTGGTACTGATCATCCGGCTGGTACTGAGCATCCGGCTGGTACTGAGCATCCGGCTGGTACTGATCATCCGGCTGGTACTGATCATCCGGCTGGTACTGATCATCCGGCTGGTACTGAGCATCTGGCTGGTACTGAGCATCCGGCTGGTACTGATCATCTGGCTGGTGCTGAGCATCTGGCTGGTACTGAGCATCTGGCTGGTACTGAGCATCTGGCTGGTACTGATCATCTGGCTGGTACTGAGCATCTGGCTGGTACTGAGCATCCGGCTGGTACTGAGCATCCGGCTGGTACTGAGCATCCGGCTGGTACTGAGCATCCGGCTGGTACTGATCATCCGGCTGGTACTGAGCATCCTGCTGGTACTGAGCATCCGGCTGGTACTGATCATCTGGCTGGTACTGATCATCTGGCTGGTGCTGAGCATCTGGCTGGTACTGAGCATCTGGCTGGTACTGATCATCTGGCTGGTACTGATCATCCGGCTGGTACTGATCATCTGGCTGGTACTGATCATCCGGTCATTACAGGAAGGGCACAAAGCACCAACAGACTCAAAGCTAAAACCTGCTGCTTTCTTTCTCATCCTGAAGAAACTGGAACCATGAAAGTAAAGATGTTTCATTTCAATCTGATGGCTTCTTTAAATGTAAGTAACCGCAGTTTTACCAGCTCAGACCGAACGGAAATCATCAACACCAATAAATTACATGCTGCTGCCACGGAGAGTAAAAAGCTTTTCCTCTGCTGACTGAAGCAGATACAGAAGTCCTGTTTCTGTCACGTCTCCCAGGTTGATAACACCGACACTTCTAGACCCAACCAAGCCTTGCAGTGCCTAAACCTAACCAAGCCTAAACCCAACCAAGCCTAAACCCAACCGAGCCTAAACCTAACCAATCCTAAACCCAACCAAGCCTAAACCTAACCAAACCTAACCAATCCTAAACCTAACCAAGCCTAAACCCAACCAAGCCAAAACCTAACCAAACCTAACCAAACCCAACCAAGCCTAAACCTAACAAAGCCTAAATCCAACCGAGCCTAAACCTAACCAATCCTAAACCTAACCAAACCTAAACCTAACCAAGCCTAAACCCAACCAAGCCTTGCAGTGCCTAAACCTAACCAAGCCTAAACCTAACCAAGTCTAAACCCAACCAATCCTAAACCCAAAAAATCCTAAACCTAACCAAGCCTAAACCCCACCAAGCCTAAACCTAACCAAGCCTAAACCCAAACAAGCCTAAACCTAACCAAACCTAACCAAACCCAACCAAGCCTAAACCTAACCAAACCTAAACCTAACCAAGCCTAAACCCAACCCAACATTTCTACAGGAAACTTGGACTTTGTGTTCCCAGCTAAATTACTTGTGAACAGTATTCATGAGGCGGGACTGAGCAGAAAAGAGGGAGTGGGGCAGAAAGGAGGGAGTGGGGCAGAAAGGAGGGAGTGGGGTAGAAAGGAGGGAGTGGGGCAGAAAGGAGGGAGTGGGGTAGAAAGGAGGGAGTGGAGTAGAAAGGAGGGAGTGGGGCAGAAAGGAGGGAGTGGAGTAGGAAGGAGGGAGTGGAGTAGGAAGGAGGGAGTGGAGTAGGAAGGAGGGAGTGGAGTAGGAAGGAGGGAGTGGAGTAGAAAGGAGGGAGTGGGGCAGAAAGGAGGGAGTGGGGTAGAAAGGAGGGAGTGGAGTAGGAAGGAGGGAGTGGGGCAGAAAGGAGGGAGTGGAGTAGGAAGGAGGGAGTGGGGCAGAAAGGAGGGAGTGGAGTAGAAAGGAGGGACTGGGGCAGAAAGGAGGGAGTGGGGTAGAAAGGAGGGAGTGGGGCAGGAAGGACGGAGTGGGGCAGAAAGGAGGGAGTGGAGTAGAAAGGAGGGACTGGGGCAGAAAGGAGGGAGTGGGGTAGAAAGGAGGGAGTGGGGCAGAAAGGAGGGAGTGGGGTAGAAAGGAGGGAGTGGAGTAGGAAGGAGGGAGTGGGGCAGAAAGGAGGGAGTGGAGTAGGAAGGAGGGAGTGGAGTAGGAAGGAGGGAGTGGGGCAGAAAGGAGGGAGTGGAGTAGGAAGGAGGGAGTGGGGCAGAAAGGAGGGAGTGGAGTAGGAAGGAGGGAGTGGGGCAGAAAGGAGGGAGTGGGGCAGTCTCCGCAGAGATGGAATGTAATTCTGATCTGATCTGCAGTTCAGCAGCTGAGTCAGAAGGTGAAGCTGTTTACCTGTCGGTCAACATTCCAAACACAGGCTGAGGGTAACACAGCAACAGCTACACCAGCTTCTACTAAACCACCAACTTCTGTTTCCACCAGTCAATATGACAGAGGACGGCTACCTAAACTTTACTTTAAGGGCAATACTTGACTCTCTTGTTGACAGCACTATAGCTTCAATGCGTCCAACACTGGACAATGTTGCCCCTCTGAAAAGGAAGGTAATCAGTCAGAAGAGGTCGGCTCCTTGGTATAATTCACAGCTGCTTTAGACAGCTCCTCTAATTTAGAAGAGTCTCAGTTAGTCTGGAAAGATAGTTTAATAACGTATAAGAAAGCACTTCGTAAAGCTAGAACTGCTTATTATTCATCATTGATAGAAGAGAATAAGAATAATCCCAGGTTTCTCTTCAGCGCTGTAGCCAGAATAATCCCAGGTTTCTCTTCAGCGCTGCTGCCAGGCTGACAAAGAGTCCGAGCTCTGTTGAGCCATGTATTCCTTTAACTCTCAGCAGGGATGATTTCATGAGATTCTTCATGGATTCTTCATGGATTCTTCATGGATTGATGGAATCCTCATACTCATAAAGTCAGTGAGCTTTAAGGACTTGTCTAAAAAGTAGTCTGGTGTTGTACCTTTGTTATGGTGAGCTTCCTGTCTGAACCCAGCCTGCTGTCACCTGACGTCCATTCATAGCTGACTGGTTCGGCACCTGCGGTGTTACCTTCACAGGTTAAAACACAGTAGGTTTTCTCACCGCTGCACCGTGTGGTGATTGTGGGTGTTGGAACAGCAGCTGATAGAAAGAAAAACAAGCAAAATGTGATCAGAATTCAGATGAAAAACGAGCTCTTTCAGCCAAACTTGATGTAAAATTCCTGCACTCACAGATAACCAGGATTTCAGTTGTTCTGTGCACTCTGTAGTTGATCTCCGCTGTGTAGCTGCCGCTGTTATTCTTAAACAAGCCTGTGATTATCAGCTCTCCTGTTGTCGTATTCAGCTCACACCGACCTTGAAGTATGACAGTGAAACGGTTCAGGCCTTTCAGTGGAAGGTTGGTGATTAGTTGAAGTAATTAGACCGATTCGTATATATCAACATGTAGATTATTAGAGTGAGATCATTTCACAGATCAGGAAATTTCTTTAATCGTGACCAAACATATGAAAAAATCCCCCCTAATTAACTGTAATTATTTAAATAAATTAATAAGTAAGAGGACAAATTTGAAGCATTTGATCATTTTTACGAATTCAATTTCTTACTAATTCAGTTTTCTTTCATTTCTGCTTAGTGTTCACTTTGCAGACCTCCTCTCCAACCCATGCTGTTTGAAACCTTCACTTATAAGTTAGTGGACTCAGTAGCAGGTATGGTAAGAGAGATGCTGATGCATTTAAGACACTATGAATGCATCACTGCTTTATAAATATGCATCGTTAATACACAAACAATTTGAAAGAATGGAAAAACATGAATCAAACTGAATGATACCAATAAACCGTCAACTAGTTATCTTTTTAATTGTACTGTTGCTAAAAATCACTATAAAATATTGACATTTGCAAGAAAAAAAATGTATTTAGAGCCACAGTGTCCATATTGCTGTAGCCTATCTCGCATTACCAGCTAGCTTACCTCACTACGTTTACTACTTATTCTGAATGTTGTACATCATGTCTCAGGCGTGAAAAAGGAACAACTCATTTCATGGTTGAGACATTTGAGGAGTATCATTTCATAACAAAGAATTCAAAATACTGAGCTACAAATGTTAGCACCGGCCAGCGTTAGCACCAGCTAGCATTAGCATTAGCGAGCTAGCATTTGCAAGCTAGTGTTAGCAAGCTGCATTAGTTCCCGGCTTCAGGGCGCTCTGTATGATGGTCTGTTTCGACCTGTGTTGTGAACATTTCCTGTACACTACTTTTTGTTTTCAACTTAATGGAAATTAAGTTCTTAAAATAGCGAGGAGAAGCTTCATTTGAAATTTCCAACAGCGCTACAAAATGGCCGACTCACTGTGATTGGAAAAATCAAACAAAGCAACAATCTCAAGATAAAACTTAAAATTTAGTTGAATGTGAAACTTCTGCACATTAAAAAATAACTCCATAAAGGAACAACAGTTCATCAAACAGTTTCAAGTCGTTTGTTTGTTCACATTTAATAAAAAAATCCACTTTTGGTGGTTGGAAGCGCTGAAGGATGGTGCTACACACTCAGCTGGGAGTCCCGTGCTGATCTCCTGTTTTACACACTACAAACCAAATGTCTAAGGTTGTTTTGTAAAAATTCTATCTGACGTCTTTACAGTTTGAAACATTCACTAAGTTTATGTGGTAAAGATGTTGCAAAGAAGGGAATTTCATGTCTGTTGTTTACAGCTCAGGGGGCCAAACTTCAGTTAGAAAACTAGTTACATGACTTCACCACAAAAACACTTTTGCAAAGCGTGAAAACTTCAACTGTTCAACAAAGAATCAGTCTGCAGAAGAGAAACGTTAGCTTATAATCTGTGTATAGATCCATCTGATATTAAACCTGTCCTTAAATGTACCGTTGAAGTCCCGATAGCACACAGTGTCGCCTCCGTTCCACTCGGAGGCGAAGTTGTCCTGATGCTTCCACTCTATGCTGGTGATGGGACCTGCAACAGGACCCGGGCTGAGAACCACTTCATCGCCTTCTTTCCTGTAGACGGGCGATTCGGCTGCAAAACAGAACCAAGATGGAGTTTCTTTCGTGATAATTTAACAGTTTGCACATTTTCTCATCTGTTTTCTTTCTGGAGCCACTTTGTTTTAACCATCTTTTATTTTTCACATCTATCGAGGAAGCATAAAGCCTTAATATTAGTATCACTGCAATAAATTCTGAATATTCTTACAAAACAAAGTAAGTGAACTTTATTCTTTTATTCTTTATTATTTTTATGAATACAATGAATTGAATTCCAATTGGCTTGAATTGGACTTTGAGATGACAATTGTTGTAATTTGGTGCTTTTTAAATAAAACTGAATTGAATTGAATAAAAAAACTTTATTCTCCAAAGCAAACATGTAAATTGGTACACGACAGTGTAAAAAGGTCCAATTTTTTATCTTTTAAAATGGTATTTGTTGAGTTGGCCTTTAAATGTTAATATTTCTTATTGACTTTGAAGCTGAGATCGATCCTCTGAGTGCTTTCACACATTTCTTTGCCATTTCTTTCTTAAAGTACTCATGAGAGATAAAACTGAACTGTAGCTAATATTCAGAGTTAGGGCTGCAGGGGGGTGTGGTGCTCAGCAGCGTCTCCTCACAGCAGAGGGTTCCGGGTTCTAATCCCAGCTGCTTCTGTCAGTGTGCATGTTCTCCCCGTGTGTGCGTGGGTTCTCTCCGGGTTCCTCCAACCACCCAAAAACAAGCATCTCAGGTTAACTGGAGACTCTCAACGTGTTTAGGATGATATTTATAGGAGGCAAATATGAGGAAAATGTGTAAACTATAACTTTTTACTATCTGTTTTACATTTGGCGCCTCAGAAAAGTAGAATGAATCCACTTTAAGGTCAGCACGGATCCGTCTGACTGCAGCTACACTCAGTTATGATCAGATTTAATATATTTGACGTATTTATTTCTAATCTGGAGTAAACGGCCCTCAACTCAGGGCGTGAACCTCGTTTCTTTAGATAAGGAAACCCCCCCCATGCTGAGCTTTACCCTTTCTTTTTCTAATTTCACAGTCTGACCTTCATCTAAACAGTCTGACCTTCACCTACACTCTGACTCAGGCGAGGTTATGACGTCACATCCTTTAATTTAACCGTGACCTTACCAGAGCTGCCTCCTTCGGTCATCAGCGACAGAAGCGCAATCAGCGGAGTCCAGGACGGGAACATCTCCTTAGAAATGAATAAAAACAGTCATTCAGACAAAAATATCGTTCACAGCTAAGAACACTTCGGTTAAAAACTAAAAAAAGAGTCAGCCGGTCGGACAACGACCCGACGCTCCAACTGCTGCTCAAAAATGAAACTAAAAGTTAGTTTTGAATCTTTTCGGCGGCAGCAAAGTTCTAGAAAATAGCTCTAATCCTGACTTTGAGCCCCTTTAAGGTGGCAAAAACAAGACGTCGAGGGTTTAAATGCTTTAAAAGTTGTATTCCTGTAATTATAGGTTCTAAGTTAAAGAATATTTTTCACATTTATGAGCAGAAAAGCAGCCGGAAAATCTGAAACACCCCCGAGGTGGATCGTACCATTTTCCAACAGGTGTGGTCATATTATCTGAAAGGAGAGAAATATGAGTCACGTGCAATAAGGCTTCAGAATCACTGCTTACAGTGCAAAATGTGTATTTTAAACGGGTTACAAAGCTTTTTCAGTTGGTTTCCATTTAATTTGTTTAAAATCTCTTTCCCCAGAGGGACCTTCAGCCAAGATGTGCAGCAACAACACACGGAGATAATAAATCTATGTATCCTCACAGGGAAAACACCAAAACCTCAGACCTGTAACGCCATCACAGGAAGGATGATCAACCGGAAATGTTGCTTCTAATGTGTTGACACTGGTTCACAGTCAGCTGCTTTTTCACTTCACCTTGATGTGTTCACAGTTTGTCACACGATGACAGATGTTTTCAGTGTAGCTGCACACATCTGGTGCATCTGCAGCAGCACTAAAACTACAGAGCTGCTGCACAGAACAGATCCCAGTTCAAAGCCTGGTTTTAATGTTTCTGACGGCGATTCTGGAGAATCTCAGAGAACATTCAGAGAGAACGGCTGAATAAATGTTTTCAGATCAGAGTTTGATGTTCAGGAACTTGGAGGCGTGTTTTAACATGAACTCCACTGGTCAGACAGCTTCTATCTGTCCCGCCTCCATCACAGGTGGACTCTGCTCTGACTGGTTCCAGGAAGCAGCTCACCTGTGTCTCAGTCTGTCGAGTGGAGAGTCTTCTTCTTCTGCAGCTCTGAACAATCTGTGAGTTTCCTGTTTGTTTCTGCTCTGTAATGTTGGAGAACATGTTCGCTTCTTATTTCAGAACAAACTTTGATCACTTTGTGTTTGAAGACAAATCTACATGATGATCAGGTTATTGATTAACTGGAATCAATCAGCATGATGATCAGCTGATGTTTCTGTTTGTTTCCTTCTCAAACAAACTGCTTCATGTTTTATTTCTGGAATCAAAGTGTCGTCTCCAGCTTTAAAGTCAGAAAGAGCAGCTTCCTGTGAAAAAAAACACCGTAAAAGATATTTTACAGTTTTCCATTTTACAGACGCCTTGTCCTCCCCCAGCAGGCGAGTATCACATGTAATAAATGAGATTCTGCCTCCTCCAGAGATAACACAGGAATAAAGGCGACCTATGACCTCTGACAGCGTTTAGTTTATCTGACTGTGGGACTTAGATCAGATTAGATTCAACTTTATTGTCATTGTGCAGAGTACAGGTACAGAGTCAAAGAAATGCAGTTAGCATCTAACCAGAAGGGCAAAATACAGAATTATTTACAGAAAGTGCAGTGGAAATCTTCTAGGAATAAATATCTATTATAAATATATGTACATTGTGAAGAGAGTGCATACAGATGAGGTGTGCACATTCAGTGAGTGGAGAGGGCAGCTTACATGTGCTAAGAGCTGCATGCAGACAGTGTTGTAGAATGAATAATATGTACAAAGGCGTGAGGCCTGAGTGAGACACATAAGCTGTGCAGAAGGTGCAAGGCTGCAGTGAAGTGACGATGGTAGAAGTTAAAGTGACGGTGCAGAACTCAGCAGGGTCACAGCCTCAGAAAGAAGCTCTTCCTGAGGCTCCTGTAACGTCTGCCAGATGGGAGAAGGGTGGAAAGACCGTGGCTGGGATGAGACACGTCCTTGATGATGTTCCTCACCCTGCCCAGGCAGCATCTGTGCTAAATGTCCTGGATGGAGGGTAACTGGGCACCTGTGATGCGTTGGGCGGTCTTTACCACCCGCTGGAGTGCTCTGCGGTGTTATGAAATGCATCCCCTGCTGGTCCTGCTTTAAAGAGAGTCTGGGATGGAATGATGGGACTTCATCATAATCTGTTTACCTGATGAAGCATTAAAATAATCAGGTTTCACAGTTTTAGGTTCATTTTTAGATGATTTCATTGGGCTACACTGAGTAAAGATTGTTGATAGAAAATGTCTCCAGCCGTGTTTCGGGCTGACTGCAGAAGTGTTGCTCAGGGCCTTACTTTGGAGGATTTCTACAATAATATAATAACAGGTGAAACAGATGCTCTAAACTGTACAATTGTTGGATTAACATAAGTGTGCATGTATTATTCATCCATGAAGAAATGAGAGAAAAGATGAAGGAATGAAACACCGTTGTCAGCTCAGTGTTATCACTGTAACTTTATTGGATAAATGTAATAATCCACACCTGAAACGGCTCCCGCGCGCTCCCGCGAGCTCCCGCGCGCTCCCGCGCATATGGATGCATTTCTGTGAATAACAGCTGTCAGCTGCAGAGGAACTGCGGTCCCTGGAATCAAAGTGTCGTCTCCAGCTTTAAAGTCAGAAAGAGCAGCTTCCTGTCAGACCTTTCAGAATAAAATGAGCTGAATGTCAGTGATGAAGCTGTGATGCAGCATATATTTAACTTGTTTAGTCTGATGATGATGAGGATGTTCAGAGTTCATTGTGCTTCAGTCAGACTTTACATTCAGACTAAAAAAATTCTTTAACATCATCCCTTAGTTTCTGCTGTTGACCCGTTTCCTGTTTTCAAATGTTTCATTTGATCTAATTTCAGCTCCTTTTTCTCAGTATTTAGACTTTTGATCAGCTTTATTAAAGCCTCACACAGCTAAGATCTAACATCTGTCTCTGTTTGTATTTGCTGTTAAAAAGTCCTCTGAAAACTAAACTAAAGAATCCTTCATCATGGTCATCGGGATCATGAGGTGTGTGCTGGGCTGTAGCTCCATGCCTCCACCTAGTGGACAGGTAGTGGAAGTACAGCAGCTGATGGCAGCTTCCTCTGCCTCAACACTCCTGTCTGACTGCATTCAGAGACACTGATATGAAACAGAGAATCAGAGCCAATCAGTGGAGGAGCAGCTGATCTGTTTACAGCTCAGATGATGGAAAAGAGGATTTGAGTTGATGTGCAGATGAATGATCTGTGTTTCCTCTGCAGATGAAGGTAGAAAGTGTGTGTGAGCTGATGTGAATCCAGCAGCATGGATCAGTGTGAGGACACTAAAACCACTCTGTGTGGGGAACATGAGAGCCAGAGCAAAGCTCAGAGGTGAGACCACCATCTCTAACTGTCCATGACTCTTCTCCATGTCAGAGCTCAGCGCTCACATCACCAAACCACCTTTATTCACAGGAACCAAGCTGGATCTGCAGCTGAATCTGGACCTGAACCCAGCTGTGTGTCCTTTAAGAGCGACAGGTCCAAGGATCAGATCATTCATTTCCAACATGATGTTCCATCAGACAAACAGTGAGTAGCTGTCAGTATTCAGTGGAGGCTGCATCATGGTTCAGATGAATTATTTCAGACTTGGATCAGTTCTTGATGTCTCTGATGAGATTAATCAGCTGCATCATGTGTGTAATGTGATGTTTGCTTTAGTCTTTCTGCTCTTTATTAAAACAAAGTGAAGTTTTCTGTTGATTTATTCAAAATCAATCATTTTCTGTCACATTTTTACTTTTAATCCAAACTGAATTTTACTGAACATGTAAATTTAAATTAAACAAGTGTTTTTTTTTCCTATCAGCAGCTTTCAGAGACCTGAACCTGAACCTGAACCTGAATCTGAATCTGAACCTGAACCTGAACCCAGCTGTGTGTCCATGAGGAGCGACTGGTCAAAGGGTCGTCTTATTAACTTTAAATCAGACCAACGTTCACGGTCTCTGAGGTGAGCTGAGTGTAAATGGTGTAACACTGTAAAATGTTCCAGAGTCAGTCTGAACAGTTCTTATTCCAACTTGTGTTTAATGTGAGCTCTTATTCACATCATTTCATGTTCACATGTGAAACTGTCAGAGTGGAAAGAATGGATGTTAAAACAGGTCTCTTTCAGTGAGGAAAATATTAAGAATGATATTTATTATAGAGGAGCTGTTTCTAAAAGAAATGTTCTGAACAATGTCAGCTGCTTTACAAACAGTCTCACATGAACAGAGTCACATGGATCAATAATATGAAGCTGAACCTCAGTATATAGGAACTAACTAACCCTCAAACTGCTTCATCTGACACCAGCTTCCTCCCACTGTTAGAGACACACTGAGCTCTTATCTTCTGGAACACAGATGCTGCTGATGTGCAGCTTCAGAGTTAATCAGCTGCTTTATGGCTGCGTTCACTGTTCACATCCACACATCCCTTCATGGACCTTTACCTTGTGTTTGTCTCTGTGTGGACAGACACAATGTGAGCTCATTCTTCATCATTCCTCCACAGAGTGGACCAGCAGAGCTCAGAGGTTCCCAGTGGTCAGTCTGCCCAGCAGCATCAGACACAGCTGGACTCCATATTTATGGTCTGTACATGTACAACAGCTACTTTTCCATCTATTGTGTTCACAGTCATCTCCAGGCTGCACTTTGCAGACCAGCGGATTGTCAGTGTGTCCAACATGGATCTGATGTTTGGCTCCATGATTTCAGCCTGATTGGCTCATTCATATAGTATTCTGTTCCAGCTGCTGGAGGACAACATGCTCACTTTTGTGAAGGAGGAGCTGAAGAAGATCCAGAAGGTTCTGAGTCCAGATTACCCAGAATGCTTAGAGAGTCAGAGGGAGGGTGATGATGAAGAGCAGAGGTGGAGCAGAGAGGCATTAGTGAAGATCACAGTTCACTTCCTGAGGAGAATGAAGCAGGAGGAGCTGGCTGAGCGTCTGCAGAGCAGTAAGAGGATTTCTCTAAAGATTTAACCTGCTGGATAAATGACACATTTACTGATGTCTCAGCTCACAGAACAACACATGTTCAAATACTCATTCTTTACAGGGTGGAAATGTCTGTTTACTGATGTTATTTCTTGTCTTCATTCAGAACTTTGTGTACGTAAAGTTAAATCTGCTCTGAAGAAGAAGTTCCAGTGTGTGTTTGAGGGGATTCCTAAAGCAGGAAACCCAACCCTTCTGAATCAGATCTACACAGAGCTCTACATCACAGAGGGGGGGACTGGAGAGGTCAATGATGAACATGAGGTCAGACAGATTGAAGCAGCATCCAGGAAAGCAGGCAGAGCAGAAACATCCATCAGACAAGAAGACATCTTTAAACTCCCACCTGGAAGAGATGAACCAATCAGAGCAGTGATGACAAAGGGAGTGGCTGGCATTGGGAAAACAGTCTTAACACAGAAGTTCACTCTGGACTGGGCTGAAGGCAAAGCCAACCAGGACATCCAGCTCATGTTTCCATTCACTTTCAGAGAGCTGAATGTGCTGAAAGAGAAAAAGTTCAGCTTGGTGGAACTTGTTCATCACTTCTTTACTGAAACCAAAGCAGCAGGAATCTGCAGCTTTGAAGAGTTCCAGGTTGTGTTCATCTTTGACGGTCTGGATGAGTGTCGACTTCCTCTGGACTTCCACAGCAAGGAGCCCCTGACTGATGCTACAGAGTCCACCTCAGTGGATGTGCTGCTGACAAACCTCATCAGGGGGAACCTGCTTCCCTCTGCTCGCCTCTGGATAACCACACGGCCTGCAGCAGCCAATCAGATCCCTCCTGGCTGTGTTGGCATGGTGACAGAGGTCAGAGGGTTCACTGACCCACAGAAGGAGGAGTACTTCAGGAAGAGATTCAGAGATAAGAAGCAGGCCAGCAGCATCATCTCCCACATCCAGACATCACGAAGCCTCCACATCATGTGCCACATCCCAGTCTTCTGCTGGATCACTGCTACAGTTCTGGAGGATGTGTTGGAAACCAGAGAGGGAGGAGAGCTGCCCAAGACCCTGACTGAGATGTACATCCACTTCCTGGTGGTTCAGGCCAAAGTGAAGAAGGTCAAGTATGATGGAGGAGCTGAGACAGATCCACACTGGAGTCCAGAGAGCAGGAAGATGATTGAGTCTCTGGGAAAACTGGCTTTTGAGCAGCTGCAGAAAGGAAACCTGATCTTCTATGAATCAGACCTGACAGAGTGTGGCATCGATATCTCAGCAGCCTCAGTGTACTCAGGAGTGTTCACACAGATCTTTAAAGAGGAGAGAGGGCTGTACCAGGAGAAGGTGTTCTGCTTCATCCATCTGAGTGTTCAGGAGTTTCTGGCTGCTCTTCATGTCCATCTGACCTTCATCAGCTCTGGAGTTAATCTGATGGGAGAACAACAATCATCATCAGCTCCTGTCGGGGCTCAAACATCTCTTTTTTTGTCTTTTATAAATATGTTCGGTTTTCGCTCTGGTGTCAATCAGCAGAAAGAACAACAAACATCCTCCAAGATGAAAACAACTGAAGATCAATCTGCAGATTCTCTTCGACTCTTCCATCAGAGTTCTGTGGACAAGGCCTTACAGAGTCCAAATGGACACCTGGACCTGTTCCTCCGCTTCCTCCTGGGTCTTTCCCTGCAGACCAATCAGAGTCTCCTACGAGGCCTTCTGACACAGACAGGAAGTAGCTCACAGACAGGAAGTAGCTCACAGACAGGAAGTAGCTCACAGACAGGAAGTAGCTCACAGACCAATCAGGAAACAGTCGATTACATCAAGAAGAAGATCAGTGAGGATCTGTCTGCAGAGAGAAGCATCAATCTGTTCCACTGTCTGAATGAACTGAATGATCGTTCTCTGGTGGAGGAGATCCAACAGGCCCTGAGTTCAGGAAGTCTCTCCACAGATAAACTGTCTCCTGCTCAGTGGTCAGCTCTGGTCTTCATCTTACTGTCATCAGGAAAACATCTGGATGTGTTTGAGCTGAATAAATACTCTGCTTCAGAGGAGGCTCTTCTGAGGCTGCTGCCAGTGGTCAAAGCCTCCAACAAAGCTGTGTAAGTACAGAGATAAATATGTTTTAAATACTCTGTTTACTTGTTAAAAGGAGAGAAAATAACTGTTATCTGAGTTATTTCTCAGATAATTTCAGTTTGTAGATAACACAGATTCACAGCAAACAGTTACATCAGATCAGTTCACATAAAGAGGAAAGAAACACGCTGCAAGAATGTGGCAACACTTTATAATATAGAATTAGGATAAATGTCATCATTATTTATTAATTCAACCATCTTTAATGTGAATAATGAATAATTACATAACTTAACTCTTTTCCTGTTATTCCTCCTCAGACTGAGTGACTGTAACCTCTCAGAGAGAAGCTGTGCAGCTCTGTCCTCAGCTCTCAGCTCCCAGTCCTGCAGTCTGACAGAACTGGACCTGAGTAACAACAACCTGCAGGATTCAGGGGTGAAGCAGCTGTCTGTTGGACTGCAGAGTCCAAACTGTAACCTGGAAGCTCTCAGGTCAGGATTCATTCAGCTGTTCAACTGCTGATCATTTTAATTCTGCTTTACAGTCATGGATGAACAGCTGACCTGTTCAGGATGGTGTCTGCTGTTGGTGTCTTTTCTCTCAGTATCTGCCATTTGTGTTGTTTTCTGCAGCCTTTCAGGCTGTCTGATCACAGAGGAAGGCTGTGCTTCTCTGATCTCAGCTCTGACCTCCAACCCCTCCCATCTGAGAGAGCTGGACCTGAGCTACAACCATCCAGGAGACTCAGGAGTGAAGCAGCTATCAGCTGGACTGGAGGATCCACAGTGGAGGCTGGACACTCTCAGGTATGGAGAGGTCTGCTGCAGCATCACACAATGTCTGATGGAGGAGGAAGAGCTGGAAACATGTTCTCTGTCCTTCACTCAGCCCTGTCTTTTTGCTTCATGCTGGTTCTGAGTTTTATATGAACCTACATGTAGGAGCCTTTTTCCTTTGTTCACTCAAGCAGATCTTTACACAGAACATTTAACAGCTTTATGTTGGTCTGCAGCTCAAAAACATCAGTTTCTACATAAAGGGTGAAAAACTGTGGAATGACTGTTTTCCTGACTTTTCCCTCTTCCAGAGATACAGCTTACATCTCACTATGTGATGATGTTCATGTTAAACGTCAGTCAGCTGACTCCCAGGTCAGAGTTCAGACCAACCTGACATGTTGTCCACAGTCCGTTCACTTTGTTAGTTCGTTCTCACTCACCAATGATCACAGTTAGGAGTTAAAAACACACAGTCAGGGTTTAAATTAGAAATGGTTACAGATCACACATTTGACCTCTCAGTCCAGCTGCATCAGGTGATCCGTGCAGTTTCACCACTTAATGACGTCCACATTTCTGGCCCTGATGGGCCTCTGCTGACTGGCTGCTGATGAACTGGTGCTGCTGCTGTTGACCTGCTCACTTTGGCATCGGTTCAGCATCAAATTCATCCTGTTTTAAACTCACTGTCATACTCTGAATGGACGTAAATGTGATTTTCAGATTCAGAGAAATCTTCCTCGTCTTGTCTTCCCAATCTTCTTTGTCTTTGGGCTTTGACTGAGCTGTTCCAGAACCCTGTGTTTCTGTTTCCTTTGGAGAAGTTTCTTGGTGGATTTACTGGAATGTTTTCTTTCATTGTCATGTAGCATGGTCCACCTCTGCTTCAGCTGCAGTTTCTGGACAGATGGTCTCACATTTTCCTCAAAGAGCCTCTGAAATGGTGAAGAATTCATGTTGGATTCTGTGATGGAGAGTTGACCGGGCCCTGCCTCAGACCCAAACCATTACATTTACAGCTTCAGGCTTCACTGTTGGTTTAAAGTTCTTCTGCTCAAATATTGCCTTTAGTTTACACCAAACAAGTTCCCTGTTACAGTGTCCAAATAATTCAGTTTTAGATCCATCCAGAATTATCCAAAGTCCAGGGACCAGATGCATAAATCCATTCATCCATTTTCTCTACCTGCTTAATTCAGTTCATGGTGGCAGGAACTGGAGCCTATCCCAGCAGCCACAGGGCGAGAGGCAGGTCCACCCTGGGTGGGTCTAGAGTCCATCTCACACACAAACCGCTCATACAGATGTTCCTGCATTAAATAAAGAGAATCTGCACACTTCACACATTCCTCAGACTGTGCGTACAGATGTTTTCAGTGTAATTTAAGTCTGATCCGAAGTGGAGATGAAACTTCTGAAACATCCCATACTGTCCTCATACTTTCATAACCTATTTCCATAACTTCAGACACAGTCCGCTCCTTTTCCTTTCACCGCCTCATGAGCTGGTTAGAAGTGATGAGGAGCAGCGAGGGAGGAGCAAACCTCTGTCAGGAGGAGGAGGAAATGTCTGCCAGCATTAGCCGGTGTCCCCTTAAAACAGCATGGATCTGTCAGAATGATGGAGGTTTATCAGGTCATTTCTGAGATAAATGGACCACAAAGAAAACATACATACCAGCAATCATCTGCTGGTTCATGCACAGCCTGTAAGGAAACATATTCAGCAGATTCAGAGACTTTACTCATCCAGTTAAAGGGATATTTCTGTGTTTTCCAAGTGGGGCTGTGTGAAGGACTCATGAGCTGTCAGCATCTTCCTCAGTGTAGAACAATGTGTGTGTGAGAGCCATGTAATGTCCATGTGTGCATGCTGAAAGAGACGGTGCTGCTCTGACCCCCCCCCCTCCTTTCAGGGTGGAGCCTGCTGGAGAACGATGGCTGACACCAGGTCTGAGGAAGTGTAAGTGTGTTCTTCATCTGAGTCATGACATCCAGCCATCTTCACACTGTCACATCACTCACTGATCAAAGTGAACAGATGATAGATCAATAACTGCAGCTGGATTGTGTTTGTTCTCTCCATCAGATTCCTGTCAACTCACCATCGACACAAACACAGTGAACAGAGAACTGAAACTGTCTGACAACAACAGGAAGGTGACACATGTGAAGGAGGTTCAGTCCTATCCTGATCATCCAGACAGATTTAATGGCTGGCCTCAGCTGCTGTGTAGAAATGTTCTGACTGGTCGCTGTTTCTGGGAGGTCGAGTGGAGAGGAGAGGTTTATATATCAGTGAGTTACAGAAGAATCAGCAGGAGAGGATACAGTGACTGTGTGTTTGGATGGAACGATCAGTCCTGGTGTCTGAGATGCTCTGATAGTTTAGGTTACTTAAGTTACTCTGTCTGGCACAATAACAGAGAAACACTCATCTCCTTCTCCTCCTCCTCCTCCTCCTCCTCCTCCTCCTCCTCCTCCTCCTCCTCCTCCTCCTCCTCCTCCTCCTCCTCCTCCTCCTCCTCCTCCTCCTCCTCCTCCTCCTCCTCCTCCTCCTCCTCCTCCTCTGTCTCTCACAGAGCAGCAGTGTATGTGGACCGTCCTGCTGGCACTCTGTCCTTCTACAGAGTCTCCTCTGACACACTGATCCACCTCCACACCTTCAACACCACATTCACTAAAGAACCTCTGCTTCCTGGGTTTGGATTCAGGTCCTGGTCACTTGGTTCCTCAGTGTCTCTGTGTTGAGCACAAAGAGTTTCCTCCTGTCAGAGAATCACTGTTGAACAGATAGTTCAGTCTGTACATGTCTGTCTCTTTCACTCAGAAACACCTTTTCAGATTCATGGATTCAGTCAGTTTCTGGTTAAAACTCTTCTAAATGATTCCTTGGAAACTTCTTCCTCTTCCAGTCCTTTAAAGATGGAAGCTGCCATTCTTCCAGGATGTTGTTTTTCTGTGTTTCCAGTCAAAGCTTCACACTGAATATCAGTATGTTGTGTTTCTCTGCAGCTCACTGCAGCTGAGACCATTCAGTTGCTGTCAGCTGCAGTTAGTTTGCTGCACATGTGACAAACTGTGACATCAGAGAGGAATCACTGAGCTGCAATCAGCCCAGATGAATTTCCAACCTGCTGACAGATCTTCTCTGATTCTGCTCCAATGAGCAGAAGGTTGGTGAGCAGCCAGGGTTCATCCTGATGATGTGCAATTATAGACTGAATTATTGATTTCTGATCGCAGACTTTTGATATTTTACATAATTATTTTTAACATTCAGTCTCACAATGTTTGACTTTGTGTTTGAAATGTTGAATTTTTAAAATCTTCAACAAATGTTTTCAAAAATAATTTTGATATTTTCTCTTTTACATTAAATTTGTATTTATTATCTGAACATTTAGACTTTTTAATGATTTTAGACTTTTTGATAAAACGTTTAATTATTTATCTAAAAACTTTATTTCATCGATGAAAATGTATAATTTTTACAAATTGCAGCTTTTTAGTCTGAAAAATAAAAAAAAAACGGAGCTTTTTTTATTTTATAAAGATTTTATTTCCATATTTTTCTGTTTTGCATTCTTCATATGCCTGTTCCTTTAAAATGTATGTAGGATGATGTAAGCATGACATTAATATGCATCTCTATTAATGTCCTCACTGCTTTAACACCTGTCATTTGTTCCAGTTACTGGAAACTTAACTGCTCTATGCTACAAAATAGTGAAACTAAAAAAGGATGCAAACAATGAAAACTAATTGGGAACTCCTTAAATATGAGTTGGGAACATTTTTAGGAAAGTGTGGAGCTCAAGCTGTCAAAGCGAGAAAAGCAGAAGAGTTGAAGCCTGTGTGGAGCAGAACTAACTTATCCAGCAAAAACCCGACTCCTCAACAGAGGAAGAAACAGAAGAACTCCTTCTCCTGCAAATCAAACTCCATGACTTATATTTCCAGAAAGCAAAGGGTGCCTTTATCAGGTCTCGCTCCAAATGGTGAGAAGAAGGAGAACAAAACACTCATTACTTCTTTAATCTTTAATGCCGCCAACAATAATGTTAGTAGGTTCAGTATTAACGGAGCTGTTACTGAAGATCATCGTAAAATAGCAGGTTTTTGTTCTCATTGTTCTAAAGACCTGTACAGTTCCAAATGTTGTCAATCGGCAGCTGATAGTTTTTAAATTCCCTGTGGGTTAAGACAACAGGTGAAGCAGATAAAGTATCCTGTGACAGGCCTTTATCTGCTGTAGAAGTGCAGCAAGCCATCAATCAGCTCAGAAACAATAAATCTCCAGGGTCTGATGGACTAACAGCTGAATTTTAGAAATCTTTCATTGCTGAACTGACTCCCTTTTTACAGAAAGTCTTTATAGAATATAGAAATAACCAATGCCCCCCCCCCCCCCCCCCCCCCCAACACATTTACTCTCACTCTTAATTCCCAAAGCGAAAAAGGAAAATCTACTTTTAGACAATTGGCGAGCGACCTGCTACTAAAGAACGATTCCAACATATTAGCTCACTTATTGGCAACAAGATTCAGATCAGAGCTGGACTCTGTTACCATGGAAACACAGTCAGGCTTTATGAAGAAGAGGCATGTTGCAGATAATGTGAGGCTCGTCCGAGACATGTTGGATTATCCAGAAATGGTGGAGGATGATGGGTTCATTGTGTTTCTGGATTCCTACAAAGCCTTTGATACAGTCCAACATCCGTTCATTTTACAATCCCTTAAGAAATTTGGCTTTGGCAACTATTTTTTCTCAGCTGTCAAAAGTCTACATCTAGAAAATCTACATCACAGAAGTAACAGCTCAGTTAAACTAATGGGTGGAATGTCTCCTGGATTTAAGGTCTCCAGAGGCATTAGGCATCGGTGCCCTGCTTCACCTGTTCTTACTTGCAGCTCAGCTCAGAACATCAGAGGGATGTTCTGTTTGGGCTCTTTGACTTCAACAAAAATAAAGAAAAATTCAACAAAACATTTATTATTAACCTCATCATACTGATGGCGAAATTTCACATTCATAAATGTAAATTTACTCAGAGAAAACCTTCTTTTGTTGCCTTTCACAGTGAGCTCAGGCAGTTTATTTTCTCCATTAAATTTTCTAACAACCGTAAAGATAATATCTGAAAACAATTTAATTTACAGTTCTTGGTGGGATGGCTCGGGAGTCTGCTGTATCTGTACAATGTTTTGTGTGCTGTGCTTTTTGCACATTTACGTAGAATAATATAAGAGATAATAATAATAGAGTTTCTTTAAAAGAATACCAAGCGGCGCAGGAGAGTGACGTCATCAACCGCTCTTCTTCTGCGTTTGTCGGGCTCAGCTGCACACAACATGGCGCCCTCTGACACCGTCGCACAATCCCGGTTAGAATTCGCTTCCCATGTGTAGTTACACACAGTTTCTGAGTCGGATTCCCGTGACAGACTTGAGCAGATTATAGAGAACTTGGCTGCATACTCTGCCGTCACAGATACGATGTCAGCGAAGCTGCCCGAGCTAACTGGCTCTCAGTCCTTCAGCGACTCGACGCCGCGGTGCCTGAGAGGGGACGACCGGTGTCGTGCCGAAGTAGTTCTCCCCGACAGAAGCTGTAGGAGAGCTGGCTCCTCCTAACTATGCCCGATTGCACCCATGTCCAGAGGAAAGAACAGTCTGCAGGTCCCTGAAGTTATTGTTTGATGGCTGCTGCTGTCAGTGAGGTTTTGCTAAGTCTCTCATTATTTGCAGCACAACACCTGCTTGGATTTGTCTGCAGCCAACGTAGGGCGCTATGATTCATTTCAAAGAGCTGAGAACACCCGCACAGAGAACTAAACAATCGTACTGTAGCCCAAACTATTTCCCACCAAAATCCGTCTCTTTCTTTTCTTTATCTTTTAACAATGTTTTAATGCGCGCGTGTCCTGACGCGATTCCACGAATCCTGTGAAGAAGCGGTGTCCAATAACACGCTGGAAGAAGTTTCCAGCCAAGAATGCGCTGAATGAATGCGGCTGTTCTCATCGTGGTGACGGGCTGACAAATCTACATGGTTGGAACTTTTAATGTTGGAGGGTTGAGATTCCCATCATGCTGTGTGAATGTCACAAGTTACAATATTTCTGTAGAAGTCACAGAGAGTTAAAAACATGTAAAAATCCGCTCTGCCACATACTGTGGGCTGGTTCAAACTGTCACAACTTGGAGGGTATAGTTCAGAAAGCTGAGAATTATCTCCAGATTTCAGCCACATCTCATTTAAAAATATAAAATCAGGCTGAATATAAATGATAAAACCATCTGAAATCAAAGTGCTGTTGGAAAGAGCTTTTTTACTTTAAAAAGAGTGAATTTAACCGAGAAAATAAAGAAGCTGAAGAACCTTTAATCAGTTCATATCAGTCAGTTATCTCTCTGCTGACTCTCTCATTATCAGACTGATGAACATTAGAGCCAGAATCCTGCAGTAAGAGGAGTAATGTTGGTGAGAACATCAGTATTACTGTATGTGAGGAGTTGTAGTTACTGACCGTGACCACTGGAGGGCAGTGATGATCGTAGTTTCTCTGTTACAGTCCACATGATGACAATGACGTCAGCAAGCAGCAGGGAGTCACAATGCAACAGTTAAAGTAGTTTATACAAAACATTATGTTAGAATAAATAATGACAGAACAGCTGAAAATATAGATTAAAAATATAGAACTTTATCTACAGAGTGTCCCAAAATTTAAAAGTTGTATAAATATGGCAGTGCAATAAAACTACTTATTAACAGTGGCGTCATTAGGCTGAAGCCCCCCTAAAATATGATTTTTTTAATAAAATTAATTATAATCATATTTTTTTAAATAAAAAATGCCGACATATTCAATATAAAATGGCCATAATATGAGTAATAATAATATAACTTGTCATTATTCCCTTGAATATGATGATAAATCTGTCAGTTTCCCCTCACTTCATAGCGTCAGGTAGAGAGAGCCCCTTCAGGGCCTCGTTATCCAGCCCATTCCACCTGTTCATATGGAGAACTCCCACATCACTGAACATCCTGTCCACGTTTCCCTGTGACTTTGCTTGCAGTCGGTACCTGCAGCGCTGTACCTTTGAAGCACTCAGAGCCCAACAGAACAGCATCAGGAGAAGAACGGATGGATGAAGAATGGATAGAAGCAAGTTCTTCCAAAAAGTCCTTCTTCATCACTGCTGGTAGTAACAGTTAGTTAGCTCCATCCCCAGCTAACAGCAGAAAGTCTCATGGAGTCAGTAAACCAAATGCTCTGTGTTTGACAAATAAAAACCTGGCTTGCATCCTGTAGACAATCTGTGCACGTCTTTGGTGTTTTTTGCTCAGTAGTTATATCTCAGCTCTGAAAGAGACTTCAGACCTGGCAGAAGCTTTGATCTGTGAACAAGCAGTGTGTGACACTGTGATTTAGTCACGTCAGGCATCATGGAGTGGAGCCAAGGCCGTAACTACCATTGAGGCCACAGAGGTCGTGTCCTCGGTATTCTTTATTCTTTATCCTTTTTAGGAGTTGTGACTCATGACCTCAGTATTTATTCTGCTTACGGCCCTGAGTGGAGCCACATAGTTTTTTGACCTCACTCTTTTTATTTGTATTTCTCATTTTTGTGGATGGTCATGCTGGACTGTTGCATCTTGCTTTATTTTATAAGTAAATGAAGGAAACTAACGAGAGGATCCTGTGGAGTTTTTCCTTTGAGTGTGAGGTGGATAACGAGGCTGAGAGCGTCCAGCTCATGGCTTCATTATTTAGGAACCTACACCAGAGATAACACAGCAATAAAGGCGACCTATGACCTCTGTTCAGTTTCTCTGACTGTGGGATTTAGCCACACCCATTCCTGAAGTCTCCATGATGGGCTCAGTTTTATGGAGTCACTCTGAGCTGCTCAGATAGATGAATTATTGACTCCTCAGGCTATCAAAGGTGGCTGCTGTGGGATGTGTTCTCTGCTGGTTATGGCCTGTAAAGTCTATCTGCCTGCAGAGGCCAGCAGCTGTGCTTCTGAATGTTTGTCTTTGTTGGTTTTATCCACCCTTTAAGAACATATTAAAAACCAAATCCAAGTGAAACACTTTTTCTGGATAAATCACTTGTTTCTGTGTTATTTCAACATGAATCTCCTCTGGGAGGGGAGGCGGGTGTCCTGATCGACTCCTGCCCTCCTGAACATTTACTGTCTGAGCTTCGGCCCTCAGAGGGCCCAGATTTTCATTATTTCTGCTCTTTATCCACCGTCTGAACCACCAAACATCTGAAAACCAAACAGAAAATTACAGGAAAGTTTTGTTTCCTTTAGCTTTTGTGAATCATTCCTAAACACCTTCCCCACATGACTGATCACATGATCAATCAGCTGTTTGAGGCAATAAACATGAGCAGCACTGATATAAAAGAAGAGTCCCAGCAGTTTAAAGGATTCCTGCAGATCTCTCTCCATGTTTCTCTGCTTTTTCTTGTGTTTTCTTCCTTCAGGTTTAGTTTCCAGTGAGCCACCGATACTCTGTTTATTTGGACAGCAGCCTTTAGCGCCCCCTGCTGGCCGCAGCACACACTACTTTATTCAGCCCAAACCAGCTGATGGAAACACAATTAGATCACAGGGGGTCAAGGAAGAGCTGAACCGCATCAGCAGCTTCAGGCTTTCTCAGCTCATCCTGCAGGCATCACTGTGGAGACACTTCTGAGTCTTTGAAGGGAACATTTCAGAATAAAAGAGCAGGAAAGTCTTTCTCTACAGTCAGCAGCATAAGAGCATAAATTCTGTCCACACCACACTACATTTGGGCTGTTTGAGGCAACAGCATGAAATATTCAGAAAGACAGAAGTGAAACACTCAAAGCTTGTTGTGGCTGAAGTGTTGATGATGAAGCTCTGAGGCTCACTGTGCTGCTGTTTAATGTTTAAATCCTGCTTCTGCTGGGAGAAACAGAGAAATACACCTTTAGTTTGAAGCTTTGACGCAGGACAAAAGCAGCAGTCAAACACACCTAAAACTCTGGGGAAATGTTCCACCCAGTTTGCTAAAAACACCTTTGTCTTAGACTTAAAATCCATCTTTTTTTATTCTCCTGAGATCAAAACTGGTCATCAGCAGGAAAATCAGAGCAAAATATCGACTGAGATTAAAGACTGACTCAAAGCCAACCCTGGATCCAGTTCAGCCCACCCTCTGCTCCCTGACTGCCAGGATGAGTGGTCTGTTCACCCAGAGTTCATTTCACTGTTGATCCTGAGCTGGTGAACATCAGTCACACCTGAACACACCTGTTCTGATGCAGAGACAGCCCTACAGGAAGCAGAGACATGTTCATGAGGGGAAGTTAGAGGCTGAATCTCAGAGAGAACTGCAGAACAAAGTTCAGAGTTTGTTGTTCAGGAGCTTGGAGGCGTGTTTTAACATGAACTCCACTGGTCAGACAGCTTCTATCTGTCCCGCCTCCATCACAGGTGGACTCTGCTCTGACTGGTTCCAGGAAGCAGCTCACCTGTGTCTCAGTCTGTCGAGTGGAGAGTCTTCTTCTTCTGCAGCTCTGAACAATCTGTGAGTTTCCTGTTTGTTTCTGCTCTGTAATGTTGGAGAACATGTTCGCTTCTTATTTCAGAACAAACTTTGATCACTTTGTGTTTGAAGACAAATCTACATGATGATCAGGTTATTGATGAACTGGAATCAATCAGCATGATGATCAGCTGATGTTTCTGTTTGTTTCCTTCTCAAACAAACTGCTTCATGTTTTATTTCTGGAATCAAAGTGTCGTCTCCAGCTTTAAAGCCAGAAAGAGCAGCTTCCTGTGAAAAAAAACACCGTAACAGATATTTTACAGTTTTCCATTTTACAGACGCCTTGTCCTCCCCCAGCAGGCGAGTATCACATGTAATAAATGAGATTCTGCCTCCTCCAGAGATAACACAGGAATAAAGGCGACCTATGACCTCTGACAGCGTTTAGTTTATCTGACTGTGGGACTTAGATCAGATTAGATTCAACTTTATTGTCATTGTGCAGAGTACAGGTACAGAGCCAAAGAAATGCAGTTAGCATCTAACCAGAAGGGCAAAATACAGAATTATTTACAGAAAGTGCAGTGGAAATCTTCTAGGAATAAATATCTATTATAAATATATGTACATTGTGAAGAGAGTGCATACAGATGAGGTGTGCACATTCAGTGAGTGGAGAGGGCAGATTACTGTGCTAAGAGCTGCATGCAGACAGTGTTGTAGAATGAATAATATGTACAAAGGCGTGAGGCCTGAGTGAGACACATAAGCTGTGCAGAAGGTGCAAGGCTGCAGTGAAGTGACGATGGTAGAAGTTAAAGTGACGGTGCAGAACTCAGCAGGGTCACAGCCTCAGAAAGAAGCTCTTCCTGAGGCTCCTGTAACGTCTGCCAGATGGGAGAAGGGTGGAAAGACCGTGGCTGGGATGAGACACGTCCTTGATGATGTTCCTCACCCTGCCCAGGCAGCATCTGTGCTAAATGTCCTGGATGGAGGGTAACTGGGCGCCTGTGATGCGTTGGGCGGTCTTTACCACCCGCTGGAGTGCTCTGCGGTGTTATGAAATGCATCCCCTGCTGGTCCTGCTTTAAAGAGAGTCTGGGATGGAATGATGGGACTTCATCATAATCTGTTTACCTGATGAAGCATTAAAACAATCAGGTTTCACAGTTTTAGGTTCATTTTTAGATGATTTCATTGGGCTACACTGAGTAAAGATTTTTCATAGAAAATGTCTCCAGCCGTGTTTCGGGCTGACTGCAGAAGTGTTGCTCAGGGCCTTACTTTGGAGGATTTCTACAATAATATAATAACAGGTGAAACAGATGCTCTAAACTGTACAATTGTTGGATTAACATAAGTGTGCATGTATTATTCATCCATGAAGACATGAGAAAAAAGATGAAGGAATGAAACACCGTTGTCAGCTCAGTGTTATCACTGTAACTTTATTGGATAAATGTAATAATCCACACCTGAAACGGCTCCCGCGCACTCCCGCGCGCTCCCGCGCATATGGATGCATTTCTGTGCATAACAGCTGTCAGCTGCAGAGGAACTGCGGTACCTGGAATCAAAGTGTCGTCTCCAGCTTTAAAGTCCGAAAGAGCAGCTTCCTGTCAGACCTTTCAGAATAAAATGAGCTGAATGTCAGTGATGAAGCTGTGATGCAGCATATATTTAACTTGTTTAGTCTGATGATGATGAGGATGGTCAGAGTTCATTGTGCTTCAGTCAGACTTTACATTCAGACTAAAATAATTCTTTAACATCATCCTTTAGTTTCTGCTGTTGACCTGTTTCCTGTTTTCAAATGTTTCATTTGATCTAATTTCAGCTCCTTTTTCTCAGTATTTAGACTTTTGATCAGCTTTATTAAAGCCTCACACAGCTAAGATCTAACATCTGTCTCTGTTTGTATTTGCTGTTAAAAAGTCCTCTGAAAACTAAACTAAAGAATCCTTCATCATGGTCATCGGGATCATGAGGTGTGTGCTGGGCTGTAGCTCCATGCCTCCACCTAGTGGACAGGTAGTGGAAGTACAGCAGCTGATGGCAGCTTCCTCTGCCTCAACACTCCTGTCTGACTGCATTCAGAGACACTGATATGAAACAGAGAATCAGAGCCAATCAGTGGAGGAGCAGCTGATCTGTTTACAGCTCAGATGATGGAAAAGAGGATTTGAGTTGATGTGCAGATGAATGATCTGTGTTTCCTCTGCAGATGAAGGTAGAAAGTGTGTGTGAGCTGATGTGAATCCAGCAGCATGGATCAGTGTGAGGACACTAAAACCACTCTGTGTGGGGAACATGAGAGCCAGAGCAAAGCTCAGAGGTGAGACCACCATCTCTAACTGTCCATGACTCTTCTCCATGTCAGAGCTCAGCGCTCACATCACCAAACCACCTTTATTCACAGGAACCAAGCTGGATCTGCAGCCGAATCTGGACCTGAACCCAGCTGTGTGTCCTTTAAGAGCAACAGGTCCAAGGATCAGATCATTCATTTCCAACATGATGTTCCACCAGACAAACAGTGAGTAGCTGTCAGTATTCAGTGGAGGCTGCATCATGGTTCAGATGAATTATTTCAGACTTGGATCAGTTCTTGATGTCTCTGATGAGATTAATCAGCTGCATCATGTGTGTAATGTGATGTTTGCTTTAGTCTTTCTGCTCTTTATTAAAACAAAGTGAAGTTTTCTGTTGATTTATTCAAAATCAATCATTTTCTGTCACATTTTTACTTTTAATCCAAACTGAATTTTACTGAACATGTAAATTTAAATTAAACACGTGTTTTTTTCCTATCAGCAGCTTTCAGAGACCTGAACCTGAACCTGAACCTGAACCTGAACCTGAACCTGAACCTGAACCCAGCTGTGTGTCCATGAGGAGCGACAGGTCAAAGGGTCGTCTTATTGACTTTAAATCAGTCCAACGTTCACGGTCTCTGAGGTGAGCTGAGTGTAAATGGTGCAACACTGTAAAATGTTCCAGAGTCAGTCTGAACAGTTCTTATTCCAACTTGTGTTTAATGTGAGCTCTTATTCACATCATTTCATGTTCACATGTGAAACTGTCAGAGTGGAAAGAATGGATGTTAAAACAGGTCTCTTTCAGTGAGGAAAATATTAAGAATGATATTTATTATAGAGGAGCTGTTTCTAAAAGAAATGTTCTGAACAATGTCAGCTGCTTTACAAACAGTCTCACATGAACAGAGTCACATGGATCAATAATATGAAGCTGAACCTCAGTATATAGGAACTAACTAACCCTCAAACTGCTTCATCTGACATCAGCTTCCTCCCACTGTTAGAGACACACTGAGCTCTTATCTTCTGGAACACAGATGCTGCTGATGTGCAGCTTCAGAGTTAATCAGCTGCTTTATGGCTGCGTTCACTGTTCACATCCACACATCCCTTCATGGACCTTTACCTTGTGTTTGTCTCTGTGTGGACAGACACAATGTGAGCTCATTCTTCATGATTCCTCCACAGAGTGGACCAGCAGAGCTCAGAGGTTCCCAGTGGTCAGTCTGCCCAGCAGCATCAGACACAGCTGGACTCCATATTTATGGTCTGTACATGTACAACAGCTACTTTTCCATCTATTGTGTTCACAGTCATCTCCAGGCTGCACTTTGCAGACCAGCAGATTGTCAGTGTGTCCAACATGGATCTGATGTTTGGCTCCATGATTTCAGCCTGATTGGCTCATTCATATAGTATTCTGTTCCAGCTGCTGGAGGACAACATGCTCACTTTTGTGAAGAAGGAGCTGAAGAAGATCCAGAAGGTTCTGAGTCCAGATTACCCAGAATGCTTAGAGAGTCAGAGGGAGGGTGAGGATGAAGAGCAGAGGTGGAGCAGAGAGGCATTAGTGAAGATCACAGTTCACTTCCTGAGGAGAATGAAGCAGGAGGAGCTGGCTGAGCGTCTGCAGAGCAGTAAGAGGATTTCTCTAAAGATTTAACCTGCTGGATAAATGACACATTTACTGATGTCTCAGCTCACAGAACAACACATGTTCAAATACTCATTCTTTACAGGGTGGAAATGTCTGTTTACTGATGTTATTTCTTGTCTTCATTCAGAACTATGTGGACGTAAAGTTAAATCTGCTCTGAAGAAGAAGTTCCAGTGTGTGTTTGAGGGGATTCCTAAAGCAGGAAACCCAACCCTTCTGAATCAGATCTACACAGAGCTCTACATCACAGAGGGAGGGACTGGAGAGGTCAATGATGAACATGAGGTCAGACAGATTGAAGCAGCATCCAGGAAAGCAGGCAGAGCAGAAACATCCATCAGACAAGAAGACATCTTTAAACTCCCACCTGGAAGAGACGAACCAATCAGAGCAGTGATGACAAAGGGAGTGGCTGGCATTGGGAAAACAGTCTTAACACAGAAGTTCACTCTGGACTGGGCTGAAGGCAAAGCCAACCAGGACATCCACTTCATGTTTCCATTCACTTTCAGAGAGCTGAATGTGCTGAAAGAGAAAAAGTTCAGCTTGGTGGAACTTGTTCATCACTTCTTTACTGAAACCAAAGCAGCAGGAATCTGCAGCTTTGAACAGTTCCAGGTTGTGTTCATCTTTGACGGTCTGGATGAGTGTCGACTTCCTCTGGACTTCCACAGCAAGGAGCCCCTGACTGATGCTACAGAGTCCACCTCAGTGGATGTGCTGCTGACAAACCTCATCAGGGGGAACCTGCTTCCCTCTGCTCGCCTCTGGATAACCACACGGCCTGCAGCAGCCAATCAGATCCCTCCTGGCTGTGTTGGCATGGTGACAGAGGTCAGAGGGTTCACTGACCCACAGAAGGAGGAGTACTTCAGGAAGAGATTCAGAGATAAGAAGCAGGCCAGCATCATCATCTCCCACATCCAGACATCACGAAGCCTCCACATCATGTGCCACATCCCAGTCTTCTGCTGGATCACTGCTACAGTTCTGGAGGATGTGTTGGAAACCAGAGAGGGAGGAGAGCTGCCCAAGACCCTGACTGAGATGTACATCCACTTCCTGGTGGTTCAGGCCAAAGTGAAGAAGGTCAAGTATGATGGAGGAGCTGAGACAGATCCACACTGGAGTCCAGAGAGCAGGAAGATGATTGAGTCTCTGGGAAAACTGGCTTTTGAGCAGCTGCAGAAAGGAAACCTGATCTTCTATGAATCAGACCTGACAGAGAGTGGCATCGATATCTCAGCAGCCTCGGTGTACTCAGGAGTGTTCACACAGATCTTTAAAGAGGAGAGAGGGCTGTACCAGGAGAAGGTGTTCTGCTTCATCCATCTGAGTGTTCAGGAGTTTCTGGCTGCTCTTCATGTCCATCTGACCTTCATCAGCTCTGGAGTTAATCTGATGGGAGAACAACAATCATCATCAGCTCCTGTCGGGGCACAAACATCTCTTTTTTTGCAGTCTTTTATAAATATGTTCGGTTTTCGCTCTGGTGTCAATCAGCAGAAAGAACAACAAACATCCTCCCAGACATCTGAAACAACAGAAGATCAATCTGCAGATTCTCTTCGACTCTTCCATCAGAGTTCTGTGAACAAGGCCTTACAGAGTCCAAATGGACACCTGGACCTGTTCCTCCGCTTCCTCCTGGGTCTTTCCCTGCAGACCAATCAGAGGCTCCTACGAGGCCTGCTGACACAGACAGGAAGTAGCTCACAGACAGGAAGTAGCTCACAGACAGGAAGTAGCTCACAGACAGGAAGTAGCTCACAGACCAATCAGGAAACAGTTGATTACATCAAGAAGAAGATCAGTGAGGATCTGTCTGCAGAGAGAAGCATCAATCTGTTCCACTGTTTGAATGAACTGAATGATCGTTCTCTGGTGGAGGAGATCCAACAGGCCCTGAGTTCAGGACGTCTCTCCACAGATAAACTGTCTCCTGCTCAGTGGTCAGCTCTGGTCTTCATCTTACTGTCATCAGGAAAACATCTGGATGTGTTTGACCTGAAGAAATACTCTGCTTCAGAGGAGGCTCTTCTGAGGCTGCTGCCAGTGGTCAAAGCCTCCAACAAAGCTGTGTAAGTACAGAGATAAATATGTTTAAATACTCTGTTTACTTTAAAAGGAGAGAAAAGAGTTATTTCTCAGATAATTTCAGTTTGTAGATAACACAGATTCACAGCAAACAGTTACATCAGATCAGTTCACATAAAGCGGAAAGAAACACGCTGCAAGAATGTGGCAACACTTTATAATGTAGAATTAGGATAAATGTCATCATTATTTATTAATTTAACCATCTTTAATGTGAATAATTAAGAATTACATAACTTAACTCTTTTCCTGTTATTCCTCCTCAGACTGAGTGGCTGTAACCTCTCAGAGAGAAGCTGTGCAGCTCTGTCCTCAGCTCTCAGCTCCCAGTCCTCCAGTCTGACAGAACTGGACCTGAGTAACAACAACCTGCAGGATTCAGGGGTGAAGCAGCTGTCTGTTGGACTGCAGAGTCCAAACTGTAACCTGGAAGCTCTCAGGTCAGGATTCATTCAGCTGTTCAACTGCTGATCATTTTAATTCTGCTTTACAGTCATGGATGAACAGCTGACCTGTTCAGGATGGTCTGCTGTTGGTGTGTTTTCTCTCAGTATCTGCCATTTGTGTTGTTTTCTGCAGCCTGTCAGGCTGTCTGATCACAGAGGAAGGCTGTGCTTCTCTGATCTCAGCTCTGACCTCCAACCCCTCCCATCTGAGAGAGCTGGACCTGAGCTACAACCATCCAGGAGACTCAGGAGTGAAGCGGCTATCAGCTGGACTGGAGGATCCACAGTGGAGGCTGGACACTCTCAGGTATGGAGAGATCTGCTGCAGCATCACACAATGTCTGATGGAGGAGGAAGAGCTGGAAACATGTTCTCTGTCCTTCAGTCAGCCCTGTCTTTTTGCTTCATGCTGGTTCTGAGTTTTATATGAACCTACATGTAGGAGCCTTTTTCCTTTGTTCACTCAAGCAGATCTTTACACAGAACATTTAACAGCTTTATGTTGGTCTGCAGCTCAAAAACATCACAGTTTCTACATAAAGGGTGAAAAACTGTGGAATAACTGTTTTCCTGACTTTTCCCTCTTCCAGAGATACAGCTTACATCTCACTATGTGATGATGTTCATGTTAAACGTCAGTCAGCTGACTCCCAGGTCAGAGTTCAGACCAACCTGACATGTTGTCCACAGTCCGTTCACTTTGTTAGTTCGTTCTCACTCACCAATGATCACAGTTAGGAGTTAAAAACACACAGTCAGGGTTTTAAATTAGAAATGGTCACAGATCACACATTTGACCTCTCAGTCCAGCTGCATCAGGTGATCCGTGCAGTTTCACCACTTAATGACGTCCACATTTCTGGCCCTGATGGGCCTCTGCTGACTGGCTGCTGTTGAACTGGTGCTGCTGCTGTTGACCTGCTCACTTTGGCATCGGTTCAACATCAAATTCATCCTGTTTTAAACTCACTGTCATACTCTGAATGGACATAAATGTGATTTTCAGATTCAGAGAAACCTTCCTGGTCATTGTCTTCCCAATCTTCTTTGTCTTTGGGCTTTGACTGAGCTGTTCCAGAACCCTGTGTTTCTGATTCCTTTGGAGAAGTTTCTTGGTGGGTTTACTGGAATGTTTTCTCTCATTATCATGTAGCATGGTCCACCTCTGCTTCAGCTGCAGTTTCTGGACAGATGGTCTCACATTTTTCCCTCAAACAGCCTCTGAAATGGTGAAGAATTCATGTTGGATTCTGTGATGGAGAGTTGACCGGGCCCTGCCTCAGACCCAAACCATTACATTTACAGCTTCAGGCTTCACTGTTGGTTTAAAGTTCTTCTGCTCAAATATTGCCTTTAGTTTACACCAAACAAGTTCCCTGTTACAGTGTCCAAATAATTCAGTTTTAGATCCATCCAAAATGATCCAAAGTCCAGGGACCAGATGCATAAATCCATTCATCCATTTTCTCTACCTGCTTAATTCAGTTCATGGTGGCAGGAACTGGAGCCTATCCCAGCAGCCACAGGGTGAGAGGCAGGTCCACCCCGGGTGGGTCTAGAGTCCATCTCACACACAAACACACAAACCGCTCATACAGATGTTCCTGCATTAAATAAAGAGAATCTGCACACTTCACACATTCCTCAGACCGTGCGTACAGATGTTTTCAGTGTAATTTAAGTCTGATCCGAAGTGGAGATGAAACTTCTGAAACATCCCATACTGTCCTCATACTTTCATAACTTATTTCCATAACTTCAGACACAGTCGGCTCCTTTTCCTTTCACCGGCTCATGAGCTGGTTAGAAGTGATGAGGAGCAGCGAGGGAGGAGCAAACCTCTGTCAGGAGGAGGAGGAAATGTCTGCCAGCATTAGCCGGTGTCCCCTTAAAACAGCATGGATCTGTCAGAATGATGGAGGTTTATCAGGTCATTTCTGAGATAAATGGGCCACAAAGAAAACATACATACCAGCAATCATCTGCTGGTTAATGCACAGCCTGTAAGGAAACATATTCCGCAGATTCAGAGACTTTATTCATCCAGTTAAAGGGATATTTCTGTGTTTTTCAAGTGGGGCTGTGTGAAGGACTCATGAGCAGTCAGCATCTTCCTCAGTGTAGAACAATGTGTGTGTGAGAGCCATGTAATGTCCATGTGTGCATGCTGAAAGAGACGGTGCTGCTCTGACCCCCCCCCCTCCTTTCAGGGTGGAGCCTGCTGGAGAACGATGGCTGACACCAGGTCTGAGGAAGTGTAAGTGTGTTCTTCATCTGATTCATGACATCCAGCCATCTTCACACTGTCACATCACTCACTGATCAAAGTGAACAGATGATAGATCAATAACTGCAGCTGGATTGTGTTTGTTCTCTCCATCAGATTCCTGTCGACTCACCATCGACACAAACACAGTGAACAGATACCTGAAACTGTCTGACAACAACAGGAAGGTGACACGTGTGGAGGAGGTTCAGTCATATCCTGATCATCCAGACAGATTTGATTTCTGGCCTCAGCTGCTGTGTAGAAATGTTCTGACTGGTCGCTGTTACTGGGAGGTCGAGTGGAGAGGAGAGGTTTATATATCAGTGAGTTACAGAAGAATCAGCAGGAGAGGAGGATACAGAGACTGTTTGTTTGGAAGGAACGATCAGTCCTGGAGTCTGTTCTGCTGTTCTGATCATCGCTCTGATAGTTTTGGTTACTCTGTCTGGCACAATAACACAAAAACATCCATCTCCTCCTCTGTCTCTAACAGAGCAGCAGTGTATGTGGACCGTCCTGCTGGCACTCTGTCCTTCTACAGAGTCTCCTCTGACACACTGATCCACCTCCACACCTTCAACACCACATTCACTGAAGAACCTCTGCTTCCTGGGTTTGGGTTCTGGTTTCCTGGTTCCTCAGTGTCTCTGTGTTGAGCATAAAGAGTTTCCTCCTGTCAGAGAATCACTGTTGAACAGATAGTTCAGTCTCTACATGTCTGTCTCTTTCACTCAGAAACACCTTTTCAGATTCATGGATTCAGTCAGTTTCTGGTTAAAACTCTTCTAAATGATTCCTTGGAAACTTCTTCCTCTTCCAGTCCTTTAAAGATGGAAGCTGCCATTCTTCCAGGATGTTGTTTTTCTGTGTTTCCAGTCAAAGCTTCACACTGAATATCAGTATGTTGTGTTTCTCTGCAGCTCACTGCAGCTGAGACCATTCAGTTGCTGTCAGCTGCAGTTAGTTTGCTGCACATGTGACAAACTGTGACATCAGAGAGGAATCACTGAGCTGCAATCAGCCCAGATGAATTTCCAACCTGCTGACAGATCTTCTCTGGTTCTGCTCCAATGAGCAGAAGGTTGGTGAGCAGCCAGGGTTCATCCTGATAATGTGCAATTATAGACTGAATTATTGATTTCTGATCGCAGACTTTTGATATTTTACATCATTTTACATCATTATTTTTAACGTTCAGTCTCACAATGTTTGACTTTGTGTTTGAAATGTTGAATTTTTAAAATCTTCAACAAATGTTTTCAAAAATAATTTTGATATTTTCTCTTTTACATTAAATTTGTATTTATTATCTGAACATTTAGACTTTTTAATGATTTTAGACTTTTTGATAAAACGTTTAATTATTTATCTAAAAACTTTATTTCATCGATGAAAATGTATAATTTTTACAAATTGCAGCTTTTTAGTCTGAAAAATAAAAAAAAACGGAGCTTTTTTTATTTTATAAAGATTTTATTTCCATATTTTTCTGTTTTGCATTCTTCATATGCCTGTTCCTTTAAAATGTATGTAGGATGATGTAAGCATGACATTAATATGCATCTCTATTAATGTCCTCACTGCTTTAACACCTGTCATTTGTTCCAGTTACTGGAAACTTAACTGCTCTATGCTACAAAATAGTGAAACTAAAAAAGGATCAGTGATATGACCTCATTTTACTGGTCCAAAGCAAACAATGAAAACTCTTTTGGGACTAATTGGGAACTCCTTAAATATGAGTTGGGAACATTTTTAGGAAAGTGTGGAGCTCAAGCTGTCAAAGCGAGAAAAGCAGAAGAGTTGAAGTCTGTGTGGAGCAGAACTAACTTATCCAGCAAAAACCCGACTCCTCAACAGAGGAAGAAACAGAAGAACTCCTTCTCCTGCAAATCAAACTCCATGACTTATATTTCCAGAAAGCAAAGGGTGCCTTTATCAGGTCTCGCTCCAAATGGTGAGAAGAAGGAGAACAAAACACTCATTACTTCTTTAATCTTTAATGCCGCCAACAATAATGTTAGTAGGTTCAGTATTAACGGAGCTGTTACTGAAGATCATCGTAAAATAGCAGGTTTTTGTTCTCATTGTTCTAAAGACCTGTACAGTTCCAAATGTTGTCAATCGGCAGCTGATAGTTTTTAAATTCCCTGTGGGTTAAGACAACAGGTGAAGCAGATAAAGTATCCTGTGACAGGCCTTTATCTGCTGTAGAAGTGCAGCAAGCCATCAATCAGCTCAGAAACAATAAATCTCCAGGGTCTGATGGACTAACAGCTGAATTTTAGAAATCTTTCATTGCTGAACTGACTCCCTTTTTACAGAAAGTCTTTATAGAATATAGAATTAACCAATGCCCCCACGCACTTTGACTCAAGTCTTAATTCCCAAAGCAAAAAAGGAAAATCTACTTTTAGACAATTGGCGAGCGACCTGCTACTAAAGAACGATTCCAACATATTAGCTCACTTATTGGCAACAAGATTCAGATCAGAGCTGGACTCTGTTACCATGGAAACACAGTCAGGCTTTATGAAGAAGAGGCATGTTGCAGATAATGTGAGGCTCGTCCGAGACATGTTGGATTATCCAGAAATGGTGGAGGATGATGGGTTCATTGTGTTTCTGGATTCCTACAAAGCCTTTGATACAGTCCAACATCCGTTCATTTTACAATCCCTTAAGAAATTTGGCTTTGGCAACTATTTTTTCTCAGCTGTCAAAAGTCTACATCACAGAAGTAACAGCTCAGTTAAACTAATGGGTGGAATGTCTCCTGGATTTAATGTCTCCAGAGGCATTAGACATCGGTGCCCTGCTTCACCTGTTCTTACTTGCAGCTCAGCTCAGAACATCAGAGGGATGTTCTGTTTGGGCTCTTTGACTTCAACAAAAATAAAGAAAAATTCAACAAAACATTTATTATTAACCTCATCATACTGATGGCGAAATTTCACATTCCTAAATGTAAATTTACTCAGAGAAAACCTTCTTTTGTTGCCTTTCACAGTGAGCTCAGGCAGTTTATTTTCTCCATTAAATTTTCTATCAACCATAAAGATAATATCTGAAAACAATTTCTTTAACAGTTCTTGGTGGGATGGCTCGGGAGTCTGCTGTATCTGTACAATGTTTTGTGTGCTGTGCTTTTTGCACATTTACGTAGAATAATATAAGTAATAATAATAATAATTTCTTTAATAGTTTCTTTAAAAGAATCACAAGCGGCGCAGGGGAGTGACGTCATCAACCGCTCTTCTTCTGCGTTTGTCGGGCTCAGCTGCACACAACATGGCGCCCTCTGACACCGTCGCACAATCCTTGTGAGAATTAGCTTCCCATGTGGAGTTAAACACAGTTTCTGAGTCGGATTCCCGTGACAGACTTGAGCAGATTATAGAGAACTTGGCTGCATACTCTGCCGTCACAGATACGATGTCAGCGAAGCTGCCCGAGCTAACTGGCTCTCAGTCCTTCAGCGACTCGACGCCGCGGTGCCTGAGAGGGGACGACCGGTGTCGTGCCGAAGTAGTTCTCCCCGACAGAAGCTGTAGGAGAGCTGGCTCCTCCTAACTATGCCCGATTGCACCCATGTCCAGAGGAAAGAACAGTCTGCAGGTCCCTGAAGTTATTGTTTGATGGCTGCTGCTGTCAGTGAGGTTTAGCTAATTCTCTCATTATTTGCAGCACAACACCTGCTTGGATTTGTCTGCAGCCAACGTAGGGCGCTATGATTCATTTCAAAGAGCTGAGAACACCCGCACAGAGAACTAAACAATCGCACTGTAGCCCAAACTATTTCCCACCAAAATCCGTCTCATTCTTTTCTTTATCTTTTAACAATGTTTTAATGCGCGCGTGTCCTGACGCGAGTCCACGAATCCTGTGAAGAAGCGGTGTCCAATAACACGCTGGAAGAAGTTTCCAGCCAAGAATGCGCTGAATGAATGCGGCTGTTCTCATCGTGGTGACGGGCTGACAAATCTACATGGTTGGAACTTTTAATGTTGGAGGGTTGAGATTCCCATCATGCTGTGTGAATGTCACAAGTTACAATATTTCTGTAGAAGTCACAGAGAGTTAAAAACATGTAAAAATCCGCTCTGCCACATACTGTGAGCTGGTTCAAACTGTCACAACTTGGAGGGTATAGTTAAGAAAGCTGAGAATTATCTCCAGATTTCAGCCACATCTCATTTAAAAATATAAAATCAGGCTGAATATAAATGATAAAACCATCTGAAATCAAAGTGCTGTTGGAAAGAGCTTTTTTACATTAAAAAGAGTGAATTTAACCGAGAAAATAAAGAAGCTGAAGAACCTTTAATCAGTTCATATCAGTCAGTTATCTCTCTGCTGACTCTCTCATTATCAGACTGATGAACATTAGAGCCAGAATCCTGCAGTAAGAGGAGTAATGTTGGTGAGAACATCAGTATTACTGTATGTGAGGAGTTGTAGTTACTGACCGTGACCACTGGAGGGCAGTGATGATCGTAGTTTCTCTGTTACAGTCCACATGATGACAATGACGTCAGCAAGCAGCAGGGGAGTCACAATGCAACAGTTAAAGTAGTTTATACAAAACATTATGTTAGAATAACCAATAAGGATAAAGAATGACAGAACAGCTGAAAATATATATTAAAAATATAGAACTTTATCTACAGAGTGTCCCAAGATTTAAAAGTTGTATAAATATGGCAGTGCAATAAAACTACTTATTAACAGTGGCGTCATTAGGCTGAAGCCCCCCTAAAATATTATTTTTTAAATAAAATTAATTATAATCATTTTTTTAAATAAAAAATGCCGACATATTCAATATAAAATGGCCATAATATGAGTAATAATAATATAACTTGTCATTATTCCCTTGAATATGATGATAAATCTGTCAGTTTCCCCTCACTTCATAGCGTAAGGTAGAGAGAGCCCCTTCAGGGCCTCGTTATCCAGCCCATTCCACCTGTTCATATGGAGAACTCCCACATCACTGAACATCCTGTCCACGTTTCCCTGTGACTTTGCTTGCAGTCGGTACCTGCAGCGCTGTACCTTTGAAGCACTCAGAGCCCAACAGAACAGCATCAGGAGAAGAACGGATGGATGAAGAATGGATAGAAGCACGTTCTTCCAAAAAGTCCTTCTTCATCACTGCTGGTAGTAACAGTTAGTTAGCTCCATCCCCAGCTAACAGCAGAAAGTCTCATGGAGTCAGTCAACCAAATGCTCTGTGTTTGACAAATAAAAACCTGGCTTGCATCCTGTAGACAATCTGTGCACGTCTTTGGTGTTTTTTGCTCAGTAGTTATATCTCAGCTCTGAAAGAGACTTCAGACCTGGCAGAAGCTTTGATCTGTGAACAAGCAGTGTGTGACACTGTGATTTAGTCACGTCAGGCATCATGGAGTGGAGCCAAGGCCGTAACTACCATTGAGGCCTCAGAGGTCGTGTCCTCGGTATTCTTTATTCTTTATCCTTTTTAGGAGTTGTGACTCATGACCTCAGTATTTATTCTGCTTACGGCCCTGAGTGGAGCCACACAGTTTTTTGACCTCACTCTTTTTATTTGTATTTCTCATTTTTGTGGATGGTCATGCTGGACTGTTGCATCTTGCTTTATTTTATAAGTAAATGAAGGAAACTAAGGAGAGGATCCTGTGGAGTTTTTCCTCTGAGTGTGAGGTGGATAACGAGGCTGAGAGCGTCCAGCTCATGGCTTCATTATTTAGGAACCTACACCAGAGATAACACAGCAATAAAGGCGACCTATGACCTCTGTTCAGTTTCTCTGACTGTGGGATTTAGCCACACCCATTCCTGAAGTCTCCATGATGGGCTCAGTTTTATGGAGTCACTGTGAGCTGCTCAGATAGATGAATTATTGACTCCTCAGGCTATCAAAGGTGGCTGCTGTGGGATGTGTTCTCTGCTGGTTATGGCCTGTAAAGTCTATCTGCCTGCAGAGGCCAGCAGCTGTGCTTCTGAATGTTTGTCTTTGTTGGTTTTATCCACCCTTTAAGAACATATTAAAAACCAAATCCAAGTGAAACACTTTTTCTGGATAAATCCCTTGTTTCTGTGTTATTTCAACATGAATCTCCTCTGGGAGGGGAGGCGGGTGTCCTGATCGACTCCTGCCCTCCTGAACATTTACTGTCTGAGCTTCGGCCCTCAGAGGGCCCAGATTTTCATTATTTCTGCTCTTTATCCACCGTCTGAACCACCAAACATCTGAAAACCAAACAGAAAATTACAGGAAAGTGTTGTTTCCTTTAGCTTTTGTGAATCATTCCTAAACACCTTCCCCACATGACTGATCACATGATCAATCAGCTGTTTGAGGCAATAAACATGAGCAGCACTGATATAAAAGAAGAGTCCCAGCAGTTTAAAGGATTCTTGCAGATCTCTCTCCATGTTTCTCTGCTTTTTCTTGTGTTTTCTTCCTTCAGGTTTAGTTTCCAGTGAGCCACCGATACTCTGTTTATTTGGACAGCAGCCTTTAGCGCCCCCTGCTGACCGCAGCACACACTACTTTATTCAGCCCAAACCAGCTGATGGAAACACAATTAGATCACAGGGGGTCAAGGAAGAGCTGAACCGCATCAGCAGCTTCAGGCTTTCTCAGCTCATCCTGCAGGCATCACTGTGGAGACACTTCTGAGTCTTTGAAGGGAACATTTCAGAATAAAAGAGCAGGAAAGTCTTTCTCTACAGTCAGCAGCATAAGAGCATAAATTCTGTCCACACCACACTACATCTGGGCTGTTTGAGGCAACAGCATGAAATATTCAGAAAGACAGCAGTGAAACACTCAAAGCTTGTTGTGGCTGAAGTGTTGATGATGAAGCTCTGAGGCTCACTGTGCTGCTGTTTAATGTTTAAATCCTGCTTCTGCTGGGAGAAACAGAGAAATACACCTTTAGTTTGAAGCTTTGACGCAGGACAAAAGCAGCAGTCAAACACACCTAAAACTCTGGGGAAATGTTCCACCCAGTTTGCTAAAAACACCTTTGTCTTAGACTTAAAATCCATCTTTTTTTATTCTACTGAGATCAAAACTGGTCATCAGCAGGAAAATCAGAGCAAAATATCGACTGAGATTAAAGCCTGACTCAAAGCCAACCCTGGATCCAGTTCAGCCCATCCTCTGCTCCCTGACTGCCAGGATGAGTGGTCTGTTCACCCAGAGTTCATTTCACTGTTGATCCTGAGCTGGTGAACATCAGTCACACCTGAACACACCTGTTCTGATGCAGAGACAGCCCTACAGGAAGCAGAGACATGTTCATGAGGGGAAGTTAGAGGCTGAATCTCAGAGAGAACTGCAGAACAAAGTTCAGAGTTTGATGTTCAGGAGCTTGGAGGCGTGTTTTAACATGAACTCCACTGGTCAGACAGCTTCTATCTGTCCCGCCTCCATCACAGGTGGACTCTGCTCTGACTGGTTCCAGGAAGCAGCTCACCTGTGTCTCAGTCTGTCGAGTGGAGAGTCTTCTTCTTCTGCAGCTCTGAACAATCTGTGAGTTTCCTGTTTGTTTCTGCTCTGTAATGTTGGAGAACATGTTCGCTTCTTATTTCAGAACAAACTTTGATCACTTTGTGTTTGAAGACAAATCTACATGATGATCAGGTTATTGATTAACTGGAATCAATCAGCATGATGATCAGCTGATGTTTCTGTTTGTTTCCTTCTCAAACAAACTGCTTCGTGTTTTATTTCTGGAATCAAAGTGTCGTCTCCAGCTTTAAAGTCAGAAAGAGCAGCTTCCTGTGAAAAAAAACACCGTAACAGATATTTTACAGTTTTCCATTTTACAGACGCCTTGTCCTCCCCCAGCAGGCGAGTATCACATGTAATAAATGAGATTCTGCTTCCTCCAGAGATAACACAGGAATAAAGGCGACCTATGACCTCTGACAGCGTTTAGTTTATCTGACTGTGGGACTTAGATCAGATTAGATTCAACTTTATTGTCATTGTGCAGAGTACAGGTACAGAGCCAAAGAAATGCAGTTAGCATCTAACCAGAAGGGCAAAATACAGAATTATTTACAGAAAGTGCAGTGGAAATCTTCTAGGAATAAATATCTATTATAAATATATGTACATTGTGAAGAGAGTGCATACATATGAGGTGTGCACATTCAGTGAGTGGAGAGGGCAGCTTACATGTGCTAAGAGCTGCATGCAGACAGTGTTGTAGAATGAATAATATGTACAAAGGCGTGAGGCCTGAGTGAGACACATAAGCTGTGCAGAAGGTGCAAGGCTGCAGTGAAGTGACGATGGTAGAAGTTAAAGTGACGGTGCAGAACTCAGCAGGGTCACAGCCTCAGAAAGAAGCTCTTCCTGAGGCTCCTGTAACGTCTGCCAGATGGGAGAAGGGTGGAAAGACCGTGGCTGGGATGAGACACGTCCTTGATGATGTTCCTCACCCTGCCCAGGCAGCATCTGTGCTAAATGTCCTGGATGGAGGGTAACTGGGCGCCTGTGATGCGTTGGGCGGTCTTTACCACCCGCTGGAGTGCTCTGCGGTGTTATGAAATGCATCCCCTGCTGGTCCTGCTTTAAAGAGAGTCTGGGATGGAATGATGGGACTTCATCATAATCTGTTTACCTGAAGAAGCATTAAAATAATCAGGTTTCACAGTTTTAGGTTCATTTTTAGATGATTTCATTGGGCTACACTGAGTAAAGATTGTTGATAGAAAATGTCTCCAGCCGTGTTTCGGGCTGACTGCAGAAGTGTTGCTCAGGGCCTTACTTTGGAGGATTTCTACAATAATATAATAACAGGTGAAACAGATGCTCTAAACTGTACAATTGTTGGATTAACATAAGTGTGCACGTATTATTCATCCATGAAGAAATGAGAAAAAAGATGAAGGAATGAAACACCGTTGTCAGCTCAGTGTTATCACTGTAACTTTATTATTATTATTATATATATATACATATATTCTGAATAACAGCTGTCAGCTGCAGAGGAACTGCGGTACCTGGAATCAAAGTGTCAAAATGTTTCATTTGATCTAATTTCAGCTCCTTTTTCTCAGTATTTAGACTTTTGATCAGCTTTATTAAAGCCTCACACAGCTAAGATCTAACATCTGTCTCTGTTTGTATTTGCTGTTAAAAAGTCCTCTGAAAACTAAACTAAAGAATCCTTCATCATGGTCATCGGGATCATGAGGTGTGTGCTGGGCTGTAGCTCCATGCCTCCACCTAGTGGACAGGTAGTGGAAGTACAGCAGCTGATGGCAGCTTCCTCTGCCTCAACACTCCTGTCTGACTGCATTCAGAGACACTGATATGAAACAGAGAATCAGAGCCAATCAGTGGAGGAGCAGCTGATCTGTTTACAGCTCAGATGATGGAAAAGAGGATTTGAGTTGATGTGCAGATGAATGATCTGTGTTTCCTCTGCAGATGAAGGTAGAAAGTGTGTGTGAGCTGATGTGAATCCAGCAGCATGGATCAGTGTGAGGACACTAAAACCACTCTGTGTGGGGAACATGAGAGCCAGAGCAAAGCTCAGAGGTGAGACCACCATCTCTAACTGTCCATGACTCTTCTCCATGTCAGAGCTCAGCGCTCACATCACCAAACCACCTTTATTCACAGGAACCAAGCTGGATCTGCAGCTGAATCTGGACCTGAACCCAGCTGTGTGTCCTTTAAGAGCAACAGGTCCAAGGCAGATATTATTGATTTCCAACATGATGTTCCACCAGACAAACAGTGAGTAGCTGTCAGTATTCAGTGGAGGCTGCATCATGGTTCAGATGAATTATTTCAGACTTGGATCAGTTCTTGATGTCTCTGATGAGATGAATCAGCTGCATCATGTGTGTAATGTGATGTTTGCTTTAGTCTTTCTGCTCTTTATTAAAACAAAGTGAAGTTTTCTGTTGATTTATTCAAAATCAATCATTTTCTGTCACATTTTTACTTTTAATCCAAACTGAATTTTACTGAACATGTAAATTTAAATTAAACAAGTGTTTTTTTCCTATCAGCAGCTTTCAGAGACCTGAACCTGAACCTGAACCTGAACCTGAATCTGAATCTGAATCTGAACCTGAACCTGAACCCAGCTGTGTGTCCATGAGGAGCGACAGGTCAAAAGGTCATTTAATCAACTTTAAATCAGTCCAACGTTCACAGTCTCTGAGGTGAGCTGAGTGTAAATGGTGTAACACTGTAAAATGTTCCAGAGTCACTCTGAACAGTTCTTATTCCAACTTGTGTTTAATGTGAGCTCTTATTCACATCATTTCATGTTCACATGTGAAACTGTCAGAGTGGAAAGAATGGATGTTAAAACAGGTCTCTTTCAGTGAGGAAAATATTAAGAATGATATTTATTATAGAGGAGCTGTTTCTAAAATAAATGTTCTGAACAATGTCAGCTGCTTCACAAACAGTCTCACATGAACAAAGTCACATGGATCAATAATATGAAGCTGAACCTCAGTATATAGGAACTAACTAACCCTCAAACTGCTTCATCTGACATCAGCTTCCTCCCACTGTTAGAGACACACTGAGCTCTTATCTTCTGGAACACAGATGCTGCTGATGTGCAGCTTCAGAGTTAATCAGCTGCTTTATGGCTGCGTTCACTGTTCACATCCACACATCCCTTCATGGACCTTTACCTTGTGTTTGTCTCTGTGTGGACAGACACAATGTGAGCTCATTCTTCATCATTCCTCCACAGAGTGGACCAGCAGAGCTCAGAGGTTCCCAGTGGTCAGTCTGCCCAGCAGCATCAGACACAGCTGGACTCCATATTTATGGTCTGTACATGTACAACAGCTACTTTTCCATCTATTGTGTTCACAGTCATCTCCAGGCTGCACTTTGCAGACCAGCGGATTGTCAGTGTGTCCAACATGGATCTGATGTTTGGCTCCATGATTTCAGCCTGATTGGCTCATTCATATAGTATTCTGTTCCAGCTGCTGGAGGACAACATGCTCACTTTTGTGAAGGAGGAGCTGAAGAAGATCCAGAAGGTTCTGAGTCCAGATTACCCAGAATGCTTAGAGAGTCAGAGGGAGGGTGAGGATGAAGAGCAGAGGAGCAGCAGAGAGGCATTAGTGAAGATCACAGTTCACTTCCTGAGGAGAATGAAGCAGGAGGAGCTGGCTGAGCGTCTGCAGAGCAGTAAGAGGATTTCTCTAAAGATTTAACCTGCTGGATAAATGACACATTTACTGATGTCTCAGCTCACAGAACAACACATGTTCAAATACTCATTCTTTACAGGGTGGAAATGTCTGTTTACTGATGTTATTTATTGTCTTCATTCAGAACTTTGTGTACGTAAAGTTAAATCTGCTCTGAAGAAGAAGTTCCAGTGTGTGTTTGAGGGGATTCCTAAAGCAGGAAACCCAACCCTTCTGAATCAGATCTACACAGAGCTCTACATCACAGAGGGGGGGACTGGAGAGGTCAATGATGAACATGAGGTCAGACAGATTGAAGCAGCATCCAGGAAAGCAGGCACAGCAGAAACATCCATCAGACAAGAAGACATCTTTAAACTCCCACCTGGAAGAGATGAACCAATCAGAGCAGTGATGACAAAGGGAGTGGCTGGCATTGGGAAAACAGTCTTAACACAGAAGTTCACTCTGGACTGGGCTGAAGGCAAAGCCAACCAGGACATCCAGTTCATGTTTCCATTCACTTTCAGAGAGCTGAATGTGCTGAAAGAGAAAAAGTTCAGCTTAGTGGAACTTGTTCATCACTTCTTTACTGAAACCAAAGAAGCAGGAATCTGCAGCTTTGAACAGTTCCAGGTTGTGTTCATCTTTGACGGTCTGGATGAGTGTCGACTTCCTCTGGACTTCCACAGCAAGGAGCCCCTGACTGATGCTACAGAGTCCACCTCAGTGGATGTGCTGCTGACAAACCTCATCAGGGGGAACCTGCTTCCCTCGGCTCGCCTCTGGATAACCACACGGCCTGCAGCAGCCAATCAGATCCCTCCTGGCTGTGTTGGCATGGTGACAGAGGTCAGAGGGTTCACTGACCCACAGAAGGAGGAGTACTTCAGGAAGAGATTCAGAGATGAGGAGCAGGCCAGCAGCATCATCTCCCACATCCAGACATCACGAAGCCTCCACATCATGTGCCACATCCCAGTCTTCTGCTGGATCACTGCTACAGTTCTGGAGGATGTGTTGGAAACCAGAGAGGGAGGAGAGCTGCCCAAGACCCTGACTGAGATGTACATCCACTTCCTGGTGGTTCAGGCCAAAGTGAAGAAGGTCAAGTATGATGGAGGAGCTGAGACAGATCCACACTGGAGTCCAGAGAGCAGGAAGATGATTGAGTCTCTGGGAAAACTGGCTTTTGAGCAGCTGCAGAAAGGAAACCTGATCTTCTATGAATCAGACCTGACAGAGTGTGGCATCGATATCTCAGCAGCCTCGGTGTACTCAGGAGTGTTCACACAGATCTTTAAAGAGGAGAGAGGGCTGTACCAGGAGAAGGTGTTCTGCTTCATCCATCTGAGTGTTCAGGAGTTTCTGGCTGCTCTTCATGTCCATCTGACCTTCATCAGCTCTGGAGTTAATCTGATGGGAGAACAACAATCATCATCAGCTCCTATCGGGGCTCAAACATCTCTTTTTTTGTCTTTTATAAATATGTTCGGTTTTCGCTCTGGTGTCAATCAGCAGAAAGAACAACAAACATCCTCCAAGATGAAAACAACTGAAGATCAATCTGCAGATTCTCTTCGACTCTTCCATCAGAGTTCTGTGAACAAGGCCTTACAGAGTCCAAATGGACACCTGGACCTGTTCCTCCGCTTCCTCCTGGGTCTTTCCCTGCAAACCAATCAGAGGCTCCTACGAGGCCTGCTGACACAGACAGGAAGTAGCTCACAGACAGGAAGTAGCTCACAGACAGGAAGTAGCTCACAGACAGGAAGTAGCTCACAGACCAATCAGGAAACAGTTGATTACATCAAGGAGAAGATCAGTGAGGATCTGTCTGCAGAGAGAAGCATCAATCTGTTCCACTGTCTGAATGAACTGAATGATCGTTCTCTGGTGGAGGAGATCCAACAGGCCCTGAGTTCAGGACGTCTCTCCACAGATAAACTGTCTCCTGCTCAGTGGTCAGCTCTGGGCTTCATCTTACTGTCATCAGGAAAACATCTGGATGTGTTTGACCTGAAGAAATACTCTGCTTCAGAGGAGGCTCTTCTGAGGCTGCTGCCAGTGGTCAAAGCCTCCAACAAAGCTGTGTAAGTACAGGGATAAATATGTTTTAAATACTCTGTTTACTTGTTAAAAGGAGAGAAAATAACGGAGTTATTTCTCAGATAATTTCAGTTTGTAGATAACACAGATTCACAGCAAACAGTTCCATCAGATCAGTTCACATAAAGAGGAAAGAAACACGCTGCAAGAATGTGGCAACACTTTATAATATAGAATTAGGATAAATGTCATCATTATTTATTAATTCAACCATCTTTAATGTGAATAATTAATAATTACATAACTTAACTCTTTTCCTGTTATTCCTCCTCAGACTGAGTGGCTGTAACCTCTCAGAGAGAAGCTGTGCAGCTCTGTCCTCAGCTCTCAGCTCCCAGTCCTCCAGTCTGACAGAACTGGACCTGAGTAACAACAACCTGCAGGATTCAGGGGTGAAGCAGCTGTCTGTTGGACTGCAGAGTCCAAACTGTAACCTGGAAGCTCTCAGGTCAGGATTCATTCAGCTGTTCAACTCCTGATCATTATAATTCTGCTTTACAGTCATGGATGAACAGCTGACCTGTTCAGGATGGTGTCTGCTGTTGGTGTCTTTTCTCTCAGTATCTGCCATTTGTGTTGTTTTCTGCAGCCTGTCAGGCTGTCTGATCACAGAGGAAGGCTGTGCTTCTCTGATCTCAGCTCTGACCTCCAACCCCTCCCATCTGAGAGAGCTGGACCTGAGCTACAACCATCCAGGAGACTCAGGAGTGAAGCAGCTATCAGCTGGACTGGAGGATCCACAGTGGAGGCTGGACACTCTCAGGTATGGAGAGGTCTGCTGCAGCATCACACAATGTCTGATGGAGGAGGAAGAGCTGGAAACATGTTCTCTGTCCTTCACTCAGCCCTGTCTTTTTGCTTCATGCTGGTTCTGAGTTTTATATGAACCTACATGTAGGAGCCTTTTTCCTTTGTTCACTCAAGCAGATCTTTACACAGAACATTTAACAGCTTTATGTTGGTCTGCAGCTCAAAAACATCACAGTTTCTACATAAAGGCTGAAAAACTGTGGAATGACTGTGTTCCTGACTTTTCCCTCCTCCAGAGATACAGCTTACATCTCACTATGTGATGATGTTCATGTTAAACGTCAGTCAGCTGACTCCCAGGTCAGAGTTCAGACCAACCTGACATGTTGTCCACAGTCCGTTCACTTTGTTAGTTCGTTCTCACTCACCAATGATCACAGTTAGGAGTTAAAAACACACAGTCAGGGTTTAAATTAGAAATGGTTACAGATCACACATTTGACCTCTCAGTCCAGCTGCATCAGGTGATCCGTGCAGTTTCACCACTTAATGACGTCCACATTTCTGGCCCTGATGGGCCTCTGCTGACTGGCTGCTGATGAACTGGTGCTGCTGCTGTTGACCTGCTCACTTTGGCATCGGTTCAGCATCAAATTCATCCTGTTTTAAACTCACTGTCATACTCTGAATGGACGTAAATGTGATTTTCAGATTCAGAGAAACCTTCCTCGTCATTGTCTTCCCAATCTTCTTTGTCTTTGGGCTTTGACTGAGCTGTTCCAGAACCCTGTGTTTCTGTTTCCTTTGGAGAAGTTTCTTGGTGGATTTACTGGAATGTTTTCTCTCATTATCATGTAGCATGGTCCACCTCTGCTTCAGCTGCAGTTTCTGGACAGATGGTCTCACATTTTCCTCAAACAGCCTCTGAAATGGTGAAGAATTCATGTTGGATTCTGTGATGGAGAGTTGACCGGGCCCTGCCTCAGACCCAAACCATTACATTTACAGCTTCAGGCTTCACTGTTGGTTTAAAGTTCTTCTGCTCAAATATTGCCTTTAGTTTACACCAAACAAGTTCCCTGTTACAGTGTCCAAATAATTCAGTTTTAGATCCATCCAGAATTATCCAAAGTCCAGGGACCAGATGCATAAATCCATTCATCCATTTTCTCTACCTGCTTAATTCAGTTCATGGTGGCAGGAACTGGAGCCGATCCCAGCAGCCACAGGGCGAGAGGCAGGTCCACCCTGGGTGGGTCTAGAGTCCATCTCACACACAAACACACAAACCGCTCATACAGATGTTCCTGCATTAAATAAAGAGAATCTGCACACTTCACACATTCCTCAGACCGTGCGTACAGATGTTTTCAGTGTAATTTAAGTCTGATCCGAAGTGGAGATGAAACTTCTGAAACATCCCATACTGTCCACGTACTTTCATAACTTATTTCCATAACTTCAGACACAGTCGGTTCCTTTTCCTTTCACCGGCTCATGAGCTGGTTAGAAGTGATGAGGAGCAGCGAGGGAGGAGCAAACCTCTGTCAGGAGGAGGAGGAAATGTCTGCCAGCATTAGCCGGTGTCCCCTTAAAACAGCATGGATCTGTCAGAATGATGGAGGTTTATCAGGTCATTTCTGAGATAAATGGGCCACAAAGAAAACATACATACCAGCAATCATCTGCTGGTTAATGCACAGCCTGTAAGGGAACATATTCAGCAGATTCAGAGACTTTACTCATCCAGTTAAAGGGATATTTCTGTGTTTTTCAAGTGGGGCTGTGTGAAGGACTCATGAGCAGTCAGCATCTTCCTCGGTGTAGAACAATGTGTGTGTGAGAGCCATGTAATGTCCATGTGTGCATGCTGAAAGAGACGGTGCTGCTCTGACCCCCCTCCTCCTTTCAGGGTGGAGCCTGCTGGAGAACGATGGCTGACACCAGGTCTGAGGAAGTGTAAGTGTGTTCTTCATCTGATTCATGACATCCAGCCATCTTCACACTGTCACATCACTCACTGATCAAAGTGAACAGATGATAGATCAATAACTGCAGCTGGATTGTGTTTGTTCTCTCCATCAGATTCCTGTCGACTCACCATCGACACAAACACAGTGAGCAGAGGACTGAAACTGTCTGACAACAACAGGAAGGTGACACATGTGGAGGAGGTTCAGTCATATCCTGATCATCCACACAGATTTGATGTCTGGCCTCAGCTGCTGTGTAGAAATGTTCTGACTGGTCGCTGTTTCTGGGAGGTCGAGTGGAGCGGAGAGGTTTCTATATCAGTGAGTTACAGAAGAATCAGCAGGAGTGGATACATAGACTGTTTGTTTGGATACAACGATCAGTCCTGGAGTCTGAGATGCTCTGATGGTTCTGGTTACTCTGTCTGGCACAATAACAGAGAAACATCCATCTCCTCCTCCTCTGTCTCTAACAGAGCAGCAGTGTATGTGGACCGTCCTGCTGGCACTCTGTCCTTCTACAGAGTCTCCTCTGACACACTGATCCACCTCCACACCTTCAACACCACATTCACTGAAGAACCTCTGCATCCTGGGTTTGGGTTCTGGTTCAGTTCACCTGGTTCCTCAGTGTCTCTGTGTTGAGCATAAAGAGTTTCCTCCTGTCAGAGAATCACTGTTGAACAGATAGTTCAGTCTGTACATGTCTGTCTCTTTCACTCAGAAACACCTTTTCAGATTCATGGATTCAGTCAGTTTCTGGTTGAAACTCTTCTGAATGATTCCTTGGAAACTTCTTCGTCTTCCAGTCCTTTAAAGATGGAAGCTGCCATTCTTCCAGGATGTTGTTTTTCTGTGTTTCCAGTCAAAGCTTCACACTGAATATCAGTATGTTGTGTTTCTCTGCAGCTCACTGCAGCTGAGACCATTCAGTTGCTGTCAGCTGCAGTTAGTTTGCTGCACATGTGACAAACTGTGACATCAGAGAGGAATCACTGAGCTGCAATCAGCCCAGATGAATTTCCAACCTGCTGACAGATCTTCTCTGGTTCTGCTCCAATGAGCAGAAGATTGGTGAGCAGCCAGGGTTCATCCTGATGATGTGCAATTATAGACTGAATTATTGAGTTCTGATCGCAGACTTTTGATATTTTACATAATTTTACATCATTATTTTTAACATTCAGTCTCACAATGTTTGACTTTGTGTTTGAAATGTTGAATTTTTAAAATCTTCAACAAATGTTTTCAAAAATCATTTTGATATTTTCTCTTTTACATTAAATTTGTTTTTAGTATCTGAACATTTAGACTTTTTAATGATTTTAGACTTTTTGATAAAACGTTTAATTATTTATCTAAAAACTTTACTTCATCGATGAAAATGTATCATTTTTACAAACTGTAAAAAGGATGATGTAAGCATGACATTAATATGCATCTCTATTAATGTCCTCACTGCTTTAACACCTGTTATTTGTTCCAGTTACTGGAAACTTAACTGCTCTATGCTACAAAATAGTGAAACTAAAAAATTATGAGGGATATGATCTCATTTTACTGGTCCAAAGCAAACAATGAAAACTCTTTCGGGACTAATTGGGAACTCCTTAAATATGAGTTGGGAACATTTTTAGGAAAGTGTGGAGCTCAAGCTGTCAAAGCGAGAAAAGCAGAAGAGTTGAAGCCTGTGTGGAGCAGAACTAACTTATCCAGCAAAAACCCGACTCCTCAACAGAGGAAGAAACAGAAGAACTCCTTCTCCTGCAAATCAAACTCCATGACTTATATTTCCAGAAAGCAAAGGGTGCCTTTATCAGGTCTCGCTCCAAATGGTGAGAAGAAGGAGAACAAAACACTCATTACTTCTTTAATCTTTAATGCCGCCAACAATAATGTTAGTAGGTTCAGTATTAACGGAGCTGTTACTGAAGATCATCGTAAAATAGCAGGTTTTTGTTCTCATTTTTCTAAAGACCTGTACAGTTCCAAATGTTGTCAATCGGCAGCTGATAGTTTTTAAATTCCCTGTCGGTTAAGACAACAGGTGAAGCAGATAAAGTATCCTGTGACAGGCCTTTATCTGCTGTAGAAGTGCAGCAAGCCATCAATCAGCTCAGAAACAATAAATCTCCAGGGTCTGATGGACTAACAGCTGAATTTTAGAAATCTTTCATTGCTGAACTGACTCCCTTTTTACAGAAAGTCTTTATAGAATATAGAAATAACCAATGCTCTCAACCCTCTCTTAATGTTGGAGGGTTGAGATTCCCATCATGCTGTGTGAATGTCATAAGTTACAATATTTCTGTAGAAGTCACAGAGAGTTAAAAACATGTAAAAATCCGCTCTGCCACATACTGTGGGCTGGTTCAAACTGTCACAACTTGGAGGGTATAGTTCAGAAAGCTGAGAATTATCTCCAGATTTCAGCCACATCTCATTTAAAAATATAAAATCAGGCTGAATATAAATGATAAAACCATCTGAAATCAAAGTGCTGTTGGAAAGAGCTTTTTTACATTAAAAAGAGTGAATTTAACCGAGAAAATAAAGAAGCTGAAGAACCTTTAATCAGTTCATATCAGTCAGTTATCTCTCTGCTGACTCTCTCATTATCAGACTGATGAACATTAGAGCCAGAATCCTGCAGTAAGAGGAGTAATGTTGGTGAGAACATCAGTATTACTGTATGTGAGGAGTTGTAGTTACTGACCGTGACCACTGGAGGACAGTGATGATCGTAGTTTCTCTGTTACAGTCCACATGATGACAATGACGTCAGCAAGCAGCAGGGAGTCACAATGCAACAGTTAAAGTAGTTTATACAGAACATTATGTTAGAATAAATAATGACAGAACAGCTGAAAATATATATTAAAAATATAGAACTTTATCTACAGAGTGTCCCAAGATTTAAAAGTTGTATAAATATGGCAGTGCAATAAAACTACTTATTAACAGTGGCGTCATTAGGCTGAAGCCCCCCTAAAATATTAGTTTTTTTAATAAAAAAATGCCGACATATTCAATATAAAATATCCAGAATATGAGTCTGAATAAATAATGATATAACTTGTCATTATTCCCTTGAATATGATGATAAATCTGTCAGTTTCCCCTCACTTCATAGCGTAAGGTAGAGAGAGCCCCTTCAGGGCCTCGTTATCCAGCCCATTCCACCTGTTCATATGGAGAACTCCCACATCACTGAACATCCTGTCCACGTTTCCCTGTGACTTTGCTTGCAGTCGGTACCTGCAGCGCTGTACCTTTGAAGCACTCAGAGCCCAACAGAACAGCATCAGGAGAAGAACGGATGGATGAAGAATGGATAGAAGCAAGTTTTTCCAAAAAGTCCTTCTTCATCACTGCTGGTAGTAACAGTTAGTTAGCTCCATCCCCAGCTAACAGCAGAAAGTCTCATGGAGTCAGTAAACCAAATGCTCTGTGTTTGACAAATAAAAACCTGGCTTGCATCCTGTAGACAATCTGTGCACGTCTTTGGTGTTTTTTGCTCAGTAGTTATATCTCAGCTCTGAAAGAGACTTCAGACCTGGCAGAAGCTTTGATCTGTGAACAAGCAGTGTGTGACACTGTGATTTAGTCACGTCAGGCATCATGGAGTGGAGCCAAGGCCGTAACTACCATTGAGGCCACAGAGGTCGTGTCCTCGGTATTCTTTATTCTTTATCCTTTTTAGGAGTTGTGACTCATGACCTCAGTATTTATTCTGCTTACGGCCCTGAGTGGAGCCACATAGTTTTTTGACCTCACTCTTTTTATTTGTATTTCTCATTTTTGTGGATGGTCATGCTGGACTGTTGCATCTTGCTTTATTTTATAAGTAAATGAAGGAAACTAAGGAGAGGATCCTGTGGAGTTTTTCCTCTGAGTGTGAGGTGGATAACGAGGCTGAGAGCGTCCAGCTCATGGCTTCATTATTTAGGAACCTACACCAGAGATAACACAGGAATAAAGGCGACCTATGACCTCTGTTCAGTTTCTCTGACTGTGGGATTTAGCCACACCCATTCCTGAAGTCTCCATGATGGGCTCAGTTTTATGGAGTCACTCTGAGCTGCTCAGATAGATGAATTATTGACTCCTCAGGCTATCAAAGGTGGCTGCTGTGGGATGTGTTCTCTGCTGGTTATGGCCTGTAAAGTCTATCTGCCTGCAGAGGCCAGCAGCTGTGCTTCTGAATGTTTGTCTTTGTTGGTTTTATCCACCCTTTAAGAACATATTAAAAACCAACTCCAAGTGAAACACTTTTTCTGGATAAATCACTTGTTTCTGTGTTATTTCAACATGAATCTCCTCTGGGAGGGGAGGCGGGTGTCCTGATCGACTCCTGCCCTCCTGAACATTTACTGTCTGAGCTTCGGCCCTCAGAGGGCCCAGATTTTCATTATTTCTGCTCTTTATCCACCGTCTGAACCACCAAACATCTGAAAACCAAACAGAAAATTACAGGAAAGTTTTGTTTCCTTTAGCTTTTGTGAATCATTCCTAAACACCTTCCCCACATGACTGATCACATGATCAATCAGCTGTTTGAGGCAATAAACATGAGCAGCACTGATATAAAAGAAGAGTCCCAGCAGTTTAAAGGATTCCTGCAGATCTCTCTCCATGTTTCTCTGCTTTTTCTTGTGTTTTCTTCCTTCAGGTTTAGTTTCCAGTGAGCCACCGATACTCTGTTTATTTGGACAGCAGCCTTTAGCGCCCCCTGCTGGCCGCAGCACGCACTACTTTATTCAGCCCAAACCAGCTGATGGAAACACAATTAGATCACAGGGGGTCAAGGAAGAGCTGAACCGCATCAGCAGCTTCAGGCTTTCTCAGCTCATCCTGCAGGCATCACTGTGGAGACACTTCTGAGTCTTTGAAGGGAACATTTCAGAATAAAAGAGCAGGAAAGTCTTTCTCTACAGTCAGCAGCATAAGAGCATAAATTCTGTCCACACCACACTACATTTGGGCTGTTTGAGGCAACAGCATGAAATATTCAGAAAGACAGAAGTGAAACACTCAAAGCTTGTTGTGGCTGAAGTGTTGATGATGAAGCTCTGAGGCTCACTGTGCTGCTGTTTAATGTTTAAATCCTGCTTCTGCTGGGAGAAACAGAGAAATACACCTTTAGTTTGAAGCTTTGACGCAGGACAAAAGCAGCAGTCAAACACACCTAAAACTCTGGGGAAATGTTCCACCCAGTTTGCTAAAAACACCTTTGTCTTAGACTTAAAATCCATCTTTTTTTATTCTCCTGAGATCAAAACTGGTCATCAGCAGGAAAATCAGAGCAAAATATCGACTGAGATTAAAGCCTGACTCAAAGCCAACCCTGGATCCAGTTCAGCCCATCCTCTGCTCCCTGACTGCCAGGATGAGTGGTCTGTTCACCCAGAGTTCATTTCACTGTTGATCCTGAGCTGGTGAACATCAGTCACACCTGAACACACCTGTTCTGATGCAGAGACAGCCCTACAGGAAGCAGAGACATGTTCATGAGGGGAAGTTAGAGGCTGAATCTCAGAGAGAACTGCAGAACAAAGTTCAGAGTTTGATGTTCAGGAGCTTGGAGGCGTGTTTTAACATGAACTCCACTGGTCAGACAGCTTCTATCTGTCCCGCCTCCATCACAGGTGGACTCTGCTCTGACTGGTTCCAGGAAGCAGCTCACCTGTGTCTCAGTCTGTCGAGTGGAGAGTCTTCTTCTTCTGCAGCTCTGAACAATCTGTGAGTTTCCTGTTTGTTTCTGCTCTGTAATGTTGGAGAACATGTTCGCTTCTTATTTCAGAACAAACTTTGATCACTTTGTGTTTGAAGACAAATCTACATGATGATCAGGTTATTGATGAACTGGAATCAATCAGCATGATGATCAGCTGATGTTTCTGTTTGTTTCCTTCTCAAAGAAACTGCTTCATGTTTTGTTGCTTCTAACTAATCAGCCCTGAGTGATGTCGTTGAAGTGCTGAAGAGACACTCATCTGTATCTTTCCAACTTTAAAGTCAGAAAGAGCAGCTTCCTGTTTGACCTTTCCAAATAAAATGAACTTAAATGACCTTCCGTTCTGAAGCTGTGATGCAGGGTATGTATGAGGAAGTTCAGTGTTCATTGTGGTTCAGTCTCTTCACTTCCTGCACTGTGCTGCAGGATCCAGTTGGACCAATCAGAACCTGCAGTGTGGGATTCTGGTGCTCTTTCAGTCAGACTGAAATCATTCTTTAACATCATCCTTCAGTTTCTGTTGTTGATATTTATTCATTACATTCAGAGTACAGATGCTGCTGTTTTTCAGCTGTCAGCAGGAAAAGAAACTCTGAAGTGTCTAAAAGTTAGTTTATAGGAGATGTTAAAAATCAGGGGCTGCGTTCATAAAAACTCTGTAAAGAGCTGCTCCTGCTGATGAAAATCTAACCAGATTCTTAGACTGGTTGAGAATGAAAGAGTAGATCCTACTAAAGATAAAAGTTATTCAGCAACATGTTAACCCTTAAAAGGAAGGAGGATTTGAGTTGATGTGCAGATGAATGATCTGTGTTTCCTCTGCAGATGAAGGTAGAAAGTGTGTGTGAGCTGATGTGAATCCAGCAGCATGGATCAGTGTGAGGACACTAAAACCACTCTGTGTGGGGAACATGAGAGCCAGAGCAAAGCTCAGAGGTGAGACCACCATCTCTAACTGTCCATGACTCTTCTCCATGTCAGAGCTCAGCGCTCACATCACCAAACCACCTTTATTCACAGGAACCAAGCTGGATCTGCAGCTGAATCTGGACCTGAACCCAGCTGTGTGTCCTTTAAGAGCGACAGGTCCAAGGCAGATATTATTAATTTCCAACATGATGTTCCACCAGACAAACAGTGAGTAGCTGTCAGTATTCAGTGGAGGCTGCATCATGGTTCAGATGAATTATTTCAGACTTGGATCAGTTCTTGATGTGTCTGATGAGATTAATCAGCTGCATCATGTGTGTAATGTGATGTTTGCTTAATGCAATACATGGTGAAGTGTCGCGTACATCAGATGAATGATTGTGTGAACAACAGACATACAGTTGGTTCAGTTTATTGGTAGAGACAAATCTGCTCTTTCAAAATATTGGTTCTGGACATGTCCATACCGCCCATACGCAAACCTACGCCCATGTCATCTCTTTGGTAATAACATTGACTGAGAGGAGAGATTCAGCTATGTTTTAAGGGTGTAATTTCTTTGTGTAAGTTAAACTATAAGAAAGTTAGAGGAATTTGTTTGATTATTTAGTTGAATATCAGAACAAGCTGAAAATGATCAGTGCCTCACTCTGCTGGCTCCCCATTCATAAAAACAAGAAGGAGCAACAATGTTCATGTTTTTGAAGCTGTGATATTTCAAAATTGGCTTAATATTTGAAAAAGCTGAACCATTTGGTAATAGCTGAATGTCTTGTGACCCGTTTAAAGTTTGAATGGTGTCTCTAACTGGAAGTATGCAGAAGTATGGGTTGAAAAGAGGATGAAGGGTTTGAAGCGTTTCCAACTCATTTAAAAGATGGGAAAATTCATATAAAAGTTTAATATTTTGAAAAGTATAAAAGCTAGAAATACCAAAAGTCACAGCAGCCATCTCCTGTACCTGCTGAACGTTTTGAGACCAAATTTGTTGAAATCAGTGAAAGTATACAGGAGTAGTTAAGTGACAAAAGAACTGGGAATATGGAGAAAAAAAACAGGAACACTGTAGTGAGAATGCTTAATCAGCATTCTCACAACTAACCAACACACCGTCACATGGTTCATGCAGCCCTGAACAGTGCTGTAAAAGCAGAGAGGCGACACTCCCTCAGACTTCTACAGAAAGAAAGTAATGCAGAAGTCATGTGGATCATGGAGCTGCACATAGTTCCAAACCGCAGCAGTTCCACCATTGAACGCTGTTTATTTTTGGTGTTTCTAAAGTATTTTCTCTGGTAAGTTGATGAAATTACAAGATTCTTTGGCATTGGGAGGTATTAGCTGACTGCTCTTTAACTAATTAAGTCAACAGCGTTATTTCATGTAGCCAGTTTTAGTTAATTAATTATTGTTATTATTAAATATCTGTAGGTCTTTTTACACCAATCTGAGTCTGTCGAGTGGAGAGTCTTCTTCTTTCAGAATAAAATGAGCTGAATGTCAGTGATGAAGCTGTGATGCAGCATATATTTAACTTGTTTAGTCTGATGATGATGAGGATGTTCAGAGTTCATTGTGCTTCAGTCAGACTTTACATTCAGACTAAAATAATTCTTTAACATCATCCTTTAGTTTCTGCTGTTGACCTGTTTCCTGTTTTCAAACGTTTCATTTGATCTAATTTCAGCTCCTTTTTCTCAGTATTTAGACTTTTGATCAGCTTTATTAAAGCCTCACACAGCTAAGATCTAACACCTGTCTCTGTTTGTATTTGCTGTTAAAAAGTCCTCTGAAAACTAAACTAAAGAATCCTTCATCATGGTCATCGGGATCATGGGGTGTGTGCTGGGCTGTAGCTCCATGCCTCAACCTAGTGGACATGTAGTGGAAGTACAGCAGCTGATGGCAGCTTCCTCTGCCTCAACACTCCTGTCTGACTGCATTCAGAGACACTGATATGAAACAGAGAATCAGAGCCAATCAGTGGAGGAGCAGCTGATCTGTTTACAGCTCAGATGATGGAAAAGAGGATTTGAGTTGATGTGCAGATGAATGATCTGTGTTTCCTCTGCAGATGAAGGTAGAAAGTGTGTGTGAGCTGATGTGAATCCAGCAGCATGGATCAGTGTGAGGACACTAAAACCACTCTGTGTGGGGAACATGAGAGCCAGAGCAAAGCTCAGAGGTGAGACCACCATCTCTAACTGTCCATGACTCTTCTCCATGTCAGAGCTCAGCGCTCACATCACCAAACCACCTTTATTCACAGGAACCAAGCTGGATCTGCAGCTGAATCTGGACCTGAACCCAGCTGTGTGTCCTTTAAGAGCAACAGGTCCAAGGATCAGATCATTCATTTCCAACATGATGTTCCATCAGACAAACAGTGAGTAGCTGTCAGTATTCAGTGGAGGCTGCATCATGGTTCAGATGAATTATTTCAGACTTGGATCAGTTCTTGATGTCTCTGATGAGATGAATCAGCTGCATCATGTGTGTAATGTGATGTTTGCTTTAGTCTTTCTGCTCTTTATTAAAACAAAGTGAAGTTTTCTGTTGATTTATTCAAAATCAATCATTTTCTGTCACATTTTTACTTTTTAATCCAAACTGAATTTTACTGAACATGTAAATTTAAATTAAACAAGTGTTTTTTTTCCTATCAGCAGCTTTCAGAGACCTGAACCTGAACCTGAACCTGAACCTGAACCTGAACCTGAACCTGAACCTGAACCTGAACCCAGCTGTGTGTCCATGAGGAGCGACAGGTCATTGGGTCGTCTTATTAACTTTAAATCAGACCAACGTTCACGGTCTCTGAGGTGAGCTGAGTGTAAATGGTGTAACACTGTAAAATGTTCCAGAGTCAGTCTGAACAGTTCTTATTCCAACTTGTGTTTAATGTGAGCTCTTATTCACATCATTTCATGTTCACATGTGAAACTGTCAGAGTGGAAAGAATGGATGTTAAAACAGGTCTCTTTCAGTGAGGAAAATATTAAGAATGATATTTATTATAGAGGAGCTGTTTCTAAAATAAATGTTCTGAACAATGTCAGCTGCTTTACAAACAGTCTCACATGAACAGAGTCACATGGATCAATAATATGAAGCTGAACCTCAGTATATAGGAACTAACTAACCCTCAAACTGCTTCATCTGACATCAGCTTCCTCCCACTGTTAGAGACACACTGAGCTCTTATCTTCTGGAACACAGATGCTGCTGATGTGCAGCTTCAGAGTTAATCAGCTGCTTTATGGCTGCGTTCACTGTTCACATCCACACATCCCTTCATGGACCTTTACCTTGTGTTTGTCTCTGTGTGGACAGACACAATGTGAGCTCATTCTTCATCATTCCTCCACAGAGTGGACCAGCAGAGCTCAGAGGTTCCCAGTGGTCAGTCTGCCCAGCAGCATCAGACACAGCTGGACTCCATATTTATGGTCTGTACATGTACAACAGCTACTTTTCCATCTATTGTGTTCACAGTCATCTCCAGGCTGCACTTTGCAGACCAGCGGATTGTCAGTGTGTCCAACATGGATCTGATGTTTGGCTCCATGATTTCAGCCTGATTGGCTCATTCATATAGTATTCTGTTCCAGCTGCTGGAGGACAACATGCTCACTTTTGTGAAGGAGGAGCTGAAGAAGATCCAGAAGGCTCTGAGCCCAGATTACCCAGAATGCTTAGAGAGTCAGAGGGAGGGTGAGGATGAAGAGCAGAGGTGGAGCAGAGAGGCATTAGTGAAGATCACGGTTCACTTCCTGAGGAGAATGAAGCAGGAGGAGCTGGCTGAGCGTCTGCAGAGCAGTAAGAGGATTTCTCTAAAGATTTAACCTGCTGGATAAATGACACATTTACTGATGTCTCAGCTCACAGAACAACACATGTTCAAATACTCATTCTTTACAGGGTGGAAATGTCTGTTTACTGATGTTATTTCTTGTCTTCATTCAGAACTTTTTGCTCCTCTGTGTCGACGTAAACTTAAATCTGCTCTGAAGAAGAAGTTCCAGTGTGTGTTTGAGGGGATTCCTAAAGCAGGAAACCCAACCCTTCTGAATCAGATCTACACAGAGCTCTACATCACAGAGGGGGGGACTGGAGAGGTCAATGATGAACATGAGGTCAGACAGATTGAAGCAGCATCCAGGAAAGCAGGCAGAGCAGAAACATCCATCAGACAAGAAGACATCTTTAAACTCCCACCTGGAAGAGATGAACCAATCAGAGCAGTGATGACAAAGGGAGTGGCTGGCATTGGGAAAACAGTCTTAACTCAGAAGTTCACTCTGGACTGGGCTGAAGGCAAAGCCAACCAGGACATCCACTTCATGTTTCCATTCACTTTCAGAGAGCTGAATGTGCTGAAAGAGAAAAAGTTCAGCTTGGTGGAACTTGTTCATCACTTCTTTACTGAAACCAAAGCAGCAGGGATCTGCAGCTTTGAACAGTTCCAGGTTGTGTTCATCTTTGACGGTCTGGATGAGTGTCGACTTCCTCTGGACTTCCACAGCAAGGAGCCCCTGACTGATGCTACAGAGTCCACCTCAGTGGATGTGCTGCTGACAAACCTCATCAGGGGGAACCTGCTTCCCTCGGCTCGCCTCTGGATAACCACACGGCCTGCAGCAGCCAATCAGATCCCTCCTGGCTGTGTTGGCATGGTGACAGAGGTCAGAGGGTTCACTGACCCACAGAAGGAGGAGTACTTCAGGAAGAGATTCAGAGATAAGAAGCAGGCCAGCAGCATCATCTCCCACATCCAGACATCACAAAGCCTCCGCATCATGTGCCACATCCCAGTCTTCTGCTGGATCACTGCTACAGTTCTGGAGGATGTGTTGGAAACCAGAGAGGGAGGAGAGCTGCCCAAGACCCTGACTGAGATGTACATCCACTTCCTGGTGGTTCAGGCCAAAGTGAAGAAGGTCAAGTATGATGGAGGAGCTGAGACAGATCCACACTGGAGTCCAGAGAGCAGGAAGATGATTGAGTCTCTGGGAAAACTGGCTTTTGAGCAGCTGCAGAAAGGAAACCTGATCTTCTATGAATCAGACCTGACAGAGTGTGGCATCGATATCTCAGCAGCCTCAGTGTACTCAGGAGTGTTCACACAGATCTTTAAAGAGGAGAGAGGGCTGTACCAGGAGAAGGTGTTCTGCTTCATCCATCTGAGTGTTCAGGAGTTTCTGGCTGCTCTTCATGTCCATCTGACCTTCATCAGCTCTGGAGTTAATCTGATGGGAGAACAACAATCATCATCAGCTCCTGTCGGGGCACAAAAATCTCTTTTTTTGTCTTTTATAAATATGTTCGGTTTTCGCTCTGGTGTCAATCAGCAGAAAGAACAACAAACATCCTCCAAGATGAAAACAACAGAAGATCAATCTGCAGATTCTCTTCGACTCTTCCATCAGAGTTCTGTGAACAAGGCCTTACAGAGTCCAAATGGACACCTGGACCTGTTCCTCCGCTTCCTCCTGGGTCTTTCCCTGCAGACCAATCAGAGTCTCCTACGAGGCCTTCTGACACAGACAGGAAGTAGCTCACAGACAGGAAGTAGCTCACAGACCAATCAGGAAACAGTTGATTACATCAAGAAGAAGATCAGTGAGGATCTGTCTGCAGAGAGAAGCATCAATCTGTTCCACTGTCTGAATGAACTGAATGATCGTTCTCTGGTGGAGGAAATCCAACAGGCCCTGAGTTCAGGAAGTCTCTCCACAGATAAACTGTCTCCTGCTCAGTGGTCAGCTCTGGTCTTCATCTTACTGTCATCAGGAAAACATCTGGATGTATTTGACCTGAAGAAATACTCTGCTTCAGAGGAGGCTCTTCTGAGGCTGCTGCCAGTGGTCAAAGCCTCCAACAAAGCTGTGTAAGTACAGAGATAAATATGTTTTAAATACTCTGTTTACTTGTTAAAAGGAGAGAAAATAACGGAGTTATTTCTCAGATAATTTCAGTTTGTAGATAACACAGATTCACAGCAAACAGTTACATCAGATCAGTTCACATAAAGAGGAAAGAAACACGCTGCAAGAATGTGGCAACACTTTATAATATAGAATTAGGATAAATGTCATCATTATTTATTAATTCAACCATCTTTAATGTGAATAATGAATAATTACATAACTTAACTCTTTTCCTGTTATTCCTCCTCAGACTGAGTGACTGTAACCTCTCAGAGAGAAGCTGTGCAGCTCTGTCCTCAGCTCTCAGCTCCCAGTCCTACAGTCTGACAGAACTGGACCTGAGTAACAACAACCTGCAGGATTCAGGGGTGAAGCAGCTGTCTGTTGGACTGCAGAGTCCAAACTGTAACCTGGAAGCTCTCAGGTCAGGATTAATTCAGCTGTTCAACTGCTGATCATTTTAATTCTGCTTTACAGTCATGGATGAACAGCTGACCTGTTCAGGATGGTGTCTGCTGTTGGTGTCTTTTCTCTCAGTATCTGCCATTTGTGTTGTTTTCTGCAGCCTGTCAGGCTGTCTGATCACAGAGGAAGGCTGTGCTTCTCTGATCTCAGCTCTGACCTCCAACCCCTCCCATCTGAGAGAGCTGGACCTGAGCTACAACCATCCAGGAGACTCAGGAGTGAAGCAGCTATCAGCTGGACTGGAGGATCCACAGTGGAGGCTGGACACTCTCAGGTATGGAGAGGTCTGCTGCAGCATCACACAATGTCTGATGGAGGAGGAAGAGCTGGAAACATGTTCTCTGTCCTTCACTCAGCCCTGTCTTTTTGCTTCATGCTGGTTCTGAGTTTTATATGAACCTACATGTAGGAGCCTTTTTCCTTTGTTCACTCAAGCAGATCTTTACACAGAACATTTAACAGCTTTATGTTGGTCTGCAGCTCAAAAACATCACAGTTTCTACATAAAGGGTGAAAAACTGTGGAATGACTGTTTTCCTGACTTTTCCCTCTTACAGAGACACAGCTTACATCTCACTATGTGATGATGTTCATGTTAAACGTCAGTCAGCTGACTCCCAGGTCAGAGTTCAGACCAACCTGACATGTTGTCCACAGTCCGTTCACTTTGTTAGTTCGTTCTCACTCACCAATGATCACAGTTAGGAGTTAAAAACACACAGTCAGGGTTTAAATTAGAAATGGTTACAGATCACACATTTGACCTCTCAGTCCAGCTGCATCAGGTGATCCGTGCAGTTTCCCCACTTAATGACGTCCACATTTCTGGCGCTGATGGGCCTCTGCTGACTGGCTGCTGATGAACTGGTGCTGCTGCCGTTGACCTGCTCACATTGGCATCGGTTCAACATCAAATTCATCCTGTTTTAAACTCACTGTCATACTCTGAATGGACATAAATGTGATTTTCAGATTCAGAGAAATCTTCCTCGTCTTGTCTTCCCAATCTTCTTTGTCTTTGGGCTTTGACTGAGCTGTTCCAGAACCCTGTGTTTCTGTTTCCTTTGGAGAAGTTTCTTGGTGGATTTACTGGAATGTTTTCTTTCATTGTCATGTAGCATGGTCCACCTCTGCTTCAGCTGCAGTTTCTGGACAGATGGTCTCACATTTTCCTCAAAGAGCCTCTGAAATGGTGAAGAATTCATGTTGGATTCTGTGATGGAGAGTTGACCGGGCCCTGCCTCAGACCCAAACCATTACATTTACAGCTTCAGGCTTCACTGTTGGTTTAAAGTTCTTCTGCTCAAATATTGCCTTTAGTTTACACCAAACAAGTTCCCTGTTACAGTGTCCAAATAATTCAGTTTTAGATCCATCCAGAATTATCCAAAGTCCAGGGACCAGATGCATAAATCCATTCATCCATTTTCTCTACCTGCTTAATTCAGTTCATGGTGGCAGGAACTGGAGCCTATCCCAGCAGCCACAGGGCGAGAGGCAGGTCCACCCTGGGTGGGTCTAGAGTCCATCTCACACACAAACCGCTCATACAGATGTTCCTGCATTAAATAAAGAGAATCTGCACACTTCACACATTCCTCAGACTGTGCGTACAGATGTTTTCAGTGTAATTTAAGTCTGATCCGAAGTGGAGATGAAACTTCTGAAACATCCCATACTGTCCTCATACTTTCATAACCTATTTCCATAACTTCAGACACAGTCGGCTCCTTTTCCTTTCACCGCCTCATGAGCTGGTTAGAAGTGATGAGGAGCAGCGAGGGAGGAGCAAACCTCTGTCAGGAGGAGGAGGAAATGTCTGCCAGCATTAGCCGGTGTCCCCTTAAAACAGCATGGATCTGTCAGAATGATGGAGGTTTATCAGGTCATTTCTGAGATAAATGGGCCACAAAGAAAACATACATACCAGCAATCATCTGCTGGTTCAGCCTGTAAGGAAACATATTCAGCAGATTCAGAGACTTTACTCATCCAGTTAAAGGGATATTTCTGTGTTTTCCAAGTGGGGCTGTGTGAAGGACTCATGAGCAGTCAGCATCTTCCTCAGTGTAGAACAATGTGTGTGTGAGAGCCATGTAATGTCCATGTGTGCATGCTGAAAGAGACGGTGCTGCTCTGACCCGCCTCCTCCTTTCAGGGTGGAGCCTGCTGGAGAACGATGGCTGACACCAGGTCTGAGGAAGTGTAAGTGTGTTCTTCATCTGATTCATGACATCCAGCCATCTTCACACTGTCACATCCCTCACTGATCAAAGTGAACAGATGATAGATCAATAACTGCAGCTGGATTGTGTTTGTTCTCTCCATCAGATTCCTGTCGACTCACCATCGACACAAACACAGTGAACAGAGAACTGAAACTGTCTGACAACAACAGGAAGGTGACACATGTGAAGGAGGTTCAGTCCTATCCTGATCATCCAGACAGATTTAATGGCTGGCCTCAGCTGCTGTGTAGAAATGTTCTGACTGGTCGCTGTTTCTGGGAGGTCGAGTGGAGAGGAGAGGTTTATATATCAGTGAGTTACAGAAGAATCAGCAGGAGAGGATACAGTGACTGTGTGTTTGGATGGAACGATCAGTCCTGGTGTCTGAGATGCTCTGATAGTTTAGGTTACTTAAGTTACTCTGTCTGGCACAATAACAGAGAAACACTCATCTCCTTCTCCTCCTCCTCCTCCTCCTCCTCCTCCTCCTCCTCCTCCTCCTCCTCCTCCTCCTCCTCCTCCTCCTCAGTCTCTCACAGAGCAGCAGTGTATGTGGACCGTCCTGCTGGCACTCTGTCCTTCTACAGAGTCTCCTCTGACACACTGATCCACCTCCACACCTTCAACACCACATTCACTAAAGAACCTCTGCTTCCTGGGTTTGGATTCAGGTCCTGGTCACTTGGTTCCTCAGTGTCTCTGTGTTGAGCACAAAGAGTTTCCTCCTGTCAGAGAATCACTGTTGAACAGATAGTTCAGTCTGTACATGTCTGTCTCTTTCACTCAGAAACACCTTTTCAGATTCATGGATTCAGTCAGTTTCTGGTTAAAACTCTTCTGAATGATTCCTTGGAAACTTCTTCCTCTTCCAGTCCTTTAAAGATGGAAGCTGCCATTCTTCCAGGATGTTGTTTTTCTGTGTTTCCAGTCAAAGCTTCACACTGAATATCAGTATGTTGTGTTTCTCTGCAGCTCACTGCAGCTGAGACCATTCAGTTGCTGTCAGCTGCAGTTAGTTTGCTGCACATGTGACAAACTGTGACATCAGAGAGGAATCACTGAGCTGCAATCAGCCCAGATGAATTTCCAACCTGCTGACAGATCTTCTCTGGTTCTGCTCCAATGAGCAGAAGGTTGGTGAGCAGCCAGGGTTCATCCTGATAATGTGCAATTATAGACTGAATTATTGATTTCTGATCGCAGACTTTTGATATTTTACATCATTTTACATCATTATTTTTAACATTCAGTCTCACAATGTTTGACTTTGTGTTTGAAATGTTGAATTTTTAAAATCTTCAACAAATGTTTTCAAAAATAATTTTGATATTTTCTCTTTTACATTAAATTTGTATTTAGTATCTGAACATTTAGACTTTTTAATGATTTTAGACTTTTTGATAAAACGTTCAATTATTTATCTAAAAACTTTACTTCATCGATGAAAATGTATAATTTTTACAAATTGCAGCTTTTTAGTTTGAAAAATAAAAAAAAAAAGCTTTTTTTATTTTATAAAGATTTTATTTCCACATTTTTCTGTTCTGCCTGTTCCTTTAAAATGTATGTAGGATGATGTAAGCATGACATTAATATGCATCTCTATTAATGTCCTCACTGCTTTAACACCTGTCATTTGTTCCAGTTACTGGAAACTTAACTGCTCTATGCTACAAAATAGTGAAACTAAAAAAGGATGAGGGATATGACCTCATTTTACTGGTCCAAAGCAAACAATGAAAACTCTTTTGGGACTAATTGGGAACTCCTTAAATATGAGTTGGGAACATTTTTAGGAAAGTGTGGAGCTCAAGCTGTCAAAGCGAGAAAAGCAGAAGAGTTGAAGCCTGTGTGGAGCAGAACTAACTTATCCAGCAAAAACCCAACTCCTCAACAGAGGAAGAAACAGAAGAACTCGTTCTCCTGCAAATCAAACTCCATGACTTATATTTCCAGAAAGCAAAGGGTGCCTTTATCAGGTCTCACTCCAAATGGTGAGAAGAAGGAGAACAAAACACTCATTACTTCTTTAATCTTTAATGCCGCCAACAATAATATTAGTAGGTTCAGTATTAACGGAGCTGTTACTGAAGATCATCGTAAAATAGCAGGTTTTTGTTCTCATTTTTCTAAAGACCTGTACAGTTCCAAATGTTGTCAATCGGCAGCTGATAGTTTTTAAATTCCCTGTGGGTTAAGACAACAGGTGAAGCAGATAAAGTATCCTGTGACAGGCCTTTATCTGCTGTAGAAGTGCAGCAAGCCATCAATCAGCTCAGAAACAATAAATCTCCAGGGTCTGATGGACTAACAGCTGAATTTTAGAAATCTTTCATTGCTGAACTGACTCCCTTTTTACAGAAAGTCTTTATAGAATATAGAAATAACCAATGCCTCCACATCAGAGGGATGTTCTGTTTGGGCTCTTTGACTTCAACAAAAATAAAGAAAAATTCAACAAAACATTTATTATTAACCTCATCATACTGATGGCGAAATTTCACATTCATAAATGTATATTTACTCAGAGAAAACCTTCTTTTGTTGCCTTTCACAGTGAGCTCAGGCAGTTTATTTTCTCCATTAAATTTTCTAACAACCATAAAGATAATATCTGAAAACAATTTCTTTCACAGTTCTTGGTGGGATGGCTCGGGAGTCTGCTGTATCTGTACAATGTTTTGTGTGCTGTGCTTTTTGCACATTTACGTAGAACAATAGAGTTTCTTTAAAAGAATACCAAGCGGCGCAGGAGAGTGACGTCATCAACCGCTCTTCTTCAGCTTTAGTAAACTTGTTGTTTGACGATGACTTTAACATATGAAACATTTTGATGTCTAACTCTGAACAGATGTTGTCTCAACTGAAAAGAAATAAAGAAGCTGAAGAACCTTTAATCAGTTCATATCAGTCAGTTATCTCTCTGCTGACTCTCTCATTATCAGACTGATGAACATTAGAGCCAGAATCCTGCAGTAAGAGGAGTAATGTTGGTCAGAACATCAGTATTACTGTATGTGGCCATTTTCCTGTGAAATTGAGACAGAATCTGATGGTTAATGATGTTGAAGTGTTATGGCTGCAGGTAGAACTCCTTAAAACGAATACTTGTTGGCTGTTGTTACAGGCCACCAAGTGCCAGGATAGATTATTTAAATGTATTCTGTAATATGTTGGACAAAGCGACTGAGGACAACAGAGAGCTATACCGGCTGGGAGATTTAAATATTGACTGGCTGTCTGAGAACTGTCCTCTGAAGAATAAGCTTAAATCTATTACTGACACCTGTGGTTTGTCTGAATTAATGCATCAACCTACAAGAATTTCTCCTCACAGTAAAGGATCTTTAACATCAAAATGTATTGATCATATTTACTGTAGTATTCCTGATATGTGCTCTACACCTGTTTCTGTACCAGTTGGCTTCAGAAATCATAACTGTGTTGCTTTTTCCAGGAAAACAAAGCCATCTACAGCCTGTCCCAAAATTATAATGAAAAGAACTGATAGAACATTTAATGTGGAGAATTTTCTCAGTGAACATTCAATGGGGTGATATATAAACTGTTAATGATGTGGATACCTCTTAATTTATTTATGGATATTTGGATTAAAATTGTTAACAATCATGACCCGTTAAAGAAATTTACAGTTAAAGCCAAAAGTGCTCCTTGGACTGATGATGAATTAAAGAGTTTGATGTTTAAAAGGGATGAGGCTAAAAAGGCTGCTGTGCTTTCTGCTTCTACTGTAGACAGAAAACTTTATTCTACGCTAAAGAAACAAGTGACAAAATATATTAACAAAAGAGAATCTCAGACAGCGGTGAGGATGGTAAAAAAATATGGAATGGATGTGGAATCATGTGGAAAACATCGACCTGTAGCGCTTTTATCGAATTGAATAATTAATTGCTTTGAGTTGAGCTCTTTCTGTTCAATGACTCTAAACCTGATTAGATATTATATGTTCAGTTCATGGTTTCATGTGGTTATCAACTGTCATTATTACAACTTTAATAACTACACTGAAGTATTTAAGTGTTTAAAAACACATCATTTAATCTGTTCATTGAACTGACATCATGAGGTTCATCTTTTCACCACCAGAGGGAGATAAATCCAGATCAATGAAGAGTCCACTTTGTTCATCAGAGCTTCAACAGCCAAACAGTGACACATGGAAACAGAAACAGAGTGTTTGTTTGTTCCCTCTGAGCATCATGAGAAGGGTTAATGTCTTCAGGCGTCAGCATCTGGCTTTAACCGAGTCTGACCGGTCCGACGACATATTTTCACGCTGAAGAGACGAAGGTGTGGCTGTCTGAAAGATCTCACAGTTGGATAAACTGTGTTTCCTCTATTTCCTGTTAAATGAAACTAGCTGCTGAATTCCAGCTCAAACTAACCTATAAGGCAGATTAGCTGAAAGCTCTCAGCATGACATCATGTAATGATGTGATGCTGATCAGATCAACTCCAGCTGTAACATTAACTAATGAAAATGAATCAGCCCGCTTTCTTTTTGGCCTTTTTTCTCACACTGAAACCAAACTTGACTCTGTTAGTTTCTTCATCTCTTTACTCTTATTTTCTAATGAACACACAGGATGTTTCCCTTTAAATGTTGAAGGTTCAGAGCTGCAGGTGAAATATCTGAACAAAGAAAAGGAAACTGAAAAGTCCTGGAAAGATCTGATCCAGTTTGTAGGAGATAAATCAGCTCCAGTTTACTGTAAATCTGAAAAACTGTGGTATTCGTGTCTCATCCCATCATCAGCATTACAGCACCGCTGTTGGAGCTGATGCAGATACACAGGAGAGAGGACTTTAACATTTTATTAGCATCAGTTTTACACAGACAGCTGGATCCAGGATGGCTCTGATTGGTCTGCAGACCAGAGAGATGTCACCTTGATGTGTTCACAGTTTGTCACATGATGACAGATGTTTTCAGTCTAGCTGCACACATCTGGTGCATCTGCAGCAGCACTAAAACTACAGAGCTGCTGCACAGAACAGATCCCAGTTCAAAGCCTGGTTTTAATGTTTCTGACGGCGATTCTGGAGAATCTCAGAGAACATTCAGAGAGAACGGCTGAATAAATGTTTTCAGATCAGAGTTTGTTGTTCAGGAGCTTGGAGGCGTGTTTTAACATGAACTCCACTGGTCAGACAGCTTCTATCTGTCCCGCCTCCATCACAGGTGGACTCTGCTCTGACTGGTTCCAGGAAGCAGCTCACCTGTGTCTCAGTCTGTCGAGTGGAGAGTCTTCTTCTTCTGCAGCTCTGAACAATCTGTGAGTTTCCTGTTTGTTTCTGCTCTGTAATGTTGGAGAACATGTTCGCTTCTTATTTCAGAACAAACTTTGATCACTTTGTGTTTGAAGACAAATCTACACGATGATCAGGTTATTGATTAACTGGAATCAATCAGCATGATGATCAGCTGATGTTTCTGTTTGTTTCCTTCTCAAACAAACTGCTTCATGTTTTATTTTATTTAAGTTAAATATATTTATCACATTCAGAGATGTGTCGTGTACAGACATGTAAGGCTGTCAGTCATACTGTAATGGAGCAGACAGACACTCAGCGGCTGGCGTAAACAAGGCAGCCATCTTGGCCCTTATAAGGAGCAGCAGCAGATTAGTTGCTATGGAGACGGCTGTGTGTCATAGCAGAGGAGCACAGGGTTTGTGTCCTTACACCCAATTTGAAAGTCATTGCGATTGGTTTTACATTTTTACTATAAATGTGAGCTGCGACTCATCCTGCTGCCGTGAGAAAGAATCAAGAAAACGAGTTAAAATTGAAGTCTCATAACTCCAAATCTCTCTCCAAATACGGCTATTTTTGTCCCATTATACATGAATTTGAATGCATTTACAATGAGTTTTCCCAGCTTTTACCAATTTTCACGTTATGTTTGAAGACATGATACTGACAAGTTATATAAATATATTTATCACATTCATGATCAGAAAAATACTCAAACACCCCTGAGGTGGATCGTACCATTTTCTAACATGTTTGATTTAATTTCAGCTCCTTTTTCTCAGTATTTAGACTTTTGACACACAGCTAAGATGTAACATCTGTCTCTGTTTGTATTTGCTGTTAAAAAGTCCTCTGAAAACTAAACTAAAGAATCCTTCATCATGGTCATCGGGATCATGAGGTGTGTGCTGGGCTGTAGCTCCATGCCTCCACCTAGTGGACAGGTAGTGGAAGTACAGCAGCTGATGGCAGCTTCCTCTGCCTCAACACTCCTGTCTGACTGCATTCAGAGACACTGATATGAAACAGAGAATCAGAGCCAATCAGTGGAGGAGCAGCTGATCTGTTTACAGCTCAGATGATGGAAAAGAGGATTTGAGTTGATGTGCAGATGAATGATCTGTGTTTCCTCTGCAGATGAAGGTAGAAAGTGTGTGTGAGCTGATGTGAATCCAGCAGCATGGATCAGTGTGAGGACACTAAAACCACTCTGTGTGGGGAACATGAGAGCCAGAGCAAAGCTCAGAGGTGAGACCACCATCTCTAACTGTCCATGACTCTTCTCCATGTCAGAGCTCAGCGCTCACATCACCAAACCACCTTTATTCACAGGAACCAAGCTGGATCTGCAGCTGAATCTGGACCTGAACCCAGCTGTGTGTCCTTTAAGAGCAACAGGTCCAAGGAAGACTTCATTAATTTCCAACATGATGTTCCACCAGACAAACAGTGAGTATCTGTCAGTATTCAGTGGAGGCTGCATCATGGTTCAGATGAATTATTTCAGACTTGGATCAGTTCTTGATGTCTCTGATGAGATTAATCAGCTGCATCATGTGTGTAATGTGATGTTTACTTTAGTCTTTCTGCTCTTTATTAAAACAAAGTGAAGTTTTCTGTTGATTTATTCAAAATCAATCATTTTCTGTCACATTTTTACTTTTTAATCCAAACTGAATTTTACTGAACATGTAAATTTAAATTAAACAAGTGTTTTTTTTTCCTATTAGCAGCTTTCAGAGACCTGAACCTGAACCTGAACCTGAACCTGAACCTGAACCTGAACCCAGCTGTGTGTCCATGAGGAGCGACAGGTCAAACCATCGTCTTATTGACTTTAAATCAGACCAACGTTCACGGTCTCTGAGGTGAGCTGAGTGTAAATGGTGTAACACTGTAAAATGTTCCAGAGTCAGTCTGAACAGTTCTTATTCCAACTTGTGTTTAATGTGAGCTCTTATTCACATCATTTCATGTTCACATGTGAAACTGTCAGAGTGGAAAGAATGGATGTTAAAACAGGTCTCTTTCAGTGAGGAAAATATTAAGAATGATATTTATTATAGAGGAGCTGTTTCTAAAATAAATGTTCTGAACAATGTCAGCTGCTTCACAAACAGTCTCACATGAACAGAGTCACATGGATCAATAATAACTTTGATGGTAAAATGTCTGAACAGATTTTCAAAGGTTTTCACGAAGAAGAAAGTTTTTAGAAGGATCTGAAATGATTTCAGACTCAGAGAGTTTGAGTTCAGGGGCACAGATTAGGGATGGGAATCCATAAGAACTGATCAATACAAAGTCATTATCGATGCTTCTTATGGATCCAGTTCTTCATTAATTCCCTCATCGATTGCTGACCCAGTTTTATACGAGTCAGCAACCATCTGAAATCCCAAAGACATGAAGTTTGGGTTTGGTGTCTTTGTGAGCTCCACACAGATAATGTGAATAAAATACTAACATGATTAAAATATCAACCAATAACTTTAACTTCTAAATAACTTCAGCTTTCAGTCTCAGATAAGGACTTTTTTAGGTCTAATATTTTTCTAACAGACGATGAAAGACTGTCACCTGAGCTTCCTGAGATGTGGATCTGCTGCAGAGAAAGGGTCCAATCAGGCTTTCACAGCTCATTCTGTGACAGAATGATGATCATTCACCCGTTCATCACTCATCACTTTATGTTAGCTGCAGCATCAGTTTCTCTGTCAACATGTGAACAGCAGGAAAAGAAATAATATCATTTAATTTAGGCTGAGTCAGAGAAAAACGTGTTAATTATGGAGCTAGTTTAATGTAACACAGGATATTTACAGTCCCAGATGATCTGTTCTGTTCAGCATCCAGCTCTGCATCAGTGGTACCTAAATATAAAGAAGTTGGTCAGTGAAGACTCTGAAAATCATTTCTTTGGACTCGTTTCTGTTCAATAAAACCAATGAACTGATTCCAGATTGAAGCTCTTGTTGTATTTTAGAAACTACAGCTACAATCCAACCAACACGTCAGCTCGACTCCTCACAAACACACAAATCTTCTGTCTGTTCACACAGTTCTGTGTCCCTTCCTCCTCAAACTGCTTCATCTGACACCAGCTTCCTCCCACTGTTAGAGACACACTGAGCTCTTATCTTCTGGAACACAGATGCTGCTGATGTGCAGCTTCAGAGTTAATCAGCTGCTTTATGGCTGCGTTCACTGTTCACATCCACACATCCCTTCATGGACCTTTACCTTGTGTTTGTCTCTGTGTGGACAGACACAATGTGAGCTCATTCTTCATCATTCCTCCACAGAGTGGACCAGCAGAGCTCAGAGGTTCCCAGTGGTCAGTCTGCCCAGCAGCATCAGACACAGCTGGACTCCATATTTATGGTCTGTACATGTACAACAGCTACTTTTCCATCTATTGTGTTCACAGTCATCTCCAGGCTGCACTTTGCAGACCAGCGGATTGTCAGTGTGTCCAACATGGATCTGATGTTTGGCTCCATGATTTCAGCCTGATTGGCTCATTCATATAGTATTCTGTTCCAGCTGCTGGAGGACAACATGCTCACTTTTGTGAAGGAGGAGCTGAAGAAGATCCAGAAGGTTCTGAGTCCAGATTACCCAGAATGCTTAGAGAGTCAGAGGGAGGGTGAGGATGAAGAGCAGAGGTGGAGCAGAGAGGCATTAGTGAAGATCACAGTTCACTTCCTGAGGAGAATGAAGCAGGAGGAGCTGGCTGAGCGTCTGCAGAGCAGTAAGAGGATTTCTCTAAAGATTTAACCTGCTGGATAAATGACACATTTACTGATGTCTCAGCTCACAGAACAACACATGTTCAAATACTCATTCTTTACAGGGTGGAAATGTCTGTTTACTGATGTTATTTCTTGTCTTCATTCAGAACTTTTTGCTGCAGTTTGTGGAGGTAAAGTTAAATCTGCTCTGAAGAAGAAGTTCCAGTGTGTGTTTGAGGGGATTCCTAAAGCAGGAAACCCAACCCTTCTGAATCAGATCTACACAGAGCTCTACATCACAGAGGGGGGGACTGGAGAGGTCAATGATGAACATGAGGTCAGACAGATTGAAGCAGCATCCAGGAAAGCAGGCAGAGCAGAAACATCCATCAGACAAGAAGACATCTTTAAACTCCCACCTGGAAGAGATGAACCAATCAGAGCAGTGATGACAAAGGGAGTGGCTGGCATTGGGAAAACAGTCTTAACACAGAAGTTCACTCTGGACTGGGCTGAAGGCAAAGCCAACCAGGACATCCACTTCATGTTTCCATTCACTTTCAGAGAGCTGAATGTGCTGAAAGAGAAAAAGTTCAGCTTGGTGGAACTTGTTCATCACTTCTTTACTGAAATCAAAGCAGCAGGAATCTGCAGCTTTGAACAGTTCCAGGTTGTGTTCATCTTTGACGGTCTGGATGAGTGTCGACTTCCTCTGGACTTCCACAGCAAGGAGCCCCTGACTGATGCTACAGAGTCCACCTCAGTGGATGTGCTGCTGACAAACCTCATCAGGGGGAACCTGCTTCCCTCTGCTCGCCTCTGGATAACCACACGGCCTGCAGCAGCCAATCAGATCCCTCCTGGCTGTGTTGGCATGGTGACAGAGGTCAGAGGGTTCACTGACCCACAGAAGGAGGAGTACTTCAGGAAGAGATTCAGAGATTCAGAGCAGGCCAGCAGCATCATCTCCCACATCCAGACATCACGAAGCCTCCACATCATGTGCCACATCCCAGTCTTCTGCTGGATCACTGCTACAGTTCTGGAGGATGTGTTGGAAACCAGAGAGGGAGGAGAGCTGCCCAAGACCCTGACTGAGATGTACATCCACTTCCTGGTGGTCCAGGCCAAAGTGAAGAAGGTCAAGTATGATGGAGGAGCTGAGACAGATCCACACTGGAGTCCAGAGAGCAGGAAGATGATTGAGTCTCTGGGAAAACTGGCTTTTGAGCAGCTGCAGAAAGGAAACCTGATCTTCTATGAATCAGACCTGACAGAGTGTGGCATCGATATCTCAGCAGCCTCAGTGTGCTCAGGAGTGTTCACACAGATCTTTAAAGAGGAGAGAGGGCTGTACCAGGAGAAGGTGTTCTGCTTCATCCATCTGAGTGTTCAGGAGTTTCTGGCTGCTCTTCATGTCCATCTGACCTTCATCAGCTCTGGAGTTAATCTGATGGGAGAACAACAATCATCATCATCATCATCATTATCCCAGATACCTAAAGATTCAAAAAAGAGTCTTGAGAGAAGTTACAGTCAAACAGAAATAAGTGCACAAGCTCCTATCGCAAAGGCACAAATATCTTTTCCTTTAAAGTCTTTGAGAAAAATGTTCGGTTTTCGCTCTGGTGTCAATCAGCAGAAAGAACAACAAACATCCTCCAAGATGAAAACAACAGAAGATCAATCTGCAGATTCTCTTCGACTCTTCCATCAGAGTTCTGTGGACAAGGCCTTAAAGAGTCCAAATGGACACCTGGACCTGTTCCTCCGCTTCCTCCTGGGTCTTTCCCTGCAGACCAATCAGAGGCTCCTACGAGGCCTGCTGACACAGACAGGAAGTAGCTCACAGACAGGAAGTAGCTCACAGACCAATCAGGAAACAGTTGATTACATCAAGAAGAAGATCAGTGAGAATCTGTCTGCAGAGAGAAGCATCAATCTGTTCCACTGTCTGAATGAACTGAATGATCGTTCTCTGGTGGAGGAGATCCAACAGGCCCTGAGTTCAGGACGTCTCTCCACAGATAAACTGTCTCCTGCTCAGTGGTCAGCTCTGGTTTTCATCTTACTGTCATCAGGAAAACATCTGGATGTGTTTGACCTGAAGAAATACTCTGCTTCAGAGGAGGCTCTTCTGAGGCTGCTGCCAGTGGTCAAAGCCTCCAACAAAGCTGTGTAAGTACAGGGATAAATATGTTTTAAATACTCTGTTTACTTGTTAAAAGGAGAGAAAATAACTGAGTTATTTTTCAGATCATTTCAGTTTGTAGATAACACAGATTCACAGCAAACAGTTACATCAGACCAGTTTACATAAAGAGGAAAGAAACACGCTGCAAGAATGTGGCAACACTTTATAATATAGAATTAGGATAAATGTCATCATTATTGATTAATTCAACTATCTTTAATGTGAATAATTAATAATTACATAACTTAACTCTTTTCCTGTTATTCCTCCTCAGACTGAGTGGCTGTAACCTCTCAGAGAGAAGCTGTGCAGCTCTGTCCTCAGCTCTCAGCTCCCAGTCCTCCAGTCTGACAGAACTGGACCTGAGTAACAACAACCTGCAGGATTCAGGGGTGAAGCAGCTGTCTGTTGGACTGCAGAGTCCAAACTGTAACCTGGAAGCTCTCAGGTCAGGATTCATTCAGCTGTTCAACTCCTGATCATTATAATTCTGCTTTACAGTCATGGATGAACAGCTGACCTGTTCAGGATGGTGTCTGCTGTTGGTGTCTTTTCTCTCAGTATCTGCCATTTGTGTTGTTTTCTGCAGCCTGTCAGGCTGTCTGATCACAGAGGAAGGCTGTGCTTCTCTGATCTCAGCTCTGACCTCCAACCCCTCCCATCTGAGAGAGCTGGACCTGAGCTACAACCATCCAGGAGACTCAGGAGTGAAGCAGCTACCAGCTGGACTGGAGGATCCACAGTGGAGGCTGGACACTCTCAGGTATGGAGAGGTCTGCTGCAGCATCACACAATGTCTGATGGAGGAGGAAGAGCTGGAAACATGTTCTCTGTCCTTCACTCAGCCCTGTCTTTTTGCTTCATGCTGGTTCTGAGTTTTATATGAACCTACATGTAGGAGCCTTTTTCCTTTGTTCACTCAAGCAGATCTTTACACAGAACATTTAACAGCTTTATGTTGGTCTGCAGCTCAAAAACATCACATTTTCTACATAAAGGGTGAAAAACTGTGGAATGACTGTTTTCCTGACTTTTCCCTCTTACAGAGATACAGCTTACATCTCACTATGTGATGATGTTCATGTTAAACGTCAGTCAGCTGACTCCCAGGTCAGAGTTCAGACCAACCTGACATGTTGTCCACAGTCCGTTCACTTTGTTAGTTCGTTCTCACTCACCAATGATCACAGTTAGGAGTTAAAAACACACAGTCAGGGTTTTAAATTAGAAATGGTTACAGATCACACATTTGACCTCTCAGTCCAGCTGCATCAGGTGATCCGTGCAGTTTCACCACTTAATGACGTCCACATTTCTGGCCCTGATGGGCCTCTGCTGACTGGCTGCTGATGAACTGGTGCTGCTGCTGTTGACCTGCTCACTTTGGCATCGGTTCAACATCAAATTCATCCTGTTTTAAACTCACTGTCATACTCTGAATGGACGTAAATGTGATTTTCAGATTCAGAGAAATCTTCCTCGTCATTGTCTTCCCAATCTTCTTTCTCTTTGGGCTTTGACTGAGCTGTTCCAGAACCCTGTGTTTCTGTTTCCTTTGGAGAAGTTTCTTGGTGGATTTACTGGAATGTTTTCTCTCATTGTCATGTAGCATGGTCCACCTCTGCTTCAGCTTCAGTTTCTGGACAGATGGTCTCACATTTTCCTCAAACAGCCTCTGAAATGGTGAAGAATTCATGTTGGATTCTGTGATGGAGAGTTGACCGGGCCCTGCCTCAGACCCAAACCATTACATTTACAGCTTCAGGCTTCACTGTTGGTTTAAAGTTCTTCTGCTCAAATATTGCCTTTAGTTTACACCAAACAAGTTCCCTGTTACAGTGTCCAAATAATTCAGTTTTAGATCCATCCAAAATGATCCAAAGTCCAGGGACCAGATGCATAAATCCATTCATCCATTTTCTCTACCTGCTTAATTTAGTTCATGGTGGCAGGAACTGGAGCCTATCCCAGCAGCCACAGGGTGAGAGGCAGATCCACCCTGGGTGGGTCTAGAGTCCATCTCACACACAAACACACAAACCACTCATACAGATGTTCCTGCATTAAATAAAGAGAATCTGCACACTTCACACATTCCTCAGACCATGCATACAGATGTTTTCAGTGTAATTTAAGTCTGATCCGAAGTGGAGATGAAACTTCTGAAACATCCCATACTGTCCACGTACTTTCATAACCTATTTCCATAACTTCAGACACAGTCGGCTCCTTTTCCTTTCACCGGCTCATGAGCTGGTTAGAAGTGATGAGGAGCAGCGAGGGAGGAGCAAACCTCTGTCAGGAGGAGGAGGAAATGTCTGCCAGCATTAGCCGGTGTCCCCTTAAAACAGTGTGGATCTGTCAGAATGATGGAGGTTTATCAGGTCATTTCTGAGATAAATGGGCCACAAAGAAAACATACATAGCAGCAATCATCTGCTGGTTAATGCACAGCCTGTAAGGAAACATATTCCGCAGATTCAGAGACTTTATTCATCCAGTTAAAGGGATATTTCTGTGTTTTTCAAGTGGGGCTGTGTGAAGGACTCGTGAGCAGTCAGCATCTTCCTCAGTGTAGAACAATGTGTGTTTGAGAGCCATGTAATGTCCATGTGTGCATGCTGAAAGAGACGGTGCTGCTCTGACCCCCCTCCTCCTTTCAGGGTGGAGCCTGCTGGAGAACGATGGCTGACACCAGGTCTGAGGAAGTGTAAGTGTGTTCTTCATCTGATTCATGACATCCAGCCATCTTCACACTGTCACATCACTCACTGATCAAAGTGAACAGATGATAGATCAATAACTGCAGCTGGATTGTGTTTGTTCTCTCCATCAGATTCCTGTCGACTCACCATCGACACAAACACAGTGAACACAGAACTGAAACTGTCTGACAACAACAGGAAGGTGACACATGTGAAGGAGGTTCAGTCCTATCCTGATCATCCAGACAGATTTTATGGCTGGTCTCAGCTGCTGTGTAGAAATGTTCTGACTGGTCGCTGTTTCTGGGAGGTCGAGTGGAGAGGAACAGTTTATATATCAGTGAGTTACAGAAGAATCAGCAGGAGAGGAGGAGACTGTGTGTTTGGATACAACGATCAGTCCTGGAGTCTGAGCTGCTGTGATGGTTCTGGTTACTCTGTCTGTCACAATAACAGAGAAACATCCATCCCCTTCTCCTCTGTCTCTAACAGAGTAGCAGTGTATGTGGACCGTCCTGCTGGCACTCTGTCCTTCTACAGAGTCTCCTCTGACACACTGATCCACCTCCACACCTTCAACACCACATTCACTGAAGAACCTCTGCTTCCTGGGTTTGGGTTCTGGTTCTGGTCACATGGTTCCTCAGTGTCTCTGTGTTGAGCACAAAGAGTTTCCTCCTGTCAGAGAATCACTGTTGAACAGATAGTTCAGTCTGTACATGTCTGTCTCTTTCACTCAGAAACACCTTTTCAGATTCATGGATTCAGTCAGTTTTTGGTTGAAACTCTTCTGAATGATTCCTTGGAAACTTCTTCGTCTTCCAGTCCTTTAAAGATGGAAGCTGCCATTCTTCCAGGATGTTGTTTTTCTGTGTTTCCAGTCAAAGCTTCACACTGAATATCAGTATGTTGTGTTTCTCTGCAGCTCACTGCAGCTGAGACCATTCAGTTGCTGTCAGCTGCAGTTAGTTTGCTGCACATGTGACAAACTGTGACATCAGAGAGGAATCACTGAGCTGCAATCAGCCCAGATGAATTTCCAACCTGCTGACAGATCTTCTCTGGTTCTGCTCCAATGAGCAGAAGATTGGTGAGCAGCCAGGGTTCATCCTGATGATGTGCAATTATAGACTGAATTATTGAGTTCTGATCGCAGACTTTTGATATTTTACATAATTTTACATCATTATTTTTAACATTCAGTCTCACAATGTTTGACTTTGTGTTTGAAATGTTGAATTTTTAAAATCTTCAACAAATGTTTTCAAAAATCATTTTGATATTTTCTCTTTTACATTAAATTTGTTTTTAGTATCTGAACATTTAGACTTTTTAATGATTTTAGACTTTTTGATAAAACGTTTAATTATTTATCTAAAAACTTTACTTCATCGATGAAAATGTATCATTTTTACAAACTGTAAAAAGGATGATGTAAGCATGACATTAATATGCATCTCTATTAATGTCCTCACTGCTTTAACACCTGTCATTTGTTCCAGTTACTGGAAACTTAACTGCTCTATGCTACAAAATAGTGAAACTAAAAAATTATGAGGGATATGATCTCATTTTACTGGTCCAAAGCAAACAATGAAAACTCTTTTGGGACTAATTGGGAACTCCTTAAATATGAGTTGGGAACATTTTTAGGAAAGTGTGGAGCTCAAGCTGTCAAAGCGAGAAAAGCAGAAGAGTTGAAGCCTGTGTGGAGCAGAACTAACTTATCCAGCAAAAACCCGACTCCTCAACAGAGGAAGAAACAGAAGAACTCCTTCTCCTGCAAATCAAACTCCTTGACTTATATTTCCAGAAAGCAAATGGTGCCTTTATCAGGTCTCGCTCCAAATGGTGAGAAGAAGGAGAACAAAACACTCATTACTTCTTTAATCTTTAATGCCGCCAACAATAATGTTAGTAGGTTCAGTATTAACGGAGCTGTTACTGAAGATCATCGTAAAATAGCAGGTTTTTGTTCTCATTTTTCTAAAGACCTGTACAGTTCCAAATGTTGTCAATCGGCAGCTGATAGTTTTTAAATTCCCTGTCGGTTAAGACAACAGGTGAAGCAGATAAAGTATCCTGTGACAGGCCTTTATCTGCTGTAGAAGTGCAGCAAGCCATCAATCAGCTCAGAAACAATAAATCTCCAGGGTCTGATGGACTAACAGCTGAATTTTAGAAATCTTTCATTGCTGAACTGACTCCCTTTTTACAGAAAGTCTTTATAGAATATAGAAATAACCAATGCTCTCAACCCTCTCTTAATGTTGGAGGGTTGAGATTCCCATCATGCTGTGTGAATGTCACAAGTTACAATATTTCTGTAGAAGTCACAGAGAGTTAAAAACATGTAAAAATCCGCTCTGCCACATACTGTGGGCTGGTTCAAACTGTCACAACTTGGAGGGTATAGTTCAGAAAGCTGAGAATTATCTCCAGATTTCAGCCACATCTCATTTAAAAATATAAAATCAGGCTGAATATAAATGATAAAACCATCTGAAATCAAAGTGCTGTTGGAAAGAGCTTTTTTTACATTAAAAAGAGTGAATTTAACCGAGAAAATAAAGAAGCTGAAGAACCTTTAATCAGTTCATATCAGTCAGTTATCTCTCTGCTGACTCTCTCATTATCAGACTGATGAACATTAGAGCCAGAATCCTGCAGTAAGAGGAGTAATGTTGGTGAGAACATCAGTATTACTGTATTTGAGGAGTTGTAGTTACTGACCGTGACCACTGGAGGGCAGTGATGATCGTAGTTTCTCTGTTACAGTCCACATGATGACAATGACGTCAGCAAGCAGCAGGGGAGTCACAATGCAACAGTTAAAGTAGTTTATACAAAACATTATGTTAGAATAAATAATGACAGAACAGCTGAAAATATAGATTAAAAATATAGAACTTTATCTACAGAGTGTCCCAAGATTTAAAAGTTGTATAAATATGGCAGTGCAATAAAACTACTTATTAACAGTGGCGTCATTAGGCTGAAGCCCCCCTAAAATATTATTTTTTAAATAAAATTAATTATAATCATATTTTTTGAATAAAAAAATGCCGACATATTCAATATAAAATGGCCAGAATATGAGTAATAATAATATAACTTGTCATTATTCCCTTGAATATGATGATAAATCTGTCAGTTTCCCCTCACTTCATAGCGTAAGGTAGAGAGAGCCCCTTCAGGGCCTCGTTATCCAGCCCATTCCACCTGTTCATATGGAGAACTCCCACATCACTGAACATCCTGTCCACGTTTCCCTGTGACTTTGCTTGCAGTCGGTACCTGCAGCGCTGTACCTTTGAAGCACTCAGAGCCCAACAGAACAGCATCAGGAGAAGAACGGATGGATGAAGAATGGATAGAAGCAAGTTCTTCCAAAAAGTCCTTCTTCATCACTGCTGGTAGTAACAGTTAGTTAGCTCCATCCCCAGCTAACAGCAGAAAGTCTCATGGAGTCAGTAAACCAAATGCTCTGTGTTTGACAAATAGAAACCTGGCTTGCATCCTGTAGACAATCTGTGCACGTCTTTGGTGTTTTTTGCTCAGTAGTTATATCTCAGCTCTGAAAGAGACTTCAGACCTGGCAGAAGCTTTGATCTGTGAACAAGCAGTGTGTGACACTGTGATTTAGTCACGTCAGGCATCATGGAGTGGAGCCAAGGCTGTAACTACCATTGAGGCCTCAGAGGTCGTGTCCTCGGTATTCTTTATTCTTTATCCTTTTTAGGAGTTGTGACTCATGACCTCAGTATTTATTCTGCTTACGGCCCTGAGTGGAGCCACACAGTTTTTTGACCTCACTCTTTTTATTTGTATTTCTCATTTTTGTGGATGGTCATGCTGGACTGTTGCATCTTGCTTTATTTTATAAGTAAATGAAGGAAACTAAGGAGAGGATCCTGTGGAGTTTTTCCTTTGAGTGTGAGGTGGATAACGAGGCTGAGAGCGTCCAGCTCATGGCTTCATTATTTAGGAACCTACACCAGAGATAACACAGGAATAAAGGCGACCTATGACCTCTGTTCAGTTTCTCTGACTGTGGGATTTAGCCACACCCATTCCTGAAGTCTCCATGATGGGCTCAGTTTTATGGAGTCACTGTGAGCTGCTCAGATAGATGAATTATTGACTCCTCAGGCTATCAAAGGTGGCTGCTGTGGGATGTGTTCTCTGCTGGTTATGGCCTGTAAAGTCTATCTGCCTGCAGAGGCCAGCAGCTGTGCTTCTGAATGTTTGTCTTTGTTGGTTTTATCCACCCTTTAAGAACATATTAAAAACCAAATCCAAGTGAAACACTTCAGTAGCTTTTTCTGGATAAATCACTTGTTTCTGTGTTATTTCAACATGAATCTCCTCTGGGAGGGGAGGCGGGTGTCCTGATCGACTCCTGCCCTCCTGAACATTTACTGTCTGAGCTTCGGCCCTCAGAGGGCCCAGATTTTCATTATTTCTGCTCTTTATCCACCGTCTGAACCACCAAACATCTGAAAACCAAACAGAAAATTACAGGAAAGTTTTGTTTCCTTTAGCTTTTGTGAATCATTCCTAAACACCTTCCCCACATGACTGATCACATGATCAATCAGCTGTTTGAGGCAATAAACATGAGCAGCACTGATATAAAAGAAGAGTCCCAGCAGTTTAAAGGATTCCTGCAGATCTCTCTCCATGTTTCTCTGCTTTTTCTTGTGTTTTCTTCCTTCAGGTTTAGTTTCCAGTGAGCCACCGATACTCTGTTTATTTGGACAGCAGCCTTTAGCGCCCCCTGCTGGCCGCAGCACACACTACTTTATTCAGCCCAAACCAGCTGATGGAAACACAATTAGATCACAGGGGGTCAAGGAAGAGCTGAACCGCATCAGCAGCTTCAGGCTTTCTCAGCTCATCCTGCAGGCATCACTGTGGAGACACTTCTGAGTCTTTGAAGGGAACATTTCAGAATAAAAGAGCAGGAAAGTCTTTCTCTACAGTCAGCAGCATAAGAGCATAAATTCTGTCCACACCACACTACATTTGGGCTGTTTGAGGCAACAGCATGAAATATTCAGAAAGACAGCAGTGAAACACTCAAAGCTTGTTGTGGCTGAAGTGTTGATGATGAAGCTCTGAGGCTCACTGTGCTGCTGTTTAATGTTTAAATCCTGCTTCTGCTGGGAGAAACAGAGAAATACACCTTTAGTTTGAAGCTTTGACGCAGGACAAAAGCAGCAGTCAAACACACCTAAAACTCTGGGGAAATGTTCCACCCAGTTTGCTAAAAACACCTTTGTCTTAGACTTAAAATCCATCTTTTTTTATTCTACTGAGATCAAAACTGGTCATCAGCAGGAAAATCAGAGCAAAATATCGACTGAGATTAAAGCCTGACTCAAAGCCAACCCTGGATCCAGTTCAGCCCATCCTCTGCTCCCTGACTGCCAGGATGAGTGGTCTGTTCACCCAGAGTTCATTTCACTGTTGATCCTGAGCTGGTGAACATCAGTCACACCTGAACACACCTGTTCTGATGCAGAGACAGCCCTACAGGAAGCAGAGACATGTTCATGAGGGGAAGTTAGAGGCTGAATCTCAGAGAGAACTGCAGAACAAAGTTCAGAGTTTGATGTTCAGGAGCTTGGAGGCGTGTTTTAACATGAACTCCACTGGTCAGACAGCTTCTATCTGTCCCGCCTCCATCACAGGTGGACTCTGCTCTGACTGGTTCCAGGAAGCAGCTCACCTGTGTCTCAGTCTGTCGAGTGGAGAGTCTTCTTCTTCTGCAGCTCTGAACAATCTGTGAGTTTCCTGTTTGTTTCTGCTCTGTAATGTTGGAGAACATGTTCGCTTCTTATTTCAGAACAAACTTTGATCACTTTGTGTTTGAAGACAAATCTACATGATGATCAGGTTATTGATGAACTGGAATCAATCAGCATGATGATCAGCTGATGTTTCTGTTTGTTTCCTTCTCAAACAAACTGCTTCATGTTTTATTTCTGGAATCAAAGTGTCGTCTCCAGCTTTAAAGTCAGAAAGAGCAGCTTCCTGTGAAAAAAAACACCGTAACAGGTATTTTACAGTTTTCCATTTTACAGACGCCTTGTCCTCCCCCAGCAGGCGAGTATCACATGTAATAAATGAGATTCTGCTTCCTCCAGAGATAACACAGGAATAAAGGCGACCTATGACCTCTGACAGCGTTTAGTTTATCTGACTGTGGGACTTAGATCAGATTAGATTCAACTTTATTGTCATTGTGCAGAGTACAGGTACAGAGCCAAAGAAATGCAGTTAGCATCTAACCAGAAGGGCAAAATACAGAATTATTTACAGAAAGTGCAGTGGAAATCTTCTAGGAATAAATATCTATTATAAATATATGTACATTGTGAAGAGAGTGCATACTAAGATCTAAGATCTTGGTAATAGCTGAATGTCTTGTGACCCGTTTAAAGTTTGAATGGTGTCTCTAACTGGAAGTATGCAGAAGTATGGGTTGAAAAGAGGATGAAGGGTTTGAAGCGTTTCCAACTCATTTAAAAGACGGGAAAATTCATATAAAAGTTTAATATTTTGAAAAGTATAAAAGCTAGAAATACCAAAAGTCACAGCAGCCATCTCCTGTACCTGCTGAACGTTTTGAGACCAAATTTGTTGAAATCAGTGAAAGTATACAGGAGTAGTTAAGTGACAGAAGAACTGGGAATATGGAGAAAAAAAACAGGAACACTGTAGTGAGAATGCTTAATCAGCATTCTCACAACTAACCAACACACCGTCACATGGTTCATGCAGCCCTGAACAGTGCTGTAAAAGCAGAGAGGCGACACTCCCTCAGACTTCTACAGAAAGAAAGTAATGCAGAAGTCATGTGGATCATGGAGCTGCACATAGTTCCAAACCGCAGCAGTTCCACCATTGAACGCTGTTTATTTTTGGTGTTTCTAAAGTATTTTCTCTGGTAAGTTGATGAAATTACAAGATTCTTTGGCATTGGGAGGTATTAGCTGACTGCTCTTTAACTAATTAAGTCAACAGCGTTATTTCATGTAGCCAGTTTTAGTTAATTAATTATTGTTATTATTAAATATCTGTAGGTCTTTTTACACCAATCTGAGTCTGTCGAGTGGAGAGTCTTCTTCTTTCAGAATAAAATGAGCTGAATGTCAGTGATGAAGCTGTGATGCAGCATATATTTAACTTGTTTAGTCTGATGATGAGGAGGATGTTCAGAGTTCATTGTGCTTCAGTCAGACTTTACATTCAGACTAAAATAATTCTTTAACATCATCCTTTAGTTTCTGCTGTTGACCTGTTTCCTGTTTTCAAATGTTTCATTTGATCTAATTTCAGCTCCTTTTTCTCAGTATTTAGACTTTTGATCAGCTTTATTAAAGCCTCACACAGCTAAGATCTAACATCTGTCTCTGTTTGTATTTGCTGTTAAAAAGTCCTCTGAAAACTAAACTAAAGAATCCTTCATCATGGTGAATGATCTGTGTTTCCTCTGCAGATGAAGGTAGAAAGTGTGTGTGAGCTGATGTGAATCCAGCAGCATGGATCAGTGTGAGGACACTAAAACCACTCTGTGTGGGGAACATGAGAGCCAGAGCAAAGCTCAGAGGTGAGACCACCATCTCTAACTGTCCATGACTCTTCTCCATGTCAGAGCTCAGCGCTCACATCACCAAACCACCTTTATTCACAGGAACCAAGCTGGATCTGCAGCTGAACCTGGACCTGAACCCAGCTGTGTGTCCTTTAAGAGCAACAGGTCCAAGGCAGATATTATTAATTTCCAACATGATGTTCCATCAGACAAACAGTGAGTAGCTGTCAGTATTCAGTGGAGGCTGCATCATGGTTCAGATGAATTATTTCAGACTTGGATCAGTTCTTGATGTCTCTGATGAGATTAATCAGCTGCATCATGTGTGTAATGTGATGTTTGCTTTAGTCTTTCTGCTCTTTATTAAAACAAAGTGAAGTTTTCTGTTGATTTATTCAAAATAAATCATTTTCTGTCACATTTTTACTTTTTAATCCAAACTGAATTTTACTGAACATGTAAATTTAAGTTAAACAAGTGTTTTTTTTCCTATCAGCAGCTTTCAGAGACCTGAACCTGAACCTGAACCTGAACCTGAACCCAGCTGTGTGTCCATGAGGAGCGACAGGTCAAACTATCGTCTTATTAACTTTAAATCAGACCAACGGTCTCAGAGGTGAGCTGAGTGTAAATGGTGTAACACTGTAAAATGTTCCAGAGTCAGTCTGAACAGTTCTTATTCCAACTTGTGTTTAATGTGAGCTCTTATTCACATCATTTCATGTTCACATGTGAAACTGTCAGAGTGGAAAGAATGGATGTTAAAACAGGTCTCTTTCAGTGAGGAAAATATTAAGAATGATATTTATTATAGAGGAGCTGTTTCTAAAAGAAATGTTCTGAACAATGTCAGCTGCTTTACAAACAGTCTCACATGAACAGAGTCACATGGATCAATAATATGAAGCTGAACCTCAGTATATAGGAACTAACTAACCCTCAAACTGCTTCATCTGACATCAGCTTCCTCCCACTGTTAGAGACACACTGAGCTCTTATCTTCTGGAACACAGATGCTGCTGATGTGCAGCTTCAGAGTTAATCAGCTGCTTTATGGCTGCGTTCACTGTTCACATCCACACATCCCTTCATGGACCTTTACCTTGTGTTTGTCTCTGTGTGGACAGACACAATGTGAGCTCATTCTTCATCATTCCTCCACAGAGTGGACCAGCAGAGCTCAGAGGTTCCCAGTGGTCAGTCTGCCCAGCAGCATCAGACACAGCTGGACTCCATATTTATGGTCTGTACATGTACAACAGCTACTTTTCCATCTATTGTGTTCACAGTCATCTCCAGGCTGCACTTTGCAGACCAGCGGATTGTCAGTGTGTCCAACATGGATCTGATGTTTGGCTCCATGATTTCAGCCTGATTGGCTCATTCATATAGTATTCTGTTCCAGCTGCTGGAGGACGACATGCTCACTTTTGTGAAGGAGGAGCTGAAGAAGATCCAGAAGGTCCTGAGTCCAGATTACCCAGAATGCTTAGAGAGTCAGAGGGAGGGTGAGGCTGAAGAGCAGAGGAGCAGCAGAGAGGCATTAGTGAAGATCACAGTTCACTTCCTGAGGAGAATGAAGCAGGAGGAGCTGGCTGAGCGTCTGCAGAGCAGTAAGAGGATTTCTCTAAAGATTTAACCTGCTGGATAAATGACACATTTACTGATGTCTCAGCTCACAGAACAACACATGTTCAAATACTCATTCTTTACAGGGTGGAAATGTCTGTTTACTGATGTTATTTCTTGTCTTCATTCAGAACTTTGTGGACGTAAAGTTAAATCTGCTCTGAAGAAGAAGTTCCAGTGTGTGTTTGAGGGGATTCCTAAAGCAGGAAACCCAACCCTTCTGAATCAGATCTACACAGAGCTCTACATCACAGAGGGGGGGACTGGAGAGGTCAATGATGAACATGAGGTCAGACAGATTGAAGCAGCATCCAGGAAAGCAGACAGAGCAGAAACATCCATCAGACAAGAAGACATCTTTAAACTCCCACCTGGAAGAGACGAACCAATCAGAGCAGTGATGACAAAGGGAGTGGCTGGCATTGGGAAAACAGTCTTAACACAGAAGTTCACTCTGGACTGGGCTGAAGGCAAAGCCAACCAGGACATCCACTTCATGTTTCCATTCACTTTCAGAGAGCTGAATGTGCTGAAAGAGAAAAAGTTCAGCTTGGTGGAACTTGTTCATCACTTCTTTACTGAAACCAAAGCAGCAGGAATCTGCAGGTTTGAACAGTTCCAGGTTGTGTTCATCTTTGACGGTCTGGATGAGTGTCGACTTCCTCTGGACTTCCACAGCAAGGAGCCCCTGACTGATGCTACAGAGTCCACCTCAGTGGATGTGCTGCTGACAAACCTCATCAGGGGGAACCTGCTTCCCTCGGCTCGCCTCTGGATAACCACACGGCCTGCAGCAGCCAATCAGATCCCTCCTGGCTGTGTTGGCATGGTGACAGAGGTCAGAGGGTTCACTGACCCACAGAAGGGGGAGTACTTCAGGAAGAGATTCAGAGATAAGAAGCAGGCCAGAAGCATCATCTCCCACATCCAGACATCACGAAGCCTCCACATCATGTGCCACATCCCAGTCTTCTGCTGGATCACTGCTACAGTTCTGGAGGATGTGTTGGAAACCAGAGAGGGAGGAGAGCTGCCCAAGACCCTGACTGAGATGTACATCCACTTCCTGGTGGTTCAGGCCAAAGTGAAGAAGGTCAAGTATGATGGAGGAGCTGAGACAGATCCACACTGGAGTCCAGAGAGCAGGAAGATGATTGAGTCTCTGGGAAAACTGGCTTTTGAGCAGCTGCAGAAAGGAAACCTGATCTTCTATGAATCAGACCTGACAGAGTGTGGCATCGATATCTCAGCAGCCTCGGTGTACTCAGGAGTGTTCACACAGATCTTTAAAGAGGAGAGAGGGCTGTACCAGGAGAAGGTGTTCTGCTTCATCCATCTGAGTGTTCAGGAGTTTCTGGCTGCTCTTCATGTCCATCTGACCTTCATCAGCTCTGGAGTTAATCTGATGGGAGAACAACAATCATCATCAGCTCCTATCGGGGCTCAAACATCTCTTTTTTTGCAGTCTTTTATAAATATGTTCGGTTTTCGCTCTGGTGTCAATCAGCAGAAAGAACAACAAACATCCTCCCAGACATCTGAAACAACAGAAGATCAATCTGCAGATTCTCTTCGACTCTTCCATCAGAGTTCTGTGGACAAGGCCTTAAAGAGTCCAAATGGACACCTGGACCTGTTCCTCCGCTTCCTCCTGGGTCTTTCCCTGCAGACCAATCAGAGGCTCCTACGAGGCCTGCTGACACAGACAGGAAGTAGCTCACAGACAGGAAGTAGCTCACAGACAGGAAGTAGCTCACAGACCCATCAGGAAACAGTTGATTACATCAAGAAGAAGATCAGTGAGAATCTGTCTGCAGAGAGAAGCATCAATCTGTTCCACTGTCTGAATGAACTGAATGATCGTTCTCTGGTGGAGGAGATCCAACAGGCCCTGAGTTCAGGACGTCTCTCCACAGATAAACTGTCTCCTGCTCAGTGGTCAGCTCTGGGCTTCATCTTACTGTCATCAGGAAAACATCTGGATGTGTTTGACCTGAAGAAATACTCTGCTTCAGAGGAGGCTCTTCTGAGGCTGCTGCCAGTGGTCAAAGCCTCCAACAAAGCTGTGTAAGTACAGAGATAAATATGTTTTAAATACTCTGTTTACTTGTTAAAAGGAGAGAAAATAACTGAGTTATTTTTCAGATAATTTCAGTTTGTAGATAACACAGATTCACAGCAAACAGATACATCAGATCAGTTCACATAAAGAGGAAAGAAACACACTGCAAGAATGTGGCAACACTTTATAATATAGAATTAGGATAAATGTCATCATTATTTATTAATTTAACCATCTTTAATGTGAATAATTAATAATTACATAACTTAACTCTTTTCCTGTTATTCCGCCTCAGACTGAGTGGCTGTAACCTCTCAGAGAGAAGCTGTGCAGCTCTGTCCTCAGCTCTCAGCTCCCAGTCCTCCAGTCTGACAGAACTGGACCTGAGTAACAACAACCTGCAGGATTCAGGGGTGAAGCAGCTGTCTGTTGGACTGCAGAGTCCAAACTGTAACCTGGAAGCTCTCAGGTCAGGATTCATTCAGCTGTTCAACTGCTGATCATTTTAATTCTGCTTTACAGTCATGGATGAACAGCTGACCTGTTCAGGATGGTGTCTGCTGTTGGTGTCTTTTCTCTCAGTATCTGCCATTTGTGTTGTTTTCTGCAGCCTGTCAGGCTGTCTGATCACAGAGGAAGGCTGTGCTTCTCTGATCTCAGCTCTGACCTCCAACCCCTCCCATCTGAGAGAGCTGGACCTGAGCTACAACCATCCAGGAGACTCAGGAGTGAAGCAGCTATCAGCTGGACTGGAGGATCCACAGTGGAGGCTGGACACTCTCAGGTATGGAGAGGTCTGCTGCAGCATCACACAATGTCTGATGGAGGAGGAAGAGCTGGAAACATGTTCTCTGTCCTTCACTCAGCCCTGTCTTTTTGCTTCATGCTGGTTCTGAGTTTTATATGAACCTACATGTAGGAGCCTTTTTCCTTTGTTCACTCAAGCAGATCTTTACACAGAACATTTAACAGCTTTATGTTGGTCTGCAGCTCAAAAACATCACAGTTTCTACATAAAGGGTGAAAAACTGTGGAATGACTGTTTTCCTGACTTTTCCCTCTTCCAGAGATACAGCTTACATCTCACTATGTGATGATGTTCATGTTAAACGTCAGTCAGCTGACTCCCAGGTCAGAGTTCAGACCAACCTGACATGTTGTCCACAGTCCGTTCACTTTGTTAGTTCGTTCTCACTCACCAATGATCACAGTTAGGAGTTAAAAACACACAGTCAGGGTTTAAATTAGAAATGGTTACAGATCACACATTTGACCTCTCAGTCCAGCTGCATCAGGTGATCCGTGCAGTTTCACCACTTAATGACGTCCACATTTCTGGCCCTGATGGGCCTCTGCTGACTGGCTGCTGATGAACTGGTGCTGCTGCTGTTGACCTGCTCACTTTGGCATCGGTTCAGCATCAAATTCATCCTGTTTTAAACTCACTGTCATACTCTGAATGGACGTAAATGTGATTTTCAGATTCAGAGAAATCTTCCTCGTCATTGTCTTCCCAATCTTCTTTGTCTTTGGGCTTTGACTGAGCTGTTCCAGAACCCTGTGTTTCTGATTCCTTTGGAGAAGTTTCTTGGTGGGTTTACTGGAATGTTTTCTCTCATTGTCATGTAGCATGGTCCACCTCTGCTTCAGCTGCAGTTTCTGGACAGATGGTTTCACATTTTCCTCAAAGAGCCTCTGAAATGGTGAAGAATTCATGTTGGATTCTGTGATGGAGAGTTGACCGGGCCCTGCCTCAGACCCAAACCATTACATTTACAGCTTCATGCTTTACTGTTGGTTTAAAGTTCTTCTGCTCAAATATTGCCTTTAGTTTACACCAAACAAGTTCCCTGTTACAGTGTCCAAATAATTCAGTTTTAGATCCATCCAAAATTATCCAAAGTCCAGGGACCAGATGCATAAATCCATTCATCCATTTTCTCTACCTGCTTAATTCAGTTCATGTTGGCAGGAACTGGAGCCTATCCCAGCAGCCACAGGGCGAGAGGCAGGTCCACCCCGGGTGGGTCTAGAGTCCATCTCACACACAAACACACAAACCGCTCATACAGATGTTCCTGCATTAAATAAAGAGAATCTGCACACTTCACATATTCCTCAGACTGTGCGTACAGATGTTTTCAGTGTAATTTAAGTCTGATCCGAAGTGGAGATGAAACTTCTGAAACATCCCATACTGTCCACGTACTTTCATAACTTATTTCCATAACTTCAGACACAGTCGGCTCCTTTTCCTTTCACCGGCTCATGAGCTGGTTAGAAGTGATGACGAGCAGCAAGGGAGGAGCAAACCTCTGTCAGGAGGAGGAGGAAATGTCTGCCAGCATTAGCCGGTGTCCCCTTAAAACAGCATGGATCTGTCAGAATGATGGAGGTTTATCAGGTCATTTCTGAGATAAATGGGCCACAAAGAAAACATACATACCAGCAATCATCTGCTGGTTAATGCACAGCCTGTAAGGAAACATATTCAGCAGATTCAGAGACTTTATTCATCCAGTTAAAGGGATATTTCTGTGTTTTTCAAGTGGGGCTGTGTGAAGGACTCAGGAGCAGTCAGCATCTTCCTCAGTGTAGAACAATGTGTGTGTGAGAGCCATGTAATGTCCATGTGTGCATGCTGAAAGAGACGGTGCTGCTCTGACCCCCCTCCTCCTTTCAGGGTGGAGCCTGCTGGAGAACGATGGCTGACACCAGGTCTGAGGAAGTGTAAGTGTGTTCTTCATCTGATTCATGACATCCAGCCATCTTCACACTGTCACATCACTCACTGATCAAAGTGAACAGATGATAGATCAATAACTGCAGCTGGCTTGTGTTTGTTCTCTCCATCAGATTCCTGTCGACTCACCATCGACACAAACACAGTGAACAGATACCTGAAACTGTCTGACAACAACAGGAAGGTGACACGTGTGAAGGAGGTTCAGTCATATCCTGATCATCCAGACAGATTTGATTTCTGGCCTCAGCTGCTGTGTAGAAATGTTCTGACTGGTCGCTGTTACTGGGAGGTCGAGTGGAGAGGAGAGGTTTATATATCAGTGAGTTACAGAAGAATCAGCAGGAGAGGAGGATACAGAGACTGTTTGTTTGGAAGGAACGATCAGTCCTGGAGTCTGTTCTGCTGTTCTGATCATCGCTCTGATAGTTTTGGTTACTCTGTCTGGCACAATAACACAAAAACATCCATCTCCTCCTCTGTCTCTAACAGAGCAGCAGTGTATGTGGACCGTCCTGCTGGCACTCTGTCCTTCTACAGAGTCTCCTCTGACACACTGATCCACCTCCACACCTTCAACACCACATTCACTGAAGAACCTCTGCTTCCTGGGTTTGGGTTCTGGTTTCCTGGTTCCTCAGTGTCTCTGTGTTGAGCATAAAGAGTTTCCTCCTGTCAGAGAATCTCTGTTGAACAGATAGTTCAGTCTGTACATGTCTGTCTCTTTCACTCAGAAACACCTTTTCAGATTCATGGATTCAGTCAGTTTCTGGTTAAAACTCTTCTAAATGATTCCTTGGAAACTTCTTCCTCTTCCAGTCCTTTAAAGATGGAAGCTGCCATTCTTCCAGGATGTTGTTTTTCTGTGTTTCCAGTCAAAGCTTCACACTGAATATCAGTATGTTGTGTTTCTCTGCAGCTCACTGCAGCTGAGACCATTCAGTTGCTGTCAGCTGCAGTTAGTTTGCTGCACATGTGACAAACTGTGACATCAGAGAGGAATCACTGAGCTGCAATCAGCCCAGATGAATTTCCAACCTGCTGACAGATCTTCTCTGATTCTGCTCCAATGAGCAGAAGGTTGGTGAGCAGCCAGGGTTCATCCTGATGATGTGCAATTATAGACTGAATTATTGAGTTCTGATCGCAGACTTTTGATATTTTACATAATTATTTTTAACATTCAGTCTCACAATGTTTGACTTTGTGTTTGAAATGTTGAATTTTTAAAATCTTCAACAAATGTTTTCAAAAATAATTTTGATATTTTCTCTTTTACATTAAATTTGTATTTATTATCTGAACATTTAGACTTTTTAATGATTTTAGACTTTTTGATAAAACGTTCAATTATTTATCTAAAAACTTTACTTCATTGATGAAAATGTATAATTTTTGCAAATTGCAGCTTTTTAGTTTGAAAGATACGAAAAAAGCCAGAGCAAATTTTATTTTATAAAGATTTTATTTCCACATTTTTCTGTTCTGCATTCTTCATATGCCTGTTCCTTTAAAATGTATGTAGGATGATGTAAGCATGACATTAATATGCATCTCTATTAATGTCCTCACTGCTTTAACACCTGTCATTTGTTCCAGTTACTGGAAACTTAACTGCTCTATGCTACAAAATAGTGAAACTAAAAAAGGATCAGGGATATGACCTCATTTTACTGGTCCAAAGCAAACAATGAAAACTCTTTTGGGACTAATTGGGAACTCCTTAAATATGAGTTGGGAACATTTTTAGGAAAGTGTGGAGCTCAAGCTGTCAAAGCGAGAAAAGCAGAAGAGTTGAAGCCTGTGTGGAGCAGAACTAACTTATCCAGCAAAAACCCGACTCCTCAACAGAGGAAGAAACAGAAGAACTCCTTCTCCTGCAAATCAAACTCCATGACTTATATTTCCAGAAAGCAAAGGGTGCCTTTATCAGGTCTCGCTCCAAATGGTGAGAAGAAGGAGAACAAAACACTCATTACTTCTTTAATCTTTAATGCCGCCAACAATAATGTTAGTAGGTTCAGTATTAACGGAGCTGTTACTGAAGATCATCGTAAAATAGCAGGTTTTTGTTCTCATTGTTCTAAAGACCTGTACAGTTCCAAATGTTGTCAATCGGCAGCTGATAGTTTTTAAATTCCCTGTGGGTTAAGACAACAGGTGAAGCAGATAAAGTATCCTGTGACAGGCCTTTATCTGCTGTAGAAGTGCAGCAAGCCATCAATCAGCTCAGAAACAATAAATCTCCAGGGTCTGATGGACTAACAGCTGAATTTTAGAAATCTTTCATTGCTGAACTGACTCCCTTTTTACAGAAAGTCTTTATAGAATATAGAAATAACCAATGCCCCCCCCCCCCCCCCCCAACACATTTACTCTCACTCTTAATTCCCAAAGCGAAAAAGGAAAATCTACTTTTAGACAATTGGCGAGCGACCTGCTACTAAAGAACGATTCCAACATATTAGCTCACTTATTGGCAACAAGATTCAGATCAGAGCTGGACTCTGTTACCATGGAAACACAGTCAGGCTTTATGAAGAAGAGGCATGTTGCAGATAATGTGAGGCTCGTCCGAGACATGTTGGATTATCCAGAAATGGTGGAGGATGATGGGTTCATTGTGTTTCTGGATTCCTACAAAGCCTTTGATACAGTCCAACATCCGTTCATTTTACAATCCCTTAAGAAATTTGGCTTTGGCAACTATTTTTTCTCAGCTGTCAAAAGTCTACATCTAGAAAATCTACATCACAGAAGTAACAGCTCAGTTAAACTAATGGGTGGAATGTCTCCTGGATTTAAGGTCTCCAGAGGCATTAGACATCGGTGCCCTGCTTCACCTGTTCTTACTTGCAGCTCAGCTCAGAACATCAGAGGGATGTTCTGTTTGGGCTCTTTGACTTCAACGAAAATAAAGAAAAATTCAACAAAACATTTATTATTAACCTCATCATACTGATGGCGAAATTTCACATTCCTAAATGTAAATTTACTCAGAGAAAACCTTCTTTTGTTGCCTTTCACAGTGAGCTCAGGCAGTTTATTTTCTCCATTAAATTTTCTAACAACCGTAAAGATAATATCTGAAAACAATTTAATTTACAGTTCTTGGTGGGATGGCTCGGGAGTCTGCTGTATCTGTACAATGTTTTGTGTGCTGTGCTTTCTGCACATTTACGTAGAATAATATAAGTAATAATAATAATATAGTTTCTTTCAAAGAATCCCAAGCGGCGCAGGAGAGTGACGTCAGTGACCGCTCTTCTTCTGCGTTTGTCGGGCTCAGCTGCACACAACATGGCGCCCTCTGACACCGTCGCACAATCCCGGTGAGAATTCGCTTCCCATGTGGAGTTGAACACAGTTTCTGAGTCGGATTACCGTGACAGACTTGAGCAGATTATAGAGAACTTGGCTGCATACTCTGCCGTCACAGATACGATGTCAGCGAAGCTGCCCGAGCTAACTGGCTCTCAGTCCTTCAGCGACTCGACGCCGCGGTGCCTGAGAGGGGACGACCGGTGTCGTGCCGAAGTAGTTCTCCCCGACAGAAGCTGTAGGAGAGCTGGCTCCTCCTAACTATACCCGATTGCACCCATGTCCAGAGGAAAGAACAGTCTGCAGGTCCCTGAAGTTATTGTTTGATGGCTGCTGCTGTCAGTGAGGTTTTGCTAAGTCTCTCATTATTTGCAGCACAACACCTGCTTGGATTTGTCTGCAGCCAACGTAGGGCGCTATGATTCATTTCAAAGAGCTGAGAACACCCGCACAGAGAACTAAACAATCGCACTGTAGCCCAAACTATTTCCCACCAAAATCCGTCTCATTCTTTTCTTTATCTTTTAACAATGTTTTAATGCGCGCGTGTCCTGACGCGATTCCACGAATCCTGTGAAGAAGCGGTGTCCAATAACACGCTGGAAGAAGTTTCCAGCCAAGAATGCGCTGAATGAATGCGGCTGTTCTCATCGTGGTGACGGGCTGACAAATCTACATGGTTGGAACTTTTAATGTTGGAGGGTTGAGATTCCCATCATGCTGTGTGAATGTCACAAGTTACAATATTTCTGTGGAAGTCACAGAGAGTTAAAAACATGTAAAAATCCGCTCTGCCACATACTGTGGGCTGGTTCAAACTGTCACAACTTGGAGGGTATAGTTCAGAAAGCTGAGAATTATCTCCAGATTTCAGCCACATCTCATTTAAAAATATAAAATCAGGCTGAATATAAATGATAAAACCATCTAAAATCAGGGTGCTGTTGGAAAGAGCTTTTTACATTAAAAAGAGTGAATTTAACCGAGAAAATAAAGAAGCTGAAGAACCTTTAATCAGTTCATATCAGTCAGTTATCTCTCTGCTGACTCTCTCATTATCAGACTGATGAACATTAGAGCCAGAATCCTGCAGTAAGAGGAGTAATGTTGGTGAGAACATCAGTATTACTGTATGTGAGGAGTTGTAGTTACTGACCGTGACCACTGGAGGGCAGTGATGATCGTAGTTTCTCTGTTACAGTCCACATGATGACAATGACGTCAGCAAGCAGCAGGGGAGTCACAATGCAACAGTTAAAGTAGTTTATACAGAACATTATGTTAGAATAACCAATTTGAGCTTTTTTACATTAAAAAGAGTGAATTTAACCGAGAAAATAAAGAAGCTGAAGGGTATAGAAGAACTTTGATTCAGTTCAGTGGCACAGCAGATCTTTCTGGCTTTGCTATCATCTTCCTGTAGATTATTTTCACCTGAATATGAGAAACTGAGGGTCAAAGTGCAGCGAAGCCGGCTCTGCTGTTTCAGACGACAGGAGATCAGGATCAGGGAGGAATCAGGTTTTGGTCGACTGGTTGTGAAGCTTTTAACAATAATGTGGACGGCCGTCAGATTTGGTGGAGCAGATGTGATGAATGCCATGAAGTAAGTTTACAGGGAGAATTCAGAGCCCAGATTTGGGATCAAATAAGAGAAGAAGCTGAAGCATCTTTAGCTTTTAAATAGAGTTTAATTCAAGTGTCAGCGGCTCACACCAAACTCCATTCAAATTTTGTCTAATTTAATGTTTCCTCAGTTTTCAGCTTGAACATTCACCTCAAACTGTGTGTGTGTGTTTCTGTGTGTGTGTGTGTGTGTGTGTGTGCAGCTGGGTTTCTTTAGGCGAACTCCACCCCCCACTGATGATGATGATGATGATGATGAAGAGTAGCAACTGGCTGAGGAGAGTCTAATGACTGAATAACACAAAGTGACATGAGGCTAACCGTGACTGTTGTTTTCTTCCTGATATTTTCTGTTTGCTTGAAATAGCTGAATTATAAATAACTCAAACATCTGCAATGAGTGAAGAAGGAAGGAAAGATGAAGGGATTAAAGAAGGGGAAAGGATGGAAGGAATGATGGAGAGAGGATAAGTGAAAGGAAGGAAGAATCCACTGAAAGAAGGGAAGAAGGAAGGATTTGTTGTTCTGATTTTGTTAACATTCGTTTGCTTTATCAGAAAAAACTGTTGGATTGTGATTTGATTATTAATTGTTGTTCTTATTGATTATTGGACAGCAAGTGCCAGGATAGATTATTTAAATGTATGCTATAATATGTTGGACAAAGCGACAGGAAAACAGAGAGCTATACCGGCTGGGAGATTTAAATATTGACTGGCTGTCTGAGAACTGTCCTCTGAAGAATAAGCTTAAATCTATTACTGACACCTGTGGTTTGTCTGAATTAATGCATCAACCTACAAGAATTTCTCCTCACAGTAAAGGATCTTTAACATCAAAATGTATTGATCACATTTACTGTAGTATTCCTGATATGTGCTCTACACCTGTTTCTGTACCAGTTGGCTTCAGAAATCATGACTGTGTTGCTTTTTCCAGGAAAACAAAGCCATCTACAGCCTGTCCCAAAATTATAATGAAAAGAACTGATAGAACGTTTAATGTGGAGAATTTTCTCAGTGAACATTCAATGGGGTGATATATAAACTGTTAATGATGTGGATACCTCTTAATTTATTTATGGATATTTGGATTAAAATTGTTAACAATCATGACCCGTTAAAAAAATTTACAGTTAAAGCCAAAAGTGCTCCTTGGACTGATACTGAATTAAAGAGTTTGATGTTTAAAAGGGATGAGGCTAAAAAGGCTGCTGTGCTTTCTGCTTCTACTGTAGACAGAAAACTTTATTCTACGCTAAAGAAACAAGTGACAAAATATATTAACAAAAGAGAATCTCAGACAGCGGTGAGGATGGTAAAAAAATATGGAATGGATGTGGAATCATGTGGAAAACATCGACCTGTAGCGCTTTTATCGAATTGAATAATTCATTGCTTTGAGTTGAGCTCTTTCTGTTCAATGACTCTAAACCTGATTAGATATTATATGTTCAGTTCATGGTTTCATGTGGTTATCAACAGTCATTATTACAACTTTAATAACTACACTGAAGTATTTAAGTGTTTAAAAACACATAATTTAATCTGTTCATTGAACTGACATCATGAAGTTCATCTTTTCACCACCAGAGGGAGATAAATCCAGATCAATGAAGAGTCCACTTTGTTCATCAGAGCTTCAACAGCCAAACAGTGACACATGGAAACAGAAACAGAGTGTTTGTTTGTTCCCTCTGAGCATCATGAGAAGGGTTAATGTCTTCAGGCGTCAGCATCTGACTTTAACCGAGTCTGACCGGTCCGACGACATATTTTCACCTTGAAGAGACGAAGGTGTGGCTGTCTGAAAGATCTCACAGTTGGATAAACTGTGTTTCCTCTATTTCCTGTTAAATGAAACTAGCTGCTGAATTCCAGCTCAAACTAACCTATAAGGCAGATTAGCTGAAAGCTCTCAGCATGACATCATGTAATGATGTGATGCTGATCAGATCAACTCCAGCTGTAACATTAACTAATGAAAATTAATCAGCCTGCTTTCTTTTTGGCCTTTTTTCTCACACTGAAACCAAACTTGACTCTGTTAGTTTCTTCATCTCTTTACTCTTATTTTCTAATGAACACACAGGATGTTTCCCTTTAAATGTTGAAGGTTCAGAGCTGCAGGTGAAATATCTGAACAAAGAAAAGGAAACTGAAAAGTCCTGGAAAGATCTGATCCAGTTTGTAGGAGATAAATCAGCTCCAGTTTACTGTAAATCTGAAAAACTGTGGTATTCGTGTCTCATCCCATCATCAGCATTACAGCACCGCTGTTGGAGTTGATGCAGATACACAGGAGAGAGGACTTTAACATTTTATTAGCATCAGTTTTACACACAGACAGCTGGATCCAGGATGGCTCTGATTGGTCTGCAGACCAGAGAGATGTCGCCTTGATGTGTTCACAGTTTGTCACACGATGACAGATGTTTTCAGTCTAGCTGCACACATCTGGTGCATCTGCAGCAGCACTAAAACTACAGAGCTGCTGCACAGAACAGATCCCAGTTCAAAGCCTGGTTTTAATGTTTCTGACGGCGATTCTGGAGAATCTCAGAGAACATTCAGAGAGAACGGCTGAATAAATGTTTTCAGATCAGAGTTTGTTGTTCAGGAGCTTGGAGGCGTGTTTTAACATGAACTCCACTGGTCAGACAGCTTCTATCTGTCCCGCCTCCATCACAGGTGGACTCTGCTCTGACTGGTTCCAGGAAGCAGCTCACCTGTGTCTCAGTCTGTCGAGTGGAGAGTCTTCTTCTTCTGCAGCTCTGAACAATCTGTGAGTTTCCTGTTTGTTTCTGCTCTGTAATGTTGGAGAACATGTTAGCTTCTTATTTCAGAACAAACTTTGATCACTTTGTGTTTGAAGACAAATCTACATGATGATCAGGTTATTGATTAACTGGAATCAATCAACATGATGATCAGCTGATGTTTCTGTTTGTTTCCTTCTCAAACAAACTGCTTCATGTTTTATTTTATTTAAGTTAAATATATTTATCACATTCAGAGATGTGTCGTGTACAGACATGTAAGGCTGTCAGTCATACTGTAATGGGAGCAGACAGACACTCAGCGGCTGGCGTAAACAAGGCAGCCATCTTGGCCCTTATAAGGAGCAGCAGCAGATTAGTTGCTATGGAGACAGCTGTGTGTCATAACAGAGGAGCACAGGGTTTGTGTCCTTACACCCAATTTGAAAGTCATTGCGATTGGTTTTACATTTTTACTATAAATGTGAGCTGTGACTCATCCTGCTGCCGTGAGAAAGAATCAAGAAAACGAGTTCAAATTGAAGTCTCATAACTCCAAATCTCTCTCCAAATACGGCTGTTTTTGTCCCATTATACATGAATTTGAATGCATTTACAATGAGTTTTCCCAGCTTTTACCAATTTTCACGTTATGTTTGAAGACATGATACTGACAAGTTATATAAATATATTTATCACATTCATGATCAGAAAAATACTCAAACACCCCTGAGGTGGATCGTACCATTTCCTAACAGGTTTGATTTAATTTCAGCTCCTTTTTCTCAGTATTTAGACTTTTGATCAGCTTTATTAAAGCCTCACACAGCTAAGATCTAACATCTGTCTCTGTTTGTATTTGCTGTTAAAAAGTCCTCTGAAAACTAAACTAAAGAATCCTTCATCAAGGTCATCGGGATCATGAGGTGTGTGCTGGGCTGTAGCTCCATGCCTCCACCTAGTGGACAGGTAGTGGAAGTACAGCAGCTGATGGCAGCTTCCTCTGCCTCAACACTCCTGTCTGACTGCATTCAGAGACACTGATATGAAACAGAGAATCAGAGCCAATCAGTGGAGGAGCAGCTGATCTTTTTACAGCTCAGATGATGGAAAAGAGGATTTGAGTTGATGTGCAGATGAATGATCTGTGTTTCCTCTGCAGATGAAGGTAGAAAGTGTGTGTGAGCTGATGTGAATCCAGCAGCATGGATCAGTGTGAGGACACTAAAACCACTCTGTGTGGGGAACATGAGAGCCAGAGCAAAGCTCAGAGGTGAGACCACCATCTCTAACTGTCCATGACTCTTCTCCATGTCAGAGCTCAGCGCTCACATCACCAAACCACCTTTATTCACAGGAACCAAGCTGGATCTGCAGCTGAATCTGGACCTGAACCCAGCTGTGTGTCCTTTAAGAGCAACAGGTCCAAGGAAGATATTATTAATTTCCAACATGATGTTCCATCAGACAAACAGTGAGTAGCTGTCAGTATTCAGTGGAGGCTGCATCATGGTTCAGATGAATTATTTCAGACTTGGATCAGTTCTTGATGTCTCTGATGAGATTTATCAGCTGCATCATGTGTGTAATGTGATGTTTGCTTTAGTCTTTCTGCTCTTTATTAAAACAAAGTGAAGTTTTCTGTTGATTTATTCAAAATAAATCATTTTCTGTCACATTTTTACTTTTTAATCCAAACTGAATTTTACTGAACATGTAAATTTAAATTAAACAAGTGTTTTTTTTCCTATCAGCAGCTTTCAGAGACCTGAACCTGAACCTGAACCTGAACCTGAACCTAAACCTGAACCTGAACCTGAACCCAGCTGTGTGTCCATGAGGAGCGACAGGTCAAACTATCGTCTTATTGACTTTAAATCAGACCAACGTTCACGGTCTCTGAGGTGAGCTGAGTGTAAATGGTGTAACACTGTAAAATGTTGTAGAGCAACCCAGTCTCACAGCAAATTCTACTTGGGTCCACAACGGAAACTAACAGTTTCTGTCGGTGACAGAGATAGCAGTGTCCATGGCAACCACCTTAACAACGGTAGAAAACATTTTATTCTTATGTTTTCTTCAAGGAGACACTAAAATCTTCTGTGAAACTAATAAACGAAAGCTCGTCTACATTCCCTGAACGAAGATGATGAAAATATTATGCGTAGTTCTCGCTAGAAATTTCATCAAAATGCAGACAAATGCTGTCTTAAAATGTTGTATTTTTCACAGAAAATGGCCGACTTTCAGCCATTTTCTTCTTTTTAATCGCTGAGGGAAACTTGATAGTCAACAGTGAAAAGGCCAAATAAAACGTAGTATTGTCACAATATTGGGGGTCAAATTGTGACAATTCTATGTTTTATTTCTCTTGTGGACAAACCAATGAAGTGATTCCAGATTGAAGCTCTTGTTGTATTTTAGAAACTACAGCTACAATCCAACCAACACGTCAGCTGGACTCCTCACAAACACACAAATCTTCTGTCTGTTCACACAGTTCTGTGTCCCTTCCTCCTCAAACTGCTTCATCTGACACCAGCTTCCTCCCACTGTTAGAGACACACTGAGCTCTTATCTTCTGGAACACAGATGCTGCTGATGTGCAGCTTCAGAGTTAATCAGCTGCTTTATGGCTGCGTTCACTGTTCACATCCACACATCCCTTCATGGACCTTTACCTTGTGTTTGTCTCTGTGTGGACAGACACAATGTGAGCTCATTCTTCATCATTCCTCCACAGAGTGGACCAGCAGAGCCCAGAGGTTCCCAGTGGTCAGTCTGCCCAGCAGCATCAGACACAGCTGGACTCCATATTTATGGTCTGTACATGTACAACAGCTACTTTTCCATCTATTGTGTTCACAGTCATCTCCAGGCTGCACTTTGCAGACCAGCGGATTGTCAGTGTGTCCAACATGGATCTGATGTTTGGCTCCATGATTTCAGCCTGATTGGCTCATTCATATAGTATTCTGTTCCAGCTGCTGGAGGACAACATGCTCACTTTTGTGAAGGAGGAGCTGAAGAAGATCCAGAAGGTTCTGAGTCCAGATTACCCAGAATGCTTAGAGAACCAGAGGGAGGGTGAGGATGAAGAGCAGAGGAGCAGCAGAGAGGCATTAGTGAAGATCACAGTTCACTTCCTGAGGAGAATGAAGCAGGAGGAGCTGGCTGAGCGTCTGCAGAGCAGTAAGAGGATTTCTCTAAAGATTTAACCTGCTGGATAAATGACACATTTACTGATGTCTCAGCTCACAGAACAACACATGTTCAAATACTCATTCTTTACAGGGTGGAAATGTCTGTTTACTGATGTTATTTCTTGTCTTCATTCAGAACTTTGTGTACGTAAAGTTAAATCTGCTCTGAAGAAGAAGTTCCAGTGTGTGTTTGAGGGGATTCCTAAAGCAGGAAACCCAACCCTTCTGAATCAGATCTACACAGAGCTCTACATCACAGAGGGGGGGACTGGAGAGGTCAATGATGAACATGAGGTCAGACAGATTGAAGCAGCATCCAGGAAAGCAGGCAGAGCAGAAACATCCATCAGACAAGAAGACATCTTTAAACTCCCACCTGGAAGAGATGAACCAATCAGAGCAGTGATGACAAAGGGAGTGGCTGGCATTGGGAAAACAGTCTTAACTCAGAAGTTCACTCTGGACTGGGCTGAAGGCAAAGCCAACCAGGACATCCAGTTCCTGTTTCCATTCACTTTCAGAGAGCTGAATGTGCTGAAAGAGAAAAAGTTCAGCTTGGTGGAACTTGTTCATCACTTCTTTACTGAAACCAAAGCAGCAGGAATCTGCAGCTTTGAAGAGTTCCAGGTTGTGTTCATCTTTGACGGTCTGGATGAGTGTCGACTTCCTCTGGACTTCCACAGCAAGGAGCCCCTGACTGATGCTACAGAGTCCACCTCAGTGGATGTGCTGCTGACAAACCTCATCAGGGGGAACCTGCTTCCCTCGGCTCGCCTCTGGATAACCACACGGCCTGCAGCAGCCAATCAGATCCCTCCTGGCTGTGTTGGCATGGTGACAGAGGTCAGAGGGTTCACTGACCCACAGAAGGAGGAGTACTTCAGGAAGAGATTCAGAGATTCAGAGCAGGCCAGCAGCATCATCTCCCACATCCAGACATCACGAAGCCTCCACATCATGTGCCACATCCCAGTCTTCTGCTGGATCACTGCTACAGTTCTGGAGGATGTGTTGGAAACCAGAGAGGGAGGAGAGCTGCCCAAGACCCTGACTGAGATGTACATCCACTTCCTGGTGGTTCAGCTCAAAGTGAAGAAGGTCAAGTATGATGGAGGAGCTGAGACAGATCCACACTGGAGTCCAGAGAGCAGGAAGGTGATTGAGTCTCTGGGAAAACTGGCTTTTGAGCAGCTGCAGAAAGGAAACCTGATCTTCTATGAATCAGACCTGACAGAGTGTGGCATCGATATCTCAGCAGCCTCAGTGTGCTCAGGAGTGTTCACACAGATCTTTAAAGAGGAGAGAGGGCTGTACCAGGAGAAGGTGTTCTGCTTCATCCATCTGAGTGTTCAGGAGTTTCTGGCTGCTCTTCATGTCCATCTGACCTTCATCAAGTCTGGAGTCAACTTGATGGGAGAAGATCATCGATCCAAGAGGCCACAAGTACTTGATCTGAATAATCTCAATAAATGGGCTGTGTACAGGGCCTTACAGAGTCCAAATGGACACCTGGACCTGTTCCTCCGCTTCCTCCTGGGTCTTTCCCTGCAGACCAATCAGAGGCTCCTACGAGGCCTGCTGACACAGACAGGAAGTAGCTCACAGACAGAAAGTAGCTCACAGACAGGAAGTAGCTCACAGACAGGAAGTAGCTCACAGACAGGAAGTAGCTCACAGACAGGAAGTAGCTCACAGACCAACCAGGAAACAGTTGATTACATCAAGAAGAAGATCAGTGAGGATCTGTCTGCAGAGAGAAGCATCAATCTGTTCCACTGTCTGAATGAACTGAATGATCGTTCTCTGGTGGAGGAGATCCAACAGGCCCTGAGTTCAGGACATCTCTCCACAGATAAACTGTCTCCTGCTCAGTGGTCAGCTCTGGTCTTCATCTTACTGTCATCAGGAAAACATCTGGATGTGTTTGACCTGAAGAAATACTCTGCTTCAGAGGAGGCTCTTCTGAGGCTGCTGCCAGTGGTCAAAGCCTCCAACAAAGCTGTGTAAGTACAGAGATAAATATGTTTTAAATACTCTGTTTGCTTGTTAAAAGGAGAGAAAATAACAGTTATTTCTCAGATAATTTCAGTTTGTAGATAACACAGATTCACAGCAAACAGTTACATCAGATCAGTTCACATAAAGAGGAAAGAAACACACTGCAAGAATGTGGCAACACTTTATAATATAGAATTAAGATAAATGTCATTATTTATTAATTCAGCCATCTTTAATGTGAATAATTAATAATTACATAACTTAACTCTTTTCCGGTTATTCCTCCTCAGACTGAGTGGCTGTAAGCTCTCAGAGAGAAGCTGTGCAGCTCTGTCCTCAGCTCTCAGCTCCCAGTCCTCCAGTCTGACAGAACTGGACCTGAGTAACAACAACCTGCAGGATTCAGGGGTGAAGCAGCTGTCTGTTGGACTGCAGAGTCCAAACTGTAACCTGGAAGCTCTCAGGTCAGGATTCATTCAGCTGTTCAACTGCTGATCATTTTAATTCTGCTTTACAGTGATGGATGAACAGCTGACCTGTTCAGGATGGTTTTATTATTTATATTTTTATTAAACCTTTATTTAAACAGATAAAAGAACAATTGAGATCAAGACCTCTTTAACAAGGGTGACCTGGCCAAGAAAGGCAGCAGCACACGTCATGGTGGACAAGACAGATGGACAACAATTACATCCACAAACATTAAAGATATAAACCTGTTTTTAATCCAATGCCTCAAACACATCATTAAAGCTTTTAGGGCAGCAGTAGCAGTGCTGTGCTGCTTCCTAAAACCTGACTGAAAGGGCTTTAGATTGTTGTTTGACTCTAAAAACTCCTTCAGTTGGTCACAGACCAGTTTTTCAAATACTTTCACCAGAGAGCATCTTTTTGAGATCGGCCTGTAATCATTCACCGTTGAGCTTTCGCCTCCTTTTAGCAGCGGAAGGACAAATGTGGAGTTCCAAACTTTGGGAAGTTTGTTTGTGCTGAGGCTTAGATTAAAGATACAAGCTAAAGTTCTCAGCAATTAAGTCAGCAGCCAGCTTCAGGAAAAATGGGTCCAAACTATCAGGACCAGCTGGTTCTTTGGAGTCCAACTTTTTTAGCGCACTACGGAGCACAGAAACAGACTCAGGTTCAAAATGAAAAGAACAGTCAACAGGGGACAGTTTACAGCAGCAGGCTCATTATTTAAAGAGAGTTTTTAAAGTTACTGTTAAAGGAGTCAAACAAGTGCCCTGCTGTGATGAAAAGTTCATTAAAATAGTTTAACAGCACATTTATCAGCCAAGTTCACAGAATCTGTGACCAAAGTTCACCAGAAGCACCAGAAGCAGATCTCACTACATTCCAACATTTCTTGGGATCATTTAGATTTTTGGTGGTTTCAGATGAATAAAATTCAGATTTATTCTTCTTAATTAAGGAGGAACACTTGTTGCAGAGGACGAAAATGATCCAATCAGCCTCTAATTTGGGTTTTCGTGCCTTGGTCCAGGCAGGATCTCTTTTTTTAAGGAGGTTTCCAGTTTCAGTGGAAAATCAGGGATTATTTCACTCTTTTATCCTAAATGTATGCAAGGGAGCATGTTTATTGATAAGCTTCAAGAGTTCATCATGAAGGAATTTCCAGGCCAACTCAACATCATCAAGGAGGGAGATTTGTTTCCACTCAAAATTAGTTATTTCTCAGATAATTTCAGTTTGTAGATAACACAGATTCACAGCAAACAGTTACATCAGATCAGTTCACATAAAGAGGAAAGAAACATGCTGCAAGAATGTGGCAACACTTTATAATGTAGAATTAGGATAAATGTCATCATTATTTATTAATCCAACCATCTTTAATGTGAATAATTAATAATTACATAACTTAACTCTTTTCCTGTTATTCCTCCTCAGACTGAGTGGCTGTAACCTCTCAGAGAGAAGCTGTGCAGCTCTGTCCTCAGCTCTCAGCTCCCAGTCCTCCAGTCTGACAGAACTGAACCTGAGTAACAACAACCTGCAGGATTCAGGGGTGAAGCAGCTGTCTGTTGGACTGCAGAGTCCAAACTGTAACCTGGAAGCTCTCAGGTCAGGATTCATTCAGCTGTTCAACTGCTGATCATTTTAATTCTGCTTTACAGTCATGGATGAACAGCTGACCTGTTCAGGATGGTTTTATTATTTATATTTTTATTAAACCTTTATTTAACCAGATAAAAGAACAATTGAGATCAAGACCTGTTTAACAAGGGTGACCTGGCCAAGAAAGGCAGCAGCACACGTCATGGTGGACAAGACAGATGGACAACAATTACATCCACAAACATTAAAGATATAAACCTGTTTTTAATCCAATGCCTCAAACACATCATTAAAGCTTTTAGGGCAGCAGTAGCAGTGCTGTGCTGCTTCCTAAAACCTGGCCGAAAGGGCTTTAGATTGTTGTTTGATTCTAAAAACTCCTTCAGTTGGTCACAGGCCAGTTTTTCAAATACTTTCACCAGAGAGCATCATTTTGAGATCTGCCTGTAATTATTCACCGTTGAGCTTTCGCCTCCTTTTAGCAGCGGAAGGACAAATGTGGAGTTCCAAACTGTGGGAAGTTTGTTTGTGCTGAGGCTGAGATTAAAGATACAAGCTAAAGGCTCAGCAATTAAGTCAGCAGCCAGCTTCAGGAAAAATGGGTCCAAACTATCAGGACCAGCTGATCCTTTGGAGTCCAACTTTTTTAGCGCACTACGGACCTCAGAAACAGACTCGGGTTCAAAATGAAAAGAACAGTCAACAGGGGACAGTTTACAGCAGCAGGCTCATTATTTAAAGAGAGTTTTTAAAGTTACTGTTAAAGGAGTCAAACAAGTGCCCTGCTGTGATGAAAAGTTCATTAAAATAGTTTAACAGCACATTTATCAGCCAAGTTCACAGAATCTGTGACCAAAGTTCACCAGAAGCACCAGAAGCAGATCTCACCACATTCCAACATTTCTTGGGATCATTTAGATTTTTGGTGGTTTCAGATGAATAAAATTCAGATTTATTCTTCTTAATTAAGGAGGAACACTTGTTGCAGAGGACGAAAATGATCCAATCAGCCTCTAATTTGGGTTTTCGTGCCTTGGTCCAGGCAGGATCTCTTTTTTTAAGGAGGTTTCCAGTTTCAGTGGAAAATCAGGGATTATTTCACTCTTTTATCCTAAATGTATGCAAGGGAGCATGTTTATTGATAAGCTTCAAGAGTTCATCATGAAGGAATTTCCAGGCCAACTCAACATCATCAAGGAGGGAGATTTGTTTCCACTCAAAATTAGTTATTTCTCAGATAATTTCAGTTTGTAGATAACACAGATTCACAGCAAACAGTTACATCAGATCAGTTCACATAAAGAGGAAAGAAACATGCTGCAAGAATGTGGCAACACTTTATAATGTAGAATTAGGATAAATGTCATCATTATTTATTAAACCAACCATCTTTAATGTGAATAATTAATAATTACATAACTTAACTCTTTTCCTGTTATTCCTCCTCAGACTGAGTGGCTGTAACCTCTCAGAGAGAAGCTGTGCAGCTCTGTCCTCAGCTCTCAGCTCCCAGTCCTCCAGTCTGACAGAACTGGACCTGGGTAACAACAAGCTGCAGGATTCAGGGGTGAAGCAGCTGTCTGTTGGACTGCAGAGTCCAAACTGTAACCTGGAAGCTCTCAGGTCAGGATTCATTCAGCTGTTTAACTGCTGATCATTTTAATTCTGCTTTACAGTCATGGATGAACAGCTGATCTGTTCAGGATGGTTTTATTATTTATATTTTTATTAAACCTTTATTTAACCAGATAAAAGAACAATTGAGATCAAGACCTGTTTAACAAGGGTGACCTGGCCAAGAAAGGCAGCAGCACACGTCATGGTGGACAAGACAGATGGACAACAATTACATCCACAAACATTAAAGATATAAACCTGTTTTTAATCCAATGCCTCAAACACATCATTAAAGCTTTTAGGGCAGCAGTAGCAGTGCTGTGCTGCTTCCTAAAACCTGGCCGAAAGGGCTTTAGATTGTTGTTTGATTCTAAAAACTCCTTCAGTTGGTCACAGGCCAGTTTTTCAAATACTTTCACCAGAGAGCATCATTTTGAGATCTGCCTGTAATTATTCACCGTTGAGCTTTCGCCTCCTTTTAGCAGCGGAAGGACAAATGTGGAGTTCCAAACTTTGGGAAGTTTGTTTGTGCTGAGGCTGAGATTAAAGATACAAGCTAAAGGCTCAGCAATTAAGTCAGCAGCCAGCTTCAGGAAAAATGGGTCCAAACTATCAGGACCAGCTGATCCTTTGGAGGCCAACTTTTTTAGCGCACTACGGACCTCAGAAACAGACTCAGGTTCAAAATGAAAAGAACAGTCAACAGGGGACAGTTTACAGCAGCAGGCTCATTATTTAAAGAGAGTTTTTAAAGTTACTGTTAAAGGAGTCAAACAAGTGCCCTGCTGTGATGAAAAGTTCATTAAAATAGTTTAACAGCACATTTATCAGCCAAGTTCACAGAATCTGTGACCAAAGTTCACCAGAAGCACCAGAAGCAGATCTCACCACATTCCAACATTTCTTGGGATCATTTAGATTTTTGGTGGTTTCAGATGAATAAAATTCAGATTTATTCTTCTTAATTAAGGAGGAACACTTGTTGCAGAGGACGAAAATGATCCAATCAGCCTCTAATTTGGGTTTTCGTGCCTTGGTCCAGGCAGGATCTCTTTTTTTAAGGAGGTTTCCAGTTTCAGTGGAAAATCAGGGATTATTTCACTCTTTTATCCTAAATGTATGCAAGGGAGCATGTTTATTGATAAGCTTCAAGAGTTCATCATGAAGGAATTTCCAGGCCAACTCAACATCATCAAGGAGGGAGATTTGTTTCCACTCAAAATTAGTTATTTCTCAGATAATTTCAGTTTGTAGATAACACAGATTCACAGCAAACAGTTACATCAGATCAGTTCACATAAAGAGGAAAGAAACATGCTGCAAGAATGTGGCAACACTTTATAATGTAGAATTAGGATAAATGTCATCATTATTTATTAATCCAACCATCTTTAATGTGAATAATTAATAATTACATAACTTAACTCTTTTCCTGTTATTCCTCCTCAGACTGAGTGGCTGTAACCTCTCAGAGAGAAGCTGTGCAGCTCTGTCCTCAGCTCTCAGCTCCCAGTCCTCCAGTCTGACAGAACTGAACCTGAGTAACAACAACCTGCAGGATTCAGGGGTGAAGCAGCTGTCTGTTGGACTGCAGAGTCCAAACTGTAACCTGGAAGCTCTCAGGTCAGGATTCATTCAGCTGTTCAACTGCTGATCATTTTAATTCTGCTTTACAGTCATGGATGAACAGCTGACCTGTTCAGGATGGTTTTATTATTTATATTTTTATTAAACCTTTATTTAACCAGATAAAAGAACAATTGAGATCAAGACCTGTTTAACAAGGGTGACCTGGCCAAGAAAGGCAGCAGCACACGTCATGGTGGACAAGACAGATGGACAACAATTACATCCACAAACATTAAAGATATAAACCTGTTTTTAATCCAATGCCTCAAACACATCATTAAAGCTTTTAGGGCAGCAGTAGCAGTGCTGTGCTGCTTCCTAAAACCTGGCCGAAAGGGCTTTAGATTGTTGTTTGATTCTAAAAACTCCTTCAGTTGGTCACAGGCCAGTTTTTCAAATACTTTCACCAGAGAGCATCATTTTGAGATCTGCCTGTAATTATTCACCGTTGAGCTTTCGCCTCCTTTTAGCAGCGGAAGGACAAATGTGGAGTTCCAAACTGTGGGAAGTTTGTTTGTGCTGAGGCTGAGATTAAAGATACAAGCTAAAGGCTCAGCAATTAAGTCAGCAGCCAGCTTCAGGAAAAATGGGTCCAAACTATCAGGACCAGCTGATCCTTTGGAGTCCAACTTTTTTAGCGCACTACGGACCTCAGAAACAGACTCGGGTTCAAAATGAAAAGAACAGTCAACAGGGGACAGTTTACAGCAGCAGGCTCATTATTTAAAGAGAGTTTTTAAAGTTACTGTTAAAGGAGTCAAACAAGTGCCCTGCTGTGATGAAAAGTTCATTAAAATAGTTTAACAGCACATTTATCAGCCAAGTTCACAGAATCTGTGACCAAAGTTCACCAGAAGCACCAGAAGCAGATCTCACCACATTCCAACATTTCTTGGGATCATTTAGATTTTTGGTGGTTTCAGATGAATAAAATTCAGATTTATTCTTCTTAATTAAGGAGGAACACTTGTTGCAGAGGACGAAAATGATCCAATCAGCCTCTAATTTGGGTTTTCGTGCCTTGGTCCAGGCAGGATCTCTTTTTTTAAGGAGGTTTCCAGTTTCAGTGGAAAATCAGGGATTATTTCACTCTTTTATCCTAAATGTATGCAAGGGAGCATGTTTATTGATAAGCTTCAAGAGTTCATCATGAAGGAATTTCCAGGCCAACTCAACATCATCAAGGAGGGAGATTTGTTTCCACTCAAAATTAGTTATTTCTCAGATAATTTCAGTTTGTAGATAACACAGATTCACAGCAAACAGTTACATCAGATCAGTTCACATAAAGAGGAAAGAAACATGCTGCAAGAATGTGGCAACACTTTATAATGTAGAATTAGGATAAATGTCATCATTATTTATTAAACCAACCATCTTTAATGTGAATAATTAATAATTACATAACTTAACTCTTTTCCTGTTATTCCTCCTCAGACTGAGTGGCTGTAACCTCTCAGAGAGAAGCTGTGCAGCTCTGTCCTCAGCTCTCAGCTCCCAGTCCTCCAGTCTGACAGAACTGGACCTGGGTAACAACAAGCTGCAGGATTCAGGGGTGAAGCAGCTGTCTGTTGGACTGCAGAGTCCAAACTGTAACCTGGAAGCTCTCAGGTCAGGATTCATTCAGCTGTTTAACTGCTGATCATTTTAATTCTGCTTTACAGTCATGGATGAACAGCTGATCTGTTCAGGATGGTTTTATTATTTATATTTTTATTAAACCTTTATTTAACCAGATAAAAGAACAATTGAGATCAAGACCTGTTTAACAAGGGTGACCTGGCCAAGAAAGGCAGCAGCACACGTCATGGTGGACAAGACAGATGGACAACAATTACATCCACAAACATTAAAGATATAAACCTGTTTTTAATCCAATGCCTCAAACACATCATTAAAGCTTTTAGGGCAGCAGTAGCAGTGCTGTGCTGCTTCCTAAAACCTGGCCGAAAGGGCTTTAGATTGTTGTTTGATTCTAAAAACTCCTTCAGTTGGTCACAGGCCAGTTTTTCAAATACTTTCACCAGAGAGCATCATTTTGAGATCTGCCTGTAATTATTCACCGTTGAGCTTTCGCCTCCTTTTAGCAGCGGAAGGACAAATGTGGAGTTCCAAACTTTGGGAAGTTTGTTTGTGCTGAGGCTGAGATTAAAGATACAAGCTAAAGGCTCAGCAATTAAGTCAGCAGCCAGCTTCAGGAAAAATGGGTCCAAACTATCAGGACCAGCTGATCCTTTGGAGTCCAACTTTTTTAGCGCACTACGGACCTCAGAAACAGACTCAGGTTCAAAATGAAAAGAACAGTCAACAGGGGACAGTTTACAGCAGCAGGCTCATTATTTAAAGAGAGTTTTTAAAGTTACTGTTAAAGGAGTCAAACAAGTGCCCTGCTGTGATGAAAAGTTCATTAAAATAGTTTAACAGCACATTTATCAGCCAAGTTCACAGAATCTGTGACCAAAGTTCACCAGAAGCACCAGAAGCAGATCTCACCACATTCCAACATTTCTTGGGATCATTTAGATTTTTGGTGGTTTCAGATGAATAAAATTCAGATTTATTCTTCTTAATTAAGGAGGAACACTTGTTGCAGAGGACGAAAATGATCCAATCAGCCTCTAATTTGGGTTTTCGTGCCTTGGTCCAGGCAGGATCTCTTTTTTTAAGGAGGTTTCCAGTTTCAGTGGAAAATCAGGGATTATTTCACTCTTTTATCCTAAATGTATGCAAGGGAGCATGTTTATTGATAAGCTTCAAGAGTTCATCATGAAGGAATTTCCAGGCCAACTCAACATCATCAAGGAGGGAGATTTGTTTCCACTCAAAATTAGTTATTTCTCAGATAATTTCAGTTTGTAGATAACACAGATTCACAGCAAACAGTTACATCAGATCAGTTCACATAAAGAGGAAAGAAACATGCTGCAAGAATGTGGCAACACTTTATAATGTAGAATTAGGATAAATGTCATCATTATTTATTAATCCAACCATCTTTAATGTGAATAATTAATAATTACATAACTTAACTCTTTTCCTGTTATTCCTCCTCAGACTGAGTGACTGTAACCTCTCAGAGAGAAGCTGTGCAGCTCTGTCCTCAGCTCTCAGCTCCCAGTCCTCCAGTCTGACAGAACTGAACCTGAGTAACAACAACCTGCAGGATTCAGGGGTGAAGCAGCTGTCTGTTGGACTGCAGAGTCCAAACTGTAACCTGGAAGCTCTCAGGTCAGGATTCATTCAGCTGTTCAACTCCTGATCATTATAATTCTGCTTTACAGTCATGGATGAACAGCTGACCTGTTCAGGATGGTGTCTGCTGTTGGTGTCTTTTCTCTCAGTATCTGCCATTTGTGTTGTTTTCTGCAGCCTGTCAGGCTGTCTGATCACAGAGGAAGGCTGTGCTTCTCTGATCTCAGCTCTGACCTCCAACCCCTCCCATCTGAGAGAGCTGGACCTGAGCTACAACCATCCAGGAGACTCAGGAGTGAAGCAGCTATCAGCTGGACTGGAGGATCCACAGTGGAGGCTGGACACTCTCAGGTATGGAGAGGTCTGCTGCAGCATCACACAATGTCTGATGGAGGAGGAAGAGCTGGAAACATGTTCTCTGTCCTTCACTCAGCCCTGTCTTTTTGCTTCATGCTGGTTCTGAGTTTTATATGAACCTACATGTAGGAGCCTTTTTCCTTTGTTCACTCAAGCAGATCTTTACACAGAACATTTAACAGCTTTATGTTGGTCTGCAGCTCAAAAACATCACAGTTTCTACATAAAGGGTGAACAACTGTGGGATGACTGTTTTCCTGACTTTTCCCTCTTCCAGAGATACAGCTTACATCTCACTATGTGATGATGTTCATGTTAAACGTCAGTCAGCTGACTCCCAGGTCAGAGTTCAGACCAACCTGACATGTTGTCCACAGTCCCTTCACTTTGTTAGTTCGTTCTCACTCACCAATGATCACAGTTAGGAGTTAAAAACACACAGTCAGGGTTTCAAATTAGAAATGGTTACAGATCACACATTTGACCTCTCAGTCCAGCTGCATCAGGTGATCCGTGCAGTTTCACCACTTAATGACGTCCACATTTCTGGCCCTGATGGGCCTCTGCTGACTGGCTGCTGATGAACTGGTGCTGCTGCTGTTGACCTGCTCACTTTGGCATCGGTTCAACATCAAATTCATCCTGTTTTAAACTCACTGTCATACTCTGAATGTACGTAAATGTGATTTTCAGATTCAGAGAAATCTTCCTCGTCATTGTCTTCCCAATCTTCTTTCTCTTTGGGCTTTGACTGAGCTGTTCCAGAACCCTGTGTTTCTGTTTCCTTTGGAGAAGTTTCTTGGTGGATTTACTGGAATGTTTTCTCTCATTGTCATGTAGCATGATCCACCTCTGCTTCAGCTGCGGTTTCTGGACAGATGATCTCACATTTTCCTCAAACAGCCTCTGAAATGGTGAAGAATTCATGTTGGATTCTGTGATGGAGAGTTGACCGGGCCCTGCCTCAGACCCAAACCATTACATTTACAGCTTCAGGCTTCACTGTTGGTTTAAAGTTCTTCTGCTCAAATATTGCCTTTAGTTTACACCAAACAAGTTCCCTGTTACAGTGTCCAAATAATTCAGTTTTAGATCCATCCAAAATGATCCAAAGTCCAGGGACCAGATGCATAAATCCATTCATCCATTTTCTCTACCTGCTTAATTTAGTTCATGTTGGCAGGAACTGGAGCCTATCCCAGCAGCCACAGGGTGAGAGGCAGGTCCACCCTGGGTGGGTCTAGAGTCCATCTCACACACAAACACACAAACCGCTCATACAGATGTTCCTGCATTAAATAAAGAGAATCTGCACACTTCACACATTCCTCAGACTGTGCGTACAGATGTTTTCAGTGTAATTTAAGTCTGATCCGAAGTGGAGATGAAACTTCTGAAACATCCCATACTGTCCACGTACTTTCATAACTTATTTCCATAACTTCAGACACAGTCCGCTCCTTTTCCTTTCACCGGCTCATGAGCTGGTTAGAAGTGATGAGGAGCAGCGAGGGAGGAGCAAACCTCTGTCAGGAGGAGGAGGAAATGTCTGCCAGCATTAGCCGGTGTCCCCTTAAAACAGCGTGAATCTGTCAGAATGATGGAGGTTTATCAGGTCATTTCTGAGATAAATGGGCCACAAAGAAAACATACACACCAGCAATCATCTGCTGGTTAATGCACAGCCTGTAAGGGAACATATTCAGCAGATTCAGAGACTTTATTCATCCAGTTAAAGGGATATTTCTGTGTTTTTCAAGTGGGGCTGTGTGAAGGACTCATGAGCAGTCAGCATCTTCCTCAGTGTAGAACAATGTGTGTGTGAGAGCCATGTAATGTCCATGTGTGCATGCTGAAAGAGACGGTGCTGCTCTGACCCCCCTCCTCCTTTCAGGGTGGAGCCTGCTGGAGAACGATGGCTGACACCAGGTCTGAGGAAGTGTAAGTGTGTTCTTCATCTGATTCATGACATCCAGCCATCTTCACACTGTCACATCACTCACTGATCAAAGTGAACAGATGATAGATCAATAACTGCAGCTGGATTGTGTTTGTTCTCTCCATCAGATTCCTGTCGACTCACCATCGACACAAACACAGTGAACAGAGAACTGAAACTGTCTGACAACAACAGGAAGGTGACATATGTGGATGAGGTTCAGTCGTATCCTGATCATCCAGACAGATTTGATGGCTGGCCTCAGCTGCTGTGCAGAAATGTTCTGACTGGTCGCTGTTTCTGGGAGGTCGAGTGGAGAGGAGAGGTTTATATATCAGTGAGTTACAGAAGAATCAGCAGGAGAGGAGAAGACTGTGTGTTTGGATTCAACGATCAGTCCTGGAGTCTGAGCTGCTCTGATAGTTTTGGTTACTCTCTCGGTTACTTAAGTTACTCTGTCAATAATCACAATAACAGACAAACACAGATCTCCTCCTCCTCCTCCTTCTTCTTCTCCTTCTCCTCCTCCTCCTCCTCCTCCTCCTCCTCCTCCTCCGTCTCTAACAGAGCAGCAGTGTATGTGGACCGTCCTGCTGGCACTCTGTCCTTCTACAGAGTCTCCTCTGACACACTGATCCACCTCCACACCTTCAACACCACATTCACTGAAGAACCTCTGCATCCTGGGTTTGGAGTCTGGTCACCTGGTTCCTCAGTGTCTCTGTGTTGAGCATAAAGAGTTTCCTCCTGTCAGAGAATCACTGTTGAACAGATAGTTCAGTCTGTACATGTCTGTCTCTTTCACTCAGAAACCTTTTTAGATTCATGGATTCAGTCAGTTTCTGGTTGAAACTCTTCTAAATGATTCCTTGGAAACTTCTTCCTCTTCCAGTCCTTTAAAGATGGAAGCTGCCATTCTTCCAGGATGTTGTTTTTCTGTGTTTCCAGTCAAAGCTTCACACTGAATATCAGTATGTTGTGTTTCTCTGCAGCTCACTGCAGCTGAGACCATTCAGTTGCTGTCAGCTGCAGTTAGTTTGCTGCACATGTGACAAACTGTGACATCAGAGAGGAATCACTGAGCTGCAATCAGCCCAGATGAATTTCCAACCTGCTGACAGATCTTCTCTGGTTCTGCTCCAATGAGCAGAAGGTTGGTGAGCAGCCAGGGTTCATCCTGATGATGTGCAATTATAGACTGAATTATTGAGTTCTGATCGCAGACTTTTGATATTTTACATAATTATTTTTAACATTCAGTCTCACAATGTTTGACTTTGTGTTTGAAATGTTGAATTTTTAAAATCTTCAACAAATGTTTTCAAAAATCATTTTGATATTTTCTCTTTTACATTAAATTTGTTTTTAGTATCTGAACATTTAGACTTTTTAATGATTTTAGACTTTTTGATAAAACGTTTAATTATTTATCTAAAAACTTTACTTCATCGATGAAAATGTATAATTTTTGCAAATTGCAGCTTTTTAGTTTGAAAAATACAAAAAAAAGCTTTTTTTATTTTATAAAGATTTTATTTCCACATTTTTCTGTTCTGCATTCTTCATATGCGTGTTCCTTTAAAATGTATGTAGGATGATGTAAGCATGACATTAATATGCATCTCTATTAATGTCCTCACTGCTTTAACACCTGTCATTTGTTCCAGTTACTGGAAACTTAACTGCTCTATGCTACAAAATAGTGAAACTAAAAAATTATGAGGGATATGATCTCATTTTACTGGTCCAAAGCAAACAATGAAAACTCTTTTGGGACTAATTGGGAACTCCTTAAATATGAGTTGGGAACATTTTTAGGAAAGTGTGGAGCTCAAGCTGTCAAAGCGAGAAAAGCAGAAGAGTTGAAGCCTGTGTGGAGCAGAACTAACTTATCCAGCAAAAACCCGACTCCTCAACAGAGGAAGAAACAGAAGAACTCCTTCTCCTGCAAATCAAACTCCATGACTTATATTTCCAGAAAGCAAAGGGTGCCTTTATCAGGTCTCGCTCCAAATGGTGAGAAGAAGGAGAACAAAACACTCATTACTTCTTTAATCTTTAATGCCGCCAACAATAATATTAGTAGGTTCAGTATTAACGGAGCTGTTACTGAAGATCATCGTAAAATAGCAGGTTTTTGTTCTCATTGTTCTAAAGACCTGTATAGTTCCAAATGTTGTCAATCTGCAGCTGATAGTTTTAAAATTCCCTGTGGGTTAAGACAACAGGTGAAGCAGATAAAGTATCCTGTGACAGGCCTTTATCTGCTGTAGAAGTGCAGCAAGCCATCAATCAGCTCAGAAACAATAAATCTCCAGGGTCTGATGGACTAACAGCTGAATTTTAGAAATCTTTCATTGCTGAACTGACTCCCTTTTTACAGAAAGTCTTTATAGAATATAGAAATAACCAATGCCTCCACATCAGAGGGATGTTCTGTTTGGGCTCTTTGACTTCAACGAAAATAAAGAAAAATTCAACAAAACATTTATTATTAACCTCATCATACTGATGGCGAAATTTCACATTCATAAATGTAAATTTACTCAGAGAAAACCTTCTTTTGTTGCCTTTCACAGTGAGCTCAGGCAGTTTATTTTCTCCATTAAATTTTCTAACAACCATAAAGATAATATCTGAAAACAATTTCTTTAACAGTTCTTGGTGGGATGGCTCGGGAGTCTGCTGTATCTGTACAATGTTTTGTGTGCTGTGCTTTTTGCACATTTACGTAGAATAATATAAGTAATAATAATAATAATATTTCTTTCAAAGAATCCCAAGCGGCGCAGGAGAGTGACGTCATTGACCGCTCTTCTTCTGCGTTTGTCGAGCCAACGTAGGGTGCTATGATTCATTTCAAAGAGCTGAGAACACCCGCACAGAGAACTAAACAATCGTACCGTAGCCCAAACTATTTCCCACCAAAATCCGTCTCATTCTTTTCTTTATCTTTTAACAATGTTTTAATGCGCGCGTGTCCTGACGCGAGTCCACGAATCCTGTGAAGAAGCGGTGTCCAATAACACGCTGGAAGAAGTTTCCAGCCAAGAATGCGCTGAATGAATGCGGCTGTTCTCATCGTGGTGACGGGCTGACAAATCTACATGGTTGGAACTTTTAATGTTGGAGGGTTGAGATTCCCATCATGCTGTGTGAATGTCACAAGTTACAATATTTCTGTAGAAGTCACAGAGAGTTAAAAACATGTAAAAATCCGCTCTGCCACATACTGTGGGCTGGTTCAAACTGTCACAACTTGGAGGGTATAGTTCAGAAAGCTGAGAATTATCTCCAGATTTCAGCCACATCTCATTTAAAAATATAAAATCAGGCTGAATATAAATGATAAAACCATCTAAAATCAGGGTGCTGTTGGAAAGAGCTTTTTTACATTAAAAAGAGTGAATTTAACCGAGAAAATAAAGAAGCTGAAGAACCTTTAATCAGTTCATATCAGTCAGTTATCTCTCTGCTGACTCTCTCATTATCAGACTGATGAACATTAGAGCCAGAATCCTGCAGTAAGAGGAGTAATGTTGGTGAGAACATCAGTATTACTGTATGTGAGGAGTTGTAGTTACTGACCGTGACCACTGGAGGGCAGTGATGATCGTAGTTTCTCTGTTACAGTCCACATGATGACAATGACGTCAGCAAGCAGCAGGGAGTCACAATGCAACAGTTAAAGTAGTTTATACAGAACATTATGTTAGAATAACCAATTTGAGCTTTTTTACATTAAAAAGAGTGAATTTAACCGAGAAAATAAAGAAGCTGAAGGGTATAGAAGAACTTTGATTCAGTTCAGTGGCACAGCAGATCTTTCTGGCTTTGCTATCATCTTCCTGTAGATTATTTTCACCTGAATATGAGAAACTGAGGGTCAAAGTGCAGCGAAGCCGGCTCTGCTGTTTCAGACGACAGGAGATCAGGATCAGGGAGGAATCAGGTTTTGGTCGACTGGTTGTGAAGCTTTTAACAATAATGTGGACGGCCGTCAGATTTGGTGGAGCAGCAGTGATGAATGTCATGAAGTAAGTTTACAGGGAGAATTCAGAGCCCAGATTTGGGATCAAATAAGAGAAGAAGCTGAAGCATCTTTAGCTTTTAAATAGAGTTTAGTTCAAGTGTCAGCGGCTCAAACCAAACTCCATTCAAATTTTGTCTAATTTAAAGTTTCCTCAGTTTTCAGCTTGAACATTCACCTCAAACTGTGTGTGTGTGTTTCTGTGTGTGTGTGTGTGTGCAGCTGGGTTTCTTTAGGCGAACTCCACCCCCCACTGATGATGATGATGATGATGATGAAGAGTAGCAACTGGCTGAGGAGAGTCTAATGACTGAATAACACAAAGTGACATGAGGCTAACCGTGACTGTTGTTTTCTTCCTGATATTTTCTGTTTGCTTGAAATAGCTGAATTATAAATAACTCAAACATCTGCAATGAGTGAAGAAGGAAGGAAAGATGAAGGGATAGAAAGAAGGATTAAAGGAGGGGAAAGGATGGAAGGAAGGATGGAGAGAGGATAAGTGAAAGGAAGGAAGAATCCACTGAAAGAAGGGAAGAAGGAAGGATTTGTTCTGATTTTGTTAACATTCGTTTGCTTTATCAGAAAAAACTGTTGGATTGTGATTTGATTATTAATTGTTGTTCTTATTGATTATTGGACAGCTTTAGTAAACTTGTGCACTGCAACATGTTGTTTGACGATGACTTTAACATATTAAACATTTTGATGTCTAACTCTGAACAGCTGTTGTCTCAACTAACAGATGTTCTGAGTTCTTGGAACCACATCTGCATCTGAGTTTGATGTCAGACTTTTTCTCACTGTCAGTTCATATCAGTCAGTTATCTCTCTGCTGACTCTCTCATTATCAGACTGATGAACATTAGAGCCAGAATGCTGCAGTAAGAGGAGTAATGTTGGTGAGAACATCAGTATTACTGTATGTGAGGAGTTGTAGTTACTGACCGTGACCACTGGAGGGCAGTGATGATCGTAGTTTCTCTGTTACAGTCCACATGATGACAATGACGTCAGCAAGCAGCAGGGGAGTCACAATGCAACAGTTAAAGTAGTTTATACAGAACATTATGTTAGAATAAATAATGACAGAACAGCTGAAAATATAGATTAAAAATATAGAACTTTATCTACAGAGTGTCCCAAAATTTAAAAGTTGTATAAATATGGCAGTGCAATAAAACTACTTATTAACAGTGGCGTCATTAGGCTGAAGCCCCCCTAAAATATTAGTTTTTTGAATAAAATTAATTATAATCATATTTTTTTAATAAAAAAATGCCGACATATTCAATATAAAATGGCCAGAATATGAGATTGAATAATATAACTTGTCATTATTCCCTTGAATATGATGATAAATCTGTCAGTTTCCCCTCACTTCATAGCGTAAGGTAGAGAGAGCCCCTTCAGGGCCTCGTTATCCAGCCCATTCCACCTGTTCATATGGAGAACTCCCACATCACTGAACATCCTGTCCACGTTTCCCTGTGACTTTGCTTGCAGTCGGTACCTGCAGCGCTGTACCTTTGAAGCACTCAGAGCCCAACAGAACAGCATCAGGAGAAGAACGGATGGATGAAGAATGGATAGAAGCAAGTTTTTCCAAAAAGTCCTTCTTCATCACTGCTGGTAGTAACAGTTAGTTAGCTCCATCCCCAGCTAACAGCAGAAAGTCTCATGGAGTCAGTAAACCAAATGCTCTGTGTTTGACAAATGAAAACCTGGCTTGCATCCTGTAGACAATCTGTGCACGTCTTTGGTGTTTTTTGCTCAGTAGTTATATCTCAGCTCTGAAAGAGACTTCAGACCTGGCAGAAGCTTTGATCTGTGAACAAGCAGTGTGTGACACTGTGATTTAGTCACGTCAGGCATCATGGAGTGGAGCCAAGGCCGTAACTACCATTGAGGCCTCAGAGGTCGTGTCCTCGGTATTCTTTATTCTTTATCCTTTTTAGGAGTTGTGACTCATGACCTCAGTATTTATTCTGCTTACGGCCCTGAGTGGAGCCACATAGTTTTTTGACCTCACTCTTTTTATTTGTATTTCTCATTTTTGTGGATGGTCATGCTGGACTGTTGCATCTTGCTTTATTTTATAAGTAAATGAAGGAAACTAAGGAGAGGATCCTGTGGAGTTTTTCCTTTGAGTGTGAGGTGGATAACGAGGCTGAGAGCGTCCAGCTCATGGCTTCATTATTTAGGAACCTACACCAGAGATAACACAGCAATAAAGGCGACCTATGACCTCTGTTCAGTTTCTCTGACTGTGGGATTTAGCCACACCCATTCCTGAAGTCTCCATGATGGGCTCAGTTTTATGGAGTCACTCTGAGCTGCTCAGATAGATGAATTATTGACTCCTCAGGCTATCAAAGGTGGCTGCTGTGGGATGTGTTCTCTGCTGGTTATGGCCTGTAAAGTCTATCTGCCTGCAGAGGCCAGCAGCTGTGCTTCTGAATGTTTGTCTTTGTTGGTTTTATCCACCCTTTAAGAACATATTAAAAACCAAATCCAAGTGAAACACTTTTTCTGGATAAATCCCTTGTTTCTGTGTTATTTCAACATGAATCTCCTCTGGGAGGGGAGGCGGGTGTCCTGATCGACTCCTGCCCTCCTGAACATTTACTGTCTGAGCTTCGGCCCTCAGAGGGCCCAGATTTTCATTATTTCTGCTCTTTATCCACCGTCTGAACCACCAAACATCTGAAAACCAAACAGAAAATTACAGGAAGGTTTTGTTTCCTTTAGCTTTTGTGAATCATTCCTAAACACTTTCCCCACATGACTGATCACATGATCAATCAGCTGTTTGAGGCAATAAACATGAGCAGCACTGATATAAAAGAAGAATCCCAGCAGTTTAAAGGATTCCTGCAGATCTCTCTCCATGTTTCTCTGCTTTTTCTTGTGTTTTCTTCCTTCAGGTTTAGTTTCCAGTGAGCCACCGATACTCTGTTTATTTGGACAGCAGCCTTTAGCGCCCCCTGCTGACCGCAGCACACACTACTTTATTCAGCCCAAACCAGCTGATGGAAACACAATTAGATCACAGGGGGTCAAGGAAGAGCTGAACCGCATCAGCAGCTTCAGGCTTTCTCAGCTCATCCTGCAGGCATCACTGTGGAGACACTTCTGAGTCTTTGAAGGGAACATTTCAGAATAAAAGAGCAGGAAAGTCTTTCTCTACAGTCAGCAGCATAAGAGCATAAATTCTGTCCACACCACACTACATTTGGGCTGTTTGAGGCAACAGCATGAAATATTCAGAAAGACAGAAGTGAAACACTCAAAGCTTGTTGTGGCTGAAGTGTTGATGATGAAGCTCTGAGGCTCACTGTGCTGCTGTTTAATGTTTAAATCCTGCTTCTGCTGGGAGAAACAGAGAAATACACCTTTAGTTTGAAGCTTTGACGCAGGACAAAAGCAGCAGTCAAACACACCTAAAACTCTGGGGAAATGTTCCACCCAGTTTGCTAAAAACACCTTTGTCTTAGACTTAAAATCCATCTTTTTTTATTCTACTGAGATCAAAACTGGTCATCAGCAGGAAAATCAGAGCAAAATATCGACTGAGATTAAAGACTGACTCAAAGCCAACCCTGGATCCAGTTCAGCCCATCCTCTGCTCCCTGACTGCCAGGATGAGTGGTCTGTTCACCCAGAGTTCATTTCACTGTTGATCCTGAGCTGGTGAACATCAGTCACACCTGAACACACCTGTTCTGATGCAGAGACAGCCCTACAGGAAGCAGAGACATGTTCATGAGGGGAAGTTAGAGGCTGAATCTCAGAGAGAACTGCAGAACAAAGTTCTGAGTTTGATGTTCAGGAGCTTGGAGGCGTGTTTTAACATGAACTCCACTGGTCAGACAGCTTCTATCTGTCCCGCCTCCATCACAGGTGGACTCTGCTCTGACTGGTTCCAGGAAGCAGCTCACCTGTGTCTCAGTCTGTCGAGTGGAGAGTCTTCTTCTTCTGCAGCTCTGAACAATCTGTGAGTTTCCTGTTTGTTTCTGCTCTGTAATGTTGGAGAACATGTTCGCTTCTTATTTCAGAACAAACTTTGATCACTTTGTGTTTGAAGACAAATCTACATGATGATCAGGTTATTGATTAACTGGAATCAATCAGCATGATGATCAGCTGATGTTTCTGTTTGTTTCTTTCTCAAAGAAACTGCTTCATGTTTTGTTGCTTCTAACTAATCAGCCCTGAGTGATGTCGTTGAAGTGCTGAAGAGACACTCATCTGTATCTTTCCACCTTTAAAGTCAGAAAGAGCAGCTTCCTGTCTGACCTTTCCAAATAAAATGAGCTTAAATGACCTTCCGTTCTGAAGCTGTGATGCAGTGTATGTATGAGGAAGTTCAGTGTTCATTGTGGTTCAGTCTCTTCACTTCCTGCACTGTGCTGCAGGATCCAGTTGGACCAATCAGAACCTGCAGTGTGGGATTCTGGTGCTCTTTCAGTCAGACTGAAATCATTCTTTAACATCATCCTTCAGTTTCTGTTGTTGATATTTATTCATTACATTCAGAGTACAGATGCTGCTGTTTTTCAGCTGTCAGCAGGAAAAGAAACTCTGAAGTGTCTAAAAGTCAGTTTAGAGGAGATGTTAAAGATCAGGGGCTGCGTTCATAAAAACTCTGTAAAGAGCTGCTCCTGCTGATGAAAATCTAACCAGATTCTTAGACTGGTTGAGAATGAAAGAGTAGATCCTACTAAAGATAAAAGTTATTCAGCAACATGTTAACCCTTAAAAAGAAGGAGGATTTGAGTTGATGTGTAGATGAATGATCTGTGTTTCCTCTGCAGATGAAGGTAGAAAGTGTGTGTGAGCTGATGTGAATCCAGCAGCATGGATCAGTGTGAGGACACTAAAACCACTCTGTGTGGGGAACATGAGAGCCAGAGCAAAGCTCAGAGGTGAGACCACCATCTCTAACTGTCCATGACTCTTCTCCATGTCAGAGCTCAGCGCTCACATCACCAAACCACCTTTATTCACAGGAACCAAGCTGGATCTGCAGCTGAATCTGGACCTGAACCCAGCTGTGTGTCCTTTAAGAGCAACAGGTCCAAGGAAGACTTCATTAATTTCCAACATGATGTTCCATCAGACAAACAGTGAGTAGCTGTCAGTATTCAGTGGAGGCTGCATCATGGTTCAGATGAATTATTTCAGACTTGGATCAGTTCTTGATGTCTCTGATGAGATTAATCAGCTGCATCATGTGTGTAATGTGATGTTTACTTTAGTCTTTCTGCTCTTTATTAAAACAAAGTGAAGTTTTCTGTTGATTTATTCAAAATCAATCATTTTCTGTCACATTTTTACTTTTTAATCCAAATTGAATTTTACTGAACGTGTAAATTTAAATTAAACAAGTGTTTTTTTTCCTATTAGCAGCTTTCAGAGACCTGAACCTGAACCTGAACCCAGCTGTGTGTCCATGAGGAGCGACTGGTCAAAGAGTCGTCTTATTAACTTTAAATCAGTCCAACGTTCACGGTCTCTGAGGTGAGCTGAGTGTAAATGGTGTAACACTGTAAAATGTTCCAGAGTCAGTCTGAACAGTTCTTATTCCAACTTGTGTTTAATGTGAGCTCTTATTCACATCATTTCATGTTCACATGTGAAACTGTCAGAGTGGAAAGAATGGATGTTAAAACAGGTCTCTTTCAGTGAGGAAAATATTAAGAATGATATTTATTATAGAGGAGCTGTTTCTAAAATAAATGTTCTGAACAATGTCAGCTGCTTCACAAACAGTCTCACATGAACAGAGTCACATGGATCAATAATAACTTTGATGGTAAAATGTCTGAACAGATTTTCAAAGGTTTTCACAAAGAAGAAAGTTTTTAGAAGGATCTGAAATGATTTCAGACTCAGAGAGTTTGACTTCAGGGGCACAGATTAGGGATGGGAATCCATAAGAACTGATCAATACAAAGTCATTATCGATGCTTCTTATGGATCCAGTTCTTTATTAATTCCCTCATCGATTGCTGACCCAGTTTTATACGAGTCAGCAACCATCTGAAATCCCAAAGACATGAAGTTTGGGTTTGGTGTCTTTGTGAGCTCCACACAGATAATGTGAATAAAATACTAACATGATTAAAATATCAACCAATAACTTTAACTTCTAAATAACTTCAGCTTTCAGTCTCAGATAAGGACTTTTTTAGGTCTAATATTTTTCTAACAGACGATAAAAGACTGTCACCTGAGCTTCCTGAGATGTGGTTCTGCTGCAGAGAAAGGGTCCAATCAGGCTTTCACAGCTCATTCTGTGACAGAATGATGATCATTCACCCATTCATCACTCATCACTTTATGTTAGCTGCAGCATCAGTTTCTCTGTCAACATGTGAAAAGCAGGAAAGGAGATAATATCATTTAATTTAGGCTGAGTCAGAGAAAAATGTGTTAATCATGGAGCTAGTTTAATGTAACACAGGATATTTACAGTCCCAGATGATCTGTTCTGTTCAGCATCCAGCTCTGCATCAGTGGTACCTAAATATAAAGAAGTTGGTCAGTGAAGACTCTGAAAATCATTTCTTTGGACTCGTTTCTGTTCAATAAAACCAATGAACTGATTCCAGATTGAAGCTCTTGTTGTATTCTAGAAACTACAGCTACAATCCAACCAACACGTCAGCTCGACTCCTCACAAACACACAAATCTTCTGTCTGTTCACACAGTTCTGTGTCCCTTCCTCCTCAAACTGCTTCATCTGACACCAGCTTCCTCCCACTGTTAGAGACACACTGAGCTCTTATCTTCTGGAACACAGATGCTGCTGATGTGCAGCTTCAGAGTTAATCAGCTGCTTTATGGCTGCGTTCACTGTTCACATCCACACATCCCTTCATGGACCTTTACCTTGTGTTTGTCTCTGTGTGGACAGACACAATGTGAGCTCATTCTTCATCATTCCTCCACAGAGTGGACCAGCAGAGCTCAGAGGTTCCCAGTGGTCAGTCTGCCCAGCAGCATCAGACACAGCTGGACTCCATATTTATGGTCTGTACATGTACAACAGCTACTTTTCCATCTATTGTGTTCACAGTCATCTCCAGGCTGCACTTTGCAGACCAGCGGATTGTCAGTGTGTCCAACATGGATCTGATGTTTGGCTCCATGATTTCAGTCTGATTGGCTCATTCATATAGTATTCTGTTCCAGCTGCTGGAGGACAACATGCTCACTTTTGTGAAGGAGGAGCTGAAGAAGATCCAGAAGGCTCTGAGTCCAGATTACCCAGAATGCTTAGAGAGTCAGAGGGAGGGTGAGGATGAAGAGCAGAGGTGGAGCAGAGAGGCATTAGTGAAGATCACAGTTCACTTCCTGAGGAGAATGAAGCAGGAGGAGCTGGCTGAGCGTCTGCAGAGCAGTAAGAGGATGTCTCTAAAGATTTAACCTGCTGGATAAATGACACATTTACTGATGTCTCAGCTCACAGAACAACACATGTTCAAATACTCATTCTTTACAGGGTGGAAATGTCTGTTTACTGATGTTATTTCTTGTCTTCATTCAGAACTTTATGGAGGTAAAGTTAAATCTGCTCTGAAGAAGAAGTTCCAGTGTGTGTTTGAGGGGATTCCTAAAGCAGGAAACCCAACCCTTCTGAATCAGATCTACACAGAGCTCTACATCACAGAGGGGGGGACTGGAGAGGTCAATGATGAACATGAGGTCAGACAGATTGAAGCAGCATCCAGGAAAGCAGGCAGAGCAGAAACATCCATCAGACAAGAAGACATCTTTAAACTCCCACCTGGAAGAGATGAACCAATCAGAGCAGTGATGACAAAGGGAGTGGCTGGCATTGGGAAAACAGTCTTAACACAGAAGTTCACTCTGGACTGGGCTGAAGGCAAAGCCAACCAGGACATCCACTTCATGTTTCCATTCACTTTCAGAGAGCTGAATGTGCTGAAAGAGAAAAAGTTCAGCTTGGTGGAACTTGTTCATCACTTCTTTACTGAAACCAAAGCAGCAGGAATCTGCAGCTTTGAACAGTTCCAGGTTGTGTTCATCTTTGACGGTCTGGATGAGTGTCGACTTCCTCTGGACTTCCACAGCAAGGAGCCCCTGACTGATGCTACAGAGTCCACCTCAGTGGATGTGCTGCTGACAAACCTCATCAGGGGGAACCTGCTTCCCTCTGCTCGCCTCTGGATAACCACACGGCCTGCAGCAGCCAATCACATCCCTCCTGGCTGTGTTGGCATGGTGACAGAGGTCAGAGGGTTCACTGACCCACAGTCAATCAGCAGAAAGAACAACAAACATCCTCCAAGATGAAAACAACTGAAGATCAATCTGCAGATTCTCTTCGACTCTTCCATCAGAGTTCTGTGAACAAGGCCTTACAGAGTCCAAATGGACACCTGGACCTGTTCCTCCGCTTCCTCCTGGGTCTTTCCCTGCAGACCAATCAGAGTCTCCTACGAGGCCTTCTGACACAGACAGGAAGTAGCTCACAGACAGGAAGTAGCTCACAGACAGGAAGTAGCTCACAGACCAATCAGGAAACAGTCGATTACATCAAGGAGAAGATCAGTGAGGATCTGTCTGCAGAGAGAAGCATCAATCTGTTCCACTGTCTGAATGAACTGAATGATCGTTCTCTGGTGGAGGAGATCCAACAGACCCTGAGTTCAGGACATCTCTCCACAGATGAACTGTCTCCTGCTCAGTGGTCAGCTCTGGTCTTCATCTTACTGTCATCAGGAAAACATCTGGATGTATTTGACCTGAAGAAATACTCTGCTTCAGAGGAGGCTCTTCTGAGGCTGCTGCCAGTGGTCAAAGCCTCCAACAAAGCTGTGTAAGTACAGAGATAAATATGTTTTAAATACTCTGTTTACTTGTTAAAAGGAGAGAAAATAACTGAGTTATTTCTCAGATCATTTCAGTTTGTAGATAACTGGTTTAAAGTTCTTCTGCTCAAATATTGTCTTTAGTTTACACCAAACAAGTTCCCTGTTACAGTGTCCAAATAATTCAGTTTTAGATCCATCCAAAATGATCCAAAGTCCAGGGACCAGATGCATAAATCAATTCATCCATTTTCTCTACCTGTTTAGTTCAGTTCATGGTGGCAGGAACTGGAGCCTATCCCAGCAGCCACAGGGCGAGAGGCAGGTCCACCCTGGGTGGGTCTAGAGTCCATCTCGCACACAAACACACAAACCGCTCATACAGATGTTCCTGCATTAAATAAAGAGAATCTGCACACTTCACACATTCCTCAGACCGTGCGTACAGATGTTTTCAGTGTAATTTAAGTCTGATCCGAAGTGGAGATTAAACTTCTGAAACATCCCATACTGTCCACGTACTTTCATAACTTATTTCCATAACTTCAGACACAGTCCGCTCCTTTTCCTTTCACCGGCTCATGAGCTGGTTAGAAGTGATGAGGAGCAGCGAGGGAGGAGCAAACCTCTGTCAGGAGGAGGAGGAAATGTCTGCCAGCATTAGCCGGTGTCCCCTTAAAACAGCGTGGATCTGTCAGAATGATGGAGGTTTATCAGGTCATCTCTGAGATAAATGGGCCACAAAGAAAACATACATACCAGCAATCATCTGCTGGTTAATGCACAGCCTGTAAGGAAACATATTCAGCAGATTCAGAGACTTTATTCATCCAGTTAAAGGGATATTTCTGTGTTTTCCAAGTGGGGCTGTGTGAAGGACTCATGAGCAGTCAGCATCTTCCTCGGTGTAGAACAATGTGTGTGTGAGAGCCATGTAATGTCCATGTGTGCATGCTGAAAGAGACGGTGCTGCTCTGACCCCCCTCCTCCTTTCAGGGTGGAGCCTGCTGGAGAACGATGGCTGACACCAGGTCTGAGGAAGTGTAAGTGTGTTCTTCATCTGATTCATGACATCCAGCCATCTTCACACTGTCACATCACTCACTGATCAAAGTGAACAGATGATAGATCAATAACTGCAGCTGGATTGTGTTTGTTCTCTCCATCAGATTCCTGTCGACTCACCATCGACACAAACACAGTGAACAGTGAACTGAAACTGTCTGACAACAACAGGAAGGTGACACGTGTGAAGAAGGTTCAGTCATATCCTGATCATCCAGATAGATTTAATGTCTGTCCTCAGCTGCTGTGTAGAAATGTTCTGACTGGTCGCTGTTACTGGGAGGTCGAGTGGAGAGGATGGGTTTATATATCAGTGAGTTACAGAAGAATCAGCAGGAGAGGAGACAGAGACTGTTTGTTTGGATTCAACGATCAGTCCTGGAGTCTGAGATGCTCTGATAGTTCAGATAGTTTAGGTTACTTAAGTTACTCTGTCTGGCACAATAACAGAAAAACACTCATCTCCTCCTCCTCCTCCTCCTCCTCCTCCTCCTCCTCCTCCTCCTCCTCCTCCTCCTCCTCCTCCTCCTCCTCCTCCTCCTCCGTCTCTAACAGAGCAGCAGTGTATGTGGACCGTCCTGCTGGCACTCTGTCCTTCTACAGAGTCTCCTCTGACACACTGATCCACCTCCACACCTTCAACACCACATTCACTGAAGAACCTCTGCTTCCTGGGTTTGGAGTCTGGTCACCTGGTTCCTCGGTGTCTCTGTGTTGAGCATAAAGAGTTTCCTCCTGTCAGAGAATCACTGTTGAACAGATAGTTCAGTCTGTACATGTCTGTCTCTTTCACTCAGAAACACCTTTTCAGATTCATGGATTCAGTCAGTTTTTGGTTGAAACTCTTCTGAATGATTCCTTGGAAACTTCTTCGTCTTCCAGTCCTTTAAAGATGGAAGCTGCCATTCTTCCAGGATGTTGTTTTTCTGTGTTTCCAGTCAAAGCTTCACACTGAATATCAGTATGTTGTGTTTCTCTGCAGCTCACTGCAGCTGAGACCATTCAGTTGCTGTCAGCTGCAGTTAGTTTGCTGCACATGTGACAAACTGTGACATCAGAGAGGAATCACTGAGCTGCAATCAGCCCAGATGAATTTCCAACCTGCTGACAGATCTTCTCTGATTCTGCTCCAATGAGCAGAAGGTTGGTGAGCAGCCAGGGTTCATCCTGATGATGTGCAGTTATAGACTGAATTATTGAGTTCTGATCGCAGACTTTTGATATTTTACATCATTTTACATCATTATTTTTAACATTCAGTCTCACAATGTTTGACTTTGTGTTTGAAATGTTGAATTTTTAAAATCTTCAACAAATGTTTTCAAAAATAATTTTGATATTTTCTCTTTTACATTAAATTTGTTTTTAGTATCTGAACATTTAGACTTTTTAATGATTTTAGACTTTTTGATAAAACGTTTAATTATTTAGCTAAAAACTTTACTTCATCGATGAAAATGTATCATTTTTACAAATAGCAGCTTTTTAGTTTGAAAGATACGAAAAAAGCCAGAACAATTTTTATTTTATAAAGATTTTATTTCCACATTTTTCTGTTCTGCATTCTTCATATGCGTGTTCCTTTAAAATGTATGTAGGATGATGTAAGCATGACATTAATATGCATCTCTATTAATGTCCTCACTGCTTTAACACCTGTCATTTGTTCCAGTTACTGGAAACTTAACTGCTCTATGCTACAAAATAGTGAAACTAAAAAAGGATCAGGGATATGACCTCATTTTACTGGTCCAAAGCAAACAATGAAAACTCTTTTGGGACTAATTGGGAACTCCTTAAATATGAGTTGGGAACATTTTTAGGAAAGTGTGGAGCTCAAGCTGTCAAAGCGAGAAAAGCAGAAGAGTTGAAGCCTGTGTGGAGCAGAACTAACTTATCCAGCAAAAACCCGACTCCTCAACAGAGGAAGAAACAGAAGAACTCCTTCTCCTGCAAATCAAACTCCATGACTTATATTTCCAGAAAGCAAAGGGTGCCTTTATCAGGTCTCGCTCCAAATGGTGAGAAGAAGGAGAACAAAACACTCATTACTTCTTTAATCTTTAATGCCGCCAACAATAATATTAGTAGGTTCAGTATTAACGGAGCTGTTACTGAAGATCATCGTAAAATAGCAGATTTTTGTTCTCATTGTTCTAAAGACCTGTACAGTTCCAAATGTTGTCAATCTGCAGCTGATAGTTTTTAAATTCCCTGTCGGTTAAGACAACAGGTGAAGCAGATAAAGTATCCTGTGACAGGCCTTTATCTGCTGTAGAAGTGCAGCAAGCCATCAATCAGCTCAGAAACAATAAATCTCCAGGGTCTGATGGACTAACAGCTGAATTTTAGAAATCTTTCATTGCTGAACTGACTCCCTTTTTACAGAAAGTCTTTATAGAATATAGAAATAACCAATGCCCCCCCCCCCCCCCCCCAACACATTTACTCTCACTCTTAATTCCCAAAGCGAAAAAGGAAAATCTACTTTTAGACAATAGGCGAGCGATCTGCTACTAAAGAACGATTCCAACATATTAGCTCACTTATTAGCAACAAGATTCAGATCAGAGCTGGACTCTGTTACCATGGAAACACAGTCAGGCTTTATGAAGAAGAGGCATGTTGCAGATAATGTGAGGCTCGTCCGAGACATGTTGGATTATCCAGAAATGGTGGAGGATGATGGGTTCATTGTGTTTCTGGATTCCTACAAAGCCTTTGATACAGTCCAACATCCGTTCATTTTACAATCCCTTAAGAAATTTGGCTTTGGCAACTATTTTTTCTCAGCTGTTAGAAGTCTACATCACAGAAGTAACAGCTCAGTTAAACTAATGGGTGGAATGTCTCCTGGATTTAAGGTCTCCAGAGGCATTAGACATCGGTGCCCTGCTTCACCTGTTCTTACTTGCAGCTCAGCTCAGAACATCAGAGGGATGTTCAGTTTGGGCTCTTTGACTTCAACAAAAATAAAGAAAAATTCAACAAAACATTTATTATTAACCTCATCATACTGATGGCGAAATTTCACATTCATAAATGTAAATTTACTCAGAGAAAACCTTCTTTTGTTGCCTTTCACGGTGAGCTCAGGCAGTTTATTTTCTCCATTAAATTTTCTAACAACCGTAAAGATAATATCTGAAAACAATTTATTTTACATTCTTGGTGGGATGACTCGGGAGTCTGCTGTATCTGTACAATGTTTTGTGTGCTGTGCTTTTTGCACATTTACGTAGAATAATATAAGTAATAATAATAATAAAGTTTCTTTAAAATAATCCCAAGCGGCGCAGGAGAGTGACGTCAGTGACCGCTCTTCTTCTGCGTTTGTCGAGCCAACGTAGGGCGCTATGATTCATTTCAAAGAGCTGAGAACACCCGCACAGAGAACTAAACAATCGTACTGTAGCCCAAACTATTTCCCACCAAAATCCGTCTCATTCTTTTCTTTATCTTTTAACAATGTTTTAATGCGCGCGTGTCCTGACGCGATTCCACGAATCCTGTGAAGAAGCGGTGTCCAATAACACGCTGGAAGAGGTTTCCAGCCAAGAATGCGCTGAATGAATGCGGCTGTTCTCATCGTGGTGACGGGCTGACAAATCTACATGGTTGGAACTTTTAATGTTGGAGGGTTGAGATTCCCATCATGCTGTGTGAATGTCACAAGTTACAATATTTCTGTAGAAGTCACAGAGAGTTAAAAACATGTAAAAATCCGCTCTGCCACATACTGTGGGCTGGTTCAAACTGTCACAACTTGGAGGGTATAGTTCAGAAAGCTGAGAATTATCTCCAGATTTCAGCCACATCTCATTTAAAAATATAAAATCGGGCTGAATATAAATGATAAAACCATCTAAAATCAAAGTGCTGTTGGAAAGAGCTTTTTTACATTAAAAAGAGTGAATTTAACCGAGAAAATAAAGAAGCCGAAGAACCTTTAATCAGTTCATATCAGTCAGTTATCTCTCTGCTGACTCTCTCATTATCAGACTGATGAACATTAGAGCCAGAATCCTGCAGTAAGAGGAGTAATGTTGGTGAGAACATCAGTATTACTGTATGTGAGGAGTTGTAGTTACTGACCGTGACCACTAGAGGGCAGTGATGATCGTAGTTTCTCTGTTACAGTCCACATGATGACAATGACGTCAGCAAGCAGCAGGGGAGTCACAATGCAACAGTTAAAGTAGTTTATACAGAACATTATGTTAGAATAACCAACAAGAATAAATAATGACAGAACAGCTGAAAATATATATTAAAAATATAGAACTTTATCTACAGAGTGTCCCAAGATTTAAAAGTTGTATAAATATGGCAGTGCAATAAAACTACTTATTAACAGTGGCGTCATTAGGCTGAAGCCCCCCTAAAATATTATTTTTTAAATAAAATTAATTATAATCATATTTTTTGAATAAAAAAATGCCGACATATTCAATATAAAATGGCCAGAATATGAGTTTGAATAAATAATAATATAACTTGTCATTATTCCCTTGAATATGATGATAAATCTGTCAGTTTCCCCTCACTTCATAGCGTAAGGTAGAGAGAGCCCCTTCAGGGCCTCGTTATCCAGCCCATTCCACCTGTTCATATGGAGAACTCCCACATCACTGAACATCCTGTCCACGTTTCCCTGTGACTTTGCTTGCAGTCGGTACCTGCAGCGCTGTACCTTTGAAGCACTCAGAGCCCAACAGAACAGCATCAGGAGAAGAACGGATGGATGAAGAATGGATAGAAGCACGTTCTTCCAAAAAGTCCTTCTTCATCACTGCTGGTAGTAACAGTTAGTTAGCTCCATCCCCAGCTAACAGCAGAAAGTCTCATGGAGTCAGTAAACCAAATGCTCTGTGTTTGACAAATAAAAACCTGGCTTGCATCCTGTAGACAATCTGTGCACGTCTTTGGTGTTTTTTGCTCAGTAGTTATATCTCAGCTCTGAAAGAGACTTCAGACCTGGCAGAAGCTTTGATCTGTGAACAAGCAGTGTGTGACACTGTGATTTAGTCACGTCAGGCATCATGGAGTGGAGCCAAGGCCGTAACTACCATTGAGGCCTCAGAGGTCGTGTCCTCGGTATTCTTTATTCTTTATCCTTTTTAGGAGTTGTGACTCATGACCTCAGTATTTATTCTGCTTACGGCCCTGAGTGGAGCCACATAGTTTTTTGACCTCACTCTTTTTATTTGTATTTCTCATTTTTGTGGATGGTCATGCTGGACTGTTGCATCTTGCTTTATTTTATAAGTAAATGAAGGAAACTAACGAGAGGATCCTGTGGAGTTTTTCCTTTGAGTGTGAGGTGGATAACGAGGCTGAGAGCGTCCAGCTCATGGCTTCATTATTTAGGAACCTACACCAGAGATAACACAGCAATAAAGGCGACCTATGACCTCTGTTCAGTTTCTCTGACTGTGGGATTTAGCCACACCCATTCCTGAAGTCTCCATGATGGGCTCAGTTTTATGGAGTCACTGTGAGCTGCTCAGATAGATGAATTATTGACTCCTCAGGCTATCAAAGGTGGCTGCTGTGGGATGTGTTCTCTGCTGGTTATGGCCTGTAAAGTCTATCTGCCTGCAGAGGCCAGCAGCTGTGCTTCTGAATGTTTGTCTTTGTTGGTTTTATCCACCCTTTAAGAACATATTAAAAACCAAATCCAAGTGAAACACTTTTTCTGGATAAATCACTTGTTTCTGTGTTATTTCAACATGAATCTCCTCTGGGAGGGGAGGCGGGTGTCCTGATCGACTCCTGCCCTCCTGAACATTTACTGTCTGAGCTTCGGCCCTCAGAGGGCCCAGATTTTCATTATTTCTGCTCTTTATCCACCGTCTGAACCACCAAACATCTGAAAACCAAACAGAAAATTACAGGAAAGTGTTGTTTCCTTTAGCTTTTGTGAATCATTCCTAAACACCTTCCCCACATGACTGATCACATGATCAATCAGCTGTTTGAGGCAATAAACATGAGCAGCACTGATATAAAAGAAGAGTCCCAGCAGTTTAAAGGATTCTTGCAGATCTCTCTCCATGTTTCTCTGCTTTTTCTTGTGTTTTCTTCCTTCAGGTTTAGTTTCCAGTGAGCCACCGATACTCTGTTTATTTGGACAGCAGCCTTTAGCGCCCCCTGCTGACCGCAGCACGCACTACTTTATTCAGCCCAAACCAGCTGATGGAAACACAATTAGATCACAGGGGGTCAAGGAAGAGCTGAACCGCATCAGCAGCTTCAGGCTTTCTCAGCTCATCCTGCAGGCATCACTGTGGAGACACTTCTGAGTCTTTGAAGGGAACATTTCAGAATAAAAGAGCAGGAAAGTCTTTCTCTACAGTCAGCAGCATAAGAGCATAAATTCTGTCCACACCACACTACATTTGGGCTGTTTGAGGCAACAGCATGAAATATTCAGAAAGACAGAAGTGAAACACTCAAAGCTTGTTGTGGCTGAAGTGTTGATGATGAAGCTCTGAGGCTCACTGTGCTGCTGTTTAATGTTTAAATCCTGCTTCTGCTGGGAGAAACAGAGAAATACACCTTTAGTTTGAAGCTTTGACGCAGGACAAAAGCAGCAGTCAAACACACCTAAAACTCTGGGGAAATGTTCCACCCAGTTTGCTAAAAACACCTTTGTCTTAGACTTAAAATCCATCTTTTTTTATTCTACTGAGATTAAAACTGGTCATCAGCAGGAAAATCAGAGCAAAATATCGACTGAGATTAAAGCCTGACTCAAAGCCAACCCTGGATCCAGTTCAGCCCATCCTCTGCTCCCTGACTGCCAGGATGAGTGGTCTGTTCACCCAGAGTTCATTTCACTGTTGATCCTGAGCTGGTGAACATCAGTCACACCTGAACACACCTGTTCTGATGCAGAGACAGCCCTACAGGAAGCAGAGACATGTTCATGAGGGGAAGTTAGAGGCTGAATCTCAGAGAGAACTGCAGAACAAAGTTCAGAGTTTGATGTTCAGGAGCTTGGAGGCGTGTTTTAACATGAACTCCACTGGTCAGACAGCTTCTATCTGTCCCGCCTCCATCACAGGTGGACTCTGCTCTGACTGGTTCCAGGAAGCAGCTCACCTGTGTCTCAGTCTGTCGAGTGGAGAGTCTTCTTCTTCTGCAGCTCTGAACAATCTGTGAGTTTCCTGTTTGTTTCTGCTCTGTAATGTTGGAGAACATGTTCGCTTCTTATTTCAGAACAAACTTTGATCACTTTGTGTTTGAAGACAAATCTACATGATGATCAGGTTATTGATTAACTGGAATCAATCAGCATGATGATCAGCTGATGTTTCTGTTTGTTTCTTTCTCAAAGAAACTGCTTCGTGTTTTATTGCTTCTAACTAATCAGCCCTGAGTGATGTCGTTGAAGTGCTGAAGAGACACTCACCTGTATCTTTCCAACTTTAAAGTCAGAAAGAGCAGCTTCCTGTCTGACCTTTCCAAATAAAATGAGCTTAAATGACCTTCCGTTCTGAAGCTGTGATGCAGGGTATGTATGAGGAAGTTCAGTGTTCATTGTGGTTCAGTCTTTTCACTTCCTGCATTGTGCTGCAGGATCCAGTTGGACCAATCAGAACCTGCAGTGTGGGATTCTGTTGCTCTTTCAGTCAGACTGAAATCATTCTTTAACATCATCCTTCAGTTTCTGTTGTTGATATTTATTCATTACATTCAGAGTACAGATGCTGCGGTTTTTCAGCTGTCAGCAGGAAAAGAAACTCTGAAGTGTCTAAAAGTCAGTTTATAGGAGATGTTAAAGATCAGGGGCTGTGTTCATAAAAACTCTGTAAAGAGCTGCTCCTGATGATGAAAATCTAACCAGATTCTTAGACTGGTTGAGAATGAAAGAGTAGATCCTACTAAAGATAAAAGTTATTCAGCAACATGTTAACCCTTAAAAGGAAGGAGGATTTGAGTTGATGTGCAGATGAATGATCTGTGTTTCCTCTGCAGATGAAGGTAGAAAGTGTGTGTGAGCTGATGTGAATCCAGCAGCATGGATCAGTGTGAGGACACTAAAACCACTCTGTGTGGGGAACATGAGAGCCAGAGCAAAGCTCAGAGGTGAGACCACCATCTCTAACTGTCCATGACTCTTCTCCATGTCAGAGCTCAGCGCTCACATCACCAAACCACCTTTATTCACAGGAACCAAGCTGGATCTGCAGCTGAATCTGGACCTGAACCCAGCTGTGTGTCCTTTAAGAGCGACAGGTCCAAGGATGGGTTCATTGATTTCCAACATGATGTTCCATCAGACAAACAGTGAGTATCTGTCAGTATTCAGTGGAGGCTGCATCATGGTTCAGATGAATTATTTCAGACTTGGATCAGTTCTTCATGTCTCTGATGAGATTAATCAGCTGCATCATGTGTGTAATGTGATGTTTGCTTTAGTCTTTCTGCTCTTTATTAAAACAAAGTGAAGTTTTCTGTTGATTTATTCAAAATCAATAATTTTCTGTCACATTTTTACTTTTTAATCCAAACTGAATTTTACTGAACATGTAAATTTAAATTAAACAAGTGTTTTTTTTTCCTATTAGCAGCTTTCAGAGACCTGAACCTGAACCTGAACCTGAACCTGAACCTGAACCTGAACCCAGCTGTGTGTCCATGAGGAGCGACAGGTCAAACCGTCGTCTTATTGACTTTAAATCAGTCCAACGTTCACGGTCTCAGAGGTGAGCTGAGTGTAAATGGTGTAACACTGTAAAATGTTCCAGAGTCAGTCTGAACAGTTCTTATTCCAACTTGTGTTTAATGTGAGCTCTTATTCACATCATTTCATGTTCACATGTGAAACTGTCAGAGTGGAAAGAATGGATGTTAAAACAGGTCTCTTTCAGTGAGGAAAATATTAAGAATGATATTTATTATAGAGGAGCTGTTTCTAAAAGAAATGTTCTGAACAATGTCAGCTGCTTTACAAACAGTCTCACATGAACAGAGTCACATGGATCAATAATATGAAGCTGAACCTCAGTATATAGGAACTAACTAACCCTCAAACTGCTTCATCTGACACCAGCTTCCTCCCACTGTTAGAGACACACTGAGCTCTTATCTTCTGGAACACAGATGCTGCTGATGTGCAGCTTCAGAGTTAATCAGCTGCTTTATGGCTGCGTTCACTGTTCACATCCACACATCCCTTCATGGACCTTTACCTTGTGTTTGTCTCTGTGTGGACAGACACAATGTGAGCTCATTCTTCATCATTCCTCCACAGAGTGGACCAGCAGAGCTCAGAGGTTCCCAGTGGTCAGTCTGCCCAGCAGCATCAGACACAGCTGGACTCCATATTTATGGTCTGTACATGTACAACAGCTACTTTTCCATCTATTGTGTTCACAGTCATCTCCAGGCTGCACTTTGTAGACCAGCGGATTGTCAGTGTGTCCAACATGGATCTGATGTTTGGCTCCATGATTTCAGCCTGATTGGCTCATTCATATAGTATTCTGTTCCAGCTGCTGGAGGACAACATGCTCACTTTTGTGAAGGAGGAGCTGAAGAAGATCCAGAAGGGTCTGAGCCCAGATTACCCAGAATGCTTAGAGAGTCAGAGGGAGGGTGAGGATGAAGAGCAGAGGAGCAGCAGAGAGGCATTAGTGAAGATCACAGTTCACTTCCTGAGGAGAATGAAGCAGGAGGAGCTGGCTGAGCGTCTGCAGAGCAGTAAGAGGATTTCTCTAAAGATTTAACCTGCTGGATAAATGACACATTTACTGATGTCTCAGCTCACAGAACAACACATGTTCAAATACTCATTCTTTACAGGGTGGAAATGTCCGTTTACTGATGTTATTTCTTGTCTTCATTCAGAACTATGTGGACGTAAAGTTAAATCTGCTCTGAAGAAGAAGTTCCAGTGTGTGTTTGAGGGGATTCCTAAAGCAGGAAACCCAACCCTTCTGAATCAGATCTACACAGAGCTCTACATCACAGAGGGGGGGACTGGAGAGGTCAATGATGAACATGAGGTCAGACAGATTGAAGCAGCATCCAGGAAAGCAGGCAGAGCAGAAACATCCATCAGACAAGAAGACATCTTTAAACTCCCACCTGGAAGAGATGAACCAATCAGAGCAGTGATGACAAAGGGAGTGGCTGGCATTGGGAAAACAGTCTTAACACAGAAGTTCACTCTGGACTGGGCTGAAGGCAAAGCCAACCAGGACATCCACTTCATGTTCCCATTCACTTTCAGAGAGCTGAATGTGCTGAAAGAGAAAAAGTTCAGCTTGGTGGAACTTGTTCATCACTTCTTTACTGAAATCAAAGCAGCAGGAATCTGCAGCTTTGAACAGTTCCAGGTTGTGTTCATCTTTGACGGTCTGGATGAGTGTCGACTTCCTCTGGACTTCCACAGCAAGGAGCCCCTGACTGATGCTACAGAGTCCACCTCAGTGGATGTGCTGCTGACAAACCTCATCAGGGGGAACCTGCTTCCCTCGGCTCGCCTCTGGATAACCACACGGCCTGCAGCAGCCAGTCAGATCCCTCCTGGCTGTGTTGGCATGGTGACAGAGGTCAGAGGGTTCACTGACCCACAGAAGGAGGAGTACTTCAGGAAGAGATTCAGAGATTCAGAGCAGGCCAGCAGCATCATCTCCCACATCCAGACATCACGAAGCCTCCACATCATGTGCCACATCCCAGTCTTCTGCTGGATCACTGCTACAGTTCTGGAGGATGTGTTGGAAACCAGAGAGGGAGGAGAGCTGCCCAAGACCCTGACTGAGATGTACATCCACTTCCTGGTGGTCCAGGCCAAAGTGAAGAAGGTCAAGTATGATGGAGGAGCTGAGACAGATCCACACTGGAGTCCAGAGAGCAGGAAGATGATTGAGTCTCTGGGAAAACTGGCTTTTGAGCAGCTGCAGAAAGGAAACCTGATCTTCTATGAATCAGACCTGACAGAGTGTGGCATCGATATCTCAGCAGCCTCAGTGTACTCAGGAGTGTTCACACAGATCTTTAAAGAGGAGAGAGGGCTGTACCAGGAGAAGGTGTTCTGCTTCATCCATCTGAGTGTTCAGGAGTTTCTGGCTGCTCTTCATGTCCATCTGACCTTCATCAAGTCTGGAGTTAATCTGATGGAAGAACAACCATCATCATCATCATCATCATTATCCCAGATACCTAAAGATTCAAAAAAGAGTCTTGAGAGAAGTTACAGTCAAACAGAAATAAGTGCACAAGCTCCTATCGCAAAGGCACAAATATCTTTTCCTTTAAAGTCTTTGAGAAAAATGTTCGGTTTTCGCTCTGGTGTCAATCAGCAGAATGAACAACAAACATCCTCCCAGACATCTGAAACAACAGAAGATCAATCTGCAGATTCTCTTCGACTCTTCCATCAGAGTTCTGTGAACAAGGCCTTACAGAGTCCAAATGGACACCTGGACCTGTTCCTCCGCTTCCTCCTGGGTCTTTCCCTGCAGACCAATCAGAGTCTCCTACGAGGCCTGCTGACACAGACAGGAAGTAGCTCACAGACAGGAAGTAGCTCACAGACCAATCAGGAAACAGTTGATTACATCAAGAAGAAGATCAGTGAGAATCTGTCTGCAGAGAGAAGCATCAATCTGTTCCACTGTCTGAATGAACTGAATGATCGTTCTCTGGTGGAGGAGATCCAACAGGCCCTGAGTTCAGGACGTCTCTCCACAGATGAACTGTCTCCTGCTCAGTGGTCAGCTCTGGGCTTCATCTTACTGTCATCAGGAAAACATCTGGATGTGTTTGACCTGAAGAAATACTCTGCTTCAGAGGAGGCTCTTCTGAGGCTGCTGCCAGTGGTCAAAGCCTCCAACAAAGCTGTGTAAGTACAGAGATAAATATGTTTTAAATACTCTGTTTGCTTGTTAAAAGGAGAGAAAATAACAGTTATTTCTCAGATAATTTCAGTTTGTAGATAACACAGATTCACAGCAAACAGTTACATCAGATCAGTTCACATAAAGAGGAAAGAAACACACTGCAAGAATGTGGCAACACTTTATAATATAGAATTAAGATAAATGTCATTATTTATTAATTCAGCCATCTTTAATGTGAATAATTAATAATTACATAACTTAACTCTTTTCCGGTTATTCCTCCTCAGACTGAGTGGCTGTAAGCTCTCAGAGAGAAGCTGTGCAGCTCTGTCCTCAGCTCTCAGCTCCCAGTCCTCCAGTCTGACAGAACTGGACCTGAGTAACAACAACCTGCAGGATTCAGGGGTGAAGCAGCTGTCTGTTGGACTGCAGAGTCCAAACTGTAACCTGGAAGCTCTCAGGTCAGGATTCATTCAGCTGTTCAACTGCTGATCATTTTAATTCTGCTTTACAGTGATGGATGAACAGCTGACCTGTTCAGGATGGTTTTATTATTTATATTTTTATTAAACCTTTATTTAAACAGATAAAAGAACAATTGAGATCAAGACCTCTTTAACAAGGGTGACCTGGCCAAGAAAGGCAGCAGCACACGTCATGGTGGACAAGACAGATGGACAACAATTACATCCACAAACATTAAAGATATAAACCTGTTTTTAATCCAATGCCTCAAACACATCATTAAAGCTTTTAGGGCAGCAGTAGCAGTGCTGTGCTGCTTCCTAAAACCTGGCCGAAAGGGCTTTAGATTGTTGTTTGATTCTAAAAACTCCTTCAGTTGGTCACAGGCCAGTTTTTCAAATACTTTCACCAGAGAGCATCATTTTGAGATCTGCCTGTAATTATTCACCGTTGAGCTTTCGCCTCCTTTTAGCAGCGGAAGGACAAATGTGGAGTTCCAAACTTTGGGAAGTTTGTTTGTGCTGAGGCTGAGATTAAAGATACAAGCTAAAGGCTCAGCAATTAAGTCAGCAGCCAGCTTCAGGAAAAATGGGTCCAAACTATCAGGACCAGCTGATCCTTTGGAGTCCAACTTTTTTAGCGCACTACAGACCTCAGAAACAGACTCAGGTTCAAAATGAAAAGAACAGTCAACAGGGGACAGTTTACAGCAGCAGGCTCATTATTTAAAGAGAGTTTTTAAAGTTACTGTTAAAGGAGTCAAACAAGTGCCCTGCTGTGATGAAAAGTTCATTAAAATAGTTTAACAGCACATTTATCAGCCAAGTTCACAGAATCTGTGACCAAAGTTCACCAGAAGCACCAGAAGCAGATCTCACCACATTCCAACATTTCTTGGGATCATTTAGATTTTTGGTGGTTTCAGATGAATAAAATTCAGATTTATTCTTCTTAATTAAGGAAGAACGCTTGTTGCAGAGGACGAAAATGATCCAATCAGCCTCTAATTTGGGTTTTCGTGCCTTGGTCCAGGCAGGATCTCTTTCTTTAAGGAGGTTTCCAGTTTCAGTGGAAAATCAGGGATTATTTCACTCTTTTATCCTAAATGTATGCAAGGGAGCATGTTTATTGATAAGCTTCAAGAGTTCATCATGAAGGAATTTCCAGGCCAACTCAACATCATCAAGGAGGGAGATTTGTTTCCACTCAAAATTAGTTATTTCTCAGATAATTTCAGTTTGTAGATAACACAGATTCACAGCAAACAGTTACATCAGATCAGTTCACATAAAGAGGAAAGAAACATGCTGCAAGAATGTGGCAACACTTTATAATGTAGAATTAGGATAAATGTCATCATTATTTATTAATCCAACCATCTTTAATGTGAATAATTAATAATTACATAACTTAACTCTTTTCCTGTTATTCCTCCTCAGACTGAGTGGCTGTAACCTCTCAGAGAGAAGCTGTGCAGCTCTGTCCTCAGCTCTCAGCTCCCAGTCCTCCAGTCTGACAGAACTGAACCTGAGTAACAACAACCTGCAGGATTCAGGGGTGAAGCAGCTGTCTGTTGGACTGCAGAGTCCAAACTGTAACCTGGAAGCTCTCAGGTCAGGATTCATTCAGCTGTTCAACTGCTGATCATTTTAATTCTGCTTTACAGTCATGGATGAACAGCTGACCTGTTCAGGATGGTTTTATTATTTATATTTTTATTAAACCTTTATTTAACCAGATAAAAGAACAATTGAGATCAAGACCTCTTTAACAAGGGTGACCTGGCCAAGAAAGGCAGCAGCACACGTCATGGTGGACAAGACAGATGGACAACAATTACATCCACAAACATTAAAGATATAAACCTGTTTTTAATCCAATGCCTCAAACACATCATTAAAGCTTTTAGGGCAGCAGTAGCAGTGCTGTGCTGCTTCCTAAAACCTGGCCGAAAGGGCTTTAGATTGTTGTTTGATTCTAAAAACTCCTTCAGTTGGTCACAGGCCAGTTTTTCAAATACTTTCACCAGAGAGCATCATTTTGAGATCTGCCTGTAATTATTCACCGTTGAGCTTTCGCCTCCTTTTAGCAGCGGAAGGACAAATGTGGAGTTCCAAACTTTGGGAAGTTTGTTTGTGCTGAGGCTTAGATTAAAGATACAAGCTAAAGGCTCAGCAATTAAGTCAGCAGCCAGCTTCAGGAAAAATGGGTCCAAACTATCAGGACCAGCTGATCCTTTGGAGTCCAACTTTTTTAGCGCACTACAGACCTCAGAAACAGACTCAGGTTCAAAATGAAAAGAACAGTCAACAGGGGACAGTTTACAGCAGCAGGCTCATTATTTAAAGAGAGTTTTTAAAGTTACTGTTAAAGGAGTCAAACAAGTGCCCTGCTGTGATGAAACGTTCATTAAAATAGTTTAACAGCACATTTATCAGCCAAGTTCACAGAATCTGTGACCAAAGTTCACCAGAAGCACCAGAAGCAGATCTCACCACATTCCAACATTTCTTGGGATCATTTAGATTTTTGGTGGTTTCAGATGAATAAAATTCAGATTTATTCTCCTTAATTAAGGAGGAACACTTGTTGCAGAGGACGAAAATGATCCAATCAGCCTCTAATTTGGGTTTTCGTGCCTTGGTCCAGGCAGGATCTCTTTCTTTAAGGAGGTTTCCAGTTTCAGTGGAAAATCAGGGATTATTTCACTCTTTTATCCTAAATGTATGCAAGGGAGCATGTTTATTGATAAGCTTCAAGAGTTCATCATGAAGGAATTTCCAGGCCAACTCAACATCATCAAGGAGGGAGATTTGTTTCCACTCAAAATTAGTTATTTCTCAGATAATTTCAGTTTGTAGATAACACAGATTCACAGCAAACAGTTACATCAGATCAGTTCACATAAAGAGGAAAGAAACATGCTGCAAGAATGTGGCAACACTTTATAATGTAGAATTAGGATAAATGTCATCATTATTTATTAATCCAACCATCTTTAATGTGAATAATTAATAATTACATAACTTAACTCTTTTCCTGTTATTCCTCCTCAGACTGAGTGGCTGTAACCTCTCAGAGAGAAGCTGTGCAGCTCTGTCCTCAGCTCTCAGCTCCCAGTCCTCCAGTCTGACAGAACTGAACCTGAGTAACAACAACCTGCAGGATTCAGGGGTGAAGCAGCTGTCTGATGGACTGCAGAGTCCAAACTGTAACCTGGAAGCTCTCAGGTCAGGATTCATTCAGCTGTTTAACTACTGATCATTTTAATTCTGCTTTACAGTCATGGATGAACAGCTGACCTGTTCAGGATAGTTTTATTATTTATTTATTCATTAAACCTTTATTTAACCAGATAAAAGAACCATTGAGATCAAGACCTGTTTAACAAGGGTGACCTGGCCAAGAAAGGCAGCAGCACACGTCATGGTGGACAAGACGGATGGACAACAATTACATCCACAAACATTAAAGATATAAACCTGTTTTTTAATCCAATGCCTCAAACACATCATTAAAGCTTTTAGGGCAGCAGTAGCAGTGCTGTGCTGCTTCCTAAAATCTGACTGAAAGGGCTTTAGATTGTTGTTTGATTCTAAAAACTCCTTCAGTTGGTCACAGACCAGTTTTTCAAATACTTTCACCAGAGAGCATCATTTTGAGATCGGCCTGTAATTATTCACCGTTGAGCTTTCGCCTCCTTTTAGCAGCAGAAGAACAAATGTGGAGTTCCAAACTTTGGGAAGTTTGTTTGTGCTGAGGCTTAGATTAAAGATACAAGCTAAAGGCTCAGCAATTAAGTCAGCAGCCAGCTTCAGGAAAAATGGGTCCAAACTATCAGGACCAGCTGATCCTTTGGAGTCCAACTTTTTTAGCTCAGAATGGACCTCAGAAACAGACTCAGGTTCAAAATGAAAAGAACAGTCAACAGGGGACAGTTTACAGCAGCAGGCTCATTATTTAAAGAGAGTTTTTAAAGTTACTGTTAAAGGAGTCAAACAAGTGCCCTGCTGTGATGAAACATTCAGTAAAATAGTTTAACAGCACATTTATCAGCCAAGTTCACAGAATTTGTGACCAAAGTTCACCAGAAGCACCAGAAGCAGATCTCACCACATTCCAACATTTCTTGGGATCATTTAGATTTTTGGTGGTTTCAGATGAATAAAATTCAGATTTATTCTTCTTAATTAAGGAGGAACACTTGTTGCAGAGGACGAAAATGATCCAATCAGCCTCTAAATTTGGGTTTTCGTGCCTTGGTCCAGGCAGGATCTCTTTCTTTAAGGAGGTTCCCAGTTTCAGTGGAAAATCAGGGATTATTTCACCCTTTTATCCTAAATTTATGCAAGGGAGCATGTTTATTGATAAGCTTCAAGAGTTCATCATGAAAGAATTTCCAGGCCAGCTCAACATCATCAAGGAGGGAGATTCTTTTCGACTCAAAATTAGACAGATGGTGCTAGAAAGCCTGCTCATGAGAATGTTTCAAATCTCTTTTGAGGAGAATTTGTGGTTTAGTTTTGGGGAGTTTGGCACTTCTGACCACTGCAATGGCACAATGGTCACTCAGATCGTTCCAGAAACACCAGCATCAGGATACTTGTGGGGGGGCATTTGTTATTATTAGATCAAGGAGCGATGATCTAGAAGGACATTTAATGTCAGGCCGAGTTGGGCTGTCTGTTAACTGGCTGAGATTCAGTGAGTCACAGATGGATTTCAGGCTGTCTGAGGCTGATGACGACCAATCAAGGTTCAGATCCCCACTAAGACGAGCTCACCAGAGTTTAACCCTGCAGCAAAGTTATTTAAAGAGCTTCGAGCCTCACTGCAGGCTGAGGGAGTCCTATAACAGCCCATGACTGGAAGGGACTGTCTCTGTGGAAATTCAGCTTTCAATGCCAGAGATTCAACCTGTTTGCTAATAGATACAGAGGAGAGGAGAGTCGCATGAGGCTTGTTTTTTAGAGAAATGGCTACACCTCCACCTTTCCTGGGCCGATCACAGCGGAAAACATTGTAACTGTTGATGGAAACATCCTGATCTGAGACTGATTTACTCAACCAAGTTTCAGACAACAGGAGAATATCAGGTTCAGTGGTCTGTACCCAGATTTGAACTGTATCAGTTTCAGGAAGCAGGCTCCGGACATTTAGCTGTAAGATACCAAGGCCTGATCTGGCTCTGAGATCATCAGGGGTACTAATATTCTTCAGGGAGGGGCCTGGGTTAGACTGAACTCTGGCAGATAGTAAAAGAAGAAGAAAGATAAAATATTTTAGTTTTTGGTGTCTGCTGTTTACTTGTTAAAAGGAGAGAAAATAACTGAGTTATTTCTCAGATAATTTCAGTTTGTAGATAACACAGATTCACAGCAAACAGTTACATCAGATCAGTTCACATAAAGAGGAAAGAAACACGCTGCAAGAATGTGGCAACACTTTATAATATAGAATTAGGATAAATGTCATCATTATTTATTAATTGAGCCATCTTTAATGTGAATTATTAATAATTACATAACTTAACTCTTTTCCTCAGACTGAGTGGCTGTAACCTCTCAGAGAGAAGCTGTGCAGCTCTGTCCTCAGCTCTCAGCTCTCAGTCCTTCAGTCTGACAGAACTGGACCTGAGTAACAACAACCTGCAGGATTCAGGGGTGAAGCAGCTGTCTGTTGGACTGCAGAGTCCAAACTGTAACCTGGAAGCTCTCAGGTCAGGATTCATTCAGCTGTTCAACTGCTGATCATTTTAATTCTGCTTTACAGTCATGGATGAACAGCTGACCTGTTCAGGATGGTCTGCTGTTGGTGTCTTTTCTCTCAGTATCTGCCATTTGTGTTGTTTTCTGCAGCCTGTCAGGCTGTCTGATCACAGAGGAAGGCTGTGCTTCTCTGATCTCAGCTCTGACCTCCAACCCCTCCCATCTGAGAGAGCTGGACCTGAGCTACAACCATCCAGGAGACTCAGGAGTGAAGCAGCTATCAGCTGGACTGGAGGATCCACAGTGGAGGCTGGACACTCTCAGGTATGGAGAGGTCTGCTGCAGCATCACGCAATGTCTGATGGAGGAGGAAGAGCTGGAAACATGTTCTCTGTCCTTCACTCAGCCCTGTCTTTTTGCTTCATGCTGGTTCTGAGTTTTATATGAACCTACATGTAGGAGCATTTTTCCTTTGTTCACTCAAGCAGATCTTTACACAGAACATTTAACAGCTTTATGTTGGTCTGCAGCTCAAAAACATCACAGTTTCTACATAAAGGGTGAAAAACTGTGGAATGACTGTTTTCCTGACTTTTCCCTCTTCCAGAGATACAGCTTACATCTCACTATGTGATGATGTTCATGTTAAACGTCAGTCAGCTGACTCCCAGGTCAGAGTTCAGACCAACCTGACATGTTGTCCACAGTCCGTTCACTTTGTTAGTTCGTTCTCACTCACCAGTGATCACAGTTAGGAGTTAAAAACACACAGTCAGGGTTTTAAATTAGAAATGGTCACAGATCACACATTTGACCTCTCAGTCCAGCTGCATCAGGTGATCCGTGCAGTTTCACCACTTAATGACGTCCACATTTCTGGCCCTGATGGGCCTCTGCTGACTGGCTGCTGATGAACTGGTGCTGCTGCTGTTGACCTGCTCACATTGGCATCGGTTCAGCATCAAATTCATCCTGTTTTAAACTCACTGTCATACTCTGAATGGACGTAAATGTGATTTTCAGATTCAGAGAAGCCTTCCTCGTCATTGTCTTCCCAATCTTCTTTCTCTTTGGGCTTTGACTGAGCTGTTCCAGAACCCTGTGTTTCTGTTTCCTTTGGAGAAGTTTCTTGGTGGATTTACTGGAATGTTTTCTCTCATTGTCATGTAGCATGGTCCACCTCTGCTTCAGCTGCAGTTTCTGGACAGATGATCTCACATTTTCCTCAAACAGCCTCTGAAATGGTGAAGAATTCATGTTGGATTCTGTGATGGAGAGTTGACCGGGCCCTGCCTCAGACCCAAACCATTACATTTACAGCTTCAGGCTTCACTGTTGGTTTAAAGTTCTTCTGCTCAAATATTGCCTTTAGTTTACACCAAACAAGTTCCCTGTTACAGTGTCCAAATAATTCAGTTTTAGATCCATCCAAAATGATCCAAAGTCCAGGGACCAGATGCATAAATCCATTCATCCATTTTCTATAAATGCTTAGTTCAGTTCATGGTGGCAGGAACTGGAGCCTATCCCAGCAGCCACAGGGCGAGAGGCAGGTCCACCCTGGGTGGGTCTAGAGTCCATCTCACACACAAACACACAAACCGCTCATACAGATGTTCCTGCATTAAATAAAGAGAATCTGCACACTTCACACATTCCTCAGACCGTGCGTACAGATGTTTTCAGTGTAATTTAAGTCTGATCCGAAGTGGAGATTAAACTTCTGAAACATCCCATACTGTCCTCATACTTTCATAACTTATTTCCATAACTTCAGACACAGTCGGCTCCTTTTCCTTTCACCGGCTCATGAGCTGGTTAGAAGTGATGAGGAGCAGCGAGGGAGGAGCAAACCTCTGTCAGGAGGAGGAGGAAATGTCTGCCAGCATTAGCCGGTGTCCCCTTAAAACAGCGTGGATCTGTCAGAATGATGGAGGTTTATCAGGTCATTTCTGAGATAAATGGGCCACAAAGAAAACATACATACCAGCAATCATCTGCTGGTTAATGCACAGCCTGTAAGGAAACATATTCAGCAGATTCAGAGACTTTACTCATCCAGTTAAAGGGATATTTCTGTGTTTTTCAAGTGGGGCTGTGTGAAGGAGTCATGAGCAGTCAGCATCTTCCTCGGTGTAGAACAATGTGTGTGTGAGAGCCATGTAATGTCCATGTGTGCATGCTGAAAGAGACGGTGCTGCTCTGACCCCCCTCCTCCTTTCAGGGTGGAGCCTGCTGGAGAACGATGGCTGACACCAGGTCTGAGGAAGTGTAAGTGTGTTCTTCATCTGATTCATGACATCCAGCCATCTTCACACTGTCACATCACTCACTGATCAAAGTGAACAGATGATAGATCAATAACTGCAGCTGGATTGTGTTTGTTCTCTCCATCAGATTCCTGTCGACTCACCATCGACACAAACACAGTGAACAGAGAACTGAAACTGTCTGACAACAACAGGAAGGTGACACGTGTGAAGAAGGTTCAGTCATATCCTGATCATCCACACAGATTTGATTTCTGGCCTCAGCTGCTGTGTAGAAATGTTCTGACTGGTCGCTGTTACTGGGAGGTCGAGTGGAGAGGAACAGTTTATATATCAGTGAGTTACAGAAGAATCAGCAGGAGAGGAGACAGAGACTGTTTGTTTGGATACAACGATCAGTCCTGGAGTCTGTTCTGCTGTTCTGATCATCGCTCTGGTTACTCTGTCTGGCACAATAACACAAAAACATCCATCTCCTCCTCTGTCTCTAACAGAGCAGCAGTGTATGTGGACCGTCCTGCTGGCACTCTGTCCTTCTACAGAGTCTCCTCTGACACACTGATCCACCTCCACACCTTCAACACCACATTCACTGAAGAACCTCTGCATCCTGGGTTTGGGTTCTGGTTTCCTGGTTCCTCAGTGTCTCTGTGTTGAGCATAAAGAGTTTCCTCCTGTCAGAGAATCTCTGTTGAACAGATAGTTCAGTCTGTACATGTCTGTCTCTTTCACTCAGAAACACCTTTTCAGATTCATGGATTCAGTCAGTTTCTGGTTGAAACTCTTCTAAATGATTCCTTGGAAACTTCTTCCTCTTCCAGTCCTTTAAAGATGGAAGCTGCCATTCTTCCAGGATGTTGTTTTTCTGTGTTTCCAGTCAAAGCTTCACACTGAATATCAGTATGTTGTGTTTCTCTGCAGCTCACTGCAGCTGAGACCATTCAGTTGCTGTCAGCTGCAGTTAGTTTGCTGCACATGTGACAAACTGTGACATCAGAGAGGAATCACTGAGCTGCAGTCAGCCCAGATGAATTTCCAACCTGCTGACAGATCTTCTCTGGTTCTGCTCCAATGAGCAGAAGGTTGGTGAGCAGCCAGGGTTCATCCTGATAATGTGCAATTATAGACTGAATTATTGAGTTCTGATCGCAGAGTTTTGATATTTTACATCATTTTACATCATTATTTTAACATTCAGTCTCACAATGTTTGACTTTGTGTTTGAAATGTCTAATTTTTAAAATCTTCAACAAATGTTTTCAAAAATAATTTTGATATTTTCTCTTTTACATTAAATTTGTATTTAGTATCTGAACATTTAGACTTTTTAATGATTTTAGACTTTTTGATAAAACGTTTAATTATTTAGCTAAAAACTTTACTTCATCGATGAAAATGTATCATTTTTACAAATAGCAGCTTTTTAGTTTGAAAGATACGAAAAAAGCCAGAACAATTTTTATTTTATAAAGATTTTATTTCCACATTTTTCTGTTCTGCATTCTTCATATGCGTGTTCCTTTAAAATGTATGTAGGATGATGTAAGCATGACATTAATATGCATCTCTATTAATGTCCTCACTGCTTTAACACCTGTCATTTGTTCCAGTTACTGGAAACTTAACTGCTCTATGCTACAAAATAGTGAAACTAAAAAAGGATCAGGGATATGATCTCATTTTACTGGTCCAAAGCAAACAATGAAAACTCTTTTGGGACTAATTGGGAACTCCTTAAATATGAGTTGGGAACATTTTTAGGAAAGTGTGGAGCTCAAGCTGTCAAAGCGAGAAAAGCAGAAGAGTTGAAGCCTGTGTGGAGCAGAACTAACTTATCCAGCAAAAACCCGACTCCTCAACAGAGGAAGAAACAGAAGAACTCCTTCTCCTGCAAATCAAACTCCATGACTTATATTTCCAGAAAGCAAAGGGTGCCTTTATCAGGTCTCGCTCCAAATGGTGAGAAGAAGGAGAACAAAACACTCATTACTTCTTTAATCTTTAATGCCGCCAACAATAATATTAGTAGGTTCAGTATTAACGGAGCTGTTACTGAAGATCATCGTAAAATAGCAGATTTTTGTTCTCATTGTTCTAAAGACCTGTACAGTTCCAAATGTTGTCAATCGGCAGCTGATAGTTTTTAAATTCCCTGTGGGTTAAGACAACAGGTGAAGCAGATAAAGTATCCTGTGACAGGCCTTTATCTGCTGTAGAAGTGCAGCAAGCCATCAATCAGCTCAGAAACAATAAATCTCCAGGGTCTGATGGACTAACAGCTGAATTTTAGAAATCTTTCATTGCTGAACTGACTCCCTTTTTACAGAAAGTCTTTATAGAATATAGAAATAACCAATGCCCCCCCCCCAACACATTTACTCTCACTCTTAATTCCCAAAGCGAAAAAGGAAAATCTACTTTTAGACAATAGGCGAGCGACCTGCTACTAAAGAACGATTCCAACATATTAGCTCACTTATTAGCAACAAGATTCAGATCAGAGCTGGACTCTGTTACCATGGAAACACAGTCAGGCTTTATGAAGAAGAGGCATGTTGCAGATAATGTGAGGCTCGTCCGAGACATGTTGGATTATCCAGAAATGGTGGAGGATGATGGGTTCATTGTGTTTCTGGATTCCTACAAAGCCTTTGATACAGTCCAACATCCGTTCATTTTACAATCCCTTAAGAAATTTGGCTTTGGCAACTATTTTTTCTCAGCTGTCAAAAGTCTACATCACAGAAGTAACAGCTCAGTTAAACTAATGGGTGGAATGTCTCCTGGATTTAATGTCTCCAGAGGCATTAGACATCGGTGCCCTGCTTCACCTGTTCTTACTTGCAGCTCAGCTCAGAACATCAGAGGGATGTTCTGTTTGGGCTCTTTGACTTCAACGAAAATAAAGAAAAATTCAACAAAACATTTATTATTAACCTCATCATACTGATGGCGAAATTTCACATTCATAAATGTAAATTTACTCAGAGAAAACCTTCTTTTGTTGCCTTTCATGGTGAGCTCAGGCAGTTTATTTTCTCCATTAAATTTTCTAACAACCATAAAGATAATATCTGAAAACAATTTCTTTAACAGTTCTTGGTGGGATGGCTCGGGAGTCTGCTGTATCTGTACAATGTTTTGTGTGCTGTGCTTTTTGCACATTTACGTAGAATAATATAAGTAATAATAATAATAAAGTTTCTTTAAAATAATCCCAAGCGGCGCAGGAGAGTGACGTCAGTGACCGCTCTTCTTCTGCGTTTGTCGAGCCAACGTAGGGCGCTATGATTCATTTCAAAGAGCTGAGAACACCCGCACAGAGAACTAAACAATCGTACTGTAGCCCAAACTATTTCCCACCAAAATCCGTCTCATTCTTTTCTTTATCTTTTAACAATGTTTTAATGCGCGCGTGTCCTGACGCGAGTCCACGAATACTGTGAAGAAGCGGTGTCCAATAACACGCTGGAAGAAGTTTCCAGCCAAGAATGCGCTGAATGAATGCGGCTGTTCTCATCGTGGTGACGGGCTGACAAATCTACATGGTTGGAACTTTTAATGTTGGAGGGTTGAGATTCCCATCATGCTGTGTGAATGTCACAAGTTACAATATTTCTGTAGAAGTCACAGAGAGTTAAAAACATGTAAAAATCCGCTCTGCCACATCCTGTGGGCTGGTTCAAACTGTCACAACTTGGAGGGTATAGTTCAGAAAGCTGAGAATTATCTCCAGATTTCAGCCACATCTCATTTAAAAATATAAAATCAGGCTGAATATAAATGATAAAACCATCTGAAATCAAAGTGCTGTTGGAAAGAGCTTTTTTACATTAAAAAGAGTGAATTTAACCGAGAAAATAAAGAAGCTGAAGAACCTTTAATCAGTTCATATCAGTCAGTTATCTCTCTGCTGACTCTCTCATTATCAGACTGATGAACATTAGAGCCAGAATCCTGCAGTAAGAGGAGTAATGTTGGTGAGAACATCAGTATTACTGTATGTGAGGAGTTGTAGTTACTGACCGTGACCACTGGAGGGCAGTGATGATCGTAGTTTCTCTGTTACAGTCCACATGATGACAATGACGGCAGCAAGCAGCAGGGGAGTCACAATGCAACAGTTAAAGTAGTTTATACAAAACATTATGTTAGAATAAATAATGACAGAACAGCTGAAAATATATATTAAAAATATAGAACTTTATCTACAGAGTGTCCCAAGATTTAAAAGTTGTATAAATATGGCAGTGCAATAAAACTACTTATTAACAGTGGCGTCATTAGGCTGAAGCCCCCCTAAAATATTATTTTTTAAATAAAATTAATTATAATCATATTTTTTGAATAAAAAAATGCCGACATATTCAATATAAAATGGCCAGAATATGAGATTGAATAATATAACTTGTCATTATTCCCTTGAATATGATGATAAATCTGTCAGTTTCCCCTCACTTCATAGCGTAAGGTAGAGAGAGCCCCTTCAGGGCCTCGTTATCCAGCCCATTCCACCTGTTCATATGGAGAACTCCCACATCACTGAACATCCTGTCCACGTTTCCCTGTGACTTTGCTTGCAGTCGGTACCCGCAGCGCTGTACCTTTGAAGCACTCAGAGCCCAACAGAACAGCATCAGGAGAAGAACGGATGGATGAAGAATGGATAGAAGCAAGTTCTTCCAAAAAGTCCTTCTTCATCACTGCTGGTAGTAACAGTTAGTTAGCTCCATCCCCAGCTAACAGCAGAAAGTCTCATGGAGTCAGTAAACCAAATGCTCTGTGTTTGACAAATAAAAACCTGGCTTGCATCCTGTAGACAATCTGTGCACGTCTTTGGTGTTTTTTGCTCAGTAGTTATATCTCAGCTCTGAAAGAGACTTCAGACCTGGCAGAAGCTTTGATCTGTGAACAAGCAGTGTGTGACACTGTGATTTAGTCACGTCAGGCATCATGGAGTGGAGCCAAGGCCGTAACTACCATTGAGGCCTCAGAGGTCGTGTCCTCGGTATTCTTTATTCTTTATCCTTTTTAGGAGTTGTGACTCATGACCTCAGTATTTATTCTGCTTACGGCCCTGAGTGGAGCCACACAGTTTTTTGACCTCACTCTTTTTATTTGTATTTCTCATTTTTGTGGATGGTCATGCTGGACTGTTGCATCTTGCTTTATTTTATAAGTAAATGAAGGAAACTAAGGAGAGGATCCTGTGGAGTTTTTCCTCTGAGTGTGAGGTGGATAACGAGGCTGAGAGCGTCCAGCTCATGGCTTCATTATTTAGGAACCTACACCAGAGATAACACAGGAATAAAGGCGACCTATGACCTCTGTTCAGTTTCTCTGACTGTGGGATTTAGCCACACCCATTCCTGAAGTCTCCATGATGGGCTCAGTTTTATGGAGTCACTCTGAGCTGCTCAGATAGATGAATTATTGACTCCTCAGGCTATCAAAGGTGGCTGCTGTGGGATGTGTTCTCTGCTGGTTATGGCCTGTAAAGTCTATCTGCCTGCAGAGGCCAGCAGCTGTGCTTCTGAATGTTTGTCTTTGTTGGTTTTATCCACCCTTTAAGAACATATTAAAAACCAAATCCAAGTGAAACACTTTTTCTGGATAAATCACTTGTTTCTGTGTTATTTCAACATGAATCTCCTCTGGGAGGGGAGGCGGGTGTCCTGATCGACTCCTGCCCTCCTGAACATTTACTGTCTGAGCTTCGGCCCTCAGAGGGCCCAGATTTTCATTATTTCTGCTCTTTATCCACCGTCTGAACCACCAAACATCTGAAAACCAAACAGAAAATTACAGGAAAGTGTTGTTTCCTTTAGCTTTTGTGAATCATTCCTAAACACCTTCCCCACATGACTGATCACATGATCAATCAGCTGTTTGAGGCAATAAACATGAGCAGCACTGATATAAAAGAAGAATCCCAGCAGTTTAAAGGATTCCTGCAGATCTCTCTCCATGTTTCTCTGCTTTTTCTTGTGTTTTCTTCCTTCAGGTTTAGTTTCCAGTGAGCCACCGATACTCTGTTTATTTGGACAGCAGCCTTTAGCGCCCCCTGCTGGCCGCAGCACACACTACTTTATTCAGCCCAAACCAGCTGATGGAAACACAATTAGATCACAGGGGGTCAAGGAAGAGCTGAACCGCATCAGCAGCTTCAGGCTTTCTCAGCTCATCCTGCAGGCATCACTGTGGAGACACTTCTGAGTCTTTGAAGGGAACATTTCAGAATAAAAGAGCAGGAAAGTCTTTCTCTACAGTCAGCAGCATAAGAGCATAAATTCTGTCCACACCACACTACATTTGGGCTGTTTGAGGCAACAGCATGAAATATTCAGAAAGACAGAAGTGAAACACTCAAAGCTTGTTGTGGCTGAAGTGTTGATGATGAAGCTCTGAGGCTCACTGTGCTGCTGTTTAATGTTTAAATCCTGCTTCTGCTGGGAGAAACAGAGAAATACACCTTTAGTTTGAAGCTTTGACGCAGGACAAAAGCAGCAGTCAAACACACCTAAAACTCTGGGGAAATGTTCCACCCAGTTTGCTAAAAACACCTTTGTCTTAGACTTAAAATCCATCTTTTTTTATTCTACTGAGATCAAAACTGGTCATCAGCAGGAAAATCAGAGCAAAATATCGACTGAGATTAAAGCCTGACTCAAAGCCAACCCTGGATCCAGTTCAGCCCATCCTCTGCTCCCTGACTGCCAGGATGAGTGGTCTGTTCACCCAGAGTTCATTTCACTGTTGATCCTGAGCTGGTGAACATCAGTCACACCTGAACACACCTGTTCTGATGCAGAGACAGCCCTACAGGAAGCAGAGACATGTTCATGAGGGGAAGTTAGAGGCTGAATCTCAGAGAGAACTGCAGAACAAAGTTCAGAGTTTGATGTTCAGGAGCTTGGAGGCGTGTTTTAACATGAACTCCACTGGTCAGACAGCTTCTATCTGTCCCGCCTCCATCACAGGTGGACTCTGCTCTGACTGGTTCCAGGAAGCAGCTCACCTGTGTCTCAGTCTGTCGAGTGGAGAGTCTTCTTCTTCTGCAGCTCTGAACAATCTGTGAGTTTCCTGTTTGTTTCTGCTCTGTAATGTTGGAGAACATGTTCGCTTCTTATTTCAGAACAAACTTTGATCACTTTGTGTTTGAAGACAAATCTACATGATGATCAGGTTATTGATGAACTGGAATCAATCAGCATGATGATCAGCTGATGTTTCTGTTTGTTTCCTTCTCAAAGAAACTGCTTCATGTTTTGTTGCTTCTAACTAATCAGCCCTGAGTGATGTCGTTGAAGTGCTGAAGAGACACTCATCTGTATCTTTCCAACTTTAAAGTCAGAAAGAGCAGCTTCCTGTCTGACCTTTCCAAATAAAATTAGCTTAAATGACCTTCCGTTCTGAAGCTGTGATGCAGTGTATGTATGAGGAAGTTCAGTGTTCATTGTGGTTCAGTCTTTTCACTTCCTGCATTGTGCTGCAGGATCCAGTTGGACCAATCAGAACCTGCAGTGTGGGATTCTGTTGCTCTTTCAGTCAGACTGAAATCATTCTTTAACATCATCCTTCAGTTTCTGTTGTTGATATTTATTCATTACATTCAGAGTACAGATGCTGCTGTTTTTCAGCTGTCAGCAGGAAAAGAAACTCTGAAGTGTCTAAAAGTCAGTTTATAGGAGATGTTAAAAATCAGGGGCTGCATTCATAAAAACTCTGTAAAGAGCTGCTCCTGCTGATGAAAATCTAACCAGATTCTTAGACTGGTTGAGAATGAAAGAGTAGATCCTACTAAAGATAAAAGTTATTCAGCAACATGTTAACCCTTAAAAGGAAGGAGGATTTGAGTTGATGTGCAGATGAATGATCTGTGTTTCCTCTGCAGATGAAGGTAGAAAGTGTGTGTGAGCTGATGTGAATCCAGCAGCATGGATCAGTGTGAGGACACTAAAACCACTCTGTGTGGGGAACATGAGAGCCAGAGCAAAGCTCAGAGGTGAGACCACCATCTCTAACTGTCCATGACTCTTCTCCATGTCAGAGCTCAGCGCTCACATCACCAAACCACCTTTATTCACAGGAACCAAGCTGGATCTGCAGCTGAATCTGGACCTGAACTCAGCTGTGTGTCCTTTAAGAGAAACAGGTCCCAGGATGAGTTTATTGATTTCCAACATGATGTTCCATCAGACAAACAGTGAGTAGCTGTCAGTATTCAGTGGAGGCTGCATCATGGTTCAGATGAATTATTTCAGACTTGGATCAGTTCTTGATGTCTCTGATGAGATTAATCAGCTGCATCATGTGTGTAATGTGATGTTTGCTTAATGCAATACATGGTGAAGTGTCGCGTACATCAGATGAATGATTGTGTGAACAACAGACATACAGTTGGTTCAGTTTATTGGTAGAGACAAATCTGCTCTTTCAAAATATTGGTTCTGGACATGTCCATACCGCCCATACGCAAACCTACGCCCATGTCATCTCTTTGGTAATAACATTGACTGAAAGAGGAGAGATTCAGCTATGTTTTAAGGGTGTAATTTCTTTGTGTAAGTTAAACTATAAGAAAGTTAGAGGAATTTGTTTGAATATTTAGTTGAATATCAGAACAAGCTGAAAATGATCAGTGCCTCACTCTGCTGGCTCCCCATTCATAAAAACAAGAAGGAGCAACAATGTTCATGTTTTTGAAGCTGTGATATTTCAAAATTGGCTTAATATTTGAAAAAGCTGAACCATTTGGTAATAGCTGAATGTCTTGTGACCCGTTTAAAGTTTGAATGGTGTCTCTAACTGGAAGTATGCAGAAGTATGGGTTGAAAAGAGGATGAAGGGTTTGAAGCGTTTCCAACTCATTTAAAAGACGGGAAAATTCATATAAAAGTTTAATATTTTGAAAAGTATAAAAGCTAGAAATACCAAAAGTCACAGCAGCCATCTCCTGTACCTGCTGAACGTTTTGAGACCAAATTTGTTGAAATCAGTGAAAGTATACAGGAGTAGTTAAGTGACAGAAGAACTGGGAATATGGAGAAAAAAAACAGGAACACTGTAGTGAGAATGCTTAATCAGCATTCTCACAACTAACCAACACACCGTCACATGGTTCATGCAGCCCTGAACAGTGCTGTAAAAGCAGAGAGGCGACACTCCCTCAGACTTCTACAGAAAGAAAGTAATGCAGAAGTCATGTGGATCATGGAGCTGCACATAGTTCCAAACCGCAGCAGTTCCACCATTGAACGCTGTTTATTTTTGGTGTTTCTAAAGTATTTTCTCTGGTAAGTTGATGAAATTACAAGATTCTTTGGCATTGGGAGGTATTAGCTGACTGCTCTTTAACTAATTAAGTCAACAGCGTTATTTCATGTAGCCAGTTTTAGTTAATTAATTATTGTTATTATTAAATATCTGTAGGTCTTTTTACACCAATCTGAGTCTGTCGAGTGGAGAGTCTTCTTCTTTCAGAATAAAATGAGCTGAATGTCAGTGATGAAGCTGTGATGCAGCATATATTTAACTTGTTTAGTCTGATGATGAGGAGGATGTTCAGAGTTCATTGTGCTTCAGTCAGACTTTACATTCAGACTAAAATAATTCTTTAACATCATCCTTTAGTTTCTGCTGTTGACCTGTTTCCTGTTTTCAAATGTTTCATTTGATCTAATTTCAGCTCCTTTTTCTCAGTATTTAGACTTTTGATCAGCTTTATTAAAGCCTCACACAGCTAAGATGTAACATCTGTCTCTGTTTGTATTTGCTGTTAAAAAGTCCTCTGAAAACTAAACTAAAGAATCCTTCATCATGGTCATCGGGATCATGAGGTGTGTGCTGGGCTGTAGCTCCATGCCTCCACCTAGTGGACAGGTAGTGGAAGTACAGCAGCTGATGGCAGCTTCCTCTGCCTCAACGCTCCTGTCTGACTGCATTCAGAGACACTGATATGAAACAGAGAATCAGAGCCAATCAGTGGAGGAGCAGCTGATCTTTTTACAGCTCAGATGATGGAAAAGAGGATTTGAGTTGATGTGCAGATGAATGATCTGTGTTTCCTCTGCAGATGAAGGTAGAAAGTGTGTGTGAGCTGATGTGAATCCAGCAGCATGGATCAGTGTGAGGACACTAAAACCACTCTGTGTGGGGAACATGAGAGCCAGAGCAAAGCTCAGAGGTGAGACCACCATCTCTAACTGTCCATGACTCTTCTCCATGTCAGAGCTCAGCGCTCACATCACCAAACCACCTTTATTCACAGGAACCAAGCTGGATCTGCAGCTGAATCTGGACCTGAACCCAGCTGTGTGTCCTTTAAGAGCAACAGGTCCAAGGATGGGTTCATTGATTTCCAACATGATGTTCCATCAGACAAACAGTGAGTATCTGTCAGTATTCAGTGGAGGCTGCATCATGGTTCAGATGAATTATTTCAGACTTGGATCAGTTCTTGATGTCTCTGATGAGATTAATCAGCTGCATCATGTGTGTAATGTGATGTTTACTTTAGTCTTTCTGCTATTTATTAAAACAAAGTGAAGTTTTCTGTTGATTTATTCAAAATAAATAATTTTCTGTCACATTTTTACTTTTTAATCCAAACTGAATTTTACTGAACATGTAAATTTAAATTAAACAAGTGTTTTTTTTCCTATCAGCAGCTTTCAGAGACCTAAACCCAGCTGTGTGTCCATGAGGAGCGACAGGTCAAAGGGTCGTCTTATTGACTTTAAATCAGACCAACGTTCACGGTCTCAGAGGTGAGCTGAGTGTAAATGGTGTAACACTGTAAAATGTTCCAGAGTCAGTCTGAACAGTTCTTATTCCAACTTGTGTTTTATGTGAGCTCTTATTCACATCATTTCATGTTCACATGTGAAACTGTCAGAGTGGAAAGAATGGATGTTAAAACAGGTCTCTTTCAGTGAGGAAAATATTAAGAATGATATTTATTATAGAGGAGCTGTTTCTAAAAGAAATGTTCTGAACAATGTCAGCTGCTTTACAAACAGTCTCACATGAACAGAGTCACATGGATCAATAATATGAAGCTGAACCTCAGTATATAGGAACTAACTAACCCTCAAACTGCTTCATCTGACACCAGCTTCCTCCCACTGTTAGAGACACACTGAGCTCTTATCTTCTGGAACACAGATGCTGCTGATGTGCAGCTTCAGAGTTAATCAGCTGCTTTATGGCTGCGTTCACTGTTCACATCCACACATCCCTTCATGGACCTTTACCTTGTGTTTGTCTCTGTGTGGACAGACACAATGTGAGCTCATTCTTCATCATTCCTCCACAGAGTGGACCAGCAGAGCTCAGAGGTTCCCAGTGGTCAGTCTGCCCAGCAGCATCAGACACAGCTGGACTCCATATTTATGGTCTGTACATGTACAACAGCTACTTTTCCATCTATTGTGTTCACAGTCATCTCCAGGCTGCACTTTGTAGACCAGCGGATTGTCAGTGTGTCCAACATGGATCTGATGTTTGGCTCCATGATTTCAGCCTGATTGGCTCATTCATATAGTATTCTGTTCCAGCTGCTGGAGGACAACATGCTCACTTTTGTGAAGGAGGAGCTGAAGAAGATCCAGAAGGTTCTGAGTCCAGATTACCCAGAATGCTTAGAGAGTCAGAGGGAGGGTGAGGATGAAGAGCAGAGGTGGAGCAGAGAGGCATTAGTGAAGATCACAGTTCACTTCCTGAGGAGAATGAAGCAGGAGGAGCTGGCTGAGCGTCTGCAGAGCAGTAAGAGGATTTCTCTAAAGATTTAACCTGCTGGATAAATGACACATTTACTGATGTCTCAGCTCACAGAACAACACATGTTCAAATACTCATTCTTTACAGGGTGGAAATGTCTGTTTACTGATGTTATTTCTTGTCTTCATTCAGAACTTCTTGCTGCAGTTTGTGGACATAAAGTTAAATCTGCTCTGAAGAAGAAGTTCCAGCGTGTGTTTGAGGGGATTCATAAAGCAGGAAACCCAACCCTTCTGAATCAGATCTACACAGAGCTCTACATCACAGAGGGAGGGACCGGAGAGGTCAATGATGAACATGAGGTCAGACAGATTGAAGCAGCATCCAGGAAAGCAGGCAGAGCAGAAACATCCATCAGACAAGAAGACATCTTTAAACTCCCACCTGGAAGAGATGAACCAATCAGAGCAGTGATGACAAAGGGAGTGGCTGGCATTGGGAAAACAGTCTTAACACAGAAGTTCACTCTGGACTGGGCTGAAGGCAAAGCCAACCAGGACATCCACTTCATGTTTCCATTCACTTTCAGAGAGCTGAATGTGCTGAAAGAGAAAAAGTTCAGCTTGGTGGAACTTGTTCATCACTTCTTTACTGAAACCAAAGCAGCAGGAATCTGCAGCTTTGAACAGTTCCAGGTTGTGTTCATCTTTGACGGTCTGGATGAGTGTCGACTTCCTCTGGACTTCCACAGCAAGGAGCCCCTGACTGATGCTACAGAGTCCACCTCAGTGGATGTGCTGCTGACAAACCTCATCAGGGGGAACCTGCTTCCCTCGGCTCGCCTCTGGATAACCACACGGCCTGCAGCAGCCAATCAGATCCCTCCTGGCTGTGTTGGCATGGTGACAGAGGTCAGAGGGTTCACTGACCCACAGAAGGAGGAGTACTTCAGGAAGAGATTCAGAGATAAGAAGCAGGCCAGCAGCATCATCTCCCACATCCAGACATCACGAAGCCTCCACATCATGTGCCACATCCCAGTCTTCTGCTGGATCACTGCTACAGTTCTGGAGGATGTGTTGGAAACCAGAGAGGGAGGAGAGCTGCCCAAGACCCTGACTGAGATGTACATCCACTTCCTGGTGGTTCAGGCCAAAGTGAAGAAGGTCAAGTATGATGGAGGAGCTGAGACAGATCCACACTGGAGTCCAGAGAGCAGGAAGATGATTGAGTCTCTGGGAAAACTGGCTTTTGAGCAGCTGCAGAAAGGAAACCTGATCTTCTATGAATCAGACCTGACAGAGTGTGGCATCGATATCTCAGCAGCCTCGGTGTACTCAGGAGTGTTCACACAGATCTTTAAAGAGGAGAGAGGGCTGTACCAGGAGAAGGTGTTCTGCTTCATCCATCTGAGTGTTCAGGAGTTTCTGGCTGCTCTTCATGTCCATCTGACCTTCATCAAGTCTGGAGTTAATCTGATGGAAGAACAACAAACAACTTCTGTGTGGTCAAAAATATTTAACAAACCTAATCTAAAATATCTCCATCAGAGTTCTGTGAACAAGGCCTTAAAGAGTCCAAATGGACACCTGGACCTGTTCCTCCGCTTCCTCCTGGGTCTTTCCCTGCAGACCAATCAGAGGCTCCTACGAGGCCTGCTGACACAGACAGGAAGTAGCTCACAGACAGGAAGTAGCTCACAGACCAATCAGGAAACAGTTGATTACATCAAGGAGAAGATCAGTGAGGATCTGTCTGCAGAGAGAAGCATCAATCTGTTCCACTGTCTGAATGAACTGAATGATCGTTCTCTGGTGGAGGAGATCCAACAGGCCCTGAGTTCAGGAAGTCTCTCCACAGATGAACTGTCTCCTGCTCAGTGGTCAGCTCTGGCCTTCATCTTACTGTCATCAGGAAAACATCTGGATGTGTTTGACCTGAAGAAATACTCTGCTTCAGAGGAGGCTCTTCTGAGGCTGCTGCCAGTGGTCAAAGCCTCCAACAAAGCTGTGTAAGTACAGAGATAAATATGTTTTAAATACTCTGTTTACTTGTTAAAAGGAGAGAAAATAACTGAGTTATTTCTCAGATAATTTCAGTTTGTAGATAACACAGATTCACAGCAAACAGATACATCAGATCAGTTCACATAAAGAGGAAAGAAACACACTGCAAGAATGTGGCAACACTTTATAATATAGAATTAGGATAAATGTCATCATTATTTATTAACTTAACCATCTTTAATGTGAATAATTAATAATTACATAACTTAACTCTTTTCCTGTTATTCTGCCTCAGACTGAGTGGCTGTAACCTCTCAGAGAGAAGCTGTGCAGCTCTGTCCTCAGCTCTCAGCTCCCAGTCCTCCAGTCTGACAGAACTGGACCTGAGTAACAACAACCTGCAGGATTCAGGGGTGAAGCAGCTGTCTGTTGGACTGCAGAGTCCAAACTGTTACCTGGAAGCTCTCAGGTCAGGATTCATTCAGCTGTTCAACTGCTGATCATTTTAATTCTGCTTTACAGTCATGGATGAACAGCTGATCTGTTCAGGATGGTGTCTGCTGTTGGTGTCTTTTCTCTCAGTATCTGCCATTTGTGTTGTTTTCTGCAGCCTGTCAGGCTGTCTGGTCACAGAGGAAGGCTGTGCTTCTCTGATCTCAGCTCTGACCTCCAACCCCTCCCATCTGAGAGAGCTGGACCTGAGCTACAACCATCCAGGAGACTCAGGAGTGAAGCGGCTATCAGCTGGACTGGAGGATCCACAGTGGAGGCTGGACACTCTCAGGTATGGAGAGGTCTGCTGCAGCATCACACAATGTCTGATGGAGGAGGAAGAGCTGGAAACATGTTCTCTGTCCTTCACTCAGCCCTGTCTTTTTGCTTCATGCTGGTTCTGAGTTTTATATGAACCTACATGTAGGAGCCTTTTTCCTTTGTTCACTCAAGCAGATCTTTACACAGAACATTTAACAGCTTTATGTTGGTCTGCAGCTCAAAAACATCACAGTTTCTACATAAAGGGTGAAAAACTGTGGAATGACTGTTTTCCTGACTTTTCCCTCTTCCAGAGATGCAGCTTACATCTCACTATGTGATGATGTTCATGTTAAACGTCAGTCAGCTGACTCCCAGGTCAGAGTTCAGACCAACCTGACATGTTGTCCACAGTCCGTTCACTTTGTTAGTTCGTTCTCACTCACCAATGATCACAGTTAGGAGTTAAAAACACACAGTCAGGGTTTAAATTAGAAATGGTTACAGATCACACATTTGACCTCTCAGTCCAGCTGCATCAGGTGATCCGTGCAGTTTCACCACTTAATGACGTCCACATTTCTGGCCCTGATGGGCCTCTGCTGACTGGCTGCTGATGAACTGGTGCTGCTGCTGTTGACCTGCTCACTTTGGCATCGGTTCAGCATCAAATTCATCCTGTTTTAAACTCACTGTCATACTCTGAATGGACATAAATGTGATTTTCAGATTCAGAGAAACCTTCCTGGTCATTGTCTTCCCAATCTTCTTTTTCTTTGGGCTTTGACTGAGCTGTTCCAGAACCCTGTGTTTCTGATTCCTTTGGAGAAGTTTCTTGGTGGATTTACTGGAATGTTTTCTCTCATTGTAATGCAGCATGGTCCACCTCTGCTTCAGCTGCAGTTTCTGGACAGATGGTCTCACATTTTCCTCAAAGAGCCTCTGAAATGGTGAAGAATTCATGTTGGATTCTGTGATGGAGAGTTGACCGGGCCCTGCCTCAGACCCAAACATTACATTTACAGCTTCAGGCTTCACTGTTGGTTTAAAGTTCTTCTGCTCAAATATTGCCTTTAGTTTACACCAAACAAGTTCCCTGTTACAGTATCCAAATAATTCAGTTTTAGATCCATCCAAAATTATCCAAAGTCCAGGGACCAGATGCATAAATCCATTCATCCATTTTCTCTACCTGTTTAGTTCAGTTCATGGTGGCAGGAACTGGAGCCTATCCCAGCAGCCACAGGGTGAGAGGCAGGTCCACCCTGGGTGGGTCTAGAGTCCATCTCACACACAAACACACAAACCGCTCATACAGATGTTCCTGCATTAAATAAAGAGAATCTGCACACTTCACACATTCCTCAGACCGTGCGTACAGATGTTTTCAGTGTAATTTAAGTCTGATCCGAAGTGGAGATGAAACTTCTGAAACATCCCATACTGTCCTCATACTTTCATAACTTATTTCCATAACTTCAGACACAGTCGGCTCCTTTTCCTTTCACCGGCTCATGAGCTGGTTAGAAGTGATGAGGAGCAGCGAGGGAGGAGCAAACCTCTGTCAGGAGGAGGAGGAAATGTCTGCCAGCATTAGCCGGTGTCCCCTTAAAACAGCGTGGATCTGAGAATGATGGAGGTTTATCAGGTCATTTCTGAGATAAATGGGCCACAAAGAAAACATACATACCAGCAATCATCTGCTGGTTAATGCACAGCCTGTAAGGAAACATATTCAGCAGATTCAGAGACTTTATTCATCCAGTTAAAGGGATATTTCTGTGTTTTCCAAGTGGGGCTGTGTGAAGGACTCATGAGCAGTCAGCATCTTCCTCGGTGTAGAACAATGTGTGTGTGAGAGCCATGTAATGTCCATGTGTGCATGCTGAAAGAGACGGTGCTGCTCTGACCCCCCTCCTCCTTTCAGGGTGGAGCCTGCTGGAGAACGATGGCTGACACCAGGTCTGAGGAAGTGTAAGTGTGTTCTTCATCTGATTCATGACATCCAGCCATCTTCACACTGTCACATCACTCACTGATCAAAGTGAACAGATGATAGATCAATAACTGGATAGCTGGATTGTGTTTGTTCTCTCCATCAGATTCCTGTCGACTCACCATCGACACAAACACAGTGAACAGGAAACTGAAACTGTCTGACAACAACAGGAAGGTGACACGTGTGGAGGAGGTTCAGTCATATCCTGATCATCCAGACAGATTTTATGGCTGGTCTCAGCTGCTGTGTAGAAATGTTCTGACTGGTCGCTGTTACTGGGAGGTCGAGTGGAGAGGAACAGTTTATATATCAGTGAGTTACAGAAGAATCAGCAGGAGAGGCAGTGACTGTTTGTTTGGATGGAATGATCAGTCCTGGAGTCTGTTCTGCTCTGATGATCGCTCTGATAGTTACTCTGTCTGGCACAATGACAGAGAAACACGCATCTCCTCCTCCTCCGTCTCTAACAGAGCAGCAGTGTATGTGGACCGTCCTGCTGGCACTCTGTCCTTCTACAGAGTCTCCTCTGACACACTGATCCACCTCCACACCTTCAACACCACATTCACTGAAGAACCTCTGCATCCTGGGTTTGGGTTCTGGTTTCCTGGTTCCTCAGTGTCTCTGTGTTGAGCATAAAGAGTTTCCTCCTGTCAGAGAATCACTGTTGAACAGATAGTTCAGTCTGTACATGTCTGTCTCTTTCACTCAGAAACACCTTTTCAGATTCATGGATTCAGTCAGTTTCTGTTTGAAACTCTTCTAAATGACTCCTTGGAAACTTCTTCCTCTTCCAGTCCTTTAAAGATGGAAGCTGCCATTCTTCCAGGATGTTATTTTTCTGTGTTTCCAGTCAAAGCTTCACACTGAATGTTGTGTATGTTGTGTTTCTCTGCAGCTCACTGCAGCTGAGACCATTCAGTTGCTGTCAGCTGCAGTTAGTTTGCTGCACATGTGACAAACTGTGACATCAGAGAGGAATCACTGAGCTGCAATCAGCCCAGATGAATTTCCAACCTGCTGACAGATCTTCACTGGTTCTGCTCCAATGAGCAGAAGGTTGGTGAGCAGCCAGGGTTCATCCTGATGATGTGCAATTATAGACTGAATTATTGAGTTCTGATCGCAGACTTTTGATATTTTACATAATTTTACATCATTATTTTTTACATTCAGTCTCACAATGTTTGACTTTGTGTTTGAAATGTTGAATTTTTAAAATCTTCAACAAATGTTTTCAAAAATAATTTTGATATTTTCTCTTTTACATTAAATTTGTATTTATTATCTGAACATTTAGACTTTTTAATGATTTTAGACTTTTTGATAAAACGTTCAATTATTTATCTAAAAACTTTACTTCATCGATGAAAATGTATCATTTTTACAAATTGCAGCTTTTTAGTTTGAAAAATACAAAAAAAAAGCTTTTTTTATTTTATAAAGATTTTATTTCCACATTTTTCTGTTCTGCATTCTTCATATGCCTGTTCCTTTAAAATGTATGTAGGATGATGTAAGCATGATATTAATATGCATCTCTATTAATGTCCTCACTGCTTTAACACCTGTCATTTGTTCCAGTTACTGGAAACTTAACTGCTCTATGCTACAAAATAGTGAAACTAAAAAAGGATCAGGGATATGACCTCATTTTACTGGTCCAAAGCAAACAATGAAAACTCTTTTGGGACTAATTGGGAACTCCTTAAATATGAGTTGGGAACATTTTTAGGAAAGTGTGGAGCTCAAGCTGTCAAAGCGAGAAAAGCAGAAGAGTTGAAGCCTGTGTGGAGCAGAACTAACTTATCCAGCAAAAACCCGACTCCTCAACAGAGGAAGAAACAGAAGAACTCCTTCTCCTGCAAATCAAACTCCATGACTTATATTTCCAGAAAGCAAAGGGTGCCTTTATCAGGTCTCGTTCCAAATGGTGAGAAGAAGGAGAACAAAACACTCATTACTTCTTTAATCTTTAATGCCGCCAACAATAATATTAGTAGGTTCAGTATTAACGGAGCTGTTACTGAAGATCATCGTAAAATAGCAGGTTTTTGTTCTCATTGTTCTAAAGACCTGTACAGTTCCAAATGTTGTCAATCTGCAGCTGATAGTTTTTAAATTCCCTGTGGGTTAAGACAACAGGTGAAGCAGACAAAGTATCCTGTGACAGGCCTTTATCTGCTGTAGAAGTGCAGCAAGCCATCAATCAGCTCAGAAACAATAAATCTCCAGGGTCTGATGGACTAACAGCTGAATTTTAGAAATCTTTCATTGCTGAACTGACTCCCTTTTTACAGAAAGTCTTTATAGAATATAGAAATAACCAATGCCCCCCCCCAACACATTTACTCTCACTCTTAATTCCCAAAGCGAAAAAGGAAAATCTACTTTTAGACAATTGGCGAGCGACCTGCTACTAAAGAACGATTCCAACATATTAGCTCACTTATTGGCAACAAGATTCAGATCAGAGCTGGACTCTGTTACCATGGAAACACAGTCAGGCTTTATGAAGAAGAGGCATGTTGCAGATAATGTGAGGCTCGTCCGAGACATGTTGAATTATCCAGAAATGGTGGAGGATGATGGGTTCATTGTGTTTCTGGATTCCTACAAAGCCTTTGATACAGTCCAACATCCGTTCATTTTACAATCCCTTAAGAAATTTGGCTTTGGCAACTATTTTTTCTCAGCTGTCAAAAGTCTACATCTAGAAAATCTACATCACAGAAGTAACAGCTCAGTTAAACTAATGGGTGGAATGTCTCCTGGATTTAAGGTCTCCAGAGGCATTAGACATCGGTGCCCTGCTTCACCTGTTCTTACTTGCAGCTCAGCTCAGAACATCAGAGGGATGTTCAGTTTGGGCTCTTTGACTTCAACAAAAATAAAGAAAAATTCAACAAAACATTTATTATTAACCTCATCATACTGATGGCGAAATTTCACATTCCTAAATGTAAATTTACTCGGAGAAAACCTTCTTTTGTTGCCTTTCACAGTGAGCTCAGGCAGTTTATTTTCTCCATTAAATTTTCTAACAACCATAAAGATAATATCTGAAAACAATTTCTTTAACAGTTCTTGGTGGGATGGCTCGGGAGTCTGCTGTATCTGTACAATGTTTTGTGTGCTGTGCTTTTTGCACATTTACGTAGAACAATAGAGTTTCTTTAAAAGAATACCAAGCGGCGCAGGAGAGTGACGTCATCAACCGCTCTTCTTCTGCGTTTGTCGGGCTCACCTGCACACAACATGGCGCCTTCTGACACCGTCGCACAATCCCGATGAGAATTCGCTTCCCATGTGGAGTTAAACACAGTTTCTGAGTCGGATTCCCGTGACAGACTTGAGCAGATTATAGAGAACTTGGCTGCATACTCTGCCGTCACAGATACGATGTCAGCGAAGCTGCCCGAGCTAACTGGCTCTCAGTCCTTCAGCGACTCGACGCCGCGGTGCCTGAGAGGGGACGACCGGTGTCGTGCCGAAGTAGTTCTCCCCGACAGAAGCTGTAGGAGAGCTGGCTCCTCCTAACTATACCCGATTGCACCCATGTCCAGAGGAAAGAACAGTCTGCAGGTCCCTGAAGTTATTGTTTGATGGCTGCTGCAGTCAGTGAGGTTTTGCTAATTCTCTCATTATTTGCAGCACAACACCTGCTTGGATTTGTCTGCAGCCAACGTAGGGCGCTATGATTCATTTCAAAGAGCTGAGAACACCCGCACAGAGAACTAAATAATCGCACTGTAGCCCAAACTATTTCCCACCAAAATCCGTCTCATTCTTTTCTTTATCTTTTAACAATGTTTTAATGCGCGCGTGTCCTGACGCGAGTCCACGAATCCTGTGAAGAAGCGGTGTCCAATAACACGCTGGAAGAAGTTTCCAGCCAAGAATGCGCTGAATGAATGCGGCTGTTCTCATCGTGGTGACGGGCTGACAAATCTACATGGTTGGAACTTTTAATGTTGGAGGGTTGAGATTCCCATCATGCTGTGTGAATGTCACAAGTTACAATATTTCTGTAGAAGTCACAGAGAGTTAAAAACATGTAAAAATCCGCTCTGCCACATACTGTGGGCTGGTTCAAACTGTCACAACTTGGAGGGTATAGTTCAGAAAGCTGAGAATTATCTCCAGATTTCAGCCACATCTCATTTAAAAATATAAAATCAGGCTGAATATAAATGATAAAACCATCTGAAATCAAAGTGCTGTTGGAAAGAGCTTTTTTACATTAAAAAGAGTGAATTTAACCGAGAAAATAAAGAAGCTGAAGAACCTTTAATCAGTTCATATCAGTCAGTTATCTCTCTGCTGACTCTCTCATTATCAGACTGATGAACATTAGAGCCAGAATGCTGCAGTAAGAGGAGTAATGTTGGTGAGAACATCAGTATTACTGTATGTGAGGAGTTGTAGTTACTGACCGTGACCACTGGAGGGCAGTGATGATCGTAGTTTCTCTGTTACAGTCCACATGATGACAATGACGTCAGCAAGCAGCAGGGGAGTCACAATGCAACAGTTAAAGTAGTTTATACAGAACATTATGTTAGAATAAATAATGACAGAACAGCTGAAAATATATATTAAAAATATAGAACTTTATCTACAGAGTGTCCCAAGATTTAAAAGTTGTATAAATATGGCAGTGCAATAAAACTACTTATTAACAGTGGCGTCATTAGGCTGAAGCCCCCCTAAAATATTATTTTTTAAATAAAATGAATTATAATCATATTTTTTGAATAAAAAAATGCCGACATATTCAATATAAAATGGCCAGAATATGAGATTGAATAATATAACTTGTCATTATTCCCTTGAATATGATGATAAATCTGTCAGTTTCCCCTCACTTCATAGCGTAAGGTAGAGAGAGCCCCTTCAGGGCCTCGTTATCCAGCCCATTCCACCTGTTCATATGGAGAACTCCCACATCACTGAACATCCTGTCCACGTTTCCCTGTGACTTTGCTTGCAGTCGGTACCTGCAGCGCTGTACCTTTGAAGCACTCAGAGCCCAACAGAACAGCATCAGGAGAAGAACGGATGGATGAAGAATGGATAGAAGCAAGTTCTTCCAAAAAGTCCTTCTTCATCACTGCTGGTAGTAACAGTTAGTTAGCTCCATCCCCAGCTAACAGCAGAAAGTCTCATGGAGTCAGTAAACCAAATGCTCTGTGTTTGACAAATAAAAACCTGGCTTGCATCCTGTAGATCATCTGCTGGTTAATGCACAGCCTGTAAGGAAACATATTCAGCAGATTCAGAGACTTTATTCATCCAGTTAAAGGGATATTTCTGTGTTTTCCAAGTGGGGCTGTGTGAAGGACTCATGAGCAGTCAGCATCTTCCTCAGTGTAGAACAATGTTTGTGTGAGAGCCATGTAATGTCCATGTGTGCATGCTGAAAGAGACGGTGCTGCTCTGACCCCCCTCCTCCTTTCAGGGTGGAGCCTGCTGGAGAACGATGGCTGACACCAGGTCTGAGGAAGTGTAAGTGTGTTCTTCATCTGATTCATGACATCCAGCCATCTTCACACTGTCACATCACTCACTGATCAAAGTGAACAGATGATAGATCAATAACTGCAGCTGGATTGTGTTTGTTCTCTCCATCAGATTCCTGTCGACTCACCATCGACACAAACACAGTGAACAGAGAACTGAAACTGTCTGACAACAACAGGAAGGTGACACATGTGGAGAAGGTTCAGTCATATCCTGATCATCCACACAGATTTGATTTCTGGCCTCAGCTGCTGTGTAGAAATGTTCTGACTGGTCGCTGTTACTGGGAGGTCGAGTGGAGAGGAGAGGTTATTATATCAGTGAGTTACAGAAGAATCAGCAGGAGAGGATACAGAGACTGTGTGTTTGGAAGGAACGATCAGTCCTGGAGTCTGAGATGCTCTGATAGTTCTGGTTTCTCTGTCTGGCACAATAACAGACAGACACCCATCTTCTTCTCCTCCTCCTCCTCCTCCTCCTCCTCCTCCTCCTCCTCCTCCTCCTCTGTCTCTAACAGAGTAGCAGTGTATTTGGACCGTCCTGCTGGCACTCTGTCCTTCTACAGAGTCTCCTCTGACACACTGATCCACCTCCACACCTTCAACACCACATTCACTGAAGAACCTCTGCATCCTGGGTTTACAGTCTGGTTTGGGTCACATGGTTCCTCAGTGTCTCTGTGTTGAGCATAAAGAGTTTCCTCCTGTCAGAGAATCACTGTTGAACAGATAGTTCAGTCTGTACATGTCTGTCTCTTTCACTCAGAAACACCTTTTCAGATTCATGGATTCAGTCAGTTTCTGGTTGAAACTCTTCTGAATGATTCCTTGGAAACTTCTTCCTCTTCCAGTCCTTTAAAGATGGAAGCTGCCATTCGTCCAGGATGTTGTTTTGCTGTGTTTCCAGTCAAAGCTTCACACTGAATATCAGTATGTTGTGTTTCTCTGCAGCTCACTGCAGCTGAGACCATTCAGTTGCTGTCAGCTGCAGTTAGTTTGCTGCACATGTGACAAACTGTGACATCAGAGAGGAATCACTGAGCTGCAGTCAGCCCAGATGAATTTCCAACCTGCTGACAGATCTTCACTGATTCTGCTCCAATGAGCAGAAGGTTGGTGAGCAGCCAGGGTTCATCCAGATGATGTGCAATTATAGACTGAATTATTGAGTTCTGATCGCAGACTTTTGATATTTTACATAATTTTACATCATTATTTTAACATTCAGTCTCACAATGTTTGACTTTGTGTTTGAAATGTTGAATTTTTAAAATCTTCAACAAATGTTTTCAAAAATCATTTTGATATTTTCTCTTTTACATTAAATTTGTTTTTAGTATCTGAACATTTAGACTTTTTAATGATTTTAGACTTTTTGATAAAACGTTTAATTATTTATCTAAAAACTTTACTTCATCGATGAAAATGTATCATTTTTACAAACTGTAAAAAGGATGATGTAAACATGACATTAATATGCATCTCTATTAATGTCCTCACTGCTTTAACACCTGTCATTTGTTCCAGTTACTGGAAACTTAACTGCTCTATGCTACAAAATAGTGAAACTAAAAAAGGATGAGGGATATGATCTCATTTTACTGCTCCAAAGCAAACAATGAAAACTCTTTTGGGACTAATTGGGAACTCCTTAAATATGAGTTGGGAACATTTTTAGGAAAGTGTGGAGCTCAAGCTGTCAAAGCGAGAAAAGCAGAAGAGTTGAAGTCTGTGTGGAGCAGAACTAACTTATCCAGCAAAAACCCGACTCCTCAACAGAGGAAGAAACAGAAGAACTCCTTCTCCTGCAAATATAACTCCATGACTTATATTTCCAGAAAGCAAAGGGTGCCTTTATCAGGTCTCGCTCCAAATGGTGAGAAGAAGGAGAACAAAACACTCATTACTTCTTTAATCTTTAATGCCGCCAACAATAATGTTAGTAGGTTCAGTATTAACGGAGCTGTTACTGAAGATCATCGTAAAATAGCAGGTTTTTGTTCTCATTGTTCTAAAGACCTGTACAGTTCCAAATGTTGTCAATCGGCAGCTGATAGTTTTTAAATTCCCTGTCGGTTAAGACAACAGGTGAAGCAGATAAAGTATCCTGTGACAGGCCTTTATCTGCTGTAGAAGTGCAGCAAGCCATCAATCAGCTCAGAAACAATAAATCTCCAGGGTCTGATGGACTAACAGCTGAATTTTAGAAATCTTTCATTGCTGAACTGACTCCCTTTTTACAGAAAGTCTTTATAGAATATAGAAATAACCAATGCCCCTCTTAATTCCCAAAGCGAAAAAGGAAAATCTACTTTTAGACAATAGGCGAGCGACCTGCTACTAAAGAACGATTCCAACATATTAGCTCACTTATTGGCAACAAGATTCAGATCAGAGCTGGACTCTGTTACCGAGGAAACACAGTCAGGCTTTATGAAGAAGAGGCATGTTGCAGATAATGTGAGGCTCGTCCGAGACATGTTGGATTATCCAGAAATGGTGGAGGATGATGGGTTCATTGTGTTTCTGGATTCCTACAAAGCCTTTGATACAGTCCAACATCCGTTCATTTTACAATCCCTTAAGAAATTTGGCTTTGGCAACTATTTTTTCTCAGCTGTCAAAAGTCTACATCACAGAAGTAACAGCTCAGTTAAACTAATGGGTGGAATGTCTCCTGGATTTAATGTCTCCAGAGGCATTAGACATCGGTGCCCTGCTTCACCTGTTCTTACTTGCAGCTCAGCTCAGAACATCAGAGGGATGTTCAGTTTGGGCTCTTTGACTTCAACAAAAATAAAGAAAAATTCAACAAAACATTTATTATTAACCTCATCATACTGATGGCGAAATTTCACATTCCTAAATGTAAATTTACTCAGAGAAAACCTTTTGTTGCCTTTCACAGCGGTTTATTTTCTCCATTAAATTTTCTAACAACCATAAAGATAATATCTGAAAACAATTTCTTTAACAGTTCTTGGTGGGATGGCTCGGGAGTCTGCTGTATCTGTACAATGTTTTGTGTGCTGTGCTTTTTGCACATTTACGTAGAATAATATAAGTAAAAATAATAATAAAGTTTCTTTCAAAGAATCCCAAGCGGCGCAGGAGAGTGACGTCAGTGACCGCTCTTCTTCTGCGTTTGTCGGGCTCAGCTGCACACAACATGGCGTCCTCTGACACCGTCGCACAATCCCGGTGAGAATTCGCTTCCCATGTGTAGTTACACACAGTTTCTGAGTCGGATTCCCGTGACAGACTTGAGCAGATTATAGAGAACTTGGCTGCATACTCTGCCGTCACAGATACGATGTCAGCGAAGCTGCCCGAGCTAACTGGCTCTCAGTCCTTCAGCGACTCGACGCCGCGGTGCCTGAGAGGGGACGACCTGTGTCGTGCCGAAGTAGTTCTCCCCGACAGAAGCTGTAGGAGAGCTGGCTCCTCCTAACTATACCCGATAGCACCCATGTCCAGAGGAAAGAACAGTCTGCAGGTCCCTGAAGTTATTGTTTGATGGCTGCTTCTGTCAGTGAGGTTTTGCTAATTCTCTCATTATTTGCAGCACAACACCTGCTTGGATTTGTCTGCAGCCAACGTAGGGCGCTATGATTCATTTCAAAGAGCTGAGAACACCCGCACAGAGAACTAAACAATCGTACTGTAGCCCAAACTATTTCCCACCAAAATCCGTCTCTTTCTTTTCTTTATCTTTTAACAATGTTTTAATGCGCGCGTGTCCTGACGCGAGTCCACGAATCCTGTGAAGAAGCGGTGTCCAATAACACGCTGGAAGAAGTTTCCAGCCAAGAATGCGCTGAATGAATGCGGCTGTTCTCATCGTGGTGACGGGCTGACAAATCTACATGGTTGGAACTTTTAATGTTGGAGGGTTGAGATTCCCATCATGCTGTGTGAATGTCACAAGTTACAATATTTCTGTAGAAGTCACAGAGAGTTAAAAACATGTAAAAATCCGCTCTGCCACATACTGTGGGCTGGTTCAAACTGTCACAACTTGGAGGGTATAGTTCAGAAAGCTGAGAATTATCTCCAGATTTCAGCCACATCTCATTTAAAAATATAAAATCAGGCTGAATATAAATGATAAAACCATCTGAAATCAAAGTGCTGTTGGAAAGAGCTTTTTTACATTAAAAAGAGTGAATTTAACCGAGAAAATAAAGAAGCTGGAGAACCTTTAATCAGTTCATATCAGTCAGTTATCTCTCTGCTGACTCTCTCATTATCAGACTGATGAACATTAGAGCCAGAATCCTGCAGTAAGAGGAGTAATGTTGGTGAGAACATCAGTATTACTGTATGTGAGGAGTTGTAGTTACTGACCGTGACCACTGGAGGGCAGTGATGATCGTAGTTTCTCTGTTACAGTCCACATGATGACAATGACGTCAGCAAGCAGCAGGGGAGTCACAATGCAACAGTTAAAGTAGTTTATACAAAACATTATGTTAGAATAACCAATAAGAGCTTTTTTACATTAAAAAGAGTGAATTTAACCGAGAAAATAAAGAAGCTGAAGGGTGTAGAAGAACCTTGATTCAGTTCAGTGGCACAGCAGATCTTTCTGGCTTTGCTATAACCCTCCTGTAGATTATTTTCACCTGAATATGAGAAACTGAGGGCCAAAGTGCAGCGAAGCCGGCTCTGCTGTTTCAGACGACAGGAGATCAGGATCAGGGAGGAATCAGGTTTTGGTCGACTGGTTGTGAAGCTTTTAACAATAATGTGGACGGCCGTCAGATTTGGTGGAGCAGCAGTGATGAATGCCATGAAGTAAGTTTACAGGGAGAATTCAGAGCCCAGATTTGGGATCAAATAAGAGAAGAAGCTGAAGCATCTTTAGCTTTTAAATAGAGTTTAGTTCAAGTGTCAGCGGCTCACACCAAACTCCATTCAAATTTTGTCTAATTTAATGTTTCCTCAGTTTTCAGCTTGAACATTCACCTCAAACTGTGTGTGTGTGTGTTTCTGTGTGTGTGTGTGTTTCTGTGTGTGTGTGTGTGTGCAGCTGGGTTTCTTTAGGCGAACTCGACCCTCCACTGATGATGATGATGATGATGAAGAGTAGCAACTGGCTGAGGAGAGTCTAATGACTGAATAACACAAAGTGACATGAGGCTAACCGTGACTGTTGTTTTCTTCCTGATATTTTCTGTTTGCTTGAAATAGCTGAATTATAAATAACTCAAACATCTGCAATGAGTGAAGAAGGAAGGAAAGATGAAGGGATAGAAAGAAGGATTAAAGGAGGAGGAAAGGATGGAAGGAAGGATGGAGAGAGGATAAGTGAAAGGAAGGAAGAATCCACTGAAAGAAGGGAAGAAGGAAGGATTTGTTGTTCTGATTTTGTTAACATTCGTTTGCTTTATCAGAAAAAACTGTTGGATTGTGATTTGATTATTAATTGTTGTTCTTATTGATTATTGGACAGCTTTAGTAAACTTGTGCACTGCAACATGTTGTTTGACGATGACTTTAACATATTAAACATTTTGATGTCTAACTCTGAACAGCTGTTGTCTCAACTAACAGATGTTCTGAGTTCTTGGAAGCACATCTGCATCTGAGTTTGATGTCAGACTTTTTCTCTCTGTCAGTTCATATCAGTCAGTTATCTCTCTGCTGACTCTCTCATTATCAGACTGATGAACATTAGAGCCAGAATCCTGCAGTAAGAGGAGTAATGTTGGTGAGAACATCAGTATTACTGTATGTGAGGAGTTGTAGTTACTGACCGTGACCACTGGAGGGCAGTGATGATCGTAGTTTCTCTGTTACAGTCCACATGATGACAATGACGTCAGCAAGCAGCAGGGGTGTCACAATGCAACAGTTAAAGTAGTTTATACAAAACATTATGTTAGAATAAATAATGACAGAACAGCTGAAAATATAGATTAAAAATATAGAACTTTATCTACAGAGTGTCCCAAGATTTAAAAGTTGTATAAATATGGCAGTGCAATAAAACTACTTATTAACAGTGGCGTCATTAGGCTGAAGCCCCCCTAAAATATTATTTTTTAAATAAAATTAATTATAATCATATTTTTTTAAATAAAAAAATGCCGACATATTCAATATAAAATATCCAGAATATGAGATTGAATAATATAACTTGTCATTATTCCCTTGAATATGATGATAAATCTGTCAGTTTCCCCTCACTTCATAGCGTAAGGTAGAGAGAGCCCCTTCAGGGCCTCGTTATCCAGCCCATTCCACCTGTTCATATGGAGAACTCCCACATCACTGAACATCCTGTCCACGTTTCCCTGTGACTTTGCTTGCAGTCGGTACCTGCAGCGCTGTACCTTTGAAGCACTCAGAGCCCAACAGAACAGCATCAGGAGGAGAACGGATGGATGAAGAATGGATAGAAGCACGTTCTTCCAAAAAGTCCTTCTTCATCACTGCTGGTAGTAACAGTTAGTTAGCTCCATCCCCAGCTAACAGCAGAAAGTCTCATGGAGTCAGTAAACCAAATGCTCTGTGTTTGACAAATAAAAACCTGGCTTGCATCCTGTAGACAATCTGTGCACGTCTTTGGTGTTTTTTGCTCAGTAGTTATATCTCAGCTCTGAAAGAGACTTCAGACCTGGCAGAAGCTTTGATCTGTGAACAAGCAGTGTGTGACACTGTGATTTAGTCACGTCAGGCATCATGGAGTGGAGCCAAGGCCGTAACTACCATTGAGGCCTCAGAGGTCGTGTCCTCGGTATTCTTTATTCTTTATCCTTTTTAGGAGTTGTGACTCATGACCTCAGTATTTATTCTGCTTACGGCCCTGAGTGGAGCCACATAGTTTTTTGACCTCACTCTTTTTATTTGTATTTCTCATTTTTGTGGATGGTCATGCTGGACTGTTGCATCTTGCTTTATTTTATAAGTAAATGAAGGAAACTAAGGAGAGGATCCTGTGGAGTTTTTCCTTTGAGTGTGAGGTGGATAACGAGGCTGAGAGCGTCCAGCTCATGGCTTCATTATTTAGGAACCTACACCAGAGATAACACCGGAATAAAGGCGACCTATGACCTCTGTTCAGTTTCTCTGACTGTGGGATTTAGCCACACCCATTCCTGAAGCCTCCATGATGGGCTCAGTTTTATGGAGTCACTCTGAGCTGCTCAGATAGATGAATTATTGACTCCTCAGGCTATCAAAGGTGGCTGCTGTGGGATGTGTTCTCTGCTGGTTATGGCCTGTAAAGTCTATCTGCCTGCAGAGGCCAGCAGCTGTGCTTCTGAATGTTTGTCTTTGTTGGTTTTATCCACCCTTTAAGAACATATTAAAAACCAAATCCAAGTGAAACACTTTTTCTGGATAAATCACTTGTTTCTGTGTTATTTCAACATGAATCTCCTCTGGGAGGGGAGGCGGGTGTCCTGATCGACTCCTGCCCTCCTGAACATTTACTGTCTGAGCTTCGGCCCTCAGAGGGCCCAGATTTTCATTATTTCTGCTCTTTATCCACCGTCTGAACCACCAAACATCTGAAAACCAAACAGAAAATTACAGGAAAGTGTTGTTTCCTTTAGCTTTTGTGAATCATTCCTAAACACCTTCCCCACATGACTGATCACATGATCAATCAGCTGTTTGAGGCAATAAACATGAGCAGCACTGATATAAAAGAAGAGTCCCAGCAGTTTAAAGGATTCCTGCAGATCTCTCTCCATGTTTCTCTGCTTTTTCTTGTGTTTTCTTCCTTCAGGTTTAGTTTCCAGTGAGCCACCGATACTCTGTTTATTTGGACAGCAGCCTTTAGCGCCCCCTGCTGACCGCAGCACACACTACTTTATTCAGCCCAAACCAGCTGATGGAAACACAATTAGATCACAGGGGGTCAAGGAAGAGCTGAACCGCATCAGCAGCTTCAGGCTTTCTCAGCTCATCCTGCAGGCATCACTGTGGAGACACTTCTGAGTCTTTGAAGGGAACATTTCAGAATAAAAGAGCAGGAAAGTCTTTCTCTACAGTCAGCAGCATAAGAGCATAAATTCTGTCCACACCACACTACATTTGGGCTGTTTGAGGCAACAGCATGAAATATTCAGAAAGACAGCAGTGAAACACTCAAAGCTTGTTGTGGCTGAAGTGTTGATGATGAAGCTCTGAGGCTCACTGTGCTGCTGTTTAATGTTTAAATCCTGCTTCTGCTGGGAGAAACAGAGAAATACACCTTTAGTTTGAAGCTTTGACGCAGGACAAAAGCAGCAGTCAAACACACCTAAAACTCTGGGGAAATGTTCCACCCAGTTTGCTAAAAACACCTTTGTCTTAGACTTAAAATCCATCTTTTTTTATTCTACTGAGATCAAAACTGGTCATCAGCAGGAAAATCAGAGCAAAATATCGACTGAGATTAAAGCCTGACTCAAAGCCAACCCTGGATCCAGTTCAGCCCATCCTCTGCTCCCTGACTGCCAGGATGAGTGGTCTGTTCACCCAGAGTTCATTTCACTGTTGATCCTGAGCTGGTGAACATCAGTCACACCTGAACACACCTGTTCTGATGCAGAGACAGCCCTACAGGAAGCAGAGACATGTTCATGAGGGGAAGTTAGAGGCTGAATCTCAGAGAGAACTGCAGAACAAAGTTCAGAGTTTGATGTTCAGGAGCTTGGAGGCGTGTTTTAACAGGAACTCCACTGGTCAGACAGCTTCTATCTGTCCCGCCTCCATCACAGGTGGACTCTGCTCTGACTGGTTCCAGGAAGCAGCTCACCTGTGTCTCAGTCTGTCGAGTGGAGAGTCTTCTTCTTCTGCAGCTCTGAACAATCTGTGAGTTTCCTGTTTGTTTCTGCTCTGTAATGTTGGAGAACATGTTCGCTTCTTATTTCAGAACAAACTTTGATCACTTTGTGTTTGAAGACAAATCTACATGATGATCAGGTTATTGATTAACTGGAATCAATCAGCATGATGATCAGCTGATGTTTCTGTTTGTTTCCTTCTCAAACAAACTGCTTCGTGTTTTATTTCTGGAATCAAAGTGTCGTCTCCAGCTTTAAAGTCAGAAAGAGCAGCTTCCTGTGAAAAAAAACACCGTAACAGATATTTTACAGTTTTCCATTTTACAGACGCCTTGTCCTCCCCCAGCAGGCGAGTATCACATGTAATAAATGAGATTCTGCTTCCTCCAGAGATAACACAGGAATAAAGGCGACCTATGACCTCTGACAGTGTTTAGTTTATCTGACTGTGGGACTTAGATCAGATTAGATTCAACTTTATTGTCATTGTGCAGAGTACAGGTACAGAGCCAAAGAAATGCAGTTAGCATCTAACCAGAAGTGCAAAATACAGAATTATTTACAGAAAGTGCAGTGGAAATCTTCTAGGAATAAATATCTATTATAAATATATGTACATTGTGAAGAGAGTGCATTCATATGAGGTGTGCACATTCAGTGAGTGGAGAGGGCAGCTTACTGTGCTAAGAGCTGCATGCAGACAGTGTTGTAGAATGAATAATATGTACAAAGGCGTGAGGCCTGAGTGAGACACATAAACTGTGCAGAAGGTGCAAGGCTGCAGTGAAGTGACGATGGTAGAAGTTAAAGTGACGGTGCAGAACTCAGCAGGGTCACAGCCTCAGAAAGAAGCTCTTCCTGAGGCTCCTGTAACGTCTGCCAGATGGGAGAAGGGTGGAAAGACCGTGGCTGGGATGAGACACGTCCTTGATGATGTTCCTCACCCTGCCCAGGCAGCATCTGTGCTAAATGTCCTGGATGGAGGGTAACTGGGCGCCTGTGATGCGTTGGGCGGTCTTTACCACCCGCTGGAGTGCTCTGCGGTGTTATGAAATGCATCCCCTGCTGGTCCTGCTTTAAAGAGAGTCTGGGATGGAATGATGGGACTTCATCATAATCTGTTTACCTGATGAAGCATTAAAATAATCAGGTTTCACAGTTTTAGGTTCATTTTTAGATGATTTCATTGGGCTACACTGAGTAAAGATTGTTGATAGAAAATGTCTCCAGCCGTGTTTCGGGCTGACTGCAGAAGTGTTGCTCAGGTTCTTACTTTGGAGGATTTCTACAATAATATAATAACAGGTGAAACAGATGCTCTAAACTGTACAATTGTTGGATTAACATAAGTGTGCATGTATTATTCATCCATGAAGACATGAGAAAAAAGATGAAGGAATGAAACACCGTTGTCAGCTCAGTGTTATCACTGTAACTTTATTGGATAAATGTAATAATCCACACCTGAAACGGCTCCCGCGCACTCCCGCGCGCTCCCGCGCATATGGATGCATTTCTGTGCATAACAGCTGTCAGCTGCAGAGGAACTGCGGTACCTGGAATCAAAGTGTCGTCTCCAGCTTTAAAGTCCGAAAGAGCAGCTTCCTGTCAGACCTTTCAGAATAAAATGAGCTGAATGTCAGTGATGAAGCTGTGATGCAGCATATATTTAACTTGTTTAGTCTGATGATGAGGAGGATGTTCAGAGTTCATTGTGCTTCAGTCAGACTTTACATTCAGACTAAAATAATTCTTTAACATCATCCTTTAGTTTCTGCTGTTGAACTGTTTCCTGTTTTCAAATGTTTCATTTGATCTAATTTCAGCTCCTTTTTCTCAGTATTTAGACTTTTGATCAGCTTTATTAAAGCCTCACACAGCTAAGATCTAACATCTGTCTCTGTTTGTATTTGCTGTTAAAAAGTCCTCTGAAAACTAAACTAAAGAATCCTTCATCATGGTCATCGGGATCATGAGGTGTGTGCTGGGCTGTAGCTCCATGCCTCCACCTAGTGGACAGGTAGTGGAAATACAGCAGCTGATGGCAGCTTCCTCTGCCTCAACACTCCTGTCTGACTGCATTCAGAGACACTGATATGAAACAGAGAATCAGAGCCAATCAGTGGAGGAGCAGCTGATCTGTTTACAGCTCAGATGATGGAAAAGAGGATTTGAGTTGATGTGCAGATGAATGATCTGTGTTTCCTCTGCAGATGAAGGTAGAAAGTGTGTGTGAGCTGATGTGAATCCAGCAGCATGGATCAGTGTGAGGACACTAAAACCACTCTGTGTGGGGAACATGAGAGCCAGAGCAAAGCTCAGAGGTGAGACCACCATCTCTAACTGTCCATGACTCTTCTCCATGTCAGAGCTCAGCGCTCACATCACCAAACCACCTTTATTCACAGGAACCAAGCTGGATCTGCAGCTGAATCTGGACCTGAACCCAGCTGTGTGTCCTTTAAGAGCAACAGGTCCAAGGATCAGATCATTCATTTCCAACATGATGTTCCACCAGACAAACAGTGAGTAGCTGTCAGTATTCAGTGGAGGCTGCATCATGGTTCAGATGAATTATTTCAGACTTGGATCAGTTCTTGATGTCTCTGATGAGATTAATCAGCTGCATCATGTGTGTAATGTGATGTTTACTTTAGTCTTTCTGCTCTTTATTAAAACAAAGTGAAGTTTTCTGTTGATTTATTCAAAATCAATCATTTTCTGTCACATTTTTACTTTTAATCCAAACTGAATTTTACTGAACATGTAAATTTAAATTAAACACGTGTTTTTTTCCTATCAGCAGCTTTCAGAGACCTGAACCTGAACCTGAACCTGAACCTGAACCTGAACCTGAACCCAGCTGTGTGTCCATGAGGAGCGACTGGTCATTGGGTCGTCTTATTGACTTTAAATCAGTCCAACGTTCACGGTCTCTGAGGTGAGCTGAGTGTAAATGGTGTAACACTGTAAAATGTTCCAGAGTCAGTCTGAACAGTTCTTATTCCAACTTGTGTTTAATATGAGCTCTTATTCACATCATTTCATGTTCACATGTGAAACTGTCAGAGTGGAAAGAATGGATGTTAAAACAGGTCTCTTTCAGTGAGGAAAATATTAAGAATGATATTTATTATAGAGGAGCTGTTTCTAAAAGAAATGTTCTGAACAATGTCAGCTGCTTTACAAACAGTCTCACATGAACAGAGTCACATGGATCAATAATATGAAGCTGAACCTCAGTATATAGGAACTAACTAACCCTCAAACTGCTTCATCTGACATCAGCTTCCTCCCACTGTTAGAGACACACTGAGCTCTTATCTTCTGGAACACAGATGCTGCTGATGTGCTGCTTCAGAGTTAATCAGCTGCTTTATGGCTGCATTCACTGTTCACATCCACACATCCCTTCATGGACCTTTACCTTGTGTTTGTCTCTGTGTGGACAGACACAATGTGAGCTCATTCTTCATGATTCCTCCACAGAGTGGACCAGCAGAGCTCAGAGGTTCCCAGTGGTCAGTCTGCCCAGCAGCATCAGACACAGCTGGACTCCATATTTATGGTCTGTACATGTACAACAGCTACTTTTCCATCTATTGTGTTCACAGTCATCTCCAGGCTGCACTTTGCAGACCAGCGGATTGTCAGTGTGTCCAACATGGATCTGATGTTTGGCTCCATGATTTCAGCCTGATTGGCTCATTCATATAGTATTCTGTTCCAGCTGCTGGAGGACAACATGCTCACTTTTGTGAAGGAGGAGCTGAAGAAGATCCAGAAGGTTCTGAGTCCAGATTACCCAGAATGCTTAGAGAGTCAGAGGGAGGGTGAGGATGAAGAGCAGAGGTGGAGCAGAGAGGCATTAGTGAAGATCACAGTTCACTTCCTGAGGAGAATGAAGCAGGAGGAGCTGGCTGAGCGTCTGCAGAGCAGTAAGAGGATTTCTCTAAAGATTTAACCTGCTGGATAAATGACACATTTACTGATGTCTCAGCTCACAGAACAACACATGTTCAAATACTCATTCTTTACAGGGTGGAAATGTCTGTTTACTGATGTTATTTCTTGTCTTCATTCAGAACTATGTGGACGTAAAGTTAAATCTGCTCTGAAGAAGAAGTTCCAGTGTGTGTTTGAGGGGATTCCTAAAGCAGGAAACCCAACCCTTCTGAATCAGATCTACACAGAGCTCTACATCACAGAGGGGGGGACTGGAGAGGTCAATGATGAACATGAGGTCAGACAGATTGAAGCAGCATCCAGGAAAGCAGGCAGAGCAGAAACATCCATCAGACAAGAAGACATCTTTAAACTCCCACCTGGAAGAGATGAACCAATCAGAGCAGTGATGACAAAGGGAGTGGCTGGCATTGGGAAAACAGTCTTAACACAGAAGTTCACTCTGGACTGGGCTGAAGGCAAAGCCAACCAGGACATCCAGTTCATGTTCCCATTCACTTTCAGAGAGCTGAATGTGCTGAAAGAGAAAAAGTTCAGCTTGGTGGAACTTGTTCATCACTTCTTTACTGAAATCAAAGCAGCAGGAATCTGCAGCTTTGAACAGTTCCAGGTTGTGTTCATCTTTGACGGTCTGGATGAGTGTCGACTTCCTCTGGACTTCCACAGCAAGGAGCCCCTGACTGATGCTACAGAGTCCACCTCAGTGGATGTGCTGCTGACAAACCTCATCAGGGGGAACCTGCTTCCCTCTGCTCGCCTCTGGATAACCACACGGCCTGCAGCAGCCAATCAGATCCCTCCTGGCTGTGTTGGCATGGTGACAGAGGTCAGAGGGTTCACTGACCCACAGAAGGAGGAGTACTTCAGGAAGAGATTCAGAGATTCAGAGCAGGCCAGCAGCATCATCTCCCACATCCAGACATCACGAAGCCTCCACATCATGTGCCACATCCCAGTCTTCTGCTGGATCACTGCTACAGTTCTGGAGGATGTGTTGAAAACCAGAGAGGGAGGAGAGCTGCCCAAGACCCTGACTGAGATGTACATCCACTTCCTGGTGGTCCAGGCCAAAGTGAAGAAGGTCAAGTATGATGGAGGAGCTGAGACAGATCCACACTGGAGTCCAGAGAGCAGGAAGATGATTGAGTCTCTGGGAAAACTGGCTTTTGAGCAGCTGCAGAAAGGAAACCTGATCTTCTATGAATCAGACCTGACAGAGTGTGGCATCGATATCTCAGCAGCCTCAGTGTACTCAGGAGTGTTCACACAGATCTTTAAAGAGGAGAGAGGGCTGTACCAGGAGAAGGTGTTCTGCTTCATCCATCTGAGTGTTCAGGAGTTTCTGGCTGCTCTTCATGTCCATCTGACCTTCATCAAGTCTGGAGTTAATCTGATGGAAGAACAACCATCATCATCATCATCATCATTATCCCAGATACCTAAAGATTCAAAAAAGAGTCTTGAGAGAAGTTACAGTCAAACAGAAATAAGTGCACAAGCTCCTATCGCAAAGGCACAAATATCTTTTCCTTTAAAGTCTTTGAGAAAAATGTTCGGTTTTCGCTCTGGTGTCAATCAGCAGAATGAACAACAAACATCCTCCCAGACATCTGAAACAACAGAAGATCAATCTGCAGATTCTCTTCGACTCTTCCATCAGAGTTCTGTGAACAAGGCCTTACAGAGTCCAAATGGACACCTGGACCTGTTCCTCCGCTTCCTCCTGGGTCTTTCCCTGCAGACCAATCAGAGTCTCCTACGAGGCCTGCTGACACAGACAGGAAGTAGCTCACAGACAGGAAGTAGCTCACAGACCAATCAGGAAACAGTTGATTACATCAAGAAGAAGATCAGTGAGAATCTGTCTGCAGAGAGAAGCATCAATCTGTTCCACTGTCTGAATGAACTGAATGATCGTTCTCTGGTGGAGGAGATCCAACAGGCCCTGAGTTCAGGAAGTCTCTCCACAGATAAACTGTCTCCTGCTCAGTGGTCAGCTCTGGTCTTCATCTTACTGTCATCAGGAAAACATCTGGATGTGTTTGACCTGAAGAAATACTCTGCTTCAGAGGAGGCTCTTCTGAGGCTGCTGCCAGTGGTCAAAGCCTCCAACAAAGCTGTGTAAGTACAGAGATAAATATGTTTTAAATACTCTGTTTGCTTGTTAAAAGGAGAGAAAATAACAGTTATTTCTCAGATAATTTCAGTTTGTAGATAACACAGATTCACAGCAAACAGTTACATCAGATCAGTTCACATAAAGAGGAAAGAAACACACTGCAAGAATGTGGCAACACTTTATAATATAGAATTAAGATAAATGTCATTATTTATTAATTCAGCCATCTTTAATGTGAATAATTAATAATTACATAACTTAACTCTTTTCCGGTTATTCCTCCTCAGACTGAGTGGCTGTAAGCTCTCAGAGAGAAGCTGTGCAGCTCTGTCCTCAGCTCTCAGCTCCCAGTCCTCCAGTCTGACAGAACTGGACCTGAGTAACAACAACCTGCAGGATTCAGGGGTGAAGCAGCTGTCTGTTGGACTGCAGAGTCCAAACTGTAACCTGGAAGCTCTCAGGTCAGGATTCATTCAGCTGTTCAACTGCTGATCATTTTAATTCTGCTTTACAGTGATGGATGAACAGCTGACCTGTTCAGGATGGTTTTATTATTTATATTTTTATTAAACCTTTATTTAAACAGATAAAAGAACAATTGAGATCAAGACCTGTTTAACAAGGGTGACCTGGCCAAGAAAGGCAGCAGCACACGTCATGGTGGACAAGACAGATGGACAACAATTACATCCACAAACATTAAAGATATAAACCTGTTTTTAATCCAATGCCTCAAACACATCATTAAAGCTTTTAGGGCAGCAGTAGCAGTGCTGTGCTGCTTCCTAAAACCTGACTGAAAGGGCTTTAGATTGTTGTTTGACTCTAAAAACTCCTTCAGTTGGTCACAGACCAGTTTTTCAAATACTTTCACCAGAGAGCATCTTTTTGAGATCGGCCTGTAATCATTCACCGTTGAGCTTTCGCCTCCTTTTAGCAGCGGAAGGACAAATGTGGAGTTCCAAACTTTGGGAAGTTTGTTTGTGCTGAGGCTTAGATTAAAGATACAAGCTAAAGGCTCAGCAATTAAGTCAGCAGACAGCTTCAGGAAAAATGGGTCCAAACTATCAGGACCAGCTGATTCTTTGGAGTCCAACTTTTTTAGCGCACTACGGAGCACAGAAACAGACTCAGGTTCAAAATGAAAAGAACAGTCAACAGGGGACAGTTTACAGCAGCAGGCTCATTATTTAAAGAGAGTTTTTAAAGTTACTGTTAAAGGAGTCAAACAAGTGCCCTGCTGTGATGAAAAGTTCATTAAAATAGTTTAACAGCACATTTATCAGCCAAGTTCACAGAATCTGTGACCAAAGTTCACCAGAAGCACCAGAAGCAGATCTCACCACATTCCAACATTTCTTGGGATCATTTAGATTTTTGGTGGTTTCAGATGAATAAAATTCAGATTTATTCTTCTTAATTAAGGAAGAACGCTTGTTGCAGAGGACGAAAATGATCCAATCAGCCTCTAATTTGGGTTTTCGTGCCTTGGTCCAGGCAGGATCTCTTTCTTTAAGGAGGTTTCCAGTTTCAGTGGAAAATCAGGGATTATTTCACTCTTTTATCCTAAATGTATGCAAGGGAGCATGTTTATTGATAAGCTTCAAGAGTTCATCATGAAGGAATTTCCAGGCCAACTCAACATCATCAAGGAGGGAGATTTGTTTCCACTCAAAATTAGTTATTTCTCAGATAATTTCAGTTTGTAGATAACACAGATTCACAGCAAACAGTTACATCAGATCAGTTCACATAAAGAGGAAAGAAACATGCTGCAAGAATGTGGCAACACTTTATAATGTAGAATTAGGATAAATGTCATCATTATTTATTAATCCAACCATCTTTAATGTGAATAATTAATAATTACATAACTTAACTCTTTTCCTGTTATTCCTCCTCAGACTGAGTGGCTGTAACCTCTCAGAGAGAAGCTGTGCAGCTCTGTCCTCAGCTCTCAGCTCCCAGTCCTCCAGTCTGACAGAACTGAACCTGAGTAACAACAACCTGCAGGATTCAGGGGTGAAGCAGCTGTCTGTTGGACTGCAGAGTCCAAACTGTAACCTGGAAGCTCTCAGGTCAGGATTCATTCAGCTGTTCAACTGCTGATCATTTTAATTCTGCTTTACAGTCATGGATGAACAGCTGACCTGTTCAGGATGGTTTTATTATTTATATTTTTATTAAACCTTTATTTAACCAGATAAAAGAACAATTGAGATCAAGACCTCTTTAACAAGGGTGACCTGGCCAAGAAAGGCAGCAGCACACGTCATGGTGGACAAGACAGATGGACAACAATTACATCCACAAACATTAAAGATATAAACCTGTTTTTAATCCAATGCCTCAAACACATCATTAAAGCTTTTAGGGCAGCAGTAGCAGTGCTGTGCTGCTTCCTAAAACCTGGCCGAAAGGGCTTTAGATTGTTGTTTGATTCTAAAAACTCCTTCAGTTGGTCACAGGCCAGTTTTTCAAATACTTTCACCAGAGAGCATCATTTTGAGATCTGCCTGTAATTATTCACCGTTGAGCTTTCGCCTCCTTTTAGCAGCGGAAGGACAAATGTGGAGTTCCAAACTTTGGGAAGTTTGTTTGTGCTGAGGCTGAGATTAAAGATACAAGCTAAAGGCTCAGCAATTAAGTCAGCAGCCAGCTTCAGGAAAAATGGGTCCAAACTATCAGGACCAGCTGATCCTTTGGAGTCCAACTTTTTTAGCGCACTACGGACCTCAGAAACAGACTCAGGTTCAAAATGAAAAGAACAGTCAACAGGGGACAGTTTACAGCAGCAGGCTCATTATTTAAAGAGAGTTTTAAAAGTTACTGTTAAAGGAGTCAAACAAGTGCCCTGCTGTGATGAAAAGTTCATTAAAATAGTTTAACAGCACATTTATCAGCCAAGTTCACAGAATCTGTGACCAAAGTTCACCAGAAGCACCAGAAGCAGATCTCACCACATTCCAACATTTCTTGGGATCATTTAGATTTTTGGTGGTTTCAGATGAATAAAATTCAGATTTATTCTTCTTAATTAAGGAGGAACACTTGTTGCAGAGGACGAAAATGATCCAATCAGCCTCTAATTTGGGTTTTCGTGCCTTGGTCCAGGCAGGATCTCTTTTTTTAAGGAGGTTTCCAGTTTCAGTGGAAAATCAGGGATTATTTCACTCTTTTATCCTAAATGTATGCAAGGGAGCATGTTTATTGATAAGCTTCAAGAGTTCATCATGAAGGAATTTCCAGGCCAACTCAACATCATCAAGGAGGGAGATTTGTTTCCACTCAAAATTAGTTATTTCTCAGATAATTTCAGTTTGTAGATAACACAGATTCACAGCAAACAGTTACATCAGATCAGTTCACATAAAGAGGAAAGAAACATGCTGCAAGAATGTGGCAACACTTTATAATGTAGAATTAGGATAAATGTCATCATTATTTATTAATCCAACCATCTTTAATGTGAATAATTAATAATTACATAACTTAACTCTTTTCCTGTTATTCCTCCTCAGACTGAGTGACTGTAACCTCTCAGAGAGAAGCTGTGCAGCTCTGTCCTCAGCTCTCAGCTCCCAGTCCTCCAGTCTGACAGAACTGGACCTGAGTAACAACAACCTGCAGGATTCAGGGGTGAAGCAGCTGTCTGTTGGACTGCAGAGTCCAAACTGTAACCTGGAAGCTCTCAGGTCAGGATTCATTCAGCTGTTCAACTGCTGATCATTTTAATTCTGCTTTACAGTCATGGATGAACAGCTGACCTGTTCAGGATGGTGTCTGCTGTTGGTGTCTTTTCTCTCAGTATCTGCCATTTGTGTTGTTTTCTGCAGCCTGTCAGGCTGTCTGATCACAGAGGAAGGCTGTGCTTCTCTGATCTCAGCTCTGACCTCCAACCCCTCCCATCTGAGAGAGCTGGACCTGAGCTACAACCATCCAGGAGACTCAGGAGTGAAGCAGCTATCAGCTGGACTGGAGGATCCACAGTGGAGGCTGGACACTCTCAGGTATGGAGAGGTCTGCTGCAGCATCACACAATGTCTGATGGAGGAGGAAGAGCTGGAAACATGTTCTCTGTCCTTCACTCAGCCCTGTCTTTTTGCTTCATGCTGGTTCTGAGTTTTATATGAACCTACATTGTTAGAAAAATTCTCTGTAAAATTAGGCTCAGAGTCGCTGGATACGATTAATTAACACAAAACATTTATTTCTTGCAAGAAAGAGACAAGTCCGCACAAATCCACACAACCTGTCGGGAAGACCGCTCAGAGTTGTCTCCCGACCAAATGGTGCTCCAGCTATTTATGTTGTTTATGCTTGCTGATCACACAATGTTATGAGAAAAGGCGCTTTTCTCACCATTCATTATTATGGGAAGGAATATTCAATGTTATGGGGAAAGGTGCTTCTCTCCCCATTCCTTGTTATGGGAAGGAACATAAGAGGTGCTTCTCACCAGTTAATATTATGGGAAAGACTAGTACCAGAGTCAAAACTCTTTTGCTTGAATCATAGAAGGTGAACAGATGGAGGGACTCTTCTGTCATAGTATAACTATATAATTTTTCCAACATTCCCTCCTGTTTATGCTATGAAGTATTAAAACTGTACAATTAACATTGAATGTATTTCTATCGTTCGCAGTGCATAGGAGCGAAAAACCCATTTGCTTTATTTACGGGAAAATTCTCCTATGGCCCCATTCTCTCCTTGGCGACCGACCGCTTAGTCACTTTCTCAGTATCAAAGGTCGCACTCCGAACCGTTAATTTCAATGAATGGTGATGGACCTCGGTGTGACCAGCAAACACAAAACGGATACAACCAAAAATACATGGAAATAAGGACAAAAATCAATAAAACTATGACTAAATGATTAATGGACAAAATTAATACAATGGAATAATAAAAATGGAAATATGACACAAACAAAAATTAATGAAATGAAAATAATAAAATAAATGAAAATATGATTATATGCAATTAATAAATAATATGAAATTGATATTAAATGGAAAAATTAATAAAATGAAAAATAATAATAAATGAAAATCAAGAACAGTCAAACAATAATAATAATAATAATACAATGCAGTTTATTCAGTCCACTCTGCAATCGTCTGCTTCTGGCCGAACATCAGTCCGGCTGGGTCTGGAACTGCTAAGCTATCTTGGAAGGAGAGGTTACTAGCACTTCACTTCCCGGAAGAGGTCTTTACCACCTCTTATTCCCTAACTAATCCTCTTTTAGGACACTTCAGGATATAATTCAGCCATACAGTGGTTGGAGGCTGTAAATTGTTAGACGTTACTTGGTGGAATGAACTCTTCAAATCAGCTTTTCATTCAGTTGGGGTGGAGCGCTTAGCTTCACCGTCCACCCTTTTGTACACATGTGGATAAAAATTTGTGATTGTTCCGCCATCATCTTGGCATGATGGGAATTCCAGAAACCTGTTCAGTTACCTGACTTTGAGTCCTGTAGTGGTTCTGCTGCTGATGCAGTTAATTTAACCTGTGGACAAATGTTAGCAGGAAGAAGCAACATATCATCTTTACAATGCTCTACATTCAGGAATTGCCTTTTATTAGGTCCAATTCCCATGTTCATTGGTCTTTCATATGAACGCAAAAATAATCATTAAAGAAATCATTTAGAATTCACTCGGGGTCATTCAAAGTACTTTGAACTTTAAAGGTTATCATCGTCTCCATCGTCCACGTGTAGCTCGTTGTCATCATCTCCCTCTATCTGTTGATACATTATGCAGGTAAGGGTGGTTTCAATCAGTCTTTGGGACAGTCCTCTCAAGCATGTGATACAACATCAAGCACAGGTGGCTACTATGGCTGTTACAACAGACAGAGACCAAACCACTTCTCCATCATGTCAGTGAAGGGGTCGTTGATTTTCTATCAGCTCTGCAGAGAGTGAGGCGAGTCCCTCTTTGTGATTCTGCCATCTGAGGAAGTATTGTTAGGAATAAAGGAGCAGGATAAAGTTCCAAACATTTTAATTGTTCAGCAATGCCTCGTAGATGTAATTTATCCAATAAACATTTTTATTTATTGTTGCCCACCAGAAAAGAAAAGATTCAAAGTCTGTAGTTACTTGATTTCTAGCTTTAAATTCATCTGGGACTCAGAACTCCAATGCTATCCAGGTACACTCTGTTGTCAAATGAACCTCCAGACGCAGTTGAACGCTTGAGACATTGCAGCTTCTCACCCAAGGCCTTAAAGTCCCCCACAGGGAACAGATGGAGAGGCATCAGTAGTTGGGCTATTGTGCAGCTGCCAGTTAGGCAGAAGGACGGACCTCAGTTTCATATCCCCACACAGCCACCAGAGGTCTGTTCTCATGGAAGTTTGGTTCCGAAACCAAGATGCTGAGTAGTTACCTGCATCCTGAGTGACATTGATGGATTTTTTACAATAATCTGACATGAGTGTACCCACATTCTTACCTGTACCCCTGTGGATGAAACATATATAATTACCCTTATAAGCCAACGCTGAGGGCAGTACATCTCTTTTCTTAACTGCTGGGAACAACAAAGAGAGAGTTTTACATTGCTCTGTGTTAGGTACAAAAGATTCATTATGCAATTGTAATGCCATTGTAATGCTTCATTTCTAGATTTATATTCTGGCTTTAGCACATTCAATACAATTAGATTGGTTATTTTGTCATGCTGTATACATTCTAACAAAATTCCAACTGATACACTGATGATTCTTCAGAAATCTTGTATTAACATACGTTTCACATATGTACTTTTCAGAATACACATGGGCTTTTTGGTTGTCTTTACATAAAATAATTGAGCATAAGTCAATGTCAGCCACCCCATATATTCCTGCAACATAAAATAGGTTGACAAGTTGTCTGTTGGACCTGGAGGACCTCCTATCTCTGTGGTCAGTCTGGGTCTGAGGGTGATTCATTGTAGTGCATTATCTTTTAGTTTTTTATTAATCTGTGCTTAATCCCATAGAATTAGCAATACGATAATAAGAATAATGATTAACAATACACAGCTGGTTCCTTTTAACCTACAAAATCCTGGTAATCTGAATGGATGCCACGGCTGCTGTCTGTCTATCCCTGTCTTATTTTAGCCACACCCTATGTTCTCATTTTAGCCGTCGTTTTCTTCACTGAGGTTGAGACGAACCCCCTCCTGTTGAGAGAATTCCCCTTTGTAGTCAGACTTATGCCTCAGAGAACGGTGGTGGGTAACTAATCTTTCCCTACTTCTGCAGGTCGTGGCCTTACTGGTTTATAGTGTGATGAGGATCCAGGATATATTAGTTTAGCTGCTGTGGGTGCTGTAAGCAGTACCTGCTATGAACCTTCCCACCTTGGGCTGGAGCAGTTATCTTTCTTTATCACTTTGATGAGGATCCAGTCTCCAGGTTTTAGAGATTCCTCCACAGGGTCACCTGGAACAGACACTAGACAGAATAGATCTCTCTACTTGTTAACATTTTAACCATGTATCCTGCTAAGGTTTCTTCTCTTTCTTCATCATGTCTGGTGAATAGTTCTGTGGTAGTAAAAATGGTCATACATTATACAAATGGAGTTAATCCTGTGCTAGTTAGAGTAATATGCATGTTTAGGACTACTAGTGGTAAACAGTAAACCCAATTCTTCCCAGTTTCTTCAGTCTTGCACAGTGGTTTCTGAGATCCTTTTTTGTTTTAAAGTTCTTCGCCATTTGTTTACAAAGTGCGTCCCTGTTATCACTGTAGATTTTTTCAGGAATTCCAAATCTAGGTACTATTTAATTCACCAGTGTTGAGGGTACATCTGCCTGTGCATCTGGAAATACTTCACTTCATTTGGTAAAACATCCCTAATCACCAGGGAGACACCTTTATTTAATTCAATGAAATCCATACAAACGTGTTGAAAAAGGTCCTCCGGCCTCGGGAACTGTCCTCGTCCCGGTCCTAGGCCATATGTATGGATCATATTTTGCACATATTTGACATGTTAGACAAAAATTCTTTATTATCATATTATGATATTATGATTTTATTATAATTAAAACCATACACTGCAAAAACCTTGTTCATTGTTGCTACCATCCCTCCTGTAGAGACATGCCGTGCTCCATGGCTCGATACTGAAGCATATTTAAACAAACTCTTTGGCAGTATAAGTTCTACATTTCATAGTAAATGGCACCTTTATTCTTCCATATCTGTCCTTGTAAGTGTACATTTGGTTTTGCATGTGTGGTCCAATTTAATGGACTAGTATATGCATCCAGTTTCTCAGAATACTCTATTCCTGGCTCCACCTTCTCCCAATCTGAGGCTTCTTCACATGCAGTCCCAAACACACCTAAACGCCTCCAGTGGTCATCTGTGGGTTTGGAGAGTGACACATGAGGCGCATTCCATGATCTTAAAAACTTTCTCATGCTGTGGGAGAGTGAGCAGCTGACTGCACAACAACCCTCTTTATTCCAGTATAAGTGTTCTAACTTTAGCATGTTTTAACTTTCTCATTTGTTTAAAAAATAAAATATGTCCTCCCCTTGAGTATATTTGTAATACACAGTACAGTGTACTTCATGTGGTGACCTGAGGGTGAGCTTTCCTGAGGCGTGTTCTTTTGCCTTCTGAAGGAGAGGAAGCGTGATAGAGCTGGGGCCTGTAGACACAAGATCCAAACTATACCAGTATGAAGGTGGTCTCGCGTCATGCTGAATCATTGTTTGAGCGGACTTCATTCAAACTACAGTTAACCCTTTTTCTTCTGGAACTATTCTTAGCTGGAATAAATGGAGTAAATCCCTTCCCAGTAAATTACAGGGACACAGAGTGGACAAGACAACCTGACAATCAGCACTTACCCCACTCCGTGTATCAGTTACTGTCAAGAGTTTTAATAAACGCTCAGGATGGCTCTTACCATTTGCTGATTTGACCCAAATAATTTCTTTGGATTCCTCAACTCCCGGAATGTCATCAGGATGGATTACAGTTCGTGTTGCACCTGTGTCGCATAGAAAAGTTACCTCCGTCCCGGAAACATTCAATCTAATCTCAGGTTTGATGTCATACTATAAGATAAGTTCAATTCCCTCTAAGTTTAACACTTTTTCTGGCTTTTCTGCTTCTATCCTGGTTACAGCTCCTGTTTTTTTTTTCTTATCTAGTCATAACTGACTCCCAAACTCTTCCTCTATCTTACTCTTGCTCCTGCAGTCCCTCGCCCAATGCCCCCTCCTTCCACACAGCCTCCTGCTCTGTCTCTCCTTCTCTGTCTCTGCTCCTGTTGTGATCTGTGTTTTTGCTTTCCCTCATCACCTAAATAGTTGCTTCTCTCCCTTCCAACAAAAAGTTTAGTCCTTTCTTCCTTTTCTTTTTGTTGTCAGAGTGCTCCTCTGCATGTCCTCTTTATTCCATTGCTGTGCAAACACATTAAGATGACTGTTTATTGTCATGTTACAAGTCACACAAAATTACTCTCTGCATTTGACCCATCTAGTTTGGCACCTGTTGAACACACATGCACACACCTTTCTGTTTAATTTAATTAATATTTATCTGCAGGCTTAGAAACTGCTTATAGTATTAATATATTACTCCATATATTACGCTGATTTATTGCAGCTGTCTTTAAATTTCTCTTTAAGAAAACTATTGTTTGATATTTGACTCACATAGCATATTTCATTGCTGTGTTGGTTTTTTTAAAAATATATTTTATATATAAAATATATAAATATATTTATATATCTATATATATATACTAATACTCACTTTAACCCATTCTGTGAGATAAATGCTTTAATCTCTGATGAATATGATGTCAGTTCATAAGTTTTAGGGAAGTTAGTCAATCAGAAGTAATGAAGCATTACTTAACTTAACATCAATATGTTAAATTCTCTATTTCCGGCTCATGTTTCTGATACACTTATAATTTTGTCTAAGAAAAGCTAATCTCAAATTTAGAAAATGTTTCAGTTTGGCTTGAAAACCATCTGCACCTGAAAGGTTTGACTGTCTGGTCTCAGACCTGCTTCAGGTGGAAAGTATTTCATTTTTAATGCCTTGAAATTTGTCAACTTCATTACCCTTATATGTAGAAATGAGTTCTAAATGCAACCTGGAGGGTTTGTTAATCTGTTTACTGTAGCAAGCAAGACATGAGAGTTGTTACTGCAGTTTTTTTTATGATTTCAGAAAATAACTCTCTCTTCATCTATGCAAAGTCACACACTGAGTTAGACCAAACATTTCAAAGACAGCAGTGAGTTCTTTAGCTTGCTTATTATGGGCTACATCTATGTGCACCTTCAAGTCCCCTGTTATGATTAAACAGTCAACAGCAGTGCACACAATTTAAAGAAATTCCAGTAAAATCATCAATAAAATCATTCTGCGGTGAGACAAAGTATTTAAGATAATTTTATCTCCCTTTTTAAATGACACATGCTCGAATTAAAGACAAAAATAAATGTTTTATCTTGTGAGTGGGTATATTGGCCCTGAATATGGCACAAAGACCCTCTCCACTCTCGGTCTTGTTGTTTCATCTCTCAGTTAAACACATAAAATCAAGACTGTGAGAGGAAAGTATCAAAAGCATTGTTAGACAGGAAAAAGTCAGAAAGCTGTTGGTATACAACTTTTCCTAGGACTTTGCCTAAGAATGGCAGGTTTGATATGGAAATGATAAAAATCACAGGTTGTAAAACATCTTTTGCTCAGACAGTTTTTCCTGTGAAAGGAGTAATGATTTGAAATGATCTGTTTGTTTGTCTGAGATCTTCTGAACTTTAACTATTTAAGAGAGCTGCTAAATCTTAATACACAAACTTGTACAAATGTCTAGCTCTAATCCTTGTTGTTCTTTTTTTTTTTTTTTTGTGTTTTTTTAAACTAGATTTACTTTGTACATTACTTTTGTCTTCCCCTTCTCTAGGATTGGACAATTTTACCATGTTCAATTCTCCCTCAAACCCAAATTTATTTTCTCATCTCTCTAAGTATTCAATATTATCGGGTTTTTTCTGAAACATGATTTTAGCACTCCCACTTAACTCCCGGTTAGCTTTAAAACAGGTATTTCCCATACTGTCCTTTTGCAGCTAATCAATTTTATTTTGAGTACTACCGAATGAAACACTACTTCTGTCGTTATGTCACGAGCAACAACCAGATTCCAATGTTCACTTCAACTCAATTAGTCAGTAATACATTTTTTCTGTTGTCACCATCAACAACATCACACACCAGCAGCTGTTTCACTCTTATACATACATAGCAAATAAAACAACACTGCAGCAAAGAAGGAAAAAATCACAATTTAACAAACAAATAATTCAGCAACCAGCCCTTTTAGCAAACCAACAATTCTATCACAAAGCAACAGTTCAACAATGACCTATACCTTCAGCAACAATACACACACACACACACACAGCTGTTTTACTCCCATACATGCATAGCAAATAAAACAACACTGCAGCAAAGACTTTAACAAACAATTCGACAAACAAACAATTTAACAACCAGCCCCTTTTTACAAACAAGCAAATTAATTTCACAAACTAACGATTCAACAATCAGGTCATTTAACAAACAAACGATTAGACGTATAACACTAACAAAAACTAACATGGATTTAAAACTTGCGATCTTTCATCGCAAACTCTCTTAAGAAAGATTCTGTTTCTAACGCGCGGTGCGGAGTTATTTATTCCTGTAGTCTTCTCACACAGACTATGGACTAACCTTTTCTGACTGCATTTTTGTTGTCCTTGGTTAATCCCACCACTACACACGGTTACCAGTTAAAAGGTTGACCTTTTCTGATCGTTTCATATGTGGGTTAATCCAACACAACATACAGTTACCAGTTAAAAGGCTTTTTTCCTTTGCCTCACCTTTTCTGACTGCTATTATGTTTTCATGGGTTAATCCTATACACAGTTACCAGTTAAAAAGCTGACTTTTTCTGACTGCTTCTTTTATGGGTTAATCCAGCACAATTTACACACAGTTACCAGTTAAAAAGATGACCTTTTCTGACCGCTAATTAGGTTTTTATGGGTTAATCCTATACACAGTTACCAGTTAAAAGGATGACCTTTTCTGACTGCTTCTTTTATGGGTTAATCCAACACAACCTACATACGGTTACCAGTTAAAAGGCTAACTTTTTCTGACTGCTTCATTTGTGAGTGATCCAACATAACTTTTACACAGTTACCAGTTAAAAGGCTTCTTTACTAGGTTGCATTCGAAATAGTAATATTCTTAGGAAAATAGCAACGACTCAATCTATTTAAAAGCCTCCAGTTACCATCAATTGCTAGTTAATTAATCAAAATTTTCCCTAATAATCACACTATTTCCAACCAACAATAGTAACACAAAGGGTTCCTTACCATAAATCCACTGGTAAGTTAAACAACGAAGAATCCAGCGAGTCTGTCCACTGATTCAAAAATAGATCCTGTCACCTTTCCTCCAGCCAGTGGCAGCCGGCCTCTATCAGAAACTGTGCTGAGAGGACTTCAGTTAGGAATCCTGGACTCCCCCGTGCACGGTTTCAGCTCCGATTCTGGAAGGTGGAAAGGACTTAGAATCCGGCTCGAAGGACCATTATGTTAGAAAAATTCTCTGTAAAATTAGGCTCAGAGTCGCTGGATACGATTAATTAACACAAAACATTTATTTCTTGCAAGAAAGAGACAAGTCCGCACAAATCCACACAACCTGTCGGGAAGACCGCTCAGAGTTGTCTCCCGACCAAATGGTGCTCCAGCTATTTATGTTGTTTATGCTTGCTGATCACACAATGTTATGAGAAAAGGCGCTTTTCTCACCATTCATTATTATGGGAAGGAATATTCAATGTTATGGGGAAAGGTGCTTCTCTCCCTATTCCTTGTTATGGGAAGGAACATAAGAGGTGCTTCTCACCAGTTAATATTATGGGAAAGACTAGTACCAGAGTCAAAACTCTTTTGCTTGAATCATAGAAGGTGAACAGATGGAGGGACTCTTCTGTCATAGTATAACTATATAATTTTTCCAACATACATGTAGGAGCCTTTTTCCTTTGTTCACTCAAGCAGATCTTTACACAGAACATTTAACAGCTTTATGTTGGTCTGCAGCTCAAAAACATCACAGTTTCTACATAAAGGGTGAAAAACTGTGGAATGACTGTTTTCCTGACTTTTCCCTCCTCCAGAGATACAGCTTACATCTCACAATGTGATGATGTTCATGTTAAACGTCAGTCAGCTGACTCCCAGGTCAGAGTTCAGACCAACCTGACATGTTGTCCACAGTCCGTTCACTTTGTTAGTTCGTTCTCACTCACCAATGATCACAGTTAGGAGTTAAAAACACACAGTCGGGGTTTAAATTAGAAATGGTCACAGATCACACATTTGACCTCTCAGTCCAGCTGCATCAGGTGATCCGTGCAGTTTCACCACTTAATGACGTCCACATTTCTGGCGCTGATGGGCCTCTGCTGACTGGCTGCTGATGAACTGGTGCTGCTGCTGTTGACCTGCTCACTTTGGCATTGGTTCAGCATCAAATTCATCCTGTTTTAAACTCACTGTCATACTCTGAATGGACGTAAATGTGATTTTCAGATTCAGAGAAGCCTTCCTCATCATTGTCTTCCCAATCTTCTTTGTCTTTGGGCTTTGACTGAGCTGTTCCAGAACCCTGTGTTTCTGTTTCCTTTGGAGAAGTTTCTTGGTGGATTTACTGGAATGTTTTCTCTCATTATCATGTAGCATGGTCCACCTCTGCTTCAGCTGCAGTTTCTGGACAGATGGTCTCACATTTTCCTCAAACAGCCTCTGAAATGGTGAAGAATTCATGTTGGATTCTGTGATGGAGAGTTGACCGGGCCCTGCCTCAGACCCAAACCATTACATTTACAGCTTCAGGCTTCACTGTTGGTTTAAAGTTCTTCTGCTCAAATATTGCCTTTAGTTTACACCAAACAAGTTCCCTGTTACAGTGTCCAAATAATTCAGTTTTAGATCCATCCAAAATGATCCAAAGTCCAGGGACCAGATGCATAAATCCATTCATCCATTTTCTATACCTGCTTAATTTAGTTCATGGTGGCAGGAACTGGAGCCTATCCCAGCAGCCACAGGGCGAGAGGCAGATCCACCCTGGGTGGGTCTAGAGTCCATCTCACACACAAACACACAAACCGCTCATACAGATGTTCCTGCATTAAATAAAGAGAATCTGCACACTTCACACATTCCTCAGACCGTGCGTACAGATGTTTTCAGTGTAATTTAAGTCTGATCCGAAGTGGAGATGAAACTTCTGAAACATCCCATACTGTCCACGTACTTTCATAACTTATTTCCATAACTTCAGACACAGTCGGCTCCTTTTCCTTTCACCGGCTCATGAGCTGGTTAGAAGTGATGAGGAGCAGCGAGGGAGGAGCAAACCTCTGTCAGGAGGAGGAGGAAATGTCTGCCAGCATTAGCCGGTGTCCCCTTAAAACAGCGTGGATCTGTCAGAATGATGGAGGTTTATCAGGTCATTTCTGAGATAAATGGGCCACAAAGAAAACATACATACCAGCAATCATCTGCTGGTTAATGCACAGCCTGTAAGGGAACATATTCAGCAGATTCAGAGACTTTATTCATCCAGTTAAAGGGATATTTCTGTGTTTTCCAAGTGGGGCTGTGTGAAGGACTCATGAGCAGTCAGCATCTTCCTCAGTGTAGAACAATGTGTGTGTGAGAGCCATGTAATGTCCATGTGTGCATGCTGAAAGAGACGGTGCTGCTCTGACCCCCCTCCTCCTTTCAGGGTGGAGCCTGCTGGAGAACGATGGCTGACACCAGGTCTGAGGAAGTGTAAGTGTGTTCTTCATCTGATTCATGACATCCAGCCATCTTCACACTGTCACATCACTCACTGATCAAAGTGAACAGATGATAGATCAATAACTGCAGCTGGATTGTGTTTGTTCTCTCCATCAGATTCCTGTCAACTCACCATCGACAGAAACACAGTGAACAGAGAACTGAAACTGTCTGACAACAACAGGAAGGTGACACGTGTGAAGAAGGTTCAGTCATATCCTGATCATCCAGACAGATTTGATTTCTGGCCTCAGCTGCTGTGTAGAAATGTTCTGACTGGTCGCTGTTACTGGGAGGTCGAGTGGAGAGGAACAGTTTATATATCAGTGAGTTACAGAAGAATCAGCAGGAGAGGAGGATACAGAGACTGTTTGTTTGGAAGGAACGATCAGTCCTGGAGTCTGTTCTGCTGTTCTGATCATCGCTCTGATAGTTTTGGTTACTCTGTCTGGCACAATAACACAAAAACATCCATCTCCTCCTCTGTCTCTAACAGAGCAGCAGTGTATGTGGACCGTCCTGCTGGCACTCTGTCCTTCTACAGAGTCTCCTCTGACACACTGATCCACCTCCACACCTTCAACACCACATTCACTGAAGAACCTCTGCATCCTGGGTTTGGGTTCTGGTTTCCTGGTTCCTCAGTGTCTCTGTGTTGAGCATAAAGAGTTTCCTCCTGTCAGAGAATCTCTGTTGAACAGATAGTTCAGTCTGTACATGTCTGTCTCTTTCACTCAGAAACACCTTTTCAGATTCATGGATTCAGTCAGTTTCTGGTTAAAACTCTTCTAAATGATTCCTTGGAAACTTCTTCCTCTTCCAGTCCTTTAAAGATGGAAGCTGCCATTCTTCCAGGATGTTGTTTTTCTGTGTTTCCAGTCAAAGCTTCACACTGAATATCAGTATGTTGTGTTTCTCTACAGCTCACTGCAGCTGAGACCATTCAGTTGCTGTCAGCTGCAGTTAGTTTGCTGCACATGTGACAAACTGTGACATCAGAGAGGAATCACTGAGCTGCAATCAGCCCAGATGAATTTCCAACCTGCTGACAGATCTTCTCTGATTCTGCTCCAATGAGCAGAAGGTTGGTGAGCAGCCAGGGTTCATCCTGATGATGTGCAATTATAGACTGAATTATTGATTTCTGATCGCAGACATTTGATATTTTACATAATTATTTTTAACATTCAGTCTCACAATGTTTGACTTTGTGTTTGAAATGTTGAATTTTTAAAATCTTCAACAAATGTTTTCAAAAATAATTTTGATATTTTCTCTTTTACATTAAATTTGTATTTATTATCTGAACATTTAGACTTTTTAATGATTTTAGACTTTTTGATAAAACGTTTAATTATTTATCTAAAAACTTTATTTCATCGATGAAAATGTATAATTTTTACAAATTGCAGCTTTTTAGTCTGAAAAATAAAAAAAAAACGGAGCTTTTTTTATTTTATAAAGATTTTATTTCCATATTTTTCTGTTTTGCATTCTTCATATGCCTGTTCCTTTAAAATGTATGTAGGATGATGTAAGCATGACATTAATATGCATCTCTATTAATGTCCTCACTGCTTTAACACCTGTCATTTGTTCCAGTTACTGGAAACTTAACTGCTCTATGCTACAAAATAGTGAAACTAAAAAAGGATGCAAACAATGAAAACTAATTGGGAACTCCTTAAATATGAGTTGGGAACATTTTTAGGAAAGTGTGGAGCTCAAGCTGTCAAAGCGAGAAAAGCAGAAGAGTTGAAGCCTGTGTGGAGCAGAACTAACTTATCCAGCAAAAACCCGACTCCTCAACAGAGGAAGAAACAGAAGAACTCCTTCTCCTGCAAATCAAACTCCATGACTTATATTTCCAGAAAGCAAAGGGTGCCTTTATCAGGTCTCGCTCCAAATGGTGAGAAGAAGGAGAACAAAACACTCATTACTTCTTTAATCTTTAATGCCGCCAACAATAATGTTAGTAGGTTCAGTATTAACGGAGCTGTTACTGAAGATCATCGTAAAATAGCAGGTTTTTGTTCTCATTGTTCTAAAGACCTGTACAGTTCCAAATGTTGTCAATCGGCAGCTGATAGTTTTTAAATTCCCTGTGGGTTAAGACAACAGGTGAAGCAGATAAAGTATCCTGTGACAGGCCTTTATCTGCTGTAGAAGTGCAGCAAGCCATCAATCAGCTCAGAAACAATAAATCTCCAGGGTCTGATGGACTAACAGCTGAATTTTAGAAATCTTTCATTGCTGAACTGACTCCCTTTTTACATAAAGTCTTTATAGAATATAGAAATAACCAATGCCCCCCCCCCCCCCCCCCCCCCCAACACATTTACTCTCACTCTTAATTCCCAAAGCGAAAAAGGAAAATCTACTTTTAGACAATTGGCGAGCGACCTGCTACTAAAGAACGATTCCAACATATTAGCTCACTTATTGGCAACAAGATTCAGATCAGAGCTGGACTCTGTTACCATGGAAACACAGTCAGGCTTTATGAAGAAGAGGCATGTTGCAGATAATGTGAGGCTCGTCCGAGACATGTTGGATTATCCAGAAATGGTGGAGGATGATGGGTTCATTGTGTTTCTGGATTCCTACAAAGCCTTTGATACAGTCCAACATCCGTTCATTTTACAATCCCTTAAGAAATTTGGCTTTGGCAACTATTTTTTCTCAGCTGTCAAAAGTCTACATCTAGAAAATCTACATCACAGAAGTAACAGCTCAGTTAAACTAATGGGTGGAATGTCTCCTGGATTTAAGGTCTCCAGAGGCATTAGACATCGGTGCCCTGCTTCACCTGTTCTTACTTGCAGCTCAGCTCAGAACATCAGAGGGATGTTCTGTTTGGGCTCTTTGACTTCAACAAAAATAAAGAAAAATTCAACAAAACATTTATTATTAACCTCATCATACTGATGGCGAAATTTCACATTCATAAATGTAAATTTACTCAGAGAAAACCTTCTTTTGTTGCCTTTCACAGTGAGCTCAGGCAGTTTATTTTCTCCATTAAATTTTCTAACAACCGTAAAGATAATATCTGAAAACAATTTAATTTACAGTTCTTGGTGGGATGGCTCGGGAGTCTGCTGTATCTGTACAATGTTTTGTGTGCTGTGCTTTTTGCACATTTACGTAGAACAATAGAGTTTCTTTAAAAGAATACCAAGCGGCGCAGGAGAGTGACGTCATCAACCGCTCTTCTTCTGCGTTTGTCGGGCTCAGCTGCACACAACATGGCGCCCTCTGACACCGTCGCACAATCCCGGTTAGAATTCGCTTCCCATGTGTAGTTACACACAGTTTCTGAGTCGGATTCCCGTGACAGACTTGAGCAGATTATAGAGAACTTGGCTGCATACTCTGCCGTCACAGATACGATGTCAGCGAAGCTGCCCGAGCTAACTGGCTCTCAGTCCTTCAGCGACTCGACGCCGCGGTGCCTGAGAGGGGACGACCGGTGTCGTGCCGAAGTAGTTCTCCCCGACAGAAGCTGTAGGAGAGCTGGCTCCTCCTAACTATACCCGATTGCACCCATGTCCAGAGGAAAGAACAGTCTGCAGGTCCCTGAAGTTATTGTTTGATGGCTGCTGCTGTCAGTGAGGTTTTGCTAAGTCTCTCATTATTTGCAGCACAACACCTGCTTGGATTTGTCTGCAGCCAACGTAGGGTGCTATGATTCATTTCAAAGAGCTGAGAACACCCGCACAGAGAACTAAACAATCGTACTGTAGCCCAAACTATTTCCCACCAAAATCCGTCTCATTCTTTTCTTTATCTTTTAACAATGTTTTAATGCGCGCGTGTCCTGACGCGATTCCACGAATCCTGTGAAGAAGCGGTGTCCAATAACACGCTGGAAGAAGTTTCCAGCCAAGAATGCGCTGAATGAATGCGGCTGTTCTCATCGTGGTGACGGGCTGACAAATCTACATGGTTGGAACTTTTAATGTTGGAGGGTTGAGATTCCCATCATGCTGTGTGAATGTCACAAGTTACAATATTTCTGTAGAAGTCACAGAGAGTTAAAAACATGTAAAAATCCGCTCTGCCACATACTGTGGGCTGGTTCAAACTGTCACAACTTGGAGGGTATAGTTCAGAAAGCTGAGAATTATCTCCAGATTTCAGCCACATCTCATTTAAAAATATAAAATCAGGCTGAATATAAATGATAAAACCATCTGAAATCAAAGTGCTGTTGGAAAGAGCTTTTTTACATTAAAAATAGTGAATTTAACCGAGAAAATAAAGAAGCTGAAGAACCTTTAATCAGTTCATATCAGTCAGTTATCTCTCTGCTGACTCTCTCATTATCAGACTGATGAACATTAGAGCCAGAATGCTGCAGTAAGAGGAGTAATGTTGGTGAGAACATCAGTATTACTGTATGTGAGGAGTTGTAGTTACTGACCGTGACCACTGGAGGGCAGTGATGATCGTAGTTTCTCTGTTACAGTCCACATGATGACAATGACGTCAGCAAGCAGCAGGGGAGTCACAATGCAACAGTTAAAGTAGTTTATACAGAACATTATGTTAGAATAAATAATGACAGAACAGCTGAAAATATATATTAAAAATATAGAACTTTATCTACAGAGTGTCCCAAGATTTAAAAGTTGTATAAATATGGCAGTGCAATAAAACTACTTATTAACAGTGGCGTCATTAGGCTGAAGCCCCCCTAAAATATTATTTTTTAAATAAAAAAATGCCGACATATTCAATATAAAATGGCCAGAATATGAGTAATAATAATATAACTTGTCATTATTCCCTTGAATATGATGATAAATCTGTCAGTTTCCCCTCACTTCATAGCGTAAGGTAGAGAGAGCCCCTTCAGGGCCTCGTTATCCAGCCCATTCCACCTGTTCATATGGAGAACTCCCACATCACTGAACATCCTGTCCACGTTTCCCTGTGACTTTGCTTGCAGTCGGTACCTGCAGCGCTGTACCTTTGAAGCACTCAGAGCCCAACAGAACAGCATCAGGAGAAGAACGGATGGATGAAGAATGGATAGAAGCACGTTCTTCCAAAAAGTCCTTCTTCATCACTGCTGGTAGTAACAGTTAGTTAGCTCCATCCCCAGCTAACAGCAGAAAGTCTCATGGAGTCAGTAAACCAAATGCTCTGTGTTTGACAAATAAAAACCTGGCTTGCATCCTGTAGACAATCTGTGCACGTCTTTGGTGTTTTTTGCTCAGTAGTTATATCTCAGCTCTGAAAGAGACTTCAGACCTGGCAGAAGCTTTGATCTGTGAACAAGCAGTGTGTGACACTGTGATTTAGTCACGTCAGGCATCATGGAGTGGAGCCAAGGCCGTAACTACCATTGAGGCCTCAGAGGTCGTGTCCTCGGTATTCTTTATTCTTTATCCTTTTTAGGAGTTGTGACTCATGACCTCAGTATTTATTCTGCTTACGGCCCTGAGTGGAGCCACATAGTTTTTTGACCTCACTCTTTTTATTTGTATTTCTCATTTTTGTGGATGGTCATGCTGGACTGTTGCATCTTGCTTTATTTTATAAGTAAATGAAGGAAACTAACGAGAGGATCCTGTGGAGTTTTTCCTCTGAGTGTGAGGTGGATAATGAGGCTGAGAGCGTCCAGCTCATGGCTTCATTATTTAGGAACCTACACCAGAGATAACACAGGAATAAAGGCGACCTATGACCTCTGTTCAGTTTCTCTGACTGTGGGATTTAGCCACACCCATTCCTGAAGTCTCCATGATGGGCTCAGTTTTATGGAGTCACTCTGAGCTGCTCAGATAGATGAATTATTGACTCCTCAGGCTATCAAAGGTGGCTGCTGTGGGATGTGTTCTCTGCTGGTTATGGCCTGTAAAGTCTATCTGCCTGCAGAGGCCAGCAGCTGTGCTTCTGAATGTTTGTCTTTGTTGGTTTTATCCACCCTTTAAGAACATATTAAAAACCAAATCCAAGTGAAACACTTTTTCTGGATAAATCACTTGTTTCTGTGTTATTTCAACATGAATCTCCTCTGGGAGGGGAGGCGGGTGTCCTGATCGACTCCTGCCCTCATGAACATTTACTGTCTGAGCTTCGGCCCTCAGAGGGCCCAGATTTTCATTATTTCTGCTCTTTATCCACCGTCTGAACCACCAAACATCTGAAAACCAAACAGAAAATTACAGGAAAGTTTTGTTTCCTTTAGCTTTTGTGAATCATTCCTAAACACCTTCCCCACATGACTGATCACATGATCAATCAGCTGTTTGAGGCAATAAACATGAGCAGCACTGATATAAAAGAAGAATCCCAGCAGTTTAAAGGATTCCTGCAGATCTCTCTCCATGTTTCTCTGCTTTTTCTTGTGTTTTCTTCCTTCAGGTTTAGTTTCCAGTGAGCCATCGATACTTTATTTGGACAGCAGCCTTTAGCACCCCCTGCTGACCGCAGCACGCACTACTTTATTCAGCCCAAACCAGCTGATGGAAACACAATTAGATCACAGGGGGTCAAGGAAGAGCTGAACCGCATCAGCAGCTTCAGGCTTTCTCAGCTCATCCTGCAGGCATCACTGTGGAGACACTTCTGAGTCTTTGAAGGGAACATTTCAGAATAAAAGAGCAGGAAAGTCTTTCTCTACAGTCAGCAGCATAAGAGCATAAATTCTGTCCACACCACACTACATTTGGGCTGTTTGAGGCAACAGCATGAAATATTCAGAAAGACAGCAGTGAAACACTCAAAGCTTGTTGTGGCTGAAGTGTTGATGATGAAGCTCTGAGGCTCACTGTGCTGCTGTTTAATGTTTAAATCCTGCTTCTGCTGGGAGAAACAGAGAAATACACCTTTAGTTTGAAGCTTTGACGCAGGACAAAAGCAGCAGTCAAACACACCTAAAACTCTGGGGAAATGTTCCACCCAGTTTGCTAAAAACACCTTTGTCTTAGACTTAAAATCCATCTTTTTTTATTCTACTGAGATCAAAACTGGTCATCAGCAGGAAAATCAGAGCAAAATATCGACTGAGATTAAAGCCTGACTCAAAGCCAACCCTGGATCCAGTTCAGCCCATCCTCTGCTCCCTGACTGCCAGGATGAGTGGTCTGTTCACCCAGAGTTCATTTCACTGTTGATCCTGAGCTGGTGAACATCAGTCACACCTGAACACACCTGTTCTGATGCAGAGACAGCCCTACAGGAAGCAGAGACATGTTCATGAGGGGAAGTTAGAGGCTGAATCTCAGAGAGAACTGCAGAACAAAGTTCAGAGTTTGATGTTCAGGAGCTTGGAGGCGTGTTTTAACATGAACTCCACTGGTCAGACAGCTTCTATCTGTCCCGCCTCCATCACAGGTGGACTCTGCTCTGACTGGTTCCAGGAAGCAGCTCACCTGTGTCTCAGTCTGTCGAGTGGAGAGTCTTCTTCTTCTGCAGCTCTGAACAATCTGTGAGTTTCCTGTTTGTTTCTGCTCTGTAATGTTGGAGAACATGTTCGCTTCTTATTTCAGAACAAACTTTGATCACTTTGTGTTTGAAGACAAATCTACATGATGATCAGGTTATTGATTAACTGGAATCAATCAGCATGATGATCAGCTGATGTTTCTGTTTGTTTCCTTCTCAAACAAACTGCTTCGTGTTTTATTTCTGGATTCAAAGTGTCGTCTCCAGCTTTAAAGTCAGAAAGAGCAGCTTCCTGTGAAAAAAAACACCGTAACAGATATTTTACAGTTTTCCATTTTACAGACGCCTTGTCCTCCCCCAGCAGGCGAGTATCACATGTAATAAATGAGATTCTGCCTCCTCCAGAGATAACACAGGAATAAAGGCGACCTATGACCTCTGACAGTGTTTAGTTTATCTGACTGTGGGACTTAGATCAGATTAGATTCAACTTTATTGTCATTGTGCAGAGTACAGGTACAGAGCCAAAGAAATGCAGTTAGCATCTAACCAGAAGGGCAAAATACAGAATTATTTACAGAAAGTGCAGTGGAAATCTTCTAGGAATAAATATCTATTATAAATATATGTACATTGTGAAGAGAGTGCATACAGATGAGGTGTGCACATTCAGTGAGTGGAGAGGGCAGCTTACATGTGCTAAGAGCTGCATGCAGACAGTGTTGTAGAATGAATAATATGTACAAAGGCGTGAGGCCTGAGTGAGACACATAAGCTGTGCAGAAGGTGCAAGGCTGCAGTGAAGTGACGATGGTAGAAGTTAAAGTGACGGTGCAGAACTCAGCAGGGTCACAGCCTCAGAAAGAAGCTCTTCCTGAGGCTCCTGTAACGTCTGCCAGATGGGAGAAGGGTGGAAAGACCGTGGCTGGGATGAGACACGTCCTTGATGATGTTCCTCACCCTGCCCAGGCAGCATCTGTGCTAAATGTCCTGGATGGAGGGTAACTGGGCGCCTGTGATGCGTTGGGCGGTCTTTACCACCCGCTGGAGTGCTCTGCGGTGTTATGAAATGCATCCCCTGCTGGTCCTGCTTTAAAGAGAGTCTGGGATGGAATGATGGGACTTCATCATAATCTGTTTACCTGATGAAGCATTAACATAATCAGGTTTCACAGTTTTAGGTTCATTTTTAGATGATTTCATTGGGCTACACTGAGTAAAGATTGTTGATAGAAAATGTCTCCAGCCGTGTTTCGGGCTGACTGCAGAAGTGTTGCTCAGGGCCTTACTTTGGAGGATTTCTACAATAATATAATAACAGGTGAAACAGATGCTCTAAACTGTACAATTGTTGGATTAACATAAGTGTGCATGTATTATTCATCCATGAAGACATGAGAAAAAAGATGAAGGAATGAAACACCGTTGTCAGCTCAGTGTTATCACTGTAACTTTATTGGATAAATGTAATAATCCACACCTGAAACGGCTCCCGCGCACTCCCGCGCGCTCCCGCGCATATGGATGCATTTCTGTGCATAACAGCTGTCAGCTGCAGAGGAACTGCGGTACCTGGAATCAAAGTGTCGTCTCCAGCTTTAAAGTCCGAAAGAGCAGCTTCCTGTCAGACCTTTCAGAATAAAATGAGCTGAATGTCAGTGATGAAGCTGTGATGCAGCATATATTTAACTTGTTTAGTCTGATGATGAGGAGGATGTTCAGAGTTCATTGTGCTTCAGTCAGACTTTACATTCAGACTAAAATAATTCTTTAACATCATCCTTTAGTTTCTGCTGTTGAACTGTTTCCTGTTTTCAAATGTTTCATTTGATCTAATTTCAGCTCCTTTTTCTCAGTATTTAGACTTTTGATCAGCTTTATTAAAGCCTCACACAGCTAAGATCTAACATCTGTCTCTGTTTGTATTTGCTGTTAAAAAGTCCTCTGAAAACTAAACTAAAGAATCCTTCATCATGGTCATCGGGATCATGAGGTGTGTGCTGGGCTGTAGCTCCATGCCTCCACCTAGTGGACAGGTAGTGGAAGTACAGCAGCTGATGGCAGCTTCCTCTGCCTCAACACTCCTGTCTGACTGCATTCAGAGACACTGATATGAAACAGAGAATCAGAGCCAATCAGTGGAGGAGCAGCTGATCTGTTTACAGCTCAGATGATGGAAAAGAGGATTTGAGTTGATGTGCAGATGAATGATCTGTGTTTCCTCTGCAGATGAAGGTAGAAAGTGTGTGTGAGCTGATGTGAATCCAGCAGCATGGATCAGTGTGAGGACACTAAAACCACTCTGTGTGGGGAACATGAGAGCCAGAGCAAAGCTCAGAGGTGAGACCACCATCTCTAACTGTCCATGACTCTTCTCCATGTCAGAGCTCAGCGCTCACATCACCAAACCACCTTTATTCACAGGAACCAAGCTGGATCTGCAGCTGAATCTGGACCTGAACCCAGCTGTGTGTCCTTTAAGAGCGACAGGTCCAAGGAAGATATTATTAATTTCCAACATGATGTTCCACCAGACAAACAGTGAGTAGCTGTCAGTATTCAGTGGAGGCTGCATCATGGTTCAGATGAATTATTTCAGACTTGGATCAGTTCTTGATGTCTCTGATGAGATTAATCAGCTGCATCATGTGTGTAATGTGATGTTTACTTTAGTCTTTCTGCTCTTTATTAAAACAAAGTGAAGTTTTCTGTTGATTTATTCAAAATAAATCATTTTCTGTCACATTTTTACTTTTTAATCCAAACTGAATTTTACTGAACATGTAAATTTAAATTAAACAAGTGTTTTTTTCCTATCAGCAGCTTTCAGAGACCTGAACCTGAACCTGAACCCAGCTGTGTGTCCATGAGGAGCGACTGGTCAAACCGTCGTTTTATTAACTTTAAATCAGACCAACGTTCACGGTCTCTGAGGTGAGCTGAGTGTAAATGGTGTAACACTGTAAAATGTTCCAGAGTCAGTCCGAACAGTTCTTATTCCAACTTGTGTTTAATGTGAGCTCTTATTCACATTATTTCATGTTCACATGTGAAACTGTCAGAGTGGAAAGAATGGATGTTAAAACAGGTCTCTTTCAGTGAGGAAAATATTAAGAATGATATTTATTATAGAGGAGCTGTTTCTAAAAGAAATGTTCTGAACAATGTCAGCTGCTTTACAAACAGTCTCACATGAACAAAGTCACATGGATCAATAATAACTTTGATGGTAAAAAACAGATTTTCAAAGGTTTTCACAAAGAAGAAAGTTTTTAGAAGGATCTGAAATGATTTCAGACTCAGAGAGTTTGACTTCAGGGGCACAGATTAGGGATGGGAATCCATAAGAACTGATCAATACAAAGTCATTATCGATGCTTCTTATGGATCCAGTTCTTTATAAATTCCCTCATCGATTGCTGACCCAGTTTTATACGAGTCAGCAACCATCTGAAATCCCAAAGACATGAAGTTTGGGTTTGGTGTCTTTGTGAGCTCCACACAGATAATGTGAATAAAATACTAACATGATTAAAATATCAACCAATAACTTTAACTTCTAAATAACTTCAGCTTTCAGTCTCAGATAAGGACTTTTTTAGGTCTAATATTTTTCTAACAGACGATAAAAGACTGTCACCTGAGCTTCCTGAGATGTGGATCTGCTGCAGAGAAAGGGTCCAATCAGGCTTTCACAGCTCATTCTGTGACAGAATGATGATCATTCACCCATTCATCACTTTATGTTAGCTGCAGCATCAGTTTCTCTGTCAACATGTGAACAGCAGGAAAAGAAATAATATCATTTCATTTAGGCTGAGTCAGAGAAAAACGTGTTAATTATGGAGCTAGTTTAATGTAACACAGGATATTTACAGTCCCAGATGATCTGTTCTGTTCAGCATCCAGCTCTGCATCAGTGGTACCTAAATATAAAGAAGTTGGTCAGTGAAGACTCTGAAAATCATTTCTTTGGACTCGTTTCTGTTCAATAAAACCAATGAAGTGATTCCAGATTGAAGCTCTTGTTGTATTTTAGAAACTACAGCTACAATCCAACCAACACGTCAGCTCGACTCCTCACAAACACACAAATCTTCTGTCTGTTCACACAGTTCTGTGTCCCTTCCTCCTCAAACTGCTTCATCTGACACCAGCTTCCTCCCACTGTTAGAGACACACTGAGCTCTTATCTTCTGGAACACAGATGCTGCTGATGTGCAGCTTCAGAGTTAATCAGCTGCTTTATGGCTGCGTTCACTGTTCACATCCACACATCCCTTCATGGACCTTTACCTTGTGTTTGTCTCTGTGTGGACAGACACAATGTGAGCTCATTCTTCATCATTCCTCCACAGAGTGGACCAGCAGAGCCCAGAGGTTCCCAGTGGTCAGTCTGCCCAGCAGCATCAGACACAGCTGGACTCCATATTTATGGTCTGTACATGTACAACAGCTACTTTTCCATCTATTGTGTTCACAGTCATCTCCAGGCTGCACTTTGTAGACCAGCGGATTGTCAGTGTGTCCAACATGGATCTGATGTTTGGCTCCATGATTTCAGCCTGATTGGCTCATTCATATAGTATTCTGTTCCAGCTGCTGGAGGACAACATGCTCACTTTTGTGAAGGAGGAGCTGAAGAAGATCCAGAAGGTTCTGAGCCCAGATTACCCAGAATGCTTAGAGAGTCAGAGGGAGGGTGAGGATGAAGAGCAGAGGTGGAGCAGAGAGGCATTAGTGAAGATCACAGTTCACTTCCTGAGGAGAATGAAGCAGGAGGAGCTGGCTGAGCGTCTGCAGAGCAGTAAGAGGATTTCTCTAAAGATTTAACCTGCTGGATAAATGACACATTTACTGATGTCTCAGCTCACAGAACAACACATGTTCAAATACTCATTCTTTACAGGGTTGAAATGTCTGTTTACTGATGTTATTTCTTGTCTTCATTCAGAACTTTCTCCAGTTTATAAACTTAAATCTGCTCTGAAGAAGAAGTTCCAGTGTGTGTTTGAGGGGATTCCTAAAGCAGGAAAACCAACCCTTCTGAATCAGATCTACACAGAGCTCTACATCACAGAGGGGGGGACTGGAGAGGTCAATGATGAACATGAGGTCAGACAGATTGAAGCAGCATCCAGGAAAGCAGGCAGAGCAGAAACATCCATCAGACAAGAAGACATCTTTAAACTCCCACCTGGAAGAGATGAACCAATCAGAGCAGTGATGACAAAGGGAGTGGCTGGCATTGGGAAAACAGTCTTAACACAGAAGTTCACTCTGGACTGGGCTGAAGGCAAAGCCAACCAGGACATCCACTTCATGTTTCCATTCACTTTCAGAGAGCTGAATGTGCTGAAAGAGAAAAAGTTCAGCTTGGTGGAACTTGTTCATCACTTCTTTACTGAAACCAAAGAAGCAGGAATCTGCAGCTTTGAACAGTTCCAGGTTGTGTTCATCTTTGACGGTCTGGATGAGTGTCGACTTCCTCTGGACTTCCACAGCAAGGAGCCCCTGACTGATGCTACAGAGTCCACCTCAGTGGATGTGCTGCTGACAAACCTCATCAGGGGGAACCTGCTTCCCTCTGCTCGCCTCTGGATAACCACACGGCCTGCAGCAGCCAATCAGATCCCTCCTGGCTGTGTTGGCATGGTGACAGAGGTCAGAGGGTTCACTGACCCACAGAAGGAGGAGTACTTCAGGAAGAGATTCAGAGATAAGAAGCAGGCCAGCAGCATCATCTCCCACATCCAGACATCACGAAGCCTCCACATCATGTGCCACATCCCAGTCTTCTGCTGGATCACTGCTACAGTTCTGGAGGATGTGTTGGAAACCAGAGAGGGAGGAGAGCTGCCCAAGACCCTGACTGAGATGTACATCCACTTCCTGGTGGTTCAGGCCAAAGTGAAGAAGGTCAAGTATGATGGAGGAGCTGAGACAGATCCACACTGGAGTCCAGAGAGCAGGAAGATGATTGAGTCTCTGGGAAAACTGGCTTTTGAGCAGCTGCAGAAAGGAAACCTGATCTTCTATGAATCAGACCTGACAGAGTGTGGCATCGATATCTCAGCAGCCTCAGTGTACTCAGGAGTGTTCACACAGATCTTTAAAGAGGAGAGAGGGCTGTACCAGGAGAAGGTGTTCTGCTTCATCCATCTGAGTGTTCAGGAGTTTCTGGCTGCTCTTCATGTCCATCTGACCTTCATCAAGTCTGGAGTTAATCTGATGGGAGAACAACAATCATCATCATCATCATCATTATCCCAGATACCTAAAGATTCAAAAAAGAGTCTTGAGAGAAGTTACAGTCAAACAGAAATAAGTGCACAAGCTCCTATCGCAAAGGCACAAATATCTTTTCCTTTAAAGTCTTTGAGAAAAATGTTCGGTGTTCGCTCTGGTGTCAATCAGCAGAATAAACAACAAACATCCTCCCAGACATCTGAAACAACAGAAGATCAATCTGCAGATTCTCTTCGACTCTTCCATCAGAGTTCTGTGGACAAGGCCTTAAAGAGTCCAAATGGACACCTGGACCTGTTCCTCCGCTTCCTCCTGGGTCTTTCCCTGCAGACCAATCAGAGGCTCCTACGAGGCCTGCTGACACAGACAGGAAGTAGCTCACAGACAGGAAGTAGCTCACAGACAGGAAGTAGCTCACAGACAGGAAGTAGCTCACAGACAGGAAGTAGCTCACAGACCAATCAGGAAACAGCTGATTACATCAAGGAGAAGATCAGTGAGGATCTGTCTGCAGAGAGAAGCATCAATCTGTTCCACTGTCTGAATGAACTGAATGATCGTTCTCTGGTGGAGGAGATCCAACAGGCCCTGAGTTCAGGACGTCTCTCCACAGATAAACTGTCTCCTGCTCAGTGGTCAGCTCTGGGCTTCATCTTACTGTCATCAGGAAAACATCTGGATGTGTTTGACCTGAAGAAATACTCTGCTTCAGAGGAGGCTCTTCTGAGGCTGCTGCCAGTGGTCAAAGCCTCCAACAAAGCCGTGTAAGTACAGAGATAAATATGTTTTAAATACTCTGTTTACTTGTTAAAAGGAGAGAAAATAACTGAGTTATTTCTCAGATAATTTCAGTTTGTAGATAACACAGATTCACAGCAAACAGTTACATCAGATCAGTTCACATAAAGAGGAAAGAAACACGCTGCAAGAATGTGGCAACACTTTATAATATAGAATTAGGATAAATGTCATCATTATTTATTAATTCAACCATCTTTAATGTGAATAATGAATAATTACATAACTTAACTCTTTTCCTGTTATTCCTCCTCAGACTGAGTGACTGTAATCTCTCAGAGAGAAGCTGTGCAGCTCTGTCCTCAGCTCTCAGCTCCCAGTCCTCCAGTCTGACAGAACTGGACCTGAGTAACAACAACCTGCAGGATTCAGGGGTGAAGCAGCTGTCTGTTGGACTGCAGAGTCCAAACTGTAACCTGGAAGCTCTCAGGTCAGGATTCATTCAGCTGTTCAACTCCTGATCATTATAATTCTGCTTTACAGTCATGGATGAACAGCTGACCTGTTCAGGATGGTGTCTGCTGTTGGTGTCTTTTCTCTCAGTATCTGCCATTTGTGTTGTTTTCTGCAGCCTGTCAGGCTGTCTGATCACAGAGGAAGGCTGTGCTTCTCTGATCTCAGCTCTGACCTCCAACCCCTCCCATCTGAGAGAGCTGGACCTGAGCTACAACCATCCAGGAGACTCAGGAGTGAAGCAGCTATCAGCTGGACTGGAGGATCCACAGTGGAGGCTGGACACTCTCAGGTATGGAGAGGTCTGCTGCAGCATCACACAATGTCTGATGGAGGAGGAAGAGCTGGAAACATGTTCTCTGTCCTTCACTCAGCCCTGTCTTTTTGCTTCATGCTGGTTCTGAGTTTTATATGAACCTACATGTAGGAGCCTTTTTCCTTTGTTCACTCAAGCAGATCTTTACACAGAACATTTAACAGCTTTATGTTGGTCTGCAGCTCAAAAACATCACAGTTTCTACATAAAGGGTGAAAAACTGTGGAATGACTGTGTTCCTGACTTTTCCCTCTTCCAGAGATACAGCTTACATCTCACTATGTGATGATGTTCATGTTAAACGTCAGTCAGCTGACTCCCAGGTCAGAGTTCAGACCAACCTGACATGTTGTCCACAGTCCGTTCACTTTGTTAGTTCGTTCTCACTCACCAATGATCACAGTTAGGAGTTAAAAACACACAGTCAGGGTTTAAATTAGAAATGGTTACAGATCACACATTTGACCTCTCAGTCCAGCTGCATCAGGTGATCCGTGCAGTTTCACCACTTAATGACGTCCACATTTCTGGCCTTGATGGGCCTCTGCTGACTGGCTGCTGATGAACTGGTGCTGCTGCTGTTGACCTGCTCACTTTGGCATCGGTTCAGCATCAAATTCATCCTGTTTTAAACTCACTGTCATACTCTGAATGGACGTAAATGTGATTTTCAGATTCAGAGAAATCTTCCTCGTCATTGTCTTCCCAATCTTCTTTCTCTTTGGGCTTTGACTGAGCTGTTCCAGAACCCTGTGTTTCTGTTTCCTTTGGATAAGTTTCTTGGTGGATTTACTGGAATGTTTTCTCTCATTATCATGTAGCATGGTCCACCTCTGCTTCAGCTGCAGTTTCTGGACAGATGGTCTCACATTTTCCTCAAACAGCCTCTGAAATGGTAAAGAATTCATGTTGGATTCTGTGATGGAGAGTTGACCGGGCCCTGCCTCAGACCCAAACCATTACATTTACAGCTTCAGGCTTCACTGTTGGTTTAAAGTTCTTCTGCTCAAATATTGCCTTTAGTTTACACCAAACAAGTTCCCTGTTACAGTGTCCAAATAATTCAGTTTTAGATCCATCCAAAATTATCCAAAGTCCAGGGACCAGATGCATAAATCCATTCATCCATTTTCTCTACCTGCTTAATTCAGTTCATGGTGGCAGGAACTGGAGCCTATCCCAGCAGCCACAGGGTGAGAGGCAGGTCCACCCCGGGTGGGTCTAGAGTCCATCTCACACACAAACACACAAACCACTCATACAGATGTTCCTGCATTAAATAAAGAGAATCTGCACACTTCACACATTCCTCAGACCGTGCGTACAGATGTTTTCAGTGTAATTTAAGTCTGATCCGAAGTGGAGATGAAACTTCTGAAACATCCCATACTGTCCTCATACTTTCATAACTTATTTCCATAACTTCAGACACAGTCCGCTCCTTTTCCTTTCACCGGCTCATGAGCTGGTTAGAAGTGATGAGGAGCAGCGAGGGAGGAGCAAACCTCTGTCAGGAGGAGGAGGAAATGTCTGCCAGCATTAGCCGGTGTCCCCTTAAAACAGCGTGGATCTGTCAGAATGATGGAGGTTTATCAGGTCATTTCTGAGATAAATGGGCCACAAAGAAAACATACATACCAGCAATCATCTGCTGGTTAATGCACAGCCTGTAAGGAAACATATTCAGCAGATTCAGAGACTTTACTCATCCAGTTAAAGGGATATTTCTGTGTTTTTCAAGTGGGGCTGTGTGAAGGACTCATGAGCAGTCAGCATCTTCCTCAGTGTAGAACAATGTGTGTGTGAGAGCCATGTAATGTCCATGTGTGCATGCTGAAAGAGACGGTGCTGCTCTGACCCCCCTCCTCCTTTCAGGGTGGAGCCTGCTGGAGAACGATGGCTGACACCAGGTCTGAGGAAGTGTAAGTGTGTTCTTCATCTGATTCATGACATCCAGCCATCTTCACACTGTCACATCACTCACTGATCAAAGTGAACAGATGATAGATCAATAACTGCAGCTGGATTGTGTTTGTTCTCTCCATCAGATTCCTGTCGACTCACCATCGACACAAACACAGTGAACAGTGAACTGAAACTGTCTGACAACAACAGGAAGGTGACACATGTGGAGGAGGTTCAGTCATATCCTGATCATCCACACAGATTTGATCGCTGGCCTCAGCTGCTGTGTAGAAATGTTCTGACTGGTCGCTGTTACTGGGAGGTCGAGTGGAGAGGAAGAGTTTATATATCAGTGAGTTACAGAAGAATCAGCAGGAGAGGAGACAGTAAAAACTGTGTGTTTGGATACAACGATCAGTCCTGGAGGCTGATCTGCTCTGATCGTTCTGGTTACTCTGTCTGGCACAATAACAGAAAAACACTCATCTCCTCCTCCTCCTCCTCCTCCTCCTCCTCCTCTGTCTCTCACAGAGCAGCAGTGTATGTGGACCGTCCTGCTTGCACTCTGTCCTTCTACAGAGTCTCCTCTGACACACTGATCCACCTCCACACCTTCAACACCACATTCACTAAAGAACCTCTGCTTCCTGGGTTTGGATTCAGGTCCTGGTCACTTGGTTCCTCAGTGTCTCTGTGTTGAGCATAAAGAGTTTCCTCCTGTCAGAGAATCACTGTTGAACAGATAGTTCAGTCTGTACATGTCTGTCTCTTTCACTCAGAAACACCTTTTCAGATTCATGGATTCAGTCAGTTTTTGGTTGAAACTCTTCTAAATGACTCCTTGGAAACTTCTTCCTCTTCCAGTCCTTTAAAGATGGAAGCTGCCATTCTTCCAGGATGTTGTTTTTCTGTGTTTCCAGTCAAAGCTTCACACTGAATATCAGTATGTTGTGTTTCTCTGCAGCTCACTGCAGCTGAGACCATTCAGTTGCTGTCAGCTGCAGTTAGTTTGCTGCACATGTGACAAACTGTGACATCAGAGAGGAATCACTGAGCTGCAATCAGCCCAGATGAATTTCCAACCTGCTGACAGATCTTCTCTGGTTCTGCTCCAATGAGCAGAAGGTTGGTGAGCAGCCAGGGTTCATCCTGATGATGTGCAATTATAGACTGAATTATTGATTTCTGATCGCAGACTTTTGATATTTTACATAATTATTTTTAACATTCAGTCTCACAATGTTTGACTTTGTGTTTGAAATGTTGAATTTTTAAAATCTTCAACAAATGTTTTCAAAAATAATTTTGATATTTTCTCTTTTACATTAAATTTGTATTTATTATCTGAACATTTAGACTTTTTAATGATTTTAGACTTTTTGATAAAACGTTTAATTATTTATCTAAAAACTTTATTTCATCGATGAAAATGTATAATTTTTACAAATTGCAGCTTTTTAGTCTGAAAAATAAAAAAAAAACAGAGCTTTTTTTATTTTATAAAGATTTTATTTCCATATTTTTCTGTTTTGCATTCTTCATATGCGTGTTCCTTTAAAATGTATGTAGGATGATGTAAGCATGACATTAATATGCATCTCTATTAATGTCCTCACTGCTTTAACACCTGTCATTTGTTCCAGTTACTGGAAACTTAACTGCTCTATGCTACAAAATAGTGAAACTAAAAAAGGATGCAAACAATGAAAACTAATTGGGAACTCCTTAAATATGAGTTGGGAACATTTTTAGGAAAGTGTGGAACTCAAGCTGTCAAAGCGGGAAAAGCAGAAGAGTTGAAGCCTGTGTGGAGCAGAACTAACTTATCCAGCAAAAACCCGACTCCTCAACAGAGGAAGAAACAGAAGAACTCCTTCTCCTGCAAATCAAACTCCATGACTTATATTTCCAGAAAGCAAAGGGTGCCTTTATCAGGTCTCGCTCCAAATGGTGAGAAGAAGGAGAACAAAACACTCATTACTTCTTTAATCTTTAATGCCGCCAACAATAATGTTAGTAGGTTCAGTATTAACGGAGCTGTTACTGAAGATCATCGTAAAATAGCAGGTTTTTGTTCTCATTGTTCTAAAGACCTGTACAGTTCCAAATGTTGTCAATCGGCAGCTGATAGTTTTTAAATTCCCTGTCGGTTAAGACAACAGGTGAAGCAGATAAAGTATCCTGTAACAGGCCTTTATCTGCTGTAGAAGTGCAGCAAGCCATCAATCAGCTCAGAAACAATAAATCTCCAGGGTCTGATGGACTAACAGCTGAATTTTAGAAATCTTTCATTGCTGAACTGACTCCCTTTTTACAGAAAGTCTTTATAGAATATAGAATTAACCAATGCCCCCACGCACTTTGACTCAAGTCTTAATTCCCAAAGCGAAAAAGGAAAATCTACTTTTAGACAATTGGCGAGCGACCTGCTACTAAAGAACGATTCCAACATATTAGCTCACTTATTGGCAACAAGATTCAGATCAGAGCTGGACTCTGTTACCATGGAAACACAGTCAGGCTTTATGAAGAAGAGGCATGTGGCAGATAATGTGAGGCTCGTCCGAGACATGTTGGATTATCCAGAAATGGTGGAGGATGATGGGTTCATTGTGTTTCTGGATTCCTACAAAGCCTTTGATACAGTCCAACATCCGTTCATTTTACAATCCCTTAAGAAATTTGGCTTTGGCAACTATTTTTTCTCAGCTGTCAAAAGTCTACATCACAGAAGTAACAGCTCAGTTAAACTAATGGGTGGAATGTCTCCTGGATTTAATGTCTCCAGAGGCATTAGACATCGGTGCCCTGCTTCACCTGTTCTTACTTGCAGCTCAGCTCAGAACATCAGAGGGATGTTCTGTTTGGGCTCTTTGACTTCAACAAAAATAAAGAAAAATTCAACAAAACATTTATTATTAACCTCATCATACTGATGGCGAAATTTCACATTCCTAAATGTAAATTTACTCAGAGAAAACCTTCTTTTGTTGCCTTTCACAGTGAGCTCAGGCAGTTTATTTTCTCCATTAAATTTTCTAACAACCATAAAGATAATATCTGAAAACAATTTCTTTAACAGTTCTTGGTGGGATGGCTCGGGAGTCTGCTGTATCTGTACAATGTTTTGTGTGCTGTGCTTTTTGCACATTTACGTAGAATAATATAAGTAATAATAATAATAATTTCTTTAATAGTTTCTTTAAAAGAATCACAAGCGGCGCAGGGGAGTGACGTCATCAACCGCTCTTCTTCTGCGTTTGTCGGGCTCAGCTGCACACAACATGGCGCCCTCTGACACCGTCGCACAATCCTTGTGAGAATTAGCTTCCCATGTGGAGTTAAACACAGTTTCTGAGTCGGATTCCCGTGACAGACTTGAGCAGATTATAGAGAACTTGGCTGCATACTCTGCCGTCACAGATACGATGTCAGCGAAGCTGCCCGAGCTAACTGGCTCTCAGTCCTTCAGCGACTCGACGCCGCGGTGCCTGAGAGGGGACGACCGGTGTCGTGCCGAAGTAGTTCTCCCCGACAGAAGCTGTAGGAGAGCTGGCTCCTCCTAACTATACCCGATTGCACCCATGTCCAGAGGAAAGAACAGTCTGCAGGTCCCTGGAGTTATTGTTTGATGGCTGCTGCTGTCAGTGAGGTTTTGCTAAGTCTCTCATTATTTGCAGCACAACACCTGCTTGGATTTGTCTGCAGCCAACGTAGGGCGCTATGATTCATTTCAAAGAGCTGAGAACACCCGCACAGAGAACTAAACAATCGCACTGTAGCCCAAACTATTTCCCACCAAAATCCGTCTCATTCTTTTCTTTATCTTTTAACAATGTTTTAATGCGCGCGTGTCCTGACGCGAGTCCACGAATCCTGTGAAGAAGCGGTGTCCAATAACACGCTGGAAGAAGTTTCCAGCCAAGAATGCGCTGAATGAATGCGGCTGTTCTCATCGTGGTGACGGGCTGACAAATCTACATGGTTGGAACTTTTAATGTTGGAGGGTTGAGATTCCCATCATGCTGTGTGAATGTCACAAGTTACAATATTTCTGTAGAAGTCACAGAGAGTTAAAAACATGTAAAAATCCGCTCTGCCACATCCTGTGGGCTGGTTCAAACTGTCACAACTTGGAGGGTATAGTTCAGAAAGCTGAGAATTATCTCCAGATTTCAGCCACATCTCATTTAAAAATATAAAATCAGGCTGAATATAAATGATAAAACCATCTGAAATCAAAGTGCTGTTGGAAAGAGCTTTTTTACATTAAAAATAGTGAATTTAACCGAGAAAATAAAGAAGCTGAAGAACCTTTAATCAGTTCATATCAGTCAGTTATCTCTCTGCTGACTCTCTCATTATCAGACTGATGAACATTAGAGCCAGAATGCTGCAGTAAGAGGAGTAATGTTGGTGAGAACATCAGTATTACTGTATGTGAGGAGTTGTAGTTACTGACCGTGACCACTGGAGGGCAGTGATGATCGTAGTTTCTCTGTTACAGTCCACATGATGACAATGACGTCAGCAAGCAGCAGGGGAGTCACAATGCAACAGTTAAAGTAGTTTATACAGAACATTATGTTAGAATAAATAATGACAGAACAGCTGAAAATATATATTAAAAATATAGAACTTTATCTACAGAGTGTCCCAAGATTTAAAAGTTGTATAAATATGGCAGTGCAATAAAACTACTTATTAACAGTGGCGTCATTAGGCTGAAGCCCCCCTAAAATATTATTTTTTAAATAAAAAAATGCCGACATATTCAATATAAAATGGCCAGAATATGAGTAATAATAATATAACTTGTCATTATTCCCTTGAATATGATGATAAATCTGTCAGTTTCCCCTCACTTCATAGCGTAAGGTAGAGAGAGCCCCTTCAGGGCCTCGTTATCCAGCCCATTCCACCTGTTCATATGGAGAACTCCCGCATCACTGAACATCCTGTCCACGTTTCCCTGTGACTTTGCTTGCAGTCGGTACCTGCAGCGCTGTACCTTTGAAGCACTCAGAGCCCAACAGAACAGCATCAGGAGAAGAACGGATGGATGAAGAATGGATAGAAGCACGTTTTTCCAAAAAGTCCTTCTTCATCACTGCTGGTAGTAACAGTTAGTTAGCTCCATCCCCAGCTAACAGCAGAAAGTCTCATGGAGTCAGTAAACCAAATGCTCTGTGTTTGACAAATAAAAACCTGGCTTGCATCCTGTAGACAATCTGTGCACGTCTTTGGTGTTTTTTGCTCAGTAGTTATATCTCAGCTCTGAAAGAGACTTCAGACCTGGCAGAAGCTTTGATCTGTGAACAAGCAGTGTGTGACACTGTGATTTAGTCACGTCAGGCATCATGGAGTGGAGCCAAGGCCGTAACTACCATTGAGGCCACAGAGGTCGTGTCCTCGGTATTCTTTATTCTTTATCCTTTTTAGGAGTTGTGACTCATGACCTCAGTATTTATTCTGCTTACGGCCCTGAGTGGAGCCACACAGTTTTTTGACCTCACTCTTTTTATTTGTATTTCTCATTTTTGTGGATGGTCATGCTGGACTGTTGCATCTTGCTTTATTTTATAAGTAAATGAAGGAAACTAAGGAGAGGATCCTGTGGAGTTTTTCCTCTGAGTGTGAGGTGGATAACGAGGCTGAGAGCGTCCAGCTCATGGCTTCATTATTTAGGAACCTACACCAGAGATAACACAGGAATAAAGGCGACCTATGACCTCTGTTCAGTTTCTCTGACTGTGGGATTTAGCCACACCCATTCCTGAAGCCTCCATGATGGGCTCAGTTTTATGGAGTCACTCTGAGCTGCTCAGATAGATGAATTATTGACTCCTCAGGCTATCAAAGGTGGCTGCTGTGGGATGTGTTCTCTGCTGGTTATGGCCTGTAAAGTCTATCTGCCTGCAGAGGCCAGCAGCTGTGCTTCTGAATGTTTGTCTTTGTTGGTTTTATCCACCCTTTAAGAACATATTAAAAACCAAATCCAAGTGAAACACTTTTTCTGGATAAATCACTTGTTTCTGTGTTATTTCAACATGAATCTCCTCTGGGAGGGGAGGCGGGTGTCCTGATCGACTCCTGCCCTCCTGAACATTTACTGTCTGAGCTTCGGCCCTCAGAGGGCCCAGATTTTCATTATTTCTGCTCTTTATCCACCGTCTGAACCACCAAACATCTGAAAACCAAACAGAAAATTACAGGAAAGTGTTGTTTCCTTTAGCTTTTGTGAATCATTCCTAAACACCTTCCCCACATGACTGATCACATGATCAATCAGCTGTTTGAGGCAATAAACATGAGCAGCACTGATATAAAAGAAGAGTCCCAGCAGTTTAAAGGATTCCTGCAGATCTCTCTCCATGTTTCTCTGCTTTTTCTTGTGTTTTCTTCCTTCAGGTTTAGTTTCCAGTGAGCCACCGATACTCTGTTTATTTGGACAGCAGCCTTTAGCGCCCCCTGCTGACCGCAGCACACACTACTTTATTCAGCCCAAACCAGCTGATGGAAACACAATTAGATCACAGGGGGTCAAGGAAGAGCTGAACCGCATCAGCAGCTTCAGGCTTTCTCAGCTCATCCTGCAGGCATCACTGTGGAGACACTTCTGAGTCTTTGAAGGGAACATTTCAGAATAAAAGAGCAGGAAAGTCTTTCTCTACAGTCAGCAGCATAAGAGCATAAATTCTGTCCACACCACACTACATTTGGGCTGTTTGAGGCAACAGCATGAAATATTCAGAAAGACAGAAGTGAAACACTCAAAGCTTGTTGTGGCTGAAGTGTTGATGATGAAGCTCTGAGGCTCACTGTGCTGCTGTTTAATGTTTAAATCCTGCTTCTGCTGGGAGAAACAGAGAAATACACCTTTAGTTTGAAGCTTTGACGCAGGACAAAAGCAGCAGTCAAACACACCTAAAACTCTGGGGAAATGTTCCACCCAGTTTGCTAAAAACACCTTTGTCTTAGACTTAAAATCCATCTTTTTTTATTCTACTGAGATCAAAACTGGTCATCAGCAGGAAAATCAGAGCAAAATATCGACTGAGATTAAAGCCTGACTCAAAGCCAACCCTGGATCCAGTTCAGCCCATCCTCTGCTCCCTGACTGCCAGGATGAGTGGTCTGTTCACCCAGAGTTCATTTCACTGTTGATCCTGAGCTGGTGAACATCAGTCACACCTGAACACACCTGTTCTGATGCAGAGACAGCCCTACAGGAAGCAGAGACATGTTCATGAGGGGAAGTTAGAGGCTGAATCTCAGAGAGAACTGCAGAACAAAGTTCAGAGTTTGATGTTCAGGAGCTTGGAGGCGTGTTTTAACATGAACTCCACTGGTCAGACAGCTTCTATCTGTCCCGCCTCCATCACAGGTGGACTCTGCTCTGACTGGTTCCAGGAAGCAGCTCACCTGTGTCTCTGTCTGTCGAGTGGAGAGTCTTCTTCTTCTGCAGCTCTGAACAATCTGTGAGTTTCCTGTTTGTTTCTGCTCTGTAATGTTGGAGAACATGTTCGCTTCTTATTTCAGAACAAACTTTGATCACTTTGTGTTTGAAGACAAATCTACATGATGATCAGGTTATTGATTAACTGGAATCAATCAGCATGATGATCAGCTGATGTTTCTGTTTGTTTCTTTCTCAAAGAAACTGCTTCGTGTTTTATTGCTTCTAACTAATCAGCCCTGAGTGATGTCGTTGAAGTGCTGAAGAGACACTCATCTGTATCTTTCCACCTTTAAAGTCAGAAAGAGCAGCTTCCTGTCTGACCTTTCCAAATAAAATGAGCTTAAATGACCTTCCGTTCTGAAGCTGTGATGCAGTGTATGTATGAGGAAGTTCAGTGTTCATTGTGGTTCAGTCTCTTCACTTCCTGCATTGTGCTGCAGGATCCAGTTGGACCAATCAGAACCTGCAGTGTGGGATTCTGGTGCTCTTTCAGTCAGACTTCACATTCAGACTGAAATCATTCTTTAACATCATCCTTCAGTTTCTGTTGTTGATATTTATTCATTACATTCAGAGTACAGATGCTGCTGTTTTTCAGCTGTCAGCAGGAAAAGAAACTCTGAAGTGTCTAAAAGTTAGTTTATAGGAGATGTTAAAGATCAGGGGCTGCGTTCATAAAAACTCTGTAAAGAGCTGCTCCTGCTGATGAAAATCTAACCAGATTCTTAGACTGGTTGAGAATGAAAGAGTAGATCCTACTAAAGATAAAAGTTATTCAGCAACATGTTAACCCTTAAAAGGAAGGAGGATTTGAGTTGATGTGCAGATGAATGATCTGTGTTTCCTCTGCAGATGAAGGTAGAAAGTGTGTGTGAGCTGATGTGAATCCAGCAGCATGGATCAGTGTGAGGACACTAAAACCACTCTGTGTGGGGAACATGAGAGCCAGAGCAAAGCTCAGAGGTGAGACCACCATCTCTAACTGTCCATGACTCTTCTCCATGTCAGAGCTCAGCGCTCACATCACCAAACCACCTTTATTCACAGGAACCAAGCTGGATCTGCAGCTGAATCTGGACCTGAACCCAGCTGTGTGTCCTTTAAGAGAAACAGGTCCCAGGATGAGTTTATTAATTTCCAACATGATGTTCCATCAGACAAACAGTGAGTAGCTGTCAGTATTCAGTGGAGGCTGCATCATGGTTCAGATGAATTATTTCAGACTTGGATCAGTTCTTGATGTGTCTGATGAGATTAATCAGCTGCATCATGTGTGTAATGTGATGTTTGCTTAATGCAATACATGGTGAAGTGTCGCGTACATCAGATGAATGATTGTGTGAACAACAGACATACAGTTGGTTCAGTTTATTGGTAGAGACAAATCTGCTCTTTCAAAATATTGGTTCTGGACATGTCCATACCGCCCATACGCAAACCTACGCCCATGTCATCTCTTTGGTAATAACATTGACTGAAAGAGGAGAGATTCAGCTATGTTTTAAGGGTGTAATTTCTTTGTGTAAGTTAAACTATAAGAAAGTTAGAGGAATTTGTTTGATTATTTAGTTGAATATCAGAACAAGCTGAAAATGATCAGTGCCTCACTCTGCTGGCTCCCCATTCATAAAAACAAGAAGGAGCAACAATGTTCATGTTTTTGAAGCTGTGATATTTCAAAATTGGCTTAATATTTGAAAAAGCTGAACCATTTGGTAATAGCTGAATGTCTTGTGACCCGTTTAAAGTTTGAATGGTGTCTCTAACTGGAAGTATGCAGAAGTATGGGTTGAAAAGAGGATGAAGGGTTTGAAGCGTTTCCAACTCATTTAAAAGACGGGAAAATTCATATAAAAGTTTAATATTTTGAAAAGTATAAAAGCTAGAAATACCAAAAGTCACAGCAGCCATCTCCTGTACCTGCTGAACGTTTTGAGACCAAATTTGTTGAAATCAGTGAAAGTATACAGGAGTAGTTAAGTGACAGAAGAACTGGGAATATGGAGAAAAAAAACAGGAACACTGTAGTGAGAATGCTTAATCAGCATTCTCACAACTAACCAACACACCGTCACATGGTTCATGCAGCCCTGAACAGTGCTGTAAAAGCAGAGAGGCGACACTCCCTCAGACTTCTACAGAAAGAAAGTAATGCAGAAGTCATGTGGATCATGGAGCTGCACATAGTTCCAAACCGCAGCAGTTCCACCATTGAACGCTGTTTATTTTTGGTGTTTCTAAAGTATTTTCTCTGGTAAGTTGATGAAATTACAAGATTCTTTGGCATTGGGAGGTATTAGCTGACTGCTCTTTAACTAATTAAGTCAACAGCGTTATTTCATGTAGCCAGTTTTAGTTAATTAATTATTGTTATTATTAAATATCTGTAGGTCTTTTTACACCAATCTGAGTCTGTCGAGTGGAGAGTCTTCTTCTTTCAGAATAAAATGAGCTGAATGTCAGTGATGAAGCTGTGATGCAGCATATATTTAACTTGTTTAGTCTGATGATGATGAGGATGTTCAGAGTTCATTGTGCTTCAGTCAGACTTTACATTCAGACTAAAATAATTCTTTAACATCATCCTTTAGTTTCTGCTGTTGACCTGTTTCCTGTTTTCAAACGTTTCATTTGATCTAATTTCAGCTCCTTTTTCTCAGTATTTAGACTTTTGATCAGCTTTATTAAAGCCTCACACAGCTAAGATCTAACACATGTCTCTGTTTGTATTTGCTGTTAAAAAGTCCTCTGAAAACTAAACTAAAGAATCCTTCATCATGGTCATCGGGATCATGAGGTGTGTGCTGGGCTGTAGCTCCATGCCTCCACCTAGTGGACAGGTAGTGGAAGTACAGCAGCTGATGGCAGCTTCCTCTGCCTCAACACTCCTGTCTGACTGCATTCAGAGACACTGATATGAAACAGAGAATCAGAGCCAATCTGTGGAGGAGCAGCTGATCTGTTTACAGCTCAGATGATGGAAAAGAGGATTTGAGTTGATGTGCAGGTGAATGATCTGTGTTTCCTCTGCAGATGAAGGTAGAAAGTGTGTGTGAGCTGATGTGAATCCAGCAGCATGGATCAGTGTGAGGACACTAAAACCACTCTGTGTGGGGAACATGAGAGCCAGAGCAAAGCTCAGAGGTGAGACCACCATCTCTAACTGTCCATGACTCTTCTCCATGTCAGAGCTCAGCGCTCACATCACCAAACCACCTTTATTCACAGGAACCAAGCTGGATCTGCAGCTGAATCTGGACCTGAACCCAGCTGTGTGTCCTTTAAGAGCGACATGTCCAAGGATCAGATCATTCATTTCCAACATGATGTTTCATCAGACAAACAGTGAGTATCTGTCAGTATTCAGTGGAGGCTGCATCATGGTTCAGATGAATTATTTCAGACTTGGATCAGTTCTTGATGTCTCTGATGAGATTAATCAGCTGCATCATGTGTGTAATGTGATGTTTACTTTAGTCTTTCTGCTCTTTATTAAAACAAAGTGAAGTTTTCTGTTGATTTATTCAAAATCAATCATTTTCTGTCACATTTTTAGTTTTTAATCCAAACTGAATTTTACTGAACATGTAAATTTAAATTAAACAAGTGTTTTTTTCCCTATCAGCAGCTTTCAGAGACTTGAACCTGAACCTGAACCTGAACCTGAATCTGAATCTGAATCTGAATATGAATCTGCATCTGAACCTGAACCTGAACCCAGCTGTGTGTCCATGAGGAGCGACAGGTCAAAGGGTCATATTATTGACTTTAAATCAGACCAACGTTCACGGTCTCTGAGGTGAGCTGAGTGTAAATGGTGTAACACTGTAAAATGTTCCAGAGTCAGTCTGAACAGTTCTTATTCCAACTTGTGTTTAATGTGAGCTCTTATTCACATCATTTCATGTTCACATGTGAAACTGTCAGAGTGGAAAGAATGGATGATAAAACAAGTCTCTTTCAGTGAGGAAAATATTAAGAATGATATTTATTATAGAGGAGCTGTTTCTAAAATAAATGTTCTGAACAATGTCAGCTGCTTTACAAACAGTCTCACATGAACAGAGTCACATGGATCAATAATATGAAGCTGAACCTCAGTATATAGGAACTAACTAACCCTCAAACTGCTTCATCTGACATCAGCTTCCTCCCACTGTTAGAGACACACTGAGCTCTTATCTTCTGGAACACAGATGCTGCTGATGTGCAGCTTCAGAGTTAATCAGCTGCTTTATGGCTGCGTTCACTGTTCACATCCACACATCCCTTCATGGACCTTTACCTTGTGTTTGTCTCTGTGTGGACAGACACAATGTGAGCTCATTCTTCATGATTCCTCCACAGAGTGGACCAGCAGAGCTCAGAGGTTCCCAGTGGTCAGTCTGCCCAGCAGCATCAGACACAGCTGGACTCCATATTTATGGTCTGTACATGTACAACAGCTACTTTTCCATCTATTGTGTTCACAGTCATCTCCAGGCTGCACTTTGCAGACCAGCGGATTGTCAGTGTGTCCAACATGGATCTGATGTTTGGCTCCATGATTTCAGCCTGATTGGCTCATTCATATAGTATTCTGTTCCAGCTGCTGGAGGACAACATGCTCACTTTTGTGAAGGAGGAGCTGAAGAAGATCCAGAAGGTTCTGAGTCCAGATTACCCAGAATGCTTAGAGAGTCAGAGGGAGGGTGAGGATGAAGAGCAGAGGTGGAGCAGAGAGGCATTAGTGAAGATCACAGTTCACTTCCTGAGGAGAATGAAGCAGGAGGAGCTGGCTGAGCGTCTGCAGAGCAGTAAGAGGATTTCTCTAAAGATTTAACCTGCTGGATAAATGACACATTTACTGATGTCTCAGCTCACAGAACAACACATGTTCAAATACTCATTCTTTACAGGGTGGAAATGTCTGTTTACTGATGTTATTTCTTGTCTTCATTCAGAACTATGTGGACGTAAAGTTAAATCTGCTCTGAAGAAGAAGTTCCAGTGTGTGTTTGAGGGGATTCCTAAAGCAGGAAACCCAACCCTTCTGAATCAGATCTACACAGAGCTCTACATCACAGAGGGAGGGACTGGAGAGGTCAATGATGAACATGAGGTCAGACAGATTGAAGCAGCATCCAGGAAAGCAGGCAGAGCAGAAACATCCATCAGACAAGAAGACATCTTTAAACTCCCACCTGGAAGAGACGAACCAATCAGAGCAGTGATGACAAAGGGAGTGGCTGGCATTGGGAAAACAGTCTTAACACAGAAGTTCACTCTGGACTGGGCTGAAGGCAAAGCCAACCAGGACATCCACTTCATGTTTCCATTCACTTTCAGAGAGCTGAATGTGCTGAAAGAGAAAAAGTTCAGCTTGGTGGAACTTGTTCATCACTTCTTTACTGAAACCAAAGCAGCAGGAATCTGCAGCTTTGAACAGTTCCAGGTTGTGTTCATCTTTGACGGTCTGGATGAGTGTCGACTTCCTCTGGACTTCCACAGCAAGGAGCCCCTGACTGATGCTACAGAGTCCACCTCAGTGGATGTGCTGCTGACAAACCTCATCAGGGGGAACCTGCTTCCCTCTGCTCGCCTCTGGATAACCACACGGCCTGCAGCAGCCAATCAGATCCCTCCTGGCTGTGTTGGCATGGTGACAGAGGTCAGAGGGTTCACTGACCCACAGAAGGAGGAGTACTTCAGGAAGAGATTCAGAGATAAGAAGCAGGCCAGCATCATCATCTCCCACATCCAGACATCACGAAGCCTCCACATCATGTGCCACATCCCAGTCTTCTGCTGGATCACTGCTACAGTTCTGGAGGATGTGTTGGAAACCAGAGAGGGAGGAGAGCTGCCCAAGACCCTGACTGAGATGTACATCCACTTCCTGGTGGTTCAGGCCAAAGTGAAGAAGGTCAAGTATGATGGAGGAGCTGAGACAGATCCACACTGGAGTCCAGAGAGCAGGAAGATGATTGAGTCTCTGGGAAAACTGGCTTTTGAGCAGCTGCAGAAAGGAAACCTGATCTTCTATGAATCAGACCTGACAGAGTGTGGCATCGATATCTCAGCAGCCTCGGTGTACTCAGGAGTGTTCACACAGATCTTTAAAGAGGAGAGAGGGCTGTACCAGGAGAAGGTGTTCTGCTTCATCCATCTGAGTGTTCAGGAGTTTCTGGCTGCTCTTCATGTCCATCTGACCTTCATCAGCTCTGGAGTTAATCTGATGGGAGAACAACAATCATCATCAGCTCCTGTCGGGGCACAAACATCTCTTTTTTTGCAGTCTTTTATAAATATGTTCGGTTTTCGCTCTGGTGTCAATCAGCAGAAAGAACAACAAACATCCTCCCAGACATCTGAAACAACAGAAGATCAATCTGCAGATTCTCTTCGACTCTTCCATCAGAGTTCTGTGAACAAGGCCTTACAGAGTCCAAATGGACACCTGGACCTGTTCCTCCGCTTCCTCCTGGGTCTTTCCCTGCAGACCAATCAGAGGCTCCTACGAGGCCTGCTGACACAGACAGGAAGTAGCTCACAGACAGGAAGTAGCTCACAGACAGGAAGTAGCTCACAGACAGGAAGTAGCTCACAGACCAACCAGGAAACAGTTGATTACATCAAGGAGAAGATCAGTGAGGATCTGTCTGCAGAGAGAAGCATCAATCTGTTCCACTGTTTGAATGAACTGAATGATCGTTCTCTGGTGGAGGAGATCCAACAGGCCCTGAGTTCAGGACGTCTCTCCACAGATAAACTGTCTCCTGCTCAGTGGTCAGCTCTGGTCTTCATCTTACTGTCATCAGGAAAACATCTGGATGTGTTTGACCTGAAGAAATACTCTGCTTCAGAGGAGGCTCTTCTGAGGCTGCTGCCAGTGGTCAAAGCCTCCAACAAAGCTGTGTAAGTACAGAGATAAATATGTTTAAATACTCTGTTTACTTGTTAAAAGGAGAGAAAAGAGTTATTTCTCAGATAATTTCAGTTTGTAGATAACACAGATTCACAGCAAACAGTTACATCAGATCAGTTCACATAAAGCGGAAAGAAACACGCTGCAAGAATGTGGCAACACTTTATAATGTAGAATTAGGATAAATGTCCTCATTATTTATTAATTTAACCATCTTTAATGTGAATAATTAATAATTACATAACTTAACTCTTTTCCTGTTATTCCTCCTCAGACTGAGTGGCTGTAACCTCTCAGAGAGAAGCTGTGCAGCTCTGTCCTCAGCTCTCAGCTCCCAGTCCTCCAGTCTGACAGAACTGGACCTGAGTAACAACAACCTGCAGGATTCAGGGGTGAAGCAGCTGTCTGATGGACTGCAGAGTCCAAACTGTAACCTGGAAGCTCTCAGGTCAGGATTCATTCAGCTGTTCAACTGCTGATCATTTTAATTCTGCTTTACAGTCATGGATGAACAGCTGACCTGTTCAGGATGGTCTGCTGTTGGTGTGTTTTCTCTCAGTATCTGCCATTTGTGTTGTTTTCTGCAGCCTGTCAGGCTGTCTGATCACAGAGGAAGGCTGTGCTTCTCTGAGCTCAGCTCTGACCTCCAACCCCTCCCATCTGAGAGAGCTGGACCTGAGCTACAACCATCCAGGAGACTCAGGAGTGAAGCGGCTATCAGCTGGACTGGAGGATCCACAGTGGAGGCTGGACACTCTCAGGTATGGAGAGATCTGCTGCAGCATCACACAATGTCTGATGGAGGAGGAAGAGCTGGAAACATGTTCTCTGTCCTTCAGTCAGCCCTGTCTTTTTGCTTCATGCTGGTTCTGAGTTTTATATGAACCTACATGTAGGAGCCTTTTTCCTTTGTTCACTCAAGCAGATCTTTACACAGAACATTTAACAGCTTTATGTTGGTCTGCAGCTCAAAAACATCACAGTTTCTACATAAAGAGTGAAAAACTGTGGAATGACTGTTTTCCTGACTTTTCCCTCTTACAGAGACACAGCTTACATCTCACTATGTGATGATGTTCATGTTAAACGTCAGTCAGCTGACTCCCAGGTCAGAGTTCAGACCAACCTGACATGTTGTCCACAGTCCGTTCACTTTGTTAGTTCGTTCTCACTCACCAATGATCACAGTTAGGAGTTAAAAACACACAGTCAGGGTTTTAAATTAGAAATGGTCACAGATCACACATTTGACCTCTCAGTCCAGCTGCATCAGGTGATCCGTGCAGTTTCACCACTTAATGACGTCCACATTTCTGGCCCTGATGGGCCTCTGCTGACTGGCTGCTGATGAACTGGTGCTGCTGCTGTTGACCTGCTCACATTGGCATCGGTTCAACATCAAATTCATCCTGTTTTAAACTCACTGTCATACTCTGAATGGACGTAAATGTGATTTTCAGATTCAGAGAAACCTTCCTGGTCATTGTCTTCCCAATCTTCTTTGTCTTTGGGCTTTGACTGAGCTGTTCCAGAACCCTGTGTTTCTGATTCCTTTGGAGAAGTTTCTTGGTGGGTTTACTGGAATGTTTTCTCTCATTATCATGTAGCATGGTCCACCTCTGCTTCAGCTGCAGTTTCTGGACAGATGGTCTCACATTTTTCCCTCAAACAGCCTCTGAAATGGTGAAGAATTCATGTTGGATTCTGTGATGGAGAGTTGACCGGGCCCTGCCTCAGACCCAAACCATTACATTTACAGCTTCAGGCTTCACTGTTGGTTTAAAGTTCTTCTGCTCAAATATTGCCTTTAGTTTACACCAAACAAGTTCCCTGTTACAGTGTCCAAATAATTCAGTTTTAGATCCATCCAAAATGATCCAAAGTCCAGGGACCAGATGCATAAATCCATTCATCCATTTTCTCTACCTGCTTAATTCAGTTCATGGTGGCAGGAACTGGAGCCTATCCCAGCAGCCACAGGGTGAGAGGCAGGTCCACCCCGGGTGGGTCTAGAGTCCATCTCACACACAAACACACAAACCGCTCATACAGATGTTCCTGCATTAAATAAAGAGAATCTGCACACTTCACACATTCCTCAGACCGTGCGTACAGATGTTTTCAGTGTAATTTAAGTCTGATCCGAAGTGGAGATGAAACTTCTGAAACATCCCATACTGTCCTCATACTTTCATTATTTCTTATTTCCATAACTTCAGACACAGTCCGCTCCTTTTCCTTTCACCGGCTCATGAGCTGGTTAGAAGTGATGAGGAGCAGCGAGGGAGGAGCAAACCTCTGTCAGGAGGAGGAGGAAATGTCTGCCAGCATTAGCCGGTGTCCCCTTAAAACAGCATGGATCTGTCAGAATGATGGAGGTTTATCAGGTCATTTCTGAGATAAATGGGCCACAAAGAAAACATACATACCAGCAATCATCTGCTGGTTAATGCACAGCCTGTAAGGAAACATATTCCGCAGATTCAGAGACTTTATTCATCCAGTTAAAGGGATATTTCTGTGTTTTTCAAGTGGGGCTGTGTGAAGGACTCATGAGCAGTCAGCATCTTCCTCAGTGTAGAACAATGTGTGTGTGAGAGCCATGTAATGTCCATGTGTGCATGCTGAAAGAGACGGTGCTGCTCTGACCCCCCCCCCTCCTTTCAGGGTGGAGCCTGCTGGAGAACGATGGCTGACACCAGGTCTGAGGAAGTGTAAGTGTGTTCTTCATCTGATTCATGACATCCAGCCATCTTCACACTGTCACATCACTCACTGATCAAAGTGAACAGATGATAGATCAATAACTGCAGCTGGATTGTGTTTGTTCTCTCCATCAGATTCCTGTCGACTCACCATCGACACAAACACAGTGAACAGTGAACTGAAACTGTCTGACAACAACAGGAAGGTGACACGTGTGAAGAAGGTTCAGTCATATCCTGATCATCCAGATAGATTTAATGTCTGTCCTCAGCTGCTGTGTAGAAATGTTCTGACTGGTCGCTGTTACTGGGAGGTCGAGTGGAGAGGATGGGTTTATATATCAGTGAGTTACAGAAGAATCAGCAGGAGAGGAGACTGTTTGTTTGGATTCAACGATCAGTCCTGGAGTCTGAGATGCTCTGATAGTTCAGATAGTTTAGGTTACTTAAGTTACTCTGTCTGGCACAATAACAGAAAAACACTCATCTCCTCCTCCTCCTCCTCCTCCTCCTCCTCCTCCTCCTCCTCCTCCTCCTCCTCCTCCTCCTCCTCCTCCTCCTCCTCCTCCTCCTCCTCCTCCTCCTCCTCCTCCTCCTCCTCCGTCTCTAACAGAGCAGCAGTGTATGTGGACCGTCCTGCTGGCACTCTGTCCTTCTACAGAGTCTCCTCTGACACACTGATCCACCTCCACACCTTCAACACCACATTCACTGAAGAACCTCTGCTTCCTGGGTTTGGAGTCTGGTCACCTGGTTCCTCGGTGTCTCTGTGTTGAGCATAAAGAGTTTCCTCCTGTCAGAGAATCACTGTTGAACAGATAGTTCAGTCTGTACATGTCTGTCTCTTTCACTCAGAAACACCTTTTCAGATTCATGGATTCAGTCAGTTTTTGGTTGAAACTCTTCTGAATGATTCCTTGGAAACTTCTTCGTCTTCCAGTCCTTTAAAGATGGAAGCTGCCATTCTTCCAGGATGTTGTTTTTCTGTGTTTCCAGTCAAAGCTTCACACTGAATATCAGTATGTTGTGTTTCTCTGCAGCTCACTGCAGCTGAGACCATTCAGTTGCTGTCAGCTGCAGTTAGTTTGCTGCACATGTGACAAACTGTGACATCAGAGAGGAATCACTGAGCTGCAATCAGCCCAGATGAATTTCCAACCTGCTGACAGATCTTCTCTGATTCTGCTCCAATGAGCAGAAGGTTGGTGAGCAGCCAGGGTTCATCCTGATGATGTGCAGTTATAGACTGAATTATTGAGTTCTGATCGCAGACTTTTGATATTTTACATCATTTTACATCATTATTTTTAACATTCAGTCTCACAATGTTTGACTTTGTGTTTGAAATGTTGAATTTTTAAAATCTTCAACAAATGTTTTCAAAAATAATTTTGATATTTTCTCTTTTACATTAAATTTGTTTTTAGTATCTGAACATTTAGACTTTTTAATGATTTTAGACTTTTTGATAAAACGTTTAATTATTTAGCTAAAAACTTTACTTCATCGATGAAAATGTATCATTTTTACAAATAGCAGCTTTTTAGTTTGAAAGATACGAAAAAAGCCAGAACAATTTTTATTTTATAAAGATTTTATTTCCACATTTTTCTGTTCTGCATTCTTCATATGCGTGTTCCTTTAAAATGTATGTAGGATGATGTAAGCATGACATTAATATGCATCTCTATTAATGTCCTCACTGCTTTAACACCTGTCATTTGTTCCAGTTACTGGAAACTTAACTGCTCTATGCTACAAAATAGTGAAACTAAAAAAGGATCAGGGATATGACCTCATTTTACTGGTCCAAAGCAAACAATGAAAACTCTTTTGGGACTAATTGGGAACTCCTTAAATATGAGTTGGGAACATTTTTAGGAAAGTGTGGAGCTCAAGCTGTCAAAGCGAGAAAAGCAGAAGAGTTGAAGCCTGTGTGGAGCAGAACTAACTTATCCAGCAAAAACCCGACTCCTCAACAGAGGAAGAAACAGAAGAACTCCTTCTCCTGCAAATCAAACTCCATGACTTATATTTCCAGAAAGCAAAGGGTGCCTTTATCAGGTCTCGCTCCAAATGGTGAGAAGAAGGAGAACAAAACACTCATTACTTCTTTAATCTTTAATGCCGCCAACAATAATATTAGTAGGTTCAGTATTAACGGAGCTGTTACTGAAGATCATCGTAAAATAGCAGATTTTTGTTCTCATTGTTCTAAAGACCTGTACAGTTCCAAATGTTGTCAATCTGCAGCTGATAGTTTTTAAATTCCCTGTCGGTTAAGACAACAGGTGAAGCAGATAAAGTATCCTGTGACAGGCCTTTATCTGCTGTAGAAGTGCAGCAAGCCATCAATCAGCTCAGAAACAATAAATCTCCAGGGTCTGATGGACTAACAGCTGAATTTTAGAAATCTTTCATTGCTGAACTGACTCCCTTTTTACAGAAAGTCTTTATAGAATATAGAAATAACCAATGCCCCCCCCCCCCCCCCCCCCCCCAACACATTTACTCTCACTCTTAATTCCCAAAGCGAAAAAGGAAAATCTACTTTTAGACAATAGGCGAGCGATCTGCTACTAAAGAACGATTCCAACATATTAGCTCACTTATTAGCAACAAGATTCAGATCAGAGCTGGACTCTGTTACCATGGAAACACAGTCAGGCTTTATGAAGAAGAGGCATGTTGCAGATAATGTGAGGCTCGTCCGAGACATGTTGGATTATCCAGAAATGGTGGAGGATGATGGGTTCATTGTGTTTCTGGATTCCTACAAAGCCTTTGATACAGTCCAACATCCGTTCATTTTACAATCCCTTAAGAAATTTGGCTTTGGCAACTATTTTTTCTCAGCTGTTAGAAGTCTACATCACAGAAGTAACAGCTCAGTTAAACTAATGGGTGGAATGTCTCCTGGATTTAAGGTCTCCAGAGGCATTAGACATCGGTGCCCTGCTTCACCTGTTCTTACTTGCAGCTCAGCTCAGAACATCAGAGGGATGTTCAGTTTGGGCTCTTTGACTTCAACAAAAATAAAGAAAAATTCAACAAAACATTTATTATTAACCTCATCATACTGATGGCGAAATTTCACATTCATAAATGTAAATTTACTCAGAGAAAACCTTCTTTTGTTGCCTTTCACGGTGAGCTCAGGCAGTTTATTTTCTCCATTAAATTTTCTAACAACCGTAAAGATAATATCTGAAAACAATTTATTTTACATTCTTGGTGGGATGACTCGGGAGTCTGCTGTATCTGTACAATGTTTTGTGTGCTGTGCTTTTTGCACATTTACGTAGAATAATATAAGTAATAATAATAATAAAGTTTCTTTAAAATAATCCCAAGCGGCGCAGGAGAGTGACGTCAGTGACCGCTCTTCTTCTGCGTTTGTCGAGCCAACGTAGGGCGCTATGATTCATTTCAAAGAGCTGAGAACACCCGCACAGAGAACTAAACAATCGTACTGTAGCCCAAACTATTTCCCACCAAAATCCGTCTCATTCTTTTCTTTATCTTTTAACAATGTTTTAATGCGCGCGTGTCCTGACGCGATTCCACGAATCCTGTGAAGAAGCGGTGTCCAATAACACGCTGGAAGAGGTTTCCAGCCAAGAATGCGCTGAATGAATGCGGCTGTTCTCATCGTGGTGACGGGCTGACAAATCTACATGGTTGGAACTTTTAATGTTGGAGGGTTGAGATTCCCATCATGCTGTGTGAATGTCACAAGTTACAATATTTCTGTAGAAGTCACAGAGAGTTAAAAACATGTAAAAATCCGCTCTGCCACATACTGTGGGCTGGTTCAAACTGTCACAACTTGGAGGGTATAGTTCAGAAAGCTGAGAATTATCTCCAGATTTCAGCCACATCTCATTTAAAAATATAAAATCGGGCTGAATATAAATGATAAAACCATCTAAAATCAAAGTGCTGTTGGAAAGAGCTTTTTTACATTAAAAAGAGTGAATTTAACCGAGAAAATAAAGAAGCCGAAGAACCTTTAATCAGTTCATATCAGTCAGTTATCTCTCTGCTGACTCTCTCATTATCAGACTGATGAACATTAGAGCCAGAATCCTGCAGTAAGAGGAGTAATGTTGGTGAGAACATCAGTATTACTGTATGTGAGGAGTTGTAGTTACTGACCGTGACCACTGGAGGGCAGTGATGATCGTAGTTTCTCTGTTACAGTCCACATGATGACAATGACGTCAGCAAGCAGCAGGGAGTCACAATGCAACAGTTAAAGTAGTTTATACAGAACATTATGTTAGAATAACCAACAAGAATAAATAATGACAGAACAGCTGAAAATATATATTAAAAATATAGAACTTTATCTACAGAGTGTCCCAAGATTTAAAAGTTGTATAAATATGGCAGTGCAATAAAACTACTTATTAACAGTGGCGTCATTAGGCTGAAGCCCCCCTAAAATATTATTTTTTAAATAAAATTAATTATAATCATATTTTTTGAATAAAAAAATGCCGACATATTCAATATAAAATGGCCAGAATATGAGTTTGAATAAATAATAATATAACTTGTCATTATTCCCTTGAATATGATGATAAATCTGTCAGTTTCCCCTCACTTCATAGCGTAAGGTAGAGAGAGCCCCTTCAGGGCCTCGTTATCCAGCCCATTCCACCTGTTCATATGGAGAACTCCCACATCACTGAACATCCTGTCCACGTTTCCCTGTGACTTTGCTTGCAGTCGGTACCTGCAGCGCTGTACCTTTGAAGCACTCAGAGCCCAACAGAACAGCATCAGGAGAAGAACGGATGGATGAAGAATGGATAGAAGCACGTTCTTCCAAAAAGTCCTTCTTCATCACTGCTGGTAGTAACAGTTAGTTAGCTCCATCCCCAGCTAACAGCAGAAAGTCTCATGGAGTCAGTAAACCAAATGCTCTGTGTTTGACAAATAAAAACCTGGCTTGCATCCTGTAGACAATCTGTGCACGTCTTTGGTGTTTTTTGCTCAGTAGTTATATCTCAGCTCTGAAAGAGACTTCAGACCTGGCAGAAGCTTTGATCTGTGAACAAGCAGTGTGTGACACTGTGATTTAGTCACGTCAGGCATCATGGAGTGGAGCCAAGGCCGTAACTACCATTGAGGCCTCAGAGGTCGTGTCCTCGGTATTCTTTATTCTTTATCCTTTTTAGGAGTTGTGACTCATGACCTCAGTATTTATTCTGCTTACGGCCCTGAGTGGAGCCACACAGTTTTTTGACCTCACTCTTTTTATTTGTATTTCTCATTTTTGTGGATGGTCATGCTGGACTGTTGCATCTTGCTTTATTTTATAAGTAAATGAAGGAAACTAAGGAGAGGATCCTGTGGAGTTTTTCCTCTGAGTGTGAGGTGGATAACGAGGCTGAGAGCGTCCAGCTCATGGCTTCATTATTTAGGAACCTACACCAGAGATAACACAGGAATAAAGGCGACCTATGACCTCTGTTCAGTTTCTCTGACTGTGGGATTTAGCCACACCCATTCCTGAAGCCTCCATGATGGGCTCAGTTTTATGGAGTCACTCTGAGCTGCTCAGATAGATGAATTATTGACTCCTCAGGCTATCAAAGGTGGCTGCTGTGGGATGTGTTCTCTGCTGGTTATGGCCTGTAAAGTCTATCTGCCTGCAGAGGCCAGCAGCTGTGCTTCTGAATGTTTGTCTTTGTTGGTTTTATCCACCCTTTAAGAACATATTAAAAACCAAATCCAAGTGAAACACTTTTTCTGGATAAATCACTTGTTTCTGTGTTATTTCAACATGAATCTCCTCTGGGAGGGGAGGCGGGTGTCCTGATCGACTCCTGCCCTCCTGAACATTTACTGTCTGAGCTTCGGCCCTCAGAGGGCCCAGATTTTCATTATTTCTGCTCTTTATCCACCGTCTGAACCACCAAACATCTGAAAACCAAACAGAAAATTACAGGAAAGTTTTGTTTCCTTTAGCTTTTGTGAATCATTCCTAAACACCTTCCCCACATGACTGATCACATGATCAATCAGCTGTTTGAGGCAATAAACATGAGCAGCACTGATATAAAAGAAGAGTCCCAGCAGTTTAAAGGATTCCTGCAGATCTCTCTCCATGTTTCTCTGCTTTTTCTTGTGTTTTCTTCCTTCAGGTTTAGTTTCCAGTGAGCCACCGATACTCTGTTTATTTGGACAGCAGCCTTTAGCGCCCCCTGCTGACCGCAGCACGCACTACTTTATTCAGCCCAAACCAGCTGATGGAAACACAATTAGATCACAGGGGGTCAAGGAAGAGCTGAACCGCATCAGCAGCTTCAGGCTTTCTCAGCTCATCCTGCAGGCATCACTGTGGAGACACTTCTGAGTCTTTGAAGGGAACATTTCAGAATAAAAGAGCAGGAAAGTCTTTCTCTACAGTCAGCAGCATAAGAGCATAAATTCTGTCCACACCACACTACATTTGGGCTGTTTGAGGCAACAGCATGAAATATTCAGAAAGACAGCAGTGAAACACTCAAACCTTGTTGTGGCTGAAGTGTTGATGATGAAGCTCTGAGGCTCACTGTGCTGCTGTTTAATGTTTAAATCCTGCTTCTGCTGGGAGAAACAGAGAAATACACCTTTAGTTTGAAGCTTTGACGCAGGACAAAAGCAGCAGTCAAACACACCTAAAACTCTGGGGAAATGTTCCACCCAGTTTGCTAAAAACACCTTTGTCTTAGACTTAAAATCCATCTTTTTTTATTCTACTGAGATCAAAACTGGTCATCAGCAGGAAAATCAGAGCAAAATATCGACTGAGATTAAAGCCTGACTCAAAGCCAACCCTGGATCCAGTTCAGCCCATCCTCTGCTCCCTGACTGCCAGGATGAGTGGTCTGTTCACCCAGAGTTCATTTCACTGTTGATCCTGAGCTGGTGAACATCAGTCACACCTGAACACACCTGTTCTGATGCAGAGACAGCCCTACAGGAAGCAGAGACATGTTCATGAGGGGAAGTTAGAGGCTGAATCTCAGAGAGAACTGCAGAACAAAGTTCAGAGTTTGTTGTTCAGGAGCTTGGAGGCGTGTTCTAACATGAACTCCACTGGTCAGACAGCTTCTATCTGTCCCGCCTCCATCACAGGTGGACTCTGCTCTGATTGGTTCCAGGAAGCAGCTCACCTGTGTCTCAGTCTGTCGAGTGGAGAGTCTTCTTCTTCTGCAGCTCTGAACAATCTGTGAGTTTCCTGTTTGTTTCTGCTCTGTAATGTTGGAGAACATGTTCGCTTCTTATTTCAGAACAAACTTTGATCACTTTGTGTTTGAAGACAAATCTACATGATGATCAGGTTATTGATTAACTGGAATCAATCAGCATGATGATCAGCTGATGTTTCTGTTTGTTTCTTTCTCAAAGAAACTGCTTCATGTTTTGTTGCTTCTAACTAATCAGCCCTGAGTGATGTCGTTGAAGTGCTGAAGAGACACTCATCTGTATCTTTCCACCTTTAAAGTCAGAAAGAGCAGCTTCCTGTCTGACCTTTCCAAATAAAATGAGCTTAAATGACCTTCCGTTCTGAAGCTGTGATGCAGTGTATGTATGAGGAAGTTCAGTGTTCATTGTGGTTCAGTCTCTTCACTTCCTGCATTGTGCTGCAGGATCCATTTGGACCAATCAGAACCTGCAGTGTGGGATTCTGTTGCTCTTTCAGTCAGACTGAAATCATTCTTTAACATCATCCTTCAGTTTCTGTTGTTGATATTTATTCATTACATTCAGAGTACAGATGCTGCTGTTTTTCAGTTGTCAGCAGGAAAAGAAACTCTGAAGTGTCTAAAAGTCAGTTTATAGGAGATGTTAAAGATCAGGGGCTGCGTTCATAAAAACTCTGTAAAGAGCTGCTCCTGATGATGAAAATCTAACCAGATTCTTAGACTGGTTGAGAATGAAAGAGTAGATCCTACTAAAGATAAAAGTTATTCAGCAACATGTTAACCCTTAAAAGGAAGGAGGATTTGAGTTGATGTGCAGATGAATGATCTGTGTTTCCTCTGCAGATGAAGGTAGAAAGTGTGTGTGAGCTGATGTGAATCCAGCAGCATGGATCAGTGTGAGGACACTAAAACCACTCTGTGTGGGGAACATGAGAGCCAGAGCAAAGCTCAGAGGTGAGACCACCATCTCTAACTGTCCATGACTCTTCTCCATGTCAGAGCTCAGCGCTCACATCACCAAACCACCTTTATTCACAGGAACCAAGCTGGATCTGCAGCTGAATCTGGACCTGAACCCAGCTGTGTGTCCTTTAAGAGAAACAGGTCCAAGGATCGGTTCATTAATTTCCAACATGATGTTCCACCAGACAAACAGTGAGTAGCTGTCAGTATTCAGTGGAGGCTGCATCATGGTTCAGATGAATTATTTCAGACTTGGATCAGTTCTTGATGTGTCTGATGAGATTAATCAGCTGCATCATGTGTGTAATGTGATGTTTGCTTAATGCAATACATGGTGAAGTGTCGCGTACATCAGATGAATGATTGTGTGAACAACAGACATACAGTTGGTTCAGTTTATTGGTAGAGACAAATCTGCTCTTTCAAAATATTGGTTCTGGACATGTCCATACCGCCCATACGCAAACCTACGCCCATGTCATCTCTTTGGTAATAACATTGACTGAAAGAGGAGAGATTCAGCTATGTTTTAAGGGTGTAATTTCTTTGTGTAAGTTAAACTATAAGAAAGTTAGAGGAATTTGTTTGATTATTTAGTTGAATATCAGAACAAGCTGAAAATGATCAGTGCCTCACTCTGCTGGCTCCCCATTCATAAAAACAAGAAGGAGCAACAATGTTCATGTTTTTGAAGCTGTGATATTTCAAAATTGGCTTAATATTTGAAAAAGCTGAACCATTTGGTAATAGCTGAATGTCTTGTGACCCGTTTAAAGTTTGAATGGTCTCTCTAACTGGAAGTATGCAGAAGTATGGGTTGAAAAGAGGATGAAGGGTTTGAAGCGTTTCCAACTCATTTAAAAGACGGGAAAATTCATATAAAAGTTTAATATTTTGAAAAGTATAAAAGCTAGAAATACCAAAAGTCACAGCAGCCATCTCCTGTACCTGCTGAACGTTTTGAGACCAAATTTGTTGAAATCAGTGAAAGTATACAGGAGTAGTTAAGTGACAGAAGAACTGGGAATATGGAGAAAAAAAACAGGAACACTGTAGTGAGAATGCTTAATCAGCATTCTCACAACTAACCAACACACCGTCACATGGTTCATGCAGCCCTGAACAGTGCTGTAAAAGCAGAGAGGCGACACTCCCTCAGACTTCTACAGAAAGAAAGTAATGCAGAAGTCATGTGGATCATGGAGCTGCACATAGTTCCAAACCGCAGCAGTTCCACCATTGAACGCTGTTTATTTTTGGTGTTTCTAAAGTATTTTCTCTGGTAAGTTGATGAAATTACAAGATTCTTTGGCATTGGGAGGTATTAGCTGACTGCTCTTTAACTAATTAAGTCAACAGCGTTATTTCATGTAGCCAGTTTTAGTTAATTAATTATTGTTATTATTAAATATCTGTAGGTCTTTTTACACCAATCTGAGTCTGTCGAGTGGAGAGTCTTCTTCTTTCAGAATAAAATGAGCTGAATGTCAGTGATGAAGCTGTGATGCAGCATATATTTAACTTGTTTAGTCTGATGATGAGGAGGATGTTCAGAGTTCATTGTGCTTCAGTCAGACTTTACATTCAGACTAAAATAATTCTTTAACATCATCCTTTAGTTTCTGCTGTTGACCTGTTTCCTGTTTTCAAATGTTTCATTTGATCTAATTTCAGCTCCTTTTTCTCAGTATTTAGACTTTTGATCAGCTTTATTAAAGCCTCACACAGCTAAGATCTAACACCTGTCTCTGTTTGTATTTGCTGTTAAAAAGTCCTCTGAAAACTAAACTAAAGAATCCTTCATCATGGTCATCGGGATCATGAGGTGTGTGCTGGGCTGTAGCTCCATGCCTCCACCTAGTGGACAGGTAGTGGAAGTACAGCAGCTGATGGCAGCTTCCTCTGCCTCAACACTCCTGTCTGACTGCATTCAGAGACACTGATATGAAACAGAGAATCAGAGCCAATCAGTGGAGGAGCAGCTGATCTGTTTACAGCTCAGATGATGGAAAAGAGGATTTGAGTTGATGTGCAGATGAATGATCTGTGTTTCCTCTGCAGATGAAGGTAGAAAGTGTGTGTGAGCTGATGTGAATCCAGCAGCATGGATCAGTGTGAGGACACTAAAACCACTCTGTGTGGGGAACATGAGAGCCAGAGCAAAGCTCAGAGGTGAGACCACCATCTCTAACTGTCCATGACTCTTCTCCATGTCAGAGCTCAGCGCTCACATCACCAAACCACCTTTATTCACAGGAACCAAGCTGGATCTGCAGCTGAATCTGGACCTGAACCCAGCTGTGTGTCCTTTAAGAGCAACAGGTCCAAGGATCAGATCATTTATTTCCAACATGATGTTCCACCAGACAAACAGTGAGTAGCTGTCAGTATTCAGTGGAGGCTGCATCATGGTTCAGATGAATTATTTCAGACTTGGATCAGTTCTTGATGTCTCTGATGAGATTAATCAGCTGCATCATGTGTGTAATGTGATGTTTACTTTAGTCTTTCTGCTCTTTATTAAAACAAAGTGAAGTTTTCAGTTGATTTATTCAAAATCAATCATTTTCTGTCACATTTTTACTTTTTAATCCAAACTGAATTTTACTGAACATGTAAATTTAAATTAAACAAGTGTTTTTTTCCTATTAGCAGCTTTCAGAGACCTGAACCTGAACCTGAACCTGAACCTGAACCTGAACCTGAACCTGAATCTGAACCTGAACCTGAACCTGAACCTGAACCTGAACCTGAACCTGAACCTGAACCTGAATCTGAACCTGAACCTGAACCTGAACCTGAACCTGAACCCAGCTGTGTGTCCATGAGGAGCGACAGGTCAAACCATCATCTTATTGACTTTAAATCAGACCAACGTTCACGGTCTCAGAGGTGAGCTGAGTGTAAATGGTGTAACACTGTAAAATGTTCCAGAGTCAGTCTGAACAGTTCTTATTCCAACTTGTGTTTAATGTGAGCTCTTATTCACATCATTTCATGTTCACATGTGAAACTGTCAGAGTGGAAAGAATGGATGTTAAAACAGGTCTCTTTCAGTGAGGAAAATATTAAGAATGATATTTATTATAGAGGAGCTGTTTCTAAAATAAATGTTCTGAACAATGTCAGCTGCTTCACAAACAGTCTCACATGAACAAAGTCACATGGATCAATAATAACTTTGATGGTAAAAAACAGATTTTCAAAGGTTTTCACGAAGAAGAAAGTTTTTAGAAGGATCTGAAATGATTTCAGACTCAGAGAGTTTGAGTTCAGGGGCACAGATTAGGGATGGGAATCCATAAGAACTGATCAATACAAAGTCATTATCGATGCTTCTTATGGATCCAGTTCTTTATTAATTCCCTCATCGATTGCTGACCCAGTTTTATACGAGTCAGCAACCATCTGAAATCCCAAAGACATGAAGTTTGGGTTTGGTGTCTTTGTGAGCTCCACACAGATAATGTGAATAAAATACTAACATGATTAAAATATCAACCAATAACTTTAACTTCTAAATAACTTCAGCTTTCAGTCTCAGATAAGGACTTTTTTAGGTCTAATATTTTTCTAACAGACGATAAAAGACTGTCACCTGAGCTTCCTGAGATGTGGATCTGCTGCAGAGAAAGGGTCCAATCAGGCTTTCACAGCTCATTCTGTGACAGAATGATGATCATTCACCCGTTCATCACTCATCACTTTATGTTAGCTGCAGCATCAGTTTCTCTGTCAACATGTGAACAGCAGGAAAGGAGATAATATCATTTAATTTAGGCTGAGTCAGAGAAAAACGTGTTAATTATGGAGCTAGTTTAATGTAACAGTCCCAGATGATCTGTTCTGTTCAGCATCCAGCTCTGCATCAGTGGTACCTAAATATAAAGAAGTTGGTCAGTGAAGACTCTGAAAATCATTTCTTTGGACTCGTTTCTGTTCAATAAAACCAATGAACTGATTCCAGATTGAAGCTCTTGTTGTATTTTAGAAACTACAGCTACAATCCAACCAACACGTCAGCTCGACTCCTCACAAACACACAAATCTTCTGTCTGTTCACACAGTTCTGTGTCCCTTCCTCCTCAAACTGCTTCATCTGACATCAGCTTCCTCCCACTGTTAGAGACACACTGAGCTCTTATCTTCTGGAACACAGATGCTGCTGATGTGCAGCTTCAGAGTTAATCAGCTGCTTTATGGCTGCGTTCACTGTTCACATCCACACATCCCTTCATGGACCTTTACCTTGTGTTTGTCTCTGTGTGGACAGACACAATGTGAGCTCATTCTTCATCATTCCTCCACAGAGTGGACCAGCAGAGCCCAGAGGTTTCCAGTGGTCAGTCTGCCCAGCAGCATCAGACACAGCTGGACTCCATATTTATGGTCTGTACATGTACAACAGCTACTTTTCCATCTATTGTGTTCACAGTCATCTCCAGGCTGCACTTTGCAGACCAGCGGATTGTCAGTGTGTCCAACATGGATCTGATGTTTGGCTCCATGATTTCAGCCTGATTGGCTCATTCATATAGTATTCTGTTCCAGCTGCTGGAGGACAACATGCTCACTTTTGTGAAGGAGGAGCTGAAGAAGATCCAGAAGGTTCTGAGTCCAGATTACCCAGAATGCTTAGAGAGTCAGAGGGAGGGTGAGGATGAAGAGCAGAGGAGCAGCAGAGAGGCATTAGTGAAGATCACAGTTCACTTCCTGAGGAGAATGAAGCAGGAGGAGCTGGCTGAGCGTCTGCAGAGCAGTAAGAGGATTTCTCTAAAGATTTAACCTGCTGGATAAATGACACATTTACTGATGTCTCAGCTCACAGAACAACACATGTTCAAATACTCATTCTTTACAGGGTGGAAATGTCTGTTTACTGATGTTATTTCTTGTCTTCATTCAGAACTATGTGGACGTAAAGTTAAATCTGCTCTGAAGAAGAAGTTCCAGTGTGTGTTTGAGGGGATTCCTAAAGCAGGAAACCCAACCCTTCTGAATCAGATCTACACAGAGCTCTACATCACAGAGGGGGGGACTGGAGAGGTCAATGATGAACATGAGGTCAGACAGATTGAAGCAGCATCCAGGAAAGCAGGCAGAGCAGAAACATCCATCAGACAAGAAGACATCTTTAAACTCCCACCTGGAAGAGATGAACCAATCAGAGCAGTGATGACAAAGGGAGTGGCTGGCATTGGGAAAACAGTCTTAACACAGAAGTTCACTCTGGACTGGGCTGAAGGCAAAGCCAACCAGGACATCCAGTTCATGTTCCCATTCACTTTCAGAGAGCTGAATGTGCTGAAAGAGAAAAAGTTCAGCTTAGTGGAACTTGTTCATCACTTCTTTACTGAAACCAAAGAAGCAGGAATCTGCAGCTTTGAACAGTTCCAGGTTGTGTTCATCTTTGACGGTCTGGATGAGTGTCGACTTCCTCTGGACTTCCACAGCAAGGAGCCCCTGACTGATGCTACAGAGTCCACCTCAGTGGATGTGCTGCTGACAAACCTCATCAGGGGGAACCTGCTTCCCTCGGCTCGCCTCTGGATAACCACACGGCCTGCAGCAGCCAGTCAGATCCCTCCTGGCTGTGTTGGCATGGTGACAGAGGTCAGAGGGTTCACTGACCCACAGAAGGAGGAGTACTTCAGGAAGAGATTCAGAGATGAGGAGCAGGCCAGCAGCATCATCTCCCACATCCAGACATCACGAAGCCTCCACATCATGTGCCACATCCCAGTCTTCTGCTGGATCACTGCTACAGTTCTGGAGGATGTGTTGGAAACCAGAGAGGGAGGAGAGCTGCCCAAGACCCTGACTGAGATGTACATCCACTTCCTGGTGGTTCAGGCCAAAGTGAAGAAGGTCAAGTATGATGGAGGAGCTGAGACAGATCCACACTGGAGTCCAGAGAGCAGGAAGATGATTGAGTCTCTGGGAAAACTGGCTTTTGAGCAGCTGCAGAAAGGAAACCTGATCTTCTATGAATCAGACCTGACAGAGTGTGGCATCGATATCTCAGCAGCCTCGGTGTACTCAGGAGTGTTCACACAGATCTTTAAAGAGGAGAGAGGGCTGTACCAGGAGAAGGTGTTCTGCTTCATCCATCTGAGTGTTCAGGAGTTTCTGGCTGCTCTTCATGTCCATCTGACCTTCATCAGCTCTGGAGTTAATCTGATGGGAGAACAACAATCATCATCAGCTCCTATCGGGGCTCAAACATCTCTTTTTTTGTCTTTTATAAATATGTTCGGTTTTCGCTCTGGTGTCAATCAGCAGAAAGAACAACAAACATCCTCCAAGATGAAAACAACTGAAGATCAATCTGCAGATTCTCTTCGACTCTTCCATCAGAGTTCTGTGAACAAGGCCTTACAGAGTCCAAATGGACACCTGGACCTGTTCCTCCGCTTCCTCCTGGGTCTTTCCCTGCAAACCAATCAGAGGCTCCTACGAGGCCTGCTGACACAGACAGGAAGTAGCTCACAGACAGGAAGTAGCTCACAGACAGGAAGTAGCTCACAGACAGGAAGTAGCTCACAGACCAATCAGGAAACAGTTGATTACATCAAGGAGAAGATCAGTGAGGATCTGTCTGCAGAGAGAAGCATCAATCTGTTCCACTGTCTGAATGAACTGAATGATCGTTCTCTGGTGGAGGAGATCCAACAGGCCCTGAGTTCAGGACGTCTCTCCACAGATAAACTGTCTCCTGCTCAGTGGTCAGCTCTGGTCTTCATCTTACTGTCATCAGGAAAACATCTGGATGTGTTTGACCTGAAGAAATACTCTGCTTCAGAGGAGGCTCTTCTGAGGCTGCTGCCAGTGGTCAAAGCCTCCAACAAAGCTGTGTAAGTACAGGGATAAATATGTTTTAAATACTCTGTTTACTTGTTAAAAGGAGAGAAAATAACGGAGTTATTTCTCAGATAATTTCAGTTTGTAGATAACACAGATTCACAGCAAACAGTTCCATCAGATCAGTTCACATAAAGAGGAAAGAAACACGCTGCAAGAATGTGGCAACACTTTATAATATAGAATTAGGATAAATGTCATCATTATTTATTAATTCAACCATCTTTAATGTGAATAATTAATAATTACATAACTTAACTCTTTTCCTGTTATTCCTCCTCAGACTGAGTGGCTGTAACCTCTCAGAGAGAAGCTGTGCAGCTCTGTCCTCAGCTCTCAGCTCCCAGTCCTCCAGTCTGACAGAACTGGACCTGAGTAACAACAACCTGCAGGATTCAGGGGTGAAGCAGCTGTCTGTTGGACTGCAGAGTCCAAACTGTAACCTGGAAGCTCTCAGGTCAGGATTCATTCAGCTGTTCAACTCCTGATCATTTTAATTCTGCTTTACAGTGATGGATGAACAGCTGACCTGTTCAGGATGGTGTCTGCTGTTGGTGTCTTTTCTCTCAGTATCTGCCATTTGTGTTGTTTTCTGCAGCCTGTCAGGCTGTCTGATCACAGAGGAAGGCTGTGCTTCTCTGATCTCAGCTCTGACCTCCAACCCCTCCCATCTGAGAGAGCTGGACCTGAGCTACAACCATCCAGGAGACTCAGGAGTGAAGCAGCTATCAGCTGGACTGGAGGATCCACAGTGGAGGCTGGACACTCTCAGGTATGGAGAGGTCTGCTGCAGCATCACACAATGTCTGATGGAGGAGGAAGAGCTGGAAACATGTTCTCTGTCCTTCACTCAGCCCTGTCTTTTTGCTTCATGCTGGTTCTGAGTTTTATATGAACCTACATGTAGGAGCCTTTTTCCTTTGTTCACTCAAGCAGATCTTTACACAGAACATTTAACAGCTTTATGTTGGTCTGCAGCTCAAAAACATCACAGTTTCTACATAAAGGGTGAAAAACTGTGGAATGACTGTTTGCCTGACTTTTCCCTCTTCCAGAGATACAGCTTACATCTCACTATGTGATGATGTTCATGTTAAACGTCAGTCAGCTGACTCCCAGGTCAGAGTTCAGACCAACCTGACATGTTGTCCACAGTCCGTTCACTTTGTTAGTTCGTTCTCACTCACCAATGATCACAGTTAGGAGTTAAAAACACACAGTCAGGGTTTTAAATTAGAAATGGTTACAGATCACACATTTGACCTCTCAGTCCAGCTGCATCAGGTGATCCGTGCAGTTTCCCCACTTAATGACGTCCACATTTCTGGCCCTGATGGGCCTCTGCTGACTGGCTGCTGATGAACTGGTGCTGCTGCTGTTGACCTGCTCACTTTGGCATCGGTTCAACATCAAATTCATCCTGTTTTAAACTCACTGTCATACTCTGAATGGACGTAAATGTGATTTTCAGATTCAGAGAAATCTTCCTCGTCATTGTCTTCCCAATCTTCTTTCTCTTTGGGCTTTGACTGAGCTGTTCCAGAACCCTGTGTTTCTGTTTCCTTTGGAGAAGTTTCTTGGTGGAATTACTGGAATGTTTTCTCTCATTATCATGTAGCATGGTCCACCTCTGCTTCAGCTGCAGTTTCTGGACAGATGATCTCACATTTTCCTCAAACAGCCTCTGAAATGGTGAAGAATTCATGTTGGATTCTGTGATGGAGAGTTGACCGGGCCCTGCCTCAGACCCAAACCATTACATTTACAGCTTCAGGCTTCACTGTTGGTTTAAAGTTCTTCTGCTCAAATATTGCCTTTAGTTTACACCAAACAAGTTCCCTGTTACAGTGTCCAAATAATTCAGTTTTAGATCCATCCAAAATGATCCAAAGTCCAGGGACCAGATGCATAAATCCATTCATCCATTTTCTCTACCTGCTTAATTTAGTTCATGGTGGCAGGAACTGGAGCCTATCCCAGCAGCCACAGGGCGAGAGGCAGGTCCACCCTGGGTGGGTCTAGAGTCCATCTCACACACAAACACACAAACCGCTCATACAGATGTTCCTGCATTAAATAAAGAGAATCTGCACACTTCACACATTCCTCAGACCATGCATACAGATGTTTTCAGTGTAATTTAAGTCTGATCCGAAGTGGAGATTAAACTTCTGAAACATCCCATACTGTCCACGTACTTTCATAACTTATTTCCATAACTTCAGACACAGTCGGCTCCTTTTCCTTTCACCGGCTCATGAGCTGGTTAGAAGTGATGAGGAGCAGCGAGGGAGGAGCAAACCTCTGTCAGGAGGAGGAGGAAATGTCTGCCAGCATTAGCCGGTGTCCCCTTAAAACAGTGTGGATCTGTCAGAATGATGGAGGTTTATCAGGTCATTTCTGAGATAAATGGGCCACAAAGAAAACATACATACCAGCAATCATCTGCTGGTTAATGCACAGCCTGTAAGGAAACATATTCAGCAGATTCAGAGACTTTATTCATCCAGTTAAAGGGATATTTCTGTGTTTTTCAAGTGGGGCTGTGTGAAGGACTCATGAGCAGTCAGCATCTTCCTCAGTGTAGAACAATGTGTGTGTGAGAGCCATGTAATGTCCATGTGTGCATGCTGAAAGAGACGGTGCTGCTCTGACCCCCCTCCTCCTTTCAGGGTGGAGCCTGCTGGAGAACGATGGCTGACACCAGGTCTGAGGAAGTGTAAGTGTGTTCTTCATCTGATTCATGACATCCAGCCATCTTCACACTGTCACATCACTCACTGATCAAAGTGAACAGATGATAGATCAATAACTGCAGCTGGATTGTGTTTGTTCTCTCCATCAGATTCCTGTCAACTCACCATCGACACAAACACAGTGAACACAGAACTGAAACTGTCTGACAACAACAGGAAGGTGACACGTGTGAAGAAGGTTCAGTCATATCCTGATCATCCAGACAGATTTTATGGCTGGTCTCAGCTGCTGTGTAGAAATGTTCTGACTGGTCGCTGTTTCTGGGAGGTCGAGTGGAGAGGAACAGTTTATATATCAGTGAGTTACAGAAGAATCAGCAGGAGAGGAGGAGACTGTGTGTTTGGATTCAACGATCAGTCCTGGAGTCTGTTCTGCTGTTCTGATCATCGCTCTGGTTACTCTGTCTGGCACAATAACACAAAAACATCCATCTCCTCCTCTGTCTCTAACAGAGCAGCAGTGTATGTGGACCGTCCTGCTGGCACTCTGTCCTTCTACAGAGTCTCCTCTGACACACTGATCCACCTCCACACCTTCAACACCACATTCACTGAAGAACCTCTGCATCCTGGGTTTACATTCTGGTTTGGGTCACATGGTTCCTCAGTGTCTCTGTGTTGAGCATAAAGAGTTTCCTCCTGTCAGAGAATCACTGTTGAACAGATAGTTCAGTCTGTACATGTCTGTCTCTTTCACTCAGAAACACCTTTTCAGATTCATGGATTCAGTCAGTTTCTGGTTGAAACTCTTCTAAATGATTCCTTGGAAACTTCTTCCTCTTCCAGTCCTTTAAAGATGGAAGCTGCCATTCTTCCAGGATGTTGTTTTTCTGTGTTTCCAGTCAAAGCTTCACACTGAATATCAGTATGTTGTGTTTCTCTGCAGCTCACTGCAGCTGAGACCATTCAGTTGCTGTCAGCTGCAGTTAGTTTGCTGCACATGTGACAAACTGTGACATCAGAGAGGAATCACTGAGCTGCAATCAGCCCAGATGAATTTCCAACCTGCTGACAGATCTTCTCTGGTTCTGCTCCAATGAGCAGAAGGTTGGTGAGCAGCCAGGGTTCATCCTGATGATGTGCAATTATAGACTGAATTATTGATTTCTGATCGCAGACTTTTGATATTTTACATCATTTTACATCATTATTTTTAACATTCAGTCTCACAATGTTTGACTTTGTGTTTGAAATGTTGAATTTTTAAAATCTTCAACAAATGTTTTCAAAAATAATTTTGATATTTTCTCTTTTACATTAAATTTGTATTTAGTATCTGAACATTTAGACTTTTTAATGATTTTAGACTTTTTGATAAAACGTTCAATTATTTATCTAAAAACTTTACTTCATCGATGAAAATGTATAATTTTTACAAATTGCAGCTTTTTAGTTTGAAAAATAAAAAAAAAAAGCTTTTTTTATTTTATAAAGATTTTATTTCCACATTTTTCTGTTCTGCCTGTTCCTTTAAAATGTATGTAGGATGATGTAAGCATGACATTAATATGCATCTCTATTAATGTCCTCACTGCTTTAACACCTGTCATTTGTTCCAGTTACTGGAAACTTAACTGCTCTATGCTACAAAATAGTGAAACTAAAAAAGGATGAGGGATATGACCTCATTTTACTGGTCCAAAGCAAACAATGAAAACTCTTTTGGGACTAATTGGGAACTCCTTAAATATGAGTTGGGAACATTTTTAGGAAAGTGTGGAGCTCAAGCTGTCAAAGCGAGAAAAGCAGAAGAGTTGAAGCCTGTGTGGAGCAGAACTAACTTATCCAGCAAAAACCCAACTCCTCAACAGAGGAAGAAACAGAAGAACTCGTTCTCCTGCAAATCAAACTCCATGACTTATATTTCCAGAAAGCAAAGGGTGCCTTTATCAGGTCTCGCTCCAAATGGTGAGAAGAAGGAGAACAAAACACTCATTACTTCTTTAATCTTTAATGCCGCCAACAATAATATTAGTAGGTTCAGTATTAACGGAGCTGTTACTGAAGATCATCGTAAAATAGCAGGTTTTTGTTCTCATTTTTCTAAAGACCTGTACAGTTCCAAATGTTGTCAATCGGCAGCTGATAGTTTTTAAATTCCCTGTGGGTTAAGACAACAGGTGAAGCAGATAAAGTATCCTGTGACAGGCCTTTATCTGCTGTAGAAGTGCAGCAAGCCATCAATCAGCTCAGAAACAATAAATCTCCAGGGTCTGATGGACTAACAGCTGAATTTTAGAAATCTTTCATTGCTGAACTGACTCCCTTTTTACAGAAAGTCTTTATAGAATATAGAAATAACCAATGCCTCCACATCAGAGGGATGTTCTGTTTGGGCTCTTTGACTTCAACAAAAATAAAGAAAAATTCAACAAAACATTTATTATTAACCTCATCATACTGATGGCGAAATTTCACATTCATAAATGTATATTTACTCAGAGAAAACCTTCTTTTGTTGCCTTTCACAGTGAGCTCAGGCAGTTTATTTTCTCCATTAAATTTTCTAACAACCATAAAGATAATATCTGAAAACAATTTCTTTCACAGTTCTTGGTGGGATGGCTCGGGAGTCTGCTGTATCTGTACAATGTTTTGTGTGCTGTGCTTTTTGCACATTTACGTAGAACAATAGAGTTTCTTTAAAAGAATACCAAGCGGCGCAGGAGAGTGACGTCATCAACCGCTCTTCTTCAGCTTTAGTAAACTTGTGCACTGCAACATGTTGTTTGACGATGACTTTAACATATGAAACATTTTGATGTCTAACTCTGAACAGATGTTGTCTCAACTGAAAAGAAATAAAGAAGCTGAAGAACCTTTAATCAGTTCATATCAGTCAGTTATCTCTCTGCTGACTCTCTCATTATCAGACTGATGAACATTAGAGCCAGAATCCTGCAGTAAGAGGAGTAATGTTGGTCAGAACATCAGTATTACTGTATGTGGCCATTTTCCTGTGAAATTGAGACAGAATCTGATGGTTAATGATGTTGAAGTGTTATGGCTGCAGGTAGAACTCCTTAAAACGAATACTTGTTGGCTGTTGTTACAGGCCACCAAGTGCCAGGATAGATTATTTAAATGTATGCTATAATATGTTGGACAAAGCGACAGGAAAACAGAGAGCTATACCGGCTGGGAGATTTAAATATTGACTGGCTGTCTGAGAACTGTCCTCTGAAGAATAAGCTTAAATCTATTACTGACACCTGTGGTTTGTCTGAATTAATGCATCAACCTACAAGAATTTCTCCTCACAGTAAAGGATCTTTAACATCAAAATGTATTGATCATATTTACTGTAGTATTCCTGATATGTGCTCTACACCTGTTTCTGTACCAGTTGGCTTCAGAAATCATAACTGTGTTGCTTTTTCCAGGAAAACAAAGCCATCTACAGCCTGTCCCAAAATTATAATGAAAAGAACTGATAGAACGTTTAATGTGGAGAATTTTCTCAGTGAACATTCAATGGGGTGATATATAAACTGTTAATGATGTGGATACCTCTTAATTTATTTATGGATATTTGGATTAAAATTGTTAACAATCATGACCCGTTAAAGAAATTTACAGTTAAAGCCAAAAGTGCTCCTTGGACTGATGATGAATTAAAGAGTTTGATGTTTAAAAGGGATGAGGCTAAAAAGGCTGCTGTGCTTTCTGCTTCTACTGTAGACAGAAAACTTTATTCTACGCTAAAGAAACAAGTGACAAAATATATTAACAAAAGAGAATCTCAGACAGCGGTGAGGATGGTAAAAAAATATGGAATGGATGTGGAATCATGTGGAAAACATCGACCTGTAGCGCTTTTATCGAATTGAATAATTAATTGCTTTGAGTTGAGCTCTTTCTGTTCAATGACTCTAAACCTGATTAGATATTATATGTTCAGTTCATGGTTTCATGTGGTTATCAACTGTCATTATTACAACTTTAATAACTACACTGAAGTATTTAAGTGTTTAAAAACACATCATTTAATCTGTTCATTGAACTGACATCATGAGGTTCATCTTTTCACCACCAGAGGGAGATAAATGCAGATCAATGAAGAGTCCACTTTGTTCATCAGAGCTTCAACAGCCAAACAGTGACACATGGAAACAGAAACAGAGTGTTTGATTGTTCCCTCTGAGCATCATGAGAAGGGTTAATGTCTTCAGGCGTCAGCATCTGACTTTAACCGAGTCTGACCGGTCCAACGACATATTTTCACGCTGAAGAGATGAAGGTGTGGCTGTCTGAAAGATCTCACAGTTGGATAAACTGTGTTTCCTCTATTTCCTGTTAAATGAAACTAGCTGCTGAATTCCAGCTCAAACTAACCTATAAGGCAGATTAGCTGAAAGCTCTCAGCATTACATCATGTAATGATGTGATGCTGATCAGATCAACTCCAGCTGTAACATTAACTAATGAAAATGAATCAGCCTGCTTTCTTTTTGGCCTTTTTTCTCACACTGAAACCAAACTTGACTCTGTTAGTTTCTTCATCTCTTTACTCTTATTTTCTAATGAACACACAGGATGTTTCCCTTTAAATGTTGAAGGTTCAGAGCTGCAGGTGAAATATCTGAACAAAGAAAAGGAAACTGAAAAGTCCTGGAAAGATCTGATCCAGTTTGTAGGAGATAAATCAGCTCCAGTTTACTGTAAATCTGAAAAACTGTGGTATTCGTGTCTCATCCCATCATCAGCATTACAGCACTGCTGTTGGAGCTGATGCAGATACACAGGAGAGAGGACTTTAACATTTTATTAGCATCAGTTTTACACAGACAGCTGGATCCAGGATGGCTCTGATTGGTCTGCAGACCAGAGAGATGTCACCTTGATGTGTTCACAGTTTGTCACATGATGACAGATGTTTTCAGTCTAGCTGCACACATCTGGTGCATCTGCAGCAGCACTAAAACTACAGAGCTGCTGCACAGAACAGATCCCAGTTCAAAGCCTGGTTTTAATGTTTCTGACGGCGATTCTGGAGAATCTCAGAGAACATTCAGAGAGAACGGCTGAATAAATGTTTTCAGATCAGAGTTTGTTGTTCAGGAGCTTGGAGGCGTGTTTTAACATGAACTCCACTGGTCAGACAGGTTCTATCTGTCCCGCCTCCATCACAGGTGGACTCTGCTCTGACTGGTTCCAGGAAGCAGCTCACCTGTGTCTCAGTCTGTCGAGTGGAGAGTCTTCTTCTTCTGCAGCTCTGAACAATCTGTGAGTTTCCTGTTTGTTTCTGCTCTGTAATGTTGGAGAACATGTTCGCTTCTTATTTCAGAACAAACTTTGATCACTTTGTGTTTGAAGACAAATCTACACGATGATCAGGTTATTGATTAACTGGAATCAATCAACATGATGATCAGCTGATGTTTCTGTTTGTTTCCTTCTCAAACAAACTGCTTCATGTTTTATTTTATTTAAGTTAAATATATTTATCACATTCAGAGATGTGTCGTGTACAGACATGTAAGGCTGTCAGTCATACTGTAATGGAGCAGACAGACACTCAGCGGCTGGCGTAAACAAGGCAGCCATCTTGGCCCTTATAAGGAGCAGCAGCAGATTAGTTGCTATGGAGACGGCTGTGTGTCATAGCAGAGGAGCACAGGGTTTGTGTCCTTACACCCAATTTGAAAGTCATTGCGATTGGTTTTACATTTTTACTATAAATGTGAGCTGTGACTCATCCTGCTGCCGTGAGAAAGAATCAAGAAAACGAGTTCAAATTGAAGTCTCATAACTCCAAATACGGCTATTTTTGTCCCATTATACATGAATTTGAATGCATTTACAATGAGTTTTCCCAGCTTTTACCAATTTTCACGTTATGTTTGAAGACATGATACTGACAAGTTATATAAATATATTTATCACATTCATGATCAGAAAAATACTCAAACACCCCTGAGGTGGATCGTACCATTTTCTAACATGTTTGATTTAATTTCAGCTCCTTTTTCTCAGTATTTAGACTTTTGACACACAGCTAAGATGTAACATCTGTCTCTGTTTGTATTTGCTGTTAAAAAGTCCTCTGAAAACTAAACTAAAGAATCCTTCATCATGGTCATCGGGATCATGAGGTGTGTGCTGGGCTGTAGCTCCATGCCTCCACCTAGTGGACAGGTAGTGGAAGTACAGCAGCTGATGGCAGCTTCCTCTGCCTCAACACTCCTGTCTGACTGCATTCAGAGACACTGATATGAAACAGAGAATCAGAGCCAATCTGTGGAGGAGCAGCTGATCTTTTTACAGCTCAGATGATGGAAAAGAGGATTTGAGTTGATGTGCAGATGAATGATCTGTGTTTCCTCTGCAGATGAAGGTAGAAAGTGTGTGTGAGCTGATGTGAATCCAGCAGCATGGATCAGTGTGAGGACACTAAAACCACTCTGTGTGGGGAACATGAGAGCCAGAGCAAAGCTCAGAGGTGAGACCACCATCTCTAACTGTCCATGACTCTTCTCCATGTCAGAGCTCAGCGCTCACATCACCAAACCACCTTTATTCACAGGAACCAAGCTGGATCTGCAGCTGAATCTGGACCTGAACCCAGCTGTGTGTCCTTTAAGAGCAACAGGTCCAAGGAAGACTTCATTAATTTCCAACATGATGTTCCATCAGACAAACAGTGAGTAGCTGTCAGTATTCAGTGGAGGCTGCATCATGGTTCAGATGAATTATTTCAGACTTGGATCAGTTCTTGATGTCTCTGATGAGATTAATCAGCTGCATCATGTGTGTAATGTGATGTTTACTTTAGTCTTTCTGCTCTTTATTAAAACAAAGTGAAGTTTTCTGTTGATTTATTCAAAATCAATCATTTTCTGTCACATTTTTACTTTTTAATCCAAACTGAATTTTACTGAACATGTAAATTTAAATTAAACAAGTGTTTTTTTTTCCTATCAGCAGCTTTCAGAGACCTGAACCTGAACCTGAACCTGAACCTGAACCTGAACCTGAACCCAGCTGTGTGTCCATGAGGAGCGACAGGTCAAACCATCGTCTTATTGACTTTAAATCAGACCAACGTTCACGGTCTCTGAGGTGAGCTGAGTGTAAATGGTGTAACACTGTAAAATGTTCCAGAGTCAGTCTGAACAGTTCTTATTCCAACTTGTGTTTAATGTGAGCTCTTATTCACATCATTTCATGTTCACATGTGAAACTGTCAGAGTGGAAAGAATGGATGTTAAAACAGGTCTCTTTCAGTGAGGAAAATATTAAGAATGATATTTATTATAGAGGAGCTGTTTCTAAAATAAATGTTCTGAACAATGTCAGCTGCTTCACAAACAGTCTCACATGAACAAAGTCACATGGATCAATAATAACTTTGATGGTAAAATGTCTGAACAGATTTTCAAAGGTTTTCACGAAGAAGAAAGTTTTTAGAAGGATCTGAAATGATTTCAGACTCAGAGAGTTTGAGTTCAGGGGCACAGATTAGGGATGGGAATCCATAAGAACTGATCAATACAAAGTCATTATCGATGCTTCTTATGGATCCAGTTCTTTATTAATTCCCTCATCGATTGCTGACCCAGTTTTATACGAGTCAGCAACCATCTGAAATCCCAAAGACATGAAGTTTGGGTTTGGTGTCTTTGTGAGCTCCACACAGATAATGTGAATAAAATACTAACATGATTAAAATATCAACCAATAACTTTAACTTCTAAATAACTTCAGCTTTCAGTCTCAGATAAGGACTTTTTTAGGTCTAATATTTTTCTAACAGACGATGAAAGACTGTCACCTGAGCTTCCTGAGATGTGGATCTGCTGCAGAGAAAGGGTCCAATCAGGCTTTCACAGCTCATTCTGTGACAGAATGATGATCATTCACCCATTCATCACTCATCACTTTATGTTAGCTGCAGCATCAGTTTCTCTGTCAACATGTGAAAAGCAGGAAAGGAGATAATATCATTTAATTTAGGCTGAGTCAGAGAAAAACGTGTTAATTATGGAGCTAGTTTAATGTAACACAGGATATTTACAGTCCCAGATGATCTGTTCTGTTCAGCATCCAGCTCTGCATCAGTGGTACCTAAATATAAAGAAGTTGGTCAGTGAAGACTCTGAAAATCATTTCTTTGGACTCGTTTCTGTTCAATAAAACCAATGAACTGATTCCAGATTGAAGCTCTTGTTGTATTTTAGAAACTACAGCTACAATCCAACCAACACGTCAGCTCGACTCCTCACAAACACACAAATCTTCTGTCTGTTCACACAGTTCTGTGTCCCTTCCTCCTCAAACTGCTTCATCTGACACCAGCTTCCTCCCACTGTTAGAGACACACTGAGCTCTTATCTTCTGGAACACAGATGCTGCTGATGTGCAGCTTCAGAGTTAATCAGCTGCTTTATGGCTGCGTTCACTGTTCACATCCACACATCCCTTCATGGACCTTTACCTTGTGTTTGTCTCTGTGTGGACAGACACAATGTGAGCTCATTCTTCATCATTCCTCCACAGAGTGGACCAGCAGAGCCCAGAGGTTTCCAGTGGTCAGTCTGCCCAGCAGCATCAGACACAGCTGGACTCCATATTTATGGTCTGTACATGTACAACAGCTACTTTTCCATCTATTGTGTTCACAGTCATCTCCAGGCTGCACTTTGCAGACCAGCGGATTGTCAGTGTGTCCAACATGGATCTGATGTTTGGCTCCATGATTTCAGCCTGATTGGCTCATTCATATAGTATTCTGTTCCAGCTGCTGGAGGACAACATGCTCACTTTTGTGAAGGAGGAGCTGAAGAAGATCCAGAAGGTTCTGAGTCCAGATTACCCAGAATGCTTAGAGAGTCAGAGGGAGGGTGAGGATGAAGAGCAGAGGAGCAGCAGAGAGGCATTAGTGAAGATCACAGTTCACTTCCTGAGGAGAATGAAGCAGGAGGAGCTGGCTGAGCGTCTGCAGAGCAGTAAGAGGATTTCTCTAAAGATTTAACCTGCTGGATAAATGACACATTTACTGATGTCTCAGCTCACAGAACAACACATGTTCAAATACTCATTCTTTACAGGGTGGAAATGTCTGTTTACTGATGTTATTTCTTGTCTTCATTCAGAACTTTTTGCTGCAGTTTGTGGAGGTAAAGTTAAATCTGCTCTGAAGAAGAAGTTCCAGTGTGTGTTTGAGGGGATTCCTAAAGCAGGAAACCCAACCCTTCTGAATCAGATCTACACAGAGCTCTACATCACAGAGGGGGGGACTGGAGAGGTCAATGATGAACATGAGGTCAGACAGATTGAAGCAGCATCCAGGAAAGCAGGCAGAGCAGAAACATCCATCAGACAAGAAGACATCTTTAAACTCCCACCTGGAAGAGATGAACCAATCAGAGCAGTGATGACAAAGGGAGTGGCTGGCATTGGGAAAACAGTCTTAACACAGAAGTTCACTCTGGACTGGGCTGAAGGCAAAGCCAACCAGGACATCCAGTTCATGTTTCCATTCACTTTCAGAGAGCTGAATGTGCTGAAAGAGAAAAAGTTCAGCTTGGTGGAACTTGTTCATCACTTCTTTACTGAAATCAAAGCAGCAGGAATCTGCAGCTTTGAACAGTTCCAGGTTGTGTTCATCTTTGACGGTCTGGATGAGTGTCGACTTCCTCTGGACTTCCACAGCAAGGAGCCCCTGACTGATGCTACAGAGTCCACCTCAGTGGATGTGCTGCTGACAAACCTCATCAGGGGGAACCTGCTTCCCTCGGCTCGCCTCTGGATAACCACACGGCCTGCAGCAGCCAGTCAGATCCCTCCTGGCTGTGTTGGCATGGTGACAGAGGTCAGAGGGTTCACTGACCCACAGAAGGAGGAGTACTTCAGGAAGAGATTCAGAGATTCAGAGCAGGCCAGCAGCATCATCTCCCACATCCAGACATCACGAAGCCTCCACATCATGTGCCACATCCCAGTCTTCTGCTGGATCACTGCTACAGTTCTGGAGGATGTGTTGGAAACCAGAGAGGGAGGAGAGCTGCCCAAGACCCTGACTGAGATGTACATCCACTTCCTGGTGGTCCAGGCCAAAGTGAAGAAGGTCAAGTATGATGGAGGAGCTGAGACAGATCCACACTGGAGTCCAGAGAGCAGGAAGATGATTGAGTCTCTGGGAAAACTGGCTTTTGAGCAGCTGCAGAAAGGAAACCTGATCTTCTATGAATCAGACCTGACAGAGTGTGGCATCGATATCTCAGCAGCCTCAGTGTGCTCAGGAGTGTTCACACAGATCTTTAAAGAGGAGAGAGGGCTGTACCAGGAGAAGGTGTTCTGCTTCATCCATCTGAGTGTTCAGGAGTTTCTGGCTGCTCTTCATGTCCATCTGACCTTCATCAGCTCTGGAGTTAATCTGATGGGAGAACAACAATCATCATCATCATCATCATTATCCCAGATACCTAAAGATTCAAAAAAGAGTCTTGAGAGAAGTTACAGTCAAACAGAAATAAGTGCACAAGCTCCTATCGCAAAGGCACAAATATCTTTTCCTTTAAAGTCTTTGAGAAAAATGTTCGGTTTTCGCTCTGGTGTCAATCAGCAGAAAGAACAACAAACATCCTCCAAGATGAAAACAACAGAAGATCAATCTGCAGATTCTCTTCGACTCTTCCATCAGAGTTCTGTGGACAAGGCCTTAAAGAGTCCAAATGGACACCTGGACCTGTTCCTCCGCTTCCTCCTGGGTCTTTCCCTGCAGACCAATCAGAGGCTCCTACGAGGCCTGCTGACACAGACAGGAAGTAGCTCACAGACAGGAAGTAGCTCACAGACCAATCAGGAAACAGTTGATTACATCAAGAAGAAGATCAGTGAGAATCTGTCTGCAGAGAGAAGCATCAATCTGTTCCACTGTCTGAATGAACTGAATGATCGTTCTCTGGTGGAGGAGATCCAACAGGCCCTGAGTTCAGGACGTCTCTCCACAGATAAACTGTCTCCTGCTCAGTGGTCAGCTCTGGTTTTCATCTTACTGTCATCAGGAAAACATCTGGATGTGTTTGACCTGAAGAAATACTCTGCTTCAGAGGAGGCTCTTCTGAGGCTGCTGCCAGTGGTCAAAGCCTCCAACAAAGCTGTGTAAGTACAGGGATAAATATGTTTTAAATACTCTGTTTACTTGTTAAAAGGAGAGAAAATAACTGAGTTATTTTTCAGATCATTTCAGTTTGTAGATAACACAGATTCACAGCAAACAGTTACATCAGACCAGTTTACATAAAGAGGAAAGAAACACGCTGCAAGAATGTGGCAACACTTTATAATATAGAATTAGGATAAATGTCATCATTATTGATTAATTCAACTATCTTTAATGTGAATAATTAATAATTACATAACTTAACTCTTTTCCTGTTATTCCTCCTCAGACTGAGTGGCTGTAACCTCTCAGAGAGAAGCTGTGCAGCTCTGTCCTCAGCTCTCAGCTCCCAGTCCTCCAGTCTGACAGAACTGGACCTGAGTAACAACAACCTGCAGGATTCAGGGGTGAAGCAGCTGTCTGTTGGACTGCAGAGTCCAAACTGTAACCTGGAAGCTCTCAGGTCAGGATTCATTCAGCTGTTCAACTCCTGATCATTATAATTCTGCTTTACAGTCATGGATGAACAGCTGACCTGTTCAGGATGGTGTCTGCTGTTGGTGTCTTTTCTCTCAGTATCTGCCATTTGTGTTGTTTTCTGCAGCCTGTCAGGCTGTCTGATCACAGAGGAAGGCTGTGCTTCTCTGATCTCAGCTCTGACCTCCAACCCCTCCCATCTGAGAGAGCTGGACCTGAGCTACAACCATCCAGGAGACTCAGGAGTGAAGCAGCTACCAGCTGGACTGGAGGATCCACAGTGGAGGCTGGACACTCTCAGGTATGGAGAGGTCTGCTGCAGCATCACACAATGTCTGATGGAGGAGGAAGAGCTGGAAACATGTTCTCTGTCCTTCACTCAGCCCTGTCTTTTTGCTTCATGCTGGTTCTGAGTTTTATATGAACCTACATGTAGGAGCCTTTTTCCTTTGTTCACTCAAGCAGATCTTTACACAGAACATTTAACAGCTTTATGTTGGTCTGCAGCTCAAAAACATCACAGTTTCTACATAAAGGCTGAAAAACTGTGGAATGACTGTGTTCCTGACTTTTCCCTCTTACAGAGACACAGCTTACATCTCACTATGTGATGATGTTCATGTTAAACGTCAGTCAGCTGACTCCCAGGTCAGAGTTCAGACCAACCTGACATGTTGTCCACAGTCCGTTCACTTTGTTAGTTCGTTCTCACTCACCAATGATCACAGTTAGGAGTTAAAAACACACAGTCAGGGTTTTAAATTAGAAATGGTTACAGATCACACATTTGACCTCTCAGTCCAGCTGCATCAGGTGATCCGTGCAGTTTCACCACTTAATGACGTCCACATTTCTGGCCCTGATGGGCCTCTGCTGACTGGCTGCTGATGAACTGGTGCTGCTGCTGTTGACCTGCTCACTTTGGCATCGGTTCAACATCAAATTCATCCTGTTTTAAACTCACTGTCATACTCTGAATGGACGTAAATGTGATTTTCAGATTCAGAGAAATCTTCCTCGTCATTGTCTTCCCAATCTTCTTTCTCTTTGGGCTTTGACTGAGCTGTTCCAGAACCCTGTGTTTCTGTTTCCTTTGGAGAAGTTTCTTGGTGGATTTACTGGAATGTTTTCTCTCATTGTCATGTAGCATGGTCCACCTCTGCTTCAGCTTCAGTTTCTGGACAGATGGTCTCACATTTTCCTCAAACAGCCTCTGAAATGGTGAAGAATTCATGTTGGATTCTGTGATGGAGAGTTGACCGGGCCCTGCCTCAGACCCAAACCATTACATTTACAGCTTCAGGCTTCACTGTTGGTTTAAAGTTCTTCTGCTCAAATATTGCCTTTAGTTTACACCAAACAAGTTCCCTGTTACAGTGTCCAAATAATTCAGTTTTAGATCCATCCAAAATGATCCAAAGTCCAGGGACCAGATGCATAAATCCATTCATCCATTTTCTCTACCTGCTTAATTTAGTTCATGGTGGCAGGAACTGGAGCCTATCCCAGCAGCCACAGGGTGAGAGGCAGATCCACCCTGGGTGGGTCTAGAGTCCATCTCACACACAAACACACAAACCACTCATACAGATGTTCCTGCATTAAATAAAGAGAATCTGCACACTTCACACATTCCTCAGACCATGCATACAGATGTTTTCAGTGTAATTTAAGTCTGATCCGAAGTGGAGATGAAACTTCTGAAACATCCCATACTGTCCACGTACTTTCATAACCTATTTCCATAACTTCAGACACAGTCGGTTGCTTTTCCTTTCACCGGCTCATGAGCTGGTTAGAAGTGATGAGGAGCAGCGAGGGAGGAGCAAACCTCTGTCAGGAGGAGGAGGAAATGTCTGCCAGCATTAGCCGGTGTCCCCTTAAAACAGTGTGGATCTGTCAGAATGATGGAGGTTTATCAGGTCATTTCTGAGATAAATGGGCCACAAAGAAAACATACATAGCAGCAATCATCTGCTGGTTAATGCACAGCCTGTAAGGAAACATATTCAGCAGATTCAGAGACTTTACTCATCCAGTTAAAGGGATATTTCTGTGTTTTTCAAGTGGGGCTGTGTGAAGGACTCGTGAGCAGTCAGCATCTTCCTCAGTGTAGAACAATGTGTGTTTGAGAGCCATGTAATGTCCATGTGTGCATGCTGAAAGAGACGGTGCTGCTCTGACCCCCCTCCTCCTTTCAGGGTGGAGCCTGCTGGAGAACGATGGCTGACACCAGGTCTGAGGAAGTGTAAGTGTGTTCTTCATCTGATTCATGACATCCAGCCATCTTCACACTGTCACATCACTCACTGATCAAAGTGAACAGATGATAGATCAATAACTGCAGCTGGATTGTGTTTGTTCTCTCCATCAGATTCCTGTCGACTCACCATCGACACAAACACAGTGAACAGGAGACTGAAACTGTCTGACAACAACAGGAAGGTGACACATGTGGAGGAGGTTCAGTCATATCCTGATCATCCAGATAGATTTGATGGCTGGTCTCAGCTGCTGTGTAGAAATGTTCTGACTGGTCGCTGTTTCTGGGAGGTCGAGTGGAGAGGAACAGTTTATATATCAGTGAGTTACAGAAGAATCAGCAGGAGAGGAGGAGACTGTGTGTTTGGATACAACGATCAGTCCTGGAGTCTGAGCTGCTGTGATGGTTCTGGTTACTCTGTCTGTCACAATAACAGAGAAACATCCATCCCCTTCTCCTCTGTCTCTAACAGAGTAGCAGTGTATGTGGACCGTCCTGCTGGCACTCTGTCCTTCTACAGAGTCTCCTCTGACACACTGATCCACCTCCACACCTTCAACACCACATTCACTGAAGAACCTCTGCTTCCTGGGTTTGGGTTCTGGTTCTGGTCACATGGTTCCTCAGTGTCTCTGTGTTGAGCACAAAGAGTTTCCTCCTGTCAGAGAATCACTGTTGAACAGATAGTTCAGTCTGTACATGTCTGTCTCTTTCACTCAGAAACACCTTTTCAGATTCATGGATTCAGTCAGTTTCTGGTTGAAACTCTTATAAATGATTCCTTGGAAACTTCTTCCTCTTCCAGTCCTTTAAAGATGGAAGCTGCCATTCTTCCAGGATGTTGTTTTTCTGTGTTTCCAGTCAAAGCTTCACACTGAATATCAGTACGTTGTGTTTCTCTGCAGCTCACTGCAGCTGAGACCATTCAGTTGCTGTCAGCTGCAGTTAGTTTGCTGCACATGTGACAAACTGTGACATCAGAGAGGAATCACTGAGCTGCAATCAGCCCAGATGAATTTCCAACCTGCTGACAGATCTTCTCTGGTTCTGCTCCAATGAGCAGAAGGTTGGTGAGCAGCCAGGGTTCATCCTGATGATGTGCAGTTATAGACTGAATTATTGATTTCTGATCGCAGACTTTTGATATTTTACATCATTTTACATCATTATTTTAACATTCAGTCTCACAATGTTTGACTTTGTGTTTGAAATGTTGAATTTTTAAAATCTTCAACAAATGTTTTCAAAAATCATTTTGATATTTTCTCTTTTACATTAAATTTGTTTTTAGTATCTGAACATTTAGACTTTTTAATGATTTTAGACTTTTTGATAAAACGTTTAATTATTTATCTAAAAACTTTACTTCATCGATGAAAATGTATCATTTTTACAAACTGTAAAAAGGATGATGTAAGCATGACATTAATATGCATCTCTATTAATGTCCTCACTGCTTTAACACCTGTCATTTGTTCCAGTTACTGGAAACTTAACTGCTCTATGCTACAAAATAGTGAAACTAAAAAAGGATGCAAACAATGAAAACTAATTGGGAACTCCTTAAATATGAGTTGGGAACATTTTTAGGAAAGTGTGGAGCTCAAGCTGTCAAAGCGAGAAAAGCAGAAGAGTTGAAGCCTGTGTGGAGCAGAACTAACTTATCCAGCAAAAACCCGACTCCTCAACAGAGGAAGAAACAGAAGAACTCCTTCTCCTGCAAATCAAACTCCATGACTTATATTTCCAGAAAGCAAATGGTGCCTTTATCAGGTCTCGCTCCAAATGGTGAGAAGAAGGAGAACAAAACACTCATTACTTCTTTAATCTTTAATGCCGCCAACAATAATGTTAGTAGGTTCAGTATTAACGAAGCTGTTACTGAAGATCATCGTAAAATAGCAGGTTTTTGTTCTCATTGTTCTAAAGACCTGTACAGTTCCAAATGTTGTCAATCGGCAGCTGATAGTTTTTAAATTCCCTGTGGGTTAAGACAACAGGTGAAGCAGATAAAGTATCCTGTGACAGGCCTTTATCTGCTGTAGAAGTGCAGCAAGCCATCAATCAGCTCAGAAACAATAAATCTCCAGGGTCTGATGGACTAACAGCTGAATTTTAGAAATCTTTCATTGCTGAACTGACTCCCTTTTTACAGAAAGTCTTTATAGAATATAGAAATAACCAATGCCCCCCCCCCCCCCCCACACACACACACACACACACCTTGACTCAAGTCTTAATTCCCAAAACGAAAAAGGAAAATCTACTTTTAGACAATAGGCGAGCGACCTGCTACTAAAGAACGATTCCAACATATTAGCTCACTTATTGGCAACAAGATTCAGATCAGAGCTGGACTCTGTTACCATGGAAACACAGTCAGGCTTTATGAAGAAGAGGCATGTTGCAGATAATGTGAGGCTCGTCCGAGACATGTTGGATTATCCAGAAATGGTGGAGGATGATGGGTTCATTGTGTTTCTGGATTCCTACAAAGCCTTTGATACAGTCCAACATCAGTTCATTTTACAATCCCTTAAGAAATTTGGCTTTGGCAACTATTTTTTCTCAGCTGTCAAAAGTCTACATCACAGAAGTAACAGCTCAGTTAAACTAATGGGTGGAATGTCTCCTGGATTTAAGGTCTCCAGAGGCATTAGACATCGGTGCCCTGCTTCACCTGTTCTTACTTGCAGCTCAGCTCAGAACATCAGAGGGATGTTCTGTTTGGGCTCTTTGACTTCAACGAAAATAAAGAAAAATTCAACAAAACATTTATTATTAACCTCATCATACTGATGGCGAAATTTCACATTCATAAATGTAAATTTACTCAGAGAAAACCTTCTTTTGTTGCCTTTCACAGTGAGCTCAGGCAGTTTATTTTCTCCATTAAATTTTCTAACAACCATAAAGATAATATCTGAAAACAATTTAATTTACAGTTCTTGGTGGGATGGCTCGGGAGTCTGCTGTATCTGTACAATGTTTTGTGTGCTGTGCTTTTTGCACATTTACGTAGAATAATATAAGTAATAATAATAATAATAGAGTTTCTTTAAAAGAATCCCAAGCGGCGCAGGGGAGTGACGTCATCAACCGCTCTTCTTCTGCGTTTGTCGGGCTCACCTGCACACAACATGGCGCCCTCTGACACCATCGCACAATCCCGGTGAGAATTAGCTTCCCATGTGGAGTTAAACACAGTTTCTGAGTCGGATTCCCGTGACAGACTTGAGCAGATTATAGAGAACTTGGCTGCATACTCTGCCGTCACAGATACGATGTCAGCGAAGCTGCCCGAGCTAACTGGCTCTCAGTCCTTCAGCGACTCGACGCCGCGGTGCCTGAGAGGGGACGACCGGTGTCGTGCCGAAGTAGTTCTCCCCGACAGAAGCTGTAGGAGAGCTGGCTCCTCCTAACTATACCCGATTGCACCCATGTCCAGAGGAAAGAACAGTCTGCGGGTCCCTGGAGTTATTGTTTGATGGCTGCTGCTGTCAGTGAGGTTTTGCTAAGTCTCTCATTATTTGCAGCACAACACCTGCTTGGATTTGTCTGCAGCCAACGTAGGGCGCTATGATTCATTTCAAAGAGCTGAGAACACCCGCACAGAGAACTAAACAATCGCACTGTAGCCCAAACTATTTCCCACCAAAATCCGTCTCATTCTTTTCTTTATCTTTTAACAATGTTTTAATGCGCGCGTGTCCTGACGCGATTCCACGAATACTGTGAAGAAGCGGTGTCCAATAACACGCTGGAAGAAGTTTCCAGCCAAGAATGCGCTGAATGAATGCGGCTGTTCTCATCGTGGTGACGGGCTGACAAATCTACATGGTTGGAACTTTTAATGTTGGAGGGTTGAGATTCCCATCATGCTGTGTGAATGTCACAAGTTACAATATTTCTGTAGAAGTCACAGAGAGTTAAAAACATGTAAAAATCCGCTCTGCCACATACTGTGGGCTGGTTCAAACTGTCACAACTTGGAGGGTATAGTTCAGAAAGCTGAGAATTATCTCCAGATTTCAGCCACATCTCATTTAAAAATATAAAATCAGGCTGAATATAAATGATAAAACCATCTGAAATCAAAGTGCTGTTGGAAAGAGCTTTTTTACTTTAAAAAGAGTGAATTTAACCGAGAAAATAAAGAAGCTGAAGAACCTTTAATCAGTTCATATCAGTCAGTTATCTCTCTGCTGACTCTCTCATTATCAGACTGATGAACATTAGAGCCAGAATGCTGCAGTAAGAGGAGTAATGTTGGTGAGAACATCAGTATTACTGTATGTGAGGAGTTGTAGTTACTGACCGTGACCACTGGAGGGCAGTGATGATCGTAGTTTCTCTGTTACAGTCCACATGATGACAATGACGTCAGCAAGCAGCAGGGGAGTCACAATGCAACAGTTAAAGTAGTTTATACAAAACATTATGTTAGAATAAATAATGACAGAACAGCTGAAAATATAGATTAAAAATATAGAACTTTATCTCCCAAGATTTAAAAGTATAAATTGTATAAATATGGCGTCTGAGGGGTCAGAGGTCACGGGGTCCAGCTTAGGCTTGCTCCCTCGTCCTTTACACTGAAACTCCTCCAGATTCCCTGAATGCTTTAATGATTTTCTGCTCTGTAGAGGCAGAAATATGCAGATCCCTTCCAGTCTTTCTCTGAGGAACATTGTTTTAAACACAAACTGGAGCTCCTCTGAACATCTTTGCTGCTCACAGACTCAAATAACAGCATTATTATTTGATCTCATTGCCAGCATTTCAGCTTATTTGGGGTTCTGATAAAATCAGAAATGATCTGGTTCTCAGCAGCTCTTAAAATGAGGTAAATCTACTTCACATCAGCAACACTTTACATATTCTGTGTCATTATTTATTGAGCAAAAAACAGACCAAATGCAGAAGGAATGTGATGTTTTTTCATGTTGGCTTTACTTTGAACCACCTTCCAGAAACACACAACAAAGACTTTCCATTAAACTGTCACAGCTTCAAACGTGAGGAAAACAGGAATTATTTAACTTCACAGTCTGTGTTGTTTCCTGATGAATAAATCCAACTTAAAACAGATGCAGTCAGGTCAAACTGTCCCTCTGACCACCTCTGAGAAGAAAGTTACATCAGTAAGATCTGATTCTTCACAGGTTTGTGCTCAAACAGCAGATTCCAGCTGTATGTGGTCAGTTCAAACATTCAGAGGTGTTAAAAGTAAAAGTTACTCCACAGAAACAGATTAAACACGAATAAAGTCAGAAAACAGCTGCTTTCTGCTCCTGCTGCATCACACATTCAATTCAGCATCAGTGCAAACGTTTAATATTTGTCTTCATGAACACAGAAACCTGGAACTGACAGAAAGATTGTTCCTGAGATTTTTCACTTTAAAAACACGAAGGCTTCAGATTCTCTGAGAAGTTTCAGACCAAAACTGCTCCAGAGAGTGTCCAGAGAGGGACAAAATACACAGTTAGGGTTAAATAAATGAGTAATGAAGGAGGTTTTATGCTTTATTTCAACTTAAATACTGGAAAACCCAAAGATAAAGACACAAAAACGTAGAAATATACACTTCTGTCTCATTATTGTCCTTAAATAGTGAGTCAGTGTTTGAATATGAGAATAAACTGGAAAAATTAAGCTTCTAAACTCTATTACAGTCACCAAATGTGCACCTAATGCTTCCTACTTAACAATTCTGACGTTGCATCTTTAACCTTTTTATTCCTGAACATGTTTAATCCCTGATTCAGCGTCTAAAACACTTTGTTACCTCGAATTAAGATGAAGGAATAGCATTTAAACTGCTTCAATTTAAATGTTACTTTAGCATTTTTCAGCATTTGTTGTCATTTAAATCCCGAAGTTACTGAATTTGAATTAATTTTGAGCTGAAAACACATGATTGTGAATTTAAACGTGTTGATTTGATGTGTAATATTTCACCTTCATAATCATGTTTAGTTTAATCTTGTTTTATTTGGTAAAAAATGTTTGATAAATGAATAAAGAAGCCTGATAAAAATTAGAATATCTATTAATGTTGCACAGCACAAACCACTTGGACTTATCTTTAGTATTCATTCATATTATTATGAGATGCATTTTTAACGTTTCTATTTTTCAGTTTGGTCAGTAAAAACCTTCCATATATTCACAAGTTTTAAAGTAAACTGCTGATGGAACGATTGATCACAATCGATAAGTTTTCTTTTTCATTCAGTAGCACTGCAGGTTTAATCAGTTAATTAATACATGAGATTATTGATCGGATTGTTATCTAATTTAGTTATTTATTGGAGTAAATTTGCTATAAAAAGAACAGAAATGACCCAGAATCCAGCTCCATATCAGCAGGTATTAGTCTGATTCATTATCAATGAAAACAGACGTTTCCTGGATACTTATGGCTCTGATTCTTGTTAAACTATTAAAAGACATGAAATTAGAGTCATTTTTTGATTCCATGAGCAGAATTTTGCTTGTTTTAGAAAGAATGAACCTAAAAATAAATGTTTGCAGATAATGACTCAAAGTCTGTGTTTTTATCTGAGCTCATTCGAATCCTCATGAGAGGACAAAGAGGCAAAAGACGACCGGTGGGATGGACAGCAGCAGAGGGATGGAGAAGGAGAAGCCGTGTGCCCTTCCTGTGGTTAAACTGCCTGAACTGGAGGACGTCCCGAAGGTGACGAAGCCCGGCTGGTTGCTGCTGATCTGGCTGTTGATCCAGGACTGGAACTCCGACACTCGAGCGTAAACTCCTGGGAAGCCCGGCTCAGCGCAGCCTCTTCCAAAACTCACCACTCCAGACTGAACCCATCTGGTGTCATTTCTACTCACCAACGGGCCCCCAGAGTCCCCCTGCACACATCAGACATGGAAACCAGGGAAATCAGTGACCAGGATCCATCCTCTGACTCTCACATAAAACAGGTTTCTGCCTTCTTCCACCTTCGTAATATCATTAAAATCAGGACCATCCAGAGAAGCTGCTCCATGCATCTGTTCCTTCAGGACTGAACTACTGTAATTCTTTATTATTGTTCTGTCCCACAGATTCTCTGAAAAGCCTCCAGCTGATCCAAAACCCTGCAGCCAGAGTTCTGATGAGATCTAACAGCAGAGATCATGTTTCTCCAGCTTTAGCTTCTCTTCATTGGCTCCCTGTTAGATTCAGGATAGAATTTAAGATTCTTCTCCTCACATATAAAGCTCTTAATGACCGAGCTCCATCACATCTTAAAGATCTCACAGTTGGATATTTCCCCAACAGAGCACTTTGCTCTCAGGCTGCAGGTTTCCTTGTGGTTCCCAGAGTTTCTAAAAGCAGAATGGGAGGCAGAGCCTTCAGTTATCAGGCCCCTAAAAGCAGAATGGGAGGCAGAGCCTTCAGTTATCAGGCCCCTAAAAGCAGAATGGGAGGCAGAGCCTTCAGTTATCAGGCCCCTAAAAGCAGAATGGGAGGCAGAGCCTTCAGTTATCAGGCCCCTAAAAGCAGAATGGGAGGCAGAGCCTTCAGTTATCAGGCCCCTAAAAGCAGAATGGGAGGCAGAGCCTTCAGTTATCAGGCCCCTAAAAGCAGAATGGGAGGCAGAGCCTTCAGTTATCAGGCCCCTAAAAGCAGAACGGGAGGCAGAGCCTTCAGTTATCAGGCCCCTAAAAGCAGAACGGGAGGCAGAGCCTTCAGTTATCAGGCCCCTAAAAGCAGAACGGGAGGCAGAGCCTTCAGTTATCAGGCCCCTAAAAGCAGAACAGGAGGCAGAGCCTTCAGTTATCAGGCCCCTAAAAGCAGAACGGGAGGCAGAGCCTTCAGTTATCAGGCCCCTAAAAGCAGAATGGGAGGCAGAGCCTTCAGTTATCAGGCCCCTAAAAGCAGAATGGGAGGCAGAGCCTTCAGTTATCAGGCCCCTAAAAGCAGAACGGGAGGCAGAGCCTTCAGTTATCAGGCCCCTAAAAGCAGAATGGGAGGCAGAGCCTTCAGTTATCAGGCCCCTAAAAGCAGAATGGGAGGCAGAGCCTTCAGTTATCAGGCCCCTAAAAGCAGAATGGGAGGCAGAGCCTTCAGTTATCAGGCCCCTAAAAGCAGAATGGGAGGCAGAGCCTTCAGTTATCAGGCCCCTAAAAGCAGAATGGGAGGCAGAGCCTTCAGTTATCAGGCCCCTAAAAGCAGAATGGGAGGCAGAGCCTTCAGTTATCAGGCCCCTAAAAGCAGAATGGGAGGCAGAGCCTTCAGTTATCAGGCCCCTAAAAGCAGAATGGGAGGCAGAGCCTTCAGTTATCAGGCCCCTAAAAGCAGAATGGGAGGCAGAGCCTTCAGTTATCAGGCCCCTAAAAGCAGAATGGGAGGCAGAGCCTTCAGTTATCAGGCCCCTAAAAGCAGAACAGGAGGCAGAGCCTTCAGTTATCAGGCCCCTAAAAGCAGAACGGGAGGCAGAGCCTTCAGTTATCAGGCCCCTAAAAGCAGAATGGGAGGCAGAGCCTTCAGTTATCAGGCCCCTAAAAGCAGAATGGGAGGCAGAGCCTTCAGTTATCAGGCCCCTAAAAGCAGAATGGGAGGCAGAGCCTTCAGTTATCAGGCCCCTAAAAGCAGAATGGGAGGCAGAGCCTTCAGTTATCAGGCCCCTAAAAGCAGAATGGGAGGCAGAGCCTTCAGTTATCAGGCCCCTAAAAGCAGAAAGGGAGGCAGAGCCTTCAGTTATCAGGCCCCTAAAAGCAGAATGGGAGGCAGAGCCTTCAGTTATCAGGCCCCTAAAAGCAGAACGGGAGGCAGAGCCTTCAGTTATCAGGCCCCTAAAAGCAGAACGGGAGGCAGAGCCTTCAGTTATCAGGCCCCTAAAAGCAGAATGGGAGGCAGAGCCTTCAGTTATCAGGCCCCTAAAAGCAGAAAGGGAGGCAGAGCCTTCAGTTATCAGGCCCCTAAAAGCAGAACAGGAGGCAGAGCCTTCAGTTATCAGGCCCCTAAAAGCAGAACGGGAGGCAGAGCCTTCAGTTATCAGGCCCCTAAAAGCAGAATGGGAGGCAGAGCCTTCAGTTATCAGGCCCCTAAAAGCAGAATGGGAGGCAGAGCCTTCAGTTATCAGGCCCCTAAAAGCAGAAAGGGAGGCAGAGCCTTCAGTTATCAGGCCCCTAAAAGCAGAACGGAAGGCAGAGCCTTCAGTTATCAGGCCCCTAAAAGCAGAACGGGAGGCAGAGCCTTCAGTTATCAGGCCCCTAAAAGCAGAATGGGAGGCAGAGCCTTCAGTTATCAGGCCCCTAAAAGCAGAATGGGAGGCAGAGCCTTCAGTTATCAGGCCCCTAAAAGCAGAATGGGAGGCAGAGCCTTCAGTTATCAGGCCCCTAAAAGCAGAAAGGGAGGCAGAGCCTTCAGTTATCAGGCCCCTAAAAGCAGAACAGGAGGCAGAGCCTTCAGTTATCAGGCCCCTAAAAGCAGAACGGGAGGCAGAGCCTTCAGTTATCAGGCCCCTAAAAGCAGAACGGGAGGCAGAGCCTTCAGTTATCAGGCCCCTAAAAGCAGAATTGGAGGCAGAGCCTTCAGTTATCAGGCCCCTAAAAGCAGAATGGGAGGCAGAGCCTTCAGTTATCAGGCCCCTAAAAGCAGAATGGGAGGCAGAGCCTTCAGTTATCAGGCCCCTAAAAGCAGAATGGGAGGCAGAGCCTTCAGTTATCAGGCCCCTAAAAGCAGAATGGGAGGCAGAGCCTTCAGTTATCAGGCCCCTAAAAGCAGAATGGGAGGCAGAGCCTTCAGTTATCAGGCCCCTAAAAGCAGAATGGGAGGCAGAGCCTTCAGTTATCAGGCCCCTAAAAGCAGAATGGGAGGCAGAGTCTTCAGTTATCAGGCCCCTAAAAGCAGAACAAGAGGCAGAGCCTTCAGTTATCAGGCCCCTAAAAGCAGAACGGGAGGCAGAGCCTTCAGTTATCAGGCCCCTAAAAGCAGAATGGGAGGCAGAGCCTTCAGTTATCAGGCCCCTAAAAGCAGAATGGGAGGCAGAGCCTTCAGTTATCAGGCCCCTAAAAGCAGAATGGGAGGCAGAGCCTTCAGTTATCAGGCCCCTAAAAGCAGAAAGGGAGGCAGAGCCTTCAGTTATCAGGCCCCTAAAAGCAGAACAGGAGGCAGAGCCTTCAGTTATCAGGCCCCTAAAAGCAGAACGGGAGGCAGAGCCTTCAGTTATCAGGCCCCTAAAAGCAGAATGGGAGGCAGAGCCTTCAGTTATCAGGCCCCTAAAAGCAGAATTGGAGGCAGAGCCTTCAGTTATCAGGCCCCTAAAAGCAGAATGGGAGGCAGAGCCTTCAGTTATCAGGCCCCTAAAAGCAGAATGGGAGGCAGAGCCTTCAGTTATCAGGCCCCTAAAAGCAGAATGGGAGGCAGAGCCTTCAGTTATCAGGCCCCTAAAAGCAGAATGGGAGGCAGAGCCTTCAGTTATCAGGCCCCTAAAAGCAGAATGGGAGGCAGAGCCTTCAATTATCAGGCCCCTAAAAGCAGAATGGGAGGCAGAGCCTTCAGTTATCAGGCCCCTCTCTGTGGAACCAGCTGCCAGTTTGGCTTCAGGAAGCAGACACCCTCTCTACCTTTAAGATCAGGCTGAAACTTTCCTTTCTGATAAAGCTTATAGTTAGGGATGGCTCAGGTGACCCTGAAACATCCCATAGTTCTGCTGCTATGGGCCCAGCCTGCTGGGGGAGCTCCCATGATGCACCTCTCCTCCCTCTGACATCATTGCTGTCATTAACTTGTGTTTCTCTCTCTCAGCAGGTGTCTCTGGCCTGGTGTTACGCTGCTTGTTGTCCCCTCTTTCCTGTCCTCTCAGCCCCAGCTGGTCCAGGCAGATGGACCCTTCCTGGTTCTGGTTCTGATGGAGGTTTCTTCCTGGTTCTGGTTCTGATGGAGGTTTCTTCCTGTTAAAAGGGAGTTTTTTCTCTCCACAGTCGCCTCGTGCAGCTCAGGATCAGAGAGAAGTTTCAATTCTGTTGGTTTCCTGAGCTGGGAAACTGTTTTAATCAGTTCTGTATGAACTGGACTAATTTGGAATTTGATTAATTGGATTTGTTTGGATTATAATTGGCTTGAATTGGACTGAATCTTTGAAGCGCCTTGAGATGACATTTGTTGTAATTTGGTGTTATATAAACCAAATCGAATCTAATCGAATCGAATCGAATTGAAAGACACTGATAAAGCCATCTCTCGGCCAGTGTTTGGTAAATCGAACCATGCCGTCATCTTCCACCTCCCAAAATATAAACAAAAGGCCAAAAGGGACGCCGGAAATGGTAAAACGCTGGACCAGCCAATCAGAAGCCACACCGAACCAGAACCAGAACCCCAGGGAGAACATGAAGCCGTGGCAGACAGACTCACCTGACAGGAGTCCTTTCCTCCCTCAGTCAGACCAGCACAGATCATGTTGCTCGTGATTATGCTGTATGCAGCGTTGCACCGAGTGTTGGACCAGACCGGAACATCCACCTCCTGCAGCCTCTGGGGGGAGGGAAGGGAAACTGAGACAGAACCGACACGTTAATGAGGCCTGAATCCATGAACTTACAAAGCACATCTAATGTTTCTGTTTCTGTATTTATCAGACGCTTTTATCCAAAGCGACTTACAAATGAAGATATAACAGCTTTATAAAAAGCTAACAATAAGCTCCATAGAAGGAACCCAGGAGTCCGACTCTGTCAGAGGGGACAGAGTAGAGATAGGGTGCAGGCATAGAAGGAAGTGCAGAAAGATAAAGAGCAGAGATAGAGGGGGGAGGGAAGTACAAGGTAAGTGCTGGGATAGGAGATGCTCTCTGAAGAGCTGGGTTTTCAGGAGCTTCTTGAAGATAGACAGGGACGCCCCTGTTCTGGTAGCGCTCGGTAGGTCATTCCACCATCGTGGGACGACACATGAACAGAGTTTGGATTGTCTTAGGCGTGGTGTAGGAGCTGCTAGACGACAATCCTGGGACCAACGGAGGGACCCAGTTGGGACAGAAGCCTTTGCAAGAGCATTCAAGTAGATGGAGCCGTTCCATTAAGCTCTTTGTAGCTAACATCAGGGACTTGGATCTGATGCGGGCGGCTAAGGGCAGCCAGAGGAGCTCAATGAACAGAGGGGGGACGTGTTCTTTTAGGCTGATCCAAGACCAGACGCACCGCCGCGTTCTGGACCATCTGCAGAGGTTTCACAGGCTGGAGACCAGTTAGGAAACCAGTTAAATCTGATGCAGGCGGCTAAGGGCAGCCAGAGGAGCTCAATGAACAGAGGGGGGACGTGTGTTAATGACGAGAAGAAACTACCTTTTTGATTATCTAAGTTGGAGGATCTGTCGACAAACCAATGAAAACAGATCTCATTTAGGTCAGGATCTGTAAATGTTCCAGCAGAACTCGTGAAATGATCCCAATTCGCACCCGATTTACAGAAATTAGTTTTTCAGAACGTCCAGGAGAAAGAGCATAAATTGGTGAAAACAATAGACTTTCCTCCACCTCAAAACCTGCCCCAGTGATCTTAGTTCATGCAGACAGATGAAGGTACGACCAACAGAGGGTTTTAACTGTAACCATGGTGACCAGTAAACACAGCGCCCAGGATGATGATGGTCGCCTGGTAAGAAGAATGTATTTCAGATGAAACCGGGATCGTTGACCAACCTTAACTCAGTGACCGAAACCCAACCAGGAAGTGACAAAAGTGCGCCGTCATGCAAAGGCTGAGGGTTGGAGGCGTTAGCTCCTCATTATCAGAACATTGCTGCTTCTACGTCAAACGATGACGTCTGTTTGAATTCTTCTGAGGGAGGCACTTCTTTGCAGGACACTGGCATGAGTCATACTGAGGAATTGGCCTCTTCTATCATTTCACTGAGGACTCGTAAAACCAGCTCCACCTGCAGCAGGTTGTTTCCCAACAGCTGACAAACCTTCAAGAAGTGAAGACGTGTCCAAAGTTTCGCAACATGTTGGCACACATAACTGATATCTATTTGGTCTGATGAGGGTTAGAACGCGTCTCCTAACTGGTCTCCTAACTGGTTTCCTAACTGGTCTCCTAACTGGTCTCCTAACTGGTCTCCTAACTGGTTTCCTAACTGGTCTCCTAACTGGTTTCCTAACTGGTTTCCTAACTGGTCTCCTAACTGGTTTCCTAACTGGTCTCCTAACTGGTTTCCTAACTGGTTTCCTAACTGGTTTCCTAACTGGTCTCCTAACTGGTTTCCTAACTGGTCTCCTAACTGGTTTCCTAACTGGTTTCCTAACTGGTCTCCTAACTGGTCTCCTAACTGGTTTCCTAACTGGTCTCCTAACTGTTTTCCTAACTGGTCTCCTAACTGGTCTCCTAACTGGTTTCCTAACTGGTTTCCTAACTGGTCTCCTAACTGGTCTCCTAACTGGTTTCCTAACTGGTCTCCTAACTGGTCTCCTAACTGGTTTCCTAACTGGTTTCCTAACTGGTCTCCTAACTGGTTTCCTAACTGGTCTCCTAACTGGTTTCCTAACTGGTCTCCTAACTGGTCTCCTAACTGGTCTCCTAACTGGTTTCCTAACTGGTCTCCTAACTGGTTTCCTAACTGGTCTCCTAACTGGTTTCCTAACTGGTTTCCTAACTGGTCTCCTAACTGGTTTCCTAACTGGTTTCCTAACTGGTCTCCTAACTGGTCTCCTAACTGGTTTCCTAACTGGTCTCCTAACTGGTCTCCTAACTGGTCTCCTAACTGGTTTCCTAACTGGTTTCCTAACTGGTCTCCTAACTGGTTTCCTAACTGGTTTCCTAACTGGTCTCCTAACTGGTTTCCTAACTGGTCTCCTAACTGGTTTCCTAACTGGTCTCCTAACTGGTCTCCTAACTGGTTTCCTAACTGGTCTCCTAACTGGTTTCCTAACTGGTTTCCTAACTGGTCTCCTAACTGGTCTCCTAACTGGTCTCCTAACTGGTCTCCTAACTGGTTTCCTAACTGGTCTCCTAACTGGTTTCCTAACTGGTCTCCTAACTGGTTTCCTAACTGGTCTCCTAACTGGTCTCCTAACTGGTTTCCTAACTGGTCTCCTAACTGGTTTCCTAACTGGTTTCCTAACTGGTCTCCTAACTGGTCTCCTAACTGGTCTCCTAACTGGTCTCCTAACTGGTTTCCTAACTGGTCTCCTAACTGGTCTCCTAACTTGGCGTGGTGACATCATCAGCTGCACCTGATGGACGTCAGTATGGAGACGGATGCATCCGAGGTGAGTCGGTTCTTTGTTAGCAGTCTGTCTGTGAGTTATCTTTTAAATTAATATTTTCATTCCTCTGCAGTATGCCTGACCAGCTTTCTCCCGTGTGTTTATAGGAGAGAATAAACGGCTAAAAAAAACCCAACGCCGGGTATCATCAGAGGGAATTGAACCAGTACCAAGGACTGGTTACACATGCACTGCTTAAAAATGATTTTTCTTTTCATTTCTTTTCATAATTTGATCCATTTTGTTTGGGTTATTCTGATAAAAACACACATAGTGGGCCTAAGGGTTGTATAATGCAGCCCAGGTGGCCTCCCTTAGCTCCTCCCCAGGATGTGTGACTTTATAAAGGCTGAAAATGGCTCCATTCAGCCTGTTGCTGAGCAGTTACCTGATGAAGGTGGTGAGTAGGGTCCCCATCCTGTCTGTGGGTGTAATTAAAATCTGACTTCTCACTAACCTGTTGTGCTTTGTCTTTCAGGTTTAGCTGCTGCTGTTCTTAGTTTGTTCTGTTCTACAGTTTTTGGCTTGTTTCCCTTTGTTCTGTTTTGTGTATTTCTTTGTTTATCCAGTTTAGTTTAAGTGTTTTTGTCCCATTTACATTTGTAATATTGTTTTATGGATTAAGTTGCTGGTTTTGTTAACTCTTTGTTTGTTCCTTTGAGCTTCAGCGCGGCCTGATTGTCATCAGGTGGGAGGCTGGGCGCCGTGGGGGGGGCTCACTTCCTGTTTTGCATGCAAGTAGACACTGGGGTACATCTAGTGTGGCTGTAGTGGTTTCTTTTTGGGTTTTAGCATTGTTATAATCTGCCTTTTAGCTTCCTTTTTGTTAATAAAAATAATTTTCCAAAGGTATCTTGTGTTTAACCCTTTTCTTTTTCTACAGGAGCAGTTAATAGATTTGTTTTATTTACGTTCCTGTCCCTGCCTCCTCAGTCACGACCCTGTGTCCTTCTACATATTTGTATTCCAGTTGTTATATCTCGGGGTGCAGGTCCCCAGGTGGCGTTGTTGGCCCATACAGCTCCTTATTTTACCCGCTCCTCGCCACAGATGCACATAACTTACAGGTTGTAATGCAACAGAACAGGCTGGACCCTCACTGAAGGCTCAGAACAGACATTTCACGGTTTGATTTCAGGACATTTTCTGCTTTTTCCCTCATCTTCAGTCCTTGTTCCTGAACATTTTCAGTGTTTTTTCTTTGTTCAGCCACTTAACTCTGACCTTTGAACCATTCAGGCAGAAAAAAGGCTCCTAACTCAAGGGATGAACCAGTGTTGTGTCGACACAGAACAGACAACTTAGCAAAGAAGCCATTTTAAACTGGATCTTTAGGCACTTTGTCACAAAGACACATCATTTGTTCCCATTTCTTTAGCTGCATCTATGAAAAACAGCAAAGAAAACACAGTTTGACAGACAGAAAATAGGATTTCTGCAGCAACAAGGTGATTCCCAAAGAGCTATTAGCTGAAAACTTGGTGTGCAGTGATTTCAGAAGATATGAGACTTCAGTAAAGTCTGTGACAGCAGGATAGAAGAATCCTCACCTCCATCCCCTGTGTTTCCCCAGCCGGTCACCCAGCTGTTCTGCCCATCGGAGAAGACGCTGCCTTCTGCAGCCAGACACACGGGCCTGATGTGGTCCGTGAACTCCACCGTGTCGGACAGCTGCAGCAGGGCGATGTCGTTGTCACTGGTGTCGTCATTGTAGCTGGGATGCCTGATGATCTGGGACACGGACCGGGACACCTCGTTGGGATTCAGGCTTTGCTGGGTGTCCCGTCCGAGGTAGACGCGCAGATTAAAAGTGCTGGTGCTGAGAAAACCAAACCTCAGGGTTACAAACGGGAAAGATGAAAAGATGTGCATGATTCCAGGCAGGTGATGGGGTCAGAACTCACGAGGAAAAACAGTGGGCAGCTGTCAGGACCCACTGGTTGTTGATCAGGGACCCTCCACAGAAATGTGAGCTCCTGTGCAGACTGGCCTGCCAGGGCCACGACCCGGCAGGAGCGTCCTCGCCGCCCACGATCCTCGTGTCGGTCTTTGTGTTGAGCGGAGCGGTGCCACAGACTGCAGGCAAGTACAGACAAATGAAGCCGCTGCCAGGTTGGTCTGCCTGAGCTGCTCAGCTGTTTCTGAAGAACAGCTGAGCAGCCGTTTCAGACCGGATGATGTCAACAAAAATCAGCTGACGGCAGATTAAAGCTCAGATATAAGGAGTCTCATGTGTCCTGAATGTTTGTGCAAACACACAAAACAAAGATGTACTCGTCTGAGGGAGTTTTCTGAGGTTCAGGTCATAAGTAAGTGAACAGGATGAAGTGTGAGTGCGAGTTGAGGAAAAACCTCAGAACATGACAGGACCTGTTGAGCTGTGTCATTAACCCTCTGAAGTAGCTTTAGTTTCCATTACAAACTAAATCTAAAGTATTAATATCCTTGATACTGCTGCCTGATAAGTGACTGCATGCAGCTTCAGTTTCTTTCATGCAGCTGAGACAACAGAATCTGAGTTAAATGGACAGTTTAGAGCGTTTTTGGACCTGTGGAAGCTGGATAAAAAGCCAGGACCTGTTGAGCTGTGTCATTAACCCTCTGAAGTAACTTTAGTTTCCATTACAAACTAAATCTAAAGTATTCTGAGAGGATGAGGCCCTGATACTGCTGCCTGATAAGTGACTGCATGCAGCTTCACTTTGTCTTTCATGCAGCTGAGACAACAGAAACTGAGTTAAATGGACAGTTTAGAGCGTTTTTGGACCTGTGGAAGCTGGATAAAAAGCCAGGACCTGTTGAGCTGTGTCATTAACCCTCTGAAGTAACTTTAGTTTGCGTTTCAAACTAAATCTAAAGTATTAATATCCTTGATACTGCTGCCTGATAAGTGACTGCATGCAGCTTCAGTTTCTTTCATGCAGCTGGGACAACAGAAACTGAGTTAAATGGACAGTTTAGAGCGTTTTTGGACCTGTGGAAGCTGGATAAAAAGCCAGGACCTGTTGAGCTGTGTCATTAACCCTCTGAAGTAACTTTAGTTTGCGTTTCAAACTAAATCTAAAGTATTAATATCCTTGATACTGCTGCCTGATAAGTGACTGCATGCAGCTTCAGTTTCTTTCATGCAGCTGGGACAACAGAAACTGAGTTAAATGGACAGTTTAGAGCGTTTTTGGACCTGTGGAAGCTGGATAAAAAGCCAGGATCTGTGGAGTTTTCTGGTAAAGTTCAACCAAACTTTGAGTTTTACTTTTTTTAAATATTAAGTTGAATTTTTGTTGGTAAAAGAAAGAAAACTCACCATCCAGCTGTGCGTCACTTCCTGCAGGAGAGAAAGAAAAGAGAGTTTAGAAGTATTTTCAGCCTCGTTTCTGAGGACCCAACTAACAGGTTTCTGTTTACCAGCTTATTTATTTCTCCATCATGTGAGGTGTCAGCTGAGGAATTTGTGGCCAAACAAAAGATCAAATCTTCTACGTGTTCGTCCGCTTCCAAGAAAACATTTCAGGTATGAAATGAGGTCATATGTATGCTGCCCATTAAAGCAGGTAAACTCAGAGCTGGCTGGATATTTCTTCTTCTGATAAACAGAACAGCTGCTGCATAACATGTTTAAATGTGATCCTACTTAAGAATAGTAATAAATCCTGTTCTACTCCAGATCAGTGGGAGAAACTTTGTCTTTCTCACATAAACATGAAGAACTTCAGATGATTTTAAAGCGCATGTTGAATATTAAACATGTGGTTCTTCAGAAAACACTTTAAAGTTTATTATTTTTCAGACGTTAACTTAGTTTACATTTGAATTTGGTTTCATATTTAAATGATTTCAGAGGAAATATGAATCTCACGGATGTAACGAGGTCTCAGGGTTCGTGTCCCAGGAGAAAAACCCAGATTTATTTATTTCTTTGTTTATTTTGTGCTTCATACAAAATCCTCGTTTCTTCCTGTTTCCCTCCAAGCAGCCAGACTTCCTGTAACCTTTAAAGTGTCCTGATCAACAGTTCTGCAGCTTTCTGTGACCTTTAAAGTGTCCTGATCAACAGTTCTGCAGCTTTCTGAAACCTTTAAAGTGTCCTGATCAACAGTTCTGCAGCTTTCTGAAACCTTTAAAGTGTCCTGATCAACAGTTCTGCAGCTTTCTGAAACCTTTAAAGTGTCCTGATCAACAGTTCTGCAGCTTTCTGAAACCTTTAAAGTGTCCTGATCAACAGTTCTGCAGCTTTCTGTAACCTTTAAAGTGTCCTGATCAATAGTTCTGCAGCTTTCTGTAACCTTTAAAGTGTCCTGATCAACAGTTCTGCAGCTTTCTGTGACCTTTAAAGTGTCCTGATCAATAGTTCTGCAGCTTTCTGAAACCTTTAAAGTGTCCTGATCAACAGTTCTGCAGCTTTCTGAAACCTTTAAAGTGTCCTGATCAACAGTTCTGCAGCTTTCTGAAACCTTTAAAGTGTCCTGATCAACAGTTCTGCAGCTTTCTGAAACCTTTAAAGTGTCCTGATCAACAGTTCTGCAGCTTTCTGTAACCTTTAAAGTGTCCTGATCAACAGTTCTGCAGCTTTCTGTGACCTTTAAAGTGTCCTGATCAATAGTTCTACAGCTTTCTGTAACCTTTAAAGTGTCCTGATCAACAGTTCTGCAGCTTTCTGTGACCTTTAAAGTGTCCTGATCAACAGTTCTGCAGCTTTCTGAAACCTTTAAAGTGTCCTGATCAACGGTTCTGCAGCTTTCTGAAACCTTTAAAGTGTCCTGATCAACAGTTCTGCAGCTTTCTGAAACCTTTAAAGTGTCCTGATCAACAGTTCTGCAGCTTTCTGTGACCTTTAAAGTGTCCTGATCAACAGTTCTGCAGCTTTCTGAAACCTTTAAAGTGTCCTGATCAACAGTTCTGCAGCTTTCTGAAGCCTTTAAAGTGTCCTGATCAATAGTTCTGCAGCTTTCTGAAACCTTTAAAGTGTCCTGATCAACAGTTCTGCAGCTTTCTGAAACCTTTAAAGTGTCCTGATCAACAGTTCTGCAGCTTTCTGAAACCTTTAAAGTGTCCTGATCAACAGTTCTGCAGCTTTCTGAAACCTTTAAAGTGTCCTGATCAATAGTTCTGCAGCTTTCTGAAACCTTTAAAGTGTCCTGATCAACAGTTCTGCAGCTTTCTGAAACCTTTAAAGTGTCCTGATCAACAGTTCTGCAGCTTTCTGAAACCTTTAAAGTGTCCTGATCAACAGTTCTGCAGCTTTCTGAAACCTTTAAAGTGTCCTGATCAACAGTTCTGCAGCTTTCTGAAACCTTTAAAGTGTCCTGATCAACAGTTCTGCAGCTTTCTGAAACCTTTAAAGTGTCCTGATCAACAGTTCTGCAGCTTTCTGAAACCTTTAAAGTGTCCTGATCAACAGTTCTGCAGCTTTCTGTAACCTTTAAAGTGTCCTGATCAACAGTTCTGCAGCTTTCTGAAACCTTTAAAGTGTCCTGATCAACAGTTCTGCAGCTTTCTGTAGCCTTTAAAGTGTCCTGATCAACAGTTCTGCAGCTTTCTGAGACCTTTAAAGTGTCCTGATCAATAGTTCTGCAGCTTTCTGAAACCTTTAAAGTGTCCTGATCAACAGTTCTGCAGCTTTCTGAAGCCTTTAAAGTGTCCTGATCAACAGTTCTGCAGCTTTCTGAGACCTTTAAAGTGTCCTGATCAATAGTTCTGCAGCTTTCTGAAACCTTTAAAGTGTCCTGATCAACAGTTCTGCAGCTTTCTGAAACCTTTAAAGTGTCCTGATCAACAGTTCTGCAGCTTTCTGAAGCCTTTAAAGTGTCCTGATCAACAGTTCTGCAGCTTTCTGAAACCTTTAAAGTGTCCTGATCAATAGTTCTGCAGCTTTCTGAAACCTTTAAAGTGTCCTGATCAACAGTTCTGCAGCTTTCTGAAGCCTTTAAAGTGTCCTGATCAACAGTTCTGCAGCTTTCTGAGACCTTTAAAGTGTCCTGATCAATAGTTCTGCAGCTTTCTGAAACCTTTAAAGTGTCCTGATCAACAGTTCTGCAGCTTTCTGAAACCTTTAAAGTGTCCTGATCAACAGTTCTGCAGCTTTCTGAAGCCTTTAAAGTGTCCTGATCAACAGTTCTGCAGCTTTCTGAAACCTTTAAAGTGTCCTGATCAATAGTTCTGCAGCTTTCTGAAGCCTTTAAAGTGTCCTGATCAACAGTTCTGCAGCTTTCTGAAGCTCTTTCACAGTTTTTCTTTGGACATTTTCTGCTTTTTCCCTCATCTTCAGTCCTTGCACCTGAGCATTTTCAGAGGAATGTGTTTTTTCTTTGTTCAGCCACTTAACTCTGACCTTTGACCCATTCAGGCAGAAAAAAGCCTCCTAACTCAAGGGATGAACCAGTGTTGTGTCGACACAGAACAGACAACTTAGCAAAGAAGCCATTTTAAACTGGATCTTTAGGCTCTTTGTTACCAGCAGCCTGTCACAAAGACACATCATTTGTTCCCATTTCTTTAGCTGCATCTATGAAAAACAGCAAAGAAAACACAGTTTGACAGACAGAAAATAGGATTTCTGCAGCAACAAGGTGATTCCCAAAGAGCTATTAGCTGAAAACTTGGCATATCTCAGCATGGTGTGCAGTGTGTCCTTAAAACATTTGAGGAAACTGGACAAGTGGAGGACAAAAGAAGAAGTGTCAGGCCTAAAAAACTATCTACAGCAGATGAACAGGATCTGAAAGTGATGTCCTTAAGAAAGAGGAAAAAATCCAGCTGTGACCTGACAGGACCTGAGAGATGCATCTGGACCTTCAGCTGATCCATCTACTGTTGGCCCAAGCCTCATCAGAAATGGTCTCCATGGAAGGGTGGCTGTCAAGAAGCCGTTCTTAAGGAAGGGAAACAGGGAGAAAAGGCTGAGCTGTGCCAAATGACACAAGAAGTGGACTGAAAATCAGTGGCAACAGGTCTTATGGAGGGATGAATCCTCCCCAGAGCCCGGACCTCAACATTATTGAAGCAGTGTGGGATCATCTGACAGAGAACGGAACAAAAGGCAGCCCACATCCAAAGAAGAGCTTTGGGATGTCCTTCAAGAAGCCTGGAGAACTATTCCTGAAGACTCCTTAAAGAAATGACAGAAAGCTTGTCTCAGAGGGTTCAGGCTGTGTTGGAGAATAAAGGAGCTCAGACCAGAGATTCACTTTAAAGCTGCTGAGAACTGATAAAAACTCTGTTTCTGCCTCAGATTCTGGGTTTATGTTCAGGTTTGAACATGTTTCAGTGAATCTCTGCAGCTGCTTCCTGTTTTTATGGAAATAAATAAAGAAACTAGAGCTGATCAGGACTTTTACTGTGATGAACTGTACAATCAGGGGAGTTTTAGCATTAATTTGAATCAGGATTCCTACATCATATACAAACCAAAGCAAAAACAAATAGAACATGGTCTGTGGCTTTCATAAATCACCATGTCTGCCACAAAGAGGATGCATTCATGCATAAGTACAGTCATGGATTTGCATTTTCACCTTATTTACATCTTAGTAAGAAACCAGTTTGGAATATTAGAAAAACACCAGGAGGCACAGAAGAAGAAAGCACCTCAAAATGAGCTCAAACACAGGAGATATGATGAAAAAATGGCATCTCTCTCAGTTTTATTCCAGTTTAGCTAAAGTTTCCACTTCAGCTGAGCTCAAAGACGTTTGAGTGACATTTTGTGGAGTAAATAAGTTTGTAACGATGTGTTAAATCAGTAAAACACCAATCAAATTAAGTTATTTATCAGAATTTAGTTTTTAATGAAACCAGGACCCCTCAGATTTAACTTGTGACCCTTTAAAGGAGCCGACTGACCTCTGACCTCTGACAGCTGTTCAGTATCTGTGGGATCTTCCAATCCGCTGAGTCACAAAGACTTTCAGCGGCACAAAGGGTCAAACTGGTTCTCCCAGTTTTTTATAGAGACAAATGTTTGATGCAGAAAAGGTCCAATGAGCTCATGGTCTGACTCACGAGCTGTTTTTGTTGTTGTGATGGAACAAAAATAGCTCAGAAATTCATTCTGATCACATGAACACTGTCAGTAAAAAGGACTCTGCTTCCACCTCTGCTGAGGATCTTAAACGGAGATTAAATACTCGATAAAGAGCAGCTCAAACCCTGAGAATCTTAATGAGAGTCTGAGCTTGATGCAGATTCATTAATCAAACTGTGACCTGGTCCAATGTGTCGCCTGACTGTAATCCCACACCTTTAGGGAGGAAGACCTGCTCAAACTCTATCTTTGAGTGAATCTTTTCAGGAATTTCTGTAACACCAGAAACTGCATCTCAGTTTTTTACAGTTTAAATGACAAACAGATTTTACAGAATGCAACTAAACCTTCATCTGTGTTCGTTAAACTGTTTTAAGCTCAACAGACACGAGTCCAAAGGGTTTATTTCAGCTTCATCGTGTGAATTTAACGCAGAAACACGAGAAAGCTCCATCAGAGAATCATCAATAAGTTAAAGAAGACAATAAGAAAAAACACATTCCTCTGAAAATGCTCAGGAACGAGGACTGAAGATGAGGGAAAAAGCAGAAAAAGTCCAAAGAAAAACTGTGAAATCTTTCTCAGGGGAAGAACTTTGGTCTTTCAGCATCTACGGAGCGTCATTTAAAGACAGCTGATGGGAAACAAGACGCCTTTCAGCGAGTTGCTGCATCAGATTCTTCATTTTTTGTTATGTCTGGAAACCGTAAAGTTGGACGGATAAAGAACGAACTGAATAACGATGAAAACAACCGACTGAACGACAGATTTAGAGTTTTATGGACGCCTGACAGGTGTCAGGGCGCCGTCCCTTCAGGGAAGCATGGGGCGGCAGCATCATGCTGTGGCACTTTCATCTGTTTCAGCCAAAGTTTTCAAACCAAACCAGGTTTTCTTTGCTTTTTTATCACCTTTTCTCCCTAATTAGTTAAAAAACTCTGGATTTCTGATTCCTGAATCTTTTGTTTGTCGCGTTTTTTGTTTTTCTGGAGAGCAGCTGTCAGATTAACAAACAGGATTCACCTCTGAAATGTGGTAGAAATAGCTTTAAAGTGAACCCTTCTCTGCCCTGCCTCTCACCCAGTCACAGCGGGGATGGGCTCCAGACCATTTTAGGGTCATTTTTCACATTTTTAGGATATATTATTGATTTTCCCTTTTCAGCTGTCCCAGTTGTCTTGTTCTATTGTTAAAATAACCAAAGAAGAAGAACTTGACTGAGCAGGACACGATGTGCATCACAAACTGACTTTTCTAGATTTTCATGTTCAGCTTCGCCGTGGAGAATCAAAGATAAACAAGTGTGGCAGTTTTAGCCCGATTGAACCTGACCAAACATAGAAAATGACTTACCTGAATGTGCCAGAACTAGAAAAAGTGGTTTTCACTGCCTCATGGAGATAAATAAGGAGCAGGACTCACCTGTCGCTACCAGGGCCAGCAGCAGGACTCCGTAAGTGAACAGTCTGACCCTCATGATGCGATTCTCTGTGACTGGAGTCTGATCGCTCAGCGCTTTATGAGGGAGTGACTCTCTGTAACCTGCCTTCCTGTCAACTACCGTCAACCTCATGAAGCCACACCTTCATGCCAGAAACTCACCTCTCTGCAAACCCAAGCCAAAGGCCGGCAGGTGGGGCCTGAAATATGGAGATAAAAACACTGTTTGATGAAACTTAGCTCAGATTTGGAGGTATTCAGGCAGACTGAAGGAATAAATCACAGATTTCTATCAACAGCCCGGGAACAGTTGAGCAACAGCTATTCAGGATTAGTTCACCCTTTAAGCAGGTAATTCTGGGTGTGTCATGTGGAAGCTGCTGCTGTCAGACGCTGTCAGTGAGAGGGAAGAAGGAACTGCAACAGCTGCTTCTGCACAGTTTATCACAGACAGAATGATGAAGAGGAGGGAAGTGGAGAGACTGAGAGGAGGATCATTTTCTGATGTCATGCAAGAACAGACAAAACCTTTTTATACAGAAAATAAGAATAAACTGTGGTGGAGCTTCTCCTAAATGGTGATGATTCCACTTCTGGTCATTCAGTGGACTTGTTCAGATGCAGTTTGCTGGTGGCTGGTGGCTGGATGACAGGTTCCTGTAGCCAGAGGGAAGTATCGATGGCAGTTATGCTCACTGTTCTTTAGATATGCCAACAGAGATAATAAGACTGAAAGAAAATCCCTTTATAAACATCCAGCAAAGCAAATAAGACTCTTCAGGGAGAAGACGAGTCAGCGGAGTCAGCTCCAGAGAGAGTAAGACAGCGGCTTCATCACGAGCTGCAAGCTGTGAACTCTAAGATGAGAAAGATGAGGCTTAGTTTAAAGATACCAAAGCAGCTCTGGGAGAAGAAATGTGAGGAGAAGCTTTGGAGAAACTCGTGATTTCCTCCTCAGGAGGAACTGGACGAGAGGTGGAAAGTCTGAGCTGATTGGATGGTGCCTCAAAAAGCAAGATGGCCGCCCTCCCAGAAACAGTCTCATTGGACCACAGAGTTCACAGATTCTACAAACACAATTATTAATGGTTACGGCCTGCTTCGACATCTTCGGGTGGACAACAGTCCAGATGTCGTTCATCTGAGGTTATACTTTCTTCTTTTTAAAATCTGGAAGTATTTTATGTCCGTTTACATCAAACCTTTGAGGTGAAAGACGGGTTTACTTCCGTTTTCACGTGATTCCTCGACCTGTTGTGGGTTTTCTTTAAAGAATCCAGTACAGAGACTAAAGAATCCAGTACAGAGAGCAAAGAATCCAGTGCAGAGAGTAAAGAATCCAGTGCAGAGAGTAAAGAATCCAGTGCAGAGAGTAAAGAATCCAGTGCAGAGAGTAAAGAATCCAGTGCAGAGAGTAAATAATCCAGTGCAGAGAGTAAAGAATCCAGTGCAGAGAGTAAAGAATCCAGTGCAGAGAGTAAAGAATCCAGTGCAGAGAGTAAAGAATCCAGTGCAGAGAGTAAAGAATCCAGTGCAGAGAGTAAAGAATCCAGTGCAGAGAGTAAATAATCCAGTGCAGAGACTAAAGAATCCAGTACAGAGAGTAAAGAATCCAGTGCAGAGAGTAAAGAATCCAGTACAGAGAGTAAAGAATCCAGTGCAGAGAGTAAAGAATCCAGTGCAGAGAATAAAGAATCCAGTGCAGAGAGCAAAGAATCCAGTACAGAGAGTAAAGAATCCAGTACAGAGAGTAAAGAATCCAGTACAGAGAGCAAAGAATCCAGTACAGAGAGCAAAGAATCCAGTACAGAGAGCAAAGAATCCAGTACAGAGAGTAAAGAATCCAGTACAGAGAGCAAAGAATCCAGTACAGAGAGCAAAGAATCCAGTACAGAGAGTAAAGAATCCAGTACAGAGAGTAAAGAATCCAGTACAGAGAGTAAAGAATCCAGTGCAGAGAGTAAAGAATCCAGTGCAGAGAGTAAAGAATCCAGTGCAGAGAATAAAGAATCCAGTACAGAGAGTAAAGAATCCAGTGCAGAGAGTAAAGAATCCAGTACAGAGAGTAAATAATCCAGTACAGAGAATAAAGAATCCAGTGCAGAGAGTAAAGAATCCAGTGCAGAGAGTAAAGAATCCAGTGCAGAGAATAAAGAATCCAGTACAGAGAGTAAAGAATCCAGTGCAGAGAGTAAAGAATCCAGTACAGAGAGTAAATAATCCAGTACAGAGAATAAAGAATCCAGTGCAGAGAGTAAAGAATCCAGTACAGAGAGTAAAGAATCCAGTACAGAGAGTAAAGAATCCAGTGCAGAGAATAAAGAATCCAGTGCAGAGAGTAAAGAATCCAGTGCAGAGAGTAAAGAATCCAGTGCAGAGAATAAAGAATCCAGTGCAGAGAGTAAAGAATCCAGTGCAGAGAGTAAAGAATCCAGTACAGAGAGTAAAGAATCCAGTGCAGAGAGTAAAGAATCCAGTGCAGAGAATAAAGAATCCAGTGCAGAGAATAAAGAATCCAGTGCAGAGAGTAAAGAATCCAGTACAGAGAGTAAAGAATCCAGTGCAGAGAGTAAAGAATCCAGTGCAGAGAGTAAAGAATCCAGTGCAGAGAGTAAAGAATCCAGTACAGAGAGTAAAGAATCCAGTACAGAGAGCAAAGAATCCAGTACAGAGAGTAAAGAATCCAGTACAGAGAGTAAAGAATCCAGTACAGAGAGTAAAGAATCCAGTGCAGAGAGTAAAGAATCCAGTGCAGAGAGTAAAGAATCCAGTGCAGAGAATAAAGAATCCAGTACAGAGAGTAAAGAATCCAGTGCAGAGAGTAAAGAATCCAGTACAGAGAGTAAATAATCCAGTACAGAGAATAAAGAATCCAGTGCAGAGAGTAAAGAATCCAGTGCAGAGAGTAAAGAATCCAGTGCAGAGAATAAAGAATCCAGTACAGAGAGTAAAGAATCCAGTGCAGAGAGTAAAGAATCCAGTACAGAGAGTAAATAATCCAGTACAGAGAATAAAGAATCCAGTGCAGAGAGTAAAGAATCCAGTACAGAGAGTAAAGAATCCAGTACAGAGAGTAAAGAATCCAGTGCAGAGAATAAAGAATCCAGTGCAGAGAGTAAAGAATCCAGTGCAGAGAGTAAAGAATCCAGTGCAGAGAATAAAGAATCCAGTGCAGAGAGTAAAGAATCCAGTGCAGAGAGTAAAGAATCCAGTACAGAGAGTAAAGAATCCAGTGCAGAGAGTAAAGAATCCAGTGCAGAGAATAAAGAATCCAGTGCAGAGAATAAAGAATCCAGTGCAGAGAGTAAAGAATCCAGTACAGAGAGTAAAGAATCCAGTGCAGAGAGTAAAGAATCCAGTGCAGAGAGTAAAGAATCCAGTGCAGAGAGTAAAGAATCCAGTACAGAGAGTAAAGAATCCAGTACAGAGAGCAAAGAATCCAGTACAGAGAGTAAAGAATCCAGTACAGAGAGTAAAGAATCCAGTACAGAGAGCAAAGAATCCAGTACAGAGAGTAAAGAATCCAGTGCAGAGAGTAAAGAATCCAGTACAGAGAGTAAAGAATCCAGTGCAGAGAGTAAAGAATCCAGTGCAGAGAGTAAAGAATCCAGTGCAGAGAGTAAAGAATCCAGTACAGAGAGTAAAGAATCCAGTGCAGAGAGTAAAGAATCCAGTGCAGAGAGTAAAGAATCCAGTGCAGAGAGTAAAGAATCCAGTACAGAGAGTAAAGAATCCAGTGCAGAGAGTAAAGAATCCAGTGCAGAGAGTAAAGAATCCAGTGCAGAGAGTAAATAATCCAGTGCAGAGAGTAAAGAATCCAGTGCAGAGAGTAAAGAATCCAGTGCAGAGAATAAAGAATCCAGTACAGAGAGTAAAGAATCCAGTGCAGAGACTAAAGAATCCAGTACAGAGACTAAAGAATCCAGTACAGAGACTAAAGAATCCAGTACAGAGAGTAAAGAATCCAGTGCAGAGAGTAAAGAATCCAGTACAGAGAGTAAAGAATCCAGTGCAGAGAGTAAAGAATCCAGTGCAGAGAGTAAAGAATCCAGTGCAGAGAGTAAAGAATCCAGTACAGAGAGTAAAGAATCCAGTGCAGAGAGTAAAGAATCCAGTGCAGAGAGTAAAGAATCCAGTGCAGAGAGTAAATAATCCAGTGCAGAGAGTAAAGAATCCAGTGCAGAGAGTAAAGAATCCAGTGCAGAGAATAAAGAATCCAGTACAGAGAGTAAAGAATCCAGTGCAGAGACTAAAGAATCCAGTACAGAGACTAAAGAATCCAGTACAGAGACTAAAGAATCCAGTACAGAGAGTAAAGAATCCAGTACAGAGAGTAAAGAATCCAGTACAGAGAGTAAAGAATCCAGTGCAGAGAGTAAAGAATCCAGTGCAGAGAGTAAAGAATCCAGTGCAGAGAGTAAAGAATCCAGTACAGAGAGTAAAGAATCCAGTGCAGAGAGTAAAGAATCCAGTACAGAGAGTAAAGAATCCAGTACAGAGAGTAAAGAATCCAGTACAGAGAGTAAAGAATCCAGTACAGAGAGTAAAGAATCCAGTACAGAGAGTAAAGAATCCAGTGCAGAGAGTAAAGAATCCAGTGCAGAGAGTAAAGAATCCAGTGCAGAGAGTAAAGAATCCAGTACAGAGAGTAAAGAATCCAGTGCAGAGAGTAAAGAATCCAGTACAGAGAGTAAAGAATCCAGTACAGAGAGTAAAGAATCCAGTACAGAGAGTAAAGAATCCAGTGCAGAGAGTAAAGAATCCAGTGCAGAGAGTAAAGAATCCAGTGCAGAGAGTAAAGAATCCAGTGCAGAGAGTAAAGAATCCAGTGCAGAGAGTAAAGAATCCAGTACAGAGAGTAAAGAATCCAGTGCAGAGAGTAAAGAATCCAGTACAGAGAGTAAAGAATCCAGTGCAGAGAGCAAAGAATCCAGTACAGAGAGTAAAGAATCCAGTGCAGAGAGTAAAGAATCCAGTGCAGAGAGTAAAGAATCCAGTGCAGTAACACAAGCCCAGATGGAGGTAAGGGGGGGGGGGAAGAAAGTGAACCCAGAGGGGATGAAAAACATGAAGCACACCGTCCAAATCAACCCGAAGGTCTGAAACGAACAAAGTCACTTCCTCCAGTTTGTTTGTCACCGGCTGCAAATGAAAATGAGTCTGAAACACACAACCTCAGTCGCTCCTGTGACTGAAACCTAAAACTGAACTAAAACAGATGCATGAACGAACCAGGAAGCAGGAGGGAGGAAGAAGGAAATGGAAAATATCTAGAAGTTCTCCCATTCTTGAGATTCTTCTGTTATCATTGTTGTCCATCTTCTATTCCCGCTTCACCCGTGGGTTGGGGTGCGGGGGGGTGGAGCCTATCCCAGCGGTCAGCAGGCGAGAGGCGGGGTGCGGGGGGGTGGAGCCTATCCCAGCGGTCAGCAGGCGAGAGGCGGGGGGGTGGAGCCTATCCCAGCGGTCAGCAGGCGAGAGGCGGGGTGCGGGGGGGTGGAGCCTATCCCAGCGGTCAGCAGGCGAGAGGCGGGGTCACCCTGGACCGGTCAGCAGTCCATCACAGAGACACAGAGACCACCAGACACACGCCTAAGGACAGGTTTAGAGACACCAGTTAACCTGACAGCATGTTTTTGGATGGTGGGAGGAAGCCGGAGAACCAGAGAACCGCAGAGAACCCACGGGGAGAACATGTTTATGTTTATATTTATGCATTTAGCAGATGTTTTTATCCAAAGCGACTTACAGATAGGCAGATAGTAAGGGGGTCTTGCCTAAGGACCCCTACTGGAGGTAATACCTTTCAAATAGGGGATTTGAACCCAGATCTCCCACATGGAAGGTGGGAATAACATCACTAAACTATCCAGTCCAGGCAGACTCTGTTGTTGTAGTTTCTGTAATAATACAACTAAAACAGTTCTTATTGTGCCAGCAGGGCCTGCAGCGCTGCATTCTTGCTGCTTCGTGGTGTTCAGACTGTAAACAGGGAGCCTCAGGGTTCACTTTACAGATCTGTGATGTGGTTTTTAAGGCAAGCACAAAGCCGTCAAAATAACTGCGGAAACTCTTCGTCTCTCGCTGTCCTAGATGTCAGAACGACTCAGATCAGAGCTAAAATAAAGGTCCGAATCAGTGTTTTTTATGGCTTTAAAAATGAATTTATATGTTCCCAAAGCCTCCCAACTGTTCCTGAATCACAGCTGTATTTCTGATCATAAACGGCAGCTGTTTGTCCGTCTCACTGGAGCAGATTCCTCATCTTAAGCCTGCGTTTCTACACCGTTGCAATGCTGACAGACCTGTATGGACACATGTGACTTCGTCTTTCTTCCTTCTCTGTTGCTGAACCTGCCCTTGAAATTCTGCAATTCTTCCTTTGTGTTTAATGACGCTTCTGAGACCCGTTTGGGCCCAACATCGACCCTGAATCAGAACAGGTTTCCTGAAAGGAACAAAGTCCAAGAGCCAATGAAAGTGAAGCAGCCGGCGTTCCCCCTCTGATAAAAACGCCATAAACGACTCTCTGTACCTGATATGGTTGGCAGGAGAACGTGTCTTTATGTGGAGAAACGTTTTATTCGTAAATCTTTGGTCAGAATTCCAGCAGAAACGTCATAAACCTGATGCTGAAGGACACCATCAGGGCAGGTGTGGTCTGGAATGTTCCTTCATGGAAACGCGACTGAAGGTGGAACAAAGGCTGTCTTTAAGCCATCTAACACCTTATTTACCTGTTCTTTTACATTCTTCAGTTCTACACTAACCTTTGTGACTGATTTCCTCTTTTATTGAGACAGAAACAAAACTTTTCATCAAATCTGAGTCTTTAAAAGTCCTCCGACGTATATTTATGTCACTGCAGTGAGAATAATTAACCGAAACAGCCTGTATGATAAAGATAGACACAATACAGAAGCCACGGAAATAAACTTATCTCTTTAAGTTGATCTGTTGTAGGTTAACAATATGTCACATAAAAATGTTCACACACAATAAAAGAAAGATGGGAAAAATGACTGAAGCTTTGTAGGTTAGTCTCTAAAGATTTCATAACTCATAAATACCAAAAAATTCACCTTATTTATCACTTCTTTAACAAAACAACAACTGTATTATATCATATGTTGCTATTCATTAAAAAGAAAATCATTAATGTTGTTATAAAGGCAGGAAAGCTCTGTCAAATACACTAAATAAATCCATAATGGTCAATATTTTCCTGTTTGCTGATTTAAAACATCCAAACTCTGGTGACATCTGGTGGAAACAAAGAACTTTAGTTTTACCACATTTCATATTACAGCACATATTTAGCTCTCAGCAGAGACAACTAACACATCCTGTTGACCTAATTTATCTCCAAACTAAGCTGAGGAGCATAGATTTTAAAAATGTATTTCAGCTGATCATTAACACAGAGATATGGCAGCTGCAACGGACCAAATCAGGAATAAAAATACACAGTAACTACTAAATAATATGGTCTGAATAGAAGAAAAAATACCCAAAGGCTTTTATTTTCTGAATTATTTTGAATTTTCAAGCAATTGTAGTAAATATCAACAGATTGACCTCACTTTCAAATATAAATATCCAAATTTATATGTAAATGTTGATTAAATGTCTCCTTCTCCTAACAGACGCTGTGCACCAAGACTCCATTTAAGAAATGACCGTTTTAAAGCATTTCTGGTCTCCTGGTTATTGTACAGAGTTGTAAAAAGAGTCCAGCAACTCATTTTAATCTCTAATGTCCTCTAATCATTTCGGCATGGATTAAATCTTATTATTCAAAAAAAAATATTTGAAATTTTAATGGAATAATATCAAGAAGAATTCGATCAACGGTTGGTTTTAAAGTAGATTTGTGTCCTGATTTACTTGAATTTTTCACGGAGCTTTTAAACATCACTCTGTCTATATTCGCTGTCACTCTTACTGTATTCAGAAGATGAATCCTAAATGATCTAAAACTATATTTTTCTGATTAATACTTTTAACGATTTCTCTGAGCGACGAGAAGCGAGTAGAAACTTCTCGCGGATGACGTCATGACGCAGAGCACCGCACTGACCTGTGATTGGACAAGAGAGTCAAGGGAAAGCTCGAGAAACAACGAGAAAGGAGCGAAGAAGAATAAAAACGGTGCTGGTGGTGAACACCGGCAGTTCAGAGAAGAAGAGAGCCGAGAAGAGACACTGAAGACTACAGCTGAAGACGAGCTGCGCAGCGGAGAGGAACTGATTTCAATTCTAATCCAGCTTTATTTGACCTTCCATCCAGAGTAAGTACTCATCTAAAGTTTTCCCTGTTTTAGGTCTACTTCTATATATTTTTCTGTTTGTTAACGCCAAAAGAAATAATTTGCTGCTACTAAGTGACTTTATTTTAAAAATGAACATCTTTTTATCTAATCATGCTTGTTTTGAACAGTAAGAATATAAGAAGCTCTGACTTATCACAGAACTGTTCAAATCTGTCAGTAACTCGGTTTTCTGCCTACTTTGCGGTTCTGTAACATTAAAGCGAACAGAAGCTTTTTATGTGTATCTAAATAATTGAGTCTTGTTGCAGATTTAACAGCTTAATGGTTTAGTTTCTGTTCTTTCTTGATATATTTAACTCATGTGATTTGAAGCGATGCCTTCACTCTGAATGACCTCAGTCCTCTGATGCTGGGACTCAGTTTGTGACAGAAAACAGCTGAAGCTCCAACAGCTGCTGCAGATGTTCCCTTTTCTCATGCTCCTCCTCATTTGTGTCTCTGCAGCTTTAGGACACAAAGCCAACTCAGCCAAGATGCCTGCAGCTAAAGGCGTAGCGATCGGCATCGACCTGGGCACCACCTACTCCTGTGTGGGGGTTTTCCAGCACGGGAAAGTAGAAATCATCGCCAACGACCAGGGCAACAGGACCACCCCCAGCTATGTGGCCTTCACCGACACCGAGAGGCTGATTGGGGACGCAGCCAAGAACCAGGTGGCTCTGAACCCCAGCAACACTGTGTTTGATGCCAAGAGACTGATTGGAAGAAAGTGTGATGATCCAGTGGTGCAGGCGGACATGAAGCACTGGCCCTTCAAGGTGGTTTCAGAGGGAGGGAGGCCCAAAATACAAGTAGAGTACAAAGGGGAGGACAAAGCCTTCTACCCCGAGGAGGTTTCCTCCATGGTCCTGGTGAAGATGAAGGAGGTCGCCGAGGCCTACCTGGGCCAAAAGGTGTCCAACGCCGTCATCACAGTCCCGGCGTACTTCAACGACTCCCAGCGACAGGCCACTAAAGACGCAGGCGTCATCGCGGGACTCAACGTCCTGAGAATCATCAACGAGCCCACGGCGGCCGCCATCGCCTACGGTCTGGACAAAGGCAAGTCAGGAGAACGCCACATCCTGATCTTTGACCTGGGCGGGGGCACCTTCGACGTGTCCATCCTGACCATCGAAGACGGCATCTTCGAGGTGAAGGCCACGGCCGGAGACACTCACCTGGGCGGAGAGGACTTTGACAACCGCATGGTCAACCACTTTGTGGAGGAGTTCAAGAGGAAGCACAAGAAGGACATCAGCCAGAACAAGAGAGCCCTGAGGAGGCTGCGCACAGCTTGTGAGAGGGCCAAGAGGACCCTGTCCTCCAGCTCCCAGGCCAGCATCCAGATCGACTCTCTGTTTGAGGGCATCGACTTCTACACCTCCGTCACCAGGGCTCGCTTTGAGGAGCTGTGCTCCGACCTGTTCAGGGGAACCTTGGAGCCGGTGGAGAAAGCCCTGAGGGACGCCAAAATGGACAAGGGCCAGATCCACGACGTGGTGCTGGTGGGAGGCTCCACCAGAATCCCCAAGATCCAGAAACTGCTGCAGGACTTCTTCAACGGCCGGGAGCTGAACAAGAGCATCAACCCGGACGAGGCGGTGGCCTACGGCGCCGCCGTCCAGGCCGCCATCCTCTCCGGGGACGCCTCGGGCAACGTTCAGGACCTGCTGCTGCTGGACGTGGCGCCTCTGTCCCTGGGTATCGAGACGGCCGGAGGGGTGATGACGTCCCTGATCAAACGCAACACCACCATCCCCAGCAAACAAAGCCAGGTGTTCAGCACCTACTGTGACAACCAGCCCGGGGTCCTGATCCAGGTCTACGAAGGGGAGAGAGCCATGACCAAGGACAACAACCTGCTGGGCAAGTTTGAGCTGACGGGAATCCCACCCGCTCCCAGAGGGGTCCCGCAGATCCAGGTCACCTTCGACATCGACGCCAACGGGATCTTGAACGTGTCGGCGGTGGACAAAAGCACCGGCAAAGAGAACAAGATCACCATCACCAACGATAAGGGCCGCCTGAGCCCAGAGGAGATCGAGAGGATGGTGCAGGACGCCGACAAATACAGAGCTGAGGACCACCTGCAGAGGGACAAAATGGCTGCCAAGAACTCCCTGGAGTCCTTGGCCTTCAGCGTGAAGAGCAGCGTGCAGGACGAGAGCTTGAAGGGCAAAATCAGCGAGGAGGACAAGAAGAAGGTGACTGAGAAGTGTGAGGAGACCATCACCTGGCTGGAGAACAACCAGCTGGCTGAGAAAGACGAGTACCAACACAAGCAGAAAGAGCTGGAGAAAGTGTGCAACCCCATCATCAGCAAGTTGTATCAGGGAGGGACGCCCGCCGGTTCCTGCAGAGAGCAGGCAGGGGCCGCCAGCCAGGGGCCAACTATTGAGGAGGTGGACTAAAGCCCCCTTAATGTGGGCTCTGAGCTCTGTTTAGCTGTTTGTCGGAGCCTCGTTTTATAGCTCAGAAATAACTGGTTGTTTCCACGTCTTCCCTTAAAAACAGTTTGAACCGGTTTCACTGCTGTGGCTGAAGAACTGGAACTTTGTATCTAAATTGTATATTTTTGATGAATAATTCCTAAAATCAGTGATGCTGAAGATGTACAGAAGTTAAATATGTTTATCTTTGCTCTGCTGGACTGTGCAATAAAAACTAAAGTCAGTTTTATGACTGTTTCTTTCTTTCTGCTTCTTGTTTTCTTTTAGAAATTGACCAATAAAAAGCCTCCAGAGGAACGTAGAACATGACTGGTTTGTTTCTATCAGATTTCTTGTCATAGACACAGTCAATAAACAGCTGGATTCAATACTTTTGTTCAGGTAAATGCAAAAATAAGAAATGTGACCTGAAAACAGAACTAACATCTGTTATCTCCAGTTAAACTGGGTTTGACTTTCACACAGAACAATTAACGTCATCTTTTCCCCTCATTGAATGGAATGAAACCCGTTTTAAAGTAAACTTAAACTAAATGAGCCGTTTTAGCCACTAGAGGGCAGTGAATGCAGCTTTGTAAAGATGCTGCAACTGATCTGGAAACAGTTTGAGCAGGAAGATCAGAAATCCCATCAAACCTGAACAGAGAGTGGAATTGTTCTTTATTCACTGCTAAAAGTACAGTTAGCTTCAGTTTAAATGATCCCTTTGGGGTTAAGACACCAGCTGCAGCAGAACAGCAGTGTTTTCTGCAGCAATGGGACCAGAGTTCAACACGGCCGTGTAACACAGGGCTGTGTGGGATTAAATGGGTCGTCTGTTTGGTCGCTTCACCACAGCTGGGAGGGGATTTTGTTGGGTGCATCTGTTAATATGATGGATGGACTGAGAGGAAAAATGATGAGAAAAAGCTTCAAAAACTCCACAAAGACTCAAAATGAACTCAAGGAAACAAAAGCTGCAAACACTGAGATCTAAAAGGAGTAAAAGAGGAGCCATAATGACGGAGAAGAAACCTAAAACTTTCTAAAACCTTCAGATTGTGAATCAGCACGAAGAGACACATCAACCTCAAAGATAAGCAAACTCAAATAAATCCAATAAAAACATCCTTAAAGACACTAAATGAATATAAAAAGGCTCCAAATGAATGAACAAGTCACAAAATGATGTAAAATCACCAGAAAGAGCAGCGATGGAGGAAGAAACCCACTTAAATAATCTTAAACAACTTAAAGTATGAAGGTTTTGTTTCCCACCACAGTTTCTATCCCCAGCAGAGTGGGAGTTCACTCATAATTACAGTAAATCCAGCTTTTATTCTCTTGTCCTTGAGTCATGGAGACGCTTTTTAACTGTCTCATCTCCATAATGTGGCTGATTGTTTGGTTTCTAAAGGTTTTGTTACAGAGCAACGATCAGAATATTTCCACTTCTGTGTCAGTTTAAGCACTGAGCCGTACTGACATGAACTGCTGGGTGCTTTAATCTCTAATCAGCATCAGAATCTCCATTTATTCAACATGTAAATAACTGTTTAGAGTCAGCAGAGAGAGAAAAGAAAGGTTCAAAACTAAACCAAACATATAGTAAAGAGTAATAACCCAATAATAAAGAATTACAGTAGTTCAGTCCTGAAGGAACAGATGCATGGAGCAGTTTCTCTGCATCACCCTGAGACAGGATGGTCCTGATTTTAACGATATTATGAAGGTGAAAGAAGGCAGAAACCTGTTTTATATGAGAGTCAGAGGACAGATCCTGGTCAGAAATAACTCCAAGGTTCCTCACTGTAGTGAGATAAGCCGAAGTGTTTTAAATGTCTTTTGTTGTGAATCGTTGCTATGACAATCAAATGATCTGAGCTGATCATCAACACACCAAATCATGAGTAAAAATACACAGTAACTGCTAAATAATATAGTCTGAATAGAAGAAAAAAGGCCCAAAGGCTTATATTTTCTGATATATTTTGAATTTTCAAGCAATTGTAGTAAATATCAACAGATTGACCTCACTTTCAAATATAAATATGCAAATTTATATGTAAATGTTGATTAAATGTCTCCTTCTCCAAACAGACGCTGTGCACCAAGACTCCATTTACAAAACGACCGTTTAAAGCATTTCTGGTCTCCTGGTTATTGTACAGAGTTGTTAAAAGAGTCCAGCAACTCATTTTAATCTCTAATGTCCTCTAATCATTTCGGCATGAATTAAATCTTATTATTCAAAAAAATAATAATTTGAGATTTTAAAGGAATAATATTAAGAAGAATTCGATCAACGGTTGGTTTTAAAGTAGATTTGTGTCCTGATTTACTTGAATTTTTCACGGAGCTTTTAAACATCACTCTGTCTATATTCGCTGTCACTCTTACTGTATTCAGAAGATGAATCCTAAATGATCTAAAACTATATTTTTCTGATTAATACTTTTAACGATTTCTCTGAGCGACGAGAAGCGAGTAGAAACTTCTCGCGGGTGACGTCATGACGCAGAGCGCCGCACTGACCTGTGATTGGACAAGAGAGTCAAGGGAAAGCTGGAGAAACAACGAGAAAGGAGCGAAGAAGAATAAAAACGGTGCTGGTGGTGAACACCGGCAGTTCAGAAAAGAAGAGAGCCGAGAAGAGACACTGAAGACTACAGCTGAAGACGAGCTGCGCAGCGGAGAGGAACTGATTTCAATTCTAATCCAGCTTTATTTGACCTTCCATCCAGAGTAAGTACTCATCTAAAGTTTTCCCTGTTTTAGGTCTACTTCTAGATATTTTTCTGTTTGTTAACGCCAAAAGAAATAATTTGCTGCTACTAAGTGACTTTATTCTAAAAATGAACATCTTTTTATCTCATCATGCTTGTTTTGAACAGTAAGAATATAAGAAGCTCTGACTTATCACAGAACTGTTCAAATCTGTCAGTAACTCGGTTTTCTGCCTACTTTGCGGTTCTGTAACATTAAAGCGAACAGAAGCTTTTTATGTGTATCTAAATAATTGAGTCTTGTTGCAGATTTAACAGCTTAATGGTTTAGTTTCTGTTCTTTCTTGATATATTTAACTCATGTGATTTGAAGCGATGCATTCACTCTGAATGACCTCAGTCCTCTGATGCTGGGACTCAGTTTGTGACAGAAAACAGCTGAAGCTCCAACAGCTGCTGCAGATGTTCCCTTTTCTCATGCTCCTCCTCATTTGTGTCTCTGCAGCTTTAGGACACAAAGCCAACTCAGCCAAGATGCCTGCAGCTAAAGGCGTAGCGATCGGCATCGACCTGGGCACCACCTACTCCTGTGTGGGGGTTTTCCAGCACGGGAAAGTAGAAATCATCGCCAACGACCAGGGCAACAGGACCACCCCCAGCTATGTGGCCTTCACCGACACCGAGAGGCTGATTGGGGACGCAGCCAAGAACCAGGTGGCTCTGAACCCCAGCAACACTGTGTTTGATGCCAAGAGACTGATTGGAAGAAAGTGTGATGATCCAGTGGTGCAGGCGGACATGAAGCACTGGCCCTTCAAGGTGGTTTCAGAGGGAGGGAGGCCCAAAATACAAGTAGAGTACAAAGGGGAGGACAAAGCCTTCTACCCCGAGGAGGTTTCCTCCATGGTCCTGGTGAAGATGAAGGAGGTCGCCGAGGCCTACCTGGGCCAAAAGGTGTCCAACGCCGTCATCACAGTCCCGGCGTACTTCAACGACTCCCAGCGACAGGCCACTAAAGACGCAGGCGTCATCGCGGGACTCAACGTCCTGAGAATCATCAACGAGCCCACGGCGGCCGCCATCGCCTACGGTCTGGACAAAGGCAAGTCAGGAGAACGCCACATCCTGATCTTTGACCTGGGCGGGGGCACCTTCGACGTGTCCATCCTGACCATCGAAGACGGCATCTTCGAGGTGAAGGCCACGGCCGGAGACACTCACCTGGGCGGAGAGGACTTTGACAACCGCATGGTCAACCACTTTGTGGAGGAGTTCAAGAGGAAGCACAAGAAGGACATCAGCCAGAACAAGAGAGCCCTGAGGAGGCTGCGCACAGCTTGTGAGAGGGCCAAGAGGACCCTGTCCTCCAGCTCCCAGGCCAGCATCCAGATCGACTCTCTGTTTGAGGGCATCGACTTCTACACCTCCGTCACCAGGGCTCGCTTTGAGGAGCTGTGCTCCGACCTGTTCAGGGGAACCTTGGAGCCGGTGGAGAAAGCCCTGAGGGACGCCAAAATGGACAAGGGCCAGATCCACGACGTGGTGCTGGTGGGAGGCTCCACCAGAATCCCCAAGATCCAGAAACTGCTGCAGGACTTCTTCAACGGCCGGGAGCTGAACAAGAGCATCAACCCGGACGAGGCGGTGGCCTACGGCGCCGCCGTCCAGGCCGCCATCCTCTCCGGGGACGCCTCGGGCAACGTTCAGGACCTGCTGCTGCTGGACGTGGCGCCTCTGTCCCTGGGTATCGAGACGGCCGGAGGGGTGATGACGTCCCTGATCAAACGCAACACCACCATCCCCAGCAAACAAAGCCAGGTGTTCAGCACCTACTGTGACAACCAGCCCGGGGTCCTGATCCAGGTCTACGAAGGGGAGAGAGCCATGACCAAGGACAACAACCTGCTGGGCAAGTTTGAGCTGACGGGAATCCCACCCGCTCCCAGAGGGGTCCCGCAGATCCAGGTCACCTTCGACATCGACGCCAACGGGATCTTGAACGTGTCGGCGGTGGACAAAAGCACCGGCAAAGAGAACAAGATCACCATCACCAACGATAAGGGCCGCCTGAGCCCAGAGGAGATCGAGAGGATGGTGCAGGACGCCGACAAATACAGAGCTGAGGACCACCTGCAGAGGGACAAAATGGCTGCCAAGAACTCCCTGGAGTCCTTGGCCTTCAGCGTGAAGAGCAGCGTGCAGGACGAGAGCTTGAAGGGCAAAATCAGCGAGGAGGACAAGAAGAAGGTGACTGAGAAGTGTGAGGAGACCATCACCTGGCTGGAGAACAACCAGCTGGCTGAGAAAGACGAGTACCAACACAAGCAGAAAGAGCTGGAGAAAGTGTGCAACCCCATCATCAGCAAGTTGTATCAGGGAGGGACGCCCGCCGGTTCCTGCAGAGAGCAGGCAGGGGCCGCCAGCCAGGGGCCAACTATTGAGGAGGTGGACTAAAGCCCCCTTAATGTGGGCTCTGAGCTCTGTTTAGCTGTTTGTCGGAGCCTCGTTTTATAGCTCAGAAATAACTGGTTGTTTCCACGTCTTCCCTTAAAAACAGTTTGAACCGGTTTCACTGCTGTGGCTGAAGAACTGGAACTTTGTATCTAAATTGTATATTTTTGATGAATAATTCCTAAAATCAGTGATGCTGAAGATGTACAGAAGTTAAATATGTTTATCTTTGCTCTGCTGGACTGTGCAATAAAAACTAAAGTCAGTTTTATGACTGTTTCTTTCTTTCTGCTTCTTGTTTTCTTTTAGAAATTGACCAATAAAAAGCCTCCAGAGGAACGTAGAACATGACTGGTTTGTTTCTATCAGATTTCTTGTCATAGACACAGTCAATAAACAGCTGGATTCAATACTTTTGTTCAGGTAAATGCAAAAATAAGAAATGTGACATGAAAACAGAACTAACATCTGTTATCTCCAGTTAAACTGGGTTTGACTTTCACACAGAACAATTAACGTCATCTTTTCCCCTCATTGAATGGAATGAAACCCGTTTTAAAGTAAACTTAAACTAAATGAGCCGTTTTAGCCACTAGAGGGCAGTGAATGCAGCTTTGTAAAGATGCTGAAACTGATCTGGAAACAGTTTGAGCAGGAAGATCAGAAATCCCATCAAACCTGAACAGAGAGTGGAATTGTTCTTTATTCACTGCTAAAAGTACAGTTAGCTTCAGTTTAAATGATCCCTTTGGGGTTAAGACACCAGCTGCAGCAGAACAGCAGTGTTTTCTGCAGCAATGGGACCAGAGTTCAACACGGCCGTGTAACACAGGGCTGTGTGGGATTAAATGGGTCGTCTGTTTGGTCGCTTCACCACAGCTGGGAGGGGATTTTGTTGGGTGCATCTGTTAATATGATGGATGGACTGAGAGGAAAAATGATGAGAAAAAGCTTCAAAAACTCCACAAAGACTCAAAATGAACTCAAGGAAACAAAAGCTGCAAACACTGAGATCTAAAAGGAGTAAAAGAGGAGCCATAATGACGGAGAAGAAACCTAAAACTTTCTAAAACCTTCAGATTGTGAATCAGCACGAAGAGACACATCAACCTCAAAGATAAGCAAACTCAAATAAATCCAATAAAAACATCCTTAAAGACACTGAATGAATATAAAAAGGCTCCAAATGAAGTCACAAAATGATGTAAAATCACCAGAAAGAGCAGCGATGGAGGAAGAAACCCACTTAAATCATCTTAAACAACTTAAAGTATGAAGGTTTTGTTTCCCACCACAGTTTCTATCCCCAGCAGAGTGGGAGTTCACTCATAATTACAGTAAATCCAGCTTTTATTCTCTTGTACTTGAGTCATGGAGACGCTTTTTAACTGTCTCATCTCCATAATGTGGCTGATTGTTTGGTTTCTAAAGGTTTTGTTACAGAGCAACGATCAGAATATTTCCACTTCTGTGTCAGTTTAAGCACTGAGCCGTACTGACATGAACTGCTGGGTGCTTTAATCTCTAATCAGCATCAGAATCTCCATTTATTCAACATGTAAATAACTGTTTAGAGTCAGCAGAGAGAGAAAAGAAAGGTTCAAAACTAAACCAAACATATAGTAAAGAGTAATAACCCAATAATAAAGAATTACAGTAGTTCAGTCCTGAAGGAACAGATGCATGGAGCAGTTTCTCTGCATCACCCTGAGACAGGATGTTCCTGATTTTAATGATATTACGAAGGTGAAAGAAGGCAGAAACCTGTTTTATATGAGAGTCAGAGGACAGATCCTGGTCAGAAATAACTCCAAGGTTCCTCACTGTAGTAAGAGAAGCTGAAGTGTTTTAAATGTCTTTTGTTGTGAATCGTTGCTATGACAATCAAATGATCTGAGCTGATCATCAACACACCAAATCATGAATAAAAATACACAGTAACTGCTAAATAATATAGTCTGAATAGAAGAAAAAAAAGGCCCAAAGGCTTATATTTTCTGAATTATTTTGAATTTTCAAGCAATTGTAGTAAATATCAACAGATTGACCTCACTTTCAAATATAAATATGCAAATTTATATGTAAATGTTGATTAAATGTCTCCTTCTCCAAACAGACGCTGTGCTCCAAGACTACATTTAAAAAACGACCGTTTAAAGCATTTCTGGTCTCCTGGTTTTTGTAAGGAGTTGTAAAAAGAGTCCAGCAACTCATTTTAATCTCTAATGTCCTCTAATCATTTCGGCATGGATTAAATCTTATTATTCAAAAAAAAATATTTGAAATTTTAATGGAATAATATTAAGAAGAATTCGATCAACGGTTGGTTTTTAAGGTAGATTTGTGTCCTGATTTACTTGAATTTTTCACAGAGCTTTTAAACATCACTCTGTCTATATTCGCTGTCACTCTTACTGTATTCAGAAGATGAATCCTAAATGATCTAAAACTATATTTTTCTGATTAATACTTTTAACGATTTCTCTGAGCGACGAGAAGCGAGTAGAAACTTCTCGCGGATGACGTCATGACGCAGAGCGCCGCACTGACCTGTGATTGGACAAGAGAGTCAAGGGAAAGCTCGAGAAACAACGAGAAAGGAGCGAAGAAGAATAAAAACGGTGCTGGTGGTGAACACCGGCAGTTCAGAGAAGAAGAGAGCCGAGAAGAGACACTGAAGACTACAGCTGAAGACGAGCTGCGCAGCGGAGAGGAACTGATTTCAATTCTAATCCAGCTTTATTTGACCTTCCATCCAGAGTAAGTACTCATCTAAAGTTTTCCCTGTTTTAGGTCTACTTCTAGATATTTTTCTGTTTGTTAACGCCAAAAGAAATAATTTGCTACTACTAAGTGACTTTATTTTAAAAATGAACATCTTTTTATCTAATCATGCTTGTTTTGAACAGTAAGAATATAAGAAGCTCTGACTTATCACAGAACTGTTCAAATCTGTCAGTAACTCGGTTTTCTGCCTACTTTGCGGTTCTGTAACATTAAAGTGAACAGAAGCTTTTTATGTGTATCTAAATAATTGTGTCTTGTTGCAGATTTAACAGCTTAATGGTTTAGTTTCTGTTCTTTCTTGATATATTTAACTCATGTGATTTGAAGCGATGCATTCACTCTGAATGACCTCAGTCCTCTGATGCTGGGACTCAGTTTGTGACAGAAAACAGCTGAAGCTCCAACAGCTGCTGCAGATGTTCCCTTTCCTCATGCTCCTCCTCATTTGTGTCTCTGCAGCTTTAGGACACAAAGCCAACTCAGCCAAGATGCCTGCAGCTAAAGGCGTAGCGATCGGCATCGACCTGGGCACCACCTACTCCTGTGTGGGGGTTTTCCAGCACGGGAAAGTAGAAATCATCGCCAACGACCAGGGCAACAGGACCACCCCCAGCTATGTGGCCTTCACCGACACCGAGAGGCTGATTGGGGACGCAGCCAAGAACCAGGTGGCTCTGAACCCCAGCAACACTGTGTTTGATGCCAAGAGACTGATTGGAAGAAAGTGTGATGATCCAGTGGTGCAGGCGGACATGAAGCACTGGCCCTTCAAGGTGGTTTCAGAGGGAGGGAGGCCCAAAATACAAGTAGAGTACAAAGGGGAGGACAAAGCCTTCTACCCCGAGGAGGTTTCCTCCATGGTCCTGGTGAAGATGAAGGAGGTCGCCGAGGCCTACCTGGGCCAAAAGGTGTCCAACGCCGTCATCACAGTCCCGGCGTACTTCAACGACTCCCAGCGACAGGCCACTAAAGACGCAGGCGTCATCGCGGGACTCAACGTCCTGAGAATCATCAACGAGCCCACGGCGGCCGCCATCGCCTACGGTCTGGACAAAGGCAAGTCAGGAGAACGCCACATCCTGATCTTTGACCTGGGCGGGGGCACCTTCGACGTGTCCATCCTGACCATCGAAGACGGCATCTTCGAGGTGAAGGCCACGGCCGGAGACACTCACCTGGGCGGAGAGGACTTTGACAACCGCATGGTCAACCACTTTGTGGAGGAGTTCAAGAGGAAGCACAAGAAGGACATCAGCCAGAACAAGAGAGCCCTGAGGAGGCTGCGCACAGCTTGTGAGAGGGCCAAGAGGACCCTGTCCTCCAGCTCCCAGGCCAGCATCCAGATCGACTCTCTGTTTGAGGGCATCGACTTCTACACCTCCGTCACCAGGGCTCGCTTTGAGGAGCTGTGCTCCGACCTGTTCAGGGGAACCTTGGAGCCGGTGGAGAAAGCCCTGAGGGACGCCAAAATGGACAAGGGCCAGATCCACGACGTGGTGCTGGTGGGAGGCTCCACCAGAATCCCCAAGATCCAGAAACTGCTGCAGGACTTCTTCAACGGCCGGGAGCTGAACAAGAGCATCAACCCGGACGAGGCGGTGGCCTACGGCGCCGCCGTCCAGGCCGCCATCCTCTCCGGGGACGCCTCGGGCAACGTTCAGGACCTGCTGCTGCTGGACGTGGCGCCTCTGTCCCTGGGTATCGAGACGGCCGGAGGGGTGATGACGTCCCTGATCAAACGCAACACCACCATCCCCAGCAAACAAAGCCAGGTGTTCAGCACCTACTGTGACAACCAGCCCGGGGTCCTGATCCAGGTCTACGAAGGGGAGAGAGCCATGACCAAGGACAACAACCTGCTGGGCAAGTTTGAGCTGACGGGAATCCCACCCGCTCCCAGAGGGGTCCCGCAGATCCAGGTCACCTTCGACATCGACGCCAACGGGATCTTGAACGTGTCGGCGGTGGACAAAAGCACCGGCAAAGAGAACAAGATCACCATCACCAACGATAAGGGCCGCCTGAGCCCAGAGGAGATCGAGAGGATGGTGCAGGACGCCGACAAATACAGAGCTGAGGACGACCTGCAGAGGGACAAAATGGCTGCCAAGAACTCCCTGGAGTCCTTGGCCTTCAGCGTGAAGAGCAGCGTGCAGGACGAGAGCTTGAAGGGCAAAATCAGCGAGGAGGACAAGAAGAAGGTGACTGAGAAGTGTGAGGAGACCATCACCTGGCTGGAGAACAACCAGCTGGCTGAGAAAGACGAGTACCAACACAAGCAGAAAGAGCTGGAGAAAGTGTGCAACCCCATCATCAGCAAGTTGTATCAGGGAGGGACGCCCGCCGGTTCCTGCAGAGAGCAGGCAGGGGCCGCCAGCCAGGGGCCAACTATTGAGGAGGTGGACTAAAGCCGCCTTAATGTGGGCTCTGAGCTCTGTTTAGCTGTTTGTCGGAGCCTCGTTTTATAGCTCAGAAATAACTGGTTGTTTCCACGTCTTCCCTTAAAAACAGTTTGAACCGGTTTCACTGCTGTGGCTGAAGAACTGGAACTTTGTATCTAAATTGTATATTTTTGATGAATAATTCCTAAAATCAGTGATGCTGAAGATGTACAGAAGTTAAATATGTTTATCTTTGCTCTGCTGGACTGTGCAATAAAAACTAAAGTCAGTTTTATGACTGTTTCTTTCTTTCTGCTTCTTGTTTTCTTTTAGAAATTGACCAATAAAAAGCCTCCAGAGGAACGTAGAACATGACTGGTTTGTTTCTATCAGATTTCTTGTCATAGACACAGTCAATAAACAGCTGGATTCAATACTTTTGTTCAGGTAAATGCAAAAATAAGAAATGTGACATGAAAACAGAACTAACATCTGTTATCTCCAGTTAAACTGGGTTTGACTTTCACACAGAACAATTAACGTCATCTTTTCCCCTCATTGAATGGAATGAAACCCGTTTTAAAGTAAACTTAAACTAAATGAGCCGTTTTAGCCACTAGAGGGCAGTGAATGCAGCTTTGTAAAGATGCTGAAACTGATCTGGAAACAGTTTGAGCAGGAAGATCAGAAATCCCATCAAACCTGAACAGAGAGTGGAATTGTTCTTTATTCACTGCTAAAAGTACAGTTAGCTTCAGTTTAAATGATCCCTTTGGGGTTAAGACACCAGCTGCAGCAGAACAGCAGTGTTTTCTGCAGCAATGGGACCAGAGTTCAACACGGCCGTGTAACACAGGGCTGTGTGGGATTAAATGGGTCGTCTGTTTGGTCGCTTCACCACAGCTGGGAGGGGATTTTGTTGGGTGCATCTGTTAATATGATGGATGGACTGAGAGGAAAAATGATGAGAAAAAGCTTCAAAAACTCCACAAAGACTCAAAATGAACTCAAGGAAACAAAAGCTGCAAACACTGAGATCTTAAAGGAGTAAAAGAGGAGCCATAATGACGGAGAAGAAACCTAAAACTTTCTAAAACCTTCAGATTGTGAATCAGCACGAAGAGACACATCAACCTCAAAGATAAGCAAACTCAAATAAATCCAATAAAAACATCCTTAAAGACACTAAATGAATATAAAAAGGCTCCAAATGAAGTCACAAAATGATGTAAAATCACCAGAAAGAGCAGCGATGGAGGAAGAAACCCACTTAAATCATCTTAAACAACTTAAAGTATGAAGGTTTTGTTTCCCACCACAGTTTCTATCCCCAGCAGAGTGGGAGTTCACTCATAATTACAGTAAATCCAGCTTTTATTCTCTTGTCCTTGAGTCATGGAGACGCTTTTTAACTGTCTCATCTCCATAATGTGGCTGATTGTTTGGTTTCTAAAGGTTTTGTTACAGAGCAACGATCAGAATATTTCCACTTCTGTGTCAGTTTAAGCACTGAGCCGTACTGACATGAACTGCTGGGTGCTTTAATCTCTAATCAGCATCAGAATCTCCATTTATTCAACATGTAAATAACTGTTTAGAGTCAGCAGAGAGAGAAAAGAAAGGTTCAAAACTAAACCAAACATATAGTAAAGAGTAATAACCCAATAATAAAGAATTACAGTAGTTCAACCCTGAAGGAACAGATGCATGGAGCAGTTTCTCTGCATCACCCTGAGACAGGATGGTCCTGATTTTAATGATATTACGAAGGTGAAAGAAGGCAGAAACCTGTTTTATATGAGAGTCAGAGGACAGATCCTGGTCAGAAATAACTCCAAGGTTCCTCACTGTAGTGAGAGAAGCCGAAGTGTTTTAAATGTCTTTTGTTGTGAATCGTTGCTATGACAATCAAATGATCTGAGCTGATCATCAACGCACCAAATCATGAATAAAAATACACAGTAACTGCTAAATAATATAGTCTGAATAGAAGAAAAAATGCCCAAAGGCTTAAATTCTCTGAATTATTTTGGATTTTCAAGCAATTGTTGTAAATATCAAATGATTTACCTCACTTTCAAATATAAATATCCAAATTTATATGTAAATGTTGATTAAATGTCTCCTTCTCCAAACAGACGCTGTGCTCCAAGACTACATTTAAAAAACGACCGTTTAAAGCATTTCTGGTCTCCTGGTTTTTGTAAAGAGTTGTAAAAAGAGTCCAGCAACTCATTTTAATCTCTAATGTCCTCTAATCATTTCGGCATGGATTAAATCTTATTATTCAAAAAAAAATATTTGAGATTTTAATGGAATAATATTAAGAAGAATTCGATCAACGGTTGGTTTTAAAGTAGATTTGTGTCCTGATTTACTTGAATTTTTCACGGAGCTTTTAAACATCACTCTGTCTATATTCGCTGTCACTCTTACTGTATTCAGAAGATGAATCCTAAATTATCTAAAACTATATTTTTCTGATTAATACTTTTAACGATTTCTCTGAGCGACGAGAAGCGAGTAGAAACTTCTCGCGGATGACGTCATGACGCAGAGCGCCGCACGGACCTGTGATTGGACAAGAGAGTCAAGGGAAAGCTGGAGAAACAACGAGAAAGGAGCGAAGAAGAATAAAAACGGTGCTGGTGGTGAACACCGGCAGTTCAGAGAAGAAGAGAGCCGAGAAGAGACACTGAAGACTACAGCTGAAGACGAGCTGCGCAGCGGAGAGGAACTGATTTCAATTCTAATCCAGCTTTATTTGACCTTCCATCCAGAGTAAGTACTCATCTAAAGTTTTCCCTGTTTTAGGTCTACTTCTAGATATTTTTCTGTTTGTTAACGCCAAAAGAAATAATTTGCTACTACTAAGTGACTTTATTTAAAAAATGAACATCTTTTTTATCTAATCATGCTTGTTTTGAACAGTAAGAATATAAGAAGCTCTGACTTATCACAGAACTGTTCAAATCTGTCAGAAACTCGGTTTTCTGCCTACTTTGCGGTTCTGTAACATTAAAGCGAACAGAAGCTTTTTATGTGTATCTAAATAATTGTGTCTTGTTGCAGATTTAACAGCTTAATGGTTTAGTTTCTGTTCTTTCTTGATATATTTAACTCATGTGATTTGAAGCGATGCATTCACTCTGAATGACCTCAGTCCTCTGATGCTGGGACTCAGTTTGTGACAGAAAACAGCTGAAGCTCCAACAGCTGCTGCAGATGTTCCCTTTTCTCATGCTCCTCCTCATTTGTGTCTCTGCAGCTTTAGGACACAAAGCCAACTCAGCCAAGATGCCTGCAGCTAAAGGCGTAGCGATCGGCATCGACCTGGGCACCACCTACTCCTGTGTGGGGGTTTTCCAGCACGGGAAAGTAGAAATCATCGCCAACGACCAGGGCAACAGGACCACCCCCAGCTATGTGGCCTTCACCGACACCGAGAGGCTGATTGGGGACGCAGCCAAGAACCAGGTGGCTCTGAACCCCAGCAACACTGTGTTTGATGCCAAGAGACTGATTGGAAGAAAGTGTGATGATCCAGTGGTGCAGGCGGACATGAAGCACTGGCCCTTCAAGGTGGTTTCAGAGGGAGGGAGGCCCAAAATACAAGTAGAGTACAAAGGGGAGGACAAAGCCTTCTACCCCGAGGAGGTTTCCTCCATGGTCCTGGTGAAGATGAAGGAGGTCGCCGAGGCCTACCTGGGCCAAAAGGTGTCCAACGCCGTCATCACAGTCCCGGCGTACTTCAACGACTCCCAGCGACAGGCCACTAAAGACGCAGGCGTCATCGCGGGACTCAACGTCCTGAGAATCATCAACGAGCCCACGGCGGCCGCCATCGCCTACGGTCTGGACAAAGGCAAGTCAGGAGAACGCCACATCCTGATCTTTGACCTGGGCGGGGGCACCTTCGACGTGTCCATCCTGACCATCGAAGACGGCATCTTCGAGGTGAAGGCCACGGCCGGAGACACTCACCTGGGCGGAGAGGACTTTGACAACCGCATGGTCAACCACTTTGTGGAGGAGTTCAAGAGGAAGCACAAGAAGGACATCAGCCAGAACAAGAGAGCCCTGAGGAGGCTGCGCACAGCTTGTGAGAGGGCCAAGAGGACCCTGTCCTCCAGCTCCCAGGCCAGCATCCAGATCGACTCTCTGTTTGAGGGCATCGACTTCTACACCTCCGTCACCAGGGCTCGCTTTGAGGAGCTGTGCTCCGACCTGTTCAGGGGAACCTTGGAGCCGGTGGAGAAAGCCCTGAGGGACGCCAAAATGGACAAGGGCCAGATCCACGACGTGGTGCTGGTGGGAGGCTCCACCAGAATCCCCAAGATCCAGAAACTGCTGCAGGACTTCTTCAACGGCCGGGAGCTGAACAAGAGCATCAACCCGGACGAGGCGGTGGCCTACGGCGCCGCCGTCCAGGCCGCCATCCTCTCCGGGGACGCCTCGGGCAACGTTCAGGACCTGCTGCTGCTGGACGTGGCGCCTCTGTCCCTGGGTATCGAGACGGCCGGAGGGGTGATGACGTCCCTGATCAAACGCAACACCACCATCCCCAGCAAACAAAGCCAGGTGTTCAGCACCTACTGTGACAACCAGCCCGGGGTCCTGATCCAGGTCTACGAAGGGGAGAGAGCCATGACCAAGGACAACAACCTGCTGGGCAAGTTTGAGCTGACGGGAATCCCACCCGCTCCCAGAGGGGTCCCGCAGATCCAGGTCACCTTCGACATCGACGCCAACGGGATCTTGAACGTGTCGGCGGTGGACAAAAGCACCGGCAAAGAGAACAAGATCACCATCACCAACGATAAGGGCCGCCTGAGCCCAGAGGAGATCGAGAGGATGGTGCAGGACGCCGACAAATACAGAGCTGAGGACCACCTGCAGAGGGACAAAATGGCTGCCAAGAACTCCCTGGAGTCCTTGGCCTTCAGCGTGAAGAGCAGCGTGCAGGACGAGAGCTTGAAGGGCAAAATCAGCGAGGAGGACAAGAAGAAGGTGACTGAGAAGTGTGAGGAGACCATCACCTGGCTGGAGAACAACCAGCTGGCTGAGAAAGACGAGTACCAACACAAGCAGAAAGAGCTGGAGAAAGTGTGCAACCCCATCATCAGCAAGTTGTATCAGGGAGGGACGCCCGCCGGTTCCTGCAGAGAGCAGGCAGGGGCCGCCAGCCAGGGGCCAACTATTGAGGAGGTGGACTAAAGCCGCCTTAATGTGGGCTCTGAGCTCTGTTTAGCTGTTTGTCGGAGCCTCGTTTTATAGCTCAGAAATAACTGGTTGTTTCCACGTCTTCCCTTAAAAACAGTTTGAACCGGTTTCACTGCTGTGGCTGAAGAACTGGAACTTTGTATCTAAATTGTATATTTTTGATGAATAATTCCTAAAATCAGTGATGCTGAAGATGTACAGAAGTTAAATATGTTTATCTTTGCTCTGCTGGACTGTGCAATAAAAACTAAAGTCAGTTTTATGACTGTTTCTTTCTTTCTGCTTCTTGTTTTCTTTTAGAAATTGACCAATAAAAAGCCTCCAGAGGAACGTAGAACATGACTGGTTTGTTTCTATCAGATTTCTTGTCATAGACACAGTCAATAAACAGCTGGATTCAATACTTTTGTTCAGGTAAATGCAAAAATAAGAAATGTGACCTGAAAACAGAACTAACATCTGTTATCTCCAGTTAAACTGGGTTTGACTTTCACACAGAACAATTAACGTCATCTTTTCCCCTCATTGAATGGAATGAAACCCGTTTTAAAGTAAACTTTAACTAAATGAGCCGTTTTAGCCACTAGAGGGCAGTGAATGCAGCTTTGTAAAGATGCTGAAACTGATCTGGAAACAGTTTGAGCAGGAAGATCAGAAATCCCATCAAACCTGAACAGAGAGTGGAATTGTTCTTTATTCACTGCTAAAAGTACAGTTAGCTTCAGTTTAAATGATCCCTTTGGGGTTAAGACACCAGCTGCAGCAGAACAGCAGTGTTTTCTGCAGCAATGGGACCAGAGTTCAACACGGCCGTGTAACACAGGGCTGTGTGGGATTAAATGGGTCGTCTGTTTGGTCGCTTCACCACAGCTGGGAGGGGATTTTGTTGGGTGCATCTGTTAATATGATGGATGGACTGAGAGGAAAAATGATGAGAAAAAGCTTCAAAAACTCCACAAAGACTCAAAATGAACTCAAGGAAACAAAAGCTGCAAACAGTGAGATCTAAAAGGAGTAAAAGAGGAGCCATAATGACGGAGAAGAAACCTAAAACTTTCTAAAACCTTCAGATTGTGAATCAGCACGAAGAGACACATCAACCTCAAAGATAAGCAAACTCAAATAAATCCAATAAAAACATCCTTAAAGACACTAAATGAATATAAAAAGGCTCCAAATGAAGTCACAAAATGATGTAAAATCACCAGAAAGAGCAGCGATGGAGGAAGAAACCCACTTAAATCATCTTAAACAACTTAAAGTATGAAGGTTTTGTTTCCCACCACAGTTTCTATCCCCAGCAGAGTGGGAGTTCACTCATAATTACAGTAAATCCAGCTTTTATTTTCTTGTCCTTGAGTCATGGAGACGCTTTCTAACTGTCTCATCTCCATAATGTGGCTGATTGTTTGGTTTCTAAAGGTTTTGTTACAGAGCAACGATCAGAATATTTCCACTTCTGTGTCAGTTTAAGCACTGAGCCGTACTGACATGAACTGCTGGGTGCTTTAATCTCTAATCATCATCAGAATCTCCATTTATTCAACATGTAAATAACTGTTTAGAGTCAGCAGAGAGAGAAAAGAAAGGTTCAAAACTAAACCAAACATATAGTAAAGAGTAATAACCCAATAATAAGGAATTACAGTAGTTCAGTCCTGAAGGAACAGATGCATGGAGCAGTTTCTCTGCATCACCCTGAGACAGGATGGTCCTGATTTTAATGATATTATGAAGGTGAAAGAAGGCAGAAACCTGTTTTATATGAGAGTCAGAGGACAGATCCTGGTCAGAAATAACTCCAAGGTTCCTCACTGTAGTAAGAGAAGCCGAAGTGTTTTAAATGTCTTTTGTTGCTATGACAATCAAATGATCTGAGCTGATCATCAACACACCAAATCATGAATAAAAATACACAGTAACTGCTAAATAATATAGTCTGAATAGAAGAAAAAAGGCCCAAAGGCTTATATTTTCTGAATTATTTTGAATTTTCAAGCAATTGCAGTAAATATCAATAGATTGACCTCACTTTCAAATATAAATATGCAAATTTATATGTAAATGTTGATTAAATGTCTCCTTCTCCAAACAGACGCTGTGCACCAAGACTCCATTTACAAAACGACCGTTTAAAGCATTTCTGGTCTCCTGGTTATTGTACAGAGTTGTAAAAAGAGTCCAGCAACTCATTTTAATCTCTAATGTCCTCTAATCATTTCGGCATGGATTAAATCTTGTTATTCAAAAAAAAAAATATTTGAGATTTTAATGGAATAATATTAAGAAGAATTCGATCAACGGTTGGTTTTAAAGTAGATTTGTGTCCTGATTTACTTGAAATTTTCACGGAGCTTTTAAACATCACTCTGTCTATATTCGCTGTCACTCTTACTGTATTCAGAAGATGAATCCTAAATGATCTAAAACTATATTTTTCTGATTAATACTTCGAACGATTTCTCTGAGCGACGAGAAGCGAGTAGAAACTTCTCGCGGATGACGTCATGACGCAGAGCACCGCACTGACCTGTGATTGGACAAGAGAGTCAAAGGAAACCTCATGAAACAACGAGAAAGGAGCGAAGAAGAATAAAAACGGTGCTGGTGGTGAACACCGGCAGTTCAGAGAAGAAGAGAGCCGAGAAGAGACACTGAAGACTACAGCTGAAGACGAGCTGCGCAGCGGAGAGGAACTGATTTCAATTCTAATCCAGCTTTATTTGACCTTCCATCCAGAGTAAGTACTCATCTAAAGTTTTCCCTGTTTTAGGTCTACTTCTAGATATTTTTCTGTTTGTTAACGCCAAAAGAAATAATTTGCTACTACTAAGTGACTTTATTTTAAAAATGAACATGTTTTTATCTAATCATGCTTGTTTTGAACAGTAAGAATATAAGAAGCTCTGACTTATCACAGAACTGTTCAAATCTGTCAGTAACTCGGTTTTCTGACTACTTTGCGGTTCTGTAACATTAAAGCGAACAGAAGCTTTTTATGTGTATCTAAATAATTGAGTCTTGTTGCAGATTTAACAGCTTAATGGTTTAGTTTCTGTTCTTTCTTGATATATTTAACTCATGTGATTTGAAGCGATGCTTTCACTCTGAATGACCTCAGTCCTCTGATGCTGGGACTCAGTTTGTGACAGAAAACAGCTGAAGCTCCAACAGCTGCTGCAGATGTTCCCTTTTCTCATGCTCCTCCTCATTTGTGTCTCTGCAGCTTTAGGACACAAAGCCAACTCAGCCAAGATGCCTGCAGCTAAAGGCGTAGCGATCGGCATCGACCTGGGCACCACCTACTCCTGTGTGGGGGTTTTCCAGCACGGGAAAGTAGAAATCATCGCCAACGACCAGGGCAACAGGACCACCCCCAGCTATGTGGCCTTCACCGACACCGAGAGGCTGATTGGGGACGCAGCCAAGAACCAGGTGGCTCTGAACCCCAGCAACACTGTGTTTGATGCCAAGAGACTGATTGGAAGAAAGTGTGATGATCCAGTGGTGCAGGCGGACATGAAGCACTGGCCCTTCAAGGTGGTTTCAGAGGGAGGGAGGCCCAAAATACAAGTAGAGTACAAAGGGGAGGACAAAGCCTTCTACCCCGAGGAGGTTTCCTCCATGGTCCTGGTGAAGATGAAGGAGGTCGCCGAGGCCTACCTGGGCCAAAAGGTGTCCAACGCCGTCATCACAGTCCCGGCGTACTTCAACGACTCCCAGCGACAGGCCACTAAAGACGCAGGCGTCATCGCGGGACTCAACGTCCTGAGAATCATCAACGAGCCCACGGCGGCCGCCATCGCCTACGGTCTGGACAAAGGCAAGTCAGGAGAACGCCACATCCTGATCTTTGACCTGGGCGGGGGCACCTTCGACGTGTCCATCCTGACCATCGAAGACGGCATCTTCGAGGTGAAGGCCACGGCCGGAGACACTCACCTGGGCGGAGAGGACTTTGACAACCGCATGGTCAACCACTTTGTGGAGGAGTTCAAGAGGAAGCACAAGAAGGACATCAGCCAGAACAAGAGAGCCCTGAGGAGGCTGCGCACAGCTTGTGAGAGGGCCAAGAGGACCCTGTCCTCCAGCTCCCAGGCCAGCATCCAGATCGACTCTCTGTTTGAGGGCATCGACTTCTACACCTCCGTCACCAGGGCTCGCTTTGAGGAGCTGTGCTCCGACCTGTTCAGGGGAACCTTGGAGCCGGTGGAGAAAGCCCTGAGGGACGCCAAAATGGACAAGGGCCAGATCCACGACGTGGTGCTGGTGGGAGGCTCCACCAGAATCCCCAAGATCCAGAAACTGCTGCAGGACTTCTTCAACGGCCGGGAGCTGAACAAGAGCATCAACCCGGACGAGGCGGTGGCCTACGGCGCCGCCGTCCAGGCCGCCATCCTCTCCGGGGACGCCTCGGGCAACGTTCAGGACCTGCTGCTGCTGGACGTGGCGCCTCTGTCCCTGGGTATCGAGACGGCCGGAGGGGTGATGACGTCCCTGATCAAACGCAACACCACCATCCCCAGCAAACAAAGCCAGGTGTTCAGCACCTACTGTGACAACCAGCCCGGGGTCCTGATCCAGGTCTACGAAGGGGAGAGAGCCATGACCAAGGACAACAACCTGCTGGGCAAGTTTGAGCTGATGGGAATCCCACCCGCTCCCAGAGGGGTCCCGCAGATCCAGGTCACCTTCGACATCGACGCCAACGGGATCTTGAACGTGTCGGCGGTGGACAAAAGCACCGGCAAAGAGAACAAGATCACCATCACCAACGATAAGGGCCGCCTGAGCCCAGAGGAGATCGAGAGGATGGTGCAGGACGCCGACAAATACAGAGCTGAGGACCACCTGCAGAGGGACAAAATGGCTGCCAAGAACTCCCTGGAGTCCTTGGCCTTCAGCGTGAAGAGCAGCGTGCAGGACGAGAGCTTGAAGGGCAAAATCAGCGAGGAGGACAAGAAGAAGGTGACTGAGAAGTGTGAGGAGACCATCACCTGGCTGGAGAACAACCAGCTGGCTGAGAAAGACGAGTACCAACACAAGCAGAAAGAGCTGGAGAAAGTGTGCAACCCCATCATCAGCAAGTTGTATCAGGGAGGGACGCCCGCCGGTTCCTGCAGAGAGCAGGCAGGGGCCGCCAGCCAGGGGCCAACTATTGAGGAGGTGGACTAAAGCCGCCTTAATGTGGGCTCTGAGCTCTGTTTAGCTGTTTGTCGGAGCCTCGTTTTATAGCTCAGAAATAACTGGTTGTTTCCACGTCTTCCCTTAAAAACAGTTTGAACCGGTTTCACTGCTGTGGCTGAAGAACTGGAACTTTGTATCTAAATTGTATATTTTTGATGAATAATTCCTAAAATCAGTGATGCTGAAGATGTACAGAAGTTAAATATGTTTATCTTTGCTCTGCTGGACTGTGCAATAAAAACTAAAGTCAGTTTTATGACTGTTTCTTTCTTTCTGCTTCTTGTTTTCTTTTAGAAATTGACCAATAAAAAGCCTCCAGAGGAACGTAGAACATGACTGGTTTGTTTCTATCAGATTTCTTGTCATAGACACAGTCAATAAACAGCTGGATTCAATACTTTTGTTCAGGTAAATGCAAAAATAAGAAATGTGACCTGAAAACAGAACTAACATCTGTTATCTCCAGTTAAACTGGGTTTGACTTTCACACAGAACAATTAACGTCATCTTTTCCCCTCATTGAATGGAATGAAACCCGTTTTAAAGTAAACTTAAACTAAATGAGCCGTTTTAGCCACTAGAGGGCAGTGAATGCAGCTTTGTAAAGATGCTGAAACTGATCTGGAAACAGTTTGAGCAGGAAGATCAGAAATCCCATCAAACCTGAACAGAGAGTGGAATTGTTCTTTATTCACTGCTAAAAGTACAGTTAGCTTCAGTTTAAATGATCCCTTTGGGGTTAAGACACCAGCTGCAGCAGAACAGCAGTGTTTTCTGCAGCAATGGGACCAGAGTTCAACACGGCCGTGTAACACAGGGCTGTGTGGGATTAAATGGGTCGTCTGTTTGGTCGCTTCACCACAGCTGGGAGGGGATTTTGTTGGGTGCATCTGTTAATATGATGGATGGACTGAGAGGAAAAATGATGAGAAAAAGCTTCAAAAACTCCACAAAGACTCAAAATGAACTCAAGGAAACAAAAGCTGCAAACACTGAGATCTAAAAGGAGTAAAAGAGGAGCCATAATGACAGAGAAGAAACCTAAAACTTTCTAAAACCTTCAGATTGTGAATCAGCACGAAGAGACACATCAACCTCAAAGATAAGCAAACTCAAATAAATCCAATAAAAACATCCTTAAAGACACTAAATGAATATAAAAAGGCTCCAAATGAAGTCACAAAATGATGTAAAATCACCAGAAAGAGCAGCGATGGAGGAAGAAACCCACTTAAATCATCTTAAACAACTTAAAGTATGAAGGTTTTGTTTCCCACCACAGTTTCTATCCCCAGCAGAGTGGGAGTTCACTCATAATTACAGTAAATCCAGCTTTTATTCTCTTGTCCTTGAGTCATGGAGACGCTTTTTAACTGTCTCATCTCCATAATGTGGCTGATTGTTTGGTTTCTAAAGGTTTTGTTACAGAGCAACGATCAGAATATTTCCACTTCTGTGTCAGTTTAAGCACTGAGCCGTACTGACATGAACTGCTGGGTGCTTTAATCTCTAATCAGCATCAGAATCTCCATTTATTCAACATGTAAATAACTGTTTAGAGTCAGCAGAGAGAGAAAAGAAAGGTTCAAAACTAAACCAAACATATAGTAAAGAGTAATAACCCAATAATAAAGAATTACAGTAGTTCAGTCCTGAAGGAACAGATGCATGGAGCAGTTACTCTGCATCACCCTGAGACAGGATGGTCCTGATTTTAATGATATTACGAAGGTGAAAGAAGGCAGAAACCTGTTTTATATGAGAGTCAGAGGACAGCTCCTGGTCAGAAATAACTCCAAGGTTCCTCCCTGTAGTAAGAGAAGCCGAAGTGTTTTAAATGTCTTTTGTTGTGAATCGTTGCTATGACAATCAAATGATCTGAGCTGATCATCAACACACCAAATCATGAATAAAAATACACAGTAACTGCTAAATAATATAGCCTGAATAGAAGAAAAAAGGCCCAAAGGCTTATATTTTCTGAATTATTTTGAATTTTCAAGCAATTGTTGTAAATATCAACAGATTGACCTCACTTTCAAATATAAATATGTAAATTTATATGTAAATGTTGATTAAATGTCTCCTTCTCCAAACAGACGCTGTGCACCAAGACTCCTTTTACAAAACGACCGTTTAAAGCATTTCTGGTCTCCTGGTTATTGTACAGAGTTGTAAAAAGAGTCCAGCAACTCATTTTAATCTCTAATGTCCTCTAATCATTTCGGCATGGATTAAATCTTGTTATTCAAAAAAAAATATTTGAGATTTTAATGGAATAATATTAAGAAGAATTCGATCAACGGTTGGTTTTAAAGTAGATTTGTGTCCTGATTTACTTGAATTTTTCACGGAGCTTTTAAACATCACTCTGTCTATATTCGCTGTCACTCTTACTGTATTCAGAAGATGAATCCTAAATTATCTAAAACTATATTTTTCTGATTAATACTTTTAACGATTTCTCTGAGCGACAAGAAGCGAGTAGAAACTTCTCGCGGGTGACGTCATGACGCAGAGCGCCGCACTGACCTGTGATTGGACAAGAGAGTCAAGGGAACGCTCAAGAAACAACGAGAAAGGAGCGAAGAAGAATAAAAACGGTGCTGGTGGTGAACACCGGCAGTTCAGAGAAGAAGAGAGCCGAGAAGAGACACTGAAGACTACAGCTGAAGACGAGCTGCGCAGCGGAGAGGAACTGATTTCAATTCTAATCCAGCTTTATTTGACCTTCCATCCAGAGTAAGTACTCATCTAAAGTTTTCCCTGTTTTAGGTCTACTTCTAGATATTTTTCTGTTTGTTAACGCCAAAAGAAATAATTTGCTACTACTAAGTGACTTTATTTTAAAAATGAACATCTTTTTATCTAATCATGCTTGTTTTGAACAGTAAGAATATAAGAAGCTCTGACTTATCACAGAACTGTTCAAATCTGTCAGTAACTCGGTTTTCTGCCTACTTTGCGGTTCTGTAACATTAAAGTGAACAGAAGCTTTTTATGTGTATCTAAATAATTGTGTCTTGTTGCAGATTTAACAGCTTAATGGTTTAGTTTCTGTTCTTTCTTGATATATTTAACTCATGTGATTTGAAGCGATGCCTTCACTCTGAATGACCTCAGTCCTCTGATGCTGGGACTCAGTTTGTGACAGAAAACAGCTGAAGCTCCAACAGCTGCTGCAGATGTTCCCTTTTCTCATGCTCCTCCTCATTTGTGTCTCTGCAGCTTTAGGACACAAAGCCAACTCAGCCAAGATGCCTGCAGCTAAAGGCGTAGCGATCGGCATCGACCTGGGCACCACCTACTCCTGTGTGGGGGTTTTCCAGCACGGGAAAGTAGAAATCATCGCCAACGACCAGGGCAACAGGACCACCCCCAGCTATGTGGCCTTCACCGACACCGAGAGGCTGATTGGGGACGCAGCCAAGAACCAGGTGGCTCTGAACCCCAGCAACACTGTGTTTGATGCCAAGAGACTGATTGGAAGAAAGTGTGATGATCCAGTGGTGCAGGCGGACATGAAGCACTGGCCCTTCAAGGTGGTTTCAGAGGGAGGGAGGCCCAAAATACAAGTAGAGTACAAAGGGGAGGACAAAGCCTTCTACCCCGAGGAGGTTTCCTCCATGGTCCTGGTGAAGATGAAGGAGGTCGCCGAGGCCTACCTGGGCCAAAAGGTGTCCAACGCCGTCATCACAGTCCCGGCGTACTTCAACGACTCCCAGCGACAGGCCACTAAAGACGCAGGCGTCATCGCGGGACTCAACGTCCTGAGAATCATCAACGAGCCCACGGCGGCCGCCATCGCCTACGGTCTGGACAAAGGCAAGTCAGGAGAACGCCACATCCTGATCTTTGACCTGGGCGGGGGCACCTTCGACGTGTCCATCCTGACCATCGAAGACGGCATCTTCGAGGTGAAGGCCACGGCCGGAGACACTCACCTGGGCGGAGAGGACTTTGACAACCGCATGGTCAACCACTTTGTGGAGGAGTTCAAGAGGAAGCACAAGAAGGACATCAGCCAGAACAAGAGAGCCCTGAGGAGGCTGCGCACAGCTTGTGAGAGGGCCAAGAGGACCCTGTCCTCCAGCTCCCAGGCCAGCATCCAGATCGACTCTCTGTTTGAGGGCATCGACTTCTACACCTCCGTCACCAGGGCTCGCTTTGAGGAGCTGTGCTCCGACCTGTTCAGGGGAACCTTGGAGCCGGTGGAGAAAGCCCTGAGGGACGCCAAAATGGACAAGGGCCAGATCCACGACGTGGTGCTGGTGGGAGGCTCCACCAGAATCCCCAAGATCCAGAAACTGCTGCAGGACTTCTTCAACGGCCGGGAGCTGAACAAGAGCATCAACCCGGACGAGGCGGTGGCCTACGGCGCCGCCGTCCAGGCCGCCATCCTCTCCGGGGACGCCTCGGGCAACGTTCAGGACCTGCTGCTGCTGGACGTGGCGCCTCTGTCCCTGGGTATCGAGACGGCCGGAGGGGTGATGACGTCCCTGATCAAACGCAACAACACCATCCCCAGCAAACAAAGCCAGGTGTTCAGCACCTACTGTGACAACCAGCCCGGGGTCCTGATCCAGGTCTACGAAGGGGAGAGAGCCATGACCAAGGACAACAACCTGCTGGGCAAGTTTGAGCTGACGGGAATCCCACCCGCTCCCAGAGGGGTCCCGCAGATCCAGGTCACCTTCGACATCGACGCCAACGGGATCTTGAACGTGTCGGCGGTGGACAAAAGCACCGGCAAAGAGAACAAGATCACCATCACCAACGATAAGGGCCGCCTGAGCCCAGAGGAGATCGAGAGGATGGTGCAGGACGCCGACAAATACAGAGCTGAGGACGACCTGCAGAGGGACAAAATGGCTGCCAAGAACTCCCTGGAGTCCTTGGCCTTCAGCGTGAAGAGCAGCGTGCAGGACGAGAGCTTGAAGGGCAAAATCAGCGAGGAGGACAAGAAGAAGGTGACTGAGAAGTGTGAGGAGACCATCACCTGGCTGGAGAACAACCAGCTGGCTGAGAAAGACGAGTACCAACACAAGCAGAAAGAGCTGGAGAAAGTGTGCAACCCCATCATCAGCAAGTTGTATCAGGGAGGGACGCCCGCCGGTTCCTGCAGAGAGCAGGCAGGGGCCGCCAGCCAGGGGCCAACTATTGAGGAGGTGGACTAAAGCCGCCTTAATGTGGGCTCTGAGCTCTGTTTAGCTGTTTGTCGGCGCCTCGTTTTATAGCTCAGAAATAACTGGTTGTTTCCACGTCTTCCCTTAAAAACAGTTTGAACCGGTTTCACTGCTGTGGCTGAAGAACTGGAACTTTGTATCTAAATTGTATATTTTTGATGAATAATTCCTAAAATCAGTGATGCTGAAGATGTACAGAAGTTAAATATGTTTATCTTTGCTCTGCTGGACTGTGCAATAAAAACTAAAGTCAGTTTTATGACTGTTTCTTTCTTTCTGCTTCTTGTTTTCTTTTAGAAATTGACCAATAAAAAGCCTCCAGAGGAACGTAGAACATGACTGGTTTGTTTCTATCAGATTTCTTGTCATAGACACAGTCAATAAACAGCTGGATTCAATACTTTTGTTCAGGTAAATGCAAAAATAAGAAATGTGACCTGAAAACAGAACTAACATCTGTTATCTCCAGTTAAACTGGGTTTGACTTTCACACAGAACAATTAACGTCATCTTTTCCCCTCATTGAATGGAATGAAACCCGTTTTAAAGTAAACTTAAACCAAATGAGCCGTTTTAGCCACTAGAGGGCAGTGAATGCAGCTTTGTAAAGATGCTGAAACTGATCTGGAAACAGTTTGAGCAGGAAGATCAGAAATCCCATCAAACCTGAACAGAGAGTGGAATTGTTCTTTATTCACTGCTAAAAGTACAGTTAGCTTCAGTTTAAATGATCCCTTTGGGGTTAAGACACCAGCTGCAGCAGAACAGCAGTGTTTTCTGCAGCAATGGGACCAGAGTTCAACACGGCCGTGTAACACAGGGCTGTGTGGGATTAAATGGGTCGTCTGTTTGGTCGCTTCACCACAGCTGGGAGGGGATTTTGTTGGGTGCATCTGTTAATATGATGGATGGACTGAGAGGAAAAATGATGAGAAAAAGCTTCAAAAACTCCACAAAGACTCAAAATGAACTCAAGGAAACAAAAGCTGCAAACACTGAGATCTAAAAGGAGTAAAAGAGGAGCCATAATGACGGAGAAGAAACCTAAAACTTTCTAAAACCTTCAGATTGTGAATCAGCACGAAGAGACACATCAACCTCAAAGATAAGCAAACTCAAATAAATCCAATAAAAACATCCTTAAAGACACTAAATGAATATAAAAAGGCTCCAAATGAAGTCACAAAATGATGTAAAATCACCAGAAAGAGCAGCGATGGAGGAAGAAACCCACTTAAATCATCTTAAACAACTTAAAGTATGAAGGTTTTGTTTCCCACCACAGTTTCTATCCCCAGCAGAGTGGGAGTTCACTCATAATTACAGTAAATCCAGCTTTTATTCTCTTGTCCTTGAGTCATGGAGACGCTTTTTAACTGTCTCATCTCCATAATGTGGCTGATTGTTTGGTTTCTAAAGGTTTTGTTACAGAGCAACGATCAGAATATTTCCACTTCTGTGTCAGTTTAAGCACTGAGCCGTACTGACATGAACTGCTGGGTGCTTTAATCTCTAATCAGCATCAGAATCTCCATTTATTCAACATGTAAATAACTGTTTAGAGTCAGCAGAGAGAGAAAAGAAAGGTTCAAAACTAAACCAAACATATAGTAAAGAGTAATAACCCAATAATAAAGAATTACAGTAGTTCAGTCCTGAAGGAACAGATGCATGGAGCAGTTTCTCTGCATCACCCTGAGACAGGATGTTCCTGATTTTAATGATATTACGAAGGTGAAAGAAGGCAGAAACCTGTTTTATATGAGAGTCAGAGGACAGATCCTGGTCAGAAATAACTCCAAGGTTCCTCACTGTAGTGAGAGAAGCCGAAGTGTTTTAAATGTCTTTTGTTGTGAATCGTTGCTATGACAATCAAATGATCTGAGCTGATCATCAACGCACCAAATCATGAATAAAAATACACAGTAACTGCTAAATAATATGGTCTGAATAGAAGAAAAAATGCCCAAAGGCTTAAATTCTCTGAATTATTTTGAATTTTCAAGCAATTGTTGTAAATATCAACAGATTGACCTCACTTTCAAATATAAATATGCAAATTTATATGTAAATGTTGATTAAATGTCTCCTTCTCCAAACAGACGCTGTGCTCCAAGACTACATTTAAAAAACGACCGTTTAAAGCATTTCTGGTCTCCTGGTTATTGTACAGAGTTGTAAAAAGAGTCCAGCAACTCATTTTAATCTCTAATGTCCTCTAATCATTTCGGCATGGATTAAATCTTATTATTAAAAAAAAATATTTGAAATTTTAATGGAATAATATTAAGAAGAATTCGATCAACGGTTGGTTTTAAAGTAGATTTGTGTCCTGATTTACTTGAATTTTTCACGGAGCTTTTAAACATCACTCTGTCTATATTCGCTGTCACTCTTACTGTATTCAGAAGATGAATCCTAAATGATCTAAAACTATATTTTTCTGATTAATACTTTTAACGATTTCTCTGAGCGACGAGAAGCGAGTAGAAACTTCTCGCGGATGACGTCATGACGCAGAGCGCCGCACTGACCTGTGATTGGACAAGAGAGTCAAGGGAAAGCTCGAGAAACAACGGGAAAGGAGCGAAGAAGAATAAAAACGGTGCTGGTGGTGAACACCGGCAGTTCAGAGAAGAAGAGAGCCGAGAAGAGACACTGAAGACTACAGCTGAAGACGAGCTGCGCAGCGGAGAGGAACTGATTTAAATTCTAATCCAGCTTTATTTGACCTTCCATCCAGAGTAAGTACTCATCTAAAGTTTTCCCTGTTTTAGGTCTACTTCTAGATATTTTTCTGTTTGTTAACGCCAAAAGAAATAATTTGCTGCTACTAAGTGACTTTATTTTAAAAATGAACATCTTTTTATCTAATTATGCTTGTTTTGAACAGTAAGAATATAAGAAGCTCTGACTTATCACAGAACTGTTCAAATCTGTCAGTAACTCGGTTTTCTGCCTACTTTGCGGTTCTGTAACATTAAAGTGAACAGAAGCTTTTTATGTGTATCTAAATAATTGAGTCTTGTTGCAGATTTAACAGCTTAATGGTTTAGTTTCTGTTCTTTCTTGATATATTTAACTCATGTGATTTGAAGCGATGCATTCACTCTGAATGACCTCAGTCCTCTGATGCTGGGACTCAGTTTGTGACAGAAAACAGCTGAAGCTCCAACAGCTGCTGCAGATGTTCCCTTTTCTCATGCTCCTCCTCATTTGTGTCTCTGCAGCTTTAGGACACAAAGCCAACTCAGCCAAGATGCCTGCAGCTAAAGGCGTAGCGATCGGCATCGACCTGGGCACCACCTACTCCTGTGTGGGGGTTTTCCAGCACGGGAAAGTAGAAATCATCGCCAACGACCAGGGCAACAGGACCACCCCCAGCTATGTGGCCTTCACCGACACCGAGAGGCTGATTGGGGACGCAGCCAAGAACCAGGTGGCTCTGAACCCCAGCAACACTGTGTTTGATGCCAAGAGACTGATTGGAAGAAAGTGTGATGATCCAGTGGTGCAGGCGGACATGAAGCACTGGCCCTTCAAGGTGGTTTCAGAGGGAGGGAGGCCCAAAATACAAGTAGAGTACAAAGGGGAGGACAAAGCCTTCTACCCCGAGGAGGTTTCCTCCATGGTCCTGGTGAAGATGAAGGAGGTCGCCGAGGCCTACCTGGGCCAAAAGGTGTCCAACGCCGTCATCACAGTCCCGGCGTACTTCAACGACTCCCAGCGACAGGCCACTAAAGACGCAGGCGTCATCGCGGGACTCAACGTCCTGAGAATCATCAACGAGCCCACGGCGGCCGCCATCGCCTACGGTCTGGACAAAGGCAAGTCAGGAGAACGCCACATCCTGATCTTTGACCTGGGCGGGGGCACCTTCGACGTGTCCATCCTGACCATCGAAGACGGCATCTTCGAGGTGAAGGCCACGGCCGGAGACACTCACCTGGGCGGAGAGGACTTTGACAACCGCATGGTCAACCACTTTGTGGAGGAGTTCAAGAGGAAGCACAAGAAGGACATCAGCCAGAACAAGAGAGCCCTGAGGAGGCTGCGCACAGCTTGTGAGAGGGCCAAGAGGACCCTGTCCTCCAGCTCCCAGGCCAGCATCCAGATCGACTCTCTGTTTGAGGGCATCGACTTCTACACCTCCGTCACCAGGGCTCGCTTTGAGGAGCTGTGCTCCGACCTGTTCAGGGGAACCTTGGAGCCGGTGGAGAAAGCCCTGAGGGACGCCAAAATGGACAAGGGCCAGATCCACGACGTGGTGCTGGTGGGAGGCTCCACCAGAATCCCCAAGATCCAGAAACTGCTGCAGGACTTCTTCAACGGCCGGGAGCTGAACAAGAGCATCAACCCGGACGAGGCGGTGGCCTACGGCGCCGCCGTCCAGGCCGCCATCCTCTCCGGGGACGCGTCGGGCAACGTTCAGGACCTGCTGCTGCTGGACGTGGCGCCTCTGTCCCTGGGTATCGAGACGGCCGGAGGGGTGATGACGTCCCTGATCAAACGCAACACCACCATCCCCAGCAAACAAAGCCAGGTGTTCAGCACCTACTGTGACAACCAGCCCGGGGTCCTGATCCAGGTCTACGAAGGGGAGAGAGCCATGACCAAGGACAACAACCTGCTGGGCAAGTTTGAGCTGACGGGAATCCCACCCGCTCCCAGAGGGGTCCCGCAGATCCAGGTCACCTTCGACATCGACGCCAACGGGATCTTGAACGTGTCGGCGGTGGACAAAAGCACCGGCAAAGAGAACAAGATCACCATCACCAACGATAAGGGCCGCCTGAGCCCAGAGGAGATCGAGAGGATGGTGCAGGACGCCGACAAATACAGAGCTGAGGACGACCTGCAGAGGGACAAAATGGCTGCCAAGAACTCCCTGGAGTCCTTGGCCTTCAGCGTGAAGAGCAGCGTGCAGGACGAGAGCTTGAAGGGCAAAATCAGCGAGGAGGACAAGAAGAAGGTGACTGAGAAGTGTGAGGAGACCATCACCTGGCTGGAGAACAACCAGCTGGCTGAGAAAGACGAGTACCAACACAAGCAGAAAGAGCTGGAGAAAGTGTGCAACCCCATCATCAGCAAGTTGTATCAGGGAGGGACGCCCGCCGGTTCCTGCAGAGAGCAGGCAGGGGCCGCCAGCCAGGGGCCAACTATTGAGGAGGTGGACTAAAGCCGCCTTAATGTGGGCTCTGAGCTCTGTTTAGCTGTTTGTCGGAGCCTCGTTTTATAGCTCAGAAATAACTGGTTGTTTCCACGTCTTCCCTTAAAAACAGTTTGAACCGGTTTCACTGCTGTGGCTGAAGAACTGGAACTTTGTATCTAAATTGTATATTTTTGATGAATAATTCCTAAAATCAGTGATGCTGAAGATGTACAGAAGTTAAATATGTTTATCTTTGCTCTGCTGGACTGTGCAATAAAAACTAAAGTCAGTTTTATGACTGTTTCTTTCTTTCTGCTTCTTGTTTTCTTTTAGAAATTGACCAATAAAAAGCCTCCAGAGGAACGTAGAACATGACTGGTTTGTTTCTATCAGATTTCTTGTCATAGACACAGTCAATAAACAGCTGGATTCAATACTTTTGTTCAGGTAAATGCAAAAATAAGAAATGTGACATGAAAACAGAACTAACATCTGTTATCTCCAGTTAAACTGGGTTTGACTTTCACACAGAACAATTAACGTCATCTTTTCCCCTCATTGAATGGAAAGAAACCCGTTTTAAAGTAAACTTAAACTAAATGAGCCGTTTTAGCCACTAGAGGGCAGTGAATGCAGCTTTGTAAAGATGCTGAAACTGATCTGGAAACAGTTTGAGCAGGAAGATCAGAAATCCCATCAAACCTGAACAGAGAGTGGAATTGTTCTTTATTCACTGCTAAAAGTACAGTTAGCTTCAGTTTAAATGATCCCTTTGGGGTTAAGACACCAGCTGCAGCAGAACAGCAGTGTTTTCTGCAGCAATGGGACCAGAGTTCAACACGGCCGTGTAACACAGGGCTGTGTGGGATTAAATGGGTCGTCTGTTTGGTCGCTTCACCACAGCTGGGAGGGGATTTTGTTGGGTGCATCTGTTAATATGATGGATGGACTGAGAGGAAAAATGATGAGAAAAAGCTTCAAAAACTCCACAAAGACTCAAAATGAACTCAAGGAAACAAAAGCTGCAAACACTGAGATCTAAAAGGAGTAAAAGAGGAGCCATAATGACGGAGAAGAAACCTAAAACTTTCTAAAACCTTCAGATTGTGAATCAGCACGAAGAGACACATCAACCTCAAAGATAAGCAAACTCAAATAAATCCAATAAAAACATCCTTAAAGACTCTAAATGAATATAAAAAGGCTCCAAATGAAGTCACAAAATGATGTAAAATCACCAGAAAGAGCAGCGATGGAGGAAGAAACCCACTTAAATCATCTTAAACAACTTAAAGTATGAAGGTTTTGTTTCCCACCACAGTTTCTATCCCCAGCAGAGTGGGAGTTCACTCATATTTACAGTAAATCCAGCTTTTATTCTCTTGTCCTTGAGTCATGGAGACGCTTTATAACTGTCTCATCTCCATAATGTGGCTGATTGTTTGGTTTCTAAAGGTTTTGTTACAGAGCAACGATCAGAATATTTCCACTTCTGTGTCAGTTTAAGCACTGAGCCGTACTGACATGAACTGCTGGGTGCTTTAATCTCTAATCAGCATCAGAATCTCCATTTATTCAACATGTAAATAACTGTTTAGAGTCAGCAGAGAGAGAAAAGAAATGTTCAAAACTAAACCAAACATATAGTAAAGAGTAATAACCCAATAATAAAGAATTACAGTAGTTCAGTCCTGAAGGAACAGATGCATGGAGCAGTTTCTCTGCATCACCCTGAGACAGGATGTTCCTGATTTTAACAACATTACGAAGGTGAAAGAAGGCAGAAATCTGTTTTATATGAGAGTCAGAGGACAGATCCTGGTCAGAAATAACTCCAAGGTTCCTCACTGTAGTAAGAGAAGCCGAAGTGTTTTAAATGTCTTTTGTTGTGAATCGTTGCTATGACAATCAAATGATCTGAGCTGATCATCAACGCACCAAATCATGAATAAAAATACACAGTAACTGCTAAATAATATAGTCTGAATAGAAGAAAAAATGCCCAAAGGCTTAAATTCTCTGAATTATTTTGAATTTTCAAGCAATTGTAGTAAATATCAACAGATTGACCTCACTTTCAAATATAAATATGCAAATTTATATGTAAATGTTGATTAAATGTCTCCTTCTCCAAACAGACGCTGTGCTCCAAGACTACATTTAAAAAACGACCGTTTAAAGCATTTCTGGTCTCCTGGTTTTTGTACAGAGTTGTAAAAAGAGTCCAGCAACTCATTTTAATCTCTAATGTCCTCTAATCATTTCGGCATGAATTAAATCGTGTTATTCAAAAAAAAATATTTGAGATTTTAATGGAATAATATTAAGAAGAATTCGATCAACGGTTGGTTTTAAAGTAGATTTGTGTCCTGATTTACTTGAAATTTTCACGGAGCTTTTAAACATCACTCTGTCTATATTCGCTGTCACTCTTACTGTATTCAGAAGATGAATCCTAAATGATTTAAAACTATATTTTTCTGATTAATACTTCGAACGATTTCTCTGAGCGACGAGAAGCGAGTAGAAACTTCTCGCGGGTGACGTCATGACGCAGAGCGCCGCACTGACCTGTGATTGGACAAGAGAGTCAAGGGAAAGCTGGAGAAACAACGGGAAAGGAGCGAAGAAGAATAAAAACGGTGCTGGTGGTGAACACCGGCAGTTCAGAGAAGAAGAGAGCCGAGAAGAGACACTGAAGACTACAGCTGAAGACGAGCTGCGCAGCGGAGAGGAACTGATTTCAATTCTAATCCAGCTTTATTTGACCTTCCATCCAGAGTAAGTACTCATCTAAAGTTTTCCCTGTTTTAGGTCTACTTCTAGATATTTTTCTGTTTGTTAACGCCAAAAGAAATAATTTGCTACTACTAAGTGACTTTATTTTAAAAATGAACATCTTTTTATCTAATCATGCTTGTTTTGAACAGTAAGAATATAAGAAGCTCTGACTTATCACAGAACTGTTCAAATCTGTCAGTAACTCGGTTTTCTGCCTACTTTGCGGTTCTGTAACATTAAAGCGAACAGAAGCTTTTTATGTGTATCTAAATAATTGAGTCTTGTTGCAGATTTAACAGCTTAATGGTTTAGTTTCTGTTCTTTCTTGATATATTTAACTCATGTGATTTGAAGCGATGCATTCACTCTGAATGACCTCAGTCCTCTGATGCTGGGACTCAGTTTGTGACAGAAAACAGCTGAAGCTCCAACAGCTGCTGCAGATGTTCCCTTTTCTCATGCTCCTCCTCATTTGTGTCTCTGCAGCTTTAGGACACAAAGCCAACTCAGCCAAGATGCCTGCAGCTAAAGGCGTAGCGATCGGCATCGACCTGGGCACCACCTACTCCTGTGTGGGGGTTTTCCAGCACGGGAAAGTAGAAATCATCGCCAACGACCAGGGCAACAGGACCACCCCCAGCTATGTGGCCTTCACCGACACCGAGAGGCTGATTGGGGACGCAGCCAAGAACCAGGTGGCTCTGAACCCCAGCAACACTGTGTTTGATGCCAAGAGACTGATTGGAAGAAAGTGTGATGATCCAGTGGTGCAGGCGGACATGAAGCACTGGCCCTTCAAGGTGGTTTCAGAGGGAGGGAGGCCCAAAATACAAGTAGAGTACAAAGGGGAGGACAAAGCCTTCTACCCCGAGGAGGTTTCCTCCATGGTCCTGGTGAAGATGAAGGAGGTCGCCGAGGCCTACCTGGGCCAAAAGGTGTCCAACGCCGTCATCACAGTCCCGGCGTACTTCAACGACTCCCAGCGACAGGCCACTAAAGACGCAGGCGTCATCGCGGGACTCAACGTCCTGAGAATCATCAACGAGCCCACGGCGGCCGCCATCGCCTACGGTCTGGACAAAGGCAAGTCAGGAGAACGCCACATCCTGATCTTTGACCTGGGCGGGGGCACCTTCGACGTGTCCATCCTGACCATCGAAGACGGCATCTTCGAGGTGAAGGCCACGGCCGGAGACACTCACCTGGGCGGAGAGGACTTTGACAACCGCATGGTCAACCACTTTGTGGAGGAGTTCAAGAGGAAGCACAAGAAGGACATCAGCCAGAACAAGAGAGCCCTGAGGAGGCTGCGCACAGCTTGTGAGAGGGCCAAGAGGACCCTGTCCTCCAGCTCCCAGGCCAGCATCCAGATCGACTCTCTGTTTGAGGGCATCGACTTCTACACCTCCGTCACCAGGGCTCGCTTTGAGGAGCTGTGCTCCGACCTGTTCAGGGGAACCTTGGAGCCGGTGGAGAAAGCCCTGAGGGACGCCAAAATGGACAAGGGCCAGATCCACGACGTGGTGCTGGTGGGAGGCTCCACCAGAATCCCCAAGATCCAGAAACTGCTGCAGGACTTCTTCAACGGCCGGGAGCTGAACAAGAGCATCAACCCGGACGAGGCGGTGGCCTACGGCGCCGCCGTCCAGGCCGCCATCCTCTCCGGGGACGCCTCGGGCAACGTTCAGGACCTGCTGCTGCTGGACGTGGCGCCTCTGTCCCTGGGTATCGAGACGGCCGGAGGGGTGATGACGTCCCTGATCAAACGCAACACCACCATCCCCAGCAAACAAAGCCAGGTGTTCAGCACCTACTGTGACAACCAGCCCGGGGTCCTGATCCAGGTCTACGAAGGGGAGAGAGCCATGACCAAGGACAACAACCTGCTGGGCAAGTTTGAGCTGACGGGAATCCCACCCGCTCCCAGAGGGGTCCCGCAGATCCAGGTCACCTTCGACATCGACGCCAACGGGATCTTGAACGTGTCGGCGGTGGACAAAAGCACCGGCAAAGAGAACAAGATCACCATCACCAACGATAAGGGCCACCTGAGCCCAGAGGAGATCGAGAGGATGGTGCAGGACGCCGACAAATACAGAGCTGAGGACGACCTGCAGAGGGACAAAATGGCTGCCAAGAACTCCCTGGAGTCCTTGGCCTTCAGCGTGAAGAGCAGCGTGCAGGACGAGAGCTTGAAGGGCAAAATCAGCGAGGAGGACAAGAAGAAGGTGACTGAGAAGTGTGAGGAGACCATCACCTGGCTGGAGAACAACCAGCTGGCTGAGAAAGACGAGTACCAACACAAGCAGAAAGAGCTGGAGAAAGTGTGCAACCCCATCATCAGCAAGTTGTATCAGGGAGGGACGCCCGCCGGTTCCTGCAGAGAGCAGGCAGGGGCCGCCAGCCAGGGGCCAACTATTGAGGAGGTGGACTAAAGCCGCCTTAATGTGGGCTCTGAGCTCTGTTTAGCTGTTTGTCGGAGCCTCGTTTTATAGCTCAGAAATAACTGGTTGTTTCCACGTCTTCCCTTAAAAACAGTTTGAACCGGTTTCACTGCTGTGGCTGAAGAACTGGAACTTTGTATCTAAATTGTATATTTTTGATGAATAATTCCTAAAATCAGTGATGCTGAAGATGTACAGAAGTTAAATATGTTTATCTTTGCTCTGCTGGACTGTGCAATAAAAACTAAAGTCAGTTTTATGACTGTTTCTTTCTTTCTGCTTCTTGTTTTCTTTTAGAAATTGACCAATAAAAAGCCTCCAGAGGAACGTAGAACATGACTGGTTTGTTTCTATCAGATTTCTTGTCATAGACACAGTCAATAAACAGCTGGATTCAATACTTTTGTTCAGGTAAATGCAAAAATAAGAAATGTGACCTGAAAACAGAACTAACATCTGTTATCTCCAGTTAAACTGGGTTTGACTTTCACACAGAACAATTAACGTCATCTTTTCCCCTCATTGAATGGAATGAAACCCGTTTTAAAGTAAACTTAAACTAAATGAGCCGTTTTAGCCACTAGAGGGCAGTGAATGCAGCTTTGTAAAGATGCTGAAACTGATCTGGAAACAGTTTGAGCAGGAAGATCAGAAATCCCATCAAACCTGAACAGAGAGTGGAATTGTTCTTTATTCACTGCTAAAAGTACAGTTAGCTTCAGTTTAAATGATCCCTTTGGGGTTAAGACACCAGCTGCAGCAGAACAGCAGTGTTTTCTGCAGCAATGGGACCAGAGTTCAACACGGCCGTGTAACACAGGGCTGTGTGGGATTAAATGGGTCGTCTGTTTGGTCGCTTCACCACAGCTGGGAGGGGATTTTGTTGGGTGCATCTGTTAATATGATGGATGGACTGAGAGGAAAAATGATGAGAAAAAGCTTCAAAAACTCCACAAAGACTCAAAATGAACTCAAGGAAACAAAAGCTGCAAACACTGAGATCTAAAAGGAGTAAAAGAGGAGCCATAATGACGGAGAAGAAACCTAAAACTTTCTAAAACCTTCAGATTGTGAATCAGCACGAAGAGACACATCAACCTCAAAGATAAGCAAACTCAAATAAATCCAATAAAAACATCCTTAAAGACTCTAAATGAATATAAAAAGGCTCCAAATGAAGTCACAAAATGATGTAAAATCACCAGAAAGAGCAGCGATGGAGGAAGAAACCCACTTAAATCATCTTAAACAACTTAAAGTATGAAGGTTTTGTTTCCCACCACAGTTTCTATCCCCAGCAGAGTGGGAGTTCACTCATAATTACAGTAAATCCAGCTTTTATTCTCTTGTCCTTGAGTCATGGAGGCGGTTTTTAACTGTCTCATCTCCATAATGTGGCTGATTGTTTGGTTTCTAAAGGTTTTGTTACAGAGCAACGATCAGAATATTTCCACTTCTGTGTCAGTTTAAGCACTGAGCCGTACTGACATGAACTGCTGGGTGCTTTAATCTCTAATCAGCATCAGAATCTCCATTTATTCAACATGTAAATAACTGTTTAGAGTCAGCAGAGAGAGAAAAGAAAGGTTCCAAACTAAACCAAACATATTGTAAAGAGTAATAACCCAATAATAAAGAATTACAGTAGTTCAGTCCTGAAGGAACAGATGCATGGAGCAGTTTCTCTGCATCACCCTGAGACAGGATGGTCCTGATTTTAATGATATTACGAAGGTGAAAGAAGGCAGAAACCTGTTTTATATGAGAGTCAGAGGACAGATCCTGGTCAGAAATAACTCCAAGGTTCCTCACTGTAGTGAGAGAAGCCGAAGTGTTTTAAATGTCTTTTGTTGTGAATCGTTGCTATGACAATCAAATGATCTGAGCTGATCATCAACGCACCAAATCATGAATAAAAATACACAGTAACTACTAAATAATATAGCCTGAATAGAAGAAAAAAGGCCCAAAGGCTTATATTTTATGAATTATTTTGAATTTTCAAGCAATTGTAGTAAATATCAACAGATTGACCTCACTTTCAAATATAAATATCCAAATTTATATGTAAATGTTGATTAAATGTCTCCTTCTCCAAACAGACGCTGTGCACCAAGACTCCGTTTAAAAAACGACCGTTTTAAAGCATTTCTGGTCTCCTGGTTATTGTACAGAGTTGTAAAAAGAGTCCAGCAACTCATTTTAATCTCTAATGTCCTCTAATCATTTCGGCATGGATTAAATCTTATTATTCAAAAAAAAATATTTGAGATTTTAATGGAATAATATTAAGAAGAATTCGATCAACGGTTGGTTTTAAAGTAGATTTGTGTCCTGATTTACTTGAATTTTTCACGGAGCTTTTAAACATCACTCTGTCTATATTCGCTGTCACTCTTACTGTATTCAGAAGATGAATCCTAAATGATCTAAAACTATATTTTTCTGTTTAACACTTCGAACGATTTCTCTGAGCGACGAGAAGCGAGTAGAAACTTCTCGCGGATGACGTCGTGACGCAGAGCACCGCACGGACCTGTGATTGGACAAGAGAGTCAAGGGAAAGCTCGAGAAACAACGAGAAAGGAGCGAAGAAGAATAAAAACGGTGCTGGTGGTGAACACCGGCAGTTCAGAGAAGAAGAGAGCCGAGAAGAGACACTGAAGACTACAGCTGAAGACGAGCTGCGCAGCGGAGAGGAACTGATTTCAATTCTAATCCAGCTTTATTTGACCTTCCATCCAGAGTAAGTACTCATCTAAAGTTTTCCCTGTTTTAGGTCTACTTCTATATATTTTTCTGTTTGTTAACGCCAAAAGAAATAATTTGCTACTACTAAGTGACTTTATTTTAAAAATGAACATCTTTTTATCTAATCATACTTGTTTTGAACAGTAAGAATATAAGAAGCTCTGACTTATCACAGAACTGTTCAAATCTGTCAGTAACTCGGTTTTCTGCCTACTTTGCGGTTCTGTAACATTAAAGTGAACAGAAGCTTTTTATGTGTATCTAAATAATTGTGTCTTGTTGCAGATTTAACAGCTTAATGGTTTAGTTTCTGTTCTTTCTTGATATATTTAACTCATGTGATTTGAAGCGATGCATTCACTCTGAATGACCTCAGTCCTCTGATGCTGGGACTCAGTTTATGACAGAAAACAGCTGAAGCTCCAACAGCTGCTGCAGATGTTCCCTTTTCTCATGCTCCTCCTCATTTGTGTCTCTGCAGCTTTAGGACACAAAGCCAACTCAGCCAAGATGCCTGCAGCTAAAGGCGTAGCGATCGGCATCGACCTGGGCACCACCTACTCCTGTGTGGGGGTTTTCCAGCACGGGAAAGTAGAAATCATCGCCAACGACCAGGGCAACAGGACCACCCCCAGCTATGTGGCCTTCACCGACACCGAGAGGCTGATTGGGGACGCAGCCAAGAACCAGGTGGCTCTGAACCCCAGCAACACTGTGTTTGATGCCAAGAGACTGATTGGAAGAAAGTGTGATGATCCAGTGGTGCAGGCGGACATGAAGCACTGGCCCTTCAAGGTGGTTTCAGAGGGAGGGAGGCCCAAAATACAAGTAGAGTACAAAGGGGAGGACAAAGCCTTCTACCCCGAGGAGGTTTCCTCCATGGTCCTGGTGAAGATGAAGGAGGTCGCCGAGGCCTACCTGGGCCAAAAGGTGTCCAACGCCGTCATCACAGTCCCGGCGTACTTCAACGACTCCCAGCGACAGGCCACTAAAGACGCAGGCGTCATCGCGGGACTCAACGTCCTGAGAATCATCAACGAGCCCACGGCGGCCGCCATCGCCTACGGTCTGGACAAAGGCAAGTCAGGAGAACGCCACATCCTGATCTTTGACCTGGGCGGGGGCACCTTCGACGTGTCCATCCTGACCATCGAAGACGGCATCTTCGAGGTGAAGGCCACGGCCGGAGACACTCACCTGGGCGGAGAGGACTTTGACAACCGCATGGTCAACCACTTTGTGGAGGAGTTCAAGAGGAAGCACAAGAAGGACATCAGCCAGAACAAGAGAGCCCTGAGGAGGCTGCGCACAGCTTGTGAGAGGGCCAAGAGGACCCTGTCCTCCAGCTCCCAGGCCAGCATCCAGATCGACTCTCTGTTTGAGGGCATCGACTTCTACACCTCCGTCACCAGGGCTCGCTTTGAGGAGCTGTGCTCCGACCTGTTCAGGGGAACCTTGGAGCCGGTGGAGAAAGCCCTGAGGGACGCCAAAATGGACAAGGGCCAGATCCACGACGTGGTGCTGGTGGGAGGCTCCACCAGAATCCCCAAGATCCAGAAACTGCTGCAGGACTTCTTCAACGGCCGGGAGCTGAACAAGAGCATCAACCCGGACGAGGCGGTGGCCTACGGCGCCGCCGTCCAGGCCGCCATCCTCTCCGGGGACGCCTCGGGCAACGTTCAGGACCTGCTGCTGCTGGACGTGGCGCCTCTGTCCCTGGGTATCGAGACGGCCGGAGGGGTGATGACGTCCCTGATCAAACGCAACACCACCATCCCCAGCAAACAAAGCCAGGTGTTCAGCACCTACTGTGACAACCAGCCCGGGGTCCTGATCCAGGTCTACGAAGGGGAGAGAGCCATGACCAAGGACAACAACCTGCTGGGCAAGTTTGAGCTGACGGGAATCCCACCCGCTCCCAGAGGGGTCCCGCAGATCCAGGTCACCTTCGACATCGACGCCAACGGGATCTTGAACGTGTCGGCGGTGGACAAAAGCACCGGCAAAGAGAACAAGATCACCATCACCAACGATAAGGGCCGCCTGAGCCCAGAGGAGATCGAGAGGATGGTGCAGGACGCCGACAAATACAGAGCTGAGGACGACCTGCAGAGGGACAAAATGGCTGCCAAGAACTCCCTGGAGTCCTTGGCCTTCAGCGTGAAGAGCAGCGTGCAGGACGAGAGCTTGAAGGGCAAAATCAGCGAGGAGGACAAGAAGAAGGTGACTGAGAAGTGTGAGGAGACCATCACCTGGCTGGAGAACAACCAGCTGGCTGAGAAAGACGAGTACCAACACAAGCAGAAAGAGCTGGAGAAAGTGTGCAACCCCATCATCAGCAAGTTGTATCAGGGAGGGACGCCCGCCGGTTCCTGCAGAGAGCAGGCAGGGGCCGCCAGCCAGGGGCCAACTATTGAGGAGGTGGACTAAAGCCGCCTTAATGTGGGCTCTGAGCTCTGTTTAGCTGTTTGTCGGAGCCTCGTTTTATAGCTCAGAAATAACTGGTTGTTTCCACGTCTTCCCTTAAAAACAGTTTGAACCGGTTTCACTGCTGTGGCTGAAGAACTGGAACTTTGTATCTAAATTGTATATTTTTGATGAATAATTCCTAAAATCAGTGATGCTGAAGATGTACAGAAGTTAAATATGTTTATCTTTGCTCTGCTGGACTGTGCAATAAAAACTAAAGTCAGTTTTATGACTGTTTCTTTCTTTCTGCTTCTTGTTTTCTTTTAGAAATTGACCAATAAAAAGCCTCCAGAGGAACGTAGAACATGACTGGTTTGTTTCTATCAGATTTCTTGTCATAGACACAGTCAATAAACAGCTGGATTCAATACTTTTGTTCAGGTAAATGCAAAAATAAGAAATGTGACCTGAAAACAGAGCTAACATCTGTTATCTCCAGTTAAACTGGGTTTGACTTTCACACAGAACAATTAACGTCATCTTTTCCCCTGATTGAATAGAATGAAACCCGTTTTAAAGTAAATTTAAACTAAATGAGCCGTTTTAGCCACTAGAGGGCAGTGAATGCAGCTTTGTAAAGATGCTGAAACTGATCTGGAAACAGTTTGAGCAGGAAGATCAGAAATCCCATCAAACCTGAACAGAGAGTGGAATTGTTCTTTATTCACTGCTAAAAGTACAGTTAGCTTCAGTTTAAATGATCCCTTTGGGGTTAAGACACCAGCTGCAGCAGAACAGCAGTGTTTTCTGCAGCAATGGGACCAGAGTTCAACACGGCCGTGTAACACAGGGCTGTGTGGGATTAAATGGGTCGTCTGTTTGGTCGCTTCACCACAGCTGGGAGGGGATTTTGTTGGGTGCATCTGTTAATATGATGGATGGACTGAGAGGAAAAATGATGAGAAAAAGCTTCAAAAACTCCACAAAGACTCAAAATGAACTCAAGGAAACAAAAGCTGCAAACACTGAGATCTAAAAGGGGTAAAAGAGGAGCCATAATGACGGAGAAGAAACCTAAAACTTTCTAAAACCTTCAGATTGTGAATCAGCACGAAGAGACACATCAACCTCAAAGATAAGCAAACTCAAATAAATCCAATAAAAACAGCCTTAAAGACTCTAAATGAATATAAAAAGGCTCCAAATGAAGTCACAAAATGATGTAAAATCACCAGAAAGAGCAGCGATGGAGGAAGAAACCCACTTAAATCATCTTAAACAACTTAAAGTATGAAGGTTTTGTTTCCCACCACAGTTTCTATCACCAGCAGAGTGGGAGTTCACTCATAATTACAGTAAATCCAGCTTTTATTCTCTTGTCCTTGAGTCATGGAGACGCTTTTTAACTGTCTCATCTCCATAATGTGGCTGATTGTTTGGTTTCTAAAGGTTTTGTTACAGAGCAACGATCAGAATATTTCCACTTCTGTGTCAGTTTAAGCACTGAGCCGTACTGACATGAACTGCTGGGTGCTTTAATCTCTAATCAGCATCAGAATCTCCATTTATTCAACATGTAAATAACTGTTTAGAGTCAGCAGAGAGAGAAAAGAAAGGTTCAAAACTAAACCAAACATATAGTAAAGAGTAATAACCCAATAATAAAGAATTACAGTAGTTCAGTCCTGAAGGAACAGATGCATGGAGCAGTTTCTCTGCATCACCCTGAGACAGGATGTTCCTGATTTTAATGATATTATGAAGGTGAAAGAAGGCAGAAACCTGTTTTATATGAGAGTCAGAGGACAGATCCTGGTCAGAAATAACTCCAAGGTTCCTCACTGTAGTAAGAGAAGCCGAAGTGTTTTAAATGTCTTTTGTTGTGACTCGTTGCTATGACAATCAAATGATCTGAGCTGATCATCAACGCACCAAATCATGAATAAAAATACACAGTAACTACTAAATAATATAGTCTGAATAGAAGAAAAAAGGCCCAAAGGCTTATATTTTATGAATTATTTTGAATTTTCAAGCAATTGTAGTAAATATCAACAGATTGACCTCACTTTCAAATATAAATATCCAAATTTATATGTAAATGTTGATTAAATGTCTCCTTTTCCAAACAGACGCTGTGCTCCAAGACTCCATTTAAGAAACGACCGTTTTAAAGCATTTCTGGTCTCCTGGTTTTTGTACAGAGTTGTAAAAAGAGTCCAGCAACTCATTTTAATCTCTAATGTCCTCTAATCATTTCGGCATGGATTAAATCTTGTTATTCAAAAAAAAAATATTTGAGATTTTAATGGAATAATATTAAGAAGAATTCGATCAACGGTTGGTTTTAAAGTAGATTTGTGTCCTGATTTATTTGAATTTTTCACGGAGCTTTTAAACATCACTCTGTCTATATTCGCTGTCACTCTTACTGTATTCAGAAGATGAATCCTAAATGACCTAAAACTATATTTTTCTGATTAATACTTTTAACGATTTCTCTGAGCGACGAGAAGCGAGTAGAAACTTCTCGCGGATGACGTCATGACGCAGAGCGCCGCACTGACCTGTGATTGGACAAGAGAGTCAAGGGAAAGCTCAAGAAACAACGAGAAAGGAGCGAAGAAGAATAAAAACGGTGCTGGTGGTGAACACCGGCAGTTCAGAGAAGAAGAGAGCCGAGAAGAGACACTGAAGACTACAGCTGAAGACGAGCTGCGCAGCGGAGAGGAACTGATTTCAATTCTAATCCAGCTTTATTTGACCTTCCATCCAGAGTAAGTACTCATCTAAAGTTTTCCCTGTTTTAGGTCTACTTCTAGATATTTTTCTGTTTGTTAACGCCAAAAGAAATAATTTGCTGCTACTAAGTGACTTTATTTAAAAAATGAACATCTTTTTATCTAATCATACTTGTTTTGAACAGTAAGAATATAAGAAGCTCTGACTTATCACAGAACTGTTCAAATCTGTCAGTAACTCGGTTTTCTGCCTACTTTGCGGTTCTGTAACATTAAAGCGAACAGAAGCTTTTTATGTGTATCTAAATAATTGAGTCTTGTTGCAGATTTAACAGCTTAATGGTTTAGTTTCTGTTCTTTCTTGATATATTTAACTCATGTGATTTGAAGCGATGCATTCACTCTGAATGACCTCAGTCCTCTGATGCTGGGACTCAGTTTGTGACAGAAAACAGCTGAAGCTCCAACAGCTGCTGCAGATGTTCCCTTTCCTCATGCTCCTCCTCATTTGTGTCTCTGCAGCTTTAGGACACAAAGCCAACTCAGCCAAGATGCCTGCAGCTAAAGGCGTAGCGATCGGCATCGACCTGGGCACCACCTACTCCTGTGTGGGGGTTTTCCAGCACGGGAAAGTAGAAATCATCGCCAACGACCAGGGCAACAGGACCACCCCCAGCTATGTGGCCTTCACCGACACCGAGAGGCTGATTGGGGACGCAGCCAAGAACCAGGTGGCTCTGAACCCCAGCAACACTGTGTTTGATGCCAAGAGACTGATTGGAAGAAAGTGTGATGATCCAGTGGTGCAGGCGGACATGAAGCACTGGCCCTTCAAGGTGGTTTCAGAGGGAGGGAGGCCCAAAATACAAGTAGAGTACAAAGGGGAGGACAAAGCCTTCTACCCCGAGGAGGTTTCCTCCATGGTCCTGGTGAAGATGAAGGAGGTCGCCGAGGCCTACCTGGGCCAAAAGGTGTCCAACGCCGTCATCACAGTCCCGGCGTACTTCAACGACTCCCAGCGACAGGCCACTAAAGACGCAGGCGTCATCGCGGGACTCAACGTCCTGAGAATCATCAACGAGCCCACGGCGGCCGCCATCGCCTACGGTCTGGACAAAGGCAAGTCGGGAGAACGCCACATCCTGATCTTTGACCTGGGCGGGGGCACCTTCGACGTGTCCATCCTGACCATCGAAGACGGCATCTTCGAGGTGAAGGCCACGGCCGGAGACACTCACCTGGGCGGAGAGGACTTTGACAACCGCATGGTCAACCACTTTGTGGAGGAGTTCAAGAGGAAGCACAAGAAGGACATCAGCCAGAACAAGAGAGCCCTGAGGAGGCTGCGCACAGCTTGTGAGAGGGCCAAGAGGACCCTGTCCTCCAGCTCCCAGGCCAGCATCCAGATCGACTCTCTGTTTGAGGGCATCGACTTCTACACCTCCGTCACCAGGGCTCGCTTTGAGGAGCTGTGCTCCGACCTGTTCAGGGGAACCTTGGAGCCGGTGGAGAAAGCCCTGAGGGACGCCAAAATGGACAAGGGCCAGATCCACGACGTGGTGCTGGTGGGAGGCTCCACCAGAATCCCCAAGATCCAGAAACTGCTGCAGGACTTCTTCAACGGCCGGGAGCTGAACAAGAGCATCAACCCGGACGAGGCGGTGGCCTACGGCGCCGCCGTCCAGGCCGCCATCCTCTCCGGGGACGCCTCGGGCAACGTTCAGGACCTGCTGCTGCTGGACGTGGCGCCTCTGTCCCTGGGTATCGAGACGGCCGGAGGGGTGATGACGTCCCTGATCAAACGCAACACCACCATCCCCAGCAAACAAAGCCAGGTGTTCAGCACCTACTGTGACAACCAGCCCGGGGTCCTGATCCAGGTCTACGAAGGGGAGAGAGCCATGACCAAGGACAACAACCTGCTGGGCAAGTTTGAGCTGACGGGAATCCCACCCGCTCCCAGAGGGGTCCCGCAGATCCAGGTCACCTTCGACATCGACGCCAACGGGATCTTGAACGTGTCGGCGGTGGACAAAAGCACCGGCAAAGAGAACAAGATCACCATCACCAACGATAAGGGCCGCCTGAGCCCAGAGGAGATCGAGAGGATGGTGCAGGACGCCGACAAATACAGAGCTGAGGACGACCTGCAGAGGGACAAAATGGCTGCCAAGAACTCCCTGGAGTCCTTGGCCTTCAGCGTGAAGAGCAGCGTGCAGGACGAGAGCTTGAAGGGCAAAATCAGCGAGGAGGACAAGAAGAAGGTGACTGAGAAGTGTGAGGAGACCATCACCTGGCTGGAGAACAACCAGCTGGCTGAGAAAGACGAGTACCAACACAAGCAGAAAGAGCTGGAGAAAGTGTGCAACCCCATCATCAGCAAGTTGTATCAGGGAGGGACGCCCGCCGGTTCCTGCAGAGAGCAGGCAGGGGCCGCCAGCCAGGGGCCAACTATTGAGGAGGTGGACTAAAGCCGCCTTAATGTGGGCTCTGAGCTCTGTTTCACTCTGAGTTCATGCCTCAGGGATGTTTCAGCTGTACAGACAGTTTAAGAGCTGGAAATACTTTGAACTGAATCTATAAATATATATTTAATGTCAGTTTGTTTGTAATGTGGAATAAGACTTTGGATTAGTGCCATCTGAGCGTTTTCATCTCTGCTGTGCTGGACGTTGCATTGAAGATGAAAATTAATTAGAATAACTAAAGTTGTTCTTGTTGCTCTTTTTCAAATATCAGACGACCGACTTAAAGCTACAGACCCGCTTTAGTTTTCATTCGGAGGAAAATGAACTTTAAATGTGTTGAAGAAGCCACAGCTGAATATTTCTGGTTTTTATTCATATTTACATGTGAAATTTGGTCATTTGCTGTTCAGTTCTTATAAAGAGAAATTAAATTTTTTTCTATTTTTAGTTTGATCTAAAACAAAAAAAAAAAGAACACTGATTCAAATAATTTATTTCGGCAGATTAATCACATTTAAACTTTCCTTCTCCCCCCATAAACTGAGATAAAATAACAGCATTTTTACCTTCTTCCTCCTTGTTGGTACAAGCAGCACAGTGTGCTTTAGCACCACTAGATGTCGCAGTTTAACTGTGTTACTTTAGCAGCCTGCATGACACGTTTCATCAGGAAACACGAGGTTTTTTTTCAGATGCTTCAGAGATTTCCTCCTGAGACTCTGAACCAGTCCAGCTGCTCTGCAGTCCTCTGAGGGATGACAGCTGATGGATGGAGTCGACACAGTCATTAACATTTTGGTCATTTAATCTTTAAAGAGTCATATTGTAAAAGCTCCTCCTTTAACGTAGAAATGTGATTTTTAGAATAATGAACTGGCATGAAAAGTAGTGAAAGCTGCAAAGGATGGATGTATTCAGGTCCTTTACTTAAAGAATATGGAATAGTTTCCTCCAGATGTAAATGATGCCTCAATGATAAACGTGTACAAAATGTATTTATGTCATTCTGTATCTTATAGACTAAATCCAATCAGTTTTAACAGATCTAATGTGCCTTTTAATTGAATAATTATATGTTTTCACACTCCAGATTTACAGTGTACTTCCCACTTTTGTAGTAATACCTGCTTCTGTGAATCTGTCTGTTTTAAATAAAGATTTACTGGACACCTCTGAAATAGTTAGTTTCCAATCAACCTGTTTCTGCATTGCTGCCAGCGTCTTCTTACCAGACGTCTTATTTCCAGCATTACGGACACATGTAAGCCTGATCTGGGCACAGCCCAAAGTTTATGAGCTTACATGACCCAAAGATATGCAGATTTGTGCCATGTCTGTTCGATCTGTGGATGAGTTGAAGCAGCTTCGGTCTTTCAGGGTCAAATCTGAGCTAAAAAGATAGTGTCCATGCTGGCTATACTTGGGCCAAGCATTCTTTTCTGTCTGGGTTTGCATTTGGAACAAATTACTTCTTTCCATAACAAAAGTCCATTCCAAAAGTCCTGATCCAGTCCTCATTTCTTGCTGTTTCCTTCCTGCAATCTTTAAAGTGTCCTGATCAATAAAATGACCACATATGAACTCATATCAGAGGTAAATTTGACTTTTTGCTTTGGACATTTTCTGCTTTTTCACTCATCTTCAGTCCTTGTACCTGAGTTATTCTTTTTTAAGCCACTTAACTCTGACCTTTGACCCATTCAGGCAGAAAAAAGGCTCCTAACTCAAGGGATGAACCAGTGTTGTGTCGACACAGAACAGACAACTTAGCAAAGAAGCCATTTTAAACTGGATCTTTAGGCACTTTGTTACCAGCAGCCTGTCACAAAGACACATCATTTGTTCCCATTTCTTTAGCTGCATCTATGAAAAACAGCAAAGAAAACACAGTTTGACAGACAGAAAATAGGATTTCTGCAGCAACAAGGTGATTCCCAAAGAGCTATTAGCTGAAAACTTGGCATATCTCAGCATGGTGTGCAGTGTGTCCTTAAAACATTTGAGGAAACTGGACAAGTGGAGGACAAAAGAAGAAGTGTCAGGCCTAAAAAACTATCTACAGCAGATGAACGGGATCTGAAAGTGATGTCCTTAAGAAAGAGGAAAAAATCCAGCTGTGACCTGACAGGACCTGAGAGATGCATCTGGACCTTCAGCTGATCCATCTACTGTTGGCCCAAGCCTCATCAGAAATGGTCTCCATGGAAGGGTGGCTGTCAAGAAGCCGTTCTTAAGGAAGGGAAACAGGGAGAAAAGGCTGAGCTGTGCCAAATGACACAAGAAGTGGACTGAAAATCAGTGGCAACAGGTCTTATGGAGGGATGAATCCTCCCCAGAGCCCGGACCTCAACATTATTGAAGCAGTGTGGGATCATCTGACAGAGAACGGAACAAAAGTTATTCAAGGCTAAATGTGGGTCACAAGAAAAATTATACAAGCTCGTCCTGTTTGTACATAATATTCAAATCTATTACACTTGCAGCCTGTTGTAAAATTTCCGAATTTATGTTTTCGTAATTTTCGCTGTTAAACAAACTCAAAAATAATTATTTTGGGTAAAGCAGATATATTCCTGGTTCACAGCGTCTCAATGTTCAGTCTTGTATAAACTAATCACCAACTCAAGCCTTCCAGCGACTGTACCAGATTATTAACATTATGTAGGTCGGTGTATTTATACCCTTTTATTTGTGAAGCGGAGCCCTCACCGGAAATAGAATTAACCGGTTTCCGGTTACCACTTGAGTCCCGCCCCAGCAGCCTGTGCCATCTTGTGTTTAGCTGGAACAAAAAAATCGGTGTAGGAACGGGTCCAGTTAGGCTCTGGGGCTCTGGTTTTAGTGCTAGTTTGGGAGTGTGTTTTAAACGGTGCTCTCAGATAATATGTTTGGAAGTGTAGCACCACAGAGAAACACAAGCCACACCCGCTGAGCGGCTAATGTTAACGTTAGCTCGCAAGCTATCAAATGCTAAGCTAGCCAATTAGCTCAGGCTAGTAGCCCAGGAACAGCCGTTCGGCGGCTCGTGAGCTTCAGGTTTCCGTTTTAGCCCGCTAAACCAACCACTGTCGTCCATAAACCGGTGTTTATCGCCGCCATCGCTGTGAAATCAGGAGGGACTTTGGCGGAAATGGAGCAGACGTCGTGCTGAGAAGAAACCCGGGCTATGAGGATCGGGGTTTTCTGCTAGTGCGGCTGCTAACAGTTGTTTTTCGTTCCAGAGGGGAACCACAATAAGTCGCGGTGAGTAATGCTACATCCTGCTAGCTTCCAGATAGCGGTGATGCTAACGAACCTATTTTGCTGTTTTGGAGGTTTGGAAACTTGGATCCAAGGACTTCTGATGGTCTTTAGTTTCTTTATAGAGTAGTTTTCTAAAGTGATAAATATCGCAAACGTACTCCAGCCATTTCTTAACCTGCATCTCATTCTGATTAATTTTTTTCAACTCCGTTAGTTGGCAGAATGAAATTTTAGTTCTCAGTGAGGAGCAGACATTTAATATAATTTGGTTTCCATTTTGGGATCTTCTAGGTTAAGTCAACATGTGTCTGCAGCCGCTGATGATAACACGACAATAAGAGGAATCCCAACTAACTAAAATGTATCTTACAAGCTTCAGAGAGGGCAGCAGTTTCCGTATGAACAGCACACTATGGTGATAACCATCTGAACAAGGTGTTTATGTGTTGTCCTGTTAGATAGAGACCAGAAATCACTGCGCAATAAACCAGTTCAGCTTTCAGTTGTGATGTAAATTACAAACTTTGGAGCAAACCTACAATCAAAGCTTCACATCTTCCCAAACAACCTTTTAAAAAGCTGAGTGTGTCTCTGGAGCTTCAGCATCTAATCACAGCTGTGTTACAGTGCAGGAAGTTTCTTTGGTCCACTTTCATTCCTTTGCATCTGATAACCGCCACAAACGCACACACTTGTGTGAGCAGTTCATTCACGTCAGAACTGCGGTGGGATCGGGCCTGAATTCAGCCATGTGATTGTGGTCATTCGGCACGACCGACACACCAGATTTGGCGTCACACTTTGTGTTTAAAAAGAACAGCGTTGGGCTCTGTTCCCCTTTTCTCCTCCCTGTTTTTTTAGACTTTGTTTTTTCCACATAGGAAGTCGAGGAATCTTGCTCTCCCAGAGTTGCGTGCCCGAGCGTTTGAGAGCAGAGCCGTTCCCTGGAAGATGACAGAAATAGATACAAGACGGCGTCGTGTCTCTGAGATGCTGAATGATTACAGCGAGAGGCTGAGGAATCATAAAATGCTCCGCAGTGGCGGGGATGGGGCTTGTTTTTCATCAAGTTTGCTCTTACTCACCAAAGCAGTGGACTTATGCAATAAAGTTAGCATGACCCCATTTGGAGGTGAAAGTAAATTGATCCTCCATTTTATTGTGAAGGGACCTGTAAGACCTTTAAAGAGGTTTTATATTAAATGTTATCGGTCCAGGTTGTGCTGTGTCCCGCTCAGTCTTATTTTGGAGTGTTTTGTGTCTCAGAAAGAGAAATTATATCGACCTACATCATTGCTGCTGCTTTTTTTCCGTCCAAACTCAGTCTTTTTATGTCTTTTATGGTTTTTGCTTGTTAAGAGACTGTTTTTAGATATATTTTGGTTCCATTTGTTACCCGGTAACACGAAGGTGGCACATTTTCTGAGGGTATGAAAGAGTTTTAGAGCTGTTTAGTGCGGGGGAAACGTGTCGTGGTTGTTTCAGAGCAACATTAGTCACATTCAGGCTGTATTTCTCTGTGGTTTGTACAAACTGGACGAGCTGCAGGCCTCTGCCTGCTTTCCTCGGATCGAACACCATCAGAGTGCCACATGATGTATAATTGGAAATGGGTTCATCGCGTTTTGAAGTATTGTTGGGTCAGGGGGCGGGAGGCTGGAAATCCTCGTCTCGCACCGATCTGCCGCGGCGTTTAACGGCAGCGCTATAAAAGGAACAAACCTCACAGCTCTGCATTAAACAGGGGCCCCGGGGCCGTGTGCTGGTGCATTCACTGACTCACACAGGCCCGGTTATGTTCTCCTCGGGGCTCCAGCTGACACTCAAAGGATGAGCAGCCCCATTAACCCCATTATACAGCAATGTCGCATTTGTCAATACGGCTCAGTGTGCAGCCTGAGATTACATTCAGAGGGCTGATTTAGCCAGATGATTTGATTTGGGGCTCAGCTCGGCTCATCTCTGGATTTCATGGGTTTATTTAAATCTGCCTTTGATTTGAGTTGGCCTGTCAGGGCGGAGAAGCTCCGACTTTAACAGCAGCTCTGATGGTTTAATCACTTTTTATTAAACATGAATCGGAGCGTTTCGCTCGGTTCAGGTATGAGATGTGGTCACAGCTCGACTCTGAGAGTTTAAGCATGAAATTACAATCCGTTTATTCACCTTAATTTGGACATTTTGTCTGTTCTCTGACTTCTTCTTCGGGGTTAAAACCCGCGGCGATGACCGGTTTCCATGAAGCCGTATTTCAGTCCCACCTGATGAAAACTTTTCAGAAAACTGTAATGCAGTGTGGACCCGTGATGGAGTCACCCGCGTTGGTTTGGGTTTGACCACGGCGCCGCCTTCTCGCCACGGTCTCATGACGACCTTCACGCTTCGCTGGTTAAAAGGAAAACGAAGCGATTTCCTGGTTTGTCTGAGGGTTGGGCTGCTCTGAGGATCGCTGCAGTTACATGTTGATCAGGTGGAGGAAACCAGAGGAACAAGCCCACTTTAGAATTATAAGAATGCACAAAACTCGTCTCAGACATGTGTTTTTGGACTAAAATAAAGATTTGCTTTGCTTTTAAATTGATTTCAGGCCATCGGGTCTTTAATGTCTTACAGTTTTATTTTCTCGTTTGTATCTAAACTAACCTATAAAGCTCTTTGATCAGTTTTAAACGTGCTATAGAAGTTAAATTAGCATTTATAGCTAAATTAGTTGATCAGAAAGCTGAATCTGAAGCATTGTGAAGTTATTTTAATCTAATAAAATCCTTCCACTGTTGGTCGACTGAATTGTGATTAAAAAGGGTTAATTACTGATTCTATACATTTTTCCTATTTTAAGAGCTGTAGTTCAGTCAGATTTAGTGATATTTGGTATCTTTAGGCAGAATCTGGATCAGTAGAATGGCTCTAAACTCGCATCATTTCTGCTTTATATGTCAGAATATCACCCAGCTGATGAGTGGCTGCTTGGATCCGACTCTTTCGGCTGTTAAACATCCAGGCTTTTCCTGTAACTCTGCGCCTGCCTCGACTTGTCAGCTGGTAGCTGTCCAGGAAGATAAAATTAGAGAGAAAAGATTGCTAGTTCTCAGAGGTGCCAACCCGACGTTAACTGTCAACAGAAAGCAGCCGGTTATGTAACTCTGCTCCGTGTGTTCAAACTGTCGGGAGGGAAATTTAACAATGAGCTCTGAGGTGACCTCTAACCTGAGTGTTTTAACCCCGCCCCCCAGGCCCTGGCCATGCCCTCGAATGCACGGGCCGGCAATCTGAAGGACCCAGACGTGGCAGACCTCTTCTGCAAAGATGATCCGGAGAAGCTGTTCGCCGACCTCCGTGAGATCGGCCACGGCAGCTTTGGAGCCGTGTACTTTGTGAGTAGGACGTCATGTGATGTGTGTCATTCAGCAGGTGTTGCTTTGGGCCTTTATCTTCAGCACCAGCATCGTCGGACCCAGCTGGTGTTCAGCAGCGAAGGAGCAGATATTTAGTGTGAGCCTCTGTTCTCAGTTGATGTGAAGCTGTTCCACAGCTCTTATTTCAATGGATACTTCAGCCGTTTTACCCACTTTTTAATGGGAATAGGTCGATCTTTCCATCGAACTGTCAGCTGTAGGTGTTTCTGTTTGGAGCCTTTTACGCAGGAAAAGTGTTGAGTGGAATTCCAGTTGAATATGTCCTCATCTCCACTTTCTCTGGACCTCTCGGTGTGAAATGTGTTGGGAGGGAAAAAAAAAGGCCAATGAAGCTCTTCTGATAAAATTCAGACCAAAACGGAGAGCAGGAAGTGGAAAAAGCTGCTTCAGATATGTTTCCCCTTTGTTTTTGTATCATTTAATTCATTTTCCCATCTCTCTTTCATGGAGTTGTTGTCCTTCGATCTTTTGTAAGACTCTGGTGTAGTTTACAGATGAGCTCTCACTTAGAGGGTCTACATGATGAGATTAGCTGGATTATAGCTATATTCATCGGGTTTTATCTTAACTTTCCACATAAACTACGAGCTAAAGAAGCGTTGAATTTCTGACGTTCTTATTTACATGTAAACAGACCTGATTACTGTTATAGATCAGCTGTAATGACAGTCAGTGGGTCCAGATTAACTGGATTACAGCTGTAGTTGGGTTCTGCTCCTTATCTGAGGGTAATTATCCTTGGATATATGGCGGTGAATGAATGGAATCACTGGCACAAAGCAGGTCATACCCCGGTACGATAGGTGGCGCTGTCCCCATTTCAGCTATCGCTAATAGAGCCACTTCCTGTTGACGTCTTCACCACCAACAACAACAAACTCAGGCATTCAGAAAGATGGCGAACGCAGAGCGAGATGAAGCTGCGTCCCTCTCCATCTGTGATGAGCTGGTTATGGCACAGACGATGCACAACGGCGCATTCTCCATCCGTTGTTTCTTTCTTTCTGACGACAACAACAGTAACATCGTCTCCTTCCACTTCTGGGTGACGATCGCGGGAAAAAATCTGGAGCATGCTCAGAACGCTCGATCCGATCCGCTGTTTGGATCGAGTTATCTCGGGTCTTAATCCGATCCGTTTCCTGTCAGATTAAGGCGTCTACATGAGCTGAATAACTCCATTTTATTGTAATTTAGCCATTAATCCGATCCGATGGCGCTCAGGTAACCGCACTGAAAGTCGACAAACGGCGTTAAAACTAAAAAATTGTGAATTTATAGCATAATTAAAGTGGGGAATGCAGATATCTGGTGGAGGCTACTTAAATATGATGCTGAATTAGCACCAGAAACATTAAACAGAGCTGCTCATCACCTGTTTTCACAGTCAAAGGTTACTACAAAGGAAACCCGATCCGTTTCCTGTCAGATTAAGGCGTCTACATGAGCTGAGTAACTCAGTTTTATTGTAATTTAGCCTTTAATCCGACCCGATGGCGCTCATTAACCGCCTGTTAGCAGTATTATTCCACCAGTATCTTCAGTCGTCTCATTTCTGTCCAAATGGTACTTTTCTCTTTGTGCCTGAACTCTGAGTAAAGTCTTCATCTCCAGCTCTAACAACCTTTCACAGCCGGAGTTTGGTTTCAGTGTCGCATGAAGCCTATTTAAATCTTTAAGCTAACTTTAACTGTTTTATTCCATCAAACATTGGTCTTAATGTGAGTAAAGTTCCAAAAACCTTGACGGGCTGTAATCCCTGCAGCTTTTAATTGGGTGATAGTGGTTCTGAACATCAGGGAGAGGCTCATTATGCTGCTGAAGGAGCAGGTTACAGTTTTACTGATAATACAGATTCAGTCCTAATCAGATCATCTTAAACCCTTTTAAATGTAGATGGTTTCTGCAGGTTAGGACACAAACAAAGACGAGCTTTTAACACTTCACAGGGAGATGATCCAGTTTTGGTTCAGTTCCAGCAGCGTTTTGCCTTCATTCATCCAGGAAGCAGCTCCAGTAAATCCTCCTTCTAAAAAAAACAAACACACAAAGTCAATAAGTTGTGTCGTGAGAGGAGATGTACACAGATGGCATGAGATTACATCTGTATTGTCTAAATTTAGATGCTGTTGGGGGAAAAAAAACCAATATTAGTTTAAAAAAGAAGCTCTACTGCCCCAGTTCTAGCAGCAGATTATCTTGATTCTGTAAAAGCGCTGAGCTCAGATTTGCATTAACCCTTTAACTTCCACACTGAGAAAAATGTTTTCTTTCCTTCCCTCAGAGCGATAATAATCAGAATCAGACGCTTTATGGTAAAAGCAGGGATTTCTTGCACTTTCTCTGAGCTCAACACACCTAAACCAGGTCTTAGAGGTGCTTTAGTGGGGTTCACTGTCAGTGAAACATGAGCAGGATGCTAAAGGCTTACAGTGTTGTGGTTTTACAGTGTTTTTGCTTTTTAATCTTTTAAACTTCAGACATTTCTAATCTTTTCTTCAGCGTTTCTTTCATCTAACCGACGTTAGGAGTATAATTCCTCTGACTCTTTATATTTTTGACTGGGCTGGTTTGAAGCTGTGATGTCCTGCAGTCTTAAACGCACCGTTTGGGCGCCTACTCCAAATTATTACCGAGACTCCGTTTTATCTGAGGAGGATCGTTCAGTTTAGTTTTTAGCTAAACAAGCTGAAGTGAAACCCTGGACACGGCCTGACCCACAGCCGACAGGTCACCATGGTTACGTTTCTTTTTGCCGTCGCCTTCTTTAAGTTGAGTGCTTGGAAGCTCACGCTCGTCTCCTCTTTGTTAGGCCGTAACACTGAGCTGTGTGAGGATTAAACAAAGAAGTGAAGCAGATCGTGTTGCATAAGTCGAGTTCCTGCATGAATCATCGCCTGCAGAGCTGCTGGAAACGTCCTTCAGTGGATGTACAGTCAGCTGGGTTCTGTATTTTTAGGCCTTTTCTTCTTCTTTTGTGCTCTGATTAGATGATGTTCAACACCAGAAGGTGTTTAGAAGGTCATTTCTCCTGTGAACGCTCCCCGAACCCACAAAGCCTGAGCGGCGTTTGTTTCCCCTCGGGGAGACGAACACCTCCACCGTGTCTCAGAGGGTCACAGAATCAGTTTAACTGGAAGTTCTCAGACAGCGGCTCAGTCAGGCCTTCATGTTCAAGATATTTGGTTTAAAACGCCTCATTGTTACATGTTTTAATGCTGAGTTCAGGACCTCTGGCTATGAAGGGGAAAAAGTGCTCTGTAAACAAAGGAGAGCATGAAGGATGCTCCGGCGTTTCCTAAAGGAGATCCTTAAGGATGCTCCGGCGTTTCCTAAAGGAGATCCTTAAGGATGCTCCGGCGTTTCCTAAAGGAGATCCTTAAGGATGCTCCGGTGTTTCCTAAAGGAGATCCTTAAGGATGCTCCGGTGTTTCCTAAAGGAGGCCATGAAGGATGCTCCGGTGTTTCCTAAAGGAGATCCTTAAGGATGCTCCGGTGTTTCCTAAAGGAGAGCATGAAGGATGCTCCGGTGTTTCCTAAAGGAGATCCTTAAGGATGCTCCGGTGTTTCCTAAAGGAGATCCTTAAGGATGCTCCGGTGTTTCCTAAAGGAGATCCTTAAGGATGCTCCGGTGTTTCCTAAAGGAGATCCTTAAGGAAGCTCCGGTGTTTCCTAAAGGAGATCCTTAAGGATGCTCCGGTGTTTCCTAAAGGAGATCCTTAAGGATGCTCCGGTGTTTCCTAAAGGAGATCCTTAAGGAAGCTCCGGTGTTTCCTAAAGGAGATCCTTAAGGAAGCTCCGGTGTTTCCTAAAGGAGAGCATGAAGGATGCTCCGGCGTTTCCTAAAGGAGATCCTTAAGGATGCTCCGGCGTTTCCTAAAGGAGATCCTTAAGGATGCTCCGGTGTTTCCTAAAGGAGAGCATGAAGGATGCTCCGGCGTTTCCTAAAGGAGATCCTTAAGGATGCTCCGGTGTTTCCTAAAGCAGATCCTTAAGGATGCTCCGGTGTTTCCTAAAGGAGATCCTTAAGGATGCTCCGGCATTTCCTAAAGGAGATCCTTAAGGATGCTCCGGCGTTTCCTAAAGGAGATCCTTAAGGATGCTCCGGCGTTTCCTAAAGGAGATCCTTAAGGATGCTCCGGTGTTTCCTAAAGCAGATCCTTAAGGATGCTCCGGCGTTTCCTAAAGGAGATCCTTAAGGATGCTCCGGCGTTTCCTAAAGGAGATCCTTAAGGATGCTCCGGTGTTTCCTAAAGCAGATCCTTAAGGATGCTCCGGCGTTTCCTAAAGGAGATCCTTAAGGATGCTCCGGCGTTTCCTAAAGCAGATCCTTAAGGATGCTCCGGCGTTTCCTAAAGGAGATCCTTAAGGAAGCTCCGGTGTTTCCTAAAGGAGATCCTTAAGGATGCTCCGGTGTTTCCTAAAGGAGATCCTTAAGGATGCTCCAGTGTTTCCTAAAGGAGATCCTTAAGGAAGCTCCGGTGTTTCCTAAAGGAGATCCTTAAGGAAGCTCCGGTGTTTCCTAAAGGAGATCCTTAAGGATGCTCCGGCGTTTCCTAAAGGAGATCCTTAAGGATGCTCCAGTGTTTCCTAAAGGAGATCCTTAAGGATGCTCCGGTGTTTCCTAAAGGAGAGCATGAAGGATGCTCCGGTGTTTCCTAAAGGAGATCCTTAAGGATGCTCCGGTGTTTCCTAAAGGAGAGCATGAAGGATGCTCCGGTGTTTCCTAAAGGAGATCCTTAAGGATGCTCCAGTGTTTCCTAAAGGAGGTCCTTAAGGATGCTCCGGTGTTTCCTAAAGGAGAGCATGAAGGATGCTCCGGTGTTTCCTAAAGGAGATCCTTAAGGATGCTCCAGTGTTTCCTAAAGGAGGTCCTTAAGGATGCTCCGGTGTTTCCTAAAGGAGGCCATGAAGGAAGCTTTCAGCCTCCTGGCAGAAGCTTTAGCAGGAAAGCTGGTGTCTTATTACCTGTAATGTTTGCCGACCTGCAGATTAAACCTCGTGTTTGTTCAACAGGCCCGTGATGTGCGCAGCAACGAGGTGGTGGCCATCAAGAAGATGTCCTACAGCGGCAAACAGACCAATGAGGTAAGGAACGGCGGGGAAGTCCCCTTTTTACGGCTGATTCAGCCTGATTAGACGTGTCTCTGACCTCCTGCTCATGTGCAGAAATGGCAGGACATCATTAAAGAGGTGAAGTTCCTGCAGAAACTTCGCCACCCGAACACCATCGAGTACCGAGGCTGTTACCTGAAGGAGCACACGGCTTGGGTTCGTATACCTTCCATAAATCCATAAACGCACAGGCATCAGACTGCCTGCTCACGCCAGCCCTGTTGTTTGTCCCTCAGCTGGTGATGGAGTACTGCCTCGGCTCGGCCTCAGACCTCCTCGAAGGTTTGCTCACCTTTATTTTTCCACTTTAAAATCACTCTTCTGCTTTCTCTCTCACTCCTGACTTGTTTTCTCTCCCCGCAGTCCACAAAAAGCCGCTCCAGGAGGTGGAAATAGCTGCTATTACCCACGGTGCTCTGCAGGGATTAGCATATCTTCACTCTCACAACATGATTCACAGGTGAAGTCTTGTTCCGCTGCGTTCTGCTGCTTTGTGTCGTCTGTGATGTGCTGCATTTGTAGTTTTTAGGGAGGTCGAGTGCGATTAAGGTTGGAAGAAGGCTGTGCTTCTGTCCTGGAGTTAAATTATTCTGTTTCAGCTAAACATCCCACAGCTTCTTACATCCGTCACATGAGGTTTGAGAAGTTTGTGAACCTTAAATTAGCTGCTTCTGACTCATTTTGAAGTCCAAACCTGTGAGATATCACCTCACAGGTTTGGCTGAGCACGGCTCACACAGATGTGTTTTCATGCCACAGCTGTAGGGGGCGCCGAAGAGCAAACGGTTCTCTGGTGTTACTGTAAATGTTGACGTAAACTGCACAGATGTGGTTAAAGGCAGCGCTGTGATGTCTCCGTCTGCAGAGACGTGAAGGCAGGAAACATCCTGCTGACGGAGCCGGGTCAGGTCAAACTGGGGGACTTTGGTTCTGCCTCCATCGTGGCTCCAGCCAACTCCTTCGTGGGGACCCCCTACTGGTGAGTGTTGAGCTCCTGCAGGCTCCTGCAGGCTGAGGTTTTAGGTATTCTGAGGTACCTGAAGGGCGTTGAAATGCCCGCCCTCTCTGAAGGAAACTCACCGATAGACTTCCTCATCAAGTTACTCGGCATCATTTGAACGTGAGCACACCTTACTTTGGGCGTACAGTTCTGCGACGGTGGTGCTTCAGAAGTTAAGTAGAGGCTGGTGAAACCACAGACATCCTCTGTAATTTAAAGAGATGGAAACTTGCAGCTGGGCTTTAGCGGACAGACGGATCGGGGTGGATTCAGAAATGAAAGGACTCATTAAAGCTGGCGTGAATCTGCCCTGAAAACGCTGTTAACTCTGCTGTGTGCTGGCTCCTAGGATGGCTCCAGAGGTGATCCTGGCCATGGATGAGGGCCAGTATGACGGCAAGGTGGACGTCTGGTCGCTGGGCATCACCTCCATAGAGCTGGGTACGACCTGCCGACCCAAGCATGGGTGTTTATGGGTGAATGTGAGGCTCCGGGGTCCTAAAAGTCTGTTTGTTTTCACAGCTGAGAGGAAGCCCCCGCTGTTCAACATGAACGCTATGAGTGCCTTATACCACATCGCTCAGAACGAGAGCCCCATCCTGCAGTCCAACCACTGGTGAGTCTCCTCTGACCTGAATTCAGTTTGAATGAAGCTAAGACAGATGACCCGTGATTTTCTGATGTGGAAATGTTGTCAGCCTTTGTTTATCTGACACTTTCAGCTCTTTCTGCTCCTGTTTCTCTCTGTTCTGCAGGTCTGACTCCTTCCGTAACTTCGTGGACTCCTGCCTACAGAAGATTCCCCAGGACCGGCCTACCTCGGACGTGCTGCTGAACGTGAGCGTCCACACGGCTCCTCCTCTTCCCACGATGGCGACCCTCCCTCACCTCTCGTGTCCTCCCTCCTCCCGCAGCATCGCTTCCTGTGCCGCGAGCGTCCGCAGACGGTGATCATGGACCTAATCGCACGAACCAAGGATGCAGTGAGGGAGCTGGACAACCTGCAGTACCGCAAGATGAAGAAGATCCTCTTCCAGGAAACCCAGCAGAACGGGCCGGTGTCCGAGGGCGGCGAGGATGAGGAGGTGAGGACGGGGGTGAAATGTGCCGGGAGCGAGGAGAAAGAGATTTAACACGAGTTTAAATCAGTGCAGTTCAACAGGAAAACACTTTTATTTCACATTCGATTCAGTTATTTACTTTTAGGAACATTTATGTTCTGTGGCAGCTTCAGTCCTCCATAATTTAAAGGAAATAAATGAAATAATTACCTTATTTATACAGTCGCTCACAGAGATGAACAGCTGGTAGAAACAAAAAGCCTGAATTAAACATCTGTTAGTTGAAATGATTCACTCCTTAAAGCTAAACACGGCAGTTGTTATTTTTATTTTAAAGAAGTAGAAACAGCTGATGTGAGGAAGATGTAATGATTCATAAAATCTGTTTCCCCACATGAACGTATCGACTCCAGACAGAGAAAAACCAAGAAAAAGCCCCTAAAGTGAGCATCCTCCTCCTCCTGCTGCTGACATGTTGCAGTTCTGAAGCTTTAATCTGCAGAAAGAGACTAAATAAGTCACCTGAAAAGGTGTTTTTTCTTAAAAACTGGAAGCAGATGAACATCTTTACAGCTATTCCACTGTCCGTGAACCAGGATGGACAGAAAAAGCTGTCAAAGATGCATTTTTTAGCACCACCTTGTTGTTGTGAGGACTGTGACGTCATACAGGTCCTGCTGAGATTAGTTAGTGAGTTAACTAGTGCTAGTTAGGTGACCGCCGTCCCAGGGTGCAGAAAACTGTTAGAATATTCATCCAGTTTCATAATTAAGCTCTGAAGCAGCGAGCTGCCCTGATGCTCACTTTGTTTTCAGCAGTTTAGGTGATGAATATGCTTTTAGAGTCAGATCTATCTGTTGGTTGCTGGGCCAACAAGCTGAAGTCCGAGGCAGCTAGCTCTGTGTTGGACTTTTCCCCTTAAAGGGTCGATATACGGCCCGTCCGACACAAGCTGCTACCGCAGCTCTGCGCCCAAAGTAACCTCCGACCCGACAGAATAACCACGAAATCCAATCAGCAGCCTTTCAGAGCGTCAGTCTAACTTTAAGATGATACCTCAGGTTTATTCCACCCTTCTGTCACATCCAGGCACAACAATCTGACTGAAAACACACGTTCACTCGGCTACAACCACAGCAAATTAGGAACCAGCTTTCCCACCGTTCAGAGGGACTAATATCCAACATCATAGATATTATTCTTTTAATTCTAACTAACTTTTGAAGTACATTATAGTAATTCATGCACAGTGGATGGAATTTCCCTCTGGATCAGGGAAGTATTCATTGATCCGTCTCATAGCAACGCCGCTCAGATAACGAAACCAAGGATGGCCGACATAACGAACAGTTTAAACATTTTCTTTACCACTTGGCGGCAGAGATTCAGACAGAAATTAATAAAGAATTAATTAAAAACACAAAAAAAACCTGATCATCATCATCAATAAGCTCCCTGATTGGTGAACAGCTACCATTAGCCTCCGTTAGCCTACCTGCTGTTTACCGGCCGCTCCAGGGTCTCTGTCTGACCTTCATGTGGGGAAAGCAGCGACTTTAATCGCGTCCTGTGAAGGTGATGATGCTGGGAGCAGCAGGTGGCGCCCTCCACCCGCTCCAGACTAAAGTCAGACTTGATTTGCAGTGCGCCTGGGATCTCTTTCTTTCTCACGGCAAAATCAAACGGGTACGAGTGTCTCTACGATGTTTCCTCTACAGTTAAAAATGCAGCGTTACTAAGAGTTTCCACCAGGTGCATGATGGGAAATAATCAATTGGACAGTTTTATCTTCTCTTTAAGGACAGAAGTCAGTTTTTGGGCTCTCATTGTTGCAGATTGGCTTCTTTAAATCACTTCTTAAAAGCCGTTTTTATACATTTACATCTTTTAATAATTGATTTTTCTTGTCTTATCTTTAATTTGTGATGGTTTCTGACTTAATAACTTCCTGAACTTTGTTTTTAAAAAGTTATTACTTTTCTACGGCTGGCGGGTAAAAAGAGGAGCTGTTCAGCCGGAGGTTTGACAGAAATGAAGCTGAACTGATGGAGTCGGTGTGTTTCAGGAGGTGGAGCCGTACCTGCTGCAGACGGGCACCGTCAGCAGCATGGAGAGCTCCCAGTCCGTTCCCAGCATGTCCATCTCGGCCAGCTCCCAGAGCAGCTCGGTCAACAGCCTGGCCGACGCCTCCGACGACAGCAGCAGCGAGATGGCGATGATGCAGGAGGGGGAGCACACCGTCACCTCCAACAGCTCCATCATCCACCGGCCTTCGGTAAGCACCCGTCCAAGAGGGACTTTTACTTCCCCGTGAGCTTGGAAGGTCTCACCCCTCTGCCTCCTCCTCAGGGTCAGGACAACATCTACGACGACCCGTACCAGCCGGAGATGGACCAACCTCAGGCGCCGTCGGCTGGACGCCGCCGAGGTTACTATCGCAACCGGGACCACTTCGCCACCATCCGCACTGCCTCTTTGGTGAGACCTGCTGGGATCAGATTTTTAGCCAAGAGAGCTTCTGAATGAAGCCTGCATCTGATTGGACTGTGCAGGAAGAGTTTATTCACACCAGGAGCTGTTGTCAGTTCGGTTTGAGCCAACCAAGCTGGAAGATCAAAGCCAGAATTGAGGGAATGTTAAAAAGACATCAGACAGAAATAACTAAATAAATCTGCGGATGATGTTTCAGTTAAAGTCCCAACAGTAAAGTGGAGTCTCTGGAGGCCACCGTATCTTTATCTTTGTAGGAGCTGGAGGTATCAGGGGCAGGTGGGGTCAGGGGTGACATTAAAGTCCACGCTGAGCGCTGCTTTTATGATGAATGTGTGTGAGAGCAGGTAGTCGAGCACCAGAGGTGTGCTCAGCAGCTCTTCCTTCCCTCTGTAGACAGATTTAATCAGCCACAGAGCAGATATGTTCTCACGCTTTCCACAACACAGCGGTAGAACGAGATGTTTATGTGACAGCTGGGCCCTCCTCAGAGGGTGGAGGTGGTGCTGGGCCTTCTTAATCAGAGAGGAGGTGTCCGGGGACCAGGTCCTCAGAGAGGGGAACATAGAGGAACTTGAAGCTTGTAACGCGCTCAGCTTCAGCTCCGTCGATGAAGCTCTTTGGTCTTTTTGACATTAAGGTCCAGTTTGTTGTTGTCAGAGCGCCATGATGTTGAATCTGCTCTCTGACAAACGCTGTGGTGCCGTCTGCACATTTAATGTTGGTGTATTTATGGCTGGGCACGCAGTCATTGGTCAATGTGGACGAATTTTACACGAGACGCTGTAGACTTCACATTTAAACATTTCCAAGAAAAGAGAAAATACAGTGGGTCCATGGTAAATGCCAGATAGCTTAGCATGATAGCACAACGTCAATGCTACAGCATCTCAGCAGAAAGCAGCCAGTTCACATATAAAGTCCACAGAGCGGAACAAACACAAAAGATTTCACTTTAGCATTTTAATGGAAATCAGTCGGCTTGTTAGCTGAGAAGGAAGCTAGCGGAGAACAGAAGGAAGCTAGCGGTGAACAGAAGGAAGCTAGCGGAGAACAGAAGGAAGCTAGCGGAGAACAGAAGGAAACTAGCGGAGAACAGAAGGAAGCTAGCGGAGAACAGAAGGAAGCTAGCGGAGAACAGAAGGAAGCTAGCGGAGAACAGAAGGAAGCTAGCGGAGAACAGAAGGAAGCTAGCGGAGAACAGAAGGAAGCTAGCGGAGAACAGAAGGAAGCTAGCGGAGAACAGAAGAAAGCTAGCGGAGAACAGAGGGAAGCTAGCGGAGAACAGAAGGAAGCTAGCGGAGAACAGAAGGAAGCTAGCGGAGAACAGAAGGAAGCTAGCGGAGAACAGAAGGAAGCTAGCGGAGAACAGAAGGAAGCTAGCAGAGAACAGCAGGAAGTTAGCGGAGAACAGAAGGAAGCTAGCGGAGAACAGAAGGAAGCTAGCGGAGAACAGAAGGAAGCTAGCGGAGATGTTACACTCACTGCTGCTTCCACCTGAGTTATTTTATCAGGTGTTAAAGACTCCGCTGTTCCCTCTGTCCTATTCCAGGTGACCCGTCAGATCCAGGAACACGAGCAGGGCTCGGCGCTCCGGGAGCAGATGTCCGGGTACAAACAGATGAGACGGCAGCACCAGAAGCAGCTAATGGGCCTGGAAAACAAGCTGAAGGCGGAGATGGACGAGCACCAGCTGAAGCTGGACAAAGAGCTGGAGAACCAGAGGAACAGCTTCTCCACGGAGGCTGACAAGTTGGCCAAGAAGCACCAGGCCATCCTGGAGAAAGAGGTCAATAATCATGTTCTTTAATGTCACAGGAAGCCTGTGTGGTACCTTCTCTGAGGTTCTCTGAGCTCTGAGGTTCTGATTTTAGCTTCAGTGTGTGGTTTTCTGTTGAAATCCCTGTCCTCATGAACTAATGTTATAGATTCGGCTTTTAATTCACTCACTTCCTCATGAATTAACTGGAACATTTTTAAATATGAACACGCCATAATTCAGAGTTACGAATCAGATAAAACAAGGCTGCCATCTAGTGGTAGTGAGTAGAAACAAGATGTGTCATATGGGACTTTTTCCCTGTTTTGTGGTGCTTTAACCAGGGACTGTTTGTTTCCTGCAGACTAAAGCAGCTTTGACCGAAGAGAAGAAGTTCCAGCAGCACATTCTGGGTCAACAGAAGAAGGAACTCACCAGCTTACTGGAATCCCAGAAACGGCAATATCGCCAGAGGAAGGAGCTGCTGAAGGAGGTCTGAATTAAGACTTGAATTAGTTGTAGTTAATTATCTGTCTGCAGTAGAAAAACAAATGAGCAAATGTAGCAGCGAGAGTGAGGAGAGGACCGGTGTTGTGTTGGAAACACACCTTAAACACAGCTGCAGGTTGTCTGAGTTACAGAACGGAACCGTTCAGCTAGAAAGCTTCAGCTAACAAAGTAATGTGGGAACAATAATGTTCATCTTTCAGAAAGGAACAGCAGTAACTCCTTAGAAGTTGGCGTACGACATCTTCATTAGCTAAGCTGTTAGCGTTAGCTTCAGCTAACAAAGTAATGTGGGAACAATAATGTTCATCTTTCAGAAAGGAACAGCAGTAACTCCTTAGAAGTTGGTGTACGTCATCTTCATTAGCTAAGCTGTTAGCGTTAGCTTCAGCTAACAAAGTAATGTGGGAACAATAATGTTCATCTTTCAGAAAGGAGCAGCAGTAACTCCTTAGAAGTTGGTGTACGTCATCTTCATTAGCTAAGCTGTTAGCGTTAGCTTCAGCTAACAAAGTAATGTGGGAACAATAATGTTCATCTTTCAGAAAGGAACAGCAGTAACTCCTTAGAAGTTGGTGTACGTCATCTTCATTAGCTAAGCTGTTAGCGTTAGCTGCTGCTAAAGGAGGAAATAAATAAACCATGAGGAGTTATTTCATTAGCTAAGCTGTTAGCATTAGCTTCAGCTAACAAAGTAATATGGGAACAATAATGTTCATCTTTCAGAAAGGAACAGCAGTAACTCCTTAGAAGTTGGTGTACGTCATCTTCATTAGCTAAGCTGTTAGCGTTAGCTTCAGCTAACAAAGTAATGTGGGAACAATAATGTTCATCTTTCAGAAAGGAACAGCAGTAACTCCTTAGAAGTTGGTGTACGTCATCTTCATTAGCTAAGCTGTTAGCGTTAGCTTCAGCTAACAAAGTAATGTGGGAACAATAATGTTCATCTTTCAGAAAGGAACAGCAGTAACTCCTTAGAAGTTGGTGTACGTCATCTTCATTAGCTAAGCTGTTAGCGTTAGCTTCAGCTAACAAAGTAATGTGGGAACAATAATGTTCATCTTTCAGAAAGGAGCAGCAGTAACTCCTTAGAAGTTGGTGTACGTCATCTTCATCAGCTAAGCTGTTAGCGTTAGCTTCAGCTAACAAAGTAATGTGGGAACAATAATGTTCATCTTTCAGAAAGGAGCAGCAGTAACTCCTTAGAAGTTGGTGTATGTCATCTTCATTAGCTAAGCTGTTAGCGTTAGCGTCAGCTAACAAAGTAATGTGGGAACAATGTTCATCTTTCAGAAAGGAGCAGCAGTAACTCCTTAGAAGTTGGTGTACGTCATCTTCATTAGCTAAGCTGTTAGCGTTAGCTGCTGCTAAAGGAAGAAATAAATCAATAAATAAACCATGAGGAATTATTTCTCAGATGCTTCCATTTCCCTGCTCTGAAGTTCAGGCTCTGAGAGTTGGAACTGATCCTCTTTGTTCAGTTAAAATCCTGTAGGTCCCACCTGTCTCTGGTCAAAGTTTGTAAAACTATGACATGAGAAGTGAGGCAGGTGTTGGGGATGATCCTTACCTCTCTGTGATCAACCCTCAGAGCCTCCGTCAGCTCTTCTGTGATGGAGCCAGCACCGTTCAGAAGCTCAGTTGTGTCTGTTTTCACCTTCATCTCCCGCTCACACAGAGCTCTGAGTTCACATCAGCCCTCAGAAACTCCACAAAAGCCCGTTTATGGAGGGAATCTCCTTTCTCCTCTCTGTTAGGTTTAATTTAAAGGAGCAGTTTTACCTGCAGTCCTTCACCTCGGTCTCTCTTCTCTCTGCAGGAGCTCAGTGAGAACCAGTCGACTCCGAAGCGGGAGAAGCAGGAGTGGTTGATCCGTCAGAAGGAGTGTCTGCAGCAGATGCAGGCGGAGGAGGAGAACAGCCTGCTGAGGAGGCAGAGGCAGTACTACGAGCTGCAGTGTCGCCAGTACAAGAGGAAGATGCTGCTGGCTCGCCACAACCTGGAGCAGGACCTGCTCAGAGAGGTACGACCCCGAAGTTCTGCGGGTAGGAACAAGAACTTCCTCTGGTATCTGAGACAGTTTTAAGATGGTGTTGCCTGTGCTGTTCCTCCAGGACCTGAACAAGAAGCAGACCCAGAAGGACCTGGAGTGCGCCATGCTGCTGCGGCACCACGAGTCCACGCAGGAGCTGGAGTTCAGACAGCTGAGTCTGGTGCAGCGAACCCGGGCCGAGCTCATCCGAACGCAGCACCAGACCGAGCTCACCAACCAGATGGAGTACAACAAGAGGCGCGAGCAGGAACTTCGCCAGAAACACACCATGGAGGTCCGACAGCAGCCCAAGAGCCTCAAGGTACGCGGAGGCCCGTTTTACCAGAAAACCTCTGCTTTCAAACCAAAGTCGGGTCACTAAATACCCGATAAATGTAGTCAGAAATTCACTAATTCTGCACAACTTCATGTTTCAGTCCAAAGAGCTTCAGATAAAAAATCAGTTCCAGGAAACCTGTAAGATCCAGACCCGTCAGTACAAAGCTCTGCGGAACCACCTGCTGGAGAGCACTCCAAAGTCCGACCACAAGGCCGTCCTCAAACGCCTCAAGGAGGAGCAAACACGTAAGCTGGCCATCCTGGCCGAGCAGTACGACCACTCCATCAACGACATGCTGTCCACGCAGGCTGTGAGTAAGGCAAGAAACCCCGCCCACCGGCCACACCTGCACACAGTCCGCATCACGGGTCAGAACATTAGCTTCGGTTAGCGCACCGGAACATTAGCTGCGGTTAGCTGACCGGAACATTAGCTGCGGTTAGCTGACCGGAACATTGGCTTCGGTTAGCTGACCGGAACATTGGCTTCGGTTAGCTGACCGGAACATTGGCTTCGGTTAGCGGACCGGAACATTGGCTTCGGTTAGCTGACCGGAACATTGGCTTCGGTTAGCTGACCGGAACATTGGCTTCGGTTAGCTGACCGGAACATTAGCTTCGGTTAGCGGACCGGAACATTGGCTTCGGTTAGCTGACCGGAACATTGGCTTCGGTTAGCGGACCGGAACATTGGCTTCGGTTAGCTGACCGGAACATTGGCTTCGGTTAGCTGACCGGAACATTAGCTTCGGTTAGCTGACCGGAACATTGGCTTCGGTTAGCGGACCGGAACATTGGCTTCGGTTAGCGGACCGGAACATTAGCTTCGGTTAGCTGACCGGAACATTAGCTTCGGTTAGCTGACCGGAACATTAGCTTCGGTTAGCTGAGCTGACCGGAACATTAGCTTCGGTTAGCTGAGCTGACCGGAACATTGGCTTCGGTTAGCGGACCGGAACATTGGCTTCGGTTAGCGGACCGGAACATTGGCTTCGGTTAGCGGACCGGAACATTGGCTTCGGTTAGCGGACCGGAACATTGGCTTCGGTTAGCGGACCGGAACATTAGCTGCGGTTAGCTGACCGGAACATTAGCTGCGGTTAGCTGACCGGAACATTAGCTTCGGTTAGCTGACCGGAACATTGGCTTCGGTTAGCGGACCGGAACATTGGCTTCGGTTAGCGGACCGGAACATTGGCTTCGGTTAGCGGACCGGAACATTGGCTTCGGTTAGCGGACCGGAACATTAGCTTCGGTTAGCTGACCGGAACATTGGCTTCGGTTAGCTGACCGGAACATTGGCTTCGGTTAGCTGACCGGAACATTGGCTTCGGTTAGCGGACCGGAACATTGGCTTCGGTTAGCTGACCGGAACATTGGCTTCGGTTAGCTGACCGGAACATTGGCTTCGGTTAGCTGACCGGAACATTAGCTTCGGTTAGCGGACCGGAACATTGGCTTCGGTTAGCTGACCGGAACATTGGCTTCGGTTAGCGGACCGGAACATTGGCTTCGGTTAGCTGACCGGAACATTGGCTTCGGTTAGCTGACCGGAACATTAGCTTCGGTTAGCTGACCGGAACATTGGCTTCGGTTAGCGGACCGGAACATTGGCTTCGGTTAGCGGACCGGAACATTAGCTTCGGTTAGCTGACCGGAACATTAGCTTCGGTTAGCTGACCGGAACATTAGCTTCGGTTAGCTGAGCTGACCGGAACATTGGCTTCGGTTAGCGGACCGGAACATTGGCTTCGGTTAGCGGACCGGAACATTGGCTTCGGTTAGCGGACCGGAACATTGGCTTCGGTTAGCTGACCGGAACATTGGCTTCGGTTAGCGGACCGGAACATTGGCTTCGGTTAGCGGACCGGAACATTGGCTTCGGTTAGCTGACCGGAACATTGGCTTCGGTTAGCTGACCGGAACATTGGCTTCGGTTAGCGGACCGGAACATTGGCTTCGGTTAGCGGACCGGAACATTGGCTTCGGTTAGCGGACCGGAACATTGGCTTCGGTTAGCGGACCGGAACATTGGCTTAGGTTAGCTGACCGGAACATTAGCTTCGGTTAGCGGACCGGAACATTAGCTGCGGTTAGCTGACCGGAACATTAGCTTCGGTTAGCTGACCGGAACATTGGCTTCGGTTAGCGGACCGGAACATTGGCTTCGGTTAGCGGACCGGAACATTGGCTTCGGTTAGCGGACCGGAACATTGGCTTCGGTTAGCGGACCGGAACATTAGCTTCGGTTAGCTGACCGGAACATTGGCTTCGGTTAGCTGACCGGAACATTGGCTTCGGTTAGCTGACCGGAACATTGGCTTCGGTTAGCGGACCGGAACATTGGCTTCGGTTAGCTGACCGGAACATTGGCTTCGGTTAGCTGACCGGAACATTGGCTTCGGTTAGCTGACCGGAACATTAGCTTCGGTTAGCGGACCGGAACATTGGCTTCGGTTAGCTGACCGGAACATTGGCTTCGGTTAGCGGACCGGAACATTGGCTTCGGTTAGCTGACCGGAACATTGGCTTCGGTTAGCTGACCGGAACATTGGCTTCGGTTAGCGGACCGGAACATTGGCTTCGGTTAGCGGACCGGAACATTGGCTTCGGTTAGCGGACCGGAACATTAGCTTCGGTTAGCTGACCGGAACATTAGCTTCGGTTAGCTGAGCTGACCGGAACATTGGCTTCGGTTAGCGGACCGGAACATTGGCTTCGGTTAGCGGACCGGAACATTGGCTTCGGTTAGCGGACCGGAACATTGGCTTCGGTTAGCTGACCGGAACATTGGCTTCGGTTAGCTGACCGGAACATTGGCTTCGGTTAGCGGACCGGAACATTGGCTTCGGTTAGCGGACCGGAACATTGGCTTCGGTTAGCGGACCGGAACATTGGCTTAGGTTAGCTGACCGGAACATTAGCTTCGGTTAGCGGACCGGAACATTGGCTTCGGTTAGCGGACCGGAACATTAGCTTCGGTTAGCTGACCGGAACATTAGCTTCGGTTAGCTGAGCTGACCGGAACATTGGCTTCGGTTAGCTGAGCTGACCGGAACATTGGCTTCGGTTAGCGGACCGGAACATTGGCTTCGGTTAGCGGACCGGAACATTGGCTTCGGTTAGCGGACCGGAACATTAGCTTCGGTTAGCGGACCGGAACATTGGCTTCGGTTAGCGGACCGGAACATTAGCTTCGGTTAGCGGACCGGAACATTGGCTTCGGTTAGCGGACCGGAACATTGGCTTCGGTTAGCGGACCGGAACATTGGCTTCGGTTAGCGGACCGGAACATTGGCTTCGGTTAGCGGACCGGAACATTGGCTTCGGTTAGCGGACCGGAACATTGGCTTCGGTTAGCGGACCGGAACATTGGCTTCGGTTAGCTGACCGGAACATTGGCTTCGGTTAGCGGACCGGAACATTGGCTTCGGTTAGCTGACCGGAACATTGGCTTCGGTTAGCGGACCGGAACATTGGCTTCGGTTAGCGGACCGGAACATTATCTTCGGTTAGCGGACCGGAACATTGGCTTCGGTTAGCTGACCGGAACATTGGCTTCGGTTAGCTGACCGGAACATTAGCTTCGGTTAGCTGACCGGAACATTAGCTTCGGTTAGCTGACCGGAACATTAGCTTCGGTTAGCGGACCGGTTCACACACTGACGTTTCCTTAGGTTCACTCTATGAATGCTTCTGTTTTCAGAACCTGCTGCAAAGCTTAGAGACGCAGTTTGAATAAATGGTTCGTCCCGTTTCTCTCTGCAGCTGCGGCTGGACGAGACGCAGGAGGCGGAGTACCAGGTGCTGCGCATGCAGCTGCAGCAGGAGCTGGAGCTGCTCAACGCCTACCAGAGCAAGATCAAGATGCACACCGACACCCAGCACGAGCGGGAGGTCAAGGACCTGGAGCAGAGGGTGTCCATCCGCCGGGCGCTGCTGGAGCAGAGGGTAGGACCGCCTGCCGCCGTTTTAACCTCAGAGGGTTTGAGACTCCTCTTCTCTGATTGGTTCTTACTAGCTGAGTTCATTTCAAATCTTTATAGATAGGATTTAATGTGATTTAAACTGATGCAGCGTCTCTGTTCTTAAATCTGTTCGACACGATTAAAAGCTGTGGTTCAGAGCTCTGAACACCAGAACTCTGATGTTTCACAGTAAGAGCCAGTTCTCCTCCACAAACTGTAGAAAACTCAGGACAGCTGCTTAGAGTTTCCACCAGGTGCATTATGGGAAATGATCTCAGAAAACTAGTGAGTCTCTGCTGGATGAAACGTAAACCTGTGAATTCTCTGATCTCAGAGCCTTGAATCGGGCCTGAGAACCTGCTCGTTGTTTGTGTTTCGCTGCCAGAAGTGACGCTGCGACCGTTTTGTGTCCCTCAGATCGAGGAGGAGATGCTCTCCCTGCAGAACGAACGCTCGGAGCGGATCCGGACTCTGCTCGAGCGCCAGGCCCACGAGATCGAGGCCTTCGACTCGGAGAGCATGCGTCTGGGCTTCAGCAGCATGGCGCTCTCCGGCATCCCCGCCGAGGCCTTCAACCAGGGCTACCCGACCCCCAGCCCGTCCTCGGGCTCCGGCGGCTGGCCGTCGCGGCCCGTCCCGCGCTCCGGCAGCCACTGGAGCCACAGCGTGCAGAACTCGGTGGCCACGCCGTCCTGGCGAAGTCAGAACCACGGCGGAGCAGGCTTCAGCCGGGCCGAGTCCGTCACCTCCTCCCACGGCCTCGGCCGGGACGGCGAGCTGATGAAGAGCAGCAGAGGCCACGCCTCCTCCTCCCACCACCAGCAGCACTACCTCCCCCAGCACTACCAGCACCACCAGAGCACGCCGCAGCTCTACCGGGACGACCGCGACCCCAGGGACCGCGAGCGGGCCAGGGAGTGGGTGGGAGGCGGGGGCCACTACTCCCACCACTCCCAGGGCCACCACCACCACCACCTCTCCGCCCACTCCTCCTCGCAGTCCCTGGCTCTGCTGCCCCCCCCACCGGCTCCTCCCCCCATCTCCCTCTCCACCTCGTCCCCTCCCTCCTCGGCGTCTTCCTCCTCCTCGTCACAGGGGGGCTACGGGGGCGGCGGCCTGAGCGTCAGGGGCCCCAGCCTGATGGCCCTCAGGAACAGCCCCCAGCCGCTGAGGAGGACGGCCTCCGGGGGGCCGGGCGGCGGCAGCGATGGCGGGCTGAGCCGGAGCACGTCGGTCACCTCGCACATCTCCAACGGCTCCCACCTCTCCTACTCCTGAGCCGACCGGCGGCTGCGTCCTGCAGCGGGACGGCGCCCGCCTCCCGGCCGATGTTCTGGTCCCTCGCACAGAACCGGGTCTGAAACAGTAGATTTTAATTTCTCCTTCACGGACGAGCAGAAAGACGCCAAAAAAGGCGGTTCAACGTCCACGTTACAAAAAAAAAGAAGTCAAACGAGTCGAGCCGCCGTCTCTTCCATAAAAGTCCAAACTGGAGCCCGTTTGTTGGTTCTGTAACTCTGAGCTGCTTCCAGTCGGCTGGCGGTGCTTTAAAACCACTGTAACTATGTACATACCTGTAGACCCGGTTTCTAAGTGTTTCCTACGTTATGAGGGGCGGGGCTTAAGAGGCGGGGCCTGAGGGGCGGGGCCTGAGGGGCGGGGCTTAAGAGGCGTGGGTCGACGGAGGGAAGAGTTCTTTAAAGCAGGATTTTTATTTGTAGTAATAAGATTGTGAATAAGACCATAAAAGAAGAAACACTGCCATCTTTTGTTGGGCCGACCCACAACTACTCCACCGCCGCCCTCCGGTCCTTCTGTGGCGCTCGTTTACTGTCAGGATGATCGATCGGTTCGATCAGTTCGATCGGTTCGATCAGTTCGTGTTCAGTGCAGAAGCAGAAGAAACGCTTCAGAGCAATCACATTTACACGTTTAGAAACCTCAGTTTGCTCAATGATTTAGATGAAGTGGAGGTTTGGCGCCCCCTGCTGTTCATCACCTGACCTCCACAGACATCAACAGGCTGCTTCTTCTTCTTTGTGTTGGAGCTGCTTTTATCTCCAGCCTTCACTGCAAACCTGAATTCTTTGGTTTGTGTTTCACCAACACAAAGAAGCTGCTTAAACATTTAAGTTTATTCCAGTTTTATAAAGTTAAAAGCAGAATTTCAACTAAAACTCTTCCTCAATCAGCAGATTTCAGATGAATCGCTGCTTTAATCTTTCCTTTTTACTCATTTCACTGGTGTGAAACGCTCATTTAAAGCTGTTTTTAGTCCTTTTTTCTCCTGAACTGAACACAAACATCTGACAGAAACCAGAGAATCCGGCGTGGCGTCCGTGGCGCCGCCGCTGCGCGTTTCGTGTGTTGTGAGTTTATCTGCATCTGTAGATAAGATGTACATGTGCATTACAGATTAGTACAATTCAGTGCATGGGACTGGTGTACAGACGGCATTTGTATGAATGAACATGCACACTACCTATTTATATAAATGCATATAAATGTAGAAACGCCTGTAAATGCAGCAGGTGAACTGAAGATTGTTCGCTGTCCAACACTTTGACTCACATTGTACTTACAGTGTATATAGAAGCACTAACTTTGAGACTGTCTTAGAGTAATAATGATTATTTTGTCACGTGAGTTGAACCGATTTGTACTAGATGCAGACAAATAGACGCCATCATCAACATTATTATTATTATTATTAATACAGTTGGAATATTTATGCTAATTTTTAAGTTTTTAAAATGTTTTTGCCAATTTTTGACCACTAGGTGGGGAATAAGCGCAAAGTTACTGTGATAGAGCTATAAAATATAAATGTTTTTAAGGAGGACTACGTTTCCCAGAATCCCGTGCGGGGGTCTCAGGGGCGGGGTCTCCGGTTCTGGGCAGGGCCGCGTTCTACTTTTTACTCTTTACTCTTTGTTTTGAGCCAGTATTCAAAGGTCGAGCTGAGTTACGCACGTTATCTCAGATTCTTTCACTACATTTGTGCCAAGTTTTTCTTATTTTTAACGTTTATTTTGTATCCAGGCGCTCTACGGGCGAATTACGTTCCCGAAAACACTGTAAACGCAACATCTGGAGCCCAGAAAGTCGTCGGTTTTATCCACGAAAAAGAAGAAATGAGAGGAATGATCACATGTATGAGCCGGGTTGAATATTTGAACCAAATTCTCCCTTTAAAGACGTTTTTAATCAGTCAAAAAGATTCAAAGTGAATTTAAAAAGTTCTGAATTCATTTAAATTTGAAAAACAGACGTTAAAATAAACTTTAAAAAAGATTTAACTGAATTTGATGCTAAATGAAAGTTGTTGGTTTTTTTTTAAAGAAAATGTGACAAAATCTAAATTTTAAGTTAAACTGAAGAAACTTTAAGAAATTAAATTGTTCTTTAAAAAGTTGAAAATTCTGTAGAAAAATTTAAATTTGAGACAATTTCAGGAAAAAAATTTAATGTTAATATTTAAGTAAGAAGTGACTTAATTTGTGTTTTCAGTTAAAAACGTTCAAATAAAATAATTAAAAACGTCAAATTTAAAGATGAAAAAGAAGTTTTTACTTTAGATTTTTTACCCTTTTTACATGTGATTATTTCTTCCTTATTTGTGGTTTTTCTTTGTTTTCCGCTCCGTGTTTTCCAACAAACGCCTCACGGGTTGATTTTTGCACTCCGAATGGGCTGAAATTCGCCGCCGCCGTGGCGTGGCGTGGCGTGCGACCTCCGTGTGGTCGATGCCGTCTGCAGTTGTCATTCCTACCTCATTTGCACTGATAGTCAAAGAATGTTGGGGCGGACTTTAGAGGAGGAAACGTTTCCTTTTTGTTCTCATGTTTGTGCAAATGTTGAGACGATGAGCGAGAGCAGGACAGACGGCGGCAAACGGACGCCACGTTGGGAGCGGAGGCCGTCTGACGGGAATCTGCCGGTGGATGAACTTTCTTCTTCTTCTTCTTCTTTTCAGAGGTTTGATCTGACCATCGCTGTTTTAAGTACGTTGTTGTGACACGTCGACCATTCCTGAGGTGTTTTCTCCGCCGTTAAAGCTGCAGCAGGAACGCCGCCGCACCCCGAGTTTAATCATTTTTATTTGATTTGCGCTCAGAAAACGACGGTTTTACTCATCGAAGGAGTTTTTTCTTTCAGCTCGTTGAAGAAACATTTTGGGAAACTTTCCTGTTTGGCTTAAAAGTTTGAAAAATGTAGATTTTCTGCTTGTTCGACACTTTAAATTCTCGCTGAAGCTCGTTTTCAGCTTGAAATAACGTGAAGAAGAACTTCTTCATCACAGGAAACTCTTTATCTTATGAAAACATCACCTGAAACTGTGACTTTTCATCCACAATCTGTCTAAATCAATTAAAAATGCAGCATTAATCCTTTTAAATGAGTAACTTTAAAGCAGCAGGTGATAATATCCAGAACTTCTTTGGTTGTTTTTCACGTTTCAGTCATTTAGGACATTTTTAAGTGATGGATTCATGCAAAGATTGTTAAAGATGGAAAGAAAAATGCTGGTTTTCATTATTAAAAGCCAAACGAGCACTTTTCCCAAGGTGCTGACATAAATCCTGGTTCGGTGTGTGAGTCCGAAGGTTTCCTGGTGCAGTTTTATAAAGAAAACAAACCTCTCTCTTCCTGACTGTTGTGATGTTTGTGGCCGGCCGGCACGTGCGATGATGATGATGATGAAGAGGAGGCTGACGGTGGAACTGTGGCAGGGGTTTAAAATGTTCAGGTTCAGTGCAAAGTGTTCGGAGGAACGTTGGAAAATTACTTGTACAGAAACGTAACAAAATACTTTTGGAGAAATAAAAGAAAAAAAAACAGAAATGTGCATTTGTTTTTATTTTTTGAGTTTAACATAAAGTTTTTATCCTTTTTTTTATAATCTAAAGTGACTTAAGTCCTTTTATTCCTGTCAAAATGTCCCAAAACGTGTATGAAGAACTCATTAATTTAATTTAGTGAGTTAAACATTAATTTAGCGGCTAAATTCATGTTTAAAGTTTTTGCTTTTATTCTGAAAATACATAAAGGATGTGTCCAACTTAGCATTTCCGGTTCTAAAAGCCGCTGCCGCTGAGCGGAAGTCATCTCCGACTGAATTCAACTGTCATCTGCGGAGTTTGGCCCCGGTTTCAGCTGGCAACGAACCCGGAGACACGCCGTGTTTGAGCCTAAAGACTTCCAGGATGTCGCAAGAAAATATTTTCCTCTTCGTGCCCAATTTGATCGGTAAGTTTTAACCGTCTCTATAGAGCTAGCTTAGCGTTAGCTGCCGCCGAGAACCGCTCACACCAAACTTCATTTAAAAAAGGGCGAAATTAAGGGAAACGCTGGTATTTGCGTTGAATCTTTAGATTTGGTTCGGCTTGCCAGAGTCGGTTGATGTACGGAGGTGAAATCGAGCTAAGATTTTAATATAAGCCGTTTTTTATTTATTCTTCTTTTTACCTCGATTCGGTCCTTCTAAAAGCATAAATGCTGATAAAATTTGGGCGGAACGGCTCCGGGGAGGATTTGACTCACTAAAGATGTATAAATATTGTGTCAGAAAATGATTTTAGACCTAATTTGATTTGAGTGTGACGGATTTTGACCCAGTTCTACGGCGGCCCTGAAGGTCAAAATGAAAAACAAAATATTTTCAAGGAAATATTGTGTGTTTGAAGGATTTCGGTTTGCTGATTAATTCTTGTTAAAAAAGGTTGTTTTGTTCTGTTTAATTTGAGTTGGATCAAACTCGAGCTTCAAAGCAAATTCTTCAAAGATTCTTCAAAGTTATGACGACATGAAAGAGTTAAATAGAAATAATAATTACATTATTTTGCCTTTTCTCCATTACATAAGCATATATTTCTCTTTTTGTCTCGGTTAAATTCTGCACTTTAGAGGCAGAAATATGTAAAAGTGTTCAATCTTTCTCTGAGGAACGTTGTTTTTAATCATATTTATGGACAAACTGGAGATCCTCAGAACCCGTCATGGAGGCTGAAAATCGCTAAAAATCGCTCTAAATTCCTCCTTTTTGGAAGTGAAAACATAGATGCACATAAACAATCTTTGATTTAGATCAAATAAATGCTTTGGGATGTGATCTGAACTGAGGCAGAAGTTGTTTTAATTTGTACCGAAGCGAACCCAAACTAAATAAACAGAACGTGTGTGTGCGTGCGTGTGTGCGCGTGCGCAGGCTACGCCCGGGTGGTGCTGGCCCTGCTCTCCTTCTACCTGATGCCCTGCTGTCCGTGGCCGGCCGTCTTCTGCTACCTGCTCAGCGCGCTGCTCGATGCCTTTGACGGCCACGCCGCGCGAGCGCTCAACCAGTGTACGTATCTGCAGCCGTTCACCCCCCCACCTTACCCCCCCCTTACCCCACCTTACCCCCCCCTTACCCCACCTTACCTCCACCTTAACTCTTAACTTGGCAGCAGCCAGCGTGGGGTTGTGGTGGTGAGTGAAGCAGTTCCCAGTCTGGCCTGAGGGGGGCGGTGTTGTGTCGCTGCCTCACGCATTTTTAACTGTTTGTGATGAATTTTTTGGGTTTTTAGCTGAAAGAGAAACACATTCAGGGTGCTTTTGTCAAACTCCTCCTTCAGCCACTAAGTTCGGCGCCATGATGGACATGCTGACGGACCGCTGCGCCACCATGTGTCTGCTGGTCAACCTGTCCCTGCTCTACCCCTCCTACACCTTCCTGTTCCAGCTCAGCATGTGCCTGGACATCTCCAGCCACTGGCTGCACCTGCACAGGTTTGTTGGCACCTCGGGTTGAACGCCCCGCTGTGTGAGGGTCATGTGACCGTGAGGCGGCGCTGGTTTTCTGCTGAGAGGTCATGTGACGCCCTGCTGGTATTGATCTCCACTGATTGGTGTTCCCTTCTTCCTCAGCTCCACCATAAAGGGTTCAGCGAGTCACAAGACCATCGACCTGTCTGGAAACGCGGTCCTGCGGCTCTACTACACGTCAAAGGTCAGAGCAGAAGCTCCGTTGAGTGTGTTTGTTCAAAGCTGAGGCGGAAATGAACCGTTCTGTGTCTCCTGCAGCCGGTTCTGTTCGTGATGTGCGCCGGGAACGAGCTCTTCTTCTGTCTGCTCTACATCCTTCACCACGTCCCGGACCCGGCGGGTAAGAGCTCACCCTCCAGCTCTGTTCACCTGTGCAGGTGTCCTGTAAAGCAGGGGGTGGGGGGGGCAAAGTTAAACTGTGAGTCAGCAAAGAGGCGTCATGACTCAGCAGATTCTGACACGAGGCGTTGCAGGGCTGATCCGCCTCGGTTTACGCAGAGAAACGTCGGGTTAAGCTAGTGTTTGCTCAGAGGCAGAGGCAGCGTGTGCACGTGTGTGTGCACGTGCATGTGCACGTGACAGAGTTCTTTCATCTCTGTAAATGTGACACAAAAGCAGCTAAATGTGGTAAAAAGAAGTAACTTTTGATGTTTCAGGTTACAGAAGAAAAGGAGAGTTTAGGCTTTGTTCATTCTTCTTCTTCTTCTTCTGTTTTTATAATCGTCATCTGTCACAGAAGCTGTTGGATTGACTTTCAGACTCCTTTGAATTGACCGAACTCTGTTAAAAGTGTTTCAGTAGATCTCTGCTCCTACTTCCTGTAAGAGTATGAAGAAATGAGGGCTGGACGTCCTGCTCTGTGAGAGGATGATTCCCAGCTTCCATCTCCTCCCTCTGACCCCATTAAACAGATCAGTTTCAGCCCAAACCGGCTGATTCTCTGTGGATTGTCCCTTTAAAGGATTTAACTCCTGGTTTATGGTGGATTCTGAGTGAGAAAAGAGACGATCGTGAAGCTGTTTGCAGCTTTTTCAGAGGATAGATAATGAGGTCACCTGATCGCTCTGATCTCCCAGAGTTTTCTATAAAGCAGCTGTTTTCCAGCTGTTCCTCTTCAGCTGCGTCACCTTGTTGTTTTTCCATCACTCAGGACTGACTGAGTCTGGTCCTGTGAAGCTGATCCGCTTCGTCTTATTTCTGCGGCATGTTGTCGGTTCTTCGCTGTATTGACGCCTTATTGTGAGATCCAGATGTGCATAAACCTGATGACGTCATCAGGTCTGAGCCTGATGATGTCATCAGGTCTGAGTCTGATGATGTCATCAGGTCTGAGGCGGTTACGCCTCTGCTTCCTGTCAGATTGGTTAAAAAAGAAGTAACTTTTGATGTTTCAGGTTACAGAAGAAAAGGAGAGTTTTGCTCATTCTTCTTCTTCTTCTGATGTTTTTATAATCACCATCTGTCACAGGAGCTGTTGGATTGACTTTCAGGCTCCTTTGAATTTACCGAACTCTGTTAAAAGTGTTTCAGTAGATCTCTGCTCCCACTTCCTGTAAGAGTATGAAGAAATGAGGGCTGGACGTCCTGCTCTGTGAGAGGATGATTCCCAGCTTCCATCTCCTCCCTCTGACCTCATTAAACAGATCAGTTTCAGCCCAAACCGGCTGATTCTCTGTGGATTGTCCCTTTAAAGGATTTAACTCCTGGTTTATGGTGGATTCTGAGTGAGAAAAGAGACGATCGTGAAGCTGTTTGCAGCTTTTTCAGAGGATCCCGTTGATAATGAGGTCATCTTATCGCTCTGATCTTATAAAGCAGCTGTTTTCCAGCTGTTCCTCTTCAGCTGCGTCACCTTGTTGTTTTTCCATCACTCAGGACTGAATTTCCTCACCAACAGAACCGAGTGAGTCTGGTCCTGTGAAGCTGATCCGCTTCGTCTTATTTCTGCGGCATGTTGTCGGTTCTTCGCTGTAGTGACGCCTTATTGTGAGATCCAGATGTGCATAAACCTGATGACGTCATCAGGTCTGAGCCTGATGACGTCATCAGGTCTGAGCCTGATGACGTCATCAGGTCTGAGCCTGATGACGTCATCAGGTCTGAGGCGGTTTGAGGCTCCTTTTCTTCTGTCTGCAGCAGTTTCCTCTGTGAGCAGGTGAAATAAAGTCTGTTTCTGTGCTGCAGCCTGGCTCTACTGGCTGCAGGGCCTCTGCGGGATCATCTGTCTGCTGAAGTCCGGCATCAGCGCCCTGCACCTGGTCACCGCCTCCCAGAACATGGCCGCCATGGACGCCGCCGAGCGGGAGAGCGCAGCAAAGAGGCAGTGAGAGGTCAGCAGCAGCAGGAGGCGGCGGCGGCGAATCCACATCACTTTTTATTTGTTTGTGACGGGAGGCTGTCGGCGGGAAGTCGGCGGTTTAGGACCAAATATCACCGAATATTCCAAAACCAGGCAGATGGAGTCGGAGAAGCTTCTGTTTTTATTTATCTTATTTATTCCACACCGACAGAAAGGTGGCGTTGAAATGACATCACACGGTTACCAGAGGCAGCTTTTCCTTGAGGGGGCGGGGCTTATGGCCACCAGGGGGCGACGCAGCTGCACAAAACGCCCGAATGGGCTTAGAGTTGATCATAAAAAACAGTTTTGGTCGGGAGATTTCCTGAATTAAACGTCAGCCGACCTCAGAAAAAAGCTCACAGTTAATGATCTGCTCATGGTTGGATGTTCCCAGATGTTCCCAGATGTTCCCAGAGGTTCCCAGATGTTCCCTCTGGTGTTGACCAGTGTTTTCACGTCTTTAAGTCAGAGTCTCGGACGATCCTGGCGCCTGCTGAGACGAAGCAACAGTTTGAAATCATGAGATGTTTTCTTCTTGTCGCTTAAAGCAGGAAAGCTAAGATTTCCTGCTGGATCAGCTGTCCTGAAGCCTCCCATGTGGGCAGGTGAGCGGCTCGCACCTGGTCGCTCGCACCTGGTCGGTAGCACCTGGTCGCTCACACCTGGTCGCTCGCACCTGGTCGCTCGCACCTGGTCGGTAGCACCTGGTCGCTCGCACCTGGTCGCTCGCACCTGGTCGCTCGCACCTGGTCGCTCGCACCTGGTCGGTAGCACCTGGTCGCTCGCACCTGGTCGGTAGCACCTGGTCGCTCGCACCTGGTCGCTCGCACCTGGTTGGTCGCACCTGGTCTGCAGACCAGAGGTGCTTCTCAAAGTCGAGGAAGGATCCCAAGTGGATCCATGTCTTAAAGTCAAGGATTTTCTGTGTATCCTCACTGTTCTCAAAGCTCCCACAATCATTTACACCCCCTGAATGCAGCATGTCAGCATCATCGGATGCTGGAGCTGTTAAGCAGCTGCTGTGCGTCGGTTCAACAGCTGGATTTCAGTGAGATACCGACCCCACGTTACCCCTGACTAACCCCGAGACTCTGAAGAACCCGTCCTGTTGAGGAAACCTCGACTTTCCGAAGCACCTCAACTGTCTGCATCACAGAATGTGTCCAGATGAGTTGGCGTTAACCCAGAAACTGATTAATCTGACGGTCTGTCCTGTGGCCTGAACGCACCGTCTGCAGCCTGAAGGGAAAACGGCGCCGAGGTTTGAAGGAAAGCTGCAGCCACGTTTCAGGTCTCCTCTGCAGGAGCTTTTATGGAAGGTTTTAGCGGTTCTCATGTGACGACGCAGCCTTTAGTCGCTGCTCTCGTCCAGAAGCTCAAACGACCCATTTGACCTGGTTTTAAAGGTGAATTCTGCTTTATTTTGGCGGCCGAAATAAAGCAGGACGACCTGTTAAATAACGGTGTCGCCGTCCAGCGCTCAGTCCTCATTCCTTTCCATCGTTTTCCATCATTTTTCATCCTTTTTCCATCGTTTTCCATCATTTTTTCATAGTTTTTCATCCTTTTGGTTCACGTGAAACAGGGAGCGTGTGAATATTCCCTTTTTTCCTGCATCCGAGCCACTTTTTGTTGTTTTTTACTGCTCACTTTGGTATTTGTGCTGTGGATCAACGGGTGACGGCTTATTTAAACCTGATGTTTTTTAATCGTGGTAGAAAAGGTGCGTTTAGTCGGCACGTCATAGGAAAAGTGTTCTGTTTGTGCTGCTGATGTAGGCCGTGTCTGGTGGAGCTCAGTTCCTGGACTGTGTGAGACGAAGACGTTTGTTCGTGGAGATAAAAGCCAACTTTAGAGTTCTATTTAAGACAAGTTGAAGTATTTTGAGGGTTTTTGCTGTAAAAAAAGCTGCAGAATAAAGAAATTATGAAAGTGTGAGTTTGTGTCTGATGTTTGGTCCTGAGCTGAAAAAAGGAAAAACAGGAGGTTCTGCCGGTCTGAAGGAAAGCGGGTCGCCCCAGGTTCTGCCGGTCTGAAGGAAAGCAGGTCGCCCCAGGTTCTGCCGGTCTGAAGGAAAGGGGGTCGACCCAGGTTCTGCCGGTCTGAAGGAAAGCGGGTCGCCCCAGGTTCTGCCGGTCTGAAGGAAAGCGGGTCGCCCCAGGTTCTGCCGGTCTGAAGGAAAGCGGGTCGCCCCAGGTTCTGCCGGTCTGAAGGAAAGCGGGTCGCCCCAGGTTCTGCCGGTCTGAAGGAAAGCGGGTCGCCCCAGGTTCTGCCGGTCTGAAGGAAAGCGGGTCGACCCAGGTTCTGCCGGTCTGAAGGAAAGCGGGTCGCCCCAGGTTCTGCCGGTCTGAAGGAAAGCGGGTCTCCCCAGGTTCTGCCGGTCTGAAGGAAAGCGGGTCGACCCAGGTTCTGCTGGTCTGAAGGAAAGCGGGTCGCCCCAGGTTCTGCCGGTCTGAAGGAAAGCGGGTCGCCCCAGGTTCTGCCGGTCTGAAGGAAAGCGGGTCTCCCCAGGTTCTGCCGGTCTGAAGGAAAGCGGGTCGACCCAGGTTCTGCCGGTCTGAAGGAAAGCGGGTCGACCCAGGTTCTGCCGGTCTGAAGGAAAGCGGGTCGACCCAGGTTCTGCTGGTCTGAAGGAAAGCGGGTCGCCCCAGGTTCTGCCGGTCTGAAGGAAAGCGGGTCGCCCCAGGTTCTGCCGGTCTGAAGGAAAGCGGGTCGACCCAGGTTCTGCTGGTCTGAAGGAAAGCGGGTCGCCCCAGGTTCTGCTGGTCTGAAGGAAAGCGGGTCGCCCCAGGTTCTGCTCGGCCCGGGAGGAGCTCTGGTTGGTGAAAAGCTTCCTGACGCAGCTTTGAGGGAAGAGATTCGCCCCGAGATGCTGAAGTTCTGGATGTTTTGGGCCGTCCCGGCTGACCTGGAGGTCTGGGTCAGCACCTGTGGACCAGAACTTTGAGCTGAAAGTCCTCTGAACCTGCAGTTCTCACAGAGTTACAGCTGGTTCCTCAGCCCTGACGTATCCTCGTTTGTCTGAGGAGGAAAACCTCGATAAAACGAAGGATCAGGAACACCGTTTTGCTTTCTTTCAGCTGTTTTGGACCTCAGCTGAAGATACTCTGGCATCTTCAGCTTCTTATTTTTATTAATTACCATCAAACTGTAAATATTAGTCGATTTAACCATCACACGTTTAAACTCATATCGTCACATGATCATGTTACAGCTCAAAATAATTTAGATAAACGGTTTAAACACAAAAGATTTCACATCATTTAGTCACTTTTAAGCTAAATTTGTGTCACATTCGGTAGTTTATATATAATTAATATAATATTGTTTGCTTCAGTTGATAATTTAATGGATTTATTATGATCATAAGTGATATTGTCCCATTTTGGTGTAAATATTTGGCACATTTGTTAAATACTTTAGCATCTCTTTGACCATTTGGTTTTATTTCATGGATTTTTGGGGGTTTTGTGTATCAAACAGATATTTAATTTCTCTTTTTGGCGGTTTTCCATCTCTACTCATCTCTCGACTAATTCAACATGTCTGTGATTTATTTTACATGCATTTTTCAATTCATTTTGTGTCTATTCCGACGTATAAACGTAAAAAACGAGCCACATGTTGACCAGTTAGTTAAAAATATAATTTTAAGTAATAAAATGTTTATTTCCATGTAAGCCGGATACGTGGACGCTTTATATAAAATGGTAAAAAGCTGTTTTCGTGCATCAAATCATGCGGACGAAGGAGAAAACCTAAAATCAAACATTTTTTACATGGAGTCTGGCGGGCGGCTCGGCGCCGGCCTTTCAGGGTTGGACGTCATGTGTATGGAGGTTAGATCCAGCTGTTGCACTTGCGCGAATCGTTACCTTTAAGATGCTCGAGGGATAAAGCCTTGTTTTAGCTAAACCCGACACCATTTTATCGACGAGTTTGGCGAACGCGGTCCGGACCGTTCGGCTGTCTGGGTTTGTGACGGGCAGCGGCGGATATTTTTATAGCGGCTGAGCGGAAGGATTAACGGCCGCGCTGATAGTATAAATGTCGGATTTCATTATTTGTCGGCCTACCGACAAGTGGCGGCGGCGGCGGGGGCGAGTGGGACGGCACGGCACGAGACGGGGTCCGCGAGGAGGGTGCACGCACCAAATACTTTCCCTTTAAAGCAGAGAGGGACAGAGGGGGTGAAGAGGAGATAAAAAAAGAAAAGGAAGAAAGACAGAGAGGGAGGGAGGGAGTTTGAAAAAAAGAGAAAGATGTCATCCTGCCGATCGAAACACCGAGGCGGAGCCACGGACCGCGGCCGACTGGGAGCCCTCTAGTGAGGGGACGAGCTGTACGCAACGCCGAGGCTTGGATCCCGCCGCTGCGGCCTTCACGGAGCTACCGAGCATAAATGACTCCTGAACAGCTGCTGAACATGATTGGCACGGTCCGACTGCTCATCCGAATTAAAATAATCTCTACTTTGCATGCAATTCACTAATTTTTACGACAGTAGACATAAGCAAATTGTATTAAAATGCACCTTGAAAGCAAGCATGATACCAACCATTTTGTCGCATCTACAAAATCATCCCGTCAGAGCCTGTTTGTCGCCAACAGATTTTCACGTAAAGTCATAATTTATAGCAGCGAAACAGCCAAGAAGTGTTAGTTTATTTAATCTGAAAATCGTCCGGTGTCAGCACATTTTTCCACTCAATAACCCGAGCGGGCAGAGGAGCGCCGCAGGCCTCAGACTGTTTTTGTAGCAGCTCTTGGAGCGTTTCTCCCAGGGCTCCGTCGCCCTCCTCCCGCCCCTCTGTGGTCCCAGGCGGGGTCGTTCTCAGCCCCTCAGGATGGATACCTCCTGGAGTAATTTCCTCTTTCAGGTGAGTTGTTAATTGAGGCTGGAGCTGCTTTGTGGTTGAGCTTTTATATGTGTGGGGAGGAGAAGACGGAGGTGGGTGGGGGTGTTTCACATCCCTGGATGGGGTCAGAGAGGATGGGGGAGGTCATTAAGGGGTCAGGGGGGAGTTTTTGGTTTGGTTCTCCCCAGAGAGAGAGAATTAATGACCTGAGGTCCATACACTGTCCTCACAGACTGAAACTGAATTTGGGTTCAAATCAACTTGAACTGAACCCTGACCGATGATGACATCAACAGCGATTGGTCTCATAACCTGTCAGTTTCAGAGCAGATTGAACATTTTCAGTCGGTTACATCATCATTTTCTTGGCAAAACATTGAGATTCGCCTCCTTAAAGACTCCAAAGCTTCTCAGTCGGGCCGCACCAACACGTCTGGTTCAGCCCGACCAAAGTAGACCTGAAAGAGGCTGTTAAAATGTGCAGAAATGTCAGAAACTGGACCAAAACTGAGAAATAAACGTAGAAAATGACTGACTTCCTGTTGGGTTGAAGCTGTGGGTCATATGTGGGTGTATGGAATACAAAGAGTGCCACAAAGAGGAAGAAAATAAAACGTGGAAACAGAAAAATCAGTAGAATAATTTTATCAACTTATCACAATTTTTCGCTTTTAATTGATTGATTGGATGTTTCACAAAAAATAATCACACAAATTGACACTTTAAGCTTCTTTGTTTTGACAAAATAGTCAAAATCTCACAAAATGATTGAAGTTTTCCATAAAAAGCTGAAAATTGATGCATTTTAAATCTAAGTCAACATGCAGCATTATGCAAAGACTGATTAAAATCATGATTTATTGATAAATTTCTTTGTTTGTTCATGTCTGTATTTCTCTTTTAAACATTGTGATTATTATTATTTGTATTAATTCATCTTTTTTCCCTTTTTTCTCGGGTTTTTTGCTCCGATCAGGCAGCAGACGACTCGTCTGCTCCGTTTTTATCAAAGAAAAACTTCATCTTTTGCCTTTTTTTCTGTTTCTGAACACATTTGAGACGATAAATAATCGTCACATTTGCAGAATCTTCACTCAGAATAACGACGACGAGGCGGAAACCAAAACTTTGTGTCGAGGTCAAAGTGACAGAAGTCAGAAAAGTAGAATAATCTCATATTTAGATGCTCAGATTAGCAAAAAGATGCATTATTTCAGCTTTTCAAAGTCATTTAAAAAGGAACTTATTATATTAGAAATGTTTATTAATTAGTTAATTTTATGTACAGGAGAACAGAAACTGCTTTTAAATTAATACAAAAATATTTAAATAAAAAAGTTTATGATTTAAAAACTGCAACTAAAAATAAGTAATAAAACAATTAATATGAGAAATAATAATGAGAATTTTCATAAATGAGATCAAATTAAAGTCACATCAAAAAGACAATTGATCATTTTGAGGATAATTAAATATTAATAAAAAAAGGTGTCAAAGTAAAGAAAATTAAAACATAAAAATGTATTTATTTCACATTCTATTAAATAATTGTTGTACAGATTATTTTTTAATATAATTTTAGTTCCATTTATCATAATATAAACTTATTTATTCAGTCACTCATATTTTTGTATTTATTTTGCAGTATTGAAGTTTCAGTCGTCCACAGCAGGAGGCCTAATATATATTTACATCCTTTATCCTTTAAAAATATAAATCTGTGATTAATTTGAGGTTTTATTGAACAGAAACGAGTCCAAAGAAATGATTTTCAGAGTCTTCACTGACCAACTTCTTTATATTTAGAAAAAAGAAGCAAATGTAGAATCTGCTGCAGCATCACTCAGTAAAAGTTGTTCTGGAGCCAAAGAAAGACAGAAAGTTTATAGAATCTACAGCAACAGCTTCTGGAGCTTCTCCAAGCAGCAGGTTACCTGCTGACAGGTGAGGGTGTCAGGATTGGGTATAAAAGCAGCTTCCACCAAAGGTTCAGCCTCTCCAACAAGGATGGGTCGTGGCTCACCACTTTGGGCCAAACTCCATCAGAGAATCATCAATAAGTTCAGGAAATATTCCTCAGAGTCAGACTGTAAAGAACTTTGGTCTTTCAGCATCTACAGAGCAGAATATTGGGAACAGATTCAGGGAGTCTGGGGAAGTCTCAGTGTGGAAAGGCCAAGGACAGAAAGCCCTGCTGGATGAGCTCGGAGCCCTCAGGCAGCACTGCAGGAGAAACCGTCAGGCCACCATGATCCATACAGCCACATGGGCTCAGGAGGAGCTGGGAGAAGCATTTCCACTCAACACAGTCCACGGCTGCATCCAGAAATGTCCAGAGATCAATAAAGTGGATCAGTGAAGACTCTGAAAATCATTTATTTAGATTTTTATCTGTTAAATAAACCGTTAAACATTTAAAAACTCTAAATTTTGTTGTATTTTAGAAACTTTTCTGAAACTTTTCTGTGAAACGTCCCGTTCTCCTGGGCTCAGGTCCGTGTGGTTTCTCCTTAAACTTCTGGACTGTTAATACAGATGTTGTTGAACCGTTGCAGACGACGCCGACTCAGAACCAACCGGACACGCCTCTGCAGTCCGAGCTGCTGCCAGAGCTGACCGGCCCGGCTCAGAGTCCTCCGGCGGAGCACATCGTGGCGCCGCCGTCCACCGTGGACACCGCCGCTCTGAGCGAGGAGCCGCTGCCCGGTGAGGACTTAGAGCACAATGTAAACACAGGAGGCTGGAGAGATGATCATCCATCCAAATGGTTCTGTTTCCTGTTGTTTTTCCTCATTTTAAAGTGTTTTCAGTGGAAAAATCCTCCAGATTAATGATGCAAAATGTAAAAAATAAGAAGTGTTGCACACAAACACAGACCTTTAATATGAAGCCTGAATCTGATCTGGTGCCACATGATTAGTTAAAGTCCACCTGTGTGCAGTCACATGACCTCCTGAGTCACACCTGTTGTTTTATGTGGATAAAATGACAAAAAAACATGAAAACGATCAGAACTTTAGATTTGTTCATCGTTGTGGACATGAATTAAAAAAGTTTCAAAAGTAAAAAGTACATTTTGGCTCCTCCCCCTCCCTCTGCTGTGCTTCAGCTCCTTAAAGCCCCTCCCTGCTCAGGTTAGTAACCATGGTAACCGTAGAAGTGGCAGCCATTGGCTGCAAAGACGAGCCGTCTCTGCTGTGATTGGTTGATTTCCAACCGTAGGATACATTCCCGGGTTTGAAACCGCCTCCGATGGCGTCTTTAACATGAAATTCACGTGTGTGGCTGTGCATGTGCAGGGCTCCCACTGAGATGTGTTTCTGTGACGGCGGCGTTACATCACCCAACTGTAGGCGGAGCCAAAGGGCAAAAAGAGAAAGGGTTTAACCTCACTGGTGCTGATTCTTTCAGTCGGATCTGAACTGTTGCTGCCATGTCTGCTGTGTCCGCCAGTCAAACCGCTCGCCAAGCCCAGCCGGCCGGCCCACATCTGCGCCACCTGCAACAAGGAGTTCAAGAACAGCTACAACCTGCGGCGGCACCAGTCCGTGCACACGGGCATCAAGATGAAGGACCGAACGGCGCGGGAGAAGGAGGAAGCGGCGAAGGCGGGCCGGGTGGAGAAGCAGACCATCCCCCTGTCTCTCCTCCAGCTCACCCTCCCCCCACAGCCTCCGCCTCCCGCCACAGAGACCCTCCCCCAACCCGGTCAGCACACCAACCCGGAGGGCCAGCTGGTCCCCGTGTCCATCGCCCCTGCAACAGTAACCATGGCTGCGCCGCCTCAACCCATCCAGGCAGCTGTGGTCGTAGTTGGGTCCATGGAGCAGGTGGGTGTGCAGCCTTCTTCTTCTTCTTCTTCTTCTTCTTCTTCTTCTTCTGCTTAAAAGTGTTTGGACCAAGTTTTGGTTCCAGTCTCAGGTTTTATTGGCTCTGCTCTGTGGAAGGCAACTCAGCTTAAAGGTGACACATTCAGCACAGTTCTGAGCTCTGAATGCGTTGTGTGAGGCGCTTTGGTCAAAATACATGTTGGTTTTAGTTTGAACTGGAGTCAAGGAGCTACCCGAGAGGTTCAACCAACAAGGGTTAGTTTCTGTCTGTTTGTAGGGATGGTATGGGGTTGGATCAGGGCCCACTTCCACTTCTGATGGCAGCATTAATGCAGAAAAGTTCCCTGAGATTTTACAGTGTTTGGTCATTATTTGGTATAATTTGGTCATTATTTGGTATATTTGGTCATTATTTGGTATAATTCGGTCATTATTTGGTGTAATTTGGTCATTATTTGGTGTAATTTGGTCATTATTTGGTGTAATTCGGTCATTATTTGGTATATTTTGATCATTATTTGGTGTAATTCGGTCATTATTTGGTGTAATTTGGTCATTATTTGGTGTAATTTGGTCATTATTGGTATTCAGACCTGTTTGCAGGAAGAATGGGACAAAATAACAGCTGGAACTCTGCATCACCTGGTTTCCTCAGAGTCAGAACGTCTTTAAGTGTTGGCAGAAGGAAACAAAGTGTTTGGTCATTATTTGGTATAATTTGGTCATTATTTGGTGTAATTCGGACATTATTTGGTGTAATTTGGTCATTATTTGGTGTAATTCGGTCATTATTTGGTATATTTTGATCATTATTTGGTGTAATTCGGTCATTATTTGGTATATTTGGTCATTATTTGGTATATTTTGATCATTATTTGGTGTAATTTGGTCATTATTTGGTATATTTTGATCATTATTTGGTGTAATTTGGTCATTATTGGTATTCAGACCTGTTTAAGGAAGAATGGGACAAAATAACAGCTGGAACTCTGCATCTCCTGGTTTCCTCAGAGTCAGAACGGCTTTAAGTGTTGGCAGAAGGAAACAAAGTGTTTGGTCATTATTTGGTATAATTTGGTCATTATTTGGTGTAATTCGGTCATTATTTGGTGTAATTTGGTCATTATTTGGTGTAATTTGGTCATTATTGGTATTCAGACCTGTTTGCAGGAAGAATGGGACAAAATAACAGCTGGAACTCTGCATCACCTGGTTTCCTCAGAGTCAGAACGGCTTTAAGTGTTGGCAGAAGGAAACAAAGTGTTTGGTCATTATTTGGTATAATTTGGTCATTATTTGGTGTAATTCGGACATTATTTGGTGTAATTTGGTCATTATTTGGTGTAATTCGGTCATTATTTGGTATATTTTGATCATTATTTGGTGTAATTCGGTCATTATTTGGTATATTTGGTCATTATTTGGTATATTTTGATCATTATTTGGTGTAATTTGGTCATTATTTGGTATATTTTGATCATTATTTGGTGTAATTTGGTCATTATTGGTATTCAGACCTGTTTGCAGGAAGAATGGGACAAAATAACAGCTGGAACTCTGCATCACCTGGTTTCCTCAGAGTCAGAACGTCTTTAAGTGTTGGCAGAAGGAAACAAAGTGTTTGGTCATTATTTGGTATAATTTGGTCATTATTTGGTGTAATTCGGACATTATTTGGTGTAATTTGGTCATTATTTGGTGTAATTCGGTCATTATTTGGTATATTTTGATCATTATTTGGTGTAATTCGGTCATTATTTGGTATATTTGGTCATTATTTGGTATATTTTGATCATTATTTGGTGTAATTTGGTCATTATTTGGTATATTTTGATCATTATTTGGTGTAATTTGGTCATTATTGGTATTCAGACCTGTTTAAGGAAGAATGGGACAAAATAACAGCTGGAACTCTGCATCTCCTGGTTTCCTCAGAGTCAGAACGGCTTTAAGTGTTGGCAGAAGGAAACAAAGTGTTTGGTCATTATTTGGTATATTTTGATCATTATTTGGTGTAATTCGGACATTATTTGGTGTAATTTGGTCATTATTGGTATTCAGACCTGTTTAAGGAAGAATGGGACAAAATAACAGCTGGAACTCTGCCTCACCTGGTTTCCTCAGAGTCAGAACGGCTTTAAGTGTTGGCAGAAGGAAACAAAGTGGGAAAAGATTTACTGTCCTGACTTTTTTATTCTTATACTTCCACCTCTGTGATGGTATGGGGTTGTATCAGGGCCCACTTCCAGAGGCCTGGCTGAGGAAGAAGAGGTACGGGTGCTGGACCGTCCCCAGCAGAGAATGTTGGAGAACTATTATGTGAAATATCTTGTGTTCACATTGTCTGTAATAGAATAAAATTCCCAGATTTTCTCAGCTTCTCTTCTTCTGTCCACCAGAATCCCAACCCCAACCCCATTCCCAGCTCCAACCAGGTGAGGAAGAACCACGCCTGCGAGGCCTGCGGGAAAGCCTTCAGAGACGTGTATCACCTCAACCGCCACCGGCTGTCCCACTCGGACGAGAAGCCGTACTCCTGCCCCATCTGCCAGCAGCGCTTCAAGAGGAAAGACCGGATGAGTTACCACGTGCGCTCGCACCAAGGCGGCGTGGAGAAGCCCTACGTCTGTCCGCACTGCGCCAAGGCCTTCTCCAGGTAACGCCTCCTCCTCCGCCGCCGAGCCAAAGGCCTGAAACAGAGACAGTCTGAGGGGTTTTCTTCTCTGAATGCTCTGACACCGACCACCTCTGATCACTCTGGGTTCTTCTTCTTCATCTTTTAGCTCTGGGGTCCATCTTTATGTTTACAGGCCTATCTGACCTCTGCTGACCTGGTCAGCTCTGAATCTAAATGAAAGTTAAACTGAGGTGATTAGTTTTGGGAACTTTAGCCCCTGTCGTTTGGCTCCTGGGAAATCTGGGAATAATCGTCCACTGCTCTTTTAAAGTGGACAAACACATCAGTGCAGCCGCTAAAACTAGTTTTTATCAGTGAGCCTTATTTCCAAGATGAAAGCTTCTCTTCCCCAGTGGAGCTGAAGATAAACTCAGTGTCCCCTCACCTGGTTCTTGGACTGCTGTAATTCTTTGGATTTGGATCAGATCGTAAATCATATCTCAGTCTTCTGAGCTCACTTTTAAGGTTGAAATAGCCTGAGTTACTCAGAGGTCCACCAACCAGATGCTGTGAGATCCACCAACCAGATGCTCAGAGATCCACCAACCAGATGCTCTGAGATCCACCAACCAGATGCTCTGAGGTCCACCAACCAGATGCTCTGAGATCCACCAACCAGATGCTGTGAGGTCCACCAACCAGATGCTCAGAGGTCCACCAACCAGATGCTCAGAGATCCACCAACCAGATGCTGTGAGGTCCACCAACCAGATGGTCAGAGGTCCACCAACCAGATGCTCTGAGATCCACCAACCAGATGCTCTGAGGTCCACCAACCAGATGGTCTGAGGTCCACCAACCAGACGCTCTGAGGTCCACCAACCAGATGCTCTGAGGTCCACCAACCAGATGCTCTGAGGTCCACCAACCAGATGCTCTGAGGTCCACCAACCAGATGCTCTGAGATCCACCAACCAGATGCTCTGAGGTCCACCAACCAGATGCTCAGAGGTCCACCAACCAGATGCTCAGAGGTCCACCAACCAGATGCTCTGAGGTCCACCAACCAGATGCTCTGAGGTCCACCAACCAGATGCTCTGAGGTCCACCAACCAGATGCTCTGAGGTCCACCAACCAGATGCTCTGAGGTCCACCAACCAGATGCTCTGAGGTCCACCAACCAGATGCTCTGAGGTCCACCAACCAGATGCTCAGAGGTCCACCAACCAGATGCTGTGAGATCCACCAACCAGATGCTCTGAGGTCCACCAACCAGATGCTCTGAGGTCCACCAACCAGATGCTCTGAGGTCCACCAACCAGATGCTCTGAGGTCCACCAACCAGATGCTCTGAGGTCCACCAACCAGATGCTCAGAGGTCCACCAACCAGATGCTCAGAGGTCCACCAACCAGATGCTGTGAGATCCACCAACCAGATGCTCTGAGGTCCACCAACCAGATGGTCTGAGGTCCACCAACCAGATGCTCTGAGGTCCACCAACCAGATGCTCAGAGGTCCACCAACCAGATGGTCAGAGGTCCACCAACCAGATGCTCTGAGATCCACCAACCAGATGCTGTGAGAAGTGATGGTGGAACAGTTTACCTCCATATCTCTTCTCCTTGGCATTTGGCTCCAGTCTGACTTCCTTTCAGAGGATTTTATTTGGTTTCTTGTCTCTTACTTCATCTGTTCTGCTCTGTGAATAAACTCTTTGGTTTGGAGTGACTTCTGTTCTGCTTTGTGTCCTCAGGCCGGACCACCTCAACAGTCACGTCCGGCAGGTGCACTCCACAGAGAGACCCTTCAAGTGCACGGTACGGTGTGATCTGGGATCAGTTTTACCTCCTGATGAGGATCAGACGGCTTTTATTCTGTTTTAATACGTAAATCCTGCAGAAGTTACTTTGTTTTTCACATGAGTGCATATATTAATGATTTATTAGTCATTTATGAGTCATTATTTAATATTTATGAATCATTTAGTCATTTATGAATCACTAATTAATCATTAAATGCTGGTGGAGGAGGTTTGTTTTCACTAGATTTAGGATATTTTGTCTGTAAATGTTTCAGAGATCTGAAATCCGTGACTTTATTTCCATTAAACTTCATTAAAAATGCGCCACCTTTCCTCCTCAGACGTGCACGTCGGCCTTCGCCACGCGGGACCGCCTCCGTGCGCACCTGATCCGCCACGAGGAGAAGGTGCCGTGTCACATCTGCGGGAAGCTGCTGTCGGCTGCTTACATCACCGACCACATGAGGGTCCACAACCAGTCGCAGCATCACTCCTGTCACCTCTGCAACCGCAGTAAGACGCCGCCGCCGCCGCATCACGTCACGTGTGCTGCCGGGATCAATCCGCCGCCGGAAATAGTCCCAGAATGCACCATTTCCTCCAGCGTCGTCGCCCCTAACGGCTTCATGTGTTGCAGGCTTCACCACCCTCACCTACCTGCGTGTCCACGCCCAGAAGCACCACGGCCAGGAGTGGAAGGAGAGCGGCGGGGCGCGGGGGGGCTTCGGCGGCACGGGAGCCGGCGGCGTGCTGCTCTGCCAGCTGTGCGGGGTGCAGTGCAAGACGGCCACGCAGCTCCAGGGTCACATGGGCACCCACGCCCAGCAGGGCGACCCCAACCCGACGAGCGCCGGGCCCGTGGGAACCACCAGCGTGGCCATCACCGTGTCCAGCCCGAGCGCCGTGGGGCTGCTGGTCACCGACTGCTCCAGTATCGCCCCCCAGCCCCACAGCTAGCACGCCGACGGAGGGCGGGTGGAGGAGAGGACTGAGACACAGCAGCCAGTAGAGGTGCGTTCCTCCATCAGCTCAGACGCTTTCTTCTTCTCTTTTCAGTAAATGAATGCTGCTTTTTAACTGAATTATACTGAATTTAATTCAGAGAAAAACACCAAACCTGAGCGATGAAGTCGCTGAAACACACTCCACTTTACGGGCTTCTTCTTCTTGGGTTTTACTGCGTTTACAGTAGTTTTTCTCTTTAATTTGACTCAGACGCTTTCTTCTTCTCTTTTCAGTAAATGAATGCTGCTTTTTAACTGAATTATATTGAATTTAATTCAGAGAAAAACACCAAACCTGAGCGATGAAGTCGCTGGAACACGCTCCACTTTGCTGGCTTCTTCTTCTTGGGTTTTACTGCGTTTACAGTAGTTTTTCTCTTTAATTTGACTCAGACGCTTTCTTCTTCTCTTTTCAGTAAATGAATGCTGCTTTTTAACTGAATTATACTGAATTTAATTCAGAGAAAAACACCAAACCTGAGCGATGAAGTCGCTGAAACACCCTCCACTTTGCTGGCTTCTTCTTCTTGGGTTTTACTGCGTTTACAGTAGTTTTTCTCTTTAATTTGACTCAGACGCTTTCTTCTTCTCTTTTCCGTAAATGAATGCTGCTTTTTAACTGAATTATACTGAATTTAATTCAGAGAAAAACACCAAACCTGAGCGATGAAGTCGCTGGAACACGCTCCACTTTACGGGCTTCTTCTTCTTGGGTTTTACTGCGTTTACAGTAGTTTTTCTCTTTAATTTGCCTCAGACGCTTTCTTCTTCTCTTTTCAGTAAATAAATGCTGCTTTTCAACTGAATTATATTGAATTTAATTCAGAGAAAAACACCAAACCTGAGCGATGAAGTCGCTGGAACACGCTCCACTTTGCTGGCTTCTTCTTCTTGGGTTTTATTGCGTTTACAGTAGTTTTTCTCTTTAATTCGACTCAGACGCTTTCTTCTTCTCTTTTCAGTAAATGAATGCTGCTTTTTAACTGAATTATACTGAATTTAATTCAGAGAAAAACACCAAACCTGAGCGATGAAGTCGCTGAAACACCCTCCACTTTGCTGGCTTCTTCTTCTTGGGTTTTACTGCGTTTACAGTAGTTTTTCTCTTTAATTTGCCGCAGACGCTTTCTTCTTCTCTTTTCAGTAAATAAATGCTGCTTTTCAACTGAATTATATTGAATTTAATTCAGAGAAAAACACCAAACCTGAGCGATGAAGTCGCTGGAACACGCTCCACTTTGCTGGCTTCTTCTTCTTGGGTTTTATTGCGTTTACAGTAGTTTTTCTCTTTAATTTGCCTCAGACGCTTTCTTCTTCTCTTTTCAGTAAATAAATGCTGCTTTTCAACTGAATTATATTGAATTTAATTCAGAGAAAAACACCAAACCTGAGCGATGAAGTCGCTGGAACACGCTCCACTTTGCTGGCTTCTTCTTCTTGGGTTTTATTGCGTTTACAGTAGTTTTTCTCTTTAATTTGACTCAGACGCTTTCTTCTTCTCTTTTCAGTAAATGAATGCTGCTTTTTAACTGAATTATATTGAATTTAATTCAGAGAAAAACACCAAACCTGAGCGATGAAGTCGCTGGAACACGCTCCACTTTGCTGGCTTCTTCTTCTTGGGTTTTATTGCGTTTACAGTAGTTTTTCTCTTTAATTTGCCTCAGACGCTTTCTTCTTCTCTTTTCAGTAAATAAATGCTGCTTTTCAACTGAATTATATTGAATTTAATTCAGAGAAAAACACCAAACCTGAGCGATGAAGTCGCTGGAACACGCTCCACTTTGCTGGCTTCTTCTTCTTGGGTTTTATTGCGTTTACAGTAGTTTTTCTCTTTAATTTGACTCAGACGCTTTCTTCTTCTCTTTTCAGTAAATGAATGCTGCTTTTTAACTGAATTATATTGAATTTAATTCAGAGAAAAACACCAAACCTGAGCGATGAAGTCGCTGGAACACGCTCCACTTTGCTGGCTTCTTCTTCTTGGGTTTTATTGCGTTTACAGTAGTTTTTCTCTTTAATTTGACTCAGACGCTTTCTTCTTCTCTTTTCAGTAAATGAATGCTGCTTTTTAACTGAATTATATTGAATTTAATTCAGAGAAAAACACCAAACCTGAGCGATGAAGTCGCTGGAACACGCTCCACTTTACTGGCTTCTTCTTCTTGGGTTTTACTGCGTTTACAGTAGTTTTTCTCTTTAATTTGACTCAGACGCTTTCTTCTTCTCTTTTCAGTAAATAAATGCTGCTTTTCAACTGAATTATATTGAATTTAATTCAGAGAAAAACACCAAACCTGAGCGATGAAGTCGCTGGAACACGCTCCACTTTACTGGCTTCTTCTTCTTGGGTTTTACTGCGTTTACAGTAGTTTTTCTCTTTAATTTGACTCAGACGCTTTCTTCTTCTCTTTTCAGTAAATGAATGCTGCTTTTTAACTGAATTATATTGAATTTAATTCGGAGAAAAACACCAAACCTGAGCGATGAAGTCGCTGGAACACGCTCCACTTTACTGGCTTCTTCTTCTTGGGTTTTACTGCGTTTACAGTAGTTTTTCTCTTTAATTTGACTCAGACGCTGTTAAAGGGAACAAAAAGCTAAAAGAAGCTTTTTTACTCATTAAATCTCACACGTCCTGCCGCTGCTGTGATGGTAAATCCAACATTTCACACCAGTTTTGGGTGTAAACGCGTCACAGATGGATCCAGAACGTCAGCAGGAAGCTGGTTCAGACGTCGGGTTGAGTTAAAGCGGCGAGCGTCTGAGAGAGTAACGCTCAGCGGTGGCGGCGGCGTGTTAAACAGGAACAAACGGCGCCGCGTGCTTTCATCAGCCTGTTTCTGTGTTTCAGATAGTTTCACCACATGTGGACCCGGATCCGGACCTTCCCGCTGCCTCCAGCGCCCTCAGAGAAGAGCCTCAAAGAGCGGACTCTGTTTCCTGCTGGAGGAGGAGGATAAATGTGTATTTTTGTTGCCGCCGCCGCTTTGCATTTAGCTCCCATCATGTCCTGCGCCGCCTCTCATGGTTTTGTAAAGCTGTTTTTAAACTGTTTCTACTCCATGTTATCAGTGTTTGTTCCTGACCAGGTACTGATTGATCCTCCTGATCTCTGACGGGCAGAACCCTGCTGTACAGACCCTCTTTTCTAAAGCTGATGAACTGATCGTTGTCTGTGAATATTCCCTCCGAACACTGAATGTGCGTAACTTCTCTGCTTCGTTTGACCTTCGTTCTGACTCTGGATGCTGATTTGTAACTCTTTGAATTGCCATGTACTTTGTAGCTCCCTTGGTGACACCTTTCTGTGGCTGTGCATATTGATTGTACTTGATGCATAGTGCAAAGCGCCTCGTTACTCTATTAAAAAGCAGTAAAATGCATGCGTGGACTGAAGTGTGTCTGAGTGATTGTTGCCTCTGAGGAAGGAAAACTTGTCACACACAGAGACACAAACAACTCTTCCTGGTTGTGTTTCCTCTGGTTACATCTACTTGTTGCTAATTAGCATCTTTCATGGTCATTTTCTATCTTTTTTAAGCCATATTGGCTGTTTGTGGCCATTTTCTGTCATAATGTTGTTTTCTCCTTCAGTCGGTCATCAGTTTGTCTCTTATGAAGGATTTAGCATCTTTTAGAAGTCATTTTCTGTCTTTTTTAAGCCATATTGGCTATTTGTGGCCATTTTCTGTCATAATATTGTTTTCTCTTTCAGTCGGGTCATCAGTTTGTCTCTTATGAAGGATTTAGCATCTTTCATGGTCATTTTCTGTCTTTTTTAAGCCATATTGGCTGTTTGTGGCCATTTTCTGTCATAATGTTGTTTTCTCCTTCAGTCGGGTCATCAGTTTGTGTCTCTTATGAAGGATTTAGCATCTTTCATGGTCATTTTCTATCTTTTTTAAGCCATATTGGCTGTTTGTGGCCATTTTCTGTCATAATGTTGTTTTCTCTTTCAGTCGGGTCATCAGTTTGTGTCTCTTATGAAGGATTTAGCATCTTTCATGGTCATTTTCTTTCTTCTTTTGCTGGTTTTGCATCTCTTTGGTAACTGTTCTTGTCTTTTTTGTTCCATTTTTATTAATTAACATCTCATTTTGCGTCTCCTTTTAGCCGATCTGTGTGCTTTGAAGTCATTTTTATTGATTTGTTTTTCTTTATGGTTGTATTTTGACCCAGTTTTATTATTTTTGTCTCTTTTAGTTTAGGATTTGTTGCCATTCTGTATCTATTTCCTTTAATTTGGTTGTTTTGCGTCTGATCCGAGTTATTTTCCTCTGTAAAATGTTGTTTTACGTCATGTTGCTTTATTCCATCTCTTTAACAGCCGTCTGTGTGGTCGTTTTATCTCTGTGTGGTCTTTTTGTGTCTCTGATCATTCTGGATCCCTTTGCTCACATTCAGTCTTAATTCAGCTTTTATTGATGGTAAATGTTATAATTGTTCTGTTTTATCCTTCAGGTGGGTCATCACAGTTTCTCCCACAAGTTATTTCTCATATTTTCTTCTTAGTTTGTGACAATCCTGCATCTCTGTGGTAGTTTTAAATCTCCTTATATATGTATTTATATTCTATTTGTCCTATTTTCTTCATTTTTATTGTGTAACAACTCATTATTGTCATCTTGCATCTTTGTAATGATTCTGTGAGTCTTTGAGGTCATTTGGTACCTTTTAGGGGTTGAATTTGTGCCTCATTTTTTGTTATTTTGTGGCCCAGTTTGAATATTTTTGTTTCATTTTGTTGTCTGTTTCCTTTGTGTCTTTTTGTTATTTTCCATCTTTGACTCCTTTTTGTTTTTTTGCCTTTAATTTACTTAATTTGTTCCTGATGTGAGTTATACTGTATTTATATTTATTGTGTAGTTTTCTTTTTTTTTTTTTGCTGTTTGTCATTTTCAGCTCCCTAATAACCCTGTGGTGTTTCTTTGTGGGAAGATTTTTCATCTCTCTGGTTGTTTAGCGCCAGATTTTGGACGATTTGCGTCTGGTGTCATTTTTTTATCTGCTGAATGTTGCTTTGTGTCTCATTTAGCTCATTTTTCATCTATTTGTGGTCATTTGCATGTCATTTAGGGTGTTTGGTCTCACATTGTGGTCACTTTGCATCTGTTTTGGTTGCTGTAATACATTATAAATCCCGGGATATGAGCTTTAGTGGCCTGGCCCTGTGCCTGGTCGGCTCACTGACTAATCTGTCCATGGTGGTATGAAGCTCCAGCAGGACTAGTTAACGTTGTTTACAGCGCAGTGGAAAGCACCACCCCTCCCCCATCCGGCTTCTCCAGCTCCTCCTACTTACAGCTAGCCTGCTAGCTGTAGCTGTTGCTGTAAAAGCGACCAGAAGTGCAACTGGGCTGCAGAACCGTGTTCATATAGAGCCTCCTGGATGAGCCTTAATACACAAAACACAGAAAACTGCTTTTATGGGACGCTGAAACGTCGGGTATCACGATGCGATGGACAGCAAGCGAGCAGCGGAGAGCTAGCTGCAGCTAGCTCCGGGAGATCCGGGGCGACAAGCATCTAACTGCTGTTTCGCCTTTAAGAGCCTGATTTTGTGCCATGTCATCAACCTATTCAACGACCTGGGTTTGTATGTTCTCATAAAATCAAATGGGGATTTCTCTGTTTTAAAAAGATTCAGGTCACCGTAGTCGTCTGATTATGTGGGTCACAGACATCGTTGGGTTAACTAGTTAGCTGGAACAGCTGGTTAGCACGGTAGCTGCTTATTGATTTCTTTTATTTCTTCAATTGTAAAGTTACAAATAGATAGACATATGCTTTGTGTTGGCGATACGTGCCCTGTAGATTTGGTGGTAAGGATTAATATCTGGTTGAATTTGATTTTGTTACACTGAAGCTAACTCGGTTGCTAGGTGGCTACTGTTAGCAGCTTCACTAACAACCAGCTCGATGCTAACAAAGGCATTTAAACTAGCTGGTTAAAGTTATTTAGTAGACTTCAGTTTAGCCTTTAACCCACATCCAGTTTAGTGTTAAATCAATTAATTTCCTGCTTCAAAACGCGTGTTTTTTAGGTGTCTGTTTGCACATGTTGGCTGAACAATCGAGCCTGACTCCGGTGTAACGGCAGGTTCTGTTCCCTTTAGATTCTGTGACCCGATAAGGATTTCTGGCTGTTTTAGATGGTGTCAGTCAACTTTTTGTACAATTTACGAACATGATGGCACCACCACATTTATAAAGAGCCACAGCTCTTAAAAGCTGTTTGACCCAACATTTCCACTCTGGTTATGAGTGTTTCACAGTGAACTGTCAGATTTGACAGCGAGTAAAAACACCAAATTTCCTCAGCGTGTGGGTCACAGAATCTGACGGTCACGGAATTTCGCGTTACACCTGCCGCGGTTGCGTCTCTTCTTCGTGGCCTCTGCTCCCTTGTTTACGTTACATTTCCCCGTGTCCACACGCAGGAAGCTGATGGGTCATGCTGAGTGAGGAGCGGTGTTTCCTCCGCGCCTAGCCGGGAGCAGCAGCAGCTCGGTTCCGCCCGCATAAAGTGGACTGTTTCTGGGTTCGGTGGGAGGAGGATGGCATTTCACGGCGCAGGCCGGCAGACTGTCTGTGGAGATTTGTTTCCGGGCTCTGAGCTGGGCCACAAGTATTTCTGTGTCAACTCTTCCTGCGGAGCTCCCTCCACGGGCCTCAGCGCCACACCGTGCCTGACTGGACCCACTGCCCCGGCGGGGACCCCCCGACACCCCACAGCTCTCGGAGGAAGCACCGGCGGCGGAGCGGCGGTGCCTCAGCCGTACAGTAACCCGGCCAGCGAGGTGCCCAGCCCGGCCGAGATGGAGCCGGACCGACCCATTGGTTATGGCGCATTCGGTGTCGTTTGGTAAGAAGAGGGGCCGAAACACATCCTACACTTTTCCCTTTTTTACTGACGTCTTATATAAGTGTAAAACTTTAGAAATGGTTCATAATCAGAGCTCCAGGCAGCTGGATGATGTTAGTTTCCATCATGTCAGCGTCTTAACTGCTTTAAGAGTTTGTTTCTGCTGGAAATGTGGAACTGAGGAAGAAAACACTGCTGTCATTAATGGCTGATTTGTTTTGTGTTTAAATCATTAATGAATTAATTTGAACACAGAAAAAGCAGAGAAGAAACGTGATAATTCTTCTTTCTGGAGTTGTCGTGTGGAACAAGTTTTGATTTATTCAACATATTCATGCATTGATTAGCTGTTCATACTTTCTCTGCATTTTCTCTGTTTTTTGTCAAAGTTTAGTTTGCAGTTAGCGATGACTTCTGTTTGTTACGGCCTGCTGAGCGCAGCCTGTACACCTGATTCTTACATTTGTAGTGGAACATTAATGAATTTTGACTTCCTGTGATTAAACAGATGAGGTTTAAAATGCGTTTACGGTCCAACATCAACCAGAAAACCAACTGTTTTCTACAGGTTTGGACCATTTAAACACAAAGTGGAAGAGAAAGCAGTTTATTCTGTCAGAATCTTTTTATTTCTGTGTTTCCTCTCTCTGAATTGATCTGAATGAGGATCAGCAGTTTGGTTCTGATGAGAAGAAGCAGGATATCATAAACTAAAAACTATATTTCTGATGAGGTCTCATAGCTTTGCAAAACAAATGGTTTCGTCTTGATTCCCTCAGAAAGAAGCAGTTGTTTCATTTATGCAGCCGGTCAGATTACCACCATAAAAGGCCAGCAGAAGAAGAGCACTGTTCAGAGGACCAAAGAAGAAGAAAGTGGAGGACTCGGTAGCTGTGGGTGTTGTTTTTGTGAGAAGTTGGAGGGAAAACATCCAAGGAGGATGGAGGATGGTGTCTTACATAATGCAGGAACAGACAACCAGAATAAATATCGGTGTAATGGCTCCAGAAGGAGCAGCTGTAGCTGACGGATGAGCATACATTTTGTTGCTGGACAGTGGGTGGAGGCATTTCTAACTCCAAATTAACCAGTGGGTGGCAGTAACGTTGGCATGTTGTGACTCCAACCACGGATGGAGACGAGCTTTATCCACCGAGCTTCATCTTGGTGGAAACATTTGGGTTTCCATCAACTATCAAAGCAGATCTGAAAGCACGAAAGAGAAATGTCAGTGAGACGAGTTTCCTTTTCCCCTCACATGTGCTTCAGGTCCTCTTCAGAGACTCAGGAACCAGCTCAACGTTAGTTAATTTATGCTGTTTCCATTCAGCTTTTCAGATTAATTTCTTCTAAACAAGAATAGAAGTGCAGTTGGTGCCTCCAGATGTTTCTAAACCACTGCTGGTTAAGAGCAGGGTTACAGGCTGGTTAAAGGCAGGGTTAGGGGCTGGTTAAAGGCAGGGTTAGGGGCTGGTTAAGGGCAGGGTTAGGGGCTGGTTAAAGGCAGGTTTAGGGGCTGGTTAAAGGCAGGGTTACAGGCTGGTTAAAGGCAGGTTTAGGGGCTGGTTAAAGGCAGGGTTAGGGGCTGGTTAAGGGCAGGGTTAGGGGCTGGTTAAGGGCAGGGTTAGGGGCTGGTTAAGGGCAGGGTTAGGGGCTGGTTAAGGGCAGGGTTAGGGGCTGGTTAAAGGCAGGTTTAGGGGCTGGTTAAAGGCAGGGTTAGGGGCCGGTTAAAGGCAGGGTTAGGGGCTGGTTAAGGGCAGGGTTAGGGGCTGGTTAAAGGCAGGGTTAGGGGCTGGTTAAGGGCAGGGTTAGGGGCTGGTTAAAGGCAGGTTTAGGGGCTGGTTAAAGGCAGGGTTAGGGGCCGGTTAAAGGCAGGGTTAGGGGCTGGTTAAGGGCAGGGTTAGGGGCTGGTTAAAGGCAGGTTTAGGGGCTGGTTAAAGGCAGGGTTACAGGCTGGTTAAAGGCAGGTTTAGGGGCTGGTTAAAGGCAGGTTTAGGGGCTGGTTAAAGGCAGGGTGAGGGGCTGGTTAAAGGCAGGGTTACAGGCTGGTTAACGGCAGGGTTACAGGCTGGTTAAAGGCAGGTTTAGGGGCTGGTTAAAGGCAGGGTTACAGGCTGGTTAAAGGCAGGGTTAGGGGCTGGTTAAAGGCAGGGTTAGGGGCTGGTTAAGGGCAGGGTTAGGGGCTGGTTAAAGGCAGGTTTAGGGGCTGGTTAAAGGCAGGGTTACAGGCTGGTTAAAGGCAGGTTTAGGGGCTGGTTAAAGGCAGGTTTAGGGGCTGGTTAAAGGCAGGGTGAGGGGCTGGTTACAGGCAGGGTTACAGGCTGGTTAACGGCAGGGTTACAGGCTGGTTAAAGGCAGGTTTAGGGGCTGGTTAAAGGCAGGGTTACAGGCTGGTTAAAGGCAGGTTTAGGGGCTGGTTAAAGGCAGGGTTAGGGGCTGGTTACAGGCAGGGTTACAGGCTGGTTAAAGGCAGGTTTAGGGGCTGGTTAAAGGCAGGGTTAGGGGCTGGTTACAGGCAGGGTTACAGGCTGGTTAAAGGCAGGGTAAGCGGCTGGTTAAAGGCAGGGTTACGGGCTGGTTAACGGCAGGGTTAGGGGCTGGTTGAGGGCAGGGTTACGGGCTGGTTAACGACAGGGTTAGGGGCTGGTTAAAGGCAGGGTTACGGGCTGGTTAACGACAGGGTTAGGGGCTGGTTAACGGCAGGGTTAGGGGCTGGTTAAGGGCAGAGTTAGGGGCTGGTTAAAGGCAGGGTTAGGGGCTGGTTAAAGGCAGGGTTAGGGGCTGGTTAAAGGCAGGGTTAGGGGCTGGTTAAAGGCAGGGTTAGGGGCTGGTTAAGGGCAGGGTTAGGGGCTGGTTAAGGGCAGGGTGAGGGACTGGTTAAGGGCAGGGTTAGGGGCTGGTTAAAGGCAGGGTTAGGGCAGGGTTAGGGGCTGGTTAAGGGCAGAGTTAGGGGCTGGTTAAGGGCAGGGTTAGGGGCTGGTTAAAGGCAGGGTTAGGGGCTGGTTAAGGGCAGGGTTAGGGGCTGGTTAAGGGCAGGGTTAGGGGCTGGTTAAGGGCAGGGTGAGGGACTGGTTAAGGGCAGGGTTAGGGGCTGGTTAAAGGCAGGGTTAGGGGCTGGTTAACGGCAGGGTTAGGGGCTGGTTAAAGGCAGGGTTAGGGCAGGGTTAGGGGCTGGTTAAAGGCAGGGTTAGGGGCTGGTTAAGGGCAGGGTTAGGGGCTGGTTAAGGGCAGGGTTAGGGGCTGGTTAAAGGCAGGGTTAGGGGCTGGTTAAAGGCAGGGTTAGGGGCTGGTTAAAGGCAGGGTTAGGGGCTGGTTAAGGGCAGGGTTGGGGGCTGGTTAAGGGCAGGGTTGGGGGCTGGTTAAAGGCAGGGTTAGGGGCTGGTTAAAGGCAGGGTTAGGGGCTGGTTAAGGGCAGGGTTAGGGACTGGTTAAGGGCAGGGTTAGGGGCTGGTTAAAGGCAGGGTTAGGGGCTGGTTAAGGGCAGGGTTAGGGGCTGGTTAAAGGCAGGGTTAGGGGCTGGTTAAGGGCAGGGTTAGGGGCTGGTTAAAGGCAGGGTTAGGGGCTGGTTAAAGGCAGGGTGAGGGACTGGTTAAGGGCAGGGTTAGGGGCTGGTTAAAGGCAGGGTTAGGGGCTGGTTAAGGGCAGGGTTAGGGGCTGGTTAAGGGCAGGGTTAGGGGCTGGTTAAAGGCAGGGTTAGGGGCTGGTTAAGGGCAGGGTTAGGGGCTGGTTAAGGGCAGGGTTAGGGGCTGGTTAAGGGCAGGGTTAGGGGCTGGTTAAGGGCAGGGTTAGGGGCTGGTTAAGGGCAGGGTTAGGGCAGGGTTAGGGGCTGGATAAAGGCAGGGTTAGGGGCTGGTTTAGGGCAGGGTTAGGGGCTGGTTAAAGGCAGGGTTAAGGGCATGGTTAGGGGCTGGTTGAGGGCAGGGTAAGCAGCTGGTTAACAGCACCATGCATGCTGTACCTCGATCCCTTGTGGTTTCTCTCTGTTGGCACCGTCTACTTCCTGGTCCAAGTCCAGGACAGGAGCTGTGGGGGATGGGCACAGCTCTTCTAACATAGCCATGCTGGAGATGTCTGACCCAGACATCATCATCTGAGCGTGCTGCCTGCTTTTACTGGTCAGACTTCTGTTGAAAACACCTAAATGTACTGCTTATAACCTGTTTATTAACTCAGTGTTATCATGCTGCTGCCTGTATATATTTTACAGTAATTCTGCTGCTGTAATGTAGTCGCAGAAAGTAAAAGAAACTAGGAACCCTGGGATTAAAATCGGCTGCAGAGGGCGGCCTTGTGTTGCCAGATCTCTGGAGTTCGACTGCGCTGCTAATCTGAGGATCATCCAGGATTGGCTGCCTCATCCTCCCCAGCTTCATTACTCTCCTTGTCCTTTTCTGTCTGCACTAACCAGCCTCCTCTCAGTCTCTATGAACACGGGTCAGACGGGTTATGAAGAAGCTCAGCCATCCGTTTACTTATCGCACATCTGCACCTTTGAGCAACGGTCTGCCAAGATCCAGACCTTATTTTACCTGATTCTTCCAGGTCAAACCCAGCTATTTGTCCCTCACAGGCTGCCTGGTCACACAGCATTAAGTCTGGGGGAGGAGATGTGAGTCCACACCTGGTCTGTTTGTGCTCGCTGCAGCCTTATCCAGAGTTAAGTTATGAGATCATGGTGTGGATGTGAACCTGTCTGTCAGGTTTTGGCGTTCCTGTGGCCCCATCATCCACCTTTCTCAGAGCAAAACAGACGTCATTGCCTGACTCTGTTGGGTTCAGGCTGCTTGGAAGTTTTAGGAGAAGCTCAGAGAAAGATGGAAGCTTTGTTTCTGTGAAGAGAAGGTTTATCAGATTATTAAAGCCATTATTACGCCACTTTTTCATCCACTCTGGCCTGAAACGTGACTGAACCGCCTGGTTGTTTGCAGGTCTGTGACTGATCCCCGGGACGGTCGGAAGGTGGCTTTGAAGAAGATGCCTAATGTCTTCCAGAACCTGGTCTCCTGCAAGAGGGTGTTCAGAGAGCTGAGGATGCTGTGCTTCTTCAAGCATGACAACGTAATGAGCAGAGGGGGGTGAGAGGCTCCGGATCAGCTGGTGAAATCACTCTAAATGTTTGCTGCTGTCTGTTTGCAGGTGTTGTCGGCTCTGGACATTTTGCAGCCTCCACAGATCGACTGCTTTGAGGAGATGTATCCTTTATCAGCTGAAAACGATGAGATCAGGAGTCCCGGGTCGGTTTGGCGTTCGCTCAGACTCACCACCTTCATTTACTTCCTCCCATCTGTCCCACTTTCCCCTCATTAGCTGCCCTCCTTTAATTCTCTTAAATTAGCTGCTGGTCTGCTCTGAGTCGTGGCTGCAGATGTGCAGCTGCTGAATGTTTAATGTGGGCAGTTCATATGTAAAGAAAGCTGCTCGGCAGCTGAAACTGAGGCCTGTGCTCGGAGGTGCTCATGTAGGCGGAGGTCCATCTTTCCTTGACAGCCAACCGCCTCGCAGCTACGTGATCACAGAGCTGATGCAGAGCGACCTCCACAAAGTGATCGTGTCTCCTCAGCCTCTCACCACCGACCACATCAAGGTCTTCCTCTATCAGATCCTCCGAGGTGAGACCATGCAGCTTTGTGAGGGTTTAGCTGATTCAGCCCAGATTCACACACATGTTGGAGTGTAAACTGACTGACTTCAGCCTCCAGATCTGCTGCATGAACTAGTTTTGTAGCTTTTATTTTGTAAAGTGTAACAAAAACCAGAGATTCTGTGCTAAAAAAAGAATATTTTCAGAGTATTAACAGATCTGCATCCAGCTCAGGCTGCAGAAGCTTCAAACCGAGGCCCAGCAGCCTCAGTTCTGCTCACCGAGCTTCAAACCGAGGCCCAAAAGCCTCGGTTCTGCTCACCGAGCTTCAAACCGAGGCCCAGCATCCTCGGTTCTGCTCACCGAGCTTCAAACCGAGGCCCAAAAGCCTCGGTTCTGCTCACCGAGCTTCAAACCGAGGCCCAAAAGCCTCGGTTCTGCTCACCGAGCTTCAAACCGAGGCCCAGCAGCCTCGGTTCTGCTCACCGAGCTTCAAACCGAGGCCCAAAAGCCTCGGTTCTGCTCACCGAGCTTCAAACCGAGGCCCAAAAGCCTCGGTTCTGCTCACCGAGCTTCAAACCGAGGCCCAGCAGCCTCGGTTCTGCTCACCGAGCTTCAAACCGAGGCCCAACAGCCTCGGTTCTGCTCACCGAGCTTCAAACCGAGGCCCAAAAGCCTCGGTTCTGCTCACCGAGCTGTAAACAGTAGAGATGATTCCCCTAAAATCAGTTTTAACCATGAAAATGTCTCTGTTCAGGTTTGAAGTACCTGCACTCCGCTGGGATCCTGCACAGAGACATCAAGCCTGGAAACCTGCTGGTCAACAGCAACTGTCTGCTCAAGGTGACGCTGAACTCCGTCTGTTTCTGTGCCGCTGCCTCTCAAACAAAGCTTCTACCCCCAGGTGGAAAAGTTGGCGTGTGGATAAAAGCAGAGTTTGACGCGTTGCAACAAACATGGTGAATAATTAAAACTCATCCTGAATCATGGAGCTGAACATCCACCAGGGAGACGAAAACGAGGCTCTGTTTGGGTTTGTTTGTGTCAGATTTCACCTTCTTCAGCATCCGCGACCCAGTTTGTCTTAGTTTATGAAAAATTTGCATTAATTTGCATCTTTGCAGAGAAATCAGACCAGACTTAGATAACTGAAAGATAAAAAAAGCAAAGCCAAAGTCTCAGATCCATGAGATAAAGAAACGACCCTCTGGCATAATCTGCAGCTTTATTCCAACATAAATGTTGAAGCTGCCGTTTAAACTGACCAGATGTGCAGCAACTCACTGAGACGGCAAAGAAAAGGCTGGAATACTTAAAGGTAGAATTATTCCATGTTTAGAAGCGTCAGATTGGTCTAAAGCCTCTGACTCTTCACCAGATTTCGGGTAATTAACTCCAACATCATCCTTCTGAGGGGCTGCAGCCACATCTGAAACACTATCTTTAGATTAAATTAGATCAGATCAACCCTCTGAATCCCGTTAAAACACTCCAGACTGTCAGCAAAGTGATTTAAAGTCATCCCAGACCTTCAGAAAGGCCTCAAGATTTCAACATCAGGAGGCAAAACAGTGTTTCTATGTCAAGATGCAGACCTCACACCTAAATACACCCAAAATATCCAGTTACTGACTCGCTATAAGTTTTAAAGGTGACATATTGTGTATAAACTCCTCCTTCCTGTTCCTGGGAGCATATATCGGGGCATCTGACGTGTATAAACTCCTCCTTCCTGTTCCTGGGAGCATATATCGGGGCGTCCGAAGTATATAAACCCCTCCTTCCTGTTCTTGGGAGCATATATCGGGGCGTCCGAAGTGTATAAACCCCTTCTTCCTGTTCTTGGGAGCATATATCGGGGCGTCCGAAGTGTATAAACCCCTTCTTCCTGTACTTGGGAGCATATATCGGGGCGTCCCGAAGTGTATAAACCCCTTCTTCCTGTTCTTGGGAGCATATATCGGGGCGTCCGAAGTGTATAAACCCCTTCTTCCTGTACTTGGGAGCATATATCAGGGCGTCCGAAGTGTATAAACCCCTTCTTCCTGTACTTGGGAGCATATATCGGGGCGTCCCGAAGTGTATAAACCCCTCCTTCCTGTTCCTGGGAGCATATATCGGGGCGTCCGAAGTGTATAAACCCCTTCTTCCTGTTCTTGGGAGCATATATCGGGGCGTCCGAAGTGTATAAACCCCTCCTTCCTGCTCCTGGGAGCATATATCAGGGCGTCCGAAGTGTATAAACCCCTCCTTCCTGTTCTTAGGATCATATATCGGGGCGTCCCGAAGTGTATAAACCCCTCCTTCCTGTTCCTGGGAGCATATATCGGGGCGTCCGAAGTGTATAAACCCCTCCTTCCTGTTCTTAGGATCATATATCGGGGCGTCCCGAAGTGTATAAACCCCTTTTCCTGTTCCTGGGAGCATATATCGGGGCGTCCGAAGTGTATAAACCCCTCCTTCCTGTTCCTGGGAGCATATATCAGGGCGTCCGAAGTGTATAAACCCCTTTTCCTGTTCCTGGGAGCATATATCGGGGCGTCCGAAGTGTATAAACCCCTTCTTCCTGTTCCTGGGAGCATATATCGGGGCGTCCGAAGTGTATAAACCCCTCCTTCCTGTTCCTGGGAGCATATATCAGGGCATCTGAAGTGTATAAACCCCTCCTTCCTGTTCTTAGGAGCATATATCGGGGCGTCCGAAGTGTATAAACCCCTCCTTCCTGTTCTTAGGAGCATATATCGGGGCGTCCGAAGTGTATAAACCCCTATTCCTGTTCCTGGGAGCATATATCGGGGCGTCCGAAGTGTATAAACCCCTCCTTCCTGTTCTTAGGAGCATATATCGGGGCGTCCGAAGTGTATAAACCCCTTCTTCCTGTTCTTGGGAGCATATATCGGGGCGTCCGAAGTGTATAAACCCCTTCTTCCTGTTCCTGGGAGCATATATCGGGGCGTCCGAAGTGTATAAACCCCTTCTTCCTGTTCCTGGGAGCATATATCGGGGCGTCCGAAGTGTATAAACCCCTTCTTCCTGTTCTTAGGAGCATATATCGGGGCGTCCGAAGTGTATAAACCCCTTCTTCCTGTTCCTGGGAGCATATATCAGGGCGTCCGAAGTGTATAAACCCCTCCTTCCTGTTCTTAGGAGCATATATCGGGGCGTCCGAAGTGTATAAACCCCTTCTTCCTGTTCTTGGGAGCATATATCGGGGCGTCCGAAGTGTATAAACCCCTTCTTCCTGTTCCTGGGAGCATATATCGGGGCGTCTGAAGTGTATAAACCCCTATTCCTGTTCCTGGGAGCATATATCGGGGCGTCCGAAGTGTATAAACCCCTATTCCTGTTCCTGGGAGCATATATCGGGGCGTCCGAAGTGTATAAACCCCTTCTTCCTGTTCCTGGGAGCATATATCGGGGCGTCCGAAGTGTATAAACCCCTTCTTCCTGTTCCTGGGAGCATATATCGGGGCGTCCGAAGTGTATAAACCCGTCCTTCCTGTTCCTGGGAGCATATATCGGGGCGTCAGAAGTGTATAAACCCCTTCTTCCTGTTCTTAGGAGCATATATCGGGGCGTCTGAAGTGTATAAACCCCTATTCCTGTTCCTGGGAGCATATATCGGGGCGTCCGAAGTGTATAAACCCCTATTCCTGTTCCTGGGAGCATATATCGGGGCGTCCGAAGTGTATAAACCCCTTCTTCCTGTTCCTGGGAGCATATATCGGGGCGTCCGAAGTGTATAAACCCGTCCTTCCTGTTCCTGGGAGCATATATCGGGGCGTCAGAAGTGTATAAACCCCTTCTTCCTGTTCTTAGGAGCATATATCGGGGCGTCCGAAGTATATAAACCCCTCCTTCCTTTTCTTGGGAGCATATATCGGGGCGTCCGAAGTGTATAAACCCCTTCTTCCTGTTCCTGGGAGCATATATCGGGGCGTCCGAAGTGTATAAACCCCTATTCCTGTTCCTGGGAGCATATATCGGGGCGTCCGAAGTGTATAAACCCCTTCTTCCTGTTCCTGGGAGCATATATCGGGGCGTCCGAAGTGTATAAACCCCTTTTCCTGTTCCTGGGAGCATATATCGGGGCGTCCGAAGTGTATAAACCCCTTCTTCCTGTTCCTGGGAGCATATATCGGGGCGTCCGAAGTGTATAAACCCCTATTCCTGTTCCTGGGAGCATATATCAGGGCATCTGAAGTGTAAAATCCCTTCTTCCTGCTCCACCAGCAGGTGTAAAACTCCCCAGAAACACACCCCTGAGATTTATTTAGTTCCTCGTGTGACTCCTTAAGTCCCAAAGACCTCAGAAAACTGTCATATTGTCAAAAATGCAGAAAAAGTCACCTTTAAAGCTGAGTTTGGAGGGTTAAAGGCCACGCTGACACCACCTGTCTTTGCTCAGATTTGTGACTTCGGCTTGGCACGTGTGGAGGAGCCCGACCCATCGCGTCACATGACCCAGGAGGTGGTGACGCAGTACTACAGGGCGCCGGAGGTGCTGATGGGCTGCCGGCACTACGGCTCGGCCATCGACGTGTGGTCAGTGGGCTGCATCTTCGCAGAGCTGCTGGGGCGGCGTATCCTGTTCCAGGCCCAGAGCCCCATTCAGCAGGTGAGGCACGGCGGTATTTAGGCTCCACCCACTGAAGGATTCTGACCACAGGCTGCAGCTTAAAAACAGTCCGAGGGAAAGGTAGATATTCAGGGTGACCCAAAGTTTAGGAAGATAACACTTCTAATCACCTAATTTGCATGCGATGACATCACTGATGACGTCACTGCAGCTTGGATTGTGCAAGTTGTCGTGAACGTTGGACTTTGAACACACTTCCACGTGTTTTTCTTTTGTTTTTGATCCTTTTCTGAGTTTGTGTGAACATCTGTGACCAAAGCTGTCGCAGGTTCTGGTGTTTTTCATGTTTGTCTGATGTTTTCGGAGGAAATGACCCAGATGTGGCAGAAACATTGTGAGTTTAGGGTTCCTCTGTTGGCTTTGTTGGGTTTTAAATTCAATTCAATTCATTTTTATTTATATAGCGCCAGATTACAACAATTGTCATCTCAAGGCACTTAAGTAATAAAGTCCAATTCAAGCCAATTGGAATTCAATTCATTGTAATCATAATCCAATTAATTCATATGGAGCCAATTAAAAAATAATATCCTAGCTAAGGAAACCAACAGATTGCACCGAAACTTTAGTTTTCCCTTCTGCCTGTTCTGTTATTAAAGATGAACCTGGCCAAAGAGATGGATCCTGACCAGGATGGTTTTACGCTATTTAAAATGATTGAACGTCTGCTGTGGGGTTACCAAGGGAAGCATCTTATTCCTCTGATCTTCACTGGGATTTACCAGAGCTGCTCAGTAACTGGAACCTCGATCAACCAACCAGGTCTTAATGCAGAGAGTCGGACGATGGTCATCAGAAGTAGGGAGGATTGTGAAGGAGCGTGTGTTGAATACTGGGGACGTTTCATAAGGGATGATATGCTGATAGGAAGGTTAAGACAGTTCGTTCTAACCTGTGGAACCACGCTGTGTTTTAGTTTTATGGAACGTCAGGAAGAATCAGTGAAAAGTCTTTAATCAGATCCTGATTCTTCAGTGTTTGAGTGGCAGAGAACTGGTGTTTATATCTGTCAGTTTCATCTGTTCTCAGAGTCCAGAAATCATCAGTGAGGAAGAGGGAAAAAAGCTCAGTGGGCTCAGCATCTGTCCCATCTGTCTGCTCCACAGCCAACAGCCCCCCCCCCCCCCCCCGGTTCACTTCATCAGTACTCGGAGAAACCCAGTCCTGCTGACACAACATGGAGTTATTGACAGCGTAGCCTCCAGCGCCCCCCTGTGGTGGCCCCACAGCTGATTTGATGGAAACATGATTGATTGATGGTGTTTTTGTCTGTTCTTGGTGAACAGGAACCTGAGTGTGTTTGAATGTTGGTGTGATGTGTGGCAGGAACTCTGCAGAGTGAAATAACAACGAGTTTCCTTTTTAAAAGAGAAGAGGTTTCACCTCCATTCAATCCTTCTTCTCTGCTCCAGCTGGATCTGATCACAGATCTGCTCGGGACGCCGCCGCTGTCGGCCCTGTCGTCGGCCTGTGAAGGAGCCAGAGCCCACATCCTGCGGGGCCCCCACAAACCGGTACGTCACCTGCTGCCTCACCCGTACCTGAGCTCAGGTGTTCTCTTTACAACCTACAGGTTCACCTTTTCTGCTTTCTGCCTGATATTCCTGCTGTGTCCTCATCAGGGCTCCGAGCTCGTCCATTTTATCCCCCAGAGATCTCACATTTCCCCTGATGATTAAAGGAGGAAATGCTTTAAACTTCAACACCGAAGCCTCCACACGTTTTTAACCATAGAAGGGACAGAAAATGTCCTGTGAGCTGGTGCTTTTGGCCTTTTTTCCAGAATACTTTAAATATCTGGAAGTTATTTCTGATTTGCTGCAGGTTAATTAAGTTAAAGTAAAACATGTATTTCCTCCTGTACCTGCTGAAGCTTGTAATATGAAGAGTTTTAGCTTGAATAAATGCTGTTTTCATGGTTTCTTCTGATGATGGAGCGGTTCTGTTCCTCCTCTGATGACATCACGACGCTCCTGATCTCAAAGCAGAAACTGTCGTTGCTGGTTATCGGACATGAGTTTGTCTTTCTGTCCTCAGCCGTCGCTGTCGGTGCTCTACATGCTGTCGGACGGCGCCACGCACGAGGCCGTGCACCTGCTCTGTCGCATGCTGGTGTTCGATCCTGTGAGTTCAGCCGGCATCTCCTATCTGTTCATGAGTGAGAAGTTCCTGCCTGGTCCTCTAATCGGTGGTTTTCTTCTTCTTCTGTTTCCAGACTAAAAGGATTTCTGGCAGCGACGCGCTGTCCCACCCGTACCTGGACGAAGGCCGTCTGCGTTACCACACCTGCATGTGTCAGTGCTGCTACTCCGTTCCCAGCGGGCGAGTTTACACCCGCGACTTCGAGCCGGTCGCCGAGCGGCCGTTCAGCCACAGCTACGAGAACAGCCTGCTGTCTGTGTGGCAGGGAAAAGGTGATAAAACTGAGCCCAGAGCTGTTTCTGTTTCTGTATTTATCAGACGCTTTTATCCAAAGCGACTTATAAAGAAGATATAACAGCTTTATAAAAAGCTAACAATAAGCTACATAGAAGGAACCCAGGAGTCCGACTCTGTCAGAGGGGACAGAGTAGAGATAGGGTGCAGGCAGAGAAGGAAGTGCAGAAAGATAAAGAGCAGAGATAGAGGGGGTAGGGAAGTACAAGGTAAGTGCTGGGATAGGAGATGCTCTCTGAAGAGCTGGGTTTTCAGGAGCTTCCTGAAGATAGACAGGGACGCCCCTGTTCTGGTAGCGCTCGGTAGGTCATTCCACCATCGTGGGACGACACATGAACAGAGTTTGGATTGTCTTAGGCGTGGTGTAGGAGCTGCTAGACGACAATCCTGGGACCAACGGAGGGACCCAGTTGGGACAGAAGCCTTTGCAAGAGCATTCAAGTAGATGGAGCCGTTCCATTAAGCTCTTTGTAGCTAACATCAGGGACTTGGATCTGATGCAGGCGGCTAAGGGCAGCCAGAGGAGCTCAATGAACAGAGGGGGGACGTGTTCTTTTAGGCTGATCCAAGACCAGACGCACCGCCGCGTTCTGGATCATCTGCAGAGGTTTCACAGGCTGGAGACCAGTTAGGAGAGCAGTTAGGAGAGCAGTTAGGAAACCAGTTAGGAGACCAGTTAGGAAACCAGTTAGGAGACCAGTTAGGAGAGCAGTTAGGAGAGCAGTTAGGAAACCAGTTAGGAAACCAGTTAGGAGACCAGTTAGGAGACCAGTTAGGAGAGCAGTTAGGAAACCAGTTAGGAGACCAGTTAGGAGACCAGTTAGGAAACCAGTTAGGAGAGCAGTTAGGAGAGCAGTTAGGAGACCAGTTAGGAGACCAGTTAGGAGAGCAGTTAGGAGACCAGTTAGGAAACCAGTTAGGAGACCAGTTAGGAGACCAGTTAGGAGACCAGTTAGGAGAGCAGTTAGGAAACCAGTTAGGAAACCAGTTAGGAGAGCAGTTAGGAGAGCAGTTAGGAGACCAGTTAGGAAACCAGTTAGGAGACCAGTTAGGAGACCAGTTAGGAGACCAGTTAGGAAACCAGTTAGGAGAGCAGTTAGGAGAGCAGTTAGGAAACCAGTTAGGAGACCAGTTAGGAGACCAGTTAGGAGACCAGTTAGGAGACCAGTTAGGAGAGCAGTTAGGAAACCAGTTAGGAGACCAGTTAGGAGACCAGTTAGGAGACCAGTTAGGAGACCAGTTAGGAAACCAGTTAGGAAACCAGCTAGGAAACCAGTTAGGAGACCAGTTAGGAGACCAGTTAGGAAACCAGTTAGGAGACCAGTTAGGAGACCAGTTAGGAGATCAGTTAGGAAACCAGCTAGGAAACCAGTTAGGAGACCAGTTAGGAGACCAGTTAGGAGACCAGTTAGGAGACCAGTTAGGAAACCAGTTAGGAGACCAGTTAGGAAACCAGTTAGGAGAGCATTGCAGTAGTCAACTGGCTGAAAGCTCCTCACACTGCAGATGGAGCTGTAATTACTGCTTCTGTGCTTCCAGAGCTGATCCATCGCTTCATCACGGAGCACCAGCAGGGCAAACGGGTGCCGCTGTGCATCAACCCTCAGAGTGCCGCCTTCAAGACCTTCATCAGGTGACGGCTTCACTCTTACTTCAAAATCTCTTTTGAAATATGAAAACCGAGAGAAACGAGCAGGAAAAATGTTCAAATTGAAATCTTTTTGGTTTTTATTAGTTTGAAACGCTTCTTTTATAATCGTATGAATTCATTCTGAAACGTTTATTTGAGCAGAAACTTGAATAACTCCACAGCTGATTTATTCCCCCGTCCTTCAGCCTTTTGGGGTAAATCTAATCAGTCGATGAGGTTTTCTTGCTCAGATGAGGCGGCAGCAATGAAAGCCTTGGCCTTGTTCTGTAAAACATGCATATTACACTCTTCCAGTGAGAAATATGCGTTTGTTTGAGTTACAGCCGGGTGTTAAAACAAGCCGAGCTGCAGGAAACATTCAGTTTGAATACTCACAGGTTCATCAGGTTCTGTCAGAAGTCCGTATCAGTCTTTATTCACATGCTGAACGTTTTCTCTTCTGGTGTGGAAATGGTTCAACATTAAAGGCGAACCGAAGCTTTAAAGGTTAAGAACAAGGAGTGCAGGAAGTACTCGATCCACTGGACCACGTTCCACGAAATCTTCCTGCTTAAAGACAACGTTTAAGCGTTAGCCACCTGATGTTGGAGCATCAGCTGCTGTCAGAGCATTTAGTTCCTTTTAAAGTGTGTGTTGGAGTCAGAAAAAACAAAGATCCGATGCTGGGGAGTTTATTCAGGAAAAAAAGAAGTAAACTAGACTAATTTCTGGAAAAACACTCTTTCATTCAGGCTTTTGTTCACTGATATTCTGGGAAAAAAACTGCCCGGCAACAGCGGTGTCACACCCAGTACTTCTCCCCTATTGGCTTGGTTTGGAGCCGGGTGTCACATGTGTTCTGAGGCCGGATCAAACCGGTTCCAGCCGGTACCGGCAGTTGTGTGTCAGTTTATATTTTCATAATACGCTCAGTTTAGTATATTTTAACACTATTTTTTTACTTTATGATAATAAAATGAGTAGATCAGATGAGGAAAGAGCACAGGCTGAGATGAGATGTCTGTATACTTTTATTTAACTTTCAATCTGGACACGACGAGACTTTTTAGAATGTTGGAGTCTGTTTATTCGCCGTTTTGGCGTCTCTTACGTGCGGTTGTGAAGATCTAAACGTTGTGTAGCGCTTTAACGCCGGCGCCGTCTTAATGCCTCTTCTGCGTCCTCAGGTCCACGGCGTGGCACTCCTCCAAGGTGTCCAGGAAGGAGGAGAGATGAACGCTCTCCTCTTCATGGCGAGGAGCGACGGCAGTCCGGGAGGATTTCATCGGCCGTGGCGTCTGAACATACCGAAGAGTTTGGGTCTCCTTTTTTCTTTTCTTCTTCGTCCGGAGGGGAGGGGAAACGACACGCCCAACCACAACAGACCACCTCAAGAAAACGATCTTCTCCCAGAATATGAAACTTTACCGACCCGAACACGTGACGCGCGAGACGTTTGCGGTGCTGAATCAGAAAAATAATGCTGCTCTTGGACAGAAAAGGACTGAACTCGGTACTCAGTGTGTAGAGACTTTCAGGAATTATGCTTTGAACTGTTTGCTAGAATCGATGCTTAGTTGATGTTTGAAGTCATTCCTGCCCCGTGCAATATGGTTGAAATCTAAAAAGGAGCGCTGAATGCGGGCGGCGTGAACCCTCGGAGCGCCCTCATCCCTCGTCTTTTACTTTATCCGAACATTTGGACACTTGGCTCACTGTGTTTTCGTCTCGCGGCGACAATAATGCAACCTACCAGATGTAGCAGCTTTAACCAACCGGTGTTTCTGCTTTCCGTTGTTTCCCGGCTGGAGTTTCCTCCCGCTGCCAACAGCTGGATTTTACTTTGAAAGGGACGACAGGAAGTGAGACCTTCAGTGTTTTAGTCGTCTGAACCCGTGTTTGCTGATGGAAGGACGCCAAACCTTTGGTTTCCTGTCGCCGTCTCATCCCTCCTCAGAGTTCCAGTGTTTTCGTTTCCCCGCCCAGCGCCTCGTTTGGTTCCAGCGGCGAGAGGAAGCAGCAGCGATGCCGGGTTTCCTCTTAAGTTATTAGAAATGAGTCTCGCTTACCTCAGACCTTTGAAGACGAACTGAAATAAAACGCTGAAGGACGTTGGCTGTACCTCGCGCTCGCCTCTCAGCACGCCGCTCGGGTCGGGTTGAGGTGGGATGCTGCTGCTGTTCCTTTAATTTTGTCTCCTTTAAGGCTCAGGTGTGCTGTTGTAGACGATGAACTGTAGAACGCCACGAAAGGACGCTCCAGTGTTCATCCTGCTCATTTTCCATCGAAGGTCCAGGAACTAAAGGTTCCAGGCGAGGCGTTCAGGCGAGGCCTTCAGGCGTGGCGTTCAGGCGAGGCCTTCAGGCGTGGCCTTCAGGCGAGGCGTTCAGGCGTGGCGTTCAGGCGAGGCCTTCAGGCAAGGCCTTCAGGCGAGGCCTTCAGGCGTGGCGTTCAGGCGAGGCGTCCAGGCGAGGCGTTCAGGGACCGCGCTGGCGGTTCTTCTCGTGTTCCTTAAAGCTTTTAGTTTGACGGGTGATTTCCACCTGTGGAACATCAAAGTTCTGCTTTCAGAAGGTTTCAGTGTTCAGAACACGAAGAACCATCAGCCCGGTCCTCCTCTCAGAACCGGTTCCATAAGGCTCTTTTTTACTGTCTCAGGAACCTTTCAGTTGGCTGTTTTTGGGCTGATTTGGAGCTGGTTCCCCTTTCTGAACCTGTTCTTTTCCAACAAAGTGGCTCCACTTCTGGCTCAGAACCAGAACCATCTTTATGTTTCCATCACCAGAGCTCAGGAACTGCTCAGCAACTGCTTCTAACTGGGTCTGAGAGCTCGGTGTCTGGTGAAACCCGACTACGGCCCGGTTCCACGAAGGTTCTAAACCCGCTCGGAGCTGGTTGCAGTTGGCTGAGAAGGTGTAAATAAATGAGGGTCGGCTGGTTCCACAGCTGCAGGCTCGTCCTGACGTGTTTGTTCAGCAGAACCGGGTCAGGAACCGTGGAAACGCCCCACAGCTCCTGGATCATGTTCTGAGAGCTGGAGGCGCCGCAGACGGCGTCCCCACCGTCTGACTTTCAGAGCTCTGTTTTTATACTGACCCTGAACCTCCAGAGGGCGGGGCCCCTGATGGCGGGCCCTGTACTGACCCTGAACCTCCAGCAGGAGGGGCCCCTGTACTGACCCTGAACCTCCAGCAGGAGGGGCCCCTGATGGCGGGCCCTGTACTGACCCTGAACCTCCAGAGGGCGGGGCCCCTGTACTGACCCTGAACCTCCAGAGGGCGGGGCCCCTGATGGCGGGCCCTGTACTGACCCTGAACCTCCAGAGGGCGGGGCCCCTGATGGCGGGCCCTGTACTGACCCTGAACCTGCAGAGGGCGGGGCCCCTGATGGCGGGCCCTGTACTGACCCTGAACCTCCAGAGGGCGGGGCCCCTGATGGCGGGCCCTGTACTGACCCTGAACCTCCAGAGGGCGGGGCCCCTGATGGCGGGCCCCTCCGGCTGCTGGACGGAGACCTTCTGGAAGCCCTGAACCTCAGCCGGTCCTCCTCTGGGCCGCTGTGCCGGCTTGTATATCTGCATGTGTATATTTCTTAGCCCGTGGCGAGCGTTTGGGTTTGGATGCTGTGCGACGGTTGAGTCCGTCGGCGAGATCGTGGTCGTTTATTTAATCGGTTAGGAGGTGATTTTCTTGGATTCTTTTTGTTTGTTGTGATGGAGTTAGCTTTTCCGTTTTCCTTCTCCTGGAGTCCGAAGGCCTTGTTTCCGGGCAGCGAAGCTCACACAGGTTCTGTTCGTCTGGCTGTGGTCACATGACAGAAACGCTGCTGCTGTTTGGTCTAAAGCGCGTCCTCGGCTCAGCAGACGTGTCAGACCCACGAGCTGCTGCTGCTTTCTGTGGGGGTGCCGCATCAGCTCCCCCCCGTCGCTGCGGGCGACCCTGCAGACCAAGGCTGGCCTCTGATTGGCTCGTTTGCAGCTCCCTCAGCAGCTGCGTTCTGGGAGCAGCCCAGCGTGCTGCGAGCACCTCCACACGACCACGAAAGCAATAATCCCACTTTGAGGTTCCGAGCCGCCACAAACGGCTCCGGCGCCACGAGTCGAGCCGCCACAAACGGCTCCGGCGCCACGAGTCGAGCCACCACAGCGGCTGCGTTTTGATTTGAGGCACAAACCGTGTGACTTTCAGGTGAAGCTGGAAGCAAACGTCACTTCTGGACTCCTCCCCCGTGGTGGTGTTAGCGCGGCCCCCCGGGTTAGCGGCCGTTGTTGAGTAGACGACCCGCGTTGGGTCTTTCCCCTCCCCGCACTCTGTCCGGGGCTCGGGCCGCCGGTGCGGTGGCGAGCCGCGGCTGAGCCTCTGTAGACGTTAGATCGTTTCCTGCTCAGAAAAGAAACTTGATGTGTTTATTCTTCTTATTCTAAATATGAAACTGATGTTTTAAACTGATGTTTTTTGTCTTTGTTTTAGCTAAAAGTTTTGTTGTTTTTTTTATTTTTGACTTGTGTTCCCGACAAATACTTGAATTTCTTAAAAATTGTTTAGTTTCAGTAGTGAATGACCATAAATAAATAAATGGACACTGGATAATATTCCTCAGCCGTCTGATTATTTGTGATTTATTTCAGAAAAGAAAAACTCTTTTAATTCATGAAGCAAATCGTTTGAAGATTTAATGTTTAACTCATTTATTTATGTGCATCCAACTTTAAAGTGGATATTTCTAAGAAAATCATCAGTTCTGATCAGCTTCATTTCTTCACATATTTTATATAAAAACAGGAAGCAGCTGCAGAGATTCACTGAAACATGTTCAAACCTGAACATAAACCCAGAATCTGAGGCAGAAACAGAGTTTTTTCTCAGTTCTCAGCAGCTTTAAAGTGAATCTCTGGTCTGAGCTCCTTTATTCTCCAACACAGCCTGAACCCTCTGAGACAAGCTTTCTGTCATTTCTTTAAGGAGTCTTCAGGAATAGTTCTCCAGGCTTCTTGAAGGACATCCCAAAGCTCTTCTTTGGATGTGGGCTGCCTTTTGTTCCGTTCTCTGTCAGATGATCCCACACTGCTTCAATAATGTTGAGGTCCGGGCTCTGGGGAGGATTCATCCCTCCATAAGACCTGTTGCCACTGATTTTCAGTCCACTTCTTGTGTCATTTGGCACAGCTCAGCCTTTTCTCCCTGTTTCCCTTCCTTAAGAACGGCTTCTTGACAGCCACCCTTCCATGGAGACCATTTCTGATGAGGCTTGGGCCAACAGTAGATGGATCAGCTGAAGGTCCAGATGCATCTCTCAGGTCCTGTCAGGTCACAGCTGGATTTTTTCCTCTTTCTTAAGGACATCACTTTCAGATCCTGTTCATCTGCTGGAGATAGTTTTTTAGGCCTGACACTTCTTCTTTTGTCCTCCACTTGTCCAGTTTCCTCAAATGTTTTAAGGACACACTGCACACCATGCTGAGATAGGCCAAGTTTTCAGCTAATAGCTCTTTGGGAATCACCTTGTTGCTGCAGAAATCCTATTTTCTGTCTGTCAAACTGTGTTTTCTTTGCTGTTTTTCATAGATGCAGCTAAAGAAATGGGAACAAATGATGTGTCTTTGTGACAAAGAGCCTAAAGATCCAGTTTAAAATGGCTTCTTTGCTAAGTTGTCTGTTCTGTGTCGACACAACACTGGTTCATCCCTTGAGTTAGGAGCCTTTTTTATGCCTGAAGGGTTCAAAGGTCAGAGTTAAGTGGCTGAACAGAGAAAAAACACATGAAAATACTGAAGAAGAAGGACTGAAGATGAGGGAAAAAGCAGAAAATGTCCAAAGAAAAAAGTCAAATTTACCTCTGATATGAGTTCATATGTGGTCCTTTTATTCACTCTAAGCTGCTTTATTCTTCCAAACCGCCTCAGTCTTCTGTAAAGTTTAAACGTTGAGGAAGTTTCAGGGATTTGTCTAAACATCCAGAACTTTGCTTTGGACTGATTCTGAGACATCAGGCTGCAGCTCAGTCACCTGTGGTCAGTTTCTAAGGAGAGAAAACCTTTAAAAGGAGCTGAGAGCTGCTTTCTAATCACAGGAACTGGCTTTATTCCCAGAAGCAGGCAGAAACGCAGCTTCTCTCCTGGATGAAAACTTCCACATTTCATTGATGCTTCTGTCAAATTTCACCTGAAACGTAAAAATCAAACGTTGCTCCAGTTTCTGTAAATTTGCACTTAATCAAATTATGTAAATAAGTTGAAGCAGCCGGAGTCGATGCTTCGCTGCTCCTCTCTGCTGCTCCTCCTCTCTCCTCCTCTCTGCTCCTCCTCTCTGCTCCTCCTCTCTGCTCCTCCTCTCTCCTCCTCTCTCCTCCTCTCTCTTCCTCTCTCCTCCTCTCTTCTCCTCTCTTCTCCTCCTCTCTCCTCCTCTCTCCTCCTCTCTCCTCCTCTCTGCTCCTCCTCTCTCCTCCTCTCTCCTCTCTCTCCTCCTCTCTCCTCCTCTCTCCTCCTCCTCTCTTCTCCTCCTCTCTCTCCTCCTCTCTGCTCCTCCTCTCTCCTCCTCTCTCCTTCTCCTCTCTCCTCCTCTCTGCTCCTCCTCTCTCCTCCTCTCTCCTCCTCTCTCCTCCTCCTCTCTTCTCCTCCTCTCTCCTCTCTCCTCCTCTCTCTTCTCCTCCTCTCTCTCCTCCTCTCTCCTCCTCTCTTCTCCTCCTCCTCTCTCCTCCTCTCTGCTCCTCCTCTCTCCTCCTTCTCTCTCCTCTCTCCTCCTCTCTGCTCCTCCTCTCTCCTCCTCTCTCCTTCTCCTCTCTCCTCCTCTCTGCTCCTCTCTCCTCTCTCTCCTCCTCTCTCCTCCTCCTCTCTTCTCCTCCTCTCTCTCCTCCTCTCTCCTCCTCTCTCCTCCTCTCTGCTCCTCCTCTCTCCTCCTCTCTCCTCTCTCTCCTCCTCTCTCCTCCTCCTCTCTTCTCCTCCTCTCTCTCCTCCTCTCTCCTCCTCTCTCCTCCTCTCTGCTCCTCCTCTCTCCTCCTTCTCTCTCCTCTCTCCTCCTCTCTGCTCCTCCTCTCTCCTCCTCTCTCCTCTCTCTCCTCCTCTCTCCTCCTCCTCTCTCCTCCTCCTCTCTTCTCCTCCTCCTCTCTCCTCCTCTCTCCTCCTCCTCTCTCCTCCTCTCTCCTCCTCTCTCTCCTCTCTCCTCCTCTCTGCTCCTCTCACTCCTCCTCTCTGCTCCTCCTCTCTCCTCCTTCTCTCTCCTCTCTCCTCCTCTCTGCTCCTCCTCTCTCCTCCTCTCTCCTCTCTCTCCTCCTCTCTCCTCCTCCTCTCTCCTCCTCCTCTCTTCTCCTCCTCCTCTCTCCTCCTCTCTCCTCCTCCTCTCTCCTCCTCTCTCCTCCTCTCTCTCCTCTCTCCTCCTCTCTGCTCCTCTCACTCCTCCTCTCTCCTCCTCTCTCCTCTCTCCTCCTCCTCTCTTCTCCTCCTCTCTCCTCCTCCTCTCTTCTCTCTCTTCTCTCTCCTCTCTCCTCCTCTCTCCTCCTCCTCTCTTCTCTCTCCTCTCTCCTCCTCTCTCCTCCTCCTTCTCTCTCCTCTCTCCTCCTCTCTCCTCCTCCTCTCTTCTCTTCCTCTCTCCTCCTCTCTCTCCTTCTCTCTCCTCTCTCCTCCTCTCTGCTCCTCCTCTCTCCTCTCTCTCTCCTCTCTCCTCCTCTCTCCTCCTCTCTCCTCCTCTCTCCTCCTCCTCTCTCCTCCTCCTCTCTGCTCCTCCTCTCTCCTCTCTCTCCTTCTCTCTCCTCTCTCCTCTCTCTCCTCCTCTCTCTCCTCCTCTCTCCTCCTCTCGGCTCCTCCCCCATCACCACACCTCCTCTGACAGGTGACAGGTTTAGGCCCCGCCCCCTCACGCCGTCCCTCCCTCAGACCTGTCGGCGCTCGCCCACACCTCCTCCGTCTCTCCCTCCTCCAGCATGCTGGCCCTGGTGGCTGCCGGCTCCGTCTTCTTCCCCGGACTCTTCCTGGTCTCTAAGCACGCTCTGCAGCGCCCGCTGGGATGGAGCGAGGGCGACGCCGCGGTGCTGTCCACGCGGTGAGCGCACGCACACACACACACACACACGCACACGCTTCAGAGGACAATGCATCACACACACTGTGTTTCACTGGAGATGTGCGCGCTCACGTGCGCTGATTCTCCTCCTGAAAACATTTTGCGTCACAACAGTCCAGCTCAGTGATGACGTCATCTGTGACATCATCAGATTTCTCTTCTGTCATTCTGCAGGAAACCATCAGAGGCTCGATTCTCTTAAATCTTTCCTTTAAAAGTTGATTTTTAACTCGTCTGTTTTTTTATTTCTGTTTTTTAGTCACATGATCAGAATCTGGCATCCAGCGACGGCTCGTCTCCGCAGTAAAACTCACCGTCTGAGTCAGTTATTATGCAGTTATTATGCAGTTATTCACACAGTTATTATGCAGTTATTATGCAGTTATTCACACAGTTATTATGCAGTTATTATGCAGTTATTACGCAGTTATTATGCAGTTATTATGCAGTTATTACGCAGTTATTATGCAGTTATTACGCAGTTATTATGTAGTTTTTACGCAGTTTTTACGCAGTTATTAACACTCTGAGTCTCACCCAGACGGTGATGGATCAGACTCTTTTCTTTACACATTCGTGCATCTAATAACCACAACACGACTCTTTAAAAGCTGTTTCGGGACTCTTGGGACTCGCTGAGCTGAACATTGACCCTCTGTGCCCTCAGCCTGGTGTCGTCCCTGCAGGCCGTCATGGCCTCGTCGGCCGGATGCATCATCGCTTCGTCCTGCAGTGACGTCATCGAGGACAGGTGAACCCTCCTCTTCTCTCTCCACCTTTTCTCTGTCATGTCTGTGCTTTGGTTCCTTCCTGTTTGCTGCATCGACGTGATTTCAAACTTTTTGGTTTAATGCACATAAAAATATAAAAAATTAGACGTGAAGCAGCTGCAACTTGTTTTTTATGTTGTGTAAACAATCGTCCCACATCTGGTTTCCCTGCTTCAGATTAAATGCATCTCTTTTAGTCTGTGAATGTAGGGCAGATTAGCTGGTTAACGGTGCTTAAAAGGAAGCGTTGCCTCTTCCTGATGTCAGATTTCTCTCAGTTTGTGAGCGTCTTCCTGCCAGCCTGTAATCTAATTAACAATCGGGGATTAATTTGAGTTCTGAGCCGAGCGGCAGCAGAGCTATTTCAGTCCGTCTCTAATCCTCCTCGCTGAGCATGATGGGAGATGAACCGATGCAGAGGAGGAGGAGGGTGGAAGTGAAGGTTCCTCATTTCCCAGTCAAAGTGGAGCGGAGGTCTGAGTCTGAGCTGAGCCGCATTTGTTTATCAAATCAAACCAGGAGCTGCAAGGAACTCTGGGAGAATTTCATTGATCATCCGGCTGAGCTGCAGGGCCAAAGGTTCAGTCAAGTTAAAGCACCGAAACAACAGGAAACTTCAGTTTCAGCCGGTTTACTGCAGTTAATCCTAAACTACAACAGTTAATGTTCTCATTTAGACTTTAAAGAAATGCTTATTTACACTTTCATGATGCACTTTCAGCCTTAAAGCCATTAAAAAAGCATCTCAAACCTGAAGCTTTTATTCAAATCAGTATCTCCATCAGCATTAAAAAAGAATAAACCTCTGAAGTCTAATCAGATAAAGTAGAACAACTTGCTTTAAAATCAAATCAGCAGGAAGAAAACAGGAAGTTACAGGATGAGAAAGAATAAAAGCAAAGAAAACCGTCGGGTGAAATCTGGTGAAAGTAAAGCCTGAACGAAGCTGCAGAGTTCGGTCGAACTTTATTCAGCTGGAATAAAGTGCGACTTCTGACAAAAGGGATCCAACAAACCATCGCAGGTTCATCTCAGGTTCCTGTCGGTACCATCTCAGGTTCATCTCAGGTTCCTGTCGGTACCATCGCAGGTTCATCACAGGTTCCTGTCGGTACCATCTCAGGTTCCTCTCAGGTTCCTGTCGGTACCATCTCAGGTTCCTGTCGGTACCATCTCAGGTTCCTGTCGGTACCATCTCAGGTTCATCTCAGGTTCCTGTCGGTACCATCTCAGGTTCATCTCAGGTTCCTGTCGGTACCATCTCAGGTTCCTGTCGGTACCATCTCAGGTTCCTGTCGGTACCATCTCAGGTTCATCTCAGGTTCCTGTCGGTACCATCGCAGGTTCCTGTCGGTACCATCTCAGGTTCCTCTCAGGTTCCTGTCGGTACCATCGCAGGTTCCTCTCAGGTTCCTGTCGGTACCATCTCAGGTTCCTATCGGTACCATCTCAGGTTCCTCTCAGGTTCCTGTCGGTACCATCGCAGGTTCCTCTCAGGTTCCTGTCGGTACCATCTCAGGTTCCTATCGGTACCATCTCAGGTTCCTCTCAGGTTCCTGTCGGTACCATCGCAGGTTCCTATCGGTACCATCTCAGGTTCATCCCAGGTTCCTGTCGGTACCATCTCAGGTTCCTGTCGGTACCATCTCAGGTTCCTCTCAGGTTCCTGTCGGTACCATCGCAGGTTCCTATCGGTACCATCTCAGGTTCATCACAGGTTCCTGTCGGTACCATCGCAGGTTCATCACAGGTTCCTGTCGGTACCATCTCAGGTTCCTGTCGGTACCATCTCAGGTTCCTGTCGGTACCATCTCAGGTTCATCACAGGTTCCTGTCGGTACCATCGCAGGTTCCTGTCGGTACCATCTCAGGTTCATCTCAGGTTCCTGTCGGTACCATCTCAGGTTCATCACAGGTTCCTGTCGGTATCATCGCAGGTTCCTGTCGGTACCATCTCAGGTTCATCGCAGGTTCCTGTCGGTACCATCTCAGGTTCCTGTCGGTATCATTGCAGGTTCCTGTCGGTACCATCTCAGGTTCCTGTCGGTACCATCTCAGGTTCCTCTCGGTACCATCACAGGTTCCTCTCGGTACCATCACAGGTTCCTGTCGGTACCATCTCAGGTTCCTCCAGCTGACCTGAATGTGTTTCTCCCAACATGATGCGTTCAGATGTGAAGTGGAACAGAACTTTGCACCCAGTCTGAATGAGTGAAGGGAACCAAAATGTGGGTTCTTACAGGCGTCACTATCAGCTTTGCTCTCGAAGTTCAACTGATCTCGAAGTGGTTCTTTCAGGAACTGTAGAGACCAAAAGTCCATCGAAAAGAGTCGATTCTGGATCCATCAGTGACTCCAAATGATGGCTGAGGTTGCTCCTCAGCCGCTGACAAAGTTTTCTGTGGTCAATGTGGTCTGAAGTTCACCTGAATTAATTTACTGACCATCAACAGGTTCAGTTTGAACCCGATCCAAACCAGGTCTCATCAAAAAACGGTTTAAACTCATCTATAACCGGTTTAAACTCATCTAAAACCGGTTTAAACTCATCTAAAATCGGTTTAAACTCATCTAAAACCGGTTCAAACTCATCTAAAACCGGTTTAAACTAATCTAAAACTGGTTCAAACTCATCTAAAATCGGTTTAAACTCATCTAAAACTGGTTCAAACTCATCTAAAACCAGTTCAAACTCATCTAAAATCGGTTTAAACTCATCTAAAACAGGTTTAAACTCATTATATAACTCAAATCTGAAATATATTATACAAATATAAACTTAGATCTAGAGCCAGATGAAAATCAGCTCCAAACCCGGTCTAAACTAAAGTTAAACTTGGCTTAAATACAGGATCCGACACCAGGTCTAAAACCCGTTTAAATGGCAGAATCAGACCACATTAAAAGCTAAAAGTCCAAAACTCTGTTGGTTCTGGAAATGATTTCAAGAATCCGACTCGTCTTTGCTTTAATGACCCGAAGTTCCTGATGTCAGGTTCATCATTCCATCAGCTTAACTGCTGTTTCCTCCTCAGACACTGGCTGACCAACGCCTACATCCTGTTCGCCACGCCTTACTTCGCCTACGACATCTACGCCATGTTCCTGTGCTACTGGCACAAGCTGCAGGTCAAAGGTCACGAGGAGTCGGGGCATGGCGACGGCTCGATGAGCGCTGCGGTGGGGGGTTACCTGCGCAGAGAGGTCCTGATGGTGCTGCATCACGTCTTCATGGTGGCCTTCTGCTTCCCCGCTTCTCTGGTAACACGATCTGAGTGACGGGGTGGGCGGGGCTAACTCTGAGGCTATGGATGACATCACCTTTCATGAATGAACTCGCTGGTTGACTGTCATTTATCTGACCAATCAATTAAATAATTTAACTAGAAATGGACAGTTGGAGACCAAATACAAAACCAGATCAAGATAAAGTCCAGAACCAGTCGACCCATTAGAACCCAGTCCAGAACCAGGTCTGAAACCAGTTCAAACCTGTGTATGAATCTTAGAGTTAACTGCATCAATAAGAAAGATTCTCAAACAAAATCTAAACCCAGTCCAAATCCCAGTTCAACCTGGGTCTGGAACCAGTCCAACTCCAGGTGTAATCACCTTCCCAGCACCCACAACACATTGTCTCTGCACCCCGGGCAGTTTCAGAACCATTCACACCTTGGATCATGTGACCAGAACCCGTCCTTCAGGGAGGTAGATAATAGAGGCGATAATGAATCTAATGAGTTCAACTAAATCTGGTCCAAATCCTAGTTTAAACCAGTTCAACTTTGATATTTAATAAATCTAAAACCCAACCCAGAACCAGTCCAACTGAATGAAGTCTGAGATCAAGTAAATCTAAACTTAGTCCACATCAAAGTTAACCAGTTGAATTTTAGCACAATGCCGGCTCTAAAACCAGAACTGAATCTAGTCCACAACCGGACCAAAACCAAATGAAACCAGTTTAAAACGAACTACAAAACTGGTCCAAAACCAAATTCAAACACTGAAAGTCCCAAATGTAAAATCATCTTTAAACTCGGCTCTAAAAGCAAATTAAGCCGAAATAGAAATCCAAATGGACCTATTCAGAACCAAGTTTTAAACCAAATCAGAAACCAGTTCAAAACAAAGTCCAGAATCAGGTCTAAACCGAGTCTGAACGGCGTTCCAAACTAGTTCTAAAACTGTGTTTTTGCAGCATTTAAAGCTCAGCAGAAGGTTTCGGACTGAATGTGATTCTGATAGTTCTGATCGGATCAGGAGGCGTGATGATGCCGAGGTGCAGCAGGTGCAGCTCCATCCTGAAGTGTTTGTTACCTTTGTTCAGATAAAAAGTTCTGCACAGAATCTGCAGCCGTGTGACCTTCCTCCTTCCTGTGTGCATCAGCTGTGGCGCCGGGGCAAAGGAGATTACTTCCAGGGTGTCCTGTTTCTGGCTGAGCTCAGCACGCCGTCCGTCTGTCTGGGGAAAGTTCTGATCCAGGTAATCCATCGCCCGCCTCAGTAATTGCTCAGAAATCACCGTGATGAGCGTTTTCTCTTTTCTTTTCACATCAAAGCCGACCAAAACGCAGGATTTCATGTTTGATTTCTGCTGTTTGAAACCTGCAGAAACTCCTTTTTATTCGATTCCACCTTGAAAACCCTGTTAGTTCTCCTCAGAAATCGTTAATATTCCTCACTGAGTTTCTCCTCAGCTGCACACGTTATTTCTTCTTATTTAGACTCTCACTCTGGATAGTGTAGTGATATGATTGCCACCTTTCATGTGGGGGACCTGAGTTCAAATCCCCTGCATGAACGATACTGTCTCCAGTAGGGGTCCTTAGGCAAGACCCCCTACCTGCCTGTCTGTAAATGTCTGCTAAATGCTAAATGCTAAATGTATAAACATAAACACTCCTGTTTCGCACCTTAAAGGTGTGGAAAATGCCTCCTTCCTGTTCCTGGCAGCAGATATTAGGGTGTCCGAACTCCCCAAAACGCAACCCTGGTTTTATTTTAGTTACCTTTGTCTGAAAGTTCCTCCTTTAACGAGTTGTTGGGATTTTCAGAGGTGAAAGTGTTAAGTTAAAGAATGATCCCACAGCTGGAGCATGAAGGGAGCAAACAGCTGAGTCAGGCTGAGGGGAGTCATGTGACCACCGGAGCTGGGCCACGGTGACAGACTGATGAGTCACGTCAGCAGCAGCTGGACTCAGTCCCAGATGTTGAAGGCCGTGTTCCACGACAGCTGTGGTTGGCGTCTCCGCGATCGTTGCCAGGCAACAGCGAGGACGACTGTCAGCAGCTCGGCGGGGGGATTTTCTGACTCGGTGGGCTGGTGTGGATAAAACTTCTGAAACTTCTCTCTGATCCAAACCCCTGTCCTGAGCTGCACGAGGCGACTGTGGAGAGAAAAAACTCCCTTTTAACAGGAAGAAACCTCCATCAGAACCAGAACCAGGAAGGGTCCATCTGCCTGGACCAGCTGGGGCTGAGAGGACAGGAAAGAGGGGACAACAAGCACCGTAACACCAGGCCAGAGACACCTGCTGAGAGAGAGAAACACAAGTTAATGACAGCAATGATGTCATCTGTACATGGAGGGAGGAGAGGTGCATCATGGGAGCTCCCCCAGCAGGCTGGGCCTATAGCAGCAGAACTATGGGATGTTTCAGGCTCACCTGAGCCATCCCTAACTATAAGCTTTATCAGAAAGGAAAGTTTCAGCCTGATCTTAAAGGTAGAGAGGGTGTCTGCTTCCTGAAGCCAAACTGGCAGCTGGTTCCACAGAGAGGGGCCTGATAACTGAAGGCTCTGCCTCCCATTCTGCTTTTAGGGGCCTGATAACTGAAGGCTCTGCCTCCCATTCTGCTTTTAGGGGCCTGATAACTGAAGGCTCTGCCTCCCATTCTGCTTTTAGGGGCCTGATAACTGAAGGCTCTGCCTCCCATTCTGCTTTTAGGGGCCTGATAACTGAAGGCTCTGCCTCCCATTCTGCTTTTAGGGGCCTGATAACTGAAGGCTCTGCCTCCCATTCTGCTTTTAGGGGCCTGATAACTGAAGGCTCTGCCTCCCATTCTACTTTTAGGGGCCTGATAACTGAAGGCTCTGCCTCCCATTCTGCTTTTAGGGGCCTGATAACTGAAGGCTCTGCCTCCCATTCTACTTTTAGGGGCCTGATAACTGAAGGCTCTGCCTCCCATTCTGCTTTTAGGGGCCTGATAACTGAAGGCTCTACCTCCCATTCTGCTTTTAGGGGCCTGATAACTGAAGGCTCTGCCTCCCATTCTGCTTTTAGGGGCCTGATAACTGAAGGCTCTGCCTCCCATTCTGCTTTTAGGGGCCTGATAACTGAAGGCTCTGCCTCCCATTCTGCTTTTAGAAACTCTGGGAACCACAAGGAAACCTGCAGCCTGAGAACAAAGTGCTCTGTTGGGGAAATATCCAACTGTGAGATCTTTAAGATATGATGGAGAATAAAAAGTGTGTTTTCTGAGGACTTGGACGTTAAATCTTTCTCCTCTTCAGTTTGGTCTCAGCTGAAGCCGTCAGTCTGTCTGTTTCTGTCTCTTCAGTATAAGAAACAACACACTCTGCTCCACAAAGTCAACGGCGTCGTCATGCTGCTCACCTTCTTCAGCTGCCGGGTGCTGCTCTTCCCCTACCTGTACTACGCCTACAGCAGGTAACCACACCTGTGTTTCCCTCAGGATTCGCTGCATTATTTTCACCATAGAACTAATGTTTCAGGAAGCAGATAAACTGTAATATTAACGTTTTATTTCTGATGCAGATTACATGATAAACACCTCAAAGTGTCGCTGATGATCTGATTCTGACCTCCTGCTCATTATAAACTGTTCTTAGACTGAGAAAATGCACTTTGAGTGATTTTAACAGGATTTCCTGATAATTAACGAGTCTTTTTTAAATCATTTTAATAAATTAAACCAGTTCCAACACTTTTCTGGACTTTCACCTGTCTGATAATAATAGTAATCCTATTTTCTTTCTATTTTAAGCTTAAATACATGTATATTTATCATCTTAATTTCTCTTTTTTTACTGCAAAAAGGAAATTTCCTGAACAATAAGTTAACTTGTGAAAAATTAACCCAAAAATCAGCTTCTGTCCTTTAGTTTAAGTGAAACTGTCTGAATCTGAAATAAATATTAGAATATATAAAAATCTAAATTAATATGAAGTATATCATGATAAATGTGACTGAAATTAAATAGAAAAAATATAATTAATTACTCCATTTCATGATCTTTTTATTCACTCCAAATTATTTTAAGACCTTATTTATTTCTGTTATATTTTTATTTATTTTTCTCCAGTTTATTTCATTTATATATTTTTTATTTTATTTGATATAATCACAGACGTCTGTTGGTCTGACTTTTATGGACCGAAACTGTCAGAATCTGAAATAAATACTAAAATATATAAATAAATAAGTTTTGAATAAAAGTAAATAAATGTATCTCGGAAATAAAACATAAATAAATACAATAAAAGGGAAAAATCACAGAACTTAATACAAAAATAACTCAGAAATCAGAATGATTCCAATTAAATTCAGAAAATAAAGTTTAAACCTGAGTTAAATCAAACAAACATCTAAATCAACACAACATTAAAGCAGAAAATCTGGAATTATTTTACTTTTTTTCAGTTATTTTAGTCATTCCATAAAGGTCTTTCTTTACACGGACAGTTTCAGACTGTGACCACAGCGCCCTCTGTCTGCCGCTGCAGGTATGCGTCCATCCCGGTGTACGCGGTGCCCCTGGTGGCCCCGTGGCAGTGTAACCTGGGGGCCGCCCTCCTGTGGCCCCTGCAGATCTACTGGTTCACTCTGATCTGCAGAGGAGCTCTGCGACACTCGAACGCACCGCCATCGACTCTGAAAGACGTCGACCTGACGCACGGACGCTGAGGAAGGAGGGGGCGGAGACTAACGGGACAGAAGCAGGAACAGGAAGTGACGCCTGGGGAAAGGTCATGTGACCCAGAACAGACCCGATGAGAAGTTTCCAGCAGATCAACTCGTCAAAGAACTGAGAAACATCAACCTGAAGTGAAATAAAGACACACGATCGACTCCAGAACATGTGGAACTTTATTTAGAGAATAAAGAATTTAACAGTTAGGTTTGTGTTTAAAACACGATGAACAATATAAAGACAGATGGATGGTAACAATGTGATGCCTCTGTTTTCACATTCACTAGCTTTCTTTCTTTCTTTCTCTCTCTCTCTTTCTTTCTCTCTTTTTCTATCTTTCTTTCTTTCTTTCTGTCTCTCTCTCTCTCTTTCTTTCTTTCTCTCTTTTTCTATCTTTCTTTCTGTCTCTCTCTCTCTCTCTCTTTCTTTCTCTCTTTTTCTATCTTTCTTTCTTTCTTTCTGTCTCTCTCTCTCTCTTTCTTTCTTTCTCTCTTTTTCTATCTTTCTTTCTTTCTTTCTGTCTCTCTCTCTCTTTCTTTCTTTCTCTCTTTTTCTTTCTTTCTTTCTTTCTCTCTCTCTCTCTCTTCCTTCCTTCCTTCCTTCCTTCACATCAGGATGTGCAGCTTCTGCCTTTGTTCAGACCTTCTGTTCCACATGTTAAACTGTTCATTTGTTCATTCATTCAGCAGCAGGACGCTCAGGGGACTGGAATCAGACTCATTTCTACCTGCTGTGGCTCAGCTGGAGCCTGATTTGACCTCAGTCTAGAAGCTCTTTTATATAAAGTAACAACAACAAAAACAACAACAACAGAAAAAACTAATAAAACTGAAAGACCAACTATCAGTCCAACAGATCCATTCTTTTCTCCTCCATCCTCTCTTCTTCCATCCTGGTCCCCTGCAGGTGAGAAGCAGGTGTGAGTATCAGCTGTCAGGCAGGTGATGACTGAAGAACATTTCCTCTTCAAACTGCTGTCACACATTATCTACTGCACTCTGATCACTGCACTCAGACCAGCTGCTTTCTACAGAGTCTCATCAACAACATCTTTAGAAAACATCTGATCTGAGATGTTTCACTCTCACATCAACAAGCAGGAAGCTGCTTCAGCTCTGATCCAGACTCACACTCACCTGCTGGAGAAACTTTCAGGTAGATGATGCTGAGGATCTTTAGTTCATTCCTCCCCTGGTCTGTTCCTCTCTGGGCGACTCGACACTCATATGTTCCTCCATCATCAGTCGTCACGTTCTTCAGAATCAGAGACACGTTTCCATCCTTCATCCAACTGTCCTGCAGATCCACCCGGTTTTTAAAAGATGGATGCTGGTTATATGGGTCAAACTGTTTGTCTCTGTACAAAAGAACATGTTTTTCACCCAGATCAGTTCTGTTCCACTTCACAACTATGATGGTTTTGTTGTTGTTGGGAACTCCACATGTCAGAGTAACATCCTGTCCAGGTTCAGCTGGGATGTTTCTCTGTTCTGCAGGAGAGGAAACAACACAGAGCAGAGAGGTTAAAGAGGTCAAAGTGGAACTATTCCCTTCCACAGCAGCATCAGAGGGAGGAGACACCAGAGAGACCACACTGCTCTGAACTGGACCTCAGGAGGCTCTGAGCTGGTTGACTCTCTAAAACCTGCCAGGATCAGCTTTTATCAGAGGATTAAAGGGACATTACTGCTGGAACCAGGTGGAACCAGTTCTCTGCTAAAAGAGTGGCTCCACACAGAATATACAGCCCTCCATTACAGCCCCCCCATTTCAGCCCCCCCATTTCAGCCCTCCATTACATTCCCTCCATTACATTCCCACCATTACAGCCCACCATTACATTCCCTCCATTACATTCCCTCCATTACAGCCCCACCATTACAGCCCCCCCATTTCAGCCCTCCATTACATTCCCACCAATACAGCCCACCATTACAGCCCCCCCATTTCAGCCCCCCCATTTCAGCCCTCCATTACATTCCCTCCATTACATTCCCACCATTACAGCCCACCATTACATTCCCTCCATTACAGCCCACCATTACAGCCCACCAATACATTCCCTTCATTACAACCCACCATCACAGCCCCCCCATTTCAGCCCCCCCATTTCAGCCCTCCATTACATTCCCTCCATTACAGCCCACCATTACAGCCCCACCATTACAGCCGCTCCATTACAGCCCACCAATACATTCCCTTCATTACAACCCACCATCACAGCCCCCCCATTTCAGCCCTCCATTACATTCCCACCATTACAGCCACTCCATTACAGCCCCAACATTACAGCCCCCCATTACAGCCCAACATTACAGCCCCACCATTACAGCCCCACCATTACAGCCCCCCATTACAGCCCTCCATTACAGTCCCCCCATTACAGCCCACCATGTGACACATGAAGCCAACCTTCAGTGTCTCTGAGGAAAAGTTCAAATTTCACTAAAAAAGTAAGTGAAGTTGAGTCTGAGAGAAGCTGCTAAAACACTCGTAAACATTGATATTCTCACTGTGTAAACAAGGTTTTGATTTTCCTTCTTTACATCGCAGATACGAACATAGTTTAGCTTCAGAGCTAAAGCTAAAGCTCACCTGATGCAGCCGACACGAGGTTGACAGCCAGTTGATTGAAAATCAGCAGCTTATATTTTACAGGAAACATTTTCAGCTCTAAAACTGAAGCTAATCCAAAACCGAATATGTTATTACTACAATTTCCTATAAAACACGATGTGAAGAGGAAACTATCGAGGTTTCTGTCACACGACTCTCCGATGCTAAATCAACAGCCAGGTTTAGCAGAGAAGAGTGCGCATGCGTCCGTTTTAGTGCACGAAACAAACTTTCCCAACGTTACGTTTTACCTTAAAAACTTTTCAGACAGATTTGGTTTATTTGAACTAGTTTTTCCTCACATCTAAAACATGTCAGCGTCTTATTTAATCTGAAATATCTTCATTATTTCAACCCTCAAGTCACAATAAACTCTAAATCTCTCTTCGTGTCGACCCAGAACTTGTATTTAGCTGGGGCGTGGGTTAAGAAAGCATCCCGGGTTCAAGTCGCTGCCTGAGACCTGTTGTGTCAACCTGCTGCCAAAGAAGCCTAATAACACCTGAGAAAACTTAAATAAGAAGATCAAAAGATCCGTCCCACTGAAAACGGGTTCTTTGTCACATACAATTTGAGGGAAAGGAAGTAAAAAAACATCTTCAATAGATCCAGAAAAACACCTTTTCTGTCTTTACTTACCTTGGTTGAAAAAGCTCAGAGGTGACAGTTTCACAGCTTTTTTTAAACTCACTGTGACTCACCTACTGACGCTTTCCTGCTCTGATACCTGACGGTTGATCCTGTTAGTCCAGTTTTTTGTTTTCTCATTAAACGCTGATTCGTTACCTGTGGACTGAACGTGTTTCCCAGCCAACCCACATCACCTCCCTACCTTAAACAGCTTTCACTGGAATTATTCAGTTTAAGGAGAAAACAAACATTTTCAAGAACTTTAGACAAAAAGGGAGATTGGATATAGGTCGATAATTAGCCAACACTTCTGAATCAAGAGAAGTAAAGGTTTAATTACAGCAACCTTAAAGGTCTGAGGTACATGTCCTGTCAACAAAGACAGATTGATCAAATCCAATATGGATGTATTGATTAAGGGGAAAACCTCCTTGAACTGTCTGGTTGGGATTGGGTCTAAAATACAAGTTGATGGTTTAGAAGAGACTATTGATGTTGTTAGCTCAGAGAGATCAACTGGGCAGAAGCCGTCTAAATACAAATCAGGTTCTAAAGATACTTCTAAAGCTGCTGCACTTGATGATACATCACGACCCGACGACACTAAAAGAATCACATTATCGGCAAAAACCAGAGACCCGATTCTGAGGTCGCCAAACCTGACACCGGTCATACAGAGACCGAACAGCCCCTATCAAGGGCTCCGGCACTCCATACTCCCGGAGCACCCCCCACAGGACTCCCCGAGGGACACGGTCGAACTCCTTCTCCAAGTCCACAACACACATGTACACTGGTTGTGCGAACTCCCATCCCAGAGGGTCTAGGACCCTGCTGAGGGTGTAGAGCTGGTCCACTGTTTCACGGCCAGGACGAAAACCACACTGCTCCTACTGATCCCAGATTCGACTATCCGACAGATCCTCCTCTCCGGTACCCCCAAATAGACCTTACCAGGGAGGCTGAGGAGTGTGATCCCCCTGTAGTTGGAACACACCCTGTGGTCCCCTTTTAGAGACATGACCGTGATTATGATCATGAGTCAGTTTCTCAAGAGGGGTAAGGGCTGATATCTGTGATATCCACGTGTCAACTGTAGGGACCTGAGGAGTAGACCACCACAACAAAATGCATCTCTTAGCCAGAAATAGAATAATCTTTAGCAGTGACTCAGTATGTGTCTGAAAGATTGTCTGCAGTATGGTTCAAAAGACATAAAGAAGGAGTTAGTGGTAGCTGTTGACCTTCTGAATTACAGAATGAACCCTTTTCCAGAAAGTTTGAATGTGGTCACATGACCAAAACAAATTAATGAATGTACCTTTGTATACTTTACATTTACAGCAGAGATTAGAGTTATCAGGGAACTATAGTATAGAGATAAAGGTGCAGTTTGGAAAAACCTTATTGCAAATCTTGTTCCAGGCTAGTGGGCTAAACCTCATCATCAGAACCACATCATCGGCAAAAACCAGACACCCAATTCTGAGGTCGCCAAACCGGAACCCTCAACGCCCTGGCTAGAAATTGTGTCCATAAAAATTATGAACAGAATCAGTGACAAAGGGAAGCCTTGACGGAGTCCAACCCTCACCGGAAACACATCCGACTTATTACCGGCAATGCGGACCAGACTCTGACCCCAGTCATACAGAGACCGAACAGCCACTATCAATGGGGCCGGCACTCCATACTTCCGGAGCACCCCCACAGGACTCCCCGAGGGACACGGCCAAAGGACTTCTCCAAGTCTACAAAACACATGTAGACCAGTTGGGTGAACTCCCATGCACCCTCCAGGACCCTGTTGAGAGTGTAGAGCTTGTTCACTGTTCCACAGCCAGGACGAAAACCACGCTGCACCTCCGGAATCCGAGATTCAACCATCCAACAGATTCTCCTCTCCAGTACCCCCGAATAGACCTTACCAGGGAGGCTGAGGAGTGTGATTCCCCTGTAGTTGGAACACACCCTGCGGCCCCCCTTTTTAAAGAGGGGGACCACCACCCCGATCTGCCAGTCGAGAGGCACTGCCTCCGATGTACATGCGATGTTGCAAAGGTCAACCAAGACAACATCCAGAGCCTTGAGGAACTCCGGACGGACCTCACTGACCCCCGGGAGCCTTGCCACTTCGGCAACCTCAGCCCCAACAAGCCTTTAACCATCAAACAAGGACCTGGATAGAACAAAAACCCAGGAGCAGATATACTGGGAGGGATGATTGGATGGGTGGATGCAGGTGAGTAATGATCACAAGGAGCAGGCGGTAACATGGTGAAAGAAAGGCAACTGAGGACATCTAGGGACAATGGCAGGAAACAGCATGAGAAATAAACTTAGAGACTCACTAACAACAAAGACAGAGTTCAAAGGTCGTCTGTGTCACACCGCAGCAACTCAGCTGATGCAACTAGAGGCATCATACCCGAGTGGTGCATTACAGATGGGGCCACAGCATTGCTGCAGGTGTCAACCAGCTGGGTATTAGACACATTTATTGTTGTGCTAATGTAATAAATCAACTGTTACCACCTTGTTAATCCACAGTTTGCTGCGTGTTGGAGCGAAAAACCCGTCTGGCTGCTTCTGTTTGTAACTCATAAATTGAAATTAAAATTTTCTTTATTGGCATGATAATTTAATGGTATTCATTTATGGTTTCATTTATTGGTAACTATTATTGCAGAAAGCTGAAACATATACATATATAGACTCAATTGAATTATAATACAATTTTACATTAAATATTAATACAATTACATATTATTTACATGAGATACATTAGATACATTCAATTTTAGATAGGTAGATAGAAATACATTAACTATTTTATACCATGCACGTTCTACACCAAACAGGCAGAGTGCTATTAGGAGACTGTGTTGTTTTGTTGTGTCTCTCTCAGGCTGTGACATAATCTTTTCTGCCTCTATGACACTGTGTTCTCCAAGCATACGTTTAATTTTCTCCTGATCAGAAAGGATTTCTTTTCTGATTTCAGAAAGATCAAAATCTTGGTCATTTTTAATTTTTGAAAATAACAGGGTAATAAACGTGTATTAACAGTGTGATAGAAAGTGTAGTTGCTGAGTCTGTACATAGTCAACGTTTTACTTAGTCTGGGGTCACCTACAGAGCTCAGATAATCTGACATGGAGTATTGCTTTGGGTTTTAAAGTTTGCATAACTTTATTGATGGGGAATTCTCCTCTGGCCATCCAGGTGGAGGCTGACCTCTGAACTCCAAAAAAACAAAAGGTCCCGCTCCAAACTGTTGCCTTTTACCAACAACAAAGGAAAGCTTTGTTGAAAAACTACAAGAAATACAAACCCAAACTGACTGAATCCATGAATGTGAAAAGGTGTTTCTGAGTGAAAGAGACAGACATGTACAGACTGAACTATCTGTTCAACAGTGATTCTCTGACAGGAGGAAACTCTTTGTGCTCAACACAGAGACACTGAGGAAACAGGATACCAGGACCTGAACCCAAACCCAGGAAGCAGAGGTTCTTCAGTGAATGTGGTGTTGAAGGTGTGGAGGTGGATCAGTGTGTCAGAGGAGACTCTGTAGAAGGACAGAGTGCCAGCAGGACGGTCCACATACACTGCTGCTCTGTGAGAGACGGAGGAGGAGGAGGAGGAGGAGGAGGAGGAGGAGGAGGAGGAGGAGGAGGAGGAGGAGGAGGAGGAGGAGGTTTCTTTTTTATTGTGACAGACAGAGTAACTTAAGTAAACTAAACTATCAGAGCACCTCAGTCTCCAGGACTGATCGTTGTATCCAAACAAACAGTCACTGCCTCCTCCACTCCTGCTGATTCTTCTGTAACTCACTGATACATCTACATCTCCTTTCCACTCGACCTCCCAGTAACAGCGACCAGTCAGAACATTTCTACACAGCAGCTGAGGACAGACATCAAATCTGTCTGGATGCTCAGGATATGACTGAACCTTCTTCACACGTGTCACCTTCCTGTTGTTGTCAGACAGTTTCAGTTCTCTGTTCACTGTGTTTGTGTCGATGGTGAGTCGACAGGAATCTGATGGAGAGAACAAACACAATCCAGCTGCAGTTATTGATCTATCATCTGTTCACTTTTATCAGTGAGTGATGTGACAGTGTGAAGATGGCTGGATGTCATGAATCAGATGAAGAACACACTTACACTTCCTCAGACCTGGTGTCAGCCATCGTTCTCCAGCAGGCTCCACCCTGAAAGGAGGAGGGGGGTCAGAGCAGCACCGTCTCTTTCAGCATGCACACATGGACATTACATGGCTCTCACACACACATTGTTCTACACTGAGGAAGATGCTGACTGCTCATGAGTCCGTCACACAGCCCCACTTAAAAAACACAGAAATATCCCTTTAACTGGATGAATAAAGTCACTGAATCTGCGGAATATGTTTCCTTACAGGCTGTGCATTAACCAGCAGATGATTGCTGGTATGTATGTTTTCTTTGTGGCCCATTTATCTCAGAAATGACCTGATAAACCCCCATCATTCTGACAGATCCACGCTGTTTTAAGGGGACACCGGCTAATGCTGGCAGACATTTCCTCCTCCTCCTGACAGAGGTTTGCTCCTCCCTCGCTGCTCCTCATCACTTCTAACCATCTCATGAGGCGGTGAAAGGAAAAGGAGCGGACTGTGTCTGAAGTTATGGAAATAAGTTATGAAAGTACGTGGACATTATGGGATGTTTCAGAAGTTTCATCTCCACTTCGGATCAGACTTAAATTACACTGAAAACATCTGTACGCACGGTCTGAGGAATGTGTGAAGTGTGCAGATTCTCTTTATTTAATGCAGGAACATCTGTATGAGCGGTTTGTGTGTGAGATGGACTCTAGACCCACCCAGGGTGGACCTGCCTCTCGCCCTGTGGCTGCTGGGATAGGCTCCAGTTCCTGCCAACATGAACTGAATTAAGCAGGTAGAGAAAATGGATGAATGGATTTATGCATCTGGTCCCTGGACTTTGGATAATTTTGGATGGATCTAAAACTGAATTATTTGGACACTGTGACAGGGAACTTGTTTGGTGTAAACTAAAGGCAATATTTGAGCAGAAGAACTTTAAACCAACAGTGAAGCCTGAAGCAAAAAGACAGGGCTGAGTGAAGGACAGAGAACATGTTTCCAGCTCTTCCTCCTCCATCAGACATTGCGTGATGCTGCAGCAGACCTCTCCATACCTGAGAGTGTCCAGCCTCCACTGTGGATCCTCCAGTCCAGCTGATAGCTGCTTCACTCCTGAGTCTCCTGGATGGTTGTAGCTCAGGTCCAGCTCTCTCAGATGGGAGGGGTTGGAGGTCAGAGCTGAGATCAGAGAAGCACAGCCTTCCTCTGTGATCAGACAGCCTGACAGGCTGCAGAAAACAACACAAATGGCAGATACTGAGAGAAAAGACACCAACAGCAGACACCATCCTGAACAGGTCAGCTGTTCATCCATGACTGTAAAGCAGAATTATAATGATCAGGAGTTGAACAGCTGAATGAATCCTGACCTGAGAGCTTCCAGGTTACAGTTTGGACTCTGCAGTCCAACAGACAGCTGCTTCACCCCTGAATCCTGCAGGTTGTTGTTACTCAGGTCCAGTTCTGTCAGACTGGAGGACTGGGAGCTGAGAGCTGAGGACAGAGCTGCACAGCTTCTCTCTGAGAGGTTACAGCCACTCAGTCTGAGGAGGAATAACAGGAAAAGGGTTAAGTTATGTAATTATTAATTGTTCACATTAAAGATGGTTAAATTAATAAATAATGATGACATTTATCCTAATTCTATATTATAAAGTTTTGCCACATTCTTGCAGCATGTTTCTTTCCTCTTTATGTGAACTGATCTGATGTAACTGTTTGCTGTGAATCTGTGTTATCTACAAACTGAAATTATCTGAGAAATAACTCAGTTATTTTCTCTCCTTTTAACAAGTAAACAGAGTATTTAAAACATATTTATCTCTGTACTTACACAGCTTTGTTGGAGGCTTTGATCACTGGCAGCAGCCTCAGAAGAGCCTCCTCTGAAGCAGAGTATTTCTTCAGGTCAAACACATCCAGATGTTTTCCTGATGACAGTAAGATGAAGACCAGAGCTGACCACTGAGCAGGAGACAGTTCATCTGTGGAGAGACTTCCTGAACTCAGGGCCTGTTGGATCTCCTCCACCAGAGAACGATCATTCAGTTCATTCAGACAGTGGAACAGATTGATGCTTCTCTCTGCAGACAGATCCTCACTGATCTTCTTCTTGATGTAATCAACTGTTTCCTGGTTGGTCTGTGAGCTACTTCCTGTCTGTGAGCTACTTCCTGTCTGTGTCAGCAGGCCTCGTAGGAGACTCTGATTGGTCTGCAGGGAAAGACCCAGGAGGAAGCGGAGGAACAGGTCCAGATGTCCATTTGGACTCTTTAAGGCCTTGTTCACAGAACTCTGATGGAGATATTTTAGATTACACATGTTAAATAATCTTGACCACACAGAAGTTGTTTTTTGTTCTCCCATCAGATTAACTCCAGAGCTGATGAAGGTCAGATGGACATGAAGAGCAGCCAGAAACTCCTGAACACTCAGATGGATGAAGCAGAACACCTTCTCCTGGTACAGCCCTCTCTCCTCTTTAAAGATCTGTGTGAACACTCCTGAGCACACTGAGGCTGCTGAGATATCGATGCCACACTCTGTCAGGTCTGATTCATAGAAGATCAGGTTTCCTTTCTGCAGCTGCTCAAAAGCCAGTTTTCCTAGAGACTCGATCATCTTCCTGCTCTCTGGACTCCAGTGTGGATCTGTCTCAGCTCCTCCATCATACTTGACCTTCTTCACTTTGACCTGAACCACCAGGAAGTGGATGTACATCTCAGTCAGGGTCTTGGGCAGCTCTCCTCCCTCTCTGGTTTCCAACACATCCTCCAGAACTGAAGCAGTGATCCAGCAGAAGACTGGGATGTGGCACATGATGTGGAGGCTTCGTGATGTCTGGATGTGGGAGATGATGCTGCTGGCCTGCTTCTTATCTCTGAATGTCTTCCTGAAGTACTCCTCCTTCTGTGGGTCAGTGAACCCTCTGACCTCTGTCACCATGCCAACACAGCCAGGAGGGATCTGATTGGCTGCTGCAGGGCGTGTGGTTATCCAGAGGCGAGCAGAGGGAAGCAGGTTCCCCCTGATGAGGTTTGTCAGCAGCACATCCACTGAGGTGGACTCTGTAGCATCAGTCAGGGGCTCCTTGCTGTGGAAGTCCAGAGGAAGTCGACACTCATCCAGACCGTCAAAGATGAACACAACCTGGAACTGTTCAAAGCTGCAGATTCCTGCTTCTTTGGTTTCAGTAAAGAAGTGATGAACAAGTTCCACCAAGCTGAACTTTTTCTCTTTCAGCACATTCAGCTCTCTGAAAGTGAATGGAAACATGAGCTGGATGTCCTGGTTGGCTTTGCCTTCAGCCCAGTCCAGAGTGAACTTCTGTGTTAAGACTGTTTTTCCAATGCCAGCCACTCCCTTTGTCATCACTGCTCTGATTGGTTCATCTCTTCCAGGTGGGAGTTTAAAGATGTCTTCTTGTCTGATGGATGTTTCTGCTCTGCCTGCTTTCCTGGATGCTGCTTCAATCTGTCTGACCTCATGTTCATCATTGACCTCTCCAGTCCCCCCCTCTGTGATGTAGAGCTCTGTGTAGATCTGATTCAGAAGGGTTGGGTTTCCTGCTCTAGGAATCCCCTCAAACACACACTGGAACTTCTTCTTCAGAGCAGATTTAAGTTTATAAACTGGAGAAAGTTCTGAATGAAGACAAGAAATAACATCAGTAAACAGACATTTCCACCCTGTAAAGAATGAGTATTTGAACATGTGTTGTTCTGTGAGCTGAGACATCAGTAAATGTGTCATTTATCCAGCAGGTTAAATCTTTAGAGAAATCCTCTTACTGCTCTGCAGACGCTCAGCCAGCTCCTCCTGCTTCATTCTCCTCAGGAAGTGAACTGTGATCTTCACTAATGCCTCTCTGCTCCACCTCTGCTCTTCATCATCACCCTCCCTCTGACTCTCTAAGCATTCTGGGTAATCTGGACTCAGAACCTTCTGGATCTTCTTCAGCTCCTCCTTCACAAAAGTGAGCATGTTGTCCTCCAGCAGCTGGAACAGAATACTATATGAATGAGCCAATCAGGCTGAAATCATGGAGCCAAACATCAGATCCATGTTGGACACACTGACAATCCGCTGGTCTGCAAAGTGCAGCCTGGAGATGACTGTGAACACAATAGATGGAAAAGTAGCTGTTGTATATGTACAGACCATAAATATGGAGTCCAGCTGTGTCTGATGCTGCTGGGCAGACTGACCACTGGGAACCTCTGAGCTCTGCTGGTCCACTCTGTGGAGGAATGATGAAGAATGAGCTCACATTGTGTCTGTCCACACAGAGACAAACACAAGGTAAAGGTCCATGAAGGGATGTGTGGATGTGAACAGTGAACGCAGCCATAAAGCAGCTGATTAACTCTGAAGCTGCACATCAGCAGCATCTGTGTTCCAGAAGATAAGAGCTCAGTGTGTCTCTAACAGTGGGAGGAAGCTGGTTACCTGCTGCCAGGTGAGGGTGTCAGGATTGGGTATAAAAGCAGCTTCCACCAAAGGTTCAGCCTCTCCAACAAGGATGGGTCGTGGCTCACCGCTTTGTGCCAAACTCCATCAGAGAATCATCAATAAGTTCAGGAAATATTCCTCAGAGTCAGACTGTAAAGAACTTTGGTCTTTCAGCATCTACAGAGCAGAATATTGGGAACAGATTCAGGGAGTCTGGGGAAATCTCAGTGTGGAAAGGCCAAGGACAGAAAGCACTGTTGGATGAGCTCGGAGCCCTCAGGCAGCACTGCAGGAGAAACCGTCAGGCCACCATGATCCATACAGCCACATGGGCTCAGGAGGAGCTGGGAAAAGCATTTCCACTCAACACAGTCCACGGCTGCATCCAGAAATGTGAGCTGAAGCTGGATCACACCAGGAGGAAGCCATATATCAGCTCTGAGCAGAACCACGGCCCAGTTCTCTGGACTCCAGCTCATCTCAGATGGACAGAAAGACAGTGGACACGTGTTCTGTGGGCAGATGAGTCCACGTTTCAGCTGCTTCTGGGAAAAACTGATTTATCTGCTTCCTAACATTGCTGCTGACAGCTTCCTTCACATCTGCTGCACATGTAACCCTGCTAATAAATCCCTATCTATAAAAAATAGATAATAAATAATTAATAGTTTAAATATGTTATACTTGGGTAAAACTGATATTAAAAGTGTAAAAAGAATTTTCCATGAAGTTTAAAATGTAAATCCCCTGCATGAAAAGTATTACCTCCATTAGATGTCATTAAGGCCCCCTTACTCTATCTGCCTATCTGTAAGTCGCTTTGGATAAAAGCGTCTGCTAAATGCATAAATATAAATACAGAATCATACATAAAGGAACATAAACAAACATAAAATGGTTTGATAAAATAATTGCAATAAATAAGTTTAAAACATTTTAAAGAGACACACAGGTGCAATGTTGAATACTTTATTTTATTTTGAAGAAGTTAATGGGGAAAGAGGAAGCACTTGTAGAGAAGATGTGCAATCCTGGTCCTTAATTGATTTGACTGTGTGTGTGGATTTTGTGGGCGGGGCTTGACGAAAAACGACGACTGGGACGAGATGGGACAAGACGACATTCTGTACCTGGATACTGGAGCGAGACCTGTATACTCAGCCAGATACTTTCTGCCCGGAAATTTCTGTGTTAGCTGCAGCCGTTTTAGTACCATAGTTTGAGCTAATTTAGAGTGTGATATTAAAATTCGCAAGCAAAGTGAATGGACTTAGTCGAGAGATAAACCAGCTCCTGTTGTCGACTGTGTCTCTTGGTCTCAATGCGGGACTGTGAGGATTCACTGAAAGAGACCTGTTTTAACATCCATTCTTTCCACTCTGACAGTTTCACATGTGAACATGAAATGATGTGAATAAGAGCTCACATTAAACACAAGTTGGAATAAGAACTGTTCAGACTGACTCTGGAACATTTTACAGTGTTACACCATTTACACTCAGCTCACCTCTGAGACCGTGAACGTTGGACTGATTTAAAGTCAATAAGACGACCCTTTGACCTGTCGCTCCTCATGGACACACAGCTGGGTTCAGGTCCAGGTTCAGGTTCAGGTTCAGGTTCAGGTTCAGGTTCAGGTTCAGGTTCAGGTTCAGGTTCAGGTCTCTGAAAGCTGCTGATAGGAAAAAAACACTTGTTTAATTTAGATTTACATGTTCAGTAAAATTCAGTTTGGATTAAAAAGTAAAAATGTGACAGAAAATGATTGATTTTGAATAAATCAACAGAAAACTTCACTTTGTTTTAATAAAGAGCAGAAAGACTAAAGCAAACATCACATTACACACATGATGCAGCTGATTAATCTCATCAGAGACATCAAGAACTGATCCAAGTCTGAAATAATTCATCTGAACCATGATGCAGCCTCCACTGAATACTGACAGCTACTCACTGTTTGTCTGATGGAACATCATGTTGGAAATTAATAATATCTTCCTTGGACCTGTTGCTCTTAAAGGACACACAGCTGGGTTCAGGTCCAGATTCAGCTGCAGATCCAGCTTGGTTCCTGTGAATAAAGGTGGTTTGGTGATGTGAGCGCTGAGCTCTGACATGGAGAAGAGTCATGGACAGTTAGAGATGGTGGTCTCACCTCTGAGCTTTGCTCTGGCTCTCATGTTCCCCACACAGAGTGGTTTTAGTGTCCTCACACTGATCCATGCTGCTGGATTCACATCAGCTCACACACACTTTCTACCTTCATCTGCAGAGGAAACACAGATCATTCATCTGCACATCAACTCAAATCCTCCTTCCTTTTAAGGGTTAACATGTTGCTGAATAACTTTTATCTTTAGTAGGATCTACTCTTTCATTCTCAACCAGTCTAAGAATCTGGTTAGATTTTCATCAGCAGGAGCAGCTCTTTACAGAGTTTTTATGAACGCAGCCCCTGATCTTTAACATCTCCTCTAAACTGACTTTTAGACACTTCAGAGTTTCTTTTCCTGCTGACAACTGAAAAACAGCAGCATCTGTACTCTGAATGTAATGAATAAATATCAACAACAGAAACTGAAGGATGATGTTAAAGAATGATTTCAGTCTGAATGTGAAGTCTGACTGAAAGAGCAACAGAATCCCACACTGCAGGTTCTGATTGGTCCAACTGGATCCTGCAGGACAATGCAGGAAGTGAAGAGACTGAACCACAATGAACACTGAACTTCCTCATACATACACTGCATCACAGCTTCAGAACGGAAGGTCATTTAAGCTCATTTTATTTGGAAAGGTCAGACAGGAAGCTGCTCTTTCTGACTTTAAAGGTGGAAAGTCCCACCCTGGCTGGAGATTTCAACCATGCAAATCTCAAAACAGTGTTTCCTCAGTTGTACCAACACATTGACTTTCCAACAACAAACTGGACCTGGTTTACACAATACAAGGTCTCACCCCCCCCGCTGCTAATACCAGCATACAGGCTGAAGGTTAAAGTCACCAGACCGTCCAGCAGGTACAGGTCAGTGTCGCCTCAGCATTTCACTACAACAGGCTGCTTTAACACCACAGGCTGGGACATGTTTAAGCAGGCAGCCACCTACAACCACCAGATCCACATCCAGGAGTATTCATCGTAAACTGTTACATCAGGAAATGCGTTGATGATGTCACGGACACCGAGACCATCACAGCACGGGCCAACCAGAAACCATGGCTGACGGGGGAAGTCCACATCTTACTGGGAGCCCAGAACGCTGCTTTCAGAGCAGGTGATGAGGCTGGTCTGAGATCAGCAAGAGCCAACTGGTTCCGTGGCATCAGACAAGCAAAGAGGCAGCAGAGCAGCAGGATGACGCAACACTTCACTGACAGCAGAGACACAAGGAGCCTGTGGCTACAGACCATCAGGGACTATAAACCCCGACAACAGACCTGTGACAGCGACATCACTCGACTGATCAGTTTGAACCCCCCCCCCATGTGTCATATTTATACAGATTTACCTTTTCTCTTATCTTTTAGCTTGTATATATATTTTTAATATAGTTTTTTTATCTTCTACTTTATATTTTACTTCATGTTTAGATAAGATAAGATGCTATTTCAATCTGTCCTGTGCATACAGATTGATTGATTCCAGAAATAAAACATGAAGCAGTTTGTTTGAGAAGGAAACAAACAGAAACATCAGCTGATCATCATGTTGATTGATTCCAGTTAATCAATAACCTGATCATCATGTAGATTTGTCTTCAAACACAAAGTGATCAAAGTTTGTTCTGAAATAAGAAGCGAACATGTTCTCCAACATTACAGAGCAGAAACAAACAGGAAACTCACAGATTGTTCAGAGCTGCAGAAGAAGAAGACTCTCCACTCGACAGACTGAGACACAGGTGAGCTGCTTCCTGGAACCAGTCAGAGCAGAGTCCACCTGTGATGGAGGCGGGACAGATAGAAGCTGTCTGACCAGTGGAGTTCATGTTAAAACACGCCTCCAAGCTCCTGAACATCAAACTCTGATCTGAAAACATTTATTCAGCCGTTCTCTCTGAATGTTCTCTGAGATTCTCCTGAATCGCCATCAGAAACATTAAAACCAGGCTTTGAACTGGGATCTGTTCTGTGCAGCAGCTCTGTAGTTTTAGTGCTGCTGCAGATGCACCAGATGTGTGCAGCTAGACTGAAAACATCTGTCATCATGTGACAAACTGTGAACACATCAAGGTGACATCTCTCTGGTCTGCAGACCAATCAGAGCCATCCTGGATCCAGCTGTCTGTGTGTAAAACTGATGCTAATAAAATGTTAAAGTCCTCTCTCCTGTGTATCTGCATCAGCTCCAACAGCGGTGCTGTAATGCTGATGATGGGATGAGACACGAATACCACAGTAAGATCCAGTGTTGTCACAGAAAAATGTCCTTTGGCTTAAACACGGTAAAAAGTATTTGTACTTTGTTACCTCTCTGTTCTCCCTCGTCTTTCTCCTGATGAGAGTCAGGATCAGTCACAGATCAGAACTTTTTCTGGACTTCAAAACCTTCATTAATCTGATCTGACATTTGGAATCTTGAGTTTCTTTTTCTGCTCACACATATAAAAACAGCAGCACCTGAACTCTAACTATAGGAGGCCATTAGCTAAAGGATCGATCCCTAACTATAAGCTTTATCAGAAAGGAGAGTTTCAGCCTGATCTTAAAGGTAGAGAGGGTGTCTGCTTCCTGAAGCCAAACTGGCAGCTGGTTCCACAGAGAGGGGCCTGATAACTGAAGGCTCTGCCTCCCATTCTGCTTTTAGGGGCCTGATAACTGAAGGCTCTGCCTCCCATTCTGCTTTTAGGGGCCTGATAACTGAAGGCTCTGCCTCCCATTCTGCTTTTAGGGGCCTGATAACTGAAGGCTCTGCCTCCCATTCTGCTTTTAGAAACTCTGGGAACCACAAGGAAACCTGCAGCCTGAGAGCAAAGTGCTCTGTTGGGGAAATATCCAACTGTGAGATCTTTAAGATGTGATGGAGCTCGGTCATTAAGAGCTTTATATGTGAGGAGAAGAATCTTAAATTCTATTCTGAATTTAACAGGGAGCCAATGAAGAGAAGCTAAAACTGGAGAAACATGATCTCTGCTGTTAGATCTCATCAGAACTCTGGCTGCAGGGTTTTGGATCAGCTGGATGAGTGTCACATACCAGTCCTGGATCAACAGCCAGATCAGCAGCAACCAGCCGGGCTTCATCACCTTCGGGACCAGGGGCGTCACTAGCTCTTAAGGACAGGGGGGCTTAGCCCCCAGGAGATGCACAGGATGTGAGCGAACGTAGCGCACAAGCACAAAACTTCACAAACAGCTAACAAAGGCTGAGAAATTATTGATTATCATTATTATTTAAGTCTGTCTTTTTAATACAGAACAACAACAAACAGGTTTGCACAGTTTACAGCATTAACAAGAAAAATAACCAGTTACTCTGTAGATGGAAGCATCAAAGACTACCGGCTGTTTTTAAGGGTGGCAAATCGCTCACTCTGTTGGGACTCAGATACTGAAGCTCGTCTTTTTCAGGTGACATGTGTGGGACACTGGAACAGTAATTTCATGTGTTAATGTTAGAATATCAGTGTCCAGTGGAAGTATATTCCTTGATATGTGTTACAGTTAATTCATATTATTGTAATTATTTCAAGGTTAAAATATTATTTACCTGAATTTCTGCATATTTTGAAGATTGGAAATGTTTGTATTCATTCTTTAGAAAATGTACCGTCGCTTTAAGAGGAAGTGAAGTACGTTGTTGCATATGCAGGCTAAAAAAAAACGGTGCGCCTGTGTTGAACACTGGACAGTTTTTCTTTTGTTAAAAGTTGCAAAAACGAAGATGGACGTGGTTTTTGGCAGTTCATTTTGAGGGTGCAACACATGACTGCAAGACTGTGAAGTCTTTTCTGACCCATTGTTTGACGCAGCCAGGATGCAGCCGATGCAGTGCACTACAGGACCTGTTGGGCAACTTGGACGGTCGCCTCCAGAGGGAAACATTTCTGTAATCTGAGACAATGAGATGGAGGAGGAGGGTTTGAAAGAGGAGATGAAGCAACTGAAGCTGTCAGACTCCTCCTCTGACTCAGTCTGAGAACAAGTCAAATTTTAAAGATTTTAAAGTTTTAAAGTTCTGTTTTAAAGAACTCTCTGATGCTATGACTGGAAATCCAGAAATGATATGAAATCTGAGTATTTTATCCACTTTTTTTTATCCATGAAATATCACTGTGTTCACCTTCTGATCAAACTGTTTCAGTTCTTTGGGGACCTGGGATGTATCTATGTTGGCCACTAAGTTACCTTCAGTTATGACACAAGAACATTTACATGAAATTTGCCTGCGGTGTGGGCAGCAGCTCACAGAGAGGCTGCAGTATAAATAGAATATACAGTATAAATGATTTTTTTAACCTTTTTTCTGGCATTAAATTTTAGGTTTATTCCAAGATAAAGCAAGGGTTGTCTGTGAACTAATTTCCTCTGTACTTGCCCCTGTTCACTCACTGTTATAATCAACATCAACACTCACATTATAAGGACAGCAGGAGGCCGAATCTGTGGAATCATTGTAAAAGAAAAGCATGACAAGACAAACCCACAGTCAGCTGATGGAAAAACAAATACAGAGTGAGCAAACAATGCTTCTACGGGTGTTCAATGAACCTGCCTTTCAGGATTCAGCCCGTATTTTCCATCCTGTTTGTTTGTGATGGATGAAAGATTAACATTTAAATATGCTGACGGCAAGAGAACCAAGTTTCTGGCCAACAGAACCTCCTCTGTTTTCAGGTCACTGTAGTGTTTTGCAAGTTCACTCAAGTGTGTGATTCACTCAAGAAGTTCTCAGGATGCCTGGATGCCTTTTAGTGGCCCTGTATTGACACTGCATAATGTTTGCATTAATATTAAGGGAAAAGTAACTCTCTTTTCATTGTGTCTGAGTTGTTCAGTTCAGTGCATGAACCTGCAGTTGCCACCAGCACAAAATCCTCCATTTCCCTCTGTTTATGCCTTGTCTTGGCACCTGGTTCATGGATACTGTGGGTGTGGCACAGGGCTTTGGTTCTCTCATGCAGCTCAGAGGCCCTTAAGTGTGTCACACACTGCTTGTTTACAGATCAAAGCTTCTGCCAGGTCTAAAGTGTGTGTTTGTGTGTGTGTGTGTGTGGATTAGACCAGCAGCCGCCATAAATGGTATGTTGTGTATTAACTTATTTATTTTGTGTGAACTGGCAGGAGACTTGGCTGTGAGTGTGTGTGAAGTGATGTAACATTAAAGTATGATTGTTTTTCTAAACTGAAGACCTAACATAACGTTATAAAAACGTTAACATTATGACACAGTTTTCATATCCATCATTAGTGAAGCTGTAACGTTAACATTAGCATGAGATTACCAGGTAATGATGTGGTGCTGAAATCTGGAGATAATTCTCAGCTTTCTGAACTATACCCTCCAAGTTGTGACAGTTTGAACCAGCCCACAGGATGTGGCAGGAGACATTCCACCCATTAGTTTAACTGAGCTGTTACTTCTGTGATGTAGACTTTTGACAGCTGAGAAAAAATAGTTGCCAAAGCCAAATTTCTTAAGGGATTGTAAAATGAACGCATGTTGGACTGTATCAAAGGCTTTGTAGGAATCCAGAAACACAATGAACCCATCATCCTCCACCATTTCTGGATAATCCAACATGTCTCGGACGAGCCTCACATTATCTGCAACATGCCTCTTCTTCATAAAGCCTGACTGTGTTTCCTCGGTAACAGAGTCCAGCTGTAATCTGAATCTTGTTGCCAATAAGTGAGCTAATATGTATCTTTAAGCGGATGGAATGGGTTCGGTTTTTTCGCGACAGTTATGTTTGATGATGAGAGGATGTTTTCTTCGACATCCTGGCTGGATAAGCCTTCGTTTCACACTCAGGGTAGCTATAAAAGGTCTCAGATGGATTATGCCAGCTGTTTCAACTAAAAAGGACCGTCAGAAAAAGCTTAAAATACGTTTGGTGCTGAGAGCTCGAAAGGTTAAGACTGCTCACGCCGCCATCTCATCGGCTCCTTTCCGCACCAGGTGAGACCAACCAACCCAGAAGAAGAACGGCCGCTGACGTCACTCTCCTGCGCCGCTTGGAATTGCGAAATAAAAAAAATAAAAAAAGTATTTATAAAACGTACACATACAAAATACATGCCTTACATCATACTAAAGGGATCTTTTAAAGGAGCACACATGAAGAATGCAGAACTGAATACGTGAAAATAAAATCTTTATCAAATAAATAAAATAAAATAAATTTTGCTCCGGCTAATTTTTGAACTAACAATCCATAAAGAAATAAAAATTTAAAATAAAACATCTGAGATACAATTTCTAAAAATGATAAGTTTTTAGATAAATAATTAAACAATCAAAAAGTCTAACATCATTAAAAAAGTCTAAATGTTCAGATACTAAATACAAATTTAATGTAAAAGAGAAAATATCAAAATTATTTTTGAAAATATTTATTGAAGATTTTAAAAATTCAACATTTCAAACACAAAGTCAAACATTGTGAGACTGAATGTTAAAAATAATGATGTAAAATTATGTAAAATATCAAAAGTCTGCGATCAGAAATCAATAATTCAGTCTATATCTGCACATCATCAGGATGAACCCTGGCTGCTCACCAACCTTCTGCTCATTGGAGCAGAACCAGTGAAGATCTGTCAGCAAGTTGGAAATTCCTCTGGGCTGACTGCAGCTCAGTGATTCCTCTCTGATGTCACAGTTTGTCACATGTGCAGCAAACTAACTGCAGCTGACAGCAACTGAATGGTCTCAGCTGCAGTGAGCTGCAGAGAAACACAACATACTGATATTCAGTGTGAAGCTTTGACTGGAAACACAGAAAAACAACATCCTGGAAGAATGGCAGCTTCCATCTTTAAAGGACTGGAAGAGGAAGAAGTTTCCAAGGAATCATTTAGAAGAGTTTCAACCAGAAACTGATTGAATCCATGAATCTGAAAAGGTGTTTCTGAGTGAAAGAGACAGACATGTAGAGACTGAACTATCTGTTCAACAGTGATTCTCTGACAGGAGGAAACTCTTTATGCTCAACACAGAGACACTGAGGAACCAGGTGACCTGAACCAGAACCCAAACCCAGGAAGCAGAGGTTCTTCAGTGAATGTGGTGTTGAAGGTGTGGAGGTGGATCAGTGTGTCAGAGGAGACTCTGTAGAAGGACAGAGTGCCAGCAGGACGGTCCAAATACACTGCTACTCTGTTAGAGACAGAGGAGGAGGAGGAGGAGGAGGAGGAGGAGGAAGAGGAGGAGGAGGAGGAGGAGGAGGAGGAGGAGGGGGGGGGGATGGATGTTTCTCTGTTATTGTGATAGACAGAGAAACCAGAGCTATCAGAGCAGCTCAGACTCCAGGACTGGTCATTGTATCCAAACAAACAGTCTCTGCCTCTCCTGCTGATTCTTCTGTAACTCACTGATATAATAACCTCTCCTCTCCACTCGACCTCCCAGTAACAGCGACCAGTCAGAACATTTCTACACAGCAGCTGAGGACAGACATTAAATCTGTCTGGATGATCAGGATATGACGGAACCTCCTCCACACGTGTCACCTTCCTGTTGTTGTCAGACAGTTTCAGTCTCCTGTTCACTGTGTTTGTGTCGATGGTGAGTCGACAGGAATCTGATGGAGAGAACAAACACAATCCAGCTGCAGTTATTGATCTATCATCTGTTCACTTTGATCAGTGAGTGATGTGACAGTGTGAAGATGGCTGGATGTCATGAATCAGATGAAGAACACACTTACACTTCCTCAGACCTGGTGTCAGCCATCGTTCTCCAGCAGGCTCCACCCTGAAAGGAGGAGGGGGGTCAGAGCAGCACCGTCTCTTTCAGCATGCACACATGGACATTACATGGCTCTCACACACACATTGTTCTACACTGAGGAAGATGCTGACTGCTCCTGAGTCCTTCACACAGCCCCACTTGGAAAACACAGAAATATCCCTTTAACTGGATGAATAAAGCCTCTGAATCTGCTGAATATGTTTCCTTACAGGCTGTGCATTAACCAGCAGATGATTGCTGCTATGTATGTTTTCTTTGTGGCCCATTTATCTCAGAAATGACCTGATAAACCTCCATCATTCTGACAGATCCACGCTGTTTTAAGGGGACACCGGCTAATGCTGGCAGACATTTCCTCCTCCTCCTGACAGAGGTTTGCTCCTCCCTCGCTGCTCCTCATCACTTCTAACCATCTCATGAGGCGGTGAAAGGAAAAGGAGCCGACTGTGTCTGAAGTTATGGAAATAAGTTATGAAAGTATGAGGACAGTATGGGATGTTTCAGAAGTTTCATCTCCACTTCGGATCAGACTTAAATTACACTGAAAACATCTGTACGCACGGTCTGAGGAATGTGTGAAGTGTGCAGATTCTCTTTATTTAATGCAGGAACATCTGTGTGAGCGGTTTGTGTGTTTGTGTGTGAGATGGACTCTAGACCCACCCGGGGTGGACCTGCCTCTCACCCTGTGGCTGCTGGGATAGGCTCCAGTTCCTGCCACCATGAACTGAACTAAACAGGTAGAGAAAATGGATGAATGGATTTATGCATCTGGTCCCTGGACTTTGGATCATTTTGGATGGATCTAAAACTGAATTATTTGGACACTGTAACAGGGAACTTGTTTGGTGTAAACTAAAGGCAATATTTGAGCAGAAGAACTTTAAACCAACAGTGAAGCCTGAAGCTGTAAATGTAATGGTTTGGGTCTGAGGCAGGGCCCGGTCAACTCTCCATCACAGAATCCAACATGAATTCTTCACCATTTCAGAGGCTGTTTGAGGAAAATGTGAAACCATCTGTCCAGAAACTGCAGCTGAAGCAGAGATGGATCATGCTGCATTACAATGAGCAAAAACTGGTCTGAACTCTGACCTGGGAGTCAGCTGACTGACGTTTAACATGAACATCATCACATAGTGAGATGTAAGCTGTATCTCTGGAAGAGGGAAAAGTCAGGAAAACAGTCATTCCACAGTTTTTCACCCTTTATGTAGAAACTGTGATGTTTTTGAGCTGCAGACCAACATAAAGCTGTTAAATGTTCTGTGTAAAGATCTGCTTGAGTGAACAAAGGAAAAAGGCTCCTACATGTAGGTTCATATAAAACTCAGAACCAGCATGAAGCAAAAAGACAGGGCTGAGTGAAGGACAGAGAACATGTTTCCAGCTCTTCCTCCTCCATCAGACATTGTGTGATGCTGCAGCAGACCTCTCCATACCTGAGAGTGTCCAGCCTCCACTGTGGATCCTCCAGTCCAGCTGATAGCTGCTTCACTCCTGAGTCTCCTGGATGGTTGTAGCTCAGGTCCAGCTCTCTCAGATGGGAGGGGTTGGAGGTCAGAGCTGAGATCAGAGAAGCACAGCCTTCCTCTGTGATCAGACAGCCTGACAGGCTGCAGAAAACAACACAAATGGCAGATACTGAGAGAAAAGACACCAACAGCAGACACCATCCTGAACAGCTCAGCTGTTCATCCATGACTGTAAAGCAGAATTAAAATGATCAGCAGTTGAACAGCTGAATTAATCCTGACCTGAGAGCTTCCAGGTTACAGTTTGGACTCTGCAGTCCAACAGACAGCTGCTTCACCCCTGAATCCTGCAGGTTGTTGTTACTCAGGTCCAGTTCTGTCAGACTGGAGGACTGGGAGCTGAGAGCTGAGGACAGAGCTGCACAGCTTCTCTCTGAGAGGTTACAGTCACTCAGTCTGAGGAGGAATAACAGGAAAAGAGTTAAGTTATGTAATTATTAATTATTCACATTAAAGATGGTTAAATTAATAAATAATGATGACATTTATCCTAATTCTACATTATAAAGTGTTGCCACATACTTGCAGCGTGTTTCTTTCCTCTTTATGTGAACTGATCTGATGGAACTGTTTGTTGTGAATCTGTGTTATCTACAAACTGAAATTATCTGAGAAATAACTCAGTTATTTTCTCTCCTTTTAACAAGTAAACAGAGTATTTAAAACATATTTATCTCTGTACTTACACAGCTTTGTTGGAGGCTTTGACCACTGGCAGCAGCCTCAGAAGAGCCTCCTCTGAAGCAGAGTATTTCTTCAGGTCAAACACATCCAGATTTTTTCCTGATGACAGTAAGATGAAGCCCAGAGCTGACCACTGAGCAGGAGACAGTTTATCTGTGGAGAGACGTCCTGAACTCAGGGCCTGTTGGATCTCCTCCACCAGAGAACGATCATTCAGTTCATTCAGACAGTGGAACAGATTGATGCTTCTCTCTGCAGACAGATCCTCACTGATCTTCTTCTTGATGTAATCAACTGTTTCCTGATTGGTCTGTGAGCTACTTCCTGTCTGTGAGCTACTTCCTGTCTGTGTCAGAAGGCCTCGTAGGAGCCTCTGATTGGTCTGCAGGGAAAGACCCAGGAGGAAGCGGAGGAACAGGTCCAGGTGTCCATTTGGACTCTGTAAGGCCTTGTCCACAGAACTCTGATGGAAGAGTCGAAGAGAATCTGCAGATTGATCTTCTGTTGTTTCAGATGTCTGGGAGGATGTTTGTTGTTCTTTCTGCTGATTGACACCAGAGCGAAAACCGAACATATTTATAAAAGACAAAAAAAGAGATGTTTGTGCCCCGACAGGAGCTGATGATGATTGTTGTTCTTCCATCAGATTAACTCCAGACTTGATGAAGGTCAGATGGACATGAAGAGCAGCCAGAAACTCCTGAACACTCAGATGGATGAAGCAGAACACCTTCTCCTGGTACAGCCCTCTCTCCTCTTTAAAGATCTGTGTGAACACTCCTGAGTACACTGAGGCTGCTGAGATATCGATGCCACACTCTGTCAGGTCTGATTCATAGAAGATCAGGTTTCCTTTCTGCAGCTGCTCAAAAGCCAGTTTTCCCAGAGACTCAATCATCTTCCTGCTCTCTGGTCTCCAGTGTGGATCTGTCTCAGCTCCTCCATCATACTTGACCTTCTTCACTTTGGCCTGAACCACCAGGAAGTGGATGTACATCTCAGTCAGGGTCTTGGGCAGCTCTCCTCCCTCTCTGGTTTCCAACACATCCTCCAGAACTGTAGCAGTGATCCAGCAGAAGACTGGGATGTGGCACATGATGTGGAGGCTTCGTGATGTCTGGATGTGGGAGATGATGCTTCTGGCCTGCTTCTTATCTCTGAATCTCTTCCTGAAGTACTCCTCCTTCTGTGGGTCAGTGAACCCTCTGACCTCTGTCACCATGCCAACACAGCCAGGAGGGATCTGATTGGCTGCTGCAGGCCGTGTGGTTATCCAGAGGCGAGCAGAGGGAAGCAGGTTCCCCCTGATGAGGTTTGTCAGCAGCACATCCACTGAGGTGGACTCTGTAGCATCAGTCAGGGGCTCCTTGCTGTGGAAGTCCAGAGGAAGTCGACACTCATCCAGACCGTCAAAGATGAACACAACCTGGAACTGTTCAAAGCTGCAGATTCCTGCTTCTTTGGTTTCAGTAAAGAAGTGATGAACAAGTTCCACCAAGCTGAACTTTTTCTCTTTCAGCACATTCAGCTCTCTGAAAGTGAATGGGAACATGAAGTGGATGTCCTGGTTGGCTTTGCCTTCAGCCCAGTCCAGAGTGAACTTCTGTGTTAAGACTGTTTTCCCAATGCCAGCCACTCCCTTTGTCATCACTGCTCTGATTGGTTCATCTCTTCCAGGTGGGAGTCTAAAGATGTCTTCTTGTCTGATGGATGTTTCTGCTCTGCCTGCTTTCCTGGATGCTGCTTCAATCTGTCTGACCTCATGTTCATCATTGACCTCTCCAGTCCCCCCCTCTGTGATGTAGAGCTCTGTGTAGATCTGATTCAGAAGGGTTGGGTTTCCTGCTTTAGGAATCCCCTCAAACACACGCTGGAACTTCTTCTTCAGAGCAGATTTAAGTTTATAAACTGGAGAAAGTTCTGAATGAAGACAAGAAATAACATCAGTAAACAGACATTTCCGCCCTGTAAAGAATGAGTATTTGAACATGTGTTGTTCTGTGAGCTGAGACATCAGTAAATGTGTCATTTATCCAGCAGGTTAAATCTTTAGAGAAATCCTCTTACTGCTCTGCAGACGCTCAGCCAGCTCCTCCTGCTTCATTCTCCTCAGGAAGTGAACTGTGATCTTCACTAATGCCTCTCTGCTGCTCCTCTGCTCTTCATCCTCACCCTCCCCGTGACTCTCTAAGCATTCTGGGTAATCTGGACTCAGAACCTTCTGCATCTTCTTCAGCTCCTCCTTAACAAAAGTGAGCATGTTGTCCTCCAGCAGCTGGAACAGAATACTATAAGAATGAGCCAATCATGCTGAAATCATGGAGCCAAACATCAGATCCATGTTGGACACACTGACAATCCGCTGGTCTACAAAGTGCAGCCTGGAGATGACTGTGAACACAATAGATGGAAAAGTAGCTGTTGTACATGTACAGACCATAAATATGGAGTCCAGCTGTGTCTGATGCTGCTGGGCAGACTGACCACTGGGAACCTCTGAGCTCTGCTGGTCCACTCTGTGGAGGAATGATGAAGAATGAGCTCACATTGTGTCTGTCCACACAGAGACAAACACAAGGTAAAGGTCCATGAAGGGATGTGTGGATGTGAACAGTGAACGCAGCCATAAAGCAGCTGATTAACTCTGAAGCTGCACATCAGCAGCATCTGTGTTCCAGAAGATAAGAGCTCAGTGTGTCTCTAACAGTGGGAGGAAGCTGATGTCAGATGAAGCAGTTTGAGGAGGAAGGGACACAGAACTGTGTGAACAGACAGAAGATTTGTGTGTTTGTGAGGAGTCCAGCTGACGTGTTGGTTGGATTGTAGCTGTAGTTTCTAAAATACAACAAGAGCTTCAATCTGGAATCACTTCATTGGTTTGTCCACAAGAGAAATAAAACATAGAATTGTCACAATTTGACCCCCAATATTGTGACAATACTACGTTTTATTTGGCCTTTTCACTGTTTACTATCAAGTTTCCCTCAGCGATTAAAAAAAAGAAAATGGCTGAAAGTCGGCCATTTTCTGTGAAAAATATAACATTTTAAGACAGCATTTGTCTGCATTTTGATGAAATTTCTAGCGAGAACTACGCATAATATTTTCATCATCTTCGTTCAGGGAATGTAGACGAGCTTTACTCGTTTATTAGTTTCACAGAAGATTTTAGTGTCTCCTTGAAGAAAACATAAGAATAAAATGTTTACTACCGTTGTTAAGGTGGTTGCCATGGACGCTGCTATCTCTGTCACCGACAGAAACTGTTAGTTTCCGTTGTGGACCCAAGTAGAATTTGCTGTGAGACTGGGTTGCTCTACAACATTTTACAGTGTTACACCATTTACACTCAGCTCACCTCTGAGACCGTGAACGTTGGACTGATTTAAAGTCAATAAGACGATAGTTTGACCTGTCGCTCCTCATGGACACACAGCTGGGTTCAGGTTCAGGTTCAGGTTCAGGTTCAGGTTCAGGTTCAGGTTCAGGTTCAGGTTCAGGTTCAGGTTCAGGTTCAGGTTCAGGTCTCTGAAAGCTGCTTATAGGAAAAAAAACACTTGTTTAATTTAAATTTACATGTTCAGTAAAATTCAGTTTGGATTAAAAAGTAAAAATGTGACAGAAAATTATTGATTTTGAATAAATCAACTGAAAACTTCACTTTGTTTTAATAAAGAGCAGAAAGACTAAAGCAAACATCACATTACACACATGATGCAGCTGATTAATCTCATCAGAGACATCAAGAACTGATCCAAGTCTGAAATAATTCATCTGAACCATGATGCAGCCTCCACTGAATACTGACAGATACTCACTGTTTGTCTGATGGAACATCATGTTGGAAATGAATGAACCGATCCTTGGACCTGTTGCTCTTAAAGGACACACAGCTGGGTTCAGGTCCAGATTCAGCTGCAGATCCAGCTTGGTTCCTGTGAATAAAGGTGGTTTGGTGATGTGAGCGCTGAGCTCTGACATGGAGAAGAGTCATGGACAGTTAGAGATGGTGGTCTCACCTCTGAGCTTTGCTCTGGCTCTCATGTTCCCCACACAGAGTGGTTTTAGTGTCCTCACACTGATCCATGCTGCTGGATTCACATCAGCTCACACACACTTTCTACCTTCATCTGCAGAGGAAACACAGATCATTCATCTGCACATCAACTCAAATCCTCTTTTCCATCATCTGAGCTGTAAACAGATCAGCTGCTCCTCCACTGATTGGCTCTGATTCTCTGTTTCATATCAGTGTCTCTGAATGCAGTCAGACAGGAGTGTTGAGGCAGAGGAAGCTGCCATCAGCTGCTGTACTTCCACTACCTGTCCACTAGGTGGAGGCATGGAGCTACAGCCCAGCACACACCTCATGATCCCGATGACCATGATGAAGGATTCTTTAGTTTAGTTTTCAGAGGACTTTTTAACAGCAAATACAAACAGAGACAGATGTTAGATCTTAGCTGTGTGAGGCTTTAATAAAGCTGATCAAAAGTCTAAATACTGAGAAAAAGGAGCTGAAATTAGATCAAATGAAACATTTGAAAACAGGAAACAGGTCAACAGCAGAAACTAAAGGATGATGTTAAAGAATTATTTTAGTCTGAATGTAAAGTCTGACTGAAGCACAATGAACTCTGAACATCCTCCTCATCATCAGACTAAACAAGTTAAATATATGCTGCATCACAGCTTCATCACTGACATTCAGCTCATTTTATTCTGAAAGGTCTGACAGGAAGCTGCTCTTTCTGACTTTAAAGCTGGAAACGACACTTTGATTCCAGGGACCGCAGTTCCTCTGCAGCTGACAGCTGTTATGCACAGAAATGCATCCATATGCGCGGGAGCGCGCGGGAGCTCGCGGGAGCGCGCGGGAGCCGTTTCAGGTGTGGATTATTACATTTATCCAATAAAGTTACAGTGATAACACTGAGCTGACAACGGTGTTTCATTCCTTCATCTTTTTTCTCATTTCTTCATGGATGAATAATACATGCACACTTATGTTAATCCAACAATTGTACAGTTTAGAGCATCTGTTTCACCTGTTATTATATTATTGTAGAAATCCTCCAAAGTAAGGCCCTGAGCAACACTTCTGCAGTCAGCCCGAAACACGGCTGGAGACATTTTCTATCAACAATCTTTACTCAGTGTAGCCCAATGAAATCATCTAAAAATGAACCTAAAACTGTGAAACCTGATTATTTTAATGCTTCATCAGGTAAACAGATTATGATGAAGTCCCATCATTCCATCCCAGACTCTCTTTAAAGCAGGACCAGCAGGGGATGCATTTCATAACACCGCAGAGCACTCCAGCGGGTGGTAAAGACCGCCCAACGCATCACAGGCGCCCAGTTACCCTCCATCCAGGACATTTAGCACAGATGCTGCCTGGGCAGGGTGAGGAACATCATCAAGGACGTGTCTCATCCCAGCCACGGTCTTTCCACCCTTCTCCCATCTGGCAGACGTTACAGGAGCCTCAGGAAGAGCTTCTTTCTGAGGCTGTGACCCTGCTGAGTTCTGCACCGTCACTTTAACTTCTACCATCGTCACTTCACTGCAGCCTTGCACCTTCTGCACAGCTTATGTGTCTCACTCAGGCCTCACGCCTTTGTACATATTATTCATTCTACAACACTGTCTGCATGCAGCTCTTAGCACAGTAAGCTGCCCTCTCCACTCACTGAATGTGCACACCTCATCTGTATGCACTCTCTTCACAATGTACATATATTTATAATAGATATTTATTCCTAGAAGATTTCCACTGCACTTTCTGTAAATAATTCTGTATTTTGCACTTCTGGTTAGATGCTAACTGCATTTCTTTGGCTCTGTACCTGTACTCTGCACAATGACAATAAAGTTGAATCTAATCTGATCTAAGTCCCACAGTCAGATAAACTAAACACTGTCAGAGGTCATAGGTCGCCTTTATTCCTGTGTTATCTCTGGAGGAGGCAGAATCTCATTTATTACATGTGATACTCGCCTGCTGGGGGAGGACAAGGCGTCTGTAAAATGGAAAACTGTAAAATATCTGTTACGGTGTTTTTTTTCACAGGAAGCTGCTCTTTCTGACTTTAAAGCTGGAGACGACACTTTGATTCCAGAAATAAAACATGAAGCAGTTTGTTTGAGAAGGAAACAAACAGAAACATCAGCTGATCATCATGCTGATTGATTCCAGTTCATCAATAACCTGATCATCATGTAGATTTGTCTTCAAACACAAAGTGATCAAAGTTTGTTCTGAAATAAGAAGCGAACATGTTCTCCAACATTACAGAGCAGAAACAAACAGGAAACTCACAGATTGTTCAGAGCTGCAGAAGAAGAAGACTCTCCACTCGACAGACTGAGACACAGGTGAGCTGCTTCCTGGAACCAGTCAGAGCAGAGTCCACCTGTGATGGAGGCGGGACAGATAGAAGCTGTCTGACCAGTGGAGTTCATGTTAAAACACGCCTCCAAGCTCCTGAACATCAAACTCTGAACTTTGTTCTGCAGTTCTCTCTGAGATTCAGCCTCTAACTTCCCCTCATGAACATGTCTCTGCTTCCTGTAGGGCTGTCTCTGCATCAGAACAGGTGTGTTCAGGTGTGACTGATGTTCACCAGCTCAGGATCAACAGTGAAATGAACTCTGGGTGAACAGACCACTCATCCTGGCAGTCAGGGAGCAGAGGATGGGCTGAACTGGATCCAGGGTTGGCTTTGAGTCAGGCTTTAATCTCAGTCGATATTTTGCTCTGATTTTCCTGCTGATGACCAGTTTTGATCTCAGTAGAATAAAAAAAGATGGATTTTAAGTCTAAGACAAAGGTGTTTTTAGCAAACTGGGTGGAACATTTCCCCAGAGTTTTAGGTGTGTTTGACTGCTGCTTTTGTCCTGCGTCAAAGCTTCAAACTAAAGGTGTATTTCTCTGTTTCTCCCAGCAGAAGCAGGATTTAAACATTAAACAGCAGCACAGTGAGCCTCAGAGCTTCATCATCAACACTTCAGCCACAACAAGCTTTGAGTGTTTCACTTCTGTCTTTCTGAATATTTCATGCTGTTGCCTCAAACAGCCCAAATGTAGTGTGGTGTGGACAGAATTTATGCTCTTATGCTGCTGACTGTAGAGAAAGACTTTCCTGCTCTTTTATTCTGAAATGTTCCCTTCAAAGACTCAGAAGTGTCTCCACAGTGATGCCTGCAGGATGAGCTGAGAAAGCCTGAAGCTGCTGATGCGGTTCAGCTCTTCCTTGACCCCCTGTGATCTAATTGTGTTTCCATCAGCTGGTTTGGGCTGAATAAAGTAGTGTGTGCTGCGGCCAGCAGGGGGCGCTAAAGGCTGCTGTCCAAATAAACAGAGTATCGGTGGCTCACTGGAAACTAAACCTGAAGGAAGAAAACACAAGAAAAAGCAGAGAAACATGGAGAGAGATCTGCAGGAATCCTTTAAACTGCTGGGATTCTTCTTTTATATCAGTGCTGCTCATGTTTATTGCCTCAAACAGCTGATTGATCATGTGATCAGTCATGTGGGGAAGGTGTTTAGGAATGATTCACAAAAGCTAAAGGAAACAACACTTTCCTGTAATTTTCTGTTTGGTTTTCAGATGTTTGGTGGTTCAGACGGTGGATAAAGAGCAGAAATAATGAAAATCTGGGCCCTCTGAGGGCCGAAGCTCAGACAGTAAATGTTCAGGAGGGCAGGAGTCGATCAGGACACCCGCCTCCCCTCCCAGAGGAGATTCATATTGAAATAACACAGAAACAAGTGATTTATCCAGAAAAAGTGTTTCACTTGGATTTGGTTTTTAATATGTTCTTAAAGGGTGGATAAAACCAACAAAGACAAACATTCAGAAGCACAGCTGCTGGCCTCTGCAGGCAGATAGACTTTACAGGCCATAACCAGCAGAGAACACATCCCACAGCAGCCACCTTTGATAGCCTGAGGAGTCAATAATTCATCTATCCGAGCAGCTCAGAGTGACTCCATAAAACTGAGCCCATCATGGAGACTTCAGGAATGGGTGTGGCTAAATCCCACAGTCAGAGAAACTGAACAGAGGTCATAGGTCGCCTTTATTGCTGTGTTATCTCTGGTGTAGGTTCCTAAATAATGAAGCCATGAGCTGGACGCTCTCAGCCTCGTTATCCACCTCACACTCAAAGGAAAAACTCCACAGGATCCTCTCCTTAGTTTCCTTCATTTACTTATAAAATAAAGCAAGATGCAACAGTCCAGCATGACCATCCACAAAAATGAGAAATACAAATAAAAAGAGTGAGGTCAAAAAACTATGTGGCTCCACTCAGGGCCGTAAGCAGAATAAATACTGAGGTCATGAGTCACAACTCCTAAAAAGGATAAAGAATAAAGAATACCGAGGACACGACCTCTGAGGCCTCAATGGTAGTTACGGCCTTGGCTCCACTCCATGATGCCTGACGTGACTAAATCACAGTGTCACACACTGCTTGTTCACAGATCAAAGCTTCTGCCAGGTCTGAAGTCTCTTTCAGAGCTGAGATATAACTACTGAGCAAAAAACACCAAAGACGTGCACAGATTGTCTACAGGATGCAAGCCAGGTTTTTATTTGTCAAACACAGAGCATTTGGTTTACTGACTCCATGAGACTTTCTGCTGTTAGCTGGGGATGGAGCTAACTAACTGTTACTACCAGCAGTGATGAAGAAGGACTTTTTGGAAGAACGTGCTTCTATCCATTCTTCATCCATCCGTTCTTCTCCTGATGCTGTTCTGTTGGGCTCTGAGTGCTTCAAAGGTACAGCGCTGCAGGTACCGACTGCAAGCAAAGTCACAGGGAAACGTGGACAGGATGTTCAGTGATGTGGGAGTTCTCCATATGAACAGGTGGAATGGGCTGGATAACGAGGCCCTGAAGGGGCTCTCTCTACCTTACGCTATGAAGTGAGGGGAAACTGACAGATTTATCATCATATTCAAGGGAATAATGACAAGTTATATTATTATTACTCATATTCTGGCCATTTTATATTGAATATGTCGGCATTTTTTTATTTAAAAAAATATGATTATAATTAATTTTATTTAAAAAATAATATTTTAGGGGGGCTTCAGCCTAATGACACCACTGTTAATAAATAGTTTTATTGCACTGCCATATTTATACAACTTTTAAATTTTGGGACACTCTGTAGATAAAGTTCTATATTTTTAATCTATATTTTCAGCTGTTCTGTCATTATTTATTCTTATTGGTTATTCTAACATAATGTTCTGTATAAACTACTTTAACTGTTGCATTGTGACTCCCCTGCTGCTTGCTGCCGTCATTGTCATCATGTGGACTGTAACAGAGAAACTACGATCATCACTGCCCTCCAGTGGTCACGGTCAGTAACTACAACTCCTCACATACAGTAATACTGATGTTCTGACCAACATTACTCCTCTTACTGCAGGATTCTGGCTCTAATGTTCATCAGTCTGATAATGAGAGAGTCAGCAGAGAGATAACTGACTGATATGAACTGATTAAAGGTTCTTCAGCTTCTTTATTTTCTCGGTTAAATTCACTCTTTTTAAAGTAAAAAAGCTCTTTCCAACAGCACTTTGATTTTAGATGGTTTTATCATTTATATTCAGCCTGATTTTATATTTTTAAATGAGATGTGGCTGAAATCTGGAGATAATTCTCAGCTTTCTGAACTATACCCTCCAAGTTGTGACAGTTTGAACCAGCCCACAGTAAGTGGCAGAGCGGATTTTTACATGTTTTTAACTCTCTGTGACTTCTACAGAAATATTGTAACTTGTGACATTCACACAGCATGATGGGAATCTCAACCCTCCAACATTAAAAGTTCCAACCATGTAGATTTGTCAGCCCGTCACCACGATGAGAACAGCCGCATTCATTCAGCGCATTCTTGGCTGGAAACTTCTTCCAGCGTGTTATTGGACACCGCTTCTTCACATTATTCGTGGAATCGCGTCAGGACACGCGCGCATTAAAACATTGTTAAAAGATAAAGAAAAGAATGAGACGGATTTTGGTGGGAAATAGTTTGGGCTACAGTACGATTGTTTAGTTCTCTGTGTGGGTGTTCTCAGCTCTTTGAAATGAATCATAGCGCCCTACGTTGGCTGCAGACAAATCCAAGCAGGTGTTGTGCTGCAAATAATGAGAGACTTAGCAAAACCTCACTGACAGCAGCAGCCATCAAACAATAACTTCAGGGACCTGCAGACTGTTCTTTCCTCTGGACATGGGTGCAATCGGGTATAGTTAGGAGGAGCCAGCTCTCCTACAGCTTCTGTCGGGGAGAACTACTTCGGCACGACACCGGTCGTCCCCTCTCAGGCACCGCGGCGTCGAGTCGCTGAAGGACTGAGAGCCAGTTAGCTCGGGCAGCTTCGCTGACATCGTATCTGTGACGGCAGAGTATGCAGCCAAGTTCTCTATAATCTGCTCAAGTCTGTCACGGGAATCCGACTCAGAAACTGTGTTCAACTCCACATGGGAAGCTAATTTTCACCAGGATTGTGCGACGGTGTCAGAGGGCACCATGTTGTGTGCAGCTGAGCCCGACAAACGCAGAAGAAGAGCGGTCACTGACGTCACTCTCCTGCGCCGCTTGGGATTCTTTGAAAGAAACTCTATTATTATTATTATTACTTATATTATTCTACGTAAATGTGCAAAAAGCACAGCACACAAAACATTGTACAGATACAGCAGACTCCCGAGCCATCCCACCAAGAACTGTTAAAGAAATTGTTTTCAGATATTATCTTTATGGTTGTTAGAAAATTTAATGGAGAAAATAAACTGCCTGAGCTCACTGTGAAAGGCAACAAAAGAAGGTCTGAGTAAATTTACATTTATGAATGTGAAATTTCGCCATCAGTATGATGAGGTTAATAATAAATGTTTTGTTGAATTTTTCTTTATTTTCGTTGAAGTCAAAGAGCCCAAACAGAACATCCCTCTGATGTTCTGAGCTGAGCTGCAAGTAAGAACAGGTGAAGCAGGGCACCGATGTCTAATGCCTCTGGAGACATTAAATCCAGGAGACATTCCACCCATTAGTTTAACTGAGCTGTTACTTCTGTGATGTAGACTTTTGACAGCTGAGAAAAAATAGTTGCCAAAGCCAAATTTCTTAAGGGATTGTAAAATGAACGGATGTTGGACTGTATCAAAGGCTTTGTAGGAATCCAGAAACACAATGAACCCATCATCCTCCACCATTTCTGGATAATCCAACATGTCTCGGACGAGCCTCACATTATCTGCAACATGCCTCTTCTTCATAAAGCCTGACTGTGTTTCCATGGTAACAGAGTCCAGCTCTGATCTGAATCTTGTTGCCAATAAGTGAGCTAATATGTTGGAATCGTTCTTTAGTAGCAGATCGCTCGCCTATTGTCTAAAAGTAGATTTTCCTTTTTCGCTTTGGGAATTAAGAGTGAGAGTAAATGTGTTGGGGGGGGGGGGGCATTGGTTATTTCTATATTCTATAAAGACTTTCTGTAAAAAGGGAGTCAGTTCAGCAATGAAAGATTTCTAAAATTCAGCTGTTAGTCCATCAGACCCTGGAGATTTATTGTTTCTGAGCTGATTGATGGCTTGCTGCACTTCTACAGCAGATAAAGGCCTGTCACAGGATACTTTATCTGCTTCACCTGTTGTCTTAACCGACAGGGAATTTAAAAACTATCAGCTGCAGATTGACAACATTTGGAACTGTACAGGTCTTTAGAACAATGAGAACAAAAACCTGCTATTTTACGATGATCTTCAGTAACAGCTCCGTTAATACTGAACCTACTAATATTATTGTTGGCGGCATTAAAGATTAAAGAAGTAATGAGTGTTTTGTTCTCCTTCTTCTCACCATTTGGAACGAGACCTAATAAAGGCACCCTTTGCTTTCTGGAAATATAAGTCATGGAGTTTGATTTGCAGGAGAAGGAGTTCTTCTGTTTCTTCCTCTGTTGAGGAGTCGGGTTTTTGCTGGATAAGTTAGTTCTGCTCCACACAGGCTTCAACTCTTCTGCTTTTCTCGCTTTGACAGCTTGAGCTCCACACTTTCCTAAAAATGTTCCCAACTCATATTTAAGGAGTTCCCAATTAGTCCCAAAAGAGTTTTCATTGTTTGCTTTGGACCAGTAAAATGAGATCATATCCCTCATAATTTTTTAGTTTCACTATTTTGTAGCATAGAGCAGTTAAGTTTCCAGTAACTGGAACAAATGACAGGTGTTAAAGCAGTGAGGACATTAATAGAGATGCATATTAATGTCATGCTTACATCATCCTTTTTACAGTTTGTAAAAATGATACATTTTCATCGATGAAGTAAAGTTTTTAGATAAATAATTAAACGTTTTATCAAAAAGTCTAAAATCATTAAAAAGTCTAAATGTTCAGATACTAAAAACAAATTTAATGTAAAAGAGAAAATATCAAAATGATTTTTGAAAACATTTGTTGAAGATTTTAAAAATTCAACATTTCAAACACAAAGTCAAACATTGTGAGACTGAATGTTAAAAATAATGATGTAAAATTATGTAAAATATCAAAAGTCTGCGATCAGAACTCAATAATTCAGTCTATAATTGCACATCATCAGGATGAACCCTGGCTGCTCACCAACCTTCTGCTCATTGGAGCAGAACCAGAGAAGATCTGTCAGCAAGTTGGAAATTCATCTGGGCTGATTGCAGCTCAGTGATTCCTCTCTGATGTCACAGTTTGTCACATGTGCAGCAAACTAACTGCAGCTGACAGCAGCTGAATGGTCTCAGCTGCAGTGAGCTGCAGAGAAACACAACATACTGATATTCAGTGTGAAGCTTTGACTGGAAACACAGAAAAACAACATCCTGGAAGAATGGCAGCTTCCATCTTTAAAGGACTGGAAGAGGAAGAAGTTTCCAAGGAATCATTTAGAAGAGTTTCAACCAAAAACTGACTGAATCCATGAATCTGAAAAGGTGTTTCTGAGTGAAAGAGACAGACATGTACAGACTGAACTATCTGTTCAACAGTGATTCTCTGACAGGAGGAAACTCTTTATGCTCAACACAGAGACACTGAGGAACCAGGTGACCCAAACCAGAATGTAAACCCAGGATGCAGAGGTTCTTCAGTGAATGTGGTGTTGAAGGTGTGGAGGTGGATCAGTGTGTCAGAGGAGACTCTGTAGAAGGACAGAGTGCCAGCAGGACGGTCCACATACACTGCTGCTCTGTGAGAGACAGAGGAGAAGGGGATGGATGTTTCTCTGTTATTGTGCCTGACAGAGTAACCAGAACCATCACAGCATCTCAGACTCCAGGACTGATCGTTGTATCCAAACACACAGTCTCCTCCTCTCCTGCTGATTCTTCTGTAACTCACTGATATAGAAACCTCTCCGCTCCACTCGACCTCCCAGAAACAGCGACCAGTCAGAACATTTCTACACAGCAGCTGAGGCCAGAAATCAAATCTGTCTGGATGATCAGGATATGACTGAACCTTCTTCACACGTGTCACCTTCCTGTTGTTGTCAGACAGTTTCAGTTCTCTGTTCACTGTGTTTGTGTCGATGGTGAGTCGACAGGAATCTGATGGAGAGAACAAACACAATCCAGCTGCAGTTATTGATCTATCATCTGTTCACTTTGATCAGTGAGTGATGTGACAGTGTGAAGATGGCTGGATGTCATGAATCAGATGAAGAACACACTTACACTTCCTCAGACCTGGTGTCAGCCATCGTTCTCCAGCAGGCTCCACCCTGAAAGGAGGAGGGGGGTCAGAGCAGCACCGTCTCTTTCAGCATGCACACATGGACATTACATGGCTCTCACACACACATTGTTCTACACCGAGGAAGATGCTGACTGCTCATGAGTCCTTCACACAGCCACACTTGGAAAACACAGAAATATCCCTTTAACTGGATGAATAAAGCCTCTGAATCTGCTGAATATGTTTCCTTACAGGCTGTGCATTAACCAGCAGATGATTGCTGGTATGTATGTTTTCTTTGTGGCCCATTTATCTCAGAAATGACCTGATAAACCTCCATCATTCTGACAGATCCACGCTGTTTTAAGGGGACACCGGCTAATGCTGGCAGACATTTCCTCCTCCTCCTGACAGAGGTTTGCTCCTCCCTCGCTGCTCCTCATCACTTCTAACCAGCTCATGAGCCGGTGAAAGGAAAAGGAGCCGACTGTGTCTGAAGTTATGGAAATAAGTTATGAAAGTACGTGGACAGTATGGGATGTTTCAGAAGTTTCATCTCCACTTCGGATCAGACTTAAATTACACTGAAAACATCTGTATGCACGGTCTGAGGAATGTGTGAAGTGTGCAGATTCTCTTTATTTAATGCAGGAACATCTGTATGAGCGGTTTGTGTGTGAGATGGACTCTAGACCCACCCAGGGTGGACCTGCCTCTCGCCCTGTGGCTGCTGGGATAGGCTCCAGTTCCTGCCACCATGAACTGAACTAAGCATTTATAGAAAATGGATGAATGGATTTATGCATCTGGTCCCTGGACTTTGGATCATTTTGGATGGATCTAAAACTGAATTATTTGGACACTGTAACAGGGAACTTGTTTGGTGTAAACTAAAGGCAATATTTGAGCAGAAGAACCAACAGTGAAGCCTGAAGCTGTAAATGTAATGGTTTGGGTCTGAGGCAGGGCCCGGTCAACTCTCCATCACAGAATCCAACATGAATTCTTCACCATTTCAGAGGCTCTTTGAGGAAAATGTGAGATCATCTGTCCAGAAACTGCAGCTGAAGCAGAGGTGGACCATGCTGCATTACAATGAGAGAAAACATTCCAGTAAATCCACCAAGAAACTTCTCCAAAGGAAACAGAAACACAGGGTTCTGGAACAGCTCAGTCAAAGCCCAAAGAGAAAGAAGATTGGGAAGACAATGACGAGGAAGATTTCTCTGAATCTGAAAATCACATTTACGTCCATTCAGAGTATGACAGTGAGTTTAAAACAGGATGAATTTGATGCTGAACCGATGCCAAAGTGAGCAGGTCAACAGCAGCAGCACCAGTTCATCAGCAGCCAGTCAGCAGAGGCCCATCAGGGCCAGAAATGTGGACGTCATTAAGTGGTGAAACTGCACGGATCACCTGATGCAGCTGGACTGAGAGGTCAAATGTGTGATCTGTAACCATTTCTAATTTAAAACCCTGACTGTGTGTTTTTAACTCCTAACTGTGATCATTGGTGAGTGAGAACGAACTAACAAAGTGAACGGACTGTGGACAACATGTCAGGTTGGTCTGAACTCTGACCTGGGAGTCAGCTGACTGACGTTTAACATGAACATCATCACATAGTGAGATGTAAGCTGTATCTCTGGAAGAGGGAAAAGTCAGGAAAACAGTCATTCCACAGTTTTTCACCCTTTATGTAGAAACTGTGATGTTTTTGAGCTGCAGACCAACATAAAGCTGTTAAATGTTCTGTGTAAAGATCTGCTTGAGTGAACAAAGGAAAAAGGCTCCTACATGTATGTTGGAAAAATTATATAGTTATACTATGACAGAAGAGTCACTCCATCTGTTCACCTTCTATGATTCAAGCAAAAGAGTTTTGACTCTGGTACTAGTCTTTCCCATAATATTAACTGGTGAGAAGCACCTCTTATGTTCCTTCCCATAACAAGGAATGGGGAGAGAAGCACCTTTCCCCATAACATTGAATGTTCCTTCCCATAATAATGAATGGTGAGAAAAGCGCCTTTTCTCATAACATTGTGTGATCAGCAAGCATAAACAACATAAATAGCTGGAGCACCATTTGGTCGGGAGACAACTCTGAGCGGTCTTCCCGACAGGTTGTGTGGATTTGTGCGGACTTGTCTCTTTCTTGCAAGAAATAAATGTTTTGTGTTAATTAATTGTATCCAGCGACTCTGAGCCTAATTTTACAGAGAATTTTTCTAACATAATGGTCCTTCGAGCCGGATTCTAAGTCCTTTCCACCTTCCAGAATCGGAGCTGAAACCGTGCACGGGGGAGTCCAGGATTCCTAACTGAAGTCCTCTCAGCACAGTTTCTGATAGAGGCCGGCTGCCACTGGCTGGAGGAAAGGTGACAGGATCTATTTTTGAATCAGTGGACAGACTCGCTGGATTCTTCGTTGTTTAACTTACCAGTGGATTTATGGTAAGGAACCCTTTATGTTACTATTGTTGGTTGGAAATAGTGTGATTATTAGGGAAAATTTTGATTAATTAACTAGCAATTGATGGTAACTGGAGGCTTTTAAATAGATTGAGTCGTTGCTATTTTCCTAAGAATATTACTATTTCGAATGCAACCTAGTAAAGAAGCCTTTTAACTGGTAACTGTGTAAAAGTTATGTTGGATCACTCACAAATGAAGCAGTCAGAAAAAGTTAGCCTTTTAACTGGTAACCGTATGTAGGTTGTGTTGGATTAACCCATAAAAGAAGCAGTCAGAAAAGGTCATCCTTTTAACTGGTAACTGTGTATAGGATTAACCCATAAAAACCTAATTAGCGGTCAGAAAAGGTCATCTTTTTAACTGGTAACTGTGTGTAAATTGTGCTGGATTAACCCATAAAAGAAGCAGTCAGAAAAAGTCAGCTTTTTAACTGGTAACTGTGTATAGGATTAACCCATGAAAACCTAATAGCAGTCAGAAAAGGTCAGCCTTTTAACTGGTAACTGTGTGTAGGTTGTGTTGGATTAGCCATAAAAGAAGCAGTCAGAAAAGGTCAGCTTTTTAACTGGTAACTGTGTATAGGATTAACCCATGAAAACATAATAGCAGTCAGAAAAGGTGAGGCAAAGGAAAAAAGCCTTTTAACTGGTAACTGTATGTTGTGTTGGATTAACCCACATATGAAACGATCAGAAAAGGTCAACCTTTTAACTGGTAACCGTGTGTAGTGGTGGGATTAACCAAGGACAACAAAAATGCAGTCAGAAAAGGTTAGTCCATAGTCTGTGTGAGAAGACTACAGGAATAAATAACTCCGCACCGCGCGTTAGAAAACGGAATCTTTCTTAAGAGAGTTTGCGATGAAAGATCGCAAGTTTTAAATCCATGTTAGTTTTTGTTAGTGTTATACGTCTAATCGTTTGTTTGTTAAATGACCTGATTGTTGAATCGTTAGTTTGTGAAATTAATTTGCTTGTTTGTAAAAAGGGGCTGGTTGTTAAATTGTTTGTTTGTCGAATTGTTTGTTAAAGTCTTTGCTGCAGTGTTGTTTTATTTGCTATGTATGTATGGGAGTAAAACAGCTGTGTGTGTGTGTGTGTGTATTGTTGCTGAAGGTATAGGTCATTGTTGAACTGTTGCTTTGTGATAGAATTGTTGGTTTGCTAAAAGGGCTGGTTGCTGAATTATTTGTTTGTTAAATTGTGATTTTTTCCTTCTTTGCTGCAGTGTTGTTTTATTTGCTATGTATGTATAAGAGTGAAACAGCTGCTGGTGTGTGATGTTGTTGATGGTGACGACAGAAAAAATGTATTACTGACTAATTGAGTTGAAGTGAACATTGGAATCTGGTTGTTGCTCGTGACATAACGACAGAAGTAGTGTTTCATTCAGTAGTACTCAAAATAACTCCACTGAAAATTGATTAGCTGCAAAAGGACAGTATGGGAAATACCTGTTTTAAAGCTAACCGGGAGTTAAGTGGGAGTGCTAAAATCATGTTTCAGAAAAAACCCGATAATATTGAATACTTAGAGAGATGAGAAAATAAATTTGGGTTTGAGGGAGAATTGAACATGGTAAAATTGTCCAATCCTAGAGAAGGGGAAGACAAAAGTAATGTACAAAGTAAATCTAGTTTAAAAAAACACAAAAAAAAAAAAAAAAAAGAACAACAAGGATTAGAGCTAGACATTTGTACAAGTTTGTGTATTAAGATTTAGCAGCTCTCTTAAAGAGTTAAAGTTCAGAAGATCTCAGACAAACAAACAGATCATTTCAAATCATTACTCCTTTCACAGGAAAAACTGTCTGAGCAAAAGATGTTTTACAACCTGTGATTTTTATCATTTCCATATCAAACCTGCCATTCTTAGGCAAAGTCCTAGGAAAAGTTGTATACCAACAGCTTTCTGACTTTTTCCTGTCTAACAATGCTTTTGATACTTTCCTCTCACAGTCTTGATTTTATGTGTTTAACTGAGAGATGAAACAACAAGACCGAGAGTGGAGAGGGTCTTTGTGCCATATTCAGGGCCAATATACCCACTCACAAGATAAAACATTTATTTTTGTCTTTAATTCGAGCATGTGTCATTTAAAAAGGGAGATAAAATTATCTTAAATACTTTGTCTCACCGCAGAATGATTTTATTGATGATTTTACTGGAATTTCTTTAAATTGTGTGCACTGCTGTTGACTGTTTAATCATAACAGGGGACTTGAAGGTGCACATAGATGTAGCCCATAATAAGCAAGCTAAAGAACTCACTGCTGTCTTTGAAATGTTTGGTCTAACTCAGTGTGTGACTTTGCATAGATGAAGAGAGAGTTATTTTCTGAAATCATAAAAAAAACTGCAGTAACAACTCTCATGTCTTGCTTGCTACAGTAAACAGATTAACAAACCCTCCAGGTTGCATTTAGAACTCATTTCTACATATAAGGGTAATGAAGTTGACAAATTTCAAGGCATTAAAAATGAAATACTTTCCACCTGAAGCAGGTCTGAGACCAGACAGTCAAACCTTTCAGGTGCAGATGGTTTTCAAGCCAAACTGAAACATTTTCTAAATTTGAGATTAGCTTTTCTTAGACAAAATTATAAGTGTATCAGAAACATGAGCCGGAAATAGAGAATTTAACATATTGATGTTAAGTTAAGTAATGCTTCATTATTTCTGATTGACTAACTTCCCTAAAACTTATGAACTGACATCATATTCATCAGAGATTAAAGAATTTATCTCACAGAATGGGTTAAAGTGAGTATTAGTATATATATATAGATATATAAATATATTTATATATTTTATATATAAAATATATTTTTAAAAAAACCAACACAGCAATGAAATATGCTATGTGAGTCAAATATCAAACAATAGTTTTCTTAAAGAGAAATTTAAAGACAGCTGCAATAAATCAGCGTAATATATGGAGTAATATATTAATACTATAAGCAGTTTCTAAGCCTGCAGATAAATATTAATTAAATTAAACAGAAAGGTGTGTGCATGTGTGTTCAACAGGTGCCAAACTAGATGGGTCAAATGCAGAGAGTAATTTTGTGTGACTTGTAACATGACAATAAACAGTCATCTTAATGTGTTTGCACAGCAATGGAATAAAGAGGGCATGCAGAGGAGCGCTCTGACAACAAAAAGAAAAGGAAGAAAGGACTAAACTTTTTGTTGGAAGGGAGAGAAGCAACTATTTAGGTGATGAGGGAAAGCAAAAACACAGATCACAACAGGAGCAGAGACAGAGGAAGTAGAAGGAGAGACAGAGCAGGAGGCTGTGTGGAAGGAGGGGGCATTGGGCGAGGGACTGCAGGAGCAACAGTAAGATAGAGGAAGAGTTTGGGAGTCAGTTATGACTAGATAAGAAAAAAAAAACAGGAGCTGTAACCAGGATAGAAGCAGGAAAGCCAGAAAAAGTGTTAAACTTAGAGGGAATTGAACTTATCTTATAGTATGACATCAAACCTGAGATTAGATTGAATGTTTCCGGGACGGAGGTAACTTTTCTATGCGACACAGGTGCAACACGAACTGTAATCCATCCTGATGACATTCCGGGAGTTGAGGAATCCAAAGAAATTATTTGGGTCAAATCAGCAAATGGTAAGAGCCATCCTGAGCGTTTATCAAAACTCTTGACAGTAACAGATACACGGAGTGGGGTAAGTGCTGATTGTCAGGTTGTCTTGTCCACTCTGTGTCCCTGTAATTTACTGGGAAGGGATTTACTCCATTTATTGAAGCTAGGAATAGTTCCAGAAGAAAAAGGGTTAACTGTAGTTTGAATGAAGTCCGCTCAAACAATGATTCAGCATGACGCGAGACCACCTTCATACTGGTATAGTTTGGATCTTGTGTCTACAGGCCCCAGCTCTATCACGCTTCCTCTCCTTCAGAAGGCAAAAGAACACGCCTCAGGAAAGCTCACCTTCAGGTCACCACATGAAGTACACTGTACTGTGTATTACAAATATACTCAAGGGGAGGACATATTTTATTTTTTAAACAAATGAGAAAGTTAAAACATGCTAAAGTTAGAACACTTATACTGGAATAAAGAGAGTTGTTATGCAGCTCGCTGCTCACTCTCCCACAGCATGAGAAAGTTTTTAAGATCATGGAATGCGCCTCATGTGTCACTCTCCAAACCCACAGATGACCACTGGAGGCGTTTAGGTGTGTTTGGGACTGCATGTGAAGAAGCCTCAGATTGGGAGAAGGTGGAGCCAGGAATAGAGTATTCTGGGAAACTGGATGCATATACTAGTCCATTAAATTGGACCACACATGCAAAACCAAATGTACACTTACAAGGACAGATATGGAAGAATAAAGGTGCCATTTACTATGAAATGTAGAACTTATACTGCCAAAGAGTTTGTTTAAATATGCTTCAGTATCGAGCCATGGAGCACGGCATGTCTCTACAGGAGGGATGGTAGCAACAATGAACAAGGTTTTTGCAGTGTATGGTTTTAATTATAATAAAATCATAATATCATAATATGATAATAAAGAATTTTTGTCTAACATGTCAAATATGTGCAAAATATGATCCATACATATGGCCTAGGACCGGGACGAGGACAGTTCCCGAGGCCGGAGGACCTTTTTCAACACGTTTGTATGGATTTCATTGAATTAAATAAAGGTGTCTCCCTGGTGATTAGGGATGTTTTACCAAATGAAGTGAAGTATTTCCAGATGCACAGGCAGATGTACCCTCAACACTGGTGAATTAAATAGTACCTAGATTTGGAATTCCTGAAAAAATCTACAGTGATAACAGGGACGCACTTTGTAAACAAATGGCGAAGAACTTTAAAACAAAAAAGGATCTCAGAAACCACTGTGCAAGACTGAAGAAACTGGGAAGAATTGGGTTACTGTTTACCACTAGTAGTCCTAAACATACATATTACTCTAACTAGCACAGAATTAACTCTATTTGAGAGGATGTAAAATGTATGACCATTTTTACTACCACAGAACTATTCACCAGACATGATGAAGAAAGAGAAGAAACCTTAGCAGGATACATGGTTAAAATGTTAACAAGTAGAGAGATCTATTCTGTCTAGTGTCTGTTCCAGGTGACCCTGTGGAGGAATCTCTAAAACCTGGAGACTGGATCCTCATCAAAGTGATAAAGAAAGATAACTGCTCCAGCCCAAGGTGGGAAGGTTCATAGCAGGTACTGCTTACAGCACCCACAGCAGCTAAACTAATATATCCTGGATCCTCATCACACTATAAACCAGTAAGGCCACGACCTGCAGAAGTAGGGAAAGATTAGTTACCCACCACCGTTCTCTGAGGCATAAGTCTGACTACAAAGGGGAATTCTCTCAACAGGAGGGGGTTCGTCTCAACCTCAGTGAAGAAAACGACGGCTAAAATGAGAACATAGGGTGTGGCTAAAATAAGACAGGGATAGACAGACAGCAGCCGTGGCATCCATTCAGATTACCAGGATTTTGTAGGTTAAAAGGAACCAGCTGTGTATTGTTAATCATTATTCTTATTATCGTATTGCTAATTCTATGGGATTAAGCACAGATTAATAAAAAACTAAAAGATAATGCACTACAATGAATCACACAGACCCAGACTGACCACAGAGATAGGAGGTCCCTCAGGTCCAACAGACAACTTGTCAACCTATTTTTTGTTGCAGGAATAGATGGGGTGGCTGACATTGACTTATGCTCAATTATTTTATGTAAAGACAACCAAAAAGCCCATGTGTATTCTGAAAAGTACATATGTGAAACGTATGTTAATACAAGATTTCTGAAGAATCATCAGTGTATCAGTTGGAATTTTGTTAGAATGTATACAGCATGACAAAATAACCAATCTAATTGTATTGAATGTGCAAAGGCCAGAAAATAAATTTAGAAAAGAAGCATTACAATTGCATTACAATTGTATAATGAATCTTTTGTACCTAACACAGAGCAATGTAAAACTCTCTCTTTGTTGTTCCCAGCAGTTAAGAAAAGAGACAACTGCCCTCAGCGTTGGCTTATAAGGGTAATTATATATGTTTCATCCACAGGGGTACAGGTAAGAATGTGGGTACACTCATGTCAGATTATTGTAAAAAATCCATCAATGTCACTCAGGATGCAGGTAACTACTCAGCATCTTGGTTTCGGAACCAAACTTCCATGAGAACAGACCTCTGGTGGCTGTGTGGGGATATGAAACTGAGGTCCGTCCTTCTGCCTAACTGGCAGCTGCACAATAGCCCAACTACTGATGCCTCTCCATCTGTTCCCTGTGGGGGACTTTAAGGCCTTGGGTGAGAAGCTGCAATGTCTCAAGCGTTCAACTGCGTCTGGAGGTTCATTTGACAACAGAGTGTACCTGGATAGCATTGGAGTTCTGAGTCCCAGATGAATTTAAAGCTAGAAATCAAGTAACTACAGACTTTGAATCTTTTCTTTTCTGGTGGGCAACAATAAATAAAAATGTTTATTGGATAAATTACATCTACGAGGCATTGCTGAACAATTAAAATGTTTGGAACTTTATCCTGCTCCTTTATTCCTAACAATACTTCCGCAGATGGCAGAATCACAAAGAGGGACTCGCCTCACTCTCTGCAGAGCTGATAGAAAATCAACGACCCCTTCACTGACATGATGGAGAAGTGGTTTGGTCTCTGTCTGTTGTAACAGCCATAGTAGCCACCTGTGCTTGATGTTGTATCACATGCTTGAGAGGACTGTCCCAAAGACTGATTGAAACCACCCTTACCTGCATAATGTATCAACAGATAGAGGGAGATGATGACAACGAGCTACACGTGGACGATGGAGACGATGATAACCTTTAAAGTTCAAAGTACTTTGAATGACCCCGAGTGAATTCTAAATGATTTCTTTAATGATTATTTTTGCGTTCATATGAAAGACCAATGAACATGGGAATTGGACCTAATAAAAGGCAATTCCTGAATGTAGAGCATTGTAAAGATGATATGTTGCTTCTTCCTGCTAACATTTGTCCACAGGTTAAATTAACTGCATCAGCAGCAGAACCACTACAGGACTCAAAGTCAGGTAACTGAACAGGTTTCTGGAATTCCCATCATGCCAAGATGATGGCGGAACAATCACAAATTTTTATCCACATGTGTACAAAAGGGTGGACGGTGAAGCTAAGCGCTCCACCCCAACTGAATGAAAAGCTGATTTGAAGAGTTCATTCCACCAAGTAACGTCTAACAATTTACAGCCTCCAACCACTGTATGGCTGAATTATATCCTGAAGTGTCCTAAAAGAGGATTAGTTAGGGAATAAGAGGTGGTAAAGACCTCTTCCGGGAAGTGAAGTGCTGGTAACCTCTCCTTCCAAGATAGCTTAGCAGTTCCAGACCCAGCCGGACTGATGTTCGGCCAGAAGCAGACGATTGCAGAGTGGACTGAATAAACTGCATTGTATTATTATTATTATTATTGTTTGACTGTTCTTGATTTTCATTTATTATTATTTTTCATTTTATTAATTTTTCCATTTAATATCAATTTCATATTATTTATTAATTGCATATAATCATATTTTCATTTATTTTATTATTTTCATTTCATTAATTTTTGTTTGTGTCATATTTCCATTTTTATTATTCCATTGTATTAATTTTGTCCATTAATCATTTAGTCATAGTTTTATTGATTTTTGTCCTTATTTCCATGTATTTTTGGTTGTATCCGTTTTGTGTTTGCTGGTCACACCGAGGTCCATCACCATTCATTGAAATTAATGGTTCGGAGTGCGACCTTTGATACTGAGAAAGTGACTAAGCGGTCGGTCGCCAAGGAGAGAATGGGGCCATAGGAGAATTTTCCCGTAAATAAAGCAAATGGGTTTTTCGCTCCTATGCACTGCGAACGATAGAAATACATTCAATGTTAATTGTACAGTTTTAATACTTCATAGCATAAACAGGAGGGAATGTTGGAAAAATTATATAGTTATACTATGACAGAAGAGTCCCTCCATCTGTTCACCTTCTATGATTCAAGCAAAAGAGTTTTGACTCTGGTACTAGTCTTTCCCATAATATTAACTGGTGAGAAGCACCTCTTATGTTCCTTCCCATAACAAGGAATGGGGAGAGAAGCACCTTTCCCCATAACATTGAATATTCCTTCCCATAATAATGAATGGTGAGAAAAGCGCCTTTTCTCATAACATTGTGTGATCAGCAAGCATAAACAACATAAATAGCTGGAGCACCATTTGGTCGGGAGACAACTCTGAGCGGTCTTCCCGACAGGTTGTGTGGATTTGTGCGGACTTGTCTCTTTCTTGCAAGAAATAAATGTTTTGTGTTAATTAATCGTATCCAGCGACTCTGAGCCTAATTTTACAGAGAATTTTTCTAACAATGTAGGTTCATATAAAACTCAGAACCAGCATGAAGCAAAAAGACAGGGCTGAGTGAAGGACAGAGAACATGTTTCCAGCTCTTCCTCCTCCATCAGACATTGTGTGATGCTGCAGCAGACCTCTCCATACCTGAGAGTGTCCAGCCTCCACTGTGGATCATCCAGTCCAGCTGATAGCTGCTTCACTCCTGAGTCTCCTGGATGGTTGTAGCTCAGGTCCAGCTCTCTCAGATGGGAGGGGTTGGAGGTCAGAGCTGAGATCAGAGAAGCACAGCCTTCCTCTGTGATCAGACAGCCTGACAGGCTGCAGAAAACAACACAAATGGCAGATACTGAGAGAAAAGACACCAACAGCAGACACCATCCTGAACAGGTCAGCTGTTCATCCATGACTGTAAAGCAGAATTAAAATGATCAGCAGTTGAACAGCTGAATGAATCCTGACCTGAGAGCTTCCAGGTTACAGTTTGGACTCTGCAGTCCAACAGACAGCTGCTTCACCCCTGAATCCTGCAGGTTGTTGTTACTCAGGTTCAGTTCTGTCAGACTGGAGGACTGGGAGCTGAGAGCTGAGGACAGAGCTGCACAGCTTCTCTCTGAGAGGTTACAGTCACTCAGTCTGAGGAGGAATAACAGGAAAAGAGTTAAGTTATGTAATTATTAATTATTCACATTAAAGATGGTTGGATTAATAAATAATGATGACATTTATCCTAATTCTACATTATAAAGTGTTGCCACATTCTTGCAGCATGTTTCTTTCCTCTTTATGTGAACTGATCTGATGTAACTGTTTGCTGTGAATCTGTGTTATCTACAAACTGAAATTATCTGAGAAATAACTAATTTTGAGTGGAAACAAATCTCCCTCCTTGATGATGTTGAGTTGGCCTGGAAATTCCTTCATGATGAACTCTTGAAGCTTATCAATAAACATGCTCCCTTGCATACATTTAGGATAAAAGAGTGAAATAATCCCTGATTTTCCACTGAAACTGGAAACCTCCTTAAAAAAAGAGATCCTGCCTGGACCAAGGCACGAAAACCCAAATTAGAGGCTGATTGGATCATTTTCGTCCTCTGCAACAAGTGTTCCTCCTTAATTAAGAAGAATAAATCTGAATTTTATTCATCTGAAACCACCAAAAATCTAAATGATCCCAAGAAATGTTGGAATGTGGTGAGATCTGCTTCTGGTGCTTCTGGTGAACTTTGGTCACAGATTCTGAGAACTTGGCTGATAAATGTGCTGTTAAACTATTTTAATGAACTTTTCATCACAGCAGGGCACTTGTTTGACTCCTTTAACAGTAACTTTAAAAACTCTCTTTAAATAATGAGCCTGCTGCTGTAAACTGTCCCCTGTTGACTGTTCTTTTCATTTTGAACCTGAGTCTGTTTCTGAGGTCCGTAGTGCGCTAAAAAAGTTGGACTCCAAAGGATCAGCTGGTCCTGATAGTTTGGACCCATTTTTCCTGAAGCTGGCTGCTGACTTAATTGCTGAGCCTTTAGCTTGTATCTTTAATCTCAGCCTCAGCACAAACAAACTTCCCAAAGTTTGGAACTCCACATTTGTCCTTCCGCTGCTAAAAGGAGGCGAAAGCTCAACGGTGAATAATTACAGGCAGATCTCAAAATGATGCTCTCTGGTGAAAGTATTTGAAAAACTGGCCTGTGACCAACTGAAGGAGTTTTTAGAATCAAACAACAATCTAAAGCCCTTTCGGCCAGGTTTTAGGAAGCAGCACAGCACTGCTACTGCTGCCCTAAAAGCTTTAATGATGTGTTTGAGGCATTGGATTAAAAACAGGTTTATATCTTTAATGTTTGTGGATGTAATTGTTGTCCATCTGTCTTGTCCACCATGACGTGTGCTGCTGCCTTTCTTGGCCAGGTCACCCTTGTTAAAGAGGTCTTGATCTCAATTGTTCTTTTATCTGGTTAAATAAAGGTTTAATAAAAATATAAATAATAAAACCATCCTGAACAGGTCAGCTGTTCATCCATGACTGTAAAGCAGAATTAAAATGATCAGCAGTTGAACAGCTGAATGAATCCTGACCTGAGAGCTTCCAGGTTACAGTTTGGACTCTGCAGTCCAACAGACAGCTGCTTCACCCCTGAATCCTGCAGGTTGTTGTTACTCAGGTTCAGTTCTGTCAGACTGGAGGACTGGGAGCTGAGAGCTGAGGACAGAGCTGCACAGCTTCTCTCTGAGAGGTTACAGCCACTCAGTCTGAGGAGGAATAACAGGAAAAGAGTTAAGTTATGTAATTATTAATTATTCACATTAAAGATGGTTGGATTAATAAATAATGATGACATTTATCCTAATTCTACATTATAAAGTGTTGCCACATTCTTGCAGCATGTTTCTTTCCTCTTTATGTGAACTGATCTGATGTAACTGTTTGCTGTGAATCTGTGTTATCTACAAATTGAAATTATCTGAGAAATAACTAATTTTGAGTGGAAACAAATCTCCCTCCTTGATGATGTTGAGTTGGCCTGGAAATTCCTTCATGATGAACTCTTGAAGCTTATCAATAAACATGCTCCCTTGCATACATTTAGGATAAAAGAGTGAAATAATCCCTGATTTTCCACTGAAACTGGAAACCTCCTTAAAGAAAGAGATCCTGCCTGGACCAAGGCACGAAAACCCAAATTAGAGGCTGATTGGATCATTTTCGTCCTCTGCAACAAGTGTTCCTCCTTAATTAAGAAGAATAAATCTGAATTTTATTCATCTGAAACCACCAAAAATCTAAATGATCCCAAGAAATGTTGGAATGTGGTGAGATCTGCTTCTGGTGCTTCTGGTGAACTTTGGTCACAGATTCTGTGAACTTGGCTGATAAATGTGCTGTTAAACTATTTTAATGAACTTTTCATCACAGCAGGGCACTTGTTTGACTCCTTTAACAGTAACTTTAAAAACTCTCTTTAAATAATGAGCCTGCTGCTGTAAACTGTCCCCTGTTGACTGTTCTTTTCATTTTGAACCTGAGTCTGTTTCTGTGCTCCGTAGTGCGCTAAAAAAGTTGGACTCCAAAGAATCAGCTGGTCCTGATAGTTTGGACCCATTTTTCCTGAAGCTGTCTGCTGACTTAATTGCTGAGCCTTTAGCTTGTATCTTTAATCTAAGCCTCAGCACAAACAAACTTCCCAAAGTTTGGAACTCCACATTTGTCCTTCCGCTGCTAAAAGGAGGCGAAAGCTCAACGGTGAATGATTACAGGCCGATCTCAAAAAGATGCTCTCTGGTGAAAGTATTTGAAAAACTGGTCTGTGACCAACTGAAGGAGTTTTTAGAGTCAAACAACAATCTAAAGCCCTTTCAGTCAGGTTTTAGGAAGCAGCACAGCACTGCTACTGCTGCCCTAAAAGCTTTAATGATGTGTTTGAGGCATTGGATTAAAAACAGGTTTATATCTTTAATGTTTGTGGATGTAATTGTTGTCCATCTGTCTTGTCCACCATGACGTGTGCTGCTGCCTTTCTTGGCCAGGTCACCCTTGTTAAAGAGGTCTTGATCTCAATTGTTCTTTTATCTGTTTAAATAAAGGTTTAATAAAAATATAAATAATAAAACCATCCTGAACAGGTCAGCTGTTCATCCATCACTGTAAAGCAGAATTAAAATGATCAGCAGTTGAACAGCTGAATGAATCCTGACCTGAGAGCTTCCAGGTTACAGTTTGGACTCTGCAGTCCAACAGACAGCTGCTTCACCCCTGAATCCTGCAGGTTGTTGTTACTCAGGTCCAGTTCTGTCAGATTGGAGGACTGGGAGCTGAGAGCTGAGGACAGAGCTGCACAGCTTCTCTCTGAGAGGTTACAGCCACTCAGTCTGAGGAGGAATAACCGGAAAAGAGTTAAGTTATGTAATTATTAATTATTCACATTAAAGATGGCTGAATTAATAAATAATGACATTTATCTTAATTCTATATTATAAAGTGTTGCCACATTCTTGCAGTGTGTTTCTTTCCTCTTTATGTGAACTGATCTGATGTAACTGTTTGCTGTGAATCTGTGTTATCTACAAACTGAAATTATCTGAGAAATAACTGTTATTTTCTCTCCTTTTAACAAGCAAACAGAGTATTTAAAACATATTTATCTCTGTACTTACACAGCTTTGTTGGAGGCTTTGACCACTGGCAGCAGCCTCAGAAGAGCCTCCTCTGAAGCAGAGTATTTCTTCAGGTCAAACACATCCAGATGTTTTCCTGATGACAGTAAGATGAAGCCCAGAGCTGACCACTGAGCAGGAGACAGTTTATCTGTGGAGAGACTTCCTGAACTCAGGGCCTGTTGGATCTCCTCCACCAGAGAACGATCATTCAGTTCATTCAGACAGTGGAACAGATTGATGCTTCTCTCTGCAGACAGATTCTCACTGATCTTCTTCTTGATGTAATCAACTGTTTCCTGATTGGTCTGTGAGCTACTTCCTGTCTGTGAGCTACTTCCTGTCTGTGTCAGCAGGCCTCGTAGGAGACTCTGATTGGTCTGCAGGGAAAGACCCAGGAGGAAGCGGAGGAACAGGTCCAGGTGTCCATTTGGACTCTGTAAGGCCTTGTTCACAGAACTCTGATGGAAGAGTCGAAGAGAATCTGCAGATTGATCTTCTGTTGTTTCAGATGTCTGGGAGGATGTTTGTTGTTCATTCTGCTGATTGACACCAGAGCGAAAACCGAACATTTTTCTCAAAGACTTTAAAGGAAAAGATATTTGTGCCTTTGCGATAGGAGCTTGTGCACTTATTTCTGTTTGACTGTAACTTCTCTCAAGACTCTTTTTTGAATCTTTAGGTATCTGGGATAATGATGATGATGATGATGATGGTTGTTCTTCCATCAGATTAACTCCAGACTTGATGAAGGTCAGATGGACATGAAGAGCAGCCAGAAACTCCTGAACACTCAGATGGATGAAGCAGAACACCTTCTCCTGGTACAGCCCTCTCTCCTCTTTAAAGATCTGTGTGAACACTCCTGAGTACACTGAGGCTGCTGAGATATCGATGCCACACTCTGTCAGGTCTGATTCATAGAAGATCAGGTTTCCTTTCTGCAGCTGCTCAAAAGCCAGTTTTCCCAGAGACTCAATCATCTTCCTGCTCTCTGGACTCCAGTGTGGATCTGTCTCAGCTCCTCCATCATACTTGACCTTCTTCACTTTGGCCTGAACCACCAGGAAGTGGATGTACATCTCAGTCAGGGTCTTGGGCAGCTCTCCTCCCTCTCTGGTTTCCAACACATCCTCCAGAACTGTAGCAGTGATCCAGCAGAAGACTGGGATGTGGCACATGATGTGGAGGCTTCGTGATGTCTGGATGTGGGAGATGATGCTGCTGGCCTGCTCTGAATCTCTGAATCTCTTCCTGAAGTACTCCTCCTTCTGTGGGTCAGTGAACCCTCTGACCTCTGTCACCATGCCAACACAGCCAGGAGGGATCTGACTGGCTGCTGCAGGCCGTGTGGTTATCCAGAGGCGAGCCGAGGGAAGCAGGTTCCCCCTGATGAGGTTTGTCAGCAGCACATCCACTGAGGTGGACTCTGTAGCATCAGTCAGGGGCTCCTTGCTGTGGAAGTCCAGAGGAAGTCGACACTCATCCAGACCGTCAAAGATGAACACAACCTGGAACTGTTCAAAGCTGCAGATTCCTGCTGCTTTGATTTCAGTAAAGAAGTGATGAACAAGTTCCACCAAGCTGAACTTTTTCTCTTTCAGCACATTCAGCTCTCTGAAAGTGAATGGAAACATGAAGTGGATGTCCTGGTTGGCTTTGCCTTCAGCCCAGTCCAGAGTGAACTTCTGTGTTAAGACTGTTTTCCCAATGCCAGCCACTCCCTTTGTCATCACTGCTCTGATTGGTTCATCTCTTCCAGGTGGGAGTTTAAAGATGTCTTCTTGTCTGATGGATGTTTCTGCTCTGCCTGCTTTCCTGGATGCTGCTTCAATCTGTCTGACCTCATGTTCATCATTGACCTCTCCAGTCCCCCCCTCTGTGATGTAGAGCTCTGTGTAGATCTGATTCAGAAGGGTTGGGTTTCCTGCTTTAGGAATCCCCTCAAACACACACTGGAACTTCTTCTTCAGAGCAGATTTAACTTTACGTCCACATAGTTCTGAATGAAGACAAGAAATAACATCAGTAAACAGACATTTCCACCCTGTAAAGAATGAGTATTTGAACATGTGTTGTTCTGTGAGCTGAGACATCAGTAAATGTGTCATTTATCCAGCAGGTTAAATCTTTAGAGAAATCCTCTTACTGCTCTGCAGACGCTCAGCCAGCTCCTCCTGCTTCATTCTCCTCAGGAAGTGAACTGTGATCTTCACTAATGCCTCTCTGCTGCTCCTCTGCTCTTCATCCTCACCCTCCCTCTGACTCTCTAAGCATTCTGGGTAATCTGGGCTCAGAACCTTCTGGATCTTCTTCAGCTCCTCCTTCACAAAAGTGAGCATGTTGTCCTCCAGCAGCTGGAACAGAATACTATATGAATGAGCCAATCAGGCTGAAATCATGGAGCCAAACATCAGATCCATGTTGGACACACTGACAATCCGCTGGTCTGCAAAGTGCAGCCTGGAGATGACTGTGAACACAATAGATGGAAAAGTAGCTGTTGTACATGTACAGACCATAAATATGGAGTCCAGCTGTGTCTGATGCTGCTGGGCAGACTGACCACTGGGAACCTCTGGGCTCTGCTGGTCCACTCTGTGGAGGAATGATGAAGAATGAGCTCACATTGTGTCTGTCCACACAGAGACAAACACAAGGTAAAGGTCCATGAAGGGATGTGTGGATGTGAACAGTGAACGCAGCCATAAAGCAGCTGATTAACTCTGAAGCTGCACATCAGCAGCATCTGTGTTCCAGAAGATAAGAGCTCAGTGTGTCTCTAACAGTGGGAGGAAGCTGGTGTCAGATGAAGCAGTTTGAGGAGGAAGGGACACAGAACTGTGTGAACAGACAGAAGATTTGTGTGTTTGTGAGGAGTCGAGCTGACGTGTTGGTTGGATTGTAGCTGTAGTTTCTAAAATACAACAAGAGCTTCAATCTGGAATCACTTCATTGGTTTTATTGAACAGAAACGAGTCCAAAGAAATGATTTTCAGAGTCTTCACTGACCAACTTCTTTATATTTAGGTACCACTGATGCAGAGCTGGATGCTGAACAGAACAGATCATCTGGGACTGTTACATTAAACTAGCTCCATAATTAACACGTTTTTCTCTGACTCAGCCTAAATGAAATGATATTATCTCCTTTCCTGCTTTTCACATGTTGACAGAGAAACTGATGCTGCAGCTAACATAAAGTGATGAGTGATGAATGGGTGAATGATCATCATTCTGTCACAGAATGAGCTGTGAAAGCCTGATTGGACCCTTTCTCTGCAGCAGATCCACATCTCAGGAAGCTCAGGTGACAGTCTTTTATCGTCTGTTAGAAAAATATTAGACCTAAAAAAGTCCTTATCTGAGACTGAAAGCTGAAGTTATTTAGAAGTTAAAGTTATTGGTTGATATTTTAATCATGTTAGTATTTTATTCACATTATCTGTGTGGAGCTCACAAAGACACCAAACCCAAACTTCATGTCTTTGGGATTTCAGATGGTTGCTGACTCGTATAAAACTGGGTCAGCAATCGATGAGGGAATTAATAAAGAACTGGATCCATAAGAAGCATCGATAATGACTTTGTATTGATCAGTTCTTATGGATTCCCATCCCTAATCTGTGCCCCTGAACTCAAACTCTCTGAGTCTGAAATCATTTCAGATCCTTCTAAAAACTTTCTTCTTCGTGAAAACCTTTGAAAATCTGTTTTTTACCATCAAAGTTATTATTGATCCATGTGACTTTGTTCATGTGAGACTGTTTGTGAAGCAGCTGACATTGTTCAGAACATTTATTTTAGAAACAGCTCCTCTATAATAAATATCATTCTTAATATTTTCCTCACTGAAAGAGACCTGTTTTAACATCCATTCTTTCCACTCTGACAGTTTCACATGTGAACATGAAATAATGTGAATAAAAGCTCACATTAAACACAAGTTGGAATAAGAACTGTTCAGACTGACTCTGGAACATTTTACAGTTTTACACCATTTACACTCAGCTCACCTCAGAGACCGTGAACGTTGGACTGATTTAAAGTCAATAAGACGACCCTTTGACCAGTCGCTCCTCATGGACACACAGCTGGGTTCAGGTTCAGGTTCAGGTTCAGGTTCAGGTTCAGATTCAGGTTCAGGTTCAGGTTCAGGTTCAGGTTCAGATTCAGGTTCAGGTTCAGGTTCAGATTCAGGTTCAGGTTCAGGTTCAGGTTCAGGTTCAGGTTCAGGTTCAGGTTCAGATTCAGGTTCAGGTTCAGGTTCAGGTTCAGGTTCAGGTTCAGGTTCAGGTCTCTGAAAGCTGCTAATAGGAAAAAAACACTTGTTTAATTTAAATTTACATGTTCAGTAAAATTCAGTTTGGATTAAAAAGTAAAAATGTGACAGAAAATGATTGATTTTGAATAAATCAACAGAAAACTTCACTTTGTTTTAATAAAGAGCAGAAAGACTAAAGTAAACATCACATTACACACATGATGCAGCTGATTAATCTCATCAGAGACATCAAGAACTGATCCAAGTCTGAAATAATTCATCTGAACCATGATGCAGCCTCCACTGAATACTGACAGCTACTCACTGTTTGTCTGATGGAACATCATGTTGGAAATGAATGATCTGATCCTTGGACCTGTTGCTCTTAAAGGACACACAGCTGGGTTCAGGTCCAGATTCAGCTGCAGATCCAGCTTGGTTCCTGTGAATAAAGGTGGTTTGGTGATGTGAGCGCTGAGCTCTGACATGGAGAAGAGTCATGGACAGTTAGAGATGGTGGTCTCACCTCTGAGCTTTGCTCTGGCTCTCATGTTCCCCACACAGAGTGGTTTTAGTGTCCTCACACTGATCCATGCTGCTGGATTCACATCAGCTCACACACACTTTCTACCTTCATCTGCAGAGGAAACACAGATCATTCATCTGCACATCAACTCAAATCCTCTTTTCCATCATCTGAGCTGTAAACAGATCAGCTGCTCCTCCACTGATTGGCTCTGATTCTCTGTTTCATATCAGTGTCTCTGAATGCAGTCAGACAGGAGTGTTGAGGCAGAGGAAGCTGCCATCAGCTGCTGTACTTCCACTACCTGTCCACTAGGTGGAGGCATGGAGCTACAGCCCAGCACACACCTCATGATCCCGATGACCATGATGAAGGATTCTTTAGTTTAGTTTTCAGAGGACTTTTTAACAGCAAATACAAACAGAGACAGATGTTACATCTTAGCTGTGTGTCAAAAGTCTAAATACTGAGAAAAAGGAGCTGAAATTAAATCAAACCTGTTAGAAAATGGTACGATCCACCTCAGGGGTGTTTGAGTATTTTTCTGATCATGAATGTGATAAATATATTTATATAACTTGTCAGTATCATGTCTTCAAACATAACGTGAAAATTGGTAAAAGCTGGGAAAACTCATTGTAAATGCATTCAAAGTCATGTATAATGGGACAAAAATAGCCGTATTTGGAGAGAGATTTGGAGTTATGAGACTTCAATTTGAACTCGTTTTCTTGATTCTTTCTCACGGCAGCAGGATGAGTCACAGCTCACATTTATAGTAAAAATGTAAAACCAATCGCAATGACTTTCAAATTGGGTGTAAGGACACAAACCCTGTGCTCCTCTGCTATGACACACAGCTGTCTCCATAGCAACTAATCTGCTGCTGCTCCTTATAAGGGCCAAGATGGCTGCCTTGTTTACGCCAGCCGCTGAGTGTCTGTCTGCTCCATTACAGTATGACTGACAGCCTTACATGTCTGTACACGACACATCTCTGAATGTGATAAATATATTTAACTTAAATAAAATAAAACATGAAGCAGTTTGTTTGAGAAGGAAACAAACAGAAACATCAGCTGATCATCATGTTGATTGATTCCAGTTCATCAATAACCTGATCATCATGTAGATTTGTCTTCAAACACAAAGTGATCAAAGTTTGTTCTGAAATAAGAAGCGAACATGTTCTCCAACATTACAGAGCAGAAACAAACAGGAAACTCACAGATTGTTCAGAGCTGCAGAAGAAGAAGACTCTCCACTCGACAGACTGAGACACAGGTGAGCTGCTTCCTGGAACCAGTCAGAGCAGAGTCCACCTGTGATGGAGGCGGGACAGATAGAAGCTGTCTGACCAGTGGAGTTCATGTTAAAACACGCCTCCAAGCTCCTGAACATCAAACTCTGATCTGAAAACATTTATTCAGCCGTTCTCTCTGAATGTTCTCTGAGATTCTCCAGAATCGCCGTCAGAAACATTAAAACCAGGCTTTGAACTGGGATCTGTTCTGTGCAGCAGCTCTGTAGTTTTAGTGCTGCTGCAGATGCACCAGATGTGTGCAGCTAGACTGAAAACATCTGTCATCATGTGACAAACTGTGAACACATCAAGGTGACATCTCTCTGGTCTGCAGACCAATCAGAGCCATCCTGGATCCAGCTGTCTGTGTTTAAAACTGATGCTAATAAAATGTTAAAGTCCTCTCTCCTGTGTATCTGCATCAGCTCCAACAGCGGTGCTGTAATGCTGATGATGGGATGAGACACGAATACCACAGTTTTTCAGATTTACAGTAAACTGGAGCTGATTTATCTCCTACAAACTGGATCAAACCTTTCCAGGACTTTTCAGTTTCCTTTTCTTTGTTCAGATATTTCACCTGCAGCTCTGAACCTTCAACATTTAAAGGGAAACATCCTGTGTGTTCATTAGAAAATAAGAGTAAAGAGATGAAGAAACTAACAGAGTCAAGTTTGGTTTCAGTGTGAGAAAAAAGGCCAAAAAGAAAGCAGGCTGATTCATTTTCATTAGTTAATGTTACAGCTGGAGTTGATCTGATCAGCATCACATCATTACATGATGTCATGCTGAGAGCTTTCAGCTAATCTGCCTTATAGGTTAGTTTGAGATGGAATTCAGCAGCTAGTTTCATTTAACAGGAAATAGAGGAAACATTGTTTCTCCAACTGTGAGATCTTTCAGACAGCCACACCTTCATCTCTTCAGCGTGAAAATATGTCGTCGGACCGGTCAGACTCGGTTAAAGTCAGATGCTGACGCCTGAAGACATTAACCCTTCTCATGATGCTCAGAGGGAACAAACAAACACTCTGTTACTGTTTCCATGTGTCACTGTTTGGCTGTTGAAGCTCTGATGAACAAAGTGGACTCTTCATTGATCTGGATTTATCTCCCTCTGGTGGTGAAAAGATGAACCTCATGATGTCAGTTCAATGAACAGATTAAATTATGTGTTTTTAAACACTTAAATACTTCAGTGTAGTTATTAAAGTTGTAATAATGACTGTTGATAACCACATGAAACCATGAACTAAACATATAATATCTAATCAGGTTTAGAGTCATTGAACAGAAAGAGCTCAACTCAAAGCAATGAATTATTCAATTCGATAAAAGCGCTACAGGTCGATGTTTTCCACATGATTCCACATCCATTCCATCTTTTTTTACCATCCTTACCACTGTCTGAGATTCTCTTTTGTTAATATATTTTGTCACTTGTTTCTTTAGCGTAGAATAAAGTTTTCTGTCTACAGTAGAAGCAGAAAGCACAGCAGCCTTTTTAGCCTCATCCCTTTTAAACATCAAACTCTTTAATTCAGTATCAGTCCAAGGAGCACTTTTGGCTTTAACTGTAAATTTCTTTAACGGGTCATGATTGTTAACAATTTTAATCCAAATATCCATAAATAAATTAAGAGGTATCCACATCATTAACAGTTTATATATCACCCCATTGAATGTTCACTGAGAAAATTCTCCACATTAAACGTTCTATCAGTTCTTTTCATTATAATTTTGGGACAGGCTGTAGATGGCTTTGTTTTCCTGGAAAAAGCAACACAGTTATGATTTCTGAAGCCAACTGGTACAGAAACAGGTGTAGAGCACATATCAGGAATACTACAGTAAATGTGATCAATACATTTTGATGTTAAAGATCCTTTACTGTGAGGAGAAATTCTTGTAGGTTGATGCATTAATTCAGACAAACCACAGGTGTCAGTAATAGATTTAAGCTTATTCTTCAGAGGACAGTTCTCAGACAGCCAGTCAATATTTAAATCTCCCAGCCGGTATAGCTCTCTGTTTTCCTGTCGCTTTGTCCAACATATTATAGCATACATTTAAATAATCTATCCTGGCACTTGGTGGCCTGTAACAACAGCCAACAAGTATTCGTTTTAAGGAGTTCTACCTGCAGCCATAACACTTCAACATCATTAACCATCAGATTCTGTCTCAATTTCACAGGAAAATGGCCACATACAGTAATACTGATGTTCTGACCAACATTACTCCTCTTACTGCAGGATTCTGGCTCTAATGTTCATCAGTCTGATAATGAGAGAGTCAGCAGAGAGATAACTGACTGATATGAACTGATTAAAGGTTCTTCAGCTTCTTTATTTTATCGGTTAAATTCACTCTTTTTAATTTAAAAAAAGCTATTATTGGTTATTCTAACATAATGTTCTGTATAAACTACTTTAACTGTTGCATTGTGACTCCCCTGCTGCTTGCTGCCGTCATTGTCATCATGTGGACTGTAACAGAGAAACTACGATCATCACTGCCCTCCAGTGGTCACAGTCAGTAACTACAACTCCTCACATACAGTAATACTGATGTTCTCACCAACATTACTCCTCTTACTGCAGGATTCTGGCTCTAATGTTCATCAGTCTGATAATGAGAGAGTCAGCAGAGAGATAACTGACTGATATGAACTGATTAAAGGTTCTTCAGCTTCTTTATTTTCTCGGTTAAATTCACTCTTTTTAATGTAAAAAAGCTCTTTCCAACAGCACTTTGATTTCAGATGGTTTTATCATTTATATTCAGCCCGATTTTATATTTTTAAATGAGATGTGGCTGAAATCTGGAGATAATTCTCAGCTTTCTGAACTATACCCTCCAAGTTGTGACAGTTTGAACCAGCCCACAGTATGTGGCAGAGCGGATTTTTACATGTTTTTAACTCTCTGTGACTTCTACAGAAATATTGTAACTTGTGACATTCACACAGCATGATGGGAATCTCAACCCTCCAACATTAAAAGTTCCAACCATGTAGATTTGTCAGCCCGTCACCACGATGAGAACAGCCGCATTCATTCAGCGCATTCTTGGCTGGAAACTTCTTCCAGCGTGTTATTGGACACCGCTTCTTCACAGGATTCGTGGAATCGCGTCAGGACACGCGCGCATTAAAACATTGTTAAAAGATAAAGAAAAGAAAGAGACGGATTTTGGTGGGAAATAGTTTGGGCTACAGTACGATTGTTTAGTTCTCTGTGCGGGTGTTCTCAGCTCTTTGAAATGAATCATAGCGCCCTACGTTGGCTGCAGACAAATCCAAGCAGGTGTTGTGCTGCAAATAATGAGAGACTTAGCAAAACCTCACTGACAGCAGCAGCCATCAAACAATAACTCCAGGGACCTGCAGACTGTTCTTTCCTCTGGACATGGGTGCAATCGGGCATAGTTAGGAGGAGCCAGCTCTCCTACAGCTTCTGTCGGGGAGAACTACTTCGGCACGACACCGGTCGTCCCCTCTCAGGCACCGCGGCGTCGAGTCGCTGAAGGACTGAGAGCCAGTTAGCTCGGGCAGCTTCGCTGACATCGTATCTGTGACGGCAGAGTATGCAGCCAAGTTCTCTATAATCTGCTCAAGTCTGTCACGGGAATCCGACTCAGAAACTGTGTGTAACTACACATGGGAAGCGAATTCTAACCGGGATTGTGCGACGGTGTCAGAGGGCGCCATGTTGTGTGCAGCTGAGCCCGACAAACGCAGAAGAAGAGCGGTTGATGACGTCACTCTCCTGCGCCGCTTGGTATTCTTTTAAAGAAACTCTATTGTTCTACGTAAATGTGCAAAAAGCACAGCACACAAAACATTGTACAGATACAGCAGACTCCCGAGCCATCCCACCAAGAACTGTAAATTAAATTGTTTTCAGATATTATCTTTACGGTTGTTAGAAAATTTAATGGAGAAAATAAACTGCCTGAGCTCACTGTGAAAGGCAACAAAAGAAGGTTTTCTCTGAGTAAATTTACATTTATGAATGTGAAATTTCGCCATCAGTATGATGAGGTTAATAATAAATGTTTTGTTGAATTTTTCTTTATTTTTGTTGAAGTCAAAGAGCCCAAACAGAACATCCCTCTGATGTTCTGAGCTGAGCTGCAAGTAAGAACAGGTGAAGCAGGGCACCGATGTCTAATGCCTCTGGAGACCTTAAATCCAGGAGACATTCCACCCATTAGTTTAACTGAGCTGTTACTTCTGTGATGTAGATTTTCTAGATGTAGACTTTTGACAGCTGAGAAAAAATAGTTGCCAAAGCCAAATTTCTTAAGGGATTGTAAAATGAACGGATGTTGGACTGTATCAAAGGCTTTGTAGGAATCCAGAAACACAATGAACCCATCATCCTCCACCATTTCTGGATAATCCAACATGTCTCGGACGAGCCTCACATTATCTGCAACATGCCTCTTCTTCATAAAGCCTGACTGTGTTTCCATGGTAACAGAGTCCAGCTCTGATCTGACTCTTGTTGCCAATAAGTGAGCTAATATGTTGGAATCGTTCTTTAGTAGCAGGTCGCTCGCCTATTGTCTAAAAGTAGATTTTCCTTTTTCGCTTTGGGAATTAAGAGTGAGAGTAAATGTGTTGGGGGGGGGCATTGGTTATTTCTATATTCTATAAAGACTTTCTGTAAAAAGGGAGTCAGTTCAGCAATGAAAGATTTCTAAAATTCAGCTGTTAGTCCATCAGACCCTGGAGATTTATTGTTTCTGAGCTGATTGATGGCTTGCTGCACTTCTACAGCAGATAAAGGCCTGTCACAGGATACTTTATCTGCTTCACCTGTTGTCTTAACCCACAGGGAATTTAAAAACTATCAGCTGCCGATTGACAACATTTGGAACTGTACAGGTCTTTAGAACAATGAGAACAAAAACCTGCTATTTTACGATGATCTTCAGTAACAGCTCCGTTAATACTGAACCTACTAACATTATTGTTGGCGGCATTAAAGATTAAAGAAGTAATGAGTGTTTTGTTCTCCTTCTTCTCACCATTTGGAGCGAGACCTGATAAAGGCACCCTTTGCTTTCTGGAAATATAAGTCATGGAGTTTGATTTGCAGGAGAAGGAGTTCTTCTGTTTCTTCCTCTGTTGAGGAGTCGGGTTTTTGCTGGATAAGTTAGTTCTGCTCCACACAGGCTTCAACTCTTCTGCTTTTCTCGCTTTGACAGCTTGAGCTCCACACTTTCCTAAAAATGTTCCCAACTCATATTTAAGGAGTTCCCAATTAGTTTTCATTGTTTGCATCCTTTTTTAGTTTCACTATTTTGTAGCATAGAGCAGTTAAGTTTCCAGTAACTGGAACAAATGACAGGTGTTAAAGCAGTGAGGACATTAATAGAGATGCATATTAATGTCATGCTTACATCATCCTACATACATTTGAAAGGAAAACGCATATGAAGAATGCAGAACAGAAAAATGTGGAAATAAAATCTTTATAAAATAAAAAAAGCTCCGTTTTTTTTTTATTTTTCAGACTAAAAAGCTGCAATTTGTAAAAATTATACATTTTCATCGATGAAATAAAGTTTTTAGATAAATAATTAAACGTTTTATCAAAAAGTCTAAAATCATTAAAAAGTCTAAATGTTCAGATAATAAATACAAATTTAATGTAAAAGAGAAAATATCAAAATTATTTTTGAAAACATTTGTTGAAGATTTTAAAAATTCAACATTTCAAACACAAAGTCAAACATTGTGAGACTGAATGTTAAAAATAATTATGTAAAATATCAAAAGTCTGCGATCAGAAATCAATAATTCAGTCTATAATTGCACATCATCAGGATGAACCCTGGCTGCTCACCAACCTTCTGCTCATTGGAGCAGAACCAGAGAAGATCTGTCAGCAGGTTGGAAATTCATCTGGGCTGATTGCAGCTCAGTGATTCCTCTCTGATGTCACAGTTTGTCACATGTGCAGCAAACTAACTGCAGCTGACAGCAACTGAATGGTCTCAGCTGCAGTGAGCTGCAGAGAAACACAACATACTGATATTCAGTGTGAAGCTTTGACTGGAAACACAGAAAAACAACATCCTGGAAGAATGGCAGCTTCCATCTTTAAAGGACTGGAAGAGGAAGAAGTTTCCAAGGAATCATTCAGAAGAGTTTCAACCAAAAACTGACTGAATCCATGAATCTGAAAAGGTGTTTCTGAGTGAAAGAGACAGACATGTACAGACTGAACTATCTGTTCAACAGTGATTCTCTGACAGGAGGAAACTCTTTATGCTCAACACAGAGACACTGAGGAACCAGGAAACCAGAACCCAAACCCAGGATGCAGAGGTTCTTCAGTGAATGTGGTGTTGAAGGTGTGGAGGTGGATCAGTGTGTCAGAGGAGACTCTGTAGAAGGACAGAGTGCCAGCAGGACGGTCCACATACACTGCTGCTCTGTTAGAGACAGAGGAGGAGATGGATGTTTTTGTGTTATTGTGCCAGACAGAGTAACCAGAGCGATGATCAGAACAGCAGAACAGACTCCAGGACTGATCGTTGTATCCAAACAAACAGTCTCTGTCTCCTCTCCTGCTGATTCTTCTGTAACTCACTGATATATAAACTGTTCCTCTCCACTCGACCTCCCAGTAACAGCGACCAGTCAGAACATTTCTACACAGCAGCTGAGGCCAGAAATCAAATCTGTCTGGATGCTCAGGATATGACTGAACCTTCTTCACACGTGTCACCTTCCTGTTGTTGTCAGACAGTTTCAGTTCTCTGTTCACTGTGTTTGTGTCGATGGTGAGTCGACAGGAATCTGATGGAGAGAACAAACACAATCCAGCTGCAGTTATTGATCTATCATCTGTTCACTTTGATCAGTGAGTGATGTGACAGTGTGAAGATGGCTGGATGTCATGAATCAGATGAAGAACACACTTACACTTCCTCAGACCTGGTGTCAGCCATCGTTCTCCAGCAGGCTCCACCCTGAAAGGAGGGGGGGGGGTCAGAGCAGCACCGTCTCTTTCAGCATGCACACATGGACATTACATGGCTCTCACACACACATTGTTCTACACCGAGGAAGATGCTGACTGCTCATGAGTCCTTCACACAGCCCCACTTGAAAAACACAGAAATATCCCTTTAACTGGATGAATAAAGTCTCTGAATCTGCTGAATATGTTCCCTTACAGGCTGTGCATTAACCAGCAGATGATTGCTGGTATGTATGTTTTCTTTGTGGCCCATTTATCTCAGAAATGACCTGATAAACCTCCATCATTCTGACAGATCCACGCTGTTTTAAGGGGACACCGGCTAATGCTGGCAGACATTTCCTCCTCCTCCTGACAGAGGTTTGCTCCTCCCTCGCTGCTCCTCATCACTTCTAACCAGCTCATGAGCCGGTGAAAGGAAAAGGAGCCGACTGTGTCTGAAGTTATGGAAATAAGTTATGAAAGTACGTGGACAGTATGGGATGTTTCAGAAGTTTCATCTCCACTTCGGATCAGACTTAAATTACACTGAAAACATCTGTACGCACGGTCTGAGGAATGTGTGAAGTGTGCAGATTCTCTTTATTTAATGCAGGAACATCTGTATGAGCGGTTTGTGTGTTTGTGTGTGAGATGGACTCTAGACCCACCCAGGGTGGACCTGCCTCTCGCCCTGTGGCTACTGGGATAGGCTCCAGTTCCTGCCACCATGAACTGAACTAAGCAGGTAGAGAAAATGGATGAATGGATTTATGCATCTGGTCCCTGGACTTTGGATCATTTTGGATGGATCTAAAACTGAATTATTTGGACACTGTAACAGGGAACTTGTTTGGTGTAAACTAAAGGCAATATTTGAGCAGAAGAACTTTAAACCAACAGTGAAGCCTGAAGCTGTAAATGTAATGGTTTGGGTCTGAGGCAGGGCCCGGTCAACTCTCCATCACAGAATCCAACATGAATTCTTCACCATTTCAGAGGCTGTTTGAGGAAAATGTGAGATCATCTGTCCAGAAACTGCAGCTGAAGCAGAGGTGGACCATGCTACATGACAATGAGAGAAAACATTCCAGTAAATCCACCAAGAAACGTCTCCAAAGGAAACAGAAACACAGGGTTCTGGAACAGCTCAGTCAAAGCCCAAAGACAAAGAAGATTTGGAAGACAATGATGAGGAAGGCTTCTCTGAATCTGAAAATCACATTTACGTCCATTCAGAGTATGACAGTGAGTTTAAAACAGGATGAATTTGATGCTGAACCGATGCCAATGTGAGCAGGTCAACAGCAGCAGCACCAGTTCATCAGCAGCCAGTCAGCAGAGGCCCATCAGGGCCAGAAATGTGGACGTCATTAAGTGGTGAAACTGCACGGATCACCTGATGCAGCTGGACTGAGAGGTCAAATGTGTGATCTGTAACCATTTCTAATTTAAAACCCTGACTGTGTGTTTTTAACTCCTAACTGTGATCATTGGTGAGTGAGAACGAACTAACAAAGTGAACAGACTGTGGACAACATGTCAGGTTGGTCTGAACTCTGACCTGGGAGTCAGCTGACTGACGTTTAACATGAACATCATCACATTGTGAGATGTAAGCTGTATCTCTGGAAGAGGGAAAAGTCAGGAAAACAGTTATTCCACAGTTTTTCACCCTTTATGTAGAAACTGTGATGTTTTTGAGCTGCAGACCAACATAAAGCTGTTAAATGTTCTGTGTAAAGATCTGCTTGAGTGAACAAAGGAAAAAGGCTCCTACATGTATGTTGGAAAAATTATATAGTTATACTATGACAGAAGAGTCCCTCCATCTGTTCACCTTCTATGATTCAAGCAAAAGAGTTTTGACTCTGGTACTAGTCTTTCCCATAATATTAACTGGTGAGAAGCACCTCTTATGTTCCTTCCCATAACAAGGAATAGGGAGAGAAGCACCTTTCCCCATAACATTGAATATTCCTTCCCATAATAATGAATGGTGAGAAAAGCGCCTTTTCTCATAACATTGTGTGATCAGCAAGCATAAACAACATAAATAGCTGGAGCACCATTTGGTCGGGAGACAACTCTGAGCGGTCTTCCCGACAGGTTGTGTGGATTTGTGCGGACTTGTCTCTTTCTTGCAAGAAATAAATGTTTTGTGTTAATTAATCGTATCCAGCGACTCTGAGCCTAATTTTACAGAGAATTTTTCTAACATAATGGTCCTTCGAGCCGGATTCTAAGTCCTTTCCACCTTCCAGAATCGGAGCTGAAACCGTGCACGGGGGAGTCCAGGATTCCTAACTGAAGTCCTCTCAGCACAGTTTCTGATAGAGGCCGGCTGCCACTGGCTGGAGGAAAGGTGACAGAATCTATTTTTGAATCAGTGGACAGACTCGCTGGATTCTTCGTTGTTTAACTTACCAGTGGATTTATGGTAAGGAACCCTTTGTGTTACTATTGTTGGTTGGAAATAGTGTGATTATTAGGGAAAATTTTGATTAATTAACTAGCAATTGATGGTAACTGGAGGCTTTTAAATAGATTGAGTCGTTGCTATTTTCCTAAGAATATTACTATTTCGAATGCAACCTAGTAAAGAAGCCTTTTAACTGGTAACTGTGTAAAAGTTATGTTGGATCACTCACAAATGAAGCAGTCAGAAAAAGTAAGCCTTTTAACTGGTAACCGTATGTAGGTTGTGTTGGATTAACCCATAAAAGAAGCAGTCAGAAAAGGTCATCCTTTTAACTGGTAACTGTGTATAGGATTAACCCATAAAAACCTAATTAGCGGTCAGAAAAGGTCATCTTTTTAACTGGTAACTGTGTGTAAATTGTGCTGGATTAACCCATAAAAGAAGCAGTCAGAAAAAGTCAGCTTTTTAACTGGTAACTGTGTATAGGATTAACCCATGAAAACCTAATAGCAGTCAGAAAAGGTCAGCCTTTTAACTGGTAACTGTGTATAGGATTAACCCATGAAAACATAATAGCAGTCAGAAAAGGTCAGCCTTTTAACTGGTAACTGTGTGTAGGTTGTGTTGGATTAGCCATAAAAGAAGCAGTCAGAAAAGGTCAGCTTTTTAACTGGTAACTGTGTATAGGATTAACCCATGAAAACATAATAGCAGTCAGAAAAGGTCAGCCTTTTAACTGGTAACTGTGTATAGGATTAACCCATGAAAACCTAATAGCAGTCAGAAAAGGTCAGCCTTTTAACTGGTAACTGTGTGTAGGTTGTGTTGGATTAGCCATAAAAGAAGCAGTCAGAAAAGGTCAGCTTTTTAACTGGTAACTGTGTATAGGATTAACCCATGAAAACATAATAGCAGTCAGAAAAGGTCAGCCTTTTAACTGGTAACTGTGTATAGGATTAACCCATGAAAACCTAATAGCAGTCAGAAAAGGTCAGCCTTTTAACTGGTAACTGTGTATAGGATTAACCCATGAAAACCTAATAGCAGTCAGAAAAGGTCAGCCTTTTAACTGGTAACTGTGTGTAGGTTGTGTTGGATTAGCCATAAAAGAAGCAGTCAGAAAAGGTCAGCTTTTTAACTGGTAACTGTGTATAGGATTAACCCATGAAAACATAATAGCAGTCAGAAAAGGTCAGCCTTTTAACTGGTAACTGTGTGTAGGTTGTGTTGGATTAGCCATAAAAGAAGCAGTCAGAAAAGGTCAGCTTTTTAACTGGTAACTGTGTATAGGATTAACCCATGAAAACATAATAGCAGTCAGAAAAGGTGAGGCAAAGGAAAAAAGCCTTTTAACTGGTAACTGTATGTTGTGTTGGATTAACCCACATATGAAACGATCAGAAAAGGTCAACCTTTTAACTGGTAACCGTGTGTAGTGGTGGGATTAACCAAGGACAACAAAAATGCAGTCAGAAAAGGTTAGTCCATAGTCTGTGTGAGAAGACTACAGGAATAAATAACTCCGCACCGCGCGTTAGAAACAGAATCTTTCTTAAGAGAGTTTGCGATGAAAGGTCGCAAGTTTTAAATCCATGTTAGTTTTTGTTAGTGTTATACGTCTAATCGTTTGTTTGTTAAATGGCCTGATTGTTGAATCGTTAGTTTGTGAAATTAATTTGCTTGTTTGTAAAAAGGGGCTGGTTGTTAAATTGTTTGTTTGTCGAATTGTTTGTTAAAGTCTTTGCTGCAGTGTTGTTTTATTTGCTATGCATGTATGGGAGTAAAACAGCTGTGTGTGTGTGTGTGTGTATTGTTGCTGAAGGTATAGGTCATTGTTGAACTGTTGCTTTGTGATAGAATTGTTGGTTTGCTAAAAGGGCTGGTTGCTGAATTATTTGTTTGTTAAATTGTGATTTTTTCCTTCTTTGCTACAGTGTTGGTTTATTTGCTATGTATGTATAAGAGTGAAACAGCTGCTGGTGTGTGATGTTGTTGATGGTGACGACAGAAAAAATGTATTACTGACTAATTGAGTTGAAGTGAACATTGGAATCTGGTTGTTGCTCGTGACATAACGACAGAAGTAGTGTTTCATTCGGTAGTACTCAAAATAACTCCACTGAAAATTGATTAGCTGCAAAAGGACAGTATGGGAAATACCTGTTTTAAAGCTAACCGGGAGTTAAGTGGGAGTGCTAAAATCATGTTTCAGAAAAAACCCGATAATATTGAATACTTAGAGAGATGAGAAAATAAATTTGGGTTTGAGGGAGAATTGAACATGGTAAAATTGTCCAATCCTAGAGAAGGGGAAGACAAAAGTAATGTACAAAGTAAATCTAGTTTAAAAAAACACAAAAAAAAAAAAAAAAAAGAACAACAAGGATTAGAGCTAGACATTTGTACAAGTTTGTGTATTAAGATTTAGCAGCTCTCTTAAATAGTTAAAGTTCAGAAGATCTCAGACAAACAAACAGATCATTTCAAATCATTACTCCTTTCACAGGAAAAACTATCTGAGCAAAAGATGTTTTACAACCTGTGATTTTTATCATTTCCATATCAAACCTGCCATTCTTAGGCAAAGTCCTAGAAAAAGTTGTATACCAACAGCTTTCTGACTTTTTCCTGTCTAACAATGCTTTTGATACTTTCCTCTCACAGTCTTGATTTTATGTGTTTAACTGAGAGATGAAACAACAAGACCGAGAGTGGAGAGGGTCTTTGTGCCATATTCAGGGCCAATATACCCACTCACAAGATAAAACATTTATTTTTGTCTTTAATTCGAGCATGTGTCATTTAAAAAGGGAGATAAAATTATCTTAAATACTTTGTCTCACCGCAGAATGATTTTATTGATGATTTTACTGGAATTTCTTTAAATTGTGTGCACTGCTGTTGACTGTTTAATCATAACAGGGGACTTGAAGGTGCACATAGATGTAGCCCATAATAAGCAAGCTAAAGAACTCACTGCTGTCTTTGAAATGTTTGGTCTAACTCAGTGTGTGACTTTGCATAGATGAAGAGAGAGTTATTTTCTGAAATCATAAAAAAAACTGCAGTAACAACTCTCATGTCTTGCTTGCTACAGTAAACAGATTAACAAACCCTCCAGGTTGCATTTAGAACTCATTTCTACATATAAGGGTAATGAAGTTGACAAATTTCAAGGCATTAAAAATGAAATACTTTCCACCTGAAGCAGGTCTGAGACCAGACAGTCAAACCTTTCAGGTGCAGATGGTTTTCAAGCCAAACTGAAACATTTTCTAAATTTGAGATTAGCTTTTCTTAGACAAAATTATAAGTGTATCAGAAACATGAGCCGGAAATAGAGAATTTAACATATTGATGTTAAGTTAAGTAATGCTTCATTACTTCTGATTGACTAACTTCCCTAAAACTTATGAACTGACATCATATTCATCAGAGATTAAAGCATTTATCTCACAGAATGGGTTAAAGTGAGTATTAGTATATATATATAGATATATAAATATATTTATATATTTTATATATAAAATATATTTTTAAAAAAACCAACACAGCAATGAAATATGCTATGTGAGTCAAATATCAAACAATAGTTTTCTTAAAGAGAAATTTAAAGACAGCTGCAATAAATCAGCGTAATATATGGAGTAATATATTAATACTATAAGCAGTTTCTAAGCCTGCAGATAAATATTAATTAAATTAAACAGAAAGGTGTGTGCATGTGTGTTCAACAGGTGCCAAACTAGATGGGTCAAATGCAGAGAGTAATTTTGTGTGACTTGTAACATGACAATAAACAGTCATCTTAATGTGTTTGCACAGCAATGGAATAAAGAGGACATGCAGAGGAGCACTCTGACAACAAAAAGAAAAGGAAGAAAGGACTAAACTTTTTGTTGGAAGGGAGAGAAGCAACTATTTAGGTGATGAGGGAAAGCAAAAACACAGATCACAACAGGAGCAGTGACAGAGAAGGAGAGACAGAGCAGGAGGCTGTGTGGAAGGAGGGGGCATTGGGCGAGGGACTGCAGGAGCAAGAGTAAGATAGAGGAAGAGTTTGGGAGTCAGTTATGACTAGATAAGAAAAAAAAAACAGGAGCTGTAACCAGGATAGAAGCAGAAAAGCCAGAAAAAGTGTTAAACTTAGAGGGAATTGAACTTATCTTATAGTATGACATCAAACCTGAGATTACATTGAATGTTTCCGGGACGGAGGTAACTTTTCTATGCGACACAGGTGCAACACGAACTGTAATCCATCCTGATGACATACCGGGAGTTGAGGAATCCAAAGAAATTATTTGGGTCAAATCAGCAAATGGTAAGAGCCATCCTGAGCGTTTATCAAAACTCTTGACAGTAACTGATACACGGAGTGGGGTAAGTGCTGATTGTCAGGTTGTCTTGTCCACTCTGTGTCCCTGTAATTTACTGGGAAGGGATTTACTCCATTTATTCCAGCTAAGAATAGTTCCAGAAGAAAAAGGGTTAACTGTAGTTTGAATGAAGTCCGCTCAAACAATGATTCAGCATGACGCGAGACCACCTTCATACTGGTATAGTTTGGATCTTGTGTCTACAGGCCCCAGCTCTATCACGCTTCCTCTCCTTCAGAAGGCAAAAGAACACGCCTCAGGAAAGCTCACCCTCAGGTCACCACATGAAGTACACTGTACTGTGTATTACAAATATACTCAAGGGGAGGACATATTTTATTTTTTAAACAAATGAGAAAGTTAAAACATGTTAAAGTTAGAACACTTATACTGGAATAAAGAGGGTTGTTGTGCAGTCAGCTGCTCACTCTCCCACAGCATGAGAAAGTTTTTAAGATCATGGAATGCGCCTCATGTGTCACTCTCCAAACCCACAGATGACCACTGGAGGCGTTTAGGTGTGTTTGGGACTGCATGTGAAGAAGCCTCAGATTGGGAGAAGGTGGAGCCAGGAATAGAGTATTCTGGGAAACTGGATGCATATACTAGTCCATTAAATTGGACCACACATGCAAAACCAAATGTACACTTACAAGGACAGATATGGAAGAATAAAGGTGCCATTTACTATGAAATGTAGAACTTATACTGCCAAAGAGTTTGTTTAAATATGCTTCAGTATCGAGCCATGGAGCACGGCATGTCTCTACAGGAGGGCTGGTAGCAACAATGAACAAGGTTTTTGCAGTGTATGGTTTTAATTAAAAATCATAATATCATAATATGATAATAAAGAATTTTTGTCTAACATGTCAAATATGTGCAAAATATGATCCATACATATGGCCTAGGACCGGGACGAGGACAGTTCCCGAGGCCGGAGGACCTTTTTCAACACGTTTGTATGGATTTCATTGAATTAAATAAAGGTGTCTCCCTGGTGATTAGGGATGTTTTACCAAATGAAGTGAAGTATTTCCAGATGCACAGGCAGATGTACCCTCAACACTGGTGAATTAAATAGTACCTAGATTTGGAATTCCTGAAAAAATCTACAGTGATAACAGGGACGCACTTTGTAAACAAATGGCGAAGAACTTTAAAACAAAAAAGGATCTCAGAAACCACTGTGCAAGACTGAAGAAACTGGGAAGAATTGGGTTACTGTTTACCACTAGTAGTCCTAAACATACATATTACTCTAACTAGCACAGAATTAACTCTATTTGAGAGGATGTAAAATGTATGACCATTTTTACTACCACAGAACTATTCACCAGACATGATGAAGAAAGAGAAGAAACCTTAGCAGGATACATGGTTAAAATGTTAACAAGTAGAGAGATCTATTCTGTCTAGTGTCTGTTCCAGGTGACCCTGTGGAGGAATCTCTAAAACCTGGAGACTGGATCCTCATCAAAGTGATAAAGAAAGATAACTGCTCCAGCCCAAGGTGGGAAGGTTCATAGCAGGTACTGCTTACAGCACCCACAGCAGCTAAACTAATATATCCTGGATCCTCATCACACTATAAACCAGTAAGGCCACGACCTGCAGAAGTAGGGAAAGATTAGTTACCCACCACCGTTCTCTGAGGCATAAGTCTGACTACAAAGGGGAATTCTCTCAACAGGAGGGGGTTCGTCTCAACCTCAGTGAAGAAAACGACGGCTAAAATGAGAACATAGGGTGTGGCTAAAATAAGACAGGGATAGACAGACAGCAGCCGTGGCATCCATTCAGATTACCAGGATTTTGTAGGTTAAAAGGAACCAGCTGTGTATTGTTAATCATTATTCTTATTATCGTATTGCTAATTCTATGGGATTAAGCACAGATTAATAAAAAACTAAAAGATAATGCACTACAATGAATCACCCTCAGACCCAGACTGACCACAGAGATAGGAGGTCCCTCAGGTCCAACAGACAACTTGTCAACCTATTTTATGTTGCAGGAATATATGGGGTGGCTGACATTGACTTATGCTCAATTATTTTATGTAAAGACAACCAAAAAGCCCATGTGTATTCTGAAAAGTACATATGTGAAACGTATGTTAATACAAGATTTCTGAAGAATCATCAGTGTATCAGTTGGAATTTTGTTAGAATGTATACAGCATGACAAAATAACCAATCTAATTGTATTGAATGTGCTAAAGCCAGAATATAAATCTAGAAATGAAGCATTACAATGGCATTACAATTGCATAATGAATCTTTTGTACCTAACACAGAGCAATGTAAAACTCTCTCTTTGTTGTTCCCAGCAGTTAAGAAAAGAGATGTACTGCCCTCAGCGTTGGCTTATAAGGGTAATTATATATGTTTCATCCACAGGGGTACAGGTAAGAATGTGGGTACACTCATGTCAGATTATTGTAAAAAATCCATCAATGTCACTCAGGATGCAGGTAACTACTCAGCATCTTGGTTTCGGAACCAAACTTCCATGAGAACAGACCTCTGGTGGCTGTGTGGGGATATGAAACTGAGGTCCGTCCTTCTGCCTAACTGGCAGCTGCACAATAGCCCAACTACTGATGCCTCTCCATCTGTTCCCTGTGGGGGACTTTAAGGCCTTGGGTGAGAAGCTGCAATGTCTCAAGCGTTCAACTGCGTCTGGAGGTTCATTTGACAACAGAGTGTACCTGGATAGCATTGGAGTTCTGAGTCCCAGATGAATTTAAAGCTAGAAATCAAGTAACTACAGACTTTGAATCTTTTCTTTTCTGGTGGGCAACAATAAATAAAAATGTTTATTGGATAAATTACATCTACGAGGCATTGCTGAACAATTAAAATGTTTGGAACTTTATCCTGCTCCTTTATTCCTAACAATACTTCCTCAGATGGCAGAATCACAAAGAGGGACTCGCCTCACTCTCTGCAGAGCTGATAGAAAATCAACGACCCCTTCACTGACATGATGGAGAAGTGGTTTGGTCTCTGTCTGTTGTAACAGCCATAGTAGCCACCTGTGCTTGATGTTGTATCACATGCTTGAGAGGACTGTCCCAAAGACTGATTGAAACCACCCTTACCTGCATAATGTATCAACAGATAGAGGGAGATGATGACAACGAGCTACACGTGGACGATGGAGACGATGATAACCTTTAAAGTTCAAAGTACTTTGAATGACCCCGAGTGAATTCTAAATGATTTCTTTAATGATTATTTTTGCGTTCATATGAAAGACCAATGAACATGGGAATTGGACCTAATAAAAGGCAATTCCTGAATGTAGAGCATTGTAAAGATGATATGTTGCTTCTTCCTGCTAACATTTGTCCACAGGTTAAATTAACTGCATCAGCAGCAGAACCACTACAGGACTCAAAGTCAGGTAACTGAACAGGTTTCTGGAATTCCCATCATGCCAAGATGATGGCGGAACAATCACAAATTTTTATCCACATGTGTACAAAAGGGTGGACGGTGAAGCTAAGCGCTCCACCCCAACTGAATGAAAAGCTGATTTGAAGAGTTCATTCCACCAAGTAACGTCTAACAATTTACAGCCTCCAACCACTGTATGGCTGAATTATATCCTGAAGTGTCCTAAAAGAGGATTAGTTAGGGAATAAGAGGTGGTAAAGACCTCTTCCGGGAAGTGAAGTGCTAGTAACCTCTCCTTCCAAGATAGCTTAGCAGTTCCAGACCCAGCCGGACTGATGTTCGGCCAGAAGCAGACGATTGCAGAGTGGACTGAATAAACTGCATTGTATTATTATTATTATTATTGTTTGACTGTTCTTGATTTTCATTTATTATTATTTTTCATTTTATTAATTTTTCCATTTAATATCAATTTCATATTATTTATTAATTGCATATAATCATATTTTCATTTATTTTATTATTTTCATTTCATTAATTTTTGTTTGTGTCATATTTCCATTTTTATTATTCCATTGTATTAATTTTGTCCATTAATCATTTAGTCATAGTTTTATTGATTTTTGTCCTTATTTCCATGTATTTTTGGTTGTATCCGTTTTGTGTTTGCTGGTCACACCGAGGTCCATCACCATTCATTGAAATTAACGGTTCGGAGTGCGACCTTTGATACTGAGAAAGTGACTAAGCGGTCGGTCGCCAAGGAGAGAATGGGGCCATAGGAGAATTTTCCCGTAAATAAAGCAAATGGGTTTTTCGCTCCTATGCACTGCGAACGATAGAAATACATTCAATGTTAATTGTACAGTTTTAATACTTCATAGCATAAACAGGAGGGAATGTTGGAAAAATTATATAGTTATACTATGACAGAAGAGTCCCTCCATCTGTTCACCTTCTATGATTCAAGCAAAAGAGTTTTGACTCTGGTACTAGTCTTTCCCATAATATTAACTGGTGAGAAGCACCTCTTATGTTCCTTCCCATAACAAGGAATGGGGAGAGAAGCACCTTTCCCCATAACATTGAATATTCCTTCCCATAATAATGAATGGTGAGAAAAGCGCCTTTTCTCATAACATTGTGTGATCAGCAAGCATAAACAACATAAATAGCTGGAGCACCATTTGGTCGGGAGACAACTCTGAGCGGTCTTCCCGACAGGTTGTGTGGATTTGTGCGGACTTGTCTCTTTCTTGCAAGAAATAAATGTTTTGTGTTAATTAATCGTATCCAGCGACTCTGAGCCTAATTTTACAGAGAATTTTTCTAACAATGTAGGTTCATATAAAACTCAGAACCAGCATGAAGCAAAAAGACAGGGCTGAGTGAAGGACAGAGAACATGTTTCCAGCTCTTCCTCCTCCATCAGACATTGTGTGATGCTGCAGCAGACCTCTCCATACCTGAGAGTGTCCAGCCTCCACTGTGGATCATCCAGTCCAGCTGATAGCTGCTTCACTCCTGAGTCTCCTGGATGGTTGTAGCTCAGGTCCAGCTCTCTCAGATGGGAGGGGTTGGAGGTCAGAGCTGAGATCAGAGAAGCACAGCCTTCCTCTGTGATCAGACAGCCTGACAGGCTGCAGAAAACAACACAAATGGCAGATACTGAGAGAAAAGACACCAACAGCAGACACCATCCTGAACAGGTCAGCTGTTCATCCATGACTGTAAAGCAGAATTAAAATGATCAGCAGTTGAACAGCTGAATGAATCCTGACCTGAGAGCTTCCAGGTTACAGTTTGGACTCTGCAGTCCAACAGACAGCTGCTTCACCCCTGAATCCTGCAGGTTGTTGTTACTCAGGTCCAGTTCTGTCAGACTGGAGGACTGGGAGCTGAGAGCTGAGGACAGAGCTGCACAGCTTCTCTCTGAGAGGTTACAGCCACTCAGTCTGAGGAGGAATAACAGGAAAAGAGTTAAGTTATGTAATTATTAATTATTCACATTAAAGATGGTTGGATTAATAAATAATGATGACATTTATCCTAATTCTACATTATAAAGTGTTGCCACATTCTTGCAGCATGTTTCTTTCCTCTTTATGTGAACTGATCTGATGTAACTGTTTGCTGTGAATCTGTGTTATCTACAAACTGAAATTATCTGAGAAATAACTAATTTTGAGTGGAAACAAATCTCCCTCCTTGATGATGTTGAGTTGGCCTGGAAATTCCTTCATGATGAACTCTTGAAGCTTATCAATAAACATGCTCCCTTGCATACATTTAGGATAAAAGAGTGAAATAATCCCTGATTTTCCACTGAAACTGGAAACCTCCTTAAAAAAAGAGATCCTGCCTGGACCAAGGCACGAAAACCCAAATTAGAGGCTGATTGGATCATTTTCGTCCTCTGCAACAAGTGTTCCTCCTTAATTAAGAAGAATAAATCTGAATTTTATTCATCTGAAACCACCAAAAATCTAAATGATCCCAAGAAATGTTGGAATGTGGTGAGATCTGCTTCTGGTGCTTCTGGTGAACTTTGGTCACAGATTCTGTGAACTTGGCTGATAAATGTGCTGTTAAACTATTTTAATGAACTTTTCATCACAGCAGGGCACTTGTTTGACTCCTTTAACAGTAACTTTAAAAACTCTCTTTAAATAATGAGCCTGCTGCTGTAAACTGTCCCCTGTTGACTGTTCTTTTCATTTTGAACCTGAGTCTGTTTCTGTGCTCCGTAGTGCGCTAAAAAAGTTGGACTCCAAAGGATCAGCTGGTCCTGATAGTTTGGACCCATTTTTCCTGAAGCTGGCTGCTGACTTAATTGCTGAGCCTTTAGCTTGTATCTTTAATCTCAGCCTCAGCACAAACAAACTTCCCAAAGTTTGGAACTCCACATTTGTCCTTCCGCTGCTAAAAGGAGGCGAAAGCTCAACGGTGAATAATTACAGGCAGATCTCAAAATGATGCTCTCTGGTGAAAGTATTTGAAAAACTGGCCTGTGACCAACTGAAGGAGTTTTTAGAATCAAACAACAATCTAAAGCCCTTTCGGCCAGGTTTTAGGAAGCAGCACAGCACTGCTACTGCTGCCCTAAAAGCTTTAATGATGTGTTTGAGGCATTGGATTAAAAACAGGTTTATATCTTTAATGTTTGTGGATGTAATTGTTGTCCATCTGTCTTGTCCACCATGACGTGTGCTGCTGCCTTTCTTGGCCAGGTCACCCTTGTTAAAGAGGTCTTGATCTCAATTGTTCTTTTATCTGGTTAAATAAAGGTTTAATAAAAATATAAATAATAAAACCATCCTGAACAGGTCAGCTGTTCATCCATGACTGTAAAGCAGAATTAAAATGATCAGCAGTTGAACAGCTGAATGAATCCTGACCTGAGAGCTTCCAGGTTACAGTTTGGACTCTGCAGTCCAACAGACAGCTGCTTCACCCCTGAATCCTGCAGGTTGTTGTTACTCAGGTTCAGTTCTGTCAGACTGGAGGACTGGGAGCTGAGAGCTGAGGACAGAGCTGCACAGCTTCTCTCTGAGAGGTTACAGCCACTCAGTCTGAGGAGGAATAACAGGAAAAGAGTTAAGTTATGTAATTATTAATTATTCACATTAAAGATGGTTGGATTAATAAATAATGATGACATTTATCCTAATTCTACATTATAAAGTGTTGCCACATTCTTGCAGCATGTTTCTTTCCTCTTTATGTGAACTGATCTGATGTAACTGTTTGCTGTGAATCTGTGTTATCTACAAACTGAAATTATCTGAGAAATAACTAATTTTGAGTGGAAACAAATCTCCCTCCTTGATGATGTTGAGTTGGCCTGGAAATTCCTTCATGATGAACTCTTGAAGCTTATCAATAAACATGCTCCCTTGCATACATTTAGGATAAAAGAGTGAAATAATCCCTGATTTTCCACTGAAACTGGAAACCTCCTTAAAGAAAGAGATCCTGCCTGGACCAAGGCACGAAAACCCAAATTAGAGGCTGATTGGATCATTTTCGTCCTCTGCAACAAGTGTTCCTCCTTAATTAAGAAGAATAAATCTGAATTTTATTCATCTGAAACCACCAAAAATCTAAATGATCCCAAGAAATGTTGGAATGTGGTGAGATCTGCTTCTGGTGCTTCTGGTGAACTTTGGTCACAGATTCTGTGAACTTGGCTGATAAATGTGCTGTTAAACTATTTTAATGAACGTTTCATCACAGCAGGGCACTTGTTTGACTCCTTTAACAGTAACTTTAAAAACTCTCTTTAAATAATGAGCCTGCTGCTGTAAACTGTCCCCTGTTGACTGTTCTTTTCATTTTGAACCTGAGTCTGTTTCTGTGCTCCGTAGTGCGCTAAAAAAGTTGGACTCCAAAGAATCAGCTGGTCCTGATAGTTTGGACCCATTTTTCCTGAAGCTGTCTGCTGACTTAATTGCTGAGCCTTTAGCTTGTATCTTTAATCTAAGCCTCAGCACAAACAAACTTCCCAAAGTTTGGAACTCCACATTTGTCCTTCCGCTGCTAAAAGGAGGCGAAAGCTCAACGGTGAATGATTACAGGCCGATCTCAAAAAGATGCTCTCTGGTGAAAGTATTTGAAAAACTGGTCTGTGACCAACTGAAGGAGTTTTTAGAGTCAAACAACAATCTAAAGCCCTTTCAGTCAGGTTTTAGGAAGCAGCACAGCACTGCTACTGCTGCCCTAAAAGCTTTAATGATGTGTTTGAGGCATTGGATTAAAAACAGGTTTATATCTTTAATGTTTGTGGATGTAATTGTTGTCCATCTGTCTTGTTCACCATGATGTGTGCTGCTGCCTTTCTTGGCCAGGTCACCCTTGTTAAAGAGGTCTTGATCTCAATTGTTCTTTTATCTGTTTAAATAAAGGTTTAATAAAAATATAAATAATAAAACCATCCTGAACAGGTCAGCTGTTCATCCATCACTGTAAAGCAGAATTAAAATGATCAGCAGTTGAACAGCTGAATGAATCCTGACCTGAGAGCTTCCAGGTTACAGTTTGGACTCTGCAGTCCAACAGACAGCTGCTTCACCCCTGAATCCTGCAGGTTGTTGTTACTCAGGTCCAGTTCTGTCAGACTGGAGGACTGGGAGCTGAGAGCTGAGGACAGAGCTGCACAGCTTCTCTCTGAGAGCTTACAGCCACTCAGTCTGAGGAGGAATAACCGGAAAAGAGTTAAGTTATGTAATTATTAATTATTCACATTAAAGATGGCTGAATTAATAAATAATGACATTTATCTTAATTCTATATTATAAAGTGTTGCCACATTCTTGCAGTGTGTTTCTTTCCTCTTTATGTGAACTGATCTGATGTAACTGTTTGCTGTGAATCTGTGTTATCTACAAACTGAAATTATCTGAGAAATAACTGTTATTTTCTCTCCTTTTAACAAGCAAACAGAGTATTTAAAACATATTTATCTCTGTACTTACACAGCTTTGTTGGAGGCTTTGACCACTGGCAGCAGCCTCAGAAGAGCCTCCTCTGAAGCAGAGTATTTCTTCAGGTCAAACACATCCAGATGTTTTCCTGATGACAGTAAGATGAAGACCAGAGCTGACCACTGAGCAGGAGACAGTTCATCTGTGGAGAGACTTCCTGAACTCAGGGCCTGTTGGATCTCCTCCACCAGAGAACGATCATTCAGTTCATTCAGACAGTGGAACAGATTGATGCTTCTCTCTGCAGACAGATTCTCACTGATCTTCTTCTTGATGTAATCAACTGTTTCCTGATTGGTCTGTGAGCTACTTCCTGTCTGTGAGCTACTTCCTGTCTGTGTCAGCAGGCCTCGTAGGAGACTCTGATTGGTCTGCAGGGAAAGACCCAGGAGGAAGCGGAGGAACAGGTCCAGGTGTCCATTTGGACTCTGTAAGGCCTTGTTCACAGAACTCTGATGGAAGAGTCGAAGAGAATCTGCAGATTGATCTTCTGTTGTTTCAGATGTCTGGGAGGATGTTTGTTGTTCATTCTGCTGATTGACACCAGAGCGAAAACCGAACATTTTTCTCAAAGACTTTAAAGGAAAAGATATTTGTGCCTTTGCGATAGGAGCTTGTGCACTTATTTCTGTTTGACTGTAACTTCTCTCAAGACTCTTTTTTGAATCTTTAGGTATCTGGGATAATGATGATGATGATGATGATGGTTGTTCTTCCATCAGATTAACTCCAGAGCTGATGAAGGTCAGATGGACATGAAGAGCAGCCAGAAACTCCTGAACACTCAGATGGATGAAGCAGAACACCTTCTCCTGGTACAGCCCTCTCTCCTCTTTAAAGATCTGTGTGAACACTCCTGAGTACACTGAGGCTGCTGAGATATCGATGCCACACTCTGTCAGGTCTGATTCATAGAAGATCAGGTTTCCTTTCTGCAGCTGCTCAAAAGCCAGTTTTCCCAGAGACTCAATCATCTTCCTGCTCTCTGGACTCCAGTGTGGATCTGTCTCAGCTCCTCCATCATACTTGACCTTCTTCACTTTGGCCTGGACCACCAGGAAGTGGATGTACATCTCAGTCAGGGTCTTGGGCAGCTCTCCTCCCTCTCTGGTTTCCAACACATCCTCCAGAACTGTAGCAGTGATCCAGCAGAAGACTGGGATGTGGCACATGATGCGGAGGCTTTGTGATGTCTGGATGTGGGAGATGATGCTGCTGGCCTGCTCTGAATCTCTGAATCTCTTCCTGAAGTACTCCTCCTTCTGTGGGTCAGTGAACCCTCTGACCTCTGTCACCATGCCAACACAGCCAGGAGGGATCTGACTGGCTGCTGCAGGCCGTGTGGTTATCCAGAGGCGAGCAGAGGGAAGCAGGTTCCCCCTGATGAGGTTTGTCAGCAGCACATCCACTGAGGTGGACTCTGTAGCATCAGTCAGGGGCTCCTTGCTGTGGAAGTCCAGAGGAAGTCGACACTCATCCAGACCGTCAAAGATGAACACAACCTGGAACTGTTCAAAGCTGCAGATTCCTGCTGCTTTGATTTCAGTAAAGAAGTGATGAACAAGTTCCACCAAGCTGAACTTTTTCTCTTTCAGCACATTCAGCTCTCTGAAAGTGAATGGAAACATGAAGTGGATGTCCTGGTTGGCTTTGCCTTCAGCCCAGTCCAGAGTGAACTTCTGTGTTAAGACTGTTTTCCCAATGCCAGCCACTCCCTTTGTCATCACTGCTCTGATTGGTTCATCTCTTCCAGGTGGGAGTTTAAAGATGTCTTCTTGTCTGATGGATGTTTCTGCTCTGCCTGCTTTCCTGGATGCTGCTTCAATCTGTCTGACCTCATGTTCATCATTGACCTCTCCAGTCCCCCCCTCTGTGATGTAGAGCTCTGTGTAGATCTGATTCAGAAGGGTTGGGTTTCCTGCTTTAGGAATCCCCTCAAACACACACTGGAACTTCTTCTTCAGAGCAGATTTAACTTTACGTACACAAAGTTCTGAATGAAGACAAGAAATAACATCAGTAAACAGACATTTCCACCCTGTAAAGAATGAGTATTTGAACATGTGTTGTTCTGTGAGCTGAGACATCAGTAAATGTGTCATTTATCCAGCAGGTTAAATCTTTAGAGAAATCCTCTTACTGCTCTGCAGACGCTCAGCCAGCTCCTCCTGCTTCATTCTCCTCAGGAAGTGAACTGTGATCTTCACTAATGCCTCTCTGCTGCTCCTCTGCTCTTCAGCCTCACCCTCCCTCTGACTCTCTAAGCATTCTGGGTAATCTGGGCTCAGAACCTTCTGGATCTTCTTCAGCTCCTCCTTCACAAAAGTGAGCATGTTGTCCTCCAGCAGCTGGAACAGAATACTATATGAATGAGCCAATCAGGCTGAAATCATGGAGCCAAACATCAGATCCATGTTGGACACACTGACAATCCGCTGGTCTGCAAAGTGCAGCCTGGAGATGACTGTGAACACAATAGATGGAAAAGTAGCTGTTGTACATGTACAGACCATAAATATGGAGTCCAGCTGTGTCTGATGCTGCTGGGCAGACTGACCACTGGGAACCTCTGGGCTCTGCTGGTCCACTCTGTGGAGGAATGATGAAGAATGAGCTCATATTGTGTCTGTCCACACAGAGACAAACACAAGGTAAAGGTCCATGAAGGGATGTGTGGATGTGAATAGTGAACGCAGCCATAAAGCAGCTGATTAATTCTGAAGCTGCACATCAGCAGCATCTGTGTTCCAGAAGATAAGAGCTCAGTGTGTCTCTAACAGTGGGAGGAAGCTGATGTCAGATGAAGCAGTTTGAGGGTTAGTTAGTTCCTATATACTGAGGTTCAGCTTCATATTATTGATCCATGTGACTCTGTTCATGTGAGACTGTTTGTAAAGCAGCTGACATTGTTCAGAACATTTCTTTTAGAAACAGCTCCTCTATAATAAATATCATTCTTAATATTTTCCTCACTGAAAGAGACCTGTTTTAACATCCATTCTTTCCACTCTGACAGTTTCACATGTGAACATGAAATGATGTGAATAAGAGCTCACATTAAACACAAGTTGGAATAAGAACTGTTCAGACTGACTCTGGAACATTTTACAGTGTTACACCATTTACACTCAGCTCACCTCAGAGACTGTGAACGTTGGTCTGATTTAAAGTTGATTAAATGACCTTTTGACCTGTCGCTCCTCATGGACACACAGCTGGGTTCAGGTTCAGGTTCAGATGCAGATTCATATTCAGATTCAGATTCAGGTTCAGGTTCAGGTTCAGGTTCAGGTCTCTGAAAGCTGCTGATAGGAAAAAAACACGTGTTTAATTTAAATTTACATGTTCAGTAAAATTCAGTTTGGATTAAAAAGTAAAAATGTGACAGAAAATGATTGATTTTGAATAAATCAACAGAAAACTTCACTTTGTTTTAATAAAGAGCAGAAAGACTAAAGCAAACATCACATTACACACATGATGCAGCTGATTCATCTCATCAGAGACATCAAGAACTGATCCAAGTCTGAAATAATTCATCTGAACCATGATGCAGCCTCCACTGAATACTGACAGCTACTCACTGTTTGTCTGATGGAACATCATGTTGGAAATGAATGAACTGATCCTTGGACCTGTTGCTCTTAAAGGACACACAGCTGGGTTCAGGTCCAGATTCAGCTGCAGATCCAGCTTGGTTCCTGTGAATAAAGGTGGTTTGGTGATGTGAGCGCTGAGCTCTGACATGGAGAAGAGTCATGGACAGTTAGAGATGGTGGTCTCACCTCTGAGCTTTGCTCTGGCTCTCATGTTCCCCACACAGAGTGGTTTTAGTGTCCTCACACTGATCCATGCTGCTGGATTCACATCAGCTCACACACACTTTCTACCTTCATCTGCAGAGGAAACACAGATCATTCATCTGCACATCAACTCAAATCCTCTTTTCCATCATCTGAGCTGTAAACAGATCAGCTGCTCCTCCACTGATTGGCTCTGATTCTCTGTTTCATATCAGTGTCTCTGAATGCAGTCAGACAGGAGTGTTGAGGCAGAGGAAGCTGCCATCAGCTGCTGTACTTCCACTACCTGTCCACTAGGTGGAGGCATGGAGCTACAGCCCAGCACACACCTCATGATCCCGATGACCATGATGAAGGATTCTTTAGTTTAGTTTTCAGAGGACTTTTTAACAGCAAATACAAACAGAGACAGATGTTAGATCTTAGCTGTGTGAGGCTTTAATAAAGCTGATCAAAAGTCTAAATACTGAGAAAAAGGAGCTGAAATTAGATCAAATGAAACATTTGAAAACAGGAAACAGGTCAACAGCAGAAACTAAAGGATGATGTTAAAGAATTATTTTAGTCTGAATGTAAAGTCTGACTGAAGCACAATGAACTCTGAACATCCTCCTCATCATCAGACTAAACAAGTTAAATATATGCTGCATCACAGCTTCATCACTGACATTCAGCTCATTTTATTCTGAAAGGTCTGACAGGAAGCTGCTCTTTCTGACTTTAAAGCTGGAGACGACACTTTGATTCCAGGGACCGCAGTTCCTCTGCAGCTGACAGCTGTTATGCACAGAAATGCATCCATATGCGCGGGAGCGCGCGGGAGCTCGCTCGCGGGAGCCGTTTCAGGTGTGGATTATTACATTTATCCAATAAAGTTACAGTGATAACACTGAGCTGACAACGGTGTTTCATTCCTTCATCTTTTTTCTCATTTCTTCATGGATGAATAATACATGCACACTTATGTTAATCCATCAATTGTACAGTTTAGAGCATCTGTTTCACCTGTTATTATATTATTGTAGAAATCCTCCAAAGTAAGGCCCTGAGCAACACTTCTGCAGTCAGCCCGAAACACGGCTGGAGACATTTTCTATCAACAATCTTTACTCAGTGTAGCCCAATGAAATCATCTAAAAATTAACCTAAAACTGTGAAACCTGATTATTTTAATGCTTCTTCAGGTAAACAGATTATGATGAAGTCCCATCATTCCATCCCAGACTCTCTTTAAAGCAGGACCAGCAGGGGATGCATTTCATAACACCGCAGAGCACTCCAGCGGGTGGTAAAGACCGCCCAACGCATCACAGGCGCCCAGTTACCCTCCATCCAGGACATTTAGCACAGATGCTGCCTGGGCAGGGTGAGGAACATCATCAAGGACGTGTCTCATCCCAGCCACGGTCTTTCCACCCTTCTCCCATCTGGCAGACGTTACAGGAGCCTCAGGAAGAGCTTCTTTCTGAGGCTGTGACCCTGCTGAGTTCTGCACCGTCACTTTAACTTCTACCATCGTCACTTCACTGCAGCCTTGCACCTTCTGCACAGCTTATGTGTCTCACTCAGGCCTCACGCCTTTGTACATATTATTCATTCTACAACACTGTCTGCATGCAGCTCTTAGCACAGTAAGCTGCCCTCTCCACTCACTGAATGTGCACACCTCATATGTATGCACTCTCTTCACAATGTACATATATTTATAATAGATATTTATTCCTAGAAGATTTCCACTGCACTTTCTGTAAATAATTCTGTATTTTGCCCTTCTGGTTAGATGCTAACTGCATTTCTTTGGCTCTGTACCTGTACTCTGCACAATGACAATAAAGTTGAATCTAATCTGATCTAAGTCCCACAGTCAGATAAACTAAACGCTGTCAGAGGTCATAGGTCGCCTTTATTCCTGTGTTATCTCTGGAGGAGGCAGAATCTCATTTATTACATGTGATACTCGCCTGCTGGGGGAGGACAAGGCGTCTGTAAAATGGAAAACTGTAAAATATCTGTTACGGTGTTTTTTTTCACAGGAAGCTGCTCTTTCTGACTTTAAAGCTGGAGACGACACTTTGATTCCAGAAATAAAACACAAAGCAGTTTGTTTGAGAAGGAAACAAACAGAAACATCAGCTGATCATCATGCTGATTGATTCCAGTTAATCAATAACCTGATCATCATGTAGATTTGTCTTCAAACACAAAGTGATCAAAGTTTGTTCTGAAATAAGAAGCGAACATGTTCTCCAACATTACAGAGCAGAAACAAACAGGAAACTCACAGATTGTTCAGAGCTGCAGAAGAAGAAGACTCTCCACTCGACAGACTGAGACACAGGTGAGCTGCTTCCTGGAACCAGTCAGAGCAGAGTCCACCTGTGATGGAGGCGGGACAGATAGAAGCTGTCTGACCAGTGGAGTTCATGTTAAAACACGCCTCCAAGCTCCTGAACAACAAACTCTGAACTTTGTTCTGCAGTTCTCTCTGAGATTCAGCCTCTAACTTCCCCTCATGAACATGTCTCTGCTTCCTGTAGGGCTGTCTCTGCATCAGAACAGGTGTGTTCAGGTGTGACTGATGTTCACCAGCTCAGGATCAACAGTGAAATGAACTCTGGGTGAACAGACCACTCATCCTGGCAGTCAGGGAGCAGAGGATGGGCTGAACTGGATCCAGGGTTGGCTTTGAGTCAGGCTTTAATCTCAGTCGATATTTTGCTCTGATTTTCCTGCTGATGACCAGTTTTGATCTCAGTAGAATAAAAAAAGATGGATTTTAAGTCTAAGACAAAGGTGTTTTTAGCAAACTGGGTGGAACATTTCCCCAGAGTTTTAGGTGTGTTTGACTGCTGCTTTTGTCCTGCGTCAAAGCTTCAAACTAAAGGTGTATTTCTCTGTTTCTCCCAGCAGAAGCAGGATTTAAACATTAAACAGCAGCACAGTGAGCCTCAGAGCTTCATCATCAACACTTCAGCCACAACAAGCTTTGAGTGTTTCACTTCTGTCTTTCTGAATATTTCATGCTGTTGCCTCAAACAGCCCAAATGTAGTGTGGTGTGGACAGAATTTATGCTCTTATGCTGCTGACTGTAGAGAAAGACTTTCCTGCTCTTTTATTCTGAAATGTTCCCTTCAAAGACTCAGAAGTGTCTCCACAGTGATGCCTGCAGGATGAGCTGAGAAAGCCTGAAGCTGCTGATGCGGTTCAGCTCTTCCTTGACCCCCTGTGATCTAATTGTGTTTCCATCAGCTGGTTTGGGCTGAATAAAGTAGTGCGTGCTGCGGTCAGCAGGGGGCGCTAAAGGCTGCTGTCCAAATAAACAGAGTATCGGTGGCTCACTGGAAACTAAACCTGAAGGAAGAAAACACAAGAAAAAGCAGAGAAACATGGAGAGAGATCTGCAAGAATCCTTTAAACTGCTGGGATTCTTCTTTTATATCAGTGCTGCTCATGTTTATTGCCTCAAACAGCTGATTGATCATGTGATCAGTCATGTGGGGAAGGTGTTTAGGAATGATTCACAAAAGCTAAAGGAAACAACACTTTCCTGTAATTTTCTGTTTGGTTTTCAGATCTTTGGTGGTTCAGACGGTGGATAAAGAGCAGAAATAATGAAAATCTGGGCCCTCTGAGGGCCGAAGCTCAGACAGTAAATGTTCAGGAGGGCAGGAGTCGATCAGGACACCCGCCTCCCCTCCCAGAGGAGATTCATGTTGAAATAACACAGAAACAAGGGATTTATCCAGAAAAAGTGTTTCACTTGGATTTGGTTTTTAATATGTTCTTAAAGGGTGGATAAAACCAACAAAGACAAACATTCAGAAGCACAGCTGCTGGCCTCTGCAGGCAGATAGACTTTACAGGCCATAACCAGCAGAGAACACATCCCACAGCAGCCACCTTTGATAGCCTGAGGAGTCAATAATTCATCTATCCGAGCAGCTCAGAGTGACTCCATAAAACTGAGCCCATCATGGAGACTTCAGGAATGGGTGTGGCTAAATCCCACAGTCAGAGAAACTGAACAGAGGTCATAGGTCGCCTTTATTCCTGTGTTATCTCTGGTGTAGGTTCCTAAATAATGAAGCCATGAGCTGGACGCTCTCAGCCTCGTTATCCACCTCACACTCAAAGGAAAAACTCCACAGGATCCTCTCGTTAGTTTCCTTCATTTACTTATAAAATAAAGCAAGATGCAACAGTCCAGCATGACCATCCACAAAAATGAGAAATACAAATAAAAAGAGTGAGGTCAAAAAACTATGTGGCTCCACTCAGGGCCGTAAGCAGAATAAATACTGAGGTCATGAGTCACAACTCCTAAAAAGGATAAAGAATAAAGAATACCGAGGACACGACCTCTGAGGCCTCAATGGTAGTTACGGCCTTGGCTCCACTCCATGATGCCTGACGTGACTAAATCACAGTGTCACACACTGCTTGTTCACAGATCAAAGCTTCTGCCAGGTCTGAAGTCTCTTTCAGAGCTGAGATATAACTACTGAGCAAAAAACACCAAAGACGTGCACAGATTGTCTACAGGATGCAAGCCAGGTTTTTATTTGTCAAACACAGAGCATTTGGTTTACTGACTCCATGAGACTTTCTGCTGTTAGCTGGGGATGGAGCTAACTAACTGTTACTACCAGCAGTGATGAAGAAGGACTTTTTGGAAGAACGTGCTTCTATCCATTCTTCATCCATCCGTTCTTCTCCTGATGCTGTTCTGTTGGGCTCTGAGTGCTTCAAAGGTACAGCGCTGCAGGTACCGACTGCAAGCAAAGTCACAGGGAAACGTGGACAGGATGTTCAGTGATGTGGGAGTTCTCCATATGAACAGGTGGAATGGGCTGGATAACGAGGCCCTGAAGGGGCTCTCTCTACCTTACGCTATGAAGTGAGGGGAAACTGACAGATTTATCATCATATTCAAGGGAATAATGACAAGTTATATTATTATTACTCATATTCTGGCCATTTTATATTGAATATGTCGGCATTTTTTTATTTAAAAAAATATGATTATAATTAATTTTATTTAAAAAATAATATTTTAGGGGGGCTTCAGCCTAATGATGCCACTGTTAATAAGTAGTTTTATTGCACTGCCATATTTATACAACTTTTAAATCTTGGGACACTCTGTAGATAAAGTTCTATATTTTTAATATATATTTTCAGCTGTTCTGTCATTATTTATTCTAACATAATGTTTTGTATAAACTATTTTAACTGTTGCATTGTGACTCCCTGCTGCTTGCTGCCGTCATTGTCATCATGTGGACTGTAACAGAGAAACTACGATCATCACTGCCCTCCAGTGGTCACGGTCAGTAACTACAACTCCTCACATACAGTAATACTGATGTTCTCACCAACATTACTCCTCTTACTGCAGGATTCTGGCTCTAATGTTCATCAGTCTGATAATGAGAGAGTCAGCAGAGAGATAACTGACTGATATGAACTGATTAAAGGTTCTTCAGCTTCTTTATTTTCTCGGTTAAATTCACTCTTTTTAAAGTAAAAAAAAGCTCTTTCCAACAGCACTTTGATTTCAGATGGTTTTATCATTTATATTCAGCCTGATTTTATATTTTTAAATGAGATGTGGCTGAAATCTGGAGATAATTCTCAGCTTTCTGAACTATACCCTCCAAGTTGTGACAGTTTGAACCAGCCCACAGTATGCGGCAGAGCGGATTTTTACATGTTTTTAACTCTCTGTGACTTCTACAGAAATATTGTAACTTGTGACATTCACACAGCATGATGGGAATCTCAACCCTCCAACATTAAAAGTTCCAACCATGTAGATTTGTCAGCCCGTCACCACGATGAGAACAGCCGCATTCATTCAGCGCATTCTTGGCTGGAAACTTCTTCCAGCGTGTTATTGGACACCGCTTCTTCACAGGATTCGTGGACTCGCGTCAGGACACGCGCGCATTAAAACATTGTTAAAAGATAAAGAAAAGAATGAGACGGATTTTGGTGGGAAATAGTTTGGGCTACAGTGCGATTATTTAGTTCTCTGTGCGGGTGTTCTCAGCTCTTTGAAATGAATCATAGCGCCCTACGTTGGCTGCAGACAAATCCAAGCAGGTGTTGTGCTGCAAATAATGAGAGAATTAGCTAAACCTCACTGACAGCAGCAGCCATCAAACAATAACTTCAGGGACCTGCAGACTGTTCTTTCCTCTGGACATGGGTGCAATCGGGTATAGTTAGGAGGAGCCAGCTCTCCTACAGCTTCTGTCGGGGAGAACTACTTCGGCACGACACCGGTCGTCCCCTCTCAGGCACCGCGGCGTCGAGTCGCTGAAGGACTGAGAGCCAGTTAGCTCGGGCAGCTTCGCTGACATCGTATCTGTGACGGCAGAGTATGCAGCCAAGTTCTCTATAATCTGCTCAAGTCTGTCACGGGAATCCGACTCAGAAACTGTGTTTAACTCCACATGGGAAGCGAATTCTCACCGGGATTGTGCGATGGTGTCAGAGAGCGCCATGTTGTGTGCAGCTGAGCCCGACAAACGCAGAAGAAGAGCGGTTCATGACGTCACTCTCATGCGCCGCTTGGGATTCTTTTAAAGAAACTTTATTATTATTATTACTTATATTATTCTACGTGAATGTGCAAAAAGCACAGCACACAAAACATTGTACAGATACAGCAGACTCCCGAGCCATCCCACCAAGAACTGTTAAAGTTCCCTCTGATGTTCTGAGCTGAGCTGCAAGTAAGAACAGGTGAAGCAGGGCACCGATGCCTAATGCCTCTGGAGACATTAAATCCAGGAGACATTCCACCCATTAGTTTAACTGAGCTGTTACTTCTGTGATGTAGACTTTTGACAGCTGAGAAAAAATAGTTGCCAAAGCCAAATTTCTTAAGGGATCGTAAAATGAACGGATGTTGGACTGTATCAAAGGCTTTGTAGGAATCCAGAAACACAATGAACCCATCATCCTCCACCATTTCTGGATAATCCAACATGTCTCGGACGAGTCTCACATTATCTGCAACATGCCTCTTCTTCATAAAGCCTGACTGTGTTTCCATGGTAACAGAGTCCAGCTCTGATCTGAATCTTGTTGCTAATAAGTGAGCTAATATGTTGGAATCGTTCTTTAGTAGCAGGTCGCTCGCCTATTGTCTAAAAGTAGATTTTCCTTTTTCGCTTTGGGAATTAAGAGTGAGAGTAAATGTGTTGGGGGGGCATTGGTTATTTCTATATTCTATAAAGACTTTCTGTAAAAAGGGAGTCAGTTCAGCAATGAAAGATTTCTAAAATTCAGCTGTTAGTCCATCAGACCCTGGAGATTTATTGTTTCTGAGCTGATTGATGGCTTGCTGCACTTCTACAGCAGATAAAGGCCTGTCACAGGATACTTTATCTGCTTCACCTGTTGTCTTAACCCACAGGGAATTTAAAAACTATCAGCTGCCGATTGACAACATTTGGAACTGTACAGGTCTTTAGAACAATGAGAACAAAAACCTGCTATTTTACGATGATCTTCAGTAACAGCTCCGTTAATACTGAACCTACTAACATTATTGTTGGCGGCATTAAAGATTAAAGAAGTAATGAGTGTTTTGTTCTCCTTCTTCTCACCATTTGGAGCGAGACCTGATAAAGGCACCCTTTGCTTTCTGGAAATATAAGTCATGGAGTTTGATTTGCAGGAGAAGGAGTTCTTCTGTTTCTTCCTCTGTTGAGGAGTCGGGTTTTTGCTGGATAAGTTAGTTCTGCTCCACACAGGCTTCAACTCTTCTGCTTTTCTCGCTTTGACAGCTTGAGCTCCACACTTTCCTAAAAATGTTCCCAACTCATATTTAAGGAGTTCCCAATTAGTCCCAAAAGAGTTTTCATTGTTTGCTTTGGACCAGTAAAATGAGATCATATCCCTCATAATTTTTTAGTTTCACTATTTTGTAGCATAGAGCAGTTAAGTTTCCAGTAACTGGAACAAATGACAGGTGTTAAAGCAGTGAGGACATTAATAGAGATGCATATTAATGTCATGCTTACATCATCCTTTTTACAGTTTGTAAAAATGATACATTTTCATCGATGAAGTAAAGTTTTTAGATAAATAATTAAACGTTTTATCAAAAAGTCTAAAATCATTAAAAAGTCTAAATGTTCAGATACTAAAAACAAATTTAATGTAAAAGAGAAAATATCAAAATGATTTTTGAAAACATTTGTTGAAGATTTTAAAAATTCAACATTTCAAACACAAAGTCAAACATTGTGAGACTGAATGTTAAAAATAATGATGTAAAATGATGTAAAATATCAAAAGTCTGCGATCAGAACTCAATAATTCAGTCTATAATTGCACATCATCAGGATGAACCCTGGCTGCTCACCAACCTTCTGCTCATTGGAGCAGAACCAGAGAAGATCTGTCAGCAGGTTGGAAATTCATCTGGGCTGATTGCAGCTCAGTGATTCCTCTCTGATGTCACAGTTTGTCACATGTGCAGCAAACTAACTGCAGCTGACAGCAACTGAATGGTCTCAGCTGCAGTGAGCTGCAGAGAAACACAACATACTGATATTCAGTGTGAAGCTTTGACTGGAAACACAGAAAAACAACATCCTGGAAGAATGGCAGCTTCCATCTTTAAAGGACTGGAAGAGGAAGAAGTTTCCAAGGAATCATTTAGAAGAGTTTCAACCAGAAACTGACTGAATCCATGAATCTGAAAAGGTGTTTCTGAGTGAAAGAGACAGACATGTACAGACTGAACTATCTGTTCAACAGTGATTCTCTGACAGGAGGAAACTCTTTATGCTCAACACAGAGACACTGAGGAACCAGGTGAACTGAACCAGAACCCAAACCCAGGATGCAGAGGTTCTTCAGTGAATGTGGTGTTGAAGGTGTGGAGGTGGATCAGTGTGTCAGAGGAGACTCTGTAGAAGGACAGAGTGCCAGCAGGACGGTCCACATACACTGCTGCTCTGTTAGAGACAGAGGAGGAGGAGATGGATGTTTCTCTGTTATTGTGCCTGACAGAGTAACCAGAACCATCAGAGCATCTCAGACTCCAGGACTGATCGTTGTATCCAAACAAACAGTCTATGTATCCACTCCTGCTGATTCTTCTGTAACTCACTGATATAGAAACCTCTCCGCTCCACTCGACCTCCCAGAAACAGCGACCAGTCAGAACATTTCTACACAGCAGCTGAGGCCAGACATCAAATCTGTGTGGATGATCAGGATATGACTGAACCTCCTCCACATGTGTCACCTTCCTGTTGTTGTCAGACAGTTTCAGTCTCCTGTTCACTGTGTTTGTGTCGATGGTGAGTCGACAGGAATCTGATGGAGAGAACAAACACAATCCAGCTGCAGTTATTGATCTATCATCTGTTCACTTTGATCAGTGAGTGATGTGACAGTGTGAAGATGGCTGGATGTCATGAATCAGATGAAGAACACACTTACACTTCCTCAGACCTGGTGTCAGCCATCGTTCTCCAGCAGGCTCCACCCTGAAAGGAGGAGGGGGGTCAGAGCAGCACCGTCTCTTTCAGCATGCACACATGGACATTACATGGCTCTCACACACACATTGTTCTACACCGAGGAAGATGCTGACTGCTCATGAGTCCTTCACACAGCCCCACTTGGAAAACACAGAAATATCCCTTTAACTGGATGAGTAAAGTCTCTGAATCTGCTGAATATGTTTCCTTACAGGCTGTGCATTAACCAGCAGATGATTGCTGGTATGTATGTTTTCTTTGTGGCCCATTTATCTCAGAAATGACCTGATAAACCTCCATCATTCTGACAGATCCATGCTGTTTTAAGGGGACACCGGCTAATGCTGGCAGACATTTCCTCCTCCTCCTGACAGAGGTTTGCTCCTCCCTCGCTGCTCCTCATCACTTCTAACCAGCTCATGAGCCTGTGAAAGGAAAAGGAACCGACTGTGTCTGAAGTTATGGAAATAAGTTATGAAAGTACGTGGACAGTATGGGATGTTTCAGAAGTTTCATCTCCACTTCGGATCAGACTTAAATTACACTGAAAACATCTGTACGCACGGTCTGAGGAATGTGTGAAGTGTGCAGATTCTCTTTATTTAATGCAGGAACATCTGTATGAGCGGTTTGTGTGTTTGTGTGTGAGATGGACTCTAGACCCACCCAGGGTGGACCTGCCTCTCGCCCTGTGGCTGCTGGGATAGGCTCCAGTTCCTGCCACCATGAACTGAATTAAGCAGGTAGAGAAAATGGATGAATGGATTTATGCATCTGGTCCCTGGACTTTGGATCATTTTGGATGGATCTAAAACTGAATTATTTGGACACTGTAACAGGGAACTTGTTTGGTGTAAACTAAAGGCAATATTTGAGCAGAAGAACTTTAAACCAACAGTGAAGCCTGAAGCTGTAAATGTAATGGTTTGGGTCTGAGGCAGGGCCCGGTCAACTCTCCATCACAGAATCCAACATGAATTCTTCACCATTTCAGAGGCTGTTTGAGGAAAATGTGAAACCATCTGTCCAGAAACTGCAGCTGAAGCAGAGGTGGACCATGCTACATGATAATGAGAGAAAACATTCCAGTAAATCCACCAAGAAACTTCTCCAAAGGAAACAGAAACACAGGGTTCTGGAACAGCTCAGTCAAAGCCCAAAGACAAAGAAGATTGGGAAGACAATGACGAGGAAGGTTTCTCTGAATCTGAAAATCACATTTACGTCCATTCAGAGTATGACAGTGAGTTTTAAACAGGATGAATTTGATGCTGAACCGATGCCAAAGTGAGCAGGTCAACAGCAGCACCAGCTCATCAGCAGCCAGTCAGCAGAGGCCCATCAGGGCCAGAAATGTGGACGTCATTAAGTGGTGAAACTGCACGGATCACCTGATGCAGCTGGACTGAGAGGTCAAATGTGTGATCTGTAACCATTTCTAATTTAAACCCTGACTGTGTGTTTTTAACTCCTAACTGTGATCATTGGTGAGTGAGAACGAACTAACAAAGTGAACGGACTGTGGACAACATGTCAGGTTGGTCTGAACTCTGACCTGGGAGTCAGCTGACTGACGTTTAACATGAACATCATCACATAGTGAGATGTAAGCTGTATCTCTGGAGGAGGGAAAAGTCAGGAACACAGTCATTCCACAGTTTTTCAGCCTTTATGTAGAAACTGTGATGTTTTTGAGCTGCAGACCAACATAAAGCTGTTAAATGTTCTGTGTAAAGATCTGCTTGAGTGAACAAAGGAAAAAGGCTCCTACATGTAGGTTCATATAAAACTCAGAACCAGCATGAAGCAAAAAGACAGGGCTGAGTGAAGGACAGAGAACATGTTTCCAGCTCTTCCTCCTCCATCAGACATTGTGTGATGCTGCAGCAGACCTCTCCATACCTGAGAGTGCCCAGCCTCCACTGTGGATCCTCCAGTCCAGCTGATAGCTGCTTCACTCCTGAGTCTCCTGGATGGTTGTAGCTCAGGTCCAGCTCTCTCAGATGGGAGGGGTTGGAGGTCAGAGCTGAGATCAGAGAAGCACAGCCTTCCTCTGTGATCAGACAGCCTGACAGGCTGCAGAAAACAACACAAATGGCAGATACTGAGAGAAAAGACACCAACAGCAGACACCATCCTGAACAGGTCAGCTGTTCATCCATGACTGTAAAGCAGAATTATAATGATCAGGAGTTGAACAGCTGAATGAATCCTGACCTGAGAGCTTCCAGGTTACAGTTTGGACTCTGCAGTCCAACAGACAGCTGCTTCACCCCTGAATCCTGCAGGTTGTTGTTACTCAGGTCCAGTTCTGTCAGACTGGAGGACTGGGAGCTGAGAGCTGAGGACAGAGCTGCACAGCTTCTCTCTGAGAGGTTACAGCCACTCAGTCTGAGGAGGAATAACAGGAAAAGAGTTAAGTTATGTAATTATTAATTATTCACATTAAAGATGGTTGAATTAATAAATAATGATGACATTTATCCTAATTCTATATTATAAAGTGTTGCCACATTCTTGCAGCGTGTTTCTTTCCTCTTTATGTGAACTGATCTGATGGAACTGTTTGCTGTGAATCTGTGTTATCTACAAACTGAAATTATCTGAGAAATAACTCCGTTATTTTCTCTCCTTTTAACAAGTAAACAGAGTATTTAAAACATATTTATCCCTGTACTTACACAGCTTTGTTGGAGGCTTTGACCACTGGCAGCAGCCTCAGAAGAGCCTCCTCTGAAGCAGAGTATTTCTTCAGGTCAAACACATCCAGATGTTTTCCTGATGACAGTAAGATGAAGCCCAGAGCTGACCACTGAGCAGGAGACAGTTTATCTGTGGAGAGACGTCCTGAACTCAGGGCCTGTTGGATCTCCTCCACCAGAGAACGATCATTCAGTTCATTCAGACAGTGGAACAGATTGATGCCTCTCTCTGCAGACAGATCCTCACTGATCTTCTCCTTGATGTAATCAACTGTTTCCTGATTGGTCTGTGAGCTACTTCCTGTCTGTGAGCTACTTCCTGTCTGTGAGCTACTTCCTGTCTGTGAGCTACTTCCTGTCTGTGTCAGCAGGCCTCGTAGGAGCCTCTGATTGGTTTGCAGGGAAAGACCCAGGAGGAAGCGGAGGAACAGGTCCAGGTGTCCATTTGGACTCTGTAAGGCCTTGTTCACAGAACTCTGATGGAAGAGTCGAAGAGAATCTGCAGATTGATCTTCAGTTGTTTTCATCTTGGAGGATGTTTGTTGTTCTTTCTGCTGATTGACACCAGAGCGAAAACCGAACATATTTATAAAAGACAAAAAAAGAGATGTTTGAGCCCCGATAGGAGCTGATGATGATTGTTGTTCTCCCATCAGATTAACTCCAGAGCTGATGAAGGTCAGATGGACATGAAGAGCAGCCAGAAACTCCTGAACACTCAGATGGATGAAGCAGAACACCTTCTCCTGGTACAGCCCTCTCTCCTCTTTAAAGATCTGTGTGAACACTCCTGAGTACACTGAGGCTGCTGAGATATCGATGCCACACTCTGTCAGGTCTGATTCATAGAAGATCAGGTTTCCTTTCTGCAGCTGCTCAAAAGCCAGTTTTCCCAGAGACTCAATCATCTTCCTGCTCTCTGGACTCCAGTGTGGATCTGTCTCAGCTCCTCCATCATACTTGACCTTCTTCACTTTGGCCTGAACCACCAGGAAGTGGATGTACATCTCAGTCAGGGTCTTGGGCAGCTCTCCTCCCTCTCTGGTTTCCAACACATCCTCCAGAACTGTAGCAGTGATCCAGCAGAAGACTGGGATGTGGCACATGATGTGGAGGCTTCGTGATGTCTGGATGTGGGAGATGATGCTGCTGGCCTGCTCCTCATCTCTGAATCTCTTCCTGAAGTACTCCTCCTTCTGTGGGTCAGTGAACCCTCTGACCTCTGTCACCATGCCAACACAGCCAGGAGGGATCTGATTGGCTGCTGCAGGCCGTGTGGTTATCCAGAGGCGAGCCGAGGGAAGCAGGTTCCCCCTGATGAGGTTTGTCAGCAGCACATCCACTGAGGTGGACTCTGTAGCATCAGTCAGGGGCTCCTTGCTGTGGAAGTCCAGAGGAAGTCGACACTCATCCAGACCGTCAAAGATGAACACAACCTGGAACTCTTCAAAGCTGCAGATTCCTGCTGCTTTGGTTTCAGTAAAGAAGTGATGAACAAGTTCCACCAAGCTGAACTTTTTCTCTTTCAGCACATTCAGCTCTCTGAAAGTGAATGGAAACATGAAGTGGATGTCCTGGTTGGCTTTGCCTTCAGCCCAGTCCAGAGTGAACTTCTGTGTTAAGACTGTTTTCCCAATGCCAGCCACTCCCTTTGTCATCACTGCTCTGATTGGTTCATCTCTTCCAGGTGGGAGTTTAAAGATGTCTTCTTGTCTGATGGATGTTTCTGCTCTGCCTGCTTTCCTGGATGCTGCTTCAATCTGTCTGACCTCATGTTCATCATTGACCTCTCCAGTCCCCCCCTCTGTGATGTAGAGCTCTGTGTAGATCTGATTCAGAAGGGTTGGGTTTCCTGCTTTAGGAATCCCCTCAAACACACACTGGAACTTCTTCTTCAGAGCAGATTTAACTTTACGTACACAAAGTTCTGAATGAAGACAAGAAATAACATCAGTAAACAGACATTTCCACCCTGTAAAGAATGAGTATTTGAACATGTGTTGTTCTGTGAGCTGAGACATCAGTAAATGTGTCATTTATCCAGCAGGTTAAATCTTTAGAGAAATCCTCTTACTGCTCTGCAGACGCTCAGCCAGCTCCTCCTGCTTCATTCTCCTCAGGAAGTGAACTGTGATCTTCCCTAATGCCTCTCTGCTGCTCCTCTGCTCTTCATCCTCACCCTCCCTCTGACTCTCTAAGCATTCTGGGTAATCTGGACTCAGACCCTTCTGGATCTTCTTCAGCTCCTCCTTCACAAAAGTGAGCATGTTGTCCTCCAGCAGCTGGAACAGAATACTATATGAATGAGCCAATCAGGCTGAAATCATGGAGCCAAACATCAGATCCATGTTGGACACACTGACAATCCGCTGGTCTGCAAAGTGCAGCCTGGAGATGACTGTGAACACAATAGATGGAAAAGTAGCTGTTGTACATGTACAGACCATAAATATGGAGTCCAGCTGTGTCTGATGCTGCTGAGCAGACTGACCACTGGGAACCTCTGAGCTCTGCTGGTCCACTCTGTGGAGGAATGATGAAGAATGAGCTCACATTGTGTCTGTCCACACAGAGACAAACACAAGGTAAAGGTCCATGAAGGGATGTGTGGATGTGAACAGTGAACGCAGCCATAAAGCAGCTGATTAACTCTGAAGCTGCACATCAGCAGCATCTGTGTTCCAGAAGATAAGAGCTCAGTGTGTCTCTAACAGTGGGAGGAAGCTGATGTCAGATGAAGCAGTTTGAGGGTTAGTTAGTTCCTATATACTGAGGTTCAGCTTCATATTATTGATCCATGTGACTTTGTTCATGTGAGACTGTTTGTAAAGCAGCTGACATTGTTCAGAACATTTCTTTTAGAAACAGCTCCTCTATAATAAATATCATTCTTAATATTTTCCTCACTGAAAGAGACCTGTTTTAACATCCATTCTTTCCACTCTGACAGTTTCACATGTGAACATGAAATGATGTGAATAAGAGCTCACATTAAACACAAGTTGGAATAAGAACTGTTCAGACTGACTCTGGAACATTTTACAGTGTTACACCATTTACACTCAGCTCACCTCAGAGACCGTGAACGTTGGTCTGATTTAAAGTTGATTAAATGACCTTTTGACCTGTCGCTCCTCATGGACACACAGCTGGGTTCAGGTTCAGTTTCAGATGCAGATTCATATTCAGATTCAGATTCAGGTTCAGGTTCAGATTCAGGTCTCTGAAAGCTGCTGATAGGAAAAAAACACTTGTTTAATTTAAATTTACATGTTCAGTAAAATTCAGTTTGGATTAAAAGTAAAAATGTGACAGAAAATGATTGATTTTGAATAAATCAACAGAAAACTTCACTTTGTTTTAATAAAGAGCAGAAAGACTAAAGCAAACATCACATTACACACATGATGCAGCTGATTAATCTCATCAGAGACATCAAGAACTGATCCAAGTCTGAAATAATTCATCTGAACCATGATGCAGCCTCCACTGAATACTGACAGATACTCACTGTTTGTCTGATGGAACATCATGTTGGAAATGAATGAACCGATCCTTGGACCTGTTGCTCTTAAAGGACACACAGCTGGGTTCAGGTCCAGATTCAGCTGCAGATCCAGCTTGGTTCCTGTGAATAAAGGTGGTTTGGTGATGTGAGCGCTGAGCTCTGACATGGAGAAGAGTCATGGACAGTTAGAGATGGTGGTCTCACCTCTGAGCTTTGCTCTGGCTCTCATGTTCCCCACACAGAGTGGTTTTAGTGTCCTCACACTGATCCATGCTGCTGGATTCACATCAGCTCACACACACTTTCTACCTTCATCTGCAGAGGAAACACAGATCATTCATCTGCACATCAACTCAAATCCTCTTTTCCATCATCTGAGCTGTAAACAGATCAGCTGCTCCTCCACTGATTGGCTCTGATTCTCTGTTTCATATCAGTGTCTCTGAATGCAGTCAGACAGGAGTGTTGAGGCAGAGGAAGCTGCCATCAGCTGCTGTACTTCCACTACCTGTCCACTAGGTGGAGGCATGGAGCTACAGCCCAGCACACACCTCATGATCCCGATGACCATGATGAAGGATTCTTTAGTTTAGTTTTCAGAGGACTTTTTAACAGCAAATACAAACAGAGACAGATGTTAGATCTTAGCTGTGTGAGGCTTTAATAAAGCTGATCAAAAGTCTAAATACTGAGAAAAAGGAGCTGAAATTAGATCAAATGAAACATTTGAAAACAGGAAACAGGTCAACAGCAGAAACTAAAGGATGATGTTAAAGAATTATTTTAGTCTGAATGTAAAGTCTGACTGAAGCACAATGAACTCTGAACATCCTCATCATCATCAGACTAAACAAGTTAAATATATGCTGCATCACAGCTTCATCACTGACATTCAGCTCATTTTATTCTGAAAGAAGAAGACTCTCCACTCGACAGACTCAGATTGGTGTAAAAAGACCTACAGATATTTAATAATAACAATAATTAATTAACTAAAACTGGCTACATGAAATAACGCTGTTGACTTAATTAGTTAAAGAGCAGTCAGCTAATACCTCCCAATGCCAAAGAATCTTGTAATTTCATCAACTTACCAGAGAAAATACTTTAGAAACACCAAAAATAAACAGCGTTCAATGGTGGAACTGCTGCGGTTTGGAACTATGTGCAGCTCCATGATCCACATGACTTCTGCATTACTTTCTTTCTGTAGAAGTCTGAGGGAGTGTCGCCTCTCTGCTTTTACAGCACTGTTCAGGGCTGCATGAACCATGTGACGGTGTGTTGGTTAGTTGTGAGAATGCTGATTAAGCATTCTCACTACAGTGTTCCTGTTTTTTTTCTCCATATTCCCAGTTCTTCTGTCACTTAACTACTCCTGTATACTTTCACTGATTTCAACAAATTTGGTCTCAAAACGTTCAGCAGGTACAGGAGATGGCTGCTGTGACTTTTGGTATTTCTAGCTTTTATACTTTTCAAAATATTAAACTTTTATATGAATTTTCCCGTCTTTTAAATGAGTTGGAAACGCTTCAAACCCTTCATCCTCTTTTCAACCCATACTTCTGCATACTTCCAGTTAGAGACACCATTCAAACTTTAAACGGGTCACAAGACATTCAGCTATTACCAAGATCTCAGATCTTAGTATGCACTCTCTTCACAATGTACATATATTTATAATAGATATTTATTCCTAGAAGATTTCCACTGCACTTTCTGTAAATAATTCTGTATTTTGCACTTCTGGTTAGATGCTAACTGCATTTCTTTGGCTCTGTACCTGTACTCTGCACAATGACAATAAAGTTGAATCTAATCTAATCTAAGTCCCACAGTCAGATAAACTAAACAGTGTCAGAGGTCATAGGTCGCCTTTATTCCTGTGTTATCTCTGGAGGAGGCAGAATCTCATTTATTACATGTGATACTCGCCTGCTGGGGGAGGACAAGGCGTCTGTAAAATGGAAAACTGTAAAATATCTGTTACGGTGTTTTTTTTCACAGGAAGCTGCTCTTTCTGACTTTAAAGCTGGAGACGACACTTTGATTCCAGAAATAAAACACAAAGCAGTTTGTTTGAGAAGGAAACAAACAGAAACATCAGCTGATCATCATGCTGATTGATTCCAGTTCATCAATAACCTGAACATCATGTAGATTTGTCTTCAAACACAAAGTGATCAAAGTTTGTTCTGAAATAAGAAGCGAACATGTTCTCCAACATTACAGAGCAGAAACAAACAGGAAACTCACAGATTGTTCAGAGCTGCAGAAGAAGAAGACTCTCCACTCGACAGACTGAGACACAGGTGAGCTGCTTCCTGGAACCAGTCAGAGCAGAGTCCACCTGTGATGGAGGCGGGACAGATAGAAGCTGTCTGACCAGTGGAGTTCATGTTAAAACACGCCTCCAAGCTCCTGAACAACAAACTCTGAACTTTGTTCTGCAGTTCTCTCTGAGATTCAGCCTCTAACTTCCCCTCATGAACATGTCTCTGCTTCCTGTAGGGCTGTCTCTGCATCAGAACAGGTGTGTTCAGGTGTGACTGATGTTCACCAGCTCAGGATCAACAGTGAAATGAACTCTGGGTGAACAGACCACTCATCCTGGCAGTCAGGGAGCAGAGGATGGGCTGAACTGGATCCAGGGTTGGCTTTGAGTCAGGCTTTAATCTCAGTCGATATTTTGCTCTGATTTTCCTGCTGATGACCAGTTTTGATCTCAGTAGAATAAAAAAAGATGGATTTTAAGTCTAAGACAAAGGTGTTTTTAGCAAACTGGGTGGAACATTTCCCCAGAGTTTTAGGTGTGTTTGACTGCTGCTTTTGTCCTGCGTCAAAGCTTCAAACTAAAGGTGTATTTCTCTGTTTCTCCCAGCAGAAGCAGGATTTAAACATTAAACAGCAGCACAGTGAGCCTCAGAGCTTCATCATCAACACTTCAGCCACAACAAGCTTTGAGTGTTTCACTTCTGTCTTTCTGAATATTTCATGCTGTTGCCTCAAACAGCCCAAATGTAGTGTGGTGTGGACAGAATTTATGCTCTTATGCTGCTGACTGTAGAGAAAGACTTTCCTGCTCTTTTATTCTGAAATGTTCCCTTCAAAGACTCAGAAGTGTCTCCACAGTGATGCCTGCAGGATGAGCTGAGAAAGCCTGAAGCTGCTGATGCGGTTCAGCTCTTCCTTGACCCCCTGTGATCTAATTGTGTTTCCATCAGCTGGTTTGGGCTGAATAAAGTAGTGCGTGCTGCGGTCAGCAGGGGGCGCTAAAGGCTGCTGTCCAAATAAACAGAGTATCGGTGGCTCACTGGAAACTAAACCTGAAGGAAGAAAACACAAGAAAAAGCAGAGAAACATGGAGAGAGATCTGCAGGAATCCTTTAAACTGCTGGGACTCTTCTTTTATATCAGTGCTGCTCATGTTTATTGCCTCAAACAGCTGATTGATCATGTGATCAGTCATGTGGGGAAGGTGTTTAGGAATGATTCACAAAAGCTAAAGGAAACAACACTTTCCTGTAATTTTCTGTTTGGTTTTCAGATGTTTGGTGGTTCAGACGGTGGATAAAGAGCAGAAATAATGAAAATCTGGGCCCTCTGAGGGCCGAAGCTCAGACAGTAAATGTTCAGGAGGGCAGGAGTCGATCAGGACACCCGCCTCCTCTCCCAGAGGAGATTCATGTTGAAATAACACAGAAACAAGTGATTTATCCAGAAAAAGTGTTTCACTTGGATTTGGTTTTTAATATGTTCTTAAAGGGTGGATAAAACCAACAAAGACAAACATTCAGAAGCACAGCTGCTGGCCTCTGCAGGCAGATAGACTTTACAGGCCATAACCAGCAGAGAACACATCCCACAGCAGCCACCTTTGATAGCCTGAGGAGTCAATAATTCATCTATCTGAGCAGCTCAGAGTGACTCCATAAAACTGAGCCCATCATGGAGACTTCAGGAATGGGTGTGGCTAAATCCCACAGTCAGAGAAACTGAACAGAGGTCATAGGTCGCCTTTATTCCTGTGTTATCTCTGGTGTAGGTTCCTAAATAATGAAGCCATGAGCTGGACGCTCTCAGCCTCGTTATCCACCTCACACTCAAAGGAAAAACTCCACAGGATCCTCTCGTTAGTTTCCTTCATTTACTTATAAAATAAAGCAAGATGCAACAGTCCAGCATGACCATCCACAAAAATGAGAAATACAAATAAAAAGAGTGAGGTCAAAAAACTGTGTGGCTCCACTCAGGGCCGTAAGCAGAATAAATACTGAGGTCATGAGTCACAACTCCTAAAAAGGATAAAGAATAAAGAATATCGAGGACACGACCTCTGAGGCCTCAATGGTAGTTACGGCCTTGGCTCCACTCCATGATGCCTGACGTGACTAAATCACAGTGTCACACACTGCTTGTTCACAGATCAAAGCTTCTGCCAGGTCTGAAGTCTCTTTCAGAGCTGAGATATAACTACTGAGCAAAAAACACCAAAGACGGGCACAGATTGTCTACAGGATGCAAGCCAGGTTTTTATTTGTCAAACACAGAGCATTTGGTTTACTGACTCCATGAGACTTTCTGCTGTTAGCTGGGGATGGAGCTAACTAACTGTTACTACCAGCAGTGATGAAGAAGGACTTTTTGGAAGAACTTGCTTCTATCCATTCTTCATCCATCCGTTCTTCTCCTGATGCTGTTCTGTTGGGCTCTGAGTGCTTCAAAGGTACAGCGCTGCAGGTACCGACTGCAAGCAAAGTCACAGGGAAACGTGGACAGGATGTTCAGTGATGTGGGAGTTCTCCATATGAACAGGTGGAATGGGCTGGATAACGAGGCCCTGAAGGGGCTCTCTCTACCTTACGCTATGAAGTGAGGGGAAACTGACAGATTTATCATCATATTCAAGGGAATACAAACAAGTTATATCATTATTTATTCAAACTCATATTCTGGATATTTTATATTGAATATGTCTAATTATTATCTAAAAAAAATTATTATAATTTATTTCATTAAAAAACTAATATTTTAGGGGGGCTTCAGCCTAATGACGCCACTGTTAATAAGTAGTTTTATTGCACTGCCATATTTATACAACTTTTAAATCTTGGGACAGTCTGTAGATAAAGTTCTATATTTTTAATATATATTTTCAGCTGTTCTGTCATTATTTATTCTTATTGGTTATTCTAACATAATGTTTTGTATAAACTACTTTAACTGTTGCATTGTGACTCCCTGCTGCTTGCTGCCGTCATTGTCATCATGTGGACTGTAACAGAGAAACTACGATCATCACTGCCCTCCAGTGGTCACGGTCAGTAACTACAACTCCTCACATACAGTAATACTGATGTTCTCACCAACATTACTCCTCTTACTGCAGGATTCTGGCTCTAATGTTCATCAGTCTGATAATGAGAGAGTCAGCAGAGAGATAACTGACTGATATGAACTGATTAAAGGTTCTTCAGCTTCTTTATTTTCTCGGTTAAATTCACTCTTTTTAATGTAAAAAAGCTCTTTCCAACAGCACTTTGATTTCAGATGGTTTTATCATTTATATTCAGCCTGATTTTATATTTTTAAATGAGATGTGGCTGAAATCTGGGAGATACCCTCCAAGTTGTGACAGTTTGAACCAGCCCACAGTATGCGGCAGAGCGGATTTTTACATGTTTTTAACTCTCTGTGACTTCTACAGAAATATTGTAACTTGTGACATTCACACAGCATGATGGGAATCTCAACCCTCCAACATTAAAAGTTCCAACCATGTAGATTTGTCAGCCCGTCACCACGATGAGAACAGCCGCATTCATTCAGCGCATTCTTGGCTGGAAACTTCTTCCAGCGTGTTATTGGACACCGCTTCTTCACATTATTCGTGGAATCGCGTCAGGACACGCGCGCATTAAAACATTGTTAAAAGATAAAGAAAAGAATGAGACGGATTTTGGTGGGAAATAGTTTGGGCTACAGTACGATTGTTTAGTTCTCTGTGCGGGTGTTCTCAGCTCTTTGAAATGAATCATAGCGCCCTACGTTGGCTGCAGACAAATCCAAGCAGGTGTTGTGCTGCAAATAATGAGAGACTTAGCAAAACCTCACTGACAGCAGCAGCCATCAAACAATAACTTCAGGGACCTGCAGACTGTTCTTTCCTCTGGACATGGGTGCAATCGGGTATAGTTAGGAGGAGCCAGCTCTCCTACAGCTTCTGTCGGGGAGAACTACTTCGGCACGACACCGGTCGTCCCCTCTCAGGCACCGCGGCGTCGAGTCGCTGAAGGACTGAGAGCCAGTTAGCTCGGGCAGCTTCGCTGACATCGTATCTGTGACGGCAGAGTATGCAGCCAAGTTCTCTATAATCTGCTCAAGTCTGTCACGGGAATCCGACTCAGAAACTGTGTTTAACTCCACATGGGAAGCTAATTCTCACCAGGATTGTGCGACGGTGTCAGAGGGCGCCATGTTGTGTGCAGCTGAGCCCGACAAACGCAGAAGAAGAGCTGTCACTGACGTCACTCTCCTGCGCCGCTTGGGATTCTTTTAAAGAAACTATATTATTATTATTACTTATATTATTCTACGTAAATGTGCAAAAAGCACAGCACACAAAACATTGTACAGATACAGCAGACTCCCGAGCCATCCCACCAAGAACTGTGAAATAAATTGTTTTCAGATATTATCTTTACGGTTGTTAGAAAATTTAATGGAGAAAATAAACTGCCTGAGCTCACTGTGAAAGGCAACAAAAGAAGGTTTTCTCTGAGTAAATTTACATTTATGAATGTGAAATTTCGCCATCAGTATGATGAGGTTAATAATAAATGTTTTGTTGAATTTTTCTTTATTTTTGTTGAAGTCAAAGAGCCCAAACAGAACATCCCTCCAAAACAACTTCAAATCTTTGGAAACATTTTCATCAATAAAGTTCCAAACATCCATCCAGACTTTGGACAAAGGGGCCAAAATAAATGAGTAATTGATTCAATACGTCCAGAGCAGAAAGAGCATTTCACATCAATGTCTTCTTTGAATCTTTTAAGGATGCGGTCACTGGAAGGATAGAATCTGTGAATTACTTGAAGTGAAATTTCTCTCACTTCATTGGTTAATAGGGATCGGTTGGGTAAGAGCCAGATCTTCTTCCAGTCAGTGTGTTCCATGTATTTATTCCAATATGAGACCACGAGTGGAGCTGCAGTGACATCACTTTTTAACAGGAGTTTAATTTGTTTGTTGTTGTTACCATGGTTACCAGAGAAACAAGCTTTACCCACTGGGGTATCTAACAGGGACAGCAGGGGCAAATGTTGGGTTTCCACTCTTGGTTGAGATCTAAATAACATGCAAACAGCGGATGGGATTGCTCCAAAACCTGTGGCAGAATCTAAAGGTGAAACCTACTAATATTATTGTTGGCGGCATTAAAGATTAAAGAAGTAATGAGTGTTTTGTTCTCCTTCTTCTCACCATTTGGAGCGAGACCTGATAAAGGCACCCTTTGCTTTCTGGAAATATAAGTCATGGAGTTTGATTTGCAGGAGAAGGAGTTCTTCTGTTTCTTCCTCTGTTGAGGAGTCGGGTTTTTGCTGGATAAGTTAGTTCTGCTCCACACAGGCTTCAACTCTTCTGCTTTTCTCGCTTTGACAGCTTGAGCTCCACACTTTCCTAAAAATGTTCCCAACTCATATTTAAGGAGTTCCCAATTAGTCCCAAAAGAGTTTTCATTGTTTGCTTTGGAGCCGTAAAATGAGATCATATCCCTCATCCTTTTTTAGTTTCACTATTTTGTAGCATAGAGCAGTTAAGTTTCCAGTAACTGGAACAAATGACAGGTGTTAAAGCAGTGAGGACATTAATAGAGATGCATATTAATGTCATGCTTACATAATCCTACAAATATTTTAAAGGAACACGCATATGAAGAATGCAGAACAGAAAAATGTGGAAATAAAATCTCTATAAAATAAAATTTGCTCCGGCGTTTTTCGTATTTTTCAAACTAAAAAACTGCAATTTGTAAAAATGATTAATTTTCATCAATGAAGTAAAGTTTTTAGATAAATAATTTTGATAATTTTTTATCAAAAAGTCTAAAATCATTAAAAAGTCTAAATGTTCAGATACTAAATACAAATTTAATGTAAAAGAGAAAATATCAAAATTATTTTTGAAAACATTTGTTGAAGATTTTAAAAATTCAACATTTCAAACACAAAGTCAAACATTGTGAGACTGAATGTTAAAAATAATGATGTAAAATTATGTAAAATATCAAACGTCTGCGATCAGAAATCAATAATTCAGTCTATAATTGCACATCATCAGGATGAACCCTGGCTGCTCACCAACCTTCTGCTCATTGGAGCAGAACCAGTGAAGATCTGTCAGCAGGTTGGAAATTCATCTGGGCTGATTGCAGCTCAGTGATTCCTCTCTGATGTCACAGTTTGTCACATGTGCAGCAAACTAACTGCAGCTGACAGCAACTGAATGGTCTCAGCTGCAGTGAGCTGCAGAGAAACACAACATACTGATATTCAGTGTGAAGCTTTGACTGGAAACACAGAAAAACAACATCCTGGAAGAATGGCAGCTTCCATCTTTAAAGGACTGGAAGAGGAAGAAGTTTCCAAGGAATCATTCAGAAGAGTTTCAACCAGAAACTGACTGAATCCATGAATCTGAAAAGGTGTTTCTGAGTGAAAGAGACAGACATGTACAGACTGAACTATCTGTTCAACAGTGATTCTCTGACAGGAGGAAACTCTTTGTGCTCAACACAGAGACACTGAGGAACCAGGTGACCCGAACCCAAACCCAGGAATCAGAGGTTCTTCAGTGAATGTGGTGTTGAAGGTGTGGAGGTGGATCAGTGTGTCAGAGGAGACTCTGTAGAAGGACAGAGTGCCAGCAGGACGGTCCACATACACTGTGGCTCTGTTAGAGACAGAGGAGGAGGAGGAGATCTGTGTTTGTCTGTTATTGTGCCAGACAGAGTAACCAGAACCATCAGAGCAGCTCAGACTCCAGGACTGATCGTTGTATCCAAACAAACAGTCTCTGTATCCTCTCCTGCTGATTCTTCTGTAACTCACTGATATATAAACCTCTCCTCTCCACTCGACCTCCCAGAAACAGCGACCAGTCAGAACATTTCTACACAGCAGCTGAGGCCAGCGATCAAATCTGTCAGGATGATCAGGATATGACTGAACCTCCTCCACACGTGTCACCTTCCTGTTGTTGTCAGACAGTTTCAGGTATCTGTTCACTGTGTTTGTGTCGATGGTGAGTCGACAGGAATCTGATGGAGAGAACAAACACAATCCAGCTGCAGTTATTGATCTATCATCTGTTCACTTTGATCAGTGAGTGATGTGACAGTGTGAAGATGGCTGGATGTCATGAATCAGATGAAGAACACACTTACACTTCCTCAGACCTGGTGTCAGCCATCGTTCTCCAGCAGGTTCCACCCTGAAAGGAGGAGGGGGGTCAGAGCAGCACCGTCTCTTTCAGCATGCACACATGGACATTACATGGCTCTCACACACACATTGTTCTACACCGAGGAAGATGCTGACTGCTCATGACTCCTTCACACAGCCCCACTTGAAAAACACAGAAATATCCCTTTAACTGGATGAATAAAGCCTCTGAATCTGCTGAATATGTTTCCTTACAGGCTGTGCATTAACCAGCAGATGATTGCTGCTATGTATGTTTTCTTTGTGGCCCATTTATCTCAGAAATGACCTGATAAACATCCATCATTCTGACAGATCCATGCTTTTTTAAGGGAACACCGGCTAATGCTGGCAGACATTTCCTCCTCCTCCTGACAGAGGTTTGCTCCTCCCTCGCTGCTCCTCATCACTTCTAACCAGCTCATGAGCCGGTGAAAGGAAAAGGAGCGGACTGTGTCTGAAGTTATGGAAATAAGAAATAATGAAAGTACGTGGACAGTATGGGATGTTTCAGAAGTTTCATCTCCACTTCAGATCAGACTAAAATTACACTGAAAACATCTGTACGCACAGTCTGAGGAATGTGTGAAGTGTGCAGATTCTCTTTATTTAATGCAGGAACATCTGTATGAGCGGTTTGTGTGTTTGTGTGTGAGATGGACTCTAGACCCACCCAGGGTGGACCTGCCTCTCGCCCTGTGGCTGCTGGGATAGGCTCCAGTTCCTGCCACCATGAACTGAATTAAGTAGGTAGAGAAAATGGATGAATGGATTTATGCATCTGGTCCCTGGACTTTGGATCATTTTGGATGGATCTAAAACTGAATTATTTGGACACTGTAACAGGGAACTTGTTTGGTGTGAACTAAAGACAATATTTGAGCAGAAGAACTTTAAACCAACAGTGAAGCCTGAAGCTGTAAATGTAATGGTTTGGGTCTGAGGCAGGGCCCGGTCAACTCTCCATCACAGAATCCAACATGAATTCTTCACCATTTCAGAGGCTGTTTGAGGAAAATGTGAGACCATCTGTCCAGAAACTGCAGCTGAAGCAGAGGTGGACCATGCAACATGATAATGAGAGAAAAAATTTGAGTAAATCCACCAAGAACCTTCTCCAAAGGAAACAGAAACACAGGGTTCTGGAACAGCTCAGTCAAAGCCCAAAGACAATGAAGATTGGGAAGACAATGACGAGGAAGATTTCTCTGAATCTGAAAATCACATTTACGTCCATTCAGAGTATGACAGTGAGTTTAAAACAGGATGAATTTTATGCTGAACCAATGCCAAAGTGAGCAGGTCAACAGCAGCAGCACCAGTTCATCAGCAGCCAGTCAGCAGAGGCCCATCAGGGCCAGAAATGTGGACGTCATTAAGTGGTGAAACTGCACAGATCACCTGATGCAGCTGGACTGAGAGGTCAAATGTGTGATCTGTGACCATTTCTAATTTAAAACCCTGACTGTGTGTTTTTAACTCCTAACTGTGATCATTGGTGAGTGAGAACGAACTAACAAAGTGAACGGACTGTGGACAACATGTCAGGTTGGTCTGAACTCTGACCTGGGAGTCAGCTGACTGACGTTTAACATGAACATGATCACATAGTGAGATGTAAGCTGTGTCTCTGGAAGAGGGAAAAGTCAGGAAAACAGTCATTCCACAGTTTTTCACCCTTTATGTAGAAACTGTGATGTTTTTGAGCTGCAGACCAACATAAAGCTGTTAAATGTTCTGTGTAAAGATCTGCTTGAGTGAACAAAGGAAAAAGGCTCCTACATGTAGGTTCATATAAAACTCAGAACCAGCATGAAGCAAAAAGACAGGGCTGAGTGAAGGACAGAGAACACGTTTCCAGCTCTTCCTCCTCCATCAGACATTGTGTGATGCTGCAGCAGACCTCTCCATACCTGAGAGTGTCCAGCCTCCACTGTGGATCCTCCAGTCCAGCTGATAGCTGCTTCACTCCTGAGTCTCCTGGATGGTTGTAGCTCAGGTCCAGCTCTCTCAGATGGGAGGGGTTGGAGGTCAGAGCTGAGATGAGAGAAGCACAGCCTTCCTCTGTGATCAGACAGCCTGACAGGCTGAAGAAAACAACACAAATGGCAGATACTGAGAGAAAAGACACCAACAGCAGACACCATCCTGAACAGATCAGCTGTTCATCCATGACTGTAAAGCAGAATTATAATGATCAGCAGTTGAACAGCTGAATGAATCCTGACCTGAGAGCTTCCAGGTTACAGTTTGGACTCTGCAGTCCAACAGACAGCTGCTTCACCCCTGAATCCTGCAGGTTGTTGTTACTCAGGTCCAGTTCTGTCAGAGTGGAGGACTGGGAGCTGAGAGCTGAGGACAGAGTTGCACAGCTTCTCTCTGAGAGGTTACAGTCACTCAGTCTGAGGAGGAATAACAGGAAAAGAGTTAAGTTATGTAATTATTAATTATTCACATTAAAGATGGTTAAACTGGTTGTTTCTGGAACCATCTGAGTGACCATTGTGCCATTGCAGTGGTCAGAAATGCCAAACTCCCCAAAACTAATCCACAAATTCTCCTCAGAAGAGATTTGAAACATTCTCATGAGCAGGCTTTCTTGCTCCATCTGTCTAATTTTGAGTGGAAACGAGTCTCCCTCCTTGATGATGTTGAGTTGGCCTGGAAATTCCTTCATGATGAACTCTTGAAGCTTATCAATAAACATGCTCCCTCGCATAAATTTAGGATAAAAGAGTGAAATAATCCCTTATTTTCCACTGAAACTGGAAACCTCCATAAAGAAAGAGATCCTGCCTGGACCAAGGCACGAAAACCCAAATTAGAGGCTGATTGGATCATTTTCATCCTCTGCAAAGAGTGTTCCTCCTTAATTAAGAAGAATAAATCTGAATTTTATTAATCTGAAACCTCCAAAAATCTAAATGATCCCAAGAAATGTTGGAATGTGGTGAGATCTGCTTCTGGTGCTTCTGGTGAACTTTGGTCACAGATTCTGTGAAGAAAAGAGAAAAGACGCCAACAGCAGACACCATCCTGAACAGATCAGCTGTTCATCCATGACTGTAAAGCAGAATTAAAATGATTAGCAGTTGAACAGTTGAATGAATCCTGACCTGAGAGCTTCCAGGTTACAGTTTGGACTCTGCAGTCCAACAGACAGCTGCTTCACCCCTGAATCCTGCAGGTTGTTGTTACTCAGGTCCAGTTCTGTCAGACTGGAGGACTGGGAGCTGAGAGCTGAGGACAGTGCTGCACAGCTTCTCTCTGAGATATTACAACCACTCAGTCTGAGGAGGAATAACAGGAAAAGAGTTAAGTTATATAATTATTAATGATCCACATTAAAGATGGTTGAATTAATAAATAATGATGAAATTTATCCTAATTCTACATTATAAAGTGTTGCCACATTCTTGCAGCGTGTTTCTTTCCTCTTTTTGTGAACTGATCTGATGTAACTGTTTGCTGTGAATCTGTGTTATCTACAAACTGAAATTATCTGAGAAATAACTCAGTTATTTTCTCTCCTGTTAACAAGTAAAAAGAGTATTTAAAACATATTTATCTCTGTACTTACATAGCTTTGTTGGAGGCTTTGACCACTGGCAGCAGCCTCAGAAGAGCCTCCTCTGAAGCAGAGTATTTCTTCAGGTCAAACACATCCAGATGTTTTCCTGATGACAGTAAGATGAAGACCAGAGCTGACCACTGAGCAGGAGACAGTTCATCTGTGGAGAGACGTCCTGAACTCAGGGCCTGTTGGATCTCCTCCACCAGAGAACGATCATTCAGTTCATTCAGACAGTGGAACAGATTGATGCTTCTCTCTGCAGACAGATCCTCACTGATCTTCTTCTTGATGTAATCAACTGTTTCGTGATTGGTCTGTGAGCTACTTCCTGTCTGTGAGCTACTTCCTGTCTGTGTCAGCAGGCCTCGTAGGAGCCTCTGATTGGTCTGCAGGGAAAGACCCAGGAGGAAGCGGAGGAACAGGTCCAGGTGTCCATTTGGACTCTTTAAGGCCTTGTCCACAGAACTCTGATGGAGATATTTTAGATTAGGTTTGTAAAATATTTTTGACCACACAGAAGTTGTTTGTTGTTCCATCAGATTAACTCCAGAGTTGATGAAGGTCAGATGGACATGAAGAGCAGCCAGAAACTCCTGAACACTCAGATGGATGAAGCAGAACACCTTCTCCTGGTACAGCCCTCTCTCCTCTTTAAAGATCTGTGTGAACACTCCTGAGCACACTGAGGCTGCTGAGATATCGATGCCACACTCTGTCAGGTCTGATTCATAGAAGATCAGGTTTCCTTTCTGCAGCTGCTCAAAAGCCAGTTTTCCCAGAGACTCAATCATCTTCCTGCTCTCTGGACTCCAGTGTGGATCTGTCTCAGCTCCTCCATCATACTTGACCTTCTTCACTTTGGCCTGAACCACCAGGAAGTGGATGTACATCTCAGTCAGGGTCTTGGGCAGCTCTCCTCCCTCTCTGGTTTCCAACACATCCTCCAGAACTGTAGCAGTGATCCAGCAGAAGACTGGGATGTGGCACATGATGTGGAGGCTTCGTGATGTCTGGATGTGGGAGATGATGCTGCTGGCCTGCTCATCATCTCTGAATCTCTTCCTGAAGTACTCCTCCTTCTGTGGGTCAGTGAACCCTCTGACCTCTGTCACCATGCCAACACAGCCAGGAGGGATCTGATTGGCTGCTGCAGGCCGTGTGGTTATCCAGAGGCGAGCAGAGGGAAGCAGGTTCCCCCTGATGAGGTTTGTCAGCAGCACATCCACTGAGGTGGACTCTGTAGCATCAGTCAGGGGCTCCTTGCTGTGGAAGTCCAGAGGAAGTCGACACTCATCCAGACCGTCAAAGATGAACACAACCTGGAACTGTTCAAAGCTGCAGATTCCTGCTGCTTTGGTTTCAGTAAAGAAGTGATGAACAAGTTCCACCAAGCTGAACTTTTTCTCTTTCAGCACATTCAGCTCTCTGAAAGTGAATGGAAACATGAACTGTATGTCCTGGTTGGCTTTGCCTTCAGCCCAGTCCAGAGTGAACTTCTGTGTTAAGACTGTTTTCCCAATGCCAGCCACTCCCTTTGTCATCACTGCTCTGATTGGTTCGTCTCTTCCAGGTGGGAGTTTAAAGATGTCTTCTTGTCTGATGGATGTTTCTGCTCTGCCTGCTTTCCTGGATGCTGCTTCAATCTGTCTGACCTCATGTTCATCATTGACCTCTCCAGTCCCCCCCTCTGTGATGTAGAGCTCTGTGTAGATCTGATTCAGAAGGGTTGGGTTTCCTGCTTTAGGAATCCCCTCAAACACACACTGGAACTTCTTCTTCAGAGCAGATTTAACTTTACCTCCACAAACTGCAGCAAAAAGTTCTGAATGAAGACAAGAAATAACATCAGTAAACAGACATTTCCACCCTGTAAAGAATGAGTATTTGAACATGTGTTGTTCTGTGAGCTGAGACATCAGTAAATGTGTCATTTATCCAGCAGGTTAAATCTTTAGAGAAATCCTCTTACTGCTCTGCAGACGCTCAGCCAGCTCCTCCTGCTTCATTCTCCTCAGGAAGTGAACCGTGATCTTCACTAATGCCTCTCTGCTCCACCTCTGCTCTTCATCCTCACCCTCCCTCTGACTCTCTAAGCATTCTGGGTAATCTGGGCTCAGAGCCTTCTGGATCTTCTTCAGCTCCTCCTTCACAAAAGTGAGCATGTTGTCCTCCAGCAGCTGGAACAGAATACTATATGAATGAGCCAATCAGGCTGAAATCATGGAGCCAAACATCAGATCCATGTTGGACACACTGACAATCCGCTGGTCTGCAAAGTGCAGCCTGGAGATGACTGTGAACACAATAGATGGAAAAGTAGCTGTTGTACATGTACAGACCATAAATATGGAGTCCAGCTGTGTCTGATGCTGCTGGGCAGACTGACCACTGGGAACCTCTGAGCTCTGCTGGTCCACTCTGTGGAGGAATGATGAAGAATGAGCTCACATTGTGTCTGTCCACACAGAGACAAACACAAGGTAAAGGTCCATGAAGGGATGTGTGGATGTGAACAGTGAACGCAGCCATAAAGCAGCTGATTAACTCTGAAGCTGCACATCAGCAGCATCTGTGTTCCAGAAGATAAGAGCTCAGTGTGTCTCTAACAGTGGGAGGAAGCTGATGTCAGATGAAGCAGTTTGAGGAGGAAGGGACACAGAACTGTGTGAACAGACAGAAGATTTGTGTGTTTGTGAGGAGTCGAGCTGACGTGTTGGTTGGATTGTAGCTGTAGTTTCTAAAATACAACAAGAGCTTCAATCTGGAATCAGGTCATTGGTTTTATTGAACAGAAACGAGTCCAAAGAAATGATTTTCAGAGTCTTCACTGACCAACTTCTTTGTCTTTAGAAAACAGAAGCAAATGTAGAATCTGATGCAGAAACACTCAGTAAAAGCTGTTCTGGAGTCAAAGAAAGACTTTAGAAAGTTTATAGAATCTACAGCAACAGCTTCTGGAGCTTCTCCAACCAGCAGGTTACCTGCTGACAGGTGAGGGTGTCAGGATTGGGTATAAAAGCAGCTTCCACCAAAGGTTCAGTCTCTCCAACAAGGATGGGTCGTGGCTCAGCGCTTTGTGCCAAACTCCATCAGAGAATCATCAATAAGTTATAATAATAATAATCAGTAATAACCATGATGGATACAGCTCAGGAGGAGCTTGGAAAAGCATCAGAAAGAACTGGATCCATAAGAAGCATCGATAATGACTTTATATTGATCAGTTCTTATGGATTCCCATCCCTAATCTGTGCCCCTGAACTCAAACTCTCTGAGTCTGAAATCATTTCAGATCCTTCTAAAAACTTTATTCTTTGTGAAAACCTTTGAAAATCTGTTCAGACATTTTACCATCAAAGTTATTATTGATCCATGTGACTTTGTTCATGTGAGACTGTTTGTAAAGCAGCTGACATTGTTCAGAACATTTATTTTAGAAAAAGCTCCTCTATAATAAATATCCATCCATCCATTTTCTATACCGACAGTCCGTTAATCAGGTAGCGGGTGGGCTGGAGCCTATCCCAGCAGTCATTGGGGCGAAAGGCGGGGTACACCCTGGACAGGTTGCCACATAGAGACAAATGAGACACACTCACTCCTATGGACAATTTAGAGACACCAATTCTCCACACAGAAAGGGCCCAGGCTCGAACCTGGAACCCTCTTGCTGTGAGGTGACGGTGCTAACCACCACCGTGCAGCCCTCATATCATTCTTAATATTTTCCTCACTGAAAGAGACCTGTTTTAACATCCATTCTTTCCACTCTGACAGTTTCACATGTGAACATGAAATGATGTGAATAAGAGCTCACATTAAACACAAGTTGGAATAAGAACTGTTCAGACTGACTCTGGAACATTTTACAGTGTTACACCATTTACACTCAGCTCACCTCTGAGACCGTGAACGTTGGACTGATTTAAAGTCAATAAGACGACCCTTTGACCAGTCGCTCCTCATGGACACACAGCTGGGTTCAGGTTCAGGTTCAGGTTCTGCTTGAAGTGTGCATCTCCGCCTTTTGATCCGATTGAGTAACTGCCTAATCGGATGTGATTTTAACTTTGATTGTTAATAAAAAAGAAGACATTTTAAATTGAAATGTTCAGTAAAATTCAGCTTGCATTGAAAAGTAAAAATGATATGAAGCTGTGATATTAAATAAAAAATATTATTATTATTACAGACAAATTATTACTCACTGACATATCAAAAAAATATACATTTTGAATAAATCAACAGAAAACTTCACTTTGTTTTAATAAAGAGCAGAAAGACTAAAGTAAACATCACATTACACACATGATGCAGCTGATTAATCTCATCAGAGACATCAAGAACTGATCCAAGTCTGAAATAATTCATCTGAACCATGATGCAGCCTCCACTGAATACTGACAGCTACTCACTGTTTGTCTGATGGAACATCATGTTGGAAAACAATAAACTGATCCTTGGACATGTCGCTCTTAAAGGACACACAGCTGGGTTCAGGTCCAGATTCAGCTGCAGATCCAGCTTGGTTCCTGTGAATAAAGGTGGTTTGGTGATGTGAGCGCTGAGCTCTGACATGGAGAAGAGTCATGGACAGTTAGAGATGGTGGTCTCACCTCTGAGCTTTGCTCTGGCTCTCATGTTCCCCACACAGAGTGGTTTTAGTGTCCTCACACTGATCCATGCTGCTGGATTCACATCAGCTCACACACACTTTCTACCTTCATCTGCAGAGGAAACACAGATCATTCATCTGCACATCAACTCAAATCCTCCTTCCTTTTAAGGGTTAACATGTTGCTGAATAACTTTTATCTTTAGTAGGATCTACTCTTTCATTCTCAACCATTCTAAGAATCTGGTTAGATTTTCATCAGCAGGAGCAGCTCTTTACAGAGTTTTTATGAATGCAGCCCCCGATCTTTAACATCTCCTCTAAATTAACTTTTAGACACTTCAGAGTTTCTTTTCCTGCTGACAGCTGAAAAACCTCAGCATCTGTACTCTGAATGTAATGAATAAATATCAACAACAGAAACTGAAGGATGATGTTAAAGAATGATTTCAGTCTGAATGTGAAGTCTGACTGAAAGAGCAACAGAATCCCACACTGCAGGTTCTGAATCGTCCAACTGGATCCTGCAGCACAATGCAGGAAGTGAAGAGACTGAACCACAATGAACACTGAACTTCCTCATACATACACTGCATCACAGCTTCAGAACGGAAGGTCATTTAAGCTCATTTTATTTGGAAAGGTCAGACAGGAAGCTGCTCTTTCTGACTTTAAAGGTGGAAAGATACAGATGAGTGTCTCTTCAGCACTTCAACGACATCACTCAGGGCTGCTTTAACACCACAGGCTGGGACATGTTTAAGCCTACAACCAGATCCACATCCAGAAGTATTCATCATAAACTGTTACATCAGGAAATGCATTGATGATGTAACGGACACCGAGACCATGGCTGACGAGGGAAGTCCACAGGTTACTGGGAGCCCAGAACCCCCCCCCCCCTTCCCCTCATGTGTCATATTTATACAAGTTGGCCTTTTCTCATATCTTTTAGCTTGTATATATATTTTTAATATTTATGTATATTTAATATAGTTTTTCTCTTCTACTTTATATTTTATTTAATGTTTATTGCTGTTTGCACCAGATAAGATGGAACGCTATTTCAGTTCTCTGTATGTCATACATACAGCTGCATTAATTAGATAAGATCAGACTTGTCTGCTCCCATTACAGTATGACTATAACCCAACATGTCTGTACACGACGCATCTCCTTTAATATAATAATCACCAAACCTGTTAGAAAATGGTACGATCCACCTCAGGGGTGTTTGAGATTTTACGGCTATTTTTCTGGTCATGAATGTATTATAATAAATAGATTTTAACTTAAATAAAATAAAACAGTTTGTTTGTGAAGGAAACAAACAGAAACATCAGCTGATCATCATGTTGATTGATTCCAGTTAATCAATAACCTGATCATCATGTAGATTTGTCTTCAAACACAAAGTGATCAAAGTTTGTTCTGAAATAAGAAGCGAACATGTTCTCCAACATTACAGAGCAGAAACAAACAGGAAACTCACAGATTGTTCAGAGCTGCAGAAGAAGAAGACTCTCCACTCGACAGACTGAGACACAGGTGAGCTGCTTCCTGGAACCAGTCAGAGCAGAGTCCACCTGTGATGGAGGCGGGACAGATAGAAGCTGTCTGACCAGTGGAGTTCATGTTAAAACACGCCTCCAAGTTCCTGAACAACAAACTCTGATCTGAAAACATTTATTCAGCCGTTCTCTCTGAATGTTCTCTGAGATTCTCCAGAATCGCCGTCAGAAACATTAAAACCAGGCTTTGAACTGGGATCTGTTCTGTGCAGCAGCTCTGTAGTTTTAGTGCTGCTGCAGATGCACCAGATGTAGGTAAACTGAAAAAATCATGTGTGTTCATTAGAAAATAAGAGTAAAGAGATGAAGAAACTAACAGAGTCAAGTTTGGTTTCAGTGTGAGAAAAAAAGGCCAAAAAGAAAGCAGGCTGATTCATTTTCATTAGTTAATGTTACAGCTGGAGTTGATCTGATCAGCATCACATCATTACATGATGTCATGCTGAGAGCTTTCAGCTAATCTGCCTTATAGGTTAGTTTGAGCTGGAATTCAGCAGCTAGTTTCATTTAACAGGAAATAGAGGAAACATAGTTTATCCAACTATGAGATATTTCAGACAGCCACACCTTCATCTCTTCAAGGTGAAAATATGTCGTCGGACCGGTCAGACTCGGTTAAAGTCAGATGCTGACGCCTGAAGACATTAACCCTTCTCATGATGCTCAGAGGGAACAAACAAACACTCTGTTTCTGTTTCCATGTTTCACTGTTTGGCTGTTGAAGCTCTGATGAACAAAGTGGACTCTTCATTGATCTGGATTTATCTCCCTCTGGTGGTGAAAAGATGAACCTCATGATGTCAGTTCAATGAACAGATTAAATTATGTGTTTTTAAACACTTAAATACTTCAGTGTAGTTATTAAAGTTGTAATAATGACAGTTGATAACCACATGAAACCATGAACTAAACATATAATATCTAATCAGGTTTAGAGTCAACCGCTGAACAGAAAGAGCTCAACTCAAAGCAATTAATTATTCAATTCGATAAAAGCGCTACAGGTCGATGTTTTCCACATGATTCCACATCCATTCCATCTTTTTTTACCATCCTCACCACTGTCTGAGATTCTCTTTTGTTAATATATTTTGTCACTTGTTTCTTTAGCGTACAATAAAGTTTTCTGTCTACAGTAGAAGCAGAAAGCACAGCAGCCTTTTTAGCCTCATCCCTTTTAAACATCAAACTCTTTAATTCAGTATCAGTCCAAGGAGCACTTGTGGCTTTAACTGTAAATTTCTTTAAAATTTTGTTAACAATTTTAATCCAAATATCCATAAATAAATTAAGAGGTATCCACATCATTAACGGTTTATCACCCCATTGAATGTTCACTGAGAAAATTCTCCACATTAAATGTTCTATCAGTTCTTTTCATTATAATTTTGGGACAGGCTGTAGATGGCTTTGTTTTCCTGGAAAAAGCAACACAGTCATGATTTCTGAAGCCAACTGGTACAGAAACAGGTGTAGAGCACATATCAGGAATACTACAGTAAATGTGATCAATACATTTTGATGTTAAAGATCCTTTACTGTGAGGAGAAATTCTTGTAGGTTGATGCATTAATTCAGACAAACCACAGGTGTCAGTAATAGATTTAAGCTTATTCTTCAGAGGACAGTTCTCAGACAGCCAATCAATATTTAAATCTCCCAGCCGGTATAGCTCTCTGTTTTCCTGTCGCTTTGTCCAACATATTATAGCATATATTTAAATAATCTATCCTGGCACTTGGTGGCCTGTAACAACAGCCAACAAGTATTCGTTTTAAGGAGTTCTACCTGCAGCCATAACACTTCAACATCATTAACCATCAGATTCTGTCTCAATTTCACAGGAAAATGGCCACATACAGTAATACTGATGTTCTGACCAACATTACTCCTCTTACTGCAGGATTCTGGCTCTAATGTTCATCAGTCTGATAATGAGAGTCAGCAGAGAGATAACTGACTGATATGAACTGATTAAAGGTTCTTCAGCTTCTTTATTTTCTCGGTTAAATTCACTCTTTTTAATGTAAAAAAGCTCTTTCCAACAGCACTTTGATTTCAGATGGTTTTATCATTTATATTCAGCCTGATTTTATATTTTTAAATGAGATGTGGCTGAAATCTGGAGATAATTCTCAGCTTTCTGAACTATACCCTCCAAGTTGTGACAGTTTGAACCAGCCCACAGTATGTGGCAGAGCGGATTTTTACATGTTTTTAACTCTCTGTGACTTCTACAGAAATATTGTAACTTGTGACATTCACACAGCATGATGGGAATCTCAACACAGAGCCAGCTCTCCTACAGCTTCTGTCGGGGAGAACTACTTCGGCACGACACCGGTCGTCCCCTCTCAAGCACCGCGGCGTCGAGTCGCTGAAGGACTGAGAGCCAGTTAGCTCGGGCAGCTTCGCTGACATCGTATCTGTGACGGCAGAGTATGCAGCCAAGTTCTCTATAATCTGCTCAAGTCTGTCACGGGAATCCGACTCAGAAACTGTGTTTAACTCCACATGGGAAGCGAATTTTCACCAGGATTGTGCGACGGTGTCAGAAGGCGCCATGTTGTGTGCAGCTGAGCCCGACAAACGCAGAAGAAGAGCGGTTGATGACGTCACTCTCCTGCGCCGCTTGGAATTCTTTGAAAGAAACTATATTATTATTATTACTTATATTATTCTACGTAAATGTGCAAAAAGCAAAGCACACAAAACATTGTACAGATACAGCAGACTCCCGAGCCATCCCACCAAGAACTGTTAAAGAAATTGTTTTCAGATATTATCTTTACGGTTGTTAGAAAATTTAATGGAGAAAATAAACTGCCTGAGCTCACTGTGAAAGGCAACAAAAGAAGGTTTTCTCTGAGTAAATTTACATTTAGGAATGTGAAATTTCGCCATCAGTATGATGAGGTTAATAATAAATGTTTTGTTGAATTTTTCTTTATTTTTGTTGAAGTCAAAGAGCCCAAACAGAACATCCCTCTGATGTTCTGAGCTGAGCTGCAAGTAAGAACAGGTGAAGCAGGGCACCGATGTCTAATGCCTCTGGAGACCTTAAATCCAGGAGACATTCCACCCATTAGTTTAACTGAGCTGTTACTTCTGTGATGTAGACTTTTGACAGCTGAGAAAAAATAGTTGCCAAAGCCAAATTTCTTAAGGGATTGTAAAATGAACTGATGTTGGACTGTATCAAAGGCTTTGTAGGAATCCAGAAACACAATGAACCCATCATCCTCCACCATTTCTGGATAATCCAACATGTCTCGGACGAGCCTCACATTATCTGCAACATGCCTCTTCTTCATAAAGCCTGACTGTGTTTCCTCGGTAACAGAGTCCAGCTCTGATCTGAATCTTGTTGCCAATAAGTGAGCTAATATGTTGGAATCGTTCTTTAGTAGCAGGTCGCTCGCCAATTGTCTAAAAGTAGATTTTCCTTTTTTGCTTTGGGAATTAAGACTTGAGTCAAAGTGCGTGGGGGCATTGGTTAATTCTATATTCTATAAAGACTTTCTGTAAAAAGGGAGTCAGTTCAGCAATGAAAGATTTCTAAAATTCAGCTGTTAGTCCATCAGACCCTGGAGATTTATTGTTTCTGAGCTGATTGATGGCTTGCTGCACTTCTACAGCAGATAAAGGCCTGTCACAGGATACTTTATCTGCTTCACCTGTTGTCTTAACCCACAGGGAATTTAAAAACTATCAGCTGCCGATTGACAACATTTGGAACTGTACAGGTCTTTAGAACAATGAGAACAAAAACCTGCTATTTTACGATGATCTTCAGTAACAGCTCCGTTAATACTGAACCTACTAATATTATTGTTGGCGGAATTAAAGATTAAAGAAGTAATGAGTGTTTTGTTCTCCTTCTTCTCACCATTTGGAGCGAGACCTGATAAAGGCACCCTTTGCTTTCTGGAAATATAAGTCATGGAGCTATATTTGCAGGAGAAGGAGTTCTTCTGTTTCTTCCTCTGTTGAGGAGTCGGGTTTTTGCTGGATAAGTTAGTTCTGCTCCACACAGGCTTCAACTCTTCTGCTTTTCTCGCTTTGACAGCTTGAGCTCCACACTTTCCTAAAAATGTTCCCAACTCATATTTAAGGAGTTCCCAATTAGTCCCAAAAGAGTTTTCATTGTTTGCTTTGGAGCAATAAAATGAGATCATATCCCTCATCCTTTTTTAGTTTCACTATTTTGTAGCATAGAGCAGTTAAGTTTCCAGTAACTGGAACAAACGACAGGTGTTAAAGCAGTGAGGACATTAATAGAGATGCATATTAATGTCATGCTTACATCATCCTACATACATTTGAAAGGAAAACGCATATGAAGAATGCAGAACAGAAAAATGTGGAAATAAAATCTTTATAAAATAAAATTTGTTCTGGCTTTTTTCGTATCTTTCAAACTAAAAAGCTGCAGTTTGTAAAAATTATACATTTTCATCGATGAAGTAAAGTTTTTAGATAAATAATTAAACGTTTTATCAAAAAGTCTAAAATCATTAAAAAGTCTAAATGTTCAGATACTAAATACAAATTTAATGTAAAAGAGAAAATATCAAAATTATTTTTGAAAACATTTGTTGAAGATTTTAAAAATTCAACATTTCAAACACAAAGTCAAACATTGTGAGACTGAATGTTAAAAATAATGATGTAAAATTATGTAAAATATCAAACGTCTGCGATCAGAAATCAATAATTCAGTCTATAACTGCACATCATCAGGATGAACCCTGGCTGCTCACCAACCTTCTGCTCATTGGAGCAGAACCAGTGAAGATCTGTCAGCAGGTTGGAAATTCATCTGGGCTGATTGCAGCTCAGTGATTCCTCTCTGATGTCACAGTTTGTCACATGTGCAGCAAACTAACTGCAGCTGACAGCAACTGAATGGTCTCAGCTGCAGTGAGCTGCAGAGAAACACAACATACTGATATTCAGTGTGAAGCTTTGACTGGAAACACAGAAAAACAACATCCTGGAAGAATGGCAGCTTCCATCTTTAAAGGACTGGAAGAGGAAGAAGTTTCCAAGGAATCATTTAAAAGAGTTTCAAACAGAAACTGACTGAATCCATGAATCTGAAAAGGTGTTTCTGAGTGAAAGAGACAGACATGTACAGACTGAACTATCTGTTCAACAGTGATTCTCTGACAGAAGGAAACTCTTTGTGCTCAACACAGAGACACTGAGGAACCAGGAAACCAGACTCTAAACCCAGGATGCAGAGGTTCTTCAGTGAATGTGGTGTTGAAGGTGTGGAGGTGGATCAGTGTGTCAGAGGAGACTCTGTAGAAGGACAGAGTGCCAGCAGGACGGTCCACATACACTGCTGCTCTGTTAGAGACAGAGGAGGAGGAGATGCGTGTTTCTCTGTCATTGTGCCAGACAGAGTAACCAGAGCGATGATCAGAGCAGAACAGACTCCAGGACTGATCGTTGAATCCAAACACACAGTCTCTGCCTCTCCTGCTAATTCTTCTGTAACTCACTGATAAATAAACCTCTCCTCTCCACTCGACCTCCCAGTAACAGCGACCAGTCAGAACATTTCTACACAGCAGCTGAGGACAGATATTAAATCTGTCTGGATGATCAGGATATGACTGAACCTCCTTCACTTGTGTCACCTTCCTGTTGTTGTCAGACAGTTTCAGTCTCCTGTTCACTGTGTTTGTGTCGATGGTGAGTCGACAGGAATCTGATGGAGAGAACAAACACAATCCAGCTGCAGTTATTGATCTATCATCTGTTCACTTTGATCAGTGAGTGATGTGACAGTGTGAAGATGGCTGGATGTCATGACTCAGATGAAGAACACACTTACACTTCCTCAGACCTGGTGTCAGCCATCGTTCTCCAGCAGGCTCCACCCTGAAAGGAGGAGGGGGGTCAGAGCAGCACCGTCTCTTTCAGCATGCACACATGGACATTACATGGCTCTCACACACACATTGTTCTACACCGAGGAAGATGCTGACTGCTCATGAGTCCTTCACACAGCCCCACTTGGAAAACACAGAAATATCCCTTTAACTGGATGAATAAAGTCTCTGAATCTGCTGAATATGTTTCCTTACAGGCTGTGCATTAACCAGCAGATGATTGCTGGTATGTATGTTTTCTTTGTGGCCCATTTATCTCAGAAATGACCTGATAAACCTCCATCATTCTGACAGATCCATGCTGTTTTAAGGGGACACCGGCTAATGCTGGCAGACATTTCCTCCTCCTCCTCCTGACAGAGGTTTGCTCCTCCCTCGCTGCTCCTCATCACTTCTAACCAGCTCATGAGCCGGTGAAAGGAAAAGGAGCCGACTGTGTCTGAAGTTATGGAAATAAGTTATGAAAGTATGAGGACAGTATGGGATGTTTCAGAAGTTTCATCTCCACTTCGGATCAGACTTAAATTACACTGAAAACATCTGTACGCACGGTCTGAGGAATGTGTGAAGTGTGCAGATTCTCTTTATTTAATGCAGGAACATCTGTATGAGCGGTTTGTGTGTTTGTGTGTGAGATGGACTCTAGACCCACCCAGGGTGGACCTGCCTCTCGCCCTGTGGCTGCTGGGATAGGCTCCAGTTCCTGCCACCATGAACTGAACTAAACAGGTAGAGAAAATGGATGAATGGATTTATGCATCTGGTCCCTGGACTTTGGATAATTCTGGATGGATCTAAAACTGAATTATTTGGACACTGTAACAGGGAACTTGTTTGTTGTAAACTAAAGTCAATATTTGAGCAGAATAACTTTAAACCAACAGTAAAGCATGAAGCTGTAAATGTAATGGTTTGGGTCTGAGGCAGGGCCCGGTCAACTCTCCATCACAGAATCCAACATGAATTCGTCACCATTTCAGAGGCTGTTTGAGGAAAATGTGAGATCATCTGTCCAGAAACTGCAGCTGAAGCAGAGGTGGACCATGCTACATGACAATGAGAGAAAACATTCCAGTAAATCCACCAAGAAACTTCTCCAAAGGGAACAGAAACACAGGGTTCTGGAACAGCTCAGTCAAAGCCCAAAGAGAAAGAAGATTGGGAAGAAAATGACGAGGAAGATTTCTCTGAATCTGAAAATCATATTTATGTCCATTCAGAGTATGACAGTGAGTTTAAAACAGGATGAATTTGATGCTGAACCGATGCCAAAGTGAGCAGGTCAACAGCAGCAGCACCAGTTCATCAGCAGCCAGTCAGCAGAGGCCCATCAGGGCCAGAAATGTGGACGTCATTAAGTGGTGAAACTGCACGGATCACCTGATGCAGCTGGACTGAGAGGTCAAATGTGTGATCTGTAACCATTTCTAATTTAAAACCCTGACTGTGTGTTTTTAACTCCTAACTGTGATCATTGGTGAGTGAGAACAAACTAACAAAGTGAACGGACTGTGGACAACATGTCAGGTTGGTCTGAACTCTGACCTGGGAGTCAGCTGACTGACGTTTAACATGAACATCATCACATAGTGAGATGTAAGCTGTATCTCTGGAAGAGGGAAAAGTCAGGAAAACAGTCATTCCACAGTTTTTCACCATTTATGTAGAAACTGTGATGTTTTTGAGCTGCAGACCAACATAAAGCTGTTAAATGTTCTGTGTAAAGATCTGCTTGAGTGAACAAAGGAAAAAGGCTCCTACATGTAGGTTCATATAAAACTCAGAACCAGCATGAAGCAAAAAGACAGGGCTGAGTGAAGGACAGAGAACATGTTTCCAGCTCTTCCTCCTCCATCAGACATTGTGTGATGCTGCAGCAGACCTCTCCATACCTGAGAGTGTCCAGTCTCCACTGTGGATCCTCCAGTCCAGCTGATAGCTGCTTCACTCCTGAGTCTCCTGGATGGTTGTAGCTCAGGTCCAGCTCTCTCAGATGGGAGGGGTTGGAGGTCAGAGCTGAGCTCAGAGAAGCACAGCCTTCCTCTGTGATCAGACAGCCTGACAGGCTGCAGAAAACAACACAAATGGCAGATACTGAGAGAAAAGACACCAACAGCAGACACCATCCTGAACAGGTCAGCCGTTCATCCATGACTGTAAAACAGAATTAAAATGATCAGCAGTTCAACAGCTGAATGAATCCTGACCTGAGAGCTTCCAGGTTACAGTTTGGACTCTGCAGTCCAACAGACAGCTGCTTCACCCCTGAATCCTGCAGGTTGTTGTTACTCAGGTCCAGTTCTGTCAGACTGCAGGACTGGGAGCTGAGAGCTGAGGACAGAGCTGCACAGCTTCTCTCTGAGAGGTTACAGCCACTCAGTCTGAGGAGGAATAACAGGAAAAGAGTTGAGTTATGTAATTATTAATTATCCACATTAAAGATGGTTGAATTAATAAATAATGATGACATTTATCCTAATTCTATATTATAAAGTGTTGCCACATTCTTGCAGCGGGTTTTCTTTCCTCTTTATGTGAACTGATCTGATGTAACTGTTTGCTGTGAATCTGTGTTATTTACAAACTGAAATGATCTGAGAAATAACTCAGTTATTTTCTCTCCTTTTAACAAGTAAACAGAGTATTTAAAACATATTTATCTCTGTACTTACACACCTTTGTTGGAGGCTTTGACCACTGGCAGCAGCCTCAGAAGAGCCTCCTCTGAAGCAGAGTATTTCTTCAGGTCAAACACATCCAGATGTTTTCCTGATGACAGTAAGATGAAGACCAGAGCTGACCACTGAGCAGGAGACAGTTTATCTGTGGAGAGACGTCCTGAACTCAGGGCCTGTTGGATCTCCTCCACCAGAGAACGATCATTCAGTTCATTCAGACAGTGGAACAGATTGATGCTTCTCTCTGCAGTCAGATCCTCACTGATCTTCTCCTTGATGTAATCGACTGTTTCCTGATTGGTCTGTGAGCTACTTCCTGTCTTTGTCAGCAGGCCTCGTAGGAGCCTCTGATTGGTCTGCAGGGAAAGACCCAGGAGGAAGCGGAGGAACAGGTCCAGGTGTCCATTTGGACTCTGTAAGGCCTGGTTCACAGAACTCTGATGGAGATATTTTAGTTTCTTTTTGTCTTTGAATGATTTAAACGTCTTTTGTTGTTCTCCCATCAGATTGACTCCAGAGATGATGAAGGTCAGATGGACATGAAGAGCAGCCAGAAACTCCTGAACACTCAGATGGATGAAGCAGAACACCTTCTCCTGGTACAGCCCTCTCTCCTCTTTAAAGATCTGTGTGAACACTCCTGAGTACACTGAGGCTGCTGAGATATCGATGCCACACTCTGTCAGGTCTGATTCATAGAAGATCAGGTTTCCTTTCTGCAGCTGCTCAAAAGCCAGTTTTCCCAGAGACTCAATCATGTTCCTGCTCTCTGGACTCCAGTGTGGATCTGTCTCAGCTCCTCCATCATACTTGACCTTCTTCACTTTGGCCTGAACCACCAGGAAGTGGATGTACATCTCAGTCAGGGTCTTGGGCAGCTCTCCTCCCTCTCTGGTTTCCAACACATCCTCCAGAACTGTAGCAGTGATCCAGCAGAAGACTGGGATGTGGCACATGATGTGGAGGCTTCGTGATGTCTGGATGTGGGAGATGATCCTGCTGGCCTGCTCATCATCTCTGAATCTCTTCCTGAAGTACTCCTCCTTCTGTGGGTCAGTGAACCCTCTGACCTCTGTCACCATGCCAACACAGCCAGGAGGGATCTGATTGGCTGCTGCAGGCCGTGTGGTTATCCAGAGGCGAGCAGAGGGAAGCAGGTTCCCCCTGATGAGGTTTGTCAGCAGCACATCCACTGAGGTGGACTCTGTAGCATCAGTCAGGGGCTCCTTGCTGTGGAAGTCCAGAGGAAGTCGACACTCATCCAGACCGTCAAAGATGAACACAATTTGGAAAAGTTCAAAGCTGCAGATTCCTGCTTCTTTGGTTTCAGTAAAGAAGTGATGAACAAGTTCCACCAAGCTGAACTTTTTCTCTTTCAGCACATTCAGCTCTCTGAAAGTGAATGGAAACATGAAGTGGATGTCCTGGTTGGCTTTGCCTTCAGCCCAGTCCAGAGTGAACTTCTGTGTTAAGACTGTTTTCCCAATGCCAGCCACTCCCTTTGTCATCACTGCTCTGATTGATTCGTCTCTTCCAGGTGGGAGTTTAAAGATGTCTTCTTGTCTGATGGATGTTTCTGCTCTGTCTGCTTTCCTGGATGCTGCTTCAATCTGTCTGACCTCATGTTCATCATTGACCTCTCCAGTCCCTCCCTCTGTGATGTAGAGCTCTGTGTAGATCTGATTCAGAAGGGTTGGGTTTCCTGCTTTAGGAATCCCCTCAAACACACACTGGAACTTCTTCTTCAGAGCAGATTTAAGTTTACGTCGACACACTGGAGCAAAAAGTTCTGAATGAAGACAAGAAATAACATCAGTAAACAGACATTTCCACCCTGTAAAGAATGAGTATTTGAACATGTGTTGTTCTGTGAGCTGAGACATCAGTAAATGTGTCATTTATCCAGCAGGTTAAATCTTTAGAGAAATCCTCTTACTGCTCTGCAGACGCTCAGCCAGCTCCTCCTGCTTCATTCTCCTCAGGAAGTGAACTGTGATCTTCACTAATGCCTCTCTGCTGCTCCTCTGCTCTTCATCCTCACCCTCCCTCTGACTCTCTAAGCATTCTGGGTAATCTGGACTCAGAACCTTCTGGATCTTCTTCAGCTCCTCCTTCACAAAAGTGAGCATGTTGTCCTCCAGCAGCTGGAACAGAATACTATATGAATGAGCCAATCAGGCTGAAATCATGGAGCCAAACATCAGATCCATGTTGGACACACTGACAATCCGCTGGTCTGCAAAGTGCAGCCTGGAGATGACTGTGAACACAATAGATGGAAAGGTAGCTGTTGTACATGTACAGACCATAAATATGGAGTCCAGCTGTGTCTGATGCTGCTGGGCAGACTGACCACTGGGAACCTCTGAGCTCTGCTGGTCCACTCTGTGGAGGAATGATGAAGAATGAGCTCACATTGTGTCTGTCCACACAGAGACAAACACAAGGTAAAGGTCCATGAAGGGATGTGTGGATGTGAACAGTGAACGCAGCCATAAAGCAGCTGATTAACTCTGAAGCTGCACATCAGCAGCATCTGTGTTCCAGAAGATAAGAGCTCAGTGTGTCTCTAACAGTGGGAGGAAGCTGATGTCAGATGAAGCAGTTTGAGGAGGAAGGGACACAGAACTGTGTGAACAGACAGAAGATTTGTGTGTTTGTGAGGAGTCGAGCTGACGTGTTGGTTGGATTGTAGCTGTAGTTTCTAGAATACAACAAGAGCTTCAATCTGGAATCACTTCATTGGTTTTATTGAACAGAAACGAGTCCAAAGAAATTATTTTCAGAGTCTTCACTGACCAACTTCTTTATATTTAGAAAAAAGAAGCAAATGTAGAATCTGATGCAGCAACACTCAGTAAAAGTTGTTCTGGAGCCAAAGAAAGACAAAGAGGTTTATAGAATCTAAAGGAACAGCTTCTGGAGCTTCTCCAAGCAGCAGGTTACCTGCTGACAGGTGAGGGTGTCAGGATTGGGTATAAAAGCAGCTTCCACCAAAGGTTCAGCCTCTCCAACAAGGATGGGTCGTGGCTCACCGCTTTGTGCCAAACTCCATCAGAGAATCATCAATAAGTTCAGGAAATATTCCTCAGAGTCAGACTGGAAAGAACTTTGGTCTTTCAGCATCTACAGAGCAGAATATTGGGAACAGATTCAGGGAGTCTGGGGAAACCTCAGTGTGGAAAGGCCAAGGACAGAAAGCCCTGTTGGATGAGCTCGGAGCCCTCAGGCAGCACTGCAGGAGAAACCGTCAGGCCACCATGATCCATACAGCCACATGGGCTCAGGAGGAGCTGGGAAAAGCATTTCCACTCAACACAGTCCACGGCTGCATCCAGAAATGTGAGCTGAAGCTGCATCACACCAGGAGGAAGCCATATATCAGCTCTGAGCAGAACCACGGCCCAGTTCTCTGGACTCCAGCTCATCTCAGAGGGACAGAAAGACAGTGGACAGGTGTTCTGTGGGCAGATGAGTCCACGTTTCAGCTGCTTCTGGGAAAAACTGCTTCCTTCACATCTGCTAAAGATAAAGTGATGAGTGATGAACGGGTGAATGATCAGCATCATTTCAGATGTGAGCAGTTGTGTTGATGCTGAAAACCTGAAGTTGTTGCCTCATAGAATCCATGAAGAACTGGATCCATAAGAAGCATCGATGATGACTTTGTATTGATCAGTTCTTATGGATTCCCATCCCTAATCTGTGCCCCTGAACTCAAACTCTGAGTCTGAAATCATTTCAGATCCTTCTAAAAACTTTCCTCTTTGTGAAAACCTTTGAAAATCTGTTCAGACATTTTACAATCAAAGTTATTATTGATCCATGTGACTCTGTTCATGTGAGACTGTTTGTAAAGCAGCTGACATTGTTCAGAACATTTATTTTAGAAACAGCTCCTCTATAATAAATATCATTCTTAATATTTTCCTCACTGAAAGAGACCTGTTTTAACATCCATTCTTTCCACTCTGACAGTTTCACATGTGAACATGAAATGATGTGAATAAGAGCTCACATTAAACACAAGTTGGAATAAGAACTGTTCAGACTGACTCTGGAACATTTTACAGTGTTACACCATTTACACTCAGCTCACCTCAGAGACCGTGAACGTTGGACTGATTTAAAGTCAATAAGACGATGGTTTGACCTGTCGCTCCTCATGGACACACAGCTGGGTTCAGGTTCAGTTTCAGATGCAGATTCATATTCAGATTCAGATTCCGGTTCAGGTTCAGGTTCAGGTTCAGGTTCAGGTCTCTGAAAGCTGCTGATAGGAAAAAAAACACTTGTCAAATTTACATGTTAAATAAAATTCAGTTTGGATTAAAAAGTAAAAATGACAGTTTTGGTTTTAAGATATTTAACTGTGAGATTAAATAAAGAACTTGATGCACTAAATTACTCACATCAATAAAAACTGACATTCTTATGGATTCCCATCCCTAATCTGTGCCACTGAACTCAGACACTCTGAGTCTGAAGTTATTTCAGATCCTCTCTAAAACTATATCATTATTATTAACTACTAACTTTGACTCAGTAAAAAGACCAGTTTTAACATTTTTCCACTTTGACCCTTCACAGTTGAACACAGAAATGGATGAAACAGATCTGAGCTCACATTAAACACATGGTGAAACATTTCACATAGTTTTTTACTCTGAAACGATGAACGTTCAGATGATTTAAAGTGAATCAGAAAATGCTTTGAATCGTCGCTCTTCGTGGACACACAGCTGGGTTCAGGTTCAGCTCTGAGTCTCTGATGGATCCCAGTAGAAAAACAAACACTTTAAGACACTTTGTCCTCTTTGCTTCTGGAAATCATGACGACCCTCTTTCAGTCATTGTATTTAATATGATGTTCAACTCCATTTGCAGAACCAGTAGAACAAAGCAGCTGAAGGCCGGCGCTACTCGGACTGAAAACCACAAGATCATCTATAAACATGATATGATTCAGCTGCAGATTACCAACCAGGCTCCCAGTTTAACAAGCTCTCATTGGTCTGCACAGATCGTCCATCTAAAAAGAACCAGGGATGAACTCCCCCCGTCTGACACCAGTGCTAACCTCAAATGGGGCAGAGCCACTCTACTGCCCCTCCTTTGCATCGTCTGATGGGCAGAGCAGCTGGCCAAGAGTCTGATAATATATTTAGGTTCCCCTCTTTGACTGAACTTTACTCATGACTTTCTATTATTAACAATCAAAAGCAGAGAAGCATCAATAGAACATAAAAACCGACGAGCTCTCGCCTCTATAGTTATTTACAATTACTTTAAGGGCATATGAGCACAAATCAGCGCCATGCTGAGCTTTACAACCAAACTGATTATCAGCAGAAGGAATAAACTCATCTAATCTATCAACAAAAGACAACATGAACACAACTCACTCAGAGGCCCCCATTCACGCAGCAGCCAGCCCGATAGACTGGTCAGCAGAAAGACTGAAGTAAACATCACATTACACACATGATGCAGCTGATTAATCTCATCAGAGACATCAAGAACTGATCCAAGTCTGAAATAATTCATCTGAACCATGATGCAGCCTCCACTGAATACTGACAGCTACTCACTGTTTGTCTGATGGAACATCATGTTGGAAATTAATAACATCTTCCTTGGACCTGTTGCTCTTAAAGGACACACAGCTGGGTTCAGGTCCAGATTCAGCTGCAGATCCAGCTTGGTTCCTGTGAATAAAGGTGGTTTGGTGATGTGAGCGCTGAGCTCTGACATGGAGAAGAGTCATGGACAGTTAGAGATGGTGGTCTCACCTCTGAGCTTTGCTCTGGCTCTCATGTTCCCCACACAGAGTGGTTTTAGTGTCCTCACACTGATCCATGCTGCTGGATTCCCATCAGCTCACACACACTTTCTACCTTCATCTGCAGAGGAAACACAGATCATTCATCTGCACATCAACTCAAATCCTCTTTTCCATCATCTGAGCTGTAAACAGATCAGCTGCTCCTCCACTGATTGGCTCTGATTCTCTGTTTCATATCAGTGTCTCTGAATGCAGTCAGACAGGAGTGTTGAGGCAGAGGAAGCTGCCATCAGCTGCTGTACTTCCACTACCTGTCCACTAGGTGGAGGCATGGAGCTACAGCCCAGCACACACCTCATGATCCCGATGACCATGATGAAGGATTCTTTAGTTTAGTTTTCAGAGGACTTTTTAACAGCAAATACAAACAGAGACAGATGTTAGATCTTAGCTGTGTGAGGCTTTAATAAAGCTGATCAAAAGTCTAAATACTGAGAAAAAGGAGCTGAAATTAGATCAAATGAAACATTTGAAAACAGGAAACAGGTCAACAGCAGAAACTAAAGGATGATGTTAAAGAATTATTTTAGTCTGAATGTAAAGTCTGACTGAAGCACAATGAACTCTGAACATCCTCATCATCAGACTAAACAAGTTAAATATATGCTGCATCACAGCTTCATCACTGACGTTCAGCTCATTTTATTCTGAAAGGTCTGACAGGAAGCTGCTCTTTCTGACTTTAAAGCTGGAAACGACACTTTGATTCCAGGGACCGCAGTTCCTCTGCAGCTGACAGCTGTTATGCACAGAAATGCATCCATATGCGCGGGAGCGCGCGGGAGCCGTTTCAGGTGTGGATTATTACATTTATCCAATAAAGTTAGTGTAAGTGTTTCATTCCTTCATCTTTTCTCTCATTTCTTCATGGATGAATAATACATGCACACTTATGTTAATCCAACAATTGTACAGTTTAGAGCATCTGTTTCACCTGTTATTATATTATTGTAGAAATCCTCCAAAGTAAGGCCCTGAGCAACACTTCTGCAGACATTTTCTATGAACAATCTTTACTCAGTGTAGCCCAATGAAATCATCTAAAAATGAACCTAAAACTGTGAAACCTGATTATTTTAATGCTTCTTCAGGTAAACAGATTATGATGAAGTCCCATCATTCCATCCCAGACTCTCTTTAAAGCAGGACCAGCAGGGGATACATTTCATAACACCGCAGAGCACTCCAGCGGGTGGTAAAGACCGCCCAACGCATCACAGGCGCCCAGTTACCCTCCATCCAGGACATTTAGCACAGATGCTGCCTGGGCAGGGTGAGGAACATCATCAAGGACGTGTCTCATCCCAGCCACGGTCTTTCCACCCTTCTCCCATCTGGCAGACGTTACAGGAGCCTCAGGAAGAGCTTCTTTCTGAGGCTGTGACCCAGCTGAGTTCTGCACCGTCACTTTAACTTCTACCATCGTCACTTCACTGCAGCCTTGCACCTTCTGCACAGCTTATGTGTCTCACTCAGGCCTCACGCCTTTGTACATATTATTCATTCTACAACACTGTCTGCATGCAGCTCTTAGCACATGTAAGCTGCCCTCTCCACTCACTGAATGTGCACACCTCATCTGTATGCACTCTCTTCACAATGTACATATATTTATAATAGATATTTATTCCTAGAAGATTTCCACTGCACTTTCTGTAAATAATTCTGTATTTTGCCCTTCTGGTTAGATGCTAACTGCATTTCTTTGGCTCTGTACCTGTACTCTGCACAATGACAATAAAGTTGAATCTAATCTGATCTAAGTCCCACAGTCAGATAAACTAAACGCTGTCAGAGGTCATAGGTCGCCTTTATTCCTGTGTTATCTCTGGAGGAGGCAGAATCTCATTTATTACATGTGATACTCGCCTGCTGGGGGAGGACAAGGCGTCTGTAAAATGGAAAACTGTAAAATATCTGTTACGGTGTTTTTTTTCACAGGAAGCTGCTCTTTCTGACTTTAAAGCTGGAGACGACACTTTGATTCCAGAAATAAAACATGAAGCAGTTTGTTTGAGAAGGAAACAAACAGAAACATCAGCTGATCATCATGCTGATTGATTCCAGTTAATCAATAATCTGATCATCATGTAGATTTGTCTTCAAACACAAAGTGATCAAAGTTTGTTCTGAAATAAGAAGCGAACATGTTCTCCAACATTACAGAGCAGAAACAAACAGGAAACTCACAGATTGTTCAGAGCTGCAGAAGAAGAAGACTCTCCACTCGACAGACTGAGACACAGGTGAGCTGCTTCCTGGAACCAGTCAGAGCAGAGTCCACCTGTGATGGAGGCGGGACAGATAGAAGCTGTCTGACCAGTGGAGTTCATGTTAAAACACGCCTCCAAGCTCCTGAACATCAAACTCTGAACTTTGTTCTGCAGTTCTCTCTGAGATTCAGCCTCTAACTTCCCCTCATGAACATGTCTCTGCTTCCTGTAGGGCTGTCTCTGCATCAGAACAGGTGTGTTCAGGTGTGACTGATGTTCACCAGCTCAGGATCAACAGTGAAATGAACTCTGGGTGAACAGACCACTCATCCTGGCAGTCAGGGAGCAGAGGATGGGCTGAACTGGATCCAGGGTTGGCTTTGAGTCAGGCTTTAATCTCAGTCGATATTTTGCTCTGATTTTCCTGCTGATGACCAGTTTTGATCTCAGTAGAATAAAAAAAGATGGATTTTAAGTCTAAGACAAAGGTGTTTTTAGCAAACTGGGTGGAACATTTCCCCAGAGTTTTAGGTGTGTTTGACTGCTGCTTTTGTCCTGCGTCAAAGCTTCAAACTAAAGGTGTATTTCTCTGTTTCTCCCAGCAGAAGCAGGATTTAAACATTAAACAGCAGCATCCATTCTTCATCCATCCGTTCTTCTCCCGATGCTGTTCTGTTGGGCTCTGAGTGCTTCAAAGGTACAGCGCTGCAGGTACCGACTGCAAGCAAAGTCACAGGGAAACGTGGACAGGATGTTCAGTGATGTGGGAGTTCTCCATATGAACAGGTGGAATGGGCTGGATAACGAGGCCCTGAAGGGGCTCTCTCTACCTTACGCTATGAAGTGAGGGGAAACTGACAGATTTATCATCATATTCAAGGGAATAATGACAAGTTATATTATTATTTATTCAATCTCATATTATGGCCATTTTATATTGAATATGTCGGCGTTTTTTTATTTAAAAAAATATAATTTATTTTATTAAAAAACTAATATTTTAGGGGGGCTTCAGCCTAATGACGCCACTGTTAATAAGTAGTTTTATTGCACTGCCATATTTATACAACTTTTAAATCTTGGGACACTCTGTAGATAAAGTTCTATATTTTTAATCTATATTTTCAGCTGTTCTGTCATTATTTATTCTAACATAATGTTTTGTATAAACTACTTTAACTGTTGCATTGTGACTCCCCTGCTGCTTGCTGACGTCATTGTCATCATGTGGACTGTAACAGAGAAACTACGATCATCACTGCCCTCCAGTGGTCACGGTCAGTAACTACAACTCCTCATATACAGTAATACTGATGTTCTCACCAACATTACTCCTCTTACTGCAGCATTCTGGCTCTAATGTTCATCAGTCTGATAATGAGAGAGTCAGCAGAGAGATAACTGACTGATATGAACTGACAGAGAGAAAAAGTCTGACATCACACTCAGATGCAGATGTGGTTCCAAGAACTCAGAACATCTGTTAGTTGAGACAACAGCTGTTCAGAGTTAGACATCAAAATGTTTAATATGTTAAAGTCATCGTCAAACAACATGTTGCAGTGCACAAGTTTACTAAAGCTGTCCAATAATCAATAAGAACAACAATTAATAATCAAATCACAATCCAACAGTTTTTTCTGATAAAGCAAACGAATGTTAACAACATCAGAACAACAAATCCTTCCTTCTTCCCTTCTTTCAGTGGATTCTTCCTTCTGTTCACCTATCTTCTCTCCATCCTTTCCCCTCCTTTAATCCTTCTTTCTATCCCTTCATCTTTCCTTCCTTCTTCACTCATTGCAGATGTTTGAGTTATTTATAATTCAGCTATTTCAAGCAAACAGAAAATATCAGGAAGAAAACAACAGTCACGGTTAGCCTCATGTCACTTTGTGTTATTCAGTCATTAGACTCTCCTCAGCCAGTTGCTACTCTTCATCATCATCATCATCATCAGTGGGGGGGTGGAGTTCGCCTAAAGAAACCCAGCTGCACACACACACACACACACACAGAAACACACACACACACAGTTTGAGGTGAATGTTCAAGCTGAAAACTGAGGAAACATTAAATTAGACAAAATTTGAATGGAGTTTGGTTTGAGCCGCTGACACTTGAATTAAACTCTATTTAAAAGCTAAAGATGCTTCAGCTTCTTCTCTTATTTGATCCCAAATCTAGGCTCTCAATTCTCCCTGTAAACTTACTTCATGGCATTCATCACTGCTGCTCCACCAAACCTGACGGCCGTCCATATTATTGTTAAAAGCTTCACAACCAGTCGACCAAAACCTGATTCCTCCCTGATACTGATCTCCTGTCGTCTGAAACAGCAGAGCCGGCTTCGCTGCACTTTGACCCTCAGTTTCTCATATTCAGGTGAAAATAATCTACAGGAACATGATAGCAAAGCCAGAAAGATCTGCTGTGCCACTGAACTGATTCAAAGTTCTTCTACACCCTTCAGCTGCTTTATTTTCTCGGTTAAATTCACTCTTTTTAATGTAAAAAAGCTCTTTCCAACAGCACTTTGATTTCAGATGGTTTTATCATTTATATTCAGCCCGATTTTATATTTTTAAATGAGATGTGGCTGAAATCTGGAGATAATTCTCAGCTTTCTGAACTATACCCTCCAAGTTGTGACAGTTTGAACCAGCCCACAGTATGTGGCAGAGCGGATTTTTACATGTTTTTAACTCTGTGACTTCTACAGAAATATTGTAACTTGTGACATTCACACAGCATGATGGGAATCTCAACCCTCCAACATTAAAAGTTCCAACCATGTAGATTTGTCAGCCCGTCACCACGATGAGAACAGCCGCATTCATTCAGCGCATTCTTGGCTGGAAACTTCTTCCAGCGTGTTATTGGACACCGCTTCTTCACAGTATTCGTGGAATCGCGTCAGGACACGCGCACATTAAAACATTGTTAAAAGATAAAGAAAAGAAAGAGACGGATTTTGGTGGGAAATAGTTTGGGCTACAGTACGATTGTTTAGTTCTCTGTGCGGGTGTTCTCAGCTCTTTGAAATGAATCATAGCGCCCTACGTTGGCTGCAGACAAATCCAAGCAGGTGTTGTGCTGCAAATAATGAGAGACTTAGCAAAACCTCACTGACAGCAGCAGCCATCAAACAATAACTTCAGGGACCTGCAGACTGTTCTTTCCTCTGGACATGGGTGCAATCGGGTATAGTTAGGAGGAGCCAGCTCTCCTATAGCTTCTGTCGGGGAGAACTACTTCGGCACGACACCGGTCGTCCCCTCTCAGGCACCGCGGCGTCGAGTCGCTGAAGGACTGAGAGCCAGTTAGCTCGGGCAGCTTCGCTGACATCGTATCTGTGACGGCAGAGTATGCAGCCAAGTTCTCTATAATCTGCTCAAATCTGTCACGGGAATCCGACTCAGAAACTGTGTTTAACTCCACATGGGAAGCGAATTCTCACCAGGATTGTGCGACGGTGTCAGAGGGCGCCATGTTGTGTGCAGGTGAGCCCGACAAACGCAGAAGAAGAGCGGTTGATGACGTCACTCTCCTGCGCCGCTTGGGATTCTTTTAAAGAAACTTTATTATTATTTTTACTTATATTATTCTACGTAAATGTGCAAAAAGCAAAGCACACAAAACATTGGACAGATTCAGCAGACTCCCGAGTCATCCCACCAAGAACTGTTAAAGAAATTGTTTTCAGATATTATCTTTACGGTTGTTTGAACATTTAATGGAGAAAATAAACTGCCTGAGCTCACTGTGAAAGGCAACAAAAGAAGGTTTTCTCTGAGTAAATTTACATTTATGAATGTGAAATTTCGCCATCAGTATGATGAGGTTAATAATAAATGTTTGGTTGAATTTTTCTTTATTTTCGTTGAAGTCAAAGAGCCCAAACTGAACATCCCTCTGATGTTCTGAGCTGAGCTGCAAGTAAGAACAGGTGAAGCAGGGCACCGATGTCTAATGCCTCTGGAGACATTAAATCCAGGAGACATTCCACCCATTAGTTTAACTGAGCTGTTACTTCTGTGATGTAGACTTTTGACAGCTGAGAAAAAATAGTTGCCAAAGCCAAATTTCTTAAGGGATTGTAAAATGAACGCATGTTGGACTGTATCAAAGGCTTTGTAGGAATCCAGAAACACAATGAACCCATCATCCTCCACCATTTCTGGATAATCCAACATGTCTCGGACGAGCCTCACATTATCTGCAACATGCCTCTTCTTCATAAAGCCTGACTGTGTTTCCATGGTAACAGAGTCCAGCTCTGATCTGAATCTTGTTGCCAATAAGTGAGCTAATATGTTGGAATCGTTCTTTAGTAGCAGGTCGCTCGCCAATTGTCTAAAAGTAGATTTTCCTTTTTCGCTTTGGGAATTAAGACTTGAGTCAAGGTGTGTGTGTGTGTGTGTGTGTGTGGGGGGGGGGGGGGGGGGGGGGGGGGAGAGAGAGAAGCATTGGTTATTTCTATATTCTATAAAGACTTTGTGTAAAAAGGGAGTCAGTTCAGCAATGAAAGATTTCTAAAATTCAGCTGTTAGTCCATCAGACCCTGGAGATTTATTGTTTCTGAGCTGATTGATGGCTTGCTGCACTTCTACAGCAGATAAAGGCCTGTCACAGGATACTTTATCTGCTTCACCTGTTGTCTTAACCGACAGGGAATTTAAAAGCTATCAGCTGCCGATTGACAACATTTGGAACTGTACAGGTCTTTAGAACAATGAGAACAAAAACCTGCTATTTTACGATGATCTTCAGTAACAGCTCCGTTAATACTGAACCTACTAATATTATTGTTGGTGGCATTAAAGATTAAAGAAGTAATGAGTGTTTTGTTCTCCTTCTTCTCACCATTTGGAGCGAGACCTGATAAAGGCACCCTTTGCTTTCTGGAAATATAAGTCATGGAGTTTGATTTGCAGGAGAAGGAGTTCTTCTGTTTCTTCCTCTGTTGAGGAGTCGGGTTTTTGCTGGATAAGTTAGTTCTGCTCCACACAGTCTTCAACTCTTCTGCTTTTCTCGCTTTGACAGCTTGATCTCCACACTTTCCTAAAAATGTTCCCAACTCATATTTAAGGAGTTCCCAATTAGTCCCAAAAGAGTTTTCATTGTTTGCATCCTTTTTTAGTTTCACTATTTTGTAGCATAGAGCAGTTAAGTTTCCAGTAACTGGAACAAATGACAGGTGTTAAAGCAGTGAGGACATTAATAGAGATGCATATTAATGTCATGCTTACATCATCCTACATATATTTTAAAGGAACATGCGTATGAAGAATGCAGAACAGAAAAATGTGGAAATAAAGTCTTTATAAAATAAAATTTGCTCTGGCTTTTTTCGTATCTTTCAAACTAAAAAGCTGCTATTTGTAAAAATTATACATTTTCATCAATGAAGTAAAGTTTTTAGCTAAATAATTAAACGTTTTATCAAAAAGTCTAAAATCATTAAAAAGTCTAAATGTTCAGATACTAAATACAAATAAAATGTAAAAGAGAAAATATCAAAATTATTTTTGAAAACATTTGTTGAAGATTTTAAAAATTCAACATTTCAAACACAAAGTCAAACATTGTGAGACTGAATGTTAAAATAATGATGTAAAATGATGTAAAATATCAAAAGTCTGCGATCAGAAATCAATAATTCAGTCTATAACTGCACATCATCAGGATGAACCCTGGCTGCTCACCAACCTTCTGCTCATTGGAGCAGAACCAGAGAAGATCTGTCAGCAGGTTGGAAATTCATCTCGGCTGATTGCAGCTCAGTGATTCCTCTCTGATGTCACAGTTTGTCACATGTGCAGCAAACTAACTGCAGCTGACAGCAGCTGAATGGTCTCAGCTGCAGTGAGCTGCAGAGAAACACAACATACTGATATTCAGTGTGAAGCTTTGACTGGAAACACAGAAAAACAACATCCTGGAAGAATGGCAGCTTCCATCTTTAAAGGACTGGAAGAGGAAGAAGTTTCCAAGGAATCATTTAAAAGAGTTTCAAACAGAAACTGACTGAATCCTTGAATCTGAAAAGGTGTTTCTGAGTGAAAGAGACAGACATGTACAGACTGAACTATCTGTTCAACAGTGATTCTCTGACAGGAGGAAACTCTTTATGCTCAACACAGAGACACTGAGGAACCAGGAAACCAGACTCTAAACCCAGGATGCAGAGGTTCTTCAGTGAATGTGGTGTTGAAGGTGTGGAGGTGGATCAGTGTGTCAGAGGAGACTCTGTAGAAGGACAGAGTGCCAGCAGGACGGTCCACATACACTGCTGCTCTGTCAGAGACAGAGGAGGAGGAGATGCGTGTTTCTCTGTCATTGTGCCAGACAGAGTAACCAGAGCGATGATCAGAGCAGAACAGACTCCAGGACTGATCGTTGAATCCAAACACACAGTCTCTGCCTCTCCTGCTAATTCTTCTGTAACTCACTGATAAATAAACCTCTCCTCTCCACTCGACCTCCCAGTAACAGCGACCAGTCAGAACATTTCTACACAGCAGCTGAGGACAGATATTAAATCTGTCTGGATGATCAGGATATGACTGAACCTCCTTCACTTGTGTCACCTTCCTGTTGTTGTCAGACAGTTTCAGTCTCCTGTTCACTGTGTTTGTGTCGATGGTGAGTCGACAGGAATCTGATGGAGAGAACAAACACAATCCAGCTGCAGTTATTGATCTATCATCTGTTCACTTTGATCAGTGAGTGATGTGACAGTGTGAAGATGGCTGGATGTCATGAATCAGATGAAGAACACACTTACACTTCCTCAGACCTGGTGTCAGCCATCGTTCTCCAGCAGGCTCCACCCTGAAAGGAGGAGGGGGGTCAGAGCAGCACCGTCTCTTTCAGCATGCACACATGGACATTACATGGCTCTCACACACACATTGTTCTACACTGAGGAAGATGCTGACTGCTCATGAGTCCTTCACACAGCCCCACTTGGAAAACACAGAAATATCCCTTTAACTGGATGAATAAAGTCTCTGAATCTGCTGAATATGTTTCCTTACAGGCTGTGCATTAACCAGCAGATGATTGCTGGTATGTATGTTTTCTTTGTGGCCCATTTATCTCAGAAATGACCTGATAAACCTCCATCATTCTGACAGATCCATGCTGTTTTAAGGGGACACCGGCTAATGCTGGCAGACATTTCCTCCTCCTCCTGACAGAGGTTTGCTCCTCCCTCGCTGCTCCTCATCACTTCTAACCAGCTCATGAGCCGGTGAAAGGAAAAGGAGCCGACTGTGTCTGAAGTTATGGAAATAAGTTATGAAAGTATGAGGACAGTATGGGATGTTTCAGAAGTTTCATCTCCACTTCGGATCAGACTTAAATTACACTGAAAACATCTGTACGCACGGTCTGAGGAATGTGTGAAGTGTGCAGATTCTCTTTATTTAATGCAGGAACATCTGTATGAGCGGTTTGTGTGTTTGTGTGTGAGATGGACTCTAGACCCACCCAGGGTGGACCTGCCTCTCGCCCTGTGGCTGCTGGGATAGGCTCCAGTTCCTGCCACCATGAACTGAACTAAACAGGTAGAGAAAATGGATGAATGGATTTATGCATCTGGTCCCTGGACTTTGGATAATTCTGGATGGATCTAAAACTGAATTATTTGGACACTGTAACAGGGAACTTGTTTGTTGTAAACTAAAGTCAATATTTGAGCAGAATAACTTTAAACCAACAGTAAAGCATGAAGCTGTAAATGTAATGGTTTGGGTCTGAGGCAGGGCCCGGTCAACTCTCCATCACAGAATCCAACATGAATTCGTCACCATTTCAGAGGCTGTTTGAGGAAAATGTGAGATCATCTGTCCAGAAACTGCAGCTGAAGCAGAGGTGGACCATGCTACATGACAATGAGAGAAAACATTCCAGTAAATCCACCAAGAAACTTCTCCAAAGGGAACAGAAACACAGGGTTCTGGAACAGCTCAGTCAAAGCCCAAAGAGAAAGAAGATTGGGAAGAAAATGACGAGGAAGATTTCTCTGAATCTGAAAATCATATTTATGTCCATTCAGAGTATGACAGTGAGTTTAAAACAGGATGAATTTGATGCTGAACCGATGCCAAAGTGAGCAGGTCAACAGCAGCAGCACCAGTTCATCAGCAGCCAGTCAGCAGAGGCCCATCAGGGCCAGAAATGTGGACGTCATTAAGTGGTGAAACTGCACGGATCACCTGATGCAGCTGGACTGAGAGGTCAAATGTGTGATCTGTAACCATTTCTAATTTAAAACCCTGACTGTGTGTTTTTAACTCCTAACTGTGATCATTGGTGAGTGAGAACAAACTAACAAAGTGAACGGACTGTGGACAACATGTCAGGTTGGTCTGAACTCTGACCTGGGAGTCAGCTGACTGACGTTTAACATGAACATCATCACATAGTGAGATGTAAGCTGTATCTCTGGAAGAGGGAAAAGTCAGGAAAACAGTCATTCCACAGTTTTTCACCATTTATGTAGAAACTGTGATGTTTTTGAGCTGCAGACCAACATAAAGCTGTTAAATGTTCTGTGTAAAGATCTGCTTGAGTGAACAAAGGAAAAAGGCTCCTACATGTAGGTTCATATAAAACTCAGAACCAGCATGAAGCAAAAAGACAGGGCTGAGTGAAGGACAGAGAACATGTTTCCAGCTCTTCCTCCTCCATCAGACATTGTGTGATGCTGCAGCAGACCTCTCCATACCTGAGAGTGTCCAGTCTCCACTGTGGATCCTCCAGTCCAGCTGATAGCTGCTTCACTCCTGAGTCTCCTGGATGGTTGTAGCTCAGGTCCAGCTCTCTCAGATGGGAGGGGTTGGAGGTCAGAGCTGAGCTCAGAGAAGCACAGCCTTCCTCTGTGATCAGACAGCCTGACAGGCTGCAGAAAACAACACAAATGGCAGATACTGAGAGAAAAGACACCAACAGCAGACACCATCCTGAACAGGTCAGCCGTTCATCCATGACTGTAAAACAGAATTAAAATGATCAGCAGTTCAACAGCTGAATGAATCCTGACCTGAGAGCTTCCAGGTTACAGTTTGGACTCTGCAGTCCAACAGACAGCTGCTTCACCCCTGAATCCTGCAGGTTGTTGTTACTCAGGTCCAGTTCTGTCAGACTGGAGGACTGGGAGCTGAGAGCTGAGGACAGAGCTGCACAGCTTCTCTCTGAGAGGTTACAGCCACTCAGTCTGAGGAGGAATAACAGGAAAAGAGTTGAGTTATGTAATTATTAATTATCCACATTAAAGATGGTTGAATTAATAAATAATGATGACATTTATCCTAATTCTATATTATAAAGTGTTGCCACATTCTTGCAGCGGGTTTTCTTTCCTCTTTATGTGAACTGATCTGATGTAACTGTTTGCTGTGAATCTGTGTTATTTACAAACTGAAATGATCTGAGAAATAACTCAGTTATTTTCTCTCCTTTTAACAAGTAAACAGAGTATTTAAAACATATTTATCTCTGTACTTACACACCTTTGTTGGAGGCTTTGACCACTGGCAGCAGCCTCAGAAGAGCCTCCTCTGAAGCAGAGTATTTCTTCAGGTCAAACACATCCAGATGTTTTCCTGATGACAGTAAGATGAAGACCAGAGCTGACCACTGAGCAGGAGACAGTTCATCTGTTGAGAGATGTCCTGAACTCAGGGCCTGTTGGATCTCCTCCACCAGAGAACGATCATTCAGTTCATTCAGACAGTGGAACAGATTGATGCTTCTCTCTGCAGTCAGATCCTCACTGATCTTCTCCTTGATGTAATCGACTGTTTCCTGATTGGTCTGTGAGCTACTTCCTATCTTTGTCAGCAGGCCTCGTAGGAGCCTCTGATTGGTCTGCAGGGAAAGACCCAGGAGGAAGCGGAGGAACAGGTCCAGGTGTCCATTTGGACTCTGTAAGGCCTGGTTCACAGAACTCTGATGGAGATATTTTAGTTTCTTTTTGTCTTTGAATGATTTAAACGTCTTTTGTTGTTCTCCCATCAGATTGACTCCAGAGATGATGAAGGTCAGATGGACATGAAGAGCAGCCAGAAACTCCTGAACACTCAGATGGATGAAGCAGAACACCTTCTCCTGGTACAGCCCTCTCTCCTCTTTAAAGATCTGTGTGAACACTCCTGAGTACACTGAGGCTGCTGAGATATCGATGCCACACTCTGTCAGGTCTGATTCATAGAAGATCAGGTTTCCTTTCTGCAGCTGCTCAAAAGCCAGTTTTCCCAGAGACTCAATCATGTTCCTGCTCTCTGGACTCCAGTGTGGATCTGTCTCAGCTCCTCCATCATACTTGACCTTCTTCACTTTGGCCTGAACCACCAGGAAGTGGATGTACATCTCAGTCAGGGTCTTGGGCAGCTCTCCTCCCTCTCTGGTTTCCAACACATCCTCCAGAACTGTAGCAGTGATCCAGCAGAAGACTGGGATGTGGCACATGATGTGGAGGCTTCGTGATGTCTGGATGTGGGAGATGATCCTGCTGGCCTGCTTCTCATCTCTGAATCTCTTCCTGAAGTACTCCTCCTTCTGTGGGTCAGTGAACCCTCTGACCTCTGTCACCATGCCAACACAGCCAGGAGGGATCTGACTGGCTGCTGCAGGCCGTGTGGTTATCCAGAGGCGAGCAGAGGGAAGCAGGTTCCCCCTGATGAGGTTTGTCAGCAGCACATCCACTGAGGTGGACTCTGTAGCATCAGTCAGGGGCTCCTTGCTGTGGAAGTCCAGAGGAAGTCGACACTCATCCAGACCGTCAAAGATGAACACAATTTGGAAAAGTTCAAAGCTGCAGATTCCTGCTTCTTTGGTTTCAGTAAAGAAGTGATGAACAAGTTCCACCAAGCTGAACTTTTTCTCTTTCAGCACATTCAGCTCTCTGAAAGTGAATGGAAACATGAAGTGGATGTCCTGGTTGGCTTTGCCTTCAGCCCAGTCCAGAGTGAACTTCTGTGTTAAGACTGTTTTCCCAATGCCAGCCACTCCCTTTGTCATCACTGCTCTGATTGGTTCGTCTCTTCCAGGTGGGAGTTTAAAGATGTCTTCTTGTCTGATGGATGTTTCTGGTCTGCCTACTTTCCTGGATGCTGCTTCAATCTGTCTGACCTCATGTTCATCATTGACCTCTCCAGTCCCTCCCTCTGTGATGTAGAGCTCTGTGTAGATCTGATTCAGAAGGGTTGGGTTTCCTGCTTTAGGAATCCCCTCAAACACACACTGGAACTTCTTCTTCAGAGCAGATTTAAGTTTACGTCGACACACTGGAGCAAAAAGTTCTGAATGAAGACAAGAAATAACATCAGTAAACAGACATTTCCACCCTGTAAAGAATGAGTATTTGAACATGTGTTGTTCTGTGAGCTGAGACATCAGTAAATGTGTCATTTATCCAGCAGGTTAAATCTTTAGAGAAATCCTCTTACTGCTCTGCAGACGCTCAGCCAGCTCCTCCTGCTTCATTCTCCTCAGGAAGTGAACTGTGATCTTCACTAATGCCTCTCTGCTGCTCCTCTGCTCTTCATCCTCACCCTCCCTCTGACTCTCTAAGCATTCTGGGTAATCTGGACTCAGAACCTTCTGGATCTTCTTCAGCTCCTCCTTCACAAAAGTGAGCATGTTGTCCTCCAGCAGCTGGAACAGAATACTATAAGAATGAGCCAATCAGGCTGAAATCATGGAGCCAAACATCAGATCCATGTTGGACACACTGACAATCCGCTGGTCTGCAAAGTGCAGCCTGGAGATGACTGTGAACACAATAGATGGAAAGGTAGCTGTTGTACATGTACAGACCATAAATATGGAGTCCAGCTGTGTCTGATGCTGCTGGGCAGACTGACCACTGGGAACCTCTGAGCTCTGCTGGTCCACTCTGTGGAGGAATGATGAAGAATGAGCTCACATTGTGTCTGTCCACACAGAGACAAACACAAGGTAAAGGTCCATGAAGGGATGTGTGGATGTGAACAGTGAACGCAGCCATAAAGCAGCTGATTAACTCTGAAGCTGCACATCAGCAGCATCTGTGTTCCAGAAGATAAGAGCTCAGTGTGTCTCTAACAGTGGGAGGAAGCTGATGTCAGATGAAGCAGTTTGAGGAGGAAGGGACACAGAACTGTGTGAACAGACAGAAGATTTGTGTGTTTGTGAGGAGTCGAGCTGACGTGTTGGTTGGATTGTAGCTGTAGTTTCTAGAATACAACAAGAGCTTCAATCTGGAATCACTTCATTGGTTTTATTGAACAGAAACGAGTCCAAAGAAATTATTTTCAGAGTCTTCACTGACCAACTTCTTTATATTTAGAAAAAAGAAGCAAATGTAGAATCTGATGCAGCAACACTCAGTAAAAGTTGTTCTGGAGCCAAAGAAAGACAAAGAGGTTTATAGAATCTAAAGGAACAGCTTCTGGAGCTTCTCCAAGCAGCAGGTTACCTGCTGACAGGTGAGGGTGTCAGGATTGGGTATAAAAGCAGCTTCCACCAAAGGTTCAGTCTCTCCAACAAGGATGGGTCGTGGCTCACCGCTTTGGGCCAAACTCCATCAGAGAATCATCAATAAGTTCAGGAAATATTCCTCAGAGTCAGACTGGAAAGAACTTTGGTCTTTCAGCATCTACAGAGCAGAATATTGGGAACAGATTCAGGGAGTCTGGGGAAACCTCAGTGTGGAAAGGCCAAGGACAGAAAGCCCTGTTGGATGAGCTCGGAGCCCTCAGGCAGCACTGCAGGAGAAACCGTCAGGCCACCATGATCCATACAGCCACATGGGCTCAGGAGGAGCTGGGAAAAGCATTTCCACTCAACACAGTCCACGGCTGCATCCAGAAATGTGAGCTGAAGCTGCATCACACCAGGAGGAAGCCATATATCAGCTCTGAGCAGAACCACGGCCCAGTTCTCTGGACTCCAGCTCATCTCAGAGGGACAGAAAGACAGTGGACACGTGTTCTGTGGGCAGATGAGTCCACGTTTCAGCTGCTTCTGGGAAAAACTGCTTCCTTCACATCTGCTAAAGATAAAGTGATGAGTGATGAACGGGTGAATGATCAGCATTATTTCAGATGTGAGCAGTTGTGTTGATGCTGAAAACCTGAAGTTGTTGCCTCATAGAATCCATGAAGAACTGGATCCATAAGAAGCATCGATGATGACTTTGTATTGATCAGTTCTTATGGATTCCCATCCCTAATCTGTGCCCCTGAACTCAAACTCTGAGTCTGAAATCATTTCAGATCCTTCTAAAAACTTTCCTCTTTGTGAAAACCTTTGAAAATCTGTTCAGACATTTTACAATCAAAGTTATTATTGATCCATGTGACTCTGTTCATGTGAGACTGTTTGTAAAGCAGCTGACATTGTTCAGAACATTTATTTTAGAAACAGCTCCTCTATAATAAATATCATTCTTAATATTTTCCTCACTGAAAGAGACCTGTTTTAACATCCATTCTTTCCACTCTGACAGTTTCACATGTGAACATGAAATGATGTGAATAAAAGCTCACATTAAACACAAGTTGGAATAAGAACTGTTCAGACTGACTCTGGAACATTTTACAGTGTTACACCATTTACACTCAGCTCACCTCAGAGACCGTGAACGTTGGACTGATTTAAAGTCAATAAGACGACGGTTTGACCTGTCGCTCCTCATGGACACACAGCTGGGTTCAGGTTCAGTTTCAGATGCAGATTCATATTCAGATTCAGATTCCGGTTCAGGTTCAGGTTCAGTTTCAGGTTCAGGTCTCTGAAAGCTGCTGATAGGGAAAACAAACATTTGTCAAATTTACATGTTAAATAAAATTCAGTTTGGATTAAAAAGTAAAAATGACAGTTTTGGTTTTAAGATATTTAACTGTGAGATTAAATAAAGAACTTGATGCACTAAATTACTCACATCAATAAAAACTGACATTCTTATGGATTCCCATCCCTAATCTGTGCCACTGAACTCAGACACTCTGAGTCTGAAGTTATTTCAGATCCTCTCTAAAACTATATCATTATTATTAACTACTAACTTTGACTCAGTAAAAAGACCAGTTTTAACATTTTTCCACTTTGACCCTTCACAGTTGAACACAGAAATGGATGAAACAGATCTGAGCTCACATTAAACACATGGTGAAACATTTCACATAGTTTTTTACTCTGAAACGATGAACGTTCAGATGATTTAAAGTGAATCAGAAAATTCTTTGAATCGTCGCTCTTCGTGGACACACAGCTGGGTTCAGGTTCAGCTCTGAGTCTCTGATGGATCCCAGTAGAAAAACAAACACTTTAAGACACTTTGTCCTCTTTGCTTCTGGAAATCATGACGACCCTCTTTCAGTCATTGTATTTAATATGATGTTCAACTCCATTTGCAGAACCAGTAGAACAAAGCAGCTGAAGGCCGGCGCTACTCGGACTGAAAACCACAAGATCATCTATAAACATGATATGATTCAGCTGCAGATTACCAACCAGGCTCCCAGTTTAACAAGCTCTCATTGGTCTGCACAGATCGTCCATCTAAAAAGAACCAGGGATGAACTCCCCCCGTCTGACACCAGTGCTAACCTCAAATGGGGCAGAGCCACTCTACTGCCCCTCCTTTGCATCGTCTGATGGGCAGAGCAGCTGGCCAAGAGTCTGATAATATATTTAGGTTTCCCTCTTTGACTGAACTTTACTCATGACTTTCTATTATTAACACAATCAAAAGCAGAGAAGCATCAATAGAACATAAAAACCGACGAGCTCTCGCCTCTATAGTTATTTACAATTACTTTAAGGGCATATGAGCACAAATCAGCGCCATGCTGAGCTTTACAACCAAACTGATTATCAGCAGAAGGAATAAACTCATCTAATCTATCAACAAAAGACAACATGAACACAACTCACTCAGAGGCCCCCATTCACGCAGCAGCCAGCCCGATAGACTGGTCAGCAGAAAGACTGAAGTAAACATCACATTACACACATAATGCAGCTGATTAATCTCATCAGAGACATCAAGAACTGATCCAAGTCTGAAATAATTCATCTGAACCATGATGCAGCCTCCACTGAATACTGACAGCTACTCACTGTTTGTCTGATGGAACATCATGTTGGAAATTAATAACATCTTCCTTGGACCTGTTGCTCTTAAAGGACACACAGCTGGGTTCAGGTCCAGATTCAGCTGCAGATCCAGCTTGGTTCCTGTGAATAAAGGTGGTTTGGTGATGTGAGCGCTGAGCTCTGACATGGAGAAGAGTCATGGACAGTTAGAGATGGTGGTCTCACCTCTGAGCTTTGCTCTGGCTCTCATGTTCCCCACACAGAGTGGTTTTAGTGTCCTCACACTGATCCATGCTGCTGGATTCACATCAGCTCACACACACTTTCTACCTTCATCTGCAGAGGAAACACAGATCATTCATCTGCACATCAACTCAAATCCTCTTTTCCATCATCTGAGCTGTAAACAGATCAGCTGCTCCTCCACTGATTGGCTCTGATTCTCTGTTTCATATCAGTGTCTCTGAATGCAGTCAGACAGGAGTGTTGAGGCAGAGGAAGCTGCCATCAGCTGCTGTACTTCCACTACCTGTCCACTAGGTGGAGGCATGGAGCTACAGCCCAGCACACACCTCATGATCCCGATGACCATGATGAAGGATTCTTTAGTTTAGTTTTCAGAGGACTTTTTAACAGCAAATACAAACAGAGACAGATGTCAGATCTTAGCTGTGTGAGGCTTTAATAAAGCTGATCAAAAGTCTAAATACTGAGAAAAAGGAGCTGAAATTAGATCAAATGAAACATTTGAAAACAGGAAACAGGTCAACAGCAGAAACTAAAGGATGATGTTAAAGAATTATTTTAGTCTGAATGTAAAGTCTGACTGAAGCACAATGAACTCTGAACATCCTCATCATCATCAGACTAAACAAGTTAAATATATGCTGCATCACAGCTTCATCACTGACGTTCAGCTCATTTTATTCTGAAAGGTCTGACAGGAAGCTGCTCTTTCTGACTTTAAAGCTGGAGACGACACTTTGATTCCAGGTACCGCAGTTCCTCTGCAGCTGACAGCTGTTATGCACAGAAATGCATCCATATGCGCGGAAGCTCGCGGGAGCGCGCGGGAGCCGGTTCAGGTGTGGATTATTACATTTATCCAATAAAGTTACAGTGATAACACTGAGCTGACAACGGTGTTTCATTCCTTCATCTTTTTTCTCATTTCTTCATGGATGAATAATACATGCACACTTATGTTAATCCAAAAATTGTACAGTTTAGAGCATCTGTTTCACCTGTTATTATATTATTGTAGAAATCCTCCAAAGTAAGGCCCTGAGCAACACTTCTGCAGTCAGCCCGAAACACGGCTGGAGACATTTTCTATCAACAATCTTTACTCAGTGTAGCCCAATGAAATCATCTAAAAATGAACCTAAAACTGTGAAACCTGATTATTTTAATGCTTCATCAGGTAAACAGATTATGATGAAGTCCCATCATTCCATCCCAGACTCTCTTTAAAGCAGGACCAGCAGGGGATGCATTTCATAACACCGCAGAGCACTCCAGCGGGTGGTAAAGACCGCCCAACGCATCACAGGCGCCCAGTTACCCTCCATCCAGGACATTTAGCACAGATGCTGCCTGGGCAGGGTGAGGAACATCATCAAGGACGTGTCTCATCCCAGCCACGGTCTTTCCACCCTTCTCCCATCTGGCAGACGTTACAGGAGCCTCAGGAAGAGCTTCTTTCTGAGGCTGTGACCCTGCTGAGTTCTGCACCGTCACTTTAACTTCTACCATCGTCACTTCACTGCAGCCTTGCACCTTCTGCACAGCTTATGTGTCTCACTCAGGCCTCACGCCTTTGTACATATTATTCATTCTACAACACTGTCTGCATGCAGCTCTTAGCACATGTAAGCTGCCCTCTCCACTCACTGAATGTGCACACCTCATATGAATGCACTCTCTTCACAATGTACATATATTTATAATAGATATTTATTCCTAGAAGATTTCCACTGCACTTTCTGTAAATAATTCTGTATTTTGCCCTTCTGGTTAGATGCTAACTGCATTTCTTTGGCTCTGTACCTGTACTCTGCACAATGACAATAAAGTTGAATCTAATCTGATCTAAGTCCCACAGTCAGATAAACTAAACAGTGTCAGAGGTCATAGGTCGCCTTTATTCCTGTGTTATCTCTGGAGGAGGCAGAATCTCATTTATTACATGTGATACTCGCCTGCTGGGGGAGGACAAGGCGTCTGTAAAATGGAAAACTGTAAAATATCTGTTACGGTGTTTTTTTTCACAGGAAGCTGCTCTTTCTGACTTTAAAGCTGGAGACGACACTTTGATTCCAGAAATAAAACACGAAGCAGTTTGTTTGAGAAGGAAACAAACAGAAACATCAGCTGATCATCATGCTGATTGATTCCAGTTCATCAATAACCTGATCATCATGTAGATTTGTCTTCAAACACAAAGTGATCAAAGTTTGTTCTGAAATAAGAAGCGAACATGTTCTCCAACATTACAGAGCAGAAACAAACAGGAAACTCACAGATTGTTCAGAGCTGCAGAAGAAGAAGACTCTCCACTCGACAGACTGAGACACAGGTGAGCTGCTTCCTGGAACCAGTCAGAGCAGAGTCCACCTGTGATGGAGGCGGGACAGATAGAAGCTGTCTGACCAGTGGAGTTCATGTTAAAACACGCCTCCAAGCTCCTGAACAACAAACTCTGAACTTTGTTCTGCAGTTCTCTCTGAGATTCAGCCTCTAACTTCCCCTCATGAACATGTCTCTGCTTCCTGTAGGGCTGTCTCTGCATCAGAACAGGTGTGTTCAGGTGTGACTGATGTTCACCAGCTCAGGATCAACAGTGAAATGAACTCTGGGTGAACAGACCACTCATCCTGGCAGTCAGGGAGCAGAGGATGGGCTGAACTGGATCCAGGGTTGGCTTTGAGTCAGGCTTTAATCTCAGTCGATATTTTGCTCTGATTTTCCTGCTGATGACCAGTTTTGATCTCAGTAGAATAAAAAAAGATGGATTTTAAGTCTAAGACAAAGGTGTTTTTAGCAAACTGGGTGGAACATTTCCCCAGAGTTTTAGGTGTGTTTGACTGCTGCTTTTGTCCTGCGTCAAAGCTTCAAACTAAAGGTGTATTTCTCTGTTTCTCCCAGCAGAAGCAGGATTTAAACATTAAACAGCAGCACAGTGAGCCTCAGAGCTTCATCATCAACACTTCAGCCACAACAAGCTTTGAGTGTTTCACTGCTGTCTTTCTGAATATTTCATGCTGTTGCCTCAAACAGCCCAAATGTAGTGTGGTGTGGACAGAATTTATGCTCTTATGCTGCTGACTGTAGAGAAAGACTTTCCTGCTCTTTTATTCTGAAATGTTCCCTTCAAAGACTCAGAAGTGTCTCCACAGTGATGCCTGCAGGATGAGCTGAGAAAGCCTGAAGCTGCTGATGCGGTTCAGCTCTTCCTTGACCCCCTGTGATCTAATTGTGTTTCCATCAGCTGGTTTGGGCTGAATAAAGTAGTGCGTGCTGCGGTCAGCAGGGGGCGCTAAAGGCTGCTGTCCAAATAAACAGAGTATCGGTGGCTCACTGGAAACTAAACCTGAAGGAAGAAAACACAAGAAAAAGCAGAGAAACATGGAGAGAGATCTGCAGGAATCCTTTAAACTGCAGGGACTCTTCTTTTATATCAGTGCTGCTCATGTTTATTGCCTCAAACAGCTGATTGATCATGTGATCAGTCATGTGGGGAAGGAATGATTCACAAAAGCTAAAGGAAACAACACTTTCCTGTAATTTTCTGTTTGGTTTTCAGATGTTTGGTGGTTCAGACGGTGGATAAAGAGCAGAAATAATGAAAATCTGGGCCCTCTGAGGGCCGAAGCTCAGACAGTAAATGTTCAGGAGGGCAGGAGTCGATCAGGACACCCGCCTCCCCTCCCAGAGGAGATTCATGTTGAAATAACACAGAAACAAGTGATTTATCCAGAAAAAGTGTTTCACTTGGATTTGGTTTTTAATATGTTCTTAAAGGGTGGATAAAACCAACAAAGACAAACATTCAGAAGCACAGCTGCTGGCCTCTGCAGGCAGATAGACTTTACAGGCCATAACCAGCAGAGAACACATCCCACAGCAGCCACCTTTGATAGCCTGAGGAGTCAATAATTCATCTATCTGAGCAGCTCAGAGTGACTCCATAAAACTGAGCCCATCATGGAGACTTCAGGAATGGGTGTGGCTAAATCCCACAGTCAGAGAAACTGAACAGAGGTCATAGGTCGCCTTTATTGCTGTGTTATCTCTGGTGTAGGTTCCTAAATAATGAAGCCATGAGCTGGACGCTCTCAGCCTCGTTATCCACCTCACACTCAGAGGAAAAACTCCACAGGATCCTCTCGTTAGTTTCCTTCATTTACTTATAAAATAAAGCAAGATGCAACAGTCCAGCATGACCATCCACAAAAATGAGAAATACAAATAAAAAGAGTGAGGTCAAAAAACTATGTGGCTCCACTCAGGGCCGTAAGCAGAATAAATACTGAGGTCATGAGTCACAACTCCTAAAAAGGATAAAGAATAAAGAATACCGAGGACACGACCTCTGAGGCCTCAATGGTAGTTACGGCCTTGGCTCCACTCCATGATGCCTGACGTGACTAAATCACAGTGTCACACACTGCTTGTTCACAGATCAAAGCTTCTGCCAGGTCTGAAGTCTCTTTCAGAGCTGAGATATAACTACTGAGCAAAAAACACCAAAGACGTGCACAGATTGTCTACAGGATGCAAGCCAGGTTTTTATTTGTCAAACACAGAGCATTTGGTTGACTGACTCCATGAGACTTTCTGCTGTTAGCTGGGGATGGAGCTAACTAACTGTTACTACCAGCAGTGATGAAGAAGGACTTTTTGGAAAAACTTGCTTCTATCCATTCTTCATCCATCCGTTCTTCTCCTGATGCTGTTCTGTTGGGCTCTGAGTGCTTCAAAGGTACAGCGCTGCAGGTACCGACTGCAAGCAAAGTCACAGGGAAACGTGGACAGGATGTTCAGTGATGTGGGAGTTCTCCATATGAACAGGTGGAATGGGCTGGATAACGAGGCCCTGAAGGGGCTCTCTCTACCTTACGCTATGAAGTGAGGGGAAACTGACAGATTTATCATCATATTCAAGGGAATAATGACAAGTTATATTATTATTACTCATATTCTGGCCATTTTATATTGAATATGTCGGCATTTTTTTATTTTAAAATTTCTAATTTATTCATAAAAAAAAATTATATTTTAGGGGGGCTTCAGCCTAATGACACCACTGTTAATAAGTAGTTTTATTGCACTGCCATATTTATACAACTTTTAAATCTTGGGACACTCTGTAGATAAAGTTCTATATTTTTAATATATATTTTCAGCTGTTCTGTCATTATTTATTCTAACATAATGTTTTGTATAAACTACTTTAACTGTTGCATTGTGACTCCCCTGCTGCTTGCTGCCGTCATTGTCATCATGTGGACTGTAACAGAGAAACTACGATCATCACTGCCCTCCAGTGGTCGCGGTCAGTAACTACAACTCCTCACATACAGTAATACTGATGTTCTCACCAACATTACTCCTCTTACTGCAGGATTCTGGCTCTAATGTTCATCAGTCTGATAATGAGAGTCAGCAGAGAGATAACTGACTGATATGAACTGATTAAAGGTTCTTCAGCTTCTTTATTTTCTCGGTTAAATTCACTCTTTTTAATGTAAAAAAGCTCTTTCCAACAGCACTTTGATTTCAGATGGTTTTATCATTTATATTCAGCCTGATTTTATATTTTTAAATGAGATGTGGCTGAAATCTGGAGATAACTCTCAGCTTTCTGAACTATACCCTCCAAGTTGTGACAGTTTGAACCAGCCCACAGTATGTGGCAGAGCGGATTTTTACATGTTTTTAACTCTCTGTGACTTCTACAGAAATATTGTAACTTGTGACATTCACACAGCATGATGGGAATCTCAACCCTCCAACATTAAAAGTTCCAACCATGTAGATTTGTCAGCCCGTCACCACGATGAGAACAGCCGCATTCATTCAGCGCATTCTTGGCTGGAAACTTCTTCCAGCGTGTTATTGGACACCGCTTCTTCACAGGATTCGTGGAATCGCGTCAGGACACGCGCGCATTAAAACATTGTTAAAAGATAAAGAAAAGAATGAGACGGATTTTGGTGGGAAATAGTTTGGGCTACAGTACGATTGTTTAATTCTCTGTGCGGGTGTTCTCAGCTCTTTGAAATGAATCATAGCGCCCTACGTTGGCTCGACAAACGCAGAAGAAGAGCGGTCACTGACGTCATTCTCATGCGCCGCTTGGGATTCTTTTAAAGAAACTTTATTATTATTATCTCTTATATTATTCTACGTAAATGTGCAAAAAGCACAGCACACAAAACATTGTACAGATACAGCAGACTCCCGAGCCATCCCACCAAGAACTGTTAAAGAAATTGTTTTCAGATATTATCTTTATGGTTGTTAGAAAATTTAATGGAGAAAATAAACTGCCTGAGCTCACTGTGAAAGGCAACAAAAGAAGGTTTTCTCTGAGTAAATTTACATTTATGAATGTGAAATTTCGCCATCAGTATGATGAGGTTAATAATAAATGTTTTGTTGAATTTTTCTTTATTTTTGTTGAAGTCAAAGAGCCCAAACAGAACATCCCTCCAAAACAACTTCAAATCTTTGGAAACATTTTCATCAATAAAGTTCCAAACATCCATCCAGACTTTGGACAAAGGGGCCAAAATAAATGAGTAATTGTTTCAATACGTCCAGAACAGAAAGAGCATTTCACATCAATGTCTTCTTTGAATCTTTTAAGGATGCGGTCACTGGAAGGATAGAATCTGTGAATTATTTGAAGTGAAATTTCTCTCACTTCATTGGTTAACAGGGATCGGTTGGGTAAGAGCCAGATCTTCTTCCAGTCAGTGTGTTCCATGTATTTATTCCAATATGAGACCACGAGTGGAACTGCAGTGACATCACTTTTTAACAGGAGTTTAATTCGTTTGTTGTTGTTACCATGGTTACCAGAGAAACAAGCTTTACCCACTGGGGTATCTAACAGGGACAGCAGGGGCAAATGTTGGGTTTCCACTCTTGGTTGAGATCTAAATAACATGCAAACAGCGGATGGGATTACTCCAAAACCTGTGGCAGAATCTAAAGGTGATACAGGGATATTATATTCAGATAAGAAGTCATAAGAGCAGAGAAGACCGTCCCTGCTGAACAGTTGAGCTGCATGTTCTAAGTTATTATTACACCAGCACTCATTAAAAAGGGATTTGTGCTTCAACTAAATGTCCTTGTTGTTCCATATGTGATAGTTATGAGCTGAAACATGATGTCTGAACATAAGGGACCAAGAGAGGAAGGCCTGCCGGTGGAAGGCTGACATTTTTATCGCTATTTTATCAATATTATAATTACAGATTAAGAAAAAGTTTAATCCACCCAGTTTGGACAGAATATGGAAGGAAAAACATTCCAAATAGCATTTGGCTTTTTAAAAAACTGTTTCAGCCAGTTTATCTTAAACGTGTCGTTTAGGGAGCAGAAATCTAGATAATTAAGCAACATTTTCAGTCATTCATTAAAACAGGTTTCCTCACATGGGGAGTTCTATTTTCCACAACAAGTTGAGAAGTAGCTCGTCAGTCTGAGCAATAACTTTATTGTCCAGATCCAGAGATAAAGATGCATATGTTCAGCGTGATATTCCTCCTGCCTCAGTGAGTAAAACTCTACCTCGAAGAGAAAGATCCCGGAAAAGCCACAAGTTGAACATTTCTTCACTTCTTTGTATGATGGGACTAAAGTTCATACAAGTTCTGTTTGTTGGTTCTTGGTAATTGTGATGCCGAAGCAGACGGCTTCATCTTTGATTGGGATTGAATGACTTAGAACAATCCTTAATGTGATCAACGGCTAGCATCAGAGCTTCATTTTCTCTTCTTGTGTTGGAACCAGAAACATTGGAAATAATGGAGATTCAGTCTTTATGTTTGATAACTTGGCCGTTTGGATGGGATTCTGTGAACAGAACATTTCCTTTAAATCTGTCCTTTAAAGTGGCTGCCCCAGCTGAGCGCTCTGTTCCATGGGAGAGACAAATACTGTCACCCCATCGCCATCTGCAGAAATGTGTATCGTCCACAGTAGAGAGAGATTCTTCACAGAAAAAAGTCTGATTTGAACTGTTCTGGGAAAAGAAATAAAGCTTTTCTCTTAATGTTATTACGTAACAAAAATAACTATATATATAATATTAAGAACAAAACCAAGCTTAAAGGTGTCTCGGTTAAATGTTACAAAATAGTGTTGTTCAGTAATATATTTCAGCCGAGATCAGCACCATATTAGCTTCAGAACTAAGCCGAGAAGTTTAAGGAAGGCAAGTTTCTGAGTGCAGCGTCACCTCTTTATAGAAAATATATATATATCTTTATATGTAAAAGAGCCATTTGTTTTACCACAGAACAGGAAGGCAAATAAAAGTAACGTTGCCCTTGGCACACAAATAACCCTGAGTGATTAAGAACTGAGAAGAAGGCACTTATTCAAACCTTTTTAACTTTGACAGCCGAAGGAAGAATTTCTGAGCCGTTCACAAAACCTTCACCTGCTACAAAGTAGGCAGTTTCCCTTCATCTCCAGCTTTGTTCATGAGAGGCCACAGCTTGATCTGTTCTCTCTGTCCTCCTCAGTTAAGTCCTCTGTGAAGCTCAGCCCTCAGACTGGAGATATGAGCTGCTTTTGGCCGCTTTCCGGCCTGCATCCCTGAATTTTCTTTCATCCGATGCATTTATCTCACCTTGAACAGACACCATCATTTCTTCAAGTGAGTCGCTTCTGCTGTTGATGACGTCAGTCAGGGTTCGAACGGCATCATCAGAACCGATGGTTCTTTCAATCTTTATGCGGAGGAATAGGTTCGGTTTTATCGGGAGAGGGGGTTTATAGGGAGTTACCGGTAAGGGAGGGAATTCATCCTCATCGTGCGTCTGCAGGGTGCAGACCACGCCGTGTTCATAGTCGTGGTCGCTAGCTGAGAAGCTAGAGATAGCCTCCTTGGACATGTTATGACGCCTTTGTCCAGTTTTCTTCGACATCCTGGTTGGGTAAGCCTTCGTTTCACACTCAGGATAGCTATAAAAGGTCTCAGATGGATTATGCCAGCTGTTTTAAGTTGACGGACTGTCAAAAAACCTTAAAATACGTTTGGTGCTGAGAGCTCGAAAGGTTAAGACTGCTCACGCCGCCATCTTGTCGGCTCCTTCACCAGGTGAGACCAACCAACCCAGAAGAAGAACGGTCGCTGACGTCACTCTCCTGCGCCGCTCGGAATTGCGAAATAAAAATAAAAAAGTTTTAATTACTGTGTCTTATTATGTATTTATAATACAAAATCATATACAAAATCCATGCCTTACATCATCCTACATATATTTTAAAGGAACACGTGCATAAGAAGAATGCAGAACAGAAAACGTGGAAATAAAATATTTATAAAATAAAAAAAATAAAATAAAATTTGTTCCGGCTTTTTTCGTATTTTTCAAACTAAAAATTTGCCAATTCTAAAAATGATACATTTTCATCAATAAAGTGAAGTTGTTAGATAAAAATAGAGAAAATATAAAAAAATATTATTTAAAATATTTATTGAAGATTTAAAAAATTCAACATTTCAAATACAAAGTCAAACATTGTGAGACCGAATGTTAAAAATAATTATGTAAAATATCAAAAGTCTGCGATCCGAAATCAATAATTCAGTCTATAATTGCACATCATCAGGATGAACCCTGGCTGCTCACTAAACTTCTGCTCATTGGAGCAGAATCAGTGAAGATCTGTCAGCAGGTTGGAAATTCATCTTGGCTGATTGCAGCTCAGTGATTCCTCTCTGATGTCACAGTTTGTCACATGTGCAGCAAACTAACTGCAGCTGACTGCAACTGAATGGTCTCAGCTGAAGTGAGCTGCAGAGAAACACAACATACTGATATTCAGTGTGAAGCTTTGACTGGAAACACAGAAAAACAACATCCTGGAAGAATGGCAGCTTCCATCTTTAAAGGACTGGAAGAGGAAGAAGTTTCCAAGGAATCATTTAGAAGAAACTGACTGAATCCATGAATCTGAAAAGGTGTTTCTGAGAGAAAGAGGCAGACATGTACAGACTGAACTATCTGTTCAACAGTGATTCTCTGACAGGAGGAAACTCTTTATGCTCAACACAGAGACACTGAGGAAACAGGTGACCCAAACCAGACTGTAAACCCAGGATGCAGAGGTTCTTTAGTGAATGTGGTGTTGAAGGTGTGGAGGTGGATCAGTGTGTCAGAGGAGACTCTGTAGAAGGACAGAGTGCCAGCAGGACGGTCCACATACACTGCTACTCTGTTAGAGACAGAGGAGGAGGAGGAGGAGGAAGAGGAGGAGGAGGAGGAGGAGGAGGAGATGGGCGTTTCTCTGTCATTGTGCCAGACAGAGTAACCAGAATGATCAGAGCAGCTCAGACTCCAGGACTGACAATTGTATCCAAACACACAGTCTATGTCTCCTCTCCTCCTGATTCTTCTGTAACTCACTGATATATAAACTCTTCCTCTCCACTCGACCTCCCAGTAACAGCGACCAGTCAGAACATTTCTACACAGCAGCTGAGGTCTGTCATCAAATCTGTCTGGATGATCAGGATATGACTGAACCTTCTTCACACATGTCACCTTCCTGTTGTTGTCAGACAGTTTCAGTCTCCAGTTCACTGTGTTTGTGTTGATTGTGAGTTGACAGGAATCTGATGGAGAGAACAAACACAATCCAGCTGCAGTTATTGATCTATCATCTGTTCAATGAGTGATGTGACAGTGTGAAGATGGCTGGATGTCATGAATCAGATGAAGAACACACTTACACTTCCTCAGACCTGGTGTCAGCCATCGTTCTCCAGCAGGCTCCACCCTGAAAGGAGGAGGGGGGTCAGAGCAGCACCGTCTCTTTCAGCATGCACACATGGACATTACATGGCTCTCACACACACATTGTTCTACACTGAGGAAGATGCTGACTGCTCATGAGTCCTTCACACAGCCCCACTTGGAAAAAAGAAATAGAAATATCCCTTTAACTGGATGAGTAAAGTCTCTGAATGTGTGAAGTGTGCAGATTCTCTTTATTTAATGCAGGAACATCTGTATGAGCGGTTTGTGTGTGAGATGGACTCTAGACCCACCCAGGGTGGACCTGCCTCTCGCCCCGTGGCTGCTGGGATAGGCTCCAGTTCCTGCCACCATGAACTGAACTAAGCATTTATAGAAAATGGATGAATGGATTTATGCATCTGGTCCCTGGACTTTGGATCATTCTGGATGGATCTAAAACTGAATTATTTGGACACTGTAACAGGGAACTTGTTTGGTGTAAACTAAAGGCAATATTTGAGGAGAGGAACTTTAAACCAACAGTGAACCCTGAAGCTCTTTATGTTTATGTTTATGTATTTAGCAAAAGCTTTTTCCAAAGCGACTTACAAATGAATACATAACAAGCTATACAAAAAGCTAACAATAAACTACATAGAAGAAACCCAGGAGTCTGACTCTGTCAGAGGTGACAGAGTAGAGATAGGGTGCAGGCATAGAAGGAAGTGCAGAAAGATAAAGTGCAAAGATAGAGGGGGTAGGTAAGTACAAGGTAAGTGCTAGGATAGGAGATGCTCTCTGTAGAGCTGGGTTTTCAGGAGCTTCTTGAAGATAGACAGGGACGCCCCTGTTCTGGTAGCGCTCGGTAAGTCATTCCACCATCGTGGGACGACACATGAACAGAGTTTGGATTGTCTTAGGCGTGGTGTAGGAGCTGCTAGACGACAATCCTGGGACCAACGGAGGGACCCAGTTGGGACAGAAGCCTTTGCAAGAGCATTCAAGTAGATGGAGCCGTTCCATTAAGCACTTTGTAGCTAACATCAGTGACTTGAATTTGATGCGGGCAGCTAAGGGTACCCAGTGGAGCTCAATGAACAGAGGAGTGACGTGTTCTTTTAGGCTGATCCAAGACCAGACGCACCGCTGCGTTCTGGAACATCTGCAGAGGTTTCATGGCCTGCACCAGGAGTTGGGTGGCATGTTGGGTTAGGTATGGTCTGATCTTTCTTATGTTTAGTAACGCAAAGCGGCACGAACGAGCAACCGAGGTAACGTGTTCTTTGAAGGTTAGTTGGTCATCAATCATGACACCCAAGTTTCTAGCAACCTTTGATGGAGCAAGAGGTAGGGATTCAGTTTGGATGCAGATGCTGTGGTGTATGGTTGGTTTGGCTGGGAAGACCAGCAGTTCAGTTTTTGGGAGGTTAAGTTGGAGGTGATGGGCTTTCATCCATGTTGATATGTCAGAGAGACAGTCTGAGATTCATGCTTAGACCGTGTGGTCGTCAGGTGGGAATGACAGATAGAGCTGGGTATCATCAGCATAACATTGGTATGAGAAGCCATGTGATCGGATGATCTGTCCTAGTGCGTTGGTGTATATGGCAAAGAGAAGAGGTCCCAGTACTGAACCTTGGGGGACCCCTGTGGCGAGGTGGTGCGCTGCAGAAGTGTGACCGAGCCAGGATACTTTTAAAGACCAACCAGTGAGGCATGATTCAAACCAGGAGTGTGCTCTCCCTGTGATGCCCAAGCTAGAGAGTATGGACAAAAGGATACTGTGGTTGACAGTGTCAAATGCAGCTGATAAGTCGAGCAGGATAAGTACAGAGGACTTAGCTGTCGCTCTGGCTTCTTTTAAGGCTTCTGTCACAGCTAACAGAGCCGTTTCGGTGGAGTGTCCACTTTTAAACCCAGATTGGTTTGGGTCAAGGAGGTTGTTATGTGAGAGGTAATCGGTGACCTGCTTAAAGACCTTTTCAATGGTTTTAGACAGAAACGGGAGGAGAGAGACCGGCTGATAATTCTCCACATGAGTTGGAGGGAGGGAAGGTTTCTTGAGCAGTGGTGTAACCTGAGCTTGCTTGAATGTGGTAGGAAATGTGCCCGATGTCAGTGAAGCATTACTCACATGCATGACTGCTGCAGTTACAGTAGGAGCAATTGATTGGAGAAGATTAGTAGGGACAGGGTCCAGCGGGCATGTAGTAGGACGGCTACATGTGAGAAGTTCAGACACACTGCTCTGAGCGAGAGGGGTAAATGAGGAAAATGATGCAGTAGGAATTCTGCATGCAGTGGTACCAGGTTCGGTAAACTGTTTGCTTATAGCTGCCACTTTGTCAGTAAAAAATGAGGCAAAGGTGTCTGCTGTTAGATTGGTAGCAGGTGGCGGAGGCAGAAGATTTAGTAGAGTTTTGAAGGTGGAAAAAAGTTTCCGGGTGTCAGTAGTACTATGAATCTTGTTGATGTAGAAAGACTTTTTTGCATCAGTAACACTGGATGCGAATGATGACAGTAGCGCCTGGAGTTTAGCTAGATCTGCAGGATCTTTTGACTTTTGACTGATCTTTGCCATTACCTTTCGGCAGCTCTGAGATTGGTGCGCAACGCTCGGAGAGTATCATTAAGCCAGGGGTGAGACTGGGAGGATCGGGAGGGTTTGGTGGATAGAGGACACAGACTATCCAGAGATAAGCTCAGTGTAGAGGAAAGGGACTCCGTGGCATCATTAACCTGAAGGGAGGAGAATGTGCTGGAGGTTGGAAGAGCGGAGGCAACAACGGAGGAGAAGCGGGTGGGCGACAGGTTGCGGAGATTGCGGCGGAAGGAAACCATAGGGGTAGAAGCAGATGGTCTTCTCGGGAGACTCACTCTGAACTGAATGAAATAGTGGTCAGAGAACTGCAGAGGTGTGACAGATAGGGCCTCTGTGGCACAGTTTCTTGAGAAAACGAGATCTAGCACTTTGCCAGCTTTATGGGTCGGAGGACTGCTGAAGAGTTGTAGCTTAAACGAGTGCATTAGTGTCAGAAAATCAGAAGAGTTAGGACTGTCAAGGTGGATGTTCATGTCACCAAGGACAATAATGGGACAGTCATGCTCCAGGATAGAAGAGAGCAAGGTGTCGAGTTCATTTAAAAAGTCACCGAGTTGTCCTGGTGGGCGATATACGACAATCATATAGGTTTTGACCGGTGCAGTTACCAAGATGGCGTGGTATTCAAAGGTATTGTATTTAGCTTCAGGTAGCAGTTGGGTGTATTTCCATTTGTTGGAAATGAGCATGCCCGTTCCACCACCTCTCCCAGATGTACGAGAGGTGTGGGAGAATGAGTGGTTGGTTGAAAGTGCAGCCGGGGTAGCTGTGTTTTCAGGCTTAATCCAGGTTTCAGTGAAAGCCAGGATGTCAAGAGACAGGTGGTTGGCATAAGCCATAATGAAATCTGCTTTGTTTACCGCTGATTGGCAATTCCACAACCCCACAGACAAGGGTGTGTCACAGAGTGAAGTGGGCTTTAGAGAGCGGAGGTTGTTAAGGTTGCGGTGGCGTTTGGTTGTGTGAAACCTTCTGTGCGAGCCGGAGACAACAGGAATGGGTTTAAGGGTTTTTAAAGGAGGTGGTGAGGCCAGAGTGACATGGATGAGGCAAGTAGGACAGGATTGCCTTGTTCAGCTCGGGGGACACGCGCAAGTAGACACGCTAGTCTTTACCCAAGAATGTCTTCACACGAGAATGGCTGACGCTTCCGCTGACGCTTCAGGCGCCACCCCTTACTTTATGTTGTGCACAGTTGTAAATGTAATGGTTTGGGTCTGAGGCAGGGCCCGGTCAACTCTCCATCACAGAATCCGACATGAATTCGTCACCATTTCAGAGGCTGTTTGAGGAAAATGTGAGACCATCTGTCCAAAAACTGCTGCTGAAGCAGAGGTGGACCATGCTCCATGACAATGAGAGAAAACATTCCAGTAACTCCACCAAGAAACTTCTCCAAAGGAAACAGAAACACAGGGTTCTGGAACAACTTAGGTTTAAAGCTTGGTTTAAAGTTCTCAGTTAAAGCCCAAAGAGAAAGAAGACAATGACGAGGAAGATTTCTCTGAATCTGAAAATCACATTTACATCCATTCAGAGTATGACAGTGAGTTTAAAACAGGATGAATTTGATGCTGAACCAATGCCAATGTGAGCAGGTCAACAGCAGCAGCACCAGTTCATCAGCAGCCAGTCAGCAGAGGCCCATCAGGGCCAGAAATGTGGACGTCATTAAGTGGTGAAACTGCACGGCTCACCTGATGCAGCTGGACTGAGAGGTCAAATGTGTGATCTGTAACCATTTCTAATTTAAAACCCTGACTGTGTGTTTTTAACTCCTAACTGTGATCATTGGTGAGTGAGAACGAACTAACAAAGTGAACGGACTGTGGACAACATGTCAGGTTGGTCTGAACTCTGACCTGGGAGTCAGCTGACTGACGTTTAACATGAACATCATCACATAGTGAGATGTAAGCTGTGTCTCTGGAAGAGGGAAAAGTCAGGAAAACAGTCATTCCACAGTTTTTCACCCTTTATGTAGAAACTGTGATGTTTTTGAGCTGCAGACCAACATAAAGCTGTTAAATGTTCTGTGTAAAGATCTGCTTGAGTGAACAAAGGAAAAAGGCCCCTACATGTAGGTTCATACAAAACTCAGAACCAGCACGAAGCAAAAAGACAGGGCTGAGTGAAGGACAGAGAACATGTTTCCAGCTCTTCCTCCTCCATCAGACATTGTGTGATGCTGCAGCAGATCTCTCCATACCTGAGAGTGTCCAGCCTCCACTGTGGATCCTCCAGTCCAGCTGATAGCTGCTTCACTCCTGAGTCTCCTGGATGGTTGTAGCTCAGGTCCAGCTCTCTCAGATGGGAGGGGTTGGAGGTCAGAGCTGAGATCAGAGAAGCACAGCCTTCCTCTGTGATCAGACAGCCTGACAGGCTGCAGAAAACAACACAAATGGCAGATACTGAGAGAAAAGACACCAACAGCAGACACCATCCTGAACAAGTCAGCTGTTCATCCATGACTGTAAAGCAGAATTAAAATGATCAGCAGTTGAACAGCTGAATGAATCCTGACCTGAGAGCTTCCAGGTTACAGTTTGGACTCTGCAGTCCAACAGACAGCTGCTTCACCCCTGAATCCTGCAGGTTGTTGTTACTCAGGTCCAGTTCTGTCAGACTGGAGGACTGGGAGCTGAGAGCTGAGGACAGAGCTGCACAGCTTCTCTCTGAGAGGTTACAGTCACTCAGTCTGAGGAGGAATAACAGGAAAAGAGTTAAGTTATGTAATTATTAATCATCCACATTAAAGATGGTTGAATTAATAAATAATGATGACATTTATCCTAATTCTATATTATAAAGTGTTGCCACATTCTTGCAGCGTGTTTCTTTCCTCTTTATGTAAACTGATCTGATGTAACTGTTTGCTGTGAATCTGTGTTATCTACAAACTGAAATTATCTGAGAAATAACTCAGTTATTTTCTCTCCTTTTAACAAGCAAACAGAGTATTTAAAACATATTTATCTCTGTACTTACACAGCTTTGTTGGAGGCTTTGACCACTGGCAGCAGCCTCAGAAGAGCCTCTTCTGAAGCTGAGTATTTCTTCAGGTCAAACACATCCAGATGTTTTCCTGATGACAGTAAGATGAAGACCAGAGCTGACCACTGACCAGGAGACAGTTTATCTGTGGAGAGATGTCCTGAACTCAGGGCCTGTTGGATCTCCTCCACCAGAGAACGATCATTCAGTTCATTCAGACAGTGGAACAGATTGATGCTTCTCTCTGCAGACAGATCCTCAATTATCTTCTTCTTGATGTAATCAACTGTTTCCTGATTGGTCTGTGAGCTACTTCCTGTCTGTGAGCTACTTCCTGTCTGTGAGCTACTTCCTGTCTGTGTCAGCAGGCCTCGCAGGAGACTCTGATTGGTCTGCAGGGAGAGACCCAGGAGGAAACGGAGGAACAGGTCCAGGTGTCCATTTGGACTCTTTAAGGCCTTGTTCACAGAACTCTGATGGAGAAATTTTAGATTAGGTTTTTTTAATATTTTTGACCAGACAGAGGTTGTTTGTTGTTCTTCCATCAGGTTGACTCCAGACTTGATGAAGGTCAGATGGACATGAAGAGCAGCCAGAAACTCCTGAACACTCAGATGGATGAAGCAGAACACCTTCTCCTGGTACAGCCCTCTCTCCTCTTTAAAGATCTGTGTGAACACTCCTGAGTACACTGAGGCTGCTGAGATATCGATGCCACACTCTGTCAGGTCTGATTCATAGAAGATCAGGTTTCCTTTCTGCAGCTGCTCAAAAGCCAGTTTTCCCAGAGACTCAATCATGTTCCTGCTCTCTGGACTCCAGTGTGGATCTGTCTCAGCTCCTCCATCATACTTGACCTTCTTCACTTTGACCTGAACCACCAGGAAGTGGATGTACATCTCAGTCAGGGTCTTGGGCAGCTCTCCTCCCTCTCTGGTTTCCAACACATCCTCCAGAACTGTAGCAGTGATCCAGCAGAAGACTGGGATGTGGCACATGATGTGGAGGCTTCGTGATGTCTGGATGTGGGAGATGACGCTGCTTGCCTGCTTCTTATCTCTGAATCTCTTCCTAAAGTACTCCTCCTTCTGTGGGTCAGTGAACCCTCTGACCTCTGTCACCATGCCAACACAGCCAGGAGGGATCTGATTGGCTGCTGCAGGCCGTGTGGTTATCCAGAGGCGAGCAGAGGGAAGCAGGTTCCCCCTGATGAGGTTTGTCAGCAGCACATCCACTGAGGTGGACTCTGTAGCATCAGTCAGGGGCTCCTTGCTGTGGAAGTCCAGAGGAAGTCGACACTCATCCAGACCGTCAAAGATGAACACAACCTGGAACTGTTCAAAGCTGCAGATTCCTGCTGCTTTGGTTTCAGTAAAGAAGTGATGAACAAGTTCCACCAAGCTGAACTTTTTCTCTTTCAGCACATTCAGCTCTCTGAAAGTGAATGGAAACATGAAGTGGATGTCCTGGTTGGCTTTGCCTTCAGCCCAGTCCAGAGTGAACTTCTGTGTTAAGACTGTTTTCCCAATGCCAGCCACTCCCTTTGTCATCACTGCTCTGATTGGTTCATCTCTTCCAGGTGGGAGTTTAAAGATGTCTTCTTGTCTGATGGATGTTTCTGCTGTGTCTGCTTTCCTGGATGCTGCTTCAATCTGTCTGACCTCATGTTCATCATTGACCTCTCCAGTCCCTCCCTCTGTGATGTAGAGCTCTGTGTAGATCTGATTCAGAAGGGTTGGGTTTCCTGCTTTAGGAATCCCCTCAAACACACGCTGGAACTTCTCCTTCAGAGCAGATTTAACTTTACGTCGACAAACTGCAGCAGAAAGTTCTGAATGAAGACAAGAAATAACATCAGTAAACAGACATTTCAACCCTGTAAAGAATGAGTATTTGAATATGTGTTGTTCTGTGTGCTGAGACATCAGTAAATGTGTCATTTATCCAGCAGGTTAAATCTTTAGAGAAATCCTCTTACTGCTCTGCAGACGCTCAGCCAGCTCCTCCTGCTTCATTCTCCTCAGGAAGTGAACTGTGATCTTCACTAATGCCTCTCTGCTCCACCTCTGCTCTTCATCCTCACCCTCCCTCTGACTCTCTAAGCATTCTGGGTAATCTGGACTCAGAACCTTCTGGATCTTCTTCAGCTCCTCCTTCACAAAAGTGAGCATGTTGTCCTCCAGCAGCTGGAACAGAATACTATATGAATGAGCCAATCAGGCTGAAATCATGGAGCCAAACATCAGATCCATGCTGGACACACTGACAATCCGCTGGTCTGCAAAGTGCAGCCTGGAGATGACTGTGAACACAATAGATGGAAAAGTAGTTGTTGTACATGTACAGACCATAAATATGGAGTCCAGCTGTGTCTGATGCTGCTGGGCAGACTGACCACTGGGAACCTCTGAGCTCTGCTGGTCCACTCTGTGGAGGAATGATGAAGAATGAGCTCACATTGTGTCTGTCCACACAGAGACAAACACAAGGTAAAGGTCCATGGAGGGATGTGTGGATGTGAACAGTGAACGCAGCCATAAAGCAGCTGATTAACTCTGAAGCTGCACATCAGCAGCATCTGTGTTCCAGAAGATAAGAGCTCAGTGTGTCTCTAACAGTGGGAGGAAGATGATGTCAGATGAAGCAGTTTGAGGAGGAAGGGACACAGAACTGTGTGAACAGAGAGAAGATTTGTGTGTTTGTGAGGAGTCGAGCTGACGTGTTGGTTGGATTGTAGCTGTAGTTTCTAAAATACAACAAGAGCTTCAATCTGGAATCACTTCATTGGTTTTATTGAACAGAAACGAGTCCAAAGAAATGATTTTCAGAGTCGTCACTGACCAACTTCTTTGTTTTTAGAAAACAGAAGCAAATGTAGAATTTGATGCAGCAACACAGAACTATGTGAACAGACAGAAGATTTGAAGCTGGAGGAAGGAGGAAGCCAAAGATCAGCTCTGAGCACTGATGCAGAGCTGGATGCTGAAACAGCAGAATTTGAGAACCATGATGTTTACCATCTGAACAGATCATCTGTGACTGTAAATATCCTGTGTGGAGCTCACAAAGACACCAAACTTCAGATGGTTGCTGACTCGTATAAAACTGGGTCAGCAATCGATGAGGGAATTAATAAAGAATTTTTTACCATCATTTTACCATCAAAGTTATTATTGATCCATGTGACTTTGTTCATGTGAGACTGTTTGTAAAGCAGCTGACATTGTTCAGAACATTTCTTTTAGAAACAGCTCCTCTATAATAAATATCATTCTTAATATTTTCCTCACTGAAAGAGACCTGTTTTAACATCCATTCTTTCCACTCTGACAGTTTCACATGTGAACATGAAATGATGTGAATAAAAGCTCACATTAAACACAAGTTGGAATAAGAACTGTTCAGACTGACTCTGGAACATTTTACAGTGTTACACCATTTACACTCAGCTCACCTGAGAGACCGTGAACGTTGGTCTGATTTAAAGTTGATATCACGACCATCCATTGAGTCGCTCCTCATGGACACACAGCTGGGTTCAGGTTCAGGTTGAAGTCTCCAACTGATCCGATTGAGTAACTGTGATGAACTGATCCAATCTGATTTTAACCTTGATTGTTAATAGTAAAAAAATTGTTCAGTAAAATTCAGTTTGCATTGAAAAGTAAAAATTATATGAAGTTGTGATATTAAATAAAAAATATTAATAATACAGTCACACTCACACTCACTGACATATCAATAAAATGATTGATTTTGAATAAATCAACAGAAAACTTCACTTTGTTTTAATAAAGAGCAGAAAGACTAAAGTAAACATCACATTACACACATGATGCAGCTGATTAATCTCATCAGAGACATCAAGAACTGATCCAAGTCTGAAATAATTCATCTGAACCATGATGCAGCCTCCACTGAATACTGACAGATACTCACTGTTTGTCTGATGGAACATCATGTTGGAAATTAATGATCTGATCCTTGGACCTGTTGCTCTTAAAGGACACACAGCTGGGTTCAGGTCCAGATTCGGCTGCAGATCCAGCTTGGTTCCTGTGAATAAAGGTGGTTTGGTGATGTGAGCGCTGAGCTCTGACATGGAGAAGAGTCATGGACAGTTAGAGATGGTGGTCTCACCTCTGAGCTTTGCTCTGGCTCTCATGTTCCCCACACAGAGTGGTTTTAGTGTCCTCACACTGATCCATGCTGCTGGATTCACATCAGCTCACACACACTTTCTACCTTCATCTGCAGAGGAAACACAGATCATTCATCTGCACATCAACTCAAATCCTCCTTCCTTTTAAGGGTTAACATGTTGCTGAATAACTTTTATCTTTAGTAGGATCTACTCTTTCATTCTCAACCATTCTAAGAATCTGGTTAGATTTTCATCATCAGGAGCAGCTCTTTACAGAGTTTTTATGAACGCAGCCCCAGATCTTTAACATCTCCTATAAACTGACTTTTAGACACTTCAGAGTTTCTTTTCCTGCTGACAGCTGAAAAACAGCAGCATCTGTACTCTGAATGTAATGAATAAATATCAACAACAGAAACTGAAGGATGATGTTAAAGAATGATTTCAGTCTGAATGTGAAGTCTGACTGAAAGAGCAACAGAATCCCACACTGCAGGTTCTGATTGGTCCAACTGGATCCTGCAGGACAGTGCAGGAAGTGAAGAGACTGAACCACAATGAACACTGAACTTCCTCATACATACCCTGCATCACAGCTTCAGAACGGAAGGTCATTTAAGCTCATTTTATTTTGAAAGGTCAGACAGGAAGCTGCTCTTTCTGACTTTAAAGGTGGAAAGATACAGATGAGTGTCTCTTCAGCACTTCAACGACATCACTCAGGGCTGCTTTAACACCACAGGCTGGGACATGTTTAAGCCTACAACCACCAGATCCACATCCAGGAGTATCCACCCCCCCCCCCCCCCCCCCATGTGTCATATTTATACAAGTTGGCCTTTTCTCATATCTTTTAGCTTGTATATATATTTTTAATATATATGTATATTTAATAGTTTTTCTCTTCTACTTTATATTTTATTTAATGTTTATTGCTGTTTGCACCAGATAAGATGGAAACGCTATTTCAGTTCTCTGTATGTCATACATACAGCTGCATTAATTAGATAAGATCAGACATGTCTGCTCCCAGTACAGTATGACTATAACCTAACATGTCTGTACACGACGCATCTCCTTTAATATAATAATCACCAAACCTGTTAGAAAATGGTACGATCCACCTCAGGGGTGTTTGAGATTTTACAGCTATTTTTCTGGTCATGAATGTATTATAATAAATAGATTTTAACTTAAATAAAATAAAACAGTTTGTTTGTGAAGGAAACAAACAGAAACATCAGCTGATCATCATGTTGATTGATTCCAGTTAATCAATAACCTGATCATCATGTAGATTTGTCTTCAAACACAAAGTGATCAAAGTTTGTTCTGAAATAAGAAGCGAACATGTTCTCCAACATTACAGAGCAGAAACAAACAGGAAACTCACAGATTGTTCAGAGCTGCAGAAGAAGAAGACTCTCCACTCGACAGACTGAGACACAGGTGAGCTGCTTCCTGGAACCAGTCAGAGCAGAGTCCACCTGTGATGGAGGCGGGACAGATAGAACCTGTCTGACTAGTGGAGTTCATGTTAAAACACGCCTCCAAGTTCCTGAACAACAAACTCTGATCTGAAAACATTTATTCAGCCGTTCTCTCTGAATGTTCTCTGAGATTCTCCAGAATCGCCGTCAGAAACATTAAAACCAGGCTTTGAACTGGGATCTGTTCTGTGCAGCAGCTCTGTAGTTTTAGTGCTGCTGCAGATGCACCAGATGTGTGCAGCTAGACTGAAAACATCTGTCATCATGTGACAAACTGTGAACACATCAAGGTGACATCTCTCTGGTCTACAGACCAATCAGAGCCATCCTGGATCCAGCTGTCTGTGTGTAAAACTGATGCTAATAAAATGTTAAAGTCCTCTCTCCTGTGTATCTGTATCAGCTGTAATGCTGGTGATGGGATGAGACATGAATACCACAGCTTTTCAGATTTACAGTAATTTGGGTTCAAATCCCCTGCATGAAAGGTACTATCTCCAGGCAAGACCCCCTTAACCTATCAGCAAACCTATATAACCTATTTCATGTTGAAGAGGCAACAAAAAATATCAAGCTAAGCTAAACTGGACAGTGTGGCGCAGGACCAGAGGTTTCAAAGGTTCACAAACTTCTCCAGTGTTGCTTTAACTGTGGCAATAAGTTCAGACCTCATTGTGACATCAAATTCAATTTCGCACAGCCGCTAAAAACAAACAAATACATTAATCAATACACGTGTCCTATGGTACAGGATGAGTGGGACACTTTCATTAAAGGGTAACTATGCAGACCAGTGGCTAAGCTGTGTTGATGACCCTCCTCTCGATCCATGTGTGTTTGTTTTAAACGAATGCCAGTGAGAAATCAATCCACAGAGAGGTGGATAACGTTGTTTATCCTGTACGATGTGTCATAAACAATAGATTACAGGTTATGGGCTGCGTTTGTGTTGTGGGTCGGAGGCTCTGATCTTACAAGGCTGGTTTTCAGCCAAGAGAACCGAGGTGGAAGGCAGAGAGCTGCACTGTCCCCACAAGTTAAAGCCGTTTATTTAACCAGGACTAATCTGAAGCTGTTTAATTAAGCTAAAACTGGACATTTAATGCCAAAAAGCTCTCAAGACAAACTCACCGATGACTGTCTTTCAGTTCCAGGTGCTGAAACCCAGTTTTGCCGTTTACTCCCTGCTCCTCCACATCTGCATCATATTTAAGATATTCCTGCTCATTTTCTCATGATTTCATTAGTTTGTCAACTTTTTAAAAAAATGCTCTTACATTTTACTTTAATTTTTTTTCAGTTTTGAGGAAGACGGAGGAGTATTTAGGAGATGACTAACTCATGGAGGTTTACTTCCATCACAGTGGTGCAGCATCCCCCAACTTGAGGGGGCGCCACCAAATTCTCTCGTGTTACTTTAACTGTCTCATTAGTTATTTTGTGCCATTAACCCCCCACTCCCCCTTCCGCAGGTAGATGAGCGAACTGTAAGTCTTACTTTTCTTTTACATTTCTTTGCGTCCTTCGTCTATTCCTTTTGTCCAAATAAAGTTTTTGTGCTCCAACATCACAACGTCTTTTCTTCAATTCTCTATTAACAGCACAAATTCACATTAACTGTAAATTGTAATAGAAACTAACTGACCGCATTCAGCTTACTCGGACCCACAGAAAAGCTGAAGGTAAGTTCGGTTCAGCTTATTTAATTCTATATGTGAGATGTTTCAGCATTGTTTCTCTGAAACTACCTAAACCTGTTGTGTAAATGGCATTGCACCTCTTCAGCTAAGGTTGGCATCTGTGATGTCACAGCGGTGTGATGTCAGTGGTTTTAACACTGATATGTGAATGAGTGACCGTCCTCATAAAGATAGAAGCAGAAATTAGTAAAACAGGCGGGTGACGACACGTTTGACATTTCGACCCTCTCTGCGTCGCTGTCACAGGGTGTAAAACACATATTCTGTGCTTCTATCTTTGTGAGGACTCTGACAGGAGGCATTCCCTGGCATCTTATGTCATGTTTATGTTTGTTCGAGCAACCGTGGCTACAACCGCACACAGAGGCTTTCACACACTGAGTTTTCTCTGTAATACCACCTTAATAATCAGAGGAGATGGACAATAAGCAGCTCCGTCAATACTGAAGAAGCTTCATTCTGTTTAAGGCTACTAAACAAGCTGTTTTTATTTGTCTCGGGTCGTGAAAATGTTGTCCCATGTTCAGCATGTTTACCTTGAAATGTTCCACCTTTAAATAAAGTAGCAGGAGCTGCGATGACAGCACACTTGTCCTCACACTTTGCCTCCATGTGGAGTGTGATCTCAGAGGAAAACCTTCATACAAACAGACAGCTTTCAGGCGTAAAGTTCCCGTTACTCAGATCACATTATTATCATTGTAAAGAGCAGATATGTTTGTAAAATGTGGCTCCAGGTTCAGATGTGTTTTTTCCCTTTTGTCATTTCCCCTTTTTCTTCTGTGTGTGTGTGTCCTTTAAATTAATCATTGTGTCTTATTATGCATTTTAATACAAAATCATATACAAAATACACAACTTACATCATCCTACATACATGTTAAAGGAACACGTGCACTCCAAGTGAGCTGCAGAGAAACACAACATACTGATATTCAGTGTGAAGCTTTGACTGGAAACACAGAAAAACAACATCCTGGAAGAATGGCAGCTTCCATCTTTAAAGGACTGGAAGAGGAAGAAGTTTCCAAGGAATCATTTAAAAGAGTTTCAAACAGAAACTGACTGAATCCATGAATCTGAAAAGGTGTTTCTGAGTGAAAGAGACAGACATGTACAGACTGAACTATCTGTTCAACAGTGATTCTCTGACAGGAGGAAACTCTTTGTGCTCAACACAGAGACACTGAGGAACCAGGTAACCAGAAGCTAAACCCAGGATGCAGAGGTTCTTCAGTGAATGTGGTGTTGAAGGTGTGGAGGTGGATCAGTGTGTCAGAGGAGACTCTGTAGAAGGACAGAGTGCCAGCAGGACGGTCCACATACACTGCTACTCTGTGAGAGACTGAGGAGGAGGAGGAGGAGGAGGAGGAGGAGGAGATCTGTGTTTGTCTGTTATGCCAGACAGAGAAACCAGAACTAGCAGAGCAGCTCAGACTCCAGGACTGATCGTTGCATCCAAACACACAGTCTATGTCTCCTCTCCTGCTGATTCTTCTGTAACTCACTGATATATAAACTCTTCCTCTCCACTCGACCTCCCAGTAACAGCGACCAGTCAGAACATTTCTACACAGCAGCTGAGGCCAGCGATCAAATCTGTGTGGATGATCAGGATATGACTGAACCTCCACCACATGTGTCACCTTCCTGTTGTTGTCAGACAGTTTCAGGAATCTGTTCACTGTGTTTGTGTCGATGGTGAGTCGACAGGAATCTGATGGAGAGAACAAACACAATCCAGCTGCAGTTATTGATCTATCATCTGTTCACTTTGATCAGTGAGTGATGTGACAGTGTGAAGATGGCTGGATGTCATGAATCAGATGAAGAACACACTTACACTTCCTCAGACCTGGTGTCAGCCATCGTTCTCCAGCAGGCTCCACCCTGAAAGGAGGAGGGGGGTCAGAGCAGCACCGTCTCTTTCAGCATGCACACATGGACATTACATGGCTCTCACACACACATTGTTCTACACTGAGGAAGATGCTGACTGCTCATGAGTCCTTCACACAGCCCCACTTGGAAAACACAGAAATATCCCTTTAACTGGATGAATAAAGTCTCTGAATCTGCTGAATATGTTTCCTTACAGGCTGTGCATTAACCAGCAGATTATTGCTGCTATGTATGTTTTCTTTGTGGCCCATTTATCTCAGAAATGACCTGATAAACCTCCATCATTCTGACAGATCCACACTGTTTTAAGGGGACACCGGCTAATGCTGGCAGACATTTCCTCCTCCTCCTGACAGAGGTTTGCTCCTCCCTTGCTGCTCCTCATCACTTCTAACCAGCTCATGAGCCGGTGAAAGGAAAAGGAGCCGACTGTGTCTGAAGTTATGAAATAACTTATGAAAGTACGAAGGACAGTATGGGATGTTTCAGAAGTTTCATCTCCACTTCGGATCAGACTAAATTTACACTGAAAACATCTGTACGCACAGTCTGAGGAATGTGTGAAGTGTACAGATTCTCTTTATTTAATGCAGGAACATCTGTATGAGTGGTTTGTGTGTGAGATGGACTCTAGACCCACCCAGGGTGGACCTGCCTCTCGCCCTGTGGCTGCTGGGATACGCTCCAGTTCCTGCCACCATGAACTGAACTAAGCAGGTAGAGAAAATGAATGAATGGATTTATGCATCTGGTCCCAGGACTTTGGATAATTTTGGATGGATCTAAAACTGAATTATTTGGACACTGTAACAGGGAACTTGTTTGGTGTAAACTAAAGGCAATATTTGAGCAGAAGAACCAACAGTGAAGCCTGAAGCTGTAAATGTAATGGTTTGGGTCTGAGGCAGGGCCCGGTCAACTCTCCATCACAGAATCCAGCATGAATTCTTCACCATTTCAGAGGCTGTTTGAGGAAAATGTGAAACCATCTGTCCAGAAACTGCAGCTGAAGCAGAGGTGGACCATGCTACATGACAATGAGAGAAAACATTCCAGTAAATCCACCAAGAAACTTCTCCAAAGGAAACAGAAACACAGGGTTCTGGAACAGCTCAGTCAAAGCCCAAAGACAAAGAAGATTTGGAAGACAATGACGAGGAAGGTTTCTCTGAATCTGAAAATCACATTTACGTCCATTCAGACTATGACAGTGAGTTTAAAACAGGATGAATTTGATGCTGAACCGATGCCAATGTGAGCAGGTCAACAGCAGCAGCACCAGTTCATCAGCAGCCAGTCAGCAGAGGCCCATCAGGGCCAGAAATGTGGACGTCATTAAGTGGTGAAACTGCACGGATCACCTGATGCAGCTGGACTGAGAGGTCAAATGTGTGATCTGTAACCATTTCTAATTTAAACCCTGACTGTGTGTTTTTAACTCCTAACTGTGATCATTGGTGAGTGAGAACGAACTAACAAAGTGAACGGACTGTGGACAACATGTCAGGTTGGTCTGAACTCTGACCTGGGAGTCAGCTGACTGACGTTTAACATGAACATCATCACATAGTGAGATGTAAGCTGTATCTTTGGAAGAGGGAAAAGTCATTCCACAGTTTTTCACCCTTTATGTAGAAACTGTGATGTTTTTGAGCTGCAGACCAACATAAAGCTGTTAAATGTTCTGTGTAAAGATCTGCTTGAGTGAACAAAGGAAAAAGGCTCCTACATGTAGGTTCATATAAAACTCAGGACCAGCATGAAGCAAAAAGACAGGGCTGAGTGAAGGACAGAAAACATATTTCCAGCTCTTCCTCCTCCATCAGACATTGTGTGATGCTGCAGCAGACCTCTCCATACCTGAGAGTGTCCAGCCTCCACTGTGGATCCTCCAGTCCAGCTGATAGCTGCTTCACTCCTGAGTCTCCTGGATGGTTGTAGCTCAGGTCCAGCTCTCTCAGATGGGAGGGGTTGGAGGTCAGAGCTGAGCTCAGAGAAGCACAGCCTTCCTCTGTGATCAGACAGCCTGACAGGCTGCAGAAAACAACACAAATGGCAGATACTGAGAGAAAAGACACCAACAGCAGACACCATCCTGAACAGATCAGCTGTTCATCCATGACTGTAAAGCAGAATTATAATGATCAGCAGTTGAACAGCTGAATGAATCCTGACCTGAGAGCTTCCAGGTTACAGTTTGGACTCTGCAGTCCAACAGACAGCTGCTTCACCCCTGAATCCTGCAGGTTGTTGTTACTCAGGTCCAGTTCTGTCAGAGTGGAGGACTGGGAGCTGAGAGCTGAGGACAGAGTTGCACAGCTTCTCTCTGAGAGGTTACAGTCACTCAGTCTGAGGAGGAATAACAGGAAAAGAGTTAAGTTATGTAATTATTAATTATTCACATTAAAGATGGTTAAACTGGTTGTTTCTGGAACCATCTGAGTGACCATTGTGCCATTGCAGTGGTCAGAAATGCCAAACTCCCCAAAACTAATCCACAAATTCTCCTCAGAAGAGATTTGAAACATTCTCATGAGCAGGCTTTCTTGCTCCATCTGTCTAATTTTGAGTGGAAACGAGTCTCCCTCCTTGATGATGTTGAGTTGGCCTGGAAATTCCTTCATGATGAACTCTTGAAGCTTATCAATAAACATGCTCCCTCGCATAAATTTAGGATAAAAGAGTGAAATAATCCCTTATTTTCCACTGAAACTGGAAACCTCCATAAAGAAAGAGATCCTGCCTGGACCAAGGCACGAAAACCCAAATTAGAGGCTGATTGGATCATTTTCATCCTCTGCAAAGAGTGTTCCTCCTTAATTAAGAAGAATAAATCTGAATTTTATTAATCTGAAACCTCCAAAAATCTAAATGATCCCAAGAAATGTTGGAATGTGGTGAGATCTGCTTCTGGTGCTTCTGGTGAACTTTGGTCACAGATTCTGTGAACTTGGCTGATAAATGTGCTGTTAAACTATTTTAATGAACGTTTCATCACAGCAGGGCACTTGTTTGACTCCTTTAACAGTAACTTTAAAAACTCTCTTTAAATAATGAGCCTGCTGCTGTAAACTGTCCCCTGTTGACTGTTCTTTTCATTTTGAACCTGAGTCTGTTTCTGAGCTCCGTAGTGCGCTAAAAAAGTTGGACTCCAAAGAATCAGCTGGTCCTGATAGTTTGGACCCATTTTTCCTGAAGCTGGCTGCTGACTTAATTGCTGAGCCTTTAGCTTGTATCTTTAATCTAAGCCTCAGCACAAACAAACTTCCCAAAGTTTGGAACTCCACGTTTGTCCTTCCGCTGCTAAAAGGAGGCGAAAGCTCAACGGTGAATAATTACAGGCCGATCTCAAAATGATGCTCTCTGGTGAAAGTATTTGAAAAACTGGTCTGTGACCAACTGAAGGAGTTTTTAGAGTCAAACAACAATCTAAAGCCCTTTCAGTCAGGTTTTAGGAAGCAGCACAGCACTGCTACTGCTGCCCTAAAAGCTTTAATGATGTGTTTGAGGCACTGGATTAAAAACAGGTTTATATCTTTAATGTCTGTGGATGTAATTGTTGTCCATCTGTCTTGTCCACCATGACGTGTGCTGCTGCCTTTCTTGGCCAGGTCACCCTTGTTAAACAGGTCTTGATCTCAATGGTTCTTTTATCTGGTTAAATAAAGGTTTAATAAAAATATAAATAATAAAACCATCCTGAACAGGTCAGCTGTTCATGCATGACTGTAAAGCAGAATTAAAATGATCAGCAGTTGAACAGCTGAATGAATCCTGACCTGAGAGCTTCCAGGTTACAGTTTGGACTCTGCAGTCCAACAGACAGCTGCTTCACCCCTGAATCCTGCAGGTTGTTGTTACTCAGGTCCAGTTCTGTCAGACTGGAGGACTGGGAGCTGAGAGCTGAGGACAGAGCTGCACAACTTCTCTCTGAGAGGTTACAGCCACTCAGTCTGAGGAGGGAATTACAGGAAAAGATTTAAGTAATGTAATTATTAACTATTCACATTAAAGATGGTTGAATAAATAAATAATGATGACATTTATCCTAATTCTATATAATAAAGTGTTGCCACATTCTTGCAGCGTGTTTCTTTCCTCTTTATGTGAATGATGTAACTGTTTGCTGTCAATCTGTGTTATCTACAAACTGAAATTATCTGAGAAATAACTCCGTTATTTTCTCTCCTTTTAACAAGCAAACAGAGTATTTAAAACATATTTATCTCTGTATTTACACAGCTTTGTTGGAGGCTTTGACCACTGGCAGCAGCCTCAGAAGAGCCTCCTCTGAAGCAGAGTATTTCTTCAGGTCAAACACATCCAGATGTTTTCCTGATGACAGTAAGATGAAGACCAGAGCTGACCACTGAGCAGGAGACAATTCATCTGTGGAGAGACTTCCTGAACTCAGGGCCTGTTGGATCTCCTCCACCAGAGAACGATCATTCAGTTCATTCAGACAGTGGAACAGATTGATGCTTCTCTCTGCAGACAGATTCTCACTGATCTTCTCCTTGATGTAATCAACTGTTTCATGATTGGTCTGTGAGCTACTCCCTGTCTGTGAGCTACTTCCTGTCTGTGTCAGCAGGCCTCGTAGGAGCCTCTGATTGGTCTGCAGGGAAAGACCCAGGAGGAAGCGGAGGAACAGGTCCAGGTGTCCATTTGGACTCTGTAAGGCCTTGTCCACAGAACTCTGATGGAGATATTTTAGATTAGGTTTGTTAAATACTTTTGACCACACAGAGGTTGTTTGTTCTTCCATCAGATTAACTCCAGACTTGATGAAGGTCAGATGGACATGAAGAGCAGCCAGAAACTCCTGAACACTCAGATGGATGAAGCAGAACACCTTCTCCTGGTACAGCCCTCTCTCCTCTTTAAAGATCTGTGTGAACACTCCTGAGTACACTGAGGCTGCTGAGATATCGATGCCACACTCCGTCAGGTCTGATTCATAGAAGATCAGGTTTCCTTTCTGCAGCTGCTCAAAAGCCAGTTTTCCCAGAGACTCAATCATCTTCCTGCTCTCTGGACACCAGTGTGGATCTGTCTCAGCTCCTCCATCATACTTGACCTTCTTCACTTTGGCCTGAACCACCAGGAAGTGGATGTACATCTCAGTCAGGGTCTTGGGCAGCTCTCCTCCCTCTCTGGTTTCCAACACATCCTCCAGAACTGTAGCAGTGATCCAGCAGAAGACTGGGATGTGGCACATGATGTGGAGGCTTCGTGATGTCTGGATGTGGGAGATGATGCTGCTGGCCTGCTCCTCATCTCTGAATCTCTTCCTGAAGTACTCCTCCTTCTGTGGGTCAGTGAACCCTCTGACCTCTGTCACCATGCCAACACAGCCAGGAGGGATCTGATTGGCTGCTGCAGGCCGTGTGGTTATCCAGAGGCGAGCAGAGGGAAGCAGGTTCCCCCTGATGAGGTTTGTCAGCAGCACATCCACTGAGGTGGACTTTGTAGCATCAGTCAGGAGCTCCTTGCTGTGGAAGTCCAGAGGAAGTCGACACTCATCCAGACCGTCAAAGATGAACACAACCTGGAACTGTTCAAAGCTGCAGATTCCTGCTTCTTTGGTTTCAGTAAAGAATTTATGAACAAGTTCCACCAAGCTGAACTTTTTCTCTTTCAGCACATTCAGCTCTCTGAAAGTGAATGGAAACATGAAGTGGATGTCCTGGTTGGCTTTGCCTTCAGCCCAGTCCAGAGTGAACTTCTGTGTTAAGACTGTTTTCCCAATGCCAGCCACTCCCTTTGTCATCACTGCTCTGATTGGTTCGTCTCTTCCAGGTGGGAGTTTAAAGATGTCTTCTTGTCTGATGGATGTTTCTGCTCTGCCTGCTTTCCTGGATGCTGCTTCAATCTGTCTGACCTCATGTTCATCATTGACCTCTCCAGTCCCCCCCTCTGTGATGTAGAGCTCTGTGTAGATCTGATTCAGAAGGGTTGGGTTTCCTGCTTTAGGAATCCCCTCAAACACACACTGGAACTTCTTCTTCAGAGCAGATTTAACTTTACCTCCACAAAGTTCTGAATGAAGACAAGAAATAACATCAGTAAACAGGCATTTCCACCCTGTAAAGAATGAGTATTTGAACATGTGTTGTTCTGTGAGCTGAGACATCAGTAAATGTGTCATTTATCCAGCAGGTTAAATCTTTAGAGAAATCCTCTTACTGCTCTGCAGACGCTCAGCCAGCTCCTCCTGCTTCATTCTCCTCAGGAAGTGAACTGTGATCTTCACTAATGCCTCTCTGCTGCTCCTCTGCTCTTCATCATCACCCTCCCTCTGACTCTCTAAGCATTCTGGGTAATCTGGACTCAGACCCTTCTGGATCTTCTTCAGTTCCTCCTTCACAAAAGTGAGCATGTTGTCCTCCAGCAGCTGGAACAGAATACTATATGAATGAGCCAATCAGGCTGAAATCATGGAGCCAAACATCAGATCCATGTTGGACACACTGACAATCCGCTGGTCTGCAAAGTGCAGCCTGGAGATGACTGTGAACACAATAGATGGAAAAGTAGCTGTTGTACATGTACAGACCATAAATATGGAGTCCAGCTGTGTCTGATGCTGCTGGGCAGACTGACCACTGGGAACCTCTGAGCTCTGCTGGTCCACTCTGTGGAGGAATGATGAAGAATGAGCTCACATTGTGTCTGTCCACACAGAGACAAACACAAGGTAAAGGTCCATGAAGGGATGTGTGGATGTGAACAGTGAACGCAGCCATAAAGCAGCTGATTAACTCTGAAGCTGCACATCAGCAGCATCTGTGTTCCAGAAGATAAGAGCTCAGTGTGTCTCTAACAGTGGGAGGAAGCTGGTGTCAGATGAAGCAGTTTGAGGAGGAAGGGACACAGAACTGTGTGAACAGACAGAAGATTTGTGTGTTTGTGAGGAGTCGAGCTGACGTGTTGGTTGGATTGTAGCTGTAGTTTCTAAAATACAACAAGAGCTTCAATCTGGAATCAGTTCATTGGTTTTATTGAACAGAGACGAGTCCAAAGAAATGATTTTCAGAGTCTTCACTGACCAACTTCTTTGTATTTAGAAAACAGAAGCAAATGTAGAATCTGCTGCAGCAACACTCAGTAAAAGTTGTTCTGGAGTCAAATAAAGACAGAAAGTTTATAGAATCTACAGGAACAGCTTCTGGAGCTTCTCCAACCAGCAGGTTACCTGCTGACAGGTGAGGGTGTCAGGATTGGGTATAAAAGCAGCTTCCACCAAAGGTTCAGTCTCTCCAACAAGGATGGGTCGTGGCTCACCACTTTGTGCCAAACTCCATCAGAGAATCATCAATAAGTTCAGGAAATATTCCTCAGAGTCAGACTGTAAAGAACTTTGGTCTTTCAGCATCTACAGAGCAGGATATTGGGAACAGATTCAGGGAGTCTGGGGAAGTCTCAGGGTGGAAAGGCCAAGGACAGAAAGCACTGTTGGATGAGCTCGGAGCCCTCAGGCAGCACTGCAGGAGAAACCGTCAGGCCACCATGATCCATACAGCCACATGGGGTCAGGAGGAGCTGGGAGAAGCATTTCCACTCAACACAGTCCAAGCCATATATCAGATTCAGGAGTCTGAATTAAAATGTTAATTTTCCTCACTGAAAGAGACCTGTTTTAACATCCATTCTTTCCACTCTGACAGTTTCACATGTGAACATGAAATGATGTGAATAAGAGCTCACATTAAACACAAGTTGGAATAAGAACTGTTCAGAGTGACTCTGGAACATTTTACAGTGTTACACCATTTACACTCAGCTCACCTCAGAGACCGTGAACGTTGGTCTGATTTAAAGTTGATTAAATGACCTTTTGACCTGTCGCTCCTCATGGACACACAGCTGGGTTCAGGTTCTGCTTGAAGTGTGCGTCTCCGATTGAGTCTAATCTGATCCGATTTTAACCTTGATTGTTAATAAAAAAAAGAAAGAAGACATTTTAAATTTAAATGTTCAGTAAAATTCAGTTTGCATTTAAAAGAAAAAATTATATGAAGCTGTGATATTAAATAAATAATAATAATAATACAGACTTGGTGCACCAAATTATTCACTCACTGACATATCAATAAAATTATACATTTTGAATAAATCAACAGAAAACTTCACTTTGTTTTAATAAAGAGCAGAAAGACTAAAGCAAACATCACATTACACACATGATGCAGCTGATTAATCTCATCAGAGACATGAAGAACTGATCCAAGTCTGAAATAATTCATCTGAACCATGATGCAGCCTCCACTGAATACTGACAGCTACTCACTGTTTGTCTGATGGAACATCATGTTGGAAATTAATGAACCCATCCTTGGACCTGTTGCTCTTAAAGGACACACAGCTGGGTTCAGGTCCAGATTCAGCTGCAGATCCAGCTTGGTTCCTGTGAATAAAGGTGGTTTGGTGATGTGAGCGCTGAGCTCTGACATGGAGAAGAGTCATGGACAGTTAGAGATGGTGGTCTCACCTCTGAGCTTTGCTCTGGCTCTCATGTTCCCCACACAGAGTGGTTTTAGTGTCCTCACACTGATCCATGCTGCTGGATTCACATCAGCTCACACACACTTTCTACCTTCATCTGCAGAGGAAACACAGATCATTCATCTGCACATCAACTCAAATCCTCCTTCTTTTTAAGGGTTAACATGTTGCTGAATAACTTTTATCTTTAGTAGGATCTACTCTTTCATTCTCAACCATTCTAAGAATCTGGTTAGATTTTCATCAGCAGGAGCAGCTCTTTACAGAGTTTTTATGAACGCAGCCCCTGATTTTTAACATCTCCTCTAAACTGACTTTTAGACACTTCAGAGTTTCTTTTCCTGCTGACAGCTGAAAAACAGCAGCATCTGTACTCTGAATGTAATGAATAAATATCAACAACAGAAACTGAAGGATGATGTTAAAGAATGATTTCAGTCTGACTGAAAGAGCACCAGAATCCCACACTGCAGGTTCTGATTGGTCCAACTGGATCCTGCAGGACAATGCAGGAAGTGAAAAGACTGAACCACAATGAACACTGAACTTCCTCATACATACCCTGCATCACAGCTTCAGAACGGAAGGTCATTTAAGCTCATTTTATTTGGAAAGGTCAGACAGGAAGCTGCTCTTTCTGACTTTAAAGGTGGAAAGTCTCTTCCTGGCTGGAGATTTCAACCATGCAAATCTCAAAACAGTGTTTCCTCAGTTGTACCAACACATTGACTTTCCAACAACAAACTGGACCTGGTTTACACAATACAAGGTCTCACCCCCCCCCGCTGCTAATACCAGCATACAGGCTGAAGGTTAAAGTCACCAGACCGTCCAGCAGGTACAGGTCAGTGTCGCCTCAGCATTTCACTACAACAGGCTGCTTTAACACCACAGGCTGGTGTTAAAGCACACCTAGCAGGCAGCCACCTACAACCACCAGATCCACATCCAGGAGTATTCATCATAAACTGTTACATCAGGAAATGCGTTGATGATGTCACGGACACCGAGACCATCACAGCACGGGCCAACCAGAAACCATGGCTGACGGGGGAAGTCCACATCTTACTGAGAGCCCAGAACGCTGCTTTCAGAGCAGGTGATGAGGCTGGTCTGAGATCAGCAAGAGCCAACTGGTTCCGTGGCATCAGACAAGCAAAGAGGCAGCAGAGCAGCAGGATGACGCAACACTTCACTGACAGCAGAGACACAAGGAGCCTGTGGCTACAGACCATCAGGGACTATAAACCCCGACAACAGACCTGTGACAGCGACATCACTCGACTGATCAGTTCTTTGGACGGTTTGAAGCTGACAGCAGCACAGAAGACTGCTCCCTCAGATGCTGTCGCTGTCCTCAGCCAACGTGAGGCGATGCCTCTCCAGAATCACATGTGGGATATATATATCATATATATAATATCTATATATTATTCATTCATTATTATTGGGATTTCCTTGTTTCAGCTTTGCTACATATATTCCCTTTTGTAATACTTCCATTTATTCAATATATTCCATTTCATTCCATTTATGGGGAGATATGTTTTAATTGATCATTTTTGTTTTATTTGAATAATTTTGTCTTGATTACGTGTGGTGATGATTTAGGTTTTTAGGTTAGCTTATTTCTTTATTAAATCACTAAAAAGTGATTTCAGGGGGATTTATGTGGGAGCGCAGGGCCTTGACACAGCTCGAACCAGATGTTTAATATCAAAATGAAGCACACAGCAGGTGCTGAACAGAGATTGGGCCACATACACACTCAATGATACATGTCTCTGCATCGTTCTGTTCAATAAATTCCCCATAAGAGGCTGACCACGACGAGTCTTTTCTCCACAACACACATAAAATCTGTCCTCCCACCTTCCCTGGACCCCGACCAATTTGCATATCGGGCCAACCGGTCCAGTGATGATGCAACTTCCACTAAGCTCTCACTCACCTGGACATGAAGGACTCATGTGTGAGGATGCTGTTCTTAGACTTTAGTTCAGCTTTCAACACAACCATCCCCCAGCAGCTGATACAGAAACTAGACTGAACGAGGACGAACTAAAGGGACGAGGTGAGCCAACTGGCTGCGTGGTGCAGAGACAACAATCTCTCTCTTAATGTGGAGAAGACGAAGGAGATTGTCACCCATCAGGCTCCACTGACCATAAACCAGTCCCCATCATGCACACCTTCCACCAAGGAACCACTGAGAGCATCCTGACCAGCTGCATCACTGTGTGGTTCGGCGTCCTGCATCCTGCGGCGCATAGTGAGAGCAGATCACCCCCCCCTCCTTCTCTGTCACCTGCCCTCATAAACTCTGACATTGACTCACTCCTCCCTCCACGCACAAACTAAATGGCACTGTGCACACTAACAACAGCTCACTGTTTATCCTGCCATGTATCAAATTTATACAGATTTGACTTTTCTCATATCTTTTAGTTTGTATCTATATATTTTTATCTTTTACTTTATATTTTATTTCATGCTTATTGCTGTTGGCATCAGATAAGATGGAAACGCTATATCAATCTGTCTGTCCTGTACATACAGCAGCATAAATGATAAAGTTGACTTGGAGACGACACTTTGATTCCAGAAATAAAACATGAAGCAGTTTGTTTGAGAAACAGACACAAACAGAAACATCAGCTGATCATCATATTGATTGATTCCAGTTAATCAATAACCTGATCATCATGTAGATTTGTCTTCAAACACAAAGTGATCAAAGTTTGTTCTGAAATAAGAAGCGAACATGTTCTCCAACATTACAGAGCAGAAACAAACAGGAAACTCACAGATTGTTCAGAGCTGCAGAAGAAGAAGACTCTCCACTCGACAGACTGAGACACAGGTGAGCTGCTTCCTGGAACCAGTCAGAGCAGAGTCCACCTGTGATGGAGGCGGGACAGATAGAAGCTGTCTGACCAGTGGAGTTCATGTTAAAACACGCCTCCAAGCTCCTGAACATCAAACTCTGAACTTTGTTCTGCAGTTCTCTCTGAGATTCAGCCTCTAACTTCCCCTCATGAACATGTCTCTGCTTCCTGTAGGGCTGTCTCTGCATCAGAACAGGTGTGTTCAGGTGTGACTGATGTTCACCAGCTCAGGATCAACAGTGAAATGAACTCTGGGTGAACAGACCACTCATCCTGGCAGTCAGGGAGCAGAGGATGGGCTGAACTGGATCCAGGGTTGGCTTTGAGTCAGGCTTTAATCTCAGTCGATATTTTGCTCTGATTTTCCTGCTGATGACCAGTTTTGATCTCAGTAGAATAAAAAAAGATGGATTTTAAGTCTAAGACAAAGGTGTTTTTAGCAAACTGGGTGGAACATTTCCCCAGAGTTTTAGGTGTGTTTGACTGCTGCTTTTGTCCTGCGCCAAAGCTTCAAACTAAAGGTGTATTTCTCTGTTTCTCCCAGCAGAAGCAGGATTTAAACATTAAACAGCAGCACAGTGAGCCTCAGAGCTTCATCATCAACACTTCAGCCACAACAAGCTTTGAGTGTTTCACTGCTGTCTTTCTGAATATTTCATGCTGTTGCCTCAAACAGCCCAAATGTAGTGTGGTGTGGACAGAATTTATGCTCTTATGCTGCTGACTGTAGAGAAAGACTTTCCTGCTCTTTTATTCTGAAATGTCCCCTTCAAAGACTCAGAAGTGTCTCCACAGTGATGCCTGCAGGATGAGCTGAGAAAGCCTGAAGCTGCTGATGCGGTTCAGCTCTTCCTTGACCCCCTGTGATCTAATTGTGTTTCCATCAGCTGGTTTGGGCTGAATAAAGTAGTGCGTGCTGCGGTCAGCAGGGGGCGCTAAAGGCTGCTGTCCAAATAAACAGAGTATCGGTGGCTCACTGGAAACTAAACCTGAAGGAAGAAAACACAAGAAAAAGCAGAGAAACATGGAGAGAGATCTGCAAGAATCCTTTAAACTGCTGGGACTCTTCTTTTATATCAGTGCTGCTCATGTTTATTGCCTCAAACAGCTGATTGATCATGTGATCAGTCATGTGGGGAAGGTGTTTAGGAATGATTCACAAAAGCTAAAGGAAACAAGACTTTCCTGTAATTTTCTGTTTGGTTTTCAGATGTTTGGTGGTTCAGACGGTGGATAAAGAGCAGAAATAATGAAATTCTGGGCCCTCTGAGGGCCGAAATTCAGACAGTAAATGTTCAGGAGGGCAGGAGTCGATCAGGACACCCGCCTCCCCTCCCAGAGGAGATTCATGTTGAAATAACACAGAAACAAGTGATTTATCCAGTAAAAGCTACTGAAGTGTTTCACTTGGATTTGGTTTACTGACTCCATGAGACTTTCTGCTGTTAGCTGGGGATGGAGCTAACTAACTGTTACTACCAGCAGTGATGAAGAAGGACTTTTTGGAAGAACGTGCTTCTATCCATTCTTCATCCATCCGTTCTTCTCCTGATGCTGTTCTGTTGGGCTCTGAGTGCTTCAAAGGTACAGCGCTGCAGGTACCGACTGCAAGCAAAGTCACAGGGAAACGTGGACAGGATGTTCAGTGATGTGGGAGTTCTCCATATGAACAGGTGGAATGGGCTGGATAACGAGGCCCTGAAGGGGCTCTCTCTACCTTACGCTATGAAGTGAGGGGAAACTGACAGATTTATCATAAAATTCAAGGGAATAACGACAAGTTATATCATTATTTATTCAAACTCATATTCTGGCCATTTTATATTGAATATGTCGGCATTTTTTTATTTAAAAAATATGATTATTATATTTTTATTAAAAAACTAATATTTTAGGGGGGCTTCAGCCTAATGACGCCACTGTTAATAAGTAGTTTTATTGCACTGCCATATTTATACAACTTTTAAATCTTGGGACACTCTGTAGATAAAGTTCTATATTTTTAATATATATTTTCAGCTGTTCTGTCATCATTTATTCTAACATAATGTTTTGTATAAACTACTTTAACTGTTGCATTGTGACTCCCTGCTGCTTGCTGACGTCATTGTCATCATGTGGACTGTAACAGAGAAACTACGATCATCACTGCCCTCCAGTGGTCACGGTCAGTAACTACAACTCCTCACATACAGTAATACTGATGTTCTCACCAACATTACTCCTCTTACTGCAGGATTCTGGCTCTAATGTTCATCAGTCTGATAATGAGAGAGTCAGCAGAGAGATAACTGACTGATATGAACTGATTAAAGGTTCTTCAGCTTCTTTATTTTCTCGGTTAAATTCACTATTTTTAATGTAAAAAAGCTCTTTCCAACAGCACTTTGATTTCAGATGGTTTTATCATTTATATTCAGCCTGATTTTATATTTTTAAATGAGATGTGGCTGAAATCTGGAGATAATTCTCAGCTTTCTGAACTATACCCTCCAAGTTGTGACAGTTTGAACCAGCCCACAGTATGTGGCAGAGCGGATTTTTACATGTTTTTAACTCTCTGTGACTTCTACAGAAATATTGTAACTTGTGACATTCACACAGCATGATGGGAATCTCAACCCTCCAACATTAAAAGTTCCAACCATGTAGATTTGTCAGCCCGTCACCACGATGAGAACAGCCGCATTCATTCAGCGCATTCTTGGCTGGAAACTTCTTCCAGCGTGTTATTGGACACCGCTTCTTCACAGTATTCGTGGAATCGCGTCAGGACACGCGCGCATTAAAACATTGTTAAAAGATAAAGAAAAGAATGAGACGGATTTTGGTGGGAAATAGTTTGGGCTACAGTACGATTGTTTAGTTCTCTGTGCGGGTGTTCTCAGCTCTTTGAAATGAATCATAGCGCCCTACGTTGGCTGCAGACAAATCCAAGCAGGTGTTGTGCTGCAAATAATGAGACTTAGCAAAACCTCACTGACAGCAGCAGCCATCAAACAATAACTTCAGGGACCTGCAGACTGTTCTTTCCTCTGGACATGGGTGCAATCGGGTATAGTTAGGAGGAGCCAGCTCTCCTACAGCTTCTGTCGGGGAGAACTACTTCGGCACGACACCGGTCGTCCCCTCTCAGGCACCGCGGCGTCGAGTCGCTGAAGGACTGAGAGCCAGTTAGCTCGGGCAGCTTCGCTGACATCGTATCTGTGACGGCAGAGTATGCAGCCAAGTTCTCTATAATCTGCTCAAGTCTGTCACGGGAATCCGACTCAGAAACTGTGTTTAACTCCACATGGGAAGCTAATTCTCACCGGGATTGTGCGATGGTGTCAGAGGACGCCATGTTGTGTGCAGCTGAGCCCGACAAACGCAGAAGAAGAGCGGTTCATGACGTCACTCTCATGCGCCGCTTGGGATTCTTTTAAAGAAACTTTATTATTATTATTATTACTTATATTATTCTACGTAAATGTGCAAAAAGCACAGCACACAAAACATTGTACAGATACAGCAGACTCCCGAGCCATCCCACCAAGAACTGTTAAAGAAATTGTTTTCAGATATTATCTTTATGGTTGTTAGAAAATTTAATGGAGAAAATAAACTGCCTGAGCTCACTGTGAAAGGCAACAAAAGAAGGTTTTCTCTGAGTAAATTTACATTTATGAATGTGAAATTTCGCCATCAGTATGATGAGGTTAATAATAAATGTTTTGTTGAATTTTTCTTTATTTTTGTTGAAGTCAAAGAGCCCAAACAGAACATCCCTCCAAAACAACTTCAAATCTTTGGAAACATTTTTAGCAATAAAGTTCCAAACATCCATCCAGACTTTGGACATAGGGGCCAAAATAAATAAGTAATTGTTTCAATACGTCCAGAGCAGAAAGAGCATTTCACATCAATGTCTTCTTTGAATCTTTTAAGGAAGGATAGAATCTGTGAATTATTTGAAATTAAATTTCTCTCACTTCATTGGTTAACAGGGATCGGTTGGGTAAGAGCCAGATCTTCTTCCAGTCAGTGTGTTCCATGTATTTATTCCAATATGAGACCACGAGTGGAACTGCAGTGACATCACTTTTTAACAGGAGTTTAATTCGTTTGTTGTTGTTACCATGGTTACCAGAGAAACAAGCTTTACCCACTGGGGTATCTAACAGGGACAGCAGGGGCAAATGTTGGGTTTCCACTCTTGGTTGAGATCTAAATAACATGCAAACTGCGGATGGGATTGCTCCAAAACCTGTGGCAGAATCTAAAGGTGAAACCTACTAATATTATTGTTGGCGGAATTAAAGATTAAAGAAGTAATGAGTGTTTTGTTCTCCTTCTTCTCACCATTTGGAGCTAGACCTGATAAAGGCACCCTTTGCTTTCTGGAAATATAAGTCATGGAGTTTGATTTGCAGGAGAACAAGTTCTTCTGTTTCTTCCTCTGTTGAGGATTCGGGTTTTTGCTGGATAAGTTAGTTCTGCTCCACACAGTCTTCAACTCTTCTGCTTTTCTCGCTTTGACATCTTGAGCTCCACACTTTCCTAAAAATGTTCCCAACTCATATTTAAGGAGTTCCCAATTAGTCCCAAAAGAGTTTTCATTGTTTGCTTTGGACCAGTAAAATGAGGTCATATCCCTCATCCTTTTTTAGTTTCACTATTTTGTAGCATAGAGCAGTTAAGTTTCCAGTAACTGGAACAAATGACAGGTGTTAAAGCAGTGAGGACATTAATAGAGATGCATATTAATGTCATGCTTACATCATCCTACATACATTTGAAAGGAACACGCATATGAAGAATGGAGAACAGAAAAATGTGAAACACAACATACTGATATTCAGTGTGAAGCTTTGATTGGAAACACAGAAAAACAACATCCTGGAAGAATGGCAGCTTCCATCTTTAAAGGACTGGAAGAGGAAGAAGTTTCCAAGGAATCATTCAGAAGAGTTTTAACCAGAAACTGACTGAATCCATGAATCTGAAAAGGTGTTTCTGAGTGAAAGAGACAGACATGTACAGACTGAACTATCTGTTCAACAGTGATTCTCTGACAGGAGGAAACTCTTTATGCTCAACACAGAGACAACCAGGAACCAGGTAACCAGACTGTAAACCCAGGATGCAGAGGTTCTTCAGTGAATGTGGTGTTGAAGGTGTGGAGGTGGATCAGTGTGTCAGAGGAGACTCTGTAGAAGGACAGAGTGCCAGCAGGACGGTCCACATACACTGCTGCTCTGTGAGAGACAGAGGAGGAGGAGGAGGAGGAGGAGGAGGAAGAGGAGGAGGAGGAGGAGAAGAAGGAGGAGAAGAAGGAGGAGGAGGAGGAGGAGGAGGAGGAGAAGAAGGAGGAGGAGGAGGAGGAGGAGGAGGAGGAGGAGGAGGAGGAGGAGGAGGAGGAGGAGGAGGAGGAGGAGGAGGAGGAGGAGGAGGAGGAGGAGGAGGAGGAGGAGGAGGAGGAGGAGGAGATGATGTCTGTTCCTCTGTTCTTGTGCCAGACAGAGTAACCAGAACCATCACAGCAGCTCAGACTCCAGGACTGATCGTTGTATCCAAACAAACAGTCTCTGTATCCTCTCCTGCTGATTCTTCTGTAACTCACTGATATAGAAACCTCTCCTCTCCACTCGACCTCCCAGAAACAGCGACCAGTCAGAACATTTCTACACAGCAGCTGAGGCCAGCGATCAAATCTGTCAGGATGATCAGGATATGACTGAACCTCCTCCACATGTGTCACCTTCCTGTTGTTGTCAGACAGTTTCAGTTCTCTGTTCACTGTGTTTGTGTCGATGGTGAGTCGACAGGAATCTGATGGAGAGAACAAACACAATCCAGCTGCAGTTATTGATCTATCATCTGTTCACTTTGATCAGTGAGTGATGTGACAGTGTGAAGATGGCTGGATGTCATGAATCAGATGAAGAACACACTTACACTTCCTCAGACCTGGTGTCAGCCATCGTTCTCCAGCAGGCTCCACCCTGAAAGGAGGAGGGGGGTCAGAGCAGCACCGTCTCTTTCAGCATGCACACATGGACATTACATGGCTCTCACACACACATTGTTCTACACCGAGGAAGATGCTGACTGCTCATGAGTCCTTCACACAGCCACACTTGGAAAACACAGAAATATCCCTTTAACTGGATGAATAAAGTCTCTGAATCTGCTGAATATGTTTCCTTACAGGCTGTGCATTAACTAGCAGATGATTGCTGGTATGTATGTTTTCTTTGTGGCCCATTTATCTCAGAAATGACCTGATAAACCTCCATCATTCTGACAGATCCACGCTGTTTTAAGGGGACACCGGCTAATGCTGGCAGACATTTCCTCCTCCTCCTGACAGAGGTTTGCTCCTCCCTCGCTGCTCCTCATCACTTCTAACCAGCTCATGAGCCGGTGAAAGGAAAAGGAGCCGACTGTGTCTGAAGTTATGGAAATAAGTTATGAAAGTACGTGGACAGTATGTTTCAGAAGTTTCATCTCCACTTCGGATCAGACTTAAATTACACTGAAACTCTGACCTGGGAGTCAGCTGACTGACATTTAACATGAACATCATCACATAGTGAGATGTAAGCTGTGTCTCTGTAAGAGGGAAAAGTCAGGAAAACAGTCATTCCACAGTTTTTCACCCTTTATGTAGAAACTGTGATGTTTTTGAGCTGCAGACCAACATAAAGCTGTTAAATGTTCCGTGTAAAGATCTGCTTGAGTGAACAAAGGAAAAAGGCTCCTACATATAGGTTCATGTAAAACTCAGAACCAGCATGAAGCAAAAAGACAGGGCTGAGTGAAGGACAGAGAACATGTTTCCAGCTCTTCCTCCTCCATCAGACATTGTGTGATGCTGCAGCAGACCTCTCCATACCTGAGAGTGTCCAGCCTCCACTGTGGATCCTCCAGTCCAGCTGATAGCTGCTTCACTCCTGAGTCTCCTGGATGGTTGTAGCTCAGGTCCAGCTCTCTCAGATGGGAGGGGTTGGAGGTCAGAGCTGAGATCAGAGAAGCACAGCCTTCCTCTGTGATCAGACAGCCTGACAGGCTGCAGAAAACAACACAAATGGCAGATACTGAGAGAAAAGACGCCAACAGCAGACACCATCCTGAACAGGTCAGCTGTTCAATTAAAATGATTAGCAGTTGAACAGCTGAATGCATCCTGACCTGAGAGCTTCCAGGTTACAGTTTGGACTCTGCAGTCCAACAGACAGCTGCTTCACCCCTGAATCCTGCAGGTTGTTGTTACTCAGGTCCAGTTCTGTCAGACTGGAGGACTGGGAGCTGAGAGCTGAGGACAGAGCTGCACAGCTTCTCTCTGAGAGGTTACAGCCACTCAGTCTGAGGAGGAATAACAGGAAAAGAGTTGAGTTATGTAATTATTCATTATTCACATTAAAGATGGTTGAATAATGAGGACATTTATCCTAATTCCATATTATAAAGTGTTGCCACATTCTTGCAGCGGGTTTTCTTTCCTCTTTATGTGAACTGATCTGATGTAACTTTTTGCTGTGAATCTGTGTTATCTACAAACTGAAATTATCTGAGAAATAACTCAGTTATTTTCTCTCCTTTTAACAAGTAAACAGAGTATTTAAAACATATCTATCTCTGTACTTACACAGCTTTGTTGGAGGCTTTGACCAGTGGCAGCAGCCTCAGAAGAGCCTCCTCTGAAGCAGAGTATTTCTTCAGGTCAAACACATCCAGATGTTTTCCTGATGACAGTAAGATGAAGCCCAGAGCTGACCACTGAGCAGGAGACAGTTTATCTGTGGAGAGACTTCCTGAACTCAGGGCCTGTTGGATCTCCTCCACCAGAGAACGATCATTCAGTTCATTCAGACAGTGGAACAGATTGATGCTTCTCTCTGCAGACAGATTCTCACTGATCTTCTTCTTGATGTAATCAACTGTTTCCTGATTGGTCTGTGAGCTACTTCCTGTCTGTGTCAGCAGGCCTCGTAGGAGCCTCTGATTGGTGTCCAGGGAAAGACCCAGGAGGAAGCGGTGGAACAGGTCCAGGTGTCCATTTGGACTCTGTAAGGCCTTGTCCACAGAACTCTGATGGAGAAATTTTAGATTAGGTTTGTAAAATATTTTTGACCACACAGAGGTTGTTTGTTGTTCTCCCATCAGATTAACTCCAGAGCTGATGAAGGTCAGATGGACATGAAGAGCAGCCAGAAACTCCTGAACACTCAGATGGATGAAGCAGAACACCTTCTCCTGGTACAGCCCTCTCTCCTCTTTAAAGATCTGTGTGAACACTCCTGAGTACACTGAGGCTGCTGAGATATCGATGCCACACTCTGTCAGGTCTGATTCATAGAAGATCAGGTTTCCTTTCTGCAGCTGCTCAAAAGCCAGTTTTCCCAGAGACTCAATCATCTTCCTGCTCTCTGGACTCCAGTGTGGATCTGTCTCAGCTCCTCCATCATACTTGACCTTCTTCACTTTGGCCTGAACCACCAGGAAGTGGATGTACATCTCAGTCAGGGTCTTGGGCAGCTCTCCTCCCTCTCTGGTTTCCAACACATCCTCCAGAACTGTAGCAGTGATCCAGCAGAAGACTGGGATGTGGCACATGATGTGGAGGCTTCGTGATGTCTGGATGTGGGAGATGATGCTGCTGGCCTGCTCCTCATCTCTGAATCTCTTCCTGAAGTACTCCTCCTTCTGTAGGTCAGTGAACCCTCTGACCTCTGTCACCATGCCAACACAGCCAGGAGGGATCTGATTGGCTGCTGCAGGCCGTGTGGTTATCCAGAGGCGAGCCGAGGGAAGCAGGTTCCCCCTGATGAGGTTTGTCAGCAGCACATCCACTGAGGTGGACTCTGTAGCATCAGTCAGGGGCTCCTTGCTGTGGAAGTCCAGAGGAAGTCGACACTCATCCAGACCGTCAAAGATGAACACAACCTGGAACTGTTCAAAGCTGCAGATTCCTGCTGCTTTGGTTTCAGTAAAGAAGTGATGAACAAGTTCTACCAAGCTGAACTTTTTCTCTTTCAGCACATTCAGCTCTCTGAAAGTGAATGGAAGCAGGAGCTGGATGTCCTGGTTGGCTTTGCCTTCAGCCCAGTCCAGAGTGAACTTCTGTGTTAAGACTGTTTTCCCAATGCCAGCCACTCCCTTTGTCATCACTGCTCTGATTGGTTCATCTCTTCCAGGTGGGAGTTTAAAGATGTCTTCTTGTCTGATGGATGTTTCTGCTGTGCCTGCTTTCCTGGATGCTGCTTCAATCTGTCTGACCTCATGTTCATCATTGACCTCTCCAGTCCCCCCCTCTGTGATGTAGAGCTCTGTGTAGATCTGATTCAGAAGGGTTGGGTTTCCTGCTTTAGGAATCCCCTCAAACACACACTGGAACTTCTTCTTCAGAGCAGATTTAAGTTTACGTCGACACACTGGAGCAAAAAGTTCTGAATGAAGACAAGAAATAACATCAGTAAACAGACATTTCCACCCTGTAAAGAATGAGTATTTGAATATGTGTTGTTCTGTGTGCTGAGACATCAGTAAATGTCATTTATCCAGCAGGTTAAATCTTTAGAGAAATCCTCTTACTGCTCTGCAGACGCTTAGCCAGCTCCTCCTGCTTCATTCTCCTCAGGAAGTGAACTGTGATCTTCACTAATGCCTCTCTGCTCCACCTCTGCTCTTCATCCTCACCCTCCCTCTGACTCTCTAAGCATTCTGGGTAATCTGGACTCAGACCCTTCTGGATCTTCTTCAGCTCCTCCTTCACAAAAGTGAGCATGTTGTCCTCCAGCAGCTGGAACAGAATACTATATGAATGAGCCAATCAGACTGAAATCATGGAGCCAAACATCAGATCCATGTTGGACACACTGACAATCCGCTGGTCTGCAAAGTGCAGCCTGGAGATGACTGTGAACACAATAGATGGAAAAGTAGCTGTTGTACATGTACAGACCATAAATATGGAGTCCAGCTGTGTCTGATGCTGCTGGGCAGACTGACCACTGGGAACCTCTGAGCTCTGCTGGTCCACTCTGTGGAGGAATGATGAAGAATGAGCTCACATTGTGTCTGTCCACACAGAGACAAACACAAGGTAAAGGTCCATGAAGGGATGTGTGGATGTGAACAGTGAACGCAGCCATAAAGCAGCTGATTAACTCTGAAGCTGCACATCAGCAGCATCTGTGTTCCAGAAGATAAGAGCTCAGTGTGTCTCTAACAGTGGGAGGAAGCTGATGTCAGATGAAGCAGTTTGAGGAGGAAGGGACACAGAACTGTGTGAACAGACAGAAGATTTGTGTGTTTGTGAGGAGTCCAGCTGACGTGTTGGTTGGATTGTAGCTGTAGTTTCTAAAATACAACAAGAGCTTCAATCTAGAATCACTTCATTGGTTTTACTGAACAGAAACGAGTCGAAAGAAAGGATTTTCAGAGTCTTCACTGACCAACTTCTTTGTCTTTAGAAAACAGAAGCAAATGTAGAATCTGCTGCAGCAACACTCAGTAAAAGCTGTTCTGGAGCCAAATAAAGACAGAAAGTTTATAGAATCTACAGCAACAGCTTCTGGAGCTTCTCCAATCAGCAGGTTACCTGCTGCCAGGTGAGGGTGTCAGGATTGGGTATAAAAGCAGCTTCCACCAAAGGTTCAGCCTCTCCAACAAGGATGGGTCGTGGCTCACCACTTTGTGCCAAACTCCATCAGAGAATCATCAATAAGTTCAGGAAATATTCCTCAGAGTCAGACTGTAAAGAACTTTGGTCTTTCAGCATCTACAGAGCAGAATATTGGGAACAGATTCAGGGAGTCTGGGGAAATCTCAGTGTGGAAAGGCCAAGGACAGAAAGCACTGTTGGATGAGCTCGGAGCCCTCAGGCAGCACTGCAGGAGAAACCGTCAGGCCACCATGATCCATACAGCCACATGGGCTCAGGAGGAGCTGGGAAAAGCATTTCCACTCAACACAGTCCACGGCTGCATCCAGAAATGTGAGCTGAAGCTGCATCACACCAGGAGGAAGCCATATATCAGCTCTGATCAGGGAGAATTTGATGTTTACCATCTGAACAGATCATCTGGGACTGTAAATATCCTGTGTTACATTAAACTAGCTCCATGATTAACACATTTTTCTCTGACTCAGCCTAAATTAAATGATATTATCTCCTTTCCTGCTTTTCACATGTTGACAGAGAAACTGATGCTGCAGCTAACATAAAGTGATGAGTGATGAACGGGTGAATGATCATCATTCTGTCACAGAATGAGCTGTGAAAGCCTGATTGGACCCTTTCTCTGTCAGCAATTGATCAGGGAATTTATAAAGAACTGGATCCATAAGAAGCATCGATAATGACTTTTTACAGACATTTTACCATCAAAGTTATTATTGATCCATGTGACTTTGTTCATGTGAGACTGTTTGTGAAGCAGCTGACATTGTTCAGAACATTTCTTTTAGAAACAGCTCCTCTATAATAAATATCATTCTTAATATTTTCCTCACTGAAAGAGACCTGTTTTAACATCCATTCTTTCCACTCTGACAGTTTCACATGTGAACATGAAATGATGTGAATAAGAGCTCACATTAAACACAAGTTGGAATAAGAACTGTTCAGACTGACTCTGCAACATTTTACAGTGTTACACCATTTACACTCAGCTCACCTCAGAGACCGTGAACGTTGGACTGATTTAAAGTCAATAAGACGATCCTTTGACCTGTCGCTCTTAAAGGACACACAGCTGGGTTCAGGTCCAGATTCAGCTGCAGATCCAGCTTGGTTCCTGTGAATAAAGGTGGTTTGGTGATGTGAGCGCTGAGCTCTGACATGGAGAAGAGTCATGGACAGTTAGAGATGGTGGTCTCACCTCTGAGCTTTGCTCTGGCTCTCATGTTCCCCACACAGAGTGGTTTTAGTGTCCTCACACTGATCCATGCTGCTGGATTCACATCAGCTCACACACACTTTCTACCTTCATCTGCAGAGGAAACACAGATCATTCATCTGCACATCAACTCAAATCCTCTTTTCCATCATCTGAGCTGTAAACAGATCAGCTGCTCCTCCACTGATTGGCTCTGATTCTCTGTTTCATATCAGTGTCTCTGAATGCAGTCAGACAGGAGTGTTGAGGCAGAGGAAGCTGCCATCAGCTGCTGTACTTCCACTACCTGTCCACTAGGTGGAGGCATGGAGCTACAGCCCAGCACACACCTCATGATCCCGATGACCTTGATGAAGTATTCTTTAGTTTAGTTTTCAGAGGACTTTTTAACAGCAAATACAAACAGAGACAGATGTTACATATTAGCTGTGTGAGGCTTTAATAAAGCTGATCAAAAGTCTAAATACTGAGAAAAAGGAGCTGAAATTAGATCAAATGAAACATTTGAAAACAGGAAACAGGTCAACAGCAGAAACTAAAGGATGATGTTAAAGAATTATTTTAGTCTGAATGTAAAGTCTGACTGAAGCACAATGAACTCTGAACATCCTCATCATCATCAGACTAAACAAGTTAAATATATGCTGCATCACAGCTTCATCACTGACATTCAGCTCATTTTATTCTGAAAGGTCTGACAGGAAGCTGCTCTTTCTGACTTTAAAGCTGGAGACGACACTTTGATTCCAGGTACCGCAGTTCCTCTGCAGCTGACAGCTGTTATGCACAGAAATGCATCCATATGCGCGGGAGCACGCGGGAGTGCGCGGGAGCCGTTTCAGGTGTGGATTATTACATTTATCCAATAAAGTTACAGTGATAACACTGAGCTGACAACGGTGTTTCATTCCTTCATCTTTTTTCTCATGTCTTCATGGATGAATAATACGTGCACACTTATGTTAATCCAACAATTGTACAGTTTAGAGCATCTGTTTCACCTGTTATTATATTATTGTAGAAATCCTCCAAAGTAAGGCCCTGAGCAACACTTCTGCAGTCAGCCCGAAACACGGCTGGAGACATTTTCTATCAACAATCTTTACTCAGTGTAGCCCAATGAAATCATCTAAAAATGAACCTAAAACTGTGAAACCTGATTATTTTAATGCTTCTTCAGGTAAACAGATTATGATGAAGTCCCATCATTCCATCCCAGACTCTCTTTAAAGCAGGACCAGCAGGGGATGCATTTCATAACACCGCAGAGCACTCCAGCGGGTGGTAAAGACCGCCCAACGCATCACAGGCGCCCAGTTACCCTCCATCCAGGACATTTAGCACAGATGCTGCCTGGGCAGGGTGAGGAACATCATCAAGGACGTGTCTCATCCCAGCCACGGTCTTTCCACCCTTCTCCCATCTGGCAGACGTTACAGGAGCCTCAGGAAGAGCTTCTTTCTGAGGCTGTGACCCTGCTGAGTTCTGCACCGTCACTTTAACTTCTACCATCGTCACTTCACTGCAGCCTTGCACCTTCTGCACAGCTTATGTGTCTCACTCAGGCCTCACGCCTTTGTACATATTATTCATTCTACAACACTGTCTGCATGCAGCTCTTAGCACATGTAAGCTGCCCTCTCCACTCACTGAATGTGCACACCTCATCTGTATGCACTCTCTTCACAATGTACATATATTTATAATAGATATTTATTCCTAGAAGATTTCCACTGCACTTTCTGTAAATAATTCTGTATTTTGCCCTTCTGGTTAGATGCTAACTGCATTTCTTTGGCTCTGTACCTGTACTCTGCACAATGACAATAAAGTTGAATCTAATCTAATCTAAGTCCCACAGTCAGATAAACTAAACGCTGTCAGAGGTCATAGGTCGCCTTTATTCCTGTGTTATCTCTGGAGGAGGCAGAATCTCATTTATTACATGTGATACTCGCCTGCTGGGGGAGGACAAGGCGTCTGTAAAATGGAAAACTGTAAAATATCTGTTACGGTGTTTTTTTTCACAGGAAGCTGCTCTTTCTGACTTTAAAGCTGGAGACGACACTTTGATTCCAGAAATAAAACATGAAGCAGTTTGTTTGAGAAGGAAACAAACAGAAACATCAGCTGATCATCATGCTGATTGATTCCAGTTAATCAATAACCTGATCATCATGTAGATTTGTCTTCAAACACAAAGTGATCAAAGTTTGTTCTGAAATAAGAAGCGAACATGTTCTCCAACATTACAGAGCAGAAACAAACAGGAAACTCACAGATTGTTCAGAGCTGCAGAAGAAGAAGACTCTCCACTCGACAGACTGAGACACAGGTGAGCTGCTTCCTGGAACCAGTCAGAGCAGAGTCCACCTGTGATGGAGGCGGGACAGATAGAAGCTGTCTGACCAGTGGAGTTCATGTTAAAACACGCCTCCAAGCTCCTGAACATCAAACTCTGAACTTTGTTCTGCAGTTCTCTCTGAGATTCAGCCTCTAACTTCCCCTCATGAACATGTCTCTGCTTCCTGTAGGGCTGTCTCTGCATCAGAACAGGTGTGTTCAGGTGTGACTGATGTTCACCAGCTCAGGATCAACAGTGAAATGAACTCTGGGTGAACAGACCACTCATCCTGGCAGTCAGGGAGCAGAGGATGGGCTGAACTGGATCCAGGGTTGGCTTTGAGTCAGGCTTTAATCTCAGTCGATATTTTGCTCTGATTTTCCTGCTGATGACCAGTTTTGATCTCAGTAGAATAAAAAAAGATGGATTTTAAGTCTAAGACAAAGGTGTTTTTAGCAAACTGGGTGGAACATTTCCCCAGAGTTTTAGGTGTGTTTGACTGCTGCTTTTGTCCTGCGTCAAAGCTTCAAACTAAAGGTGTATTTCTCTGTTTCTCCCAGCAGAAGCAGGATTTAAACATTAAACAGCAGCACAGTGAGCCTCAGAGCTTCATCATCAACACTTCAGCCACAACAAGCTTTGAGTGTTTCACTTCTGTCTTTCTGAATATTTCATGCTGTTGCCTCAAACAGCCCAAATGTAGTGTGGTGTGGACAGAATTTATGCTCTTATGCTGCTGACTGTAGAGAAAGACTTTCCTGCTCTTTTATTCTGAAATGTTCCCTTCAAAGACTCAGAAGTGTCTCCACAGTGATGCCTGCAGGATGAGCTGAGAAAGCCTGAAGCTGCTGATGCGGTTCAGCTCTTCCTTGACCCCCTGTGATCTAATTGTGTTTCCATCAGCTGGTTTGGGCTGAATAAAGTAGTGTGTGCTGCGGTCAGCAGGGGGCGCTAAAGGCTGCGGTCCAAATAAACAGAGTATCGGTGGCTCACTGGAAACTAAACCTGAAGGAAGAAAACACAAGAAAAAGCAGAGAAACATGGAGAGAGATCTGCAGGAATCCTTTAAACTGCTGGGACTCTTCTTTTATATCAGTGCTGCTCATGTTTATTGCCTCAAACAGCTGATTGATCATGTGATCAGTCATGTGGGGAAGGTGTTTAGGAATGATTCACAAAAGCTAAAGGAAACAAAACTTTCCTGTAATTTTCTGTTTGGTTTTCAGATGTTTGGTGGTTCAGACGGTGGATAAAGAGCAGAAATAATGAAAATCTGGGCCCTCTGAGGGCCGAAGCTCAGACAGTAAATGTTCAGGAGGGCAGGAGTCGATCAGGACACCCGCCTCCCCTCCCAGAGGAGATTCATGTTGAAATAACACAGAAACAAGTGATTTATCCAGTAAAAGCTACTGAAGTGTTTCACTTGGATTTGGTTTTTAATATGTTCTTAAAGGGTGGATAAAACCAACAAAGACAAACATTCAGAAGCACAGCTGCTGGCCTCTGCAGGCAGATAGACTTTACAGGCCATAACCAGCAGAGAACACATCCCACAGCAGCCACCTTTGATAGCCTGAGGAGTCAATAATTCATCTATCTGAGCAGCTCACAGTGACTCCATAAAACTGAGCCCATCATGGAGACTTCAGGAATGGGTGTGGCTAAATCCCACAGTCAGAGAAACTGAACAGAGGTCATAGGTCGCCTTTATTGCTGTGTTATCTCTGGTGTAGGTTCCTAAATAATGAAGCCATGAGCTGGACGCTCTCAGCCTCGTTATCCACCTCACACTCAGAGGAAAAACTCCACAGGATCCTCTCCTTAGTTTCCTTCATTTACTTATAAAATAAAGCAAGATGCAACAGTCCAGCATGACCATCCACAAAAATGAGAAATACAAATAAAAAGAGTGAGGTCAAAAAACTGTGTGGCTCCACTCAGGGCCGTAAGCAGAATAAATACTGAGGTCATGAGTCACAACTCCTAAAAAGGATAAAGAATAAAGAATACCGAGGACACGACCTCTGAGGCCTCAATGGTAGTTACGGCCTTGGCTCCACTCCATGATGCCTGACGTGACTAAATCACAGTGTCACACACTGCTTGTTCACAGATCAAAGCTTCTGCCAGGTCTGAAGTCTCTTTCAGAGCTGAGATATAACTACTGAGCAAAAAACACCAAAGACGTGCACAGATTGTCTACAGGATGCAAGCCAGGTTTTTATTTGTCAAACACAGAGCATTTGGTTTACTGACTCCATGAGACTTTCTGCTGTTAGCTGGGGATGGAGCTAACTAACTGTTACTACCAGCAGTGATGAAGAAGGACTTTTTGGAAAAACTTGCTTCTATCCATTCTTCATCCATCCGTTCTTCTCCTGATGCTGTTCTGTTGGGCTCTGAGTGCTTCAAAGGTACAGCGCTGCAGGTACCGACTGCAAGCAAAGTCACAGGGAAACGTGGACAGGATGTTCAGTGATGTGGGAGTTCTCCATATGAACAGGTGGAATGGGCTGGATAACGAGGCCCTGAAGGGGCTCTCTCTACCTTACGCTATGAAGTGAGGGGAAACTGACAGATTTATCATCATATTCAAGGGAATAATGACAAGTTATATCATTATTTATTCAAACTCATATTCTGGATATTTTATATTGAATATGTCGGCGTTTTTTTATTTAAAAAAATATAATTTATTTTATTAAAAAACTAATATTTTAGGGGGGCTTCAGCCTAATGACGCCACTGTTAATAAGTAGTTTTATTGCACTGCCATATCTATACAACTTTTAAATCTTGGGACACTCTGTAGATAAAGTTCTATATTTTTAATATATATTTTCAGCTGTTCTGTCATTATTTATTCTAACATAATGTTTTGTATAAACTACTTTAACTGTTGCATTGTGACTCCCTGCTGCTTGCTGCCGTCATTGTCATCATGTGGACTGTAACAGAGAAACTACGATCATCACTGCCCTCCAGTGGTCACGGTCAGTAACTACAACTCCTCACATACAGTAATACTGATGTTCTCACCAACATTACTCCTCTTACTGCAGGATTCTGGCTCTAATGTTCATCAGTCTGATAATGAGAGAGTAAGCAGAGAGATAACTGACTGATATGAACTGATTAAAGGTTCTTCAGCTTCTTTATTTTCTCGGTTAAATTCACTCTTTTTAATGTAAAAAAAGCTCTTATTGGTTATTCTAACATAATGTTTTGTATAAACTACTTTAACTGTTGCATTGTGACTCCCTGCTGCTTGCTGCCGTCATTGTCATCATGTGGACTGTAACAGAGAAACTACGATCATCACTGCCCTCCAGTGGTCACGGTCAGTAACTACAACTCCTCACATACAGTAATACTGATGTTCTCACCAACATTACTCCTCTTACTGCAGGATTCTGGCTCTAATGTTCATCAGTCTGATAATGAGAGAGTCAGCAGAGAGATAACTGACTGATATGAACTGATTAAAGGTTCTTCAGCTTCTTTTTCTCGGTTAAATTCACTCTTTTTAAAGTAAAAAAGCTCTTTCCAACAGCACTTTGATTTCAGATGGTTTTATCATTTATATTCAGCCTGATTTTATATTTTTAAATGAGATGTGGCTGAAATCTGGAGATAATTCTCAGCTTTCTGAACTATACCCTCCAAGTTGTGACAGTTTGAACCAGCCCACAGTATGTGGCAGAGCGGATTTTTACATGTTTTTAACTCTCTGTGACTTCTACAGAAATATTGTAACTTGTGACATTCACACAGCATGATGGGAATCTCAACCCTCCAACATTAAAAGTTCCAACCATGTAGATTTGTCAGCCCGTCACCACGATGAGAACAGCCGCATTCATTCAGCGCATTCTTGGCTGGAAACTTCTTCCAGCGTGTTATTGGACACCGCTTCTTCACAGTATTCGTGGAATCGCGTCAGGACACGCGCGCATTAAAACATTGTTAAAAGATAAAGAAAAGAATGAGACGGATTTTGGTGGGAAATAGTTTGGGCTACAGTACGATTGTTTAGTTCTCTGTGCGGGTGTTCTCAGCTCTTTGAAATGAATCATAGCGCCCTACGTTGGCTGCAGACAAATCCAAGCAGGTGTTGTGCTGCAAATAATGAGAGACTTAGCAAAACCTCACTGACAGCAGCAGCCATCAAACAATAACTTCAGGGACCTGCAGACTGTTCTTTCCTCTGGACATGGGTGCAATCGGGTATAGTTAGGAGGAGCCAGCTCTCCTACAGCTTCTGTCGGGGAGAACTACTTCGGCACGACACCGGTCGTCCCCTCTCAGGCACCGCGGCGTCGAGTCGCTGAAGGACTGAGAGCCAGTTAGCTCGGGCAGCTTCGCTGACATCGTATCTGTGACGGCAGAGTATGCAGCCAAGTTCTCTATAATCTGCTCAAGTCTGTCACGGGAATCCGACTCAGAAACTGTGTTTAACTCCACATGGGAAGCTAATTCTCACCGGGATTGTGCGATGGTGTCAGAGAGCGCCATGTTGTGTGCAGCTGAGCCCGACAACCGCAGAAGAAGAGCGGTTCATGACGTCACTCTCATGCGCCGCTTGGGATTCTTTTAAAGAAACTTTATTATTATTATTACTTATATTATTCTACGTAAATGTGCAAAAAGCACAGCACACAAAACATTGTACAGATACAGCAGACTCCCGAGCCATCCCACCAAGAACTGTTAAAGAAATTGTTTTCAGATATTATCTTTATGGTTGTTAGAACATTTAATGGAAAAAATAAACTGCCTGAGCTCACTGTGAAAGGCAACAAAAGAAGGTTTTCTCCGAGTAAATTTACATTTATGAATGTGAAATTTCGCCATCAGTATGATGAGGTTAATAATAAATGTTTTGTTGAATTTTTCTTTATTTTTGTTGAAGTCAAAGAGCCCAAACAGAACATCCCTCTGATGTTCTGAGCTGAGCTGCAAGTAAGAACAGGTGAAGCAGGGCACCGATGTCTAATGCCTCTGGAGACCTTAAATCCAGGAGACATTCCACCCATTAGTTTAACTGAGCTGTTACTTCTGTGATGTAGACTTTTGACAGCTGAGAAAAAAATAGTTGCCAAAGCCAAATTTCTTAAGGGATTGTAAAATGAACGGATGTTGGACTGTATCAAAGGCTTTCTAGGAATCCAGAAACACAATGAACCCATCATCCTCCACCATTTCTGGATAATCCAACATGTCTTGGACGAGCCTCACATTATCTGCAACATGCCTCTTATTCATAAAGCCTGACTGTGTTTCCTTGGTAACAGAGTCCAGCTCTGATCTGAATCTTGTTATATAAGTGAGCTAATATGTTGGAATCGTTCTTTAGTAGCAGGTCGCTCGCCAATTGTCTAAAAGTAGATTTTCCTTTTTTGCTTTGGGAATTAAGACTTGAGTCAAAGTGCGTGGGGGCATTGGTTAATTCTATATTCTATAAAGACTTTCTGTAAAAAGGGAGTCAGTTCAGCAATGAAAGATTTCTAAAATTCAGCTGTTAGTCCATCAGACCCTGGAGATTTATTGTTTCTGAGCTGATTGATGGCTTGCTGCACTTCTACAGCAGATAAAGGCCTGTCACAGGATACTTTATCTGCTTCACCTGTTGTCTTAACCCACAGGGAATTTAAAAACTATCAGCTGCCGATTGACAACATTTGGAACTGTACAGGTCTTTAGAACAATGAGAACAAAAACCTGCTATTTTACGATGATCTTCAGTAACAGCTCCGTTAATACTGAACCTACTAATATTATTGTTGGCGGCATTAAAGATTAAAGAAGTAATGAGTGTTTTGTTCTCCTTCTTCTCACCATTTGGAGCGAGACCTGATAAAGGCACCCTTTGCTTTCTGGAAATATAAGTCATGGAGTTATATTTGCAGGAGAATGAGTTCTTCTGTTTCTTCCTCTGTTGAGGAGTCGGGTTTTTGCTGGATAAGTTAGTTCTGCTCCACACAGGCTTCAACTCTTCTGCTTTTCTCGCTTTGACAGCTTGAGCTCCACACTTTCCTAAAAATGTTCCCAACTCATATTTAAGGAGTTCCCAATTAGTCCCAAAAGAGTTTTCATTGTTTGCTTTGGACCAGTAAAATGAGATCATATCCCTGATCCTTTTTTAGTTTCACTATTTTGTAACATAGAGCAGTTAAGTTTCCAGTAACTGGAACAAATGACAGGTGTTAAAGCAGTGAGGACATTAATAGAGATGCATATTAATGTCATGCTTACATCATCCTACATACATTTGAAAGGAAAACGCATATGAAGAATGCGGAACAGAAAAATGTGGAAATAAAATCTTTATAAAATAAAATTTGTTCTGGCTTTTTTCGTATCTTTCAAACTAAAAAGCTGCAGTTTGTAAAAATTATACATTTTCATCGATGAAGTAAAGTTTTTAGATAAATAATTAAACGTTTTATCAAAAAGTCTAAAATCATTAAAAAGTCTAAATGTTCAGATACTAAATACAAATTTAATGTAAAAGAGAAAATATCAAAATTATTTTTGAAAATATTTATTGAAGATTTTAAAAATTCAACATTTCAAACACAAAGTCAAACATTGTGAGACTGAATGTTAAAAATAATGATGTAAAATTATGTAAAATATCAAAACTCTGCGATCAGAAATCAATAATTCAGTCTATAATTGCACATCATCAGGATGAACCCTGGCTGCTCACCAACCTTCTGCTCATTGGAGCAGAACCAGTGAAGATCTGTCAGCAGGTTGGAAATTCATCTGGGCTGACTGCAGCTCAGTGATTCCTCTCTGATGTCACAGTTTGTCACATGTGCAGCAAACTAACTGCAGCTGACAGCAACTGAATGGTCTCAGCTGCAGTGAGCTGCAGAGAAACACAACATACTGATATTCAGTGTGAAGCTTTGACTGGAAACACAGAAAAACATCATCCTGGAAGAATGGCAGCTTCCATCTTTAAAGGACTGGAAGAGGAAGAAGTTTCCAAGGAATCATTCAGAAGAGTTTCAAACAGAAACTGACTGAATCCATGAATCTGAAAAGGTGTTTCTGAGTGAAAGAGACAGACATGTACAGACTGAACTATCTGTTCAACAGTGATTCTCTGACAGGAGGAAACTCTTTGTGCTCAACACAGAGACACTGAGGAACCAGAGGACCAGACTCCAAACCCAGGAAGCAGAGGTTCTTCAGTGAATGTGGTGTTGAAGGTGTGGAGGTGGATCAGTGTGTCAGAGGAGACTCTGTAGAAGGACAGAGTGCCAGCAGGACGGTCCAAATACACTGCTGCTCTGTTAGAGACGGAGGAGGAGGAGATGCGTGTTTTTCTGTCATTGTGCCAGACAGAGTAACCAGAACTAGCAGAGCAGCTCAGACTCCAGGACTGATCGTTGAATCCAAACACACAGTCTCTGTCTCCTCTCCTGCTGATTCTTCTGTAACTCACTGATATATAAACTGTTCCTCTCCACTCGACCTCCCAGAAACAGCGACCGGTCAGAACATTTCTACACAGCAGCTGAGAACACCAGTAAAATCTGTGTGGATGATCAGGATATGACTGAACCTCCACCACATGTGTCACCTTCCTGTTGTTGTCAGACAGTTTCAGTTCACTGTTCACTGTGTTTGTGTCGATGGTGAGTCGACAGGAATCTGATGGAGAGAACAAACACAATCCAGCTGCAGTTATTGATCTATCATCTGTACACTTTGATCAGTGAGGGATGTGACAGTGTGAAGATGGCTGGATGTCATGAATCAGATGAAGAACACACTTACACTTCCTCAGACCTGGTGTCAGCCATCGTTCTCCAGCAGGCTCCACCCTGAAAGGAGGAGGGGGGTCAGAGCAGCACCGTCTCTTTCAGCATGCACACATGGACATTACATGGCTCTCACACACACATTGTTCTACACTGAGGAAGATGCTGACTGCTCATGAGTCCTTCACACAGCCCCACTTGGAAAACACAGAAATATCCCTTTAACTGGATGAATAAAGTCTCTGAATCTGCTGAATATGTTTCCTTACAGGCTGTGCATTAACCAGCAGATGATTGCTGGTATGTATGTTTTCTTTGTGGCCCATTTATCTCAGAAATGACCTGATAAACCTCCATCATTCTGACAGATCCACGCTGTTTTAAGGGGACACCGGCTAATGCTGGCAGACATTTCCTCCTCCTCCTGACAGAGGTTTGCTCCTCCCTCGCTGCTCCTCATCACTTCTAACCAGCTCATGAGCCGGTGAAAGGAAAAGGAACCGACTGTGTCTGAAGTTATGGAAATAAGTTATGAAAGTACGTGGACAGTATGGGATGTTTCAGAAGTTTAATCTCCACTTCGGATCAGACTTAAATTACACTGAAAACATCTGTACGCACGGTCTGAGGAATGTGTGAAATGTGCAGATTCTCTTTATTTAATGCAGGAACATCTGTATGAGCGGTTTGTGTGTTTGTGTGTGAGATGGACTCTAGACCCACCCAGGGTGGACCTGCCTCTCGCCCTGTGGCTGCTGGGATAGGCTCCAGTTCCTGCCACCATGAACTGAATTAAGCAGGTAGAGAAAATGGATGAATGGATTTATGCATCTGGTCCCTGGACTTTGGATCATTTTGGATGGATCTAAAACTGAATTATTTGGACACTGTAACAGGGAACTTGTTTGGTGTAAACTAAAGGCAATATTTGAGCAGAAGAACTTTAAACCAACAGTGAAGCCTGAAGCTGTAAATGTAATGGTTTGGGTCTGAGGCAGGGCCCGGTCAACTCTCCATCACAGAATCCAACATGAATTCTTCACCATTTCAGAGGCTGTTTGAGGAAAATGTGAGACCATCTGTCCAGAAACTGCAGCTGAAGCAGAGGTGGACCATGCTCCATGACAATGAGAGAAAACATTCCAGTAAATCCACCAAGAAACTTCTCCAAAGGAATCAGAAACACAGGGTTCTGGAACAGCTCAGTCAAAGCCCAAAGAGAAAGAAGATTGGGAAGACAATGACGAGGAAGATTTCTCTGAATCTGAAAATCACATTTATGTCCATTCAGAGTATGACAGTGAGTTTAAAACAGGATGAATTTTATGCTGAACCAATGCCAAAGTGAGCAGGTCAACAGCAGCAGCACCAGCTCATCAGCAGCCAGTCAGCAGAGGCCCATCAGGGCCAGAAATGTGGACGTCATTAAGTGGTGAAACTGCACGGATCACCTGATGCAGCTGGACTGAGAGGTCAAATGTGTGATCTGTAACCATTTCTAATTTAAAACCCTGACTGTGTGTTTTTAACTCCTAACTGTGATCATTGGTGAGTGAGAACGAACTAACAAAGTGAACGGACTGTGGACAACATGTCAGGTTGGTCTGAACTCTGACCTGGGAGTCAGCTGACTGACGTTTAACATGAACATCATCACATAGTGAGATGTAAGCTGTATCTCTGGAGGAGGGAAAAGTCAGGAAAACAGTCATTCCACAGTTTTTCACCCTTTATCTAGAAACTGTGATGTTTTTGAGCTGCAGACCAACATAAAGCTGTTAAATGTTCTGTGTAAAGATCTGCTTGAGTGAACAAAGGAAAAATGCTCCTACATGTAGGTTCATATAAAACTCAGAACCAGCATGAAGCAAAAAGACAGGGCTGAGTGAAGGACAGAGAACATGTTTCCAGCTCTTCCTCCTCCATCAGACATTGTGTGATGCTGCAGCAGACCTCTCCATACCTGAGAGTGTCCAGCCTCCACTGTGGATCCTCCAGTCCAGCTGATAGCTGCTTCACTCCTGAGTCTCCTGGATGGTTGTAGCTCAGGTCCAGCTCTCTCAGATGGGAGGGGTTGGAGGTCAGAGCTGAGATCAGAGAAGCACAGCCTTCCTCTGTGATCAGACAGCCTGACAGGCTGCAGAAAACAACACAAATGGCAGATACTGAGAGAAAAGACACCAACAGCAGACACCATCCTGAACAGGTCAGCTGTTCATCCATGACTGTAAAGCAGAATTAAAATGATCAGGAGTTGAACAGCTGAATTAATCCTGACCTGAGAGCTTCCAGGTTACAGTTTGGACTCTGCAGTCCAACAGACAGCTGCTTCACCCCTGAATCCTGCAGGTTGTTGTTACTCAGGTCCAGGTCTGTCAGACTGGAGGACTGGGAGCTGAGAGCTGAGGACAGAGTTGCACAGCTTCTCTCTGAGAGGTTACAGTCACTCAGTCTGAGGAGGAATAACAGGAAAAGAGTTAAGTTATGTAATTATTCATTATTCACATTAAAGATGGTTGAATTAATAAATAATGATGACATTTATCCTAATTCTATATTATAAAGTGTTGCCACATTCTTGCAGCGTGTTTCTTTCCTCTTTATGTGAACTGATCTGATGTAACTGTTTGCTGTGAATCTGTGTTATCTACAAACTGAAATGATCTGAGAAATAACTCAGTTATTTTCTCTCCTTTTAACAAGTAAACAGAGTATTTAAAACATATTTATCTCTGTACTTACACAGCTTTGTTGGAGGCTTTGACCACTGGCAGCAGCCTCAGAAGAGCCTCCTCTGAAGCAGAGTATTTCTTCAGGTCAAACACATCCAGATGTTTTCCTGATGACAGTAAGATGAAGACCAGAGCTGACCACTGAGCAGGAGACAGTTCATCTGTGGAGAGACGTCCTGAACTCAGGGCCTGTTGGATCTCCTCCACCAGAGAACGATCATTCAGTTCATTCAGACAGTGGAACAGATTGATGCTTCTCTCTGCAGACAGATTCTCACTGATCTTCTTCTTGATGTAATCAACTGTTTCCTGATTGGTCTGTGAGCTACTTCCTGTCTGTGAGCTACTTCCTGTCTGTGTCAGCAGGCCTCGTAGGAGCCTCTGATTGGTCTGGAGGGAAAGACCCAGGAGGAAGCGGAGGAACAGGTCCAGGTGTCCATTTGGACTCTTTAAGGCCTTGTCCACAGAACTCTGATGGAAGAGTCGAAGAGAATCTGCAGATTGATCTTCTGTTGTTTCAGATGTCTGGGAGGATGTTTGTTGTTTATTCTGCTGATTGACACCAGAGCGAAAACCGAACATTTTTCTCAAAGACTTTAAAGGAAAAGATATTTGTGCCTTTGCGATAGGAGCTTGTGCACTTATTTCTGTTTGACTGTAACTTCTCTCAAGACTCTTTTTTGAATCTTTAGGTATCTGGGATAATGATGATGATGATGATGATTGTTGTTCTTCCATCAGGTTGACTCCAGACTTGATGAAGGTCAGATGGACATGAAGAGCAGCCAGAAACTCCTGAACACTCAGATGGATGAAGCAGAACACCTTCTCCTGGTACAGCCCTCTCTCCTCTTTAAAGATCTGTGTGAACACTCCTGAGTACACTGAGGCTGCTGAGATATCGATGCCACACTCTGTCAGGTCTGATTCATAGAAGATCAGGTTTCCTTTCTGCAGCTGCTCAAAAGCCAGTTTTCCCAGAGACTCAATCATCTTCCTGCTCTCTGGACTCCAGTGTGGATCTGTCTCAGCTCCTCCATCATACTTGACCTTCTTCACTTTGGCCTGAACCACCAGGAAGTGGATGTACATCTCAGTCAGGGTCTTGGGCAGCTCTCCTCCCTCTCTGGTTTCCAACACATCCTCCAGAACTGTAGCAGTGATCCAGCAGAAGACTGGGATGTGGCACATGATGTGGAGGCTTCGTGATGTCTGGATGTGGGAGATGATGCTGCTGGCCTGCTCTGAATCTCTGAATCTCTTCCTGAAGTACTCCTCCTTCTGTGGGTCAGTGAACCCTCTGACCTCTGTCACCATGCCAACACAGCCAGGAGGGATCTGACTGGCTGCTGCAGGCCGTGTGGTTATCCAGAGGCGAGCAGAGGGAAGCAGGTTCCCCCTGATGAGGTTTGTCAGCAGCACATCCACTGAGGTGGACTCTGTAGCATCAGTCAGGGGCTCCTTGCTGTGGAAGTCCAGAGGAAGTCGACACTCATCCAGACCGTCAAAGATGAACACAACCTGAAACTGTTCAAAGCTGCAGATTCCTGCTGCTTTGGTTTCAGTAAAGAAGTGATGAACAAGTTCCACCAAGCTGAACTTTTTCTCTTTCAGCACATTCAGCTCTCTGAAAGTGAATGGAAACATGAAGTGGATGTCCTGGTTGGCTTTGCCTTCAGCCCAGTCCAGAGTGAACTTCTGAGTTAAGACTGTTTTCCCAATGCCAGCCACTCCCTTTGTCATCACTGCTCTGATTGGTTCATCTCTTCCAGGTGGGAGTTTAAAGATGTCTTCTTGTCTGATGGATGTTTCTGCTCTGTCTGCTTTCCTGGATGCTGCTTCAATCTGTCTGACCTCATGTTCATCATTGACCTCTCCAGTCCCCCCCTCTGTGATGTAGAGCTCTGTGTAGATCTGATTCAGAAGGGTTGGGTTTCCTGCTTTAGGAATCCCCTCAAACACACACTGGAACTTCTTCTTCAGAGCAGATTTAACTTTACGTCCACAAAGTTCTGAATGAAGACAAGAAATAACATCAGTAAACAGACATTTCCACCCTGTAAAGAATGAGTATTTGAACATGTGTTGTTCTGTGAGCTGAGACATCAGTAAATGTGTCATTTATCCAGCAGGTTAAATCTTTAGAGAAATCCTCTTACTGCTCTGCAGACGCTCAGCCAGCTCCTCCTGCTTCATTCTCCTCAGGAAGTGAACTGTGATCTTCACTAATGCCTCTCTGCTGCTCCTCTGCTCTTCATCCTCACCCTCCCTCTGACTCTCTAAGCATTCTGGGTAATCTGGACTCAGACCCTTCTGCATCTTCTTCAGCTCCTCCTTCACAAAAGTGAGCATGTTGTCCTCCAGCAGCTGGAACAGAATACTATATGAATGAGCCAATCAGGCTGAAATCATGGAGCCAAACATCAGATCCATGTTGGACACACTGACAATCCGCTGGTCTACAAAGTGCAGCCTGGAGATGACTGTGAACACAATAGATGGAAAAGTAGCTGTTGTACATGTACAGACCATAAATATGGAGTCCAGCTGTGTCTGATGCTGCTGGGCAGACTGACCACTGGGAACCTCTGAGCTCTGCTGGTCCACTCTGTGGAGGAATGATGAAGAATGAGCTCACATTGTGTCTGTCCACACAGAGACAAACACAAGGTAAAGGTCCATGAAGGGATGTGTGGATGTGAACAGTGAACGCAGCCATAAAGCAGCTGATTAACTCTGAAGCTGCACATCAGCAGCATCTGTGTTCCAGAAGATAAGAGCTCAGTGTGTCTCTAACAGTGGGAGGAAGCTGGTGTCAGATGAAGCAGTTTGAGGAGGAAGGGACACAGAACTGTGTGAACAGACAGAAGATTTGTGTGTTTGTGAGGAGTCGAGCTGACGTGTTGGTTGGATTGTAGCTGCAGTTTCTAAAATACAACAAGAGCTTCAATCTGGAATCAGTTAATTGGTTTTATTGAACAGAAACGAGTCCAAAGAAATGATTTTCAGAGTCTTCACTGACCAACTTCTTTATATTTAGAAAACAGAAGCAAATGTAGAATCTGCTGCAGCAACACTCAGTAAAAGTTGTTCTGGAGTCGAATAAAGACAGAAAGTTTATATAATCTACAGCAACAGCTTCTGGAGCTTCTCCAACCAGCAGGTTACCTGCTGACAGGTGAGGGTGTCAGGATTGGGTATAAAAGCAGCTTCCACCAAAGGTTCAGCCTCTCCAACAAGGATGGGTCGTGGCTCACCACTTTGGGCCAAACTCCATCAGAGAATCATCAATAAGTTCAGGAAATATTCCTCAGAGTCAGACTGGAAAGAACTTTGGTCTTTCAGCATCTACAGAGCAGAATATTGGGAACAGATTCAGGGAGTCTGGGGAAACCTCAGTGTGGAAAGGCCAAGGACAGAAACCCCTGCTGGATGAGCTCGGAGCCCTCAGGCAGCACTGCAGGAGAAACCGTCAGGCCACCATGATCCATACAGCCACATGGGCTCAGGAGGAGCTGGGAAAAGCATTTCCACTCAACACAGTCCACGGCTGCATCCAGAAATGTGAGCTGAAGCTGCATCACACCAGGAGGAAGCCATATATCAGCTCTGATCAGGGAGAATTTGAGAACCATGATGTTTACCATCTGAACAGATCATCTGGGACTGTAAATATCCTGTGTTACATTAAACTAGCTCCATGATTAACACATTTTCCTCTGAGTCAGCCTAAATTAAATGACATTATTCATTTTCCTGCTTTTCACATGTTGACAGAGAAACTGATGCTGCAGCTAACATAAAGTGATGAGTGATGAATGGGTGAATGATCATCATTCTGTCACAGAATGAGCTGTGAAAGCCTGATTGGACCCTTTCTCTGCAGCAGATCCACATCTCAGGAAGCTCAGGTGACAGTCTTTCATCGTCTGTTAGAAAAATATTAGACCTAAAAAAGTCCTTATCTGAGACTGAAAGCTGAAGTTATTTAGAAGTTAAAGTTATTGGTTGATATTTTAATCATGTTAGTATTTTATTCACATTATCTGTGTGGAGCTCACAAAGACACCAAACCCAAACTTCATGTCTTTGGGATTTCAGATGGTTGCTGACTCGTATAAAACTGGGTCAGCAATCGATGAGGGAATTAATAAAGAACTGGATCCATAAGAAGCATCGATAATGACTTTGTATTGATCAGTTCTTATGGATTCCCATCCCTAATCTGTGCCCCTGAACTCAAACTCTGAGTCTGAAATCATTTCAGATCCTTCTAAAAACTTTCTTCTTTGTGAAAACCTTTGAAAATCTGTTCAGACATTTTACCATCAAAGTTATTATTGATCCATGTGACTTTGTTCATGTGAGACTGTTTGTAAAGCAGCTGACATTGTTCAGAACATTTATTTTAGAAACAGCTCCTCTATAATAAATATCATTCTTAATATTTTCCTCACTGAAAGAGACCTGTTTTAACATCCATTCTTTCCACTCTGACAGTTTCACATGTGAACATGAAATGATGTGAATAAGAGCTCACATTAAACACAAGTTGGAATAAGAACTGTTCAGACTGACTCTGGAACATTTTACAGTGTTACACCATTTACACTCAGCTCACCTCTGAGACCGTGAACGTTGGTCTGATTTAAAGTCAATAATACGACCCTTTGACCAGTCGCTCCTCATGGACACACAGCTGGGTTCAGGTTCAGGTTCAGGTCTCTGAAAGCTGCTGATAGGAAAAAAAACACTTGTTTAATTTAAATTTACACGTTCAGTAAAATTCAGTTTGGATTAAAAAGTAAAAATGTGACAGAAAATGATTTATTTTGAATAAATCAACTGAAAACTTCACTTTGTTTTAATAAAGAGCAGAAAGACTAAAGTAAACATCACATTACACACATGATGCAGCTGATTAATCTCATCAGAGACATCAAGAACTGATCCAAGTCTGAAATAATTCATCTGAACCATGATGCAGCCTCCACTGAATACTGACAGCTACTCACTGTTTGTCTGATGGAACATCATGTTGGAAATGAATGATCTGATCCTTGGACCTGTTGCTCTTAAAGGACACACAGCTGGGTTCAGGTCCAGATTCAGCTGCAGATCCAGCTTGGTTCCTGTGAATAAAGGTGGTTTGGTGATGTGAGCGCTGAGCTCTGACATGGAGAAGAGTCATGGACAGTTAGAGATGGTGGTCTCACCTCTGAGCTTTGCTCTGGCTCTCATGTTCCCCACACAGAGTGGTTTTAGTGTCCTCACACTGATCCATGCTGCTGGATTCACATCAGCTCACACACACTTTCTACCTTCATCTGCAGAGGAAACACAGATCATTCATCTGCACATCAACTCAAATCCTCTTTTCCATCATCTGAGCTGTAAACAGATCAGCTGCTCCTCCACTGATTGGCTCTGATTCTCTGTTTCATATCAGTGTCTCTGAATGCAGTCAGACAGGAGTGTTGAGGCAGAGGAAGCTGCCATCAGCTGCTGTACTTCCACTACCTGTCCACTAGGTGGAGGCATGGAGCTACAGCCCAGCACACACCTCATGATCCCGATGACCATGATGAAGGATTCTTTAGTTTAGTTTTCAGAGGACTTTTTAACAGCAAATACAAACAGAGACAGTTGTTAGATCTTAGCTGTGTGAGGCTTTAATAAAGCTGATCAAAAGTCTAAATACTGAGAAAAGGGAGCTGAAATTAGATCAAATGAAACATTTGAAAACAGGAAACAGGTCAACAGCAGAAACTAAAGGATGATGTTAAAGAATTATTTTAGTCTGAATGTAAAGTCTGACTGAAGCACAATGAACTCTGAACATATGTGTTTTACATATTAATATACTGTCTATATTTCCTCATGATCTCTACCTTTAAGATAATAATCACCAAACCTGTTAGCAAATGGTACGATCCACCTCAGGGGTGTTTGAGATTTTACGACTATTTTTCCTGGTGATCAAAGTTTGTTCTGAAATAAGAAGCGAACATGTTCTCCAACATTACAGAGCAGAAACAAACAGGAAACTCACAGATTGTTCAGAGCTGCAGAAGAAGAAGACTCTCCACTCGACAGACTGAGACACAGGTGAGCTGCTTCCTGGAACCAGTCAGAGCAGAGTCCACCTGTGATGGAGGCGGGACAGATAGAACCTGTCTGACCAGTGGAGTTCATGTTAAAACACGCCTCCAAGCTCCTGAGCAACAAACTCTGATCTGAAAACATTTATTCAGCTGTTCTCTCTGAATGTTCTCTGAGATTCTCCAGAATCGCCGTCAGAAACATTAAAACCAGGCTTTGAACTGGGATCTGTTCTGTGCAGCAGCTCTGTAGTTTTAGTGCTGCTGCAGATGCACCAGATGTGTGCAGCTAGACTGAAAACATCTGTCATCGTGTGACAAACTGTGAACACATCAAGGTGACATCTCTCTGGTCTGCAGACCAATCAGAGCCATCCTGGATCCAGCTGTCTGTGTGTAAAACTGATGCTAATAAAATGTTAAAGTCCTCTCTCCTGTGTATCTGCATCAGCTCCAACAGCGGTGCTGTAATGCTGATGATGGGATGAGACACGAATACCACAGTTTTTCAGATTTACAGTAAACTGGAGCTGATTTATCTCCTACAAACTGGATCAAACCTTTCCAGGACTTTTCAGTTTCCTTTTCTTTGTTCAGATATTTCACCTGCAGCTCTGAACCTTCAACATTTAAAGGGAAACATCCTGTGTGTTCATTAGAAAATAAGAGTCAAGAGATAAAGAAACTAACAGAGTCAAGTTTGGTTTCAGTGTGAGAAAAAAGGCCAAAAAGAAAGCAGGCTGATTCATTTTCATTAGTTAATGTTACAGCTGGAGTTGATCTGATCAGCATCACATCATTACATGATGTCATGCTGAGAGCTTTCAGCTAATCTGCCTTATAGGTTAGTTTGAGCTGGAATTCAGCAGCTAGTTTTATTTAACAGGAAATAGAGGAAACACAGTTTATCCAACTGTGAGATCTTTCAGACAGCCACACCTTCGTCTCTTCAGCGTGAAAATATGTCGTCGGACCGGTCATACTCGGTTAAAGCCAGATGCTGACGCCTGAAGACATTAACCCTTCTCATGATGCTCAGAGGGAACAAACAAACACTCTGTTTCTGTTTCCATGTGTCACTGTTTGGCTGTTGAAGCTCTGATGAACAAAGTGGACTCTTCATTGATCTGGATTTATCTCCCTCTGGTGGTGAAAAGATGAACCTCATGATGTCAGTTCAATGAACAGATTAAATTATGTGTTTTTAAACACTTAAATACTTCAGTGTAGTTATTAAAGTTGTAATAATGACTGTTGATAACCACATGAAACCATGAACTGAACATATAATATCTAATCGGGTTTAGAGTCATTGAACAGAAAGAGCTCAACTCAAAGCAATTAATTATTCAATTCGACAAAAGCGCTACAGGTCGATGTTTTCCACATGATTCCACATCCATTCCATATTTTTTTACCATCCTCATCGCTGTCTGAGATTCTCTTTTGTTAATATATTTTGTCACTTGTTTCTTTAGCGTAGAATAAAGTTTTCTGTCTACAGTAGAAGCAGAAAGCACAGCAGCCTTTTTAGCCTCATCCCTTTTAAACATCAAACTCTTTAATTCAGTATCAGTCCAAGGAGCACTTTTGGCTTTAACTGTAAATTTCTTTAACGGGTCATGATTGTTAACAATTTTAATCCAAATATCCATAAATAAATTAAGAGGTATCCACATCATTAACAGTTTATATATCACCCCATTGAATGTTCACTGAGAAAATTCTCCACATTAAACGTTCTATCAGTTCTTTTCATTATAATTTTGGGACAGGCTGTAGATGGCTTTGTTTTCCTGGAAAAAGCAACACAGTTATGATTTCTGAAGCCAACTGGTACAGAAACAGGTGTAGAGCACATATCAGGAATACTACAGTAAATATGATCAATACATTTTGATGTTAAAGATCCTTTACTGTGAGGAGAAATTCTTGTAGGTTGATGCATTAATTCAGACAAACCACAGGTGTCAGTAATAGATTTAAGCTTATTCTTCAGAGGACAGTTCTCAGACAGCCAGTCAATATTTAAATCTCCCAGCCGGTATAGCTCTCTGTTTTCCTGTCGCTTTGTCCAACATATTATAGCATATATTTAAATAATCTATCCTGGCACTTGGTGGCCTGTAACAACAGCCAACAAGTATTCGTTTTAAGGAGTTCTACCTGCAGCCATAACACTTCAACATCATTAACCATCAGATTCTGTCTCAATTTCACAGGAAAATGGCCACATACAGTAATACTGATGTTCTCACCAACATTACTCCTCTTACTGCAGGATTCTGGCTCTAATGTTCATCAGTCTGATAAGGAGAGAGTCAGCAGAGAGATAACTGACTGATATGAACTGATTAAAGGTTCTTCAGCTTCTTTATTTTCTCGGTTAAAGTCACTCTTTTTAATGTAAAAAAAAGCTCTTATTGGTTATTCTAACATAATGTTTTGTATAAACTACTTTAACTGTTGCATTGTGACTCCCTGCTGCTTGCTGCCGTCATTGTCATCATGTGGACTGTAACAGAGAAACTACGATCATCACTGCCCTCCAGTGGTCACGGTCAGTAACTACAACTCCTCACATACAGTAATACTGATGTTCTCACCAACATTACTCCTCTTACTGCAGGATTCTGGCTCTAATGTTCATCAGTCTGATAATGAGAGAGTCAGCAGAGAGATAACTGACTGATATGAACTGACAGAGAGAAAAAGTCTGACATCACACTCAGATGCAGATGTGGTTCCAAGAACTCAGAACATCTGTTAGTTGAGACAACAGCTGTTCAGAGTTAGACATCAAAATGTTTAATATGTTAAAGTCATCGTCAAACAACATGTTGCAGTGCACAAGTTTACTAAAGCTGTCCAATAATCAATAAGAACAACAATTAATAATCAAATCACAATCCAACAGTTTTTTCTGATAAAGCAAACGAATGTTAACAAAATCAGAACAAATCCTTCCTTCTTCCCTTCTTTCAGTGGATTCTTCCTTCCTTTCACTTATCCTCTCTCCATCCTTCCTTCCATCCTTTCCCCTCCTTTAATCCTTCTTTCTATCCCTTCATCTTTCCTTCCTTCTTCACTCATTGCAGATGTTTGAGTTATTTATAATTCAGCTATTTCAAGCAAACAGAAAATATCAGGAAGAAAACAACAGTCACGGTTAGCCTCGTGTCACTTTGTGTTATTCAGTCATTAGACTCTCCTCAGCCAGTTGCTACTCTTCATCATCATCATCATCATCAGTGGGGGGGTGGAGTTCGCCTAAAGAAACCCAGCTGCACACACACAGAAACACAGAAACACACACACACAGAAACACATACAGACAGTATGAGGTGAAATGTTCAAACTGAAAACTGAGGAAACATTAAATTAGACAAAATTTGAATGGAGTTTGGTTTGAGCCGCTGACACTTGAACTAAACTCTATTTAAAAGCTAAAGATGCTTCAGCTTCTTCTCTTATTTGATCCCAAATCTGGGCTCTGAATTCTCCCTGTAAACTTACTTCATGGCATTCATCACTGCTGCTCCACCAAATCTGACGGCCGTCCACATTATTGTTAAAAGCTTCACAACCAGTCGACCAAAACCTAATTCCTCCCTGATCCTGATCTCCTGTCGTCTGAAACAGCAGAGCCGGCTTCGCTGCACTTTGACCCTCAGTTTCTCATATTCAGGTGAAAATAATCTACAGGAGGGTTATAGCAAAGCCAGAAAGATCTGCTGTGCCACTGAACTGAATCAAAGTTCTTCTACACCCTTCAGCTTCTTTATTTTCTCGGTTAAATTCACTCTTTTTAATGTAAAAAAGCTCTTATTGGTTATTCTAACATAATGTTCTGTATAAACTACTTTAACTGTTGCATTGTGACTCCCCTGCTGCTTGCTGCCGTCATTGTCATCATGTGGACTGTAACAGAGAAACTACGATCATCACTGCCCTCCAGTGGTCACGGTCAGTAACTACAACTCCTCACATACAGTAATACTGATGTTCTCACCAACATTACTCCTCTTACTGCAGGATTCTGGCTCTAATGTTCATCAGTCTGATAAGGAGAGAGTCAGCAGAGAGATAACTGACTGATATGAACTGATTAAAAGTTCTTCAGCTTCTTTATTTTCTCGGTTAAATTAACTCTTTTTAATGTAAAAAAGCTCTTTCCAACAGCACTTTGATTTCAGATGGTTTTATCATTTATATTCAGCCTGATTTTATATTTTTAAATGAGATGTGGCTGAAATCTGGAGATAATTCTCAGCTTTCTGAACTATACCCTCCAAGTTGTGACAGTTTGAACCAGCCCACAGTAAGTGGCAGAGCGGATTTTTACATGTTTTTAACTCTCTGTGACTTCTACAGAAATATTGTAACTTGTGACATTCACACAGCATGATGGGAATCTCAACCCTCCAACATTAAAAGTTCCAACCATGTAGATTTGTCAGCCCGTCACCACGATGAGAACAGCCGCATTCATTCAGCGCATTCTTGGCTGGAAACTTCTTCCAGCGTGTTATTGGACACCGCTTCTTCACAGGATTCGTGGAATCGCGTCAGGACACGCGCGCATTAAAACATTGTTAAAAGATAAAGAAAAGAATGAGACGGATTTTGGTGGGAAATAGTTTGGGCTACAGTACGATTGTTTAGTTCTCTGTGCGGGTGTTCTCAGCTCTTTGAAATGAATCATAGCGCCCTACGTTGGCTGCAGACAAATCCAAGCAGGTGTTGTGCTGCAAATAAGAGAGACTTAGCAAAACCTCACTGACAGCAGCAGCCATCAAACAATAACTCCAGGGACCTGCAGACTGTTCTTTCCTCTGGACATGGGTGCAATCGGGTATAGTTAGGAGGAGCCAGCTCTCCTACAGCTTCTGTCGGGGAGAACTACTTCGGCACGACACCGGTCGTCCCCTCTCAGGCACCGCGGCGTCGAGTCGCTGAAGGACTGAGAGCCAGTTAGCTCGGGCAGCTTCGCTGACATCGTATCTGTGACGGCAGAGTATGCAGCCAAGTTCTCTATAATCTGCTCAAGTCTGTCACGGGAATCCGACTCAGAAACTGTGTTTAACTCCACATGGGAAGCTAATTCTCACCGGGATTGTGCGATGGTGTCAGAGGGCGCCATGTTGTGTGCAGCTGAGCCCGACAAACGCAGAAGAAGAGCGGTCACTGACGTCACTCTCCTGCGCCGCTTGGGATTCTTTGAAAGAAACTTTATTATTATTATTACTTATATTATTCTACGTAAATGTGCAAAAAGCACAGCACACAAAACATTGTACAGATACAGCAGACTCCCGAGCCATCCCACCAAGAACTGTAAAATAAATTGTTTTCAGATATTATCTTTACGGTTGTTAGAAAATTTAATGGAGAAAATAAACTGCCTGAGCTCACTGTGAAAGGCAACAAAAGAAGGTTTTCTCTGAGTAAATTTACATTTATGAATGTGAAATTTCGCCATCAGTATGATGAGGTTAATAATAAATGTTTTGTTGAATTTTTCTTTATTTTTGTTGAAGTCAAAGAGCCCAAACTGAACATCCCTCTGATGTTCTGAGCTGAGCTGCAAGTAAGAACAGGTGAAGCAGGGCACCGATGTCTAATGCCTCTGGAGACATTAAATCCAGGAGACATTCCACCCATTAGTTTAACTGAGCTGTTACTTCTGTGATGTAGACTTTTGACAGCTGAGAAAAAAATAGTTGCCAAAGCCAAATTTCTTAAGGGATTGTAAAATGAACGGATGTTGGACTGTATCAAAGGCTTTGTAGGAATCCAGAAACACAATGAACCCATCATCCTCCACCATTTCTGGATAATCCAACATGTCTTGGACGAGCCTCACATTATCTGCAACATGCCTCTTATTCATAAAGCCTGACTGTGTTTCCATGGTAACAGAGTCCAGCTCTGATCTGAATCTTGTTGCCAATAAGTGAGCTAATATGTTGGAATCGTTCTTTAGTAGCAGGTCGCTCGCCAATTGTCTAAAAGTAGATTTTCCTTTTTTTGCTTTGGGAATTAAGACTTGAGTCAAAAGACTTTATGTAAAAAGGGAGTCAGTTCAGCAATGAAAGATTTCTAAAATTCAGCTGTTAGTCCATCAGACCCTGGAGATTTATTGTTTCTGAGCTGATTGATGGCTTGCTGCACTTCTACAGCAGATAAAGGCCTGTCACAGGATACTTTATCTGCTTCACCTGTTGTCTTAACCCACAGGGAATTTAAAAACTATCAGCTGCCGATTGACAACATTTGGAACTGTACAGGTCTTTAGAACAATGAGAACAAAAACCTGCTATTTTACGATGATCTTCAGTAACAGCTCCGTTAATACTGAACCTACTAACATTATTGTTGGCGGCATTAAAGATTAAAGAAGTAATGAGTGTTTTGTTCTCCTTCTTCTCACCATTTGGAGCGAGACCTGATAAAGGCACCCTTTGCTTTCTGGAAATATAAGTCATGGAGTTTGATTTGCAAGAGAAGGAGTTCTTCTGTTTCTTCCTCTGTTGAGGAGTCGGGTTTTTGCTGGATAAGTTAGTTCTGCTCCACACAGGCTTCAACTCTTCTGCTTTTCTCGCTTTGACAGCTTGAGCTCCACACTTTCCTAAAAATGTTCCCAACTCATATTTAAGGAGTTCCCAATTAGTCCCAAAAGAGTTTTCATTGTTTGCTTTGGACCAGTAAAATGAGGTCATATCCCTCATCCTTTTTTAGTTTCACTATTTTGTAGCATAGAGCAGTTAAGTTTCCAGTAACTGGAACAAACGACAGGTGTTAAAGCAGTGAGGACATTAATAGAGATGCATATTAATGTCATGCTTACATCATCCTACATACATTTGAAAGGAAAACGCATATGAAGAATGCAGAACAGAAAAATGTGGAAATAAAATCTTTATAAAATAAAATTTGTTCTGGCTTTTTTCGTATCTTTCAAACTAAAAAGCTGCAGTTTGTAAAAATTATACATTTTCATAGATGAAGTAAAGTTTTTAGATAAATAATTAAACGTTTTATCAAAAAGTCTAAAATCATTAAAAAGTCTAAATGTTCAGATACTAAATACAAATTTAATGTAAAAGAGAAAATTCAACATTTCAAACACAAAGTCAAACATTGTGAGACTGAATGTTAAAAATAATGATGTAAAATTATGTAAAATATCAAACGTCTGCGATCAGAAATCAATAATTCAGTCTATAACTGCACATCATCAGGATGTACCCTGGCTGCTCACCAACCTTCTGCTCATTGGAGCAGAACCAGTGAAGATCTGTCAGCAGGTTGGAAATTCATCTCGGCTGATTGCAGCTCAGTGATTCCTCTCTGATGTCACAGTTTGTCACATGTGCAGCAAACTAACTGCAGCTGACAGCAACTGAATGGTCTCAGCTGCAGTGAGCTGCAGAGAAACACAACATACTGATATTCAGTGTGAAGCTTTGACTGGAAACACAGAAAAACAACATCCTGGAAGAATGGCAGCTTCCATCTTTAAAGGACTGGAAGAGGAAGAAGTTTCCAAGGAATCATTTAGAAGAGTTTCAAACAGAAACTGACTGAATCCATGAATCTGAAAAGGTGTTTCTGAGTGAAAGAGACAGACATGTACAGACTGAACTATCTGTTCAACAGTGATTCTCTGACAGGAGGAAACTCTTTATGCTCAACACAGAGACACTGAGGAAATAGGTGACCCAAACCAGACTGTAAACCCAGGATGCAGAGGTTCTTTAGTGAATGTGGTGTTGAAGGTGTGGAGGTGGATCAGTGTGTCAGAGGAGACTCTGTAGAAGGACAGAGTGCCAGCAGGACGGTCCACATACACTGCTGCTCTGTTAAAGACAGAGGAGGAGGAGGAGGAGGAGGAGGAGGAGGAGGAGGAGGAGGAGGAGGAGGAGATGCGTGTTTCTCTGTTCTTGTGCCAGACAGAGTAACCAGAATGATCAGAGCAGCTCAGACTCCAGGACTGACCATTGTATCCAAACACACAGTCTCTGTCTCCTCCTCTCCTGCTGATTCTTCTGTAACTCAATGATATATAAACTCTTCCTCTCCACTCGACCTCCCAGTAACAGCGACCAGTCAGAACATTTCTACACAGCAGCTGAGGACAGACATCAAATCTGTCTGGATGATCAGGATATGACTGAACCTTCTTCATACGTGTCACCTTCCTGTTGTTGTCAGACAGTTTCAGTTCTCTGTTCACTGTGTTTGTGTCGATGGTGAGTCGACAGGAATCTGATGGAGAGAACAAACACAATCCAGCTGCAGTTATTGATCTATCATCTGTTCACTTTGATCAGTGAGTGATGTGACAGTGTGAAGATGGCTGGATGTCATGAATCAGATGAAGAACACACTTACACTTCCTCAGACCTGGTGTCAGCCATCGTTCTCCAGCAGGCTCCACCCTGAAAGGAGGGGGGGGGGTCAGAGCAGCACCGTCTCTTTCAGCATGCACACATGGACATTACATGGCTCTCACACACACATTGTTCTACACTGAGGAAGATGCTGACTGCTCATGAGTCTTTCACACAGCCCCACTTGAAAAACACAGAAATATCCCTTTAACTGGATGAATAAAGTCTCTGAATCTGCTAAATATGTTTCCTTACAGGCTGTGCATTAACCAGCAGATGATTGCTGGTATGTATGTTTTCTTTGTGGCCCATTTATCTCAGAAATGACCTGATAAACCTCCATCATTCTGACAGATCCACGCTGTTTTAAGGGGACACCGGCTAATGCTGGCAGACATTTCCTCCTCCTCCTGACAGAGGTTTGCTCCTCCCTCGCTGCTCGTCATCACTTCTAACCAGCTCATGAGCCGGTGAAAGGAAAAGGAGCCGACTGTGTCTGAAGTTATGGAAATAAGTTATGAAAGTACGTGGAGAGTATGGGATGTTTCAGAAGTTTCATCTCCACTTCGGATCAGACTTAAATTACACTGAAAACATCTGTACGCACGGTCTGAGGAATGTGTGAAGTGTGCAGATTCTCTTTATTTAATGCAGGAACATCTGTATGAGCGGTTTGTGTGTTTGTGTGTGAGATGGACTCTAGACCCACCCAGGGTGGACCTGCCTCTCGCCCTGTGGCTGCTGGGATAGGCTCCAGTTCCTGCCACCATGAACTGAATTAAGCAGGTAGAGAAAATGGATGAATGGATTTATGCATCTAGTCCCTGGACTTTGGATCATTTTGGATGGATCTAAAACTGAATTATTTGGACACTGTAACAGGGAACTTGTTTGGTGTAAACTAAAGGCAATATTTGAGCAGAAGTACTTTAAACCAACAGTGAAGCCTGAAGCTGTAAATGTAATGGTTTGGGTCTGAGGCAGGGCCCGGTCAACTCTCCATCACAGAATCCAACATGAATTCTTCACCATTTCAGAGGCTGTTTGAGGAAAATGTGAGATCATCTGTCCAGAAACTGCAGCTGAAGCAGAGGTGGACCATGCTACATGATAATGAGAGAAAACATTCCAGTAAATCCACCAAGAAACTTCTCCAAAGGAAACAGAAACACAGGGTTCTGGAACAGCTCAGTCAAAGCCCAAAGACAAAGAAGATTGGGAAGACAATGACGAGGAAGATTTCTCTGAATCTGAAAATCACATTTATGTTCATTCAGAGTATGACAGTGAGTTTAAAACAGGATGTATTTGATGCTGAACCAATGCCAATGTGAGCAGGTCAACAGCAGCAGCACCAGTTCATCAGCAGCCAGTCAGCAGAGGCCCATCAGGGCCAGAAATGTGGACGTCATTAAGTGGTGAAACTGCACGGATCACCTGATGCAGCTGGACTGAGAGGTCAAATGTGTGATCTGTAACCATTTCTAATTTAAAACCCTGACTGTGTGTTTTTAACTCCTAACTGTGATCATTGGTGAGTGAGAACGAACTAACAAAGTGAAGGGACTGTGGACAACATGTCAGGTTGGTCTGAACTCTGACCTGGGAGTCAGCTGACTGACGTTTAACATGAACATCATCACATAGTGAGATGTAAGCTGTATCTTTGGAAGAGGGAAAAGTCATTCCACAGTTTTTCACCCTTTATGTAGAAACTGTGATGTTTTTGTGCTGCAGACCAACATAAAGCTGTTAAATGTTCTGTGTAAAGATCTGCTTGAGTGAACAAAGGAAAAAGGCTCCTACATGTAGGTTCATATAAAACTCAGAACCAGCATGAAGCAAAAAGACAGGGCTGAGTGAAGGACAGAGAACATGTTTCCAGCTCTTCCTCCTCCATCAGACATTGTGTGATGCTGCAGCAGACCTCTCCATACCTGAGAGTGTCCAGCCTCCACTGTGGATCCTCCAGTCCAGCTGATAGCTGCTTCACTCCTGAGTCTCCTGGATGGTTGTAGCTCAGGTCCAGCTCTCTCAGATGGGAGGGGTTGGAGGTCAGAGCTGAGATCAGAGAAGCACAGCCTTCCTCTGTGATCAGACAGCCTGACAGGCTGCAGAAAACAACACAAATGGCAGATACTGAGAGAAAAGACACCAACAGCAGACACCATCCTGAACACGTCAGCTGTTCATCCATGACTGTAAAGAAGAATTATAATGATCAGCAGTTGAACAGCTGAATGAATCCTGACCTGAGAGCTTCCAGGTTACAGTTTGGACTCTGCAGTCCAACAGACAGCTGCTTCACCCCTGAATCCTGCAGGTTGTTGTTACTCAGGTCCAGTTCTGTCAGACTGGAGGACTGGGAGCTGAGAGCTGAGGACAGAGCTGCACAGCTTCTCTCTGAGAGGTTACAGCCACTCAGTCTGAGGAGGAATAACAGGAAAAGAGTTAAGTTATGTAATTATTAATTATCCACATTAAAGATGGTTGAATTAATAAATAATGATGACATTTATCCTAATTCTATATTATAAAGTGTTGCCACATTCTTGCAGCGTGTTTCTTTCCTCTTTTTGTGAACTGATCTGATGTAACTGTTTGCTGTGAATCTGTGTTATCTACAAACTGAAATTATCTGAGAAATAACTTTTAACTTTTGAAATAAATTTTCTCTCCTTTTAACAAGTAAACAGAGTATTTAAAACATATTTATCTCTGTACTTACACAGCTTTGTTGGAGGCTTTGACCACTGGCAGCAGCCTCAGAAGAGCCTCCTCTGAAGCAGAGTATTTCTTCAGGTCAAACACATCCAGATGTTTTCCTGATGACAGTAAGATGAAGACCAGAGCTGACCACTGAGCCGGAGACAGTTTATCTGTGGAGAGACGTCCTGAACTCAGGGCCTGTTGGATCTCCTCCACCAGAGAACGATCATTCAGTTCATTCAGACAGTGGAACAGATTGATGCTTCTCTCTGCAGACAGATTCTCACTGATCTTCTCCTTGATGTAATAAACTGTTTCCTGATTGGTCTGTGAGCTACTTCCTGTCTGTGTCAGCAGGCCTCGTAGGAGCCTCTGATTGGTCTGCAGGGAAAGACCCAGGAGGAAGCGGAGGAACAGGTCCAGGTGTCCATTTGGACTCTGTAAGGCCTGGTTCACAGAACTCTGATGGAAGAGTCGAAGAGAATCTGCAGATTGATATTCTTTTGTTTCAGATGTCTGGGGGGATGTTTGATGTTCTTTCTGCTGATTGACACCAGAGCGAAAACCAAACTTATTTCTCAAAGACTGCAAAAAAGGAGATGTTTGTGCCCTTGCGATAGGAGCTGATGATGATGGTTGTTCTTCCATCAGATTAACTCCAGACTTGATGAAGGTCAGATGGACATGAAGAGCAGCCAGAAACTCCTGAACACTCAGATGGATGAAGCAGAACACCTTCTCCTGGTACAGCCCTCTCTCCTCTTTAAAGATCTGTGTGAACACTCCTGAGTACACTGAGGCTGCTGAGATATCGATGCCACACTCTGTCAGGTCTGATTCATAGAAGATCAGGTTTCCTTTCTGCAGCTGCTCAAAAGCCAGTTTTCCCAGAGACTCAATCATCTTCCTGCTCTCTGGACTCCAGTGTGGATCTGTCTCAGCTCCTCCATCATACTTGACCTTCTTCACTTTGGCCTGAACCACCAGGAAGTGGATGTACATCTCAGTCAGGGTCTTGGGCAGCTCTCCTCCCTCTCTGGTTTTCAACACATCCTCCAGAACTGTAGCAGTGATCCAGCAGAAGACTGGGATGTGGCACATGATGTGGAGGCTTCGTGATGTCTGGATGTGGGAGATGATGCTGCTGGCCTGCTCTGAATCTCTGAATCTCTTCCTGAAGTACTCCTTCTTCTGTGGGTCAGTGAACCCTCTGACCTCTGTCACCATGCCAACACAGCCAGGAGGGATCTGATTGGCTGCTGCAGGCCGTGTGGTTATCCAGAGGCGAGCAGAGGGAAGCAGGTTCCCCCTGATGAGGTTTGTCAGCAGCACATCCACTGAGGTGGACTCTGTAGCATCAGTCAGGGGCTCCTTGCTGTGGAAGTCCAGAGGAAGTCGACACTCATCCAGACCGTCAAAGATGAACACAACCTGGAACTGTTCAAAGCTGCAGATTCCTGCTTCTTTGGTTTCAGTAAAGAAGTGATGAACAAGTTCCACCAAGCTGAACTTTTTCTCTTTCAGCACATTCAGCTCTCTGAAAGTGAATGGAAACAGGAACTGGATGTCCTGGTTGGCTTTGCCTTCAGCCCAGTCCAGAGTGAACTTCTGTGTTAAGACTGTTTTCCCAATGCCAGCCACTCCCTTTGTCATCACTGCTCTGATTGGTTCATCTCTTCCAGGTGGGAGTTTAAAGATGTCTTCTTGTCTGATGGATGTTTCTGCTCTGCCTGCTTTCCTGGATGCTGCTTCAATCTGTCTGACCTCATGTTCATCATTGACCTCTCCAGTCCCCCCCTCTGTGATGTAGAGCTCTGTGTAGATCTGATTCAGAAGGGTTGGGTTTCCTGCTTTAGGAATCCCCTCAAACACACACTGGAACTTCTTCTTCAGAGCAGATTTAACTTTACGTCCACAAACTGCAGCAGAAAGTTCTAAATGAAGACAAGAAATAACATCAGTAAACAGACATTTCCACCCTGTAAAGAATGAGTATTTGAACATGTGTTGTTCTGTGAGCTGAGACATCAGTAAATGTGTCATTTATCCAGCAGGTTAAATCTTTAGAGAAATCCTCTTACTGCTCTGCAGACGCTCAGCCAGCTCCTCCTGCTTCATTCTCCTCAGGAAGTGAACTGTGATCTTCACTAATGCCTCTCTGCTCCACCTCTGCTCTTCATCCTCACCCTCCCTCTGACTCTCTAAGCATTCTGGGTAATCTGGACTCAGAACCTTCTGGATCTTCTTCAGCTCCTGCTTCACAAAAGTGAGCAGGTTGTCCTCCAGCAGCTGGAACAGAATACTATATGAATGAGCCAATCAGGCTGAAATCATGGAGCCAAACATCAGATCCATGTTGGACACACTGACAATCCGCTGGTCTACAAAGTGCAGCCTGGAGATGACTGTGAACACAATAGATGGAAAAGTAGCTGTTGTACATGTACAGACCATAAATATGGAGTCCAGCTGTGTCTGATGCTGCTGGGCAGACTGACCACTGGGAACCTCTGAGCTCTGCTGGTCCACTCTGTGGAGGAATGATGAAGAATGAGCTCACATTGTGTCTGTCCACACAGAGACAAACACAAGGTAAAGGTCCATGAAGGGATGTGTGGATGTGAACAGTGAACGCAGCCATAAAGCAGCTGATTAACTCTGAAGCTGCACATCAGCAGCATCTGTGTTCCAGAAGATAAGAGCTCAGTGTGTCTCTAACAGTGGGAGGAAGCTGATGTCAGATGAAGCAGTTTGAGGAGGAAGGGACACAGAACTGTGTGAACAGACAGAAGATTTGTGTGTTTGTGAGGAGTCGAGCTGACGTGTTGGTTGGATTGTAGCTGTAGTTTCTAGAATACAACAAGAGCTTCAATCTGGAATCACTTCATTGGTTTTATTGAACAGAAACGAGTCCAAAGAAATGATTTTCAGAGTCTTCACTGACCAACTTCTTTGTCTTTAGAAAAAAGAAGCAAATGTAGAATCTGATGCAGCAACACTCAGTAAAAGTTGTTCTGGAGCCAAAGAAGGACAGAAAGTTTATAGAATCTACAGCAACAGCTTCTGGAGCTTCTCCAACCAGCAGGTTACCTGCTGACAGGTGAGGGTGTCAGGATTGGGTATAAAAGCAGCTTCCACCAAAGGTTCAGTCTCTCCAACAAGGATGGGTCGTGGCTCACCGCTTTGTGCCAAACTCCATCAGAGAATCATCAATAAGTTATAATAATAAGTAATAATATCCACCATGATGGATGCCATACAAAGCATCAGAGAATCTAATCTAATCTGTGCCCCTGACCAATGGTCATATTAGCTTCTTTAAATGTGTATATTTTTCACAGCTGAACTTCCTTACATGGTAGTGTTCAGCACTGTTCTTTTTACATGTTCAAGTCGCTGTTTGTTTTTCTAATCCTCTCAGCTTTTATTCAGCTCCAGGTCCTTCAATAATTGTTTTTCAGCTCTTTTTCAACTAATTTTCTGCTAATTTGTTTCCATCTTTTCAACTCCTTCTTCTTCTCAACAACTTTAGGTGTCATCATTCTATTATGATTGAAACAGAATTTAAAACTATCAACTGAATCCATTTACACTCAGCTCACCTCTGAGACCGTGAACGTTGGTCTGATTTAAAGTTATAAATACGACCCTTTGACCTGTCGCTCCTCATGAACACACAGCTGGGTTCAGGTTCAGGTCTCTGAAAGCTGCTGATAGGAAAAAACACACTTGTTTAACTTAAATTTACATGTTCAGTAAAATTCAGTTTGGATTAAAAGTAAAAATGTGACAGAAAATGATTAATTTTGAATAAATCAACTGAAAACTTCACTTTTCTTCACTGCTCAAACTGACTCTGGTTTCTCTCCCAGTCTCACAGCAAAATGTTTAATAGCTACGTTTGTCCACAGGGCAAAACGTAGAATTGTCACAATTTGACCCCCAATATTGTGACAATACTACGTTTTATTTGGCCTTTTCATTTACACTGCAACCAGGTCGCTGTTGACTATCAAGTTTCCCTCATTAAAAAGAAGGAAATAGCTGAAAGTCGGCCATTTTCTGTGAAAAATATAACATTTTAAGAAAGATCTGCATTTGTCTGCATTTTGATGAAATTTCTAGCGAGAACTACGCATAATATTTTCATAATCTTCGTTCAGGGAATGTAGACGAGCTTTCGTTTATTAGTTTCACAGAAGATTTTAGTGTCTCCTTGAAGAAAACGTAAGAATTAAATGTTTTCTACCGTTGTTAAGGTGGTTGCCATGGATGCTGCGACCGACAGAAACTGTTAGTTTCCGTTGTGGATCCAAGTAGAATTTGCTGTGAGACTGGGTTGCTCTACAACATTTTACAGTGTTACACCATTTACACTCAGCTCACCTCTGAGACCGTGAACGTTGGACTGATTTAAAGTCAATAAGACGATCCATTGACCCGTCGCTCCTCATGGACACACAGCTGGGTTCAGGTTCAGGTTCAGATTCAGGTCTCTGAAAGCTGCTAATAGGAAAAAAAACACGCGTTTAATTTAAATTTACATGTTCAATAAAATTCAGTTTGGATTAAAAGTAAAAATGTGACAGAAAATGATTAATTTTGAATAAATCAACTGAAAACTTCACTTTTCTTCACTGTTCAAACTGACTCTGGTCATCCCTGTCTCACAGCAAAATGTTTAATAGCTACGTTTGTCCACAAGGGAAAACCTTTTAAATTTTGGCCTTTTCATTTACACTGCAACCAGGTCACTGTTGACTATCAAGTTTCCCTCAGCGATTAAAAAGAAGAAAATGGCTGAAAGTCGGCCATTTTCTGTGAAAAATATAACATTTTAAGAAAGATCTGCATTTGTCTGCATTTTGATGAAATTTCTAGCGAGAACTACGCATAATATTTTCATCATCTTCGTTCAGGGAATGTAGACGAGCTTTCGTTTATTAGTTTCACCGAAGATTTTAGTGTCTCCTTGAAGAAAACGTAAGAATAAAATGTTTACTACCGTTGTTAAGGTGGTTGCCATGGACACTGCTATCTCTGTCACCGACAGAAACTGTTAGTTTCCGTTGTGGACCCAAGTAGAATTTGCTGTGAGACTGGGTTGCTCTACAACATTTTACAGTGTTACACCATTTACACTCAGCTCACCTCTGAGACCGTGAACGTTGGACTGATTTAAAGTCAATAAGACGATCCTTTGACCTGTCGCTCCTCATGGACACACAGCTGGGTTCAGGTCCAGGTTCAGCTGCAGATCCAGCTTGGTTCCTGTGAATAAAGGTGGTTTGGTGATGTGAGCGCTGAGCTCTGACATGGAGAAGAGTCATGGACAGTTAGAGATGGTGGTCTCACCTCTGAGCTTTGCTCTGGCTCTCATGTTCCCCACACAGAGTGGTTTTAGTGTCCTCACACTGATCCATGCTGCTGGATTCACATCAGCTCACACACACTTTCTACCTTCATCTGCAGAGGAAACACAGATCATTCATCTGCACATCAACTCAAATCCTCCTTCCTTTTAAGGGTTAACATGTTGCTGAATAACTTTTATCTTTAGTAGGATCTACTCTTTCATTCTCAACCAGTCTAAGAATCTGGTTAGATTTTCATCAGCAGGAGCAGCTCTTTACAGAGTTTTTATGAACGCAGCCCCAGATCTTTAACATCTCCTATAAACTGACTTTTAGACACTTCAGAGTTTCTTTTCCTGCTGACAGCTGAAAAACCGCAGCATCTGTACTCTGAATGTAATGAATAAATATCAACAACAGAAACTGAAGGATGATGTTAAAGAATGATTTCAGTCTGAATGATTTCAGTCTGACTGAAAGAGCACCAGAATCCCACACTGCAGGTTCTGATTGGTCCAACTGGATCCTGCAGGACAATGCAGGAAGTGAAGAGACTGAACCACAATGAACACTGAACTTCCTCATACATACACTGCATCACAGCTTCAGAACGGAAGGTCATTTAAGCTCATTTTATTTGGAAAGGTCAGACAGGAAGCTGCTCTTTCTGACTTTAAAGGTGGAAAGTCCCACCCTGGCTGGAGATTTCAACCATGCAAATCTCAAAACAGTGTTTCCTCAGTTGTACCAACACATTGACTTTCCAACAACAAACTGGACCTGGTTTACACAATACAAGGTCTCACCCCCCCCCCCGCTGCTAATACCAGCATACAGGCTGAAGGTTAAAGTCACCAGACCGTCCAGCAGGTACAGGTCAGTGTCGCCTCAGCATTTCACTACAACAGGCTGCTTTAACACCACAGGCTGGGACATGTTTAAGCAGGCAGCCACCTACAACCACCAGATCCACATCCAGGAGTATTCATCGTAAACTGTTACATCAGGAAATGCATTGATGATGTCACGGACACCGAGACCATCACAGCACGGGCCAACCAGAAACCATGGCTGACGGGGGAAGTCCACATCTTACTGGGAGCCCAGAACGCTGCTTTCAGAGCAGGTGATGAGGCTGGTCTGAGATCAGCAAGAGCCAACTGGTTCCGTGGCATCAGACAAGCAAAGAGGCAGCAGAGCAGCAGGATGACGCAACACTTCACTGACAGCAGAGACACAAGGAGCCTGTGGCTACAGACCATCAGGGACTATAAACCCCGACAACAGACCTGTGACAGCGACATCACTCGACTGATCAGTTCTTTGGACGGTTTGAAGCTGACAGCAGCACAGAAGACTGCTCCCTCAGATGCTGTCGCTGTCCTCAGCCAACGTGAGGCGATGCCTCTCCAGAATCACATGTGGGATATATATATCATATATATAATATCTATATATTATTCATTCATTATTATTGGGATTTCCTTGTTTCAGCTTTGCTACATATATTCCCTTTTGTAATACTTCCATTTATTCAATATATTCCATTTCATTCCATTTATGGGGAGATATGTTTTAATTGATCATTTTTGTTTTATTTGAATAATTTTGTCTTGATTACGTGTGGTGATGATTTAGGTTTTTAGGTTAGCTTATTTCTTTATTAAATCACTAAAAAGTGATTTCAGGGGGATTTATGTGGGAGCGCAGGGCCTTGACACAGCTCGAACCAGATGTTTAATATCAAAATGAAGCACACAGCAGGTGCTGAACAGAGATTGGGCCACATACACACTCAATGATACATGTCTCTGCATCGTTCTGTTCAATAAATTCCCCATAAGAGGCTGACCACGACGAGTCTTTTCTCCACAACACACATAAAATCTGTCCTCCCACCTTCCCTGGACCCCGACCAATTTGCATATCGGGCCAACCGGTCCAGTGATGATGCAACTTCCACTAAGCTCTCACTCACCTGGACATGAAGGACTCATGTGTGAGGATGCTGTTCTTAGACTTTAGTTCAGCTTTCAACCCAACCATCCCCCAGCAGCTGATACAGAAACTAGACTGAACGAGGACGAACTAAAGGGACGAGGTGAGCCAACTGGCTGCGTGGTGCAGAGACAACAATCTCTCTCTTAATGTGGAGAAGACGAAGGAGATTGTCACCCATCAGGCTCCACTGACCATAAACCAGTCCCCATCATGCACACCTTCCACCAAGGAACCACTGAGAGCATCCTGACCAGCTGCATCACTGTGTGGTTCGGCGTCCTGCATCCTGCGGCGCATAGTGAGAGCAGATCACCCCCCCCTCCTTCTCTGTCACCTGCCCTCATAAACTCTGACATTGACTCACTCCTCCCTCCACGCACAAACTAAATGGCACTGTGCACACTAACAACAGCTCACTGTTTATCCTGCCATGTATCAAATTTATACAGATTTGACTTTTCTCATATCTTTTAGTTTGTATCTATATATTTTTATCTTTTACTTTATATTTTATTTCATGCTTATTGCTGTTGGCATCAGATAAGATGGAAACGCTATATCAATCTGTCTGTCCTGTACATACAGCAGCATAAATGATAAAGTTGACTTGGAGACGACACTTTGATTCCAGAAATAAAACATGAAGCAGTTTGTTTGAGAAGGAAACAAACAGAAACATCAGCTGATCATCATATTGATTGATTCCAGTTAATCAATAACCTGATCATCATGTAGATTTGTCTTCAAACACAAAGTGATCAAAGTTTGTTCTGAAATAAGAAGCGAACATGTTCTCCAACATTACAGAGCAGAAACAAACAGGAAACTCACAGATTGTTCAGAGCTGCAGAAGAAGAAGACTCTCCACTCGACAGACTGAGACACAGGTGAGCTGCTTCCTGGAACCAGTCAGAGCAGAGTCCACCTGTGATGGAGGCGGGACAGATAGAAGCTGTCTGACCAGTGGAGTTCATGTTAAAACACGCCTCCAAGCTCCTGAACATCAAACTCTGAACTTTGTTCTGCAGTTCTCTCTGAGATTCAGCCTCTAACTTCCCCTCATGAACATGTCTCTGCTTCCTGTAGGGCTGTCTCTGCATCAGAACAGGTGTGTTCAGGTGTGACTGATGTTCACCAGCTCAGGATCAACAGTGAAATGAACTCTGGGTGAACAGACCACTCATCCTGGCAGTCAGGGAGCAGAGGATGGGCTGAACTGGATCCAGGGTTGGCTTTGAGTCAGGCTTTAATCTCAGTCGATATTTTGCTCTGATTTTCCTGCTGATGACCAGTTTTGATCTCAGTAGAATAAAAAAAGATGGATTTTAAGTCTAAGACAAAGGTGTTTTTAGCAAACTGGGTGGAACATTTCCCCAGAGTTTTAGGTGTGTTTGACTGCTGCTTTTGTCCTGCGTCAAAGCTTCAAACTAAAGGTGTATTTCTCTGTTTCTCCCAGCAGAAGCAGGATTTAAACATTAAACAGCAGCACAGTGAGCCTCAGAGCTTCATCATCAACACTTCAGCCACAACAAGCTTTGAGTGTTTCACTTCTGTCTTTCTGAATATTTCATGCTGTTGCCTCAAACAGCCCAAATGTAGTGTGGTGTGGACAGAATTTATGCTCTTATGCTGCTGACTGTAGAGAAAGACTTTCCTGCTCTTTTATTCTGAAATGTTCCCTTCAAAGACTCAGAAGTGTCTCCACAGTGATGCCTGCAGGATGAGCTGAGAAAGCCTGAAGCTGCTGATGCGGTTCAGCTCTTCCTTGACCCCCTGTGATCTAATTGTGTTTCCATCAGCTGGTTTGGGCTGAATAAAGTAGTGTGTGCTGCGGTCAGCAGGGGGCGCTAAAGGCTGCTGTCCAAATAAACAGAGTATCGGTGGCTCACTGGAAACTAAACCTGAAGGAAGAAAACACAAGAAAAAGCAGAGAAACATGGAGAGAGATCTGCAGGAATCCTTTAAACTGCTGGGACTCTTCTTTTATATCAGTGCTGCTCATGTTTATTGCCTCAAACAGCTGATTGATCATGTGATCAGTCATGTGGGGAAGGTGTTTAGGAATGATTCACAAAAGCTAAAGGAAACAACACTTTCCTGTAATTTTCTGTTTGGTTTTCAGATGTTTGGTGGTTCAGACGGTGGATAAAGAGCAGAAATAATGAAAATCTGGGCCCTCTGAGGGCCGAAGCTCAGACAGTAAATGTTCAGGAGGGCAGGAGTCGATCAGGACACCCGCCTCCCCTCCCAGAGGAGATTCATGTTGAAATAACACAGAAACAAGGGATTTATCCAGTAAAAGCTACTGAAGTGTTTCACTTGGATTTGGTTTACTGACTCCATGAGACTTTCTGCTGTTAGCTGGGGATGGAGCTAACTAACTGTTACTACCAGCAGTGATGAAGAAGGACTTTTTGGAAAAACGTGCTTCTATCCATTCTTCATCCATCCGTTCTTCTCCTGATGCTGTTCTGTTGGGCTCTGAGTGCTTCAAAGGTACAGCGCTGCAGGTACCGACTGCAAGCAAAGTCACAGGGAAACGTGGACAGGATGTTCAGTGATGTGGGAGTTCTCCATATGAACAGGTGGAATGGGCTGGATAACGAGGCCCTGAAGGGGCTCTCTCTACCTTACGCTATGAAGTGAGGGGAAACTGACAGATTTATCATCATATTCAAGGGAATAATGACAAGTTATATTATTATTACTCATATTATGGCCATTTTATATTGAATATGTCAGCATTTTTTTATTTAAAAAAATATGATTATTATATTTTTATTAAAAAACTAATATTTTAGGGGGGCTTCAGCCTAATGACGCCACTGTTAATAAGTAGTTTTATTGCACTGCCATATTTATACAACTTTTAAATCTTGGTACACTCTGGAGATAAAGTTCTATATTTTTAATATATATTTTCAGCTGTTCTGTCATTATTTATTCTAACATAATGTTTTGTATAAACTACTTTAACTGTTGCATTGTGACTCCCTGCTGCTTGCTGCCGTCATTGTCATCATGTGGACTGTAACAGAGAAACTACGATCATCACTGCCCTCCAGTGGTCACGGTCAGTAACTACAACTCCTCACATACAGTAATACTGATGTTCTCACCAACATTACTCCTCTTACTGCAGCATTCTGGCTCTAATGTTCATCAGTCTGATAAGGAGAGAGTCAGCAGAGAGATAACTGACTGATATGAACTGACAGAGAGAAAAAGTCTGACATCACACTCAGATGCAGATGTGGTTCCAAGAACTCAGAACATCTGTTAGTTGAGACAACAGCTGTTCAGAGTTAGACATCAAAATGTTTAATATGTTAAAGTCATCGTCAAACAACATGTTGCAGTGCACAAGTTTACTAAAGCTGTCCAATAATCAATAAGAATAACAATTAATAATCAAATCACAATCCAACAGTTTTTTTCTGATAAAGCAAACGAATGTTAACAAAATCAGAACAACAAATCCTTCCTTCTTCCCTTCTTTCAGTGGATTCTTCCTTCCTTCCATCCTTTCCTCCTCCTTTAATCCTTCTTTCTATCCCTTCATCTTTCCTTCCTTCTTCACTCATTGCAGATGTTTGAGTTATTTATAATTCAGCTATTTCAAGCAAACAGAAAATATCAGGAAGAAAACAACAGTCACGGTTAGCCTCATGTCACTTTGTGTTATTCAGTCATTTGACTCTCCTCAGCCAGTTGCTACTCTTCATCATCATCATCATCATCAGTGGGGGGTCGAGTTCGCCTAAAGAAACCCAGCTGCACACACACACACACACAGAAACACACACACACAGTTTGAGGTGAATGTTCAAGCTGAAAACTGAGGAAACATTAAATTAGACAAAATTTGAATGGAGTTTGGTTTGAGCCGCTGACACTTGAACTAAACTCTATTTAAAAGCTAAAGATGCTTCAGCTTCTTCTCTTATTTGATCCCAAATCTGGGCTCTGAATTCTCCCTGTAAACTTACTTCATGGCATTCATCACTGCTGCTCCACCAAATCTGACGGCCGTCCACATTATTGTTAAAAGCTTCACAACCAGTCGACCAAAACTTAATTCCTCCCTGATACTGATCTCCTGTCGTCTGAAACAGCAGAGCCGGCTTCGCTGCACTTTGACCCTCAGTTTCTCATATTCAGGTGAAAATAATCTACAGGAAGATGATAGCAAAGCCAGAAAGATCTGCTGTGCCACTGAACTGAATCAAAGTTCTTCTATACCCTTCAGCTTCTTTATTTTCTCGGTTAAATTCACTCTTTTTAATGTAAAAAAGCTCAAATTGGTTATTCTAACATAATGTTCTGTATAAACTACTTTAACTGTTGCATTGTGACTCCCCTGCTGCTTGCTGCCGTCATTGTCATCATGTGGACTGTAACAGAGAAACTACGATCATCACTGCCCTCCAGTGGTCACGGTCAGTAACTACAACTCCTCACATACAGTAATACTGATGTTCTCACCAACATTACTCCTCTTACTGCAGGATTCTGGCTCTAATGTTCATCAGTCTGATAATGAGAGAGTCAGCAGAGAGATAACTGACTGATATGAACTGATTAAAGGTTCTTCAGCTTCTTTATTTTCTCGGTTAAATTCACTCTTTTTAATGTAAAAAGCTCTTTCCAACAGCACTTTGATTTTAGATGGTTTTATCATTTATATTCAGCCTGATTTTATATTCTTAAATGAGATGTGGCTGAAATCTGGAGATAATTCTCAGCTTTCTGAACTATACCCTCCAAGTTGTTACAGTTTGAACCGGCCCACAGTATGTGGCAGAGCGGATTTTTACATGTTTTTAACTCTCTGTGACTTCTACAGAAATATTGTAACTTGTGACATTCACACAGCATGATGGGAATCTCAACCCTCCAACATTAAAAGTTCCAACCATGTAGATTTGTCAGCCCGTCACCACGATGAGAACAGCCGCATTCATTCAGCGCATTCTTGGCTGGAAACTTCTTCCAGCGTGTTATTGGACACCGCTTCTTCACAGTATTCGTGGAATCGCGTCAGGACACGCGCGCATTAAAACATTGTTAAAAGATAAAGAAAAGAATGAGACGGATTTTGGTGGGAAATAGTTTGGGCTACAGTACGATTGTTTAGTTCTCTGTGCGGGTGTTCTCAGCTCTTTGAAATGAATCATAGCGCCCTACGTTGGCTCGACAAACGCAGAAGAAGAGCGGTCAATGACGTCACTCTCCTGCGCCGCTTGGGATTCTTTGAAAGAAATATTATTATTATTATTACTTATATTATTCTACGTAAATGTGCAAAAAGCACAGCACACAAAACATTGTACAGATACAGCAGACTCCCGAGCCATCCCACCAAGAACTGTTAAAGAAATTGTTTTCAGATATTATCTTTATGGTTGTTAGAAAATTTAATGGAGAAAATAAACAACCTGAGCTCACTGTGAAAGGCAACAAAAGAAGGTTTTCTCTGAGTAAATTTACATTTATGAATGTGAAATTTCGCCATCAGTATGATGAGGTTAATAATAAATGTTTTGTTGAATTTTTCTTTATTTTCGTTGAAGTCAAAGAGCCCAAACAGAACATCCCTCTGATGTGGATAAAGGCCTGTCACAGGATACTTTATCTGCTTCACCTGTTGTCTTAACCCACAGGGAATTTAAAAACTATCAGCTGCAGATTGACAACATTTGGAACTATACAGGTCTTTAGAAAAATGAGAACAAAAACCTGCTATTTTACGATGATCTTCAGTAACAGCTCCGTTAATACTGAACCTACTAATATTATTGTTGGCGGCATTAAAGATTAAAGAAGTAATGAGTGTTTTGTTCTCCTTCTTCTCACCATTTGGAGCGAGACCTAATAAAGGCACCCTTTGCTTTCTGGAAATATAAGTCATGGAGTTTGATTTGCAGGAGAACGAGTTCTTCTGTTTCTTCCTCTGTTGAGGAGTCGGGTTTTTGCTGGATAAGTTAGTTCTGCTCCACACAGGCTTCAACTCTTCTGCTTTTCTCGCTTTGACAGCTTGAGCTCCACACTTTCCTAAAAATGTTCCCAACTCATATTTAAGGAGTTCCCAATTAGTCCCAAAAGAGTTTTCATTGTTTGCTTTGGACCAGTAAAATGAGATCATATCCCTCATCCTTTTTTAGTTTCACTATTTTGTAGCATAGAGCAGTTAAGTTTCCAGTAACTGGAACAAATGACAGGTGTTAAAGCAGTGAGGACATTAATAGAGATGCATATTAATGTCATGCTTACATCATCCTACATACATTTTAAAGGAACAGGCATATGAAGAATGCAGAACAGAAAAATGTGGAAATAAAATCTGAATGTTAAAAATAATGATGGAGAAACAACAAGTTGGAAATTCATCTGGGCTGATTGCAGCCCAGTGATTCCTCTCTGATGTCACAGTTTGTCACATGTGCAGCAAACTAACTGCAGCTGACAGCAACTGAATGGTCTCAGCTGCAGTGAGCTGCAGAGAAACACAACATACTGATATTCAGTGTGAAGCTTTGACTGGAAACACAGAAAAACAACATCCTGGAAGAATGGCAGCTTCCATCTTTAAAGGACTGGAAGAGGAAGAAGTTTCCAAGGAATCATTTAGAAGAGTTTTAACCAGAAACTGACTGAATCCATGAATCTGAAAAGGTGTTTCTGAGTGAAAGAGACAGACATGTACAGACTGAACTATCTGTTCAACAGTGATTCTCTGACAGGAGGAAACTCTTTATGCTCAACACAGAGACACTGAGGAACCATGTGACCCAAACCAGAATGTAAACCCAGGATGCAGAGGTTCTTCAGTGAATGTGGTGTTGAAGGTGTGGAGGTGGATCAGTGTGTCAGAGGAGACTCTGTAGAAGGACAGAGTGCCAGCAGGACGGTCCACATACACTGCTGCTCTGTTAGAGACAGAGGAAGAGGAGATGGAGGAGATGAGTGTTTCTCTGTTATTGTGCCAGACAGAGTAACCAGAACGATCAGAGCAGATCAGCCTCCAGGACTGATCGTTGTATCCAAACAAACAGTCTCTGTCTCCTCTCCTGCTGATTCTTCTGTAACTCACTGATATATAAACTCTTCCTCTCCACTCGACCTCCCAGTAACAGCGACCAGTCAGAACATTTCTACACAGCAGCTGAGGTCTGTCATCAAATCTCTCTGGATGATCAGGATATGACTGATCCTCCTCCACACGTGTCACCTTCCTGTTGTTGTCAGACAGTTTCAGTCTCCTGTTCACTGTGTTTCTGTCGATGGTGAGTCGACAGGAATCTGATGGAGAGAACAAACACAATCCAGCTGCAGTTATTGATCTATCATCTGTTCACTTTGATCAGTGAGGGATGTGACAGTGTGAAGATGGCTGGATGTCATGAATCAGATGAAGAACACACTTACACTTCTTCAGACCTGGTGTCAGCCATCGTTCTCCAGCAGGCTCCACCCTGAAAGGAGGAGGGGGGTCAGAGCAGCACCGTCTCTTTCAGCATGCACACATGGACATTACATGGCTCTCACACACACATTGTTCTACACTGAGGAAGATGCTGACTGCTCATGAGTCCTTCACACAGACCCACTTGAAAAACACAGAAATATCCCTTTAACTGGATGAATAAAGCCTCTGAATCTGCTGAATATGTTTCCTTACAGGCTGTGCATTAACCAGCAGATGATTGCTGGTGTGTATGTTTTCTTTGTGGCCCATTTATCTCAGAAATGACCTGATAAACCTCCATCATTCTGACAGATCCACGCTGTTTTAAGGGGACACCGGCTAATGCTGGCAGACATTTCCTCCTCCTCCTGACAGAGGTTTGCTCCTCCCTCGCTGCTCCTCATCACTTCTAACCAGCTCATGAGCCGGTGAAAGGAAAAGGAGCCGACTGTGTCTGAAGTTATGGAAATAAGTTATGAAAGTATGAGGACAGTATGGGATGTTTCAGAAGTTTCATCTCCACTTCGGATCAGACTTAAATTACACCGAAAACATCTGTACGCACGGTCTGAGGAATGTGTGAAGTGTGCAGATTCTCTTTATTTAATGCAGGGACATCTGTATGAGCGGTTTGTGTGTGAGATGGACTCTAGACCCACCCAGGGTGGACCTGCCTCTCGCCCTGTGGCTGCTGGGATAGGCTCCAGTTCCTGCCACCATGAACTGAATTAAGCAGGTAGAGAAAATGGATGAATGGATTTATGCATCTGGTCCCTGGACTTTGGATAATTCTGGATGGATCTAAAACTGAATTATTTGGACACTGTAACAGGGAACTTGTTTGGTGTAAACTAAAGGCAATATTTGAGCAGAAGAACTTTAAACCAACAGTGAAGCCTGAAGCTGTAAATGTAATGGTTTGGGTCTGAGGCAGGGCCCGGTCAACTCTCCATCACAGAATCCAACATGAATTCTTCACCATTTCAGAGGCTGTTTGAGGAAAATGTGAGACCATCTGTCCAGAAACTGCAGCTGAAGCAGAGGTGGACCATGCTGCATTACAATGAGAGAAAACATTCCAGTAAACCCACCAAGAAACTTCTCCAAAGGAATCAGAAACACAGGGTTCTGGAACAGCTCAGTCAAAGCCCAAAGACAAAGAAGATTGGGAAGACAATGACGAGGAAGTTTTCTCTGAATCTGAAAATCACATTTACGTACATTCAGAGTATGACAGTGAGTTTAAAACAGGATGAATTTTATGCTGAACCAATGCCAATGTGAGCAGGTCAACAGCAGCAGCACCAGTTCATCAGCAGCCAGTCAGCAGAGGCCCATCAGGGCCAGAAATGTGGACGTCATTAAGTGGTGAAACTGCACGAATCACCTGATGCAGCTGGACTGAGAGGTCAAATGTGTGATCTGTAACCATTTCTAATTTAAACCCTGACTGTGTGTTTTTAACTCCTAACTGTGATCATTGGTGAGTGAGAACGAACTAACAAAGTGAACGGACTGTGGACAACATGTCAGGTTGGTCTGAACTCTGACCTGGGAGTCAGCTGACTGACGTTTAACATGAACATCATCACATAGTGAGATGTAAGCTGTATCTCTGGAAGAGGGAAAAGTCAGGAAAACAGTCATTCCACAGTTTTTCACCCTTTATGTAGAAACTGTGATGTTTTTGACCTGCAGACCAACATAAAGCTGTTAAATGTTCTGTGTAAAGATCTGCTTGAGTGAACAAAGGAAAAAGGCTCCTACATGTAGGTTCATATAAAACTCAGAACCAGCATGAAGCAAAAAGACAGGGCTGAGTGAAGGACAGAGAACATGTTTCCAGCTCTTCCTCCTCCATCAGACATTGTGTGATGCTGCAGCAGACCTCTCCATACCTGAGAGTGTCCAGCCTCCACTGTGGATCCTCCAGTCCAGCTGATAGCTGCTTCACTCCTGAGTCTCCTGGATGGTTGTAGCTCAGGTCCAGCTCTCTCAGATGGGAGGGGTTGGAGGTCAGAGCTGAGATCAGAGAAGCACAGCCTTCCTCTGTGATCAGACAGCCTGACAGGCTGCAGAAAACAACACAAATGGCAGATACTGAGAGAAAAGACACCAACAGCAGACACCATCCTGAACAGGTCAGCTGTTCATCCATGACTGTAAAGCAGAATTAAAATGATCAGCAGTTGAACAGCTGAATGAATCCTGACCTGAGAGCTTCCAGGTTACAGTTTGGACTCTGCAGTCCAACAGACAGCTGCTTCACCCCTGAATCCTGCAGGTTGTTGTTACTCAGGTCCAGTTCTGTCAGACTGGAGGACTGGGAGCTGAGAGCTGAGGACAGAGCTGCACAGCTTCTCTCTGAGAGGTTACAGCCACTCAGTCTGAGGAGGAATAACAGGAAAAGAGTTAAGTTATGTAATTATTAATTATTCACATTAAAGATGGTTGAATTAATAAATAATGATGACATTTATCCTAATTCTATATTATAAAGTGTTGCCACATTCTTGCAGTGTGTTTCTTTCCTCTTTATGTGAACTGATCTGATGTATCTGTTTGCTGTGAATCTGTGTTATCTACAAACTGAAATTATCTGAAAAATAACTCAGTTATTTTCTCTCCTTTTAACAAGTAAACAGAGTATTTAAAACATATTTATCTCTGTACTTACACAGCTTTGTTGGAGGCTTTGACCACTGGCAGCAGCCTCAGAAGAGCCTCCTCTGAAGCAGAGTATTTCTTCAGGTCAAACACATCCAGATGTTTTCCTGATGACAGTAAGATGAAGACCAGAGCTGACCACTGAGCAGGAGACAGTTCATCTGTGGAGAGACTTCCTGAACTCAGGGCCTGTTGGATCTCCTCCACCAGAGAACGATCATTCAGTTCATTCAGACAGTGGAACAGATTGATGCTTCTCTCTGCAGACAGATTCTCACTGATCTTCTTCTTGATGTAATCAACTGTTTCCTGATGGGTCTGTGAGCTACTTCCTGTCTGTGAGCTACTTCCTGTCTGTGTCAGCAGGCCTCGTAGGAGCCTCTGATTGGTCTGCAGGGAAAGACCCAGGAGGAAGCGGAGGAACAGGTCCAGGTGTCCATTTGGACTCTTTAAGGCCTTGTCCACAGAACTCTGATGGAAGAGTCGAAGAGAATCTGCAGATTGATCTTCTGTTGTTTCAGATGTCTGGGAGGATGTTTGTTCTTTCTGCTGATTGACACCAGAGCGAAAACCGAACATATTTATAAAAGACTGCAAAAAAAGAGATGTTTGTGCCCCGATAGGAGCTGATGATGATTGTTGTTCTCCCATCAGATTAACTCCAGAGCTGATGAAGGTCAGATGGACATGAAGAGCAGCCAGAAACTCCTGAACACTCAGATGGATGAAGCAGAACACCTTCTCCTGGTACAGCCCTCTCTCCTCTTTAAAGATCTGTGTGAACACTCCTGAGTACACTGAGGCTGCTGAGATATCGATGCCACACTCTGTCAGGTCTGATTCATAGAAGATCAGGTTTCCTTTCTGCAGCTGCTCAAAAGCCAGTTTTCCCAGAGACTCAATCATCTTCCTGCTCTCTGGACTCCAGTGTGGATCTGTCTCAGCTCCTCCATCATACTTGACCTTCTTCACTTTGGCCTGAACCACCAGGAAGTGGATGTACATCTCAGTCAGGGTCTTGGGCAGCTCTCCTCCCTCTCTGGTTTCCAACACATCCTCCAGAACTGTAGCAGTGATCCAGCAGAAGACTGGGATGTGGCACATGATGTGGAGGCTTCGTGATGTCTGGATGTGGGAGATGATGCTTCTGGCCTGCTTCTTATCTCTGAATCTCTTCCTGAAGTACTCCTCCTTCTGTGGGTCAGTGAACCCTCTGACCTCTGTCACCATGCCAACACAGCCAGGAGGGATGTGATTGGCTGCTGCAGGTCGTGTGGTTATCCAGAGGCGAGCCGAGGGAAGCAGGTTCCCCCTGATGAGGTTTGTCAGCAGCACATCCACTGAGGTGGACTCTGTAGCATCAGTCAGGGGCTCCTTGCTGTGGAAGTCCAGAGGAAGTCGACACTCATCCAGACCGTCAAAGATGAACACAACCTGGAACTGTTCAAAGCTGCAGATTCCTGCTGCTTTGGTTTCAGTAAAGAAGTGATGAACAAGTTCCACCAAGCTGAACTTTTTCTCTTTCAGCACATTCAGCTCTCTGAAAGTGAATGGAAACATGAAGTGGATGTCCTGGTTGGCTTTGCCTTCAGCCCAGTCCAGAGTGAACTTCTGTGTTAAGACTGTTTTCCCAATGCCAGCCACTCCCTTTGTCATCACTGCTCTGATTGGTTCGTCTCTTCCAGGTGGGAGTTTAAAGATGTCTTCTTGTCTGATGGATGTTTCTGCTCTCCCTGCTTTCCTGGATGCTGCTTCAATCTGTCTGACCTCATGTTCATCATTGACCTCTCCAGTCCCCCCCTCTGTGATGTAGAGCTCTGTGTAGATCTGATTCAGAAGGGTTGGGTTTCCTGCTTTAGGAATCCCCTCAAACACACGCTGGAACTTCTTCTTCAGAGCAGATTTAACTTTACGTCCACAAACTGCAGCAAGAAGTTCTGAATGAAGACAAGAAATAACATCAGTAAACAGACATTTCCACCCTGTAAAGAATGAGTATTTGAACATGTGTTGTTCTGTGAGCTGAGACATCAGTAAATGTGTCATTTATCCAGCAGGTTAAATCTTTAGAGAAATCCTCTTACTGCTCTGCAGACGCTCAGCCAGCTCCTCCTGCTTCATTCTCCTCAGGAAGTGAACTGTGATCTTCACTAATGCCTCTCTGCTGCTCCTCTGCTCTTCATCCTCACCCTCCCTCTGACTCTCTAAGCATTCTGGGTAATCTGGACTCAGACCCTTCTGGATCTTCTTCAGCTCCTCCTTCACAAAAGTGAGCATGTTGTCCTCCAGCAGCTGGAACAGAATACTATATGAATGAGCCAATCAGGCTGAAATCATGGAGCCAAACATCAGATCCATGTTGGACACACTGACAATCCGCTGGTCTGCAAAGTGCAGCCTGGAGATGACTGTGAACATAATAGATGGAAAAGTAGCTGTTGTACATGTACAGACCATAAATATGGAGTCCAGCTGTGTCTGATGCTGCTGGGCAAACTGACCACTGGGAACCTCTGAGCTCTGCTGGTCCACTCTGTGGAGGAATGATGAAGAATGAGCTCACATTGTGTCTGTCCACACAGAGACAAACACAAGGTAAAGGTCCATGAAGGGATGTGTGGATGTGAACAGTGAACGCAGCCATAAAGCAGCTGATTAACTCTGAAGCTGCACATCAGCAGCATCTGTGTTCCAGAAGATAAGAGCTCAGTGTGTCTCTAACAGTGGGAGGAAGCTGATGTCAGATGAAGCAGTTTGAGGAGGAAGGGACACAGAACTGTGTGAACAGACAGAAGATTTGTGTGTTTGTGAGGAGTCGAGCTGACGTGTTGGTTGGATTGTAGCTGTAGTTTCTAAAATACAACAAGAGCTTCAATCTGGAATCAGTTCATTGGTTTTATTGAACAGAAACGAGTCCAAAGAAATGATTTTCAGAGTCTTCACTGACCAACTTCTTTGTCTTTAGAAAACAGAAGCAAATGTAGAATCTGCTGCAGCAACACTCAGTAAAAGTTGTTCTGGAGCCAAAGAAAGACAAAGAGGTTTATAGAATCTACAGCAACAGCTTCTGGAGCTTCTCCAACCAGCAGGTTACCTGCTGACAGGTGAGGGTGTCAGGATTGGGTATAAAAGCAGCTTCCACCAAAGGTTCAGCCTCTCCAACAAGGATGGGTCGTGGCTCACCGCTTTGTGCCAAACTCCATCAGAGAATCATCAATAAGTTATCATAATAATAATCAGTAATAATATCCACCATGATGGATACAGCCATGTAGCTCAGGAGGAGAAAGCATCAGAAATTTATATTATATAATTATATATTTATTAATAAAGAACTGGATCCATAAGAATCGATGATGACTTTGTATTGATCAGTTCTTATGGATTCCCATCCCTAATCTGTGCCCCTGAACTCAAACTCTGAGTCTGAAATCATTTCAGATCCTTCTAAAATCTTTCTTCTTTCATATATCAGTACTGAGCAGGGCTGAAACAGCAGAATTTGAGAACCATGATGTTTACCATCTGAACAGATCATCTGGGACTGTAAATACATTACATTAAACTCCATGATTAACACAGAACTGTGTGATATATACTGAGGTTCAGCTTCATATTATTGATCCATGTGACTCTGTTCATGTGAGACTGTTTGTAAAGCAGCTGACATTGTTCAGAACATTTCTTTTAGAAACAGCTCCTCTATAATAAATATCATTCTTAATATTTTCCTCACTGAAAGAGACCTGTTTTAACATCCATTCTTTCCACTCTGACAGTTTCACATGTGAACATGAAATGATGTGAATAAGAGCTCACATTAAACACAAGTTGGAATAAGAACTGTTCAGACTGACTCTGGAACATTTTACAGTGTTACACCATTTACACTCAGCTCACCTCAGAGACCGTGAACGTTGGTCTGATTTAAAGTTAATAAGACGACCCAATGACCTGTCGCTCCTCATGGACACACAGCTGGGTTCAGGTCCAGGTCTCTGAAAGCTGCTAATAGGAAAAAAAACACTTGTTTAACTTAAATTTACATGTTCAGTAAAATTCAGTTTGGATTAAAAAGTAAAAATGTGACAGAAAATGATTGATTTTGAATAAATCAACAGAAAACTTCACTTTGTTTTAATAAAGAGCAGAAAGACTAAAGCAAACATCACATTACACACATGATGCAGCTGATTAATCTCATCAGAGACATCAAGAACTGATCCAAGTCTGAAATAATTCATCTGAACCATGATGCAGCCTCCACTGAATACTGACAGATACTCACTGTTTGTCTGATGGAACATCATGTTGGAAATTAATGAAGTCATCCTTGGACCTGTCGCTCTTAAAGGACACACAGCTGGGTTCAGGTCCAGATTCAGCTGCAGATCCAGCTTGGTTCCTGTGAATAAAGGTGGTTTGGTGATGTGAGCGCTGAGCTCTGACATGGAGAAGAGTCATGGACAGTTAGAGATGGTGGTCTCACCTCTGAGCTTTGCTCTGGCTCTCATGTTCCCCACACAGAGTGGTTTTAGTGTCCTCACACTGATCCATGCTGCTGGATTCACATCAGCTCACACACACTTTCTACCTTCATCTGCAGAGGAAACACAGATCATTCATCTGCACATCAACTCAAATCCTCTTTTCCATCATCTGAGCTGTAAACAGATCAGCTGCTCCTCCACTGATTGGCTCTGATTCTCTGTTTCATATCAGTGTCTCTGAATGCAGTCAGACAGGAGTGTTGAGGCAGAGGAAGCTGCCATCAGCTGCTGTACTTCCACTACCTGTCCACTAGGTGGAGGCATGGAGCTACAGCCCAGCACACACCTCATGATCCCGATGACCATGATGAAGGATTCTTTAGTTTAGTTTTCAGAGGACTTTTTAACAGCAAATACAAACAGAGACAGATGTTAGATCTTAGCTGTGTGTCAAAAGTCTAAATACTGAGAAAAAGGAGCTGAAATTAAATCAAACATGTTAGAAAATGGTACGATCCACCTCAGGGGTGTTTGAGATTTTACGACTATTTTTCTGATCATGAATGTGATAAATATATTTATATAACTTGTCAGTATAATGTCTTCAAACATAACGTGAAAATTGGTAAAAGCTGGGAAAACTCATTGTAAATGCATTCAAAGTCATGTATAATGGGACAAAAATAGCCGTATTTGGAGAGAGATTTGGAGTTATGAGACTTCAATTTTAACTCGTTTTCTTGATTCTTTCTCACAGCAGCAGGATGAGTCGCAGCTCACATTTATAGTAAAAATGTAAAACCAATCGCAATGACTTTCAAATTGGGTGTAAGGACACAAACCCTGTGCTCCTCTGCTATTACACACAGCTGTCTCCATAGCAACTAATCTGCTGCTGCTCCTTATAAGGGCCAAGATGGCTGCCTTGTTTACGCCAGCCGCTGAGTGTCTGTCTGCTCCATTACAGTATGACTGACAGCCTTACATGTCTGTACACGACACATCTCTGAATGTGATAAATATATTTAACTTAAATAAAATAAAACATGAAGCAGTTTGTTTGAGAAGGAAACAAACAGAAACATCAGCTGATCATCATGCTGATTGATTCCAGTTAATCAATAACCTGATCATCATGTAGATTTGTCTTCAAACACAAAGTGATCAAAGTTTGTTCTGAAATAAGAAGCGAACATGTTCTCCAACATTACAGAGCAGAAACAAACAGGAAACTCACAGATTGTTCAGAGCTGCAGAAGAAGAAGACTCTCCACTCGACAGACTGAGACACAGGTGAGCTGCTTCCTGGAACCAGTCAGAGCAGAGTCCACCTGTGATGGAGGCGGGACAGATAGAACCTGTCTGACCAGTGGAGTTCATGTTAAAACACGCCTCCAAGCTCCTGAACAACAAACTCTGATCTGAAAACATTTATTCAGCCGTTCTCTCTGAATGTTCTCTGAGATTCTCCAGAATCGCCGTCAGAAACATTAAAACCAGGCTTTAAACAGGGATCTGTTCTGTGCAGCAGCTCTGTAGTTTTAGTGCTGCTGCAGATGCACCAGATGTAGGTAAACTGAAAAAATCATGTGTGTTCATTAGAAAATAAGAGTAAAGAGATGAAGAAACTAACAGAGTCAAGTTTGGTTTCAGTGTGAGAAAAAAGGCCAAAAAGAAAGCAGGCTGATTCATTTTCATTAGTTAATGTTACAGCTGGAGTTGATCTGATCAGCATCACATCATTACATGATGTCATGCTGAGAGCTTTCAGCTAATCTGCCTTATAGGTTAGTTTGAGCTGGAATTCAGCAGCTAGTTTCATTTAACAGGAAATAGAGGAAACACAGTTGATCCAACTGTGAGATCTTTCAGACAGCCACACCTTCATCTCTTCAGCGTGAAAATATGTCGTCGGACCGGTCAGACTCGGTTAAAGTCAGATGCTGACGCCTGAAGACATTAACCCTTCTCATGATGCTCAGAGGGAACAAACAAACACTCTGTTTCTGTTTCCATGTTTCACTGTTTGGCTGTTGAAGCTCTGATGAACAAAGTGGACTCTTCATTGATCTGGATTTATCTCTCTCTGGTGGTGAAAAGATGAACTTCATGATGTCAGTTCAATGAACAGATTAAATGATGTGTTTTTAAACACTTAAATACTTCAGTGTAGTTATTAAAGTTGTAATAATGACTGTTGATAACCACATGAAACCATGAACTGAACATATAATATCTAATCAGGTTTAGAGTCATTGAACAGAAAGAGCTCAACTCAAAGCAATTAATTATTCAATTCGATAAAAGCGCTACAGGTCGATGTTTTCCACATGATTCCACATCCATTCCATATTTTTTTACCATCCTCACCACTGTCTGAGATTCTCTTTTGTTAATATATTTTGTCACTTGTTTCTTTAGCGTAGAATAAAGTTTTCTGTCTACAGTAGAAGCAGAAAGCACAGCAGCCTTTTTAGCCTCATCCCTTTTAAACATCAAACTCTTTAATTCATCATCAGTCCAAGGAGCACTTGTGGCTTTAACTGTAAATTTCTTTAAAATTTTGTTAACAATTTTAATCCAAATATCCATAAATAAATTAAGAGGTATCCACATCATTAACAGTTTATATATCACCCCATTGAATGTTCACTGAGAAAATTCTCCACATTAAACGTTCTATCAGTTCTTTTCATTATAATTTTGGGACAGGCTGTAGATGGCTTTGTTTTCCTGGAAAAAGCAACACAGTTATGATTTCTGAAGCCAACTGGTACAGAAACAGGTGTAGAGCACATATCAGGAATACTACAGTAAATGTGATCAATACATTTTGATGTTAAAGATCCTTTACTGTGAGGAGAAATTCTTGTAGGTTGATGCATTAATTCAGACAAACCACAGGTGTCAGTAATAGATTTAAGCTTATTCTTCAGAGGACAGTTCTCAGACAGCCAGTCAATATTTAAATCTCCCAGCCGGTATAGCTCTCTGTTTTCCTGTCGCTTTGTCCAACATATTATAGCATACATTTAAATAATCTATCCTGGCACTTGGTGGCCTGTAACAACAGCCAACAAGTATTCGTTTTAAGGAGTTCTACCTGCAGCCATAACACTTCAACATCATTAACCATCAGATTCTGTCTCAATTCCACAGGAAGATGGCCACATACAGTAATACTGATGTTCTCACCAACATTACTCCTCTTACTGCAGGATTCTGGCTCTAATGTTCATCAGTCTGATAATGAGAGAGTCAGCAGAGAGATAACTGACTGATATGAACTGATTAAAGGTTCTTCAGCTTCTTTATTTTCTCGGTTAAATTCACTCTTTTTAATTTAAAAAAGCTCTTATTGGTTATTCTAACATAATGTTTTGTATAAACTACTTTAACTGTTGCATTGTGACTCCCCTGCTGCTTGCTGCCGTCATTGTCATCATGTGGACTGTAACAGAGAAACTACGATCATCACTGCCCTCCAGTGGTCACGGTCAGTAACTACAACTCCTCACATACAGTAATACTGATGTTCTCACCAACATTACTCCTCTTACTGCAGGATTCTGGCTCTAATGTTCATCAGTCTGATAATGAGAGAGTCAGCAGAGAGATAACTGACTGATATGAACTGACAGTGAGAAAAAGTCTGACATCACACTCAGATGCAGATGTGCTTCCAAGAACTCAGAACATCTGTTAGTTGAGACAACAGCTGTTCAGTTAGACATCAAAATGTTTAATATGTTAAAGTCATCGTCAAACAACATGTTGCAGTGCACAAGTTTACTAAAGCTGTCCAATAATCAATAAGAATAACAATTAATAATCAAATCACAATCCAACAGTTTTTTTCTGATAAAGCAAACGAATGTTAACAAAATCAGAACAAATCCTTCCTTCTTCCCTTCTTTCAGTGGATTCTTCCTTCCTTTCACTTATCCTCTCTCCATCCTTCCTTCCATCCTTTCCTCCTCCTTTAATCCTTCTTTCTATCCCTTCATCTTTCCTTCCTTCTTCACTCATTGCAGATGTTTGAGTTATTTATAATTCAGCTATTTCAAGCAAACAGAAAATATCAGGAAGAAAACAACAGTCACGGTTAGCCTCATGTCACTTTGTGTTATTCAGTCATTTGACTCTCCTCAGCCAGTTGCTACTCTTCATCATCATCATAATCATCATCATCATCAGTGGGGGGTCGAGTTCGCCTAAAGAAACCCAGCTGCACACACACACACACAGAAACACACACACACAGTTTGAGGTGAATGTTCAAGCTGAAAAGTGAGGAAACTTTAAATTAGACTAAATTTGAATGGAGTTTGGTTTGAGCCGCTGACACTTGAATTAAACTCTATTTAAAACCAATTCTCAATTCTTTATGATCACAATGACTTGTCATTTGATTGACTGACTAATTAGTTGTGTGACCGATTCACCAAGCGATTGATTTGATAACTGACTAACTGATCAACCCAATCTACTGATTGATGATTGATTGATTACCTTCCAGAAGACGAAGCAGAGCAGGCAGAGGAGGAGGAGTCCAGAGATAATTGACAGAACAACGTAGCCAATGGGAACCTCTTTCTCTCCATCAGGTGGACGCCACACCACGCTGAGCTGAGTCTGCACACACACACACATGCACACACACACACACACACACGCACACACACACACACACACACACATGCACACACACACACTTACACAAAGGCCACTAAAGGTAATAAAAGATCTACACCCACAATCTGCAGAGTTTACTGATTTGATGAAGGCTCTTGTGTTGTGCACGTGGGCGTGTGCATGTACCTACGTGTGTGTGTGTGTGTGTAAGTACCTGTGTGTGTCCCCTCTCCATCAGCAGCGGTTGGACCTTCGACGGTGCACCGATGACATCATAGGAGGCAGAAGAAACGAGCTCATAGTTCAGGTAGGGAGTCTGTGGGAAACACATGATGATGTCATTACCCTGATCTGTGTGGGTGTGTGTGTGTGTGTGTGTCTCTGACTGTGTGGGTGTGTGTGTGTGTGCACGTGTGTGTGTGCACGTGTGTGTGTGTGCTTACCTCTGTGAGCGTGTGCAACCAGAGCCGAGCAGAGATTCTGACCACTGCGCTAAAGCCCCGCCCCAACGCCATGACATCACACACAAACCTGACACACCCCACCTCACCTCTGCTGCAGTTCTATAGATAGATAGATAGATAGATAGATAGATAGATAGATAGATAGATAGATAGATAGATAGATAGATAGATAGATAGATAGATAGATAGATAGATAGATAGATAGATAGATAGATAGATAGATGAATGAATGAATGGTTGGGTGGATAGATGCCCCTGATTGTTACCCTGTGTGTTGCTGTGTGTTTTTACCACATGAACAGTTTGTCTGTGTGAGTTTGTCTCCTCCTGCTGGATGACCGGAGAAACTGCAGCAACGTCAGAGGTGTTACCCAGCAGCTGCAGACAGGTGAGGAAGACAGACAGGTGAAAAAGAAGCAGGTGAAAGACAGACAGGTGAAAAAGGAGCAGGTGAAAGACAGACAGGTACAGAGAGGACCAGGTGAAAGACAGACAGGTACAGAGAGAGGCAGGTGAAAGACAGACAGGTACAGAGAGAGACAGGTGAAAGACAGACAGGTACAGAGAGAGGCAGGTGAAAGACAGACGGGTACAGAGAGAGGCAGGTGAAAGACAGACAGGTACAGAGAGAGGCAGGTGAAAGACAGACAGATACAGAGAGAGGCAGGTGAAAGACAGACAGGTACAGAGAGAGGCAGGTGAAAGACAGACAGGTACAGAGAGAGGCAGGTGAAAGACAGACAGGTACAGAGAGAGGCAGGTGAAAGACAGACAGGTACAGAGAGAGGTAGGTGAAAGACAGACAGGTACAGAGAGAGCCACGTGAAAGACAGACAGGTACAGAGAGAGGTAGGTGAAAGACAGACAGGTACAGAGAGAGCCAGGTGAAAGACAGACAGGTACAGAGAGAGGTAGGTGAAAGACAGACAGGTACAGAGAGAGGCAGGTGAAAGACAGACAGGTACAGAGAGAGGTAGGTGAAAGACAGACAGGTACAGAGAGAGGTAGGTGAAAGACAGACAGGTACAGAGAGAGGCAGGTGAAAGACAGACAGGTACAGAGAGAGCCAGGTGAAAGACAGACAGGTACAGAGAGAGGCAGGTGAAAGACAGACAGGTACAGAGAGAGGCAGGTGAAAGACAGACAGGTACAGAGAGAGGTAGGTGAAAGACAGACAGGTACAGAGAGAGGCAGGTGAAAGACAGACAGGTACAGAGAGAGGTAGGTGAAAGACAGACAGGTACAGAGAGAGGTAGGTGAAAGACAGACAGGTACAGAGAGAGGCAGGTGAAAGACAGACAGGTACAGAGAGAGGTAGGTGAAAGACAGACAGGTACAGAGAGAGCCAGGTGAAAGACAGACAGGTACAGAGAGACGCAGGTGAAAGACAGACAGGTACAGAGAGAGCCAGGTGAAAGACAGACAGGTACAGAGAGAGGTAGGTGAAAGACAGACAGGTACAGAGAGAGGTAGGTGAAAGACAGACAGGTACAGAGAGAGCCAGGTGAAAGACAGACAGGTACAGAGAGAGGTAGGTGAAAGACAGACAGGTACAGAGAGAGGTAGGTGAAAGACAGACAGGTACAGAGAGAGCCAGGTGAAAGACAGACAGGTACAGAGAGAGGTAAGTGAAAGACAGACAGGTACAGAGAGAGGTAGGTGAAAGACAGACAGGTACAGAGAGAGGCAGGTGAAAGACAGACAGGTACAGAGAGAGGCAGGTGAAAGACAGACAGGTACAGAGAGAGGCAGGTGAAAGACAGACAGGTACAGAGAGAGCCAGGTGAAAGACAGACAGGTACAGTGCTTCACCTTGAACGGATCTATCTGTGATGCGTTCAGGGTCCTGCAGGTCAGTGACTCTTCAGAGGCATTGGAGAAGATGTAGAGCAGGAAGTGACGGTTTAAGGTGGAGGGGAAGTCCACCGTCAGCCGTGCGTTGACTGAACTTGGGCCCTGATTCCTCAGCTACAGAACAACATAATCAATATCATTTTAGTCACCAGACTGTGTGAGAAAACCTCCTGCTGCTTCTAACTTCCTGTGTGGGAGATCACGGTACAGGAAGTACGGCTGGATTCAGGTCCTGTCTTAAAGTTACATGAAGCTTAACTTTCACTTTTACCTGCCAGCTTTGGAGCGTTTCATATTTCAACTCATGATCAGGTGTTGGACAGTCAGACTCACCTCGTACACATGCTCCACCAGTGGGCCCACCTCCTCTAAACTCCCAGGATGCACTGCTGGCTGCCAGTCTGGGAGAGGCAAGACCACGTCTGGAGGGGCGGAGCCTCTGTGAACATACAGAGATGTTGACCTCTTCAGTCTTTAAATCGACCCTGATGGTGAACAACGACCTGACTTGTTGAAAAGTACCCTCTGATCTCCAACTTGGCCTCAGCTGTCACCTGAACCGTCACCGTCACCTCGTTACTGTTGGCGTTCGCTGAGTTCTTACTGTACGGACAGACATGGGGTCAGGGGGTCAGACTCATGGGCATCTGGTTTATTCTACAGTCAAGTTTGTACCTTCGGATTCTGAGTCTGAAGGTGATGTGACTCTCCACCTCCTCCAGGTGACCGACACTGAACAGGAGACGAGTCTCCAGCTATAGACAGACAGAGAGGTCATACATGACGTCATCTAACAGGGTTAGGGATCAATAATCTTAACCAAAACATCTGCATCACAACATGAACAGTTGTCTTCAAAGGCTACATGAAGCCTTCAGACTTCAGACCTAAAGGCTCAGACCAGATGACTCCAGATGAAGTGTCAGCAGGAAACTCAGCTCAAACTATTGATCAACCAGCCAATCAATCCATCTGTCACAGTATCTATATAAAATCCTCTCTTTGTCTCTGTTAGAAAAATTCTCTGTAAAATTAGGCTCAGAGTCGCTGGATACGATTAATTAACACAAAACATTTATTTCTTGCAAGAAAGAGACAAGTCCGCACAAATCCACACAACCTGTCGGGAAGACCGCTCAGAGTTGTCTCCCAGACAAAATGGTGCTCCAGCTATTTATGTTGTTTATGCTTGCTGATCACACAATGTTATGAGAAAAGGTGCTTCTCTCCCCATTCCTTGTTATGGGAAGGAACATAAGAGGTGGTTCTCACCAGTTAATATTATGGGAAAGACTAGTACCAGAGTCAAAACACTTTGGCTTGAATCATAGAAGGTGAACAGATGGAGTGACTCTTCTGTCATAGTATAACTATATAATTTTTCCAACAGTCTCTCTGAGAGAGAACCTGGGTGATGATGTCACATCTGTAACCGGGCGGTGTTGACAGTCTAATCACCAAAGGAGGCCAAGCAGCCACCAGCACGGCACACTTCCCTTTCTTTATCTTTATCAAAGGTCATTAAGATGTAAACACGCTCAGTGTTGACATGCAGCAGAGCTTCATTGTTGGCTACACTTCTACATTCTACTACATTCCCCGCCTCTATTGTTGACCGTTGCCAGCCACCACCACCAGGAGGGGTATGATGGTTGTCATCTGAAGAGTAGCGCCCCATGGTTAAACCACTTCTTCCTCCCTATCCACTGCCGCCTGCTTCGATGCTATACTTCCTATACCAGGCATGACACCAGGGTGGAGGTCGGGTTCAGGGTCCCTGTCCCATGACTCACGGTCCAAGCCTTCACCTTAATATCCTAATCCAGGATAAAACCTAATCCTCAACATGGTATGGTGGCGTCACCCTGGCTGTTTGTGCTTCACTTCCAGGTCCTCTTCTTCCCTCCTCTGGTGGTAGCAGCGAGGGTCAGGCTTTACCATCACGGACCATTAGAAACTTTAGAGGAGGGAATTTTATGCGGTTACCTTCTGTTATGTTATGTTTATGCATTTAGCAGATGCTTTTAGGGGGTCTTGCCTAAGGCCCCTACTGGAGGTAATGCCTTTGATTAATGGATTTGAACCCAGGTCTCCCACATGGAAGGTGGCAGTCATACCACTACACTATCCAGCCCTACGCTTCTCAGCTTCTTTTTGTGATTAAAGGTTTGTCTTAAAGGTAGAAACCTCAATCAACCTGTTGCCAATGTGACACGTGACCAATAATCCCTCCTCTATGGCAGTATCCGCTGAGGATTGTGGGTATTGTAGTGTTTAGAGCCTCAGACCGGCTGTTTAGGCCGTACTAGCTTGGGTTGCAGTTGGGACAGTATTCAGCTATCATGGTACTTCATTAGATAATCAATAGAGGTCGGGTTCAGGGTCCCTGTCCCATGACTCACGGTCCAAGCCTTCACCTTGGCACCTTAACCTCAACATGGTATGGTGGCGTCACCCTGGCTGTTTGTGCTTCACTTCCAGGTGCACAACTCTTCTCCCTCTTCTTCCCTCTTTTACCATCACGGACCATTAGAAACTTTAGAGGAGGATGTTTATGCGTTTATCCAAAGCAACTTACAGGTAGGGTAAGGGGTCAGGGCCTAGGGACCCCTACTGGAGGTAATGCCTTTGATGCAGGGGATTTGGACCCAGGTCTCCCACATGGAAGGTGGGAGTCATACCACTACACTATCCAGCCCTACGCTTCTCAGCTTCTTTTTGTGATTAAAGGTTTGTCTTAAAGGTAGAAACCTCAATCAACCTGTTGCCAATGTGACACGTGACCAATAATCCCTCATCTAAGCAGCATCCGCTGAGGATTGTGGGTATTGTGGTGTTTAGAGCCTCAGACTGGCTGTTTAGGCCGTACTAGCTTGGGTTGCAGTTGGGACAGTATTCAGCTAACATGGTACTTCATTAGATAATCAATAGAGGTCGGGTTCAGGGTCCCTGTCCCATGACTCACGGTCCAAGCCTTCACCTTGGCACCTTAACCTCAACATGGTATGGTGGCGTCACCCTGGCTGTTTGTGCTCCACTTCCAGGTCCTCTTCTTCCCTCTTTTACCATCACGGACCATTAGAAACTTTAGAGGAGGATGTTTATGCGTTTATCCAAAGCGACTTACAGGTAGGGTAAGGGGTCTGGCCTAGGGACCCCTACTGGAGGTAATGCCTTTGATTAATGGATTTGAACCCAGGTCTCCCACATGGAAGGTGGGAGTCATACCACTACACTATCCAGCCCTACGCTTCTCAGCTTCTTTTTGTGATTAAAGGTTTGTCTTAAAGGTAGAAACCTCAATCAACCTGTTGCCAATGTGACAAGTGACCAATAATCCCTCCTCTATGGCAGCATCCGCTGAGGATTGTGGGTATTGTAGTGTTTAGAGCCTCAGACCGGCTGTTTAGGCCGTACTAGGTTGGGTTGCAGTTGGGACAGTATTCAGCTATCATGGTACTTCATTAGATAATCAATAGAGGTCGGGTTCAGGGTCCCTGTCCCATGACTCACGGTCCAAGCCTTCACCTTGGCACCTTAACCTCAACATGGTATGGTGGCGTCACCCTGGCTGTTTGTGCTTCACTTCCAGGTGCACAACTCTTCTCCCTCTTCTTCCCTCTTTTACCATCACGGACCATTAGAAACTTTAGAGGAGGATGTTTATGCGTTTATCCAAAGCGACTTACAGGTAGGGTAAGGGGTCAGGCCTAGGGACCCCTACTGGAGGTAATGCCTTTGATTAATGGATTTGGACCCAGGTCTCCCACATGGAAGGTGGCAGTCATACCACTACACTATCCAGCCCTACGCTTCTCAGCTTCTTTTTGTGATTAAAGGTTTGTCTTAAAGGTAGAAACCTCAATCAACCTGTTGCCAATGTGACAAGTGACCAATAATCCCTCCTCTATGGCAGCATCCGCTGAGGATTGTGGGTATTGTAGTGTTTAGAGCCTCAGACCGGCTGTTTAGGCCGTACTAGGTTGGGTTGCAGTTGGGACAGTATTCAGCTATCATGGTACTTCATTAGATAATCAATAGACCACTGGATGTTTCAGAAGCAGAGACAGGTACGCATGCTGAGAGTCGGCCACAGTTCAGAAACCGTGAACAGGAAGAATCACTCACGGCGTGCCCTTCTCTCATGGGGTTCCCGAGGTCACATGTGACCACCACCGTCTGGTTGTCTTTCCTCTGAACACACACCAGCCTGTTGACACCCTGAGAGCACACAAACACACATTTGTTTCCTGTAAACACAACCCGAGAGGCCCGGTTCTGGTCAGCTTTTCGTGTGTGTGTTTGTGTCACCTGACTGCTCTGGAAGTGTGTGTGTTCGGGGATTTGAACCACCAGCTCGGTCTCATATGCGCCTTCGCCATCGTTTATGGCCGACACCGACAACAGCACTGACTGATCATCGCCGACCGACACACTCTTAGACACACTAACACACACACACGCACTTGTTGGTACTTCAGGGTTTGTGAGGACCTTTGCAGAGGATAAAACCCTCTGAAGTGAGGACCGCCATCATTGTGATGTGTGTTTGTAGTGGACTCACGGCTCAGCGCTCAGCTTCAGGTCAGGAATACAGATGTTGTCATCCCCACAGTCCAGGATGATCCTGGTCTGCACACACACACACACACAGGATGATGATCTGTCCACCCTTGTGAGGACATTTATCTGCTCCTCAGTTCACGCCTGGTTTCAGTTTCAGGTTAGGGTCAGAGTACAGTTTTGACTGATGGAGAATGACAAACTGCACTTAGATGGGCATGTGTGTGTGTTCACCTAACCTGGGCAGCCGCGTGTGTCTGACCATGCAGCAATGCATGTTGGGTAGTGTTGAGGAGGTTGATGTTAGCAGTGATGAAGATAGGACTCAGCTTATCCCGAACTTCTTCTTCAGACTGCACACACACACACACACAGTTGTGTAATCATGACTTCAGCTCATGCTACATTAAGTTCCTGTAAAGGAGTGCATTACACCTGTTGTCCCCATAAGAACGTCCGCACAGCGTGACGGTTTAAACGGGCTCAGGTATGACTCACCTGTTCTGTTACTCACCCTCAGGTAGGCAGTGTGATTGATGCAGGCCACGCCCACCTCCCGCTCAACAACCAGATTTATTATCTCTTGCGGCTGATTGGTCAACAGCAGCAGGGTTCGCCGTGCCATTGGCTGCTTCATCCTGTCCAGCTGTAGCTCCACACTCAGTGCTGCAGGACCCAATCAGAAGAAAATATTGTGAATTACACATCATGTGAGGACCAGTTTACCAGAGGACATTACCTGTCTGCTGCGGTATTCTGTGACCAGCCACCTGGACGCACATCTGGATGACAAAACTGAAGAGACACAGACAGCACCTTCAAATTTACTGTTATCAATTCACTATAATCAATAGAAGATGATACATTTATGACATTTAACAATAAAAGAATGACAACAAACTTTGAATCAGTGCTCATCCTGATGGTTTGAAGCTCTAAAACACCAGAATAAAGAAGCAATCATCCATCTATTGGATTCCGCTAATCCGAGGTCGGGTCGTGCAGGCAACAGGTCCAAGAGGGAAACCCAGACCTCCCCAGTGACACTCTCCAGCTCCTCCTGGGGGATCCTGAGGCGTTCTGCCCTGGGGTCTCCTCCCAGTAGGATGTGCCCAAAGAAAGGGGCAGGGGGCGTCTTTTTCTCTGAGTTCCAGCTGAGAACTAGCTCAAAGTGCTAGTTCTCAGCTGACCTTTTTACTTCTTTATTAGTTGGTTATCTGGTAAACTCCCAATGGACCTTTCTCTTCTTTCTGGTCAACTTCCTAAGTGGCCTCCCAGTATCAAATGAGACCATTTGATAATGTTTATGAATCATTCTCAGCCTTTAGAAGCCCTGTTTACACTGGGGTTGCTAAATACTGCTCAGTGTTAAAGGATGGAAACATAACGTCTTTCTTGGGTGAAGAGATGGAGATGGTGGAGTACTACAGAAACCTTGCTGTTCACCTGGACAACAGACTGAACTGGAAATACACAGGAAGGAACAGAACAGACTGTACCTTTTAAAGAATCTTAGGTCCTTCAGTGCCTTCTACAAGTCTGTGGTGGAGAGTTCAATCTGCTTTACAGCCATCTGTTTGGACAGCAGCATCAGAGCCAGAACTCTATGAAACTAAACAACTAAAGACTCCTCAGCAACCTCATCTCAGAAGGTTCTAAAGTTATTTTCAATCAGAATATTTGGACTCTGGCGATGTTTCTCGTTATATGGGATGCTTATGATGGGATTGCCACCCCAAAAGCTCTAAAATTGAACTGGCTCTGGAGTGGAACCATCCATCCATTCATTTGCTTTACCTGCTTCATGCCATTCAGGGTGCTGGAGCCTATCCTTGCTGCCATTGGGTGAGATGTGGTTTTCCAATGCCACACAGGGCCAAAAAACAATGCACACTCACTCCTCTGGAAAGTTTTAATTGTTTTGGAGGGTGGCAGGAAGCCAGAGTACCCAGAGAGAACCCATCCATACATGGGGAGAACAGGCTAACCCCACACAGAAAGGCCCTGGCCGGGATTCGAACCAGTAACCCTCTTGCTGTGAGGCGACAGTGCTAACCACCACAACTTGAACCAGAACCTGAGATAGTTGGGAACTGTTTGAAATCAGTGGCTGGTGAACATTTTAAGGGTTAGTTACCAGGACACGGGCGTCTTTCCCCTGTGACACAGTTTCACGTCTGGATTCAGGAAGTCCGGCAGCAGAGAGACGGAGACTTTGGGTCGGATCACAGCCTGAGACCTGAACACAAAGTTGAATGTTACAGTTCTGTGTTGTGGTTCTGGAGGAGAAACTGTCTAAGATCGGTTTCCTGTGACTAACTATCGCATTTTAGTCCATATTCAACAGAAATCCCTTCTTCAGATGGCAGAATGGTGAAATAAGTGACTTCTCACCTGTAGACAAATGCTCGGTCTGCTGCCCATGCACCAACCAGCAGATCTACAAGAGACACAGAAAGCAGGTGAGAATTGATTATCTATTTGTCCTTATTGATCGATCTGCTGCGTATCTCCTGAATGTACCTGGGTATCCGTTTGAATCTATGTCAGCCCCCGAACGCAGAGTGAAACCAAACGCTGTCCTTCCCGGTAACGGGCTGTCAATCACCTGCGAGGGAGTGGCTGACAGACCGTCGCTTTTACCCAGGTAAATGAACACCTGGCCCCTCCCACTGTCCCCTGACCAGGGGGCCCCGACAGCAACATCTGTGCAGAGACACAGTTAATGATGTGCAGGTGGAGAGGCTTTTTAACTAGCTTTTTAACTAGTCCACACCTTGATAACCGTCCATGTCCAGGTCACCCAGCACAGCGAGGGCGGAGCCAAACCGCCCATACAGGGAGGGGCCAATCAGTGATTGGTCAGGCTTGGAAGTGAAGGGGGCGTTTCTTCTCTGCAGGTACAAAAGCACCTGAACAAATGAAGGAATACCGTGAGAGTTCCCGATGAAAGTCACTCCTGCCACCAAAGCCAACAACAAACTCAGCAGTCTGACTGGATAAAAACACCAATGGAGGTGTTCGAGGGTTTTTTTGGGACTCTAACACCCAGCAAAGACAAAGGCGGGATTCTCAGACCTGTCCTCTCTCCTGCAGCTGCTCCATCACTCTGTCCATGAAGAGAGGAGCTCCGACCAAGACGTCGTCCAGTCTGCAGAACCACAAAGACAAACAGGCTCCACTTTTACAGAGGGGACAAGAGTCTGTTCTGATGTCTGAAAGTGACTGAACTCTGTTCTCACCCATCACTGTTAATGTCACCCACAGCCACACTGTGCCCAAAGTATGACGCCACCTGCAGGAGACAGACACTCCTCAGGGCCATATTCAGTCGGTTAACACCCAGACAGTAAGGATGTAGGGTTTAAATGTTCACCTGCGCTCCCAGGAAGGTGTGGTGAACTCTCAGATATACGCTGCTTTTGCCGTCATAGATCTTCACCTGGTAAAGATGGACAGGATCATTCTTCCTCTGAACTTCTCATGTTAAACATGATTCACAGATACTTTGATTGAAATGAACTCAGTTTATCCCACAGAATCAGCCAGAGTGGTGCAGAGAAACTGAGATTATCCCTAAAGTAGAAGACGGCAGTAGATTACCATCAAAGCAATAGAAATTTACCGTTCCTGCTGTGTTTCTGTCATTTGGAACACCGACAAGATAATCTGACACATAAACACAAAAAGGTTTGATCAGATTGGCTTGGATCAGAAGAGATGAGATGAGACTTAACTAGACTCCACAATCTAGATTGGATCAGACTAGATGAGACAAGAGATTAGACGAGACTAGACTAAATAATAGATCAGATCAGATCAGATTAGATTAGATTAGATTAGATTAGATTAGATTAGATTAGATTAGACATGAGATTAGATTAGATTAGACATGAGATTAGATTAGAGATCAGACATGAGATTAGATTAGATTAGATTAGATTAGATTAGATTAGATTAGATTAGATTAGATTAGATTAGATTAGATTAGATTAGATTAGATTAGATTAGATTAGATTAGATTAGATTAGATTAGATTAGATTAGATCAGATCAGATCAGATCAGATCGATCAGATTAGATTAGATTAGATTAGATCAGATTAGATCAGATCCGACCTGGTGTAGAGTCTCCAGTCAGCAGACCACTGGCCACAGAGTAACCTGCCACACAGACACATACAGAACCCGGTTGACTGATTTTAGAAATGAACATGAAACCAAAGTAAGTGATAACAAATGTCAGACTCATGTTTGGTTTTAGGACCAGTGGATGAGATTTCTGCATGTTAGCAAACACACATTTCTGCTGTGTTGGACCTCTTGATAAATAGTGTGTGATCTTCCACTCACCTCTGTAAACATCATAATTTCTCTCCTCAATTGATTGGTGGACACCTGCCATATACTGGATTGGTTCATTGCTCCTCCCACTGTTGATGATGTCACTGGCAGGCACTGAGAAGACCTGGCCTAAAATCCAAATGGTAGTGATGATGTCTGGTTTAGACTGGTAAACACTGGTTATGACTGGTGGATTAAGTCTTGATTGTGCAGCGGTGCATCATTCACCCTGAAAGAAATTCTTCCCAACTAAACAAAACAGTAAATTTAAATCTTTAGTCTGATGTAGTTACAGTCGGTGACCAGCAGGCGTCTGCCTCACCCTGGAAGAAGAAACTTCCTGGAGCTCCGAGCACCAGTTGGCCCTCCTGCAACACAGAGAACCGGTGTGAGCATTATGGGGTCACGCTGTGATGTCACACGAGAGAGACTCTGCCCGCACCACCAGGTCACCTTGGTGATGTCAACGCTGAAGCCGACCTCACAGTAGCGCTGGTCGTTAACTGATCAACAACAAACAGAAGTTAGACTTTCAGAAAGTGTCCATCTATCTGCTCATCTGTCTGTTTGTCTCACTGTAGTGGTTGAGCTTGTATTCGTGCTCCATCGTGTTTTGTCTGCAGGGAGAGAATGGGGTGGAGTTTCCTGTCTTGTGGTCCAGTAAAAGGCAGTTCCCCACAGGTGTTTTCCCTGACTCCGCCCCTCCTCTTTGAACGTTCCAGTGGAAGAGCGGCGCACATGCCTGTCAGGTAGAGATGCTCACACTGAGTCATTTCTTTCCCTCATAAACAGCACAAGTGTAACTGCTGATGAGATTTTCATGGACTGAGCTTTCTGCAGGTGGCAGGTGTGTTCGTACCAGTAGGTGTGTGCTGCTGACTGAGCGGACAGAAGCTCCAAACCACTGGTGACTCTTAAAGGAGTGAAACAACAGACCCGAACTGCTGTGGACCTGATCACCTGCAAAAGGCAAAGGGACAACAGAACGACAGGTGGGACAGTAAAGCAGGTGTGAAAGTAAGACAGGTGTGACAGTAAAACAGGTGTGAAAATACTACAGGTGTGACAGGGAAACAGGTGTGAAAGTACAACAGGTGTGACAATGAAACAGGAGCAGACTAAATAAAACCTCACCTTTCAGGTCAAAGTCAATGATGTCACAGGTTCCTCCAGGTGACCAGGGGCACATGAACACGCCCCCTCCCTCCGTCACTCTTGGTTGGCTGGTGTTGGCTTTGGGAGCTCCAACCACAACATAAGACCTGCAGAGACAGAAGGTTCTCTGGTCAGAACGACACCGGGGGACTTTACCTGAGGTAACTCACCTGTTACAGGTGCTGTGAAGAAGAAAGTCCTCACTGACCTTCCTAAAATACACCTTCTTTCTGGGGTTTACACATCAGAACAGGTCCTCACCAGGTGTTAAAATGAGGTCATGTGTTGTTAATCTGAGGCTGGACTCACCTCATTTTAACACCTGTTTAGGACCAGGTGTTTTTATTGTAACCTGATCCATAAAACCTGAGACCTGACAGAGGATCTGCTCCCTTTAACTTCAGAGCCTTTGGTGAACTTACTTGTTGTTGACGGTGTGGAAGTCGACAGAAAACCCGAACAGACTTCCTGTCGGTCCGCTGAAAATCACAGCTTCATCCAGCAGGTTCAGACACACACTCAGGGTCGCGCACAGCAGCACGCGCACACACCTGAGCACACACATCACACCTGTCCGTCCGTCCGTCTCACTGAGTGTCTGAATGAAGACTGAAGAGTTGTCCGTATATGAACCCGCCTAAATGACACTAAATGTGTGTGTGTGCATGTGTGTGCGCGCGCGCGTGTGTGTGTGGTGATTGACAGCTTGCAGTGTCAGTTTAACCACACTGAGCTGCTGTTTCCTATTTCCTTCCAGATAAAAGTCTGTTTATCTGTTTCTCTGGAGTTTTATTTTTGTTTGTGGTGAGTTCAAGGACATCCTGGAAAACGCTCGCGCCACTTTCTGTCACTCAGTGTCGTTTCTGACCCGTGAACACTGGTAACATCTGCTGCTGCTGTCGTACCGGTCTGAGGTGGAAAAGCTTGGAAACCAGAATGATTTGATTCAGTTTCATTGGTTTTATGTAATTTTCTCAGTTTGATGAGCATCACTGAGGCTGATCTGTTCTGTGACTCTGGTGTTTCTTCCTGTTTCAGAGCCACATACATCGCAGGAGACAGTTTGAAGACACAGAAATATCAAGTCAAGACCAGGACAAAGAGAATATCTGACAGCAACAAGAGCTGAAAGTACTAACTCAAGAACACATGAGGACTCAAAAGCTGCAACATTCTGCTGTTTTGTGAGGTTTTTGTAGGAATCAGCCCTCTCAGTTCAATTCAAATCAATTTTATTTATAAAGCACCAAATTATAACAAATGTCATCTCAAGGAACTTCAGAGATACAGTTCAATTCAAGTAAATTAGAATCCAATTCATTAAATTCCAACAGACTGAAAGTTTCAGCCTGATCTTAAAGGTAGAGAGGGTGTCTGCTTCCTGAAGCCAAACTGGCAGCTGGTTCCACAGAGAGGGGCCTGATAACTGAAGGCTCTGCCTCCCATTCTGCTTTTAGGGGCCTGATAACTGAAGGCTCTGCCTCCCATTCTGCTTTTAGGGGCCTGATAACTGAAGGCTCTGCCTCCCATTCTGCTTTTAGGGGCCTGATAACTGAAGGCTCTGCCTCCCATTCTGCTTTTAGGGGCCTGATAACTGAAGGCTCTGCCTCCCATTCTGCTTTTAGGGGCCTGATAACTGAAGGCTCTGCCTCCCATTCTGCTTTTAGGGGCCTGATAACTGTAGGCTCTGCCTCCCATTCTGCTTTTAGGGGCCTGATAACTGAAGGCTCTGCCTCCCATTCTGCTTTTAGGGGCCTGATAACTGAAGGCTCTGCCTCCCATACTGCTTTTAGGGGCCTGATAACTGAAGGCTCTGCCTCCCATTCTGCTTTTAGGGGCCTGATAACTGAAGGCTCTGCCTCCCATTCTGCTTTTAGGGGCCTGGTAACTGAAGGCTCTGCCTCCCATTCTGCTTTTAGGGGCCTGATAACTGAAGGGTCTGCCTCCCATTCTGCTTTTAGGGGCCTGATAACTGAAGGCTCTGCCTCCCATTCTGCTTTTAGGGGCCTGATAACTGAAGGCTCTGCCTCCCATTCTGCTTTTAGGGGCCTGATAACTGAAGGCTCTGCCTCCCATTCTGCTTTTAGAAACTCTGGGAACCACAAGGAAACCTGCAGCCTGAGAGCAAAGTGCTCTGTTGGGGAAATATCCAACTGTGAGATCTTTAAGATGTGATGGAGCTCGGTCATTAAGAGCTTTATATGTGAGGAGAAGAACCTTAAATTCTACTCTGAATCTAACAGGGAGCCAATGAAGAGAAGCTAAAACTGGAGAAACATGATCTCTGCTGTTAGATCTCATCAGAACTCTGGCTGCAGGGTTTTGGATCAGCTGGAGGCTTTTCAGAGAGTCTGTGGGACAGAACAATAATAAAGAATCACAGTAGTTCAGTCCTGAAGGAACAGATGCATGGAGCAGTTTCTCTGGATGTTCCTGATTTTAACAATATTACGAAGGTGAAAGAAGGCAGAAACCTGTTTTATATTAGAGTCAGAGGACAGATCCTGGTCAGAAATAACTCAAAGGTTCCTCACTGTAGGACAAGAAGCCAAAGAAATACCATCTAGAGTAAGTAAATGGACACTATTCAGTCAGGAGGAGTGTGACCGAATTTTTTTCTAAAAGCAACAAAAATTTAAATCTGTTAACTACGGAGCCCCTTAAGGGACATGGGGAGATTTTTTATTTTTGTGTTCCCACACAATAACTTGGAATAATGATGTATTTCCTGGATCAGCTTATAAAGTGCTGAGTGCACAAACTGCAGCTGAAGTTAACTTCCAGTTCACAAATTAAAGTGATGCGCTTTTTTAATTTTTTAATTTTGCTTACATTAGGTCCTGTATGAAAACCACAACAGTAGGACTGATCAAATCTGGACCCAGTTACTCTACAGAAGATATAGAGCCATTAAAAGACAGATTTGACCTGCCTTACAGTTGTGGTTTTCATACAGGACCTAATACAGGCTGATCTGCATGCCAAAAAAACTCTGAAATGGTCCGTTATGCGCATCACTTTCATTTGAGAATCAGCTTCAGCTGAGTGTTGCGCACTCTGCATGCAGCTGGTCCAGGAAATACAGCGTTATTGCGAGGTAACATGCACTTTACACGCTGTTAAAGAGAAAAACTATCAACATATATTCTATGTAACATTTTTCCTTCCTTTGTCTGTTTTAATTTAGTGTCTCATGTTGATTTGAACTCATTTTAACTGAGAATAAAACTGAATTTCGTTGCGACGGAACACAAAAAGATAAAATCTGCTCCTTTTTATTAAGGAATAAAAAAGGCGCCTGGTAAATGCATTAATGTAAAAGTAAATATTTATATTTAAAAATTTAATTTATGTAAAAATTTATATTATAAATTAAATTATAATTATAAATGATTATATTTCTCATCTTTACTTTCTCTTTCGTTTCCAGCGCTAAACTGTTGGATTTCCACCCGACTGACTGACTCTTTTATTGGTTTTTAAAGTGTTTTCTGTTATTTATGGTGGTTTTGGCTGTTTTTATTCATTTATAAGGAGATGTTTCCGTCCTGGACTCCGCTGATTGCGCTTCTGCTGCTGATTACAGACGGAGGCAGCTGTGGTAAGATTAAAGGATGTGACGTCATAACCTCTCATCTGTGTCAGAGTTTAAGTGAAAGTCAGGGGGGAGACGGAGATCTGTAAAATTAGAAAAAGAAAAGGTGAAGTTCAGCATGGGGGAGCAGGTTGTTCCCTCGTTCGTGTTTCACAGTTTTGCGCACAGGAATCTTCCTCAGCTGTGGCCTGTCTGTGCCACTCATGCCCGGATTAGAAATAAATGCGTCAGATATATCAAATCTGATCATAACAGAGTGTAGCTGCAGTCAGACAGATCCGTACTAAACTTGTATTAATGATGAATTAACCTGAGGTTTTGTTCTCGGCATATTCTACTCGTAATTAAATGGTAAAAAAGTAGAATTTGAAGTGTATTTACTGTACTTTTTGGAGCCAAAGTGGAACACCTTGAATGCACGTGTACATGTCTGTGTATGAACTAATTTGCATGTTTGATTAGTAAAATAAAGTTGACTTAATTTGCTTTATATTGTTTTGCTTTGCAAGTTGAGAGAGAAGCACCATCAGGGCCCAGCGCTGGGACTTTGATGCAGTAATTTCTTTTATATGTCATGGAAATATCTCTTCTACATCAGTATATTCTATTAGTGGACCATCATTATCAGAACTCAGAGGGACACATTTCCTAACCAAGGTATCAGGGATTATCTGAGATCACACAGAACACAGAACGAGGTGAGTTACTTTAGACGTTGGTACAATGAACTAAAATGTGAGTTAATTCATTCGTAACTTTAAATCTGTCAGTTTTCCCTCAGTGTGCCTGTGTTGTTGTCAGATTTACCATTTTATCATATTAATCTGCAGTTACCTGTTATTGGTGAGATGGATCCATTAACTGTTCGTTTACACGTGAGGAAGTAAAACTAACTGTTAGATATAATTATGATGAAATACAGCAAAATGCTGTTGAAACTCAAAGGGAAAGTATTCTGGCCCCTCAGCAGCAGCAACATGCCAGGGTAGAGCCGACCAGGGGCAGCTACAAAGCTCCTGGGATCCCTGAAGCTCTACAGCTAAAGGTCTGTTGTTTTTACATAAGCATTAGCTCCGCCCACTGAAACATCTGCACCGAATGGGGACGAGTCCAGAGAGATGGAGCAAAAGAAGAGGCTGATTCCTCAACACGACCCTCCACCCTCAGATGTAATCATTAAAGTGGAGGCCAGTCAGCAGCAGGAAGGAGTCCAGGTAACAGGTTTAACTCAGTGAAACCTCTTTGCTTCATAACGTCGTTTCAAACCAACGTCTCCTCAGGATGATGTGCAAAGTCAGCAACAATTTAATTAGTTTAAACTGTAAAAATCAGCCTCCTGGGTAGTTCTGTAAAGCAGATATTACATATTTAAAGATGAGTTACCTGCAGGGATCTAATGAACATGTGAAGTCTGTGGATGCAGCACCTTTAAAAAGGGGTTTAGCAGCATGTTAATGTTGCTCCAGAATGAGTTAAAACCAGGATGGTTTTTAAAGACTGAATCATTGATCGAACCAAAGAGCAGAGAAAAGGAAAGCTGTCAGACTTAAGGGCTCTGACTGGTTAACCGAGGACTTAACCAGTCGACACAAGTCCAACAGGTTGTGTTTCACGCCTCGGTGCAGGGCGTGAAAGGCTCCCACTGTCAGGAAATAGATGAAAAACTAAAGATAAATGCAGCTGCTGGCATCATCAGTGCTTTTCTCCAGTATTTACAGACTGAAGAAGCTGAAATTATCCTTTAACTTTCAGGAGGAATCCGCCACCAGCAGCTCTGAGAATAAAGAGGGGGAGAGAAGAGATGAAGAAGAGGCAGAAACAAACACCTCAGCACAGGAACCTGCCACCAGCAGCTCTAAGCAGAGCGACGAGGGGGAAGACAAAAGGAGCCTCACCTCCCAACAAGCATCTGCAACTCAGCAACTCTGAGAAGGACCAAAACGTCTGCGAACATGTCATGAAACTAAACGTTCAAAGACATTTCATTCGTATTTGTAAAACATTTATAATAATAAAGTAATAAAGCATAGTATTTTTAAGAATTTTAATTCAACATCCTGATAATAAGTGCTTTGTTGTCTCCTGAGTGAAGTAATCAACATATTTGGTTTGGATATCCTGCTTCAGTCTGTATCATAATATATTCATGGTTGGTTGCCATCACTGTGAGACAGATGTTCAGAAGGCAGTCCTGGAAACCTTTTTTTTTGTGCGTCAAAGGACAGATCCTGGTCAGAAATAACTCCAAGGTCCCTCACTGTAGTACTGGAAGCTGAGGAAATACCACTATTCGGTCAGAATGAGTGTTTGAGTTGGAAAATGTTCTAAAAGCAACAAAAAGTTACAGAGCCCCTAAAAAATGTTTTTTTAGACCTTATTTCTGGCATGAAACACGTTCATCTACTCACCGAGAACAGTTTGGTGAAAGTCGGCGTCCTTCTGAAGATATTTAGATAACTGGAGATCCATATAACGGAGTGAACGGGGCTTAGAGGATGCAGCCTCTAAATAAGGCATTATCTGTCTTTATTTCACCAATACTTTAAGAAGAATGAATGAATGAACGTTAGTTCAGAGCTGCCAGGTTGTTGTTATTTGGGGCTTTCTACACCTAGGGTCCGTTTTACAAAGCAGGTTCAACTAACTCTAAGAATAATCCTAAACTCTGAGTTTATCTACTCTGAGATAGAAAACTCTGATTTTTCGGTTGCAGAAACGCTGATTTGAGTTAGTTTAGTCAACTCTGAGTAGTTTCATCTTGAGTTAAGCGCGTGCGCCACAACTATAAAAAGCCAGCCCCGATCGACGAGTCACCATGGCAACGGGGAAGAGGATTGGAATTGGAAATCTTAATGCGCTCATACAGCAACTTTCAACAAGTTTTTAGAAAGAAGTGCAACACTGCTGCAGCTGCAAAACAGAGGGAGACGGCGTGGGAGAACCCGCTGCTCAGGTCAATGCGTAAGTTTAAATGTAGTTTGCAATCACAATAATATTGTTGTGGCCTATTCATTTATTTAATTTAGGTGCAATCCCGCGGGGGAGAAGCGCACTTGGCAGCAGTTTAAGATGAAACATAAAAACAAGTAAGACCTTGGCAAGGAGGTACATGCCAAAATAAACTCTGAAATGGCCCTTTATGCGCATCGCTTTAATTTGGAAATTGGAAGCAAACTGCAGCTGAGTGTTGCGCACTCGGCATGCAGCTGATCTAGTAAATACATCATTATTGCGAGGTAACATGCACTTTACACGCTGCAGGCTTGGTTAAATACACACACACACACACACACACACACACACACACACACACACATATATATATTGATGTAACAGTTTTCCTTTGTCTTTTTTAGTTTAGTGTCTCATGTTAATTTGAACTCATTTTAAATTAGTACCAAACTGAATTTCGTTGTGACACAAGGACAAAAACACTTCCTTGAAATTGTTGCGACGGAATGCAAAAAGATCAAATCAGCTCCTTCATCTAACAGCATTTCTCACCTTTACTTTCGTTTCAGCACTGAACAGTTGGATTTCCACCCGACTGACTGACTCTTTTATTAGTTTTTAAAGTGTTTTCTGTTATTTACGGTGGATTTTATATATTTATAAGGAGGTGTAACGGAGATGTTTCCGTCCTGGACTCCGCTGATTGCGCTTCTGCTGCTGATTACAGACGGAGTCAGTTCTGGTAAGGTTATGGTTCAATTAAAGGATGTGACATTATAACCTCTCATCTGTGTCAGAGTTTAAGTGAAAGTCAGGGGGGAGACGGGGATCTGTAAAATTAGAAAAAGAAAATATAAAGTACAGCATGGGGGAGCAGGTTGTTCCCTCGTTCGTGTTTCACAGTTTTGCGCACAGGAATCTTCCTCATGCCCGGATTAGAAATAAATACGTCAGATATATTAAATCTGATCATAACAGAGTGTAGCTGCAGTCAGACAGATCCGTACTAAACTCAGAGTGTATTAAATCTGACTTAACCTGAGGTTTTGTTCTCGGCATATTCTACTCGTAATTAAATGGTAAAAAAGTCAAATTTGAAGTGTATTTACTGTACTTTTTGGAGCCAAAGTGGAATACCTTGAATGCACGTGTACATGTCTGTGTATGAACAATTTTACATGTTTGATTAGTAAAATAAAGTTGATTTATTTTGCTTTGCAAGCAGAGAGAGGGGGCGGAGATAAAATCGGTTTTCTCTCTCTCTCTCTCTAAGCCACTCCTGAATTCCGAAGGCACATTTAACTGGTATTCTGAACCACCTGTATGTTTATTTTGGGGGGGGGGGGGGGGGGGGGGCACTCAAAGCATGTAATTCTGGTTTCATCAACTCAGCAGGTTTAATCTTGTAGCCCTGAAGCTGATATTTTTTCTAATGAGTAGCGCAGGGATGTGTAATCGGCTTCGATCACCGATGGAGGACGAGCGCAGTTACGTCAGCTTAAAAAGAAAAAAAACTCGAACCTGAAGCTATTTCAGGTTTTTCCCGTTTGACAACGGTGACACAGATTTATATATTGGGGTTATGAGTTTAATATTCTGTCCTCAGTTGCACAGATAAAAGCGCTCCATGCAGACATGCTGCTCCATGAGAAACATTTCTAAGTACACAGTAAAGGGCAGGTTCTAGAGATTTTTTTCTTTAACATCTTATGGCATTAAATTAATTCAAGATCGCCATTTGAAAAGAAGATCACGAGCCTCCCTCCCACGAAAATCCCTCCATCACTAGGCTGATGATCATATCAGCCATTCAAAAACAAAGAATGGATCCTCGATGTGACTGAGAATCTGGCCTTTCCTTTTCAGTATTTCTGAAACCGTGCAGCATACTCAGATATTGGTCCATTAAATTTGTATTTACTAGGGCTGGGCAAATATTAAATTCGTTAACCGCATGATTTCCTGATTAATCACGAATAATCACAATGTCGTAGCAAAATCCAATCCAATGGGTTTGAAAATGTGTGTCATTGTAAGATGAAACAAAATATAAGTAAGCAAAGCTCAAACAAACCCAAACAGGAAAGAGCGAGAGTGAATGCTCAGAGCTCTTCTTATAAATGGGCATTCACACCAATTCAGGTGTTGACCATCTCTCCTGATGAGATCCCAGACAACCAATCAGAAATTAGGTCAGGCCATGACGCCATCACAGTCCGACATATTTTTCTTTTCTGACTGTTTCCTGTGAGCGCAGCAGCAGTAAGCAACATACTGGGCTCGCTGGATTTTTTCCCCCCCAAAATAAAAGCCGGTGAGCAAGAGACGTTTACAATAAAAACTGCATTTAATGGGAGACAAATAATTGTCGGCGATAATGAATTCGTCAGTTAACGCAAAAATAACGCGTTAATGTGCCCAGCGCTAGCATTTACAATTCAAAGCTTGTGTGACATCTTTCACCTCGACTGCTTGACTTTGAAAATGCAGTAATTTCTTCAATATGTCTCTCCTTCTGTCTCACGCAAAGACATGGGAATATCTCTTCTACATCAGTATATTCTATTAGCGGACCATCATTATAACTCAGAGTGACGCATTTCTCAATCAAGGTATCAAAAGCGATATCTGAGATGTAGTGAATACATAGCGTCCATCTTTCCCTGACCACGCTGCATGAGTTAAGACCCTCTTGTATCAGTTAATAAAACTTCACCATCTCATCCTGATCCTGTCTACAGCGCTCTTTAATGCGTCCAAACACCTTTAGACAATTAACCACATCTGCACACACTGACTTCCACATCCAGACCCTTCCCCAGTCACCACCATCACTGAAGGAAAAGTGAGTTTAGCAGAGGGAACAGAGAGCCTTTTAGATTTAACACCCATGTCGAAAATATCCAAAATATTCAGCTTACCTCTCCCCACCGATTCACCGACCCGCTCCGTAGACGCCAACTGTTAGGAGGGTTTCTTTGGGCAGTCGTTCTGATGTCATCAGGACCAAGAATCAGAGTGGATGAGGCTGGAATCAGGAGGCTTTAGTGGAGAGTATTCTTTAATACTGTGAAGCTCTCATGCTACAGTAGTAAGATACCAAACAAAGAAAGCCAGGTCCCATTTATACCCAAAGGCATGTGCAAAACAATCATGGCTATCTTTACGTGATATTTTCACCACATGGTTTCTATAAGGAGCATTTGGACATACTGGTGCCATGTTTCTGTGTAAAACATGAATGGAACCCAAAATGCAGAAACTGACAAAGACACTGCAGAAGTTTGGTGAAACAGTTTATGAAGTTGAAGGTTGTGGGTCCACAGTAGTCCAGGTCCAGACGGGAAACATGAAGGGAGATGAAAATCTGAGCCGAGTGCTCAGAGATGTCAGAATGTCCAATAAGTGTCCAGGGTAGGAGAGGAAGTCAGCGTTTGCAGGCTGCTGTGTGTAGTCTGCGACTGGCGGGGCAAGCAGGCAATAGGCAACAGATGACTTGGCAGCACAGGTACGAGGCAACCAATTAGTTCAAAGTAAGGCGACCAACTTGGTAACCAGGCATGAGGAAACACGGGATATGGAAAGCTGTGAAACGAGGAAACTAAGTTTGTAATGGCAGTTACTGCTAAAGTACCCACACAGGAATGGCCATCTTTACCACTAACGAAGTGTGACAGTCTGGCAGAGAGAGGTTCTCCCGCAGCTCCTTTTGAGGCCAGCTCTATAATGATGGCAGATATATCACAGGTGTGCGTGCAGGAGCAACACAGACTCTGCCCCGGACTTCCTTGAAGCCTGCTCAGCCCCGCCTAGAACTCAGAATAGAAAAAAAAAAACACACACCAAGTCAATACGACTGTGACAGTTTACATGTCATATTTCTATAAGGACAATGTTAAGCATTAAAACGTCATACACCATCAATCAGGTCTGGTTTCACTTTCTGGAAAGCTCCTGACATGAGGCAAATAGTCCTCCCTGACAGATGTGAAAAATAAAAAGATTATTAAAACAAACTGGTTCAAGAAAGAAAACAGATGAGAAAATATACAAACGGTTTAATCATGATGAAAGAAACCTTCAATCTAACTCATAAAATATGTCAATTTTGGTTTTGTTTTGCAGCCAAATCCAGCATCTACAGGAAAGAAGGCGATGAAGTGGTTCTCAGCCCGGGTCCCGTTGCAGGTCCCATCACCAGCATAAAATGGAAGCATCAGGAAAAAGTTGCGTCACGCTGGACCAGACGCAATATTGTGTACTATCAGGACTTCAGAGGTACATTTGAAGAAATGTTTAGTAGAAGATGGACGTATACACAGATTATAAGCAAACTTTTCTCTTCTGCAGGCTGATTCTTTGTTGATCAGTTGAAGTTTTCACGCTTTACAAAAGTGTTTTTGTTTGTGGTGAAGTCATGTAACACTGTAAAAATGATCAAATGCATCAGATTTACTCCCTTAATGATCAGTTCATTTAAATACTTACAGTTAATCTATATTTGGTCAATCTGAGGGAAATTTTGCTCCAGCTCTGTGAAATTATCCCATAATAATCTGATATTCTGTATTTGAATATAATTAACTTCCACTGAAAGGCCTGAACCGTTTCACTGTCATACTTCAAGGTCGGTACAAGCTGAATACGACAACAGGAGAGCTGATAATCACAGACTTGTCTAAGGAGGACAGCGGCAGCTACACAGTGGAGATCAACTACAGAGTGCACAGAACAACTGAAATCCTGGTTATCTGTGAGTGCAGGAATTTTACAGCAAGTTTGGCTGAAAGAGCTCGTTTTTCATCTGAATTCTGATCACATTTTGTATGTTTTGCTTTCTATCAGCTGCTGTTCCAACACCCACAATCACCACACAGTGCAGCGCTGAGAAAACCTACTGTGTTTTAACCTGTGAAGGTAACACGACAGGTGCTGAACCAGTCAGCTATGAATGGACGTCAGGTGACAGCAGGCTGGGTTCAGACAAGGAGATAAACATAACAAAGGTACAACACCAGACTACACGGCCCTAACCATACACAGCGTGCACTAAATCAACATTAAAGGTGAACTAAAAGGTTCACATGCATGCTTTTACTTCAGCACACACATATTTCAAGTAGGGCCCAGATGTAGGACTGAGCAGGCAGGAGGAAACCATTCATGAGCAAGAGAACCCAAATGCTGGAGGACTGAAGGAGGAGAATAACTGAAGCTTTAAACCAAGATGAAGGCACCGCCAAGACAGGAATAAAAACTTCAAGAACAAATCTAAAGGGGTGCAAAGGCTGGACAGATGGATGGACTGACACCAGAAATGATGACAGAGGTCCACAGGCTAACAGACACGGATGATCTGGCAATTAACTGAGGGGACCTTTGGTTGGAATGGATTAAAACTGTGTCTGAGTCTAACTGTTATATTTGATGACAGGCTCAGCTCTGCACAGTACCAGCCAGATGTTAAAGAAGAAGTTTGTCTGTGTGTCTGACAAAGTTGTTGTTTTTCCACCTTCTAGGAGGAGAAAGAGAAATGGTTCAGGTGCATGTTGGTGAATCCAGTCAGCAGCCAAACCAGTGAACAAGTCCCGAATCCTTTCAACAGAGGTTCGTAAATATTCTCTTTCTGTGACATTATCCTGACTGTAGCAGTTTATTTTCAGTATTGTTTCTGACTATTCACACCTTTTATTGATTATAATTTAATGTTTTATGTAGGATATCATTATGCAATACTGTGCAGCTTCATACTACTGATTCTTCTCATTTGTGGCCTTTTCATCATCAGCTGCAAATGCATTAAAGGTAAGAATCTACTGAAGCTTTGCAGCAATAAATGTGCATCAGTATAACAGATTTATTGTGTTTCATTGTGAAATACGAAGTCTACTTTCTGTTTACTTATCTAGGGATTTAGTTTATTTATATGTGGGGAGATTTGCAGTAAACTTGAGCCCAACTACAGAATCTTACTCAAAATACAAGTTTAAAGGTTTTATTGTCCATCCATCCATTTCCTAATCCTGCTCAGTCCTGTTCAGTCAGAGCCATTTCCATGACCCAAAGGTGCAGGTAGGCCATCCTCTCATCCATCCTCTCATCCCCGGGGGAAAACTCAGATATTTGAGAGCAGAAAGATAGGGGGCTATCTGTAAGGCTCCCCCTGCTCACTGCCTCCCATCCAGGGCAACTCCAGAGTGGAGTCCAGCCTCTCTCCAGGAGATCAGCTCCAGAACTTCTGCTCTGCATCAGGGAGAACCCAACTATATGTTTCTGATATCTCACACAAGCTGGGGCTCTTTTGCCATCAGTGAAAATAAAGTCTGTTACTCTGTAGCCAGTTTCAGTCGGGGATTGGATCACAGAGGACCATCTGTCAAATCATAATACACCGGATTATAATGGCGCCTCCAGCAGGTGGTGGTTCCAAAGGAGGGTGGTACCATGGAGTTCATTTCCCCGTCCAGACCCCAGGCCTAGTTCCAGGGTGAGGCCTTGGTCCCCCTAATGTGGGCGAGGGAACTATTTTCCATCACCATTAGAGTATTTGAATCACATTTTGTCTGGCCCCTCACCAGGACCAACGTGCCACAGTAGGCAGTAGCAAAAACAAAGCTCCTGGGATCCCTAAAGCTCTACAGCAAAAAGTCAACAATTTATGAAGCTACCGCTGAGAGGGAAACCTCAACTTAGGACAGCCGAGTGACTGACATGTACACTCCCAGTATATATAGAATATAGAATCTTACTCAAAATGTAAGTTTACCAAGTTTTATTGTCTGCAAACAGAGAAGCACTGTCCATCCATCCATCAATCCATCAATTTTCTATAACCACTCAATCCAGTTCAGGATTCCAGGGATGCAATGGCTGCTCACAAAGTTTGTTGCACGGTTTGTTCATCCAAAGTCCTTCGGACATGTTCCTCCTCCTGGTGGGACATGTCCAGAACACCTCCTCTGGGAGATGTTAGGGGAGGTTGAACTTGATGTCCGAACCACCTCAACCCGTCCCTTTAGACTGTTATAATACTGATTTACAGGTCTCGATGGACTTGTAAATCAACAGCTTCATCTTCTTACTCAGGGCTCTCTTCATCTCTTGACATATGCATATGCTACCCTGATCAGTCTGTCAGTCATCTGCTCCTTTCTACCCCCCCCCACGACTCACAATGTCCCCAGTTGAGATCACCAGAGCCCCTCCCCCACCAGCGGAGCTAACTCACCACCAGTTGGTGATCATTTGACAGCTCCGCCCCATACAGACATAAGCCCAACGAAACAACCACAAAGTCGATCATTGAACTGCGGCCTTGGGTGTCCTGGTGCCAAGTGCATATGGACACCCTTATGCCTGAACAAGGTATTCGTTATAGACTGTCTTTGACGAGCGCAGAAGTCCAACAACAGAACACCACTTTAATTCAGATCAGGGGCGGGGCGTTCCTCACAATCACACCCTTCCAGGTCTCACTGTCATTGCCCACGTGAGCATTGAAGTCCCCCAGCAGAACGAGGGAGCCTCCTGCGGGACTCCAAAAAGGGTGGGTACAAACAACAGTCAGGACCTGCCTCCACCCAACCATAGGTGGAGGGAGGCTACCCTCTCGTCCACCGGGGTAAACCCCAATGTGCAGGCACACAGCCGGGGGGCAACTCCTGAGTGAAAGAGAGTCCAACTCCTTTCAAGGAGACTGGTTCCAGAGCCCAAGCTGTGCGTCGAGGTGAGTCCGACTATATCTAGCCGGAACCACTCAACCTCGCACACGAGCTCAAACTCCCACCCCAACAGAGAGGTGACATTCCACATCCCAAAGGCCAGCTTCAATAGCCGAGGATCAGACCGCCAAGGTCTCCGCCTTCGGCTGCTACCCATCATATTTTCGGGCAGTACCCGACTGAGCCCCATGGGCACAGACCCGGCCACCAGATGCTTGCTACCAGGCCCCACTCCCAGGTCTGGCTCCAGGGGGAGACCCTGGTGACCCGCGTCTGGGCAAAGGTGATCCAATCATTTTTTACGTTCATTAGGGTCTTATGAGCTGTTCTTTGTCTGATCCTTCATCTAGGATCTGTTTGCCTTGGGTGACCCTACCAGAAGCTTAAAGCCCCAGGCAACATAGCTCCCATTTGGGCACGCAAACTCCCCCACCACGGTAAGGTAACAGCTCATGGGGAAGCACGTAGAAATTCTGTTCAGAAAAGTTTTGAAAAGAATTAGTAGCAAACAGGAGTTAGTCAGACTTACTGCTGCCAAAAAAAAAACAAGCTGTCACTTCAACTGTACAGGGACTGAAAGGTTCTTCATGTCCCATTCTCTTAAGCACCTCCCACAAGACACCACAAAGGACACTGTCATAAGTCTTCTCTAAGTCCAAAAACACACAAAGAATGGTTGGACGTGCTTCAGCATCTCTGCAGAGATAAAGAGTTGGTTGCTCCTCTTGAGTCTGAGGTTTATCTGCTCTTCTCTCCAGCACCACTGCAAAGTCATTCCCAAGTATGATCCCTCTGTAGTAGGAACCAACGCTCTGGTCCCTGTTTTTAAAAACTGGTCCCACCACCCCAGACTTCCAGTCCAGAGGCAGTGACCCAGACCTCCATTCATTCAGTGCATAAGCTGAAAACAACAGTCAAAACCATTTCCTTGACCCAAAGGCTTAAGGAGACCACCCTCACGGTAATGAGGGAAAACTCTGACATTTGAGAGCGCAAATGAGAGTATATTAAATGGGGGGTATATCAAATGAGGGTATATCAAATGGGGGCTATCTGTAAGCCCACACCCCAGCCACTGCTTCTCACCCAGAGCAACTTCAGAGAGGTCCCACGTAGCTCATTCATACCACTGCCCCAACAACAAAGCTCCTGGGACCCCTGAGGCACTCAAATCCCTCGACATAAAAAATGTAGTGATCTATGAAAAAGAGCTGGAGCCACTTCTGAAAGAGGAAACCCAGCCTAGTGACTGACACAGTGTGAATGAAACAGTTTTCTTATCTTCTGGCTAAGTATTTAAAGAGAGCTTTTATATCTCTGTCTGTAAAATACTTTGCTTTACTGACACCGTTTGTTCTTATTTTTTCAAGGGCCTGTTGGAGACAAACGACCTTTATGTCCTGATGACCCAAAGTGTTACAGGTCAGTCGTCTCATCCACGTCTTTCTCAGAACTGATTAACAGACAGAGACTGAAGGGTGTGATGGGAACCCTTTAAGTCATGAAAAGTCTTTAAGTTACAGTTTGGCACATTCAGCTGATGTCATGATTCAAGGTTAGAACCGACGAAGGAAATGGACCCAAATGCAGGATTAAAGGCAGAAGAAACAAAGATTTTCATGAGGGCTGTAACGCGTTATTTTGCGTTAACCAATTAATTAATTATCGCCGACAATTATTAGTCTCCCATTAAGGTAGTTTTTATTATTTATTATTTTTATTGTAAATTACTGTTGCTCACTGGCTTTTATTTTGAAAAAGCCAATCGAGAGCGAGCCTAGTATTGTTTTATATATATATATATATATATATATATATATATATATATATATATATATATGTGTGTGTGTTGCTTACTGCTGGAAACAGTCAGAAAACAGTCAGAAAAGAAAAGACTGCCGGATGAAGCAGGCTAAACAAACATAGAGAAGGTTACGGGAACTATTTCAAAATTCTTCCAGACGGCGAGGTCGACAGAGCCAAAGTTATTTGTAAGCGCTGCAACGTTGAATTGTCTTATCAACAATCATATGTCTGCACAGTTCCAATAAAAGTGCATTATATGCTGCTTTTGAATTCATGATTGGATTTTGCTATAACAATGCGATTATTCGTGATTAATCACAGGAAATCATGAAATTAATGCGATTAAATTATTTAATATTTGCCCAGGCCTAATTTTCATAGAACTAAAGCTGCTGCTGAGGCAGGAAAAGGAAGGAACTGAACAAAAAAAGTAAGAAGAAATTTAAAAAAAGGATACAACAGGACAGAGTCAGCAGCATTTATACTGGGAGGGTGATTAGGGGAGAAAATCTGAAGAAGATGCAAAGAAAGACTCAGTCTGTCCAGGCTGCTGCCAGCAGGGCGGCGCCATTCTGGGTGATGTTTTTATGTGACCTTTACTCCTGAAAATGAACCGACTCTGACTTTGTTTCCTCTACAGGAAAAATATTAAACACTGGAAAGATTTCAGACACACAACAGAACGAGGTGAGTTATTTTAGATGTTGGCACAATGGTTAAAATGGTTAAAACTAACCGTAATGATCTGTTGTTTCTTCTCTAACTCTGCAGTGATCGTGATCCCAGTAAAGTTTGGTGTTCAGCAGAAAAACGTTAAAATAACTAAAGCAACACTGGAGGCGTTTTTCACAGCAGGTAAGTTTTTATCTCTGGTGAAGACTGAAAAGCCTTTTCTGTCATGTTACTTTGTGTGTATTTAGGATAAAACATTTACTGCACTTATACAATAGGTGGCACCTCTTTCTTCTTCATGTCCAACTTCATTTGAGTTAATATCCTGATAAAAATGTCATTTTAGGGACAAACTGCTATTTTTATAGCTGTGAGACGATGGATGATGTTTGTGAATGATTTTTACTTTCATCACACATTAATTAAAGTATAATCCTCAGATATCCCATGATCTCTCTGCTCATATGTGTGCCTAACCCCCACACACAGTGAAAGGAAGGTTTAAGATCCCAGCTAAACAACATCTGAGGGTCTTTGACAGTTTGGAGACTGAGCTGGATGATGATGATGTTTTTGAACGTATCATAGAGAGATTCCCAACTCTGGCACTCACCATCAAATATGATCCAGGTTTGTTTCAGTTAAATCCATTAATTCAATCCTTCGTTTAGTTTCAGCAGAACTTGGTTAATGATCATATTATTAATTACACCAGGATTAAGTGAGAAAAGTGTCAAATTCAAAGCCTCGATACATTTTTTACTTCATCTTAATCATGTACAAAAAAAATTATGAAAACCTTCAACTTTCAGAGTAAATTAACAAATAACTGAATGTAAATTCATCAAGTATCATCAGGAATTTTATATTTTAACCTTCCTTCAGAGAAACCCACCATCAGCATAGAAAACCCAGCCTCAGAAGACCTAGTGACTGACATTTGATGCTTTTGTTCCTGTGCTTTACCCTTTGTCTCTGTAGCACTGTGTGAAATATAAAGAGTTAGTTATCTTCCAAGTGTTTAAAGAGCTTTTATCTCCCTGTCAGAGAATGTTCTGAGAAAGACTTTGCTTTACTGACACTGTCTGTTGTTTTTACCCAAAGCATTAGCTCCGCCCACTGAAACATCTGCACCGAATGGGGACGAGTCCAGAGAGATGGAGGAAAAGAAGAGGCTGATTCCTCAACACGACCCTCCACCCTCAGATGTAATCATTAAAGTGGAGGCCAGTCAGCTGCAGGAAGGAGTCCAGGTAACAGGTTTAACTCAGTGAAACCTCTTTGCTTCATAACGTTGTTTCAAACCAACGGCGACTCAGGATGATGTGCAAAGTCAGCAACAATTTAATTAGTTTAAACTGTAAAAATCAGCCTCCTGGGTAGTTCTGTAAAGCAGATATTACATATTTAAAGATGAGTTACCTGCAGGGATCTAATGAACATGTGAAGTCTGTGGATGCAGCACCTTTAAAAAGGGGTTTAGCAGCATGTTAATGTTGCTCCAGAATGAGTTAAAACCAGGATGGTTTTTAAAGACTGAATCATTGATCGAACCGAAGAGCAGAGAAAAGGAAAGCTGTCAGACTTAAGGGCTCTGACTGGTTAACCGAGGACTTAACCAGTCGACACAAGTCCAACAGGTTGTGTTTCACGCCTCGGTGCAGGGCGTGAAAGACTCCCACTGTCAGGAAATAGATGAAAAACTAAAGATAAATGCAGCTGCTGGCATCATCAGTGCTTTTCTCCAGTATTTACAGACTGAAGAAGCTGAAATTATCCTTTAACTTTCAGGAGGAACCTGCCACCAGCAGCTCTGAGAATAAAGAGGAGGCAGGAACAAACACCTCAGCACAGGAACCTGCCAGCAGCAGCTCTGAGAATAAAGAGGAGGAGAGAAGAGATGAAGAGGAGGCAGAAACAAACACCTCAGCACAGGAACCTGCCACCAGCAGCTCTGAGAATAAAGAGGAGGAGAAGACTAAACACAAAGAAGCTGCTGCGTCTAATTCCCAACAAGGTCCTGATGGGAAGAAGGGCGAAACGTACGTTGACCTCTGATGACTGAAAGTTGAATAATGACTCTGAATAAGTTCAGCTCCTACTGGAAGGCTTTCACTGTTTATTTCCACCAAAGATGAGGAGATGTTCTGATGAACTGATCAGATGTTTTCCTGCTTCTCACCTCAGCAGGAAAACATCCCGTCGATGTGGTTTTCAGCTGAAATTGTCTCATAACTTTTCTTGTTATTTTTTTCAGAAAAAAGTTTGATCAATCTGCTGAAGACAAACGACCTTTATGTGAATATGACCCGAAGTGTTACAGGTCAGTCGTCTCATCCATGTCTTTCTCAGAACTGATTAACAGGCAGAGACTGGAGGGTGTGACGGGAACCCTTTAAGTCATGAAAAGTCTTTAAGTTACAGGTTGGTGCATTTAGCTGATTCAAGGTCATGATTCAAGGTTAGAACCGACAGAAATGGACCCAAATGCAGGATTAAAGGCAGAAGAAACAAAGATTTTCATAGAACTAAAGCTGCTGCTGAGGCAAGAAAAGGAAGGAACTGAACTAAAGAAGTAAGAACAAATAAAAACTCAGGAGACAACAGGACAGAACAAGCAGCAGATATACTGGGATGGGTGAGAAAAAAGAACAGGGAACAGACGGTAACACGGTGATCACATGACAAGAGGCATCTGAGGGCATCTGGGGATAGAAACAGCAGAGAAACTGACCAGAACAAAGACTAAAAGCTCAGAGTTTTTACGTTTTAAAGAGGAGAAAAACCTCTGAGCTGAGACACGGGAACAGTTAGCATCAGTTTCAGGGGTATGACCACACTGTCAAACCTTTTTATGTGACCTTTACTCCTGAAAATTAACCGACTCTGACTTTGTTTCCTCTGCAGGACAAACCCTAAACACTGGGAAGATTTAAGACACACAACAGAACGAGGTGAGTTATTTTAAATGTTGGTACAATGAACTAAAATGTGAGTTAATTCATTCATAACTTTAAATCTGTCAGTTTTCACTCAGTGGGTCGTAGTTTGTTATCGATGGATTATTAATGTGGATTTTTTAGCTGAAAAAAGTCACTCCAGTCCATTATAGACTTTTAATCAATTATTTTAAAGGTTTACGACATATTTTATCTTTCATTGAGTTATTCCAACATGCTCAGTTAAAACACTAAAAGCTGTTTCAGGTCATCAGCCCCCTGCTGTAGTGTGAAAACAGGAAATGAAGATGGTTCCACAGCTTCTTACCTGGAGTTTATGGAGCATTTATATAAAGATCTGAGTGGGTAAATGGTTAAAACTAACCGTAATGATCTGTTGTTTCTTCTCTAACTCTGCAGTGATCATGATCCCAGTAAAGTTTGGTGATCAGCAGAAATACGTTAAAATAACTAAAGCAACACTGGAGGCGTTTTTCACAGCAGGTGAGTTTTTATCTCTGGTGAAGACTGAAAAGACTTTTCTGTCATGTTACTTTGTGTGTATTTAGGATAAAACCTTTACTGCACTTATACAATAGTTGGCACCTCTTTCTTCTTCATGTCCAACTTTATTTGAGTTAATATCCTGATAAAAATGTCATTTTAGGGACAAACTGTTATTTTTATAGCTGTGAGACGATGGATGATGTTTGTGAATGATTTTTACTTTCATCACACATTAATTAAAGTATAATCCTCAGATATCCCATGATCTCTCTGCTCATATGTGTGCTTACCCCCCCACACACAGTGAAAGGAAGGTTTAAGATCCCAGCTGAACAACACCTGGGGGTCTTTGACAGTTTGGAGACTGAGCTGGATGATGATGATGATGTTTTTGAACGTACGATAGAGAATCCCTCAACTCTGGTGCTCACCATCAAATATGACCCAGGTTTGTGGAAAAAAATCATGAAAAGCTCCAACTTTCAGGGTAAAAAACAACAAATAACTGAATGTAAATTCATTAATTATATACTTTAACTTTCCTTCAGAGTAACCCACCATCAGCAGACCCAGCAGGTCTGAGGAGAGACGAAGGGGAGGGAAACAGGAACCCTGCGTCCCAACAAGCATCTGCAACCAGCAACTCTGAAGAAAACGAAACAAAAACGTCTGAGAACATGTCATGAAACTGTTTAAAGACTTTTAATTAGTAAAACATTTATAATAATAAAGTAATAACATAGTTTTTAAATTCAACATCCTGATAATAAGTGCTTTGTTGTCTCCTGAGTGAAGTAATCAACTTATTTTGTTTGAAAATCCTGCCTCAATCTGTATTATAATACATTCGTGTGAACCTTTTTCTGCTTAAATATTTAGTTTTTGTTATCCTTCAGTGTTTTGTTCTTGAATCTGGTCTTCATGTATCCTCTTCTTTGTCAATAAAGGTAAAGTTTATCAAGATAAAAATAGAAGCGGTGGTTCCGATGTTACGTGAACGCCACACGGGTCAGATGAATGTGGTGCTTTCTGATTGGTTGCCAGGCCGGAAGTTGAATCGCAGCGGCTCACAGTCGGTGATTGTTGGAGATGTGAGAGTTAAACAGAAAGTTTTCTTCTGAGCGGAGATAAATGCACATCAGGAGCAGCTGGATGGACAGCGGGGCTGCGTGGCGCGTGGTGGTGTGTGTGGTGGTGTGTGCGCGCGGCGCACTCACGGCGGAGGACGGAGGAGGATGGTGAGTTCAATACCTGGTTCATCACAGAACTCCCACACACTGAAGCTGTTTTACCTGGCATGGTGGAGGAAGCTGAGAGCAGTCTGTGCTCAGAGCCAGCTGTTACAGATGTGAACATGGAAAGCTAAAAGGGTCTCAATTAAACTACTCCTCCTATCACTGAAACACCAGGTGGCGTCTAATAATGATCCCGAGCCTCAGCCAGTGAGCTTGAATGCTAACTTTGCAGTTTGGTTGCAGCCTGGACAAACTTACAGGATGTTTTGGTCTCAGGATTTAATGTTGTGAAGTGTTAGGAAGGTGAAAAACCAACTGCAAACATACAGATTCAACACGGAATAACTGACCCAGCCAAGACCGTAGAATTAGCAGAAGTTTATGGACACACAGTAAGATAGTTTGGGTTCTATTGGTTCCAACCCGGGCTGGTCACAGACTCCAATAACCCAGAGATTTTCTGCCCTTTTGCACAGATTTTTGACAGGCTTTGGGCAGAGCGCAGTGCGTCTTCACCTGATTTTCAGCCCTTATTTTTACAGTCTGTTTTTGGAGATTTAACCCCGCCTTTTTGGTGAGGTCAGCAACTTCTCCTCCAGTCTTACCAAACACACTCCAGCTCTAGATATAATTACTCTATTGATCCCTAAAGGAAATAGTTAAGTTTAATTTATAAATGTTACCTGAAGGCATCTCAAAGATACAGTCGAATTCATTCAGAGCAGATTAAAAAAGTTTCCTCGCTAAGGAAACCAACAGATTGCACTGAAACTTCTCTCTGATCCTGAGCTGCACGAGGCGACTGTGGAGAGAAAAAACTCCCTTTTAACAGGAAGAAACCTCCATCAGAACCAGAACCAGGAAGGGTCCATCTGCCTGGACCAGCTGGGGCTGAGAGGACAGGAAAGAGGGGACAACAAGCAGCGTAACACCAGGCCAGAGACACCTGCTGAGAGAGAGAAACACAAGTTAATGACAGCAATGATGTCATCTGTACATGGAGGGAGGAGAGGTGCATCATGGGAGCTCCCCCAGCAGGCTGGGCCTGTAGCAGCAGAACTATGGGATGTTTCAGGCTCACCTGAGCCATCCCTAACTATAAGCTTTATCAGAAAGGAAAGTTTCAGCCTGATCTTAAAGGTAGAGAGGGTGTCTGCTTCCTGAAGCCAAACTGGCAGCTGGTTCCACAGAGAGGGGCCTGATAACTGAAGGCTCTGCCTCCCATTCTGCTTTTAGGGGCCTGATAACTGAAGGCTCTGCCTCCCATTCTGCTTTTAGGGGCCTGATAACTGAAGGCTCTGCCTCCCGTTCTGCTTTTAGGGGCCTGATAACTGAAGGCTCTGCCTCCCATTCTGCTTTTAGGGGCCTGATAACTGAAGGCTCTGCCTCCCATTCTGCTTTTAGAAACTCTGGGAACCACAAGGAAACCTGCAGCCTGAGAGCAAAGTGCTCTGTTGGGGAAATATCCAACTGTGAGATCTTTAAGATGTGATGGAGCTCGGTCATTAAGAGCTTTATATGTGAGGAGAAGAAGCTTAAATTCTGAATCTAACAGGGAGCCAATGAAGAGAAGCTAAAACTGGAGAAACACGAGTCAGTGTCATACGGAGGATTTAATATCTGATATCTGACACCTAAATCAGCTCCGGATCAATAAGTTCTGTCCATTAAAAACATTCAATTTCATTGGCTGAGGCTGGAGATCATTATTGGACGCCACCAGACGCTTGTAATGGCGTTTAACAGACCCCAGGTGGCCTTTGAACGCCTCATTATGCCAACGCGGACACGCTCCGACCTTCCCATGTGTTCAGGTCCCAGGACTCAGATTTCCGGTTGGAGGATGAAGGTCCGTGTAACATCGACGTGTTGGAGGCCTCCGCCCTCTCCCATCAGCAGTTCATGGAAAGGTGAGTCCGTAAGATCAATGAAAGTGATCAGTGAAGCTCCATCAGCTTCTGTCGGTGCACAGAACCTGAATGATCGTGTTTCAAATCCAACATATTGAATCTTTCTCCAGTCACCATGACAACCAGTGAAAATATGCCCCAGAAATCCTCTAGATTTAGTTTTTATTTGCTTATTTATGAGTTATTTACGTCTTCTTTAGGCGAAATAAACCCTCAAAAACTAACCGTAGTTGACTTTTTTTAAAAGAATGAGCACAGGAAGCTTCAGGTTTGGGTTTTAAATCACGGTGGAAGCTAAAAAAATGTGTTAAAAAATGTTAAAATGTCTCATAAAGAGTGTTGCACAGTCGGCATCCAGATGTTTTCCATGATGTTTCGCTGCAGTTATTCTGCTAAAACGATCTGCTCCACCTGCAGGTACGCGTACGGCAGACCGGTCATCATCAGAGGCCTCACGGATAACTCGGTACGTGGTTTGGCTGACATCACTGTGGGTTCAGAGCTCCAGAAGGTAGTCCAGAACCTGCCTGAGAGTCACCAGTTTCCCTCAGTCTGTGACCCAGCTGCGAAGTGATGGTTCAGCTTCTTTAAAGGCAGCCGGGTCAGAGCGGGCCTCAGGGTCCAGTTGGTTTAGTTTTCAGCTTAGAGAGTCTGTTGTTTTCAGGCTAATTGTGTCTCATATTTGTCTTTTTTCTGTTTGTTTCTCGCTTATTTTTTGCACCTTTGTGTTCATTTAGTGGCTGTTTTTAGCCTCTGTTTTGTTGTTTTGTCTCTTGAAGCTGTTCAGTGTCCTTTTTGTCGTCAGTTTCTCGCCATATTTTGACTTTCCGTTGTTGTCTTGCGCCTTCCTGTGGTTGATTTTAGTGCTGTGCTCATAAATATCAGTGTCAGTTTGTGTTTCTGTGGTTCTGTCGAGTCTCTGCTTTTCTATTTATTTGTTCTGAGTGTTTTTGTAGTATTTTTGTTGTTGTTTTGAGCCTTAAAATTGTAATTTCTTTGTCTGTTTTTCTCTTTTTAATCATTTTGTGGCCATTTTCTCCCTCTGCTTGGTGTCTTGTAGCCGTTTCCTGTCCTTTTGTTGTAATTGTGAGTTGGCTTCTTGTCATTTGTGTCTTTTCATGGTCAATTTGTGTCCGTTTGTGCTCTTTTTTTGCATCTGTATTCTTTTTCTGAGCCTTTATTGTGATTTTGTGTCTCTTACTTCATGTTTGTGGTCATTTTTAGGTGTGAATGTCTTCATCTTGTCATTTTTTGTCTGTTTACGGTCATTTTTCGTGTCTCCGTGGTTTATTCTGAGTTTGCTACGTGCACGCAGTGATCCTTCATCAGTCAGACTCATCTCTATGGCAACAGAAGAAATGGTATCAGGTGTGAAGTCTTTCAGGGCGGGTTTTTCAGTGCGTATCAGGACAAGTTTCCTCAGACTGAAAATGAATCCTCGGATATTTGCCTGTGAGCTGCATAATTCGGCCTTTAATTGTGCACAACACAGCAGAAACTGTCCCGACTCGAGTCCTCGGCTCAGATAACGACCTCCTGCTCACCTCTTTGCTGTAGAGATTCAGGCTGTTGTGCTCCAGGCCGAAGCTGCTTGAAGAGTACGGCTCCCGGAGGGTGAGGCTCAGTACCGCCAACACGTTCTCGTACAGGAAAGGTAGGCGTGTCTAACTCTCTGTGAGCCTCGTTACCTGCCGACAGGTGCCTCCCTGACTCTGGTTCCGTCTGTTCCAGTGGACGTTCCCTTCCAGCAGTACGTGGACGAGTTCCTGAGGCCTCAGCCGGCAGACGCCCTCGGCAGCGGTGAGTTCAGCCCGGCCCGCTTTCATTCTGCTGAACACCTGCTTTCTGTCAGGAGAACAATGTGACCTGAAGTCGAAGGTAAAGGACGACCATCAGGGACCGGCCGGAGGTCTGAATTCTGTGGTGTGGAGGCTGGTTCAATTCTGCAGTCACAGCAGAGTCACTCTGTCTGTGTCTGCACATCTGTCTGCACATCTGTCTGCACATCTGTGTCTGAACATCTGTCTGCACATCTGTGTCTGAACATCTGTGTCTGAACATCTGTGTCTGAACATCTGTGTCTGAACATCTGTGTCTGAACATCTGTCTGCACATCTGTGTCTGAACATCTGTGTCTGAACATCTGTGTCTGAACATCAGGCTGAACATCTGTGTCTGAACATCTGTGTCTGAACATCTGTGTCTGAACATCTGTGTCTGAACATCTGTGTCTGAACATCTGTGTCTGAACATCTGTCTGCACATCTGTGTCTGAACATCTGTGTCTGAACATCTGTGTCTGAACATCTGTCTGAACATCAGGCTGAACATCTGTGTCTGAACATCTGTGTCTGAACATCTGTGTCTGAACATCTGTGTCTGAACATCTGTCTGCACATCTGTCTGCACATCTGTGTCTGAACATCTGTCTGCGAACATCTGTCTGAACATCTGTCTGCACATCAGGCTGAACATCTGTCTGCACATCAGGCTGAACATCTGTCTACATGTGTGTCTGCACATCTGTCTGCACATCTGTCTGCACATCTGTCTGCACATCTGTCTGCACATCTGTCTGCACATCTGTCTGCACATCTGTGTCTGAACATCTGTGTCTGAACATCTGTGTCTGAACATCTGTCTGAAACTGGACAAAATGAACTCCTTTAACAGTTAAAGTTGATGTTTAAAACATTTTATTTTTCTATTTATTGACATTATCTTCCTAATTTCTTCCTCTTTTGGTTAATTATCAAACTGAAACAGACTTTTCTTCTCGGTCTGTATTTCCTTATTTCTTTATATTATTTTAAACTTTCTCTTTTGCCCTCGTTCAGTTGATTTTTTTTTCTTTTGACTGAATGTTTAGATTTTTCTATATATTTTATAAATTTAGTTTATGTTACTTGATACTTTCTGACTTCTCTCTGTTTCTTTTGTCATATATGAAATAATTAGGATGAATTAATCTGCAGTTTCCTCTTTATTATTCCTTCATTTCACGCTTTGTTCAGTTGTTCTTTGCTCCCATTAATTTACTTTTATTCATTTCCTTTAAAAATTACACTTTTTTAAATTGAAATAAGTGTCTGAAAGTTTTCAATCCTATTTTTCTGCCCCCAGCTGTGCTCTGACTTCACCTGCATCAGTTTGCTTTTCACCTCTCTCTGTAAGGCTGATAAATACTCAGTTTTCTCAGGCAGTTTTCTGGAATTTGAGCAGTAAAACCATCAGGGTTCTTCCTCTGGGGATCGGATGGTGATCACGTCTTGTTCTCCACAGACACGCTGTATTTTTTTGGAGACAACAACTTCACCGAGTGGCAGAGTCTGTTTGAGCGGTACGAGTCTCCGCCGTACGTCCTTCCTCGCACCAGCGGGGCGTTCAGCTTCGGGATCGCAGGTCAGAGGGCGAACAAACACTTTAACTTCCTCCTGAGAACGCATTTAAATCTTAGACTGAGTCGAACATCAGTTTGTGTGTTATCATCAGCTGTCACATGTCAGCTGTCAGTGAGGGTTAAACGAACCGTCTCCTCCTCCTCCTCAGGGCCTGGGACCGGAGTTCCCTTCCACTGGCACGGTCCTGGGTACTCAGAGGTCATCTACGGCAGAAAGGTAACGATTCCCTCATCTTCTGTTTCAATCCAGTCAGCCAATCAGGTGGCAGCTGTGTTCAATCCAGTCAGCCAATCAGGTGGCAGCTGTGTTCAATCCAGTCAGCCAATCAGGTGGCAGCTGTGTTCAATCCAGTCAGCCAATCAGGTGGCAGCTGTGTTTAATCCAGTCAGCCAATCAGGTGGCAGCTGTGTTTAATCCAGTCAGCCAATCAGGTGGCAGCTGTGTTTAATCCAGTCAGCCAATCAGGTGGCAGCTGTGTTCAATCCAGTCAGCCAATCAGGTGGCAGCTGTGTTTAATCCAGTCAGCCAATCAGGTGGCAGCTGTGTTTAATCCAGTCAGCCAATCAGGTGGCAGCTGTGTTTAATCCAGTCAGCCAATCAGGTGGCAGCTGTGTTTAATCCAGTCAGCCAACCAGGTGGCAGCTGTGTTTAATCCAGTCAGCCAATCAGGTGGCAGCTGTGTTTAATCCAGTCAGCCAATCAGGTGGCAGCTGTGTTTAATCAGTCAGCCAATCAGGTGGCAGCTGTGCAGAAGGCTGCAGGTGTGTCACCCTGAAGCGGCTCAGCGTCTCAGCAGGAAACTTCAGGGTGGCTCCTCTTCTTAAATAAAAGTCATTGAACGATGAAAGATCTTCATCCTGTATTTGATGACCCTCCTGACACAAAATGAACCCTCAGAGTTGCTTTTGAACGTATGAATCTTCCAACACATTGAACTGTATTTAGCTTCTCTTCCTAACCGAGTTATTCACTGTTCATCACACAGCGCTGGTTCCTCTACCCGCCCCACAAGGAGCCTCATTTCCACCCGAACCGGACCACCCTGTCCTGGCTGACAGACACCTACCCCCACCTGCCAGAGGAGGAGGCTCCGCTGGAGTGCACCATCAGACCTGGAGAGGTGAGACGAGCAGTTTGAGGTTGGACTCTGGTGTGAATGTTCTTCTTGGGATATTTAGTCCGCAGTTTCCCCCTCAAACCAAACTCTGAAGCTCCAGTTCTGGGGTCTTTTCCATCTGAAGTCATCGCTACCACATCAGGAGGAATGTTAGGTGCAACAACAGCAGAACGAATGGAGCAGAGAACAGAAACGATACCAAATAATAAGACATAAAGCGGTATCAATATTAAAAGATACCTCAGAGGCATGAACATGTGCATCTTTAGATGGAAGAAGACTGTTGCAAAGCTTTGAGGCAGCCAACAGGAGCTTCCTTTCAGACTAACCTCGATCACAAAGCTGTTTAAAGCAGCTGTTCAGAGGATTTAGGAGGTCTGGTGGTGGAGTTAGGACAATCAATCAGGAGCAGTAAAGCTTAAAAAAAAAAACAGTCTTTCAATTGATTCTGGAGAAATTCAGCCTGTTGTTCTGCTACCAGAAGCAACAGCTGCAGATGGGTTGCTGGTCCATCACAGGGCCACACAGAGACAAACAACCATGCACTCTAACCTGTTTTTGGACTTTGGGAGGAAGCCTGTAACCTGGAGAGTCCACACAGTAAGAACCCAGCGGGGATTTCAACCAGGAACCTTGCTGCCCTCTGTTAGGAAGGTTGCTAATCATTACAGACGATGCAAACTAAACTAACCCTAAAATGGATCCCTGAGGGACTCCATAAGTAATTGGAGCCATGAAGGAGGAGAAATTCTCCGATTTAAACCAGAGATGGTTTAAAAAAATAATCTGGTCAAGTGTTAAAAGCTGAACTCGGGTCCAACAGCCCTAAAATAGCACATTTAGTGCTAATTCTGTGTTGTAATGAGCCTAAACCTTTAGACTCCAAACGAATCTCCTACTCTCAGTTTTCTGTTGAATTGACTGATGGTTGTTTTGCTGACCGAAGTGACATTTTTACAGAAGTGGTTTTCTTTTCTTCAGGTGCTGTATTTTCCTGACCGCTGGTGGCACGCCACCCTCAACCTGGACACCAGCGTGTTCATCTCCACCTTCCTGGGCTGACGTTTTATAGCAACTCTCAGAGCCTCTTTGCTCATCTTGTGTTCTGCAGCAGGTTCACAGACAGGAAAACCGACGATGATTCAAGCAGAAGGACCAACGTTTCCTCCAGGGGAACAACAAGCTGCGATATTTATTTCTTTTTATGATGTTTTAATCTTAAATGATTCACAAATCACGTAATTCCAGGAACTTTTAGCAACTGTTGCCCTTGAACGCAACCATGATTTCAATATAAAGATAATACTGTGTATTAAAAGACCAAAGCAGGAAATATCTCTGTGGAGACCAGAGGAAAAACAGCGAATGCTTGAAAATAAAAGACTAAAAACTACAATCTGGACTCATTTAAGGTAGAAGAGAAACCGTCACACCTTCATAAAGTGAAATGTGAATGCAGTTGTGCTCTTATTCTGATGTAAGACACTCAGAAATGTTCACAAGGTCGAGAACAAAGTCAGAAACAGGCTGCGTCAGCAGTGTTCACAAAGAACCAGAACCCATCTGAAGGTTCTGATCAGCCGGTGCCTCCTTCTACAGCTTCAGGCCACAGAAACGCAGACATTTGAGCAGGTGACCTTCATTGGTGGAAGAAGGCGGTCAGGATGGACGGCGGCAGAAGCACCGAGAGGGCGGTGAAGCGAGCCGAAGTGGTGGCTGAGCTGAAGAAGGTGATGTAGCCCGGCCGGTCACCGCCGATCCAGCTGTTGATCCAGCTCTGGTACTCTGACACTCGGGTGTAGACTCCGGGGAACTTGGGATAACCGCAGCCCTCCGCGAAGCTCACCACTCCAGCCTGAACCCACCTGGTGTCGTTTAACGTCACCAACGGGCCGCCGAAGTCCTTCTGCACGCAGACACGTGGTTCACATCCCCAACAGGTGATTAACACACTCAGAGCGGGTAAAGAGTGAGGAAGTGAGTGAGGAAGCGAGGAGCTCACCTCACAGAAGCCCTTCCCCCGGACGTTCGGACCGGCGCACATCATGCTGGTCGTGATGGAGCCGTAGGCGGCGTTGCATTCAATGTTGGACACGATGGGAACGTTGACCGCCTGCAGCCTCTGGGGGAACGGAAGAAAAGCTGGACAAGAAAGGGGGTGTTAACACGAGGCTGGAATACATGAAAATGCATTTTTATTTGCTCTGTTCACACCAGAGTAATGATGGTCAGGAGCTCAGATCTAACCTGTTTTGCCTTATTTACTGTGTTTACATGTGGAAAAACTGGGCTGGATCTGACTGAACTGAACAGACCTAACTGAGGAGGCACAGGACTTGTAGAGCTGTTTATCATGTCTCCCTGCAACTAATCCTTGTTTTCCTGCAATTATATAAAAAGTTGAGGGCTATATTCGGGCTTTTCACTGTAACAACACATTAAAAAGTGACCCTCACCACCGGTCAGGGGGTCTCCCCAGCCAGTGATCCAGCAGCTCAGCCCGTCTGGGAAGAAGCTCTCTCCCTCAGCCAGGCACACGGGCCGGATGTGGTTGGTGAACTCCACGGGTGAGGACAGCTCCAGCAGAGCGATGTCATTCTCCTTCGTCTTCTCATTGTAGTCGGCGTGTTTGATGACCCGGGACACCGACCGGGACTCTTCGTAGGGATTACTTTCTTCCTGAGTGTCTCGTCCGAGGTAAACAGTCACACCTGAAGTGCTGTTGCTGAGAAAACCAGACACTGTGGTTACATATGGACCAAAGTCAGCCTGCAGATGTAAATTACAACCTGTTCCATCACCAGGAGTTTCCTTTCTAAACAGTGGGAATGGCCCTTTAGTGAGGGATAGTAACCTGGGAAAACACCGAGCAGCTGTCAGGACCCACTGGTTGTTGATCAGGGACCCTCCACAGAAATGTGACCCCCTGTGCAGACTGGCCTGCCAGGGCCACGACCCGGCAGGAGCGTCCTCGCCGCCCACGATCCTCGTCTTTGTATTGAGCGGAGCGGTGCCACAAACTGCAGGCAGACGCACAAATAAAGCCACCGGAGGTCAGAGAGGTCATAAACAGGTTTGATTTTCTTCATTCCAAGCAGGACGGACCAGGAGAACAGCTTCTGATGTAATATACACCGAAATAAAACCCCAATAACGACCGTGAGACACCCCAATAACGACCATGAGACACCCCAATAACTACCGTGAGACACCCCAATAACGACCATGAGACACCCCAATAACGACCATGAGACACCCCAATAACGACCGTGAGACACCCCAATAACGACCGTGAGACACCCCAATAACGACCGTGAGACACCCCAATAACGACCATGAGACACCCCAATAACGACCGTGAGACCATGAGACACCCCAATAACGACCGTGAGCCCATGAGACACCCCAATAACGACCGTGAGACACCCCAATAACGACCGTGAGACACCCCAATAACGACCGTGAGACACCCCAATAACGACCATGAGACCATGAGACACCCCAATAACGACCATGAGACACCCCAATAACGACCATAAGACACCCCAATAACGACCGTGAGACACCCCAATAACGACCGTGAGACACCCCAATAACGACCATGAGACACCCCAATAACGACCGTGAGACCATGAGACACCCCAATAACGACCGTGAGACACCCCAATAACGACCGTGAGACACCTCAATAACGACCGTGAGACCATGAGACACCCCAATAACGACCATGAGACCGTGAGACACCCCAATAACGACCGTGAGACACCCCAATAACGACCGTGAGACACCCCAATAACGACCGTGAGACACCCCAATAACGACCGTGAGACACCCCAATAACGACCATGAGACACCCCAATAACGACCATAAGACACCCCAATAACGACCATGAGACCGTGAGACACCCCAATAACGACCGTGAGACACCCCAATAACGACCATGAGACACCCCAATAACGACCATGAGACACCCCAATAACGACCGTGAGACACCCCAATAACGACCATGAGACCGTGAGACACCCCAATAACGACCGTGAGACACCCCAATAACGACCATGAGACCGTGAGACACCCCAATAACGACCGTGAGACACCCCAATAACGACCGTGAGACACCCCAATAACGACCGTGAGACACCCCAATAACGACCGTGAGACACCCCAATAACGACCGTGAGACACCCCAATAACGACCATGAGACACCCCAATAACGACCATGAGACACCCCAATAACGACCATAAGACACCCCAATAACGACCGTGAGACACCCCAATAACGACCATGAGACCGTGAGACACCCCAATAACGACCGTGAGACACCCCAATAACGACCGTGAGACACCCCAATAACGACCATGAGACACCCCAATAACGACCGTGAGACACCCCAATAACGACCGTGAGACACCCCAATAACGACCATGAGACCGTGAGACACCCCAATAACGACCGTGAGACACCCCAATAACGACCATGAGACCGTGAGACACCCCAATAACGACCGTGAGACACCCCAATAACGACCGTGAGACACCCCAATAACGACCGTGAGACACCCCAATAACTACCATGAGACACATCCCTGGATGTAAAGAAGTCAGTGAAATGTTATCTGAACAGCAACCTTCAAGATAAATATCACAAATTGCTTCATAAGGAGCTTTACAAAGAATCACGATAATCTGATGGAATAAATGCAGGAAGAAGAGTTTTCTGAAATATTTCTGAAGAGATAAAAACAAGAGTTAAGCAGAGATTTGAGCATCCAAAGTGAAAGCTGAGAGGAAAGTTACCCCAATGTTCCTGATAGAAGATTAATCAGAAGAGGCAAGAGGACCCAGAGTTTCTATGAGCTTAGACACATTTTTTATTGATTTTTCCATTCACTGACGTGGAGAAAGCTGTCAGACATCCAACTTTTAACAGAGTCTAAGTAGCTTAGAAACATGTAGAGAACAGAGAAACACAGCTGAAACATAGCAGGGAAAGGATGTGTCTTTGAAGAGGGAGCAGATATAACAGGAACAATAAAGGCCCCAGAACTGAACCCTGTGGCACACCGTAGGAAAGAGAAGTGGAAGAGGAGCTGTACTTAGAAGCAGCCAAAGAAAATGATGGTTCAGATAGATGTGAGGGCAACCAAAGCAGATCCTGACTGTGTCTCAGCCCATAATGTGATGGTCAGCAGCATCAGAGGTCATACAGAGGTCAATCGAAGAAGAGCCGTTTCTCCAGAATGAGCTCTGTGAAAGTCAGACTTAAAGCAAGAATGCTTTACATTATGTGTTATCTCAACAACTGTGGTTTGTCTTTGGTGTTTGTGAACCCATTAATGCTCGAAGTAGGATAGACCGATGATGTCTCCTTAGGTTTGTTTAACTGGAATAAAGAAAAACATACGATGGACCGTCTGTGGCTTTAATGCATTCATCAAACTACAGTAAGATGAAGTGTTGTTGTTATAGAGAGAGTTTAGAAAGTGTCTCCACAAACATTCGCTCCTTATGTCCCATCTAAGATAAATTAGATTAAATAACTCTGAGATATCCTTTTTTAAACTGCAAAGCTACTATAGGTCCATAAAAAAGCTGAACAGGACACATATGTACAGAGGAGAGCCCCAGATCCTCGTTTAGACCTCAGATCTGATGTTAAATGGCTCTGAAGAGGCACTCAAAGCTAAAAATGTGGGTCTAAAAGAAGATCCTTCATGCAGACGAGAGCAAACATCAAGGAACGTGGCACAAAAATGAGGAAATATCAACACAGATAAACAAACTAGGCTGAAAACATGAAGAGACTCTGGCATAAAATGCACAGAAATGGTGGAAAACTCACCATTTAACTGTGCGTCACTTCCTGTTGGAGAGAAAGAAAAGACACGAGTTGAAAAGGATTTTTAGCTGAAATGTTGAGTCACTAAATGTGACCTGGTTGGTTAAATAAAAACCACATTAACAGGAAAGATGGAAAGTTTTCTGAAGTACAATAAAAGCTTTAACAGATCGATTAATCAGAGCATTGATCAGCAGCACCTGGCTGCCTCTTACCCTCTGTGAGGGTTCACTTAGTTTTTCACTCTGACCCTTCTAAGCTTGTTTAATAAATGACTCGGTTACACTTTTCTTTGGCCTGAACCCATTAAATGTTTGTTTAAGTCAGACTTAATTGACTTTATTCAGAATAACTCAGATGGTGAATATTGGAAAACTCACCTGAGATGGTTAAGACCCACAGAAGGACGCCACAAGACCACGGTGTGACCCACATGGTGTGGTTTGTTTAACTGTGTCTTTAGTTTATGGTTTCTACAGTGAAGGAGTCCATCTGCTGCTGGTACCTGAGGGAATGTCAGCTGCCAACAGTGAACAGGAATCAATCAGTTTGATCACCTCCTACAGAATGCACGTTACTTCTGATGGAAAACAAGGTTAATGTGTCTGTTATAAACCGGTCAGAGACAGAATCTGAGTCAGACTGTCTACAAAAACCACAGAAGAAGAAAACTGTTTGTCTTATATTAACAGCAGCGGATTAATAGATTCCAAAAGATGCACAAAGATAAAGACAAAGCAGATCAGTCGCCTAAAACGCTGCAAAACATCTCATTCGTTAGCTTCAGAAACAACTGAGCAGCAGCAACTCAGATGAAAACACCCAAAAACAAACATGAAACCCATCAGGTGCAGCAGATAAAAACAGGCCGTTTGCACTCCGATCGTATCGCTTTTCTTCGTGGGAGACTTTAACTGAAAAAGGTTAAACCGATAGCTGCTGTTTAACTCACCACATCAGAGGGAGAAGGAAAGCAGCAGGAAAGCAGCTCAAAGCTGTGGATCTCTGGCAGCCAGACAGTGTTATTCCTAATGTTACAGGAGTGTCTGAGATCAGAACATTTCCAGACCCTCAGAGGAGCCGACAGAGTTGTTTTGGGTGAAACAGAAAACAGCCAAACACAGGCTGAGGGCTGTTGATGTACAGCTCAGAGCAGCATGGGGGACAAGCCATTAAGAAGAGGTCCTCAGGTCCTGAGTCAGCAGTTCGCCTCCATCTGAGGAGAAGGAACCGCCTCCATCTGAGGAGAAGGAACCGCCTCCATCTGTGGAGAAAAAAACGCCTCCATCTGCAGAGAAGGAACCACCTCCATTTGTGTGGAGAAGGAACCGCCTCCACCTGTGGAGAAGGAACCGCCTCCATCTCTGAGGAGAAGGAACCGCCTCCACGTCTGCAGAGAAGGAACCGCCTCCATCTGAGGAGAAGGAACCGCCTCCATCAGTGGACAAGGAACCGCCTCCATCTGCGGAGAAGGAACCGCCTCCACGTCTGCAGAGAAGGAACCGCCTCCACGTCTGCAGAGAAGGAACCGCCTCCATCTGCGGAGAAGGAACCGCCTCCATCTGCGGAGAAGGAACCGCCTCCACGTCTGCAGAGAAGGAACCGCCTCCATCAGCGGAGAAGGAACCGCCTCCATCTCTGAGGAGAAGGAACCGCCTCCATCTGAAGAGAAGGAACCGCCTCCATCTGAAGAGAAGGAACCGCCTCCACATCTCTGAGGAGAAGGAACCGCCTCCATCTGAAGAGAAGGAACCGCCTCCATCTGAAGAGAAGGAACCGCCTCCATCTGAAGAGAAGGAACCGCCTCCACATCTCTGCGGAGAAGGAACCGCCTCCATCTGTGTGGAGAAGGAACCGCCTCCATCAGTGTGGAGAAGGAACCGCCTCCATCTCTGAGGAGAAGGAACCGCCTCCATCTGAAGAGAAGGAACCGCCTCCATCTGAAGAGAAGGAACCGCCTCCATCTGAAGAGAAGGAACCGCCTCCACATCTCTGAGGAGAAGGAACCGCCTCCATCTGAAGAGAAGGAACCGCCTCCATCTGAAGAGAAGGAACCGCCTCCATCTGAAGAGAAGGAACCGCCTCCACATCTCTGCGGAGAAGGAACCGCCTCCATCTGTGTGGAGAAGGAACCGCCTCCATCAGTGTGGAGAAGGAACCGCCTCCATCAGTGTGGAGAAGGAACCGCCTCCATCAGTGTGGAGAAGGAACCGCCTCCATCTGTGGAGAAGGAACCGCCTTCATCTGTGTGGAGAAGGAACCGCCTCCATCAGTGTGGAGAAGGAACCGCCTCCATCAGTGTGGAGAAGGAACCGCCTCCATCTCTGAGGAGAAGGAACCGCCTCCATCTGAAGAGAAGGAACCGCCTCCATCTGAAGAGAAGGAACCGCCTCCATCTGAAGAGAAGGAACCGCCTCCACATCTCTGAGGAGAAGGAACCGCCTCCATCTGAAGAGAAGGAACCGCCTCCATCTGAAGAGAAGGAACCGCCTCCATCTGAAGAGAAGGAACCGCCTCCACATCTCTGCGGAGAAGGAACCGCCTCCATCTGTGTGGAGAAGGAACCGCCTCCATCAGTGTGGAGAAGGAACCGCCTCCATCTGTGGAGAAGGAACCGCCTTCATCTGTGTGGAGAAGGAACCGCCTCCATCAGTGTGGAGAAGGAACCGCCTCCATCAGTGTGGAGAAGGAACCGCCTCCATCTGCGGAGAAGGAACCGCCTTCATGTCTGTGGAGAAGGAACCGCCTCCATCTGAGGAGAAGGAACCGCCTCCATCAGTGTGGAGAAGGAACCGCCTCCATCTGAGGAGAAGGAACCGCCTCCATCTGTGGAGAAGGAACCGCCTCCATCTGCGGAGAAGGAACCTGTTGGAGCAGGAAGGGTCCATCCCCAAACTGTTTCCACAACGTTAGGAGCATGAAATGGTCCAAAATCTCTTGGTTTGCTGAAGAACAGCCCCACACCATGATCCCCCCTCCACCAAACTTTACACAATGCAGTGAGATGAGTACCGTTCCCCTGGCAACCGCCAAACCCAGACTCCTCCATCAGAGGCGTGATTGGTCCCTCCAGAGAACGCGTCTCCACTGCTAGAGTCCAGCGGCGGCAGCTTTATGCCACTGCACCCGACGCTTTGCATTGCACCTGGTGATGTGTGGCTTGGATGCAGTTACCATGGAAACCCATTCCATGAAGTTCTCTACGCACTGTTCTGGAGCTAATCTGAAGGCCACGTGAAGTTTGGAGGTCTGTAGCGACTGACTCTGCAGAAAGTCGGCGACCTCTGACCCCACTCTGTCATTTTATATGACCGACCACTTCCTGGCTGAGCTGCAGTCGCTCCACTCTGTTATAAAACCACTGACAGCTGACTGGGGAACATTTAGTACATTTAGTACCGATCTTTCACAGATGTTTGTGTTCTGCACGCCGAGCTGCTCGGATTTATGCACCTGAGGAAGTGACTGGAACACCTGAAGTTGACGGGTTGGACTTTTTATTGTCAAAAAAAATTGCAGATTGATGATTCCAGATCTCACAAATGTGCCTGAATGTAGTGAAATGATTTAATAGTGGAAATAATTTCCATCTTCACTGATTTAATGCTGAAAACAAATTTACAGAAAGAAAAAAAAAAAAAAAACTTCATTAAGCTGCTACAATGAAAATAAACCGACTTGGTTACGATTGTCACTTCCTGTAAGTGAATGTTGCTCTAAGAACACCAAACGACTGGAAAATCTAACTGTAACAAATCAGAACCGACAACATCTACATTTACAGATCAAACAGCTGATCATCCAAACTGATCACTCCACATTTTACAGCTTTCTGTTCCCATATTCTTCCGTTTGCCAGCAAATTTGTCCCTTTTTACCCGTGAAATGTTCAGATTTTCTGTTTCACTGTGATGTCGTCAGCAGTTTGATTCTCAGAGCTGCTGCTGATAATCAATACAGTCCCCTGATTGATCAGCTGGTCCCAGATCAGATCAGGACACTTAAAATCAACTTATCAATACAGTCCCCTGATTGATCAGCTGGTCCCAGATCAGATCAGGACACTTAAAATCAACTTATCAATACAGTCCCCTGATTGATCAGCTGGTCCCAGATCAGATCAGGACACTTTAAAAGAAAACCGACTTATCAATACAGTCCCCTGATTGATCAGCTGGTCCCAGATCAGATCAGGACACTTTAAAAGAAAACCCACTTATCAATACAGTCCCCTGATTGATCAGCTGGTCCCAGATTCAGATCAGGACACTTTAAAAGAAAACCGACTTATCAATACAGTCCCCTGATTGATCAGCTGGTCCCAGATCAGATCAGGACACTTTAAAGGAAAACCCACTTATCAATACAGTCCCCTGATTGATCAGCTGGTCCCAGATCAGATCAGGACTTTAAAAGAAAACCGACTTATCAATACAGTCCCCTGATTGATCAGCTGGTCTCAGATCAGATCAGGACACTTTAAAGGACCCAGAATAACATTTAGTCCATGTTTGCGTCCCACACGTTCAATAACACGCAGTCACGTGTGAAGCTCACAGCGACCCGTTTTCACGCCACGTCAGCCAGCACAGAAGCCCCGCCCCCTCTGGCTGGTGCCACGCCCCCGGCCGTCAGTAGTCCTCCACCCAGCCGTTCTCTAAGATAAAAGCATCAATAACTTCCTTCATGGCGAGGTTCGGGATGAGCTGATCCTGGGTCAGAGGGGTGCGGGTCACCGGGTCAAAATGGCCGACTCTCTGCAACAGAGGAGATGTTTTTATCCCACATGCTGTGAAATCAACTGTGCTGATCTGGGCTCAGATTTCACCTGCAGGTGCTCCTCGATGTCTTTTCGGTCGTAGGTGACGCCGCTCGGGGTGATGCAGGGCTCCCTCATCAGCTCAAAGCTGATCTTCCCACACAGGTAGTCGGGGATCTCCCGCTTCTGTCCGACAGACACACAAACTGAGCTCCATTTCAAACAGGAAACTCAAATCTCACACCGGCGCCAACACTGACCTTTCTCTTCTCGTCTACCTGGCAGAAAAGCTCCTCCAGGTCTGAGAGATACTTGTCCTGTGAAAGAATAAAGCTTCATTTAACAAAATAAATCAACTGTTTCAGTTATTCATCAGATGAGATGATGAGTTAAACTTTATTTAAGGAACAATTCACAGAATAAACTCCTTGAGGTGAACAAAGCTGCAGCGACTGACTTTAGTCTCATCCCAGAGACTAAATAAACTCAACATTTCCACAACGATACACTCTAAAAGCTCTAAAACAGGGGTCGCGAACCTATGGCCAGGTGTGGCTCTTTTGATGATTGCATCTGGCTCGCAGATAAAACAAAATATTCTCACTTGTTTTAATCCATCCATCGATTTTTCTCTGCTTATGTCCTGTTCAGGGCTGCAGGAGCAATTGTCCATGATTTTAATTGGATGATACTGGACTACGTTGCAGCGTAAAACAGGTAAACGCCCCTTTTGAATCAGTCTGCTCGGTCATTAGCTCAAAGCTAACCCTTCGACCAAGAAGATGGCGAAAAGAAAAAAAGAGTATCGTACATTTCAGGCCGAATGGACTGAAGAATTCGCCTCTGTGGAGAGAGCAAATTCTGCGGTGTGTCTAATTTGCAAAGACAAAATTACATCGATGAAACGGTCGAATGTAAAGCGGCACTTCGGAGAATAAATTCAGAGGCTTATTATACTGACATTTAGTTGAATTCTCTTTTAAAATATATCATATGGCTCTGATTGAAATAAATTTCCAATTTTTTTGCTTTCATGGCTCTCTTAGTCAAAAAGGTTCCCGACCCCTGCTCTAAAAGCATTAATAACAGAGGCTGATGAACGAAAACAAGAAAAGAAACAATAAAGCAACCACAAAAGCACCGTCAGCTATCTAAGAAAAGCTTGTTTGTTCAGCAGAAGATGGAAGAAACGACAGTTTAAAACGACTCAGAACACAGAATATGCAAAGGCTCCATCACAGATCATAACCCACAATAATGAGCCAGTTTTTACATGTTCTGAACCTTCTGTGCATCTATGGGCCGGTCTCTGTGGGTCTAATTTCCCCCTAAATCTGCCCAACAAGCAATGATTTGTGTTTGCAAAACTGGTGCAAAAAGTCCAGCTGAAATGAAATGTGACTGAACACGACTGGTTTTTATTTCTGGGGTGAAACAACGCCACCTGCTGGCTGCATGCAGTCAAACACAGGAGGAGAAACAGGAAGTGACACCACCTACGTGTTTTGTGTGGATCTCGTTGAGGCTGTGGTGGATCCTGCAGCGACTGACTTTAGTCTCATCCCAGAGACTAAATAAACTCAACATTTCCACAACGATACACTCTAAAAGCTCTAAAAGCATTAATAACAGAGGCTGATGAACGAAAACAAGAAAAGAAACAATAAAGCAACCACAAAAGGACCAAAAGTTCAGCAGAAGATGGAAGAAACGACAGTTTAAAACGACTCAGAACACAGAATATGCAAAGGCTCCATCACAGATCATAACCCACAATAATGAGCCAGTTTTTACAACATGTTCCGAACCTTCTGGGAATCTATGGGCCGGTCTGTGCCAAATCTGCTGATTTGTGTTTGCAAAACTGGTGCAAAAAGTCCAGCTGAAATGAAATGTGACTGAACAGGACTGGTCTTTATTTCTGGGGTGAAACAACGCCACCTGCTGGCTGCATGCAGTCAAACACAGGAGGAGAAACAGGAAGTGACACCACCTACGTGTTTTGTGTGGATCTCGTTGAGGCTGTGGTGGATCCTGCAGTCGTCGGACTTGTCGTCTTGCTTCTGTCTGCAGCCCTCCAGCTCTCTGAGGGGACGAGCACACGCTTGGTTTGGGAAACAGATGAAACTCAACAGATTAAAGTCAGCAGCTGCTTTCAGGAAGGTGTGATTTCAGCAGCTTTTCTCCACCTGAGACCTCCTGATGCAACACGACTCTGAGGCGCCGTCTGGAGCGACCGCCGCTCAGCGTCTGCACGTTTCTCACACCGACGACTTACAGAAAGGTTCAACTTTAACCCTGAAACACTTCAGCGTGAAAGCAAAGAAGTGTGTGTGACTGCGGATCAAATCGCTTCAGATCTGAACCAAATCAAAGTGAAAAGAAGGATTTCTGTGAGGAACACGTCCTGTGAGTGTGACCCTCGGTCCAATCAGGGAGGATCGAGCCTGGTCTTCTGCTTTCAAGCTAAAATGGAGAAAGAAAAGTTATCTGCCGTCACTCGACCGCTCCCATGATGCACCTCTCCTCCCTCCATGAACATATGACATCATTGAAAGCCTGAAACATCCCATAGTTCTGCTGCTATAGGCCCAGCCTGCTGGGGGAGCTCCCATGATGCACCTCTCCTCCCTGTGACATCATTGCTGTCATTAACTTGTGTTTCTCTCTCTCAGCAGGTGTCTCTGGCCTGGTGTTACGCTGCTTGTTGTCCCCTCTTTCCTGTCCTCTCAGCCCCAGCTGGTCCAGGCAGATGGACCCTTCCTGGTTCTGATTCTGATGCAGGTTTCTTCCTGGTTCTGGTTCTGATGGAGGTTTCTTCCTGGTTCTGGTTCTGATGGAGGTTTCTTCCTGGTTCTGGTTCTGATGGAGGTTTCTTCCTGTTAAAAGGGAGTTTGTTCTCTCCACAGTCGCCTCGTGCAGCTCAGGATCAGAGAGGTTTCAGTACAATCTGTTGGTTTCCTTAACCTGTTTTTTATTGGTTCTGTATGAACTGGACTAATTTGGAAAGTAATCAATTGTCTTTGATCGGACTGAGCTGCATCTTTGGTGTGATTTCGAACTGTTTAAATAAAACTGAAAAGAACTGAAGAGAGAGTTCCTTCAGCTGCTAAGTGCCATGGTTCTGGAGCGGGAACCAAACACCAGGAGAAGGTTTTGTTGTGGACCCAAAGAGACACGTAGAGCTAACCAGAATTTAACAAAATGAGGGACAAATGAGTGTCATTTTAAATCTGAGGTGATCATCTGCTGTTTGTTTGCATCCTAAATGTTTCTTTTCTGGTTCAAAAGTATCCATTTACTTTAAATTCTGTTTCTTTTCTGGTTCAAAAGTATCCAGTTACTTTAAATTCAGAGCTGAGGGAGACGATGATGATGATTATGTGACTTCCACAAAGGATCCTCCTTCCAGTTTAACCCTTTAACACGTTGAGAAGGTCAGTTTATTCAAAGGAACATTAAAGAAGCATCTGGCTGAGCTGCAGGTGACTTTGGTCTGAACCAAACACTGAAGCAGCCGCTGTTAAACAGAGAGTTGGGTCCTGATCAGCACTAAATGAGACTCCACCTGCCTCTTTTTCTCAGCCAGGATCAGTTTGTTGAGGTAGGCGTGCAGCTCACTCTCCTGGTGGATCCTCCTCTCCTCTATGCTGCTCCAGCGCTTTTTCTTGGCCGTCCGCAGAGCGCTGGGAATGTCGTCGCCGAAGTTCAGCCGCTGCTCTTTCGCCAAGTAATAAGCTGGAGAAAAACAGGAAGAACCGCCTGTTAGGTTCTGGCTTGTTTTGCTGCTTAAGTCGGACACATTGTTGCCTTGGTTACTTCACATTGGAATCTTTATCACAGTGGTTTCTACCTCTGTTCTGCAGGCTGTATGAAGTGCAGCTGTGAGCGGGCTTCAGTTAGAATTAAATCAACAGAAGACGTTTCTTTGGTTGGATACTGATCAACGAACATTTAAGGGTGATTCTCACGAAACTGTCCTAACCTTTGCAAAAACAAATGAATGTAAATTTTGCTATTTTTTTCTCTTATTAGTATTAAGCAGGGTCTCAATTAAAATTAGTGATCAATACACGTTCTTTACTACATTTTCGGAATGTTTTATTGAGTCGTTGACCAAATAAATTCATTACCGTAACACATTTTCAATTGATGGTAACTGAATATGTATGAAAGGTAGAGCTTTTATTTTTTTCATGCATGTTCTATTAATAGTTCAGAATAGTCACATAATGTAAACATTCAATGTGACTTTTAAGGTTGAAATGTTGTCATAAAATATAGAGGAATCCATCAAATGCAATGACAACAGTAGTCCTACAATTAGTACATACCATAGTTTGATATATAATACAAAAGTTTGATTGTTTTAGTCGTTTAGGCTATCAAATCCTTACAGACACGTCAACATTTCGTGAGAATCACCCATAAGCAGATAAAACCTGCCTCTATCTCTGATTGGAAGAATAAACACCCTGAAAACAAACAAAAATACTTTATTCTTTCCAGAACGCTCCAAAAGCAAATCATTCAATCGTTCATGTGGAAAAGCAACAGAATTGGACTGATCCAACTGCACTTACAATATGATGAAGGAGGGTTTAAATGCCCTTTAAATGACTTCCATCAGTTAAGTTTTATTTGGCAACGAGACATCCTGCATTGGACAGAAACGGACTCGGAGCGCTCGCCTCCAATCCCATCATCAAAAACATGACCACAATACGGTACCAGATGTTCCAGATGTGGCACAAAGGAGATTAGAAAAGATTCAAGATTTGGTAGAAACAACACGATGCCGTCTGAAGAAATTCTGTTTTAAATAGAGTCTTTAATAAAGCCTTTAAGAGCTCGGAGGAAGAAGTGACCGAGGAGAAGCCTGGGGGCCATTTACAGCTGCTGAGACATGCAACCTGTCAGAGGTTGAATATCATCAACACCTGGACAGCTGCTGTGAGATTTAATGCAGAAACACAGACAGAATGAAGCTGCTCCTCCAGTCAGACCAGAAACACTCCAGCTCTACTGATCCCAGAGGGAAACAGGTTAAATTCTTAAACAATGCTCCAGTGTTTCTGATGCTAAAGGGGATATTAAAGGAGGCATTGAAGCTTCTTTTGTTAGCATCTGCCATGCAGATCGTTCTCCAAGAGGAAGCTTTTATATCACAGTCTTACACTTAACTAAAAGTCCTGTGCTGACATTTTTAAACAGTGTGCATTAATGCAATGAAAGCAGAGTTTCTCTTACCTCTCTGCAGGTTGCCGATGGCCTCGTCGTAGTTCTCCATCTCCAGGTGGCTCTGGCCCATGAGGAAGTGAGCTTTGACCGACTGGCTGTCCAGCTCCAGAGCCTGTCTGCAGTCAGCCAGAGCTTTGTCGTACTGCTGCTGCTTCACGTAGCACAGCGCTCGGTTGGTGTGGTGAGCCGGCACCGAGGGACAGAGGCTCTGGAGGGGGACCGAACACCCAAACTATCATTCAAGTATTCTATCGATTCATCTATTAATCGGATATTAAATACTTTTACAACAATAACTCTTTAGAAGAGGAAAATCTGAACCAGTTTTTACATGCAGCCACAGTTAGGCTGGAAACACAACATTCCTCCTGATACTGATAACAGGACAACAGAACAGCAGCTATTAGCTTTCAAGCTAACATCCAGCTGTGCTAACATCTGTTAGCTTCTCTTCTACTGTCTCTGCTTTCATTAACTGTATTTTAATGCAGCTGAAATCCTCATAAAGCCTCTTATTTCCTGTTTTATTCTCTGTTATCAGACAACACAGTGACTCAGAATAACAGCAGTTAACACGACACCTTAACCAGCAGTTTCTGATGTTAGACACAACACGGTCTGATAGAATGAGCTGTTTTTATTCTGGTTGGACTTTGATGGGACTCAGAATATTAGTTCACATTAACAGCTTACAGGAAGCTGCTCTGATGGGCAGAGGCACATTAAGGATGGTGTGCTTGTGCTAACGGGGCAGTTCTGGTGACATTTCAACAGAAATTAGCCACTATTTGTCCAACACGATAAACACAAGTTGCCTCAGCTTCCTTCTGCTCTCTGCTAGCTTCCTTCTGCTCTCTGCTAGCTTCCTTCTGCTCTCTGCTAGCTTCCTTCTGTTCTCTGCTAGCTTCCTTCTGTTCTCTGCTAGCTTCCTTCTGTCCTCTGCTAGCTTTCTTCTGTCCTCTGCTAGCTTCCTTCTGTCCTCTGCTAGCTTCCTTCTGTCCTCTGCTAGCTTCCTTCTGTCCTCTGCTAGCTTCCTTCTGTCCTCTGCTAGCTTCCTTCTGTCCTCTGCTAGCTTCCTTCTGTCCTCTGCTAGCTTCCTTCTGTCCTCTGCTAGCTTCCTTCTGTGTATAAATGTATAATCTGTAAATCACAACCAACTAATCAACTGTGTCAGCCTTTAAAATAAAGCCCCTTGGTAAAGTTTAACCCTCGTTCCCCATCACATGGTCCTTACTATAGCTCGGCTGTAGCAAGCCGCAGCCTCTGAGTACTTGCGGTTCAGGAAGAGCCGGTTGCCCTGCTCTTTCAGCTCCTGAGCCGACACCGACGCACTCTTCTCCGGACTCTCGGACATCTTGTCCACCAGGCCCGCTGCGCCGCCGGCAGCTGCCTCCTTACGGTGCTTCCCGATCCTGAAGCTTCAGATCCAGCAGGCCGGGCTGAAAACAACTCTGTTAAACAGAGAAGGAGTTCAGTGTTTGAAGAACAGCTTTTTCACAGATCTTATTCTGAAAGATGCCTTGTATGTGAAATAATCTGTCACAGTAAATTTTTACAGTAAATTAAAGCAGAGACAGAAACAGCAGATTCCTGTCATGTCTGTCGATACGTAGATCACCAAAGAAAAGGAGAACGGAGGAGATGCAGAGCAGAGGAATGAAAAGAAAAGGTGGAAAAAAGTGGAGGAAGTAAAACATGACAAAACACACCAGGAAAGAAATGAAAACAGGAAACAAACTGAAACCTAACATTCATGACACAAAGCTGACGTTTGCTTCTGATTCACAAACAGCTGCAAATGCAGAAAAAGTCCATTTCAGTGTTTGTGTTTTTCAGTCAAACCTGAACTTGATTATCCTGCAAACAACAAAGACTCTAAAGTGAAAGTAAAGGATTCAAATGGCAAAGAGTCTTCAGTGTCTGAAGGATAATATAAGTCATGTTATTTTTAAATATGCACCAAAAAACAGTGAAAAGACCCTTTTTAAATCTGGATCTGGTCTTTAGTGATCTCGCTGTGAAAAAAAGGCAACTTAATGGTTCGTTTTTTTTTATTTTTACAAACAAAATAAAGGATAAAAGAACTTTTCCAGTCTGTAAAAGATCATGAGGTGCAGATGTGACTGGACTAAATAAAGCAGCTTTTCATCTGGACCTCATCTATTGTGGCCTAGATTAAAAAAGAGCAGGACAATGGCCTTTTGTCTAACTTTCATGAATAAAGTTTTCCAGAATCACATTAAATTTTAAGGAATCTCCATCTTCTGTAGCTTAATCCCATCCAGATTCCATCTAATTTCTGTGGTGTTTAAAGTGGACCAGGCCCAAACTGTACAGATATGTGAAAAAAACAATGACCATTTAAATTCTTAAGTATTTAAAGTTCTTGATTACATTCGAAGGTTTGGACTTTTTACAAACCGAAACGGTTCCTTTACGTTAAGAAACACGTCAACAAAACACAAAATCAGCTAAACTTCCGATGTGACACAAACATTAACCTAATTATTTAACATACTAAAATACTCCAAGAAGCCATTTTCATTGAGCACGTTTACAACATTGCTCATTTTTGCAGCCTTTTGACATATTTCCATCAGGCTAACATGCGCCAATAACAGCTTTTATTAAATCACTGCTAACATGTAGCTAACGTTAGCATGCTAACGGCTCCGTTCCTGTCGTTTTACGTTCAATTTCATCAAATTTGCAGTGAGTAAAACAAACTGTGAGTAATTATAAAGCTAGTAAACAATAAAAAGGCCACTCTCTGGCACATTAATCTTACAGTTGTGTCGTTACATTGTTGACTGAGAGCTAGCTAAATAACCAACTAATGCGACGCACTTATTTCCCTGTTGAATTACGTACCTGAGAGATGCTGAAGGCTTAACACCTGGACCGTGGAGCGGGTATATTCACCGGGCAGGTAGCACAAACACAACTGAGCAGCTTTTCTGATATGTTTAAAGGAGGCTATCTGACTACAGCTAGCTGCGAGTAGCTCTGATGCAGCTAGCAGATGTTTTGTTTTTGAAAATGCTGCATTCGCTGTACCTCGCAAAAAGGGAAATTATTATTTCTGACCCGTTCACTGCACAAAATTACCGAGAAAAAAAAAAGCTGCACACTGGGAGCTTTAAATTTAACGTAACTAAAATAAGGCATTTAATTCTATAAATGTACAAGGATAGGCTTAGTGTTGAACATCAAAGAGGACAATGTTATCAGATTTAGTTACAGAAACAAACATGTAAATCTATCAAGGTAATCCCAAAATACATGTTTGGGTTATAAACAAACGCTTATTTTGACATTCGGCTTTTCCATAAACCAGCCAATCCAGGTGTGTGGTGTGTAATGATTAATTCAATAATTAAAAAAACGAGCTTCGTCCCTGGGTGGGCTCGAACCACCAACCTTTCGGTTAACAGCCGAACGCGCTAACCGATTGCGCCACAGAGACCTGCTTACGGAGGAGGCACAAATTAGCCTAGTCGTCATTGAGTTTTAATATCTGCTGTTATATGTAACAGATAGTTTAACACCGTGTATTATGTCTAACTTCTAACACACTCAACAGGCCACAAGGGTAGAAAATATGCGCTAATTGTGGTAAAAACTAAACAAATGTGCATTATTTAAAAAATCTATCTCAGGAAAAATGACAGCTGCAACCTTGGTGGTACAAGCTCACCTTTGTGAGCCACGCAGTGGTAAAACTTGACGATTTGAGCTGCAGTTATCTCACCATCAGCAGGAATGCATCATGGATCAGCCACAACTCCCCCTGAGCCACATATTTCCTGTAAAAAATACTCCATTTGAGCCAAATAAATGTTCACAGGCACTGCTGAGTCCACCGAACATGTGACAAAACATTTAATTGTGTTAATTCAAGATTAGTCTGTGTCCAAGTTGCAGAATTAGCTTGCATTAACAAATATGAAAAGCTTTCATATAAACACGTAAAAACCCTGATGTTTTCACCCCTTCAGTGTTCATTCAGCTTTGAACTCATCCATCAGCAGTGCTGTCAGGACAGTTTGGACCTGCCTGTGATATCGGTGATTGTGGAGGAACTCTGTGATGCATTTTTAAAGCAGAACTTCTAATTATTTACAATATAAAACCAAGTTCACTCTGAGATAAAAGACAGTAATTCACACGCTGTTTATATGGCACTGTTCGTGTTATTATTGCACCTAAATGACTATAATATGCTCAGTATTACACTTTGAAATGAGGTAGATTCATGTGTTTTGGTCTTTATTTAGTCTGTTGTGTGTGTCCGACCTCAGACTGTCAGACTGCTGATTGTTGTGTCTGAGGAGGGTGTGGCCTGGATGATGACCATCTCTAATGATATTTTGTGCTCTTTTCTTGCAACACACACACACACGAGTCCATTGATGGTAGATGAGTCCTAATAATCCTCTCTGACAGGCTACATTTACATCTTACCAGTTAAAAACGGCACAATTTCACCCCGATCCTGTGGAATATCTCCATGTAGAATCACTGTAGATACATATCATTGTAAATATCAATCCATCCTTATTCTGTTTGTATATATTCTGGCTGCTGAAGGGATTTGTTCCATATTGAATATGGTTTCTTATTTTTCATTTGTCTATAACCAATACAGCACAACATCTGCACATTCACAAACATTAAATTATGTTCATGCTGTTATTTCTATCTTAAATCCTTGCTGCTGTAACACTGGGAGTTTCCCCACTGTGTGACTGATAAAGGATCTTTTCTTATCCTCATCACCTGCAGCCTGTCTGTGAGGAAGTCCAAGATCCAGTTGCAGGTCGGGACTCCCTGTCAGCCAGACAGAAGAGCATCCTGCCGTAGGTTCTGCTGCTGTCTGAGTGTTGTGGTGGAGGGCCTCATCCACCCATTTGTTGGGCAAACTGTGGAGGGTCAAAGGCATCAGAGACCAGAGAGATGATGCTTTTTAAAGCACTTCATGGCCAGTAGTGCCACCAGCCTGGTGTCATTCAGGATGGATGCGGCTGGTTTCTTAGGAACCAGAATGATGACAGATGCTTTCAAAGTGCGTTGGACTTCTGCACGTGTTAAAGACTGGTTGAAGATGTCAGTGTTCTCACCTGCTAGCTGTTGAGCGCCGCTCTTTAGGCCCCTCGGTGATACTTTGTGGAGGTTCACCTGCTTTAGGGCCTTCAGGACCCTGAGTCTAGAAACTGTTCAGGCAGGTAGGATGGAGTCGATACCCTGCGACATACTTGTTTTGTATTTGGAAGTATTTTAACTAATTTAAAATGGTGGTGATGATCGGCCTGTGGTGCATGCTTGGTGGATTGGTGGACCTAAATCACACCTACGGTGGCCCTGAGGTGCAAAAACAACGCAAAGAAAACACAAAATATTTCAGAAAACACATCATTCTTATTAAAAACAGATAAATCTTTTTAAATGCTGTGTTTTTTCAGATATTTTCTGAAAATTTCAGTTATTTTTCTTGATTTATTGTCTTCTGAAACATTATTTAATCTTCTTATTATTTATATCATATCTGGTTGTTCTTCTGTTTTCTTTTAAATGTCCTCAGAGATGATGTGTTTAGTTGTTTTTTGTGTTCTTACTTCAGCCTCTTTTTTAACTTTGGATATTAGACACCAAAAATAAAAAAAACTAAACATTAAAATACCAGAACCTTATTTACCAGAACTCTTATTTATAAAACTCTTTGTTAAAAACCCACAGTCGGAACTATGAGGCCAAACTCCGTTAAACTTCTTTTAAAAGCTGCTGGAAACGTAACGTAGAAGGTGAAAGACGCCGTGATTGGTCCGGTTTCTGTAAAATCAGCTTAATTTTTAACCTAAATCACACCTACGGTGGCCCTGAGGTGCAAAAACAACGCAAAGAAAACACAAAATATTTCAGAAAACACGTCATTCTTATTAAAAACAGATAAATCTTTTTAAATGCTGTGTTTTTTCAGATATTTTCTGAAAATTTCAGTTATTTTTCTTGATTTATTGTCTTCTGAAACGTTATTTATTCTTCTTATTCTTTATATAATGATGTGTTTAGTTGTTTTTTGTGTTCTTATTTCAGCCTCTTTTTTAACTTTGGATATTAGACACCAAAAATAAAAAAAACTAAACATTAAAATACCAGAACCTTATTTACCAGAACTCTTATTTATAAAACTCTTTGTTAAAAACCCACAGTCAGAACTATGAGGCCAAACTCCGTTAAACTTCTTTTAAAAGCTGCTGGAAACGTAACGTAGAAGGTGAAAGACGCCGTGATTGGTCCGGTTTCTGTAAAATCAGCTTCATTTTTAACCTAAATCACACCTACGGTGGCCCTGAGGTGCAAAAACAATGCAAAGAAAACACAAAATATTTCAGAAAACACGTCATTCTTATTAAAAACTGATAAATCTTTTTAAATGCTGAAAATTACAGGTTTCTTTCTTGATTTATTGTCTTCTGAAACGTTATTTATTCTTCTTATTCTTGATATCATGATGTGTTTAGTAGTTTTTTGTGTTCTTATTTCAGCCTCTTTTTTAACTTTGGATATTAGACACCAAAAATAAAAAAAACCTAAACTTTTTGTTCATTTTCAGACTCTAAAATGTTGAACAAAACGTTTTTTAGTTGTTTAATGATTTGAATTAATCTTTAAAACACTTTATAAGATGAATGTGAGCTCACAGCGAACTAAACGAGCTGCTTAGTCTTAAATGGAACAACCACAGGTGTTGTTTAACATCCCGTCAATCTATCCAGGGTGTATCCTGCCTGTCGCCTGACAGCAGCTGGGACAGGCTCCCAGTACCATGACACAATACCAGCGTATTATTTCAGCAGAAGTTTCATCTGGCAGCACAATTCAACTACAACTACAAACAAAAACTAGCTGAAATAACCATGGCGGCGCTACAACTCCAGCACGCAACATGGTGCGATGGACCTTCAGCCGCTATAAAAGTCCAACAGTTTATACAATGAGGCAAATATTTGGTTTGTTTTCTCTCAAATTCTTATTTTTGTTTCTTAAGTTTCATGGAAATAAAACCAGAGTCCATCAGCAAAATGCGTCTTTAAAGGAATCCCAAAAAGGAAGTTACACTTCAGCAACAAGCCTGAAAAATACACAGCCAAAAGTCCCATAAATGTGACCCAAAGTCACATAAAGTAAGTGAACCTGGTGAAAAAAAGAGGTAGAAGTCTTTGAATGCAGCATATGTAACGTTCACCTCCAGCAGGACAACAGAACTCTGGGTTGTAAAACTCAGTATTTTAAAGGGATTCACTTATCTATTGGTACATATAAAAAGTACATTAATAACAGTAGTTACAGAAGAAATGGGATGAGGCTGTAAATATTCCTCCCTTTGTGAATTAAAGGAGCACCATTTCATGACAGAAATGTAACTTTCACGTTTATTTTCCTCGTCTTATTCCCTGTACATTCAGCTAATAAAATATTAATACAGTAAATACAGATAAGAGTCAAACCTGAATGATAAAAGATGAAAATATATCACCAATCACAATAAACAAAAAGATCTAGATGCATCAGATAAACCAACAGAGCAAGACTTTTTTATAAATCCAAGCATTCAAACATTTGCATAGTTTTCATCTTCTATTAAAATGGATTCATGAGAATAAAACTTTAACGTCTTTAAAATGAAAGATAATCCAGCATAATTTCATAAAGTGCTAATGCAGCAGGTTTCCACTGTGTGTCTAAACACTTTATGTACAGGTCTACATGTAATAAGAGTGAATTATACAGAGGACAGTAAACGCCTCCCCAGGATTCATTAGATCCATCAGCAGTGCAGTTAAGACAGTTTGGACCTGAAGACCTCCCTGTGGTGTGAGATATAAAGTGCATCATGTCTTTTCTAGCTCTACATGTTGGTGTTTGTGGAGGTATGAGCAGCTTCAGAGTCATTTCTCAGAGGCAGAGCTGCTCCTAACACACATTACATTTATCCTCTTATTTATAAAACTCTTTGTTAAAAACCCACAGTCGGAACTATGAGGCCAAACTCCGTTAAACTTCTTTTAAAAGCTGCTGGAAACGTAACGTAGAAGGTGAAAGACGCCGTGATTGGTCCGGTTTCTGTAAAATCAGCTTCATTTTTAACCTAAATCACACCTACGGTGGCCCTGAGGTGCAAAAACAACGCAAAGAAAACACAAAATATTTCAGAAAACACGTCATTCTTATTAAAAACTGATAAATATTTTTAAATGCTGTGTTTTTTCAGATATTTTAGGTTTTTTTCTTGATTTATCGTCTTCTGAAACGTTATTTATTCTCCTTATTCTTTATATCATGATGTGTTTAGTTGTTTTTTGTGTTCTTATTTCAGCCTCTTTTTTAACTTTGGATATTAGACACCAAAAATTAAAAAAAAAACTAAACATTAAAATACCAGAACCCGTCTCATTCTGTCACATTTAATCCTGGTTCTGGTTCTGTTCTGAATGATCTTTGTACCAAATAAAGACCAAACAGATTCTAACAGTCAGAGGCCTTTTTGTTCATTTTCAGACTCTAAAATGTTGAACAAAAGGGTTTTTAGTTGTTTAATGATTTGAATTAATCTTTAAAACCCTTCATAAGATGAATGTCAGCTCACAGCGAACTGAACGAGCTGTTCACTCATATAAGGAAGGAGAAAAAAAGGAAATCTTTTATATTTCAGTGATGATTTTGATGAGTAAAGTTGTTGAATAAATGTTAGTTTTAAATCTACCTTCGGTCAATAAACCATTCCTACCCTTCAGATGGTAAAGTGAGCCCCCTCCTTCCCTGCTTCTGAGCAGAAAATCTAAGTATTTCTGCAGAGGCACTGCAGCCTGAAATGTTAATGAGTTGTTCTACAGGGCTCGAATGTGAGAATATAAACATCTTGTAGCAGAGATTTCCAGCCATGTTCCAAGTTAAATGTCTGGAAGAACAGCTGGTGTAACTGTGCACGTTGATGATGCTTCGAACAACGACCAGAGGGTGAAGAATAAAGGTTATTTGATGAAAAGATGACAATAAAAATGTCCTGTTTATGGAGTTCTCGCCTCAGAGGAGGTGAGGTGCACGTCTGGAACACGAACATCTGGACAGTAACGCACATCGTTGCACCTCTGGTCACATCTTAATGATAGAAAGTGGTTATTTCATTCTGACTGTACTTCTGATACGAGGAGCTCTGTCTCTAAGAAACGTCTGCTGTGCTCAGTGTGATGCTGTGTCTGAGGAAACAGTCCCTTATCTAAAGGAAATAACCCTGTTTTCTGAGTCTGACCAGAGCTGCCTGTCCTCTGGCTCCTCCCACTTCCTCTGACTGGGGGTCATAGCGGTCGAGGCTGATGCAGACCTGCAGTTTCGGGGCTCAGGGCCGGACTGTGCGTTGCCTTCAAGGGACTCCAGTTCCCCAAAGAAGCCTGGACCGCCTTCCTGTGAGCCAGTCTGTGCGTGATGGAGAACCCGGCGTTTCCCTCCAGCTGAGACAAAACTACAAGCACCTGTCTGAAAAGACAGAAAGATGCAGGATTAACTGCAGGGGGAACTCTGGATGAAGGATACAACCGGTTAGAACAGCAGAAACTAATGTTAGCTTTGGGCCGACAGAGTTAAAGCAAATGAAGCGTTTCCATAAACCTGAGAGGCGTTTATCTCCAGGTGAAGTCGTCCAAATCCCACAGAACCTCCAAAGGCTTCATAACACGATGTAGAAAGGTCAGTGTTGACTTTAGGAATGTGTACCAACATGCCACAGAACACAAATTAGTTTAATAATCTTTATAATTAGTGTTGTGGGGAGGCAGAGGATCGGTATCCTGTGCTGCACCAGGAGGCCAAATGAGATCAACACACAAGTTGTTTTAAAGACCAACAGAAGCTGCCAGTGAGAGGCTTCATAAAGGGGGTTAAAGGAAGATGTTTGGAGTTTTTCACACACTTCAGGAGCATCTGTGACCATCTGTCTCTGCGTACACACCAAAAAGACTCCTTTTAGAGGCTTTCTGAGGCTTTTTTCAGCCGATCCGTCACGTTAAATCCCTGCCGGGTTGGGCAGAGACAGACGTCGCTCTGAATGGAGTCGTTCATGCACCCTGCGGTGAGTTAACGGCACTTTAACTGTTAGTTTTTAGTGTTTAAAGCTGAAAAAAGCGTAAATGTAGAAAATAATCCACATGAGGTGCTAGTTTAACACATTATAAGTGTCTATAACTGATGCTGGATAACCTTTTCTGCTCCATTTTGCACGGTAAATGTGCACGTGTACATTGAACTTTGTGGTGTGTTCAGGAGCCGTTATTTCCCACAGTTAGACACAGCAGGTGCCGTCTCCCGTCACTGCTTGTGCTTCAGATTGGTTTTTTACGTCTGTATATTCTCTACTGATTTTCTACTGCAGCATCGCTCTCACTAAGGTGAAAATGTGCATATATTAGGACTTTTCTATTTGCTGTTAGATTATTCTGGAAGTCTACGAGCATCTCTCTCTTTTTAAGGTGAGTTAAGCAGGAGTTAAACTGCCTGATTTATCATCTGGCCGGAGCAGACCATGAAGTTAGAGCAGAGAAGGGGGAGAGAACAGGTATGTTGATTAGTTTGACTTTTTGTTCAGATATTATTTGGATTATTCTGTCTTTTCTGACTTCTACTGAAGAAAAACCCTCAGCAGATTATTTGCGTTGCCTCTCGACTCAAATATTTCAGATTTTGGATCCATAAATGCTTTTTTTCTTTAAACAACTTTAAGAAGATGTTGTGAGGAAATTTAGTTTGAAGTTTTATGTCGGAACAAAGTTCCAGTAGTTCCAAAACCTCCAAACTTCTCACTAATGACGATCTTTTATAAACGGATTCTGCATCACATCGTCGCGTCTGTTCTGGTCGCTTTGGGGGAACCGAATCTCTGCCTGGTGCTCGCTCCTCTCGTGCACCTGCAGACACGTGCACGTGTGTGGTGCTGAACCTGTGCAGAGGAGGGATGCTGTCCAGGGTTTTGAGGCTGCTGCGCGTCGACACCACGTTGAAGCTGTCGCTGCAGTCGCAGGAAACGTGCAGGTGATGTCTCGGGTGCCTGTTTTCCACCATGACGATAAGCCCCGCCCATCCATGCGTCAGGTAGTAGCAGGTCATCCCCTCTCGACCCTGAGAGGACCAAGTATTCAGGGACGTGGTTAAATCATGGTTAAATAAATACTTAACCCCAGGGTCTAAAGGGTCTAAATGGCTCTAAAGGGGGAAATCGTTGACTTTGGAGCGCCGTTTTGTCATTTTTTATGATCTGATAAGTGAATGCAGCATCACCTCGTGCCGCTCTCCTTTGGTTTCTGCCAGCTGGGTGACGGCGTCGGCGATGGTGGTGTTGGAGGCGGTTATCTGCTCCACCATCACCAGTCTGGAGCTGTAGACGGCCAGCATGTAACCAGGTGCCTCGGATCTGCCACAAGTCGCTGAAAACACATCATTCATCATTCAGGAAGGAGTCTTTTATCTGAGCTCAAACTTGGCTTTAGACCTCATGGATATCAGCATATTTGTGAGTCAAACTCTGCAAATACTGCTAATAAAACGCAGGCAGCACCAGGTTTTTGGCTTGCTTACTTGTGCCCTCTGTGGCGGAGGAGTGCCAGTGGTTAAAGGCACAGCAGAGCACAGCATATTCGCCTGGTTCCAGCATGATGTCGCAGCCCACGAATCTCCTGACCGAGCGGCGGCTGTGGGCCAGCAGTCGGCCGAGTGTCAGAGTGCCGGAGCTGTCGTAGGCGGCCCGAAAAACCAGCACACACAGATCCAGCAGGTGGCTCTCTGCTGTGTCCCAACGCCTGAAGAAACAGCACAAAGACACAGGCTCAGTTTGGGTTTGAAGACCTTTCAGATTTCCTGAAGTCTTGGATCAACAGACTGTTCAGCAGCTACAAACATGTGGGCGACGAGAAGTTATCTTTCAGTGTTTCGCTGCTCTTATCTTATCTTTATTTCTAAATATTCTATATTTCTGCAGCTTTCTGAAGCTCTTTCAGAGTTTTTATTTGGACATTTTCTGCTTTTCCCCTCATCTTCAGTCCTTGTTCCTGAGCATTTTCAGAGGAATGTGTTTTTTCTTTGTTCAGCCACTTAACTCTGACCTTTGACCCAATCAGGTAGAAAAAAGGCTCCTAACTCAAGGGATGAACCAGTGTTGTGTCGACACAGAACAGACAACTTAGCAAAGAAGCCATTTTAAACTGGATCTTTAGGCACTTTGTCACAAAGACACATCATTTGTTCCCATTTCTTTAGCTGCATCTATGAAAAACAGCAAAGAAAACACAGTTTGACAGACAGAAAATAGGATTTCTGCAGCAACAAGGTGATTCCCAAAGAGCTATTAGCTGAAAACTTGGCATATCTCAGCATGGTGTGCAGTGTGTCCTTAAAACATTTGAGGAAACTGGACAAGTGGAGGACAAAAGAAGAAGTGTCAGGCCTAAAAAACTATCTACAGCAGATGAACAGGATCTGAAAGTGATGTCCTTAAGAAAGAGGAAAAAATCCAGCTGTGACCTGACAGGACCTGAGAGATGCATCTGGACCTTCAGCTGATCCATCTACTGTTGGCCCAAGCCTCATCAGAAATGGTCTCCATGGAAGGGTGGCTGTCAAGAAGCCGTTCTTAAGGAAGGGAAACAGGGAGAAAAGGCTGAGCTGTGCCAAATGACACAAGAAGTGGACTGAAAATCAGTGGCAACAGGTCTTATGGAGGGATGAATCCTCCCCAGAGCCCGGACCTCAACATTATTGAAGCAGTGTGGGATCATCTGACAGAGAACGGAACAAAAGGCAGCCCACATCCAAAGAAGAGCTTTGGGATGTCCTTCAAGAAGCCTGGAGAACTATTCCTGAAGACTCCTTAAAGAAATGACAGAAAGCTTGTCTCAGAGGGTTCAGGCTGTGTTGGAGAATAAAGGAGCTCAGACCAGAGATTCACTTTAAAGCTGCTGAGAACTGAGAAAAACTCTTTTTCTGCCTCAGATTCCGGGTTTATGTTTGTTTTTTCAACCAGGATTCCTACATCGCTGATATAAATCCTCCATTCCTAAACAAACCTGATGTCATGACAGAAACAGATGCAGCTGCTTCTTCATCACAGTAATGTCTCTGTGAGAACTGAACATGTCCAGCTGGATCAATCAGGATCTTTAATGAACAGAAACCCGACACGTCCTCTGAGACTGCAGCACAGCATCAAGCAGGAGGTGAAATGATGCTTCTCCTCCTCAGAAGAGTCCCACCTGCTGCCCTGCTGGAACAAAGCCAGCTCCACGGCCGTCCTCTCCAGCACCGTCATGGACACCACCATCACCGGGACGTTGGCTCCTCGGGGGAAGACGCCCGGAACACGAACCTCCTGCCAGTCCGAATGGATCTTACAGATATCCACCGAGTCAAAGTACCTGCGTTAAAACACACAAGAGTCTGTTAACGTGTTTCTGTTTCAGAAATTAAACATTTTGGAGGTGAATACACCTGATTCCAGTCATCTGAGAAGATAGTTTAAATGTAAATGTAAATGTAATTTATTACTACAGCCCTTTATAACAATCCATTTCGGTTTACAGCAGATAATAGATAAAGAAAAGAATAAGTACAAAACAATAAAATAACAGTAAACGCAATAAAATACAGCAAAATTTAATAAGATAATATAAAAGTGTCACCATACTACTGGGTATTAAAAGCCATCTGAAATAAATATGTTTTTAGCTTAGATTTAAAGAGGCCCAGGTCAGAAATAAGATGCATCTCGGGGGGGGGGGGCTTATTCCAGAGCCTGGGGGCAGCAACAGAAAAGGCTCGGTCACCCCAGGGCTTTTATTCTGACCTGAACACTTCCAACAACAAAAGTTGATTTGTTGACCTCAGAGCTCTGCCAGGGTTACAGTTAAAAGCTCAGATAAATACGATGGGGTGAGGCCGTTAAGAGCTTTAAAAACAAACATTAAAAGTTTAAAATCAGTTCTATAAAGGACAGGAAGCCAGTGAAGGGAGTTAAGAACAGGAGTGATGTGCACACATCTGTTAGTGTTGGTTAAAGACGGGCAGCAGCAGTGTTTTGCACCAGCTGAAGGCGACTGAGAGAAGTCTGGGAGACGCCGACATAAAGTCCATTACAGCAGTCTGACCTTGAACTTATTAGGGCATGGAGGCTTAAAAACATTCTAACTTTGGCCAGGAGCTGGAAAAAACTAGTCCCGACAGCATTGTTCATTAGTTTGTCAAACGTCAGATGACTGTCAAATGAAGGTTTTTACAACAAACCTGGTTAGTTTTACCCGTTTGTCTTATTTCATGATGACAAAGAACTCAAACTGTGTGTTTAAATGATGAAAATGCAACAGAAATGAAGACTAAGAGTTTTATAACGACTCAGACATAAAAATCTGATCAAACTTCTTGCTTTCAGGCTTTCTTTAGTCCAAAGGCAGCAGTTAGCCTGGAACAGTGAAGGTTTGCACCTGATAAAATCCCAGAAGTCCATCCAGAAAAGGCCGTCCTCGGCTCGCTGCGTGCACAGCTCCCTCTTCAGCTGCAGAGGCCAGCGGGGCCAGTCGTCCGCCCAGGCGCCGTTCCAGGAGAATCGACCCCACGGGTTCCTCAGCTGCACCAGTCTGAAACACGTTTCAGCACACGGGTCACACTGGAGGTTTACACGTGCACGTACGTGCAAAACTGGAGGTTTACACGTGCACGTACGTGCAAAACTGGAGGTTTACACGTGCAAAACTGGAGGTTTACACGTGCACGTACGTGCAAAACTGGAGGTTTACACGTGCAAAACTGGAGGTTTACACGTGCACGTACGTGCAAAACTGGAGGTTTACACGTGCACGTACGTGCAAACCTGGAGGTTTACACGTGCACGTACGTGCAAAATCCTTCTACGCTTCCTTCTTCTGACATCAATGCTTTTGAAAATAAAATAAAATTCACTTTAAAACCACCACAGCTTTCATCCACCTGTTAAACTAATTAAAAGGATTTAAAAGGATTTAAAAGAATAAATCATTAAACTGGCCTGAAAATACATTTAAAACTAAAAAGAGGAAAAAAGAAAGAAAAAATTTTATGTATTTATTCAAACATCAGACAATATTCTATGTTTTTTCATTTATTTCTATGAGAAGTAAATAATAATAATTCATTTTATTTTAGATTTTATATCTTTTATGGAATAAGCATCACGAGAATTTGGTAAATCAATAAAAATAATTAATTAATAAATTAAAAAGATCTAATAAATGAAGTAATCAAAAATTAAAGTAAAAAGATTAATAAATGTGGAAATATAAAAACAAATTTATGGTTTATTTACAACAAAATATGTATTTTTAAATATAATCTCATATATTAGATCTTTTTTTTAATCCCAACATCTTCAATAGTAAAAGAAAAAAAATGTAAAAGAAATTAAAGCACAAGTAAAAGTGTTTTAAAGTATTTATTTGGTCATTTTGAAGTAATTCTATTTGTTTTCAGCAGTATTTTCTTGTCTAAAATATATGGAGAAATTCCACCGTCTAACTCTTTATCTGACTGCAGGTTTTCTATCTGGGACGACTTTCATCAACAGAATATTCATGGAGACACATTCACCCCCCAAGCCTGTTGGTTTGAAGCAGGATTTAACATCATTTGAGGTCATAAAGCTCTTCTGAAGACGTCTCGGTACGAACAAAAGCAATAAATCCCCCAGAACCGGGTCCAGAACAGGCGCATGCTCACCTGTGGCCGTCCACATCGCGCACATCCAGGACAGAGTACGCGTGTCGTGGGCGTAAACCCAAAGACTCGTACTCCACGTCATCCACCTTCATGTTTCCACCCCCGCAGGACGCCCCCATCAGGAACCTGAAACACAGCGAGCATTAAGGTGACAAACCAACAGAACCTCCTCAGCCCGGTTGGCGCCGGCTCCTCACCCCGCCTCTTTGGAGCTCAGCATTTTGGCCCAGATCAGGTCCGTATCGATGGGCTCCTCCTTGGGGTTGGTGGTGCTGACCTGGAGGGCCAGCGACTCGCACGGGGCCCCGGTCAGCGTGGACAGGCCCTCGATGGCGCGGCCTGCCTGCAGAGCAAAGTAGGAGCCGTGGAGCTTGGCCAAAGCTTTTTCAATCAGAGCCACCCAGAGCTGCTTCCGCTGGGCCTGGAGGGAGGGAGGAGAGGAAGAGGTTCAGGGTCACACCTAAAGTCACATGTCCTGATGGCCTGAACCTGTCACAGTTTATGTTTTATTGGTCACGTTTTCAGGTTCTGTTCTGGTCCTGCCACCTAGTTTCACTCACCTCACCTGCTTCTTTCACAGCTGCACTTCATTCACTGATCCCTCCACAGTATTTAGTCTCCTTGTTTCCTTTCAGTCACTGCAGAATCCTCACTAACCCTTCATGCCTTGCCACACAGATAAGTCTCGTTTTGCCGCATAGTCTTGTTTAGTCATGTTCCTTTGGTTATTCATAGTCTTGTTTTGTTTCATAGTTAAGTATTTTTGATCCGGCTGTTTTTGTTCTTGCTCCCTGAAAATAAATCAAGTTTTACTTGGAAGAACTGCATCTGGGTCCTACCTCTCCAACAAACCGTGACAGTACCACCTCTCTGATTAAACTTTTAATCTGTGCCGTCTGGAAACTCGCAGCTTGACCTTAAACCTGTAACTCAGCACAGATATATAATAGTGAGAATGCTTTAAGGCATTCTCACTATTGTTTTCCAGTTTATCTTTTTTGGCACCTAACTACTCCTGCAATCTTTCACCGATTTCAACAATTTTGGTATCAAAACGGTCAGCTCCTTCAGGTGATTTATGCTATGACTTTTGGTGTTTATATCTTTTATACTTTTTAAACTATCTAACTTTTCATTAAAATGTTCCCGTCATTCAAATGAATAGAAATTTCTTTCAACTCTTCAAAAACTTCCTCCTCTTTCCAACTTAACTAGTTCAGCATACATTCATCTAGAGACACCATTCAAACTTTAAAATGTTCACAAGACATTCAACTACTACCAAATGATTCAGCTTTTTAAAATATTAAGCCAATTTTGAAATATGACAGTTTAAAAACATGAACATTTTTGCTCCTTCTTGATTTTTATGAATGAGAAGATTAGAGTGGCAGACTGATCATTTTAACTTAAAATGTAGGTACACTTGTCCTTGACATCACTCTTCCACTCCCTGCTGTATATTACACTGAAGCCATTTTAACTATCACTCACTTGATTTCTGCTAAATTTTCACTAGATTCAGCTTTTTGAGCATGTTCAACTGATCCATTCAACTTAAAAAGCATTCTCACAGCTGTTTCGCAGGAACAGCTTTTTTTCTAGTGTTCCTTCTCACCTCTCACTGGGCAGCGTTTCCACATGGCCAGGCGCACTCTCACCTGAGAGAACAGAAGGTGTCCGTTCTCGTCACACGGCAGCATGTCGTCCACCAGCACCGTGGTCCACGAGCCGTCCTTGCAGAGACGCACCTGGTACGCTCCTTCAGCGCACAGCGAGCGCGTCACCATCACCTTCTCCACCAGCTCGGGCCGCTCAGCCAGAACAGCCAGGGCACTCAGGAACCTGCTCTCCAGAGAGGATACTTTTAGTGGATTCTTCCTTTAAAACAAACAGACTTCCACCCAACATTTAATTAAAAAAGAGCAAATATTTGAAGTTTTCCATCCATCCATCATCTGCCGCTTATCCGAGGGTCGCGGGGGCAGCAGCTTTAACAGAGAAACTCAGACGTCTCTGTCCCCGGCCACTTCCTCCAGCTCTTCCGGGGGACCCCGAGGCGTTCCCAGGCCAGCCGAGAGACATAGTCTCTCCAACGTGTCCTGGGTCTTTCCCCGGGTCTCCTCCCAGTGGGACGGGCCCAGAACGCCTCACCAAGGAGGCGTCCAGGGGGCATCCTAACCAGATGCCACCTCATCTGACTCCTCTCAATGCGGAGGAGCAGCGGTTCTACTCTGAGCCCCTCCCGGATGACTGAGCTTCTCACCCTATCTCTAAGGGAGGCCCAGACACCCTGCGGAGGAAACCTAAGCCTATTTCGGCCGCTTGTATTCGCGATCTCGTTCTTTCGGTCTCTACCCACAGCTCATGACCATAGGTGCGGGTAGGAACCTTCTGGCTCAGCTCCTTCTTCACAGCGACGGGTCGGTGCAGAGCAACACTGCAGACGCCATACCGATCCGCCGTCAATCTCACGCTGCATTCGTCCCTCACTGTGAACAAGACTCCGAGATACTTGAACTCCTCCACTTGGGGAAAGATCTCATTCCCGACCCGGAGAGAGCATTCCACCCTTTTTTTTTTTTTTTTTTAAGTTTTAACATTTGATATTTCTTCCATTTTCATTGCATTCTGCTTTAAGGACTTTTTACACTTAATCAAGGATGTTATTTTTGGGTATCAAGGCTCTGTTTGTGTGTTTTTCTCACCAGCAGTTACCCAGAAGTCCCTGCAGGATGTCAGACGGCCGCGGCGTGCGGAAAACGGACCACCTCACCCCGCGGTCCCTGAAGTTGGCGCAGCTGATTTCTTGAGGACGAAGCCACTTGTTGACCCGCTGCTGGACGCTGTCGTCCAACGGAAAGCCCACAGACTTGGGACCAGGAGGGAAGCTGTCGTCCACGAACGTCACAGAGTTCTGGGACAGGAAATAAGACACGACTGAACCACATTAAAACGAACGTGTTGAAGTCAGACAGGCTGCTTTAAATGCTCTGAAGCTGCTGATCTCCTGGATTTTTACCACAAAAGTTCTAAACACTGATTCAAAGTGCTTGGCATGGAACACAAACTGAACCATGCTGTTGTCAGGAGACACGTCCTTCTGCACAGTGCAACTCAAAGCCAGCGAACACGAACCTCTCTGCAGAAGCTGACGATGTTCTCCCACAGCTCTTTGGCCTCGCCTTCATCGCTCTGCCGCAGCGCCTCCACCAGCATGCTCTCCTTCCTCTTCGGGGACGCCGCGGGTTTCTGATGTGCCACATGATGCTGGGGGGTGTGGCAGGCGAGGCAGTGTTTGGCTTTGACCTGGTTAATGAGAGTGCACGCCGGACACGACCACTCTTCTGTCTTTGAGAGGGCGGCGGCGGCGGGAGGAAGCGACCCGGCGGCGTCTGATGCAGGCGGCAGCAGGGACATTTCCTCCTTGAGGATGCTGAGCCTCCTCCCGGCCAGCAGCTCTTTCTGGTGTGGAGCAGTGAGCGTTGAAGGGGAAGCTGCTGTGCTGTGGGCCTGCGTGAGGCCAGCATCTGGAGGGGGCACCTCCCTGCGGCTGCAGGGGACGGGGTTGTTGTGGCCCGGGGGCGGCCGACTGGGCGCAGCAGAGTTTGTGTTTGGATATGAAGCTTCCCCAGGTAAACACTGCCCCCCGGCCGATATGGAGAGAGAAAGCGCCCCCGCGGCAGCCTCTGGCTGCTGTGCCCCCGCCTCGTCGCACAGCTCAGGCATGAGCAGCGCCTCGGCGGGGATCTGGGGGAGAGACAGTTTGCGCGGCCCGCCACACGCAGAGCAGGACATGGAGGTAGGTGTGTTCTGCAGTGTGCACCTCAAGCAGTCCCAAGCCAGGCTGCTCCTATCTGCATCTCCCGCCTGTTTCCTGCTCTCAGCCGACGGGGCCCTCAGGGGCCCGGAGCAGCTGCTGGAGCGCTGGGGTCGGGGCGAGTCCTGGGGCGGGTCCAGGGGTCCGGTGTAGCCGCACAGAGAGCAGGACGGGCTTCCACGGGAGTTAGCCAGCGTGCAGCGTGGGCAGGACCATCCAGAAACCCCCCTGCCGGTCCCGGGCAGCACCCAGCGGGGGTCGGGGCCCCGCCGGGGGGCTTCGCAGATGGAGCAGCGGGGGGCTCCGGCTGCGTTCAGGAAAGTACAGCAGCCACAGGCCCACTGGGTCCTGTGCAGGGGCATCGAACCAGAGGAGAAACTGCAGAGAAAACACAACAGATGTTATCCAGCTGGAGTCTTACTGTTGAATAAAGCTCAAAGAGAGGCTGAAAAATGGCGAATTTAAGAAAAAAACAGGAAAGAAAATATAATATGTTAAACGTCTGCTGTGGTTGAATCAGAAGAAAAATTCAATTCAAGCTAAATGTCACTTCTAAAACCTCAACATTTCTGTGTTTAGCACCATCAGGAGGCAGTCGATGTCCCACAGTTCTGTAGCAGCAGAACGAGCCTCAATATCCAACCAAAGTCACGAAGAACCGTCTGAAAGAAGATCTTTCAGCAGGTGTGAACCCTGAACTCAACATCAAGGTCTCAGTCTGAATGATATGAGGAACCTGCCATGACGAGATGAGACAGATCTGCTTCAAGATGAGCTGAAAAGCCGAGTTTGAAACCAAAAGCAGGTGTGAGATCACAGCCTTTAAAGATCAGTAACAGAACAGATCAGTTTCAGATGATCTGAACAGACAGAAATCAGGTGAGATCCACAGAAGAGCTGTGGCAAGGAGCTCCAAAAACGACTGAAAACGGTCAAAATCTGGTCCAGAAACAGCATAAATCCTCTCAAAATCAAACCAAGATCAGATCCAAGTCTAAAACCGAGTTTGAAAGCAGCCCAGATGCAGTATAAAACAGCTCAATAAGAATCAGAATTAAATTAAATAAATAACACATAAAGACTAAAATAAAGAGGAGAAAAATGTTTTATGTTTATAAAAATAAAAACATACTTTGAAATATGGAACTTTGTGTTTAATATAATTTCAGTGTTTAGTTTAACATTGTTTAACCCTCCATACAAACTGTCTGATTCTGGTAAATGGATAAAAATATTCACATGAGGCATTTTTGCCTAATTACTGATCGAAGTGATGAGCTTTAATTCTGTGGCTCCTCTTTCTGAGCCCGACACGGTCTGATCCGGTTTGGTTCATTTTCTGTGACATCACAGACGCCAGTTAATCCCACGTATGATGCACAAAGTCTGTTTCATGTCACCGAAAAAGCCTCAGAATAAGGATATGAGAGAAACCCAAATATAACAGGATGAACCCAACATTTCCACGTAGCCTGGAGGGAGGACATTAAAATGCATGAATATGGAAATGACACAAGAAGCTGCAGCACAGTAACAATAACTGCTCTTCTTCTGGTGCATCGCAGGCTGATTTAATCTTACTGAGGCTGAGTTTGCACCAAGCAAAGAGGGATGGAGTCCATCTGAGATTCATGCTCCTGCCCTGCTGTCAGACTATCTGCTCTGTGCCGTCCGGCTGGAGGAACCTCTGGGACCACATCTGGGTGAAGGCTGTCCCACATTTTCTCACTGCTCTCTAAATAGTTTGGCATCAAGCCTGAAACTTCCTGCACAGCCCAATCTCACTTTTTTAGACATAAACGGTTCACTTTGAACTCCTTAAAGAGTAAAACTGGACTTTTCCAGCCTGTAACCTGACTTCCACCTCCAGCTCGCTGAAGACAAAGTTAAACATTTCTGCTACAATGAGAGGATTTACTGTTAGGAAGGACGACGTTTGGACTCAAACCTTCACGCTGTGCTTGATTTGTTCACCTGTAAAGTGTGAGACTGTAGAAGGAAAAAATAAGAACTAAACTACAATAAATACTCGTATTATCCTGTGAAAATAAAGCTTTGATAAATGATCAATTTCACTGGGTTTTTCCCTTCTTTCCCACAAACTTTAATCATATCGTCACTGATTTGGCGAAATACATTTTTAAATCTCACGTCTTCAGATGGAGCCTCAACAGAAGCCAACGACTCCGGCGTCATGTGACCTCTGACCTCCACACATTGCTCCAATTCCCTGTACAGCAGGGATGTCAAACTCCGGTCCTCGAGGGCCGCTGTCCTGCAGGTTTTAGATGTTTCCCTGCTTCACCTGAATCAGATCAATGCCTCATCAGCAGACTTGTGCAGAACTTAACAATCTTTTGAAGGGATCCATTTAATCTGATTCAGGTGTGTTGAAGCAGGGAAACATCTAAAACCTGCAGGACAGCGGCCCTCCAGGACCGGACTTTGACATATGTGCTGTACAGCAAGCTTTCCCTAATGAGAATAAAATACTCCCTCACAGTGCATCCAGCTGGTTATTTTTACTTAAAGCCATGTTATGGCTAAAAGCATAACATGAAAAAGTCTCATTTTAATTTGGTTCCATGCTGAGATCTAATCAGAGCGTGTCTCATTCACCTGAGAGGAGGGCTGGGCAATGAAATACTCAGGCTTGGATTTTAATATCAGGAAGTGTTTGTACACCTTATGACAAAGAAATCCATAACCAACACGGGGCCCAGGGGCACGGGGCTCAGGTGCTCCAGACCTCACCCTGGAAGCTGCACCTGTGAGATAAACCAACTGTAACTGGCATCAAAAATCAATGTTCAAACACAATATATTGACATCCACATCAAATAATCGCGTCCAGATTTCCTAAAAGGTCAAGAAGCTGCGTGAAGGTAAGAGAACGGACCAATGAATACCTTTGAATTAAAGTGTGTTGCTGTTTGTTGTAAGTGGACCTGATCAGCTGTAACATGCAGCTTCTGCTGTTGATGCTAACGGTGCTGCTACGGCTAACAGAGGTATCAGAAACCGTGCCACGATCCTGCGAACACGACATGAAAGGAGCTGTGGAGAAAACCAGCTCAGCCACAACACTTTTACAATGCAGCAACAAAGAAACCCTGCAGAAGATTCCTCGTTAGCCGAACCCGCCGCTAACGACTGCAACATCTGACTGCCAGCTGACGCATACCAAAGCAGACAAGTCATCAAAAACTGCTGTTTCTCAAGGTCAGAACCGGGCCTGGACTCTCTGGGTCTCAGGCCTGACACACATACAGTTGCAGAAGGAGACATTTAACTTTGCTTAACTGTTCTCGGGTTTAACTGCGTGCAAAGCCACAGTTTTCCATGACTTCGAAACACAACACTGACATCTGGCTCTTCTTCTTCAGCTCTGGGTTTTCTGGACCCATTAAGAGCTGAGCGACCGGAGTCAGAGACCCGGGCTGCAGACCAAAGCTGTCAGAGCTTGTTTGTGATTGCAGTTACATTTAAAAGCTGAGAGGAACACTTCGACACCTCCACTCAACCCCGTTTCTCTGTTAATGACGAGCAGAACGACGACCTCCGTCTCCTCCATCAGTCAGACATTAGCTACAGGAAGTGCACCAGTCTGACCAGTTCACAGCTTTAACATGAGACCAGTTAGCTTGTATCCTTGTCTTTTGTGCCTCTGTTGCCAAAGAGTCGTTCAACAATACAAACAGTTTTTATATTAATTTCACACAGATGATGTTTGCTTCATAAATATATTTCTATTCAATGTTAAAGATTCAGATTTGAACTCAGATGAATGAAGCAAAGAGAAGGAAACACTCTTCTGTAACATGTAATAATAATAATAAAATGATTCTCTTCTTTCGTTGGAAACTAACTGAACTTTAATCAGAGATGTGTTGCTTTGTTTTCTTGGACGTTTGTTGCAGGTTTCAGGTTTCAGGGAGGCTGCTGATAGGTCTGGTTCTTCATCCATGTCAGAGCCAAGATGGAGGCAGCAGGACTCTTCTTCTCTTCTGTCAAAGCACACGGGTTCATCCATGGAGCTCTTTGGAGCTCTGGGCAGAACCGGACCCTGATTACTCACGATTTACGTTCTGTTCCACGTCTCGTCACTTCCTGTTTTATTTTGAAAGCACTGACCTTCTCCTCTCGTTTCAGGTATCTTGCCCTTCCTCCCATGTCAGGCGTCTCATTGTCTTCCCTGATTCCCAAAGTCTTTCCACCGGTTCCTCTTGGTCCCTCATGAGTTCAAATAGTCTGCGTTTCCCTGGTCTTGTGCCAGTTTGTTGTCTCTCCCCATGAGCATCACTCCCAGCCTTACTTTGACCCATAGTTTCCACGAGCCTGCAGTGAGAGATCCTCCTGCAGAGCTATCTTGACTTGTTATTTATTCTTATTCATAGCCTTAGTTTATTTATCTTAATACGGTAAGTTTCATAGCCTTTAGAGATTTTTGTTGCAACCTTTCATAGTTAAAGAAAAGCTTTAAGTTTATCGTTAAAGTTTCATAGAGCCTCTGTTTTGTAAAGAGTGCGTTTGTTTGTTACTGTTCACAGCTTTTCTGTTTTCCTCCCAGTTTGGAGAGATTTATGTTGGTAACTTTCAGAGCTTACTTTTCAGCTTAGTTACTGAGGAGAGCGGTTAGGATTTCCACAGCCTGTTATTTTGCCCTGCCTTGCTGTGCTTTGTTAAAGTAATAAAGACCTCTGTGACTCCGAAAAGATCCTGCATCTGCGTCCTGAGTCCATGGCTCCAAACAGCAGGAGACTGGAGTTTCGGCTTCTTGGTTTTCATTCATTCACTGTTTTCCATCCGTTTGGTCAGATACAAACTCTGACTGCAGCTCAGGCATCGGGAGCTTTTCTCTGTGAAAATACAGACCTCTGAAACTTTAAATGCCAACGAAACTCACAGTCTTCCCAAATTCATGATCAAATCTCCTAAACGTCCCTCCTTTTCTCTCATTCAGGGCCATGAGTCTGCATGGCAGCATGAATCCTCCTGGATGATGAAGCTGTTTCAAACCTCACATCCAGCAGCCGTTTAACTAAAGTTAAACCTGTTAAAACTGCTTTTCAGTGTAAAACCAACTGTTTAGCTTTAGGAAAGATGGATGTTTGGTTTATGAAGAGGAAATTTAACCCAGTTTACCTGGTAAGTTTAACACTTGCAGAGATGCTGGAGGTCCTGATAAATTCTTTTATTTATGTGAAGAAGAAGCTCTGACCGCGACATGAACAACAAATAAAAGCAGAGAACATCTCGAGCTTCCTTTGTTCCGTTTCCTTCTCCTGCTTTACAGTGTTTTAGAGGGATTTGATCTCTGTGCCATCAGATCTGAATTCCCAGCAGAAGGCTCATGAGTGCTTTTCCAGACCAGTTCAATCATCGGGGATTTCCCCAGTGTCGTTACATTTCCTGTCAGCTAGAAACTCGACTCCGTGCCGAGCCCGAAGGAGGCTGAGCGGAGACTTACGAGGTGGGGGGGGGGGATATACACAGTATATGAGACAGAGATGCAGTAATAATTAATAAGGGAGGCTCTGGTTTAATTTATATCGACCAATTCATGAAAAATTCATGACAGTGAGTCCAGGACGTCCACGTGACTGGAGCATAAATTCAGTGCTCACCGGTCTGTTGCCACTTCATAATAACTCATTAGGATGGAAGAAGAGGAGGACTGAGTGACTTCTTCTGGGTCGTATTTGACAGGAAGTGCGTGTTTTTCAGCCCAGAAACGACTCTTACGTAACTTTGTGTTTGTCTGGCTTTATAAAGGTCCTCAGATTCTGTATAAAACCAGTTAAACTGCTACAATCTGAGCACACTTCATGTTTCATCAGCTTCATTTCATCTGTTAACAAACATCCATTTTTATCTTTGTTTCCTTCTGCCAACACTTAAAGCCGTTCTGACTCTGAGGAAACCAGGTGATGCAGAGTTCCAGCTGTTATTTTGTCCCATTCTTCCTGCAAACACGTCTGAATACCAATAATGACCAAATTACACCAAATAATGACCAAATTATACCAAATAATGATCAAAATATACCAAATAATGACCAAATTATACCAAATAATGATCAAAATATACCAAATAATGACCAAAATATACCAAATAATGACCAAAATATACCAAATAATGACCAAACACTTTGTTTCCTTCTGCCAACACTTAAAGCCGTTCTGACTCTGAGGGACCAAGTGATGCAGAGTTCCAGCTGTTATTTTGTCCCATTCTTCCTGCAAACACGTCTGAATACCAATAATGACCAAATTACACCAAATAATGACCAAATTATACCAAATAATGATCAAAATATACCAAATAATGACCAAATTATACCAAATAATGATCAAAATATACCAAATAATGACCAAAATATACCAAATAATGACCAAAATATACCAAATAATGACCAAACACTTTGTTTCCTTCTGCCAACACTTAAAGCCGTTCTGACTCTGAGGGACCAAGTGATGCAGAGTTCCAGCTGTTATTTTGTCCCATTCTTCCTGCAAACAGGTCTGAATACCAATAATGACCAAATTACACCAAATAATGACCAAATTATACCAAATAATGATCAAAATATACCAAATAATGACCAAATTATACCAAATAATGATCAAAATATACCAAATAATGACCAAAATATACCAAATAATGACCAAAATATACCAAATAATGACCAAACACTTTGTTTCCTTCTGCCAACACTTAAAGCCGTTCTGACTCTGAGGGACCAAGTGATGCAGAGTTCCAGCTGTTATTTTGTCCCATTCTTCCTGCAAACAGGTCTGAATACCAATAATGACCAAATTACACCAAATAATGACCAAATTATACCAAATAATGATCAAAATATACCAAATAATGACCAAATTATACCAAATAATGATCAAAATATACCAAATAATGACCAAAATATACCAAATAATGACCAAAATATACCAAATAATGACCAAACACTTTGTTTCCTTCTGCCAACACTTAAAGCCGTTCTGACTCTGAGGGACCAAGTGATGCAGAGTTCCAGCTGTTATTTTGTCCCATTCTTCCTGCAAACAGGTCTGAATACCAATAATGACCAAATTACACCAAATAATGACCAAATTATACCAAATAATGATCAAAATATACCAAATAATGACCAAATTATACCAAATAATGATCAAAATATACCAAATAATGACCAAAATATACCAAATAATGACCGAATTACACCAAATAATGACCAAATAATGACCAAATTATACCAAATAATGACCAAACACTTTGTTTCCTTCTGCCAACACTTAAAGCCGTTCTGACTCTGAGGGACCAAGTGATGCAGAGTTCCAGCTGTTATTTTGTCCCATTCTTCCTGCAAACAGGTCTGAATACCAATAATGACCAAATTACACCAAATAATGACCAAATTATACCAAATAATGATCAAAATATACCAAATAATGACCAAATTATACCAAATAATGATCAAAATATACCAAATAATGACCAAAATATACCAAATAATGACCGAATTACACCAAATAATGACCAAATAATGACCAAATTATACCAAATAATGACCAAATAATGATCAAAATATACCAAATAATGACCAAATATACCAAATAATGACCAAACACTTTGTTTCCTTCTGCCAACACTTAAAGCCGTTCTGACTCTGAGGAAACCAGGTGATGCAGAGTTCCAGCTGTTATTTTGTCCCATTCTTCCTTAAACAGGTGTTAAGGTGTGCAGCAGTGCGGGGGGGGGTGGTTGTTTCTCTGCTGGGGACAGGTCAGGACTGCAGGCAGCCAGTCCAGCACCCGTACCTCTTCTTCCTCAGCCAGGCCTTTGGACTGTGGCAGAATGTGGTTTTCCATGGTCTGCTTGAACAATGCTGGGACGTCCCAGGAAAAGATGTGGCCTTGAAGGCAGCATATGTTGCTGTAAAATCTCAGGGAGCTTTTCTGCATTAATGCTGCCGTCACAGAAGTGGAAATGAGCTTTGCCCCCTGATCCAACCCCATACCATCACAGAGCCTGGCTGCAGGGACTGGCTGCTGACAGCAGGCTGGATGCTGCTTTTGCTCTTTGCTCCATTTCTTCCACCAAAGATGTGGAATACTGATGGGTCTGACCACAGCACACGTTTCCACCGTGTGACGGTCCATCCCAGACGCCTCCGAGCCCAGAGAAGTGGACGAGGTTAACATCAGGCTTCTTTCCTGCACAGTAAAGCTTGTGAATGGAACTCTGTATTGTGGTGCTTGACAAAGGTTTCCACAGTAATCCCTTGTCCAGGTGCTTCTATCAGCTGCTGATGAATGACGGTTCTTGATGCAGCGTCTGAGGGGTCAGAGGTCACGGGGTCCAGCTTAGGCTTGCTCCCTCGTCCTTTACACTGAAACTCCTCCAGATTCCCTGAATGCTTTCATGATATTCTGCTCTGTAGAGGCAGAAATATGCAGATCCCTTCCAGTCTTTCTCTGAGAAACATTGTTTTTAATCACTTCAATGATTTTCTCACATTTGTGGTCAAACTAGAGATCCTCTGAACATCTTTGCTCCTTAAAGACTCCCTCGAGGTTCTCAAATGAGTGTAGGTTTAGTAATTTCTTTAATTATTACTCCTTTAATAATCCTTTAAGGTTTAAAGGGCTCTGATGTCTGCTGCTGGGGCTTAAATTTTTCTGTTTCCTGCTGACTTCAAATGAAATCTGTGGGACTGTAAAAAAAACGTATTTTCCCGATTTAATTTATTTTGCATTTAATTTTACTCTAATAACAACCTATTTGATAAATCTCAAACAAGTTAAAGAGGTGCTGATTAAGCCCTTCTCTTTACTGTAGAGAGATGGAATTATCTCCTTACTCTCAGGGTTGATGCCTCAGTGCATCAGTGCTACAGGAGATAATGAGGGAAGTGGAGCTCCTTTGCTTGGCTAAGTCGACTTCTCCATGATGGCACGTCTGGAAAGAAGTCTTTTACGTCTTTTATGTCTTTTACGTCCACCAGCAATGATTGGTTTACCAGAGCTGGAGAAAGGAGCAGCAGCAACAGAAAGGTTTGGGATAGAATAATGATCTAAAAAGGAAGCCATTAGCAGCGAGGCACCTGCAGAGCTAGTGCAGTTAGCCCCGCTACCAGCAGGGGGAGACAAAGCCTCCACTGCTGGAGAAGAGGCCACGCCTCTTTTCATGTCTCACCTGCGCTCTCTGTGTCGACCCGGTCTGGGCAGCTGTCGCGGGATGAAGGTGCTCTGGCTGCTCCTCAGACATCCCATGATGGGGGACGGAGGCAGAGCCGCACCCCGGGGCGCCGTATCGACCTCTGCATCTTCAACCAGCGAGGAGGAGGAGCTTCCCATGGTGCGGCACACTCAGGTGGAGGGGCCCTGGGGAAACAGCGAGAGTGTGAGGGAAAAACAACAGCCGGTGCTAACGTTTAGCTCTCTGATCATCCGGAGAGGCTTCAGGAAATCATTTAAAAACTCATCTGACCCGTCTACTTGTTGCTCAGCTGCACACATCTGTTTCAAATGAAGCTCCTTTCACTGATGAGCCGTGAACTCAGAGACAGAAACCATCTCCTCATATCTGCCGAACGTTTCCATAGAACAGGTGTTTTATATGGTAATATGTTGATTATTCAGTCCAAACTATTACTATGTGACGCCACAGACTGAAGGTTTGACAACATTTCAACACTTTCCAGCAGTAATCAGCCGTTTTAGTTCTAAAATATGCTCCGTAAATGAATCTGATGCTGATTTAAAGTATTTAAACAGAACACTGTGGGCAGGGCCCCCCTAAACGCCTGAGCCTGGAACCGGCCCTGCTAAAAACACACTGACCTTCTGTCTGTCATGCTCTGTGGTTCTGTGCTCTGTCTTTTGGGTTTTAATGTCTTGTTTTGTCTTCTTGTTGCTCCTGTTTAGTTTCACAGTCTCTTTCAGTGGTTTCCCTCAGTTCGGGCTGTTAGCTCCACTCTTTCCACCCGTGCTCCGTCTCCTCAGCTGTTCTCATCCATCAGTCGCTCTCCTCTGCATTTAAGCTCTGGTTCTCTCTTGATTCCCAGATCCTGGACGTTTCTCCTCGTGTTTCACTCTCACTCTTACTTCTTGTTCCTGGTTTTGTTTCTCTGTTCGGTTTCTGGTATTCCAGAGTAGTCTGCTCTTTAGGTCCAACTCATCCGCCATCTGTGACAGCGTCGTGTTTTCCTGAGGTCTTTGGAAAATGTCGTGAGATTGAGGAAAGATGTCGGCAGAATGCGACCACACTCAGCTCTGATGTGGGTCTGCAGCTCTGAAACTAAACCTTCAGTAAATATTCTACAAAAAGTGCAGTTTTATCCCACAGTTACACGAAGGTTTCTCATCTTAGAGATGAGTAAAAAAAGGATTAAAAGTGAAATACAGAGTCATCACAGGCTACTAACTCAACCCCTCATTCTGATAATTATCCACATGTTTCCTATTTAACTGACTGGATGAAAATGAGTCACTATGAAGGGAACTGTGGGACAGAATTATCTCCTTTTTCTCATAAAGGATGGTTCAGCGTGTGCTCTGCTACAGGAGATAATTAAGGAAGAGCTGGAGCTCTGAAGGCTTAGCATTGGGAGAGTTCAAACAGATCTCATCTTGGCTGCCGCTCACATATATCTGGGTCATTTCGCTCGGTTTGGAAGGTTCCTCAGCAAAAAAAGAACAATTCAGCAGGGTCAGAGATGTCACCGGAAGCTTCAGAGTCACACTCAGTGTGGGAAGTTTGAGCTCTGAGATTAACACCCGGGTTTCCGCTGCGTACCTGAACACATCAAAGAATCATTTCTAGTTTTTTTTAAAGCATCTTTATGCAGCTTCACTGCCTTTAACAAATGCAAATCCTGTTTTCATGCAAACAAACATGAATTTCACAAGGTGACAAATTACAACGACAGGTTCTGGGATCAGCTGAGAATTTAGTGATGAGCTTAAAACCGAACCGACTCAGATCTATGAACTTCAAACAGAGTCCATGGATGCATCCCACCTCATTTTCCCTCAGACATACCTCATATGCCTTCTTAATGACTACAGTTGAGTACAGGTGGAGTTAAGTTGCAAAGAGCAGCAGCATGCAGGGCTGTGTGTGGATACTCTGCAGATCTCCTGGGTTTGCTGCCTGCCTGGTGGCCTCATGTCGTCCTCCTCAGTCTACAGTTTTGTCCTTGAACAAGGACTCAAAGTCTCTCAGACAGTCTGGAGCTTCAGGCGCTCATCATCGGGACAAACTGACTGCAGGGAACATCTTCTCCACAAAAACTCTCCCCTGATTCACCGAAAATCTCATTTTCATCCCGCTGTGTCTTTGACTCGTTTCTACACAGCAGCAAAAATTATAATAAAAGAGAGAAATCCATTCTAAAGCTGTGACACGCGAACAGCTGTGTGAGAGTCCCCTGCCTCACTGCAGATGCTGCTCTGCTGATGCTGAACTTCCCACTGACTCTGGGCAACCTGGCGCACCTGCAGTACAGCTGGACCTGCAGCACGAGGACATGACGACAAAGCGCGGCGGCAGCAGAGGACACCTGGACTCACCTGACCGCGGGGAGGACGGCTCGTGCAGCGGGGAGACGGATGTTCCTGCCAGCTGTCGGAGGTCTCCATGCGCCCTCTTTGATCGATGCACGATGTGCGCCGTCACCGCCGCTCCACTGGCTGCTCCGCCGTCCAGCTGCAGGGAGGCACGGCGACTTCCTGTCAGGAAGTTCAAAATAAAACCCCACTATACCAAACAGATCACAGCACCCACTGACTGTAAATCATTCAAAAGCATGTCTAATTACCCTGAAACACAGCAACAAACACTAACTTTAAACATATTCAGGTGACTGTTCAGCTTTTATTCTGTGTGATGGACTCAGTGATGGAGGTGTGGACCAGAGAGATGAAAAAAGCTCTTAAAAAGGCTCCATATGTATCCATAGAGATCAACATTTCAGCTTCAAGGCCCTCCTCAGGGTCACTCCTGGGAAGATAAAGGTGCTTCTTTGTTCTGACTCACACCTGGTGGTTACATCATCACCTCTAAAATGAACAGGAGTCAAAATCTGTTCATTAATAAACGATGGATTAAGACAACTTATTGCATATGTAGCGACTCACTTTGCTGTTCATTTGCACATCCTGACAATACTCACACCATCCAAACTGCATTTTTCTTCTCTTACGTTCATATTGTTCGTTTACATGGTGTTTTTGACTTGATACTCATTTATTTCTACCTATATTTGTCATTACCCCACATTCCTTACCCCACTTATTTGTCTCAGAAAGAGGCCAGAGGTGGATCCACCCTGGCAGGTCATTACATCTACATTACTGGAGATCTCCAGTGGAGGATTTTACATGGTGCCATAGCCACAAATGCCTATTTATCTGTTTTTACTCAAAGTGTTTTAAACGAGTGCCCTTTCTGTGGTTTGCCAGAAAACATTTTTCATGTTTTTACTGAGTGCAATAGGTTAACAGAGTTTTTATCGTTTTAACTCGTGTTTTTAACCTATTTGGTGCTACTTTTACTGTCCCTGGTTTTATTTGTGGTGTCAGATATAGAAAAACTGAAAAACAAAAGTGTCAACTATTAAATTTTCTCGTAGGAGAAGCCAAACTGTCGATATATCTGAGCCGCAGAGACAAACTGCAGGGAGGATCGACCCTGGATGCTGTGACTCTGTGGAGTTAAAGCCAGACTGAGGCTGGAGTTTTGCTTCCACAGAGTCACCGGCAACATTGCTGAATTTGCACATCACTGGGTTTGATTTTATGCCAGGTGGCTGAAAAAGAACTACAATTTGCACATTTTCTAAAATAATTTATTGATCCTTTTATTGTTGAGTAAGTTGTGAAATGTGTTTTCATAAAGTGTAAATAAAGTGCTTAAAAATCATCTACATTATATAAATCTATATTCAGACCATGTGGTGAGAGTTTTCACAGGATGAATCCAGTAAATATCCAACTTACCTCCTCCTGGAGGGATAGTTACCTTCTCAGTCCCAATGCATCTCAGAGAGGAAACGGGATGATTAAATTCAACTAAATGTGCTGCTGCATGATCAGAGAGACACAAAACAGCTGAACAGACAAGCAAAATGAACACAATTCAAGACAAAATGACTGGAAAGGGCTGAGAGAGACTCAAAACAACAGAAGAATAAGAGAAAATTATGAAAAAGGGGTCACAAAACAACACAAAAGAGGCTAAAAATCATCACAATACAAAAAAACGGCCACAAAGAAGCATCTGCCAGAAGAGCTAAGAAAGTAAGAAAAAGAGATGAATAAAGAATAAGAACAGAAACGAGAACACAAAGAGACACAAAGTGATTTTAGAGACGTGAAAACAGTAAAAAGTTACAGAAAAAGACACAAAGAAATGTGAAGAATTGAAAAAAAACCTTGAAGATGAGACAAAACTATCAGATAACGACCACAAAGAGACACAACTTCAGATAAAATGACTGGAGAAGGCAGAAAGTGTCAGGAAACAACAACCCAGAGTGTCACAAAACCACTGCAGAGAGACAGAAAATCACCAAAATAAGAGACTGAACTGCCCCAATATTTTCAAAACAAGCTCTGAGATCTAAAAAGAAAATTATTTCCAGAAAAACAGCTCAACAAACTCTGAAAGATGAGTTTCAAAGAGAAAGGTTTCAAAGTTTAAACCTTTCTGCTCTCACTTCATCAAACACACCCAAATCTGTCATTTTATCAAACTTTGATGAAATAATATCAACCAAACTCTTGCTAATTAAGGTAAATCTGCTCGTGGTATCAAAGGATCATCAGTCGTCACTTCCTCTTTGGCAGAACTTCAGCTGCTGGACTCGTCTTTCTCCTCCGGGACTCTCACCGAGCTGAGAGGAACTTCTTCTTCTTCTTCTTCTGTGGTTCAGATGCTGGAGGATGACACCTGAAACCCAACAGTCCAGTCCTCCAAACAAAGACTAAACCTAAAAACAAAGCATGACTGAGTTGGTAAAGCATAGTATGTTCTCTGTGTTTCTGCTTTTTATTCTCTTTATTAGTTCTGCACCTTTTCAACATTCTGTGGTAAATTATGTGCAATCATTTGATTTCTTTACTGTTTATTTCTTTAGCTGATCAGCATAATTTAAGACAGATTTTATCCTTTATGTCGTAATTCAGTCGTCATGACTTTTCTGTCAAAATCCTCCTTTTTTTAGTCTGCAAAAGTGATGAAAGCGAGGACTCTTTCTTTAATGTTTGGGAGGATATGAGTATTTTTAGCTCTCTGAACAGATCTGTGTGGAAGTCACTGTTCTCTCTAATGATCCACAGTGAGAGACAGCAAATCAGAACATGAGCTGATGAATAAACACAACGATCATCTTAATATCTCCTCCACAACATGTAAAGATAAAAGCCTGAATACGACGCTTTCAGTGAAGAAGAACAAACACAAAATGTGGCGTCAGTGATGGAAAAACAAGCTTTTCAGCTGCAAATAGAACATTTATTGAAAGAGTGCAACAACAGTGAGGAACTCACAAAACGGTCCAATGATCTGAGATTAAAGTACGATGATACGTCTCAGAGATTATTGTGTGTGTTAGACAGAGCCAGCGGGCCCCTGAGCACAAGAAGAACCATGAAGAAGACCCACGAAGAAGAACCATGAAGAAGAACCATGAAGAAGGCCCCTGAAGAAGAACCATGAAGAAGGCCCCTGAAGAAGAACCATGAAGAAGAACCATGAAGGCCCCTGAAGAAGAACCATGAAGAAGAACCACGAAGAAGACCCCTGAATAAGAACCATGAAGAAGAACCATGAAGGCCCCTGAAGAAGAACCATGAAGAAGAACCATGAAGAAGAACCATGAAGAAGGCCCCTTCTGAGTCTCCTGCAGTTATTGTGTCCGTTCGTGTTCACTTTTGTATTTAGTTTTGAGTCTTTTGTTTTTTTCAGGGTCTCTGCATCATTGTGCTCGTCTTCAGGTTAATTAATTATCTTTTTTAGGTTTTTATTAGTCAGTAATTTAAAATCTGTCTTCTGTCTCTTTTGAATCTGTTTTACATCTTTACTTTACTGATTCTGCTTCTTTCATTTAGTCTCTTTGTGGTTGTTTTTGTCAGTTTGGAGACATTTTCTTTGTCTCTGCCACTGCTTTTTATCTCATTTTTCTCTCATTTTTCATTGTTTTGCACGACTCTTACATCTCAGGGATGTTTTCTGACTTCCTGAGACCTCTCTGTGTTGCTGTTTCGTGTCCGTTTGAAATCATTTCGCATCTCTTTGTAATCACTCGTTGCCTCTCTGTCTTTGTATGTGTTTTAGGATCGTTTTAGATCTTTTTTTACATCATCTCCTTTGGGATACATTTTTTCATCTAACTTTTAATCTGTGCAGACAGATAATCTCTCTGCTGCTGTGCTTCACTTCACTTTCAGATTTTTCCTGCATCTCTGTGGTTGTTTGGGGTTCATTTCTTTGTGTTTAGCTTCCATTTGTGGCTGAACAGGAAGTTCTTTCTTTCTCAGGGGCCCTCCCTCTGTACCTGTGACCCTTTTAATAACTACTTTTCCTTTTGCCCACTTTGACGCGTGTCAGTGATCTCTTTCTTTGTGCTTAGAAATAAACGCTGATGGCAACTTGTTATTGTTGACTTCTTTCTGAATCATCGCAGACCTGCTCTGATTTTTCTCCTCTCAGAAGTGGAAGTAACTCTGCTTTGATGGAAAAAGATCTGCAGGAACATTTTCCTGCTGTCTCTGTTGCTTCCTGGTGAGCCGATGCAGAATCGTCCTGTTTTAATCTGCACAAACAGCGGCTTCAACAGAGCAGACATACTGATGGATTATCCCGTGTCTGTGAGCCTGATTTTCACCCCGGGGAGGTAATAAAGAGAAAACTGTGGCTGTTTGAGAGCAGGAAATGTAATATCTGTCAGTAAAAAAAACAAAAAAGGAAATCATCTCAGCTGTGTTGTGTAGCTGCTCTTTAATACCAAAAAAGTTCATGAAAAGAAACTGTAAAGAGTCTGGATGTAAGAGAGTAAAGCCCACAATAAAACAGAATGAAGGCACAGAGTGTCCCAGCTGAAGGACCCGCTCCCATCTGCAGGCTGCTTCTTCTTCTATGGTCCGTTTTTCCAAACCTCCTCTCCAGAAATGTAGGTGGCTTTGACATTGAGGGCGTCATCGAGTAGAACCAGGTCTGAAGAACATAGGAGGCATAAGAACAGGTGGAAAGGATTCACACAGCGGTTCACGGCACAAACACACTGAGCCATGTTGAGGGGAGTGCTTTAAAGATGGCTGACAGAGCACTAAAAGGAGGATCCAGCAGAGCCTGCTGCAATGGATTTTTCACATGACAGTTACTGCACCCAGAGAGCTTGTTAAAGGCTGAAGGAGGATCTGACCTGCATCTGAGCCGTAGTCCAGCTTCCCCTTCTTGTGGCTGATACCCAGAAGCTGAGCCGGATGAAGCGTGGCAGCTTCCAGAGCCTCCTCCACACTGCAGCCTGGAAACAGGGAGGAAGGAAAGTCAAACACCTGCAGCCACCTGTAAGAAATGTACCTGTAAAGTATGACCGGATACACTTTCTCCTCCTCCAGCTGTCATCTCAGCATTTACATAGTTATCAGTCTCTTTCTTCTTGGATCTGTAAGTAAATCTACCCTCCTCCTGGCTGCCAGGACTGAGGCAGTCAGTAAACATGGCAGAGCAGCAGGTTTTCAGGCTAAGTGTCCAATAAACCAACCTGAGGCCTGTTTGAAGTGGCGTACACACATGTCCATGGTGGCTATGCTGCCACTCAGCGTCTTAGTGCCTGAAAGAGAGAGAGAGTGAAGTTATAGTCCAAATAAAATGCAGATATATGAGTTAACTGAGCAACCGCCCCATGTCTGAGCTCCTGTTTCCATCTGTCAAGTTGGAGTTTCCATCCATGTCTATTAGATTCCATCAGAGTCCGAACTACACATGAATCTGGACAAAGTTTGGCCTAAAAGGCAGAATCTGATAGAAGTTGGAACCATGAGCGCAAACGATGCTTCAAACATGGAGGCTGCTGCAAAGTATGGAAATACACGAGTGCCAATAATTAAAAAAACATAAACATATATGTGCACAAAAAGAATGAATTAATGTATCTTTTTTTTTTTTACATTTAATTGTTCAAGAATTCAAGACATTTATTTTTGTCTTTATTTAAATAAAGTGTTGACCTCACTGCCCTCAAAGCCATGTTTCCTTAAAGCAGCCATATTTAATCATGTTGCTATTTTACATTAGAGCGTCACGGGGTCGTTTTTATTTGGATGATTCCATACGCAGCGTTTCAAAAATACCGTACGGTCAACTTAAGACCATCTAATATAATGTAATAAGAACATAATCCTAAAAATAAAAAGATGTTTAGATGCGATGTGTTTAAATGTCGACCTGCCACGTATGCATGGAGACCCTGGATCTCAATGACCTGCTGGCCCAGAGTGTGGCGCCCCGGAGGAAGCCCCATCGCTGTGATGGCGTCCGTCACCAACACCAACCCTGGAAGTCCAAAGAAACATGTCACACTTTGTTTTAAAGCAGAGGCCAGTTCTACGGAGCAGGATCAACACATCCAGGGCATCTTCTGCTAATCTGACTCTCTCTGACTGCTGCTACAACCCTGCTTATCAACCCTAGAATCATGTAATCTGTAATGGGCATCAGATGACAAAACAATTATTTGCTTTAATCAGGCTGAAAGTTACAAACTGGCTGCATTATTTTTTCAATTAGTCATCAGCCGAAAACACGAATGTGTAAATTAATAAGTTGATCTGTCACAGCCACATCTTTAAAGCACTCAACTCAACATTACTCTCGGTGTGTTAGCGTTACATTATCGCCATGTTTCTGATAAAGATGGAGGTCTCCAGGTCCAACTGTTTAATGAGGTTAATATATCCAAAATATGTTTAAACGCAGTAATTAACGGTCCACATGCATTACTACGAGTTACGCTGTGCACATCTCAAGCTTAGTCCATTACTGTTGATGAGAAACCATCGTTTGCTAGCATCTGCTGCTAACTTACTGCTAACTGCTAACTTACAGCTAACTTACAGCTAACTGCTAACTTACTGCTAACTTACAGGTAACTGCTAACTTACTGCTAACTTACAGCTAACTTACAACTAACTGCTAACTTACAGCTAACTGCTAAACTATTTCCCTCTGAGCTCTGTCCTTTTTTCTGTTTTGTCCCAGTTAAATGTGTTTTTTCCCTTCTGTTTTGGGCTTTTGAAGTCATGTTTTGCATCTCCTCCACACCACAGTTTCCCTCTGAGTTGATAAAGTCTATCATTAACCTGTAATGGACAGGCAGTGAGATCTGATTAACTGACACGTTAGCCTGAAGGCAGATCGGACCTGAGGGGTGAGCTCGGTGTGCGATCCGCAGGGCGGCGGGGTTGGTGTGGATCCCATCAGCGATCATGCCGTAGAACACCGTCCTGCCTGCAGGGACCTGATCACTGGTCAGCAGCCCCACGATACCCGGGTCACGATGGTGGAACTGGACCAGAACACAGACATCATCCCTTTTATTACTTACTAAAAAAGCTGAGCTGAGTGATGACGGGCAGCCAGAAATGAGCAGATGGACATAAAATCAGCAGAATGTTGTGGCAGTGAATCTGCCGAAAGGAAGGAAACTGATGTCTTTGTGTCAGTTCAATCCAAACAACTTAAAGGAAAACTGCTGCTGAATTAAAACTGATGTTTTTCTCATAAAAGTGTAAGTTGTGGCTCTACGAATCACTCACGGGCAGCATGGCGTTGAAGAGGTGAGTGATGAAGGAGGCTCCGAGCTGAACGGCCTCCTCAGCCTGCAACAGGTTGGCCACGGAGTGACCTGCAACAACCAGTTCGCCGACGTTATTCACATTACACCTTCTGGAAAGGTGCAGGTTTAAATGGAAACAAAATGAAAACTATCTGAGGTCAAAGTATGTAAGAAATTAAAACCAAGAAAATAGAAAAATATTTTAAACTAAGTGAAGAAAAAACACAAAGCAGGAATTAATTCCTATAAACAAAGCTCACCTAATGACACGGTGATGCCTCTCTGGCAGAGCTCCCTCACCACCGATTGGCTACCAGGCAGCTCAGGAGCCAGCGTCACCATGACAACTTTGTCCAGGCTGCCGTAGGCCTCCATCAGGTCCTCGATCCCTCCTGAATGGAAGGTACGCAGGTACTGTTCTGGGTGGGCTCCTTTTTTCTCCCTGCTGATGAACGGACCCTCCAGGTGGTATCCTGCACAGAAAGAACAAAAGACTCGATATTTCTAAAGTTTGAGTCAATCTGCACGAGTGTATCCAAACCGCAGACTGTAGCGCAGACTGTGGGGCAGACTGTGGGGCAGACTGTAGCGCAGACTGTGGGGCAGACTGTAGGGCAGACTGTGGGGCAGACTGTGGGGCAGACTGTGGGGCAGACTGTGGGGCAGACTGTAGCGCAGACTGTGGGGCAGACTGTGGGGCAGGCTGTGGGGCAGACTGTGGGGCAGACTGTGGGGCAGACTGTGGGGCAGGCTGTAGGGCAGACTGTGGGGCAGACTGTGGGGCAGACTGTGGGGCAGACTGTAGGGCAGACTGTGGGGCAGACTGTGGGGCAGACTGTGGGGCAGACTGTGGGGCAGACTGTAGGGCAGACTGTAGGGCAGACTGTGGGGCAGGCTGTGGGGCAGGCTGTGGGGCAGACTGTGGGGCAGACTGTGGGGCAGACTGTGGGGCAGACTGTGGGGCAGACTGTGGGGCAGACTGTGGGGCAGACTGTAGGGCAGACTGTAGGGCAGATCTTAGCGCAGACTGTAGGGCAGACTGTAGGGCAGATCTTAGCGCAGACCGTAGGGCAGACCGTAGCGCAGACCGTAGGGCAGACTGTAGGGCAGACTGTGGGGCAGACTGTGGGGCAGGCTGTGGGGCAGGCTGTGGGGCAGGCTGTGGGGCAGACTGTAGCGCAGACCGTAGCGCAGACTGTGGGGCAGACTGTGGGGCAGACTGTAGGGCAGACTGTAGGGCAGACTGTAGGGCAGATCTTAGCGCAGACTGTAGCGCAGACCGTAGCGCAGACCGTAGGGCAGACTGTAGGGCAGACTGTGGGGCAGACTGTGGGGCAGGCTGTGGGGCAGACTGTGGGGCAGACTGTGGGGCAGACTGTGGGGCAGACTGTGGGGCAGACTGTAGCGCAGACCGTAGGGCAGACCGTAGCGCAGACCGTAGGGCAGACTGTAGGGCAGACTGTGGGGCAGACTGTAGGGCAGACTGTAGCGCAGACTGTAGGGCAGACTGTGGGGCAGACTGTAGCGCAGACTGTGGGGCAGACTGTAGCGCAGACTGTGGGGCAGACTGTAGCGCAGACTGTAGGGCAGACTGTGGGGCAGACTGTAGCGCAGACTGTGGGGCAGACTGTAGCGCAGACTGTGGGGCAGACTGTAGCGCAGACTGTAGGGCAGACTGTAGCGCAGACTGTGGGGCAGACTGTGGGGCAGACTGTAGCGCAGACTGTGGGGCAGACTGTGGGGCAGACTGTAGCGCAGACTGTGGGGCAGACTGTAGGGCAGATCTTAGCGCAGGCCGTAGGGCAGACCGTAGCGCAGACTGTAGGGCAGACTGTAGGGCAGGCTGTAGCACCAGAAGCTAAATACATGCACCTCTACCGCTAAAGTAACTTCTTACCAAGAACTCCAGCCCCATGTTGTCCTCCGTTGTGCACTTTGATCTGAGGCAATACCTGGAACACACAGTTGGATCTAATGAGCAGCAGCTTCACTTTGAAGACTTTACATGTAGAATAAATGTGTTTCTTTTTTTAAATCTGCACCTTGTGGTAGACGTTGGGCGGAGAGGTGACCAGCGTCGGACAGAAGGAAGTCACACCGTGTTCCAGGATCTTTTTGGCCACCAAAGACACTCCAGCAGTGACGTCCTCAGACGGCTGAGAGAAGTCAATCCCGTAACCTCCTGCAGAGAGACGCCCTTCAAGATAAACCACTCTCCACCCGACAAAAACAGCACTCTGTTTACACACAGTAATCTAGTTTCTATCCAAACTGGATCAGTGCTGGCAGACTCTGTTAGATTGCTTTGTCGAGGAGACAGATTTCACAGCATTCTTACGTCAGCAGTGTGTGCTGAGACCCAGAATAAGGAAAACTTACAGTTATCTGTCTGCAGAAGAACAACAATCAGATCTGCCTCTCTTTCCTGACATTTCAAGCAGATTAAATAACAACAATCTTTAACCTTTGCACTTCCCCTTCTGAGGACAGGATGAATTAATCTGTGATGGAAAGTTCCCGTATTCCCGTTTGACTATTAGATGAACGACTGCCCCGTCCAACAGAGAACATTTACAGTAAGATTACCTACCTGCCTCACTTAGGAAGGTGATAAACTGTTCTGTCTCAACCTGATTGGTTAAAATCTCATGGTTTCTCTGTTTCAAATCCATAAATGTTCACATGAACAGGGTAAAAATCTGACTGAAACTGAGACCAGTGCTTAAACATCTCTGCACACAACGCAGTGCGTTTGGCTTCAGATGGATAAATAGACCCTGTTAAGTCTATGACCCCCGACCCCACGAGAAAACGCCCACTCCTCTTTACAAATCCTGTTAGTTTAACTCCTGCAGCACACAGCCAGTCATCAAAAGGTGCATTTTAACGGTGAAACAGTGAGTTCTGGCAGCTCTGGGTCGGCTGCAGAGATATAAATTCCCTTCGGGGATTAATAGAGTATCATTGAACTGGGCTGGATAAGGTCTAAAAACATGGAGTCCACTATTCTTGTGGTGGTTTGGGTTAGAGTAAAGGGCTCGGGAATGCATTATGTGTGCATGTGTGTGCATGTGTGTGCACGTGTGTGCACGTGTGTGCATGTGTCTGCTCACCATTGATCTGTACATCGATAAAGCCCGGGGCGATGATGCAGCCTTCACAGTCCACACGCTGGTCAGCGTAGCCCTGCTCATCAAAGAACAGCTTCTCTGGATTTAAAATCTCCCCCTCACGCACCCACAGGTCCTCCCTGCACACACACAATGATCCAGGTGCATTCTGGGCCACCGACTGAAGCTCTAACCCAGTACATCTCGAACAGATGCTGACACAGCTGTGCTGGAGCCATCTCAGTCATTTCATTAACTTACATTGACTTCTTGGTGACTAACGCAGCTTTAACTGAGCTTTTTGATGTCTGAAAACCTGAATTACGCTTAAAGAAAGCTGCATAACCGTGAGCTGTGATGGTTTAGTCACATGCTTTGTCCTGAGCTTGTGTGTGATGTGTACCTCTGCAGTTTATGGTCTCTCAGTATTCTGCAGTTGACGAACTGAGTGATGGGCGCGTCGGACACCGATTTATTGGACGGCATGTCTGTTTCTGTCAGCAGGCGTCTGAAGACAAAAGAAAACGCTGTTCGATAACTTCACCCAGCTTCAAAGAACTGAAAGACAGAGAAAAATAAGACAAACGCTGATCTTTACCTGCAAAGATCACATGAAAAGGCTGGAAACTTTGACTTTTTATTCACTACATGATGTGTTATGATCATTTTTTAATCAAACTTTAAGAGTTTTGCTGCTTTAGAACAGATGTTTACTGCTACACCTAAGAATAAAATGTCAGAATAATTCATTAGTTTCTGTTTCCTCAAGGCAGCCAGACTTTCATCTAATCTTTAAAGCAACAGTTCTCCAGCTTTCTGAAGCTCTTTCACAGTTTTTCTTTGGACATTTTCTGCTTTTTCACTCATTTTCAGTCCTTGTACCTGAGCATTTTCAGAGGAATGTGTTTTTTCTTTGTTCAGCCACTTAACTCTGAGCTATGAACCATTCAGGCAGAAAAAAGGCTCCTAACTCAAGGGATGAACCAGTGTTGTGTCGACACATAACAGTCAATTTAGCAAAGAAGCCATTTTAAACTGGATCTTTAGGCACTTTGTCACAAAGACACATCATTTGTTCCCATTTCTTTAGTTGCATCTATGAAAAACAGCAAAGATAACAATTACAAATAAAGGTTTACATTAACATCAAATGTACTGAGATAAGTGACACACCCTCAGAGACAGTAACAAGTCCAGCGCTGAATTACAGTCTGATGTTATCTGTGTGGGTGCAGACTTTGACCTCTGATCTGGCCTTTGAGTTTGCATAAAGAAAAGATGAGCTCTAACTCGAGCTATCTCTGTCTGAGTGCCTTCTTTATCGTTTCTGGATCTGTGTTTTTGCATGAGAGCGCACTGCACCAAACTCCATCTACAAAACAGTCGATTTAAGGCCCTTTTGGCTCTGTCCACATTTACGTACCTTTACTGAAAAACCCGTGAAAACCCAGAGAGTTACTGCGGTTGCGTTCCCTCGGCATGCACTAAATCCAAAACCCGGCTCTTATTCTGGGATACTTTTAAGTTGTTGAGTCATCAAAAAGACGCTCCCCGCAACACAAACGCAGCCGTCAGCGACATCCCGGTTCAGTTCCGGCTCTCCTTCAGCTTTTTATCAAAGAAACGACCAACAAATCGGTGTTTTTCAGCCTGATTGGGGCTGAAAGTGTTCGCAGAGGAAGAGCTGGGCTGACAGAAGCAGAGGAAGCGGATAAAGTCATGTGATGCAGCAAGTCAGCTGATCAAAACAACACAGGATCGCTGACACGCTTTTAACGGACCTTCTGGAGAAATAACGGCCTGATTCTGCGGTTCTGAACAAACATTTCAAAGTGCATATACTTAAAACTCAATCCCACACTTCTGAGGATTGTAACGAGTCTAAAAGCACACTTACTGCTCTTAAAAATGCTGAATTTACTGTGATTAATGGGAGGAAAAACCCACCAAAAAGGACATTTTCGGCCACACGCTTGTTTTATTGAACCCAGAATGAGCGACTGGTCATCGTGCTGGTTCCCAGCAGCATAAACAGGACTCAGCCCACTCCCTCAGACACTTTTAAGTTGTTTCCCACACAAGACTTACAGGCCCACAAAGAGAAGTCTGGTACATTAACTTCTAAAGACTGCTCCAAGGAGCGCGTGCTGCTGTGCTGAAGTAACTTTGGTTTAATGGTTCACCAGCATGACATGAAGTGAAACCTGCTTCCGGGGCTGACCAGCAGAGTGAGCTGAAACACAACTTTTGCAGCTCCCAGAACCCGGGGTTTTCTGTCGGATAATTAAACAAAGCTGACCAGTCATGATTAAATATGTATGTAAAGAACACCAGCTCACGCGCTAACTGGCTGCTCGGATAGAGCTGAGATGTTAGATGTGGATGAAAACACAAAATACTCAAACATTGTTAGATTATTGTTTCTCATCTTCACACAGGACACAAACATAACTGCATATTCAGCTGTTTCCTGCTCCACGATGAAGACATTTTAGATCATCAGAACTGTGTGATCATACATGAAAAGTAAAGTTTCTTTCCAAATACTCGTTGTTGTGTCTTTTAATGTTTATTGTTAGCTTTATATAGCTTGTTAAATCTTCATTTGTAAGTCGCTTTGGATAAAAGCGTCTGATAAATACAGAAACATTAATGTCTGCATGGATGAACACGAGAGATTTGGTAAACTCTCTGAGTTGAACCTGAGGTTACAGCCACTTATTCTGCCTCTAACAGCATCTTTTCTCTGCTGCTGTTCTTCATTCATCCGTTACACCAGCATATATATGAATATATATATATATATGTATGCAGGTTTGTGTTATTTCTTTGCTCCATGTCGGTCGGGTCTCGTTTCATCCTTGGTTTTGCTTCGGTTTTTCCTGCAAAGGCAGCAGCTTTGGTTTTGTTTTCGTAAGCAAGAGATAGAAGCTTTCATTCCTTCTCTTATCCGCCAGCCTCCTGCCTGTGGAGCTGCTTTTGGCTCCTCCTTACATCCCAAAGCATGACAACAACAAAAACTTTACTGAGACTTGAATCAACAGCTAAAGACTGAAGAGAAATCAGAGTTTCTATCAGCAGTTATTGCCATTGCATTGATTTATTTAATAAATATCGATGTTTCCTCACAGCATTTAAGCTCCACAGTGACACAGTTTGTAGAAGCTGGAATCCACCAATCAAAGCCCCGTTTTACAGGAGGTGCAGTGAGACAGATTGTGTTTGAAGTTCAGTCTGCATTCTCTGTAAAAGCTGCACAAGTTTGGAAAACAGCAACTATAAGAGAACCGAATACTTAAAGTTTATTTCAACCCTTTAACTCTGGCACATTTGCATTTATGTTTATTAATGTCCACCGTCTTTGTTAAGTGAACCAATGAAATATAACTTTTTTTTTAATTGATTTCCAGCAGGAAAAGCAACTTCTTTGTTTATTTTGCTTCTTTGATTCGGTCATTTGACGCCGTTGCATTGCATAAGAGGCTCAATCCTCCATTTTGCAAATATTCTCCATCAAACCTTCTGAACCTTCTTCTGAACAGAACTCTTCTTCTGTGCCTTTTATGCCAGGAGTGTGATTGTTCCCCTGTGCAGAAGCACCTGTTGCTCAAACACACATATATGCTTCATTATGTCTTAAATGCATCACAGCTGCTTCAGAAAAGCAGTAAAATACTCAAAGAAACATATAATACATTCTTCTCTTAAACTGACGTTAAGCTCTGCTTTCACTTTGAAAGAAGTTGACATAAAATATGTTTTAACTTCTTAAGTAGTTTATTTCAATGCAACATTTTCTCAAAAAAAGCCAGAAGGCTGCATGATAACGTGTTTTTTTAAAATACATTTACATACAAAGTGAAAGACCAGATGAGGTGTCCAATGTGCAGGATCCTGCTTATACAACCTGCCAAAGAAAAAAGATCCAGTTTGATCGATAAACAGCTGAAGAAAAGTTTATAATGAACCGGAAACTTTGCTTAATGCTCCAGTAAATACCGCTGATGTGGTTCATAGTTTAATAATGTGTGGCACCCGTGTTTGATGGAGTTATGGATAATCAATGAGCTGTTCACCCCGGCAGAGAAGTGTTGATAAATGAGGGATTTTACTGATTTGTTTGTGTCACATGGGACTGCTGATAACCACGGAAACGACTGTTTGTGAGATAAACAGCCTGTCTCACCTGACCTGTAGGTGAGCTGGTCTGCAGCTGAGTTCACACTACCAGGAAATGCTGCCCTCCTCCCCCCCTCACCCCCTCCAGCTCCAGCCAGAGCAGCAGCCCCCTCCTCAAGCCTGAAAGTCAACAATAAACCACGTTTCCAGTAAGCCAGATACCTCCTCAAGCCCTGCTCATCCCCATGGAGACCACTACGAGAGTCTGCGGGCCTGTGTCCGCCGGCCAAACGGGGGCCACCCATGAGGGGCCTAAATTTACTCCGATATGGATCAGAATGTAGCTCTCCTGTGAGACGCAGAGTAAACCCTGGGAGCAAAGAGTTGGCAGCTGCTGTGGAGCATATCTGACCGGCCACCAGGACCCAAACAGAAGCAGCGCTCAGAGGCAGCGTTGGGCTGTATTTACAGCCTCATCGCCCCCCCTGACGTCAGCGCCCCCCTCTGAGTGACACGCTAGCTTTGTTTTGGAGTCGCCACATCTCATTCACGGCCGCTTAACTCCAGAGTCCGGAGCTGTGTGGCGGCCTTTCAGGATCCCTGATTCCTTAATCCGCCGGTTCTTTAAGGCACTGAATAACCGTCTGATTGTGTGCTCAGCGCAGGGGCGACGGGGCGCTTCTGCTTTATGGGAACTGTTGACTTACAAAACACGCCCAGAGGACACTGATACACCGAGGGGGGTGGCTGCCAAGCAAGGTCACTGTGAGAGGTTGGCAAGGCCGAGGCGAAGCGTAGCAGAGAGTTAAATGTCTCAATGTGAGGAGGAATTCAGTTAAACTCACACAACCCTGAAGGTTTCTGAGGCTGTGTCCTCATTTTATAAGATATCCAAGGATTTTCAGTTATGTGGCACCAGATTTCAGCTCCAAGAAGGATAAACTCCTCGTAAACTTCAACAGATGATAAATAAAAAGCATCATAAACTGACTGAAAGCTCCAGCTACGCACCAAACAGCCGAGGTGCTGGTGAAGTGAGTTCTGCACAGAGGATAAAGCTACCTGCTGTTTTACCTCCCAGGAGCTTTTTTAAAGAACTGAACAGTCTCCATTTCCACTGACATCAAAAGTTGTGGCTTTACTGTGATGAGTCAACATCTGTCCTCACTGCAGGGTCAACATCTGTCCTGAGTGAAAAGGAGGAAGCGTGCTTCAGCTGCGGTCTGTCAAAGGAAAACAGACCAAACCAGAACACAGCAAACCGAGGGACTAAAAGGCAACGAATAAACTAAAATACAGAAACCCACAAACTCAGATTCCTCCTGAGCTGCAGCTCATTAAAGGCATCTGCTGATGCCACAGCAGATCAGACAGCACCACCCTTCAGATTCATACTCCACCCTCAGGTTTGAGCTGGTAATGTGAAGCTCAGAGCGCTGGACTCTGATTGGCTGTGCAGAGTTTTATTTTCTGAAACGTGTCAAACGGACAGCTTGTGTCAGTAAGTGTTGGAAAATGTCAGAAAACAATTAAAACAACGAGTTTCCAACCATAAAAACGATCAAACTCAACTCAACACAGCAGTTTTGACATTTTAGAGAAGTCAGTGAATGAAACCGACTGATGCTGCATGTTTGCTTCTCCTGATCCAATCAGGCGCTCTGCAAACAGCTGGAAGTCTTGGATTAGCTGTGGTGGAAGTGGAGGAGGTGTTTGTCCTGTGGATGAGGACAGAAGACAACAGCTTTAGCAGATTAGTGACAGGGAATCTGCAGAGGTGTCGGTGCCCTCAGCGTGGCTTTGTTTGCTAATGGATTTTCCTTTTTTACCCTCGTTATGTGTCTGCAAACGGCCCACAGCTCGCAGATATCAGAGGAAACGAGGGTGTCGCCTGGCAGGATGAGCTCCTTTGATGCTCAGGATGATCTGTCATGTTGCTTCTTTTATTTCAAATCTAGTTTAGGATTATTTCAAAAGGTCAAACAGAAAAAACGACTTTGCATTAGTTAACCAACACATCGCCTGAGTGTACGCTCAAACTTTCACTGAGGATGCCGTGTCTGAGCAACAAAAATGATATATTATGAACCTGCGAATACATGCAGCGGAAGAAGCTTTAATCGCCTTGTTTTAGCAGGTTTTCACACATTAAAAACCTGCTAAAACACGATCATTTTTGGAAGCTGAGAGCTGCCATGTTTAATGAAATGTTTTAATCTTGTTATCTTGAGTTAATTATGACATTATCTGGGATAACAAAATGATATTGGGTTAATTATATCAGTATCTTGAGATAAAAAGGGCTGTTTTCTCGTGATAACGGTAGAATTTATGCCATTAACTCAAGATAACAACATTTTTTACGTGATGAAAGGTTAATGTATTTTCTAAGGTTAGCTTAATTTGCTCATTTTCAGCTGCTGGCTGAATCAGAGCCGGTTAAACTCTTATCTTCACCCACAGCAGCACACAGAATTACACGTGCATGTCTTGACTTAATGTTATAGATTCTCCCTGAATGCCTCGCTGCTGTGATGAAGGATGAAATTAGGTGAACACATCTCATTTTGTAACTCTGTAATTTCTCATAATAAACCCCCAAAAAGTTGATTTCTTGTGAAAATTAAGTTGTCACTCAAAAACAAGCCGTGCTAACAGAATAATCAACTCGTGATCTCCAGATAACAGCATCTAAATGAACAAGGCAGCTGAAAGTGTGTGTTACACTGCTTTGTAGTTTAACCCCCTGCTGTTACTTTGTGTTGTGAAGTAATGAGGACATAGGGCTCACAAACAGGTGATTTTGGATCTGGCAGTTGCCTCCCTTTCCTTTTGTGTCCTGTCAGTCTTCACCTGTCAGTCAGTGTGGTTACATGTGGGCAATTGGATCGGATTAATGGCTAAATTACAATAAAACAGAGTTATTCAGCTCATGTAACAAGCTTAATCTGACAAGAAATCGAATCGGATCGGGTTACTTACTCAATTAAGACCCCGGGATCGAGCGTTCTGCGCATGCTCCAGATTTTTTCCCGCGATCGTCATCCGGAAGTGGAACAGAAAGAAAGAAACAAGGCGATGGAGAATGCTCCGTTGTGCATCGTCTGTGCCATAACCAGCTCATCACAGATGGAGAGGGACGCAGCTTCATCTCGCTCTGCGTTCGCCATCTTTCTGAATGCCTGAGTTTGTTGTTGTTGGTGGTGAAGACGTCAACAGGAAGTGGCTCTATTAGCGATAGCTGAAATGGGGACAGCGCCACCTATCGTACCGGGGTATGACATGCTTTGTGCCAGTGATTCCATTCATTCACCGCCATATTTCCAAGGATAATTACCCTCAGATTATTTCCTCCTCACTTACCCCCAGTCTCCTCCTCACTTACCCCCAGTCTGCTCCTCACTTATCCCCAGTCTCCTCCTCAATTATCCCCAGTCTCCTCCTCACTTACCCCCAGTCTGCTCCTCACTTACCCCCAGTCTCCTCCTCAATTATCCCCAGTTTCCTCTTCACTTACCCCCAGTCTCCTCCTCACTTACCCCCAGTCTCCTCCTCAATTATCCCCAGTCTCCTCCTCACTTACCCCCAGTCTCCTCCTCAATTATCCCCAGTCTCCTCCTCACTTACCCCCAGTTTCCTCTTCACTTATCCCCAGTCTGCTCCTCACTTACCCCCAGTCTGCTCCTCACTTATCCCCAGTCTCCTCCTCACTTATCCCCAGTCTCCTCCTCACTTACCCCCAGTCTCCTCCTCACTTATCCCCAGTCTCCTCCTCACTTATCCCCAGTTTCCTCCTCACTTACCCCCAGTCTGCTCCTCACTTATCCCCAGTCTCCTCCTCACTTATCCCCAGTCTCCTCCTCACTTACCCCCAGTCTGCTCCTCACTTATCCCCAGTCTGCTCCTCACTTACCCCCAGTCTGCTCCTCACTTATCCCCAGTCTCCTCCTCACTTATCCCCAGTTTCCTCTTCACTTACCCCCAGTCTGCTCCTCACTTACCCCCAGTCTCCTCCTCACTTATCCCCAGTCTGCTCCTCACTTACCCCCAGTCTCCTCCTCACGTACCCCCAGTCTGCTCCTCACTTACCCCCATTCTCCTCCTCACTTATCCCCAGTCTCCTCCTCACTTACCCCCAGTCTGCTCCTCACTTATCCCCAGTCTCCTCCTCACTTACCCCCAGTCTCCTCCTCACTTACCCCCAGTCTGCTCCTCACTTATCCCCAGTCTGCTCCTCACTTACCCCCAGTCTCCTCCTCACTTATCCCCAGTCTCCTCCTCACTTATCCCCAGTTTCCTCTTCACTTACCCCCAGTCTGCTCCTCACTTACCCCCAGTCTCCTCCTCACTTATCCCCAGTCTCCTCCTCACTTACCCCCAGTCTCCTCCTCACTTACCCCCAGTCTCCTCCTCAGTTTTTATACACTTAAAGGATACTTTTTATGTTTTAAATTTTAAATTTTAAACTTGTAGAAGAAGCAGTCAGTGAAAATATGTGCAGAGCATCAACGTCTTTCAGGAGGCTATTGTGTGTTTGGTTTGTTTTATTTCCTTCTGGAAAACTCTGGATCCTTGTCCTGACAAAAAGGGGATGGGGGGGGGGGGGGGGGGGGGGGGGGGTTATAGGAGGCAAATGGAGGGGGAAGGAGGTGTCTTCTTCTTTTCCTCCTTTTCACTTTTCTATCCCCTGATCCTCACCCTCCTCCCTGTGCTGCTGTCCTGTGTCTGTTTGCATTCCTCTCAGTTAATAAGTGTTTGTCTGATCCCTGGTGGGGGGTGTAAAGATCGCCCACACAAACACAGGGGCCCCGCCCGGCTGTAAAGGCGACTGGGGCGACGCTGCGAGGAGACCCGCTCAGCCGTTAACTTCATACCAACACTGCAGATGGGAAAAGTTCACCCACGGTTTCCTTGTGCGAAGCAGAGAGACCAAAGTGTTTGGTCATGGATGCACATCAGGCTCAACTGCCAGTTGACACCTTCAGCTTGGTTTTCCTCAAGTCAATCATTCCTTGAAGCAAACGTTATTAGATCACATATTAAACCCAGAGCTGGAGCTGCAGCTTTGTTTATATCCTCTTTTTTTATAAAGAAATAATGCAGAGCAGAAACCAGGCAAAGAGTGCACCGATAAAGTCAAGCCAAACCCGACATGTTTCCTCTTCACGTCCAATAAAACGCTAACAAGGTTTTCAGTGAAATATAAATTCATGCTGTCTGGAGGATGAATTCTGACGCCTCCGTTTTCAACCAAAAAAACTGCTGAATTATTGACATTTATTCTGGGTTTTTGCATTTAAATTAATTCAAACAGCTTGAGTTTTGCTCAAACAGCTTTCAGTTGGTCTTTAGAGCTCAGGCCAGTAAAATATGGGAGAATAAGAAGGTCATCAGCTGACATCATGAAATAAAAAACTCAGGAAAGATGTCAAAGATGAGCCAATATCTTTCATGAAGTAGTAAAATGTCTCATTTACAACGTTTGTTATGTTTTCCATGTTCTGTTGTGAATAAAACGTTGGTTTATGAGATTTGGAATTCATTGCACTTTCAGGGAATTGGGTTGTGTTTAGTGTCGCAATCTCAAAAGGAGGCCGTCAGAGTTGTGACACATCATCAGGCTCGTTAGCTGCATTAGCTTCATCATCAGGCTCGTTAGCTGCATTAGCTTCATCAACAGGCTAATTAGCTGCATTAGCTTCATCATCAGGCTCGTTAGCTGCATTAGCTTCATCATCAGGCTCTGTAGCTGCATTAGCTTCATCATCAGGCTCGTTAGCTGCATTAGCTTCATCAACAGGCTAATTAGCTGCATTAGATTCATCATCAGGCTAATTAGCTGCATTAGCTTCATCATCAGGCTCGTTAGCTGCATTAGCTTCATCAACAGGCTCATTAGCTGCATTAGCTTCATCATCAGGCTCATTAGCTGCATTAGCTTCATCATCAGGCTAATTAGCTGCATTAGCTTCATCATCAGGCTCAGTAGCTGCATTAGCTTCATCATCAGGCTCAGTAGCTGCATTAGCTTCATCATCAGGCTCAGTAGCTGCATTAGCTTCATCATCAGGCTCATTAGCTTCATTAGCTGCATTAGCTTCATCATCAGGCTCATTAGCTTCATTAGCTTCATTAGCTTCATCATCAGGCTTTGTAGAACAGCAGCAGCCCTACAACACATCCTGCTGCCTGTAAGGTCGGTCTCCCCCAGGGCCGCCACAGCTGGAGGAACAACAGGGTCCAACAACAACTGGCGGTCATCTTAGAACCAAGGAGATCAATAATTAGCGCCCTCTGTCCTCACATGACAGGTGTCTTAAACTCCATCTCATTTGTTAACTGTCTGAGAAATCATCGACAAGGAGGGAGTCGACCCCCCTGGATGCTGCCCACGGCTGGAAGATGCAACCTCAGGGGCAAAGGTTTATCTTTTACAACTAAGCTTCCAGGATTTGATCCAATGATCAACCTCAGGGAAGTCCCTTTAGGTCGTGGAATTGACTGTATCATGGGAGGCTGTGACTGAAGAGTGCAAAATGCTGAGATACGCAGATCTAGCAGGAGAGGCAGAACAAAGAGGCTGGTCTGAGGTTGCTGTAAGGGTTTCATGACACCTCGCCATCCAAGCTGCTGAGGAGGACGGGTGTGCAAGGGCAGGCTCTCCGCCGGGCAGCCAGGTTTTTATCAGAAGCTGCCAACGAAGCAGAAACTGGATCTGGCTCAAAAGAAAAGATCCCAGTTGGGTTGCAAAATGAATAGAGGACACAAACAGAGAGGAGCGCTCCTGGGTGTCGCTGTTGGGCAGTGAAACACTGAGGTGCCCACCTGATGAAGAAGTAAATGCTGACCAACATAAAGGTTTTAAACATCCTCATCCTGCTAAATGCATCCAAACAGCTTTGAGTCCAGTTTATGGACACATTTCTGGGTTCGATCAGTCATGATTGGCTATATTCCTGCAGCTTGTTTCAGTTGCAGCAGGCAGACATGTTTGGTTTTGCTGAGTAGAAATGGACTGAGATGTGATTCGGTGAGTTAGTCATGAAGTGTGTGGGTGAAGCAATGCCTCAGGTCAATAAGCAGGGTCCCTACATCCAAAATACAGCCTCAACATAGCAGGTAAACCAAGAAAAGTTTCAGAAATTATCCTGAGTTTCTGTTGGGGAAAAATGCCCCTCATAACATTTTCAAAATGCAATATTTAATCCTCTAATCAAGCTCCCTGCAGCCAGAAACGACTGAAAATCTTAACTTTGAAAACAACCTGCCTGTAAAAGTATTGAGTGATAAGTTCTTACTTTAAGGATTCAAATGAATAATTTAATCTAAGCAAAGTGGTTTCTACCAAATCTTCTCCTTTTTACAGCTGGAGGAGCAGGTGATGCTGGACAGGAAAGCTCAAAAGGAACTGAGGCATAAAACAAGCATCCATCTTGTTTTCTGCAGAACCAAATTGGTAAAGTGATCAGTTTTCGTTACGGTGGAAGATCAGTGAAACCTTCAGGGGAGACTGAAGCCCGTTTTCTCTGTGGCTTCACCAGACAGGCTGATAAAACACGCTGCCATGTGAAATCACAAATCACCCAGCTGACATTAAAAGGTCTCACTGCAGCGGGCTGATAGCAAAGAAGAAGAAAGGTGGATGTTAAAGAGCTGTTTGTGAGCTGCTGGAGGGCCCTTCCCTGGCTCTCTGTCCACTCGCATCAAATCACCGAGTGGAAGCATCCAGTGCAGAAATAACAAGCTTTGCTGGGGGTGAATGGAGCGACCTCGCACTGGTGGAGAAAACCCTGGCGGTGCGAAGCAGAGAGGGGGTCTGAGGCTTGGATGGAGCCTGACTGGGTGGAGGAGGCCTTTGTCACTGTTGTCGCCACAGCCGCTCACCTATTGAGGATAGAGTCTCAGATATGGAAAGCAGCAGCGTTTTAAGGCTTTCCCTCCACTGTGAAACAAACAAAGAAATAAAGAAATCAAATTAAAGTCTGGAAGAGAGTAAAGAGTAAAGAGCGGGAATAAGAGCAGAGAGAAAGTGTCCTCTGTGGTAAATGCTTCTGTGCCGTGCCAAGGCCTGTGTTGGAATCCGACGAGTGTGGAGAAGCAGAAGAAGAAAAGAATCATTAAAAAGACGGACTGAGGAGGAGGGAGGCTGCTGTTTGCCCAGAGTGGTATTTTCCTTTCTCATTGAGTCGATCCAAGTCCTGCCGGCAGCTTTAGTGAGTCCGCCCCCCCGCACCACCCAGCATTGAGAAGCAGGCCTGGACTTGCCCGGCCAAGGTCACAATGTGGCGGCTCACAGCCCCCGGCTGCAGAGGCTCTGTTTATGTTTGTCTTCCAGCCTTCTGACCACCTCCACTCGGATCAGCTCGGCTCTACGGGACGGTTTGACGGCAGGTATCAGGTGACTCTCAGAAGGATGGCGCTGAAGAGCAGGAGGAGAGGTGCTGCTGCACACCTTCCCCCACCTTCAGTGTCAGCTCACACTGGAAATAGGGCATCGGGATATGTTACCAAAGCCGTGAAGTCAAGCCTCTGTCTCATCAGAATTCAGGAGCTTAAACAGAAAGCTGTGAACAACAGCTGTTAAATTTTCATTTCTCTGCCACATCGTTGCATGAGAAGAAGATGATTAGCTGTGTGTGAGGGAAACAATTGGTGTGAAATGTCGAGGACTGCGGTGTAAGCTGAGAATGTGTTTGGTAACTAATTCAGGTGTTTCGAGGCCATTGTCCTGTCACAGCAGTGAGTCACAAACCTTTATGTTACCTGGACAGCGTCACACTGCCGAGGGAAACAATGGAAATAAACATGTGAAGAATGAACCGGTTCAAAGTTTGACAGGAGAGCAGAATCCTACAAACTTCTCCTTCAAATAAGTCAAATAAAAACGTTCCTTCCTCTCCTTAAATGTCAGATTTCACGACTGTTTGAGATTTCTTATGTTTAAACTCCAACTACATTAACTATATTCTGCAAAGTTGATCCAAGATCCACCTCCTCTGCTAATATATAACAGCATTTTGTTCTTTGGACTCTTTGCAGCAATTATCAGTATCAAAAGGGATTAGTTAGTAAAATCTATACCTTTTACCTCCGAATGTTTGTAACCAAATTAACTAACGTTGATGTCATCAAGCAGAGAAACATCGTGACATTTTGAACTCATTGTGACGTAGCTACATAAGCTGATGAGAAAAACATGATCGCTGGTCAATGTTTGAGCCTTCGGACAGTTGCAGGAGCCCAGAAAAGTTCCCATTCAGAGAGGAAGTTTAACTGAAAATGGCTTCATGTGTGGTTTGAACCTGGTGAATGTGGCTGTGCTGTAATAAACTGAGAAGAACCTGCAAACTGGGGGCAAAACCCTGAGGAAGAACACAAATAAAGTCAGCTTTGGCCCTAAATGAGATGCCGGCGTTGTGTTTGGAGCAGATAAGGACATGAGGTGTGGAAGTTTAACCAGTGATCCCAGAAACTGGAAGGTTAGAAAGAACATAGGAGGTAACACAAGCTTCAGGAGAAATCTGGCAGAGGACAAACGAGGGAGGATTTCTCCTGATGTTGCAACTAATTGTAAATATATTAATGATTGTGCTTAATTAACTGAAGATTAACCTCCTCAGCATTCTCTGCCTTTGGCCAGCAGGAGTTCAGCTCCCTGCATCACAGGTGGGTTTTAGTGACGTTTGATGCTCTCAGATAACTATCAGGTGAGTTTTAAAGATGAACTTTGCATCAAATGATCCTTTTCTCCATCAGTTTTGGTTTTAAACACAAGATTAGGTGACGTCGCCTCCTCCAAACAGCCTTTGGTGGATCAGGACACCAAAGGCTTTTCTCAAACTCGAAGAGTTTGTATATATATATTTATATTTATATATATACAGGAAGAAAAACCCGAGATGCAAAACGACAGAATGCAACAAAAAGTTCAGATAAATATGGTTCAGTTTCCCTCCTCTGTTCCCATGAAGAATCCTGTCCACAAATTATCCTAATGAGTATCCTAATGGGCTGAAAGGACTGACACGAGATCTCAGAACAGTTTCCTGTCCTTCAAAGTTCAGATGAAGCAGCTCAGTCAGATCCAGCAGCAGCATCCTGAACATCTGTCGCCATTCCTCGACAAAAACCATCTCCAAGTCGTCAGAAGTCCTGTTGGTAAAGTTAGCGTCCGCCTTATCTTTGTTAGGCCCACCGTTGTCTTGTAAACAAAGGAGGGATCGGCTCATGTTCTGAGGTCAAACCAAACAGAAGGGCTCAATCTGACAATCCATTAACTTCAGTTTGAACAACTTACAGTCAGAGTCAGTAAAATGATTCACCCTGAGAGGAGTCTACAGCTGATGCCTGGATGATGCACAGATAGGAGCAGAGGCTGAAACTGGGAGATTTGGGTAAAAGACTAGTTTTATTTAAAGATGTGATGAGCCAAAGAGAGGCTCCAGGAGACTGAGAGGAGAGGGAGATGGTTAGTGATGGTCTGAGAGAGTGTTTTATCCAGGTAAAGGTGAGGATCTGTCCTGTCTGAGTCCAGGCTGGGCGAGCAGGTAGGTTAGTGAGCAGGTAGGTTAGTGATGGTCTGAGAGAGTGTTTTATCCAGGTAAAGGTGAGGATCTGTCCTATCTGAGTCCAGGTTGGGTCCCAGAGTGGAGGAGAGGATGCTGGCTGTGGTGCAGAAGGTACCGAGTCAGCGGTGGGGCGAGCAGGTAGGTTAGTGAGCAGGTAAGTTAGTGAGCAGGTAGGTTAGTGGGCAGGTAGGTAAGCGAGCAGGTAGGTTAGTGGGCAGGTAGGTTAGTGGGCAGGTAGGTTAGTGGGCAGGTAGGTTAGTGAGCAGGTAGGTTAGTGGGCAGGTAGGTTAGTGAGCAGGTAGGTTAGTGGGCAGGTAGGTTAGTGGGCAGGTAGGTTAGTGAGCAGGTAGGTTAGTGAGCAGGTAGGTTAGTAAGCAGGTAGGTTAGTGAGCAGGTAGGTTAGTGGGTAGGTAGGTTAGTGGGCAGGTAGGTTAGTTAGCAGGTAGGTTAGTAAGCAGGTAGGTTAGTGAGCAGGTAGGTTAGTAAGCAGGTAGGTTAGTGAGCAGGTAGGTTAGTGGGCAGGTAGGTTAGTGAGCAGGTAGGTTAGTGAGCAGGTAGGTTAGTGAGCAGGTAGGTTAGTGGGCAGGTAGGTTAGTTAGCAGGTAGGTTAGTAAGCAGGTAGGTTAGTGAGCAGGTAGGTTAGTAAGCAGGTAGGTTAGTGAGCAGGTAGGTTAGTGAGCAGGTAGGTTAGTGAGCAGGTAGGTTAGTGGGCAGGTAGGTTAGTGAGCAGGTAGGTTAGTGAGCAGGTAGGTTAGCGGGCAGGTAGGTTAGTGAGCAGGTAGGTTAGTGAGCAGGTAGGTTAGCGAGCAGGTAGGTTAGTGGGCAGGTAGGTTAGTGGGCAGGTAGGTGACCCAGAATCCACAGGAGAAAGCTAAAACCTTAGCTTGGGAATCCAGAGCAAGGTGAGCAAACAAGGAACAGGCACTGAGAACACAGGAGGACAAAGTAAATACATGTAGGAAGATTCTTTAACAAGAAGCACAGGTGGCCGAATTAGGCCTGATGCAGAGAAACAGTCTGGGGGGGACTGGCTGCTCCCGCAGATCCTTAAGAAGGCGCCTGGATGAGCGCAGATGGGGAACAGGTGAGAGAGCTGAACCAGACTCTGTCCCTGGAAAAGCTGCTCATCTCCGCCTGAGACCCAGAAACCGAACAAACACCAAAGCCAAGCATGATCCAGACAACGATGGGCTCAAAATCCATGGCTAGAAAAGACCAGAATACAGCACATCTGGAAATAAGAAAGTCCAGATTTGGGTTAAAATGAACGACCCGCCGACCACATCGGGCCAGAAACATGGAGAGAAGTCGTCTGCAAACAAATGATCTGCATCTTTCCAGATGTTTCCATCAACATTTTCTCAAAACTGTATAATAATGAACCATTCAAATGTTCTATTAGCATAATAAGCATGCATTTCATATGATGTGGGTTTCAGTGAGTCGCCCAGAGTCAGCGTGTTTTATGGCGCTCCGTGCCTTGTAAAGTGGACACCCACAGTTCGTCAGGTCAGTGTTTTTCCTCCCGAAGCCTCCCAGCCTGCTGTGGACTTTTACTGGTCACTCCACAAACGGCTTTGTCATGTTGCTGCCTCATTCTTTCCTGTGAAACACCTACAAAAGAGCGTCTCCCAGCCTTGCGTAATGAATAAAGAGGCCCTCCCACTGTTTCCCCGACCATTGTTTCCTTGTTGTTACACAGAGTGTGTGTTGCTCGCTGAGCCTGTGATGGATGTCGGATTACCCCTCAGCCTGTGTCCTCCCGACAAAGAAGGCATCAGCCTGCCCTGCAACCCAGGACACACACACACTCTGAGGCAAACATGCAGCTCACACACACCAACAAAACATACATTCGTCCTGAAGGTCCTGCATACAATGATCAACAGATCTTTGTCCTGACCTCCAACGTGTCACATCCATATGGCACGGACAGGGCTCGCCTTTTCAGAGCGAACTGCTGCGTTTTTCAGTGGATCTTTTTCATATTAAAGGAGTTTCACATGTTTCTGGACCCTAAATGTGATCCGCTTCACGCCAGCCCCTCAAAGCCTTCGTGTTGCCCTCCTACAGGGACCATTTATGGATCTTTGGGAAAATCAAAGCCCTTGAAACCTTGAAAACATTTTGATTAACCTCCAAAATATCTTAAAGAAATCAGTCTTCTTCTTGGTGAAGTTCTCTGCTCCACTTAAGCGACCTTAGTGGGTTAATAATGTTTAAAAAAGTGTGTTGAACACCCCATAAAGTCTTTTAGATCGTCACTTATTCACAGAACAGATGGGAAAATAAACAAGAAGTAGCTCAGAAATCCAAAGATTTATCTGCACACGATTTCCAGAGAGTTGAGAAGTTTTTGAAAATGTGACGCAAACCTTTATTAAACCGATAAAAGTCACAAACTTCATTTAGAAAACAGAACCAAATGGAGAATCTGAAGCAGCAACAGAGTCGTGTTCCTTCAGCTTCTTTTAATGAAACTTTTTAACGGTTTGGAAACTGAGGACACTGATAGCTGCAGTTTTTCAGAGGAATCTGTGTCCATTCCTGCTGAATCCCAGATTTCCCAGAACTTCCCGGGAAAAGACGGCACCTTGATGGCAGCATCTGTCTCTCCAGAACTCCAACATCCAGCTGTGCATCAGTGGTACCTTCACCCAGATGAAGCCCTCCATGCCCTGGACTCTGCTGCAGCCCCAGACCATCACAGACGCTGGCTTTAAACCTTCCTCTGAGAACAGCTGGATGCTCTTTCTCATCAGTTTTTCCCAGAAGCAGCTGAAACTGGACTCATCTGCCCACAGAACACGTGTCCACTGTCTTTCTGTCCCTCTGAGATGAGCTGGAGTCCAGAGAACTGGGCCGTGGTTCTGCTCAGAGCTGATATATGGCTTCCTCCTGGTGTGATGCAGCTTCAGCTCACATTTCTGGATGCAGCCGTGGACTGTGTTGAGTGGAAATGCTTTTCCCAGCTCCTCCTGAGCCCATGTGGCTGTATGGATCATGGTGGCCTGACGGTTTCTCCTGCAGTGCTGCCTGAGGGCTCCGAGCTCATCCAGCAGGGCTTTCTGTCCTTGGCCTTTCCACACTGAGAGTTCCCCAGACTCCCTGAATCTGTTCCCAATATTCTGCTCTGTAGATGCTGAAAGAACAAAGTTCTTTACAGTCTGACTCTGAGGAATATTTCCTGAACTTATTGATGATTCTCTGATGGAGTTTGGCCCAAAGCGGTGAGCCACGACCCATCCTTGTTGGAGAGGCTGAACCTTTGGTGGAAGCTGCTTTTATAACCCTGACACCCTCACCTGTCAGCAGGTAACCTGCTGCTTGGAGAAGCTCCAGAAGCTGTTGCTGTAGATTCTGTAAACTTTCTGTCTTTCTTTGACTCCAGAACAGCTTTTACTGAGTGTTGCTGCAGCAGATTCTACATTTGCTTATAATTTCTGGGTTCCACGGTGCTGCAGACATCATCCCAGTAGACAAGTGTAGAAAACCCTCTATAAGCCCCCCGATAGCCGCCAGTAACAACAACACAGCAGCTATGAGCTAACAGAGCTATAGCACACGTTCATTCATTCATTCTTCTTAAAGTATTGGTGAAATAAAGACAGATAATGCCTTATTTAGAGGCTGCATCCTCTAAGCCCCGTTCACTCCGTTATATGGATCTCCAGTTATCTAAATATCTTCCGAAGGACGCCGACTTTCACCAAACTGTGAGCAGATGAACGTATTTCATGCCAGAAATAAGGTTTAAAAATACCGGAGTTCCCCTTTAAAGGCCAAAATATTCCAAAGAGCTGGATAGAAAGCAGGAATTGCACTTGAACAAGTGAACTTTTACAAAACCAGCTCTGCAATAAATCTGGGGCTCCATCCAGCCTCTCCTTCTGTCAGCTCCACCATCCCTCCTCAGCCCTGATCAACCCCAGCCTCACCCGTCCCCCCCACCATCCCTACACGACAATGGTACCAGCAGTTACCCGGGAGACCGGCCTTTCATTAGCTGTGAGATAAAAAAGATGTATTCCCTGTTGCTTCTCCATCCACTTTTTCCCATCTTGTTGATAAGCTTCAGCTCACATGCACTGCTCCAGCTCCCATGCAAATCCCTCAACAGCCTCATTTTGTATCGCACCGTGCAGGGGAATACCAGCGGGGTTGTGGGGCAACAGAGACAGACGCATCCTGACCGCAAGGCCGCTCCAGAGAGGTGATAGTTTCATCACTTTCAGCTCTTTGTAAGCCAGGAACTTTGACTTTTCTGCTTGAACCTGAACATTATGAGCAGGGTTTCTCCTGAGCTGCTGAATTAATCATCCCCTTTTGTTACATGTCAGGCAGCTCATCTTTTACTTCATGGACTCTTGATTTATGAATCCAATCAGCTGATTTCCTTTTCTGCCCAGTTTCCTACAAAAAGGTCCAAACATTTGGGTTGGATTCATTGCATCTTTACTTACAGCGTTTGGTCACTTTCTGTTTTTATTAGTTATTTTCGCACATATTTGACTTATCGTTCAAAAATCTTGAAATTGCCATGATTTAGTGACAAATATCCCATAAATATCCAACAATGTGAAACCTGAAAGCTCCCGAATGGAATATTTTACTGATGTAAAACAGTGTCGACAAAAGCAGGGAAATTTGACAATTTTCTTCTAATTCAAAAACATTTTTGATTAATTTGAGCTCCGACCAGATGACAAAAAAATCAGAAAAAATGTCAGTTTTTAATTTTGTTGAAGGACTAAACTTTGCAAACTTGTGTTTTTGGACAGTTAACCATCACAACATCAATCACTTAACTCAAGTATTTCAAAACATGGAAGAAAGACAGCTGAACCTTGGCGTGAATGGCTGCATCATCCTGTCAGCCACATCGGGTGTTGGCGTTTAGCACTTTCAGTTTGCAGCATTTCTGGGTTGGAACAAGCAGTGAGGGTTAGCGTTTCACCGGGTGGCTCCTCTTACCTGGAGCCGTCAGCAGGGCCAGGGAATAATACCTGCATCAGGTTACATCGGGCCTCTCATCTAACCTCCCTGCCGCATTATAATTATGAGCCCTGCAATCCAGCTGGAGAGCTAAGTCCAGCAGGTAATGGCGCTCCAGGGGGGCCTGCAGGGAGCTCAGGCTATGGGGGGGAGGGGAAACGTCAGCTATCCTTTCCAGGAAAAATAAACTGGGGTTGGGCATGAAGATGCAGGATCCTGCCCTTCCAGTGGCGTGTTGGGTGTCCATCCATCATACAGAGGTGTAGCGTTACAGCACTTTATCTTTGCCCTTCGTCTCTCAGCCATCGTTACCTCATCAGTGACCACAGACACGCTCGCTCGCAGAGAGCTTGTCTGTTCACAACCCCGGGGGGACGCAGGCTTCTTAAATTCTACATATTTGCATTTGATTACTGTGGCTATTCATGTGACTCTGAACACGGGCCACCTTGCTAATCTGCATCAGGGTCAGAGAGAGACGGTGTGGTCCACCGCGGGCCAGACAGGCGTTGATATATGGGGCCGTGGGACACTTGTCCCCGTTAGACCCCACACCAACCCAACGAGGGACCACAGATCCAAGCACCATGGGGAACAACAGTGTGACTGAGCACAGACAAAGCCCTGAAAGAGACACCCATCCACCCCCTGCTACTGTTACCCGTCCACTGCCTGATCACAGCCCAAAAGAGATGAGCAGGAAAAGACCAACGTAAATTTCACCCTAAGCAGAGGGGGGGTGCAGGGACAAACAGACAGCAGGCACAGGAAAACAAGATGTGTCATGTAGCCAGAAAAAAGCTCAGAGGGGAGTAAACTACCAAGCCCACAATGACAATGCTAATGTGCTGATGTTTAGCAGGTTTGTTTACACAGTTCACAGCATTAGCTTAGCGTGTTAGCATGTTGCTAATGATGAGAAAGTCAGTGGGTTTGCAGGTATTCAGCCTCAGACCAGCACACTGGATAAAGTAATCACTCAGATTAGGGCTGTCACACTCTTAGAGTTTAATGACACAATTAGCAAAATCATTTATGAAAGCAAAATAGATGCTTTTAACTAATTCATCTTTGTTTATCCATTCAGTCTCCTTTTAGTAATTAAATTACTCTGAAAATAAGGGGAAAGAAACTGTAAAAAATGTTCAAAAAACCCAAATTGCAATAGTTTTTTAATGTTTAGTTGTTTCTATAACCATTTGATCCAGTTCAGGATCCCAGGGGGACCATCCCAGCTGTCCCTGGACAGAGAACTCAGTCCATCACAGAGATAAAGCAACTGTTATAATTCGCTTTGTTCTTAGAAATTATGTATTCATATTCTGTATTTTCCTAAATAACCTATGTTCCTAGCTGGTACTTTTCCACTCTGCTGCACAATCGATGACCTTAAATGGTCCAAGACCTTAGAATGACATAAACAACTGGGTCAGACAGAACATCTCTATTGGAGCAGATAGGTCTGGTACATTAGATCCGAGCCTAAAACAGTTTTCTCACATCCAAAGAACACAACAAGGACAGTGTTTGGCCTGATCATGCCACTAAAAACTGGCCAATTATACTCTGACAAGTGTGAAAACAACTTCTGTGAGATAAAGCTGAATATAAATATGAAATGTTTCCGGATATCGGGGCTCGGCCTGACGGATTTATTTGCAATATACTTTACATGTGACCACTAATAAATACTTTATTTAATAAACGATTTCTCCAGCTTGTTCTTGGGCATCCAATGAAAGAATCGGGTTAACACAACCATGCAAGCCAATTTAGGGCCAATTTATAATCCCCAATTACCCTGATATGCATGTTTTTGGATGGTGAGGAAGCCGGAGTACCGGAGCTGTTATTGAAATACAATATTATCATCATATTATCGATATTTCATTCCTTTAACTTCATGGTTGTCCTCAGAAACGCTGTGTCGTTACATCCCGTTCAAATACAGATAAATAAAAGGTTAAAACCATGTTAACTCATCCAGAAGTGAATATTAATACCTGATAAAAATATCATAACAGATGTAGATATAATTAATAACAACAATGACAATGAAACTGATAATGAATTACACCAGAAGATTCTGTAGGATTCACCCTTCATATATAATATAGATTTAGATCTACATTTAAATGGAAAAAATGTTTAGCTTTAATCTACAAATGTGAACCTCCTGAAGACGCCAAAGAAAAAGTCAGAGGATTACCAGAGTCCTCAGGATTGGATCTGCTTGTTGAGGTATTTAAATTACAGAAGAGCGAAAGTTTTGAGCTGCTTGTTACGCTTCAGGAACGATCAGAGGGTCAAAGTTCAATTTAAATGAGTAAAGCCAAATTCAAAGGTGGTGTTTAGATAGATTTAAAAGCTTTTTACTGAAGTGAATGTGGTGTGAGGTGGTATTAAGAGAAGAAGGATCTTCGTAACTCCAGGAGGTTCAGGGGACACTAAACTTGGTTTATTAAAACAGGAAGAATCCAGAACAGCAAAAACAAACCTAAGAACAACAAGAAAACTAAGAACTGAGGATAAAACCTGAACATAAATGACAGAACGTTGCATGAGAAGATCCAGCGAGGGCCTGGAGAAGACTGAGAGAAACCATATAGAGAGGGGGGCTAATGATGAGGTCAAATGGAGCTGAGAACCAGACAGGAGGGATCAGAGGAAACTGAGAAGAATGACGAGGGCTGAAAGTGTAAGAAAACGAGCACAAAGGACCGAGAGAATAAATGAAAAACACGAGAAACTAAAAAGACAACAACAGAGTACAAAACTCCAGATCAGGACAGTGAAACATTCTTTCATGAGGAGAAATCAGAGAAAGTTTATCTTCAGGACCCCAGAAATACCTGAACGAAAAGTCAAAGAAAGTGTTTCACCTCCAAAACGCCAAAAAAGGGAAGATTTGATGTTATTTCATCTCATTTCATAAGTTCAGCCTCTCTGGACCGTCGGTCAATCTGAATTACCTCACTGAGGCGCTCTAAAAACGCAAGAAGACCGTAAAAGTTTCCCTAAAACTTCACCAAAAACACCAAATTCAACAATCACTCAAAGTCAAACATCGTCATTTTTGGCCAGAAAAGTAAGAAGATGAAGATTTATCGAACTGAATGAATGAAAAACTCCACCAGCACGTGGAAAAGTAATTAGATTACACTTAAGAGTGTCCTCTGGGCACCAATAACACCTGAATGTAGCTTCAATCGATCATGATTACCTTAAAAGAACATTACGCACATCCACTTTGGAGATTATGACGTATTTCTAACAACAATCCGACGCAGTTTTCATCTTAATTCTTCAGCTGTTTCGATGTTTCACACATGGAAAAATCAATTAGACAAAAATATGTAGTAAAACATTTTTATTGTCAAAGTAAAGTGGAAAATAAAATGAAAACAGGAAAGTAAAAGAATGCATACAGTGTCTCTGACATCAGCGCATTTACTCACAGCCAATCATGAGGTAAGATGTCATCATCATGGTTTAAATGGGTTTGATTGAGAAGCTCCAACACACATTAACACCTGATTTTTACTAAAACTTCTCCTCTCAAAGTGTTTTCGCACCTCTAAATACACCAAAGGACGAAGCTGGTCTCTCCAAAGTAAACGGGATTAATGAAAGTCTACAGCTCAGTGTAAAATATAACAAGAATCGCTGTACAATGATTGCACTTTCACACATTTTAGAGTAGAATTACTGGATATCTAACAATCAGTGGAAAAGGTTTGGTCCAGTTTGTCCAGCGAGCTCTTTTGTTCGTGTACATTTCCGCTCAGTAATAAAAAAAAAACAGCCTCTTAACACTGCCACCCTGTCGAGTCCCAAGTGCTGCTCTTGGCACGTAGAAGGTCAGGTATTCATTTACAAGGCTGCAGCCTGTCTGAAGTGAGAGTTTTAAGGTCGTGATAATTATCGGATGATTTTGCCTCGAGCAGTTTGGTGTTTCGGGTCCATACCGTGAAACTTTACTGCCTCTATCAGCTGGAAAGTCACGTGAACAACTAACGTAATTACTAAGTACCTCTACAAGCAATATTTCAGTCTGATTTAGTTCAAAAGGCTATTTATCCTGCAAATGTGGTTAAACTAGTCTTTTTTAAAAATGCATACAGAGAAAAAAGTACCAAAAACCCCAAAGAAACAAAAAAAAAAAAAAAACAGCTAAGACAGTAAATCACTCCTTTGCAAAACAACATTTGGCAAATATCTTGTAATTAATCATCATAGTGCTCCTGTCAAAGTCTCGTTTAAACAACTCTCAGCGTCAAATATCTTCATATCCGACAATCCCAGCTGATCCCGTCCGGGACTCCTGAGCTTCTGCTCCCAAAGGAAACTTTCCACGATGTAAACAGAGATCATGTGATGCTGTTGTCAAAATTTAACTGTAAAAACTTCATCACCAGACACAATCGATTCAATTAAATCGCTGCGTTTCAGGAGTTTCCCGTGATGTAGAGTCTCCGGTTTTCCACGTTTCCTCTAAAAGCTCAAATGCACCCAACAGGAACTTCTAAAGTCTGCTGTTTCACAGGACCTACAGTTTCCTTATTTTCTGCCTTTTATATAAAACTACATTTTCTACAGTCTTCAGATTAAACAAGGCTTGAAATAATATGCTAAACATATGCAAAAGTAATGCAAAAAGACGTTAGCATGTAAGCTAAATGCAGCACAGGCTTCCTGAAGCTGACCAATCAGAAGAGAGAGGGGCGTCTTAAAGAGACATGAGCAGAAACAGACGATGAACTGTTACCTACACGATTTAATGTCTGTGTTCTTGAAAACTGATCAGATGTAGCTGAGGAGTCACTTTGAACAGCAGCTGAATGGTCCAATGTCAGATTTTAAATGCAATGTTTGTCTCAGATGGAAAATTTACCCTCAGTTTGTCTCAAAAAACCTGCTGTTGAGATGAAAATTATGCTGAAATGTGAATATTATCAGGCTTTGCAGCAGTTATGGGTGTGACAGATGTAAAAAGTGCAGTTTAGAGTTTATTTTGTATTAAAGTCTATGCTTAGAGCACAATAAACGTAGTTCTGCTGGATTAGAGTTAATCTATGAAAAAGAAGACTTTCCTTTTCCTTAAATGATGAAGAAACTATGCAGCCAAAGTGAAAATTGCAATCCAGCAAGTTAAGCTAGCTGTGAGCATCCCGCCTTTTCTTTTTACTAATTTTTTTTGTGATAACTCATTGTTTTAGAAGAAGTCATCGCGGTCATTTTGGCGTTTGGAGGGTGACTGACTGGTTAGAAGGCAGAAGGACAGGAAAATGTTATTCTTATCTAACAGCATCATATCGTGGGATTTGTGCTCGATCCCACAGGTGATCATGCAGAGCTCCTCTAAAGATGTCCAACAATGCAAATAGAAGGGTGTAGATGAGCAGAAAAGGTCTCATTTCAATACTCACTTGGATTTACTCACATATCTGCCCTTTTAACAGAACAGCTACTGTTGAATATTCACTGTTTGGTTTAGATTAAACTCCTGTATAGTAACCATTAACCCCTGAAGACCTACAGTAGCTATTCTAACAGTGTATGGGTGGCAGTCTGGGGCTTTTTAAGGTGAACATTTATTCTGCTAGTTTGGCTAATGTTGTAGAAGCTGTAGCTTTAAGTTCTGTATTGGATTGAGTTTACTGGGAATGACTGGATGAGATCTTTCACAGGTGATGTGAACGTGTCACAGTGAGTTCTGAGGAGTTGGCATCAGAAATAAGTCTTTTAAATATACTACAAGTTGTCATTCATTGTGTCTGAGGTGAAAGAAAGTTTCTTATGCTTGATAAACTGATGCATTGAGTGACAACACATCCTGTAAGTGCAATGTTTCCATATTCAAGTGAAGAAAATCACTGTTTTAAAAAGCTGCAAAAAAGAAATACGAATTCTGTACGTTTCCATTGACGGTTTGAAGTTAAGTGAATAAACTTTAGGCTACGTTGCTCGTGTTTTTAATTCAGTAGAAGAAGAAGTTGTCCTAACAGGAAACTGATTTTCAGGTGGGGGGGAAACAACAACTGTGGTGGACATCCACAAGAGGAAAACGGAGAGAGCTCTTCTTCAGGAATGACTTTAATCTCTGGGAAAATCAGGGACATCATATCATATCTGGGAAGATGCCGGTCAGTCACCGAGTTTTTTGTTTGTCGGATTAAACCAGAAACAACATGTGAGTCACATCATTTAAATAAGCATCGAGTCTTATACACCTCAGGGGAGTGTAGGAGCTTATTTTTAGGTCAAGCGGAAGCTGTTTTTTGTTTTTATTTCAACCGTTTCCATTCCATAACCATCTTTTAAATGCAAATAAAAAACTGGTCTGGTTGAAATAACCTCATAAAACCTGCAAATCTATTCTGTTCCATTGTGCTGCTGCCTGATGTGTTAGTTTGGAAACTTTTATATCTCGAGTGATTACCCACAGTTTCTCTGCAGCTCGTGGTGTCTCTGTTCAGCCAAGAATCATCATCAAAATGTAGATCTCAAAACACTTTAAACACCTTAAAACGACAATAAAAGTTGCATGAGTGTATAAAAAACTAGTCCTATTTCCCTGTAGTTCTGAGAAGGTTTCTACTCTCTAAGAATGCCTGCGAGTATTCCTCAAAGGAGGGTGTCGACCCGGCTGCTGGCGTCCCCGTTTAATGAGTCTCCGAGGTCAAACAGCTGGTCCAGGTTGACAGTGGAGCTACAGAGGAAGTCACTGCGGCATTGCTCCTCCTCCTCTGGCCAAGGTGCCTCCAGGAAAGCCGTGGCGAGGAAGGTCTCCTCATCAAAGTCAGACGCGCCGTTAATCCTTTGATCCTCGGACACGAGGATGTCCACCGACCCTGTTGGGGCTACAGCGGGTGAGACGTGGGTCCCTCTTACCGTCAGCTCCTCTTCTTTCATGATGGGGCTCAGAGGCTCCCCGCCATCCAAACTGAGCTCCCCGCTCAGGGCCGAGTCCAGCAGGGCGTCCCAGTCGAAGTCTCCCTTCAGTGGTCCGACTTCCCTCTGCTCGTCCACACAGAGAAGAGGGGAGCTGGAGCGTCTGGCGGCTTTGGTGGCGCCATTTCTGGAGCCAAGTTTTCTTTTGTGCCCACTTCTTCCCCGGATCACCGGCCAGGAGCCCAGCATGGTCCCCTCAGCCAGATGGGGGTCCCACTTCTGGTCTGCTCCAGTAACTTCTTCGAACTCTTGGAGGAGCCTCTGGGACTCTGGGTTGACACAGAACCCGATCTGACCTCCTGCGGGGCTGCAGGGACCTCTGGACTGGGGCTGGAGGTTGACTCTGAGCCGGTTTTGCAGGGCCGGGTTGATCTGGACCGGCGGCATTCGTCTCTTTTTGTAGGCGCCACTCAGGAGACGCTCTGCATACTGCGGGTCAATCTTCCAGAAACCTCCCTTCCCCGGCTCGTCCTTTTGCCGTGGCACCTTGATGAAGCACTTGTTGAGAGACAAGTTGTGTCGGATGGAGTTCTGAAAGCAGAAATGTGGTTTTTTTTAGAACTTCTCACAGAACCCCGCTGGAGGTGGTTTTATATCAGCCAGTTCGGACAGGAAGTGCAGATGTCAGAGCTCCATACATCACATGAAAGCACTGTGTACCCTAGCATTCATCTCGCTTTCCCTCTTCACTGAAGTACAAACAGAGCAGTGACCCCGTGACCTTTGTTAAATATTATCTGCCCCATGTACAGCCTTACAATAACAGAATGCTCTGAAGTGTCTGAGCCAGACGCTGAGGCTCAGGAATACAGCAAACAGCTTCATCAATCATTGACCCGGCAAAATTAAACTTTTGTGGAAAATTCCTGCCTGACTGGGAGAAAACTGCTCCTCCGAGTAAAAATGGCAACAATAGAATAAAGTGCAAATGTTTTTTTTCCATTTGGGGGAAATGTAATTTGCCTCCCAGTTATTAATAATCCACAAAGCCAAGTGAGTAAAGTCTAATCAGAGTGTGGCAGCAGGCCCTCTCAGCTTATTTCCCACCACTTTTCCCCAAATAGGAACAAATCCGGCTGTGATTTGACCCCCCAGCAGAAAACAATCACTGTGAGACTTCACAGAAACTCATTTTCACACAGTGGAACCTGTCGGAAACGGCGCATCCTCTCTGGGAGTGCGTGTGTATTGCATACAGTGCGTGTGATGTTTGCTGTGTCTGTGCGGTCCTGTACCTGCCAGGTGGGGTCGGCATAGCGGTAGTAGCAGAAGTTGTCAGTGATCCACTTGTAGATGCAGGACAGGGTGATCTTGCTCTTCTTGCTGGCCTGCATGGCCATGCAGATCAGGGTGGCGTACGAGTACGGCGGCTTGATGTGCGCGTTGGTCTTGTAGTCCACCTCGTCCGGGCAGTGACCGTGCGCCACGATGCCCGGGAGGGACTGCATCCTGCTGTAGGCCGCCGCGGTGGGCTTTCCCGGAGTCAGGGGCATCCCGATGGAGGCGGGGTCCCCGGCCAGAGGGGAGGCCGGGGCGTCGGAGCCCAGCTGCTGGGGGCCGAACAGGTGCGGCTGCTGGTGCGCGTGATGCGGCACGTTGGCACCGAGGATGGAGAAATCCTGCAGCCACTGCAGACTGGTGAGGCTGTCGTCCAGGCTGACGGAGCTGCAGCAGCTGCTGATGCTGCTGTGGCCGGCGTCGCGCTCCTCAGCCTGGGCAGCGGCGGTCACCACCTCCTCCTCCAGGCCCACCGAGCCTTCGGGCCAGGGGTCGGCGCAGCTTAGGGACATCATGGCTCCTCCTGCACCTCTCTCCTCCTCCCCCCGCCACCGCCTGACGGGACCGAAAATAAACACCCGAGTTCAGCAAAGTGCGAAAGTGCAGCACAGTCATGGCGCAATTAAAATACAGAGCTCCCGTGCGCGCAAAAGCTCGCTCTTAAACCCTCCGGCGCGTCTCTCATCTGAATAAACGTCGGGAGCTGAAAATTCAAAGCATTCTGAGCATGTGAAATGAGTTTTATGTTGATACGCAGCGGCCTTTATCTGCGGGTCTCAGAACATTCCTGAAAAGCTGACGCGCACTTGACGCTCAGCGCAGAGAAAAGCGCACATCCGGCCTCTGCAGACTATAAACTCATCACTAAACCACTGCAGCAACATGAATTATCATCAATTAGATGCGTTTTCAGATATCTGTGTGGGGGGTTTCACTTTTAAGGGAGTTTTGCGCGTAAAATCGGCCCAAAACAAGTTTATGTTTGTTAAAATTCAAATAAAAATGCGTTTACTTTTAAAAAACTCATAATCTTGGAGTCGAATAAGATTCGTTCGAATTTGGAGCTGGAAGCTGTGTTTCAGTCCCTCTGAATGAATGAATCTAATAAACTCAGCGATCAAACGTCCAAACTCACCTTCTGTCAGCTGTTATGTTGAGCAGAGTTCTTTAAAATCCCAAAGAGCAGCGCGCTCTGCCTGCTTGTCGGACACCTGAATCCTCCTGAAAGAATTCCTGCGCGCTGCGTCTCGCGCTCCTTCTCCTGCTCAGAGGTCTTTGTAGCGGGTGTCAGCGGGCTGCGGGATCGGCAGGGGAGGCAGTTTAATACCTGTTGCAGGAGGTTTGTCCAGCAACCATAGCAACAGTACACCCCCTTGTAAACAGCTTCCCGCTCCTCTATTGGCCTGCCGGTTTCCATGGCGCTTCATTTTTAATCACCCTCAAGTCAACTGTTTCTGTTGCCCGGCAGGTTCTCAAGCTGAGGCCCGGGGCCGCTCCGGGGATCCTGCCTGGACTTTAAAGTGAAGGATTATAACCATTTTATGAAAGCTGGGAGATTAAAAATGATGCTTTTTGAATGCTTTTTCTTTTTAAGCCACAGATCCAAACAAACTTCTTCTAATTCAAACTGCTGTGTAACTCTGGAGGGTGACGTCACAGTATTTATGGACACGTTTCTCATCATTTTAGGGAGAAATGTTTCATCTGATAGCTTTAATCTCTTTTTAGATTCATTTTAAGATTAAAAAACGATTAAAAAACTCTTCAGATGATGTTTACGCCCCAAAAAAAGCAGAAATCAGAGAGAAGCCGAAAACCTGAAAGCTACTTTCTTTTCTTGAGCATCATCTGATGAGCCTGACCTTCTGCAGGGGCCCGACCTCTGTGGGCTGGAGACTGGACTAAACCAGCTAAGTATTAAACAGCTGCAGCAGCTCCAGCTGTTTACACGATTCTGAATATTCGACTTTAACCTTGACGCGTCGCATCTTTAGTCCAAATGTTGTCTTTATTATCCTCTCTGAATGCATTTAATCAGCTCAAAGTTGGTGCCAGAGTTTGGACCTGTCGGAGGGGGCGGGCGTGAGTGAAGGAATGTACTTTTGTTCATAAGGCAGAAAGGGAGAGAAAAGCGAAACAAAAAGGTTTGGCCCCTTGAACGTTGTATTAGTGTGGCTGACTGGTTTCCTGAGGCCCCTCACAAAGGCAACTGTAAAGCAATAAAACCGGCCTCCTCATCTCTGCGGCCCTGACGTCTCTTCAAAGCTGGGGCGCCGTGTGCGTCTGACAGCTGCTGACTGCGGCGGGTCACCGAGCCTCGGTGCCGCTGCTGCTCGCGCGCAGGATGAAAAGCACGTCAGGTGTGTTTCACCAGGTCTGCGGTGGAAGTGAGGGAGAGCCGCTCCACACTTTAAACATTTAAAAACCACAGCCAGACATCATGGACACCCCCCAGTCTGCTCCTGGGTCCCTGTGAGTATCCGCCATTTCATATCCGTGTCAGGTCCGAGGAGCACCTGATCAATTCAATTCAATTCAATTCAATTCAATTCAATTCAATTCAATTCAATTCAATTCAATTCAGTTCAATTCAGTTCAATTCAGTTCAATTCAATTCAATTCAGTTTTATTTATATAGCGCCAGATTACAACAATTGTCATCTCAAGGCACTTAAGTAATAAAGTCCAATTCAAGCCAATTGGAATTCAATTCATTGTAATCGTAATCCAATTAATTCATATGGAGCCAATTCAAAAATAATATCCGAGCTAAGGAAACCAACAGATTGGACCGAAACTTGTCTTCAGTCCAATCTCCCGTCCTGAGCCTGAGGGACTGTGGAAAGGAACGACTCCCTTTAACAGGAAGAAACCTCTGGCAGAACCAGAACCAGGAAGGAACCTCTGGCAGAACCAGAACCAGGAAGAAACTTCTGGCAGAACCAGAACCAGGAAGAAACCTCTGACAGAACCAGGACCAGGAAGAAACCTCTGGCAGAACCAGGACCAGGAAGAAACCTCTGGCAGAACCAGAACCAGGAAGAAACCTCTGGCAGAACCAGAACCAGGAAGAAACCTCTGGCAGAACCAGGACCAGGAAGAAACCTCTGGCAGAACCAGGACCAGGAAGAAACCTCTGGCAGAACCAGAACCAGGAAGAAACCTCTGGCAGAACCAGAACCAGGAAGAAACCTCTGGCAGAACCAGACCCAGGAAGAAACCTCTGGCAGAACCAGACCCAGGAAGAAACCTCTGGCAGAACCAGAACCAGGAAGGGTGGCCATCCGCCTGGACCAGCTGGGGTTTGAGAAGACAGAAAAGAGTGAAAAGAGGGGGGAAAAACACCATAACACCATTCAAAGGATACCTGCTGGAACAGGGAAACACAAGTTAATAACCACAATAATGTCACATGGACATAAAATCAATTGAGAAATTAAACAGGGGAAAAGAGCAAAGTGAGGAAAGGTGTGACAGATGAGGTCCCCCAGCAGTCTAAGCCTATAGCAGCAGAACTATGGGATGTTTCAGGCTCACCTGAGCCGTCCCTAACTATAAGCTTTATCAGAAATGTAAATAAAATAAAGCAGCCACTGAGTTTCTATTTGAGGGAAACGTTCCTGCAGAATTAGCTAAAGACTATAAATATTTATCAGCAGCAGCCACGTTTCAGACTGTTTTAACAACCTGGTTTACAAAGTAAATCAGATTTATTTATACCGAGGAAGATAGAAGATAGAAGTCACACAGTCAAAATAATGCCCTCCTTTTCTGGAGCCTGTGATGGAAAACATTAGGTTGAGGAAAGGTCTGAGGACCAACTGTCTAAAACTGAAGAAGATACTTCATCTAAAGCAGCATTTTTACAGATTTATGAGATCAGTATGATAAAAATCAACTATAAAGTATCAGCTATAGCCTTTTAAAACCAACGCTGATGCTTGATGTCTCAGTTTGGTGATTAACGGCCTGAAGGTACGGATTGGGAGGATGGGAGTGAAATAATTTATTAACGGTGGACTGAGAGCTGAATCCGGGAGGATGTGGGACTCTGTGGGAGGAGGAAGGAGGTTAGAGGGATTTTCCAGGTAGGTGAATGGTCTGAATGAATGAATCCAAGATGGAGGGGAGGCTGCTGGCTGTGGTGCAAGGTTCTGAGTCAGGGAGCAGGCAGGTAAGAGGAAGAGGCTGATGAGAGGAATCCAACCACAGCTCCTATAAAGGAGTCCTGATGAGGGCAGATGAGAAGCAGGTGAACTCTGCTCAGCCCTAAGACTCAGAAACCAAAAGCAACAACACAGCCAAGCATGATCCTGACACTTCATGTCCTCATATTTATCAAATATTACAACCTGGATGGAAATAATCTCAATGAAAGTTGCAGCCGCTCTAATTTGTGAGACAGAATGACTCAAATATTTCCTTCATTTAAGGAGAAAATAAAGAAGACACTGAAGCTCTTTTCCTGAACATTTAGAGAATTCAAGCAGCTCTTCTTCTGCTACTCAGATACTTCTGGGACATTTTACTCAGTTAGGAACCTTCCTAAGCAGAAAAGATGATTTAATGCAAGCAAATACAAACTAAAGACGCGGCAGAAGCTTCACAGAAGCAGGTGAGCACAAGAAAACAAGAGTAAAAGTTCTCAAAAATCAAATCCTTCAACAGAAACAAGAGACTTTACTGAAACTGTGACTTCATCACCTGCCGAAGAGACTCAGAACACCAAAAAAAAATGGTGCAAAACCATCATAAAGTTTCAAATATGCCTGCAAAAACATGTTAAATAAACTCAGAGGCCTCATTTACAGCTTCAAGGAGCAAAAAGAGTGAAGTCAGCTGGAAAAATGTTCACAATGAGACACAAAATGACAAATCGGACCGCTTTAGTTACTTTAATATGAAGATTTTTGCTCATAAAATACATTTAAAATTAAATGTAGCTTCAATAATTATTAGATTTCTTGATCACAATTGATCTAAAGTTTTAGTAATTTCCTACTTTTCCTAACTTCACGGTTGTGGCGTCTTAAATGTGGTGATTTTTTTTAAAGTCTTACTTTGGGCTCCATGCAAAACTAAATGTTAAACCGTTTTATTTCGGGTAAAATCAACATTTGATCTGATTTCAGATCAAATGAAAGCCTTCCTGCTTTCCAAAATAACTAAAGTTATCAAATGAATCTGGAGTTTGGTGATAAAAAGTGAGGAAAAATGCGTCTTTAATGTGAATATCCTGGTTTGAGGTCCTGGTCTTTGTTCCCGCCTCCTCCGGATTTAACTGTAACGCTCCCAGTTGGACGCGTGGGGGCGCCAGATACCAGAAAACAAACGTCTGGTTGGAGTGAATGTTTGGAAAAGTTCTTCTTCGTCTTTTTCATGAAATATTCAAATGTTTTCTATGTTCTGTTGCTGAAAACCATCACATCCTGTTTTATTCACTCTTCTCTCGGCGTCCCAAACATCCTGATGATTTGAGGATGAAACTCACAACAGGTGTGAACTTGGTGACTAAACCTGATGTTCAGGAGCTCCTGGTGATAAAGTCCAGCCAGTAAAGACAGTTAATCAGTTTCTGCAGAGTCCCGACTCTGTTACTGTAGCTGCTGTCGACCCCGAGGTGAACCTTTAATGGACCAAGAGAACTCAAGGTTTTTCACCCAGCTGTCACATGGAGGCTGTCTCTATGACGACCTCTGATGGGTCCGCTCTCCTGATGTTGAACCACTTTAAGGTTTTATTCCGTTCCTCGGGTGTTTTTAACGTCCACTCAGGGCAGCAGCAGAGCCCACAGCACAGCTGTAAAAGCAGAAAACTTTGATCATTTGACAGTTTTATGTCTCAGCAGCATTTTTACTTCTGTATCTGGCTTCAATCAGTCATTATTTTTTGTTTTATCAACAATTGAATTGATGATCATTGAGCTCAAAAATGTGCTTGAAAAAAAAACACTTTGATTGAAAATGAATCAAAATAAGGAAAATAATTTCATAGAAGTGGCAACAACTATATTCAAGAAGCTGTAAAAATGATTTACTTGTTGTTTTTATGAGAAAAATACTCCTAAATTTAAAGATTCAGCCTCCATTAACAACCTCTCTGTGGATCTTAGATCCAAACTGTGTCATTAAACTGATTTTTCATTTATTGGCCAAGACGACTGATTAAAGTGTGGCTCAGACAAGCATCTGAGCCACACTTTAATGGTGTGATGCAGCTTCAGCTCACATTTCTGGATGCAGCCGTGGACTGTGTTGAGTGGAAATGCTTTTCCCAGCTCCTCCTGAGCCCATGTGGCTGTATGGATCATGGTGGCCTGACGGTTTCTCCTGCAGTGCTGCCTGAGGGCTCCGAGCTCATCCAACAGGGCTTTCTGTCCTTGGCCTTTCCACACTGAGACTTCCCCAGACTCCCTGAATCTGTTCCCAATATTCTGCTCTGTAGATGCTGAAAGACCAAAGTTCTTTACAGTCTGACTCTGAGGAATATTTCCTGAACTTATTGATGATTGTCTGATGGAGTTTGGCACAAAGCGGTGAGCCACGACCCATCCTTGTTGGAGAGGCTGAACCTTTGGTGGAAGCTGCTTTTATACCCAATCCTGACACCCTCACCTGTCAGCAGGTAACCTGCTGGTTGGAGAAGCTCCAGAAGCTGCTGCTGTAGATTCTATAAACTTTCTGTCTTTCTTTGGCTCCAGAACAACTTTTCTTTCACTTCCTGTCCTTTATAGAACTGATTTTAACCTTTTAAAGTTTGTTTTTAAAGCTCCTAAAGGCCTCACCCCATCGTATTTATCTGAGCTTTTAACTGTCAAATCAACTTTTGTTGGAAGTGTTCAGGTTAAAATAAAAGCCCTGGGGTGACCGAGCCTTTTCTGCTGCTGCCCCCAGGCTCTGGAATAAGCTCCCCCCCCGAGATGCATCTTATTTCTGACCTGGGCCTCTTTAAATCTCGGCTAAAAACCTACTTATTTCAGATGGCTTTTAATACCCAGTAGTATGGTGACTCTTTTATATTATCTTACTCAATTTTGCTGTATTTTATTGCGTTTACTGTTATTTTATTGTTTTGTACTTATTCTTTTCTTTATTTATTATCTGCTGTAAACCAAAATGGATTGTTGTAAAGGGCTTCATAAATAAATTACATTTACATTCTGAACCAGACAAGATGTCCTGAAATTAAATGAGAATAAATAGTTTAGATGATTTATCTGTATTTATGATACAAATGTTTAAGCCACTAATGATGTTTTCACCAGAAGAAATGAAACATTCAAAAGAAGAATGTGAAATCACAGGAAAAAAGGCCCAAACAGCGACTGCTCCACACCATTCAGGCGCCTCCTCGCTCACAGTGAACGGCTTCCTGTGTTCACCTGCAGCTCAGCTGAATAATTCAGCTGGCAGAATGTGAGCTGGACAGCCTGCAGCCAAGAGCCGCTCTCACATGATAAGAAGATTAGTGTTGTTCATCAGGAGAACAGTGGCTGCAGGCCGTCAGTCCGCTGAGGAGACGGCTCCAGTTTCACGCTTCTCCTTTAGGAAACCATCAACCTTGAAATGAGTCGGTCCTCAAAGCCCAAACACTCTTTCTGTTTCTCCATCTTCTACCAACCGTCACTCAGAGTCAAAGGGAGGCACGTTAGAGACAGCAGCTCAGCTCCACAGCAGCGTTTACCAGTCGGTTGCATGTAAATGTACTCATTCTGCAGTCTGTTGGCAGAATAAAACTGATGCCATTACTTTACATGCAGAAAAAGTATCATCCACTAAAGGGACAGATTCATTTTTCAGAAGAATTAGCAGCATATGTGTCCCACTATCTGATAATAATCCCTGTGTCATACAGTTATAGCCAACTTCCTACAGTCCTGCATTATCTAATATAAAGATTAGCTTTCATTGCACTCGGATGGTTCCTGCAGAATCATATATATATAAATACAAATACAAATACAAATTTATCTATATAGATGTTGACTGATTGAATATATCATAAATACACACTCAATATAGTTTATATATACATATAGCAAATGTGCTCATGTATATATTATTCTAAACTGAGTCACAACACTTTTATATTATCTTATTCAATTTTGCGTTTTTTTATTGCGTTTACTGTTATTTTATTGTTTTGTACTTATTCTTTTCTTTATTTATTATCTGCTGTAAAGCACTTTGGTACCGAAATGGATTGTATAAATAAATTACATTTACATTTACAAAAAAAACATTAGATTTAATCAAATCCAGCAGCTTTACGGTTAAAAACATGTATTTATCAACAGTGTTTACCTGTGTGTGGCCTAAACCTGCTACAAGAAGCAGCCAATCAGCTCCAGGAATTCATGATAAATACAATATCAAACATTACGTCAGCATAACGGACATGAATAAAAGCGCGCGTGTAATTTTATCCGCACGTCTACGGAGAGCGAGGTGGTTGATTCCCCAGGATTCTATCTGACTCCGCCCAACCAATACGGTCCAGAGATTAAAATCAAACGCTTCACAAATTTAAACTCTTCCCCCTGATAGCCAATCAGCGTCTCTTTACTACTGCCTTGCTCCGGCGCTGTCCAATCAGCGCCGCGCTCCTCTTTGTTGTTGGTGATGACATGAAAATATTGTTGTTGCTGTTGAAGGCTGCGGCAGGAGACGGACAGGCAGGCAGCGGGCACCGAGGGTTCGCTGCGGTCGATTCTTAGCGTTGTTTAGTTTTATTTGAACTTCTGTTTCAGGCTTTAACGCAGCTGCGTGTCGCGTGGAAAGCAGCCATGTCGGTGAATATGGACGAACTCAGGCATCAGGTGATGATTAACCAGTTTGTTTTGACGGCTGGCTGCGCCGCCGATCAGGCGAAGCAGCTCCTCCAAGCGGCCCACTGGCAGTTTGAGGTGAGTCTGAAGGTTGGAGGATTTATTCACACCTCGCGCCCTGCTCTCTGACCGACCTTCCAGCTGAATGAGCGCTTTCGGCGGATGTAAAAGAGTTAATGGAGATGATTATTAGTGTTTTCAGCCCTGCCCCGTGACCACGCGCTCCCGCGGCTAACGTTAGCGCTGCTAACCGCACTGAGGACGTGGTGCTCCGCTCAATGGCTGCTTTTGTTTACATTCTCGACAGGGCTCCACCGTGTCATTACCGAGCTAATTATTGTTAACCGAGCCGCCGGCAGGAAAAGCCAGGCTTTACTAAAGAAAGGACGTTTTTAGAAATAGTTTGTGAACTGTAGTTTCCGATAATTAGCTTTATTTAAAGGTGGAGATCCGTCTGATAACGTGTCCTCAGCCGCGTCATGTTGTACTCAGATTATAATCTACTGGTTGGGCTTGTTTTCTGTCAGAGCGATAAAGTAAACCGTCCCTGCGACTCTCATCTGAAACCACCACAAACACTCTTAATAGAAAGCAAGAATGTGCTGGGAGAGTGGTGTGGTTTCTGTTTTCTGGGCGCTCAGAAAGAGGTCACCACGCGCAGCTAAGCGCCCTGACATTGATCCCAGTCTTGTTCGGTTATATATAGACTGATTAAGATGCATTATCCTTCCAGCTGTTCTCATATTCAAGCCTTGCTGCTTGTTAAGTTATTAGGAGCTGAAACAGTTGGTGGAGCTCAGTTTCAGAACAGTGTACACAGGAAATGTGGCAGGTTTCCATCTCAGAGCCGGTCTCACATAGACCTGACAAACTGCCCCAGGAGAGGAAAGGAGCAACATTTGTACAGATTACAGACAAAAGGAGCTGGGTTTGTATTGAATTATAACTGACTGCGTTTTCCTTTTTTAGCCCAAAGAGGAGGTTTAACTCCTTTGGTACTTTGTACACAAACTTAATCGTTCATAAAAGTTGAAACAAAGGCGAGTTATGAGTTAGAAGTTATGACTCAGCTGCTGTTTTCAGTTGGTGGCTGAGCTCACTCTTGGTTTCCTTTCACAATAACTCCCTAACGGGTGATTTTAAGGTATTTCCACTGTCTCCAAAGAAATAATCAGTTACTCAATCCTAAAGACTTTTAACAAGCAAACAGACCAACTTTTGGCACAGCTGAGGAGTCCCAGATGGTTCGGTCAGACCACGCCTCCCTCAGCTGCTCCTTTGTGTTCGGACAGCCTGATTGGCTCGCCGTCCTCAGGTGTCACTGAGTCAGGAAGCTCCTCTCTTTGGTTCTGTTGGTGACTCTGTGACGACTCACTTGTTTGTAACCTGAGAAATCAGAGTGGATTCATTGTTTGGTCCCACGGCGCCGTGAACCCAGATCTGAGGCGTGTTCTGCTGCTGAAGCGAGTCACGGACCTTTGTGTCACCGTGGCAACATCTCAGGTGAACCTTAAAGCACAAAGTAAGCGCTGATCCATCAGCAGACCCCCAGTTTCACACAGCTGAGCCTCACAGTCGAGGAGCTGGAAGCAGAGACGGTTCTGCCAGGGTGGGATCATGTTCACCTGTTGGGTGGAAACGATTTAAACCTTTCAGCCTCTGAGGAAATCAGAAACATGAAATAAAACCCTCAGCTGTTAAAAACAGGGAATCTGATGTGGATTCATCTCGTTAATCGTTTCCAGTTCACCTGCTTTGCTTCTTGAACGCTCTTCTGGTGTAAAGATGGAAAAAAGGAGGTTTTTTTACACCTTAATCCCAGAAATAATCCCCAGCTGTGGAGCCTGAACGCACCAGAAAGGCTTTCTGAATATCTGAACTCCTTCTTTAAGAAATCACTTTGCAACTTTATTATTCTGAGATTATTTCCTGAATAAACCAACTCCACCATCCTCAGTGAAGTATGTTAAAACCTTTGAGACAGGAGTTCAGTTCACTTTAACCTGGTGTTTTATTCAGGTGTTTCACAGCTTTACTCAAGTGATCGGTTGGTGATTAACTTTGCGTTTTACATCCCGAGAACTTCCCTTTTCAGGGGAGCACGTTGTGTCCGGCGCTCTGGCGTTATGAATGGCGGCTGGCTGTGGCCTGTCTGGGCTGGAAACGCCGCCGTTTGTGCAGCTCCGTGTTCCCGGCGGCAGGAAACGAGGAGCATCAGCGAGTGACGCGCCTCCAAAGCTGACAAACACAAAGAGCAGCGCGGCTCGTTGCACAACTGCAGCGCTTTCACGCCTTGATATGTGTGTCACGTTGTGCAGCACGCATTCCTGCAGCGCCGCTGCTGTTGTCAAACAACCAGAGCGTGGGGGAGGGTGGAGGCTGCGAGGGTGGGGGCTGCATTCATTCAAGTGTTGGGAAGAAGAAGAGAAACAGAAACAACTCTGAGAACAGACTCGCACTCTCTGTTTGATCGTTTCCAATAAACAAACGCTCCATTGTCCCACTGTTATTACAGACAGTGAACTCATCGCCCGTCTTTAGTTTGAAGGTTTTACATTTAATCAGAAACAAATCCTCAAAGGTGTCAAAACTCAGTAAAAACAGCCTCAGATGAACTGAGACAAAACGCTTAAGCAGTGAGTGACAAACTAAGTGAACCCTCACTGCTTCTACAGGAACTCAGAGGGTAAGAAGCAGCCAGGAGCTGCTGATCAATGCTCTGATTAACTGATCCTCAGTCAGTGTGAGCAGCTCTATAAAAGCAGAAGTTCTGTCAGTTTAACACGATGCCAAGGAGGAAAGACACCAGCAATGATCTCAGAGAAGCAGCTGCTGCTGCCCATCAGTCTGGGAAGGGTTATAAGGCCATTTCCAGACTATCTGGAGTCCATCATTCTACAGAGAGAAAGATTATTAAGGTTTTAACACCTGATGAGGAAGAAGTCTGCTGAAAAGCTGCCAACAGAAAGCGTTTGGACTGTTTTTCACATGAAGGATGACTTCACCGCAGCTTTAAGGTGAATCAGATGCCGTCACGTTGTCAGGAATGCGTCCCTTCATGCGTTGGGGGGAGAGCTGAGCCGGCGGAGCGGTTGCTGCCTGTTTATCAGCCTGTTGTTTCTGTTTCTGAGGTCATGAAGCGTGTTTTTGTTCACGGTGGCCTTGGCTGTGTTCACAACACAGGGAACAATACAAGAAGCCAGCTCACTTCCTTGTTTGCACAGAGGAGCTGCTGTTTATGCTTTCTAACGGCTGTTTAGCTCTCCCAACATGAGAAAATGTCCGACTTTTTATGGCCTCACAGCTCGGAGACGCTCAGCTTGTTGGACAGAAATAAGTTCTGGTTGCTGTGAAATGAACCAAAGAACGCTCACATTTCACAGCAAACTGCAGGCTTTTATTTGATGTTCATGAACACATTTATGTTTGGTTTAATTTTCTGTCACCGTGGAGCAGAAAGCAGCCGCTCTGTTGTGTCCGACTGTCCCTGAACACATCACAACCATCAGTAAAATAGTTTAGTTTGTGAGATTAAACCAGATTAAATCTTATTTTTATAGTATTTTTGATTCGGAACATTGGAACACTTAAAGGAGACGTGATCTCCATCCTGATTCTGACTTAAAAACGGTTTCTGGGAAGATTTCACGCTCTCTGGATTTAAATTTGCCTTTCGGAGGAACTGCGGCTGCAGACTCAGTTCCTCTGAAACAGAAAGTCGAAGCTTCGGTGTCGTTAGGTTTTACGTCCCACTGCAGGGCGAGAGGTGGGGGCCACTGACGCTGAGCCTCAGAAGTTTGACTGTTTTTAAGTGGAATGGATCAAAGTTTTCCAGGTGAAAACACTAACTAACCCCCCCCTCCGGTCTGTTTCTGCCTGCAGACGGCTTTGAGCTCCTTCTTCCAGGAGGCGAACATCCCCAGCCACCACCAGATGGTAAGTGTGTTCACACCTCCTCAGACACGTTGGGGGGGGGGCTCAGGTGTCACCCCACCCGACCTTCCTGTCCGAGCAGCTCTTTCTGGACACTTCTGCTTTAATCTGAGTTTGTTTTTTTTATTCTGGCTCATTTTCAGACAGAAAACTGAGTTTCTGAAGCTGATTTAAGTGTTTTTAAAGCTGCTTTAGAGTCAGATTAAAGGAAAACGTGACGTCACGAGGGTCCAGAAACACACTGAACATGAGATTTTATTCACAAAAAGCTAAAAATGCTGAGTTCAGGTGTCACTGCTCGAGTGTTACCCGGCAACACAACAGTTAGCGTGTTCTGAACGTCTCCAACATGCTTAAAAAAAGCCAATCAGACAAACTGTGGCAAACAGCAAAGTTTGGTGTTAACCGTGGTTTAAAAGCACGGAGGAAGGGTGGAGAAGCCTCGTTTCCCAGGCTGCAGTGATGGAAGTAACGAAGCTGGAGGTTCTCCATCATTCTCCAGCTGCTTTAGCCGTGAAAAAGACTTTAGATTCGATCATCGCAGGCCGTAAAAAGCAGAAAGATCTTTCTTTAAGCGTTACGATGAGCCACATCTTCAGCTGGAGATGCACCAGAACTTCCTGCTCCAGCAGGATCTGAGAGGGCGTCTGTGTGTGATCACAGCTGTGCGGATGGCGTCCCCCAGCAGCTGGCTCCGCCTCCTCCCAGCGCTCCGGTGCCCGTTGCTCTGGGACGGCCGTGAGGAACGGCTGCTGTTATCGTTTTGGGTGACATCATCCGTGGAGGAATCCAAAGGTGAAGCTGCCAGACAGCTGGGTGTACTTCCTGCCCCGAGGAGCTGTTTGCACAGCTGGGCGTGGAGGAGAACGCCGCCACAACCAGGAAGTCGGTTTCTTTTTTAGCCTGAGAAAAAATACACAACAGCCGTGACTCAGAGAAACGGGTCTGAGGCTTCATGGGGGGGCGGAGACAACAGGAAGCGCACCTGTAGCTGACATCACTTGTTTTTATCCAGTCATCAAAACAAGTTCCTGTCAGAAAGGTGCGAGGCTCCTGATTGGACGGACCGTAGGGGACGCCGCCAGTTTGGCAGGTTAAGAACGTTAAAGTCAGCTTCTGAACCAGAACCTTTGGTTCAGTCGGTCTCTCAGAAACTAAAGTCTCTGTCATGAAGTTCCTCTCGCAGCTCGGCTGTTTTTCTGAACACGACGGCGCTCAGCATCATCGATGTTGAGGCGTCAGAAAACACGGCGCAGAACCTGTTCTCCACAGCAGGAACAATAAGTTTCACGTCTCATTAATCAGAAGATAAAAGGAGGAAAGGATTAAGGCTTCGCTGTGATAGTCAGACCGCCTCCTGTTGGGGAGTTTCTGCAGGTGTCCGTCCATCCGTTGTCTTTAAGCTAAGCTAACCAGTTTAAGCTAAACTAAGACTTTAAGCTAAGCTAACCAGTTTAAGCTAAACTAAGACTTTAAGCTAAGCTAACCAGTTTAAGCTAAGCTAACACTTTAAGCTAAGCTAACCAGTCTAAGCAAACAAGTTTAAGCTAAACTAACCAGTTTAAACTAAGCTAACACTTTAAGCTAAACCAACCAGTTTAAGCTAAACTAACCAGTTTAAGCTAAGCCAACACTTTAAGCTAAGCTAACCAGTTTAAGCTAACACTTTAAGCTAAGCTAACCAGTTTAAGCTAAACTAAGACTTTAAGCTAAGCTAACCAGTTTAAGCTAAGCTAACACTTTAAGCTAAGCTAACCAGTCTAAGCAAACAAGTTTAAGCTAAACTAACCAGTTTAAACTAAGCTAACACTTTAAGCTAAACCAACCAGTTTAAGCTAAACTAACCAGTTTAAGCTAAGCCAACACTTTAAGCTAAGCTAACCAGTTTAAGCTAACACTTTAAGCTAAGCTAACCAGTTTAAGCTAAGCTAACACTTTAAGCTAAGCTAACCAGCTGCTGACAGCTTCTCCTTTAAGAGAAGCGGTTTCACAACACCCACATGGGTGAGACCCGTCTCCATGTTTTTCTGGAGGGACCCACGCCCCCCCCCCGGCCTCCCCCCTCCCCCCCAGTCTCCCCCCCTCTGTGTTTCTGGCTGACGCCTGACACCTGTGTGTGTTTGCTGGCGGCCGTGTTGCCAGCAGCCCAACACCTTTTCAAATGACTGTAATTGATGTCCTCGCTGAGGACTTTTGGCATTTGGAGGCGAGCAGCTGAGGGCTCGCGTATCCTCAGAGGGTCGTTCTGTTTTTTCAAACGCTGACCTCGCCGACTCGCACCTCTGCCCCTCGAGTTTGTTTTTAAACCCTTTTATGAGCGGGTCCCTCTGGTCCCGCAGCTGCTCTTCACCTGTGGCCCTTGTTTTTAAAGTGGAAATGATGCAGATTTTTGGCTAAAAGCTCTCATTCTGCCTGATGTTTAACAGCTTGTTTCCACCCCCCCCACAGATGTGTACCCCCAGAAACACTCCCGCAACGCCACCAAACTTCCCCGACGCCATCACCATGTTCTCCAAGCTGCGGGCGTCTGAGTGCGGCCCCGGCGCCGGCGCCGGCCCCTCCCAGGTGTCCATGGCCTGCTCGCCGCCGCCCTCGTCCTCGTCGGGCTTCAGCTCCTTCTGGGCCTCCTCGCCGCCCAGCCACCAGCCGGCTTGGCTGCCCCCGTCGTCGCCCACGGGTCACCACATGTCGCACCACTACCACCACCACATGCAACAGACTCCCATGTGGCCCCCCGTGTCCCAGCCCCCCGGCTCCCAGCAGCCCCCCGTCATGTCGGCGCTCCACGGTCAGAGATGAGACCAACCGGCGGCTGCAGGGGGGCGAGGGAGGGAGGCCGTCACGGCTGGGTCATCTGTAGCCAATGAATCTTTTTTGGGGGGGCGGGGCTTGTTTTATGGGGGGGGTTTCATGTGTGGAATAATACAGAGGAGGACAAAGACGTTTTTCTAAACAGTGGACGATGATTCTTTCATCTTCATCACGAGTCATCGAAGCCGAGGAAGAACCCGCCGGGTCCCAGACGCCGGGTCCCAGACGCCGGGTCCCAGACGCCGGGTCCCAGACGGCCCGCCGCCGGGTCCCAGACGGCCCGCCGCCGGGTCCCAGACGGACGCCGGACGCTGAGCCCAAAAACTGTTTGGCGGCGAACTTTCTCGTCACATGGATGCAACCAACCAGGACCCAACTGGGCACTTACTGAGGATCGGAGCCATGCGACCTGTTGCTTCATGATCAGTTTGTTCTGTTTACTTTTTACAAACTTGCTCTTTGATGGTGTTCAGAAATAATCGGACAGGAAGTCAGCAATAACCAGCAGAGGAGGAGGAGCTCCACTCGAATGAAACTGTGGACTGAAGGTGTCGAATGTGTGTGTGTGTGTGTGTGCAGCGTTTCATTTACAGCCATAAAAAAGTCCCATCAGGAGGTGTTTAAGATCCAGTTAAACATCTGGATGGAGAATAATCAGAATCTAGTTCACAGATGTTTTTGTTGTGGAATAAGTTCAAAGTTTATCGCTTCTTTCGGCTCAGATTGATTTTAAAATGTCAAATTGTCGGTTCCAGCCCTCTGAAAGTGAAGATTTGTTTCCAAAAGTTCAGCCTGAAATATTTCAATTTATATACCTGGAAATCTTTCTTTCAAGCCTTTTTAAGAGGATAAAGGTGAAAAAGCGGCTCTGATTCTTCATCTTTCAGCGTTTCGTTGGTGGTTTGTAACACATTCAACAGGCTGAACCTTTATTAACACAGACAGGAGACGAGTCCAAACTGCTCCTCACTCCTTCTGTTTGTATCAGGAAACGAGTTTCTCCTCCAGATGTTTGGAGGAGCTGTTGAGGATTTTCTGGGATCGAACATGGAAACCGGGTCTCATGCACACACACAGAGGGAGGAAGTTGTAGAAACTTGCAATAATGTGATCATGTGGAGACGGAGGAGAGGTTTTGGGGGGGGGAGTCTGTAAATAAAACGTTTTGTTGACGCTCACTTTGAGAAGAACACATTTAATCTGAGCGCTGCGGCGGCCTGTCGGTACCTCCTCCCTGCTTCTGTCTGCAGGCCCACTCAGTGATTCCCGCTCAGCCGCTCCTACCTCCGTGCACGTGAATGGAAGAGGCCTCGTGCACTCTGAATGTATCTCACACAGCCGTGCTGAGGGGATTTTTTACCTGTTTTTAAAGGCTTCACCTGTAGATTAGTCACCTTAGCGTGTTGGACGCAGGTTCTGCTCCAGTCAGACAATCAGCTGTTTGTTTGGGCTTCTGGTCGCCGTGGGAGCAGAGCGTCTCCGGGCGGTTGGGCTGCAGTTTCTGGGGCTACTTTTCGGCGGGGACCTCCTTTAAAGGAGCGTTTCTGGAAGGAAAGATAGACTCTTTCTGCTCGTTTTCCACAGCAGCAACCAGCAGGTTTCCCATCCATCTCACTCCACTGCCAATCAGTGTGCCTCAGAGCAGCTGTTCCACCGTCATCTGCCCGTGTTTGCAGCCTCCGGCGATGGGCCGGGAGCTGCTGCAGTTATCCTGTGAGACACCAGGGCCGGGAGCTGCTGCAGTTATCCTGTGAGGCACCAGGGCCGGGAGCTGCTGCAGTTATCCTGTGAGACAGCGCCGTCCTCTCAGTGTCTGAGGCGGAAACGTTTGGTGGCGGCGCTTTAAATGGGATTTATTTTCCTTTCCAACTCCCTGAACTCTGAGCCACTGCAGGGTTTGTTGTTGGCGACGGGTCGCCTTGTTACCGGGGCTGAGGGCGGAGCCCCCCTGCAGGAGGCTGAGGGCGGAGCCCCGCGGGAGGCTAAAGGCGGAGCCCCCTGCAGGAGGCTGTCTCCCCCTCCTTCCTTCTGTCCTTTCTAACCCTGTTGTTGACCTGAGGACACTGAGGGTGGAGCCCCCCGCAGGAGGCTGAGGGTGGAGCCCCCTGCAGGAGGCTAAAGGTGGAGCCCCCTGCGGGAGGCTGAGGGTGGAGCCCCCCGCAGGAGGCTGAGGGTGGAGCCCCCTGCAGGAGGCTAAAGGTGGAGCCCCCTGCGGGAGGCTGAGGGTGGAGCCCCCCGCAGGAGGCTGAGGGTGGAGCCCCCTGCAGGAGGCTGAGGGCGGAGCCCCCTGCGGGAGGCTAAAGGTGGAGCCCCCTGCAGGAGGCTAAAGGTGGAGCCCCCCGCAGGAGGCTGAGGGCGGAGCCCCCTGCAGGAGGCTGAGGGCGGAGCCCCCTGCAGGAGTCGTTTCTAACCCTGTTGTTGCCCTGCAGGCTCCAGCTGATGCGTCCCAACCGCTCGGAGAAGTTTACAAACTGGGAAAATCTCTGGTTCACATCATTTTATACTTTTGCTTCCGTCACTCGTTTGATGGAATTCTGTCTCACAGATGTTCTGAAATTCACTTTAAACGGCTCTTCTACAGATTTCTCTTCATATCCTCTGTTTAAATTTCTATTTATATGTTTAATAAAACCAGTTATGATCTGCTGCTCTGGGTGGTTTCGTCTCTTCACACCTGTCTGGTTTTACCGTAAAGAGAGGAGCTTCTGTGAAGCTGCTGAGGACTGAAGAGGATGTGGTCGGAGTGTCGAACTGAGTCGGCTTCAGTTTCTCAGCAGTTAAACTGGAAGTTTGGCTGATTAGCAGCAGGAGGAGACGTCTCTTTAAATGATGGTGGTGGGAGGTTTCCTCTGATCCACATTAAGCTCATCAGCTGGATGAAAACCGCTCATTGAACCACTGTGAGGCCTTCACTGCTCTCTGTTTGTTTCAGTCTAAAACAGAACATTATGAGGCTCTGCCTCAGTCAGACTCAGCAGCATTATGAGGCTCTGCCTCAGTCAGACTCAGAGTCAGCAGCAACATTATGAGGCTCTGCCTCAGTCAGACTCAGCAGCAGCAACATTATGAGGCTCTGCCTCAGTCAGACTCAGCAGCAGCATTATGAGGCTCTGCCTCAGTCAGACTCAGCAGCAACATTATGAGGCTCTGCCTCAGTCAGACTCAGAGTCAGCAGCAACATTATGAGGCTCTGCCTCAGTCAGACTCAGCAGCAGCAACATTATGAGGCTCTGCCTCAGTCAGACTCAGCAGCAACATTATGAGGCTCTGCCTCAGTCAGACTCAGCAGCAGCATTATGAGGCTCTGCCTCAGTCAGAGTCAGACTCAGCAGCAGCATTATGAGGCTCTGCCTCAGTCAGACTCAGCAGCAGCATTATGAGGCTCTGCCTCAGTCAGACTCAGCAGCAGCAGCAACATTATGAGGCTCTGCCTCAGTCAGACTCAGCAGCAGCATTATGAGGCTCTGCCTCAGTCAGACTCAGCAGCAGCATTATGAGGCTCTGCCTCAGTCAGACTCAGAGTCAGCAGCAACATTATGAGGCTCTGCCTCAGTCAGACTCAGACTCAGCAGCAACATTATGAGGCTCTGCCTCAGTCAGACTCAGCAGCAACATTATGAGGCTCTGCCTCAGTCAGACTCAGAGTCAGCAGCAACATTATGAGGCTCTGCCTCAGTCAGACTCAGCAGCATTATGAGGCTCTGCCTCAGTCAGACTCAGAGTCAGCAGCAACATTATGAGGCTCTGCCTCAGTCAGACTCAGAGTCAGCAGCAACATTATGAGGCTCTGCCTCAGTCAGACTCAGCAGCATTATGAGGCTCTGCCTCAGTCAGACTCAGCAGCAGCATTATGAGGCTCTGCCTCAGTCAGACTCAGCAGCAGCATTATGAGGCTCTGCCTCAGTCAGACTCAGCAGCAACATTATGAGGCTCTGCCTCAGTCAGACTCAGCAGCAACATTATGAGGCTCTGCCTCAGTCAGACTCAGCAGCAGCAACATTATGAGGCTCTGCCTCAGTCAGACTCAGCAGCAGCATTATGAGGCTCTGCCTCAGTCAGACTCAGCAGCAACATTATGAGGCTCTGCCTCAGTCAGACTCAGAGTCAGCAGCAACATTATGAGGCTCTGCCTCAGTCAGACTCAGCAGCAGCAACATTATGAGGCTCTGCCTCAGTCAGACTCAGCAGCAGCATTATGAGGCTCTGCCTCAGTCAGAGTCAGACTCAGCAGCAGCATTATGAGGCTCTGCCTCAGTCAGACTCAGCAGCAGCATTATGAGGCTCTGCCTCAGTCAGACTCAGCAGCAGCAGCAACATTATGAGGCTCTGCCTCAGTCAGACTCAGCAGCAGCATTATGAGGCTCTGCCTCAGTCAGACTCAGCAGCAGCATTATGAGGCTCTGCCTCAGTCAGACTCAGCAGCAGCATTATGAGGCTCTGCCTCAGTCAGACTCAGAGTCAGCAGCAACATTATGAGGCTCTGCCTCAGTCAGACTCAGACTCAGCAGCAACATTATGAGGCTCTGCCTCAGTCAGACTCAGCAGCAACATTATGAGGCTCTGCCTCAGTCAGACTCAGAGTCAGCAGCAACATTATGAGGCTCTGCCTCAGTCAGACTCAGCAGCAACATTATGAGGCTCTGCCTCAGTCAGACTCAGCAGCAACATTATGAGGCTCTGCCTCAGTCAGACTCAGCAGCAACATTATGAGGCTCTGCCTCAGTCAGACTCAGCAGCAGCAGCATTATGAGGCTCTGCCTCAGTCAGACTCAGCAGCAACATTATGAGGCTCTGCCTCAGTCAGACTCAGCAGCAGCATTATGAGGCTCTGCCTCAGTCAGACTCAGCAGCAACATTATGAGGCTCTGCCTCAGTCAGACTCAGCAGCAGCATTATGAGGCTCTGCCTCAGTCAGACTCAGCAGCAGCATTATGAGGCTCTGCCTCAGTCAGACTCAGCAGCAACATTATGAGGCTCTGCCTCAGTCAGACTCAGCAGCAGCAACATTATGAGGCTCTGCCTCAGTCAGACTCAGCAGCAGCAACATTATGAGGCTCTGCCTCAGTCAGACTCAGCAGCAGCAACATTATGAGGCTCTGCCTCAGTCAGAGTCAGCAGCAGCATTATGAGGCTCTGCCTCAGTCAGACTCAGCAGCAACATTATGAGGCTCTGCCTCAGTCAGAGTCAGCAGCAGCATTATGAGGCTCTGCCTCAGTCAGACTCAGCAGCAACATTATGAGGCTCTGCCTCAGTCAGACTCAGCAGCAGCATTATGAGGCTCTGCCTCAGTCAGACTCAGCAGCAGCATTATGAGGCTCTGCCTCAGTCAGACTCAGAGTCAGCAGCAACATTATGAGGCTCTGCCTCAGTCAGACTCAGCAGCAACATTATGAGGCTCTGCCTCAGTCAGACTCAGCAGCAACATTATGAGGCTCTGCCTCAGTCAGACTCAGCAGCAGCAACATTATGAGGCTCTGCCTCAGTCAGACTCAGCAGCAACATTATGAGGCTCTGCCTCAGTCAGACTCAGCAGCAACATTATGAGGCTCTGCCTCAGTCAGACTCAGCAGCAGCATTATGAGGCTCTGCCTCAGTCAGACTCAGCAGCAGCAGCATTATGAGGCTCTGCCTCAGTCAGACTCAGCAGCAACATTATGAGGCTCTGCCTCAGTCAGACTCAGCAGCAACATTATGAGGCTCTGCCTCAGTCAGACTCAGACTCAGCAGCAGCATTATGAGGCTCTGCCTCAGTCAGACTCAGCAGCAGCATTATGAGGCTCTGCCTCAGTCAGACTCAGACTCAGCAGCAGCAACATTATGAGGCTCTGCCTCAGTCAGACTCAGCAGCAGCATTATGAGGCTCTGCCTCAGTCAGACTCAGAGTCAGCAGCAACATTATGAGGCTCTGCCTCAGTCAGACTCAGCAGCAACATTATGAGGCTCTGCCTCAGTCAGACTCAGACTCAGCAGCAGCATTATGAGGCTCTGCCTCAGTCAGACTCAGAGTCAGCAACATTATGAGGCTCTGCCTCAGTCAGACTCAGCAGCAGCAACATTATGAGGCTCTGCCTCAGTCAGACTCAGAGTCAGCAGCAACATTATGAGGCTCTGCCTCAGTCAGACTCAGCAGCAACATTATGAGGCTCTGCCTCAGTCAGACTCAGACTCAGCAGCAACATTATGAGGCTCTGCCTCAGTCAGAGTCAGACTCAGCAGCAACATTATGAGGCTCTGCCTCAGTCAGACTCAGCAGCAACATTATGAGGCTCTGCCTCAGTCAGACTCAGACTCAGCAGCAACATTATGAGGCTCTGCCTCAGTCAGACTCAGCAGCAGCATTATGAGGCTCTGCCTCAGTCAGACTCAGCAGCAGCATTATGAGGCTCTGCCTCAGTCAGACTCAGCAGCAGCATTATGAGGCTCTGCCTCAGTCAGACTCAGCAGCAGCATTATGAGGCTCTGCCTCAGTCAGACTCAGCAGCAGCATTATGAGGCTCTGCCTCAGTCAGACTCAGCAGCAACATTATGAGGCTCTGCCTCAGTCAGACTCAGACTCAGCAGCAACATTATGAGGCTCTGCCTCAGTCAGACTCAGCAGCAGCATTATGAGGCTCTGCCTCAGTCAGACTCAGCAGCAGCATTATGAGGCTCTGCCTCAGTCAGAGTCAGCAGCAACATTATGAGGCTCTGCCTCAGTCAGACTCAGACTCAGCAGCAACATTATGAGGCTCTGCCTCAGTCAGACTCAGCAGCAACATTATGAGGCTCTGCCTCAGTCAGACTCAGCAGCAACATTATGAGGCTCTGCCTCAGTCAGACTCAGACTCAGCAGTAACATTATGAGGCTCTGCCTCAGTCAGACTCAGACTCAGCAGTAACATTATGAGGCTCTGCCTCAGTCAGACTCAGACTCAGCAGCAACATTATGAGGCTCTGCCTCAGTCAGACTCAGCAGCAACATTATGAGGCTCTGCCTCAGTCAGACTCAGACTCAGCAGTAACATTATGAGGCTCTGCCTCAGTCAGACTCAGACTCAGCAGCAACATTATGAGGCTCTGCCTCAGTCAGAGTCAGACTCAGCAGCAGCATTAAGAGGCTCTGCCTCAGTCAGAGTCAGACTCAGCAGCAACATTATGAGGCTCTGCTTTTGTTTTCTTTGTTTCTGTTGCAACACGTTGGTCAGAGACTTTCAGCAGTTTACTGACTCACTGCTCAGAACTCCTTTTAGCTAAGATGAGGTGAAAGCACATTTTTAAAGAGCTTTTAAAGGTGACTCTGACTCAGAGCCTCAGATCACTTTGGCTGTGGGACACTGAGCAGGTTTTTAAAACTGTTTCCTACAATAAGAGGGTTTGTTTCAGGTTGCATTCTGCTTCAGGACATTTCACCTGGTTTTACTTCCTGTTAAATAACTGATAGCAGCAGCTGTTGCAGATAAAGATCTGTGTTTGCAGCTTTGTTAGAAATAAGAACCGAAAAGAGCCACGAAGATCGCTGTGGACCGCCGACTCAGCGAATTGTAGCTGTGACTAATGACCCTGACTTCCACCTCTGCACAGGTATGGTTTGGGCCGCCCCCCCCATATGGCCTTAAAAAGACCAAGATTCACATTCCTCATTGACAGGAAACGGTCGGGGCGAGTTGTAACCGCACCTCGACACGGCTTTCCTGCTCTCAGCCTCGTGTTCTGTGAACAGGATGTTCTGCTGCTAGTAGTGAGAAGTTCCCCACATGATGCAACACACACACACACACACACACACACACACACACAGTCCTGCTGCTGAAAACATCTGAGGGTTAATCCGCCGCTGAAAATAGACCCTCTGATGGAGCAGCCTGCAGTCTTTCAGGTGAAATTCTATCAGCAAATACAGATTTGTGTCTTCAGAAGGATTCAGAAGATTTGGGGGTTTGTTGGGAGTAAATCTGTGGGTGGAAGAGGTTTAATGCTCCCCCTCCGTATTAAAAACTCTCTGGAACAACAGGATGTGAATACATTTACGCTCATGTTTATTCATGACTTGTTCCTGTGATTAATAACAACAACGCCGACAGCGGCTGCTCGCAGAGGTGGAAACGCTCAGTGAGAAGCCGGAAGTCCTCAGAGTGGCAGGATTACCTGACGGGGAACTCGGCGTCGCCACCTACAGGTTGAGCGGCTCGTCTGCAGCAGCTGAAGCCTGAGAGATGGAGCTCTGAGAGGTGCAGCAGCCCAGAGCCGAGACCGGCCAGTCCCTGCCGGAGCAGCTGGAGGCTGGGGGAGGAGAGGGGGAGAGGGGGGGGAGGGGGGGGGAGGGAGAGGGAGAGGGGGGAGAGGGAGAGGGGGAGGGGGAGGGGGAGAGACAGAGAGGAGGAAGGAAGGAAGAAGGAGACAGAGAGGGGGAGACAGAGGGGGAGAGGGAGGAAGGAGGAGGAGACAGGGGGGGAGAGGGGGGAGAGGGGGAGTGGAGGGGGGAGGAGAGGAAGGAGAGGGGGAGAGGGAGGAAGGAGGAGGAGACAGGGGGGGAGAGGGGGGAGAGGGGGAGTGGAGGGGGGAGGGGGAAGGAGAGGAGGAGACAGAGAGGGAGAGGGAGGGAGAGGAGGAGAGGGAGAGGAGGGGGAGGGGGGGGAGGGAGAGGGAGAGGGGGGAGAGGGAGAGGGAGAGGGGGGGGAGGGAGAGGGAGAGGGGGGGGGAGGGGGGGGAGGGAGAGACAGAGAGGGGGAAGGAAGGAAGAAGGAGACAGAGAGGGGGAGACAGAGGGGGAGAGGGAGGAAGGAGGAGGAGACAGGGGGGGAGAGGGAGGAAGAGAGGAGGAGACAGAGGGGGAGAGGGGGGAGAGGGGGAGTGGAGGGGGGAGGAGAGGAAGGAGAGGGGGAGAGGAGGGGGAGGGGGAGTGGAGGGGGGAGGAGAGGAAGGAGAGGGGGAGAGGAGGGGGAGGGGGAAGGAGAGGAGGAGACAGAGAGGGAGAGGGAGGGAGAGGAGGAGAGGGAGAGGAGGGGGAGACAGAGAGGGAGAGGAGGAAGGAGGAGGAGACAGAGAGGGAGAGGAGGAAGGAAGGAAGAAGGAGACAGAGAAGGAGAGGAGGAAGGAGGAGGGGGAGGGGGAGGGAGGGGGAAGGAGAGGAGGAGACAGAGAGGGAGAGGAGGAAGGAGGAGGAGACAGAGAGGGAGAGGAGGAAGGAGGAGGAGACAGAGAGGGAGAGGAGGAAGGAGGAGGAGGAGACAGAGAGGGAGAGGAGGAAGGAGGAGGAGACAGGGGGGGAGAGGGAGGAAGAGAGGAGGAGACAGAGGGGGAGAGGGGGGAGAGGGGGAGTGGAGGGGGGAGGAGAGGAAGGAGAGGGGGAGAGGAGGGGGAGGGGGAGTGGAGGGGGGAGGAGAGGAAGGAGAGGGGGAGAGGAGGGGGAGGGGGAAGGAGAGGAGGAGACAGAGAGGGAGAGGGAGGGAGAGGAGGAGAGGGAGAGGAGGGGGAGACAGAGAGGGAGAGGAGGAAGGAGGAGGAGACAGAGAGGGAGAGGAGGAAGGAGGAGGAGACAGAGAGGGAGAGGAGGAAGGAGGAGGAGACAGAGAGGGAGAGGAGGAAGGAGGAGGAGACAGAGAGGGAGAGGAGGAAGGAAGGAAGAAGGAGACAGAGAGGGAGAGGAGGAAGGAAGGAAGAAGGAGACAGAGAAGGAGAGGAGGAAGGAGGAGGGGGAGGGGGAGGGAGGGGGAAGGAGAGGAGGAGACAGAGAGGGAGAGGAGGAGGAGACAGAGAGGGAGAGGAGGAAGGAGGAGGAGACAGAGAGGGAGAGGAGGAAGGAGGAGGAGGAGACAGAGAGGGAGAGGAGGAAGGAGGAGGAGACAGAGAGGGAGAGGAGGAAGGAGGAGGAGACAGAGAGGGAGAGGAGGAAGGAGGAGGAGACAGAGAGGGAGAGGAGGAAGGAAGGAGGAGACAGAGAGGGAGAGGAGGAAGGAGGAGGAGACAGAGAGGGAGAGGAGGAAGGAGGAGGAGACAGAGAGGGAGAGACAGAGAGGAGGAAGGAGGAGGAGACAGAGAGGGAGAGGAGGAAGGAGGAGGAGACAGAGAGGGAGAGGAGGAAGGAGGAGGAGACAGAGAGGGAGAGGAGGAAGGAGGAGGAGACAGAGAGGGAGAGACAGAGAGGAGGAAGGAGGAGGAGACAGAGAGGGAGAGGAGGAAGGAAGGAGGAGACAGAGAGGGAGAGGAGGAAGGAAGGAGGAGACAGAGAGGGAGAGGAGGAAGGAGGAGGAGACAGAGAGGGAGAGGAGGAAGGAGGAGGAGACAGAGGGGGAGAGACAGAGAGGAGGAAGGAAGGAGGAGACAGAGAGGGAGAGGAGGAAGGAAGAAGGAGACAGAGAAGGAGAGGAGGAAGGAGGAGGGGGAGGGGGAGGGAGGGGGAAGGAGGGGGGGGGGAGAGGGAGGGGAGGAGGGGGGAGGAGAGGAAGGAGAGGGGGAGAGGGAGAGGGGGATAGGGAGGGGGGAGAGGGGGAAGAGAAGGAGAGGGGGAGAGGAAGGGGGAGACAGAGGGGGAGAGAGGAAGAGGGGGAGGGAGGAGAGGGGGAGGGAGGAGAGGGGGAAAGACAGAGAGGAGGAAGGAAGGAAGAAGGAGACAGAGAGGGGGAGACAGAGAGGGGGAGAGGGAGGGGGGGAGACAGAGGGGGAGAGGAGGAAACAGAGAGGGGGAGAGGGAGGGGGGGGGGAGAGGGGGAGAGGGGGAGAGGGGGGGGGAGAGGGGGAGAGGGGGAGAGGGAGGGGGGGAGAGGGAGGGGGGGGAGGGGGGAGGAGGGGGGAGAGGGGGAAGAGAAGGAGAGGGGGAGAGGAAGGGGGAGACAGAGGGGGAGAGAGGAAGAGGGGGAGGGAGGAGAGGGGGAGAGGAGGGGGAGAGGGGGAGAGGGGGATAGGGAGGGGGGGAGGGGGGGAGGAGGGGGGAGAGGGGGAAGAGAAGGAGAGGGGGAGAGGAAGGGGGAGACAGAGGGGGAGAGAGGAAGAGGGGGAGGGAGGAGAGGGGGAAAGACAGAGAGGAGGAAGGAAGGAAGAAGGAGACAGAGAGGGGGAGACAGAGGGGGAGAGGAGGAAACAGAGAGGGGGAGAGGGAGGGGGGGAGACAGAGGGGGAGAGGAGGAAACAGAGAGGGGGAGAGGGAGGGGGGGGAGAGGGGGAGAGGGGGAGAGGGAGGGGGGGAGGAGGGGGGAGAGGGGGAAGAGAAGGAGAGGGGGAGAGGAAGGGGGAGACAGAGGGGGAGAGAGGAAGAGGGGGAGGGAGGAGAGGGGGAGAGGAGGGGGAGAGGGGGAAAGACAGAGAGGAGGAAGGAAGGAAGAAGGAGACAGAGAGGGGGAGACAGAGGGGGAGAGGGAGGGGGGGAGAGAGAGGGGGAGAGGAGGGGGAGAGGGAGGAAGAGAGGAGGAGACAGAGGGGGAGGAAGGAGGGGGAGACAGAGGGGGAGGAAGGAGGGGGAGGAAGGAGGGGGAGACAGAGGGGGAGGAAGGAGGGAGGAGGAGGAGACAGAGAGGGAGGGAGGAGGAGGAGACAGAGAGGGAGAGAGGGAGGGAGGAGACAGAGAGGGAGGGAGGAGGAGGAGACAGAGAGGGAGGGAGGAGGAGGAGACAGAGAGGGAGAGAGGGAGGGAGGAGGAGGAGACAGAGAGGGAGGGAGGAGGAGGAGACAGAGAGGGAGGGAGGAGGAGGAGACAGAGAGGGAGAGAGGGAGGGAGGAGGAGGAGACAGAGAGGGAGGAAGGAGGAGGAGACAGAGAGGGGAGACAGAGAGGGAGGAAGGAGGAGGAGACAGAGAGGGAGGGAGGAGGAGGAGACAGAGAGGGAGGAAGGAGGAGGAGACAGAGAGGGAGAGAGGAGGAGGAGGAGACAGAGAGGGAGAGAGGAAGGAGGAGGAGACAGAGAGGGAGACAGGGAGGGAGGAAGGAGAGGGGAGACAGAGAGGGAGGAAGGAGGAGGAGACAGAGAGGGAGGAAGGAGGAGGAGACAGAGAGGGAGGAAGGAGGAGGAGACAGAGAGAGGAGACAGAGAGGGAGGAAGGAGGAGGAGACAGAGAGGGAGAGAGGAGGAGGAGGAGACAGAGAGGGAGAGAGGAAGGAGGAGGAGACAGAGGGGGAGAGGGGGAGAGAGAAGGAGAGAGAGAGGGGGGGGAGGGGAGGGGGAGAGGGGGGGGGAGGGGGAGGGGGAGAGGGGGGGGGGGGAGGGAAGGAGACAGAGACAGAGTGAGGGGGGAGCAGAGGACACCAGTTTGATTAAACAGGTTCCTTTGGGCTGTGTTGGAGCTCAGGTGGACGTGTTCAGACAGGAACAGACAGGAAGTGTTCAGACAGGAACAGGAAGTGATCACACCTTCACCTGAGGGCGGGGCTCACCTGCACGGCTGCTCTTGGCACTGAGGGGCTGCTGGTGAACGGGGGGTGTTGTGTCCCGCCTCCGGGGACACGGAGGCTCGGTGGGAGGCGGAGCTCTTGGCTTTGTCCTTTGTCTTGCACATGCCTGCAGAGAGCATGTGGGACAAAGGTTACCAACGGCAACCGGGCGTGTCACACCTTTAAAACAACCACGATCCACTGATCTTAAACCTCTGAGAAGCATGATCCATCGCCATGGAAACCACAGAAAAACTGCTGTTTATCAGCCTTTTTGGGTCGGAGACAGACGGATGCTGTCTGTGTGCCGCGGACAATAAAAAACATTGTTTTTATGTCTGAAATGGAGCTTCTCAAACCGACCAACACACCCAGATTAAACAGAATCAGGTGGTCCTCGGCGCTCAGTTCCATCTTTCTGCATCTTTTAGTGAAAACAGGAAAGAGTTTCCATTTGAGGTTGAAGGCCCCATCATTACAGCTTCTATATGTACGAAGGAATTAAACCACAACACATCTGTGTGTTTTAACAGCTGGGAGGCGGCTGATGGGAAGTTACAGGTGATGCCATGAAGGCGGCGCCGCGGCTGGCGTGATCACATGATGCAAACATCAGATTCAGGTTGTTGTGGGGTAAAACTTACCGTCTTTGGTAGCAATCGTAGGTAGTTTAGTTTCTGTGTTCTTGATGGCCGGGACGTTCAGGCGACCTTTGTAAATATGCCCATCCAGTCCGACGATGTCCACCTCCTGCAACCCAGGTAAACCGTGCAGAGAAAGGAAATAAAGAGCCTTTAGAAAACCTTCTTTGTGACTGATCGTTTTATCCATCTGTCGGATGGAAGGTTAAATACTTTTAATCTGAGTGTAAATAAACTCACAGGAAGTAAAGATTTCCTCGGTCAAAGTATAAAGCAGAAACAGAATGAACTGAATCTGGATCTAAAGCTCAAAGCTCAGGCTCCAGGGTCATTTGTCGTACCTGGATCAGGCCGACCACCTCAGCCTGAGCGGGCTGCTTGCTGTGCTGCAGGCCGCTGCGTCTCTGGCTGCTCAGAGCGTTGGTGTGACCCCCCCCGCAGCTGCGCGCCCCCGCCAGGTGGCTGCAGTCGCTCAGCTCTGATAAGCGCTCGCTGCTCCGCCAGAAACAAAGAAGAAGAAGATGAGCCGGCAGCTCCTCGCCTTCACAACACCTCCATGAGAAGTCTAAATGAAACCTGTTCTTATTTGACCTGACAGACACTCGTCACCAGTTCAGACACTTTTTCCAACCTCAAAGGCCTCATTTTGTCTTCTAAACAGAACAAACTGCTGCAGATTAAAAGCAAATGTTCACATTTGATCCCGTCTGTTGGTCAGAAGCACAGATGGATCGTTGCGTACTGCACGCTTTCAGAAAGAAGTGAGAAATTTCAGCTGAACTTCTAAACAGAACAGATTTAAAGTGGTGTGAGTCCCTGTTGTCTCCCTGACTGGACCTGACTCACAGCTGGACTTCTAAACAGAACAGATTTAAGGTGGTGTGGGTCCCTGTTGTCTCCCTGATTGGACCTGACTCACTGCTGGACCTCTAAACAGAACAGATTTAAGGTGGTGTGAGTCCCTGTTGTCTCCCTGACTGGACCTGACTCACTGCTGGACTTCTAAACAGAACAGATTTAAGGTGGTGTGAGTTCCTGTTGTCTCCCTGACTGGACCTGACTCACTGCTGGACCTCTAAACAGAACAGATTTAAGGTGGTGTGAGTTCCTGTTGTCTCCCTGACTGGACCTGACTCACTGCTGGACTTCTAAACAGAACAGATTTAAAGTGGTGTGAGTCCCTGCTGTCTCCCTGATTGGACCTGACTCACAGCTGGACTTCTAAACAGAACAGATTTAAGGTGGTGTGAGTCCCTGTCGTCTCCCTGACTGGACCTGACTCACAGCTGGACTTCTAAAGCAGGGATGTCAAAGTCCGGTCCTCGAGGGCCGCTGTCCAGCAGGTTTTAGATGTTTCAATTCAATTCAACTTTATTTATAAAGCGCCAGATTACAACAATTGTCATCTCAAGGCACTTAAGTAATATAGTCCAATTCAAGCCAATTGGAATTCAATTCATTGTAATCATAATCCAATTATTTCATATGGAGCCAATTCAAAAATAATATCCTAGCTAAGGAAACCAACAGATTGGACCGAGGGTTTCCCTGCTTCAGTGCACCTGAATCAGATCAATGCATCATCAGCAGGTTTGTGCAGAACTTAATCTTTCCAAGAGATCCATTTAATCTGAATCAGGTGCGTTGAAGCAGGGAAACATCTAAATCCTGCAGGACAGCGGCCCTCCAGGACCGGACTTTGACACATGTGCTCCAAACAGAACAGATTTAAGGTGGTGTGAGTTCCTGTCGTCTCCCTGACTGGACCTGACTCACTGCTGGACTTCTAAACAGAACAGATTTAAGGTGGTGTGAGTTCCTGTTGTCTCCCTGACTGGACCTGACTCACTGCTGGACCTCTAAACAGAACAGATTTAAAGTGGTGTGAGTCCCTGTTGTCTCCCTGACTGGACCTGACTCACTGCTGGACTTCTGCTGAGTTCTGGTTCCATCCCAGCCTCTCTAAGCTCTCTATCTGCCTGTACATGACGGCGTGGCTCTGCCTCAGCTGATGCCGCCTCCTGCCAGAGTTGGCCATCCAAAAGTTGTAGCGGCTGGTTCCCGGCTGCAGGCTGAGAGCAGCACAGAGCAGACACTGAGGCTAACAGCAGCATGCATTCTCCACACAGCTGAGAGGGAAGGGAAGCCGCTCTCACCTCCGGTAGTGCTGACGCAGCTGCTCCATGGCGCCGTACATGATGAACGGCCTCATGGACTTGTGGGAGGGAAAAGCCGGGGTGGATGGCAGCGTCACCAAATGCCTTTAAGCATCCAGAGAGGAGACACAAACACAAAGACAGGCAGCAGATGTGAAAGAAACATCCCCGACGCTCCTGGAATGAAACGGTTTCTGAGTCCACTCACGGTCCGGGGGTGTGCTTCAGGATCGGCCGATCACAGGACAGGCAGTGAAATCTCTCCACCAGCTGCCTGGAAACAAACACAAAGGCTTTTCATCAGAGGCTACAGGAGGATCCCCTCGCTGTTTAACGGGGAACTCATCGGATCGGAGCTCAGGAGGATCCCCTCGCTGTTTAACGGGGAACTCATCGGATCGGTGTTCAGGAGGATCCCCTCGCTGTTTAACGGGGAACTCATCGGATCGGTGCTCAGGAGGATCCCCTCGCTGTTTAACGGGGAACTCATCGGATCGTGTTCAGGAGGATCCCCTCGCTGTTTAACGGGGAACTCATCGGAGGCTACAGGAGGATCCCCTCGCTGTTTAACGGGGAACTCATCGGATCGTGTTCAGGAGGATCCCCTCGCTGTTTAACGGGGAACTCATCGGATCGGTGCTCAGGAGGATCCCCTCGCTGTTTAACGGGGAACTCATCGGATCGTGTTCAGGAGGATCCCCTCGCTGTTTAACGGGGAACTCATCGGAGGCTACAGGAGGATCCCCTCGCTGTTTAACGGGGAACGGATCGGTGTTCAGGAGGATCCCCTCGCTGTTTAACGGGGAACTCATCGGATCGGTGCTCAGGAGGATCCCCTCGCTGTTTAACAGGGAACTCATCGGAGGCTACAGGAGGATCCCCTCGTGTTTAACGGGGAACGCCTGGTCCAACATTAGCAGGTGTGACATCTTTACTTTACAAAGCTCACACTTAAGCTAACAAACACCTCCCTTCAGCCTGTATTCAGTGAGTTTAAAAGTCTGCAGAAGTGTAATTCCAGTTGAATCAAGGCGAGTCTGACAGCTGGATAAGGCAAGAGTTACTTTAACCCGTGAACTTCCTGCTCCTCCAGCTGATGGAGCACATTTTCCACCTAAAGATTAGCAGAAGTGAACCTACCCAAAGCACCTCAGCACCTGTTCCTGCAGCCGAACTACCTGAACTTTAGGTTGGAAAGTCTCCTCTGAGACATTTTGGCCTCAGCTGGAGCCGGACTCACTCACTTCCTGATGCCGGCGGCGTCCTCGTGTTCAGGAGCTCCCTGGGCCTGCAGCTTCTTGTGGATGTTCTTCCAGCGGTCCTCCAGCTGCTTCTTCACAGAGTCCAGCTCGATCCTGTTCAGCTGCATGACATCACACAACTTTAGGTGAACTTTCTGGACCATCAAACCATTCTGAACACAAACTGAAGCTGAATAAAGCAGAATTCAGCTGAAGCATGCATTTTTATTTCTGTGCAGCTGCCAACAGGAGTCATTTAGCAGAATTTACCATTTCCAAAGACAAGTTAAACTCCATTTCCTTCATGATAAGGATGGAAACATCCTGTAATTTGCCTCAGATCTCCCACATGCAGGCCGGGAGTTTCCACTAACTGAGCTGGACTGAAGAGCTGCAGGAGGCTGCTGCGGTTTCCTACCTTACACTCCATCTCAGTGGAGAGTTTGTCGATGACCTTGTGCCAGTCCTGCTCCTGGCCCGTCACTTTGTTCAGCAGCTCGTGGAACATGGCGTTCAGCTGCTCTGTGGCCGAGTCGAACTGCAGGCGACTCACTTTGCTCTCCAGGGCTGATTTATCCGCTTTCTGTGGGGGGGGAGACAGCAGCGAGCGCAGGTCAGCTGGAGGTGACACAGGTGAGGCTGAGGCAGCAAACAGGAGGAAACCCCATGGTCCCAGTTCCCTTTAACGCCTCTATAACAGCTCTGTTCTGTTCTGTTCTGGGCTCTGCTTGAACGGCACATTCATCAGACCTTTGTTTCCTTTGTGGGTTTCTGTCAATGCGTGGCCTAAAACTCACGATCTCGCTCTCCACCATCTGCTTATCGGCCTTCTTCACCTCCAGCTCCTCCGCCGTCTTGTACAGCTCCTGCAGAAACCACAGCAAAACACAGCAGCTCACACCTCTGTGGAGACGGGTTTTAATCGTTACGAGGCGCTGAAGTCTCAGGGAGGGAGGGGGGAGTTATTTCTCTGAGGAACAGCAGAGTTTGATGGCTTCATTATCAGTTAAGAGCTGTGATAAAGCTGAAAGCTTTTCTTTGTTTCACGCTGCTTTTATCTCTTCATGCTCATCAAATCTGAGGGTTTCACCTTGTTTTTAACCCTTTAAACTCTTGTTTCCACGCTGCTTCTTGCATTAAATGTGTTCTGATGGTGTTTAATGATGCCTGTGCAGCACTTGGTGTGTTTTTGCACATTTTCTGTCCAAATAAAGCGGATCTTTAAACCTTCTGCTGATGGATCGGTTTGTTGTGACACTTTAAAGCTCATTGGTTTCACATTATGAGGGAGATTATCTGGTGGTGTACAGGTTGCTCACCTCGATGTGTCCCTGTTTCTCTCTGTTGTCCTCATACAGACTCCTGGTGGTCTCCTGCAGCTTCTCGCAGTCTGCCTGAAGCTGCAGGATCGCCCTCTGCACATTGTTCACCAGCTCCCCGTTCTGACACACACACACAGGCATGTTTCCTCACTAAAACACATTCCACACACTTCCCCTACCGCTGTAAATCCCCCTCACATCAACCTAAAGCCAGCCTGTACAGCATATTTAACTGGGGCTACGCCTGCTGCACTGACTCTGCCGGCCTCTTTATCCTCCTGCGGCCCTGCTCTGCCTCCTCTCTGCTGCTGGATCAGGCCGTTCACCGTGTCCTGAAGCTGCTCGTAGTGCTGGAACAGAAGGCTGAGCTTCCTGCCAACGTTCACTGTCCTGCAGGTGAAAGCTGAGCTCTCTGTGCCCTGGCTTTCGCCCTCATCCTGCTCGTCCTCATCCTCAAAGCTGCTGCACAGCTGGGAGGTCAGGGACAGAATCATGTCCTCTAACACGCGCCTCAGGTCGTCCAGCTGAAGAACGGAGATCAGAAGGCTCTATTTTATCCACGTTTGATATCATAACTGAACACAGCGACTGAAGTGAACTGGAAACACATCAGAAAGGTGCCTCTGGACTCTCGCCCTGACCTGATCCTGCAGGTGTCGGTCTGCAGCTCTTTCCTCACACAGAGCCTGTTTGCCCCTCAGATGCTTCACATCTTCCTCCAGCTTATGCACAGACTTCCTGGATATGAACGTACCGACATGAGAGCAAACTCATCTAAATACTCTCGCATAACTAAAGATGAAACACTCAAAGGGCAGCAGCCATGTTCACCTGCCAAACACGCAGAATGCATGTAAACTAAATCATTTCTAAAGCTAAAAGCATTTATCAGACAACCATCCAAGACTAAAGAGCCACCAGAGTTCCCCTAACTTATATTTCTACACACATTACAGCCTCCCTGAACGCCTCTTTACCTGAGGTATGACACCTGCTGTTTGAGCTCATTAAACGCTTTGCTGTCTGCATCCACACCTGCTGACGCTGCCTCTGAAGGGACCTCCCTGTCTTGGCTCATTAGCTCCATAAGCATGTCCTCCAAGTTGTCCAGCTTTGGACAGACCAGTCAGCCCATCAGAGCCAGCAGCAGAACAAAGGGAAGGTGATGATGTTTCCTTCACTCACCTTCTCCCGGTCGCTCATCAGGCTCTCCATCAAAGCCCTCTGCTGGCTCAGCTGATCCATCAGTTTGTTGGACCCATCCCGGGAGCCTGAATGTTCAATAAGACGATCATTTCTGTGCCTGATGACAGATCGTTTACCAGACTGACAATAATCAGAGGAGTTATTAAGTTAAATTAAGTGAAATAAAAAGAAATACAGCAGGATGTGAACTCTGGTTGCTATGATACAAACATCTGTTCAGTGCGAGTATCGTGTGTGTGTGTGTGTGTTGCACATGAGTTTAAAATGTGCTTCAGGTAAACACATAAATTGTCAGCAGTAGTTTGAATCATCATTAGGGCTGAGCAATTTTATCAATACCGCGATATAAACACATATCGATATTTTATTTCCCGATAAAGTATCGATTTTTCAGTCGTGAGTATCGATATTTCCTTTTCTTTCTTTTTTTTAAGCAAACTTTATTGAAAAGTCAGACGTTATAATTAGTGAAAACACAGAACATGGGGGGGGGGGGGTCACATGATACAAAACAGTGATAAATTAGTTCATAAAATCTTGCAGAAAGTACATAGCTCAGTGGTTTTGATACATTTTCTGTTTGTAAAACGTAGGATTGTTGTAATTTATTGTTTTAGCTCCTTCTCAAAAATTTTAAAATATAGTTTGTGATTAGAGAATTTGGATTATGGTATTTAGCAAGTAAAACAGGCAGGTTGATGATGTGATATTCACAACATAAACATGAGTCTGCGTACGCTGAAGACACGTTTGTTTGTTTTTATTTGTCTGGCGGTGTTGTCCCGGTTCAAAGGTCGGACCACCGTCCAATCATGTCAAATCATACTGTCCCTTTAAAATCTTTTAGAAAATGATGTGTATTAAATCGTATCGAATCGTAAAAAATCGTATCGCATCGTATTAAATCGTATCGAATCGTATTAAATCGTATCGTATAAAATAGTATCGTATTAAATCGTAACGAATCGTATCGTATCGTATGGTGAGATTAGTGTGTTGCTACAGCCCTAATCATCATGTGATCTGCTGGCTGATTCCATCTTACTTTTTCTTTGAATACGATGTTTAACACAGTTATAAATCAACAGTTTTCTTTTTTAAACTTTGAGCACCCGCTCCTGTCAGATGATGTCATGTTACCTTTGCTGGTGACGAGTTCTCTGAGCTGAGCCAGCTGAGCCTGGTCCACCATTTTCTCTTCTAATGCTGACATTTGAGCCTCCAGCCGGTTGAACCTCTCCTGCATCTTACCAACGTTCCTCAGAACCTCCAGCGTCTCCGGGTAGTGTGCTGAGCTGCTGGCCTTTTTAGACGTGCCGACACTGGTCTGTGAAGGAGACACTGACGGGACGGGGGGGGGCCTCTGATGGGACGGGGGCGGCCTCTGATGGGACGGGGGCGGCCTCTGATGGACCCACCTCTGATTGGCCCACCTCCGATTGGCCCACCTCCGATTGGCCCACCTCCGATTGGCCCACCTCCGATTGGCCCACCTCCGATTGGCCCACCTCCGATTGGCCCACCTCCGATGGACCCACCTCCGATGGACCCACCTCCGATGGACCCACCTCCGATGGACCCACCTCCGATGGACCCACCTCTGATGGACCCACCTCTGATGGACCCACCTCTGATGGACCCACCTCTTCCTGGAGGCTGAAAACTTCTCCAGAAGTGGTGGGAGAACATGGAGCTTGTCGTGTGGAGGAGGGCTCAGCAGGAAGGAGTGAAGAGGAAGAAGAGGGGATGTGAGGAGGTCCAGCGGGAGGTGAGCGCCTGGCTTTGGTCAACACGCCCTGATCAAAAACACCCGAGTTTACAAGCTCCTGTGAAAACATCAGAGACGAGCTGAAGGTCAGAGTGAAAACATAATCAGGAATGTGTTTGTGAAGCAGACTCCTGTGATAAGAGTGACTTTTAGGTGTTTAAGCAGAGCAAACTGCTTCATGGCAGCAAAGTGTTGAGTGATGCAGCTTTCTGATGTCGGCCCTCTCTCACAGTGAAGCAGAACAGTTACTGATGAGAGTGAGCTGGGTTTAATCCCACTGAGAGAGGAGACTGATGAGGTTAATGGCTGCACCCATTCATAAAGGAGCAGAGACATGCATCATCTGCACAGCTCTGTGCCGTTGGTGCAGCTCTTCAGAGCTCCTCACAGTCCACCGAACCTCTAAATGACCCGACTGACTTCATGTCATCTCCCGACTCATCGGCTTGTGTGAGATGGAATCTGCTCTTGAATCAACAATTTTGGAAGAGTTTGAATGTAAAGCATTTCTTTTTAGGTTGTTTTGTCCTCAACACAACATGTTTCTGTACTTTTAGGTGATGCTGTCAGTCTGACACAGATCATACAGTTTTAATCAGTGATTAACCGTCACACAAACACCATCAAACAGTGTCTTTATGGTGCACTTTATTCCTATAATATAGTACAACAGCTAACCTATAATAGTTAAATACAGACACTGACTGTATAAAGATTGAAAGTGATATTGACTTTAAATCTTTCTTTAGTTTCTTGCTGCAAATCCACCAAAATAACGTTAATAAAGTTCTCGTGCTCTTCTTTTCCATCTGGATAAAACCCAAAATACAGCCACAGTGGAGCTGTGGTGATCTGGAAGTGAAGCTGAAGAAACTAAAGTCAAAATAAGGTCACAGAGACACAGCTGCTGGGATATTAGACACCTGGAGATAAGGAGGTCGGACGCCGTCACAACACAGCAGAAGAAGCAGGAAAATAAGGCTTTTTCATGTGAAACGGTGTAAAAAACTGATGGAAATATGATCGTTCTGAGCGAGAAGCTGAAAGAGCCGGCAGGACTGCAGCTGATCTCTCTTTCAGAGGACAGATTCTTACCTTGTGGAAGTTTTCCCTCTCGCTCAGCAGAGCCGACTGCAGGATTTCCCAGGTGACACACCGGCTCACCTCGTCTGGGTCTGGATACCTCTGGAAGGTGTCCCTCAGAGAACTCTGCCACAACAAGGACAGAGACTGAGCATCTGGGAGCCGTCCCACAGAAACATTACAGAAGCAGTACAGATGTGACACCGGAAAGGAAGAGAGGGCAGCTGTTTGGGTTAAATCAGATCGAAAGTGCAGAGGAGAAACTCCACAGAGCATTTAAAGCCGTCTGTCTGAGTATCAAAGCAGTGAAAAGGCTTTTATTTCATATTTTACTGCGAGCTGTGGTGAATTTAGTCTTTTTATGCGTCTCCCATAACAACCAAACGCAGAAGAGAGTTTCTTGAAGTGAAAAGTTGGATTCAAACCCACATCAGCTGGAAGGAAAACAGAAGCTGAAAGCAAATAAGGAGAAGAAAGGAGAAGAGTAGGAGAAGAAGAAATATCCTCCAGAGAAAGAAAGGAAGGAACTGCCTACAAACTCACCACAGCTTCCTCCAGGGTGTCCACACGGTGGCAGCACTTCTCCACCTCACTCAGCGCCTCCACCTCCACCTAAAGGAGGAGAAGTTTGAGACATCAGCACTGAAACAGCTGGGCCCTGAAACAGCTGGGCCCTGAAACAGCTGGGCCCTGAAACAGCTGGGCCCTGAAACAGCTGGGCCCTGAACCAGCTGGGCTCTGAAACAGCTGGGCCCTGAAACAGCTGGGCCCTGAAACAGCTGGGCCCTGAAACAGCTGGGCCCTGAACCAGCTGGGCTCTGAAACAGCTGGGCCCTGAACCAGCTGGGCCCTGAAACAGCTGGGCCCTGAAACAGCTGGGCCCTGAAACAGCTGGGCTCTGAAACAGCTGGGCCCTGAAACAGCTGGGCCCTGAAACAGCTGGGCCCTGAACCAGCTGGGCTCTGAAACAGCTGGGCCCTGAACCAGCTGGGCCCTGAAACAGCTGGGCCCTGAACCAGCTGGGCTCTGAAACAGCTGGGCCCTGAAACAGCTGGGCTCTGAAACAGCTGGGCCCTGAAACAGCTGGGCCCTGAAACAGCTGGGCTCTGAACCAGCTGGGCCCTGAAACAGCTGGGCTCTGAAACAGCTGGGCCCTGAAACAGCTGGGCCCTGAAACAGCTGGGCTCTGAAACAGCTGGGCCCTGAAACAGCTGGGCCCTGAAACAGCTGGGCCCTGAAACAGCTGGGCTCTGAAACAGCTGGGCCCTGAAACAGCTGGGCCCTGAACCAGCTGGGCCCTGAAACAGCTGGGCCCTGAAACAGCTGGGCCCTGAAACAGCTGGGCCCTGAACCAGCTGGGCCCTGAACCAGCTGGGCCCTGAAACAGCTGGGCCCTGAAACAGCTGGGCTCTGAAACAGCTGGGCCCTGAAACAGCTGGGCTCTGAAACAGCTGGGCCCTGAAACAGCTGGGCTCTGAAACAGCTGGGCCCTGAAACAGCTGGGCCCTGAAACAGCTGGCCTCTGAAACAGCTGGGCTCTGAAACAGCTGGGCCCTGAAACAGCTGGGCCCTGAAACAGCTGGGCCCTGAAACAGCTGGGCTCTGAAACAGCTGGGCCCTGAAACAGCTGGGCTCTGAAACAGCTGGGCCCTGAAACAGCTGGGCCCTTAAACAGCTGGGCCCTGAATCAGCTGGCCTCTGAAACAGCTGGGCCCTGAAACAGCTGGGCCCTGAAACAGCTGGGCCCTGAAACAGCTGGGCTCTGAAACAGCTGGGCCCTGAAACAGCTGGGCCCTGAAACAGCTGGGCCCTGAAACAGCTGGGCCCTGAAACAGCTGGGCCCTGAATCAGCTGGGCTCTGAAACAGCTGGGCCCTGAAACAGCTGGGCTCTGAAACAGCTGGGCCCTGAAACAGCTGGGCCCTGAAACAGCTGGGCTCTGAAACAGCTGGGCCCTGAAACAGCTGGGCCCTGAAACAGCTGGGCCCTGAAACAGCTGGGCCCTGAAACAGCTGGGCCCTGAAACAGCTGGGCCCTGAAACAGCTGGGCCCTGAAACAGCTGGGCTCTGAAACAGCTGGGCCCTGAAACAGCTGGGCCCTGAAACAGCTGGGCTCTGAACCAGCTGGGCCCTGAAACAGCTGGGCCCTGAAACAGCTGGGCCCTTAAACAGCTGGGCCCTGAAACAGCTGGGCCCTGAAACAGCTGGGCTCTGAAACAGCTGGGCCCTGAAACAGCTGGGCCCTGAAACAGCTGGGCTCTGAACCAGCTGGGCCCTGAAACAGCTGGGCCCTGAAACAGCTGGGCTCTGAAACAGCTGGGCCCTGAACCAGCTGGGCTCTGAAACAGCTGGGCTCTGAAACAGCTGGGCCCTGAAACAGCTGGGCCCTGAACCAGCTGGGCCCTGAAACAGCTGGGCCCTGAAACAGCTGGGCTCTGAAACAGCTGGGCCCTGAAACAGCTGGGCCCTGAAACAGCTGGGCTCTGAAACAGCTGGGCTCTGAAACAGCTGGGCCCTGAACCGTGTGACGGTGGTTATCATGACTTCTGCTAACTCTGAGATGAGCTTTCTGAGGTTTCGCTGGTTGCTGAGGGTTATTACCTGGTTGGAAATGTCAGAAACACGCTCAGTTCTGTGGTCCTGGTCGTCGGCTCCGGCTCCTTCGTGCCCTTTGACCTCCTGCTGCAGGTGGAGCTCCTCGAGCTGCTCCTTCAGATGGTCGCTCTGCTCATGCAGCTCCTGTATGAGCTTCATCGCCTGCAAAGACAACAGACTTCAAACCCATCCTCAGCTCTGAGGATGCTGATTGGATCACATAATAAACTTTATGTCCTCCCTGTGACCTCTGACCTCTGTGAAAGCAGGCGGGCTGAGAACAGAAGCTGTGACTTTTCATTTCCTGTGAGCTGGTGGAGCTTTGTTTGCAGAGCAAACGCTCGTGTTTAATCTGTTCCGCTGAAACAGAGAAATTCCTGAGCTGCATGTGAGGTTCTGTTTAACTGGTGTCAAATGTGCCCGGACATGAAATGATGCATGGAGGCCCCCCGCAGCTTCAATGACTAACAGCACGTTAATGAGTGTGTGTCAGAATTCAAACACGAGTCTTTTAACCTCGTTTCTCTCCTTCTACATCCTCCTCTGAATCTTTATGTCTTCTACTGAACGAAACCAAGAGAAAAACCATCTGAGAACAGAGGAACCTGCTCGGTTCACTGATGAATGCTTGTTTACGGGTCTTAACTTTGGAGTTGTCACGGTAACAAACAGCTGATATGAACCCAAGCTGCAGAAGCTCAGTCCGAACAACAAGACCTTCAGTAAAGAACTGAGATGAAGTGATGCTTCACTTCCTGCTGCGTTGGTCCGGAGGCCCAAAACAAGGCAACTCCTTCAGAACCAGCTTTTAGAAAAGCGTTTGTTAGCCGACATGGTTGCTTTATTTCTGACGCTGCGCTTCACTGCGTTGGTCCCGGCCCCTCCTGAAACACGCCTGTAATGGATCCATTCAGCTGAACCTGAACAGAACCCAGCAGCTGTTGGTTCTGGGATGTTCTGCTTCCTGAGGCCCCGGCGTGCAGCAGTTCACCTCCGTGTGCGTTACTCGTTAATCTCTCCCCTCAGGGACACTCACTCATTAACTCGCCGTGGCTGTCGCTGCACTTTGAACAAACGGCGTCCCCCTGGGGGGTTTCCCATAAATCCTCTGACAGGCTGAACCGGGCGCGCGGCTGCGTGTCCGTGACATGTGGCGTGTGCCGGTGGACGAGGGCACGCCGGGTCAGCTTGTCACGGTGAAGCCTGCAGAAACGGCGGCTGACCCGGCCGGTGCCCACAGAGAACATGAATGATTCAGGCGCTTTCAGAGCGCCGCAGCAGTTCCTGCACCTGCCCGATGTCCTGCTTTTCACCTGAGAGCCATTCATCCCCTGACAGCCGGAGTCATCTCTGCAGGGGACTAATTACCCCGTATCACATGAAGGGAGGCAGGGCAGCAGCGGGACGGGCTGGGGGCCGATGGCGGGCCCGGGTCACATCCCACCAACACCTTCAGCGTGGAGGACACCGAGCGACACTGCGGCGCCGGCACTGAAACACTGAGGTCTGGATTTTGAGGAGAATGCTGGAGATCCCGGGCTGCTTCTCTTTGGGAGGCAGCCTGACAGAAACCTGAACAGACACGCAGGGGTCATTTGAGATGTCAGGGTGGCGCCCGTCCCTTTGTGCTCTCTGTCATCAGCGGCTTAGTGCTCTGCTGAAATGTCTGCCCCGGCCACCAGAGAAGAAGAAGAAGACTGTGCTGCTGGATGAGACCCACAACTCCTTCAGTCTCAAGGAAACTTTGAGCTTTGGGTGTTTATCAGCAGTTCAGCCGCACTGCAGCTTCCTCTCAGGCAGCTGACACATCTGGGGCACATCTGGGCTTCTTCTGGCTCAGCAACAGCAGTGACCCAAAAGTCATCAGCCAGCTCCGACGCGGGTTAACAGAAAAGGTTGTGAACAGGTTGCAGATGAGAAACTCTGTCATCCTGTAACCGGCGGCCATTGCTGGTTTGACCACGTGTCAAACTTCTAGACTAAAAAGCGCCGTGTGACGGACGAATGTGGCGAAAAGTACTTTGAGTGGTCAACTAGAAAAGCATAAACTGGGTCCATCTACCCTTCATCCACCAGGTTAACATCTGGAACCGTGTGCTGGTCACAGGAAGTGGTTCAGGCCACTCGTGTCCTCTCACCTGCGGATGTTTCAGTTCCCAAAATGCATCTGGAGGACAAAGGAGGCTTCAAGCATCCATGTTGTATAAAAGGGGTTGTGGTGGTGGTGGGGGGGGGGGGGGCACACTAAAGTGAATTAAAAGTCTATATGGACTATATGCAGTGAACATGTGATGCAGCCAAGTCCCAAAACTCAAAATGATCTGTAAAAGCAACCCTTTAAAAGGTGTTTATCCCGTTTAATCCTGACCTGACTAATATAAATTATTCTAATAACTAATCATTCATGCCAAAAGCCTGAAGTTTAAGCTCCAAAACCGTTTTTACTGCCTTTATATTCTCTCTGGTTCAGAGGCTTTGAATGAAGCTTCAGGTTTTCAGTGATTTTTATGAAGCTTTGCTGGGATTTTAGCTCAGATTCTGACTGGATCGATGATTAAAACGCTGAATGGTGCGGGACAGACCGTCCACATCAGGCTTCAGTCGGGTGCGATATTTACACATTTAAAGAGTCATTTTAACCAGACCTGGAGCTGAATATTTAAGGTTTTTCAGTGTGCATTTCATCACCTGTTCGGGGTCAAGTTTGTGCAGAAGTTATGGAGGATGATTTTAGGTATTAACAGAGAAATGCTCTAACAAATAATGCAACATCGCTCTAAATAAGACTTTTATTAATACTGATGCCTTAAAGTTTTTTAATCTTTAATCTTAAGTTTACAGTTTATACACAAAGATCAGAAAAAGCTTAAATAAGAAACATTAAATGTTTTAAATACTTCATATCATTGCTTAAAATGTGTTGTGGACTGTGTGGATGAGTAGCTGCGCCCACCTTTGACACGCCGTCCTCACAGATCTGGATGCGGGACCGGGACCGCGACCGGGACCGCGACCGGGACCTTCCCTGGTCGTCTGCAGCAGAACCGGAGGCAGAGGTCGGAGATCCAGCAGATTCAACCCGCCCTTGGAGCTCTGGCTCGGGGGTGTCCCTCTGAGGATCCTCCTCCGTCTGCAGGTCCTGAGCGCCGGCATCCACCGGGGCGTCAGGTGTTCCGCCGCCGGGATGAGAGTCCCTCCACAGCGTCTTCACCTCCCGGAGGTTCAGCTGTTTCAGCACCGCCAGGAGCAGCGCGTGAAGAGCGCTGAAGTTCACAGAGCCCCTCTGGGGTGTTCCGATGGACAAGTTCAACAAGTCATACAAGCTGATGTCCTCCTCCGACATGTTGGTTTGAGGCGACGCGACAACCGTTAAACAGTTAAAGTTAGGCTAACGTTAGCTGCCTCACCCAACTTAACTCACCTCCGTGTGTCGGTTAGTGACGACCCGCCTTAATAAATACCGACACACATTGTGGAAACTCTATAAAATAACTTTAAAAGTCTCTTTGGTCTTTCAGTAACGTTCGTACCGGGCCCCGCATCTCACACGTAATCTCGGAGGTTGTTTGGAGAATCTAATATCGTTCAACAGAAAATAAGAACCTCCGGCTGTTAGGCTAGACATCTTTACCGGAAGTACAGAGCTTTCCCTTTCACAACAAAATTTACACTTAAGCGTATGGCTATATTTGTTCAAGTTAGACTTGTTTTATTTGAATAAATACGAAATAAAAAGGTAAGTTTATCTGCTAGTTTAAACCAAGAGCGAAATTTCATTACACACCGAGATAAAACGTTACTTTTGACCAGCAGTGCTTTTATTGTGAAATATAATACCGGATAAGGTATTAATTCGTTCTTTTTCGCTTGACCCCAACTCAATCTGCCGGTTCCCACGTTGAACAACTCACAGCGTTATCGGTCGCTAGGCAACAAGAGGCAGCCAGGCTGCGTTTAGGGGAAAAGAGAAATGTCGAATTCACACAAAAAATAATAAAACGACAGTTAGAATAATAGACTAATTTTAAGTTGTTTTTTTTCTTACTAATTTTATACATAAATAGGCAAAAATCAAAAACAATATTTCGTTTATTTTAAGCTACTATAGCACTCAATTACAATGGTAAAACAGCTTTATTAAAATAAAAAAAACAGTTCAAATGGATAATAAGATTGTAAACAATGGTGTAATAGTCTGATAAGAAAATTTAATGATTTAGAACTATAAAATTACAAAATAATCTGCTAATATCAGTAACAATGGGAATAATTGGGGTAGTAACCGAAAACCAGACGATATTCAAGCTTATTTCAGAAAATTGGTCAATGTCGAAGTGGCTGTTATGTGTTCGGATTATGTCAAAACAATTACCAGGTCATACTAAAGCTAAAGTATGTTATATATGTGATAGTTTCTATGTAATGACCATAAATCAGGCCTGCAAACTGATCAATGACCAATTTACATTTAATTTCTTGGTAATATTACAATAAACCAAATATTTAGATAATATCTACCTGGAAAAATGTGTGGGGTAGTTTCCCCAGACCCACCACATGTGCCTTGGTGATCATTATGATACTGGTTATTACATGTTTATTTTCAGCCTGCAACGTAAAGTGCAACAGAAAAATACATCATTCAAATCACCACTTTTCCATTTTGTTGTTTTCCTTATTTCTGCAGGCCTCCGTTAATTTATGGAAATGGATTCTAGTCTGACTAGTTTGACGTTTTCACACATCATGTAACATAAGAAGTGTATTTGTTCCTGTCCAGGCTGCCACAGTAACAGCACACAACCACCAAAGGTCAGTTTAAAAAGGCTGAAAAACCTTTTAAACCCATTTAAAAAAATCAATTCGCTGTTTTTAGTGTAACCAGGCAACGCACACAGCTTAAGTTCAAAATAACATTTTATTGAGAATAAAAATAAGCAAGCAAAGTGTTGAGTGGTATTCATAATTACTACATTCAAGTATAAAATCACCCTCATAGCACAGTTATTTCCCTTCTTATCCTTGATTGCATCAGCTGAAACATGAAATATAACTTGGTAACACCCACCCCCTGACGTCTTATCGAGCAATAAATTACACAGAAGAACGAACTGTCAGTTTAAACAAAAAGACAGAAAACATTACAGCATGTCTGATGTCGCTCCTCCTCGCATGAAGCCGCGTGGACACGTCTTAAGGCGCATTTTTACCGAGCTGCTTTGGCGTCAGATCCTCACAGAATGAGGCTGAACCGACTGGCTGAAAGGAAACAGGGAAGAACAGCTGACGGGTCGGCAGCTCCACGGTTTCCCTCTGAAACCTGAACCACGAGAACGACTCAAAGCTGGTTCCAGGGTTTGACTTTTTGGGATATGCAAGAATAAAAGGTCTATAAAGGCACTCTAAAACTAATTTATGTTGAATGATAATCAGTTTCATAAGTTATATTTGCATAATGAGAATGTGGAAAAACCCGTTTATTCTTAATAGTCTGCTTATTTGGTTGTGTTTTTATGGTTAAAGCACTAATTTAAGGCAGAATCTGCTCATTTTTTCCAATTAATACAAATCTACCCGACTTGTATGAAGTGAAGGAAACAATGTGTTGATGAGCTGAAATAGTTCAGTGAATAATACACTTTTTTAATTCATTTCCCACCTTTTTTTAAAAAAATTGAATGAATTAAATTCCTTTTGCAGGCATATTTAACATATTATCCACGTGTTTTTCACCTAAAAGTGGCTAAAATGACTGTGTTGAGACAGTTAAAGGGATATTTCAGGGGTTTTAAAGGGCTGTGTGAAGCACTTATAAGTAGTCAGAACCACACCAGCAGTGGACAGCAGTCAGAGTGCTCTGCTTAGACACCGAAGAAGCACATTTTTCCCCATTTAAAGACATCTCAAACTGAAAAACACAACATTTTGTGACAGTGTGAATAACAAATAAAGATGTGATGCAGTGTAATACAGTCTTTACTCGAAACACTGAAATATTTAAGGTTGGAGCTGTTTTACATGGTAAAAATGGACCCAGCGTGAAGAGCTTTTAGTCAGAGTTCCCCCCCGATTCTCCAAACAGAGCAATCTGACTGCTAACCGCAGCTGAAGTCTGTCTGAGGTGTGAGAAAACCATGAAAGTCAGGTCCAGATCAGCGTTTACCTGCAGGAGGGATTCAACGTCCCACCAAATGACCTTTTGTTCTATTTGGAGAGTTTCAATTTCGCACGATTTCAGTCAAACTAACGTGTTTAAATTCAGTTTAATAGTCAAGTTTTGGTTGGACTGACAGAGAAATCAGAAATCTGTCATTTCCTTTGGTCTCCAGTAAAAGTTGTGACTCACTACAGTTACGGACTTCACACAACCCCCATTTAAAAAGATAAAAATAAATAAATCCCTTCTTTATATCATGCCTTCTGTGGCTCAGGACTGAGCTGAGGTCCCTGAAGGTGACACAGATCCATGTTCACCTGCCGGCTGTCTTCTTCCTCACTGCTTTTAAGCCTCTGAAACAGGTTCGTTTTTCACAGTCCTGTTGGTTCAGTCGGAGGAAAAGTTCAGCAGATGTTGGCAGCTGCCCGGCAGGAGCTGCTTGAGCTGACATTTAAGCATTTAAGGGGCTAACCCTGCCTGCTGCTTCGGTTTTAAATCTACTGGAAGCCTTTTACAGCCAGTTCACCACATCTGAACCGGGTCACCAGCATAAGAAGAACAAACCAAATCTGATTTATCATCTTGTGGATTTTCTCCCCTGAAACTTTCCCCAGACTTTTCAGTTGTCTTTATCAGAGCTAAACACAGTCAGCCACCAGTAATTATGAGGCCAAGAGTCACGGGTCGTAATCAAGGCCATGTGGATGTAATTACAGCTAAACTAAATCAGGGTTTCACGCTCAAACTGTAAAGAAACTTCAGCTTTGTGAAAACTTTGAACAGTTTGTCTGTGAAACGAAAATCCGGCTTCGACATCGTAGAGTTTCTGTGTCGAAAAGGAAATCTAAAGGTTGGGATCTTGAACACATCTTAATCATTACAGGAAGTGGCCGTGTTGTTGAGTTTCTAACTGGATTTTTACTGTGCAGATTATTCTGGCTTCATCCTCATTTTTTACTGTCAACAAGTCCCTAAAAAGACCAAAAACATACATTCTGTTACCCTCACACAGCTCTTTGAAACACACCACAATTTAAAGTTTATTTATTTTAAAAAGGACAGAAAATGCTGCCCCACAGTGTATTAATCCACATTCAATCCTTTGGTGTGTGTTTAAATGTTGTTTTTAAATGATTTTGGACCACAGCTGTGTAGAAATAAGCCCTAAATGCTGGACTCCATCCTTTCACTCGCCGTTTCTGGTCTTTTTATAGGATTTGTTGTCAGGATTAAAAGTGCAGAACATGAACAGACTTTAATAAAAGTCTGAAAATGCAGCCTGAGCAGCTGCACCAACAGAGGAAACATTAAAGGCTGCAGCTCGATAAAGTCGGAGGGTCCGGTTTGACGTGTTTTTGGCTTTTAATCAAAAGTGCTCGGTACTTTCTTCATCTGCGCGTTTTAAGAGACAAAAAGGAAAATAGAACCTGGAGGGAAACTAAACGAGGTAAAGCTGCGGTGCGCACACTTCCTCCCCCGTGCAGTTTGACTTCGTCAGATAAATGTTGAGCTCAGGGTGTGAGTCACACACACACACGGCGACTGGTGAGAATCAAACGTACCACAGCATCTGTCTCTGGGAGGTGGGAAACACCTCCAGCTGTGCCCTCGTCCCCCGCCGCAGGAAGCCATCAGATGCTGTCGTAGTCCGAGTCCCGTCTGCTGGACTCGGCCAGCCACTCGGTCACAAAGAAGGAAATTGAGCCCAGAAAACCCATGACGACCAGGATGAGCAGCTGCCAGTGCAGCAGCAGGTAGTTACTGTAGAAGAAGGCGATGGCGGCCATGATGGACTGGAGAGGAAATACCAAGGTCAATAATTATCAGAACAGGACTCATCCCCTGCCCAGTTTGAACCTTTTTCCTGGAGTCCTCACCTGGATGAACTTGAAGATGGCGAAGGCGGGGGCGCTGTTGTCGTGGAACATGAAGCCGATGATGCTGAGGAGCTGCGTGTTGAAGCAGCTGTCGCCCAGACCGAGCAGGAAGCTGCAGAGCATCGCCACGCCGACACTGAGGGGCACAGAAGAAAAGCCGCCCTGAGCTCTGCTGCCATCATGCTGCAGTTTTTTAAGGCCAGCGTGAGCCCAGAAATTAACCCACATGTTCAGCTAAAGCTGTGCATCCAAACCGCTTCAGTTCATCTGTGATTAGCACAGATTCAGAGAAGATCTCCAGCCCCATTCAGACTAAACAGAGTCAAACAAACAACACAAAATGTATATTTATGCATTTAGCAGACGCTTTTATCCAAAGCGATACTGGAGATAGTACCTTTCATGCAGGGGATTTGAACCCAGATCATCCACATGGAAGGTGGGAATCATACCACTACACTATGACTATGACATGAATGTTTAACAGGGGAACAGATTTAGAGAAGATCTCCAGCCCCATTCAGACTAAACAGAGTTTTAACAACACAAAAATGTTAACTGGACCTCTAACGTGAGCTATGTCTTTCTCAGGGGAAAATCCTCTGAAACGGTGCACAAATATTAGCCAAAAATGTTAAGATTACTTTAGATTTTGTAAACATTGTTCTGAAAAGTTATTCTGTTCTCTCCTAAACGCGTCCCTGAACTCTGCAGGCATCTTCCAAGCAGAAACAGGCAGCAGGTTCTTCTCCCTGATCAGGTCCAACCAGCTCAGTCCGACCCATTCAGCCGGGGCTCCATCAGCAGGAACCTTCCCTTCAGTCACCGTTAGAAGGCTGCTTCTTCGGGTGTTTCTCGGTCCGATGGGAAGCTGCAGCTTGGAGGTCGTGTTTCAGCCTTTTATCGTCTGTATGATGGAACTGGAGGATAAAAGCTTCCAGGTCGCTTCACATTTCACTTTTCTCTAGTCTGCCGCAGTCAATTTGCATCTCATCTTCTCTTCTTTCCACTCTTTACAACACAATGTTAGTCAGCCCAAGAAGTTATTAACTATTTACGATCGATTCCCTCTGAAAGGCATTTATCTGGGTTTGTTTTGAGTCAGAATATGATGCAGTCTGCAAATAATCCACACCTTTATTTAATGTGCTCATCGCTCTGGGACACATTAGATCCTGAGACAGGTCTCATTTCAGAATAAAAACGTTTCTTTGGGGGTTTTTCTTACCTGGGGGTGATGAAAGCCTCCAGATCTGTTCCTGCCTCTGGGGCCAGAGGAGCATCGCTGGCAATGTTGAGGAAAATCAAGAAAAATGCAACATAGTGCGTGATGAGCCCCAGCAGCACCACGGGGTTCCTCCCAAAGCGGCTGCTTTTGTTCAGCATCCCAAACACGCCCCCTCCTGGCCAGGCAGAGAGAGAAGGAGGATCTGCTGTGAGCCGAGCTCTTTCTGCAGAGCTGACCGCTGAGAAAACTGGGTTAAAAACTAAAACGCTCACCCAAGATCTCGCCTATGCCGATGAAAATCCCAGAGATTCCAATCAAGCTCTTTGCATCTGTGCCGAAACGCGTCATGGCGCCGATGCACGTCCCGTACACGCCGCTGTAAAAGGTGAGCTCCAGGCCTGTCAGAGCAGAGGGATCAACAGCCATGAATCCAGTTTAATCTGATCTACAGAACTTTATACTCCGTTCTTATCCATCACCATCGAGGAGTCATGTGTTTATCCTGACTTCCTCAGAAAAAGCTCAAAACAGCCAGACAGAGTCATAAAAAACCATTTCCACCCACAGGAAGAACCAGGACTCCTGCAACTGAAGGTCTGGCCCTGATCTTAACACCGGACTCTGTCTGGATTACTTTGAGAGGCAGAAAACAGTAAAGACAGTAGAGACCAGTTGAAAGTAAAGAAAAGGTTTTAGACAAGTAAAATGTCTAAAACCTTGTGTGAGAGCTGAACCCAGCCAGGTTAAAAATGTGGTAGAAAACAGGTAGAAAATAAGATTCTAAAATAAATCCATAAAAAGGTCTGAAACAGCATGAAAGACCAAGTTTGAAACCAGTTCAGAATAAGCTTTAAAAAAAGGTTTGAAACCAGGTCAAAAACCAGTTCAGAACCAGCTTAAAACCAAGTTTGAAACCAGTTCAAAAAACAGTTCAGAATAAGCTTAAAAAAAGTTTGAAACTAGTTCAGAATAAGCTTTAAAAAAGGTTTGAAACCAGCTTAAAACCAAGTTTGAAACCAGTTCAGAACCAACTTAAAACCAAGTTTGAAACCAGTTCAGAACCAACTTAAAACCAAGTTTGAAACCAGGTCAAAAACCAAGTTTGAAACCAGTTCAGAACCAGCTTAAAACCAAGTTTGAAACCAGGTCAAAAACCAAGTTTGAAACCAGTTCAGAACCAACTTAAAACCAAGTTTGAAACCAGGTCAAAAACCAAGTTTGAAACCAGTTCAGAACCAGCTTAAAACCAAGCTTGAAACCAGTTCAGAACCAGCTTAAAACCAAGTTTGAAACCAGTTCAGAACCAACTTAAAACCAAGTTTGAAACCAGGTCAAAACCAGTTCTGAACCAGCTTAAAACCAAGTTTGAAACCAGGTCAAAACCAGTTCTGAACCAGCATAAAACAAAGTACGAATCCAGTTCAAAATCAAATAAGAAACCAGTCTAAAACGGGTCCAAAGCTAAGTTTTAAACTAGTACAAAACAAGACTGAAACCAGCTCAAACATGTCTAAACCAGTCAAAAATAAGAAGAACCCAGATTCACTCCAGTAGGAAACTGGGTTTGAAATGCATCAGAAGTTCATCGAGTGAAATATCTCCTCTAATTTTTACTTTATTACGCGTTGATTCATGTTATTAATGTCCAGCTGTTTGTTTTTATGCCCTCATGATTCATTTAAAACTCTTAAATCATGCATTTTCTCCTAAATTAATGACATTCTTGCATAATTCTGCCAGGTTAGCTCCACCCACCTGTGTATCCTATAGAGATGCTCAGCAGCAGCATTTCCTTGGTGACAAACATTTTACAGGCTTTAACTGCAGACAGGAAATCAGACGTTAACACATGGGACCGTCCAGCTGAAGATGGAGCTTATTTCTAATAAACTTACCAAAAGCATCGAGAGCTTGAGAGCAGAGTCCTGAGCCAGGTGAGCTGCAGGGAGGAAAACGTCAAGAAGAAGAAGTAAAAGCAGACTTTCAGATGGTCAAAACAAGCTTTTCTCTCCACCATTTACCTTAAAGAACATTTAAATAGAACAAATCCAGTCTGCCTGTCTTTTCCATCCCTCCACAGAGATTTAATTCACCCGACGTCTCACTTCTCAGAATATATCCGTTACAGCAGGGGGGGTCAAAACCAAACACAGTGGGCCAACATTTTAAACTGAACAAAGCCGCGGGCCGAGGTTGAACAAATGAACCTTTTAATATGGAACCCAACAAGTTTAGATTTAACAATGAATACTGAACAAGGCTTATATAACTTTAAAGTCCAGGGGTGTGAAATTGAGTTGCTAATAATAATAAAAACATATCAATGGCATATTAAATTAAATAAAAATAAAAATTTAATGCCTCCTTTCTGTTTGCAGCATTCTGATTTATGTCAAAATTAGCTTCTTACACAGGCTAATAAATGTGAAAATAAAATAACATAAACCTCTTTTCATCTCCTTTACTTTCTGGCTCCTTTGAGCTGAGTCCAGGTGTTTCGTTTCATAGTGTCTCTAATATTATATCCTTAGTTGCTCCTTAGTTGCTCCTTAGTTGCTCCTTAGTTGCTCCTTAGTTGCTCCTTAGTTGCTCCTTAGTTGCTCCTTAGTTGCTCCTTAGTTGCTCCTTAGTTGCTCCTTAGTTGCTCCTTAGTTGCTCCTTAGTTGCTCCTTAGTTGCTCCTTAGTTGCTCCTTAGTTACTCCTTAGTTACTCCTTAGTTGCTCCTTAGTTGCTCCTTAGTTGCTCCTTAGTTGCTCCTTAGTTGCTCCTTAGTTGCTCCTTAGTTGCTCCTTAGTTGCTCCTTAGTTGCTCCTTAGTTGCTCCTTAGTTGCTCCTTAGTTGCTCCTTAGTTGCTCCTTAGTTACTCCTTAGTTACTCCTTAGTTACCCCTTAGTTACCCCTTAGTTACCCCTTAGTTACCCCTTAGTTACCCCTTAGTTACCCCTTAGTTACCCCTTAGTTACCCCTTAGTTACTCCTTAGTTACTCCTTAGTTACTCCTTAGTTACTCCTTAGTTACTGACGCGTTGGCTCCACAAACAAGACAAACAGGTCTGTCTTTTACATAAACAGATATTCTGTCTCCCACCTGTCCAGAAAAGTTCTATTTTCTTCCTTTCTTTTGGCCATTTTTTGGTAGGTAACAGTGACAGCTGTGGTTTGAGGTCAAAGTGTGGTCTGGGGGAGAGGCGGGGGGCACAAGAAGACCGCTAGCATAGATGCTACTGACACAGAGGAGGGGGGGTATCTGCCTCTGTCCTAATTGACGCGCCAAAGCAACAGCAGAGCATTATGGGATTTGTAGTATAAGCGGTGACTGCGGTGTTATATAATAATACTGGCGGCCAGCTCTAATATTCATTTGAAATTGCCTCGCGGGCCAAATATAATTACACTGCGGGCCAAATGTGGCCCGCGGGCCAGAGTTTGACACCTATGCGTTACATTATCCATCAGTTTATCACCTGCTGCACAGCAGCCACCAGAAGCCGATTTCACTGACGTAACGGCATCAACCTTTTTGTTTGAAAGCACTCCATCTGCTGAAATAGCTCCAGTTCATACGTCTTCAGGGACATTTTCACCTTCCAGCTCATCCCCAAACTGGTCTTGGTTGCTGTGGCGACCGTATCGCAGCAGTTTCAGAGACGGATGTAGCGGAGACAACAAAGGCTAGCATTTACAGTGAAAGGTCACCCGTCTGGTCCAAGCAAAGAGATGATCATCCGTCTGCTGGATGGCTCCCACTCCACTCCTAAAACAATATTTCCCTGTGTGCTTTCCAAAATATATGTCCATATCTTCCTCTAACGCTGTCAGGAAGACATTTTGGGTCGCCTAACAACAATAATTAGAAACCGGATTCCTCCTGAATCACCAAGAGCTCCTCAGTCAGCACCAACACTGAACTTAGTACATTTCTAACTTAAAAAGGACACAACAACCACTCTTCAAGGTATTCGAGCTCATTTCCGACGACAGGGAGCTGCTTTTTTGCTGATAAATACTTTCTAAATTACTTAATTTCCTGGAATCTCTGCTGTAAAAACTGTAAAAGTGCATCATGACCCAAACTGGGATGATGCCTCCAGGATCAATCCACTGAATTCAAAACATTTATGAACCGAGGACGATAGATTTCTGGAGACCAGACAAACTAAATCCACTTTCCTTCTCGGAGAGCAAATCAAAGCACTGATGTTTGATGTTTAACTCAATCAGCTGAACCCTAAAATATATCAAAGTCTGTAAAAGAGATGTGCTGGGATTACGTGTTGTCATGGTGACCGAAGCTCTGGGGAGGGATGTAGAGCAGAAATAAAAATAAAAAGTCCCATTTTTAGTGTGAAGCTGCAGCTTTTAAAAGGGGGATGAAGGAAGTCTGCTGCACGATGGGTAGAAATCAGAAATCCAGCCATTTATTTTTCCTTTTGAGCTCAAATCAAACATTTAAAGCTCATGTTCAGGTTGTGGACGTATCAGCAGCTTCCCTGAACCCCACTCCTGAGCAAACACTGGGACCTCTGGGCCTGTCTGGGCCCCATCAGCTGCTCTCATGGCTTCTTGCATCACTGCTGTGCTCATCATTCCCTCTGGTTCAGCATAAAACCTTCAGCTAAACCTCTAAGTCTGCGCTGTCCATCATCCCAACCAATCCGTTCAGCTGAAAAACTACGAGCTGCAAACCCGGGTCTCCCTCTCTGCATCCGGCTCTTTGCACTTTACAACATGAGGAGATTCAGACTCAGCACCTCACCAACCTCTGGTTCAGACCATGGCCATCTATCACCTTGACGACCGTTATGCACACTGAAACCTCTACAGAGGGTCCAGAAAATGTAGTGCTTGTTTAACCGAAAAGGTCACATGTCCCTCCATGGCTGGCTGACCTCCATCGGCTGCGTCCAGTTCCTGATGCTGCTGCCAGAGAGACTTCTGGGTCTGCAGCAGCTGCTTAAACTCATTCATACAGGCTGATGCTGCTCCTGGACCTCCGGGTTCCTCTCGGGAGGAGGAGCCTCCTCGGGTTCCTCTCGGGAGGAGGAGCCTCCTCCGGGTTCCTCTCGGGAGGAGGAGCCTCCTCCGGGTTCCTCTCGGGAGGAGGAGCCTCCTCCGGGTTCCTCTCGGGAGGAGGAGCCTCCTCCGGGTTCCTCTCGGGAGGAGGAGCCTCCTCCGGGTTCCTCTCGGGAGGAGGAGCCTCCTCCGGGTTCCTCTCGGGAGGAGGAGCCTCCTCCGGGTTCCTCTCGGGAGGAGGAGCCTCCTCCGGGTTCCTCTCGGGAGGAGGAGCCTCCTCCGGGTTCCTCTCGGGAGGAGGAGCCTCCTCCGGGTTCCTCTCGGGAGGAGGAGCCTCCTCCGGGTTCCTCTCGGGAGGAGGAGCCTCCTCCGGGTTCCTCTCGGGGGGAGGAGCCTCCTCCGGGTTCCTCTCGGGGGGAGGAGCCTCCTCCGGGTTCCTCTCGGGAGGAGGAGCCTCCTCGGGTTCCTCTCGGGAGGAGGAGCCTCCTCGGGTCCCTCTCGGGAGGAGGAGCCTCCTCGGGTCCCTCTCGGGAGGAGGAGCCTCCTCGGGTCCCTCTCGGGAGGAGGAGCCTCCTCGGGTCCCTCTCGGGAGGAGGAGCCTCCTCGGGTCCCTCTCGGGAGGAGCCTCCTCGGGTCCCTCTCGGGAGCAGCCTCCTCGGGTCCCTCTCGGGAGCAGCCTCCGGGTTCCTCTCAGGGAGCAGCCTCCGGGTTCCTCTCAGGGAGGAGCCTCCGGGTTCTTCTCAGGAGCCCAGTCTCTGCTCTGTTGTTGCAGCTCTAATTTATTTCAGCATCTCAGACAGAAGCGTCCAGCCCAGGGGGAGAAATGTGGCTCAAGACCAGCTGCTGCAGGCCGCCACAAACACCTGCTGCAGAGCAGGGATCATTTTCAATGTAAGACAGAAGGGGACCCGGTGGGAGGAGATTACGATGCAGCCTGCACACATGTGGCTGAAGATATGTCGGTGGAAAAGTTGGAGTTTATCCACAGGATGAACACTTTGGACCCAGGTATGTGCTGCCAAGCAGGAAGTATTTACAGGAAGTTGGACACGACTTTGACTCCATCACAAGGCAGAGCAAAGCTAAAGGACCAGCAGCAGCACCAACCTGAACTGTTCCACGTGTTCCTTACAGCGCCACCAAGTGGAAGCTCAACACTATAACAGGTTAAAAATGTGTTTGTGTGCAGAAAATGCTCGAAACACCTTAACTTTACACTGTTTAAAGGACGGAGTGAAACTGGAACAGGTAAATATGTTCAGAGACGGGCCGAAAACTTCCTGCTGACACCAGTTTTCCTCACTTGTAAGTCACTGATAGCAAAGGTAGATCAAACTGAACAACAGTGAGACTCCTTGTTCAGAGCCAGGACTCTCACCTGGCAGTGGAGCCGTCCATGGATTCAGTCTGCAGCAGCGGCTCGGTCCCGTCAGGGCGGGGGGAAACCTCAGCGTCAGGTTTCCGGATCAGAAAGAAGAGGAAGCAGCCGGCCAGACTGATCACCGTGAGAGAGATGAAGACGGTCTGACGGTCCTTGTCTGAGACAAACAACACGAGTCAGAGGCCTAAAATGAGCTCCATGAGGCAGAAACCATTCTAAAACAGCTGGATTCATACCTGTGATGTGCACGTGTCCGTGCCAGGCGCAGTAAATGTAGAGATTCCCAAAGAACAAGCTGCAGAGAAATTAAAGGCATGAAAACCGGGACAAACGGGGCGGTCTGGTGATGAGAAAATACAGCAAACATGAGAGGACATACTGGATAGTTTAGTGGTGTGATTCCCACCTTTCATGTGGGAGACTTGGGTTCAAATCCCCTGTTTGAAAGGTATTACCTCCAGTAGGGGTCCTGAGGCAAGACCCCCTTACCCTACCTGCCTACCTGTAAGTCGCTTTGGATAAAAGCTAAATACATAAACATTAAACATTAAACATATGAGGCCTCAGGCTGTTACTCCTGAAGAGGTTTCAGTGCTGCTTCGGTCTCAAAGTCAAAACAAAAACTGGGATTATCCTTCTTCTGCTTGGTCCAGTTGTTACATATCAGTTATACATATATATTAAATAGTTACTCTAGATGGTATTTCTTTGGCTTCTGGTCCTACAAGGAGGAACCTTTGAGTTATTTCTGACCAGGATCCATCCTCTGACTCACATATAAAACAGGTTTCTGCCTTCTTCCACCTGCGTAATATTGTTTAAAATCAGTAACCACTTGAGATTGCCTCTTCTCTCTTCCACGTGCAAATAAACACACGGTCAGCTGTGGATTATATGTGGCAGAATGGAAACAGCTGCATCGAAAACAGGTGAACGGGGCTGATTCAGTTATCGTGCCTCTGATGAGTGGCTCAGACCCACCTGGGTGATTCTCACGAAATTTTGACGTGTCTGTAAGGATTTGATCGACTAAACTACTAAAACAATCAAATTTTGTATTATATATAAAACTATAGTATGTACTAATTGTAGGACTACTGTTATCATTGCATTTGATGGATTACTCTATATTTTATGACAACATTTCAACCTTAAAGTTCATTACCGTAACGTAGCTTTTATTTTTTTATCTTAAACCCAAAATTATCCCAATACATCCCCATAATTTAATATTATACATAAGGTTATACCCTTTAACTAGCAGTGTTATCATTTCGGGCCAAGTATTTGTGAATAATTATTTTCTGGGCCAAATACACGAACAATTCATTTCCGTAACAATGATATTTGGCTCCATTAAAATCCCTGAGTTCCAATAAATAGTTGTTTTTTTTTATCCCATGATGCCTTGTGTGGAAGAGAAGTTTCAAAATGGCTACTAGGTAAGATCATCTTTCAAGTTCTTCCAGTAGATATTTTAAAATTTGTAATTATATACACCCTTTGGCACACTACTACTGTTCATTACCGTAACAGTCTGAGCGTCGCCTGAACGCTGCTTCAAGAAGAAGAAGAAGAAAAGTCGAGGAAACCTGAGCTTTTTAAGGAGTTGACGTGGTCACCAACACTTCTTCTGCTTCACACGTACAAACTTACTTTGCACAACATTTAACGCCTTCAGTGTTCAGCAGGAACGTTCGAACAGGTTTACCTGAACTGCAGCAGCGACCAGAATATGCCGCTGTTTCTTCCTATGGTGCTGTCAGTGGAGTTGATGGCGAGCACGTTTCCCTGAGCCGTCCAGAGCACTGAAGAGCAGAAGTTAAACCATAAACACCATGAAGAAAGAAGAAGATTCTGCTGTGAGGCAGAAATTCTCTACCTGCTGCTGCTATCCCAACCAACACCGACGCCGTGTAGAAGCTCCAGGTGTACGGGTAAATGAACATGGCGATGTAGCCGCTGTAAAAACAAGGCAGAGACACGTCAGGCACCTGGTCGGCCAGGAGAAGCTTGGAGAGAGTTAGTGGGGGGGGGGGCTCACCTGTATATAAGGCCACTGAAGAACATGGAGAGCTGGGGCCCGATGACTGTCACCACTGAGGGAGCGAGAAGGTTGGATGCAGAGAAAACGCCATAAATGATCGCCATGCTGCAAGTGACACGTCAGTTAGAGGATGAACACGAAGGGGATCGAGTTCTCAGACTGAGAGGAAAGTTTCTGAAAAGCAGGACTGACAGAGGAATCTTTGTCCCCTAAAATGGTTTATCTACAATCCAATTATCCCGCTGGGACTTGTGAGCCACTGATTTGATTACATTCATCAGTGCTGGGAGAGTCTTTGGTTTCCAAAAGCAGGCGGTCGATGAAAAACCTGTAAATAACTGAGGAAACACGGGCCTTTAATCTTTTAAATGTACTTTTCTGTGGTTTCACTTGTATTTACTCTGTTGACAAAGAAACTCGGACTTGATTATTGGCACAGGATCACGTGCTGAAAGCTTCTGAAAGAGCAACAAGGACATAAAAATAAAGCAACTGGGGAGAGAAAGGGAATAAAAACATTGATTCAATAATATAAAACAACTAAAACTGTAAAAAATGCACCTTAGAAAAGAGTCATCAACTGGTAAATGCAACAGAAATATTAGAAAATATATTCACATGTTTTGTCATCTGTGTTAAAGACGACATCTTAAAGGAAAATTCCCCTTTTCTGTGTTCCAGAGAATATATTTGAGTCTCTGCAGTTTCTTTTAACTAAAGACAAAAAAACAACTGGCATTTTGTCTGAAAAAGGGATCCAGCCTCCTCCATCTGCATCTCCACCCAACTTCAACCTCAGATGATGCATTCACTGTACCTCAGAAAAGGAGAGTTGAAATTATTTTTGTTTTGATATCAAACCTCATCAATAGTTCCATCGTTCTAAAGAGATAAATGAGCTAATAATGCTCTACAAGTACTTTATTTAATTATTTATATCCTGAAAAGGAAAATCTGACTTCTAATCTGGTCGAAAGGGAAGTCCAGAGCTTATGGAGTCGGAAAAATAATGATGCAACTTCTCCGTGGTGTTATTAACCAACCAGCAGCTGTCACATTCTGCGGTGTGTTTTAACAACTCAGGCCGTTCAACTCGTGACTAAAAGAGGGATCAGGAGCTGAAGGAAGGGAACAGATGAAGGAAGTGTGAGCATTTCATAATAAAAGTGCCATCCGGGTGTTTTTCTGTCAGTTTTAGGTGGTCTGAGCTCTCAAGTTATTTACTGTATGCTCTGCCGTGCCATAATAACACGCTCCGGGGGTTATTGGGTGCCACAGATCTGAAAAGAGGCAGCCCATGAGGAAGAAAGGCGGAGTGGAGCACAGTGGGCCTAAAAGGATCCCTTTTTAATGGAAATCAGAGGAAAAACAGCAGCTATTCTGTCGTGTTATATTGTATATATGTCACAGACATTCCACAAAGACTTCAGGATATGTCTCCTTTGGGATTTATTCACTCATGCTGTAAGCAATGAATGATAAGCAACTCTTGATGTTTCCTAAATCATTTCTTTTCTCTTACAGATGTGTTCTTTGCCGTGTCCAAACAGCAGCAGTTTACCTTGTGTAGCCGCTCCCATGGAACTCAGTGCTGTTGAAGCTCTTTATGACGGTTTGCTGCAAAAGCAAAGAAAAATTACACATAATATTAGTCTCTTAGTTTGGTTTCATTGATCCAAAGCAGGCATCAGTAAATCCAGCCTACCTCTATGTTGCCACATGTTTGAAAAGCAGTGAACATGAACATGAAACCAAAGCCGAGGACGACGATGTTCAAAAGCTTCTTCCCCTCTGGACTCATTTTGGAGGGTATTTGAATTCCTTGAGGAAGTGAATACAATAAAATTAGCTGTGAATCAAGCAGGAAGAAGAAAAATCAGAATAAATGAGTCATAAACAAGAACATTGGAAATATTTAGTTTCAAACATGATGTAAAGAGAACAGAAATGGGATTTTAATTTAATTCATTTTTTTTAAAATATGTTGTTTTAATACAAATATACAAGGTGACTGTTCAACATAAAATATGTACATATCACAGAGCAAAATCAACACCTGGATTAAAAATACAAACATAAACTCTATCATGTGTAACAATATAAGCAAATTAGCCTTTAATTGTCATTGTAGCCTTGGTGCTGAAATCTTTCAATACAGAAACAAAAAGGGCTCAATGTGTTAGCCGATCGAAACTAATTGTATTTGTTTGTTTAATTATCACATTAAATATTAGAAAATCCGCCGCAGAAACACAAACAAAATCAAATAACTCACCAACAACACTGAGGGCTTTTAGCTAACCGTGCGGGGCTCCTCTTTCTGCTCGTCAGTGTGGTTTCAATGACATAATTAGCGCCTTCTTAAAAGTTCGATATCATTACTCATTTATCTCCTCCAAACGGTCCCTAAATCCACTTAAAGTAAACGTTACCGTGGTATAAAATTGATTATTGGCTAGACACTCACAGCATCCGTCAACAGGACAGCCCGAGCCCGGACAGAATGTCATGTGAATGAGTCAGCTGACAACGAGCTAGCTTGTAGCTTTAAACCGTAGATCTACAAACGCTCTGCGCGGCTAACTAGCTTAGCCAGGTAGTTTTTTTAAATGTTAAAAACGGTTCCTGCTCAAGGTTAAACTCACTAGACTTAGTTTAAATTGTACAACAAAATTACTACATCTTAAATAGGACTGTTAACAAATATATATGGATGCTAAAGCGCTTTTTCTTTTTTAAAAACAATAGCCGATCTACAACTAGCAAGGGCGCTAACTAGCGCTTATATTAAAACTACATCCGGTCAAAGACAAATTGGAAGTAGCTGTTGTGTAGCGCGCAACCCTATTTGTTGTAGAGGTGCTTTCAAATGCAAATTTAGTAAGATAACAATTATTTAACATATAGATAACAGGACTCTGAAATTAAAGTTATGTAAGGCATGTGAGTATTAATTGTGAACATATATGTGTTAAGTCATCGTCACCGTCTCTGTGGCGCAATCGGTTAGCGCGTTCGGCTGTTAACCGAAAGGTTGGTGGTTCGAGCCCACCCAGGGACGATCGTTTTTACTCTTGTTATTTTAGTGTCACAGACTGAACAGTAATTCTCAGGTGCTTAATGCTGCTGGCAGGAATAACATCTTCACGGTTCTATGATGAAGAATCAATCCTTCCTTAAAAAGTACAGTCTGTTGTGTCCTGACTGTCTGGCCAAGTCTTCATGTCCAGGTGTCTGTATTCCTCAACCACCTCTTTATCAGATATCTTGGTATCCCACAGACAAATAGCAACCATGAGGAGACCACAGGAAAGTCAGACAACAAGCAAGTCCTGAAGAATCAGCTGAATGGGAAGAACAAAGTCCAAGCCAACACATACAGCCAGTCATCAGGTAACCTGCTGAAACAATAACCTGAACAACGGAGGAGATGGAAGCCATGATATCAAGACAAGAAAGCTCCTCACAATCTGTGGAGCGATGCACCAGCACCCTCAGATTGTACAGGAGGTCAGGGACGAGTGAGCGCCAGAGCCAGTATCCAGGATGAAACAACAAATGTCCAGGAATCCATCAGGAAAATGGCCCCCAGTAATGAACTAAGTGAGTTTCTCAGGCTGCTGAAACCTTGGGTAGCGAAGGAGGAAGAGGAGGAACTATCATGGAAAGATACACCTGAAACACAGCACAGGGCACTGATCATGGCAGCTCAGGAACAGGCCCTGAGACAGTCTACGGCACACATGGAGCGCCATGACCACCAGGCAGGAATGGTGTTCAGGAACATCTCCGAAGGTGGGGGAGAATCACAGTCCTGAGATCCTGTGGGACTTCCAGATCCAGACTGATAAAGAGGTGAACCAACCGGACTCTGTGGTGGTCGACAAGCTAAAGAAGAAGAGCGACATCAAGAAGAAGGAGCACAAGAAGCTGGAAAAATACCAAGAGTTCAGGGAGGAAGGTGAAAATATGGCAGCTGTAGGACCAAATATGCTTTAATATCTCTGGCTTTTTTTTACAGAACAAATGACAGACGATGAGGACATTTATAGCCAGTTCCACATGATTTATCCACACGTTTAGTGCATGTGCAGATGGGGTGAAGATGTCTCTTTTCTCCATGTAGTTGTGATGAAGTTATAGTCTGGAGGCTTCAGGCAGGATTCAATGAAGCCCCTTTTAACTGTTTTAAGACATTTAAAGTCCCAAAGCCAGCTGTGGAGCCAGTGCTCTCCTTGTGGGTGACTGATTTGTGTGTTTTTTGATGCTGTATCTTTAATTTTTATATAGTTTTTATCAAAGTTTTCTTTATCGTTTTATCATCATTTTTTATAAAGTTTGAATCTAAATGAATAAATACCTTTTTTCCTCAGGTATCTTCATAAGCCCAGGGACCCGTTTTTGTACATCTGATGGTGACAAACAGGGAAGTATCCAGTAGAAAACAATCACAAGCTGCGTTGGATCAATATGAACTCTTCTGAGAGGTGAACCGGGCCCTTTTCAGAGCTCTGATCTTACCGTGTCTAAACCCATCGATCAGTTTGGGGTTTTGAGTCTTAACCGGTTGATAAAAGACAAAGTAAGAACATATTCAAGAAGGCTGCATCAACACGAGGGTCAAAGGTCAGTTTGTCATCAATAACAGAGACCAGATGTTTGCACACATCAATAAGCAGAGGAAGAGCGACTCTTTGGATTCATTAATGCTCAGAAAGGACGATCAGAACCTCCCGATAAGACATGATCATCAGGTGGGTTCAGAAATGACTCGAGGTCCTTTAACTGAAACATGAAAAGCTGACAAATCCATTAAAAACAAGCTTTAAAAACGCTCTGCACCCTCAGATTTTAACCAGAACCAGCTGCATTTTTCTAGATAAATAGGCTCCTGTTAACTCTCAGAGCTGATTTATCAACTTTCTCTTCAGCTCAGACTCTCGGGTCGAGTCATCAGTTTGTTCTCTTCATATGATTTAAAACATCCTCTCAGGCAGCTGCCCTGTTGCTTTGACTCTTTCAGAAGCCTCTGAACAGCAGTCAGCCCTCGCTGGCCTGTGTGCACTTTGCCTTTCATGCATCCCTCCACAGCAGGGATGTGAAACTACGGTTCTGGAGGGCCGCTGTCCTGCAGGTTTTAGATGTTTCCCTGCTTTAACGCACATGAATCAGATCAATGCCTCAGCAGACTGCTGCAGAACTTAACAATCTTTCATAGAGATCCATTTAATCTGAATCAGGTGCATTGAAGCAGGGAAACATCTAAATCCTGCAGGACAGCGGCCCTCCAGGACCGGACTTTGACACATGTGCTCTACAGGCCGCTGCCACAGACCTGCAGTCGCTCAGCAACTCGAAGGTTTTTATTTTCTAAAACCAGCCGAATGATTTATTTTTTTACTTATTAACCTTTATTTATACAGGTAAAATCTCATTGAGACCCAGGGTCTCATTTGCAAGAGAGACCTGTTTTAGGCAGCAGCAAAACACAAAGTTACAGATTAACTGAAGGTACAAGAGACAAAAGACACAATGATGGCGTCTCTTTGAAGGCGAAACCCTGAACAGAACCGCCAGCTGTTCAGTGCAGTTTCTGGACCATAAACTCGTCAAAGCGGCCTTTATTCTGCTCAACGACTCAAAAGAAACCGGAGGGAGCGTCTCTGCTTGGTCACACATGACGTAGGACCTAAAGAGGATTCTGACAGGCGGATTATTGCACCGTGACGCAGACAATCGAAAGGTGAAGCCGCCGGTCTGCATTCCTTCCCTCACCTGTGGTCACGGACAAGTCCAAAAGGCATGAAGGACTGCAGAAAAATGAGGTGGAACTAGTTTTTCTAACTCCAAACATTGAATGTTATTTTTTGGGAGTGAATCTCAGCCTAAAATGTGAAACTAACCCTTTAAAAGCTCCGTTTTCCTTCCTTGTAACACAGAAATGAATGATTTCCTGCTTCTGCTAAAGTAAAACCAGCCACACGGGATGCTTATAAACTGCATGAGATTTATTGAACCAAATGAGGAAATTAGCAACATGGCTTAGATTTATAATCACGTCATTAACGTTTATAAATTATTGCATTACAGAACATTTTAGAATCAAGTGTCCACAAACATCTTCTGCATCGGGACCAAACCAAGGAGCCGGTCAGGTTCCAGAGTCCTAAACTGACCCCGGTGTTACTTAAAATGAACCCGCTTTGATTTCAGTCAAAATAAAACCACCGAACACTTTGATACTTGAGCAAAAAGAAAAATCAGAGCGAGTACAAACCAGTCGGGTGGTTTAATGATGGACGGACCGTGTAAAGACTTCTTCATCCTGATGAAGCTCGTCTTTACGTGGAACCCGTCCCTCAAACATCTCTACGGCTCCTTTAACCTGTAAAAATGATCAAACCGTGAAGGTTGGACCCTCCGGCACACACCCAGCTCCCCCCCCCCCCTCCACACAACACTCCACTTCAACATATATGGAGACTCATCGTTTTATTGAAACACCTTGAAGTACAAAACAAAAACGTTACATGAAACGGTGCCTCCTTATTCTGGCACGAGACCTAAAATTAAAAAAGGAAATAAACAAAAGGGACATGGAAGGACAAAGTGTGTGTGGGGGGGTCATCACCACTCATCCCTGATGTTGTGTGGAGCTGCAGCGGCGTGTCTTTGTGAAAGCGAGCCGGACCCCTGGTGTTGTAGGGGGGTGGGGGTGTTACAGAGTCCCATGTTATTCAGAGGTAATTCACGTGTTAGCTAAGAGGAGCTGGTGGGGTTGCGAGGGGGGAGAGGAAGAGCAACAGCAGCACATAGGAAGAGGAGGAAGAGGGGGATGGGGCGCTTAATGGCCTTCCAGGAGAGGGCCACCGGCAGCTCCTAAAAGCCGTGGACTTTGAGCTGCTCCTCCTTGGCCAGGTCAATCTGCAGAGAAGGAAGGAGTCACTAAGAACGGCTGTTCACTCCAATAAAACCGTCAGGGAACAAGTCCATAAATACAACAGCTCACCTCAATCAAGAACTGACAGATATTCTTGCGCTGGTCTCCCTGAAGCTGGATCACTTCACCATACTCTGGGTGCTCGATCACTGTCCCATTGCAGGCAAACTTCTGTTGGGATCAAAAAGGTCGAGTTAGAAAACCACCCTGCATCTTCACTCTGTTAAAGCTGGCAGGCTGCCACTAAACGGGTCATTAACTTCCTGCTAAGACAGATGCTGCTGGGTGTGATCAGGTGGAAAGGCCCGCTGACAGCAGACAGACCCACAGTCTTACCTTCTTGAAGGCCTTGACTAGCTTCTTTTTGTCATAGTTGGCAGAGATGCCCTGGACAGTGGTGAGGGTCTTCCTGCCGTTCCGCTGTTGGATTCTTATGTGGATGTAGTCCTCTGTCCCGGCTGGGAGGCGGTCATCACCCTTAGTTGCATCAGCAAAGGGGTCTGGAAGAGACACGAGACAACAGCATGTTACCACGGTGAGAAAAAGAGGAAAATACCGTCACATAAAATGACATAACCTCCCGCCAGATTTAGCTCGTCCCTCTGTTTTAATAATAATGGGTCATATTACAAATCAAATGCGCAGACGTTGGTGCTAAATATACGGCTCAACAGCCCCGTCTGGCAGCCTTAGTTAGCCGCTACTGAGCAGCACCTTTACTCAGCAAATACGGAGCAAGAGTGGAGCCATGACCCAGAAAATTCACCAAAATAAGCCCCGCCATTAAATAACGTTAAACAAACGGCCCGCGTGACTTCGTTACCGTCACCAGTACCAACATAGTTCCTTAACAACGCCAACAGACCGAAAGAATAAGCTACAGCGGCAGTAACGTTAGCAGCATTTGGGCCTAATGGCGGATGTTTAAACCTGAACGGAGACCTAAAAGACGACCAAAATGACCAGGTCCGAACTTATAGTAATTTAAATGAACACGTTTGCGTTCACTCAAAGTCGATTAAATGAGTCAAAGTTGTGACAAGCGCTCAAATTAACTCAAACGACAACAAACCTCGACGTAAATTCTTAAGCTTAGCATTAGCTTCGTTAGCTCGCCCTTCCCCCACCTTGCGTTGCGGTTCATTTCGATCAAAACGACTCACCAAAAGTTTGGAGGTTCTGGATAGCGGACATACGATAAGATTTACTTTCCTTTCGGATAATAACTTATTTACGAGCGGTTCGTTGGTAAACTTTGACTGTTTTTGTTTTTTTAAGCTTGTTTGTTGGCTTCTTCTTCTCAAAGGGACGTTGGTAGACTCCTCTCCACCGGCTCTCACAAAATGGAGATCTTAAAGCTCAGAGGTCTGGAAAACAAGGCTTTATAACCCCGCCCCGAAAGTGACGTCGTTGCGTAACATGCGTAAAATGAGACGCCGCCGGGGGCCACGCCTTGAAAATGTTTCTCAACTTACTGGAAAGGTGACGTCATATGAAATCACCGTCACAGCTGGAAAGATGCAACAATTTCAAGAATTATTTAGTAATATTTGGTCAAACACGACTCAAGACACTAAAATAGAATAAAAGAACATGTTTTCCTCACAAATGAATAATTACTGATATTATCGATAAAACTGTTGGACCCATTCTTGACACAAAGCAGTTGTTTTGACATCTTCCAGTCAGGTTTCCATCCTCGCTGTTAAACACAGACTAAACACAGGTCATTGTCTTTGGAGCCATGAGCTCAGCTTCATTCTGTAATGTTAAAAAGCACACACCAGGCCACACATCTGGGTGTTATTATGGACTCCAACAGCCATATCAGGTCTGAGATAAAGTCAGCCGACTATCACCTGAAGAATGCAACAAGGATTAAAGGACTAATGTGTGAGAGGGATTTAGAGAAGATGTATTTATCTCCAGCAGACCTGATCAATCACTGTAACAGAGTATTTCCTGTTTTTTTCCCCAGAAGAGTGGATCATATCCCCCCATCCCGGCGTCTCTACACTGCTTCCTGTCCATCAAAGAGCTTGTTTTAAACCCCTGCTGTTGGTTCATAAAGTTGGTTTCATCTCAGATCTTCTGCTACGCTCTGAACCTTCAGGAACAGGTCTGCGTTCTGTCCTCAGAGTTAGAACCAAGCACAGAGAAGCTGCTTTCAGTGTTTATGGATCATATATGTGAAATAAACTTGTGGTTAAATTAGCTTTTTATGTAAAAATCTGACCAATAAACTTTCCTCAGAGATAGTAACTGTGTCTATTTCCTGTGACTAGAAATGTTTTCTTATTGTTGTTGTAAAACAAAAGATAAAGCACTGGTTTAAATATTATTCATGTGAAAATGAGCTAAAACAACTCGGCGGTCCAGGATCCTCGGCTCATATCATGGCTGAGTTTATTTTTTTGTTCTTGTTAAAGGATTTCTGTTCAAAGGAATGTGTGTGTGTGTGTGTGTGTGTGTGTGTGTGTGTGTGTGTGTGTGTGTGTGTGTGTGTGTGTGTGTGTGTGTGTGTGTGTGTGTGTGTGTGTGTGTGTGTGTGTGTGAAGTGCTTCAGCTGTTAAGTGGATTCTCCTGAGTCAGCACCTTGGTGTTTTGTTTCTGTATGATGACTCAACGAATGAGTAAATCTGGTCACATCAACATGAAGCATTTTGGTGCCCTGAGGGTTTTAACCAGAGCTATAAATTCTTTAATTCAGCAAAGTCGTTTGGGAGGTTGTTCTGTGTGGAGACGTGCATTTGGTTTACTTTTTTCTTGCATTGGTGTCCAACAACACTAAGAAACAACTGGTTTTCCCTTAAATTTGTGCACAGCAGAACAGCCTCTGACCCCGACATCAAGGAAGCTCCTCTCTGAGGGTCACTAAGTGCTGTGTTTGCATCTCAACATTAAAGCTTCTGTTCTGGTGGGTCACAGCAGGTTAAGTTCTGAATTAAATCACGTGAGGCACACTGGACAAAGACTTGGTGTCAAAGCGAGACAAAACTGAACTGTCGGTACAAACAAAGGAGATTTTGTTTGGCCTTGGGTTCAGTAATCAGAGCATTCGCTTTAAAGGAGGTGCAGAGAAACAGATGTTTTCTTAAGAGGAGAAAGGCTGAAAGGTCGCTCTGTGCTGACTGTGCATATGGTCTTATCTCGTGTGCACATTTTAACTGAAACAAGCAAATATAGCAATAAAAACAAGCAAATTAACTGAAACTCGCACAATCGATGTTAAAAAGTCTCATGAACTCCATTCAGGAGCTAAAACTGTGGTTTTTCATCAGCCTGTGATGGAGACCTGCAGAACATACAGATGTTTCTGAGCTTTGAGTTCATTCATGTGAAATATTCCTGACAGATGCAATCAAATCTGAGAGAAAACAACCAGAAAAAGAAACGTTTCGGCCAATCAGCAACAAGCACAAGTGAGTTTTCCAGTTTGGTTTGAATATATTTTGAGGGAAAATGAACTTTCAACACATTTAACCTTCAGCAGATGTGATAGTTTCAGTTTGAATGATGCACTTAAACTGAACTTCATAGGTTTGTAACCACTTTTATTTCATTATGGAGCGTAGTTACCGACACAAAAACACAGCAGAGCACCGACTGTTACAGACAAAACACCAAAAATTCAGTCAAAGTCACATTTTTTATCACTGTACGAAGTCACAAACATGGCGTCATCCTGCAGATAAGTTCACTGCCACAGTCCTCCAAAAGCTCCGGGATGAATCCAAAGCCTCCACCTCACAGGTGGAGGCTGAAGCAGCTGCAGGCAGGTGGAGGGTGAAGCAGCTGCAGGCAGGTGGAGGCTGAAGGAGGTGCAGGTGGAGGGCGAAGCAGCTGCAGGCAGGTGGAGGCTGAAGCAGCTGCAGGCAGGTGGAGGCTGAAGGAGGTGCAGGCAGGTGGAGGCTGAAGCAGCTGCAGGCAGGTGGAGGCTGAAGCAGCTGCAGGCAGGTGGAGGGTGAAGCAGCTGCAGGCAGGTGGAGGCTGAAGGAGGTGCAGGTGGAGGGCGAAGCAGCTGCAGGCAGGTGGAGGCTGAAGCAGCTGCAGGCAGGTGGAGGCTGAAGGAGGTGCAGGCAGGTGGAGGCTGAAGCAGCTGCAGGCAGGTGGAGGCTGAAGCAGCTGCAGGCAGGTGGAGGGTGAAGCAGCTGCAGGCAGGTGGAGGCTGAAGGAGGTGCAGGTGGAGGGCGAAGCAGCTGCAGGCAGGTGGAGGGCGAAGCAGCTGCAGGCAGGTGGAGGCTGAAGCAGCTGCAGGTGGAGGCTGAAGCAGCTGCAGGCAGGTGGAGGCTGAAGCAGCTGCAGGCAGGTGGAGGGTGAAGCAGCTGCAGGCAGGTGGAGGCTGAAGGAGGTGCAGGTGGAGGCTGAAGCAGCTGCAGGTGGAGGGTGAAGCAGCTGCAGGCAGGTGGAGGCTGAAGGAGGTGCAGGTGGAGGCTGAAGCAGCTGCAGGTGGAGGCTGAAGCAGCTGCAGGCAGGTGGAGGCTGAAGGAGGTGCAGGTGGAGGGCGAAGCAGCTGCAGGAGGTGCAGGTGGAGGCTGAAGGAGGTGCAGGTGGAGGGCGAAGCAGCTGCAGGCAGGTGGAGGGTGAAGCAGCTACAGGTGGAGGGCCTGATGTTCACAGCTCAAATTAACAGATTTTATTCACAGCAGCTGTTTTATTGTACAGGGATAAAAAGTGGAGATGGAGGAGATGGAGCTTCAGGTCTCCTGTTGTAGCTCCGTCAGGTCGGAGGTGGAGCTTCAGGTCTCCTGTTGTAGCTCCGTCAGGTCGGAGGCGGAGCTTAAGGTCTCCTGTTGTAGCTCCGTCAGGTCAGAGGCGGAGCTTCAGGTCGGAGGTGGAGCTTCAGGTCTCCTGTTGTAGCTCCGTCAGGTCGGAGGCGGAGCTTAAGGTCTCCTGTTGTAGCTCCGTCAGGTCAGAGGCGGAGCTTCAGGTCGGAGGTGGAGCTTCGGGTCTCCTGTTGTAGCTCCGTCAGGTCGGAGGTGGAGCTTCGGGTCTCCTGTTGTAGCTCCGTCAGGTCGGAGGTGGAGCTTCGGGTCTCCTGTTGTAGCTCCGTCAGGTCGGAGGTGGAACTTCGGGTCTCCTGTTGTAGCTCCGTCAGGTCGGAGGTGGAGCTTCGGGTCTCCTGTTGTAGCTCCGTCAGGTCGGAGGTGGAGCTTCAGGTCGGAGGTGGAGCTTCAGGTCAGAGGCGGAGCTTCAGGTCGGAGGTGGAGCTTCAGGTCTCCTGTTGTAGCTCCGTCAGGTCGGAGGTGGAGCTTCAGGTCTCCTGTTGTAGCTCCGTCAGGTCGGAGGTGGAGCTTCAGGTCTCCTGTTGTAGCTCCGTCAGGTCGGAGGTGGAGCTTCGGGTCTCCTGTTGTAGCTCCGTCAGGTCGGAGGTGGAGCTTCGGGTCTCCTGTTGTAGCTCCGTCAGGTCGGAGGTGGAGCTTCGGGTCTCCTGTTGTAGCTCCGTCAGGTCGGAGGCGGAGCTTCAGGTCTCCTGTTGTAGCTCCGTCAGGTCGGAGGTGGAGCTTCAGGTCTCCTGTTGTAGCTCCGTCAGGTCAGAGGTGGAGCTTCAGGTCTCCTGTTGTAGCTCCGTCAGGTCGGAGGTGGAGCTTCAGGTCTCCTGTTGTAGCTCCGTCAGGTCGGAGGTGGAGCTTCAGGTCTCCTGTTGTAGCTCCGTCAGGTCGGAGGCGGAGCTTCAGGTCTCCTGTTGTAGCTCCGTCAGGTCGGAGGCGGAGCTTCAGGTCTCCTGTTGTAGCTCCGTCAGGTCGGAGGCGGAGCTTCAGGTCTCCTGTTGTAGCTCCGTCAGGTCGGAGGCGGAGCTTCAGGTCTCCTGTTGTAGCTCCGTCAGGTCGGAGGCGGAGCTTCAGGTCTCCTGTTGTAGCTCCGTCAGGTCGGAGGCGGAGCTTCAGGTGCTGAGCAGGTGTCTGCAGTCTGGGGCAGGATTAGAGGCTTATTGAGGCTACTTCAGGGTCGGCTCAGACGTCCGTGTGTTAACGGTCACTATCTGACGACTGGGACTCAGCAGCATCTTCATCAGAGATGTTTCTGAGGTCGAGAACATCGACAGGTTCCTCTAAAGCGCGTTCCTGCTGACTTTTAAAGATTTAAAACCAACATCTCTAACTTTATGCATCAAAGTTATCACAGAAATATAAAAGAGTTCCTTTTTCTCCTTCATATTATGAGCAGCTCATCAGTTCCCTCTGAGCTCACATTCATCTTCTAATCAGACATTTAGAAGAAGGCCTCTGACTGATGGAACCTGTTTGTTCTTTATTTGGATCATTCAGAACAGGCAGGACTAAACCTCACAGAATAAGACTGAAACCTTCTTAAATACTTTAGGAATTCACCTGCATTGCCTTCATTTAATAAAACACACCATCAGACCGACTCCTGCTTCATTAACATGGCAGTAACACCGATCAGATTATTAATCACAGACTGCTGGCTTCTTCTTCCTCTTTTCTTTCAAAGCTTTTCTTCCTGCTTTGTCTGCAGCTGCTGCTTTTCATTCAGATTGAATTATAGATTGTGATTGATCAGCTAACAGTGAAAAGTGAGATCTCACAGTTCTGCTCAAAACACACATGACCAACCAGAGACATGTTTCTGAAGATGATCCATCTACTGTTGGCCCAAGCCTCATCAGAAATGGTCTCCATGGAAGGGTGGCTGTCAAGAAGCCGTTCTTAAGGAAGGGAAACAGGGAGAAAAGGCTGAGCTGTGCCAAATGACACAAGAAGTGGACTGAAAATCAGTGGCAACAGGTCTTATGGAGGGATGAATCCTCCCCAGAGCCCGGAGCTCAACATTATTGAAGCAGTGTGGGATCATCTGACAGAGAACGGAACAAAAGGCAGCCCACATCCAAAGAAGAGCTTTGGGATGTCCTTCAAGAAGCCTGGAGAACTATTCCTGAAGACTCCTTAAAGAAATGACAGAAAGCTTGTCTCAGAGGGTTCAGGCTGTGTTGGAGAATAAAGGAGCTCAGACCAGAGATTCACTTTAAAGCTGCTGAGAACTGAGAAAAAACTCTGTTTCTGCCTCAGATTCTGGGTTTAGGTTCAGGTTTCAGTGAATCTCTGCTTCCTGTTTTCTGGCATAAGCTGATTCACTCTGTGAGAAGTGTTTAACCTGAGGTGACCTCACCGAGCCACAGATTCTGGTTCAGGTTTGTTTCAGTCCATCAGAACGGCAACATTCACTGACACTGAGACCTTATTTAGAGGATAACGGTTTGTTTGGTCTGAATTCATCCATCTATGAAAACTTAAAGCTGATCTGTTGGCAGCAGAGGGAGAAAAGGCAGGAAATGCAGCTGGAGATGTAGAACCAGCTCCAGCACAGGGAGTTTTCTTCCATTTCTACATCCAGCACAGGGAGTTTTCTTCCATTTAACATCCATCACAGGGAGTTTTCTTCCATTTCTGCATCCAGCACAGGGAGTTTTCTTCCATTTCTACATCCAGCAGCAGAGTTTAAAGCGCCTTGATGTGCAGAACGTGGTCCGGTTTCACAGGGTTCTGATCATCCGAACCTCAACCTTCCTCAAATATCCCAAACGTACAATAATGTCCCCATGCTCTGACTCTTTAGCACGATTACTCATATTTTCTGTAGTTCCTGTCCATCAGCACTCGTTTCCAGAGCGACCGACTTCTCCAGGCTGCTCTTTCCCAGACTCAGTCTTCTCTGGCGCAGCCTCCTGCTGAGCCTTCCTGCGGACTCTTCCATGGAGCCCCTGTTTGTTCAGACAGCGCTGCACCGTGGACGCATGCACCACCACCCCGGCGTCAGCTAACCCCTCCTGCAGCTCCTTGGCCGTCATGTGGGGATTCTCCGAGGCCTTTCGGCCCAGCAGGTGCGCCGTCTGCTCTGAAATCTTCCTCGGTCTTCCCGATCTGGTCTTGACTTCCACAGTTCCTGTCGACTTCCACTTCCTGATGACGTTCCGTATGGTGGAAATTGAAAATCCGAACCGCTTTGATATCTTCTTGTAGCCTTTGCCGCCCTTGTAGGCTTCGATGAGCTTCATTTTCAGGTCTCGGCTCAGTTCGATAGAGGAGCCCATAGCTGTTCGCTTTGTGCTGCAAAGAGGAAGCAAGAGAATAAATCAGTGATGTGACCTGCAGTCTGAGCATTAATCACAACAAACCGCCTGAAGTGTAGCAACATTTTCTTTTAAAGATATTCAGTGCTGAGCAAGAGCTTGAAAGTCAAGTTTTCAGCTAATAGCTCTTTGGGAATCACCTTGTTGCTGCAGAAATCCTATTTTCTGTCTGTCAAACTGTGTTTTCTTTGCTGTTTTTCATAGATGCAGCTAAAGAAATGGGAACAAACGATGTGTCTCAGGGACAGGCTGCTGGTAACAAAGTGCCTCGTTGTTTGAATGATTCATAGATCAGTTTTAAGTGGCTTAAACAACAGTAACACATTCCCCTGAAAATGAGGAAAATATAATGAAATGAGGACTTAAAAGTAGTTTCTCTCAACAGGAAAGCTCTCGAACACTGGGGTCCAACAGAACATAACAATGAAGCAGTTTTAAAAAGGACCAGAACACACATTTAAGCCTTAATAACTGCTGACAAGCTGCAGAAAAACACGTTTATCCACCAGCTACAGCTGCAACCTCCCGGGCAGAGAAGGCCACACTCATGCTGGATGGTTTTACACATCTTAAGCTTTATTACACATCCTGCTGAATCTGTCATTTTAGAGTGTCCATCAACACTTTCTTCTGTCCCACGGACGCCTTTCGTCACATGAACCAGCAAACTGACCGGTGACACTCCCCCCTTCATCCTCTCCAGGCTGCAGCATCAAACAGCCAGTATGGGTCGGAACCACCGCTCCGGCTCTTAATGAAGGTTAACCGACATGGTTTGGGTTTCAAGAGACGCTCAAATTATATCTGACAAAGATTTATCATGTAATAAGCAGCTAGCTGGGTGTATTTGTAACTTAACCGTCTGTAACGTTCACTTCGCCCGGCTCAGTTTGGTTAAAAATCACGTACCGATGTTCAGAGGCTTTTCGCTGCAATGCGAGGTACGATTTGCCTTAAACGTTTCGGCTGGAAGGAGGTTCTAAGCTTCTGGCGTTTAACGACACGGTAACAAACACTGCAGACCCGGAAATAAGAGCTTTAAGGTCCCGCCCTGAGACTGACGTCAGTACGTCTGTGCGTCACCAACAGCCGCGCCTTCTGCAATTTGTGACGCTGCCTTCCCGGACATCCGGAAATTCTGCTCTCCACCTGGAAAATCACACGATTCATTATCCCGCGATTTTTTTTTTAAGAAATACTTTTACTATTTGGAACAAACACGAAAATGTTATTAAATGTGGACCTAATGTGAGTGGAGTGTTATGAAATCACTCATATTCTTGACATAAAAACAAGTGGTATATCTGATATTTAAAAAATGCTGGTAAAGAAATACTTCACATTTATTCCGTTAAAAATCATCTTTTGATTGATGTTGGACTTTTGGACTTTGGACAGACGATAACGCCAGATTAATTAGGCAAATAAAAACGATTAGACTACAGTCGAACATTGATCTTCCAAACATTCAGAAGTTTAAATAAAAACATTTCTGCAGTAAAACGGTTGGTTTATTTTAAATGTTAGTTTAAGCAGGTTTATTTTTGTGAAATGTCTCCTTTTATATATTGTAATTTTTCACATTTAAGTAAAGAATAAACTGAAAGCCTGTTTACACAGTAAATAACTGTGTAGGATTGTGTCCATCAGAGTCAGAGAACCCAAGGAAACAACTTCAACCAACAGAAAAATCCCTAAAAACAGTTCAATGTGAGAAAGATTTTGGGCCGAATGTCAAAAGTGCTGCAGGTTCATTTTCTGTTGATTAACTAAATTATTAAATTCTGATGAAGGTTTTCTTTTGTTAAAAATAATCCAGGAAAACTTTTCACAAACCAGCAGGTGAAGTTGTTCATCCTGAGCTGATTTCCTTTATTCTCCAGTTTCTTTGCAGCAAATTAAACTCGTTCAGCAGGTGGAGATAAAGGCAAGAAGAGATTCTATGATTGGACAGAACCGAACACATGTTCTGATCCAACCCTCGTTTCTTTACAGATTTCCAGAAAAACAGGAAATCGTTGCAGTGATTTTGTGAATCTGAGGCAGAAACAGAGTTCTCCAGGCTTCTTGAAGGACATCCCAAAGCTCTTCTTTGGATGTGGGCTGCCTTTTGTTCCGTTCTCTGTCAGATGATCCCACACTGCTTCAATAATGTTGAGGTCCGGGCTCTGGGGAGGATTCATCCCTCCATAAGACCTGTTGCCACTGATTTTCAGTCCACTTCTTGTGTCATTTGGCACAGCTCAGCCTTTTCTCCCTGTTTCCCTTCCTTAAGAACGGCTTCTTGACAGCCACCCTTCCATGGAGACCATTTCTGATGAGGCTTGGGCCAACAGTAGATGGATCAGCTGAAGGTCCAGATGCATCTCTCAGGTCCTGTCAGGTCACAGCTGGATTTTTTCCTCTTTCTTAAGGACATCACTTTCAGATCCTGTTCATCTGCTGTAGATAGTTTTTTAGGCCTGACACTTCTTCTTTTGTCCTCCACTTGTCCAGTTTCCTCAAATGTTTTAAGGACTCACTGCACACCATGCTGAGATATGCCAAGTTTTCAGCTAATAGCTCTTTGGGAATCACCTTGTTGCTGCAGAAATCCTATTTTCTGTCTGTCAAACTGTGTTTTCTTTGCTGTTTTTCATAGATGCAGCTAAAGAAATGGGAACAAATGATGTGTCTTTGTGACAAAGTATCTAAAGATCCAGTTTAAAACGGCTTCTTTGCTAAGTTGTCTGTTCTGTGTCGACACAACACTGGTTCATCCCTTGAGTTAGGAGCCTTTTTTCTGCCTGAATGGTTCAAAGGTCAGAGTTCAGTGGCTGAACAAAGAAAAAACACATTCCTCTGAAAATGCTCAGGAAAAAGGACTGAAAATCTGCACTTCTTACTGCAGATAAACAGCAGCTCGACTTTCATGCATTTAAATGCAAAACCTGCAAATAAAGTTGAATAATCAGAGAGGAGGCAGTTCTAGACAAAAACAGCAAACCTTTAATGAACGTCACATTTGTTGGTTCAAACCTAAAGGAAGAAAAATAGTTGACGGTACAAAGTAAGAGACTGTAGCCACCGCACCAGCGTAGTCACAGGAGCATTCTGGAGAATACTGGAGAATACTGGACACATCCAAGCACCCAGCAGAGCAACACGCCACCTTAACAGCTAATCAGCAAAACTCAACTGCTACACAACTGCGCCTAGTGCACAAAAACAAACACACAAGCGGGATTAGAAAAAGAAGAGGAACAAGCACGTGTCTAAAGTCTGGAAACAGATTTCAATCAAGTCTGACTGAACACAGGAGAAAAAGTCACAGTTTTCAGAAGAAATTCAGGAAACAATCATGTCATGCTGACTTCTAAAAACATGCACAAAGAAATCATGTCCATAAAAACAACCGTTCTTCATGTTGTTTACTCAACAGAACACGAAAATCAAAGCGTTTCTCGGGTGTAAACAGGATCATTCTGGGTCATTTACGCCCGGGACTCGCCAAATGTTGAAAATACTTCCTCTTTATGACACTTTAAACCAGACTTACAAAATCATAAGGAAATAAAATCTCAGCACAGCAGTGAAATCAAACTGAGGTTAAAAGAAATTACAGACTGAAGCATGAACATCACAATAACCTTTTCCAGCTGGACACCGCTGCCCGTGTGAGATCCAGTCTGGGAGTTCTGAAGTCTTCAGCCAGAACTGTGAAGAGAAGCAGAAGTCAGGAAAGGAGCTCCACACGATCCTCCAGAACCAAATATGAACATCAACCCTCATCATTAAGAGTCTGAAATGATGCAGCTGTGGAGATTAAAGCCGTGGAGCTGAGGTCCTCACCTGGAGGCTCTCCACCGACCTCAGACCTCCACACCGCCTTAAATCAAACATCACCTTCAGGAAAGCGTGAACTCACCTGTCAGTGAGCTGCTGAGCTCTACAAGGACTCTCCCCCATTTTCTGCTGCTGGTTTGGGGGGACTTTTGGAACGAGACCTGGACCCGGACCCTCTTTTGGAGGAAGGGGTACAGCTTCTGGATCTGGACTTGGAGCGGGACCTGGATCTTGATCTGGATGGAGAATGAGCCTTGGTCTTCTTGTTCCTGGGGGAGCGGGATTTGGATCTGGAGTAAGACCTGGACCTGGAGTATCGGGATCGACTTCGGGAACGAGAGCGGCTCCTGCTCCGGGATCTGGTGCGTCTTCTTTGTCTCGGGCTGGAGGAGCGGCTACACACATTCAGTTTGATTAGTTATGGTCAACATGCTGAAAACACAACCTGATACTGACTAATACTCAGAAAATAGAGAACAGATTACTAACATTAGATCAGACACCCAAAAAAAGATTGTCAGAACAGAACCTCTGTTCTTTAAGGACTTAGAAAGTTCTCCTGGAACCATGAATATGTTCAACCAAGCGTTTTTGAGAATGAAAATCTTGATGAAATTATGACAATTGTCAAATTAATTTTGTGTAGCATCAGCCGAACTTTTTGAATTAATCCATTTTATTACAGAAAGTTCTTTACCTTAATATTTTAATGACCCGTGTTGCTCAGTGAGCCAAACACTTACTGAATAGCCAAAATCTTAAATGGAGTCTGGCGTCTGTAAAACTAAATGTTGCCGTTTGGCTACTCATTTTACCTTCTGCTTCGGCGTCCATGACCACTTTGCCTGCGGGAAGATCCTCCTCCTCCTCTCCGTCCTTCACTAACATGGGAATCAGGGGGTCTGCCGTACCGGGCCGTTTGGACCCGTAACTCCCGTCCATCGAGCAACGCTCCATCCATAGCGTCCATCGCATCTTCAGCGTCATGTTTGTCGTGGAACCGAACAAACGCGAAGCCCCGGCTTTCTTTCGTGTAGCGGTCTCGGGGTATATACACGTCCCCTACCCGGCCATACTTCTCGAAGACACGTCTGAGTGTTTCCGGCGAAGTTCGGTACGTTAGGTTGTCCACTTTCAGGGAAGTCATACCTTCGATGGCTGGTGGAGGCCGACCGTAGCTCATGGTAATTAACCTCCGAGGCCTTCTTTAAAACACGCTATAAATTAGCTACAAAAGAGCCAGAGTACTTCTAAAAAGTCCACACAAACACAAATGTGCAAATTTACTCTGACTTCTTCACCTCTACAAAGTTTGGGGTTAGTTAGTAATAAAATATAACAAACTTTTTACCCGGACAACTAAATCTGCCTCGACGACTGACCCAAACCGGAGAGGATTTCGCGTTCTTCTTCTGCGGCTAACTGCTCTTCTTCTTTGTTGTATTTGCGATGCAGAAATAGTTCAATCTTGCATTACCGCCACCTACTGGACATCTGTGCAGATAGGAGATAATGCAGGGCAAATCTGTGGCTATAAATCCATGAAATCGCAGTAACCCTGGTGATGAAAATTTAATATATTTAATCATATTCAAAATATATTCACATTTTCAATCGTACATAGCAACATACTTTTAAACAATTGTAAAATAGTTTGTATCATTGGTATAGATGAAAAGAAATATCTACACTTACCAAACTGTATTTTTTTTTAAATGTTTATTCAATACATGTTTGTATATTTCAGCATTGTATTCTCGGGATTATTATTGTAACAGTGAATTGAAAGTATATTTTTAAATATCTATTTCATTACCACAAAGTTTTAGTATGTTCATTACATTACATTTGAGTGTAATTTTAAATGCACTTTGTTATATTTCAACCCATAAAGTAATAACTAAAGGGGAAGTTGCTATAAAGTACAAATTGTTGCTAAAAGAAATATCTGAAAAGTATGATTAAGTATAATAATAAGAACATATTGATGACATATTGCCTTGATATTAGTGGCACTTTTGCATTAATTTTTTTAAGTAATTGTATTAAACAAAATCAGTCAATTTAATTTGAATTTTTATTTATTTTTTCTATATTGTCATCTGTTCATAACAATAACCTATTTTTTATAATTGCAGATATTGTGGCAATAGCTTGTTTTCTTTGGGGATTAAAAAGGTATTATTGATTTTATCTCAATAGAAACTGAGAATATATGAGTCAAAGGACAAATCCTGGTCAAAAATAAGTCCAATGGTCCTCACTGTAGCATTAGAGGCCAAGGAAAGACCATCTGGAGTAATTATATAACTGAACAGTTTTTCCCTGAAACTTCCCAGATCCAAATATAATGACTTCCGTTTGTCTGAATTTAGAAGCAGAAAGTTCTGAGTCATCAAGGTCTTTATGTCTTTAAGACAGGCTGGTAGTCTGACCAACTGATTGGTTTAATCTGCTGTCATAGATAAGTACAGCTGAGTATCATCATTATAGCAATGGAAATTTGTGCCATGATGTCTAATAATGTTGCCTAATGGAAGCATGTATGAAGTGAAAAGAATCGGTCCAAGCACAGAACCCTGAGGGACTCCATGACTTACTCCGACGTGTGAGGAAGATTCTTCATTTACAAGAACAAACTGGAATCTATCAGATAAATATGACTTAAACCAGCCTAATGCGGTTCCTCTAATCCCAATAACATGTTCATGATCATCTTCCGGAGTGAAGGAAGATTTATTTTTTCTCTTTTTGGGTTCCTGCTAATTCATGTTGTTGTGAAGAGAAGAGTGGGTTTATATTTTTGGTAAACAAACAAGAAATAAAAATTTAGAGATAAATGAATACCTTTGCTTAAATATGCTCTGAATTTTACAAGTTTCCCAAATAAACGGATTTACCTGACAGAAAGTCGCCCACCCTCCAGCTCAGTTGATGGCGGTAGTGCGCTCTCAAGTTTGTTAGACAACCATCAATAAACCAACAGAAGAAGAAAATCTCCGTATTGTGAGAAGTCAAACGTTGTGACCAGAACAATTGAAGTCTAAGTTAGCTCACTGAGCAAGTTATTATCCGAAAGGAAATCAAATCTTATCGTATGTCCGCTATCCAGAACCTCCAATCTTTTGGTGAGTCGATTTGGTTGAACAGAACCGCGACGCAAGGTGAAAAGTTAGAGCTAATTAAGCTAATGCTAACTGTCAAATTTACGTCGAGATTCGTTGTTTTTAGACCAGATTGGAGAGTTTGTCACAGCGTTGACTCGTTTAATCTGATTCAAATGAAAGGTTAGGTGTTCATTTTGAGTCATTTAAATTTGGACTTGGTGATTTTAGTCGTCTTTTAGGTCTCTGTTCAGGTTTAAACATCCGCCATTAGGCCCAAATGCTGCTAACGTTACTGCCGCTGTAGCTTATTCTTTCGATCTGTTGGCGTTGTTAAGGAACTATGTTGGTACTGGTGACGGTAACAAAGTCACGCGGGCCGTTTGTTTAACGTTATTCCATGGCAGGGTTTATTTGGTGAATTTTCTGTGTTATGACTGTTATTCCGTGTTTGCTGCGCATTTGGTTTGAAATATGACCCATTCTTGTTAAAAAGAGATGACTCGGCAGAGGAGGGACGAGCTAAATCTGGCGGGCGGTTATGTCATTTTATGACGGTATTTTCCTCTTTTTCTCACCGTGGTAACATGCTGTTGTCTCGTGTCTCTTCCAGACCCCTTTGCTGATGCAACTAAGGGTGATGACCGCCTCCCAGCCGGGACAGAGGACTACATCCACATAAGAATCCAACAGCGGAACGGCAGGAAGACCCTCACCACTGTCCAGGGCATCTCTGCCAACTATGACAAGAAGAAGCTAGTCAAGGCCTTCAAGAAGGTAAGACTGTGGGTCTGTCTGCTGTCAGCAGGCCTTTCCACCTGATCACACCCAGCAGCATCTGTCTTAGCAGGAAGTTAATGACCCGTTTAGTGGCAGCCTGCCAGCTTTAACAGAGTGAAGATGCAGGGTGGTTTTCTAACTCGACCTTTTTGATCCCAACAGAAGTTTGCCTGCAATGGGACAGTGATCGAGCACCCAGAGTATGGTGAAGTGATCCAGCTTCAGGGAGACCAGCGCAAGAATATCTGTCAGTTCTTGATTGAGGTGAGCTGTTGTATTTATGGACTTGTTCCCTGACGGTTTTATTGGAGTGAACAGCCGTTCTTAGTGACTCCTTCCTTCTCTGCAGATTGACCTGGCCAAGGAGGAGCAGCTCAAAGTCCACGGCTTTTAGGAGCTGCCGGTGGCCCTCTCCTGGAAGGCCATTAAGCGCCCCATCCCCCTCTTCCTCCTCTTCCTATGTGCTGCTGTTGCTCCTCCTCTCCTCTTTCCCCACTTTGCAACCCACCAGCTCCTATTAGCTAACACGTGAATTACAGCCATAATATTATGACCACTGACCGGTAAAGTGAAAGCCTATCTTGTTACTTTGGCACCAGGCAGCAAATTAATGTTGAGTCCATGAGGTTGATGTGTTGGTACCTGAAAAGATGGGAAAGCGTGAAGATTTGACTGATTTTGACAAGGGCCGGATTGTGATGGCCAGACGTCTGGGTTTGAGTATCTCCATGACAGCATCTCTTGTGGGGTGTTCCCGGTCTGCGGTGGTCAGGACTTACCAAAAGTGGTCCAAGGAAGGAAAACCAGTGAACCGGCGACAGGGTCATGGGCGTCCGAGGCTCATTGATGTCCATGGGGAGCAGAGGTTGGCTCATGTCGTTCAGTCCAATAGAAGAGCTACGGTAGCTCAGATCGCTGAAAATGCAAATGCTTGTTTCGACAGAAAGGTTTCAGAACACACAGTGCACCGTAGTTTGTTGCGTTTGGGGCTGCGTAGCCGCAGGCCGGTCAGGGTTTCCCATCCTGGTCCGTGTCCACCTCCAAAAGCACCTACAGTGTGTGCGTCAGAACTGGACCGTGGAGCAACGGAAGGAGCTGGCCTGGTCTGATGGATCCCTGTACAGGTGTGAAGAAGACATGCCGGCAGCCGCTGTGTAATGCTTTTGGAAAACCATCGGTCCTGCCTTTCTTATGGATTTTACACGCTCGGTACCACCCACTGAAACATTAGTTCTTTTCACATATTTCTTTAAAACCGGGACTGATGCGCCTTTGTTGTGCATCAGTGGCATAGGGAGGGGTCAAAGTTTAACCGCCACTGATATTCCTCTGAGTTGGGTCCCAGAGGTGAAACGGGTGTCTGGGTGCCAGACGGCACAGAACACACCTGTTTTAACCTGTCCTCACACAGCTGGTTCTGTGATGTCACCTCTGTGTGAGCATAGGGCCGAGTCACTTCTGTTTGGCGTGTGTGAATGACCAAAGAGGAACAGTGGGGGGTTAACAAGGACGTCTTTTTTTATGCCGGTGTGTGAAAAGGGCTGCTGTTGCTGACCATTTTCACCCCTTCATGGAAACTATCCCGCGGTCGCCTCTTAAGCAGCTTAATAACACACTACAAGAGTGTTTGAGGGAGCACAGCAACAAGGTTCAGGTGTTCAGATCTCAGTCCAAACGAGCATCTGTGGAACGGTCTGATCCATGGAGGCCCCGCCTCTCAACCATCAGGACCTAAAGGATCTTCTCCTGACAGCTTGGTGCCAGATAACAAAACATATCTTTAAGCTCTAGTGCTTTCTGTGCTTCGATGGGTCAGGGCTGCTTTGGCCTCTAAAGGACCCGCTCAGTATGAAGCTGGTGGTCATAATGTTATGGCTGACTGCTGTACCTCTGAATAACATGGGACTCTGTAACACCACCATTCCCCTACAACAGCTCAAAGACACACCACTCCACACTACATCAGGGATGAGTGGTGATGCCGCTCCCACACACACATTTCCTCCCTCCGTGTCTGCTTCGTTTCCTTTTTATATTTCTGTTTCAGGTGTCGTGCCATAATAAGGAGGCATCGCTTCATGTCACATTTTTGTTTTGTACTTCAAGGTGTTTCAATAAAATCATGAGTCTCCATAAACTGAAGTGGAATTTTGTTGAATTTCTAAGATTGCAGGTGGATCGTCTTTTGGGGATTAAGTAGAAAAAGGAGTTAAAGCTGTTTGCAAATATGGGCTTTTTACTTCTCATCCTGGAGTATTTCAACTGCCCCCATCATCAGAGAACTGACCATCAAACAAATGGGTTCGTACTCATTTGGATGTGATATTTTTCTCTGCCAAAGTATTAAAGTTGAGAATTCTTTGGTGGTTTTGGTCAAAACTGAGTTATTTCTCTGAGTGATGAAGCGACACCAGGGTGGAAGAAGTCTGCCTAAAACCTGATCTCTAAGGGTCCTGTAATGCTGTGATTTATACACACAAGTCAGCGATGCCTAAATTATATCATAAAAACAAATCAAGGCCATTGTTTGTTCTGCAAATTTGTCATTCGGTTCCCTAAAACTCGTGCAGTGAAGTCTGTTCTGTGTGATGGGTTTTACTCGACAGTCAGAGGCATCTTTAGCTCAAACTTTACTGAGATTTTTACAATTTTAGCAACATATTTTCTGTAGATGGCAGCATCCTGCACCAGACCAAACCGTGCAATCTTACCTTTTTACACATTTATATATGATAATAAAAATTAATTTATTGTAGCAGAAATTAAGCTCTGGATTAGATTGTAAATACAAAACCCTTGCAATGGGGTCGGTTTACATTTTAGGTTGAATGTACATATATGAAATATATTAGTTATATAAAGATATTGAAATTATAAGGCTATCAAAATTATACCTGAAGTTGAAAAACAGTTTGTACTTTAACATTTACTATCACCCAATTTTAATGATAATTTTATGAAAATAACTATTTGAATTTTCTGTTGAGCTATATTTTGTTCCATTTTGTTTAATTCTTCAAATACTCTTTTGAAAAACGACTTTTAAATCAAATTAGACTTTGGTCATGTTTTTTTTGGTTTGTTTGTTTTTGGCGTTTTAAAGATTAACACAAATAGGATTCTTATTTTGTAAACAAAAAAGGTTTATTTCGGAAATTTCTGTCGCTTATGAATGACGTCAAAGAGCTCTGTAAAGTATACAAAAACTTACACAAATATATATATATATATTTATATATTTGTGTGTGTGTGTATGTATAAAATTAGCTTTAACTTAAAAGAACATCGTAAGAATTCTTTAAATTATTCGTTCTATGTAAATAACTCTCCAAAAGAATTGACGGACAGTTGGTTTTCGGGTGCGCCTTTTTGCCCTCAACAGGGATCCGTATGGCTCCATGGCAACGCATGCAGCCGCCATAGCTCGAGCCCCACTATGTTTGTTCGATTTGGAGGCAAAAGGATTGTTTTCCTTGTTACGATTAACGATGAAAAATGGGAGACGTCACCTTAGTTCAGGTTTACCAGCAGTTCTACGTTTTATTGACACCCGCCGGTGAAAGCGCGGGAAGTCACGGAGCGGTAAGACGTTAGCGACGTTGTAACACGGCTCGTTAATGTTTGTTACCAACGGATATTATCACTTTATTAAGATGGTTCTGTTTCTGTAAAATCTGTCCAGGTAATTTAGAGTCACTTCTGAGTGGGTTATAGATTGGGCCGACAAACAAAAAGCAGTAATATGAACCCAAACTTCTCATTTATAGAAGCTTAAAATGACCGAAACACTCAAAAGTGGACCGTAGCGTCATTTCAACAGAGAAAAGCGCTAATAATAAATACAGTTTAACCTGGTGAAAAATCGATATTCATTATTGTATTTTAAACATATTCACGTTTTCAGCTGTGTTTTACTATTATACAAATATATGAGAAGTATGCTAATGTCACGTGTCGAACCATAACACTAAAATAATAGTGATATAGTTCACTCTTTTAGAATATATTTGAAAATATGTAGTTTAAGTTAAAGTAATCTGTGTGTATCTGTTTAAGCATGTTTGTTGAATATGTTTTTATATATTTTAAAGCAGTATTTTCAGAATTATTATTGTAACAGTGCAGCAAAAACATGTTTTAGCTTATTTTAAATGACAATTGAGCTTAATTTTATGCCCATAAAGGGATACAGTATATTGGTGAGTTACGATTAAATACTTTTAAAGTGTGAAAATAAAATGAGCAAACCTTTAAAGTAAATAAGGTGCTTTTGCGATATATTTTGGGTGACTTATTAAAAAAAAGTAGCCTATATTTATGAGCACAAAGTGTCCTTTATGTTGTTAAACTTTAGCACACAAACTTATTTCTTAGATCATTTTTCTCAGGGGAAAGTTAGTTTTTTAAAATCTTGTGTCTTTCTGTCAGAGCTCCTGACGGATGTTGTGACACTTAAAGCCAAACAATGCCGGTAAGACAACATTATCTTTATGATATTATATTATTCTCTTTCATCAGAGTGTTGCTGCTTCATGTGTCGCTGGTTTCTTTCCTCAGGGGTTGCCTGTTTGGGGGCTTGCCATCCCCCTTCCAGCAGTGCTGATGATCACTGTGAGTCTTTACATGATCATCCTGGGGATCGGGCTGTGGATCCGATACTGCCTTAAGGTTGGTGCTGCTTGCTGTTTCTCAGCAGAGACTTTGTATATTTGGACTTTGAAGCAGGCAGGTATGTGAAAAAGTAGTGTAGAAATTGCAATGAAATCACATTTTTTGGCTAGTTTTATCACCTATATGACAGTAGTGGGTTTAATAACAAGCTTTTATTGTCTTCTCATTGAAAACTGTTAAAAATTCTGACGACTCGTCCCTCCTTCTGGGGCGCTTTGCTTCTAATTAAAGTATTTTTCACGTTTTGAATATTAAAGGAGATGATATGGATGGTGGGGGCTGTTTATCTGTTAATCTGCCAGTTTAGAGATGAAAAAATGACTCCTTTGGTTCTTTTTTAATAGAGTAACCCTGTATTTGTTCATGTAAGTATTGTCTTTTATGCTTAAAGTTTTATGTGGCCTCAAATAAACATAAAAAAAAGATTCTGTTCAAATACAAAAGAGTAAAAATGTAAGTTTGTGTGCTGGGAAATAAAAATGTAAGCAGGAAAAAGGTTTATATTACACCAGAAAAGAAACAGATTATCGTGTTCGTCCTGCTGAAACCAGACTTTTTGAGATAAATAATATAAAATCCAGCTTTTCTAAACTGGTCTTACTCCCAATAATGCAGCTGAGGATCGAACCCTCCTGCATGTATTCGCTCATCCAGACTCTGATTGTCCTCGCTTCTCTGTTCAGGCTCCAAAGTTCCATCTTTTTCATCTTTTAGTAAAAACAGTACCGTCTCAGTGTTTATTAACCAGCTGAATTACCAATAAATCAGCTCTCATTCTCACATATTTTCTGTTTCTTTCGTCAGAAACTGAAAATAAGCTACAAGTCAACTCTTTTAAAGCAATTCCAGAGTTTTCTCTCAGAGTCCACAGCACTGTAACATGAGGCATCAGTTCTCCTCCTGTGCATGTGTGCTGGGACAAGGATGTTGGTCCGATTAAAGGTCAGCTGCAAGTCGAACTGTCGCTCTGTCTGTTGGACCAGTGAAGCCGACCTTCTGCTACTGTAAGAATCTGAATCCAGAGCCAGAAACCTGCTCACATCAGGTTTTTGAATGCAGTGGGAAGATGTTCATCAGCTCCAGCTCTGATCATTGATGGGAACACACTGGCTGGTTTTATAGAGGCTTAAATAGGGGCCACAGCTCAACCTTTTCTCTCCACAAACACATTTACGTCGTAACGTTTCACACGTTGGCTCTGAAGCTGACAGCTTCTGGACGAAAAGAGACCAGATTGATTCAGTCAGAAATAATAAACTAATGGTCTCGGTTGTGGTCCCTCCACAGCCAGCAGGAGGAGAACCAGAATCTTAGAGGTTTTTCCCCTGGGAGGTAGAGGCCGTTACCGGCTGGAGCCTTCAGATCACTGAGGGTAAACATGCTGCCACAGCAGAAAAGTCTCAGGGTTCACATGGGGCTTTAGTGTTTGCTGCATCTATCAGTAATGATGTGGCTGCACAGGTCGGTCACCCAGTCTGACTCTCGTATCTCACAGAATAATCGGATTTGTTCTCTCCTGAAGGACTACTGCTCTATGGAGTGTGCCCGCTGCTGTCCAGATGTTTCCATATGTGACCAGTGCTTCACTCTGGCTGAAATGTGTAACTGCCGCCTGCCAAACTTCAGCTTGTCCCTGCCGAACTTGTGCTCGCCTCCTTCTGTAAGTAAACCGAGAACATCGTGGATACATTACACATTTTACGATTTCATGTCGTGACAAATACTCAAATCCAAACGCCTTAGTTACCAAACTGATTCAGATGAAGATGATTTAATGAACGGAAACCAGCTGGAAATGAAATCATGAAGTTATTAAAGTGTTTCTGTCCAACAAAGCTCAGAAATAGTTCATTTGGTGTTTTGTGCAATCATCAGAGACATTGTTAAAACAGCCCTTTGTGGGGTGATGATTGTACCTGAACAGAAGCTAAAGTACTTGGTTAATAACTCTGGAGCAGCAGCTGAAAGCTGAAATCTTCTCCACAGTGTCTGGACATGGACTGTGCCTGCACCTGCCAGCCTCCTGACTGCAACTCCTGCAACTGTCTCTGCTTCGAGATCCGGATCAAGTAGAAGCCGAGGTGGAGCCACGCACTTTCTTCATCTCATGCCTTTAAGAGTTTACTGAGGGGAGGTGACATGTGGAGACTGAACGGAACGGGCCTTAAACCTCCTCCTGAGGAGCGCCAACACGACTTTACTCATTTACTTTTTTACAAAGACCTGTTACTGCCATCGGTTGGCTTCGGCCATTACAGTTTTTTAAGAAGATGAACAGAAACAATCTTCTTCACTTGCTGCTCCACATTTGTTGTTGTACCTCTATATTTTTGGCTGATGTGGATTAATCTGTTTTCTGAAGAATCTGTTGAATTAAAACACCCAGAAATATCTTTGGTGGTCCCGTTGGCTTCATCGAGCGGACCCTGAGTCTGTTGTCCTCGGTCAGACTTCAGATTGGGCTGTGAGTCACTGCCTTAAAGGGGGGAGTTAAAGAATCTCAGGTCTCGACAGGTGGATTAGGTCAGCCTTTGCAGTAATGTGGACGTTGTACTGGTCTAAAGAGAAATCTGAGCTGGAAGGCGAAGCTGTCGATTTACCCATTGATCTACATTCCAACCCCCATCTATGGCCTGAAGCTGTGGGTAGCGACCAGATGGTTGCTGGGGGTCACCGTTAGGGTCAGGATGAGGAGTTTGGTCATCCTGTAAGAGCTTAGAGGAGAGATCCTACTTCTCCGCATCCAGAGGAGCGTCAGGCTGCCTCCCAGGGAGGTGTTTAGGATATATTCCTCTGGGTGGAGGCCTCCGGGCAGACCCAGGACCCGCTGGTGTTCTTTACTACAACTGTTTGGACGTTTGAAAGTGGGGCCTGACATACATACATCACTCAGAAGCTCAGTGTTTACAGAAGGGGAAATCTCAGTGTACAGAAATCAATAGATTCATATTTCTGTACTCTGTAGTTCCAAGAGATAAAGAGCCTGGACCCAAGATCTGCTTCAGCTTCAACAAAAGCTGTGATCACTTCAGAATGAACGATTTCCAGTCAGATGAGCACTGCTTTCTCCCCCCTCGTTGCACCTACTGATAGGGACTGAAGGGTCTTTGGATCTGTGGAAAAGACATCAGTCAGCAGGGTTGGAAAAGGCAATCAGCAGCACAAATACCACATAGTGCAGATAAAACCTCCTGTGATGACACATCTGTAAAAGGCGGGGGGCTCACCTGTGACCTCCTCTGTGTTGAGCTGCAGTTTAGAGTCCGAACACCAGCGTAAACTCACTGTAATCAGCAAACTGCAGCGAGTTTGTATCAGTACAAGCAGAGGTTCAATATTAAACACAACCCCGACCCCCGACCTCATCATCAATGAACCGAATCCCTCTGGAAAGGTTTTCCTTCGTTTATAAAGCAGATCAATACAATAATAAGAACAACTTAATGTAATTTTAAATGTTAAGAGTCTTATATATTGGTTTAATAAAGGTTTCTAAACTCATTCATTGATCATACTACACGTTCATTATCATTTTCAGTGCAAATACTGCAAAGTGCTTTAATTTTCAGATTAAAACATGCTTCAAAGCATTAAAATCATGTCTTAATAAGACGAAGGTCGATGAACAGGGAAAACATTCACACCACATTCCTGAAACAGCCAAAATACGATGCTCCAAATCCAAACTGCAAAGTCATGCTTTGTTTATCAACTCATTCTTCTTAAAATGGATGTTAAATGGTCTCATTTAACAAGAATTAAACACCACAACATGACACATATCTCAGCTGAGTACAGATTTAGTAAACATATTATAAAATGTTGGAATGCCAAAACGATGCATTCAAGTGCAGCTTCTTCATCCCAAAAATGAAGTGCTGACCACATTACAGATACACGGTGATGAAGCTGGCTGAAGGAAACTGTCAGAATAAATAAAAAAACCCACTAAAATAAGCACAGAAACAAAAGGAACTTGTGGATGACCCCATCATCATTAATATGCCTCAATAACCAGGCTTCAATATAGGCCCTGATTGGCTGATTCATCGTGCTCTCTGAGTCAGTTGGGTTAGGGTTTATGCCTATAAAGTGGCAAATTTAAGTATATTTTTACATTAATTTGTGCCTGACACATCATGTAAATTAGATTAAACTGAACTCCTCTATGAGAAGAGTTGGAGACACAAGGATAAGACGAGGAGATGGAGGCTGAGGAGGAAGGAAGAATGAACAGGAGCAATCCCGTTGGTCGTCATCACGGTGGTCAAGGTGTTGGTGACCACGGTGACCGTGGTGTCAGTGGTGCTGGTGTTGGAGGTCGGAGACAGGAATGTTCCCAGTGACCGAGTCAGGAAGGTCTGGAAGCGACTCAGTTTTTCGAAGACCATCACTGTGTCCTCTCGTTTCCTCCTGTTAGATGTGCCTGCAAACGGTAACACGGCCGCCTGGAACCAAGAACCATCGCTCGTACACATGAGCGGGCCTCCAGAGTCACCCTGAACAAACAGAAGGGAAACTTATCAGTTTGTCTAATCTTCTACAATATATGACGCACAGACTGTTTTCTTGTGTAGTTTCATGTGAGCACCCTTCAAAAGTTGTCTGGGGTCATCCTTAGAGACAGGGTGAGCCGTTTCACCAAGGAGCACAGAGTAAAGCTGTTGCTCATCTTCATCAAAACGAGTCAGCTGAGGTGGTTCTTTGGGCATGTTGAACTGGGAGGAAGCCCTGGGCAGACCCAGGACACACTGGGGGATTAAATATCCCCACTGGCTAGACTAGTGTTGGGGCTACTCAATGAACCCAACAGGACCTAATAATCTGTAACAAACAAGAGATAGGAACCTGAGCCCCCCCCCGGGGCAGAGTGCTACCCTGGAGGGGTCCAACTCCCAACATTAAACCAAAGCATTCCCTCTGCTGCACATCGATGAGTGGCCAGTAGCAACAGCCCCAATCCACCATACTCCCAATTCAGCTCCAAAATGACACCACAAACATCATGTTCCTATACTTTTTCCAAGCCAAAAAGGAGCATGTAGAGTAGTTGGGCAACTCCTATGCGCCCTCCAGAATCCTTGAGAGGGTATAGAGATGGTCAAACACTACCAGTGTAAAAAACCACATTATTCCTAACTGTCGGGTTGAACTATCGGCCAAACTCCTCTGCAGTACCTAAGCACTGATTTTACCAACAAAGGTGAATAGTGGGACCCCCTTGTAGTAAGAAAACACCTTCTGGTCCCCCTTTCTAGATAAGTGGAACCAACACCCCAATCTGCAGTCGACTCAGCCAGAGCAGCACAATTAAATCCAGATCAGTCTGAAGAAACACATTTATGAAAGACATATCAAGAGATGATTGCTGGTTGCTATCTATAATAATCCCATCATTTACCTGCTCCAGTGTAAACAGTGCTGTACAAATGCTGTCAGCTGTTGTTGCAGTCCCACAGTTTTGTATGGAGGTCTGGAACTCTTGCAGAACTTGCTCTTTTAAAGTTTTGAATAAAAAAACAAACTTAATAACACTGGAGTGCATCTTCAAGTTTAATCTGTAACAGTTTAGATTTATTGTGTCAGTATTTATGCTGTAGACTCACCTCCTCCTTGCCCTGATCTCCAGCCGGCTATCCAGCAGGTCAGGCCCACGGGGAAGGTTCGTCCGTTGTCCAGACAGATGGGCTGGATGTAGTCGGTCAGGGTTGGTTGGGTTGACAGCTGCAGCAGCGCAATGTTGGATCCGGTCAGGTTGCTCAGAGTGATGTTTGTCACACTTAGTGACACCTCAAAGGGGTTTGATCCGTTCTGCTTCAAACGACCCAACACAACCGTCCACTCAGACGCTACAGGGGAGCTGTGGTGAGAAGACAAACTAAATTAGGACAAACAATAACCGAAAACATCGTACTGACTGCAAAAAGGTTTTGCTTTTTAGGATGTAGCTTTCTTTGGTGTGTGTTCATGGTGATCATGAGGATAAGCTGTAATAACGTTTAATCTCATCATTGTCCAAACTAGCCAAATATCTAATGTCATCAACCTTCAGCTGTAACTCACCCTGAGAAGCAGTTTGCATTGCTCATCACCGAGTCCACAGCCACCAGCGTCCCACCGCACACATGCTGTCCATTCTTCTGCAGGCTCGCCATCCACGGCCACTCGCCAGCCCTCGCCACTACACTTCCCCCCAAAATACGAGAATTCAGTGGGGCTTGTCCACAGACCACCGCTGGAGAGAAACATAGAACATGTTAAAAATGTCTTGTAGATCAGATCCACAAATCCATGTTATTTACTCAGATTTTATTCAAACCCACACAAACACAAAAAGGTTTCAGCAAACGTTTTGTGTAAACATTGCACTCTTCAAAAACCTGTTAAACTGATTATAAGAAATGGTCAAAGGTTTAAAGTTCATGTTAAAAAAAATCTAAACATGACATGTACTGACGTATGGGTGTGGTGCTTTGAGTGGGACTTATTGTAGTGGTTGTTGTAAGTGTTGGCGAGGAGGTGTTTGGTGTGGTGGTGGTTGTAGAGTCGTATGTAGTGGTTGTTGTAGGTGTTGGCGAGGAGGTGTTTGGTGGGGTGGTGGTTGTAGAGTCGTTTGGAGTGGTTGTTGTAGGTGTTGGCGAGGAGGTGTTTGGTGGGGTGGTGGTTGTAGAGTCGTATGTAGTGGTTGTTGTAGGTGTTGGCGAGGAGGTGTTTGGTGGGGTGGTGGTTGTAGAGTTGTTTGGAGTGGTTGTTGTAGGTGTTGGCGAGGAGGTATTAGGTAGGGTGGTGGTTGTAGAGTCGTATGTAGTGGTTGTTGTAGGTGTTGTAGATGTTGGCGAGGAGGTATTTGGTGGGGTGGTGGTTGTAGAGTTGTTTGGAGTGGTTGTTGTAGGTCTTGTAGATGTTGGCGAGGAGGTATTAGGTGTGGTGGTGGTTGTAGAGTCGTATGTAGTGGTTGTTGTAGGTGTTGGCGAGGAGGTGTTTGGTGGGGTGGTGGTTGTAGAGTTGTTTGGAGTGGTTGTTGTAGGTGTTGGCGAGGAGGTATTAGGTGGGGTGGTGGTTGTAGAGTTGTTTGGAGTGGTTGTTGTAGGTGTTGGCGAGGAGGTGTTTGGTGGGGTGGTGGTTGTAGAGTCGTATGTAGTGGTAGTTGTAGGTGTTGACGAGGAGGTATTAGGTGGGGTGGTGGTTGTAGAGTCGTTTGGAGTGGTTGTTGTAGGTGTTGGCGAGGAGGTGTTTGGTGGGGTGGTGGTTGTAGAGTTGTTTGGAGTGGTTGTTGTAGGTCTTGTAGATGTTGGCGAGGAGGTATTAGGTGTGGTGGTGGTTGTAGAGTCGTATGTAGTGGTTGTTGTAGGTGTTGGCGAGGAGGTGTTTGGTGGGGTGGTGGTTGTAGAGTTGTTTGGAGTGGTTGTTGTAGGTGTTGGCGAGGAGGTATTAGGTGGGGTGGTGGTTGTAGAGTTGTTTGGAGTGGTTGTTGTAGATGTTGGCGAGGAGGTATTAGGTGGGGTGGTGGTTGTAGAGTCGTTTGGTGTGGTTGTTGTAGGTGTTGTAGATGTTGGCGAGGAGGTATTTGGTGGGGTGGTGGTTGTAAAGTCGTTTGGTGTGGTTGTTGTAGGTGTTGTAGATGTTGGCGAGGAGGTATTAGGTGTGGGGGTGGTTGTAGATTCATATGTAGTGGTTTTTGTAGGTGTTGGCGAGGAGGTATTAGGTGGGGTGGTGGTTGTAGAGTCGTTTGGAGTGGTTGTTGTAGGTGTTGTAGATGTTGGCGAGGAGGTATTAGGTGTGGGGGTGGTTGTAGATTCATATGTAGTGGTTTTTGTAGGTGTTGGCGAGGAGGTATTAGGTGTGGTGGTGGTTGTAGAGTCGTTTGGAGTGGTTGTTGTAGGTGTTGTAGATGTTGGCGAGGAGGTATTAGGTGTGGTGGTGGTTGTAGAGTCGTTTGGAGTAGTTGTTGTAGGTGTTGGCGAGGAGGTATTAGATGGGGTGGTGGTTGTAGAGTCGTTTGGAGTGGTTGTTGTAGGTGTTGGCGAGGAGGTATTAGATGGGGTGGTGGTTGTAGAGTTGTTTGGAGTGGTTGTTGTAGGTGTTGTAGATGTTGGCGAGGAGGTATTAGGTGGGGTGGTGGTATTAGAGTTGTATGTAGTGGTTGTTGTAGGTGTTGGCGAGGAGGTGTTTGTTGGGGTGGTGGTTGTAAAGTCGTTTGGAGTGGATGGTGTATGTGCTTTAGGTGTTGGCGAGGAGGTATTAGGTGTGGTGGTGGTTGTAGAGTCGTATGTAGTGGTTGTTGTAGGTGTTGGCGAGGAGGTGTTTGTTCGGGTGGTGGTTGTAGAGTCGTTTGGAGTAGATGTTGTAGGTGTTGGCGAGGAGGTGTTTGGTGGGGTGGTGGTTGTAGAGTCGTTTGGAGTGGATGTTGTAGGTGTTGTAGATGTTGGCGAGGAGGTGTTTGTTCGGGTGGTGGTTGTAGAGTCGTTTGGAGTGGATGTTGTAGGTGTTGGCGAGGAGGTGTTTGGTGGGGTGGTGGTTGTAGAGTCGTTTGGAGTGGATGTTGTAGGTGTTGGCGAGGAGGTGTTTGGTGGGGTGGTGGTTGTAGAGTCGTTTGGAGTGGATGTTGTAGGTGTTGGCGAGGAGGTGTTTGGTGGGGTGGCGGTTGTAGACTCGTTTGGAGTGGATGTTGTAGGTGTTGGCGAGGAGGTGTTTGGTGGGGTGGTGGTTGTAGAGTCGTTTGGAGTGGATGTTGTAGGTGTTGGCGAGGAGGTGTTTGGTAGGGTGGTGGTTGTAGAGTCGTTTGGAGTGGATGTTGTAGGTGTTGGCGAGGAGGTGTTTGGTGGGGTGGCGGTTGTAGACTCGTTTGGAGTGGATGTTGTAGGTGTTGGCGAGGAGGTGTTTGGTGTGGTGTTTGTTGTAGAGTCGTTTGGAGTGGTTGTTGTAGGTGTTGTTGATGTTGGCAAGGAGGTATTTGGTGGGGTGGTGGTTGTAGAGTCGTTTGGAGTGGATGTTGTAGGTGTTGTTGATGTTGGTGAGGAAGTATTAGGTGGGGTGGCTGCTGTAGTGGTGGCTGCTGTAGTGGTGGTGGTTGTAGTTAAAGTGGTAGTAATTGCCGGGAGGCCTGGGCACGAGACGCTGAGGTCACTGTCAGTCCCAGTGGATGTGAAGCTGATAAAACCCGGCTGGTTACTTGTTATCTGGTTGTTGATCCATGTCTCATACTGGGACACTCGAGCATAAACTCCTGGTAGATTAGGCAGCGCACATCCTGCTCCAAAACTAACAATGCCTGCCTGAATCCACCGACCGCCCTGCTTACTTACCAGCGGACCTCCTGAGTCTCCCTTCAAGACCAGAAACATTTTGGTTAGAGCAAGTGAGGAGAAGGAATCTTTGCAAGAGGTAAAAATCTGATGAAAACTCGTCAAAATTATTACCTGGCAGGAGTCTTTCCCTCCCTCAGCTAACCCGGCACACACCATGTTCTCTGTGATTGCGTTCACTCCATAGCTACACTTACACTGTCTGTTTCCTGCAATTGGCACCTCCACCTCCATTAGGTTTTGTGGAGAAGGAAGGGACACTAAGGGAACAGAGACAAATACAGTTAAATAAACAACATGTGACCATGAAGAAGTTTTTTTTAAGAAGTTTTGACTTGTCAAAGCAGTCAGCTACCCAGAGAGCATCTGGGCTTAATCTAGGCTGATTTTAGCACTTTTATATAAGATATACTTTTATTGTCGTTCATTTTATTGAGGGAAAAGACGCCTTCATTATTCAAACTAATGGGTTCAGGTTAGGGATGCACCGATCCGCTTTTTTAACCTCCGATACCGATATCTGAGGTTCAGTATCTGCTAATATCGATCCGATGCTGAAACAGAAAAACAGCGCAGAATTATGGTAATAAATGGTAAGTTTCATTGTGTGGAAAAGACTGGGATCATTTTTCCTATTTTTTTAAAAAACAAATAGATGTAAATTTTAGGAATTACTTATTTATTTAATAATTGTGTACCAGTAAAACAATCTTAACCATAAAAATATAACAAGTGTAACTGGTTCAGTTTTTTGACCACTAGAGGGGGCAGAAAGCCCTTGGATGGATGCCAATGTTGAACAGGACAAGGGGGAAAATTTGGATGGGCCCATTGTCACGATACCCGATCTCGAATTTTCTTCAATAGCGGTATCGATATCCGACCAATATATTGGATCGGTGCAACCCTAGTTCTGGTCAATTTGAATTTGGAGCCTATCCCAGATGTCATTGGGTGAGAGGCGGGGTACACCCTGAACAGGTCGCCAATCCATCACAGGGCCACACAGAGACAAACGAGACAAACAACCACACACAGACGCACACTCACTCCTAAGGACAGTTTAGAGTCACCAATTAACATAACATGCATGCTTTCTGACGGTGGGAGGAAGTCGGAGTACCCGGAGAGAACCAACGCATACACGGTAGAATATGCAAACTCCACACAGAAAGGCCCCAGCCGGGAGTTGAACCTGGAACCCTCTTGAAGACTGAAGATGTGGGCCATTTTTCAAACATTCTTTGCTTTCTGGGACCTCAGTATCTTCCATCATTGTCTTCTCTAAGACCTCTAAAGTATACCAAAGTGCTTTACACAAATATTAATAAAGTACCATAAAGATAAAAAAAATCATAAAAATAAGAACAGTAACATAAATACAACAGTATTCAAAACCCATCACACATAAAACAATGCAGGAATCACCAGGAATGATCATAAATTGAATGTGACTTAATTACTGGTGGTGGTTAATTTCCTATTTGGGTTTAACGAACATTTTTTGTGCCTTTAATAGACCGGTTAGTAGAGAGAGACAGGAAAGGAAATGCAGGACAAGCAGCAAAGTTCGGTACAGTCAAGAGGTACTGCCAACACAAGACATGCTCTTTATCAAGCTGCCCCTATTTTAGTATTTTATTCTATTCTATGACCCACCTCCACTTCCAATGTTGCCCCAGCCGGTGACCCAGGTGTCAATGCCGCTGAAGAAGGTGCTATTTGAGGCCGCCAGGCAGACGGGTGCAATGAAGTTGGTAAAATTCACTGATGAAGACAGCCTCAAGAGGGCGATGTCGTTGTTGAAGTTAGTTCCTGAGTTGTAGTCAGGATGACGGATGATCTGTGACACTGTCCGAGACACCTCATTAGGGTTGGATCCTTCCTGACTCTGACGACCCAGATATACAGTCAGGCCCGATGGGTTGTTACTGAGATCAGAAGAAGGGACATTTTAAAGGTTGATCCTCCGTGTTTCACGCAGCATATTCATTTATTTCTTAAATAATGCAAATTAGTTTTGACTAGAGATTTTCAAAGTGGGAGGGGGGCCTTCTAGTGGCTCTCCAAACAGTTTCAGGGGAGGTTCAGTTCGTGGAAGTAAAGAAATATTCGTAACTTAATTATCTAACAGGAGGAGATGACGAGCTTAAATGTTAAGATTTGGTTGAACACAATTCACAGATACATGATTTTATAAAGAATGTTACAGCTCCTCCCAAAGACACACAAAACAACCAAAAACAGATTTAACAGCCAGTAAAACAAGCAAAATTACCTCAATGAATTACAAAATGACAACAAAGACACTCTTAACAACCATAAAGAGGCATAAGGTGACTAAAAGTGACAAAATAAGTCCCCGACTTTGATGATCCCCGATTCAGAATAAACCACTTGTGTCTCTGTTGCTACTGGATACCTGAAGAACATCCCACCAGATTTATTCAGAAACTGATAAACTGTGAAGCTCTATGAGCTCTACCCTTGTTGCTCACCTTAAGAAGCAGTGAGCAGCACTCAGCACCCACTGATTGTTGATGAGGGATCCTCCACAGAAGTGACTGGAGAAATGCAGACTGACCTGCCAGGGCCAGCTGCCTTCAGGAGCAACCTGTCCTCCAACAATCCTGGTGTTGAGTCGTGGCTGGCCACAATCTAAGGAAAGACACATTAAAACCTGGATTATCTGTCTGCTGTGAGCAGGATCACAAACTGCTGCAGTAAAATTTGTTCTATTTGTTTCTTCTGGACTCTAAATTGGAGTTTGACTAATGAATAAAAAGAGTATAAATCAGTAAATGTTGCATTATGTAGAGAAGCTTTGACTCACCACTCAGCTGTGACTCCGACTCTGAAAGATAAAAGCAAACAAGTCAAACAAAAAGATTTGTTCGCTGTGAAGCTTCAAAGGTTCAAAGCTGGAGTTAACAGAGTTGTGATTCTCCACCATTATCCCTCTGTTCTGTGTGAACCAGTCTTTCCTCTTTTTCCCATCACAGCAGAGGAAAAAAACCTACTTTTAAATCCACCACATGAACACTGATCAGACGGCTGCAGCAACATCTTAATGCAACACTTTATTTTAGACCCTTTCCTGATCATTATTGTGGGTTTTGACACATTTTCCTTCATGAACATGAACTCTGGCCCTGAAACTGATCCAGGTGTGTGCACTGAGTAGATTCTTACCTTGATTCAGCAGAGCCAGCACCGTCACCACGTAGATCAGCTCCTTTAAAGCCATAACTGTAAGATAACTTCTTCAGATGAGCTGCAGCATTTATAACCTGCTTCCCCTCCTTTTCTCTGTCATTCAGTCACACCTCCATCTGCAGCTCAGTCACCTGTGCAACAACACGCCGAACACTTCACCTGTTCCTCCCCACATCAAACATCTTTTCCATTTAAGGTTGTTTACGTCATTTTCTGCAGTATTTCTGTTCTGATGAGGGATGGTGAAGGAAAGCAGGGAGTATTTAAACTGAGGGAGCCTCACACAGGCCAGGTGATGGTGATGCAGGTGTACAGGGAGCAGAGAAGAAGGGTCCAGTCGAACCTTCCTAACTCAGTAAAATTACCTGGAAGAATCTGAGCTGCAGCCAAATTAAGAGCATTTTGAATGAACTCTGGACTTCAGGTGGGGATCGGTTGATCTGCCTTCTCTCTTTATCCAAGACATACGACTGTAGGTCTGATCACAGGACGACAAAGTCAATCATCGACCTTTGGCCTAAGGTGGCCTGGTACCAGGTTCACTCATGAACCATCTGCTCAAAAATAGTGTTTGTAACGAACAATCCATGACAGAAGCTGCAGGTCGCTGCCCCCCGACGCAGAAACGAACATTTCAACAGAGTCGATGCAGTGTTGCTGTTATTAAAACCATAGATTTCAGCCACAGATCTCACAGGTAATGAAAGGATGAAGCAGGAACTGGAAGATAAGATTGAATTAAAAACCCAACAGCTGAAAAGGGCCAAAAATGCTTCACGCATCACTTGAGTTGACTTATTCTGTTTCTTACAGGAGAATATCTTTTCATATTCAACTTCAGCTCTACAAAAAGGAATAATAATCAGCCTGACATCTTTGGGCCTTTTGTGTTTTCGATAAGCAAACAGCATTTCTTCCAGGTGATTCATCATTAGAGACTTTACAGATCTGCTCTGACGTGGTGCAGCTCATTGAGGCCAATTCATCTGTGAACATCCACTGATGCAACACTGGCAGCTGGACAGAGATGCCAAGAAGAGACAGGAAGCGGAGCGAACTGGTCAAACTGGGTCATTGTCCCGGTGTTCAGACAGAATTCCTGTACCGACAGATGACGTCGTGGTTTAACTTCATCTCAAACACATGTACATATCTGCAGATTTCAAACTGACGAGATTCAGAAAACTCCTGAATTCGTGAGGCTGAATCACAGGAAAGACAAAGGTTGGGCAGTCTTCACAAGGTAGATTTAATCTGATCAACAGAGCGAAATCCTGCATTCAAACTCGACTCAGTCACAGGTTACAGATACTTAATCTGCAGGAAAATAGCTGAATATTGGTGCTGAATAAAACAGTTCTCTTTGCTTTACTCAAGCCTCGCCGTCACAGCCGAAAGCAAAGGAAGAAAATAAAGATTAAAAGATTAAAAAAAGATCATATTGTTAAATTTAAATATTGAATTAGTTCCGCCAATTTCATTGTCACAGTTGATGAGGAAGTATGTCAGAGATGGAAAGGTATGTTCCTACAGCGGATATTTTGGGCTGGGTGTAGCCACATTCCCCACGTTATTTTCATGCCTTGCTCAGAAATGCCTCAGCATGGATGAGGTGTCGCTGTGGCCTAAAGAAGCACAATGCATAAAAAACATAAAACACACGACTAAAAGTGTATTTTTCTTATTGAGAGAGACCACATCAAATGTTCCCACATGGAGAAAACTCTTTCTCATTGGCTCACATGGACTGTTGCCACGGTAACGCTGAGGCTGCAGCACGCTCTGAAATAGGTTAGGTTTGAGATAAGAGAAAAACACACGAACAAGTCTCAGTCGAGTCTAAACACAGCATCCTCAGTGGAAAGTTGCACCCAGTTGTTTTTACTCCTGTCGTGTCAAGATGGAGGAGATAAAAAAGCACGACGATCTAAAAAGACTCAACAGTGAAAGTCCCGCCGTAGAGTCAGCGTTTGGTTCCTTCAGGGCTACTGTAGAGAAAAGTAATGAAGGCAGCTCAAAGATCAGCTCAAAGATCAAATTAAATGCAAGAGCTTCAATGTAATAAAAGCATTAAAATAAACAGAAACCAACAAAAAAATAATAAAACTGAGTTTCAAGACAAGATTTAGAGGTTCTATGTTCTGCTTTTTAACTATTTGGAGTTAATTTATTTTATTTATTAGTTTGTACTTGTTTGAGATTGGTTCTCTGGTATCAAGTCTGCCCATTTTACTGAAGATCCAAACCTAGATTGATATCAGTGCTGAGACACTGAGCTCATGGAGACATTCTTCAAGTACAAGAAAGCAACAATTAACTTATTTTAGACCTTTAACTATAGCAAGCAAACAAACACATATCCAGACTTTAAGGTCATGCATGACATAATGGTTAAGGAGACGTTTAGAGGCATCTCTATTGTTCCAGGTTCAACATTGTTCCGTGCAAAGGTAAACTGGGTCTGCAGGTTGAACTTCAACAAGGAAACTAAATGGTATTTAAGATCAGTGATGGAAAAGCAGGGAAACAGGAGTGCAAAGTCATTTTGGCAGTGCTCCAAAACAAGAAGGAAACCATGAAGGTCTGGTGAGACCAGACGACAGAAACGTAATTAACTGATTAACATTGATGGACCATCCATGACGAGAACAGAAGTCCAAAAACAAAACAGCTCTTGTGTTCAGATCAGAGACGCCGTTCCTCCCAGTCACGACTCTCCAGTTCACTCCATCACTGCCAACATGGACATTAAAGTCCCCCAGAAGAACAAGGGAATCCCCAGGTAGTGCCCCCTCCAGGACACCACCCAGAGACAGAGGAGTGGCAGCCAATTAAACAAGTCAGTGAGAGGGCAAACGCTCTAAACCAGTGGTTCCCAACTGGTGGGTCGCGGACCCGTTTTCAATGGGTCGCCAGACTCTGACTGGTAAAAAATAAAGTTCAGAAAAATGACCATACTTTAATTTTGAAGGGCTCAGAATGCATGCTGTTCGCACTCCTAAACAGTAGGTGGCGACGATGCCCTGTAATGCTAATCGAATCCCGCTAATTCACAGACAGAAGAAAAGCTACGGTTTGTTTTCATATGAGAGTGACCATGACTAAACGCAGGTACACGTTGACTACATAAAATATGGATTTTCTTATATTGAGGACAAAAGGGGGGAACGACCTTGGTGCACTTTTTGATTTTGAGTTAAAATGCAGAGACTTGAGTGTTAAAGGGAATTTTTCTTCTCTTCCGTCACACTTTTTGTTTGCTTTTGTTTATCGTTAAACTTGAATTTTGTGTTTGTTGACACACTGTGATATTTTATTTCATGTCAGGTTCAAACTGCAACATGTTTTCATGAAATAAATTTGAGATATTAAAAATGTTCCTGTCTATAATAAATGATGGTGGGTCCTGAAGCCGGACCAGTTGGGAACCACTGCTCTCAACGACTGTTAAGAGAGTCTCTGCACTTGTGTCATGATCAACAGGACTCCTTCACGTCAGATTAAATTCCTGTCAACATTAACATCTTAAACACATCTGCAGATATGAGGCTTCCCTTCCTTTACACTTCGTCATAATCAGATGGCTTTGTTCACCACAGGTGATGTAGAAACGAGCAACAAAACAGTGAAGGCAGGATATGGAGAGAGAGAGAGAGCTGGTAGCGATATGAAGCTACTGAACTTTAGACAAAAAATGAAAACACGTCGAACACCAGAGATCTCTAAAAATTAGGGTTGAAACCGTTCCGATATTTGGATCGAATATCGGTACCGATATCTATGAATATTCGAGATCGGGTATCGTGACAATGTGCCGATCCATATCGGACGATTTTTTTAATTAATTTTTTCCCTCTTGTCTTGTGCAGCATTGGCATTAATCCATCATTCTGCCCCCTCTAGTGGTGAAAAACTTGTTAAGTTGGGACAAACTGATATTTTTACCAAGCCAGAGAAGCTCTTGTTTTGTTCACATGCTTTTTTTTCCCATTTGCACTCAGTGATATAAAGAGCTGACTGCTATTTATTTTGAAAGGTTACCAACCAAGCCAGTGAAGCTATTGTTTTTTTTCTCAATTTCAGCTCCTTTATTATTTAATATTCTGTTTTACATTTGATTTTGAATCCCTTTTTGCCCTGACTGAACCAGTTACACTTGTTATATTTTTATGGTTAAGATTGTTTTACTGGTGCACAATTATTGAATAAATAATTAATTCAGTATATTTATATCTATTTATTTGTTTTTAAGAAAATCACAGCACAAAAGAATGATCTTTTCCACACAGTGACACTTACTGTTTATTACCATAATTCCACACTGTTTGTCTGTATCGGCCGATACTAAACCTCAGATATCGATATCGGCCGATACTAAACCTCAGATATCGATATCGGTATCGGCCGATACTAAACCTCAGATATCGATATCGGTATTGGCCGATACTAAACCTCAGATATCGATATCGGCCGATACTAAACCTCAGATATCGGTATTGGCCGATACTAAACCTCAGATATCGATATCGGCCGATACTAAACCTCAGATATCGATATCGGTATCGGCCGATACTAAACCTCAGATATCGATATCGGTATCGGCCGATACTAAACCTCAGATATCGGTATTGGAGATGAAAAAAGCTAATTGGTGCATCCCTACTAGAAATGTGCTAGAACAGAACAAGAAAGTCTGGGATGGAGTTTACAATGTGAAATGTGTCATTATAAGAATAAATTTAGTGAGATTTAGGAATCCAAGAAGAGTGCAAAGTCCCACTGAACACAAATGTGATAACAGGAAGTGATGTAATACGTCTTACTGCGGGAAAACATCAGCACATCAGGCAGAAGAAGTGACTCTCAAAGCCCTGTGCAACAGCACAAGTGGAAGTTATTCATTAAACATTGGACACAGTTATATTTAATAGGTATTAATGTAAACAAGCCTGACATGAATTAACATCTTATCTTCGCTGCACCATTACAGCACAACAGAAAATGTTGGTCAGGAAGGATTTTTCCTTCATTCATAAAGCAGGTCAATACAACAAGAAGACATTTAGACAATATTAATGCTTTCCTTGGAAGACTCTTTGGTTTAATAAAGGATTAGATACTACTGATTATAGTGCAGATTGATCATTATCATTTCAGTGCAAATACTGACAGTGAACATTAAGTGCTATGAATTATAGATAAAATAAATATACTTAATAATAATAATAATATAAGAGGTAGGTCGATGAACAGGCTAAACATTCAAATCACATTCCTGAGACATCTAAAATACGATGCTCCGAATCCACTGACTGCAAAGTGATGCTTTGTTTATCAAATCATTCTTCTTAAAATGGATGTTAAATGGTCTCATTTAACAAAAATTAAACACAACAACATGTCACATATCTCAGCTCAGTACAGATTTAGTAAACATATTATAAAATGTTGGAATGCCAAAGTGATGCGTTCAAGTGCAGCTTTAAGAATTCTTCATTTTAGCACCCCTAAAATGAAGTGCTGACCACATTACAGATACAAAGTGATGAAGCTGGCTGGGGGAAACTGTCAGAATAAAAAAAACAAAACACTAAAATAAGCACAGAAACAACAGGAACTGGTGGATCATTAATATGCATCGATAACCAGGCTTCAATAGAGGCCCAAAAGATTATTGAAACATGTACAGCTGGAGCCCTGAGTGGCTGATTCATTGTGCTCTCTGAGTCAGTTGGGTTAGGGTTTATGCCTATAAAGTGGCAAATTTTAGTATATTTTTACATTAATTTGTGCCTGACACATCATGTAAATTAGATTAAACTGAACTCCTCTATGAGAAGAGTTGGAGACACAAGGATAAGAAGAGGAGATGGAAGCTGAGGAGGAAGGAAGAGTGAACAGGAGCGGTGTTGGAGGGCGTGGTGACCGTGGTGGCCGTGGTGACTGTGGTGACCGTGGTGGCCGTGGTGACCGTGGTGACCGTGGTGACTGCGGTGCTGTTGTCAGTGGTGCTGGTGTTGGAGGTCGGAGACAGGAATGTTCCCAGTGACCGAGTCAGGAAGGTCTGGAAGCGACTCAGTTTTTCGAAGACCATCACTGCGTCCTCTCGTTTCCTCCTGTTAGATGTGCCTGCAAACGGTAACACGGCCGCCTGGAACCAAGAACCATCGCTCGTACACATGAGCGGGCCTCCAGAGTCACCCTGAACAAACAGAAGGGAAACTTATCAGTTTGTCTAATCTTCTACAATGTATGACGCACAGACTGTTTTCTTGTGTAGTTTCATGTGAGGTTTTATGCCAAGCTCTGAGATTTTTCACGTTGCAAGACTGGAAATATGTGGCCTGACTGAGTCAAATCAACGAGCAGCTTATTGATGATAGTGAAGCTAGATGCCCAAACTACCTCAACAGTTTTGATGCATGACAGCAGCTCATGAATGACTGAGTTCTTGACCCTATCTCGAAAAATGAGCCCACACACTCTTCAGGGGAATTTAAGTTAAGCCACTTTGTATGTGTGATGCGATTATTTCCGTAACAAACCATTGGTAAGGGAAGGAATGTAGAAGAACCAGTTAGATCGAGAGTTTTAGGTTATGTTTTAGTTTCTTCAAAGATAATCTCATTCTTTCAGTTACCACCCAGCTCTCAGGACCATAGATAAGGGTTGGAACGAAGATGGACCAGCTTTGCCTTCCAGCTCAGCTCCCTCTTCACAACAACAGATCAGAGTAGTGCCCTCATTACAGCTGACAACTCCCTAATCCATCTGTTTATGTCTTGCTCCAACTTGCCACAAGATACCAAGATACTTAAACTCCTGCTTTTGAGGTAGAGACCCATCCCTGACCCGGAGGGAGCATTCCATCTTTTTCCGGTTGAAAAGCATGGCCTCAAATTTGGAGTAGACTTCCATCCTCGGCTGCAAACTGCTGTGTGCTGAAGGTCATAGCTTGAAGAAGCCAACAGAACTACATCATCCGCATAAAGCAGAGAACTAACCCTGAAGTTCCCAAACCAGATGCTCTCCTCTCCCCGACTACGCCTCGAGACACTGCCCACGAACGCCACATCCAGGATCGGTGACAAAGGGCAGACCAGTCAGAGTCCAACATGCACTGTAAAAAAGCTCGACTTTGCGCCAGAAATGCGGACACAGCACCCTTCAAAAGTTGTCTGGGGTCATCCTTAGAGATAGGGTGAGCCGTTTCAACATCCGGAAGGAGCACAGAGTAAAGCTGTTGCTCATCTTCATCAAAACGAGTCAGCTGAGGTGGTTCTTTGGGCATGTTGAACTGGGAGGAAGCCCTGGGCAGACCCAGGACACACTGGGGGATTAAATATCCCCACTGGCCCGATTAGTGTTGGGGATACTCAATGAACCCAACAGGACCTAATAATCTGTAACCCCCCCGGGGCAGAGTGCTACCCTGGAGGGGTCCAACTCCCAACATTAAACCAAAGCATTCCCTCTGTTGCACATCGATGAATGGCCAGTAGCAACAGCCCCAATACACCATACTCCCAATTCAGCTCCAAAATGACACCACAAACAACATGTTCCTATACTTTTTCCAAGCCAAAAAGGAGCATGTAGAGTAGTTGGGCAACTCCCATGCGCCCTCCAGAATCCTTGAGAGGGTATAGAGATGGTCGAACACTACCAGTGGAAAGAAACACATTATTCCTAACTGTCGGGTTGAACTATCGGCCAAACTCCTCTGCAGTACCGAAGCACTGATTTTACCAACAAAGGTGAGTAGTGGGACCCCCTTGTAGAAAGAAAACACCTTCTGGTCCCCCTTTCTTAATAAGTGGAACCAACACCCCAATCTGCAGTCGACTCAGCCAGAGCAGCACAATTAAATGCAGATCAGAGTCTGAAGAAACACATTTATGAAAGACATATCAAGAGATGATTGCTGGTTGCTATCTATCCCTTAAATTACCTGCTCCAGTGTAAACAGTGCTGTACAAATGCTGTCAGCTGTTGTTGCAGTCCCACAGTTTTGTATGGAGGTCTGGAACTCTTGCAGAACTTGCTCTTCTAAAGTTTTGAATAAAGAAACAAACCAACTTAATAACACTGAAGTGCATCTTCAAGTTTAATCTGTGACAGTTTAGATTTATTGTGTCAGTATTTATTCTGTAGACTCACCTCCTCCTTGCCCGGATCTCCAGCTGGCTATCCAGCAGGTCAGGCCCACAGGGAAGGTTCGTCCGTTGTCCAGACAGATGGGCTGGATGTAGTCGGTCAGGGTTGGTTGGGTTGACAGCTGCAGCAGCGCAATGTTGGATCCGGTCAGGTTGCTCAGAGTGATGTTTGTCACACTTAGGGACACCTCAAAGGGGTTTGATCCGTTCTGCTTCAAACGACCCAACACGACCGTCCACTCAGACGCTACAGGGGAGCTGTGGTGAGAAGACAAACTAAATTAGGACAAACAATAACCGAAAACATCGTACTGACTGCAAAAAAGAAGTTGGACCTTTTCAGGTTTTGCTGTTTAGGATGTAGCTTTCTTTAATTTGCGTTCATGGTGATCATGAGGATAAGCTGTAATAACGTTTAATCTCATCATTGTCCAAACTAGCCAAATATCTAATGTCATCAACCTTCAGCTGTAACTCACCCTGAGAAGCAGTTTGCATTGCTCATCACCGAGTCCACAGCCACCAGCGTCCCACCGCACACATGCTGTCCATTCTTCTGCAGGCTCGCCATCCACGGCCACTCGCCAGCCCTCGCCACTACACTTCCCCCCAAAATACGAGAATTCAGTGGGGCTTGTCCACAGACCACCGCTGGAGAGAAACATAGAACATGTTAAAAATGTCTTGTAGATCAGATCCACAAATTCAAATCCATGTTATTTACTCAGATTTTATTCAAACCCACACAAACACAAAAAGGTTTCAGCAAACGTTTTGTGTAAACATTGCACTCTTCAAAAACCTGTTAAACTGATTATAAGAAATGGTCAAAGGTTTAAAAAATCGAAACATGACAGGTACTGACGTATGGGTGTGGTGCTTTGAGGGGGACTTATTGTAGTGGTTGTTGTAAGTGTTGGCAAGGAGGTGTTTGGTGTGGTGGTGGTTGTAGAGTCGTTTTGAGTGGTTGTTGTAGGTGTTGTTGATGTTGGCGAGGAGGTATTTGGTGGGGTGGTGGTTGTAGAGTCGTTTGGAGTGGTTGTTGTAGGTGTTGTTGATGTTGGCGAGGAGGTATTAGGTGTGGTGGTGGTTGTAGAGTCGTTTGGAGTGGTTGTAGTAGGTGTTGTAGGTGTTGACGAGGAAGTATTTGGTGGGGTGGTGGTTGTAGAGTCGTTTGGAGTGGTTGTTATAGGTGTTGTCGATGTTGGGGAGGAGGTGTTTGGTGGGGTGGTGGTTGTAGAGTCGTCTGGAGTGGTTGTTATAGGTGTTGTAGGTGTTGACGAGGAAGTATTTGGTGGGGTGGTGGTTGTAGAGTCGTTTGGAGTGGTTGTTGTAGGTGTTGTCGATGTTGGGGAGGAGGTGTTTGGTGGGGTGGTGGTTGTAGAGTCGTCTGGAGTAGTTGTTGTAGGTGTTGTTGATGTTGGGAAGGAGGTGTTGGGTGGGGTGGTGGTTGTAGAGTCGTCTGGAGTGGTTGTTGTAGGTGTTGGCGAGGAGGTATTTGGTGGGGTGGTGGTTGTAGAGTCGTCTGGAGTGGTTGTTGTAGGTGTTGTTGATGTTGGTGAGGAGGTATTTGGTGGGGTGGTGGTTGTAGTGGTGGCGGTTGTAGTTAAAGTGGTTGTAATTGCCGGGAGGCCTGGGCACGAGACGCTGAGGTCACTGTCAGTCCCAGTGGATGTGAAGCTGATAAAACCCGGCTGGTTACTTGTTATCTGGTTGTTGATCCATGTCTCATACTGGGACACTCGAGCATAAACTCCTGGTAGATTAGGCTGAGCACATCCTGCTCCAAAACTAACAATGCCCGCCTGAATCCACCGACCGCCCTGCTTACTTACCAGCGGACCTCCTGAGTCTCCCTTCAAGACCAGAAACATTTTGGTTAGAGCAAGTGAGGAGAAGGAATCTTTGCAAGAGGTAAAAATCTGATGAAAACACGTCAAAATTATTACCTGGCAGGAGTCTTTCCCTCCCTCAGCTAACCCGGCACACACCATGTTCTCTGTGATTGCGTTCACTCCATAGCTACACTTACACTGTCTGTTTCCTACAATTGGCACCTCCACCTCCATTAGGTTTTGTGGAGAAGGAAGGGACACTAAGGGAACAGACACAGATACAGTCAAAGCAGTCAGCTACCCAGAGAGCCTCTGGGCTTAATCTAGGCTGATTTTAGCACTTTTACATAAGATATACTTTTATTGTCGTTAATTTTATTGATGGAAAAGACGCCTTCATTATTCAAACTAATGGGTTCAGGTTAGGGATGCACCGATCCGCTTTTTTAACCTTTGTTACCGATATCTGAGGTTTAGTATCTGCTAATATAGATACGATACCAATACAGAAAAACAGCACAGAATTATGGTAATAAACCGTAGGATCATTCTTTTGTGCAAGGCAACATCAGACTTGACTTAAACATTTTTTTCCTATTTTTTTAATAGATATAAATGTACGGAATTGCTTATTTATTTTATGATTGTGCACCAGTAAAACAATCTGAACCATAAAAATATCATTGGTTTAACTGGCTTTAAGTGTAACTGGTTCAGTTTTTTCACCACTTGAGGAGGCACAAAGCCCTTGGATGGATGCCAATGTTGAACAGGACAAGGGGGAAAAAGAAAAAAAAAATCACCCTATGTGGATCGGCCCATTGTCACGATCTCGAATTTTCTTCGATATCGGTATCGATATCCAATCAAAATATAGGATCGGTGCATCCTTATTTGGGTTTAATGAACATTTTTTGTGCCTTTAATAGACCGGTTAGTAGAGAGAGACAGGAAAGGAAATGCAGGACAAGCAGCAAAGTTCGGTACAGTCAAGAGGTACTGCCAACACAAGACATGCTCTTTATCAAGCTGCCCCTATTTTAGTATTTTATTCTATTCTATGACCCACCTCCACTTCCAATGTTGCCCCAGCCAGTGACCCAGGTGTCAATGCCGCTGAAGAAGGTGCTATTTGAGGCCGCCAGGCAGACGGGTGCAATGAAGTTGGTAAAATTCACTGATGAAGACAGCCTCAAGAGGGCGATGTCGTTGTTGAAGTTAGTTCCTGAGTTGTAGTCAGGATGACGGATGATCTGTGACACTGTCTGAGACACCTCATTAGGGTTGGATCCTTCCTGACTCTGACGACCCAGAAACACAGTCAGGCCCGATGGGTTGTTACTGAGATCAGAAGAAGGGACATTTTAAAGGTTGATCCTCCGTGTTTCACGCAGCATATTCATTTATTTCTTAAATAATGTAAATTAGTTTAGACTAGAGATTTTCAAGATTTGGCTTTAGCCTGTTTGGTGTTTATGAGATTAAATTATATAATAATGAGTAACACATAAACATCAAGGACTTGAGCTTTGTTTCAGGAAGGTGTTTTATTCCTAACTCAGTCCCCGACTTTGATGACTCCTGATTCAGAATAAACCACTTGTGTCTCTGTTGCTACTGGATACCTGAAGAACATCCCACCAGATTTATTCAGAAACTGATAAACTGTGAAGCTCTATGAGCTCTACCCTTGTTGCTCACCTTGAGAAGCAGTGAGCAGCACTCAGCACCCACTGATTGTTGATGAGGGATCCTCCACAGAAGTGACTGGAGAAATGCAGACTGACCTGCCAGGGCCAGCTGCCTTCAGGAGCAACCTGTCCTCCAACAATCCTGGTGTTGAGTCGTGGCTGGCCACAATCTAAGGAAAGACACATTAAAATCTGAATTATCTGTCTGCTGTGAGCAGGATCACAAACTGCTGCAGTAAAATTTGTTATATTTGTTTCATCTGGACTCTAAATTGGAGTTTGACTAAAGAATAAAAAGAGTATAAATCAGTAAATGTTGCATTATGTAGAGAAGCTTTGACTCACCACTCAGCTGTGACTCCGACTCTGAAAGATAAAAGCAAACAAGTCAAACAAAAGATTTGTTCGCTGTGAAGCTTCAAAGGTTCAAAGCTGGTGTTAACAGAGTTGTGATTCTCCACCATTATCCCTCTGTTCTGTGTGAACCAGTCTTTCCTTTTTTTCCCATCACAGCAGAGCAAAAAACCTACTTTTAAATCCACCACATGAACACTGATCAGACGGCTGCAGCAACATCTTAATGTGACACTTTACTTTAGACCCTTTCCTGATCATTATTGTGGGTTTTGACACATTTTCCTTCATGAACATGAACTCTGGCCCTGAAACTGATCCAGGTGTGTGCACTGAGTAGATTCTTACCTTGATTCAGCAGAGCCAGCACCGTCACCACGTAGATCAGCTCCTTTAAAGCCATAACTGTAAGATAGCTTCTTCAGATCAGCTCCAGCATTTATAACTCGCCCTTCCTCTATTTTCTCGTAAAGTCACACCTCCGTCTGCAGTCACCTGTCCAACGACACGCCCAACACCTCACCTGTTCCTCCTCACATCAAACATCTTTTCCATTTAAGGTTGTTCACGTCATTTTCTGGAGCATTTCAAAGCCATCTTGGTTCTGCCCTCATTTGCTTTGTAAATAGAACTGAATTGAATTGAATCAACAGAGTTAAATCATGCATTCAAACTCGACTCAGTCACAAGTTACAGATACTTAATCTGAAGGAAAATAGCTGAATATTGGTGCTGAATAAAACAGTTCTCTTTGTTGTTGTGTGATTATCAAAGTCTCCATTAATCCAAATAGATGTTTCAATTAATAATACACTCAAGACAGTTTATTCTGGTATTTCCTCAAGCATTGCCTTCCAAGCCAAGGAATGAAATTAAGTTTAAAGGCTGAATTTAAAGGTTCTATGTTCTGCTTTTCCATCTGCAGATAAAATGTTGTATTATCGTCTCAAATATCATTCAAAGTTAGAATCTATAGCACAGGGAACTTGTTTCTGCAACTTTTCACTCACTCGTCATAGTTTAGAATTTCCTTGTTGGGTGAAATTCTCCAGGCAGAGTGTTTCTATGTTACTGAGTGATCTGGTACTTTCCAAAGCTTTTGTTTTGTTTTTGACCAACTAACTACAAACTATTTGGAGAACAGAATCACAGTTTGTTCTTGTTTGTGATTGGTTCTCTGATATCAAGTCTGCCCATTTTACTGTAAATCCAAACCTAGATTAATATCAGTGCTGAGACACTGAGCTCATGGAGACATTCTTCAAGATCCAGAAAGCAACAATGAATGTGTTTTCGACCTTTAAATATAGCACGCAAACAAACACATATCCAGACTTTAAGGTCATGCATGACATAATGGTTAAGGAGACGTTTAGAGGCATTTCTATTGTTCCAGGTTAGACATTGTTCCCTGCAAAGGTAAACTGGGTCTGCAGGTTGAACTTCAACAAGGAAACTAAATGGTAGTTAAGATCAGTGATAGAAAAGCAGGGAAACAGGAGTGCAAAGTCATTTGCATGAGGCCAAATGTTTCTGAACAGAAATCCTGAAAAGGAAAAGAACGGAGGTGGGTTGGGTCCGAACAGCCTGGTCTCAGCAGAGCTGTTTCTGTTGGGCTGGGAGAGGAATCAACAGATACAGTCTCACACATTTCAGTAAGACCTCAGGAAAAATTATGTGAAATGGTTAAAAAGGGCATATTATGTCAGTTTTAAATATTTATGATGGAATGTTTTTCCATTCTTGTGTATTTAATCCTCAGGAGTACTTACATCGTTTTATCCATCACGTTGCTGATTTATATCTAATTCTGCAACAGTTTAGTGTTTAATCTCTTGTGATGTTGCTAGTTTAACCATTTTGGAGTCTTTCGGTTGATGTCAGATTAAATTCCTGTCAACATAAACATCTTAAACACATCTGCTTGCCTTCCTTTACACTTCGTCACAATCAGATGGCTTTGTTCACCACAGCAACGAGCAACAAAACAGTGAAGGCAGGATATGGAGAGAGAGAGGTAGCGATGTGAAGCTGCTGAACTTTAGACAAAAAGTGAAACCATGTCGAACACCAGAGATCTCTAGAAATTAGGGTTGCACCGTTACGATATTTGGATCAAATATCGGTACCGATATCTATGAATATTCGAGATCGGGTATCGTGACAATGGGCCGATCCATATTGGCCGATCTTTTACATTTATTTTTTCCCCCTTGTCTTGTCCAGCATTGGCATTAATCCATCCTTCTGCCCCCTCTAGTGGTGAAAAAACTTGTTAAGTTGGGACAAACTGATATTCTTACCAAGCCAGAGAAACTATTGTTTTGTTCAGATGCTTTTGTAATGGATGTTTAATTCCCATTTGCACTGATTGCTATTTATTTTGAAAGGTTACCAACCAAGCCAGTGAAGTTATTGTTTTTTTTTTCTCAATTTCAGCTCCTTTATTATTTAATATTCTGTTTTACATTTGATTTTGAATCCCTTTTTGCACTGACTGAACCAGTTACACTTGTTATATTTTTATGGTTAAGATTGTTTTACTGGTGCACAATTATTGAATAAATAATTAATTCAGTATATTTATATCTATTTATTTGTTTTTAAGAAAATGGGAAAGAAATGTTTAAGTCAAGTCTGATGCTTCCTAGCACAAAAAAATTTTCTTTTCCACACAGTGACACTTACTGTTTATTACCATAATTGTGAGAATGCTTTAAGGCATTCTCACTATTGTTTTCCGGTTTCCCTTTATTATTATTATTCCGCCGTTTTTTGGAGCTTAACTACTCCTGCAATCTTTCACCGATTTCAACAATTTTGGTATCAAAACGTTCAGCTTGTTCAGGAGATTTCTGCTTTAACCTTTGGTGTTGATATCTTTTACACTTTTTAAACTATTCAACTTCTATTCAACTTTTTTCCTCATTCAAATTAATGGAAATTTCTTTCAACTCTTCAAAAACTTCCTCCTCTTTCCAACCTAACTAGTTGAGCATACGTTCAGCTAGAGACACCATTCAAACTTTAAAATGTTCACAAGACATTCAGCTATTACCAAATGATTCAGCTTTTTCAAATATTAAGCCAATTTTGAAATATGACAGTTTCAAAAACATGAACATTTTTGCTCCTTCTTGATTTTTATGCATGAAAATAGGACAGTTTGGGGCTCTCCTATTTTAGAGGGCTCATAACTCAGCCATACGGTATCACAGAGACATCATTCAAAGTTTATATGTGACAGGAAAGACTCCACTTTAACTGTGGTAAAGGGCTTGTCGATATCTTATACAGCTTTGACACAACGGCAATTTACGTTTTAGGTGTCCAGAGGACCTCGTCTCATGTCGCTCACACTCTAACTGCCACTCTAAAATGATTTTTAAAAAAAACTTCCTCAAACAAATGCCTCTCACGTCCAAAATGTCTGCCTGATCTAAACAAATTATACATCAAAACGTAGGTATTTTAGTCCTCTTTCCCACAAAGTCACTCTCATTGAGCTTGGCCTCACAGATTTCTCACAAACCACCTCTATGCGCAGAGAGGCGCACTCCAGCTCCCATACTTTTCCATTATAAACAGGCCGAGCAATGAAATCAGTGTGAAAGACTCATTTTAAAACTGCCATAAAAAACAAACCTTACACAAGATCAGAATAAAAATTACACCTCTGGCTTCCCACATCCCTTCTGGCGCTCACGGTGCAAGAATTATTGGGATACGACTTCTACTTTTCGAACAGCGACCGTTTGTTCCAGACTTGTGCTTCATTATTAAACCCCCAAATTTTAAGGGGACAAAGTGAGGTGCAGATTTGTCAGTGGGCACGTGCAGCTGTTGCCCATAGCAACTAATGAGGAGGCCAGACTCAACATGGCTGCCGTATTGTAAAAGCTTTACGCCAGCCTGTGTTATATGTGCTCCTAATGCAATGTAACATGATGTTATCTGTCTCTCAGCCATCACAGCACAATATTCACACTAAATATTCACATTTTCCTGCATTTCCTGTTTGTCATCTTTCTGATTTTTTTCCCCTTTTAGTTTTGCATTGTTCTTCTCTTTGCTGTACTTCTCTGCCTTCATCTAGCTCCAGGCCCTTTCAAAAATACATTCCAGGCCTTTTGAAACTGCAGCAAATGACTTTCTACTAATATTTCACATTTTTAGCAATATTTAACATAACTAACTGCACATTTTTCCACAAACAAATTCAATCCTTTAAATCTTTCTGTTGTTTTTAACCTTTCAACTTTTTCAACCAAGACTTCTGCATTTTTTTCCAAAAGGTTTAAATGATTCCACTATTTTATTTTCACCTTCACTGCTTCAACCAGGATTTCAGCAACTTCTTGTTTAGTTATGGGTGCCAATGGCAAAGGCAAGGCCCATATATTACTATTGTTCATACTTATTATTATGGGTGCAAGGTATTCAGACTGGATTTGCAATATTTAATGCTTGACTGGCAATTAGCAGGTCTCTCAGCAAGGCATCTTCCAACTGCCAGTCCTTTTTGCATTGTTCTTCTCTTTGCTGTACTTCTCTGCCTTCATCTTGCTCCAGGTCCTTTCAAACATACATTTAAGGCCTTTTGAAACTCCAGCAAATCATTTTCTGCTAAATATTCACATTTTCCTGCATTGTTTGTCATCTTTCTGATCTTTTCCCCTTTTACTTTAGCATTTTTCTTCTCTTTCTTGTACTTTTATGCCTTCATCTAGCTTCAGGTGGCTTAAACATTCACATTTTTCTGCATTATGAACAGAATTCATCTCACATCTCCTTCTTTAAACCTTCAGTTTTTTCTGCTAGGTCTTGTAACTTTTTTTAAGACATTTAATCAATTCTGCCTTTTTTCCAGTAAGTTCAAGTCATTCCAATATTCAAATATTCAATCTTCAAATTCTTTCAACCCAGATTTCAGCAACTGATTTTCTGCTAAATTTTCACTATTTTCAACTTTTTGAGCATGGTCAACTAATCCATTCAACTTAAAAAGCATTCTCACAGCTGTTTCGCAGGAACAGCTTTTTTTTCTAGTTCCACACTATTTGTCTATATCGGTATCGGCCGATACTAAACCTCAGATATCGGTATCGGCCGATACTAAACCTCAGATATCGATATCGGTATCGGTCCATACTAAACCTCAGATATCGGTATCGGTCGATACTAAACCTCAGATATCGATATCGGTATCAGAGATGAAAAAAGCAAATTGGTGCATCACTACTAGAAATGTGCTAGAACAGAACAAGAAAGTCTGTGATGGAGTTTACAATGTGAAATGTGTCATTATAAGAATAAATTTAGTGAGATTTAGGAATCCAAGAAGAGTGCAAAGTCCCACTGAACACAAATGTGGTAACAGGAAGTGATGTAATACGTCTTACTGCGGGAAAACATCAGCACATCAGGAAGAAGAAGTGACTCTCAAAGCCCTGTGTAACAGCACAAGTGGAAGTTATTCATTAAACATTGGACACAGTTATATTTAATAGGTATTAATGTAAACAAGCCTGACATGAATTAACATCTTATCGTCGCTGCACAGCACAACAGAAAATGTTGGTCAGGAAGGATTTTTCCTTCATTCATAAAGCAGGTCAATACAACAAGAAGACATTTAGACAATATTAATGCTTTCCTTGGAAGACTCTTTGGTTTAATAAAGGATTAGATACTACTGATTATAGTGCAGATTGATCATTATCATTTCAGTGCAAATACTGACAATGAAAATTAAGTGCTAAGAATTTCAGATAAAAAAATATACTCAATAATAATAATATAAGAGGTAGTTCGATGAACAGGCTAAACATTCACATCACATTACTGAAACATCTAAAATATGATGCTCCAAATCCACTGACTGCAAAGTAATGCTTTGTTCATCAAATCATTCTTCTTAAAATGGATGTTAAATGGTCTCATTTAACAAAAATTATTCTACAAAATCTAACAAAAAACAACCAGGCTTCAATAGAGGCCCAAAATATTATTGAAACATATACAACTGGAGCCCTGAGTGGCTGATTCATCGTGCTTCTGAGTCAGTTGGGTTAGGGTTTATGCCTATAAAGTGGAAGATTTTAGTACATTTTTGCATTAATTTGTGCCTGACACATCATGTAAATTAGATTAAACTGAACTCCTCTATGAGAAGAGTTGGAGACACAAGGATAAGACGAGGAGATGGAGGCTGAGGAGGACAGAAGAGTGAACAGGAGCGCTCCCGTTGGTCGTCATCACGGTGGTCAAGGTGGTGGAGGCCGTGGTGGCCGTGGTGACCGTGGTGACTGCGGTGCTGTTGTCAGTGGTGCTGGTGTTGGAGGTCGGAGACAGGAATGTTCCCAGTGACCGAGTCAGGAAGGTCTGGAAGCGACTCAGTTTTTCGAAGACCATCACTGTGTCCTCTCGTTTCTGCCGGGTGGATGTGCCTACAAACGATAACACGGCCGCCTGAAACCAAGATCCATCGCTCTTACACATGAGCGGGCCTCCAGAGTCACCCTGAACAAACAGAAGGGAAACTTATCAGTTTGTCTAATCTTTTGCAATATATGATGCAAAGACTGTTTTCTTGTGTAGTTTCATGTGAGGTTTTATGCCAAGCGCAGAGATTTTTCCCATGACCACAGGGATGGGTTGGAATGAAGAAAACAGAAAATTTTGCCTTCCAGCTCAGCTCCATCTGTCCACGTCTCGTTTTAAATTAACATCACTTGTTCCAAGGAACCAAGATACTTAAACTTTTGCATTTGAGGCAGAGACCCATCCCTGATCCGGAAGGTGCACTTCACCTTTTCCCAGCTTGAAGAAGCCAACAGAAATGCATCATCTGCAAAAATGTAACTCTGAGGTTCCCAAACCAGACGTCCTCCCCTCCCAGACTACGCCTAGAAATCCTGTCCATGAAAGTCACAAACAGGATTGGAGACAAGAGGTGACCCTGTTGGAGTCCATCATGCAATGCAATCAAACTCGACTCTGTGCCAAGAATGTGAACAAAGCACCCTTGGGAGGGTATCTGGGCTCAGTTTTAGAGATAGGGCGAGGACTTTGAAGGGGCTCAGAGTATAGCCACTGCTCATCTACATCAAAAGTAGTCAGCTAAAGTGATTCATCTGTCTGTAGAGCATTTTTGGACATGTTCAACTGAAAGGAGACCCTGCGGCAGAACCAGAACACCTCAGGATCTCCCAGGAAGAGCTGGAGAGTGTCACTGGGGAGAGGGATGTCTGGGTTTCCCAAAGGACTCCATGACCCGACCTCGGATAAGCAGAAGACATTGCTCTGGATGGATGGGTTTAGTTTAGTGTCTTGATCTTGGGTCTTGAGTCTTTGATCTATGACCTCAAGTCCATAATAGAGCTTAATTGATTGACTGAATAAATCCACCTTTGCTGGGCTGAAACTATTGCTTCACACTTTGAGTTGTTCATTTTCATCGCAGCCTCTTCACACTTTGCGATAACCCCCCCCCCGATGGGTGTTGAAGGTCACCCCTGAATGAACCCAATAGGACCACATCACCTGCAAATAGCAGATATACCAACCTGAGCCTACTGAACTGGACAGTTTCTGCTCTTTGGCTCCCACCATTAAATCAAAGCATTTCTCTCTGGTGCATATGACCAAAATGGCCAACGGGCCCAGCAAGCCATATTCCCAAAGTAGCTCCAAAAGGATACCCAAAACACCATATTCATATCCTTTTTCCAAGCCCAAAAGGTACATGTAGAGTAGTTGGGTGACTCCCGTACACCCTTCAGAATCCTTGAGAAGGTATGGAGATGGTCCAGTACCCCATACCCTGTATCAAAACCACAATGGTCATAGCTGTGAACTATCAGCCAAACTGCTCTCCAGGGCATAGGCACTGACTAACGCTAACGCTACGAAGCTGAGTAGCGTGATCTCATTGTAGATCTCATTCTGGTGCCCCTTTCTTAAAGGGTAACTCAGGTATTTTCAAACTTAGACCTTATTTCTGGCATGAAATACGTTCATCTACTCACCGAGAACAGTTTGGTGAAAGTCGGCGTCCTTCGGAAGATATTTAGATTCCTCGAGATCCATATAACGGAGTGAACGGGGCTTAGACGATACAGCCTCTAAATAAGGCATTATCTGTCTTTATTTCACCAATACTTTAAGAAGAATGAATGAATGAACGTGTGCTATAGCTCTGTTAGCTCATAGCTGCTGTTATGTGGCTACTTGCAGCTAAAGGAGAGCTAACGGAGGGAATTCTACACAGGCACTCTACTGGGACCACTTCATCCACACGCCCCCCTGCAGCACAGCTCATTCACTCCGGTAAGAACGTCCATCTTACTCAAAGCCGTCGTTCACATTGTCAAAATCTGATAAATATCCTGCCATGTTGCACAAAACTATCAGTAGCAAACTCTGTGTGAAGTTAGCCGACTGTCACAGAGCACGGAGTGAATAAACTGTGCTCCAGGGGGGCGTGTGGATGAAGTGGTCCCAGTAGAGTGCCTGTGGAGAAATCCCTGTTAGCTCTCCTATAGCCGCAAGTAGCCACATAACAGCAGCTATGTGGATATACACTGATCGCAAGTTATCTAAATAGCTTCTGATGGACCCCGACTTTCACCAAACTGTTCTCTTTGAGTAGATAAACGTATTTCATGCCAGAAATAAGGTCGAGGTTTAAAAATACCGGAATTCCCCTTTGAGAGAGGGAACCACCCTCGATATCTTATTGGTGTTTTTCAGTCTTTTGCACAAACTCAGCTCCTGGCGTGATATTTTATGTCCCTCAACGCAATTTAGAATCACAGGGATCAAACCTGCCTTAAAAATTAACTCTGACCCACAGAGGAGGGTGGTTGCTCAATCCTCTTCTCAGTTAAGTCCAGTTGGGCTCAATTGATAAAGGTCCAACCTTTTGTTGTCTAACCTACGTCTGGCTCCAAAGTAGGGAGCGGTATTTCAAGCTATTTGTATTTCTTCCTTGTTTGTTATTGGGATCGCACTTTGTCTGGTCCCTCATCCAGGATTGATTTGCCACGTGAGACCCTACTGAAAGGAAACTGCCCCCAACAACATAAATCATGGCCCTCCATCACGAAAAGATAGCACTTTGTGCAGGAATCTGAAGAAACACATTTATGAAAAACATGTCAAGAAATAGTTTGTGATTACTATCTCTGATAATCCCATGATTTACCTGCTCCAGTGTAAACAGTCCTGTGCAAATGCTGCTGGCTGTTGATGCATTCCCACAGTTGAGTATCGTGGTCTGGAACTCTTGCAGAACTTGCTCTTCTAAAGTTTAAAACAAAAACATATGGTTTAATCTGTAACAGTTTAGATTTATTGTGTCAGTATTTATGCTGTAGACTCACCTCCTCCGCGCCCAGAGCTCCAGCCGGCTATCCAGCAGGTCTGGCCCACAGGGAAGGTTCGTCCGTTGTCCAGACAGATGGGCTGGATGTAGTCGGTCAGGGTTGGTTGGGTTGACAGCTGCAGCAGCGCAATGTTGGATCCGGTCAGGTTGCTCAGAGTGATGTTTGTCACACTTAGTGACACCTCAAAGGGGTTTGATCCGTTCTGCCTCAAACGACCCAACACGACCGTCCACTCAGACGCTACAGGGGAGCTGTGGTGAGAAGACAAACTAAATTAGGACAAACAATAACCGAAAACATCGTACTGACTGCAAAAAGGTTTTGCTTTTTAGGATGTAGCTTTCTTTAATTTGCGTTCATGGTGATCATGAGGATAAGCTGTAATAACGTTTAATCTCATCATTGTCCAAACTAGCCAAATATCTAATGTCATCAACCTTCAGCTGTAACTCACCCTGAGAAGCAGTTTGCATTGCTCATCACCGAGTCCACAGCCACCAGCGTCCCACCGCACACATGTTGTCCATTTTTCTGCAGGCTCGCCATCCACGGCCACTCGCCAGCCCTCGCCACTGAGCTTCCCCCCAAAATACGAGAATTCATTGGGGCTTGTCCACAGACCACCGCTGGAGAGAAAACATTTTCTGTGTAAGCACTGCACGATTTTAAAAAAGCTGTTAAACTGAGTTTTTAACAGATACAGATAAGTTTAATAAGACTGAAAATTAATTTGTCAGTAAGACAGAACATGACAGGTACTTACGCTTGGGTGTGGTGCTTTGAGGTGTAGTTGTTGTAGTGGTTGTTGTTGTAGTGGTTGTTGTTGTTGGGGGGGAGGTGTTTGGTGGGGTGGTGGTTGTTGAGTCGTCTGGACTGGTTATTATTATTATTGAAGGTGTTGTAGGTGTTGTTGATGTTGGTGAGGAGGTATTAGGTGGGGTGGCTGCTGCAGTGGTGGCTGCTGCAGTGGTGGCTGCTGCAGTGGTGGCTGCTGCAGTGGTGGCTGCTGCAGTGGTGGCTGCTGCAGTGGTGGCTGCTGCAGTGGTGGCTGCTGCAGTGGTGGCTGCTGCAGTGGTGGTGGCTGCAGTGGTGGTGGCTGTAGTGGTTGTAATTGCCGGGAGGCCTGGGCACGAGACGCTGAGGTCACTGTCAGTCCCGTTGGATGTGAAGCTGATAAAACCCGGCTGGTTACTTGTTATCTGGTTGTTGATCCATGTCTCATACTGGGACACTCGAGCATAAACTCCTGGTAGATTAGGCAGCGCACATCCTGCTCCAAAACTAACAATGCCCGCCTGAATCCACCGACCGCCCTGCTTACTTACCAGCGGACCTCCTGAGTCTCCCTTCAAGACCAGAAACATTTTGGTTAGAACAAGTGAGGAGAAGGAATCTTTGCAAGAGGTAAAAATCTGATGAAAACACGTCAAAATTATTACCTGGCAGGAGTCTTTCCCTCCCTCAGCTAACCCGGCACACACCATGTTCTCTGTGATTGCGTTCACTCCATAGCTACACTTACACTGTCTGTTTCCTGCAATTGGCACCTCCACCTCCATTAGGTTTTGTGGAGAAGGAAGGGACACTAAGGGAACAGACACAAATACAGTTAAATAAACAACATGTGACCATGAAGAAGTTTTTTTTAAGAAGTTTTGACTTGTCAAAGCAGTCAGCTACCCAGAGAGCATCTGGGCTTAATCTAGGCTGATTTTAGCACTTTTATATAAGATATACTTTTATTGTCGTTCATTTTATTGTTGGAAAAGACGCCTAGATGCAAATTATATAAATAATAAAAAACAATGAATAGTACAAATATACAGATAGGATTGCAAAACCCATCACACATAAAACATTACAGGAATCACCAGGAAAGATCAAAATTGAATGTGACTTAATTACTGGTGGTGGTTAATTTCCTATTTGGGTTTAATGAAAATTTTTGGTTCGCTTAATGGACCGATTAGTGGAGAGAGACAGGAAAGAAAATGCAGGACAATCAGAGAAGATTAGCACAGTCAGGACTCAAACTGGCAATCACTGCAAGAGGTACTGCCAACACAAGACATGCTCTTTATCAAGCTGCCCCTATTTTAGTATTTTATTCTATTCTATGACCCACCTCCACTTCCAATGTTGCCCCAGCCGGTGACCCAGGTGTCAATGCCGCTGAAGAAGGTGCTATTTGAGGCCGCCAGGCAGACGGGTGCAATGAAGTTGGTAAAATTCACTGATGAAGACAGCCTCAAGAGGGCGATGTCGTTGTCGCTAGTGTCTGGGTTGTAGTCAGGATGACGGATGATCTGTGACACTGTCTGAGACACTTCATTAGGGTTGGATCCTTCCTGACTCTGACGACCCAGAAACACAGTCAGGCCCGATGGGTTGTTACTGAGATCAGAAGAAGGGACATTTTAAAGGTTGATCCTCCGTGTTTCACGCAGCATATTCATTTATTTCTTAAATAATTTGAATGAATTTAGACTAGAGATTGTTACAGCGGCAGAGACACAAAACAACCAAAACCTGATGTAACAGCCAGCAAAACAAGCAAAATTACCTCAATGAATTACAAAATAACAACAAAGACACTCTTAACAACCATAAAGAGGCATAAAAGTGACAAAATAACCAAAAACAGTTGCATAACAGCCACCATGAGACGTAAAACAGCTACTAGGACAATATAATCATTTATCATTCAGTCAAACAACAAGATTTGGCTTTAGCCTGTTTGGTGTTTATGAGATTAAATTATATAATAATGAGTAACACATAAACATCAAGGACTTGAGCTTTGTTTCAGGAAGGTGTTTTTTTCCTAACTCAGTCCCCGACTTTGATGATCCCCGATTCAGAATAAACCGCTTGTGTCTCTGTTGCTACTGGATACCTGAAGAACATCCCACCAGATTTATTCAGAAACTGATAAACTGTGAAGCTCTATGAGCTCTACCCTTGTTGCTCACCTTAAGAAGCAGTGAGCAGCACTCAGCACCCACTGATTGTTGATGAGGGATCCTCCACAGAAGTGACTGGAGAAATGCAGACTGACCTGCCAGGGCCAGCTGCCTTCAGGAGCAACCTGTCCACCAACAATCCTGGTGTTGAGTCGTGGCTGGCCACAATCTAAGGAAAGACGCATTAAAACCTGGATTATCTGTCTGCTGTGAGCAGGATCACAAACTGCTGCAGTAAGATTAGTTCTATTTGTTTCATCTGGACTCTAAACTGGAGTTTAACTAAAGAATAAAAAGAGTATAAATCAGTAAATGTTGCATTATGTAGAGAAGCTTTGACTCACCACTCAGCTGTGACTCCGACTCTGAAAGATAAAAGCAAACAAGTCAAACAAAAGATTTGTTCGCTGTGAAGATTCAAAGGTTCAAAGCTGGTGTTAACAGAGTTGTGATTCTCCACCATTATCCCTCTGTTCTGTGTAAAAGGTTTCCTGTTATATGAGGACATCGTCTGCTGCTCCTGAATCCAGAAAGCAGCAAACATCTCATCCTGGTTCCTGGACAGTAAAACAGTTTCTGTCCTGGGCCTTCACCACACTGAACGCTAACTTCATCATATCACCATTTCAGTTCAGTCATTCTTCATAGAGAGCTCTGCTTACTTAGTGCTAAGAATTTATTTGGTTTACTTACAATGAGAATAAAGGAATCTAATCTAATCTCTCCAGCACTTTTGTTCTCTTCTACTGAGTAAAACTTTGCAAACACAACTTAGGATCAGGTCAGAGACACAAAGAGATTTGGTTTCATCGCATGATAAAAGCATTTATTGCACTGATTCATCAGAGCTGTTATGATGGAAACTGCGGTCATACCGCGTGTCAATTCAATAAATGGCTGAAATGAAGAAAAACTATGCTATTTCACGCTCTATTTTCTCTGAAAACTACTTTGTCCTCTATGCTGAGAAAAACCTGTGATCATAACATGCTGAGATAAAGTTTGCTGAAAGTGTATGATAGAGGTCTACTTATGGGCGCAGTCACACACACACACACACACACACACACACACACACACACACACACACACACACACACACACACACACACACACACGTGCATCTCGCCCGTATTTAAGGCGGCAAACATCGCCGATAAAACCGGTGATTAATGTCCCGTTACTTTGACTCATTTCCATCGCAGCGTGTATTGAGAGCAACAACTAATGGTGCGTTCCCGTTGTAAAGGGATGTCGGAATTTCTTAAATCCAAGTCAGATTTTTAATCTGAGCCCCACGTGAAGTCGGATCCGGCTCGTAAAGTCGGATTAATTTTACCAGCCATACATAGAATTCATGCTATCTGCTACCCGCGTAAACAGTAGTTACATACTTTTTTTGTACGTTTGTAAGACTGCGATGCGCTGGGAGCTCAACTTTGGACACACATTGTTCCGAGTTTTATTGTAATTGAACGCACCAAAGGGACGACTGTCACTCCCCAGGGTCCTAAAGAGGAAAGGGTTGCTGCACGTGTGTCAGTGACGGAGCGGATCATTTCAGTTCAAGAAAAAAAGAAACAAAATTAAGAAAACTAAAGACATCAGAGCGTTTTTTAAGTAGTAAGTAGGCTATCCTACGATGATTGTTGTTTATCTATGATTTCAAATAGTTCTACAATGTCTTTTTAGTGCAAACTACTGGCCCATGGGGAATCACAAAAGTAACTATTTGAGCACCAGTTAATGCCCAAATTACTCAAAAATAACTTATTGAGATCAAATTATTTGTTAATAGCTTGGTTCCCCCCAGTTCAAAAATCCCACATGCGCCCCTGGGTCTACTACTAAATCAAAATGTTCTTTTAATTACACAAAAGCTTCTGCAACCTCAATGCTAACATTAAAGCTTGGCCATAAGGTCTAAAACTGATTCAATTCTTTCCCTTTCAGTGTTTTTTTCCTTGAAATAACTCAATCAGCATCCCCTGGTGTGCAGGCAGATTCCTGCATTTCCACGAGAAAGAGGGTCTTTCTGACATATTAACTATAATTGTACAAATATAAGAAATGACGAGTTTAAAAGTCTTGGTATTGATTTGTGACCAATGGAAATGTCTTCCAATCACCTAACAGGTGACATTTTAAGGGAAAACGGGTTTATCCATAAAGCATTAAAATTCAAAAAATATTCATTATTATTTGCTTTCTCTGAGAGGTTTTTAAACGTTAAATATCTGTAAAATCAGGAAGAATCTGCTGGGACTGAAACAAGTTAATGAGCCTTTTCAAACAAATAAAAATGACTCTGAAAAATGATTTTCTGTCTAATTTATCACCTGATTCATTAAGGAAAGCAGCTAACGTTATCACAGGCCTTCCATCCATTTTCTACTCCCGCTTAATCCAATTCTGTGTCGCGGGGCGGCTGGAGCCTTCCCCGCCTAACATGCATGTTTACACGGGAGAACATGTGATCTCAGGAAGCCTCGGCTGTGAGGAGTCGTGCTAAACAACGCGCCTCCATGTACATTTTTAATTCAGTATTACAGAAAACACCACAGTCATACATGTGGAAACATCCCAAATAAATGCTCAGATGTCATGAACAGGTCCTTCAGATCAGGAATTTATATTAGTGTTAAAAGTTTCCCGAAACAAAGTGTTTAACGTCTCAGATAGATTAAGTTGTCATGTTTGAATCCCCCCCCCCCCCCACAGAGACAGCCGACTGAGCAGCATGTCACGTTAGCCCTCAGGATAAGTCTGCAGGCGTCTGAACTCAGAGGTGGAAATGTGCTGAGGTCAGTCGTCTCAGCAGAGTGTGAACCAGTCTTTCCTCTTTTTCCCGTCACAGCAGAGGAAAAAACCTACTTTTAAATCCACCACATGAACTCTGATCAGACGGCTGCAGCAACATCTTAATGCAACACTTTATTTTAGACCCTTTCCTGATCATTATTGTGGGTTTTGACACATTTTCCTTCATGAACATGAACTCTGGCCCTGAAACTGATCCAGATGTGTGCACTGAGTAGATTCTTACCTTGATTCAGCAGAGCCAGCACCGTCACCACGTAGATCAGCTCCTTTAAAGCCATAACTGTAAGATAGCTTCTTCAGATGAGCTGCAGCATTTATAACCAGCCCTTCCCCTCCTTTTCTCTGTCACTCAGTCACACCTCCGTCTGCAGCTCAGTCACCTGTCCAACAACACGCCCAACACCTCACCTGTTCCTCCCCACATCAAACATCTTTTCCATTTGAGGTTGTTTACGTCATTTTCTGCAGCATTTCTGTTCCCTGTGAACATTTGTGTCTTTTTAAAATGCATTTGTCTTCAGAAAGAAATGAATTGTTGTGGTTAAAACCATTTTCTTTGCTTTATTCAGCTGAGATTTGTTCTCTAGAACCCTTTAGAACACAAGAGTAACTTTATGCATAGAATAATTTAAACATTAAAAAGGTTAGCAACAATTTAAAAACTGTAAGGTTGAGGACTGCCAGGAAGGGAGACTGGTGAGAAAGGTGTTGACATGGCAGGAATAAAGACAAAATGGACGAAATCTAAACAGAACAGAGGAAGGACAAAGCAACTGCTTACAAAACAACAAGAAAATCCCAAGAGGGCTGAGTTAGAGCATGCAGGGATCTGAGAAAATGTATCCTGGGGGAATAATTAACAAATGAACAGTGGATGAGACAATCAGAGCTGGAAACCAGGTATTATAGAACCAAAATACACAAACTCTCCAAAATAAAACAGGAGACAGTCAGACCTGTTAAACCCAATCAGGTTGTGAACTGGGAACATCTGGCAGAGGCTCCTTCACCTGCGGCAGATGTTTTCTCACATATCGGAGAAGGCTGGGGCATGGAATCGTGTTCAGGGCCTCCGTCATGGACGGAGCTGAAGGTCGTTGGTGCCTGTCATGGCTGGTGGACTCCAGCTGTGAGGGAAGCTGTCGAGCTGAAGAAGAAGGCCTCTCCAGCTTGGTTCCTGCTCCAATGGGTCACCTTGAGCAGCTGACGGTGACCAAGTGACTGAAAGGGCTGCAGAGCCACAACTCAGGCATGGAGGAATTCGGTGAAGCCATGGAGAAGCACTCAAAGATGATCTGGCAACTCAGAAAGGGGAAGCAGGGTCTGTCCCAGGTTGCTCTGCTGACCCAAACCCAGGATCTCCTTAATCTGACCAGATGTCCTCCACAGAGGACAGTCTGAGGCCTGGGGGAAGACTCGCTCATCACCATGGCAGCGGAGGCTGAGGTAGTTAAAAGGCTTCCTGCCCATAAGGTGAAGCACATCTGTACTCTTTATTCTACGTCTTCCATTGTGGCGTCACTATTACAGCCCTGGCAGAACCAAGCCCGGTAAAGAACAAAGGTTATTTGTGACAGATTACTAATTATTGAACTCTATCAATCCTTATTTAACCTGAAAGTCTCCCACTGAGACCAAAGATCTCTGGGCCAAAACCTTCATGCCTGCACATCACGTCTGGGTTTTCCCAGCATTAACAGGAAAGAACGTCTGCTGGTAAGAGAACGTAACGTACAGCACGTGAACTACGCTGTGCATGTGTCAGAGTTCAGGGCTGAAAGAATGTTAAGACCTCTGACAGCAGTTATTGTTTACCAGACACTTTAAAGCGTGTTGGAATGTCACTCTGTAAGATCTGCTTTTTATTGGCCTTTCTTTAAGCTGCTGTTGCTCGTCTTCACGGACTGAGCCCCGAGGCATTGATCTACGGTAATATTATGTAAGCTCCTTTTTGCACGTGTCCATGTTCAGAAAATTAGAGATTTGAACAGCAGTGGAGCAAATATCTTCAACCCAAATGAAGCTCTGTAAAAAGTAGCCTCACTAACAAAGAATCAGGTCCCTTTCATGGTGAATCTGAGCATGTGCTGCTTCAAGTTGTACAGTAACTGAGCTCAGATGTTGCTCTTTCTTTGCATGGGGGAGTTTCAACACAAAGCGTGCTGCTCTGAGTCTGCTTTCAATGCAGATCAACAACATTCAGCATCAGTTTTCAGCCTCGTGTTCAGAGCTGCTTCAGTTCTCTGTGATTCTGCAAAGAGAAGCTTTATTATCTCACCCTGTCTGTTGTTTTATACCCATCCGCTTCGGCAGGTCACCTGCTGTTTTATCTTTCTTTAGGAGTTTTTTGTGCTTAATTACAGATAAATTCAACGGGTTTTGTTTCTGCTCGAGTTAAAACTTTATGAGCAAAATAACTGAAGGCTCAAAGGGACGTGAGCGCGAAATAATGCAGTAAAAATCTGAAGAAAAGTACCGTACAATAACATTCAGATTGCCCCGGAGGCAACTGACGTAAGAGCTGTTTTAATGGACTTATTCCAAGAAGTAAAGAGTTACCAGCAGCTGACTGGGAGGAAGGAAACAGCTCTGAATACTAGTTTAATGATCTCACAGCAACATGGAACAAGGCCACGAGTTTAGAGTCAAGCTCTGACTGACGAGACTCATAAGAAATAAGAAAATCCATCAGGCTGAGTCACAGGGAAGAGTTCACAAAGTAGATTCATCTGATCAACAGACAGAAAAGTATTGGTGCTGAATAACACCGTTCTTTGCTTTTTAATACAAGTTTCTATCAATCCAAACAGACGGCTCAGTGTTTCGAAATCAAGTTTCTTCTTCATCAAAGACATGAAAGTAGGTTTTTATTAATATTTTATCATATCATATCAGCAGTAATTTAGCGCATTTCATTTCTTGGACTTGAATCTCTCCCCTGCACCCACATGCATGTCGTTAACTTTGCATCCAAAACTGCATTTCAACGGCATTGATGCAGGACAGTGGAGCTGAAAAGTCTTTTATTCCTTTTCTACTCGCATGAAAACACAGTTCAGAGTCGACATTGTTCTGTTCAGGAAGCAGACGCAGACATAACTTCAGTTAACGCAACTAAACAACAATGCAGACGGAGGACTGAACTAACTGGGTCTGTGGAAACAGTGACGATGTGGGAGAGAGCAAAGAAACCCTGAAATTATCTTTCCAGAACAGAGAAAGCACCGAAAGAATCGGAGAAGACGTGAAACTTGGTGTAAAAACAGAGCAGCAGCTGAAATAAAAGCTAAATAATATGAAAAAGATGCAAAGCAAACACATTAAGAAAGATTTCAGACCAAAAGATCCCACTGGAACTTGAATAATTACAGATCACATGCTTTAAATACATGAAATACATAAACATTTAAGGACAAAGTGGGGATATTGATCATCTTAACTGACTTTTACATCCTTCTTCTGGTCAGCAGGCATCAACTCTGCACATTTTACACAAATAACCTGCGTGAGAGAACCTGAGCTGATATCTGGAGATGATGAGCTCCTGCTTTAACGAGTCACTTTGCAGAGTTTCACACAGATATTCTCCAAGGCCCGGAAAGCGACTCTGGACGTATTTTAGACCTTTAAATAAAACACGAAAACAAACTAATGCAAAGCCAGACTGTGGCGTCATGGTCAGGGGATTTTTACAGGCATTTCTATTGTTTAACGCGTGCCAAACTGGATCTGCAGGTTGAACCTCAACAAGGAAGCACAATAGGTGGATGATCGGTAAGATTAGTGCCAGAAAGGCATGGAAACAGAAGTGCAAAGTCATTATGGCGTTGATCCACGACAGGAAACAGAACACTCTGATCTGGTGAAACCAGAATATTAACCAGCAAAGAAAAGAGATAAGATATCAGCTCCTTTTCCATTTAAATGTAGGTTTTAGAAGGCCTCGTGTGGTCATTCTAATCCACCATCAACACACTGTGAAGATAGAAAAACAACAGAAAACATCCATAACCCACCATAAACAAGGTCAAGTTCATTTGAAGCACATTTCATGTACAAAACAATTCAAAGTTCTTTATATTAAATAAAAGCATTGCAGCGGGAAGCAGAAAAAGCATTAAAAATATGTAAAATAATTCAAATTAATTCAAATGAATAGATAAGTTAAAAGATTTCATGCAGAGATACATGAGAAAAGACATGTTTTTAACCTGGATTTAAAAATGTCTACATTTGGTGACAGTTTAATCTCCTCTGGCAGTTTGTTCCACTTGTTTGCAGCATAGAAGCTAAATGCTGCTTCTCCAGGTTCAGTCTGGACTGGACCAGCTGACCCGAGTCCTTGGCTCTAAGAGCTCTGCTGGGTTTATATTCTCTGAACATATCACAGATTCTGGGATTTATAAACCATCAGCAGGCTTTAAAATCTCTTCTGTGACTGACTGGAAGCCAGAGTAAAGACTTTAAAGCTGGTGTGATGCGTTCAGGTCTCAGAGTTCTGGTTAAAACTCCAGCAGCAGCGTTCTGGATGAGCTGCAGATGTTTGATGAAGTCCAGTTTAAAGACCAGTACAGTAATAATGAATAAACTGAAAAAGATGCATATCTGCACACTGTGAAGATAGAAAAACATGACAACAGAAAGCAAGAAAAGACATGCGGAAATAACTTTGGCAACTAAAATAACAACAGATGAATAAAACTAACAATGAGGAAACAACGAGGATGTGAGACACGCAAAGAAACTTCATGTGGTGAGTCATTTTTGACTGACATCATTGATACTTTCATCCTTTTATCAGGATTTATATTAAATTCAGCAACAGTTTCATGTTTAATCTCTTTGTGTTGATGGTTCCAGTGACAGCTTCCACCTGCTTTATTACTGCGCTGATAACCTGTTTAGCATCGTTAGCGCTCAGGTTGTACTGATGGAGGCTGTGTTCTCCTCCTCCTGCCAACACAGTGGAGACCATAACAGGAGGAGGTTCATGCTTTCATCCCTCTTTGTTGGTGTTTACCACCTGAGACGTAATAAATGCACAAAAAAACAATTTTCTGGTGAAAATTCGCATGAAGAGTGGCTGCTTTCAGTGACAGTGAGGACGCGTTATCTGACACCTGTCATCAGTGAGAATCTGAGCCGTGTGCCAACAGGAGTGGCAGCCAATTAATGACAGTAATGACAGGTTAATGACCTCAGAGTTTCTGGCCCTGCTCCATCATCACATTCCTGTGTAAAAACCTTAATTATATCCGCTTATTTAACCCTGAATGCAGATTAAACTCTGTTAAACTGCCCACCAGCTGGCTGCCGTTGTGGATATTCATCATTTAGATGTTTTCATCGAAGGCTGAAACCTGTAACAAGGACGCAGTTTGATGGGGGCTTGAATGTTTTGTGACCTTTATGTTAATTTGTCCTAAAACCTGCAGCTCGTAAGAAAACGATCATGAGAAAATACTTCCAAGTAACCCCTCCCATGCTCAGTTGGTACTGAGGGGCCAAGAAAGTCCTAAAATGCTCGATGTGACTCGTGTTGCTGAGTCGTTGCTTGAAGCGACTCGTGTTGGTGAGTCGTAGCTTGAAGCGACTCGTGTTGGTGAGTCGTAGCTCGATGTGAGTCGTAGCTCGAAGTGACTCATCGCCTAAATCCTAAAAACAAGCTGCACGCTCCCAACTATTGAGGAATGGATAATAACTGTACATGAAATACACTTAAAGACCACTTTATCACTTTATCAATCACCTGTGAACACAAACAGCTGATCAGCCAATCGCATGGCAGAAACTCAACGTATTTAGGCATGTGGAGGTGGTGAAGAAAACCTGCTGATGTTCAAACCGAGCAGCAGAACGGGGATTTAAGGGACCTTGAACGCGGCATGTTGGTGCCAGACGGTAACTCCAAGGAAAGCAGAACAGCATCTCTGAGCCAGTGGAGCCCTGAAGAAGATGGGCTGCAGCAGCAGGAGACCACAGCGGGTGCTGCTCCTGTCAGCTGACAGCAGGAAACTGAGGCTACAATTCACACAGGCTCACCAGAACTGGACAACAGAAGGTTGGAAAAACTGGTCTGACGAGTCTCCAGTTCACGGTCAGAATGTGGCGTAAACAGCATGAAAGCATGGATCCATCCTGCCTTGCATCAACGCTTCAGGCTGCTGCTGGTGTAATGATGGGGGGGGGGGGGGGGGGGGGGTATTTTCTTGGCCCCTCAGTACCAACTGAGCATCGTTTAAATGCCGCAGCCTTCCTGAGTATTGCTGCTGACCGTCTCCATCCCTTTATGAGCCCAGCGTCCCATCCTCTGATGGCTGCTTCCAGCAGGATAATGCACCATGTCCCAAAGCTCATATCACCTCAAACTGGTTTATTTAACATCACAATGAGTTCCCTGAACTCCAACGGCCTCCAGTCACCAGATCTCAGTCCAACAGAGCAGCTTTGGGATGTGGTGGAAGAGGAGATCGGCATCACAGATGTGCAGCCGACACATCTGCAGCAGCTGTGTGATGCTGTCATGTTAATATGGACCAAAGTCTCTGAGGAATGTTTCCAGCACCTTGTTGAAGGTTTGCCACGAAGAATTAAGGCCGTTCTGAAGGTAAAAGAAGGTAAAAGCCTTTTACTAAGAAGGTGTTCCTGAGAAAGTGTCCGGTGAGTGTAAACACTGTGGAAAGTTATCCTGTGAACCTCATAAGATCTTTCTCTCTTCTGCTTTTTGCATTTTACTCCCCGGTTCTTTTGTGTAGTTACAAAAACTGATGGATCTAAAAATGGAAAATTACGGAAAAACACTGTTGATCAGGACATTTGGACTTTTTCCAGCGTTTGTTCCCGTTTTCAGTGGGAAGCAGAAGTAAAAGCATCCCCAGCCGGACTGAGACCCGCTCTGCCGGGACCACAGAGCCCTTCGGATCTCTGCAGAACTGTTCCATCCAACATGGCTCAGTAAATGTTCTGTGGAACAGCTGACAAAGCCGTGAGCTCAGAGCTGAGGCAGTCTGAAGGAGGTCTGATGTTCAGCAGTTGCTGCATTACACAGAACAGTGAAAAACAACCTGTGGATGTGGTTTACGGTTAAAATGAGCTTTCATTCCACTTTAATCTGCTGCTCCAGCTGACTGAACACATTGTGAAAACAGTTCAAGATCAGGTTACTTATTCTTCTTCTTCTCCTCAGTCATCCAACCAGTTTGCTTTGTTTGTTTTTACGTGAGGTTGAAGTACTTCTTACACCCTGCTCTTACAGCTTTGTTTGGTAAAATGTGAGTAATGATGCCAAACATGTTGAAGTTTACTCTGCGTCACACTTCCTCAATGACCCCGAACAGATCAAACGAAGCTCTGAACAGCCATTAAATGCCAAAGATGAGGCGCTCACAGCTCCCTCTGCTGGACACCCAGAGTATCTGAGGCTGTCCTCCATCATGTGGTTTGACTGGTTTGACTTCCACTGTCGTGCTTTTCAGTCTGAAAGCTCAACACGCTGCACCTGCTCTGCATGTTTCCACAGTTCAAGTCCAGCTGCATTCAGAAAAACTTCAGAAACGATAAAAAGAGGACACAGAAGCAGCGACTTCAACGTTTTAAGTTTCGGTTTATTATAAGAAAATACAGACGGATGCTACTGACAACTATGTACACGGCGTGAGAAACGGGCGAGAGTCACACGCCGACTGACGCCACTTCGCAGGCTCTCACTTTTTCGACAACTTGGCCTGTTTGTTTTTGGGAGGCGCCCACTTCAAACACATCGTGTCCACTGTGAAGGAGAGAAGAAGAAGAAGAAGAAGCGTGAGACGCGTCACATGATGAGCGAAGACACCAAATCAGCACCGAAAATTTAACTCCTGTGAGTAATAACTCAGAATAGATCATTCAGGAAGCAACTTATCAATCAATCATATCAGAATTAAAGGATCAAAATCAATATACACCCTGTACTGTTCCTTTATTCTTCATTTATATGACAAACTGAGTTAGAAGTGAGACGAAACGTCCATTATACAAACTCCAAGAAGAAGAAGTAGGAAGAAAAACGCTTTTTATCACCTCAAAAACACTCAAATTCAAGGATTTGGTTGATCTCCAGACATGAGAACATGAATTTATTCAGCTGTGAGGAGATAAAACAAGGCTTAAAGCTTCTAAAGCTCACAGGAACATTTAAAGCGACGTATTCAGTGAACATGCAGAGGAAGAGGAAAGTTTCATCAACGATTTTAGCATTAAAAATGCTAAATAGTTCATTTACAGATGCACAAAGAGAGAAAGTCTATTCCCATCACCACAAAGCTGCTGAATGAGTGAGAATAACTGAATTAGGATTATTTGTTCAAATAAATAAATAAAAAATAAGAGAAGCGGGAATATTGAGGTAGAACACCAGAATTACAGCTTTTATTCATGTATTTAACATGATTTTTTAGGGTTTTATACGGCTTAAACAGAGCATGAAACTGAGCAGCCGGTAGACATGCTTCAGGTTTATGAATGTCGACCATCATGAAACAAACCAGGAGTAACTCCAATGTTCAGTGGAAGTTCGCCTCCTTTTTCACGTGCGTTTAAAGACGCCGTTCGCACCCGTTTAAATCCAACACGGCGTGTGAAACGGACAAAGAACAATAAATCTGGTTTAAGTTTTGGAGCGAAACTACAACTCGTGTTGCCGAGTCGTAGCTCGACTCGTCGCCTAAATCCTAAAAACAAGCTGCACGCCCTCCAGCGCGTCAGTGAGAAACATCTGAGGAAGTTCGGTTCCCTCGAACTGAAGGTAAACAGGCTGCACCTACCTGTGATGGGAGGCTTCTTGTACTGGGCGCTCTTCAGGTGCTCCTCCACCAGTTTGGGCGTCACACAGATGACGTGCTGACCCTTCCAGTATTTCACCATGTTGAGCGACTGCAGCGTGCTGATGATGTCGCTCTGTGTGATGCTGGTCATCTGGCTGCAAAACAGCAGCAGACTCGTCTGACAGAGGCAACAGGATGAACTACAGGATGAACTACAGGATGAACTACAGGATGAACTACAGGATGAACTACAGGATGAACTACAGGATGAACTACAGGATGAACTACAGGATGAACTACAGGATGAACTACAGGATGAACTACAGGATGAACTACAGGATGAACTACAGGATGAACTACAGGATGAACTACAGGATGAACTACAGGATGAACTACAGGATGAACTACAGGATGAACTACAGGATGAACTACAGGATGAACTGGGTCTGCTAACTGATGACAGGTGTTTAAAGCTGTAAACTCTTAATCTGAAAAAACAAAGCATGAAAACAAGCCAAACTGGCCTCTGTAGTTCAGCTTCCTGCCCCTTTCTGCGGTTTCTACCTGAGGTCTTTGATGGACAGCGTCCCTCTGAAGTCTCTCAGGATCTCCAGCAGCACCCAGGACCAGTAACTTCTGTAGCTCAGCTTCCCCAGATCAGACAGAGGCTTCTCAGGGGAACCCACCGTGTTCTCCAGCTTCGACAGCTCATAACCTGCACCAGCAGCAACACGTTACACGTTAAACACTCCAAACGTTTAGATTTAAGGTCTGAAAAGTGTCCAGATTTCACAGCAGGTTCATTTTCTTCCTTCTGACAATTTATTAGAAACCAAAAACTGATTCAAAGTGTCTCAGAAAAAGAGAGAAAACAGCATGAATGCCAAGTAAAACTGATGTAAGATGGAGGGTCAGAGGGCATCTCAGGTGAAGGTGTGCAGAGTTAATGGACACTTCATTGTTAATCACTCTGGTTTTACTCACTGAATGCGATGAGGAACTTTCCGTAGCCTCTGCGCTGGTAAGGCGGCAGCGTGAGAATACACGCCACGTTATTTCCATCCGGAGACTCTTTCTCCTGAAAAACAAACCAAAGAGAGAGCTAAAGCTTCTCCTGACGCAGTGTTCCACCCTTCTGCTGTGATGCACAGAGCCGTCTGGGAGGTTTGGAGAAGCTAAAGTCGCTTCCTTCTGTTTCAGCTCCCTTTCAGGCTCCATAACGTTCAGAGACACGGGTCAAAGCTTAAGATGACAGCATCAGCTGTCCGGAAGATCATTAGGAAGACAGAATGCTCTGTGATCACAAATAAGTCCTCAAAAGTCCTCAAAGACCCGTCCAACAGATCAGAACCAGTCCTCAGGAGGCCGGTGTGTCTCTGTCAGAGACGACTGTCCTCAGAAGAAGCAGAAACACTCAAACTGTCTCTGTAGGACAGGGATGTCAAACTCCGGTCCTGGAGGGCTGCTGTCCTGTAGGTTTTAGACGTTTCCCTGCTTCAACACACCTGATTCAGATGAAATGGATCCCTTCCAAAGATTGTTAAGTTCTGCAGCAGCCTGCTAATGATGCATCGATCTGAATCAGGTGTTGGAGCAGGAAAACATCTAAAACCTGCAGGACAGCGGCCCTCCAGGACCGGAGTTTGACGTCCCTGCTGTAGGAGGACTGCCAGCAGTGTCTGAAAGGCTGACAGCAAACTGTCTGGGTGGGTTTGTCTGTTTACGAGTAAAGGAGTAAAACACGTGAAGAAGACCATCAATCAGCAGCTGAGAACCTGTGTCAGTGTTAGAATGAAGCAGAAACCTCAGTAAAACCTGGGAAACACGATGCAGCAGGTTCCTTAATTCAAGGCTTTGATCAGGATTACCTCCACAGGCGTGTTTTCTCTGATCTGTTCACATGTTCGACTCGTGCTCCTGCTGTGAGGCCGCTGTGTGTCGGCCATTCACTGCAGACTGCAGAGACCTCTGGGTCTCAGGGAAAACCGTGTCATTATCAACCAAACATGTTGGGACACTGAACAGAAGGTCAGCAGGTCAACTGGGCCTGGGAACCAGCATTTCCTGTTGATATAATCACCCCCGGAGGAGGAACTTTAGGCTAAGACTGAGGACTTTTAGTTCCACACAGACGAAAGTCCTCCATCCACAGAATCTACCATCTCTCCACAGTTTTTGGTGCATTTTAAAACTTGCAGACATAAATAAAGTTAATTCAACGCTTACAGCTCTGTCAGATAAAGAATGAAGGAGTTAGGAAGACAGAAAACTCTGCTGTGGAACAGTGCTGCCACCTGCTGGTCCCAGCCGGTGTATCACTGCGTTTACCTTCTCTGACATCTTTAACAACTCTTCACCCTCTGGTTCATTTCTTTTACTCTTCATACACACATCTGTGTGCTTAAGCCCAAAGCAGCTACTCGCCAGGGTGAGTTTCTGTGTGTGTGTTCGTTGGCTGAGGAAACGCCGTCATGTGGAGAGTTCAGGTGCGTTTACGGACGTTACCTTTCATCAGCACCTGGACACCTGCTGTGTGATTTAATGCAGTAACACAGACAGAATGAAACTGTTCCTCCAGTCAGAAACACTCCAGCTCTCTCTCTCTATATATATATATATCTATAATTACTCTATTGATCCCAGAAGGAAACAGTTTAGCAGTTAGCTGGAAGTTAGCAGTTAGCTGGAAGTTAGCAGTTAGCTGGAAGTTAGCAGTTAGCTGGAAGTTAGCAGTTAGCTGGAAGTTAGCAGCAGATGCTAGCAAACAATTCTTTCTCATCAACAGTAATGGACCGAGCCTTCTTTCTTTATCAGAAACCTGGCAGTTTTTCCACTGGGCTCTTACATCCTCTGAGGCTGCTGATACAACTGAAAACAGAACTTTCACACAAAGGAAAACTGTTTTTGGGGAGTTTCACACCTGCTGGTGACTTCAGACGCCCTGATATCTGCTCCCAGGAGCAGGAAGAAGGGATTTTACACAATATGTCCCCTTTGATTCGATCCAACTGTGAGATTCTTCCTTTGGAAGCTTTGGAAATGAATGTATTTTAATGCCATTTTCGGCCCACAGACACAGCCCTCCGTGACGGGACTCACTTTGGAGAAGTAGCCGACGATGTGCGCTCCCTGCTTGTTGACCTCCGTGAGAATGTAAAAGATGAACGGCTCCACGTCAAAATACAGCGTCTTATGGTCAAGAAACAGCTTCGCCAGCAGACAAAGGTTCTGACAGTAGATCTGCAACCAGACACCAGCATTCACAACATAAATATTCCCTCAGAGTAACGGAGGCATTTCGGATGAATCCATGATGCTCACCTTGTGGTCTCGCCCGTCCACTTCATACACAGATATGTTACTCCTCCTGTAGATCTCTTTGCCTGAAGGCTGCCTCCACTGACAGTTTGACTGAGGAGGAAGAGATGTTCTCATCATCTATTTGACCTTTGACCCAAACATATCGAGCCCACACCACTGCTCCTGCTTTTAGCCTCTGACCCAAACACTAAAAACCTGAAGAAGAAGACTCAGAGCAGGACTGACCAGGTGGTGTCTGAACGTCTTCTCGTACTTCATGTATTTGAGACAGTACTCGCAGATCCACAGCTTGGGCTGCTTGCCGTAGTCCTCAGGAAACGGCGAGAAGTACCAGGCGTCGATCTCAAAGTTTCCGATCTGGATCTTATCCACATATTTCACTTTGGTGATCTGCGGGGGAGGCATGAGGTTATTTAGCCAGAAGAAACGGCACCAAGAGCAGCAGAAACAGGCCATGGTTACACACCGCCTCGTGCTCCTTCTCCAGCGCCGCGGTCGTCGGGTCCATCTCTGCATACGTCTACAAAGAAAACCAAAGCCAGATAAACACGACGCACCCCAGCAGCATGACCAAAAACTGCACGGCTTCACCGACAGCCCCACCTTCTGCACATGGTTGATCTCGTCGTGCTTTCGCTTCTGGTTGCGAGTGATCTTCCTCTCCGGCTGCTCGCCGAGGTCACCAACACCTCCGATCTCTGTGCTCTTTCTCACGGCGTCCTTCACCGTCTTGGTCAGCGCCAGGCGGGACTTTCCCACCCATTCATCCAGGCGCCTGTTGACTGCACCAAAGAAAATCAGGTGAATATCCTGGAGAGCACAGGTGACTTCAGGGGTTAGTTTTGCACTTACATCCCACGTAGTGAACATAAAACTCCTCTCTGCCCTCCTGCTCGTTCAGCCGGGACTGAATCACCTCTGCTGTGTCTGAAGAAGGAGCAAAAACAATCTGTCACTTTTTTAATTTGAATTAATCCAGCTCTCATATCATCCAAACTGCAGTTTATTCCACATGGTTGAACATTTTTGGAGATTTAAACTGAAGTTTACACTGTTCGGCTTCATCATATCTGCCGAATCTTCCAGAAAACTTTATTTAAAATCAGTGTCCGCAATAACAACACTTTAATTTAGAAGTTTGTTGTGAATTTCTACGCTAAAGTATTAGCACGAGCAGGTTAACAGACTCACGCCACGTCTTGTCGGCTCTTTGACACAAATACGTCTCTCCGATTTCCACCGACACCTCCTGCTCCCTGCCGCTGCCGAGCACCCCGCCCCCGTCCGGGGTGTGCTGATTACTCGAGCCGCTGGCTTCTCTCGACCTGCCCAAGGCCTCCGCTTCGTCCTCTTCCCCGCCACTGCCGTTAGAGGAGCACGGAGCCGGGATACTGCTGTCCAGGTCCCCGCGCTCACTCTCGGTACGACTGGAGTCCATGTCGACGTCCATCCCGGACTCGGAGTCCTTGTTGCTGGAATAATTCTTGTGAAACGAGTTCCCGCCAGTCATAGCTGATCGTTTTCCAAACAAATGCACGCTGTGACTCTGCGCACTTTGAGTACAGGGGCTGGTCCTTCCGCAACAACAACAAAAAAAAACGGCCAAGATGGCGTCACAGAAAACAAACGCCTCCTTTAACACGTAACGACTACATCTCCCATGAGTCTTAGCGCCGCGATGTGCAAAGTTCTTATTTTCTATGGTTTTATTTCGTAACTTTCTACGAATAAAAAGCTTTACGTTTACTATCGAGAACATCAGAAAGTATATTTATATAGAGTTGGAGTATATTTTCAGATTTACTCATTATTCTGTTAATTTTATGTCGTTATCTAACAATTACATAACAAACCGCTTAAACCACAATCTCGAACATTCTTTTGTAATGATTGTGCAATATAACTTAAATTGATCTGATTGCCTGTGTAATGGGGTTGTGCTGCGTTTCAATAGATTCTATAAGCTGCTAATTATTTCTTTACTGAATTTGGCTTGTTTTGGCAGCAGAAAATGCACTTTAATGTCATTGTACCGAGACAAATAAAGATCTATTCCACACCATGTCATACATGTAGCTGTGTCTCAGGAGAATATGAAGTCATTTTTATGGCTGGTAGCTGCAGCTGGACTCTGTGAAGCACTTTGGTCAGCCTCGGTGGTTTTTAAATAAAGGTGACTTGACTTTATTGGAATCACATTTTCTTTGAGAAAAAGTATTGCAGGAATCAACAAAGTTACACTGAGTATTATTAAACACAATGAACAAAGAAGATCACAACGATCTGCATATAAATTAGTTAATTCCATTAGTTTCAACTGAAAATGTCTCAGGTTGCAACATTTTGATATTTCTTTGGCATTCAGATAGAGCCTCTCACCTTCTTCTATGAGGCCATTTTAACACAGATTCAGTGAACTGAAATTGAATAGGTTAAAGTGAGTGAATAACTTACATTTTAAGAGTATTTACCTTTGAACGGTGCAGGAGGCAGCAGACCCTCTCAGTATCTACGATCATCTATCACTGCATCAAATCACCAAATGTCAACATAAACAGATTAAAAATTTGATTTAACCAAAGAGGAATTACAGTCACACTGTAATTCACTGAGATCCAGGGGGGGTTTAATGTTAAGTCCTTTCAAGTCAAATGGCATCACAACAAGAAGCAACAGCCACCTGTATCTGACATTAGTGAGCATGGAGGTGCAAACCGGGCCGGCTGAGGCGACACCACAGTGAACGTCACGTCCGTTGCAGGGCTTTAATCCAAGCAGGCTGAGCATGGAGCCGCACACACACTTGTTCACTGACCCCCCAGTTGCCTTTTGTCATAGCACCTCCTCCCTTCCCCTCTCCACCACCTTCTGGTGGAAGCCCCTCCCGTGTTGGCCTCGGTGGGGTCCGCTTCCGCTGCTTCTTGTGGCTCGACTGTCCCAGTGGTGCCGTGGAGGCCTATTGGCCCCGGCGTGTGGGACGGGTCTGTGGGGGCCCCTTCTCCTGCCTCCATGGCCCCGACCGCCTCCAGAATCTGCGCCATGTTTCGGGCACTCGGCCTCTAAACCCGACTGGTATGTGGCCCGATGTTCTGAAGAAGCCTTCACCTCCGGCTGCACTGCACAGGCTTCCCTGCCGGTCCTGGACTGACACCCCTCTAAGTGTTCTTGCATCTGTCGGCCCTCATCGCCCTGACTTTGGGCTTTTATCGATGCTTTAGTGCAGTCTGAGGACAGAGAGAGTTGGTCCAGGTGCTCTGTGAGGGGCGCAGCTCTTGCATGTTGGGGTCTGGGCCTGCCCCCTCTTCTGGGTCCCCTCGTGTGGTTCTGATGCTTGTGGCCCTGAGCGCCTCTACAGTGAAACTGTTCTGTAACAAACTGCTCCACTCTGACAGCAGCTTCGGTGGAGCAGGAGGATATCTGGGGCCCCGTGGAGACGTCAGCCTCCGGGTTTCCATCTTCAGCGGCAGGTGGAGCCTGGAACACGCAACGCTGTTTAAGTTTTACACTGAAATGTGAAATTAGATCTCAGGAAAAACACCTGAAATATTTTTATGAAGAAAAGGAAACGAGACAAAAAGCTTCTGATCAGTAATCAGTCAGTTAAATGGATTTAAACGAGGTCCCGCCTCGTTCTTCTTCGTGCTTTCTGGCTTCATTATCACCTTAAACCTCACCAGAACTGTCCTCAGTCTTACCTCGTTGATATGGATGAGAAAGCGGTTTGATTCCACCTCAGGGTCGATGATCCCACCTTTAGCCATCTGTCTATCCAAAAGCTTCTGCAGCTCACGCCACTTCTGCTGGAAGTCTGAACCGATGGCTGCCTGGTCGAGCTGAGAGGAAAACAGAGCCATCACTGAGCAGCTGCTCTGCCACTCGGGCCTTTGAGCTGAATCAGGCGAGAGGTTTACCTCCGGCAGCTGAGGCGCAGGAGAGGACAGAAGCTGATCGATATCATACATCAAAGGCTCTCTGCACACCGGACACACCACAGTCAGCTCCTATCACAGCAGGCAAAGTGAGGCTCAGAGAGATCTTTATGTCTTACTCATGATTATATCATTTCATCTCATAAACACCAAACAGGCTAAAGCCAAATCTTATTGTTTGACTGAATGGAAAACGATTATATTGTCCTTGTGGCTGTTTTGCAGCTGTTTTTGGTTATTTTGTCACTTTTAGTCACCTTGTGCCTCTTTGTGGTTGTTAAGAGTGTCTTTGTTGTCATTTTGTAATTCATTGAGGTAACTGACTGATGATCGGTGCAGCTGCTGATATCTGACCTGATAGTCTGCTCGCTCTCTGGTCTTGTCTTCCTCCAACTCCTTCTCTCTCTGGCGGAGCTCCTTCTCCGAATGGCTGACGTAGCGGCCGAGGCAGTGCGAGTGGAAGTAGTGGTAGCAGCTCGTCTTGGTGAACATCTCTCCCTCCTGAGACCAAGACACGGGAATGGATCAGCTCCTTTTTATCAGATAAAGCTTCAGGAACAATGCTGGCTGAGACCCGACTGCTGAGCTGCCCAAAGAGGAGCAACGGCTGCCATAAATCAACTGAAGGGAAGCGGCTTACCTTAAAGCCATAAAGGCAAATGACACAGTTTCCGTGAGGAATATTGCTTTCAGTCAGGATTTCTTTAGCTTTCTAGAAGAGAAAAACAGTCGACTTGAAGAAAATTGGTGCACAGAATTGGATTAATATCATTAAAAGGGATAATGAACAGTTTCCACAGTCACCTCAATGAGCTGATACAACACCGGGGAACCCAGACTGGACTGAGCCTCCAACTGAAGACACTTGTGCACGCTGAGAGGGAAATAAATGGAAAATCATTTCAGGAACGTTATCAGAACCCTTTGTTTGAAGTTTCTGATAAATGAGTCTGTTACCTGCTGAGTTTATCATCAGAGAGCCCGCGGGGGTTATGGATGGTGATGTCAGGAGAGGACGAGGGATACTGAACAGACAGAAGAGTCAGGTGTTATTTATCTATTTCAAACAGTTAAAGAATCAATCACAGTCTGACATCCACCAGAGGAAACTGCTCCGCAGATTTAAACATTAAAACACCATCAATAAACACCAGAAACATTTTCATCATTATAACTGACCAGCAAACTTTCAGATTCAACACCTATGAGTCAGATTTCTGAGGGAGTGGCAGCTGGAACCTTTCCTTATTCTAAAGCGAACGTCCTACATCTGCCAACTCATTCTACTGTAAAGATAATTATCTACATAAAGTGCAGATTTCAGACAAATGCCTGCAAGTCCAGCCCAGTAAACATGTGAGTCAAAATGTCCAGTTTATGGTTCTGATAGCAAGACAAAAACAGTCCTCACTGCAGATAAGCAGGTGACACCAGAGTCTTCCAGCTGTGAGGTGGGTGTGATTTATGGGTGTAAATGACAAAAGAACAATGTGAGCCACTTAGTCTGAAACTTAAAGCAAAATTTACCAAGAAATGGCCCAATGAAGAGAAATAAAGGGTTATGGGATGGCCGAATCCACCCCAGTGTCAGGAAACATGCAGGAAGTCACTCAGACATGATGCACAACATCAGCAAGAAGTTCCATCTGTTAAACACTCAGCTTCCAGAGAGGAATAAATCACTCAAATGCTCCACACTGCAGCTGCCCGAGAGCAGGTGAGATCATGAGCGGCGCACCTGCTGATCGAGGGTCAAAGTCAGAGTGAGTCGGACGAACTGAGAGACGGAGTCCTCCGCTGTGGACGGGTACAGAACCAGGCTCACCTCCCAGGCCCTGGAGCAACAGCACAACAGCAGATAAAACAACAATCTTTCAAACAGACACAACAGATGCAGCTCTGAAGGCTCCAGCTCACTTCTGAAGCCCCGCCTCCTTACCAAGGCTGTTTATGGGGTGAAATACAGAAGCACAAACTCTCTTTAGCTCTTATTGCTGCAGTGGAGCTGGAGGCGGTCAAGAAATTAACCTCTAAAAGACGCCTGAAAGTTCCTGGAAATAGTTCCTGTGGTAGAACACATGCTCATAGATGCTAATATTTCTTGCAGCGTGGATTTTTCTACAGTCCTCTTTACTGGAACCAATCAAACATCTGAAACTCTGATGTATTCCGGGAGAAGAGAATTACTCCTCACACTGTTTAGAGTCCTGGGATGGAGTTAATGACACTCATATTTATTCTAACAGAACCTTTTGGCTACTCTGAATAAATTAACCTCCTCAAAGGCCTTTGTGGCATACCACAGAGCTCCATCCTGGGCCCCCTTTTATTCTCTATTTTCATGCTACTTCATGGACAGTTTATTCAGTACCATAATCTACATTTAAACGGATGACACTAATCTGTACATGCTGATGAAACCCACTGCACCCCAGAAGAATCATTAATCTCACAGCTTGTCATACACCAAAAATGTCACTTCTTGAATTCGGTAACGATAGGTCGAATTGAAGAAGTCGCTTTGGATAAAAGCGTCTGCTAAATGCATAAACATAAACATACGTTGGAGGTCATTTTGTTTGCTTCCTTCAGTCCAGTTGGTTCTAGTCTTGGTAGTCTTTAGTATCACCCAGGCTGCTGAGAATCTAAGAATATCTCATTCTAACCTCCGACTGAATAACGCTTTTTGTCTGTCTGGAGACTGCGATTCCCTGCACCGAGGGCAGCTCAACTTATTACAGGACAGAAAGGCACGAACACATCACCACTTACCCTCAAATCCTTGAACCCAGGCTCATGTACGTTTCTCCTCGACCTACTAACCGGGATCCTCTGGCAGGCCTATTTTCAACCACCTATCACTCCAGATACAACAGCTTGAGCCCATTCACAGCAACCGACCAGTGGAAACAGCCGCTGCCGGCTGTATTCGTGTTCGACTTTATTGATTGTGATGTGCTGTTGCTTTTAATAGCTTTATTTGAACTGATTAGCCAAAGAAAAGGGCGTCAGGAAATGCCTGACAGTTAAAGAAAGCTTGCTGTGAAAGGGCACAAGCTGCTTCGGCGTAATAATCATCGACCACTTTCGTTCTCGGGGTTCTCAGAGTCTGACCTGCTATATGGAACTCTTCAGCCAACAAAATCAGACACCAAGTCTGTAACTACCTTCAGACCCGATTATTATTCAAAGATCCTTTCATTTGCCTCCAGTTTTATCTTAATTTCAGGACTTACTTGTTGTCTGCAAATCACTGCAGAGACAGAGATGTTTACAGGTCTGAGAGGTGTGTCAGATGAGTCGTTATCAGCTGGTCCCGAGTTAATTTTGATCTAATGTGGAAGTTCAGTTTGTCTAAACTAAATGTATCTTTAAAAATAAGTCACAGACTAATTTATCTCCTGAAACGCCTTGAATTGCCTTTATGATGCGTATTTTATCCAATTATTTTTTATTGTTTACTATACCGTATTTCTCTCTGAGCTTTATGTAGAGCATTTTATATTGTTTTAGTGTGCTGTATGAATTAATCTGCCCTACTTTCACAGTGTTCATGACAAAGGAAACATCTTTCATGCTCGGATATATATTAAATAATCAGCAGTCCGAGCCAAATTCGCAGATGAGCTCGTGTTTTCTCACCCATCATTGGTCCTGTCCACCTGCAATTCGTCCAGGTAAATGGACTCCAGCACCTCAATCTCAGACTGCACACTGCGGAGGAAACATAAAGGCTTTAAACCGTGTGTCTGCCTCAGTTTACCGTTTTATAACCCATTACATGAATGGAACTAGCATGTTAGCATCCCGTTAGCTAACTGCCAGACCTGCGACATTTCATCCCATTTTAAAAGCGGCCGTGGATGAGCGGCGCGTGTGTGTGAAGTAAATTCAAGACGTGTCATGTAACCTAAAAAAGAACTGTGGGCAGAAGTCAGACATGTTGTCAACAGACTCACTCGTACTCCGCTGCCATCATGTTTTCGCTGGTTGCTGCTGCTAAGCGGATGTTACGTCACCGCTCAGACCTTCAAATTAAGAGCGCCGACACAATATTCTGAAATATCCGGTGACGATTGTGCTCAGTCTGAACGTTGATATGCTAGTCAAAACTCATATCTACACTTATATCGATAGCTTAATCGTCCATAATTCCTTTGAACGTCTAATTGAATTTGAATAATATGTAATCAAAATGATTGAAAATGTCGAATTTCAGGAAACGCTCAACGGGAATTTGAGCTCAAAGTTGGTGGAGAGCAGTTTTAATGACCAAAAATGTCAATAAATCTAATTAAAAAAACAAATCACACAGCTATTATATATTGGATAATATTTTTCCATTCAAAGCTTCTTTTTAAATCTATAAATGTTCAATAAAAGTGTATGTTGATTGATGTTTTTGTTTTTTGCCTGTTGGTGATGTACAGTAATAGATATTAGACGTATAATATATTTAATTCGTTGAATAGTTTTTATAAATACACGATTCCAAATGCAAAAAAAAGAAAATATGAAAAAAGGATGATATACACAGGATTTGCAATAACTCGGGTGCTCCAGGGCAGTTTCGGGCCGGGGAATGTGCACAGCAAAATTCAATGTGCATTAAAAAGAGTCAGAAGTATGTAGTCTTAAGGTCCACAAATATTATGTAGTGTTGCTTTAATACCATCGTATTATGTGGATATACTGTGAAGTGTTGCAGTTCATCCCTGTGACCACCTTTGGACCTAGATTATTATTTACCTATTACCATAACGTTTAGACTTTTAGATAATTAGTGAGTGGTGAGGTCAGTTAGTGAGGAAAAACTAAGAAAACAAACAAAATTGGTCTTTTTAAGTGAAGATAATACGGCAGAAAGAAGCTGAAACGTTTGTTATTAACTGTAGGGGGCAGCACACACTGCTATCGAATGATATACAACCGTTAGAAGAAGAAGAAGAAAAATAACGTAGAAGAAGTCGAAGAAGTTAACCCGCCATAGAAGAAGAAGGGTAATGTTGTTTTGAGAAATTGTTAATTCAGAAGCTAATAAAACGCACCTCCGTCATAACATGACAAAACCAGCCTAAGTTTAAATGCCGAACACAGACAAGCTGATTCGTAATTTGTGAAGAAAAGTGTCCGAAAATGGAGGAAATGATGGAATCCGATTCTGTGGAAATGTCTGAAACCGGAGAGTATCACCGGGTCGCTGATGCGTGGGAGACTGTCACTGCAGTTCTGGTGAGTGGGATCGAGCCCCGGACACGAGTCGCTTAGTGATCCTGAGGCCAACACGGGAGTGGACCGAATTCCATTGAAATATCTGAAGATTTAACACTTATCGATTGTAGCGATGGTTCATTATGAGTGAGACTTAATATCGGAGGTTTAACTGATTAGTACAAGTATTTTGTTAAATTCCGCCGACATGTCGATGTGTTTCTTGCCTGAATTATAATTAGAAATGAGTAGTCAAATTAATAATGGCGACTTTGAGTGCCATGAAAGGCGCCTAACAAATAAAATGTATTATTATGTTATTATTATTATTAATAAGAGGAAATCCACATGGTTGGTTGAAATAAATCACAAATGACCATAACATATTTCGATAAATACATTTCCTAGATCATCAACAGAAGTGTCAAAGTAGTAATAATAAACCTTTAATAGCGACATAGATGGCAGAAAGATTCAAACACAACCACTGAGATGTGCAAAATGACCACAAAACAACGTAAAACTGCAGCGAAGATGGATAAGAGCCACGAAAGATCGGAAAGGGATTTAAGGAAAAATAAATTAGTAAAAACAGTCAGAGACGACTGAGAAGAGGGTAGAAACAAGCATAGAAACGTGTAAAAGAGATGCTAAATGAACAGGAAAGATGGAAAATCACTACAGTGGGCTGCAAAACTATCACCACAATATGCAAATAGCCTTTAAAAGAAGATAAATGATTATAAAACATCATAAACAGCAAAAAAAGAAGCCAAATGAGCACAAAAAAGATTAAAGAAACAGCAGGTCAAAGTAAGCTGAAAAAATAAGAACTGAAAGCCTCAAAATGGCGGCAAAATGAACAGATACAGATGTCCAAGTTTAATTTCTGAATCATGGATGGAGTCGGGGAGGTTCTACACCAGTTCGCTCTGATATGAAGGAGAAGAACTAAAGGGACCAGTCTTGATAATTAGATGGATTTGGGCCGGAAAATGAATCATGAGTCTGTTTAAAAGCACCTGCAACACATTTCTGATGCTGAGGAGCTCGCTGTGATGGAGCCTTTTTCTCGTCTTGTGCGGGTCCATGTGTAGGTGTCTCGTGGCTCCTCGGTGCCGGAGCAGAACCTCTCGGACTGCCTGGCCCTGCTGTGCAGTCAGGGTCTGGGCCAGCTGCTCGGCGTCTGGCTGCTGGAGAGCATGCAGATGCGCCTCTCGTCCTCGGTGGTTCCAGAGTTCTGGTCTGGACTAAAACAGCCGGAGAACGAACTCGAGGAGAGGGACCGGGCCTTGGTTCTCCTCAACGCCTTCAGGACTCTGCTGGACCGTCTGGAACCTTTTCTGAGCAAGTAGAAGAAATGAAGCGACATCACTGCAGTGAAGGTGAAGCATTTTTAAACGTCTCTTCTTCTTCTTTGCAGGCGGTTTGGAGCGGTTGGGGGCGTGGCAGGACAAGGGCTGTGGTGGACTGCATGGGCCGGGGTCCAGAGGCCTCCAGGAGCGCGCCTTCACCACCATCAGGGCCCTCCTGCTCTTCTCTCCGTCCCCGGTCCTCCAGGAGCGAGTGCTGGAGTTCTACAGCAGGACCTTCTCTGTCTACATGAGGCAGGAGGTGGGCGGCGAGGACGGCGCCGAAGCCCCAGACGGCCCTGAGGGAGGGGCCTGTCCGGGCTGTGGGGTCCCCACGCAGCAGTGCTGGTGTCAGAGGGCCCTGGAGCAGCTGCAGGAGCTCAGCCACATTCTGTGAGTGGGTCAAAAGTAACTGTCCTGTGTTTCTGTAGCTGCTTTCTGTAGCTGCTTTCTGTCCTGTGTCTCTGTAGCTGCTTTCTGTAGCTGCTTTCTGTCCTGTGTTTCTGTAGCTGCTTTCTGTCCTGTGTTTCTGTAGCTGCTTTCTGTGTTTCTGTAGCTGCTTTCTGTTCTGTTTCTGTAGCTGCTTTCTGTAGCTGCTTTCTGTAGCTGCTTTCTGTAGCTGCTTTCTGTTCTGTTTCTGTAGCTGCTTTCTGTTCTGTTTCTGTAGCTGCTTTCTGTAGCTGCTTTCTGTAGCTGCTTTCTGTTCTGTTTCTGTAGCTGCTTTCTGTTCTGTTTCTGTAGCTGCTTTCTGTAGCTGCTTTCTGTAGCTGCTTTCTGTCCTGTGTTTCTGTAGCTGCTTTCTGTAGCTGCTTTCTGTCCTGTGTCTCTGTAGCTGCTTTCTGTAGCTGCTTTCTGTAGCTGCTTTCTGTTCTGTTTCTGTAGCTGCTTTCTGTAGCTGCTTTCTGTAGCTGCTTTCTGTTCTGTGTTTCTGTAGCTGCTTTCTGTTCTGTTTCTGTAGCTGCTTTCTGTTCTGTTTCTGTAGCTGCTTTCTGTAGCTGCTTTCTGTCCTGTGTCTCTGTAGCTGCTTTCTGTAGCTGCTTTCTGTAGCTGCTTTCTGTCCTGTGTTTCTGTAGCTGCTTTCTGTGTTTCTGTAGCTGCTTTCTGTCCTGTGTCTGTAGCTGCTTTCTGTAGCTGCTTTCTGTAGCTGCTTTTTGTCCTGTGTTTCTGTAGCTGCTTTCTGTAGCTGCTTTCTGTTCTGTGTCTCTGTAGCTGCTTTCTGTTCTGTTTCTGTAGCTGCTTTCTGTAGCTGCTTTTTGTGTTTCTGTAGCTGCTTTCTGTCCTGTGTTTCTGTAGCTGCTTTCTGTGTTTCTGTAGCTGCTTTCTGTCCTGTGTCTCTGTAGCTGCTTTCTGTCCTGTAGCTGCTTTCTGTCCTGTAGCTGCTTTCTGTCCTGTAGCTGCTTTCTGTCCTGTAGCTGCTTTCTGTAGCTGCTTTCTGTTCTGTGTCTCTGTAGCTGCTTTCTGTAGCTGCTTTCTGTGTTTCTGTAGCTGCTTTCTGTAGCTGCTTTCTGTAGCTGCTTTCTGTAGCTGCTTTCTGTAGCTGCTTTCTGTAGCTGCTTTCTGTAGCTGCTTTCTGTCCTGTAGCTGCTTTCTGTCCTGTGTTTCTGTAGCTGCTTTCTGTCCTGTGTTTCTGTAGCTGCTTTCTGTAGCTGCTTTCTGTGTTTCTGTAGCTGCTTTCTGTAGCTGCTTTCTGTGTTTCTGTAGCTGCTTTCTGTAGCTGCTTTCTGTGTTTCTGTAGCTGCTTTCTGTGTTTCTGTAGCTGCTTTCTGTAGCTGCTTTCTGTGTTTCTGTAGCTGCTTTCTGTGTTTCTGTAGCTGCTTTCTGTAGCTGCTTTCTGTGTTTCTGTAGCTGCTTTCTGTAGCTGCTTTCTGTGTTTCTGTAGCTGCTTTCTGTGTTTCTGTAGCTGCTTTCTGTAGCTGCTTTCTGTAGCTGCTTTCTGTCCTGTGTTTCTGTAGCTGCTTTCTGTCCTGTGTTTCTGTAGCTGCTTTCTGTGTTTCTGTAGCTGCTTTCTGTGTTTCTGTAGCTGCTTTCTGTAGCTGCTTTCTGTAGCTGCTTTCTGTAGCTGCTTTCTGTAGCTGCTTTCTGTGTTTCTGTAGCTGCTTTCTGTGTTTCTGTAGCTGCTTTCTGTGTTTCTGTAGCTGCTTTCTGTGTTTCTGTAGCTGCTTTCTGTAGCTGCTTTCTGTGTTTCTGTAGCTGCTTTCTGTGTTTCTGTAGCTGCTTTCTGTAGCTGCTTTCTGTAGCTGCTTTCTGTCCTGTGTTTCTGTAGCTGCTTTCTGTCCTGTGTTTCTGTAGCTGCTTTCTGTGTTTCTGTAGCTGCTTTCTGTGTTTCTGTAGCTGCTTTCTGTAGCTGCTTTCTGTAGCTGCTTTCTGTAGCTGCTTTCTGTCCTGTAGCTGCTTTCTGTCCTGTGTTTCTGTAGCTGCTTTCTGTAGCTGCTTTCTGTGTTTCTGTAGCTGCTTTCTGTAGCTGCTTTCTGTGTTTCTGTAGCTGCTTTCTGTAGCTGCTTTCTGTGTTTCTGTAGCTGCTTTCTGTGTTTCTGTAGCTGCTTTCTGTAGCTGCTTTCTGTGTTTCTGTAGCTGCTTTCTGTAGCTGCTTTCTGTGTTTCTGTAGCTGCTTTCTGTAGCTGCTTTCTGTGTTTCTGTAGCTGCTTTCTGTAGCTGCTTTCTGTGTTTCTGTAGCTGCTTTCTGTGTTTCTGTAGCTGCTTTCTGTAGCTGCTTTCTGTGTTTCTGTAGCTGCTTTCTGTGTTTCTGTAGCTGCTTTCTGTAGCTGCTTTCTGTGTTTCTGTAGCTGCTTTCTGTGTTTCTGTAGCTGCTTTCTGTAGCTGCTTTCTGTGTTTCTGTAGCTGCTTTCTGTAGCTGCTTTCTGTGTTTCTGTAGCTGCTTTCTGTGTTTCTGTAGCTGCTTTCTGTAGCTGCTTTCTGTAGCTGCTTTCTGTCCTGTGTTTCTGTAGCTGCTTTCTGTCCTGTGTTTCTGTAGCTGCTTTCTGTGTTTCTGTAGCTGCTTTCTGTGTTTCTGTAGCTGCTTTCTGTAGCTGCTTTCTGTAGCTGCTTTCTGTAGCTGCTTTCTGTCCTGTAGCTGCTTTCTGTCCTGTGTTTCTGTAGCTGCTTTCTGTAGCTGCTTTCTGTGTTTCTGTAGCTGCTTTCTGTAGCTGCTTTCTGTGTTTCTGTAGCTGCTTTCTGTAGCTGCTTTCTGTGTTTCTGTAGCTGCTTTCTGTGTTTCTGTAGCTGCTTTCTGTAGCTGCTTTCTGTGTTTCTGTAGCTGCTTTCTGTAGCTGCTTTCTGTGTTTCTGTAGCTGCTTTCTGTAGCTGCTTTCTGTGTTTCTGTAGCTGCTTTCTGTAGCTGCTTTCTGTGTTTCTGTAGCTGCTTTCTGTGTTTCTGTAGCTGCTTTCTGTAGCTGCTTTCTGTAGCTGCTTTCTGTAGCTGCTTTCTGTCCTGTGTTTCTGTAGCTGGTTTCTCTTCTGTGTTTCACGCTCGGTTGGTGGTTGCAGATCGAAGCTGCAGCTGCTGGAGTGGGTCAGCTCCGAGGCCGTCACCTCCATCCTGCACAAGCTCATCGAGCAGCGCATGGAGCAGCACTGCCGGGGCGAGTACGAGCGCTCCTTCCTGCTGGAGTTCCAGGAGGTGAAGCCACCTTCCTCAGACACGTTTCACATTGTCAGCCGCTCGCTCTGAACGTGCACGTTTCTGTGTGCGCAGTGGCTGGAGCTGGTGCTCGGCTGGCTCAGCAAGGTGTTTGCCAGCGAGGTGGACGGAGACGCTCCGGTTCTGGGTGGCGCCAGCGCTCCCACTGGGTCCGGCTCCGTCATGAAGCAGTGGAGATGCCACATGCATCAGTTCTTCTGCAGGATCTACGTCAACATGAGGATCGAGGAGCTCTTCAGCATCATCAGAGGTGAGAGTTCACGAAGCAGTGTGAGTTCCTTCTGCTTCAGAAAAACAGTGAAAAGAAAAGAAAAACCGAGCCGGTGCCAGTAAGAGGGATGGAAACCATTAGTTAGACCATGTTGAGTGTTTTCTATGAAAAGGCGTCATCGACTCATTCCTGCTGGCGATGTTTGATGTGATTCTGGTGCAGTTCTGGTGCCGTTCAGAGGTCCGGACACGCCTTCTCTTCCTTTATCTTCCCTCTCTGACTCAGTGCTTCCTCCTCTGTGGTGGTTCAGAGCTCAGAGTACGTCTCTGAACCGGCTCGTGTTCGCTTGCCTCTCATCTCTTCTCCTTCCTCTCTTCCAGATTTCCCAGAATCCAAAGCTGCGATTGTGGATCTGAAGTTTTGTCTGGAACGAACTAACCAGCGACAGCAGCTGCTCACGTCGCTTAAATCTGCCTTTGAAAGCCGTCTGCTGCACCCGGGTCAGTTCCTGTCTGTCAGAGACATTAGAGGCAGGATCTTTCCACGACGCTGCATCTGAAGGACGTTTTCCTTTGGATTCAGACATCAGTTTAAGTGTTTCTTTCCAGTCGTGTAGAACAAAAGCGAAAGAAAATGAAGACTAACTGAATGTCTGTGAAATCTGTCGCCCCTCCTGCAGGCGTTCACACGTCGGACATCCTCACCGTTTACATCTCGGCCATCAAAGCTCTCAGAGAGCTCGACCCATCGATGGTCATCCTGCAGGTCGCCTGCCAGCCGATCCGAAAGTACCTCCGGTGAGTCACGGTTTACTCAGTAAAGAAAAAGTCTCTTTGTTTCCTGAACTGCTGTGAAAGTAAGTTGATGTTCATTTATGTCACACGGGAGCGGAAAGGAAACATTATTTCCTTGTTTTTGGGGATAAAATGTGAGATAAAACTCACACACGGCTGGAACACGGCTGAAACACGGCTGGAACACTGCTGGAACACGGCTGGAACACGGCTGTTTTTGGATGTAGTTTGAGGAGTTCTTCTCTTTTACAGATGTGTGACCCCAGAGAACAGGCTGATAAACAGGCTGATAAACAGGGAACAGGCTGATAAACAGGGAACAGGCTGATAAACAGGCTGATAAACAGACTGATAAACAGGCTGATAAACAGACTGATAAACAGGCTGATAAACAGGCTGATAAACAGGCTGATAAACAGGCTGATAAACAGGCTGATAAACAGGCTGATAAACAGGCTGATAAACAGGCTGATAAACAGGCAGAGCTTGGGTCACGGCTTCGGTTTGTGGTCGTTTCAGGACTCGGGAGGACACGGTGCGGCAGATCGTCGCCGGTCTGACCGGAGACGCAGAAGGCTGCACGGACCTGGCGTCCGAGCTGTCCAGAGGAGACCCGGTGACTCTGGAGATGCAGGACAGCGACGACGAGGGCAACGACCCAGAGGACTGGGCTCCAGACCCCACCGACGCCGTACCCGGTCAGTGAACGCATCGTGTGCTGCTGCTCAGTTCAGTTCATTTGACTCAGGTGTTTCTGCTCGATGTTGTCAGATAAAATGGGGTCGAAGCGGCGCTCGTCTGACATCATCAGCCTGCTGGTCAGCATCTACGGCAGCAAGGACATCTTCATCGACGAGTACCGAGCGCTGCTGGCCGACAGGCTGCTGCACCAGCTCAACTACAACACCGCCAGGTCCGAGCCGCTTCTTCACAGCCAGGTTTCTTACGTCTTCGTGTCGCTCCTGTTGTTCACGGCGGTTCTGATGTTTTCAGGGAGATCCGGAACGTGGAGCTGCTGAAGCTGCGGTTCGGCGAGTCTCACATGCACTACTGTGAGGTCATGTTGAAGGTATTTAGACACGTTTGGGTCACTGAGCCCGGAAGGAGCAGGCAGGAGGTGTGGCACTCTGCTGAACCTCGGTGTGTTCCTGCAGGACATGGCCGACTCTCGCAGGATCAACAGCAACATCTGCGAGGAGGAGTCGAAGCTGAGCGAGGAGGAGCAGCCGCCGGAGCAGCCGCCGCTGTCTCTGTCCGCCATCATCATGTCGTCCGAGTTCTGGCCCACGCTGAAGGAGGAGAAGCTGGAGCTGCCCCCCGTCGTGTGCCAGGCCATGGAGGCCTACACCCAGCGCTACGAGAAGCTCAAGGTGGACATTTCCCAGCTTTCTCCCATGTAAACAAACACTTTTAAACTTTTATCTGGGGCATTAATTCTGTCTTCTGTGCTGCAGGCCATGAGGACGCTGAGCTGGAAGCCCCACCTGGGCTCCGTCACTCTGGACGTGGAGCTGGAGGACCGAACGCTCTCCAACCTCACCGTGTCCCCCATCCTCGCAGCCATCATCCTGCACTTCCAGGAAAAAAGTAGGGTCTGATTTAAAACTAAGCTCATCGTGTGGTTTGTGCTTCAGAGGTTTGGTCAAACTGGAGCTGCTGAAAGCTGCAGCTGATAAAGAAATGTTTTCACCTCGGATTATATGGAACATCAGAGGTCAGGATTTGTCTTGTAATACGTGACCTTTGCTGAGAAAATGAACAATATAAATGACAGTTTCACTTAAAAAAAAAGCTTTTTATCTGTGATGGGGACAGATTTTAAAGAGAAATTCACCTTTTTCTGTACTTTACAGAAATTTTTTGGGTGTCTGAAGTCACTATGAACTCAAACGTTTGACATTTAGGAGCCCTTCGGATTTTTAGGACACATCCAGCGTCCTCCATCTTTGTCTCCACCTAACCTCAGTGCAGATGATGCTGCGTTCACTGTACCTTAGAAGTGTGGGACATTAAAGTATTTTATTCCTGATTTTTGCTTTGATATTAAAGCACGCGTGAGAGGTTTGGGAGCCTTAAATCCATCTGCTTCGGACTGGTTTTGAAGTACTTTGACTTTGACTCGCAGCCATTTGTTTTTATTACGGTGGAGTTACATCCCACAACCGTACTGGAGACAAATCAAATCTGTTCTCTGAACTGAAGGAATAAGTTGGCTAATAAAGCTCTGTCAGAATGTTTTTCACAACAAGGAAATCTGACTTTTAATCGTTGTTAGAAAGTTAGAAATTCAAATTTTACTGTTTGTCATTGAATGCAGCATCAGTTCTTAATGTTTGCTGCTAAAAGCTGAGACAGAACACGGAGGAATGAATAATGAATTCATTAACCCTCCTGCAGCTGTTGGGCTGTTCAGCTCGGGACTAAAGGAGGGATCAGTAGCTGCCGCCCTCGACATTAAAGCCAAAAAGTTCAGGTTTCAGCACCTGTTCGATGCTCCAGCTTCCATAAAACTCATCTCTGAGATCACAGCTCGAACCTTAAAGGTTGAAACGCTCCTTTGTCACCCGTCAGGTTGCTGGACCCTGGAGGATCTGAGCACCAAGCTGGGCGCCCCAAAGGAGCTGGTCCACAGGAAGCTGGCTCTGTGGCAGCAGCACGGCGTGCTGAGGGAGGAGGCGGGCGGCCGCTACTACGTGGTGGAGACGGGCTCGTCCAAAGAGAAGCTGGACCGGGGAGTGATGCTGATCGACAGCGACGAGGAGCGGGACTCCAACACCACCACCCAGTCTGAGCAGAGGGAGGAGAAGCTGCAGGTGAGCACACGCTTCCTCTTCTTCTTCTTCTCCTGTAACCTTCCCAGCTCCTTTAACCTCAGTCTCTGCAGGCAAGTCTTTAAACGTCCGTTTCCCAGCTCATTAGTATTGATTATTACTGGTTAATGATTGGTTCTGAGGCTGCGGCCAACAGTTTTTCAGCATATTTTCAGCAGATGTGTGGAAACTGGAGCCTTTTCATAGTCACTTCTTCTTCATGTTCATTGTAACTGATACTCGTCCAGATTTCTGTGGCGACGGCAGCTTCTCAGATATTTTTATCAGTAATCAGTCGTTTAAAGTTTGATTTAATTTTCTGGGAACCAGCTGATAATCAAACATTCGTGCACCCGATAAAAAGGCCTCATCACCTCTCCTGGTTCTACCCTCACATAAAAGGTCATTGAACAGATATAAAACCAGACTTTAACACCAAATCTGAGCCCTGAAATGTGTTAAAACGTCCTGGTAAAGACACTGATGTGAAACTGTGTCCCTGCAGCTGTTCTGGGCCTACATCCAGGCCATGCTCACCAACCTGGACAGCATGACGCTGGACCGCATCCACTCCATGCTGCGCATGTTCGTCGCCACGGGGCCCGTCGTCACGGAGATGGACGTCAACGAGCTGGAGGCGTTCCTGCAGAAGAAGGTCAGGGAGCATCAGCTGATGGTGTCTGCAGGCGTCTACAGGCTCCCCAAAACAAACTGATGGAGGATGGCGTGCTGCGTTCAAGGGCACTGGGAAGATTTCACTGTTGAACAAACTGCTGACGGCAGAAAGTGAAAATACTTCAGCTCAGCCTGAAAGGAAAGATTCAGCCTTCAGTTTTCCTTCTCTGTGTGATGCTGCAGCTGGAAATGAAATGTTGTAACAGATGTTTCTGAATGATATTTGATTGTTACAAAAGCTTTTTCATTTCTCGTGTGTTTGCCTGAAAGTGTTTGACATTTCCACGTTTGTTTGCATCTCAAACATCAGTCAAAGTTTCCTCCTAACTCAGTGTGATTGGCAGAATGTCTGCAGACCTACAGATCGATATAAAACGCCCAATAGAATTCACTTTAAAGGTGACATATTGTGTAAAATCCCTTCTTCCTGCTCCTGGGAGCAGATATCAGGTGTGAAACTCCCCAAAAACACAACCCTGGGATTTATTTAGTTTAATTTGTTTCATTTAACGAGCCGTTCTGAGTCCTTAAGTTGGCTCCGCCTCCTCTGCTAAGCCCCGCCCACTCACAGCCACCCTGCTGGACGGATGAAGCCAGCTTCTGGTGGAAATGTTCTGCTGTCAGCTGTACTGAGGAGCATGCATCTTCCATCCAGCAGCAGCCTCAGAGGATATAAGAGCCCAGTGGATAAACTATATCTGAGGCTAATGTTCCAGCAGAGTTAGCTAAAGACTGTGAATGTGCAGCAGCCACTTTTCATCCCACTGTTTTAACAACTTGGTCCAGTTCAACGCTGGACTGAAGGAACTGAGCCACAAAGAGGATCAGTTCCAACTCTCAGAGCCTGAACTTCAGAGCAGGGAAATGGAAGCATCTGAGAAATAACTCCTCATGGTTTATTTACTGATTTATTTCCTCCTTTAGCAGCAGCTAACGCTAACAGCTAACGCTAACAGCTTAGCTAATGAAATAACTCCTCAGGGTTTATTTACTGATTTATTTCTTCCTTTAGCAGCAGCTAACGCTAACAGCTTAGCTAATGAAATAACTCCTCAGGGTTTATTTACTGATTTATTTCTTCCTTTAGCAGCAGCTAACGCTAACAGCTTAGCTAATGAAATAACTCCTCATGGTTTATTTACTGATTTATTTCCTCCTTTAGCAGCAGCTAACGCTAACGCTAATGAAATAACTCCTCATGGTTTATTTACCGATTTATTTCTTCCTTTAGCAGCAGCTAACGCTAACAGCTAACGCTAACAGCTTAGCTAATGAAGATGTCGTACACCTACTTCTAAGGAGTTAATGCTGTGCGAGCTCCTTGACTCCAGTTCAAACATTTAATTCCTTGTGGAAGTAGCTGCTGATCTCACCAAAAAGGTGGGTTTCATCTTCATAAGACCCCAGAAAACTAACACCTTTCCAGGCTGCAGTCGGTGAATAAATGAGGTGTTCAGCCTGAGACCGATTCCGGATTAAACTGGTTTTAAAGCAACACCAGAGAAGTTTGTGAACCTTAAAACTAGCCTGGAGCGCCCAGAGGACGAGACGCCACAGTTCAGGGCTTCGGTTTTCGGTTGTTGGATATTGATGTGCACGGCTGTGCACGTGCAGGGCTCACATCGACATTTATCTCTATGGCAACGCCTTCCAGCTGTAGGGGGAGCAAACGAGCACAAAATGAGCCAAATTCTCTGGTGTCATTTCAACATCCACAGCTTTTTAATTCAAAGTTAAACAATTAAAGCAACTAAAACAAGCAAAATGACCCAATGACCTCATCGAAGCAGGATTTCTCTGTGGGTTTCTGTGAAAACCTGCTTTCAAACAGCAACTTATCTGAAAAAAGCATCAAGAACTACGTTCAGGCTGTGCTTCGTGTTCGTTTCTTCAAGAAATCTCTTAATTTTATCACTCAAACGGAGACAAACCGGTGGATTTATTGCTTTATTTGGATTTGGACACATTTGCAAAGGCAACAGATTGACATTAAAAGACAAACATTTCGTATTACTGACCTCATGTAAGGAGCTCGTCACACACGGGTTACGATTTAGTATCAAACGGTTCCCTTTCAGTGGTTAAATGTAGAAATTAAAAAAACAAAAGACATATAACAGGTTTTTGAGCCAAGTTAAAGGAACATGCTGGTGTTTTTAAATGTGTTTTATTACCAGAGAAGCCTCAGAGTAAGAGTCCAGGCTGAGGTTCCAGTGAAATGAACCAAAAGTAATGAAAAGATTTCATTATTCCGCCATATTTCAGCCTCTCTTTGTGGATTACAGTGAGCTGGAAGCTCAAAGAGTTCTTTTCTTAAAATGTCTCATTTAAGATTTCACGATGATGGAATTAAAGAAGAAAATGGATGTTTAGTCATTTAATTTCATCCTCCGGTACGATTACAGTGTTCAGCTGGTTCTGAATCCTCAGTTTAACTCCTCTGTGAACTAAACTGAGTCGGGAGTCGAGTATTTTACGGTGTTTTTCAGGATGAGACGCTGTGGCGCCCGTTTCTTCCCACAGAAGCTGTAAAAACACCAGAATGCTCCTTTAACCTGCCCGGCTGCTACATGCAGTCAGTGCTGGCAGACTGGACTTCCCTCAGTTATCTTTGCACAGTGAAGCAGAAGAAGAACCCACCACCTTCCCTCCTAAGGCACAGCGTCCCGTCCGCCCCGCGGCACCGTGGCGTCGGCGTCTCAGCAGCATTTCTTGCCCCTCTTCCTGCGGTCGCGGTCCTTCTGGGCGTTGATGTTGACGGTGTCCTTCTCCCGCTCCCGCTCCCTCTCGGCCCGGTTCTGGCTCTGCTTCTTGGCCCGGAGAACCATGCTAGTGAACGCCATGAACATCTGGACAAAGCAGCAGAGCAGAGAGTTCAACGTGCACATTTCTAAAGCGCGCACGTCACAGAAAGCAAAGATCTGAGACTTTTTATTCCCGCTAAATCCAGCTCAGGTTCTGTTCAGGTTCTGTTCGGGTCATGGAAGCTGTTGGGCCGGAGGCGGGGCGACCCTGACTGGTCCGACAGAGACTAACGACCGTGCACGCTCTCGCCGTAACGGCTAACTGAGAGTCAGCAACCTGCCAAAGGAGCGCTGACGAGTCCCAGCAGAACCCTGCTTTGGATCAGGACCAGAGGTGCTGCTCAGTGGTTTTAATGTTTTGGCTGATCGGTGCAGTTTGCTTCAATTAACTACAGGACTGCGTGGTCCCGGTACCGGATGATATTCTGTCTTCAGAACAGAGCCTCTGACAGCAGAACCGAGCTTCTGACAGCAGAACCGAGCCTCTGACAGCAGAACCGAGCCTCTGACAGCAGCTTCAGTGAAAGGAGGAAACACTGCCTGAATGTACTGATTCTGTAGAGAAGATAAAAATAATCTCACCTCTTCCACGTTTATATTCTCTTTGGCGCTGGTTTCAAAGACCCGAACACCCACCGACTCCCCGAAGTTCACAGCGTCCTGGGTGTCCACCTTCCTCCTGGAGGGGTCGTCGCTCTTGTTTCCCACTTTGAAAAGAAGGAAATCAAACGCTGATGAAACCCGTCAGAACATTTCACCTGCAGACGATGAACCGCCCTCACAGATCAGGGACTTCATTCCAGTCAGAGTCTGCGTTTCCCACGGTCAGTGAAGGCATCATCATCTCACTTTACTTCTGTTCTTCTAATCAAACCATTCGGCTCGGGTGAGAAATAATGAATCCCCCCCCACATCGAGCAGCTTCTGACAGAAGAATCGAAGCGTCTGTTTTCAGACGCTTCATCAGGCTGTGGTTTAACGGCACCGATCAGAGAGAATCGGAGGATTTCAATCCTCTGCTGCTGTCTGTTTCACATGAAGCGAAGTGGACCTACCCAGGACTTTGCAGACGCTGTCACAGTTCTGGGAGATTTCATTCAACCACCTCTTCACGTTCACGAAGGACTCCGGGTTCGTGACGTCGTACACGATGATGACGCCGTGCGTGTTCCTGTAGTACCTGTGAAGAAACCCGACAGCAGGATGAACACCTGGCGCCACCTCAGCTTCGTGTTCTGCATCTGAGGAAAGCTTTTTCTTTACGTTGAGGTGATGGTTCTGAACCTCTCCTGGCCCGCCGTGTCCCAGATCTGCAGCTTCACCCGCTCCCCATCGATGTCCACCGTCCGGATCTTGAAGTCCACGCCGATGGTGGTGATGTAGCTGCCTGCAGGAGCGTCAGAAATCACAATGACACCAACACGCCGCCACAAAAAGAGCCACAAAAAGAGCCACAAAGCAGGAAATGTCATCAGCTGTGGAACCAATCAGCTGTCCCAGCTCAGCCTGTCTGATATTACAGGAGGAGGAGATCGGATCATCCAGAACAGTCAAACTCTCAGGCCCAAACTCATGTTTTAGGCCTCCACAGTGCGTGTGTCGGTGCAATACCGCCACTGACCACCAGGTGCTGACTCCAAAAGACTTTTCTGAGGAGAAACTTTATTTCTGCAGCTGTGGCAGTGAGCTGCTCCTCTGCAGAGTGGAGCATTAAAGCAGATCTCACATGTCGCTGAGACACAAATGTAGCCACAGCTTTCAGATTAGAAGAGTTCAGGCCTTGTTTTTAGCTTTCCTGAGACAGCGGGAACCATTGAGCCACATCTCAGATTTACACTGAAGCGTTCGTACCTCGGTTTTTTTCTTTCGCAGCACAAAAAACCCCCCAAAAAACTTGAAATATGTTTAAAGTAAATGATCACAGGAACTCTTCTTTTTAAGAAGCTGCCTGCAGCAGCTCATAAAACAGCCTGAAATACACCCGGAAAGGATCAGAATGACGCCTCACGGCGTGCTGAAAATGTTGGATTAACCCAGTTTTTACTTCTTATTTCTTCTGTGAAGAAGTAAAAAGTTTAACAGCAAAAAGCACAACTGACTCCTCCAAAGTGAAACTTCTGAAGGGAACTCAGAGAAAAGGAGCATTAATGAATATAAATATAGATAATAAGTGTGTGAAGAGGAAAGATGAATGCAATTTAAAAGGAAAGATGTGCCAACCGACTCATTCCGTGTCTCTAATCTTTGGTCCGAGGTAGTTTCTTTATCTCTGCACCCCCCCCTCCCCTGCAGCTCTGGACATGCCAGCACAGCTCTTAAACCCTGAGGATGAGATGAGTCATGGTGATAAAACCTCTGCCAGCAAAGAAGAAGGAAATAAGATGTGGAAACTCACCAGAGAAGGAGTTGTCTGCGAAGCGGAGCAGGAGGCTGCTTTTCCCCACATCTGAGGAGGGAACAGATCAGATTAGCCAGCAAGTTCAGCCTGTTCTGTCCCACGTTTAGCTGCAGAAAATGAAACCGAGGCGGCTTCCTCCCAGTTAAAGAAACACAGGCGGGTCGGGATGATAAGAGAAGCGAAACAAAGCAAGAAACGAGGGCAAAGTTCCAGCTTTGAATGTGTGATTTAAAGCTGAGGAGCTGCTCCACAAATAAGCCGTTAAAAGAAACCGTTCAAAGCTCCAGATTTGACCCACTGGCTGTAAGATGCTGAGGAAGAATCAGCCGGGATGAGTCCGAAGGTCTGAAACTAACAGGTTCTGAGGAGCAGAAGCAGTGAAACATTTAGAAACTAAAGGAGCTGCGGGAGCTTCCTGATGGACAAAAGAAGCTCCCTGCAGGGCGGGGGGGGGCTGGAAGTAGGTTTAATGCTTTGGGTTTACTCCCAGCCCCTCGTCATCTTATTTTACGGGCCGATACCAACGATAACGACGGGTTCAACCTTTCATTTGTCACCTTTGGACGTTGAGAGCATCGGTTTTACGAGCTTAAAGCTCAGCAGGTTAACTGTTCAGTTAGCTGAAGGTTAAAGGTCAGCAGCATAACTGTTCAGTTAACTGAAGGTTAAAGGTCAGCAGGATAACTGTTCAGTTAGCTGAAGGTTAAAGGTCAGCAGGATAACTGTTCAGTTAGCTGAAGGTTAAAGGTCAGCAGGATAACTGTTCAGTTAGCTGAAGGTTAAAGGTCAGCAGGATAACTGTTCAGTTAGCTGAAGGTTAAAGGTCAGCAGGTTAACTGTTCAGTTAGCTGAAGGTTAAAGGTCAGCAGCATAACTGTTCAGTTAACTGAAGGTTAAAGGTCAGCAGGATAACTGTTCAGTTAGCTGAAGGTTAAAGGTCAGCAGGATAACTGTTCAGTTAGCTGAAGGTTAAAGGTCAGCAGGATAACTGTTCAGTTAGCTGAAGGTTAAAGGTCAGCAGGATAACTGTTCAGTTAGCTGAAGGTTAAAGGTCAGCAGGTTAACTGTTCAGTTAGCTGAAGGTTAAAGGTCAGCAGGATAACTGTTCAGTTAGCTGAAGGTTAAAGGTCAGCAGGATAACTGTTCAGTTAGCTGAAGGTTAAAGGTCAGCAGGATAACTGTTCAGTTAGCTGAAGGTTAAAGGTCAGCAGGATAACTGTTCAGTTAACTGAAGGTTAAAGGTCAGCAGGATAACTGTTCAGTTAGCTGAAGGTTAAAGGTCAGCAGGATAACTGTTCAGTTAACTGAAGGTTAAAGGTCAGCAGGATAACTGTTCAGTTAGCTGAAGGTTAAAGGTCAGCAGGATAACTGTTCAGTTAGCTGAAGGTTAAAGGTCAGCAGGATAACTGTTCAGTTAACTGAAGGTTAAAGGTCAGCAGGATAACTGTTCAGTTAGCTGAAGGTTAAAGGTCAGCAGGATAACTGTTCAGTTAACTGAAGGTTAAAGGTCAGCAGGATAACTGTTCAGTTAGCTGAAGGTTAAAGGTCAGCAGGATAACTGTTCAGTTAACTGAAGGTTAAAGGTCAGCAGGATAACTGTTCAGTTAACTGAAGGTTAAAGGTCAGCAGGTTAACTGTTCAGTTAACTGAAGGTTAAAGGTCAGCAGGATAACTGTTCAGTTAACTGAAGGTTAAAGGTCAGCAGGATAACTGTTCAGTTAGCTGAAGGTCAAACAAAGGTCAAACAGCAGAAACGCTGCAGAGCTCAGCGGTTTCCACAGAAAGGAAGCACAGCGACTGGCTGGCCTGTTGGAACAGTTCTGGGTCTGAATCATGAAGCTTCAGGCGGGTCCAGACGATGGTTTTCAGGATACAGCAGCAGAACGTGCCGCTAACTGAAGCTAAAGGTCAGAACCGAGCGTTCTGTCAGAGATGAGCTTTCATTTCATGTCATTTCCTGCTCAGTAATGTCCTGCAGTCACAGCAGCAGGAAAAACCTAGAAGCTAATCTGAACCAGAACCTCTGGAAGAACCCGGCGTGATGATGATGATGTCTGAAACCAGTTCAGCCGTTCCTCAGTAAGAAGGTCGGTTTCATCACCCCGTGTGACCCCGTGTGACCCCCAGCTGAGGGGCGAGAGGTTTGCAGCTCACAGAGTCTGTGTTTAACAACAAAAAGCCTCCTGAGAGGAGCTTTGGCTGCTTTTCCTCCTCCCTGGGATTAAAAATCTGAATTTTTCACGTTAATCTGAGCTCGTCCCGAACAGGACGCCGAACCAGACGCCGTCACGGCGTTCTTCTCCAACTGGAACGCAGCGAGCTGCTGCTCGCACTCCGCAAACATCTGCAGCTCTGAACCCGAAACCCACAGCGCTTTCTTTGGCGCCGGAGGGTCCAAAGACCCGAACAAAAGCAGCAGCAGACAGAAGAGGGCGGAGCGGCTGGAGGCCCACAGCGAGCTGCAGAGACCCGGCAACACGGAGAGAAGACCGCCATGTGCCGACTTCGCTCACTTTCTAACCAGCATTCAGCTCTGATGATGGACCCGACGGCACCAGCAGGGCCGAGTGGACCACAGAACCTGCAGAACTAACAGAACCGACAGAACTGACAGAACCAACAGAACCAACAGAACCTGCAGAACCGACAGAACCTGCAGAACCAACAGAACCTGCAGAACTGACAGAACCTGCAGAACTGACAGAACCGACAGAACCTGCAGAACCTACAGAACCTGCAGAACCTGCAGAACTGACAGAACCTACAGAACCTGCAGAACTGACAGAACCTACAGAACCTGCAGAACCTACAGAACGGCTGACAGAGGCGCAGGGAGAGCGACGCCAGACCAGCAGGAACACATGAAACAGCCCCCAGCTGCAGGACCCGCCCACCTGGTTCTGCTGTGATCCGAGGCCTCAGCAGAACCCGATAGAACCAAACACCTGCAGCGTTTCACTGGGTTCGGGCTTCCTGCTGCGGCCGCCACAGCGAGGCTGAACGTTGATCCTGAAGTAAAACATTTCCATCCTCAGAGGGCGGCCATTTTGAATATGAACCACCCTCCCTGAGGTGAACCGTCTGAGTCGTTCACCTGCAGAGATTAACCCACACCGAGAAGCTTCCCCCCCCCCGTGACCTCCAATCTGAACATGCTGAAACTTTCAGGGATAAAAGCACATCTTTCATTGCTTCCTGGAACATTTAAACACCTGTGGAAGCCTATAATAGGATGGATGTGACCCTGTGTGGACTCATCTGAGAGGGGAAAACTGAACATATCTGCCATTAATCAATTCCTGTGCAGAGAAAGCCTGAGGCTACTATATGTTAGCATTTAAAGGATGATCTGAGTGTATTTCAGCCTGATTCATGCCCCATTAACATGTCTGTGGGTCTCAGCTGCAGAGGACACCAGCAAAAACTCTCCAAAAACTCTCCAAAAACCTGATTTCTACAGGAACACGTCAAACATCGGAGTCCAAAGGGAACAAATGTGTGGCATTAGGGATCTAAAGTGGATCATAGAGCAGAATCTGAGTTTTAAATGAGCTAAAATGTACTAACTGGAGTCTCCGATGATGAGCAGCTTAAAGAGATGATTGTAGTCTTTTCCTGCCATTTGAATGGCCTCTGGTTGAATTTCCCAGTAAAGTCAGTCTCATGTGAGGACGTGCGCTTCCTTCTCTCCACGTGCACATGCAGTTTTAGTGCTGAATGCTAGCAGCTCAGAGGCCACAGCGAGGACATCTCCCGTTGAATCTCTGCACGGTTCGTTCAGCCGCAGTTTCGCTTCACGTGTTCATGCCGTCCTCTTTGGTTTCGGGGTAAAGCCGAAGCAAAACGTTCAGTACGAGCCGATTCTCCACAGCTCGCCGTTCACGATTCATGCTTCAGAGCCCAGGCCGGCTGCATGCTTCCACCTCGGTTCCAGTTCCACCCAGTGATGCTCCTGCAGGGGGTTTCCAGCCGAGTCAGAGCAGCGTTGACTCCCTCCCGAGGACGCAGTCCCACGCCTTCACACCTCCATGACAGAGGGCATTTAAATGGTCAGAAATCCAGTTATTTCCCAGAAGTCATGGCTCCAGAAGCAGCAGCAAACTGAGATGTTCCTCTTTCCCACTGCAGCGGTTCCTGTAATCGATCCCTCTATTTCCTTCACTTCCTCTGGCGGTCAGGTGGAAAGTCACCTGTTCCCCGTTCCTTGCCACGAATAGAGCTCTCACTTCTTCTGCTCAGGATGCAGAGGTGCTAAATAAAGAAAAAAGGAAAGAAGCTGTTGGACTCGGTCACGTTAGCATGATGATCGATTCATTTTTCACCGCCTCCTGCAGCTTGTGCCCCTCCTATCCTCCCTGGCTGCTCCTCAAACAACAGCTGAGTCACTAAATACAACTTCCTCATCCTGCTTTACCTTTTCTATCCTAGAACTCAGCTGAGGAAGCTGCTGTAGTCAAGGCAGCAGCAACGAAACCCCCCCGACAGCCAAACTACACAGCTGTCACAGCCATTTTACTCTGTAGGATTTTAAAGGTTCGCATTTTATTTACACGAGTCATGAGACTTTCAGCCGAGGCTCATTCCCCTCCGAGACCACCGAGCAGCTGATGTTCGACAGCTACAACAAAGGCAGCATGAGCAGAATGATTCATTCTTATTTGTGGATCACTGTATCAGCCTTCAGTTCATTCAAATTAGCTCCAAATCCAAAGAATAAATCATAAATCAAGCAAAGAAAAGTCTCTATTTGCTTGTAAATTTGATTCTTAAAAGCTTGCCTGCCTTTTTTCTCCACGTTTCCCACCAGATCATTTTAGTTTCTGCATCATGAACGACACCACACCCATTTTTAGGACTTTTCCTTCATTTTCAGCTCATCCCAGAGTTGTCCAGTACCTCTGACTCAATTCATTTCATGTCCTTCTGAAGTGAATACTGCTTTAACTTATTGTTTCTAATCCAATTATCATTATTCAGAACAATAGAAACTGGCTGGCTTACACGGCGACAGTTTTCCATGAAAACAGGAAAGCCTGGAACCATAGAAAAGTGAGCTAATCAAGCCCCTTCGCACTCTTCCTGCTCGAGGAAAAGCTGCGCAAACTGCGGCTTAAAAAAGTTGAGATTTAATCCAACTTCACAGGAGATTAAATAATACCGTTTTAAATGGATATAACTATACTTTTTTTAAATCTTATACTCATAGTCTTTCATTCGGCTGACACAATTTTCCTCAAACTGCTTTAGATTCAATAAAACATATCGATTTAGATCAAGAGTTGACGCCGCTGGCCGTTTGAAGAGCCTCTGGGGGATGGATACATGTCGCGGATTTAACTGACAAAAGTTTGGTAATTATCACTGAAAATTAAGCTTTACAAATACAGAGGTTAAAATTAACCGTTCTTCATTCGGTTTTGATTGTAAAACATTTTAAAGTCTCTGAAACTCACACCGATGCAGACTTTTTGTTGACCGTTGGTCCAAACTGTCCTAAATCCCAGCAACTAAACTACGGACCGGTTAGTGGTGGCGTTAAAGAGGTATTAAACTATAAAACGATTAAAACGGCTGGATATCACAACCGAAAGGGATAAAGAGTCGTCGACGACTCGTAAACTGAGTTTAGGGAGGCGGGCACCAGTGCTGATAACCGAGAAAACTTCCAGATTTGTTTATCCAGCCTGGAGTGACGGAGTCTGGGCCTGATCCTGGCCTGTCGAGACGTTGGAGCGAACTTCCCGCTCCGCGGACCAACTTTAAACCGGCGGGGGTCGCATTGGAGGACGTACCTTGGTTGTCCGGCGGTCCTGGAGTTCAGGCGGCTGCTCGTGTTTTCATCCCCGCGGGATAAGTCGGTTTTGTCCCGTTGGAGCACCTCTTCGCCACCGCGCGACCACACCTGACTGACTGCAGCTGGTGACCCACGCTCATCAGCTGATGCTGCGTTCAGGTCATGTGGGACAACTCTGCGCCGTTCGGCCGCTGTGTCCACACCGAGGCACTGTGATGGCATCCTTTTTCCACGTGGAAAAATCTCAACACTCATCTGTGTTTCATGCTATATTTATAGAACTATTTCCCTCTTTGATATGTAAAATGTATTTTTAATTCTATAAGATTCAGATTTATGTGTAAAGCGCCAAATCACAACAAATGTAATCTCAAGGCACTCCAGAGACAGTCCAGTCCAGTTCAAACCATTTATAACACGATTATATCAAATAGATAGATTCCAAATTAATCCAATTCATACAGAGTCTATTATAAAATGTTGCTTCACTAAGGAAACCAACAGATTGCACCGAAACTTCTCTTTGATCCAATCTCATCCTGAGCTGCATGAGGCAACTGTGGAAGGAAAAAACTCCCTTTTAACAGGAAGAAACCTCCATCAGAACCAGAACCAGGAAGGGTCCATCTGCCTGGACCAGCTGGGGCTGAGAGGACAGGAAAGAGGGGACAACAAGCAGCGTAACACCAGGCCAGAGATACCTGCTGAGAGAGAGAAACACAAGTTAATGACAGCAATGATGTCAGAGGGAGGAGAGGTGCATCATGGGAGGTCCCCCAGCAGGCTGGGCCTATAGCAGCAGAACTATGGGATGTTTCAGGCTCACCTGAGCCATCCCTAACTATAAGCTTTATCAGAAAGGAAAGTTTCAGCCTGATCTTAAAGGTAGAGAGGGTGTCTGCTTCCTGAAGCCAAACTGGCAGCTGGTTCCACAGAGAGGGGCCTGATAACTGAAGGCTCTGCCTCCCATTCTGCTTTTAGGGGCCTGATAACTGAAGGCTCTGCCTCCCATTCTGCTTTTAGGGGCCTGATAACTGAAGGCTCTGCCTCCCATTCTGCTTTTAGGGGCCTGATAACTGAAGGCTCTGCCTCCCATTCTGCTTTTAGGGGCCTGATAACTGAAGGCTCTGCCTCCCATTCTGCTTTTAGGGGCCTGATAACTGAAGGCTCTGCCTCCCATTCTGCTTTTAGGGGCCTGATAACTGAAGGCTCTGCCTCCCATTCTGCTTTTAGGGGCCTGATAACTGAAGGCTCTGCCTCTCATTCTGCTTTTAGGGGCCTGATAACTGAAGGCTCTGCCTCCCATTCTGCTTTTAGGGGCCTGATAACTGAAGGCTCTGCCTCCCATTCTGCTTTTAGGGGCCTGATAACTGAAGGCTCTGCCTCCCATTCTGCTTTTAGGGGCCTGATAACTGAAGGCTCTGCCTCCCATTCTGCTTTTAGTGGCCTGATAACTGAAGGCTCTGCCTCCCATTCTGCTTTTAGGGGCCTGATAACTGAAGGCTCTGCCTCCCATTCTGCTTTTAGAAACTCTGGGAACAACAAGGAAACCTGCAGCCTGAGAGCAAAGTGCTCTGTTGGGGAAATATCCAACTGTGAGATCTTTAAGATGTGATGGAGCTCGGTCATTAAGAGCTTTATATGTGAGGAGAAGAATCTTAAATTCTATTCTGAATTTAACAGGGAGCCAATGAAGAGAAGCTAAAACTGGAGAAACATGATCTCTGCTGTTAGATCTCATCAGAACTCTGGCTGCAGGGTTTTGGATCAGCTGGAGGCTTTTCAGAGAGTCTGTGGGACAGAACAATAATAAAGAATTACAGTAGTTCAGTCCTGAAGGAACCAAAGAAAAAGTAAAAAAGATTTGAAACACTACTCTATCGATGGTTTACTTTCTGTTCCTCTGAGGTTTGTGTGAGATGAAAAGTCTTGTCGCCGCCGTCTGTTTCAACATCTGGTCACAGTTCACGTTGAGCAACATTTCCGTCCACACCTTGTTTCTGCTGTCAGAGAAAAATTCATGTTGAAATAAACGTGTGAGTCAGCAGCTGCTGAGAACCGAGGCTCAAAGGAAACGTTGTGTTGCTGAAACGTTCCTGAAAACCGACTGAAGTTCAGGGGTTTTATTTAAAGATGTTTCATCATTCTGAGACCGATTTTCTCTCTCAGATTCAACTAAAAACTTTGATCATGTCTGCTGAATTTGGCTTAAAAAAGCATGTTTGTTCTGCTTTTATTGGCAGTCTCTTCATGCCTCATGTTGGAGCCTCACTGAAACACAACCTCAGCATCTTATATCTTTTCTGAAGCCTCCCAAACGTTTCACAGAATGAGACGAGATGACATCAACATCTATTGGGCAGGAAAAGAGCCTTTAAAGCTGTTTAAAGGAAGAGGAGGACGGGCCCTTCAGTGTCAGATCGAACTACTACGATGCTGATGTGACCCGTCGAGTCACACAGGAAGCTTAAAGAGAGTAAAAACACACCTGATACAGGCTGTAGTTTCAGGTAAAACATGCAAACAAACAGATAGAACAGAATATGTGGAGAAGTAATTAAACGTTGGTGTGCATCTGACTTGGAATTTATACTAAATAAGATGGATGACAGATAAACAAATAGAAACTCCAGATGAATAAAGGTGGAACACTCACATGTCAAATCATAAAAGAATGAAAATGTGAACCAAATCTGCTGTTTTAGGAGTTTTTAACGGTTTGATTTTAACTTTAGATCCAGGAGACTCGTCACATCCTGTCGTCCCAGTTAGATAAATCATGCAGGAATACAAGGTGCTTCTGGTCCGATTTATCAGGCAGAAGTTTCTCCTCTGAAATGGCCCCACTCACCTGTGGTGTCCCTCAGGGCTCTGTGTTGGGGCCCCTCACTGATTTGCAGATGATGTACAAACAGCTGCCTTCTTCTCTGAATGACACCAAGTCACAGAGGAGCTTTGACTTCCTGAACTCAAATGAAAATAAGACCCGGGTTACAGTGAACTTCCTCATGTGGACACTTTCGTTCCGTCTGTCTCTAACATTCATTCTTATGTGAAGACGTACGAGATGTCAGATCCAGTTCCATCTCCCTCCTACAGATGTAAACGGGGTGATCACTGCCTTCATTACTGGAAATGTTTGCATGTGGGCTTAGATCAGTCAGTCACTCAACTCTCCCTCCACTGGCTTCCTGTTCAGCAGATTTATTTTAAAAGGAAGTTCTTTGCTTCCATGTACAGGCTCCAGCTTACTTCCTTGAGTCCTTAAGTGCACACATCCCAGCTGAAGACGTGCCGTCAGCCAAGCAGCTAAACAGGCTAAACACAAAAGGTGAAGCAGCTCTAAATGATGTCCCAGCTTCTGCTCCCACTGCTGAGCAGCTCAAATCATTACAGGAGAGCCATTACCTCTCAGAGTTGAGCTGTTTAACGCTGTTCCCTGCACTACCAGGTCAATAATAACCGCTTTAAGTTGGATTTCCACAGATATTTAAAAACTTCCACACAAATAAAATGTACAATTACCTTTTATTATTATTCTGATGAATCATTTTCAACAAAGAAGTTAACCACGTTTCAGTTTCTGCTCACGTTACATGAAAATCTGTTACATGATAATAACCAAAGAAACAGACGGCTGGTATCTACAGGTGGAACACAACAATCAGTACAGGTACAGAGGAGCAGTGTTAACGTCATGTTTAGCTGTGTTCGTCAACGCTTCCTATTCAGCTCATAAAAAGAAACGGCAGCCTCACATCACAGCTGCTTAAAAAACACAAACAGGAGTTCCCCCGACAGCAGAGTCCAGTTCAAACGCAGGAAGAGGAAGCAGCGGCGAGGCGGCGCTCATTTCTTTCGCCTGCTGCTGGACGAGCGACTCGGTGACGGTCTGCTGCCGCTCCTGCAGGACGGAAACACACAAGAAATCACTTTTATTTTGTGTTTACAGGCCACCAATCAGACCAGAGACGTGGTGTCAGCTGGATTTATCCGTTAGAGACTCGTTAATGTTAAAAACCGGAGGTCTCAAACTAAACTGAGAGGACTCAGTGGCGTCTTTTCTCTCTTTTAAAGACACAGCTGCTTATTTTATCTAAGATGAACCAATAAAAGAGGCTCCTGTTTCAGCCCCTCTGCACTGGCTCTCAGTGCTTAAAGAAGTTTGTTATTGGCTGCAGCAGAGCTGACCGGCACACCGTTACAGGACTCTTCAAACTCCCCTTTTCTTCCATCAAAGTGTGATTTGTTGCTGCCTCAGTTCTGAGAAATAGATTCTCAGATCTCAGATTCAACTAAAAACTTGAATCATGTCTGCTGAATTTTGCTTAAAAAAGCATGTTTGTTCTGCCTTTATTGGCCGTCTCTTCATGCCTCATGTTGGAGCCTCACTGAAACACAACCTCAGCATCTTATATCTTTTCTGAAGCCTCCCAAACGTTTCACAGAATGAGACGAGATGACATCAACATCTATTGGGCAGGAAAAGAGCCTTTAAAGCTGTTTAAAGGAAGAGGAGGACGGGCCCTTCAGTGTCAGATCGAACTACTACGATGCTGATGTGACCCGTCGAGTCACACAGGAAGCTTAAAGAGAGTAAAAACACACCTGATACAGGCTGTAATGGTGTCCGATGACAGCTGGATTTATCTGTTAGAGACTCGTTAATGTTAAAAACCGGAGGTCTCAAACTAAACTGAGAGGACTCAGTGGCGTCTTTTCTCTCTTTTAAAGACACAGCTGCTTATTTTATCTAAGAAGAACCAATAAAAGAGGCTCCTGTTTCAGCCCCTCTGCACTGGCTCTCAGTGCTTAAAGAAGTTTGTTATTGGCTGCAGCAGAGCTGACCTGCACACCGTTACAGGACTCTTCAAACTCCCCTTTCCTTCCATCAGAGTCATTTGTTGCTGCCTCAGTTCTGAAAAATAGATTCAACTTGGAGTTGGTCATTCAGTGAATACGGACCTTTGGCGAGGAGAGGCCGGCGCCGCTCGCATGTGTCTGGGAGGAGAATAACTGAGCGAGCGAGAATCTCTCAGCGAATCAGCCGGCACCCGGTGAGGCCTCGCAGGGCTGTGAGAAAAACACAAAAGTCTTCAAACCACCGACAAGCAGGTTCTCAAATAACAGATCCGAGGGAATCTGAGATTTAAACGTCAGGAAAACATCTTTCAGTCTTCTTCCTCCAGTTCTCAGTCAAAGAAACAAGAGAAGGGTTGTATCATTTCTGAAGAATATTACCTCTTTTTCTTTGTGTCCTTTTCTTCTTCAGATGACGATGAGGATGAGGATGAAGAGGAGCTTTGGTCTTTCACTGCCTTCCTGTTAAAGAGGAAACGACATGATAAGAAAATATACTTCAGGAGGTTTTCTGTTGGGACTCAAGCTGAAACGATTCCTCCAGTAACTCCATTACTGCCCCATTTCACACCGTGCTGCGTTTGTAGCAGCTTGATTTGTTAGCTTAGCACGATAGCACAAAGTCAATGCTACAGCAGCTCAGCAGAAAGCAGCCAGTTCATATATCGAGTCCACAGAGTGGACCAAACACAAGGGAACATTTCATGTTAGCATTTTAATGGAAATCAGTCGGTTTGTTAGCTGAGAAGGAAGCTAGCAGAGAGCAGAAGGAAGCTAGAAGAGGACAGAAGGAAGCTAGCAGAGAGCAGAAGGAAGCTAGAAGAGGACAGAAGGAAGCTAGAAGAGGACAGAAGGAAGCTAGCAGAGAGCAGAAGGAAGCTAGAAGAGAGCAGAAGGAAGCTAGCAGAGAGCAGAAGGAAGCTAGAAGAGAGCAGAAGGAAGCTAGCAGAGAGCAGAAGGAAGCTAGAAGAGGACAGAGGGAAGCTAGCAGAGAGCAGAAGGAAGCTAGCAGAGAAAAGAAGGAAGCTAGCAGAGAGCAGAAGGAAGCTAGCAGAGAGCAGAAGGAAGCTAGCAGAGGACAGAAGGAAGCTAGCAGAGAACAGAAGGAAGCTAGCAGAGAACAGAAGGAAGCTAGCAGAGGACAGAAGGAAGCTGAGGCAACTTGTGTTTATTGTGTTGGACAAATAATGGCTAATTTCTGTTGAAATGTCACCAGAACTGCCCCGTTAGCACGAGCACACCATCCTTAATGTGCCTCTGCCCATCAGAGCAGCTTCCTGGAAGCTGTTAATGTGAACTAATATTCTGAGTCCCATCAAAGTAGAATAAAAACAGCTCATTTTATCAGACCGTGTTGTGTCTGTAACATCAGAGGCTGCTGGTTAAGGTGTCGTGTTAACTGCTGTTATTCTGAGTCACTGTGTTGTCTGACAATAAAACAGGAAATAAGAGGCTTTATTAGGATTTCAGCTACATTAAAATACAGTTAATGAAAGCGGAGACAGTAGAAGAGAAGCTAACAGATGTTAGCACAGCTGGATGTTAGCTTGAAAGCTAATCAATCAAACTAACTGTCTGTCTGCTTTGAAAACAAACCCATCTGCGGGCTACTCACCCTTTCTCTTCTTCCACTTCAGAGTCAGAGCTGTCTGAAGAGGAGGATGAAGATGAAGAGGAGGAAGATGATGACGATGAGGACGAGGAGGAGCTGGAGCTGCTGCTTCTGTTGGCTTTAGCGCCAGCAGCCGCCTCGGTGCCGTTTACGGCTCCTTCTTTCCTGACTGCTGGTTGGGACGGCTGGCGGGCCGCCGGTGACGGCTGCTTCCTGTTTGGATCTCGTGGCGAGGGTCTGGCGTCTTGTTGGCGGCCAGCCGGAGATCTTTGGGGGTTATCAGAGCGCCGCGAGTCCGACTGCGAGCTTCTTCTGCCTGACGCTGGAGCAGAGGACGAGTCTCTGGAGGGCCCCAGCGAGCTGGAGGAACGACTCTTCGGCTCTGGTTCCGGCCTTTTCACATCTTCCGGATCTGGCCTCCGACTCTTCTCCGGTGCTTTTGTGTCTTTTATCTCTCGAGGCGGTGACGGCGAGGACGAACATGAAGAGGAGGAGCTGGAGGAAGAGGAGGATGAGGAGGAGCTGCGGGGTTGGGGAGCAGCTTTTGGCTGCACGGCTTCCTTTTCCCTTTCTCGGTCTTGTGCCTCCCTCTGTCTCGTCCTCTCGTGCTCTCTTCTCTCTCGGGAAATGGAGCGACTGGTCCGCCGCCGCCGCTGTGGAGAGGGAGACCGGCGGGACCTGGAGGTTCAAAAATAACCTTTAGTGCTGACATTTGCACCTTCACATGCAGCCGCTGCAGCTCTGTGGACACTTCAGGGCTGCAGGGCATCTCTGTACTGCATCAACATCTTATAGTGTGAACACTGATAACTTCCATGAAATATCTGTAAACAGATTAAAGCAACAAAAAATATAAAGTTTTCCAATGTTGTCAATTTCAGAAGTGTTCAAATAATGGGAAGATTAACAGAAATAGTTTAGAACAAAACGTGAATTCAGTTTCAATCCAAAACCCAGTTTTTATGGCTCTTCGGCTACACTCTGCTTCGTTTCCTTCCTCGGTTTCCTTGACGATGAGCAACAACCTCAGAGGCACATTACCACAAACTTGTGGACTGAAGCAATAATAAATGTAACTGCCATTTAATTTTGAGATTGATTGATCACCCAGTCTGAGTAGCAGCATCCTGAGACGGACCGTAAAATATTTAATTGTAATTAATCCATAGTTAACTCGTGATTAATCACAAAATAAATGTTTTAATATGTTCCAAATGCACCTAAAATAGATATTTTTTTATATTCTTATCAACAAGGTAGCAGACTAATATGCAAATGTAATTTACCTCTACATTAACAAGCCAAAACTAACTGTCCTGATACAAACTGTCCAGAACATTCTTCATCCAACAAGCAACAGCAGAAGGACATAATGACCTGAATGTAACATTCACACTTTTAGAGAACAACTTCACCCGTTCTAACTGTGTCTGACCTGCCGTAGGTGGAGGAGTCTCTGTTACAAACTACTGACTGAGGATCTCTGCATCAGCCGTGCGTTTAGCTAAAGGTGATATTTACGACTCGACGGACTCCGGTGGTAACTCAGTTCACATCGACAGTAGATAACTTTGGTCCTGTTGAGAGAAGCATCTGGCAGGGTTTTGGAGATGAACCAACCATTAAAAAGACTCTTTTCTTTTTACAGTTTAGCTTCTCGTCCACCAGATTAGGCTACATCCCTTCCTGATTTGTCAAACTTCACGGCTAAAAAATTAGTGCCGTTAAGAGAAGTTTCCGTTAATTCCTTATTAACGCATTCATTTTCACATCCCTACCTGAGAACATGTGAATCAGAACTGAAATAATCCAGAAAAGCCAAACCAAGACCGAGCCCTAACTTTATTAAAAAAGAATTTATGTCATAAATCTAGATCCGTCGATTTCTTGGAGATAGAATTAGATCAAACAATGAATCCAACTCTGCAGGTTTAAGTTAAGAACTTGGCATTTAAATTCCAACATTTATAAAGTTTTTCTCTGCTTTCAGAAGGCCGAGTCGCTCTGAGATTTACTAACCCGACACCCTGCCTGACGGCGGCACATTACAGACTGGGTTTCTGAAGTGGTCTGCTGTATGGGAGGCATTACCTGTTTGGGAGATTTGGTCTTCTTAGGATTCTTGATGTGGACCTGCTGCGCCTCCTTGGGCTTCTGGACCTGCTGCGCCTCCTTGGGCTTCTGGACCTGCTGCGCCTCACAGCTCTGTCCCGCTCTCTATCTCTATCCCTTTCCCTTTCCCTCTCCCGAGCTCTATCCCTCTCCCTGGCCCTCTCCCTATCCCTGTCCCTTTCCCTGTCTCTGTCTCGCTGCCTCTCCCTGTCCCGGTCTGACCAGGCTGGAGGAGGAGACGGTCTTCTGGACCTTGATGGGGGTTCCTGATACTGTCTCGGAGGTGTGCGACGGGCTGGGGAAGCGGGCCTCTGAGGGGGCGTCCGCGACCTCCTGGCAGGGGGACTGGACCTCGTGGTCCTCCTGATTCCGTCCCTTTCCCTCCCTCGGTCCCTTTCGCCAGCTTTCGCCCCCAGAGGAGAGTACCTACTGCTGCCTTTGTTGTCTGCTCTGCTGGGTGGGGAGGGAGGGGGACTGGGGCTGTCCATCTGTGTGGGGCTGTAGCGTTCCTGTCCTTTCGCCTGAGGCAGGCCCTCTTCTGCAGGAGCTCTGCTGGATGGTCTTTCCCTCTCATGCTTGTCCCCTCCAGCCTCTCGGTGACTCTGGGATCGTTTGGTTCGCTCACCCTCAGAAGCAGAGGCAGAAATATCTTTTCCACCGTTGGCCAAATACCTTTCAACTGCCTCTCCGATGGCAGACGGACCGCTTTTCTTGGGGCTACTACTTTCACTCCCTGCTGACCCAGCTTTCTTGGCTTTCTCCTCATCTTCAGAGGATGATGTTGAAGAGGAGGATGAAGAAGATGAAGAGGATGAAGAGCTATCGCTGTCACTGTCACTACTGCTGCTACTGCTGCTGCCGCTGCTGCTGCTGCTACTGCTGCTGCTCCCTTGTTTTTTCTCCGCCGGTTTCACCTCGTCTTCACGCTTCTTATCCCTTGCGGGGCTCCTCGCCTTCTCCTGCCTCACGGGGCTCCGCGGCCGCTCCGAAGGTCTCGGCCCATCTCTTCTGTTTTCTGCAGACGATCGGACATCCACCTCGACTCTCTGCTGCTTCGTAGGATGCCTCTTCTCTTCTTTAGACCTGTCCCTGTCTGTTTCTCGCCTCCTCTCAATCTCCCTTTCTCGTTGGCGTCCATTCGTGATGGGAGAGCTTGGGGCGGGCAAGAAGGAGTCACGGGACGGATGTTCATCCCTTCTCCTTTCGTTTCTCTGCTGGTGAGGAGAAGCTTCTGCCTCATGCCTTTTAGGATTGTCTTTCTTGTCTCTCTCATTTGTTGTCCTTGAGTTGGAGGGCAGATCTCTCCTCTCCTTTTCAGGGGGAGGCGAAGGGGACGAAGAGTCATGTGTAGTCTTTTTGTCCTGTTTGTTCTGTTCTTTTTCCCGCTCTGCATCTTTACTCCTTCCCCGAGTTTCTTGTTTAGGAGGAGGAGACGGAGAGCGGGATGAGGAGGTGTCATGTCTGATCCTCTGAGGTACACTCTCATTTCCTTTCTCTCTTTTTTCTCTGCTTCTGGAACGCCTCTTCCTCTCCATTTCTACACTCCTGGAGCGTCTTCCTTTCTCCATCTCAACGCTCCTTGATTGCTTCCTTTTCTCCATCTCTATGCTTCGAGAACGCCTCCTTTTTTCTATGCTCCTTGAACGCCTCCTTTTCTCTATGCTCCTAGATCTCGGCCTCCTCCCCATCTCTATGCTCCTAGACCTCGGCCTCCTCCCCATCTCTATGCTCCTAGACCTCGGCCTCCTCCCCATCTCTATGCTCCTAGATCTCGGCCTCCTCCCCATCTCTATGCTCCTAGATCTCGGCCTCCTCCCCATCTCTATGCTCCTAGACCTCGGCCTCCTCCCCATCTCTATGCTCCTAGACCTCGGCCTCCTCCCCATCTCTATGCTCCTAGACCTCGGCCTCCTCCCCATCTCTATGCTCCTAGATCTCGGCCTCCTCCCCATCTCTATGCTCCTAGATCTCTGCCTCCTCCCCATCTCTATGCTCCTGGATCTCGGTCTCCTCCCCATCTCTATGCTCCTGGATCTCGGCCTCCTCCCCATCTCTATGCTCCTGGAGCGCCGCCTCTTCTCCATCTCTATGCTCCTGGAGCGCCGCCTCTTCTCCATCTCTATGCTCCTGGAGCGCCGCCTCTTCTCCATCTCTATGCTCCTGGAGCGGCCTCCCTTCTCACCCTCTCTCTGTTTGCTTCTTGATCTTCTACCTTTCTCCTTCTCAATGGTTTTTGCCATCTGCGGAGGAGGGGAGGGAGACGAGGAGTCATGTCTCTTCCTGGTTTTCTCCATCTCCCTCTGTTCTTTTTCTCTCTCAACATTGGGCCTCCTCTACATGACAGAACAAATATTAGTTTGGTGTCTACGACTGGACAGCTTCAGTTTAGGCAGTAAATAAAAGTAACGCACTCAGAAACTTACCCGATCACCTCCCTGACGTTGTGGGCTGTGCTCCTCATAACCACGTTTCCTCTTGTCTGGCGATCTCCCCTGTCTTCCCTCATTGACATTTTTAGGGGCTTGGTCCTGTTGACGCGATCTTGGTGGAGGTGGAGACTGGCTGCTGTTAGAACAAACAGAAGTAGAAACATTAACCGAATACCATCCTGAATTCAGTCACATTTTTTAGGATTCAAATGAACTAATTTATAGATAAAAACATTTCTGATTATTCTCGGTTTATTTATTGTGTGAAACTGTTTTAATTAGCCTCCTTGTAGGCTGAAGACACAAAGATATGTAGCCTACTGTGATATAAAACATTAAAAGTACCGGATTTTAGTCAAAGTCGCACCTTTTTTCATAGTTTGGCTGGTCCTGCTACTTATATATCAAAATATATATAATTCAACATGTTTTTAGATGTAAATTCATACTGACTGACATGAACCAAGGGGTAAACATTGCTGTCTACAGCCATGAGAGGACACTCTAGGCTTGTGACAACTACATGCTAACAAAGAAAGCTAATCGCGGGCTGAAAGCAAGATGGCCAAAGCTGGGGGAACGAGTCCACAGGTGGGTGCTTGAACAACGGTGCAGTTACGTCTCAACGCCCTGGTACTTGCCAAGGAGATGAATATAAATGACTTTGCAGGCGGGCCTTCTTGGTGTTACCGCTTCATGCAACACAACCGCCTCTCTATAAGAGCACGGACAGACTCCGAAGTCAAGTCAACAGTTTCCGTGAGTTCATTGAAAAGCAGGTAACTGAACACGTGTCACAGGATCATATTATCAACATGGACGAGGTCTGATCTTGGATCTTGTGAAAGGAATTTGTAAATAAGTGCAAATTACAGTCCGGTGCGATCTAAATATGTTTTTTTCCTCTTTGACTGATGCGACTTATACTCCAGAGCGACTTATAGTCCGGAAATTTTGGTAACTTTTGGAACGGTGTATCGGACACTCGGGTGGAGAGAGGGGCGGAGCTTTGGGTAAGGCCAAACGGATTGAACTGGGAACATCTGGTGGAGGTCTCTGTCCACAAAGTCTTCAGCTCACAACTCCAGGAGAATTCTTCTCACATAGGTTGGAGACATGGAAACCGAATGGACCGTGTTCAGGACCTCTATTGCAAATGCAGCTTTCAGTGAGGGAAGCTGTCAAACTGAGGGAGGTTTTGTTGTGCCGAGGGTCACCTGAAGAAACTGACAGGTACCAAGTGGCTAAAACAGCTGGTTGCTGAAGCAAACCACCAATGCTTTGGGAGCAAGTCGTGAAGCCATGAAGCAGGACTTTTGATGGACCTCTGCTTTTGGCAAACCATTTGCAGCTCAGACAGGGAAAGCAG